>NC_140589.1:1346970814-1349370814 GCF_964204655.1 Triturus cristatus
AATAGCCCTCCTGAATAATCTGCAATACCCACTTGTCCGATGTTATGGATCTCCAGTGGGGGGAGATGATGACTAATTCTCCTGCCAACTGGGGTAGTGACGTCTTGCAGAGTCAGTCTAGGAGTGCTTAGAGGCTGCGGCTGCCGGGGTCAGGGTGGCCGACGAATCCTAGCCTCCATTCCTCGATTAGAATGCACCGTGTCCATATCCCCGCATGGCTCTGGCAGTTTGTGTAGAATAGTGGCTGGGATAGGGCTGATGTGGCCGGAAACCCCTTCCATTGCCACGAAATGAAGAGTGTTCACGAGGAGTAGAGGAGAGGCCCAAAGATCTGGCCATAGCTTGAGAGTCCTTCAACCTGACATGGGCAGCATCTGCATTTTCCCCAAAAAGACGGGTTCCATCAAGGGCATGTCTATCATTGGCCTGGACATCGCCCGAGAAGCCAGTTGAAATCGATCTGCCCAGCGAATCTGTCATATCTAGGCCACACCATATGGTGACTTTTGCTACATCTTTCCCATCCTTCACTGCTTGGGAGAGCACAGTCCGGGCCTCCTCCAAGACTTGTAGCAGCACTTGCGCAACAGTCTATTAAGAGTACACCGACTAAAGTCCAAATTCCACAGAAGCAGATGCTGAATCCCAACTCCCTTCTGCAGCTGAGTGCACAGACAGTTTAACAATCTGTACAACTCTTCCACAAGGGGGAAGTGGGAAAGAAAGAGAGACTGCCTCCAGATCCAGTAACCTCCTGTAGCCTCTCTCTGATGCGAGTGTTAGGATAGCTTACTCTTATCTGGTAGAGGAATAACAGGACCTGTACAGAAACAATAGTGCACTGATGATTAGGCCAACTTTACTTCATTGTATTAATCTCTATTACCAAATTATATCTTCTCAGTCTCACTCATACACCTGAATCGTTTGGAGACTTGCCCCTCTCTGTAGAATCGTGTAATTACTCTTTTCCTTATTTCTTCAGTCTTCTTACTCTCTGTTTATCTACTGTTATTATTATTTGAAATAGGAGAGTTCATGAAGAAATTAAAACAAGTATAGTAAACGAATAAGAACTGTCCCTTCGGGACTTGGTACTTAAGAATTTAAGAATTAAATTCGGAATGTCTTGTCAATGGTTGAATATTATTTAAAAAATATGACAAGAGGAAGATAGAATCCTTACTGTCCTGTAGAGAAGACTCTCTACCTGGTTCTTTCTCCACACAGAATTCTTCTTTACTGTAGAAGTAGCTCAAAAATACGAAGTGAGACACTAGTCTCCAAAAAGGGGAAAGCACCTGGTGTGCACACCACTCAGCAGTGGGCGGAGCCACAAAAACCTGGAAATACTTGAAGGATGAATTCTCCTCAGAGCATGCGCGAATACCAGATGCTGCTCTATCGTTTTTCTCAGTTGAAGTGCACGGCTTCTAGAGCGGCGTGCTGGAAGGCACACTACAGCGCAAGGACAGAGCAGGAGCACTAGAACACTGAAGACAATTATTAAGGCGGCAGCCATCTTGAGAGTTTGAAAAACCAGTGCAGACAAGCTTGAGCAACAGTCTTTGTAAAAACAGTTTAGAGTGGAAACGCAGCAAATACCAGCGAGGGTAAAGGGCAAAATGGATGATCTTCCTTCTAGGTGAGCAGTTTAGAATGCAGGTGATAGTGTTACTGATACTGTCTCCCAAAGGGAGTTCGAGAAATGGCCCAACGAGCATGCAGTATTCACCGTCCACAATGCCAGGCTGGAGGAAGAAAACAATGTCTTCCCAAATGCATCCAACCTCTTGGATTCCCTATCCGGAGGGCCAGAAGGGAACACACCCTGGGGAGTAGAGCCCTGCACCACCAAACTTTCAGGGGTGGGATGTTGGCTGAGGAACTTCAGATCACCCGGTGATGGGCGAAGGCGGCGTGCAATCGTCCTATTCAAAGGAGCTCCTGTGCTAGGCTTGGACCACAAGCCTAGAAGGACGTCTGTAAGTGACAGATTAAATGTCAAAAGGGGTTCGGAAGTGGAAGCCCCAGGTTGAAACACTTCAGTCAGGAGATTAGTCCTGACCTGCACGGAGGGCAGTTCTAGTCCAAGGACCTCAGCTGCCCTTTTTACCACCATGGCATAGGCTATCCCCTCCTCCATAGCCACTGTTTGTGGAGAGAGCATGCCACTGTCTAGAGAAGTGTCCAGTCCACTGGCTTCCGCAAGTTCCCCATATCAGTCCAAATGCTCTGCAGAGTCATCCTGGTGTTCAAGAAGGTCCATAGACCCCTCCCATTCCTCTCATGAGTCTAGCACATCCTCAAAGTGCTCAGGCGACAACATAGAACCCTTGGGTTTAATCGCCGTCGAGCTACATCGTTCTGGCTCCGTGTTGTTGGGGATGAGGATGGGCCGATGCCGGAGGAGGTCGCGGTGGCACGACCGGCGTCAACCCGGATCTGGGATCGGATCCATGAGGCCCCACCGGTGCTGTGGCTGGAGCAGACAGCATCGAACCCGATGGGGCCTCTTCCGACCCTGCAGGCATGGTTGGATTAGGCACAACCTTTATTTCAGGAACTTTCACTTTCCTCTTTCCTTCAGCTTTTTGGATCCCTCTCTAGGTCCGTTAGAGTATTTTTTTGTGAATATAGTTACTTGTAGGGAGGATATACTCTACACAATTTTGCCTCTCATACCCTTTAAGTCATTGGAACTTCCCAGTGCCTTGTTGTGTTATAGATTATTGAGCAGCGCACAGCTGTGGGTTTGAATACCTTCACCTGAGAACTGAACTGTCTCTCATAAGATTAAAAAGAAAATAGCTCAGCACCTTTGTCTCTTCAGCTAATTTATATCGTCACCAGAATATTTATGATTTAAAATAAGCATCCACACACCACATACCTGCCATGGCTGAACAACTAGGGATTGGTTATACAGACGAGATGGCGTCTGCTATCTTAGCAGGACCATCATTGCTTCCAGACACAAATATTGGTCAGAGTCTTTCCCAAGCACAGAATTGGGATGAACTAAAAGAACTCAAGCGCTGCCAGATGAGAACTCTCCTACACGGAGCCATCATGACAGAATATCTCCGTGGGAATATAGCACCAACAGGCTTGTTGGTCTCGAATGCACCCAGGATATTCCTGGATGATCCTTTATTTAAAAAAGAGTGGTCACTCATTGCATGGCGCTGTTCGAGAGATTGGCTTATCCTGATAATTAATACAGCCAAGCGCTTGTCAGATGCCATATTAGTCAAAATCAAAACCAGCGAGGACCACCTCATTACAGAAATTAAGTTATCACTCTATAAAAAGAAGCTTGAAGAGGTAAACAAGGAGATCACTGAACACAAGGATTACCCAGTGGCGGCTTGTGACATTTGAAAGTTGTGGGGCGTAGAAGCTGTTGAGTGTTATGTCGCAAGCGAAGTGATCGAGCCTATTATAAAGCAGGTTTGGAGGGAGTTCTTTTTTTCTTTAAACAGTGGGCAAATCTTTGCTTTATAATATCAGAAGTGCATGATTGAGAAAATGTAGGTGTAGGGAAAGCATGGCGGCTGGTGAAAGAACGCAGCAAACCCGGGAAGAGGAACGAGACGTGCGTCCCAGCGGGGGCCCTGCAGGCCCTAGTTGGAGATGCTGAGAAGCACATGTTATTTTAGAGGCCTGCCCAGAAGAAGCCTTTAAAATAACTGTCGCAGACGAGTCGTGCATGCTGGCCATGCACGAGCCATTGCAACCTTTGGCAATGAGCACCCAGGGTTTAATTTTTAGACACAGCACGTTTTTATTTCTTCACAGGGGCCAGTCTCTGCTACGCTGATTATTGTGGAGTTATCCTAGCTGTTATTAATTGTACTGATCATTTCACAGCCTTTCTTAGAATCAGCTTTGGACGGGGTAGCATTTCTGATCACAGTAGTTGTCGCATCAAAAACACAGGGTTGGGGGTAGAAGCGAGGTTAATTTAGTAGTGAGAACTGGATTTCGTTCGATGGTAAAATGATTGCAGCTCTCGAGGGTGCATTTGATGACAGCAGAACACAGTTTTGTTTATGGGAACATACTTTTAACTCCTCGGCGACAGTCTGAGGCTTAACCATTAACCGACTGCGCTGCGCAGAGATCCGGATGAACGTATACAGTTTGCATTTTAGGACAATAATTTGACATCTTTAGCGCCTCCCAGGGCAAATCATATTCGCCTTATACTTTTAAGTGCTGCCCACTGTTCATGCATTGTAAAAATGCGAATTTAAAGCTTTTTTTTTTCTCAATACAATAATAATTTGATATTTTTAATATGTATTGCTATGGCTTGCTGAAAGCAATACTGCTTGCTTGATTGCACTGCTGCCAAGTGATACTAAAGCATGAACACACACGCATATTATATATTAAAATACACTCTTTAAATTGATCGCATCGTCACTCACAATCTCGTATTACTGTTTATGGGGGGGTTTCCCATGCCCTCCCTCACACCGTGGTATCAGAACGGCAGGGAACGGAACACATTACACAGCAAGGGTGTGTAAGCCTTAAGGCCGGAAAAATGAGGGCGGATCCCCTGCTGCACGAGGCAGGTGTCAGAGAATCAGTGCTCAAGTTGCAATGCTCAGCACTGGCTTTTGGGCTAAGCTTCTAGGCGCAGGTTGGCATCTCACGAGCCAGCCGCGCAGTCTGCACAACACACCCTCGGCCCCAGAACTTTGACAGGCGCCATAAAAACTCACCCCCGCAAGCCTCCCCTTTTGTCTGCCTCTGACCTGCTTTTTCCATTAAGCCTGATGTTAATCTCCTGCCGCCGACCACGGGTCACAAAATGGAGCTAATTAGGCTGCAGCCCGCGAACCGGGTGAGACCTTCGCTAGAAGTTAACAGTCGCGGCCAGCATAATGGGCGGGGGGGGTAGAAATGGGGTAGTCAGGTGGGGTATGGGGGGAGGCGGGAGGGGTTAAATAACTTACTAATACTTCAAAATATTAAATAAAACTTACAGAGCTTCTGGATGGGTCCGACGACTTCCGACTCCCGCCGTCCGGTCCAGCGCCAATTCCTGCAGCTCCTCCTCGTCAACTGGAAACGAAAGGCCGCCTCGCTCTGGAAAGGCCGCCTCCCTCCCTCCACCAATCACAATGCTGGTGAGGCGCTGGGGAGAGCGCCCCAGCCGCGCCATTTTCTCCCGCATAGAGAAACATGGAGAGTGGGCGGTCGTGCTTGAGGGCAGGGGGGGGAGTGGCTTACCCACTGTTGTGGGTATTGACTGTTTGGTCGGCTTAGGGCCGACGGCCAAACATTCAGTATCTACAACAGTGGGTAAGCCACTCCCCCCCGCCCTCGAGCATGACCGCCCACCCTCCCGCCCCCAACCAAGCACAGAGGCACTTCTGCTTTCTCGCAATGCGAGAAGGCAGAAACATAAATGGTCGTTTTTACCATTTATGTTTCTGCCTTCTCGCACCGCGAGAAAGCAGTGGGGCAACGCCCCAACGCCCTAATGGGGGAGCCGCCACTGGGATTACCTCATGCAAAGAAAGATTTCCAAATTACAGAAAGACCTCAAGAAATTTAGCCATGAGAAGGTATACCCTTACATAAAGGACGACTACAAAGGACAGGACAATTCGGACACAGGGTCCTCGCGGAATGACCAATCTGGATCCTCTGATTCCGAACAAGATAGCTGGTCTAGTGATGGCTCATATAAGAATTGGCAAAACAAACCAAGAAGACCTCGACGAGGGGGATACAATCAGAGATTTGGACACCCACAACTGTACCCATGGTCTGGTCCATTTGGCCCAGTCCCATTTCAAGGACCACCACAATATCCAATGGGACCCTACTTCCAACCTGAATTCAACCAGCATTTTTTAGGCCAGGGCGGAAGGAGGGGGAAACGAGGAAGACGTGGCAACAGAAGACTACAATGGGAGGAAGACAGGCCAGGACCAAACACAAGGAGCAACTCCAGGGATCAACAACAACCGGGGACAAGCACAATGAGGGACTAGTAGTAAACCTAACAGATATAACCCTCACTACAGATGAGATGTCAGTCTTGGAAAGGGGCCTTGGATTCGTTCCAACTACCCACTTAGACAAATTCCAGTTACGCTGCGAACTTGGGGAATTCTTTAGGAAAATCAGACTCAAGGTTTTCTTCCAAGACAAGGAAGAAGTTATCAGTGATGGAGAGTATACTGATCTAAGACTAAAATCAACCTTCTACCCACCCTCGAACATGATGCCCCCAGAGGTACTAGCTTTCGAAGAAGCAGTTGCTAAAGAAGTAGAAGAACTCCAACCCAGAGTGAATACTTTTAACAACTTAAGTAACAAAGAACGCACGGCCCTGACAAAATTGAAAAATCGAACAGAAATAATAATCAAACCCGCTGACAAAGGGGGTGCAACAGTCATTCAAAGTTCATCTGCCTACAAGACAGCATGTCTCACTCTTCTGGCTGACAAAAAATTCTACAGAAAAATTACCCGAGATCCCACACAAAAACTCAAGGCAACTATATCGACATTAACATCAGATGCACTTGGAAAGAAATGGATTACTAAAAAAGAACACAAATTTTTGAATCAAGAGGAACCTAGAATTCCGCTATTCTATACCATCCCCAAGATCCACAAAGGGAAATTACCCCCTCCAGGCAGACCCATAGTCTCCGGAATCGGATCGATCCTTGAACCACTCTCCCAATATACTGACTGGTTCTTGCGCCCTCTGGTTAAACGAATAACATCGTACGTACAGGATACTAAACGTCTCCTTAATCTTCTGACCGACATTGAATATGACCCGATGAATTGTTTCCTAGTATGTCTAGATGTAGAAGCACTATATACTAGTATACCCCAGACTGAAAGCATCGAAGTCATTGAACAACTCCTGGAAAATGAGGATTGGCAATGGACTGCACCTAAGAAATGGATCATTACTTTAATAAGACTGGCACTGACGGAAAACTTCTTCAAATTTGAAACCCAGCTGTATTGGCAAATCCATGGAACTTCTATGGGCAGCACCTTTGCTCCTAGTATAGCATGTCTATACATGAGCCATTTTGAGAACTTACATATATGGAATACAAACCCTTACACCGATAACATCTACAAATGGTATCGATACATCGATGACATCTTCATGGTATGGAGAGGCGACACTCAGAGTCTTTCAAACTTCACTCTGTGGATTAATGGACTTAATCCTCACCTACGATTTACTATCAATAAAGATAGAGAAACAATTCCATTTTTAGATATCAATATCATTGCAAAAAATGGCACACTGAGCAGCTCGCTATACACTAAACCCACTGACAGAAACAGCCTGTTGAGATTCGACAGTGCCCATCCACGATCTCTTAGGGAGAATCTTCCGGTAGGACAATTCCTACGTATTCGTAGAAATTGCTCCGAACTCCAAGACTACAGAAAAGAAGCAGAAATACTCACAGACAAACTTAAAGAAAGAAGTTACCCAATCAAAATCATTGAACAAGCCAAGAAAAGAGCACGAAATACTCCCAGAGAGGCCTTGCTCGAAACTCAAGTAAGACAACAACCCCAGAATATGATTTGTGTTACCACATTCAATTCATCTTCAAATGATGTAAAGAAAATAATAAATAAGAAATGGCCCATCCTTATCTCCAACAAACTCACGTATGAAAAACCCATGTTCTCTTTTAAAAAAAACCGCAGTCTAAGAGATACCCTAGTCCACACAGACACATATGGAACCGTGGTCGACGTCCAAACGACATTATGGAATACACCGCCAGTAACCAGACATTATCCGTGTGGATCCTGTGTAGCCTGTGAATTCACTAGACACACTAAAACTCTGGAACTTGGCCTACGTACCCCATGGGAACAAAGATCACATACAAACTGCAACTCAGAAGCAGTTATCTACCTTATTAAGTGTCCCTGTGATTTGGCTTACATAGGCATGACCAGACGCAAAATAAAAATACGGATAAGTGAACATAGAAGCACGATCAGACGTATGATCACAGCTACCAGACTAACAGCACATTTCATGGAAAAACAACATAAAGACACAGATATACGATGGACAATCATTGAGAAGATCAATGGTACCAGAAATCTGCAGAAAAGACTCCTGGAGAGGGAACAGCGCTGGGTATATCGTTTGAAAACGCATGAAAAGGGACTCAATGACTGTATACCATGGAGCCAGCTGAACAAATGATATCCTCGTTTTACCAATGCTAAACACCATGCCTTGAGTTGAGGACAGAAATATATACCCTATGGGCTCCTATAAATATCCTTATGATCTATCATGCCGTCACTGAGATACAGAATTGATAACGATGAACTACCTGTGTGGCACCACGTCTTATATATCACTACAGTGGTATCCTTACACTTAGGACAGACGGGTTTCCACAATATCGCTTATATACGTTTACAACTGAATATTCTTATCAAATATGTATATACCAGTATACCTACTTCAATTTTGCCATCCCCCTTGTTTATTGAAGGATTCTAATAGCCAGTACTTTGCAGACTGAGCAGTGTCTTCCGTCTACCAAAAATAATATTTTATCTACCTCTATCTAGTGATGTGTTTGAAATAGGTACTGCGCACCATGACACAGAATGCAATCTATATTCAACCACGATTGCATACCAATTAACCCTGGTTGATTACACCTCTCTCAGCAAAAAATTGGGTTCTTAAACATCGCCGTTTTAACACACACACGAGCGCTTATTACGATCAACTTATAAACTCCTATATTTTCTGTGGACCCATGACGAGTCCGCGACGCAAAACTACAATGTCCAATTAAAAAACTACAAATCCCTTCACACGAGTTCCGTCCTCCGTCATGCACGTCGTGACGTCCCACGTCATTTCCTGTACCCAGGGGGTGGGGTCTCAATTAGTCCGATGTCTCAGCGCGCTTTTATGATACTTAAGCGCCACACCAATGCAACGAACTTGCGAAAGCCGAGGACCAGAACCAAATAGGTAGCAGGCAGGGCGACCGATCTTAAATAAGTAAGTACTCCGTAACAGCACGATTTCTGGCTCCACCATTGTGTGATTAGCACTCGCCATTACCGATCCCACCCATTCGGATCCCCTTTACACACAATGGCAGACCTACTATTTCTGCTTGTTGACCCACCTTCTCTTCACGGTTACCCCCAGGACCACCCGTTCTGACTTTTTGGTCCTGTGAGATACAGTCAACCTCCCCGAATTGGGTAATGTATAACTGGAAACTGAGTATGAGTGAATGTGTTGTATGCCTGTGTATTTATTCATATATCATAAATGTATTTTTTTTTTTTAAACTCGTAGATAGGTTTCTGGAATCACCGAGACCAATATATTTACGTTCTGTGTGCACTAGAGACTGGAGACACTTGGTGCACGCTATTTTCAAGTACAGACATCACTCTGATATCGCTAGGATGCGAATAAAATCGCCACTCCCACAGAATGCCTGTCACATATACAATGATATGTTACAGTGAATTGATCTTGAGTGGCACAAAAAGAGGACACTCCTCTTAATAGAAGCATGCGCACGAACCCACGCATGTCCACCTGCGGTTATCACTACACCGCGAAAGGGGAAATGAACACGGCGGAAATCATACCGCTGATATCTTTATATGTTGTTTGTCTCTACCTTCCTTTTCAGATGGAGCCTGGCAGTTGACACACACCCACTCTTACGTAATATCACGTGGAGCAGCTACTCTGCCCCCACCATACTGATAGGATGGGGACACCCCATCCCAGTAATTTCACTCACATAGGGGAGTTACATCCTTGCCCTGAAGAAAGTCCTGGACCATTTTTTGGCCCCTTTTTTGGACTGAAACATGTCGGCACTAGGGTCCTAGGACCATAACACTCCTATAAGACCCACTTTTATCTATTTTAATTACCCAGACAGACCCAAAAATAAAGGGAAACTGGGGATCTGCCTGAGGTATTTTATCTAGTTAACCCCCTCTGTCTTTAACATATTAAAAGCACTCCCAACACTGTGGTCGAGCCCACCCGGACTTCTAGGGGTCTGGGTGACCCGATGATGAAGCATGACACCACTAGGGTGTGTGAGGGTAACTTAAAGAAATGCTTATCTCCCCCACGACCATGGTTGGATTAGGCACAACCTTTATTTCAGGAACTTTCACTTTCCTCTTTCCTTCAGCTTTTTGGATCCCTCTCTAGGTCCGTTAGAGTATTTTTTTGTGAATATAGGGCCTGAGGGTTCACCATCGGGGTTGGCACGCTCAAATACACGGCACAGGGCCTCGTAAAACTCTTTGATCTGAGCGGGGGTTGCTCCGGCTCCCAGAAAGGGAGGGAGGCACGAAGTCGACCCAGGCTCTGCGGAACCGTGCCTTGAGCGTCAGTGCTCCTTACCTTTCTTGTCTACGGACGACAGCCGAGGTGAAGATGAAGTCCGCTTGGGCTGCTTCTTATGCCTCTTCCTAGAGTGTCACGAGGATCTCGAGAGGGAGGAAGAGGACTTAGGGCTCCGGGAGCGGACCCGCGACCTCCTCTTCCTCGATCGGGACCGGGACCTCCGCGGAGTCTTACTCGATGGTCGCAACTGCCGGGCTGCAAGGAGCTTTATTGGCCACCCCCTCAAGGCCTTAGGAACCATGGCCCGGCAGTCTGAGCACGACTTTAAGTCGTGGTTGCGCTTGAGACACCAGAGACAGAAGAGGTTGGTGCCGGTAACCGACATCATGTGGTGGCAGGCACCGCACGGCTTGAAATCTGTCTTCCTCAAAAACATCCCTCGCACATGAAGTTAGAAAAAATTCAGAATTCGACAAAAAGTCAAGAAAAAAACCTTTAAAAAAGTGACAGAGGTAGCTCTTCCTGGATCAACACTTAACTGGTGCAGAAAAAAAAGAACTGACATCTGCGTGCCTGGGTGGTGCCTTCATAGGTAGCGCAACGTCATAACTGATGCTGCCGATGATGTCACACGGAGCCGATTGGAGCCACCCGACGGCATGCGCAAGATGTATTGCTCAGCAAAGGTTTCCACATCCAGCCCGACGCCTGGGAAATTCAAAGGTAAGGAATCTGCAGCTAGAAGTCTCTATCAGATCATCTGGCTTTTCGGGGATGTCCGGGCCAACCACATGGACATGCCCTTCGATGGGACTTGTCTCTTCTGAGAGAAGGCAGACTTGGCGCTGGAGCGCTTCAAGAACTCGCGGGCTACAGCCAGGTCCTTGGGCCTCTCAGTGACACGTCGCCCTAGTCTGCCTTTCATGGTAATGGAAGGGGCTTTCAAACACATCAGCCATAACCCAGCCACAATCCTGCACAGACTTCCCAGGTTGCGCAAGGTTGTGGACACTGCATTCCGACCTCATGGGAATGGTAGGCAAAAGTCGTCTGCCACCAGGCCCCTGCAGTTGGAGGCTCCAAGTCCTCCTAGCTTAGTTCTACAAGACCATTGGTGTCCAGTTGGAAGGATAATCCAACATTATCCCCTCCACTGGCAGTCCATATCATCGGACAAATAATTCTGAATGGTTACTCCCTTACTTTCTAATCTTCCCCTCCTCCTTTACAGCCATCTCAAGAACGACTGGCAGAGGATAATCTTATCTTGCTCCAAGAGGAAGTAACAGCTCTCCTGGCCAAGGTGGCTATAGAAAGGATTCTGCTTTCAGAAGTAGGCAGTGGTTGTTATTCCCACTACTTTCTGAAACCCAAAATAAACAAAGGTCTTTGTCCTATTCTAGACCTCCAAACCGTCAATCTCTTCCTCAAGAAGGAGAAGTTCAAGATGTTCACATTGGCTCAGGTCTCGTCTGCTCTAGACCAAGGAGACCGGCTGGTAGCGTTGGATTTGCAGGATGTGTATTTTCACATCCCCACCCTGCCTGCCCACAGTCATTACCTGCAGTTCAAGGTAGGCCACAAGCACTTTCAGTTCACTGTGCTACTATCTGGCCTTAGTGTTCACCAAGGTGATGGCGGTGGTCGAAGCTCAACTGCGCAGTTTAGAGGTTTCAGTCTTCCCCTACCTCGATGACTGGCTGTTGAAGGCGTTTCCTTCCCCAGACTGTAGTTTTCCCATCTCCAGACTGTAGGAAAGAAGGATCTTTCTGGCATACATACTCCCACTTTTTGCCTGGTGTCCGTGTGTTTTCACTGTAGTTCACTGGGATCCTGCCAATCAGGATCCCAGAGACTGTGCTGAATTTGCCTGGTAAGTACTTTGTACACCCCACAATTGGCATACTGGGGTACCATTGTATTTGGTACTGAGGTACCCTAGGTATTGGTACACCAGGGGCCTCCCATTGGCTGCAGCGGTTGTATGACATTACAATGCATCCCGTTGCAACACATTCCTTTACCACGCATGAATGCATCCAGTCTTTTACTGTTTTAAAGTTTTAAAGTTTTTTTAAATTATTTGTTCCATCCACATAGATGGAATCATATCATCTTCGCAGATAGTGATGATACATAATAACTTTAAAACAGTAAAAGACTGGATGCTAATCATTTGAGATACATCGCTCCCTCTATAGACAAATTAAATAGGGGAAACATTTCTAAACAGAAATTTTATTGGATGACACCAATCTAGAAAACTGATTATTCCTTTTTGAGGCAGAGAGAATCCTACGCTACACTATATATAGAACCCCCAGATTGCTACACAGATGATAAAAGAAATATATACTTTTGGTCCTGAAGAAGGAGAAACAAATTTGTATTTGTCTCCGAAACGTGCGTAGACCAGTGATCATACATTTGGGAGCCCTACAGAAGAACTAATTGCCAACATATTGAATAAGAAATTTCTTTGAATGTTTATTATAGATCCGTAAATCTATGGACTAAAATTTATCAGTAGGATCCCACTTTAGATGTGTTTTTTAGTGTATGTTTTATGTGATTTGATTGATGGTATGTATGAGCAGAATGATAGGTGAGAATGAAAGGGTGATGGTGTTTTCCTATGGGGGTATTTCAAAATTGTTTTTGTTAAAATTTAGCTTTTCAAAATTGTTTTTCTAAACTAAGAAGCTAAGTTACTTCTTTTGTTTCTTAATTTAATTGTCTGTTTGAATTAGTTTTCATTTGTGAATACTTTTATGAAAATACATAAAAATGATATACATTTGATATTAAAAATCTGGTTTTATAATGCAATTTTGTCTATGGGGAATGTCTATTTGTGAGTAATCACCAATGTGAAATTGGAAAGGTCAGATAAGAGGTCTCTTCATGTGTACTTACCCTTTTCCCCTCCTCTTAGGCCTAAAATTAATTGGGGGATACCTTTTTGCGCATATAGTCTTATTCACTGAGCTACAGCAAGAACCTTCAACCAGGGATGGTATTGTGCTCCTGTGCCTCCTGGTCACCTCTGGGTGGTTTGGACTCTGTCGCCTCTGCTTTTAGGTTCTTCTCGTCTGGATTCTTTGTCCTGGTCCACAAGGCACTATAGCTGCTGAACTTCCACGACCCTACATTGGTGTCTTGGAGGGTTCCTACACCACTTCACCCTGACTCTCCAATCTTCCTTGATACAAGTGGTTCCTTCAGAGTACTTTGAGAAGGGTCCTAGAGGACCTTGCCTAGGGAGGCAAGGCTGTTCTGATACTACTCGATCTGTTGGCGGCCTTCAATATGGTCCCTCACGAAAGGCTCTGGGATAGACATGCTAACATCGGCCTGAGGGGGACCGCCCTATCATGGATTTCCTCCCTCCTGGAAAACAGATCTCAGGACATCTGGCTCCCCCCTGTTCTGGCTATGAATGTGGGTGTCCCTCAGGGCTCCATTCTCAGTCCAACCCTTTTTAACATACATCTATCTCCCCTTGCATTTCTGGTGGAGGAAGAGGGTGCCAAAATTGTCTCTTACGCAGATGACACTCAGCTGATTTTTACATGTGATAAAGGATTCGACTTTGACGGGGCAATGATTAGGTTTTGCCTCAAAAAGGTTTTTAATTGCCTTAAGATAATTCAGCTGAAGTGTAACCCTGACAAAACTGAAGTTGTTTTCATTGGAAAAACAGAAACGCTTGACTGGAGTTCTTGGTGGCCAAAAGATCTGCCGCCCCCGCCCAAGGCAAAGGAAAAAGTCAAAATCTTAGGAATTGTCATAGACAACACACTCTCCATGCACTCTCAGATCTAAAATCTAACTGGCGCTTGCTTTGGTATACTCAGCATGTTAAGAAAAGTCCTGCCGCTGCTACTGCTTGACAGCAGAAAGATCGTGGTGCAGGCTCTGGTGTCGTCAAAACTTGACTATGTCAACAGTTTGTACCTCGGTCTTTCCAAATCTCCTAGCTAGCGCCTACCAGTGGTACAAAACGTGGCAGCCAGAGCCATCTTGAGTTCTACACCCAGATCAAGTGTGACCCCAATTTTAAAGTCTCTACACTGGCTACGCATAAAGGAACAGATTGACTTCAAAGTGATGATCATCTTCTTTAAAGCTTTCTACGGCTTAGGTGCCGGCTACCTGAATAAGCACATAAATTGCTACATTACATCTAGATCCCTAAAATCTATTAATGCCAACCTGGCCATCATGCCCAAAATACACTGTGCCCGCACGGGAGGCAGATCCTTCGGCTTTCTAGGTGCAAAGTTATGAAACAGCCTCCCTGAGCCTCTGAGACGAACCACAGACCTACTATCCTTCTGGCTTTTTAATGACTAATTGGTCCTTTTTCTCACGTTTCCTTCCGCTGTCACGCGCCAGGACACTCTAGTCTGAGTACCTGTGCGCTACATAAAATACACTATTTGATTTCATTTTCATAGAACTCTAATTTTCCAAGCGCCACTTACCCTGCATTGTACTATGGACGTCTGACCCGGTGTAACCACTCTGCATCTGGGCGCCTTGGGATACCTGGCTATTCACCTTGGGTGATTCCGTGCTTCCCCTGGGGTCCTCCAAACTTGGGTACTACTCATACACAACCATTGAGCATTCCACTATTTTAGTATATGGTTTTACCCCCCCCTCATTCCCCCGGTGGAGTCCTATGTGTTTTCCTATGCTACTTACCTCTTTTCTAAATATTTCTTGCGTGCAATTGATACCGCCGGGTAAGAGGTATACCAAGTTAGTGTTTAGTGTGTACCAATAAAAAATAAAAAAAATTCTACTCACCTGGTGTGGTTCTTTCTGGTGTGAAAGGCTTACTGACCGACTATAGTGGTACATGCAACTGATGTACACCGCTCCTAGATGAGCCTTAGCTGCTCTCCACAGCTACCCCTTGAGAGCTTTGGTTTTCAGGGACCTAAACACCATCACTAAATGTTGCCTGGACTCAGTGCCTCACCATAGATGTAGACTATATACTGAGCCAGGCTCCTACACAGATTACAGCAGACCTCCTGCATTCGTTGGGGTTCTCTATAAAAGTACCGAAGTCACACCTGACCTTCACAGATGCTCCCTTTCATCAAAGCTGTTCTGGGCACAGTGCAATTTCGGGCTTATCCTCCCAAGCAGCGAGTGTAAGATATCCAGGTTATGATACCGATGTTTCAGCCTCTATCCTGGATTTTACTGAGAATGACTCTGAGGATGCTGAGCCAAATAGCCTCCTGCATCCTGTTGGTAAATCATGCCAGAAGGCATATGCAGGCTCTCCAGTGGGACCTGAAGTTCCAGTTGGGGAAGCATCAGGGGCATCTCTCCGAGGTGGTCCAGATCTCAGAAGGAACTGCAAAGGACCTGCAGTGGTGGCTAACAGGCCGCAATTGGGTCAGAGGCAGACCCCTCACCCTTTCCTAACCAGATCTCACAGTGGTGACAGATGCGTCATTCTGGCAGAATCAGGTCCCCACATCAACTTGTTGGAGCTCTGGGCGATCCAAATAGCATTGAAAGCATTTCTTCCCTCTAACAAGGGGAAGTTAGTGCAGTTGTTCACGGACAACACCACCGTCATGTGATATTGCAACAAGCAGGGTGGGCTGGGGTCATGAACCCTTTGTTAAGAGGCCCTGCATCTCTGGACAGGGCTGGAACAGCAGGGCATAACTCTGGTGGTTCAATACCTGGCAGGTTCAGACAAACTCAGCTGCCGATGCCTAGCCGATCACAAATGGCATCTCCAGATGTAGGTGGTGCATGGTCTCTTTCAGCAGTGGGGAGAGCCTTGATTCCATATGTTCGCCTCCGAAGAGTACGCGCAATGTCAGCAGTATTCCACGTTGGAGTTTCCAAGGTGGTTATCACTCGGTGACACTTTTCATCCTGAGTGGAGCTCAGGCCTCCTGTACACCTTGCCTCCCAGATCACTTCTGCCCAGAGTTCTCAAGAAGATCAAGAATGACCTAGCCCAAGTCTTTCGTGTGGCTCTGGACTGGGCATGGAGAGAGTGGTATTGTTGAATGAGCATCGATCCTCCCATCAAGCTGCCCCTCTGGGAGGATCTTCTGTCGCACCAGCAGGAGCTGGTCCTCCATCCGAATCTGTCAACTCTCCGCCTCCTTGCGTGGAGATTGAGTGCCGACAGTTGATAGCTTTTGATCGTCCTCTCGAAGTCTGTAACTTTATCTTGGCAGCCAGGCTGCCCTCCAACAAAATGGTACACACCTACCGGTGGAAAAAGTTTTTAATATATTGAGCAGAAAAGTCTATTGACCCTCTTTATGATATTCTTCTCTTCATTCTTCCCCTTGCCCACAAGGGCTCTGCTCTGGGCACTCTCAAGAGTTATCTTTATGCTTCGTCTGCTTTCCTGTGGCTGCCTGACCAACCCTCTTTATTCAAGTCCACTATTGTAAATAGGTTACTGAAAGGGCTTGTAAATATGTTTCGTCCTATGCCCTTCTTTATGCCTCAGAGGGTCTGAACCTGGTTCTCATCTACCTCATGTGTGCTCCCTTTGAACCAATACATAATTGCCTTCCCCCTGGTTGCTTACCATTAAGACAGCATTTCTAGCGGCAATATCATCTGCCTGGAGGGTGAGTGAGCTGCAGGCTTTAACATCTAAGCCTCCCCATCTCATGATATTTGCGGATGAGGTGGTGCTTTGCACCAGAGCCTCTTCACTACCTAAAGGGGTGACCCCATACCATCTGGCTTAGTCGGTCACACTGCCCACATTTTATGCTCCTCCACATCCCTCGAAGGAAGAGGAGCGACTCCATCGTCTGGCCCAAGAAAGAGAGTTGTCGTTGACTGCACAAAGAGTTCTGGGTGGACAATCAACTCATGGGCTATGTGGCAGCTAAAAAAGGTCAGGCAGTTCAGAAACTAACCATTTTGCGCTGGGTCGTTATCTGTATTAGGATTTGCTACGCCCTGGCTAAAAAGCAGCCTCGAGGGTTTATGAGCCCTATCCACCACAGGGAAGGCTGCGACCACGATGTTGTCTCGTGGAGTGCCAGGCCTGGACATCTGTCAAGCAGCAACGTGGGCTTCCCTGCACACATTTGCTAAACACTACTGCCTGGACAGTCAGGTCAACAGGGATAGGCATTTCGCCCATTCGGTCCTGCAGGACCTTTTAAGCTAAACATTTGTCTGAAGTACACCGCCAGGATGGTATGGCTTGGGTATCTATTCAAAGGTAAGGAATCTGCAGCTATAAGTCTCTATCAGATGAACAAGTTACTTACCTTTGGTAACGCAACGCCCACCCATGCCTCCACGCTCTGCGGACACGTTTTTAGAGCTAGGGTTGATCCCCTTTTCAGGGCCCTAGTTTAGACACACACTGGTCAGTCTAAGTCATGGCTCTGTGCTCCTAGCGTGGAAAGTCGTGAAAAGAAACTGATGTTTGTGCAACTGGGTGGCGCCTATATAGGTGAGAGCGACGTCATATCCGGCGCAAAAGCTGCCACCCGGAGCCGGACGGAGCCACACAACGGTACACAGGGATACTACTTATGCAAATGTTTCCAGATCCAGTCTATGGTAAGGAATATGCAGCTAGATATTGTCTTTACCAAAAAATGCGTTACCGAAGGTAAGTAACTTGTTCACCAGTTCCAACATGACCCCACTCCAGCCTAAAGTCAGTGTAGACTAATCAAAAACTTGATGGGCTTCCCTACTTAGGTGACAGATCAATGGCAAAGGCTCTCTACTGCAGAGGCACTTTTCAGTTATATGAACTTCTGAAGTCAGTTTGATCCCTCTGTTTACACTCTCCTGAGCCACTGGACTGACTCATTGGGAACCCTTCTCCTCTGCTCTTGCCCAATCTGTGAAGTTCCTAACCTTAACTTGCTCACAGATACATCCCAGTAGGCAGACAGTACAACATGGCCAACAAAGTTTTGTGGCCCATTCCGCCACTTGGATCAGACTTCTGTCCCCAACCCATGGAAAAGTCTGCCCATAAGATAACTAGTCCTCTTGAAGTCCCCATTGCATTCCGACGACACTCCTGGGCTCAGCAAACTCTGGTGCAACTTTGCGTTGGGTCTTGGTCCCTAGTGCTGCACGGCAGCGGCTGGCGGTGGGCTGTAAGACTTTGGGCTACCAACTTGCCCCCAGCAGGCTTCTCAGCTGTTGTGTTCCAGTGCTATAAACAGGAGGCCAGCTCACCAAGTCTTGGAGTCTGTTGGCTTTGGCTGGGGTCTGTAGACAACCAGTCAAAAACAATTTCCCTTTGGATATGTTCAAAGAAGACCTAGTTTCACATCATACAGATTCAACCAATATCGCCAAGAAATACTGATAAGTTGTCTCATCCAGTATATAGCTTTATTGCTTAAAAATCAGTATAAAATACAACTTAAAAAATATTTTTCTGTCCTATACAATCATCATAACAGAGAATATGTTGAAAAATAAGTTGTTCTATATATAACTTCTAAGTCCACACCAGAATTATTCTTAAATACAATAAATCATTCTAAAAACCAACAATGAAAATTCATAGTGTTACTAAGGGAGAATATTATAGATATTAATTTTTCTCATTGGGTCCACTAATCGAGCAAGAAAATCTCTGGTCAAATCACCACTGTGAAGAAGTCTCTCATTTAACCAAGGCCGAATCGATTTAGTGTTTTAATAAATTAATAAAACTGCCTACAGACGCTCGTTGCAGGATGCGGGAAAGGGCGAAAGTCCTTCTGAAAACATGACATTGCACACTCCATGTGCATGTCCAAGTTCACTGCATTGCTTATATGCAAGTCACCCCTAAAGCAGGCCTTACAGCCGTAAGGCAGGGTGCATTATATTACATGTGAGGGCACATCTGCATGAGCAGATATGTCCCTGTAATGTCTAGTTCCATTACTAAGCAAACACAAGGAGATGATGGACGGAGAGCTGAAACTTTTCAGACACTCACCCCCAGTCACAGATCTGGGTTGAATCCTTCATAGTTCTTTAGCTCACTTTGCCACCCCAGTTCAGACACAGCTTTATGCAAATCAGTCTTGACCCTGTGCTATATGGGCCTATAGCTGTGTCTGAACTGGGGTGGCAAAGTGAGCTAAAGAACGATGATTGACATTTCCGTCTGTATTTATCCATATTTATTTTTTGTCAACTTTATCTGTATTTATCCATATCTATTATGGATTTTGCAAACAAAATGTAGCTGAAACTGGTATATTTCCACATCTATTTAACCAATAAATATGCAGTCATGCTTGAATGCCTGCCAGGTTTCAATGATATGATAAATCAATGCACTTCTATGAAAACATGCGCATTTAAGAATCAGCTTTGTACATATCTACTGCTGTTTAAGCCTCTTTACTAAAATTCCTTTGTTTGTTTAACACACTTACCTATTAATCCACACAGTTATTGGCCTGGCAGTCATGGCAAAGTGTATTTAGAATCACAGCAACCAATTTCCGTTTTTATCCACATGTAAAAATAAATACAGACAAGACAATAAATGGTTTTCTGTCTGTATTTATCTGTAAAAATCAGTAAAAACGGAAAACAGGGAGCCTTATTCATAATACTGTAAAAACTCTTTATGGTCTACATTTTCTCCTCTATGACAGAACAATTCCACAGTAATGCTCATTTCACTATATATTTGTGCACATTTGAATATCATGCTTTATACATAACCTTGCATTCTGGTGACTTAGAGTGTATATATATATATATAACAAATTCAAACCTTGTTTCGCGATAACCTCTGAATGGTGGCGGGCAGCCGGCAAGAACGCGACCCTTCGTATTCCAACACTCAATCCTTCTTTCATAAAGATTGCGCCGAGCCCCAATTTGCTTATATCAGCGTGCTTTATTCCATCAAGTTTGTGGTAAACAACTCCCGACGCGTTTTGAAACCAACAGGTTCCTTGGTCACGGGTCGATACGATGTTGACACTCATCACATGATATAGTACACAATGTGTAAACAATATAAAAAAAGGACTACATTGCTGCCTGGTTCATATAGCAAACATAAGCGCCATCTTTAAATGATATAATGACACTGAATTTAACAGTTAATTTCAAGCGTTTAGCTTGCATTTACAACATATCAAATTAAAGTTCCAATGAATTGTGTAATGGAAATGAATACAACTGAAAATACAAGTGTAATATTCCAAATTGTCAATTAATTGCATAACATGTGTTATTTCCGATTAATCCATCACAATTCGAACCATATCGATTCAACCCAAGTGGGTATACATGCAAACGCGATTTCTATTTGATCTCTCTTTTTTAGCCCCCTATGACAGAACAATTCCACAGTAATGCTCATTTCACTATATATTTGTGCACATTTGAATATCATGCTTTATACATTACCTTGCATTCTGGTGACTTTGAGTGTATATATATATATATATATATATATATATTACCTACTGGCGGTCGCCAGTAGGTAGTTATAGTTAGGACCACGTTTCCATAGGAAATCCGCAACATTCTATTTTGAATAACTTTGGCGCCGGTCGACGAATCCTCGCAAATTTTTCAAAATAGGTGGGGCGCTACGCTCCGCTCCTACCCTGAAAGTCTCGGGGGGATTCGTCAAGCGGAGGCTGAGATAAAAGGGGGGTCCCAAAACGCGTTTTTCCCATGCATTTTTCCATAGGACCTTTAGACACAGCTACAGCCCGAACGGCTGAACAGAATTACTTGAAATTTGGCAGAGAGGTAGTCCTCAGGTCAAGGAAGTGCCTTTTGTAGGTTTGGTGTAAATCTGTTCAGTAGATTCAGAGAAAATAGCCTTTAAATCAATATATATATCTGAGCCAGCTTACGGTGCGCTTACGGTGCGCTTACCGTACGCGTACGGTGGCGTGCGCGAGCGCGATTTTGATTGGCTGTTAGATCTTAGTAAACATTCGAATCGGTCGAAACCAGGAAGCGGCGGCCGCCATTTTCTCTCTCGCTCTCTGAGTTGGGCAGCAAAAACGATGCCAAAAAATGTCTAAAGAGGCAGTTTCTTGAGATCCTAACCACCCAGCATTGATATAGGGGTCCCCAAACAACCCCCAAGCCCAAAAAAAAAATTTTTTTTTTTTTCGGAAAATCGCCGATTACGCTTACCGTACGCGTACGGTAAAAAATTAAAAAAAAAAAAATTATCCACACACTCCCCACCCCGTGTGCAAATGGTGCCCGAAGGGCACCATTTGCGCATGGCTTATTACAGGTAAGAAATAAACAAAGAATAAATTTCACAAAGATGCGCATAATATGTCCCCCATGTGCGCACGGTGCGCGAAGCGCATCGTGCGTACATGGCCCATCCCGCATAACGTGGGCACGCGGTGCGCGCAGCGCACCGCGTGACCACCGTGCGTGCACGGCACTAACTGCGTAAAGTGGGCGCGCGGTGCGCGAAGCGCACCGCGTGCTCACTGTGCGCGCACGGTGCGCGAAGCACACCGTGCGCGCACGGAACAAACTGCGTTAACTGGGCGCGCACGCCACGAATGGCGTAAAGTAACTTAGCATTTAAAAAACCGTACAAATTCACTGAAAAAACCATAGGTTTCACACACGTTATAGTTAGGAATTAGCATTGAAAAAACCTTGCAAATTCACTGGAAAAACCATAGGTTTCACACATGTTATAGTTAGCTGGACATTTTATTGATAAAACACCAATGAAATTCCCCCGTTATAGTTAGTGCAGGCAACTATAACTCACTAGACCGCAATCTTCTGCTGATGACATATGTGTCTTTATGAAAAAAAAATATTTGTAATATATGTATAGCTAAAATTTAATGGAAGAAGACATGGGCAAATAAGTGTCTAAATACAGTATTAGCATCAGCAGAGGATTGCGGTCGCGTGAGTTATAGTTGCCTGCACTAACTATAACGGGGGAATTTCATTGGTTTTTTATCAATAAAATGTCCAGCTAACTATAACATGTGTGAAACCTATGGTTTTTTCAGTGAATATATATATATATATATATATATATATTCACTGAAAAAACCATTCAGGCACGTTATAGTTAGGAATTAGCATTTAAAAAACCTTAGAAACTCACTGAAAAAACCATAGGTTTCAGGGGCGTTCTAGTTAGCTGGACTTTTCACTCGTACAAAACCATTGAAATTACCCCGTTATAGTTAGTTCAACTAACTATAACTCGCGCGCCCGCAATGCACTGCTGATGACGTCACATATTACATCACTCATGACATGGTCAGTGACATCACTCATGACATCACTGAGTGACATCACCTTCTTTTTCTAATTTATTGGGCCTGGGGACCCCATCCCCCAGGGCCTGCACCCTAATTATTTTTGTTGAAAAAAATAAATTTGGCCCTCCCAAGGCCTTAATCGGCCCCAGGGACCCCAACCCCCGCGTCATGGCCTTTTAAAAAAAAATTCTTTAGGAGGGGGGTTGCGACCTCAACCCCCGGGGATGGCCTTTGCTTTTTATTATTAAAAAAATATATATATTTATAGAAACACCTAGGACATGATGGACAAACCGTATGTACCTATCACCATGACGATTTGCGTTATATTCATTAAAAGGCGACTATGCATACAATTAATCCACCTGGAATGTATTTACACCACTAGTGAAGGTCTGACGTGTCTGACGCCCTACCGTGCCTAATCCCGGCGCCCCCGCCGGTGGGCACTCTCCAACATGGGTAGCTATTGATGGCCACATTTAATACACACGCACACCAAGCCATTCAAAGGGGATTCGACAAAAATTCAACCAAACTATGCAAGAAACCCCCCTCACGGTTAATAAAACACACATCCACCGCCGGATGTGTAATACTTTTTATTTTACTCTCTGGAAAGGAGACGAACCTCACTTGAGAGTCACAGCGTGCTCCTGGCTGAGCCCAATGCTGTGTTACACCCACCAATGCCCGCCGAGTGCCACACACCTCTGTGTTGTATTCCACCAGCTAGTGCGTATGCTATGACACTTTCTAGCCCATGTGCACTGTAACACCACCCCGTGAATATGTCATGCCACACTTGCCTTCGCACGGGTTATATTGCTCCATCTAACGTACCTTCCTCGATGCCTATGTTATAACGCACAGCGCTATGCCATACATATTACAATCTGGGATCCATATCTTTGTCACAGTGCATATGCAACATTACACTCCCCAGCACATATTTTATATTACAACTTTAGAGACTAGTTAGGTTACACAACACTGCCCTGTGCATATTACACTCCAAGGCGCATATCGCATAGCACGCGCTAGTGCCTGTGCTATATCGTGCTCTCCAATGAATCGGTCATTGCGCACAATGTATTGCATATTATATTTCACGCCCCGGTTCATCTTATATCACACTTTTTGGTGCATAGTTTATACCATATAATATATTTAGTTTTCATTTTCAATCGTGCTCTCAGGACTATGTTCTATATAACATTGCGTTCACCTACCCTTTTCACGGGCATTACATTTTGCGATGGGGGGTGGAGGGTCAGGGGGTGTTTCTGCCAAGTGAGCCTGGAGTCGCAGTCACAAACGTCCTCTTCTTCCTGAATAAAAGTGAGATTATGCTGCATACTTGTTCATATTTTAAGTAGTTCGCACAGACACACATTTTAAAAACAATAAAGTTCCTAATACCCACCTTCTCTGAACAGTCAGCTTGCTGCCCCATCCACCTCCTCCCTATCCTCTGAATCCATGGACTAGCCTCCTCCCACCGGCCATGCATGGTCTGATGTGCTGCCACTGCCCTCCATTTAGCATGATGTACCAGTCCACTCCTACTGCCCTCCATTGCCCAATTCTATGGCCCATCATTGACCTCCTGCTTAGCCTCTGTGCTTAGCTTGCTGCCCCTATTCTGTTTCCCCCTGCCCTCCGATGCCTTTGTGCATGCCCCTGCTCCATCCTTTTTGCCCACCATGTTCCATGGACCTGCCACTCCTATCTACTCTGAGTGTTCTGTTGAGCTGCCACTCCCCTCCCACCTGCCTAGCATTGTCAGATGACTGTAACCTGTCCCTGCCACCTCCACCCTGCATGTCCACATGCCATGCCCCTATCCCCTTCCTCCTGTCCTCCATGGTCCATTTTACTGCCACACCCTTCTTCCCTCCCTGTTCTGTTGTGCTGCAACTGCTCCTCCTGCCTGCCCCGCGCGGTCTGTTGTGAGGCCCCTTCCCCTGAACTCTCTTGTCTGTGCCCAGGTCCTGACCCTCCCTTCTATCCTCCATGGTCCTTTGTGCATGCCCCTGCACCCTCCTTCTTGCCCATCATAGCCATTGTGCTGCCACTAACCCTCCCGCTTGCCATGCATGGTCTTCTGTGCTGCCATGGCCCCTCCCACCTTCCCTGTGTGGTCAGCTAGCTGCCCGTGACCCCCTCCCACCATCCCTCCATGGTCTGTGTGTATGCCATCATAGTCTCATTGTTGCTCTCCATGGTGTGTCTTGTTTCTAGTGCCCATCCTGCCTGACCTTCATGGTCATCTTGCTGCTCCTGCCCTGCCCCTAGCCCTCTGTTTCCATGTGCAGACTCCTATTCCCTCCCTCCTGGCTTGTCTGTTCTATTGTAATGCCCCTGATCCGTCCCTCCTGCCCTTTATGGTCTGTTATGCTGCAGCTTTCTCTCCTGTCTGTCCATTATGGTCAGCTAGCTACCATTGCCTCTTTCCCCTCTGTTCTCTGTTGTCCATGTGCATGGTCCTGTCCCCTCCCTATTGCTTTCTATGGATTGTTGTGCTGCACTCCCGTCCCGTATGCCCTGTGTGGTGTATTGTGCAGCTGCAAACCCTGATGCCTGCCCTGTAGGGTCAGTTTGGTGCACCTCTCCATGTCCCGCCTGTCCTCTGTTATCCGAGTCCATGTCCCTACCCCAATTCCTCCTGCCTACCATGATCAAATGTACCATACTTGCGAACATTTTGAACTTGGTAAGAGGGAGATTTTGAAAAAAAACTGGGGTATTGATTTTCCCCTTTGAGTTACATTGAAAAAGAGGAGATTGTAGACAGGAGACAGATCAAATAAAGGCCATTTGAGCTTAAAAACATTGGACGTTTCCTGGCTGAAACGGGTCTGTTGGCATGTATGGTTGTACTACCACTGCCTCTTCCTTCTGCCCACAATGGTCTATTATATTGCCACAGCCTCTCTTGCCAGTCCTGTATTGTTGGTATTGTTGGTTTGTTGCCCCTGCCCCCCTTTCCACTGCCCTCCATAGTCTGTTGTGCTGCTACTGCCCTTCCTGCCTGCCCAGTGTGCCTCTGCACTCTCCTACCTGCCTTCAATTTACAGAGTCCGAGCCCTTGGCCTCTGACTCTCAACAGTATTCCAATGAACAACTAGATTGCTAACATTCTATATTTATTACAAAAGTGTGGAACGCCTGACGTCATCTTGATTTAATCAAAACTGTAATACCTAGAGCATTTCTTTTAGAAATTACATATATGAGAGGGTCTTATTTGCATCAAAATTATGGTTAGTGGGGGAGGAGCCAAGATGGCGATCGGGACGGCAGCGTAGGCTCCCGGCTCCGTGAACCTCCACATCCCGCACAGATATCCTGCATGAGATCCTTAGCCTGCGCTATATGCCCGTGTTGGTGCTGAGAGCGGCAACCGATCGTGTGATTCTGAAGTTTCTGGCGGCGGTACCGCCGGAGAAATGTCCATTTGAAGTTTGCGGCCTGTGCAACCCTGGAACCGGGACCTCGGGTGGACAACATGGCCGGGCGGCAGTTCAACAACAGCGGCCATTGGTGACTGGGTGGAGTCGGAGTACCGGAGCGGTGCGAATATTGGCCTGAATTTCGCTGTGGTCATTCCTACCACTGAGCGTAGCGGAACGAGTGCATGCCCGGGGTGGCAATTCCAGGATTCTCCGGTAATTGCCTGAGCCTTCGCCGGTGAGCTGCCCGGACGCTGCCCGTAACGCGTCCCGATTTCCGCGGGCTGCTCCCGGATTTTCGCGGGCGCTGGTCCGTGGTGGGGATGACTGTTACCTGTGGCCACACACTGGATATATATTTTTGTCTGCCCCCGGAACCCTGTTTCCAGTGACATGGAACTTGATGCGCCTGTGCCTGAGTCCCGGTCCCAATCTGGGATGAACATACCCGGCGGCCATCTTGCTAGGATGGAGTCTATCATCCTGTACACTGGGTCTCAGCAAGATTGGGAGTGTGTGCCTAAGAGGAGCGTAGCGGAGCGGGCGCCGGGAGCTGGGCTGGGGTACGGTGACCTTCTCGAAGCTCTCGGTGCCCTTCATTCCACCCTGGTTCACGGCGCCTCGGTATTGGGGAGAAAGCTTGATAGTGTTGCTTCAGCGTCGGAACAGTTGCGATCTGCCTGTCCCCAGGCACACAGGGACTTGTCACACTTCACACAGGAGGACAGTGTCGTGGCCGCCCCTGTGAATAGGGGAAAGCTGGAAACTTCGGACAATGTGCCAACGTGTGATCGGCTGGCTGTGGGTCCGGTCTGTTCCGGAGGTTTTGGATTTGAGCGGGGGGTGGTGGCTTTGTCCCACGCGCAACCTCCGGCGACCCAGGCAATATTCCAGCAACAGTCGCCTGCTCTGGCTGATTCCGCCTTCCTGGACCTTGTGTGCAGTACAGATCCTGGGGCAGTACTGGGAAAGATGGTCCTCCATAATGTTGACTGTGTTGGTGTTCAGAGACGTCCACCCTACATGTGTGTGTCGCTTCCTGATCTTTTTTGGACGCTCCTCTTCCTTGTAACATTGGACATGGCACTGGGTCGATGGGTATGCATGGGTGGATTCGCAAAGAGTGGCCAAGGATAAGGCTGATCCTTCAGAGGTTGTCATCTAACAGGCGGGCGGGCACAGGGGTTGCGTGCTCTCACGACATAACTAATAGTGTAATAGGTGCATAATGCTCCCCATTTTTTCTTTGACATGGTCGATTTTGTGTTTGTTTACTGTTTGCTTTGGGGAGGAACATATTGTGCGGGAGGGAGAAGCCGGGGGCATGTTTTGAAGGCCCTCCTCCAGTTTATTAATACTCTCTCTACTCCCCGTCTGGTGGGGTTTCCTTTCTTACTCCATTTTCTCTGTTTCTTCTATATTTCGGGTCTGGTTCCGGGGCGACAGGCACACTGCTGGGGGGGGGGGGGTGGCCGTACTCATCTGCAGAGGTGCAGGGTGGGGGGTTGGGGGAGGGGATTCTTTAGTTTTTTACTTTGTTTCTATGGCCTCCTTTTTCTTCTCTTATTCTTCTTTGTCTTCTTTTCTGGGGTCAGCACGGTAGGTCTCCTTTGCTGCCAATCACTGCTTTTTTATGTGTGTCTCAATTTCCGTGGTGATTTCTGGGTCTTAGGGCAGGGGACTGCAGGCGCAAATGGCCGTGATATTCCTCCACATCCTGAACCTCCTGTTTTAGCGCCATTGCCTGGATAGATTGCTGTTTATTGTTGGCGTTTACTATTCTGCCTGCCATTTTTTGCTGCTGGGAAATTGTTTGGCACCTGATCCTTCTATCCCTTATTATAAAATGAAAACCTTTTGTATCCTGGTCCCTATTTGGGCTGTTCAGTGGCCAAGAGTATGCTAGCATGGAGAATCTGCTCCCCGAGGTGCTGCCTGCGATTAAAATTTGCTTCTGTTATTCTGACTGCTTAGCGGCCGGCCCTGGGGGTTGTAGGCCCATACTTGTCTTTTGTTGAAATGTCAATAAAGGTTTTTACAAAAAAAAAATAAAATAAAAATTATGGTTAGTGCTCTAAAAAACTAAAATGAGGACATATTTTCTGAGTTTTCAAATAGCGACAAAGAACTTTTAAATTATTTGTAATCTTTATGTTTTTTTATCCAGTTGACCACTTGATTAAATGTTGCACCTAGGGGAGAGGATGTGGTGTTACTTCCAGAGCTGCAGACTTTGCAACTGGGGAACCAGGTTGGAGCTTCTGCTTCAGCTCAACATTCTGTGATTCTGGTCAAATCACTTAGTCTCCCCATGTCTACAACCAAAATGAATTTGATCTTGTGTGATGTAACCAATGCTCATGTAAGCACTCCAATACCTGACAAGTCTGCACTATATAAAACTGCAAATACACAAAAAATAAGTGTTTTGCACACTTCTGTCATTGGGCTACATGTGGGCTACATCTGGGTGATATTTGGGCTACATTTGGGCTCTTTTGTCTCTGGTGACCATCTTGGGAGATTTATTTGTTATGCAGTTTCCTAATTTCCTCATTTACTGCAGTCTCCTCAGTAGGAAATACTTTCAGTTTTTTACTTTGGTTCCATCAAGAAGGCATTCAGATGTGTCACACATTTGCCATAAATTCTGAATGTTAGCACTCTAGTTGCTCATTAGATCACTGTAGTAAAGCTATTGCTCACCAGGGAAGTCTGCTGCTGGTATTCAAAGTGCATGTTTCAGTCTGCATGTCAGAATTTTCTTTATGAAATAGAAGAGGATTTGAGAAGTCAAAATGTGACCTAATTGTTCTTTCTGCAGCACTAATCATAATTTCAATGTCAAAATGAACCCCCTCATTTTGTTCCTTTGTAAATTAAATGTTTTAAGTGTTACCACTTTATTCCAATCAAGATGTGTGCCATACTTTTGTCATAAGTAAGACTGTTAGCGCTCTAGTTGTTCGTTAGAACACTCTGGGACATTCTGTCATTGAGCTATACTTGGGCTACATCTGGGTGATATTTGGGCTACATTTGGGCTCTTTTGTCTCTGGTGGCCATTTTGGGAGACTTATTGGTTATGAAGTTTCCTAATTTCCTCATTTACTACAGTCTCCTCAGCAAGGTTGCCAGATTGGGCTATTTCCCGCACAATTGGGCGACTTTTTTCCCAGTTGTGCGGGAAAAACCGATGCCTGGCAGGGGGCTACTTTTTGGGCTGGAATTATGTGGTTGTGCGGAATTACTGGCCTGGGGCGGGCGCCCACCATCGCCATGCCATGATGCCGCCCACAGTTAGTCGCTCGCACTGTCGCACATGAGTCAGACAGATTCGCACGCACTGTCATTGTAAATTATTCAGAGCGCAGGCGCAGGCTCAGCACGCGTAACGCGTCCTAAGTTGGGGGGCCTACCTCTGCCTAAACTGCGCGCCGCGGTGGCTGACTGGCGGTCAATCAAAGTTGTCAATCAAATCCTTCCCACCTCCCGGCCCCCGGCCCCAGCGGCCCAGCCCCCAGCAATCATCCCGCCCCCACCCACCCCCTAGAGCAGCACTTTTGCAGGCCAGCAGCCAGCAGGTAGCAACGAACCAAGCCAGGCAACGGCAACGGAATTCATTGGTCAATCATCTTGACTTGCAGTTGCCATTGGCTTAAGTAAAGTAACTAAGTTGACTTGTTGTTACATTGTTGCTGCCTGCACCGGGCCCGGCTGCGGCACCAAGTCTGCACAGCAGCACAGTGCACACACACTCTGTGAAGTCACGTCACGTCACACCGACCAGTCACGACTCAAGAGCCAGACACCACCTAACTTTACCGTTTACCTTCTCTCAGTCAGTACATCTTTACTGAAGGCAAATTAGCCAATGTGGGGGTCTCCCAGGGCCATCATGTTGGAGCGCGCGAGAACGCTACCAATGACGGCCCTGGTAATTATTTTTAGGTCAGCCCCCGCGGTTCCCATATAATGCGGGGGCTGACGTGAGCACGCTCTTTTCGGCGCGGCGATTTGAGTGATGCTGATGACGAGTGCAATGCAGCGCAGGCAGTGTTGAAGACGTCTACTGTGTGTGAGGAGACGACGACGAGTCCGACTCCGACTACTAGTGCACTCATCAGCAGGCCCAGGCCTAGCCCCAGCCCCAGCCGCCCGGGCCCAGGCCCAGGCCCACCTCGCTCCAGCTCCAGCCCCAGGCCCAGTCACTCCAGCCCCAGGCCCGCCAGCGCCCAGGCCCGCCAGCGCCTAGGCCCAGCCACTGCCAGTGCCACCATGCCTGCTGCCAGGCAGCTTTAGTTTCTAGTCCACTGCCAGCCGCCCACCACCGGTGACCGCGTGACTCACCACCGACCAGGTAAGTGAGACATCATGACACAATCAAGCCCGGCTCCAGGAATTTTTAGTTGGGTGGGCCAAGAGTGCATTTGGGTGGGCCACTGCGGGCCCAATTTCTCACTTCTTGTGGTAGCCTACAAGCCCTAGATTACATTATATTTTCTTGCAGTCACCATGATCCAACGGATCAATTCTGTGTGTATACAGAGCATGTCGAGAGTTATTTGAAAGTAAAAGGGATGTCTGAAACTTAAAACATTGAATATAGCAATAATTATAATTAGCACGCACTTAAAAATATGTTGCACAGTTTCCCTAATGACCTGACTGCTAGTTAAATGAAAACAGAAAGGCAATGACAGGGCCGTGTTTAGCGCTAGTGCGAAAGTCTTTTTTGGCGCCTCATCAATGACCTCTTTTTCAGCAGATACCATTGCTACCAACCTCCAACAGTGCCCTTCATGTCTCTGTAGCCCCCTATCATATGCATTTCATTTGTTGTATAGCGCTATTCATATCAGTGTAGGGTGTCACAGTACTTTACATCACACACACAATATACAGAGACAGTGAATCATACAAGTATGTAATTCAGTCTATAGGGAATGTCACATAAGTCAATGAGGATTACAAGGTGTAGGAATTAAATGTCATCCATACTGTTGGGCAGTATATTTTAAGAGGGTTTGGGCTGGGAAAGCACAAACTCAGGATTTAAAGCATACCCAGTGGTTGGGGGTTGGCTTTACTAATAAAAATGTATAATCGGCCCAAACTCATTTGAGCAACATTAAAATAATGAAAGACTGGGGAATTTCTAACTATATAGTAACACAAAAAAAAGTGAAGTTCTAACTATACCATCCATGTTTGTATGCAGCTCTTTGATGACAGTTCATAGGTCACTGTCCTATGTTAGGATTGTAATTTCTGAACTGCAAGTAACACAAGAATCTCTGTGACAAAGGCAGTAACCCACTGAGCTATCCAAATAAAATACAGCCTATCTGCATTTCGAAACTACAAACAGGCAAAGGACTGCTCTCCAGCAGGATCATTAATCACCAGTTCGCTGGACATTTTTTATTGTTGCCTTGCATCCATGGCCATGTTAATGATAAAAACAATTTAAATGAAGCATATGCAAAGTATGAGCCTTGCTGGGCTTGTGCAGATTTTAAAAATAAAAACAAATAGTAATACATTCGATTACCTACTCCTTGTGTCACCGCCTGATCTGATAAGCAGTTGCAGTAGTCAGGAAAGGTGAATGAGAATAAACAAACTTATTTTCTCAAATGCTGAACAGAAATGGAAATATCCACGCAGCACAGGACGGTAGGCAAAAGTTACTCGGTGTCAAATAAAGAATTTGTTCCCTTCGCCATGCCCCTATTGTACTTGACATGGACCACCTGAGCCCAGGCCCAATAACGCATCTCCCAGAATATGAAGAAAAACAACGTTCGGAGGAACGTTTTAAATTAAAGCGCCCATTTTTTATTGCCCTTCATGTCCTAACTGCGAGGGCCAAGGCTCATGTTTGGGTGGGCCAGGCTCATGTTTGGGTGGGCCTGCCCCACCCTCTAGAACCGGGCCTGGACACAATGCACGAGTTCGGAAAGCTCTGAAATGCGCCTACATGTTACAGAAATGCATTCTTTTAACTTTAAAGACATTTGATCATGTTTTGTTTGTGTCACAGAAACACATAAACTGAAAATCTATGCATAGCATAGTGTGCCACCTGACTGGTATTTTGCTGCTTCTGTCACTGTATCCAGATATAGAATACCACAAGTAAACAAGCATTGGCATAGCCAATAGGTCTCGCTTTTGGGACGTTATAAGTATTTAGTTATGCACCACAATATCCTTGGTGCAACATCAACTGTTGCATGACTAAACACTTATACGGTCCCAAAAACGAGACCTATTGGCTATGCCAATGCTTGTTCAAAATAGGGTGCATAATCTTTAAACCCCCACCGCGAGAACGTGTAACCTGGTCTCCTCCACTTGCTTGAAAGTTCTGCGCTATATTCATGCCCGCCAACTTAGATCCCCATATTTAAATGTACGGGTTGTTTGTTTCCTGGAACCAAAAGAGAGTGAGGTTTTCTGTGCAACTTTCCTCACTTGGAACACATTTCATTTAAGGCAGTTTAAAATAGCAGAAATTAAAGTGGCAACACGGAGAAGCATGGTACTACATCTGTTATGCAAAATTGGTTGCAAAGTGCATTTTTTAATATTTGATGGGGCTAAGACATCTTCAGAGGTGCCCAGTAATCAGTGAATAATAATTGGTGAGACGTCTGGAGGTTAAAGTATCTGTTAGATGTCTGCTTTGTGCAGTCCTAGATCTGATTCAAAATAGTGTAGAAGTTGAATGTGTCTATAGCAAAACACTACACAATGTAATTTGCAGATGACAGGTTTTTTTTAATGCAGCTACTTTAGTGGGCTAGTGCTTTGAACACAGATCCTTTTGTTCCTTGCAGTTCATGATTAGTAAGCCTTTCACTGATGCACATTGAGCTATGTGTGACTGCTACATCTTTTTACCTTCAGTCATGCAACACATCTTGTACGTTGATTTACACACTTGCATGATGTATGATTTATTGTCAATGTGTCTGTTATGTTAAGCTTTCTGATACCATGAAGTGCGCTATAAAAGAAATAAAATACTGTTATTTAAATTGCGTGTAAATACTGGGACAGGTCAAGCATGCCTCTCAAGTACCTGTGCAGAGATGAGCTGTGTTCTTTTGTTCCCCTTCCTTGTGTTTACATTTAAGTGTGAAGTTGCAGGTCACTCGTTCTAAAGTAGGCCTGATGGGCCCTTACCTTTGGCCTTTATCTATGAATGAAAAGCTGGGGCTAGACAAAACATGGATCCCTACAGCAAATTCATTATCCTCCTTAATTTTCTTACCACGTGGAAATGCGCAAGGAAAAAAGAGATCTGAATCCTAAATGAGATTTTATTTTTTTGTCAAGTTTAATATGCATTTTTAATCAACACATCATGCTTAAAGCACAGTCATGTTACATGCATTGAATTCTAAAGGGGTAATGCTGAATGGACAAAGTCTGACCAGATCAGTTGGGTGCATGTTCCCTGGGTGCTAAGTATTGAAATGTTGTAGTAAAGGAATGTGGTTTGGGCAACAAATGGTGTAGGATTCATTTTGTGTCCTGTATTGTTTCAATAAAAAGTGTATAACAATCCACTAGATGGGGCTATTGATTGCATATTGTCTGTTGCAATTTCAGGTATTCGTCCAGCATCATTTTGAAATAGTTCATCATTTTTCTGCTCCCAGCTGACTTGGCAGTTTAAATATTGCAAGATGGGCAAGTGGTCAGGATATAAAAATATATACAGAAAAGAGAGGGAGTTGGATCCTGAACTAAAAAGATGGATTGCCCCTGTAAGGACAGATGATAGCAAAGCAGCATGCAAGTACTGCCATGTACACATCCGTGCCCATTATAATGATTTAAAGCAACATGCAGCAACCACTAAACACCGCTCACGCTGTAATGCAGCGAGCACATCTGTGGCATCCTTTGTACAACCTATCCCTTCCATATCGAACGATCAGAAAAGAAGAGAAATCAGATTTGCCATACAAACTGCTTGTTGTACATCCATTAATAATATAGATGGGTATGGTGAAATTTTGAAAGATGAGTTCCCTGCCTTCCGAATGCACCGGACAAAATGTACAGCACTAATTAATTCTCTGTTGGGCCCATATTTCAAGGAGGAATTGCTGAAAGATATTGGAAAATCACCATTTTCTTTATTGGTCGATGAATCAACTGACATTGAAGTGAAAAAACTACTGTGCATTTGCATTAAATATTTTAGCAAAAAGCTTAACAAATTTGTAAGCACCTTCCTTGCCATGGTAGAGTTAGATCAGGCCGGTTCCGAAGATATAGCAAATGCAGTCCTAAAGTTGCTTGAAACATGTAACCTTGAGATTACAAATGTAATTGGCATAGGTACAGATGGGGCAAGCGTCATGTGTGGGAAGCACCACTCAACATTCACCTTGTTGCGAGATAAACAACCAACCATCCTTGCAAGTTCCCCACAAAGTACTTACCGAGCCCAAACCACCTGTAACAGATTTGCCAGAAGCCCTTTTCACTTGTCCATCGGAGATCCTGGAGTCACAATGGAGAACTCTCCTCATGCTCCTTTCTTAACACCTCAAACAAAATCGTTTATTACAACAATATGATGCCTTAAAATTAAACTTTTGCATAGCGAAATATGTGGGACACTGCTTTGCCTCAAGATGAGCCATGCCTATTTCCCCCCTACTTTGAGCAGGTGCCATTGTCATGTATTAGCTCTAGGATAACCACAGCTATGCCAGTACAGATAGAGATGGTTGTCTCTTGCAGTTTGAGGTATTCCCCTGCCCTCGCATCAACACACAGTTCATCAATGGGCAGCTTCTCCTAGCAGCCCAACAGTTGCAGTTTAAATAGTGCAACATGGTCATGTGAGTCCAAAACATTAAGAACGGTGGTAGTGGTTTCTGAATCCAAAGGATGGATTACCCAATAAAATAGGACAATACAGAGGCAGCGTGCAAGTACTGCCCTATAGAACTGCATGCCCATTATAATGATTTGAAGCAACATACAGCAACCACGAAACAGCGCTCATACTGTAATGCAGCGAGCACATCTGTGGCATCCTTTGTACAACCTATCCCTTCCATATCTAATGACCAGAAAAGAACAGAAATCTGGTTTCCCATACAAACTGCTTGTTGTAGATCCATTAATACTATAGGTCGGTATTGTGAAATTTTGAAAGATGAATTCCTTGCCTTCCAAATGCACCGCAACAAATGTACAGCACTAAGTCTCTGTTGGGCCCACATTTCAAGAGGAATTGGTGAAAGATATTGGAGCATCACCATTTTCTTTTGTAATTGATAAATCAACTGCCATGGAAGGGGAAAACTGATGTGCATTTGCATAACATATTTCAGCCCTATAAAACTGCATGACTTTTACAATGATTTGAAGCAACCTGCAGCAAACTTTGAGTGTAAGATTTACTCATTAAGAGCTTCAGTTAACCAGCTGGCTACTTTACAGGTGCATGGTGTCAGAGGACTGATGCGCACTTGCTAGATAATAGCAACATGCTGCCAAACTCGAAATACAAAATGCTCCAAGCTATTAATCCAGATGAGCCACGCCTATATTCCCCCTACTTTGATGGAGCAGATGCCTTTGTCATGTGTTAGCGCTAGGATTACCACAGTTATGCCAGTACAGATAGAGTGCCTGGAGGCACACCATGTGCCTATTGACCTAGCTTGCTGCCTTCTACCTGGAAGAAACCCAAGTGTCTCCTGCTGAGGTCTTTGATGTGTCCAACCCAAAAGCTGCCAAAGCAGAAATACAAAGAAGTGATTAATGAATAATTCGCAGTTTCCCTGTGCTGGCCATATTTACAGGGACGTGCCTCACCCCTTGAAACGAGCGTCTACTCTGGAGGCACACCATGTGCCTATTGACCTAGCTTGCTGTCTTCTACCTGGAAGAAACCTAAGTGTCTCCTGCTGAGGTCTTTGATGTGTCCAGCCCAAAAGCTGCCAAAGCTGAAATACAAAGAGGTGATTAATGAACAATTCGCAGTTTCCCTGTGCTGGCCATGTTTACAGGGACTTGCCTCACCCCTTGAAACGAGCGTCTACTCTGGAGGCACACCATGTGCCTATTGACCTAGCTTGCTGTCTTCTACCTGGAAGAAACCTAAGTGTCTCCTGCTGAGGTCTTTGATGTGTCCAGCCCAAAAGCTGGCAAAGCTGAAATACAAAGAAGTGATTAAAGAACAATTCGCAGTTTCCCTGTGCTGGCCATGTTTACAGGGACTTGCCTCACCCCTTGAAACGAGCTTCTACTCTGGAGGCACCATGTGCCTATTGACATAGCTTACTGAGGCATAGGATGTGCCTATTGACTTTGCTTGCTGTCTTGCAATGGAAGAAACCCAAGTGGCTCCTACTAAGGGCTTTAATGTGAGCAGGTGTCAGAGGACTTAGCGCACTTGCTAGCTGAAAGCAACGTCCAGCCAAAAACTGCCATACCTGAAATCCAACAACCACAAGATTTACAAAACTGCTGCCCATGATCACGCCTCACCCCTTGAAACAAGCTTACGGAGGCATAGGATGTGCCTATTGACTTTGCTTGCTGTCTTGCAATGGAAGAAACCCAAGTGGCTCCTACTAAGGGTTTTAATGTGAGCAGGTGTCAGAGGACTTAGCGCACTTGCTAGCTGAAAGCAACGTCCAGCCAAAAACTGCCATACCTGAAATCCAACAACCACAAGATTTACAAAACTGCTGCCCATGATCACGCCTCACCCCTTGAAACAAGCTTACTGAGGCATAGGATGTGCCTATTGACTTTGCTTGCTGTCTTGTAATGGAAGAAACCCAAGTGGCTCCTACTAAGGGCTTTAATGTGAGCAGGTGTCAGAGGACTTATGCGCACTTGCTAGCTGAAAGCAACGTCCAGCCAAAAACTGCCAGACCTGAAATCCAACAACTAGAAGATTTACAAAACTGCTGCCCATAATCACGCATCACCCCTTGAAACAAGCTTACTGAGGCATAGGATGTGCCTATTGACTTTGCTTGCTGTCTTGCAATGGAAGAAACCCAAGTGGCTCCTACTAAGGGCTTTAATGTGAGCAGGTGTCAGAGGACTTATGCGCACTTGCTAGCTGAAGGCAACGTCCAGCCAAAAACTGCCATACCTGAAATCCAACAACCACAAGATTTACAAAACTGCTGCCCATGATCACGCCTCACCCCTTGAAACAAGCTTACTGAGGCATAGGATGTGCCTATTGACTTTGCTTGCTGTCTTGCAATGGAAGAAACCCAAGTGGCTCCTACTAAGGGTTTTAATGTGAGCAGGTGTCAGAGGACTTAGCGCACTTGCTAGCTGAAAGCAACGTCCAGCCAAAAACTGCCATACCTGAAATCCAACAACCACAAGATTTACAAAACTGCTGCCCATGATCACGCCTCACCCCTTGAAACAAGCTTACTGAGGCATAGGATGTGCCTATTGACTTTGCTTGCTGTCTTGCAATGGAAGAAACCCAAGTGGCTCCTACTAAGGGCTTTAATGTGAGCAGGTGTCAGAGGACTTATGCGCACTTGCTAGCTGAAAGCAACGTCCAGCCAAAAACTGCCAGACCTGAAATCCAACAACCACAAGATTTACAAAACTGCTGCCCATGATCACGCCTCACCCCTTGAAACAAGCTTACTGAGGCATAGGATGTGCCTATTGACTTTGCTTGCTGTCTTGCAATGGAAGAAACCCAAGTGGCTCCTACTAAGGGTTTTAATGTGAGCAGGTGTCAGAGGACTTAGCGCACTTGCTAGCTGAAAGCAACGTCCAGCCAAAAACTGCCATACCTGAAATCCAACAACTACAAGATTTACAAAACTGCTGCCCATGATCACGCCTCACCCCTTGAAACAAGCTTACTGAGGCATAGGATGTGCCTATTGACTTTGCTTGCTGTCTTGCAATGGAAGAAACCAAAGTGGCTCCTACTAAGGGCTTTAATGTGAGCAGGTGTCAGAGGACTTATGCGCACTTGCTAGCTGAAGGCAACGTCCAGCCAAAAACTGCCATACCTGAAATCCAACAACCACAAGATTTACAAAACTGCTGCTCATCACGAGAAGTGAGTGACCGACCATTTTTCAATGTAGCTTTTTAATGTGCAATGAATAATGACACTGAGTTTTACAGACTTTATTAAAAATCCAATTTAGAGGGAGCTGTAAATTGCACAGAACACTATTTATGCCTTGCTTATTCTTTGTTTTCTACTATTGTATTCTGTGCAGTGCCTGTTTCACATGACAAAGTCACAGGGAGAACTGGTCTTAAAAATGAGTAGCATTAAGGCAGGTGCCCAGTTAATACCCTCCCACCATCTGTATATTGAATAGAATGTATATTTGTTGTTAAAATTGGTTCTGATGTCGATTTGCGCTTAATTGGACACTTGCTAATTTGGGCTGGTTTTTGGGCTGGAACTGGTCTGATTGGGCTTATTTTGGGCTTATATTTGAGCTGCATTGGGCTTGGGACGGGTCTAAAAATCAGGCAACACTGCTCCTCAGTAGGAAATACTTTCCGTTTTTTACTTTGATTCCATCAAGAAGGCATTCAGATGTGTCACACATTTGCCATACATTCAGAATGTTAGCACCCTAGTTGCTTATTAGATCACTGTAGTAAAGCTACTGCTCACCAGGGAAGTCTGCTGCTGGTATTGAAAGTGCATGTTTCAGGCTGCATGTCAGAATTTTTTAATGAAATAGAAGAGGATTTGAGAAGTCACTCAAAATGTGCCCGAATTTTTCTTTCTGCAGCACTAATCATACTTTCTATGGCAAAATGAACACCCTCATTTTGTTCCTTTTTAGGTCTCGGCTCGCAGGCTGCGCTTGCGCAGTCTCGAGCCGAGATTTAATGACTTGGAGAAGAGGGGCTTGAACCCGCCCCTCTTCTCCCCTGTTCTCCATTGGCTGGCCTCTTCAATGCTGGCCAGCCATTGGAGAAGAGGTCCCGTCACTCCGATCATGCCCCGTCCTTTTCGGATCGGGGGGCGTGTTTTTTGCAGAAAGTCTAATTATCTCCTCCAGCCAATGGCTGGAGAAGATAACAGCAAAACACACCCCTGAATCTGAAAAGGACGCTGCGTTTCTCCGAGGCATTTCTGCTCTGCCTCGGAGAAAGGCAGCGGCGTTAGGTTGCACTCCACAAAGTCTCTGTAGTTTTGCCCTGTTCAGTTGCAGATGTTTTTGGTGTTTTATCGATCTTAAGCAGAAAGTATGGGTTCTTAACGCTGCCTGTAAATGTGAAGCACCTCTGCAAGCGAAAACGGGGTCAACCCATGGCAGGTCAAACACATAACTCTTGGAGGAGCCGAACAGTCGAGGGGAGGGAGGACTCTGCCAGCAAGTCGGTAGCAATTATGCATTGCATTCTGGCAGATGCAGTTCAGTGTTTTTAACATACACTCCAGTAAGAAAGTGTTTGCCAGCAGTTTTTTTACCTGTGCTCATGATCACGCTGTGAGCTGCTTGTCATGTGTGGGCCTGTTGCCATTTACTTGACTGTTTATTCTTAGCCATCTTCTCCAAAGAATAGAAATGTGAATCAAGCTTTCAAAAAAATGTTCACAGTGATTACTCTGTACTTGCTGCCCTCAGATGGTCCGAAGTCAAGAGACCTTGGGGATTGGTGTTGATGTCCCCTCTGGTGATTGAGCCTTCTTTTAAATATTACATCCTTCCCCAAGCACCCACGGGGGATAACCGTGCCGGAGCAAGGTCGGCGTGATAGTATTTTTCTCTGTGAGACCTGGTTTCTGGACGACACTCTGCGAGACTCCATTATATGCCACTCCAATCTACTACTCCCCTCTACTACACTTTACTCCACTACACTGGGGGAGGGGCTGCCCTCGTGGTTACAGCTTTAAACGGAGGGTTCACTCAGCCGTTCATGCCCCTGCTGTCGACAAAATGAATACTTTGGTTACGTTCCCCGACAATGCCGCCGCAGCGTCACTCGCCACAGTGCACAGGCAAGGAGTGCACCCTGGTGCTGAATGTGTCTGAAGGCTGCGAAATGTTGCAGTAGCTAGACTATGAAAAGATTTTTTTTTAAAAACTATCGCCCTTCGTACTCGTGAAGGCTCACGACGCGCTTTAAAGCCATAAAGTAGGAGTACTGTTAGTGATATAATCAACCATTGTGCTATGAGAACATGACCCCAAATCACGCGCCCCCAGTTCTTTTCCACACTTTTTATTTTATTTTTATTGAAGCGGGCTTCTCCCGCGTAAGCAAAATATGCCTCCGCACCCTCCACAGCCTGGCAATTAGCATGTTAATTCATTTCACCAAATTGCCTTTAGACTGCTATTAGATGTGGGCTTTCCTGATACATCAAACACACAGCCCTGAATGACATTTAAACAACTGTCTGGCTTCCCTTTCTTTGTGCTGATGATAGTTAAAACAAAGCCGCAGTCTGTCCTCTCGATGGGATTGATAGCAGCGCTGGTTCTAACAGCTTGCACGCGTATTCTCTCGTATGCAGCGTTAACGTACAAAAAGGACAACACAATGCCGCGCGCACATTGACCCACGGCAAGCCAGCGGCCTAGCTTGTGAACATCTGCACAGCATGGACGGGAGAGTTTGTGTCCTCTTCTGTCAGTGGGTTCGAATTAGTAAATATGGTGGGTATGTAGGGTGGCCAAGTGGCATGGGCGCAAACTCAAGACTGTGCGTGTAAAAGTTCAGGAGAAAGGGTAAAAATTCAGGACAAAAGTTCAGGACAGGAGGTCAAAATTCGGGACAAAAGGTATGCTTTACAGACACATCAGGGAATGTCATGCAATAGTATACAAATTAATAGGCAAAGAACATAAGTACAAGTCACTTTCTCCGGCATGGTCAATTTCTCCTGCCCCGTCACCGCTCCTGCCCGTTCACTGGTCCTGCTCATGCCTAATCACAGCACCTGCCACATCACTTCTCTTGCCTTGTCATTTCTCTTGCCTTGTCACTTCTCCTGTCCCGTCGCTTCTCCTGCCCCGTCACTTCTCCTGTCCCGTCACTTCTCCTGCCCCGTCACTTCTCCTGCCCCGTCACTTCTCCTGCCCCGTCACTTCTCCTGCCCCGTCACTTCTCCTCCTGCTCATACCTAAACACCGCTCCTGCCCCATCAGTTCTCCTGCCCCGTCACCACTCCTGCCTTGTCACCTCTCCTGTCCCGTCGCTTCTCCTGTCCCGTCGCTTCTCCTGTCCCGTCGCTTCTCCTGCCCTGTCGCTTCTCCTGCCCTGTCGCTTCTCCTGCCCCGTCGCTTCTCCTGCCATGTCGCTTCTCCTGCCCTGTCGCTTCTTCTGCCCTGTCGCTTCTCATGCCCTGTCGCTTCTCATGCCCGGTCCCTTCTCCTGTCCCGGCACCGCTCCTGCCCGTTCACTGCTCCTGCCCGTTCACTGCTCCTGCCCGTTCACTGCTTCTGTCCGGTCAGCACTCAGTGGCTCTGTGTGTGGGTGCAAATGCAATAGGTCTCGCATTTGAGAGTGATTAAGCTATTGACATTGTAAATAACAATGCCGTTTCTTTAAATGTTTTAAAAACAAAAACATAAACAAAAATAATGTCATGAGCAATGCCAATAGCTCTAACTTTACCAATGCCGAGACCATTGCATTGTAAATGCTTGTTAAATTAAATGTTTTAAGAGTTACCACTTTATTCCAATCAAGATGGCTTCAGGTGTGCAATACGTTTGTCATAAGTAGGACTGTTAGCGCTCTAGTTGTTCTTTAGAACACTCTGGGAAGCTGCAGTAGAACACAAAGGAAACAACTGACAGTCTCTGCCCTTGTTGGATGTACATGTTTTAATGAGAATGTCAGACTTCATTCTCACATGACTGAGAAAGATAATGTGAATTTACAGAAAATATGCTCTCAGTTTACCTTATAGATCACCTTCCAAACCTCTGTGGGAAAAGCATGAGAAAATAGTTCTCTCTCAAACATGATTCATGATATCACAGCAGAAGGCTTTTTCACATGGTAAAATCACCTTAGAACACACCACAATTCCTAAAATGAGTATGGTACCATCAACAAATGATTTATAATGTAACTAAAGTCTTAAAACCTTCTATTAACTGCAATGCTTTTTAATGAGGTGCTATCATGTATATTGGTCCCAAGATGGCTGCCAACACTTCTTGGATGAAGTACTGACAGCCAATCAGATCTCACGATGAGATGTGTGGTTAGGCTCCGCCCAGATATATCTATCTTTTTAACTCTAATTTTCTCAGGAACTACTGAACGGATTTACACCATTTAAGCAAAAGGCATGAGTCTGGACTGAGGACTACCTCTTTGCCAAATTTGGTGTAATTCCGTTCAGCAGTTCGGGCTGTAGCTGCGTCAACAGGTCCTATGGGAAAAATATATTTAGCTTCATTCGCTTGGTCCTGCAGGTCAAACAAATGTCTCGGAAAATCCTGAGGGTTGATAGTGATGAGGACACTAATATATTCATATATGTCTTAGCAGATGATGATGCTTATTATAGTCCTAATGTATGTATAGGTATAACAAGTTTCAACTTTTTCTCTAGCAAACAGTTGAAAGATGAATCTGTGGACGAGGATGTTGGGGCACTGAAAAAAAACTTGCCAGCACTAAATTTGGTGCTCTACATGGTGAGCTGATAAGAGATCAATTAGTTATGCATGCCTGCAATACAAGAAAGGTTGTGGATTAATGGTGATTCTCCTTTGAAATATTTGATGGCAATAGCAGAAATGTGTGCGAAAGCATGAAACAAATATAGTGGCGGGCAAGAAGTGAGGTTAGCCGTTATTATCAGTGTGATAGTGTTATACATCTGGCTAATAGAAAGAATAGCCCTTCACTTTAAAAAAAAAAAATGTAATATTTGTGGAAGGGGACACTTCACTGAGGTGTGATAGAACAAGAGGATGAAGAAAAAAGTTAAGTTTATCAATTTATTGAGGATACATTTAATTGTGATTAGACAGATTCAGAAGATGTCCTGAATGTTAGAGAAAAAGTAATCTTAAACATTATGGATGACAATGCGCTGAGAAAAAGATCTATATTTTATGAGCATTTGTGGTGTTGGTAATCGCACAGAGAACTCAGGTACACTATAGACTATTGTGCTTGTGTGGAGAAATCCGTCAATAAAGTAGGGCCTCATTTATTGGAACCAGATTTCAGATCACAAGGGTATGGTGGGGAACCTATCAATAGTATAGGTTACAGGAACTTAATGTTCAAGTTTAAGAACAGACAAACTATTGGAAAACTTTATGTGGCAAAAAGGGGGCCCTCAGTCCTTGGGTGATTTGAGCAGGGAAACTTACATATAGTTCTGGACCCTAATAGTAAAGAACAGGTTATGATTGTAGATGTGGAAGAGACAGTTAGCAGAGACATTTTAAGAAGCTTTCCTAATGTTTTCAGTGGGAAGGTTGGAAAGTTATGCAAATTTAAACATTACATTGTGCTACAGGAGGGGGCTCTTCTTAAGGCATATAAGGTTAGGAGAGTTTCACTGAATCAGAATCAATTGAACCAACGGAATCCTCAGATTTGCTTCTTCCACCCCTCTATCCCCTCTCCCCTGCCCCCACCCCACCGCTGTCGTTGCTAGACAGGCCAGTGGCAAGATAAGGTTGCGTGCTGACCTGAGGGATCTGAACAACAACATTTTTGTGGACAGGTGTAAAATAAATTAAATGCTTGCGTTAAAGGTATTCTCATGTATTTATTTTTCCTGCAGCCTATCATCAGGTGCTTCTTTACGAGGCTAGAAAGAGGATATCAGAATTCATTATGCAGGATGGTTGCTACCAATTTAAAATGATGCTGTTCAGTCCAGCATCCACTGTGGCAGTTTTTCAGGGGTTAATGAAATTAATAAAGAATCTACTTGGCAAGGTTAAGAGGGTGATTTCTTTCAAGATGATATGTTGGTTATAGGAAAAAACAATCATAACAGGAAGTTGGAGATGTAGGAAGCTGGCTCTGATTAGGATATACCAAAGTAAGGTATAGTGTGCACAGAGTCTGATGGTTTACCGAGGTTAAAGTAGATAATACTTTACTCTCTTTTGTAATAGTGTGGTTGAGCAGTCTGTCTGATCAGAGGGCTGTGTTAAGCATTTGTTGAACACACTTGGGCACAAAATGATTACACACACTCAAAGACTGATTCCAAGACCAATTGTTTTGTATAAAAAAATATTACTTTGTTACTTATATTTTAGAACCAAAAGAAACTCAGTTGAAGGTAAGTACCAGGTTTAAAATAGCAATATTTTCAGATACAGTAAAATGTGTTAGCAATGAAAATAATTTACAGTGATACTGAAAATACTTTGTGGTAACAAATCAACAGTAGCGGTAACTTAGCAATATAAAAGATAGACACTTAGTGCAAAACCAAGAAATTCAATGCAACCTTAAGGGAAGAAAACAGTTATGTGTGTTTACAGGTAAGTACTCGACTTACACATCCAGTCTTTGGGGGTTTAGATCAACACTAGGCAAGGGTCAGATCACGGCAGGTACTGCACCACCAGCGGCACTGGGGCGGCTGGGTGCAGAGGTCACTGGGCCCAATGTTAGTCAATGGAGACTGGGGGCACCCAGAGGTGCTGGTTTCAGGGCATGGGCCCCGGAGGATTAGGCAAGCAAAGGGGGAGGCCACAAGGCAGCACAAAAGCTACACCACCAGCGGCACAGGGATGGCTGGATGCTTGGTGCAAGCACAGCATCGGGGATCCAATGTAATTCTTCTTCTTTTGGAAACAGGCTGCAGGCGTCGAACCGGAGGGTGCAGGCAGAAAAAAAGCGACTGCACAGGCAAGTTGGGATGTTGGGGATCATAGGGGCACTGCTGGGCAAGCTCCACAAAGCCCGGGGGCTGCAGGTGCAGGTATGTCATGGAGGTCAGCCAACAATGGAATCGGGGTCAGGATTGCTGGGGAGACTTCACTGGACACGTGAGCCACTCAGACTTGGGACATGGGGGTCCGTGCAGAGTGGGCAGGACTCGCAGTTCCAGGACGCACAGGAGTCCTTGGAGTTGATTTCTTCTGGCAGGTATGCTGTCCTCTGGAAATTTGAGTCTTTTTCGAAGGCAGCAGTCTTCCCAGGGTTTTCAGAGGCCGCTGGCTGCAAGATGGGTCGCCTTTTTGTTGCAGGCTCTGCAAAGCTAGAGACAGTCTGGTAGGGCTGGGGCCAAAGCAGTCCTCTTCAGGCTTCTCTGCAGGGTCGGCTTCAGGGCTGTCTTCTTTCTTCTTAGGTCGTCAAAAATCTGTGGATCAAGGTTAAATACTGAATTTACGGGTGTTACAGGCTCTGCCAGGTAGTAGCCAAATGGCTACTTACCTTTAGGGTGACTACACCCTTTGTATGTCCCGTCCCTTTTGGGGGGGTGGGGGGGCATCCCCTAATCTTATTAGCTAAAATCCTTCCATCCAATATATGGAGTATTTTCCAAGGAGGGGGTCACTTCATCTCAGGGCACCTTAGGGGTGGGTCTGGGGACACATCTCTCCTAACTACTAATTTTCCCGCCGACCTTCCTGCTTCAAGTGGGGCTTGGTCAGAGGCACAGGCATCTCCACTAACAGGAGAGACCCTGGCTAGCATAACAAAGGGCAAGAAGCCTTTGAGGCTCACAGCCCTGAATGCTGTTCCTGTTTGGGGGTAGTTGAGAAGCACCTCCACCCCAAGCTGGCTTTGTTCCTAACCCACAAGAGCACAAGGGCTCCCACCTCAGGGGGATCAGAAGCATGTCTGAGTGTGGCAGGCTGGTGCACACCAGTCAGCTCTACACTAGGGAGTTGGTCGTTTTTCAGGTTGCATCTCTAAGATGCCCTCTGAGTGCATTTTACAATAAATCCAACACTGGCGTAAGTGTGGGTTTATTGTGCTGAGAAATTTGATGCCAACCTCTTAGCAATTCACTAAAGCCATCATGGAACTGTGGAGTTCATCATGACAAAATCCAAGCCCATGTACTCAATATGGCTTCACTGCACTTACAATGTCTAAGAATGGACTTAGACACTGTAGGGGCATATTGTTCATGCAGCTATGCCCTAACCTGTGGTATAGTGCACCCTGCCTTAGGGCTGTGAGGCCTGCTAGAAGGATGACTTACAACTGCTACAGGCAGTGTTTGTGGGCATGGCACACAGGGATTTGTCCCATGTTGACTTTTAGGTTTTGTATGCACCAAAACACCCAGTCTGCCAGGGCAGTGTATATGTGTTAGGTAAGGGATCTCTGGGAGTGGCACAATACATGCTGCAGCCCTTGGATACCCTCTCTAGTCACAAGGCTCTTGGTACAACTGGTACCTTTTGCAAGGGACTTATATGTGGACCAGAGATGTGCCAAATGTAGAAACAAAGGTAGAGTTTTGGGAAAGCACACAGGCACTGGGAACCTGATTGGTAGGGACCCAGTGAATCAGATTTCATGGGGGGGGGGGGGGGGAGGGGGAGGGGGAGTGTGTGTGTGTGTGTGGGGGGGGGGTAACCATGCAAAATGGGGCACTTTCCTACAGGAGACAGCAATGAGGATTTTAAGTGGTAATGGCTTAACAGTGGAATTTAACCAGTGTAAATTTGCCGATTCCAAGGTGATATATAAGGCAGAGTTACCAGAGACATTAAAAAATGCCCCATCTTCCAGTAGTAAAGATATCAAATCCTTTTTAGGGCTTGCAAACTTTTAATTGAAATTTGATGATATGTTTGCTGATTTCTCTTATCCTTTGAGACAGTTATTGAAATCCAGAGTCAAATTTGATTAAACTATAAAATGCCAGGAAAATTTTGCGAGATCCAAAGAAACTATTTGCGAAGCATCCGCATTGCAAGATTTTGACTCACATTGTAGTAGTATCATTACAATGGATGTGAGTGGAAAGGAACTGGGTGATGTGTTGGCTCAAGTGGATGATGAAGGCAAACAGTAAATAGTAGTTATAGGAAGCTGCCTCTGTATATACTATACGAAAGTTAGGTATAGTGTGCACAGGGTCCAGTGGATCCCCAGAGGTATAACAGAGACTAAATTAGATAAACACTAACACACCTATTTGTGGTAGTGTGACCGAGCAGTTAGGCTTATCAGGAGGGAGTCTTAAGCATTTATTGCATTCTCTCAATCAAGGCTGATGGCACACACTCAGACAGGATCCTGACCAATTAGGTAAGTGTAAAAAAGGTATACTTATGTGTTATTTCTAGAACCAAGCAGGACTTGGCACAGGTAAGTAGGATATGCTTTCAAATGCAAAACTTTACAAGAAAATGCAATTGTGGCTGAAATATAAATTGTTACGGGTTTGTATCTGCTTTTGAAACAGTTTAGAATACAGAGACATTACTTTACAGTACTTTTAGGTTACTTTTACTACTCGGGCGATATGCCTAGATATCACACCGTGAGTCTTACAAAACACATGCAAGTATGATTGCTTTTGGTTCAAAGAAAGTTACTTTCGTTTTTCATACAAAAAGTCAGTGCAACACTTAGGAAGTTTTTGAATAAAAATCATAACATTGGTTCTTGGGGGAAGAGAAGGTTATCGGTTTGCATTCAAGTAATCTACCTGCAATGATTGTTTTAGGAATTTGGAACCAAGGTTCACCAAGGTTCAGTGAAGCACTCAAATTGGACACCCAGCGGCACCAGGGCACCGGATGCAGAGTGTAGGGGTCCAATGCTAGTCAATGGGCCTAGGGGTCTGTCGGTTAGGGGCTGTTTACGAGCAGGCCACTCGGATGTTGGAGCAAAGCTCCTGGGGTTAGGATCAGCACTGCAGGGGCCAACAATCAGCACAGGAGGTTCACCAGCAGTGGCATGGAGGTGGCCGGATGCAGAGTGCCGAGGATGCGATGGGAGCCCTGCCATTTGCAATGGAGATCTCCGGTACAAAGAAAATGCTGCAGGATCAGTCAAGGAGGTTTCCTGAAGGCGACCAGTCATGAGAGGTAAGCTGGGTTATTGGGGGATGCCTGGACACTGTTGGTTGAGCCAAACAAGGCAGTGGGGCGTTGGGTGCAGGGGTATCTTCAGGCATTGGATCTTCTTTCCAGCTCCGGTCGCGGTCGGGGGGGGGGGGGGGGGGGGGGGACCCTTCAGGTTGAGGCTGCAGGCATCGGTCTGAAGCTTGAGGTAGGTTAGGGATCACCAGATCCCAGGTCAAGATCACTGGGAAGACCTCCTCGTGGTGTTGGGCCACTCGAAATCTGGTCGTGGGTGTCGGGTGCAGAACCACGGAGCCGCCTGGATCCAAGCTCTGTGTTGGAGTCTTTGGTTGAGCATATCCAGTGCTCAAGTGAGACAGAGTCCTATAGATGAAGGCAGGGCAGATCCTCTGGGTTCTGGATGGCTGCTGGACATGCCAGGGTTTCGGTGGGAGCAGATCAAAGTCGGGACAGGCCGGTAGGGCTGGGGCCAAAGCAGTTGGTGTCTTCACTTTCCTGGGTCAGCACGATTCTTCGTCCTTATTTCTTCCTCGAATGTGAGGAGGCAAGAAAGTTCAGGGTCACCCCTAAATACCAAATTTAGGGGCTTTACAGGGTTGTGCAGGTCGGGACCAATTGATCCCTTTCTTGGGGTCAGTACACCCCCTATTATGCCCACATCCGGTGGGAGAGGGGCATGAGCCTGTCTCTAATTGGCTGTGTCCCCTCATCTTCAAAATGGAGGGGACTGAGATGCGTGCTTCACCTCGCCTCCCCCACCTGAGGGGTGGGGTTGGCAAAGTTGGGCACACCTCCCTTCCTCACTTGGATTTCCTACCGATTCTCCACCGCAAAGTGGGGGTCAGAACCAGTGGGAGCCAGTTGCTGGGGGCAGAAAAAGGCAGGGTCAGCTCACAAAGGAGGCAGGCCTTTGAAGCTTCAGGACCCAGAGAGCAGAGGCTCTCTACCGAGGGGTCTAGAAACCTGTCTGGTGGTGGCAAATGGCAGGTAGCCATTCAGGAACAACACCAAGGTTGGTCGTTTTTCAGGGGACATCTCTAAGACGCCCTCCAAGTGCATTTTACATTAAAACCTACATTAGCATCAGCATGGCTTTAATGTGCTGACAAGTTTGCTACCAAACTTCCCAGATTTCAGTAAAGCTATTATGGAGCTGTGGAGTTCGTAGTGACCCACTTCCAGACCATATACTCTTTATGGCTTACGAATGGACTTAGACACTGTAGGGGTACAGTGTTCCTGCTCCTGTACCCTCACCTGTGGGCTAGTGAACTATGCTAGAATGATGACTTACCTAAGCCACAGGCAGTCGGTTGCTGGTATGGCACACAGGAATGTGTACATAAGGGTGGTGGAATGCACACCTGTTTGTCCATTTAACCCTGTTTAACGAAATCATAATCCGAGAGTGCATGCTCACTGGGTAAGTGCCTTGCCCTGGTAGCACGTTGTAATTCAAACGAACCGTATGGAGCGGCATGTCACCCCAATCCCAGTGGCACAGCCATAACGTGAATTCACATTAATACTCAAATGTCAACCTTCATTTAACTCCATTTAATGTAACACTTTACTCCATTTTTCTTGTTGTGCTCTTATTCTCTTTTCATCTTCACTCCACATGTAGAGTATCATGCGATTTATAAGCTTCCACTGCTCAAGATGTGCCCATCCGTACCTCTTTCAAGAACACGAAAAATACACGATTCGTCTGAAGCAATTCACTTTATTTCAACCCAATGCATTTCGGGCTTCTTCAGGGGTAACTGAAAGTATTAATAAAAAAATGCCATTACTTCATATATCTTACATGACTCATATACCACAAACCATATTATGCCCATATATACATTAATACAACCTCAGTGACATGTCAGATACAACATTTGTTCAATACCATGTTTTTATGTTCTGATAAATATACTTCCTCATAAACAATACAAAGGCCCAGTCACAAGCTTATCTCTTTTCACCCTTATCCTACACCATGATGTTTTACCCACTCCCACTGTCCTGCTTCCACACTGCGTGCTTAAGCCCTGCCACTCACAAGTTGAACCCCTCAGACCCGTCATTCACCCCCGCTTTTCACCTACCACTAACCCTTTCCCCAACTACCTCGTTTTCACACTTTTGTGTCACCTCTTACTCTCACGAACTTCCAATCACCTCATCCAAATTCCGCACTTACACACTCATTACTCGCCCCTTGCTCACACACCCAAGCCACTTCCAAACTAACTAGCACCTCACCTGGATTTCTCACATTCACATAGCTCAATCTCCCACTCACGCTCTCAGAATCCTCTCAGTTGCAGCCCCTCACACACCTATGAAAACTACTCTTTCCCACTCCTCGCTCTCCCCTTGCACATGCCCAAGCCACTTCAACCAAATTACTCTCATTAACACTACACAAGTCTCCCCTACTCTTACTTTCAACATCACCTCAGCCACCATTTCTCGCGGACCTGTGAAAACTGCATCCTATTGTCATCCCGATCCGTTTCAATCAAAATCTTTCCTCCCCGTGTGACTTATTTATTTTAAACAGTCGGTCAACTCCGTAGTCCCTCTCTTATTTGGTGCTTCAGAATTAAACCTGTGACTTTCCCTCTACTACTTGTGGACCTCCCCAATACAAAAAAACTACCGTTCCCAACACCCAATGCGATTGAAAACTCCACGGATATAAAATAAATAAGCAATTCCGACAAGAAACGTTTTTCATTTTTCGAACGCAAATTTTTGTACATAGGTTTAGAAAACACGATATCTAAAAATCAATATGGTAATATGACATGATGGTATGAATGTCATTTGCGGTTACTCAGTATGCTGGTAACTAGAACTCGCTCCATGGACGCGATTGGAAGGTTTTAAATCGCATGATACCTCACATGTGGAGTGAAGATAAAAAGAGAATAAGAGTACAACAAGAAAAATGGAGTAAAGTGTTGAATTAAATGGAGTTAAAGAAGGTTGACATTTGAGTATTAATGTGGACACAGGAATGTGTGCCATGTCGACTCTTCACTTTTCTATGCACGCTTGTACGAGTGGCTTACCTGTGGCCAGAGAGGTGCCAATTGTGGGTACAAAGGTACAGGTTTGGGGGGGAAGGGGGGGGGGACACAGGCCCTGAGAACTTGATTGGCAGGGACCCGGGCACACCAAGTCAAAGTGCAGCAACTGTCAGGCAAAAAGTGGGGGGTAACCATGCAAAAAGGGGCACTTTTCTACAGTGGTGTTTGCTTTAAGGCCTTTGTCTCCCACAGAGGAAAAGTATTCTGTAATCGAGAGGGAAGCCTTAGGATGTGTGTAGACACTTGGAACACTTCAGGCCTTTCATTTAGGATAGGAAATTTGTAATTAGATGTGATCGTAAATCCCTGCTTAAAGTTCTCAATCAGTGGAGTGGCAAGTGCAACCACGAGGTTGGCAAGGCTATCCATATGGTTACAGGATTTTACGTACAAGTTGGAGTAAGTACTGGGAAAGAAGACTATAATGGCAGATTTCCTTTCTAGAATTCCAATGGACATTGTTGAAAATTTGGAGGAAACATTGAAGCGAATCAAGCTGCGTCTATATGTGACAGTAGGATACGTGGTTTTAATTAGGCCTGGGCGGTAAATTCTGCTCCCGGAATTTGGGTAATTTTGCGTTCTACGGAGAACACGCAATAGCCTAAAATTCTGCGTTCCGCGGCTTCGCGGAAATTTTTGCTTGATCGCGTTCTCAAAATGCGTGTTTGCGAGATATTTCCCCCCAAGCACACAAATAGCGTTCGCGAACAGGAAAAAAGCATCACAAAAAGCATCACAAACAAGCAATTCTGCATGTTCGCAGAATTTCTGCGTGCTCGCGGAGATTTTTTACCGTTTCACGGAGCTTTGCGTAGAGCGACTACGCAAATTCCGCCCACCCCTAGTTTTAATAAGAATTAATGGAATGAAGTAAATGACAACAATGACATTTTGCAAGAAGTCAAGTCCTGTGTAATGAGTAGTTGGCCTAAGAAATACAAATTGGGAAGGTTCAGAGCATTTTAGGAGGCATGTTTCGAGTTGACTTGTGTTGATGTTTTATTGAGGTGATAAAACGATTCTTCTTGTGTCCTTAAGAAGAAAAATAGTTTCTATGTGGTATGAGGTTCATCCTGGCACTGTGAAGACTAAGTATTGTGTGAAGAGTCAATATTGGTACCCAGGCATTGACAAAGGTGGAGAAAGTGGTAAGGGAGTGTCCTAGTTACACAATTTCAGAAAAGGCTTTCAAGACTTTGCATCCGCTCATGTGTGAGTATGTGTCAAATGGTCCATGGTAAAGTATTGCTATTAATACCATGGGACCTGTGGGTGAGGAGCATAAGTTTATCATCATTAAATTGGACGTTTTCTCCAGATGGCCCTGGGTCAAGACAGTGAACACAGCGAACACAGATGTCATTTAGAGTTTTGGGATTAATTGTTTTTGAGTAAAGGTGTAACTATTTTTCTGGTAAGTGATAACAGGGTACAAGGATGTGAGAATTATCCATAAAACCATTGTACAAGCCTAGTGGAAATGGCATGGTGGAGCGTTTTAATAGAGTGCTGAAAGGGGCAATTTTTTTTATTTTTTATTTATTAGCTTTTTCGTTAACACACAGAGCATTCCAACAACAAAATAAGCCAGTTTGACGTTACATTTTCCCTTAAAGATTTGTGCAGTCATGAGACAAAAAATAACGACAAGATATATATTATCCAATCACACATTTGGTCGAGTACCCTGTGCATACAGCTTTTATAACACCTACATTAGTTCTGTTCCTTCGAGAGTCATCAAAGGTGTGTAATAAACCCGCAAGAGTACTCCATCAAGACAGTCCGGTAAAATTGCAACAGATATACAGTCTAGACAGTTATACATGTGCGTTCATAATTACCACTTATTAATGTATGTGAGGAACTAAAGAATCCCACCTGGTTCCCAATAACACCATTCCCTAGTGTCAATTTGTAATGATAGTTCATCTATTTCTACTCAACTGCGTCTTTCTGATTTTGTACCCATTGCAGGAAAGGCTCCCAGATGTCACGAGGCCTGGAGGTGGGTGGCATGAGCTCCCAAAACGTAGCTGTGTGTGCCCAAATGTTACAGCAGCGAGCCAGCCCTCAATCGAAGGCAGTCTCCTCCCACCCCAACACACCGCCACCTGTCTTTTGGCAAATAATAATAGCAGAGCATGCAATTTACGTGTTTTTGGCAGGGTGTTTTTAACATACCCCAATAATCCTATTATGGGAGATGGCAAATCGGACCTTCCAACTATTTGATTCACTGAGGTAAATATCTTAGTTCAATAATCTGTTAGTGTCGGACACTCCCATGCCACGTGTAAAAACGTGGCAGGGGAAAAACCACATGGCCAGCATCTATCATCTGCACTGAGCCCCATCCTAAGGAGACCAATAGGTGTTCTATAAAATCTGTGCAGAAATTTGAAATGGATTAATCTTAACCTATAGTTTGGCGACAGCTCAGTGAGCTGCCCACAACAGAATTTCCACTGGTCCTCGGTCATTGGGGTGGGTAGTTCATTGTTCCAGTATTGCAGGGATTTGGGGTAGACTATGGGGGCCGAGTCCTGCATGTGCTTATAGATCCGTGTTACCAGTTTACGGGGGAATGGGGAGCCTACTAAATTTTTCAGAGCGGGCAGCACCAGTGGAGCCCGCGGGAAGTCACTGCTAAGAGCAATACATGTCGTGCGGAGTTTATGATACAAGAAAAGCTCAGAGAAAGACACATCCCGGTCGCCGTCTGCCGAAGGGGGGGGGGATCTAAATGTATTATCAAGAAACAAGTCAGCAAAGGTATGAAGATGCAACTTTTGTACAAGGGATTTGCCAATCCCATCTGCGACACATGGTAGCAGTGGGTTTTGCGTCAGAGATAACGACGGGGTATACAACACCGGGACACCCGCCCTTTTACGCAGCTCCTCCCACGCCCATCTCAGCGTGCCTGCGGTATCTATGTCCACCTTTGGGCGGCTAGCTGGTTTACAAATAGCCACTTTAAGCGGGGTGGGCACATCTGCGTCGTGCTTTACCGCCACATGCGGTTGGAAGGGTGTCGGGTGTACCCAGAAATGTAAATATTGAGCCTGAGTGCTAAGCGCATATAAACGCATATCTGGAGCCCCCATGCCTCCTTGCCGTAGTGGGAGTGTTAGCATGTGACAGGATACCCTCGCTTGACCACCCGCCCACGCCAGCGTGACGAGATGTGACTTGAGAGTGTTGAAAAAGTGCGACGTTAAAGGAATCGGAACATTCGCGAACAAGTACAAAAACTTGGGTAGGATAACCATTTTGGCTAAGGCTAACCTGCCAGTCAGGCATAGGGGAAGTTTCGTCCATATTTTGACCTTCTCCTCCAGCCACATCATGGCTCTCCCATAGTTTAATTTCCAAATTTCCTGCACATCCCGGCTGATCCATATTCCCAAGTATTTTACTGCTTCTACTTCCCACTTCAGAGGGTACTCGGAAGCGGCTCTTGGCGTGCTTTCTGTTAAGGGGAATACGACCGATTTTGACCAGTTAACAGATATCCCAGCCAGTCCCTCGAACTGTATAAATTCCGGCAAATGGGGTCCAAATTGTCCTCCGGGTTCATAAGGTAGAGAGTTACGTCATCAGCATATAGCGATATCAGATCAGAAGACATCTGGAACTAAAGCCTATACCTCTTGCCGTGTGATGCTGACGGATACGCGCAGCCAGTTGTTCCATTGCTATTGCGAACAATAATGGGGAAAGGGGGTTTCCCTGTCTTGTGCCCCGCGATATTGGGAATGGATCAGAAATTAGCCCGTTCACCCTGATCCGAGCGCTGGGGGAAGTGTAGAGTAGCCGTATACTGTTAATGAAAAGCGGGCTGAACCCCATACGACCCAAGATGGTGAACAGATAAGGCAACTCTCAGGTGTCGAAAGCTTTCATAGCGTTTAAAAACACTACTGCGGCGTGGACGTCTGGATGCAAATAGTGTAATACTGAAAAAATGGTCCGTAGGTTGAGTGACGTTGATCTCCCCGGAATGAACCCTGACTGATCAGAAAGTGCAATCATGGGCAGCAATCGATTAGCAATCAGTTTCGCGTATATTTTGACATCAACGTTTATCAGGGAGAGTGGCCTATAAGAGTCCAACTCAGATTCTGGTTTTCCCGGTTTTAGCAGAGTAATTATTATAGCTTCCCTCATAGTGGTGGACAATATTCCCATTTCCAGGGCTTCCCCGTATACCTCCAGCAATCTTGGCGCCAATTCTTCTACGTAAGTTTTAAAAAAAGACGTGGTCAGACCGTCAGGGCTGGGGTCCTTGTCAAGGGGCAAGCTCTTAATAACCTGACCAACATCTTCAGCAGTGTACTGGAGATCCATGTATTTTCTGTGGTTGTTATTGAACCAGGCTAATGCAATTGAGTCCAAAAAGGACTGCATTCCCTCTGGGCAGTCTTCCTGTGTGGCCTTGTAGAGATGCGAATAGAAGTTGGAAAAGGCGGTCAAACTTTCCTCCTGTCCTCTAATCGTAATGCTTGTCTCAGTGTGTATCTCGTGAATGAACGTTGCGGATCTAGCCTTTATCATACCGGCCAGCGTACGGCCTGCCTCCCTCCCCATACCTCCTGGCCCCTGCGTATTTTCCCAGAAATTTGACCTCCCGCTGTGCCTCTTCGAAGTAATCTAACAGTTTAGATTTAAACAAGCCAGTGATTGCCGGGTCCCCTGTTGCATAGAATTCCTCCTCCAGCGCCTTGATATTAGTCTCTATAGAGGCAGGTGTTCCTCTTATTGCCTTTAAAACTCCCGCCTGTCTGTCAATACATTTACCTCTAATTACCACTTTAAAAGCTTCCCAGAGTGAGGCTTAGGTATCCACCGAGCCTGTATTCAGATCAAAGTATTCAGTTATCTCGGACCTAATTTCTTCTTTAAAAGATTCATCTAGTAGAGCCTGAGGTGGGAGGCGCCAGGCAAAAACCCTCTTTGGCGAATTTGGGATCGCCAGCCGCAGCATACATGGAGAGTGGTCCGACAGTGTGCTAGGCATATGTGCAACATTTGTAGACCAAGTGGCGACATCTCGGGATACCAACCAGTAATCCAGTCGGGACCATGAACTGTGATGATCAAAAATGCAGGTGCCCTCCCTTAGCAGGGGATGCCTGTCGCGCCATATGTCAATAAGATCTCCATCAGCCACTATCGCCCCCAGGGTGGCACTAGCTGATGGGTGAAAGGCGCGGGCAGCTCCTCTCCTATCCAAGGTATCATCTAGGATAGCATTGAAGTCTCCTCCCCATAACACAGTAGAACAGCCTGCTGCCCTGATTTTAGACCAAATGTTATCAAAAAAAATCTGGAGAGTCGACATTGGGGCCATATATAGCCACAATAGTCATAAGAATGCCACATAATAGTCCCTGCACCAAGACATACCAGCCCTCAGGGTCACCCTATGTATACCTCTCCCTCCAGTCTAACCCCTTCTTAATCAGGACAGCCACCCCCCGTGCATAATTAGAATATACAGACGAATATATATGCCCCCATCGGCTATGGCAAAGTCTCTGTGAGGGTGTTACATTCAGGTGTGTTTCTTGCAGTATGCATATGTCTACATTGAGGCGGGATAAATAGGCATGAACCAGTCTTGATTTTCTACCATCATTGAGCCCACAAACATTCGAAGTGAGGCAATTTAGAGTGTTAAGAGACATCTACGAGGTTTACTTTCCCAATTGCTGTGTATACATCCACGGCGTGATACTTCAACCAGTTGTGACATATTTTCGCCCCTAACTGACATCCTGTACTGGCATTAAACAATAACATAAACCCTACCCCCTTCCCTCCACCCACTCCAACCCCCCAAACAGGTTGTAGCATACCCCCCTAAAAAAAACAGAACATGCAAACAAAAGCATGACAATCGGGATCCTTTTCATGAGGGCGCAGCAACACTGGCGTACTTCCTTGCTTTGCACAAGGTGGCCGGGAATGCTGCGGGTGAGGTTATCCGCACAAAACCACAAATACACTAAATGAACTTAACTAATGTGAAAAAGAGCTGCAGAACAATTGGCAGGATCTCTCTCGATAATTCGCAAGTCTCCCATCTGTACGATCCAATCTGTCAAAACATGGACCATACTATACCCATATTAGTCATTGTCACTTAAGTTAGCTCCCGCTGTCCCATCATCTTCCCGATGCCCCTTCTTCTGCTTCCCACCGACATGTTTAGCAAACTTGAGTGCAGATTTTGCATCTGTGAAAAAGTGGGACGTTCCACCTACAGACACCTTTAGCTTCACTGGGTACAGCAATGAGTACGGGATTTGTGCCTGCAACAGAATCCGCTTTGCTTGAATAAATTCACGTCGCGCCGCCTGCACCGCCGGGGTGAAATCAGGATAAAAGGAGATGGTGTTCCCTTTGTGTGTAATCTTGCCTTTCTCCCTTGCCATCCTGTGAACAAGGTCCCTGTCCTGATAATTTAGGAGCTTTGCTATGACTGGTCTGCGCGGTGCACTAACAGGAGGCCTCTGGCCCAGCGACCTGTGGGCTCTTTCTACCACAAAGACTGGGGAGAGGTGGGGATCAAACAGATCATGCAGCAGCTCCGTTACGTAGGTCTCCATTTTAGAAATAGCCGTCGTTTCCGGAATCCCCGTGATGCGAAGATTGCTGCGTCGCGACCTCGCTTCTAAATCCTCGTTTTTAGCTCCGATGACCCCCAGCAGTTTATCCAGGTGGAGCAGCTGCTCCTTTGTCTCAACTTGAAACTCCTGATACTCCGTGCAACGATTTTCCAGGGCATCCAGGCGCATCGTGTGCGTCGACACCTGCGACCTGACTGAATCCAGCTCCGCAGTTAAATTGTGCAGCTTGGTGTCTATGGTACGAAGGCTGGATCTCATCTCTAACATGAGTGATCTCAGGTCCTCCCTCTGATCCTCTGCATGCGAGTCATGAGGGACTTCAGCCTGTGAATCATGTTCAAGTCTGTATGGCGGGTGGAGCGCTTATTGTCAAAGTTTAGTTTTGGTTGTTTGGCGTCTTGTTTGCCCATGATTGTATTGGTGCTGTGAGCTTAGACAGGAGGCCCAGACCAGAATCAGCTCGTCGATGCAATAGACAATCGCCCGTCCCCTATGCCACAGAAGCACAATAGTACTTCGAAGGCTCTCCGGCAGTGCCTGTTATCTCAGCGACTTTCTCTATGCGCCACTAGGTCACCAAATCCGCCTGGGACATATCCCCGCCATCCATATTGGATCGAGCAGCTCAGTTCCACACAGGCAAGCAGCCAAGCTTCCACTGCAATATCTCCCAGATTTAGCAGGGCAACATCACTCTTAAAACTTCTCCGTGTCCACTAAGCCCATGGGCTCGTCATTCACGACCAAAGTAGATCCAGCAACTACAGGGGGCACCCCATCATCTCAGCAGGCACTTCTCCCCCAGTCCTTCATGAGTGCTCCCCTGTGCTACAGGGTCTCAGCGCATCAGTCACCGCCTTCGTTGGAAATCACTGCGCCCCTGCACAGCTCCTGACAGGTCCCTAGCACAGCACCCCTGCAGGGCCACCACAGATCAGGCAGGCAATCACCCCCAACTTCCTCTCCTTAGACAGGACAGCCCAGGCACTATGAGCACTAAGGCCCTCGCCTCCACAGAGTTAAACAGAGCTGGTTACACAGAATCCAACATGGCGGCCGTGGGTACTCACAAGGTTATGGTGCATGCCCAGGTACTCCTGTGTCAGCGTGGGGACATAGCAGCAGCGCACAGTCGTCCTCAGCACCCCCGCTGTCTCTTCCGCACGGGACCGATCCACTACAGCGACGTCCCCTCCAAGGCTGTAATGGCCTCAAGCAGCGTAAGGGCCGCCGGCAGCCGCGGGCGTCTCCGACGCCGCACCTGGGGTCCGCGTGTCCCAGAGCCTCGTAGGGCCGCCACCGGCCAATCCCCCCGGCCGCTACACAGTCGGATGGGCTCTTGACAGACCTGCTCCTCCTGCCCTCGATTCAGAGCGCGACAGCAACCGGCACCACCACCAGAAGACAGCGGGAGCCCAGCACTCCGGGGCCTGGCCCGCGCCGCAGCAGCGGCCTCGATTTCGGCTCAGCCCGCCTATGGCTCCGTCAGGGCACAGCGAATCCTCAGCACCCGAGACACTTGGTGTTTGTCCCGGCTCGGGCACAAAGTTAGAACTTCGGATTTTCACCAATGGAGTCCCCGCAGTACCAGCTCAGCATGTGGTAGGTTCTGGCAGTCAAAAACCCACCTGGGGTGCAGGATTATTGAAGGGTTTTCTCCAGGCCGGCGGAGCGCGCTCAGAAAGCGGCCATTCTGCTGCGCAGCCGGCCACGCCCCCGCTGAAAGGGGCAATTTAATTGGCAAAGTGCAGTAATGGAAGTTGGGAAAAACAACTGATGAAAACTGTTAAGTCATACAGGACTACTGTGGTAGAAGTTACTGGTTTGTCTCCCTGTGAGTTGTTACAGGGTAGAAAGTCGAGATCAAAGTGTAATCCGGGGCTGTTGGTCACCAGAGGATTGGAGGCTGGACTATTCCGGATGTAAAGAGAATGATACATGGAGATTACAAGAGTTATTTTGATTGTAAAACCTGATCCAGTCCTTGTTTTATGAACGTTAGTTAACCGGTAAGTGTTTAAAAACCTGGTATGTTTTCCAAACGCGAGAGCGAGTTTTATGATCCCATAAAGGTGGTGCAAGTGATGAAGAATTTTGTACACCTTTCTAATGGGAATTGTTGGCTTATAATTAGAAATGCCATTTGTGACGATAACAGAGACACAGTAGGATTGGAAAACAGCCCTGAAAGCATTGTTGAGGTAGGATGTTAAGAGTCAAAGTGATGACACAGTAATTATGTGGAGAAGGGTTCCCAGATTTGTGATCGATTGTGAAGATTTCATGGATGGTTTGAATGTGGGTACACAAAGTTGAAGATGTTCGAGTAGCACTGGTGTGGGAAGAGAAGGAAATGAGTTGAGTGGATGTTTCGAAAGGTTAGGGGGGTGGTGTGTGTGTGTATTTTGTAGGTCTATCTCATGTGGATTTGATGCGTTGCACTGTTTTAATTAAATTGCTTTTCTATTTTTGTATTCTTTAGTACTCCGTTTAAATTATATATGTAGAGGTTGCCCTTATTTTCTTCTGTATTATATATGAAGGGATGTGGGGTTGGTCTAGGTTGAAGTATTATTCTATGTTCTGATGCATTTTTTTGAAAGTATAGAACGTTAGGACGTCAGGACGTCAGAGAGAAACGGTCTTCGGCAAAGTTGGATTGCTTTGTAGCTGTACTGATGCTGGTCTCAAATACATTATGAATGCCTTAATTAATGTGTATTCACAACAGCAATGTTCTGCTCCATTTGAGCAATGGGCGTGATTTAATAAACTAATTGTCTCACATGTGTGTTACTACTTTTTTCTACTCATGATAAAGAGTCACTCTAAGTGTCACACTTAAGGCATTGAAATTTCACACATAGGGACACTGAAAACATGAGAAATGTCACATTGTTGGAAAGACTTAAAACTTGGCAGCTATGCATCGAGATACTAAAGAGTCGGACAGCAAAGTGCGCGTGAGGCCCCAAGTGCAGCCACTAAAATATCTACAAACCTGGTTTCTCCTAGCCTCTTCCTACCAAACCGTTAGTTCCGACCAATGGAATATTGGCCGTGCTCTGATCGTGAGCCCAGCTGTTGAAATGAAGCAGACGCAGATGTAAAGGTTCGTAAGTTTATTTCCTAACAGCCCCACACCAGTGTGCGGTTAACAGGTGAGGACAAGAATGACGGGAACGATTGACAGCAGGGGAGGATGGGGGATGGAATGTTGTGGAACCAATGGGAGAAAGGGTAATGACAAGGGTGCTCTCCACAGGAGAGTCTGTGGACAGATGCGGTCACGCGCTAACCTTAGCGCATAACATTAACAGTGAATACAACACATCTTCCTCTCTTGAATGTTTAACAACAGAGAAGTTACTCACATACAAAATCGTCTAGGTTTGTTGATGGTTCTACCAAACCTTCCTCTGGGACTGTGATTGCCTGAAACAACCTCAGTATCAGAATGAGGATCGTCAATGGTTCTACCAAACCTTCCCCTGAGGCCATGATTGTCAAAGCGGACTTCGGTATCAGAATGTGAATCTCCATCATCGCTCTGATGAAGCAAGGGAGTGTGAGGACTGACTTCATCATACTGGCCCGGAGTGTGACAATCAGTGGATTCAGCGGTGGGTGGTGGACCACTATCATGAACAACTTCATTTCTAGAACACATACTATTACTAAAAGGCATGAACTGTGTCCCCTTTCAGGTTCATCGTAATCTACCCACAAATCTTTATTCATACTTTTGGGTTGGCGTTGACTTGACCGATCTTTGTTAGCACTATAGGGCTGACATTGACTTAACTCACTTCCCTCTGAATGGCATTTGGCCAACCTGTTCATATGCCAGACTTTGCCATCACTGAGTCTGGCTGCATTGTTGTAAAGTTTGTTGATGCGAAGGGGAGCGGTGAATCTGCTTTCTCCTTTTCTGACTTTCTTTTCAAGGCGAACTTTTACCAGTTCAGCAATCCTGAAAGAATGTTCTTTGACACCATGTCTGGAGTCGTACCAATCTTTATAGCACTTTTGTGCCTTCTCTATATTATTTCTGATGGTTTCTGGTGACCACTCAATCTGTTTGGATGCAGGCATCCAGCCTAAATCACTGCTCAGGGGTTGACTGCTCCTCATGAGGACAAAAGGTGATTCGTTGGTGCTGGCACATGGCGAGATCCTATATGCCCAGATGAGTTTGAATATTTCCTCTTCCCAGTTGAGGTTGGCATTCCTGGACAATTGTATGTTCCCTTTGATGACTCGATTGAAACGCTCAACAAGGCCATTACCTTCAGGATGGTAGAGTGAAGTGGTGTGATGGGTGATACAGTTTCTTTCCAAGAATGACTTGAATGCATCAGACAAGAATGGGGGACCGTTATCGGTCAGTAAGTATTTGGGTAACCCCTCGCTCAGGAATAGTTTGTCTAAGAATGAAATGACAGAAGAACTGTCTGCACTGTGAACTATTTTTTATCACCGGCCATAAGTGATCCATGACCACCAGAATGTACTTGATCACACCATTGTGGCCTTCAATAGGCCCCGTTATGTCCAACCCTATCCTTTCCCATGGCATTCCTGGAGGATTGAGGGGAGAAAGAGGAACTCTGAAGGTTTTTAGGCTCTGGTCCGAGTCATTGCAACTCACGCAGCCTCTGATCATGACTTCAATCTGCTTGTCGATTCCAGGCCACCAATAACTGTTTCTGACACTTTGCTTGGTTTTTGAAACGCCTAGGTGACCTAAGTGGCATAGACTCAGGATTTTACCTCGGAGTGAAATGGGGGAAATTGCCTTACCTATTCTGTACAGTACCTCATTTTCCTAACTCAGTTTGTTTATTATCTCTCCGAAAACTCTGACTTTTTCATCCAGACGCTTTTTCTCAGGCCAGGAGCTGTTGATGTATTTGCATACTATAAGTAGGGTGGGATCTTTTGACACATGTTCTTTCCACTCATCCGCTGTGATCCCGTCCAGGTCTGAGTTGAACAGTAATGCCACTTTCTTGGCTTCTTCCTGGTCGTTTATGACCTTATGGGGAAAGGGTAGCCTGCTTAAGAAATCTGCTACTTTGTTCCTTACTCCTGGCCAGTATTCGACTGTGTAATTGTAATCCAGCAATTTGACAGACATCTTCCTGAGTCTAGGGGATGCATTCTGCAGGCCGGAAGCTGAGAGGATCTTAATCAGCGGTTTGTGGTCTGTGCACAAATGTATGTTGTACCCCCAGACATACGCTCTGAAGTAGGTAAGGGCCATGAACAGGCGAGCATCTCACGTTCGATCACCGAGTATCTTTCTTCAGCCAGGGTGAGTGATCTCGACGCAAAAGCCACAACCCATTCCTTGTTGTCCGAGTCTTTCTGTGTTAGCACAGCACCAAGCCCTTTGTTGCTGGCATCAGTGGTAATGTAGATTTGTGCTTTGGGGTCAAAACCCTTGAGAAAGGGTGCATTGCCAATTTCATTCTTGATGTCAAAAGCATTCTGGCACTCCTGGGACCACGAAAATTTGACCCTGCTTTAAAGTAATTGTCTCAAGTTTAATGTTTTTTCTGAAAAGTTGGGAATGAATTTCACGTAGTATTCAGTTAACCCTAGAAAAGCCCTTACATCATCTTTATTGGAGGGGAAGGGAGCTTTAAGGATGGCATTAACTAATTCTTGCTTAGGTTTTATGGCCTCTTGACTCATGGTATGGCCAAGGTAAACCACTTTATTTTGAGAAAATTTGCATTTGTCTAATTCAACTGTCAGCCCATGCCTTTTTAAATTTTCAAATACGTGCCTTAAACGTGCGTCATGTTCCATTTGGCTGCTGCCCATGACCAGGATATCGTCCTGGAAGAACCTCACAACAGCAACGCCCTCAAAGATGGATGTCATGACTCTTTGAAAAAGCGCTGTAGCCAAAGCCAATCCAAAAGGTACCCTCGTGAAACGATAACAGCCAAAAGGCATGATGAATGTAGTGTACTTTCTGCTTTCCATATGTAACAGTACCTGTTACGCAGATTTTAAATCTATAATAGAAAATATATTAATATCTTTTGTAGCATTGAACATTTCACTAATTTGTGGCAAGGGGTACTAATCAACAATTATGTTCTTATTTAGGTCTCTGAGATTTATGCAGAGTCTAATTTTTCCATTGGGGCGTTTAACGACAACCAGGGGAGAGACCCACTCTGCAGATTTGACTTTTTCAATTATACCATTGTTGACCAGTCTGTTAAGTTCCGTTTGGACCTCATCTCTAACAGAAACAGGTAGATGTCTAACCTTGCGTACACACGGGGAGGCATTGTCTTTCAGCTGAATTTTGTGTTGGAAACTGTTGGGAAGACCCACTCTACCGGAAAACACTTCGAGGTAGTCTCTGAGTAGGGTGCTATTGCCTGCATCTTCGACAGACATAACAGGGTCAACGCTGTTTGGATTGAGAATGATCCCAAGGTCAGCCTGATCATTCCATCCCAAGACAGAGGGACCCTTCTTAGCCACAAAGAGTTTGCAGAACGCCTTCCTGCTTATGAATTCAAACTCCAGTTCACGAGTACCTATGAACTCAATGTTGTCCCCAGTATAACTTTTAGCTATTTTATTTGATTTCTCAAGGGAGGCACCGATTTTACTTACAAAATGGTGCTTCCAGACATGTTCGTTAACAATAGTGAATGGGGAAACAGAGTCAGCAATTATGTTCATAGGCACCCCACCCATTCTAATTTCACAAATGGGTTTCTTGACTCTAGTGGGAGCAAGTTCCAGAATGTCATTCAATTGAGAACACGTAGTTAATTTTGTCTGACTCGAGTCATCTGACTCCTCCGACTTGGGAGTCATCCTCACCTTGGATGTGTTTGACTGGCTTGCTACGTCTGAAGTGTTTCCTATTGCATACTTTTGCAAAATGCCCTGTCAAACCACACGACGTGCACTTCTGAAATCTGCCAGGACACTTTTTGAAATCTGCGAAATTAGATGAAGACCCACAACGATAAAATCTTCGTTCAGTGTCCTCGTTGTGGTTCTTGGTGTGTACCCTCTCGTAGTGGAGTTTTTTTCTTGTTGAGCTCACTTTTCTTGTAACTCTCACTTAGATTTTGGCGCGAACTTTCCTTGGACCGGAGCTTGCTGCTAGCATTGGAAGTGTTGACTGTCTTTACAACATTGGGCTCATCGAGAACAGCTTTGGCACGCCTGCCTGTAAGCTCCGCTTTTTTAACCAAAGTGACCACCTCTTTCAATGGTGACTTACCATTTATCCAACGTTTGTCCTGAATATTGGGGTTACTAGCGTGCATTATTATTTGGTCACAAATTAACTCTTCTTGTAATTCCCCAAATCTGCATGTTAAGGCTAAAGTACTTAAAGCGGAAACATATTCATCGATGTTCTCTTCTTTACCCTGTTTTCTTCGTGAAAATTTGTAGCGGTTCACAGCAACGCATACGATCGGTGAAAAGTTAGCATCCAAGTCATCCAACGCGTGCTGAAAAACATCATCACCCTCCCTGACTTTCTTTTCGATCCTGTTGTACATTTTTAATCCTCCTGGACCCAAGCAATACAATAATACTTTCTTTTTCAAGAGCTTCCGTTGCGAACCCTGTTTGTGTGGCTCCCCCCTCAACACCTATGTTGACCTCATTGCACATAAGTTCAAAACTAATGTCTGTCTGGGTCGCTACTGAGTTTGTACTGGCAACCACGACAATGTTTGGGCTCCCAACAGGTTGGCGGCTTTTAGCGTTTTTAGAATTGGGTTTGGCCCAGGTAACATACTTTTCTTTAGTAGGTTGAACACTTAATTTAATATTCCTTTGTGCCTTAGCAGCATTACCCCTAGTGTTAACACAGGTTACATCTGAAACAGACACATTAGGGGAGTCCCCAGATGGTAAAAGTGGGTTGGGGGAAACAAAGTCAGGTCTTGCTGGTGATATGTTTGGCATGTTCGGACAGGTTGTGTTAACATTAGCAGGACCACCCAGCGACAAACGGGATTGTAACGTGGCAGGGTCCAAAGACAACTGTCTTTCAGTCAAGTGAATTTCATGAGTTAAAAGCGATTCAGCCCTTACAATAAATGCGTCCAGGGTCCCGGCTACACCTTTTAGTTTGCTCATTTTATAACATAAAGCAAAGTAGTAGCCCAATTACACAATTGTGGACCCACCACACAATAACAAATAACAATGGGCAGTAAGCTGCTTCACAGTACCGTAACACGGATATCCCGCGGTGAGGGGACAAGACAGCGTTGACTGCTACTGGCGGGGCCAAATAACGTGGCCCAGCTCAGCCTCCTTCGGCCGCGGTAGAAATGCGGCTGCGCCTCCTGGCGCGAACGTGTGCAGCAAAGCAGTGTGGGAGCAGTAGTCCTCCCCCTCGTGGCAGATTAACAGCGGTTAAACAGGTTACTGATAAGGCTGCAGGTGCTCCTGGGCGCGAATGGGCAATATCTGGGCCATGGCTTCTGATAGTGGTAGTTCCTCTTAACCCAAAGGCCCTGCTGTCTCTCTGATAGCTTCTGTCTCTTTGGACCTTCGGTCCTGCCTCCTTCTGACTCGGTGTATGCTCGCCTCTGGTCCTGTCACTGACTGCTGACGCGCTCAGCTGCTGTCAAGCGCAGCAGAGGGAACACGTTATTGATTGCAGATCTTGCCGTCTATAAAACGACTTGTCCACTTTTATCCATTCTTACCGGGAGTTTTTTCTGCTCTACTCCGGCAGCTCGAGTTTCTCCTGCCCGTAGACTCGCGACCTTACTCAAAACAGCCAGAGTCACAGCTGACGCGCACACCTTCACCTTCAGCCTCAGCAGTCCCACCAGACCGCCAGACCTCCGACCGCCAATCCACTGAGCCGGCAGAACGCCGTATAGATAACCCCTGATAGAGTTTTAATCTCTCCTCGCGTAATGCTGGTTCCTTGCTCAAATCCGCATACGCAGTTTAACTCTTCTCGTCACCCGCTTTCCTCAGCACAGAGCTCAACGCCCCCCCTCGGCCGTGATCCCGTTGGATGGGGGAACAGCTCCGGAGCTCCTCGCTCCCACGTCCAGCGCAGACGCCATCTTGCAAGTGGGCTCCTCCTCCAATGCTGTCAAGTTCCTTCTTGTGGATCTGATAGCATTACTTTTGAACTTATGTGCAATGAGGTCAACATAGGTGTTGCGGGGGGGAGCCACACAAACAGGGTTCGCAACGGAAGCTCTTGAGACTATGTTGGTTACCCTCAAGGATGTGATTGACAAAAATGTTGAATTGCTGTGGGGGAAATTTAAGCAATTGGACTGTATTGTGGACAACTTAAGCAGTGGGAGGTTGAACAAAGTTCTTGATTAAGTTGGACGAGGGAATACTATATCATCAGTGGTCAACAAACATGGGCCTGTAACGCAATTGATGGGTGTTGTTTCCCCCCCCCAGGTTACCCCCTTAGACAATCCCAGTATTTCCAGTTGTAATCAAAACAACTTGCCTGTGTCAAATCCTATTGTCGCGCAGAGGGAAAGCTTGGGCACATCTCAAACATGTAATCCAGGCGATCTCAATGTGACACCAGGTAGTGTTAATTGTAACCTGCCTCAGCAGGGAACTATTGTGGCTGACCCAAACAATGTTGTTGCAGACCACCTTAGGGATTCACATTTAAGTCCATTTAAGTCCTAACACAGATGTGCTGAGCCTGCCACCGTCCTCTAGTCCTTATGTGTTAGTACTGGCTGGCGTTCCTAACCTTGCCGAGGGACAGAGGGAATCCTGGTTAGACCTCCGCAATAAATCTGCAGATTGGCTACGTAAACATAAAGGTTTCCACCCCTCTTCAATGAATGAAATTATCATGGCCAGGAGAGTAGGGTGGGTTGGCCACTCAGATAAGAACATCAATGGTGACTGCATTGTCCTTAATTTTCGTAGACCACACATAGTCCGGCATTTACTTAGCACTCAAGAGTAATCTTTTTCACAAAATACAGACATTTGCGCACTCCCCTTAGGTTATTTCTATAAACCACCAGTTATATTGTTTAGGGATGCTCACGTAATACCCTTGGCAGCCAATAGGTTCCATGCACTTTCCAATTTGGACGCACAGGATTGACAACCACCTTTGTTGAATAATTTACAGGTCCACGTGGAGGATCATTTAGACATCGCACTCCCACTCTCTAATGATGAATCAGTTCCAACTATGGTAAATATGGGAGCTAACCTGTGTGTCCTAAGCTGGAACGTGGCGGGCCTTCAATCCAGGCTCGGAGACCAAGATTGGTTGCGCATTGTAAAGGAACAAGATGTAGTCATGTTACAGGAGACCTGGGCCACTGATGATCTTTATATCGAAGGGTTTCATTGTTTTAGTGTAGTAGCCCCCAGCCCTAAATTGGGAAGACCATCAGGGGGCTATTTATTGGGATTAACGTGGCTGCTGGAGGCAGTTTTAAGGTTCTTTCAACAAATAGTAGAAATTATCAAGTTGTTCTTTTTAAAAGAAGGATCTGTTTATATTTGGTCAATTTTTACAACAATGATTTTTATTCCGTTCCTAACAGGAACTTCATTGGGCTTTTTGATTTAATTTCTAACTTAGTCAGCGAAACGTGGAGGGATCTACTGGGATTCTCTTGGGAGGAGATTTTAATGCTACAATCAATGGCGTGGCGCATGGCGAAGGAATAAGTAATCCTGGGCCCTCGTCTCGTAGGGGAGTAGAGTTACCATTGATTTTAAAAACAAACAACCTGACTAACGTTATGGATTTGGTGAGCAGCCCTAATACCACTAATAAAAAATTACCAACATTTAGGGGAAGGGGTGGCTCGACAACCATTGATTTTATTTTTATTTCTCCCTGCCTTGAAGATCAATTATTGGCCACTGAAGTAATTGCAACGGATTATGGGGATCATAACCCCATTAAAATAGTGTTGAGCTCTGCATCCAGGCCTGCGTTTTCCTTCGAATGCGGGGCAAAAAATCTCATGCCCTCAACTGATAATTTGAGATTAGTTTGGAAGGGCGTTGACAGTGGCAAACTTTTTAAAACGTTAGTTAGAGGCAATATGCACCTTATTAATTCCTGCTTGTCACTACAGACTGCACACATTGAGGTAGTTCAGGATTTCTCTAAACTGTGCCTAGCTATTAAAACACTCCTGTCGAAACCTGCCTCTTTGGCAGGAAACAATCCTAGATGGTTCGACCGCGAGTGCACATTGGCCAATAGGAATCTTCGTAGGGCACTGTCACTTAACCCGAGCTGTGCCACAGACGTACAATCGGCAAGGAGGGAATATAACATAGCAATCCAGAAAAGGAAGGGAATCCTCTTAAATGAACGCTGGGAAACTTTATCCCAGGCAGCAAGCACAAAAAAGGCTAACATTTTTGGCCCGCAGTAAGGGAGCTTCGATCGATGGGTCAGTTATTAACTCCCATTAGTTGCAATATTTCAAGCGAGACCTGGGAAAATCATTTCTCAAAAATCTATGCTACCCCGCAACCAGAGCTTGACCAATCCGATTATGGCCCCTTTACTACCGTTGAGTTAACTATTTTTGAAGTAGAAGAGGCATTGGGAACAAAGCACCTGGCCCAGATGGGTTACCAATTGATCTAATAAAATGGAAACCAGATTTCTGGGCCCCACTACTCTTAAATGCCTTTAATAGCTTAACTCACACTGTGTTACCAGACACATGGGCCAAGAGTATTATAGTCCCAATTTTTAAAAAAGCAGATCGGTCACAGCCTAGTAACTATAGGCCGATCTCACTAATTGACAATACCTTAAAAATATTGAGAAGAGTCCTGTACAATAAAATCTTAACCTGGACAGAGGAAAATAGTATCTTAGAGCACTGTCAGCTAGGCTTCCGTAGCAAGGTGGGTACCAACAAACAATGTCTCAATCTCAATTTGGTTGTTGGGAAATACACCATTGCACGGAAGTCCCTGGTCCATATGGCATTTATGGACTTGTCCTCAGCGTTCGACCTTGTTAATAGGTCGAAGCTCTGGGCAATTAATTTGGCATATGGCTTGGACGAACCTCTGGTACATTTCCTAGCATACCTCTATAAAGACCTTCAGGCGCAGATGCGGATCGGCATGGGTGGCGAGTTCTCTGGGGCCATCAAGGTAGGAAGGGGGGGGTCAGACAGGGTTGTGTCTTGGACCCCCTCCTTTTTATTATTTACATTAATGGGCTGAACAACCTGCTTAAAACCTCAACCCATGACGTCCCCATGATTAATGGTAAAACTCTCCCCGTGCTATTATACGCAGATGAAGCGGTCCTTATAGGCCGAACTCCCTGCGTAATTTAGTTTGGACTTTTGTTGAGTACATGGAAAGCTTGGACCGATGTGTCAATTTTAATATCCTGGGAAGCGACAGTTAAGTTCTATTGTAGTGGGTAGACAGAAATTGACAAGTACACGCACATTTCCCTATCTTGGTTTGGTCTTTGCTGCGAACGGCTCCTGGACTGAGCATCTTGCTCACTCCAGGAGCAAGTTTCTCAAAGGCCACCAACTCAATCCTTAGTCTTCCCCGTCCAAAGACCACTGGTGCTATACCGGCCATTTTAAACATTTTTAAATTACAGTGCGTCCCTGTGACCACCTACGGGGCTGAGATTTGGGGCATTGCAAATTGTTCCTGCATCCAACAGGAAGAAAATAGATTCTGCAGGAAACCAATCTCTACCCCACAATACATTTGCCACAGAGAACTCAATCTTAATTTTATATCGGATTTTATATGCGCCCGTCCTGCCCTTTTTTGGCTATCGGTATGGAAGAACCAGGCTGCCTCCCTCACTAGAGAGATTATTAATGACTGCCTTATGTGTGAGAAAGGGATGGAAATTCCTTAGCTGAGGGGAGTATATCAAAGCCTGTGTAGTGTTAATAAAGAAAGTATCTTCCAAAATCCAAATATAGCTGACACCGTGCCAAAAAAGGAGCTTAGAGATGCCCTTTCATTTTTATATAACACAGAAAGGATTGGCCTGGAATCCAAGAAATCTTCTGTTCTTAGTTACATGTCAATAGAACAGCATTATCATTCTCTACCTATATATCTCACCCTACACATGAGCTACTGGGAAAGGAGTCTATTATTCCGCCTTAGAGCAGGAACTGTCAGATTTGCATTGTGTTTTCCTCTCGGCTATCACCATAATCTTGATCATGTACCATGCCCTTGTGACGGGGTAAGTGGCCAATCAATTTTACATTTTTTTATTTTTTTGTAAGTATTACACAAAATATACTAAGTGGTTTTTGAATCCATTTTTCAAAAAGAGAAGACCTATTAGTTTGGATAATGCTTACACATGCTTAGTTTCCCTGGCTGATGAAGAGCTGATCCTTCGCATAAGCACCTTTTTGAGAATTGCCACCAGAGCACGTAAGACTATGGCTGATCCCTGAGCTTTTACCCGATTGACTATCTCGGTGTAATTGCTAGCTTATATAATGTTTTATGAACAGCAAATTATTCATTTATTACCAATGATGTTCTTTTTAGGTCTCGCCTGAGACAGCGCTTTAGCGCTGCTCTGGCGAGACTTATAGTAAGCGAGTTTTGGAAGTGCAAACGAGTGCTTTCAGGCCTCCAAATACAGTGCATGTGCCCCGGGCGCGCGCACCATTTGGCAGCCTGAAAGCACTGGTTTCCTTTCACTTTCGCGGCCCCTTTGATGTCCCGCACCACTGTGCCCGCCCCCACTCCCCCTCCCACTCCCTCCTCGTCAACTTCAGTGCGCGCTTGTTGTTTGTTGTTCGCTGTGATTTATTGTGCGCATAAACATCGGCCGTTTCGCCCTGGACCTATCATGTTTTTAAACCGCACCTTGCCTCCATGCTACATTGAAGCCAGCATTGCAAGTTGCAGGCAGGCTAACTACAGTGTGCTGCGAGGTTGCGAAGTTGCCTTCTCCGTACGAAAAAGATGAGGGTGCTGTGTATTTCAAAGTTACTCTCCCATACAAAAAGATACATGCATGAAATAGTGGTGCTTTTGTATATTACACTCTTAACAATAACACGGTTTAGGAGCGGTCTTTATTGCAGGGAAGGGAAAAGCAAAGGTAAAACATAAATGTGGGTGTTAGGAATCTACTTAAAGCTCAGTTTTACACTGAACAAGAAATAAACTACATGCATTTACATAGATTTATGCATGTTTATACCAAACGCTTAGCCTACAGCTGTTTGACAAATAAATACATTAATAAAACATACATATGTACATATCCAGGCTAAGGCAATTCCTGCAGCTAAAATTTTTAGGCTTAAACCACTAAAATGGGACAGAATACTAAAAGCACTTCTGAAAACTTTAACTCATTTAAATGCCTGGGTCCAATAAAAAACAAGCATTTGCAATGCAATAGGTCTCGCATTTATACGAGTTTGAGCTATTGGCATTGTAAATGACAATGCCTTTTATTTATGTTTTAAAAACCCACACATAAATAAAATGCATTGCCATTTACAGTGCCAATAGCTCAAACTTTTAACAACTGTGAGACCTATTGCATTGCAAATGCTTGTTTAATTTGTCATCAAACTTATCAAATGCTATAGTTATATTATTAGAAATGTTTGATTATCGTGTACTGTCAATCCTCCATTTTGCTATTTATTTTTTGTTATGATGTGCTTTTAAGTTACCCGAATAAAGTTTACGAACTGAACTTTCTTTTTCATTACAGGAGTGAAATCCTCCTCTTCAACCGTTTCGATGTAGTTGCAGAAATATTCCTTCCACTCTTGCCATGGCATGCATGGTTCACCTTTGAGTGGAAGAAAGGCTTGTGGCTGGGAGAGATTCAATGAGTTTAAGGCACACATATTGAACAGAAGCGTTAAGAATACGCACTGATATGATTGAAGAAAGTGTGCGTGTCACTGCGAGTGGAAACGCGCTGATGACATAAAAGTGTGCGTTTCACTGAGACAGGAAATACGCAGAAGGTATTGATAAAATGCCCGGAATTGTTCAAATGAACCAAGGGAATTATGGTTCTAACTGCTAGCGTTTCTAGTTTGGGGCCAGAACGTAATACTATTTAACTGACATCAACCGTAGGGAGGGGAATTCTAGTTTCCTTTACGTCGGTAAGTCCTAACTGAAATAATGCACCTCTTCGTCACTGGGTTTGATGACTTTGGTCCAGTAAAACAAATTATCGTACTACAATCAATAATCCGACCGCGTATGTCTAGCATTTCCACCTGGTTGTGAGAGCAGCGCGTTAATGCAAGAAGTTTCATATACTAAATACATAAGCCAATAGTAATACTAAGTAAACGCAACGAGACTACACTAGTATACGACAATTCGAGTAATAACCTTAAACGATCTTTTTTTCATTTCAAACGTCTTAACTATTGAAAGAACAAAGAGAAAACAGCATACGATTTCATGCAATTCAATTCTCATACGGGATTCAATTCTCATACGGGGATCGGACACAGTACGGCTAAAACACACACCCAAAAACACCAGCTCCCCGACCTTTTCAATTTCCTCTTCCGCCTTCGCCGCTGTGCGTGCGTCATGACGTTAGATGCCGGCGGTGGCGACAGGCGCGTGTGACCTCGGGGCCATTTGTCGGTGCCGGGGAGCCACGGAAAGAGCCGAATGCAGCCCGATTCTTTCGCATCAAAGATGGCGGAAACGATTGGTGAAGCTTGAGTGACTGGACTCCTGTGGCAGCGGTACCGGGCTCTAGGCGGTGTCCGCCCCCCTCTCACCCTTAAAGCCGGGACGTCACCGGCCGTGGAATACCGTTAAGCGCAACAATGTGTGAGAGCTGCACCGACTTGGTTGAAGTGTTAAACGAGGGTAAGTGCAAGGCCCTGTTATCCTCCTATTCCTACTAACTCGATCTGTGCCCAGTGTCAGTGCACCTAATCCCACAAGGGTTGTAGCTTCCACAGGACTCGAGAAGGGAGCAAGCGCAATGGGTAGTTTTTTGACAGCTCACCTTCCTCTGTGATTCCTGACCCGGACAGTGGGTGGAGCTCTTATGAGAAGTATCTTCTTCCTGCAGCGGCCTGGTAGGAGAGGCAGTGATGCCCTGCAGTCGGTCTGGTGTGCCCGACAAGCCCTGCAGCTGCACGAACATCTTTGCTGTCATTCTTCAACACGGGCTCTTTGAGCGATGCAGCGGAGTAGGGAGCCCAACCAATCCTGGTTGGAATTCAGGGGGTGGGAGTATAAAGGCATGGGCTTTAGAAGGCGAGTACCCTTTGACAGGCGCCGATGTGTGCATCCCATGCTCCCAGAGGAACGCAAGTAAATCATTGGAAACAACACCTGCAGGACACGGCCTTTACTCTTCACGCACCCGGTCTTAGTATCCTCGGTACACATGGGAGATGCTGCTCCATCAGATCCAAACACACGGTCTGTGTGGATGCAGCCTGATTTTGGCAGTTGGCATTCTCACCGGACATACAGTGTAAAGCGAGACAGACTGAGCTTTTGTATGCCTTATTGCTGAATTCTGACTTTGACATGAAGTTCCCAGCTGGCTCTGTTTGAACACAAGTCAATATTGGCCGGAATCCTACAACCATGCACGTTTAGTTGGCTTTTCCTGATGGAGGAGGTTATTGAAATCTTGCTGTGGCAGTCATCATTGATCGTATTTTGACTTGAACTTTGGGGCCTTGTTTATGCACTCTTTATGTGAATACAAAATCGAACAACTGCTCTTGCTTGAAAGGATGTAAAACTAGGGATTGCTAACATTGTTTTGCACTCACTTCTGTTGGTGCCTTTGGAATTGGTTGGTGGTGGTGTTTATAAAATGTTTCTCCTAAGTTTAGGGCTTGCCTCTGCTTAGTTGTGAATTTATGAACGAACCAGCCTGCCTCATTCTGCGACGAGAGCCAGATAAAGTTACCCCGTGGTTATGTAGTCAAGTCGAGCCAATTATTCAATAAGATTCTTAAAGGCATATTGCTGTATATAGTGCGTGAGTGTTTTTTTCTTCTTTAGTGATTATTCAGGATTTCATACATTCTATTGGCAAGTTATCAGCTATATTGTTTTATGTGAACTGTTAGTCTATTTGATGGATGCAAAAAGAACAGATGATGGACGGAATGCTGAATTAATGAAACATTCTCCCCCAGTCACAGATCTGGGTTAAATCCATCATATTTTTTGCACGCCACACCATTCCAGTCATATGCAAATCAGTCTTGACCCTGTTCCCCCATGGGAACAGTCCAGCTCGAACTGCCAGGGCTGGTTTTCCCTGGACCAGAAACCAGCATCCTGGGATCGGTTTTGGGTAACACCCCTAATCAGCCAGGTTAACTTTAATCTGGTGGCGTCGTAAGCACGGGACCCATCTCTTGGAAAACCCTTCCCACTTACGGTGACAAATGCAAAAAGAAGAGATGATGGACGGAATGCTGAATTAATCAAACAGTCACAGGATGCTTGTTCCGGTCTTGGGAGGACCTGGCTTGGCAGTTCGGGCTGGACTGTTCCCATGAGGAACAGTGTCATGACTGATTTGCATATGGCTGAGTCTCAACTGGGGTGGCATGGTGAGCAAAAGATCAATGGGTGTAATCCAGAAACCGCCTGACGGGGGGGGGGGTAAATGTATGATTCATTCAGCATTCCATTCATCATTTGTTTCCGTACACTTTAGGCTCTTTGAGGGGGCACACTGAATCTTTTAACCAGAAGGCAGTTATAAAGAATGTTTGATCTAAAAGTTTGTTTCACAGGAAAAGCACTCCTATGCTCAGTCAGTCAGTCAATCAGAAGATTTGTAGAGTGCTTCTTGTCACCCATGAGGGTAGCCAGGCGCTAGCAGCGTCCAGTTGATTAGCCAGGTCTTCAGGGACTTTCAGAACTTTGAAAGAGATGGGGGTTGTCTGTAGATGAAAGGATAGCTCGTTCCATGTCTTTGCTGCTAGGTAGGGGAAAGAGCGACCTCCACAATTGCTACGTCATATGTGGGGCGGGGGAGGATTAGAGGAAGGAATGCGGAGGTGTCAGGTGGAATTCAAGGCGGTATGTTGAGAATAATTATAATGCTACGATACCATGTTTAAATCCTTACAAAGTAATCTTTATCAGATTCGTTATTCATGTAAGCACGCATTGCATTTTCAGGAAAAATGCAGTTCTTTAAAGAATTTTATTTGTATTGCTACACTTTTTCATATTTTTGTGTTTGTTCAGCTGAAAATGGTACTTAGTTAATTAAAATAAATGTTAGAAGTTACAAAGTCTAACAGGTGCATTTACTAACTTGCCATTGGAGTTGTTTGGCCAATGGTTATCAAGAAATGTTTCCTAAAGTTAATAATTGGCCTTACTACTGGGTTCTGGGTCTTCAAGATGTGATTAATTTGACTGACAAAGCAAACTAGTTTATGCTCTGCCCAGCCTTCGAGGCCACATTTTAATGCAGAGATAGTTGGCTACAGTTGGTGCTCTGGTTTGTTTAAATTATTACGTTTAACATACACCAGTATAATCACTTATATACTCAGATGAACACCAGTAACATTTCTTGTACACGGAACCGTATAACACCTCAATCTATTGTGCATTATTCAGTTTGGGGCCTGATTATTTGTACATCTATATTAAAATATAGGATCCCAGCCAGCACTTCTAAGGTTTGGGCAAAAGGCACCTTACCAGTGGTAGTGAGACTTCTTTCTCAAGGACGTCACAAGCAATCAGGAATTTTCAGTTTGTGTTTATTGAAAGTTTAAGCACAGTGTTATAACTGCAACAAAGTAGTGTGTAACATGAACAAATGGAAGGTATAAAGTTCAAGGTAGATGTTTGCTAATTATCTCCATATTGCCTCAATGAGTTGCATACGATTCCAAGGAGCTACAAGCAAAGAAAGTATTTCCATCAAGCTTCAGTACCTTCACCTGGAGTACTATCAGGTATAAGAATTAAGGGAGACGTTAGTCCGTTCAAGGACCCTCCGCATGAAAAGTTGTAAAATGAGAAATTGAAACAATTCCCTACACATACCTACAGCTGTAACCTCATGATAGTCACAATACCTGGATGATTTGGTAATTGGAACAGACTGGAATCGCAAGCTGATGGTAGTAACTATGTTATGCAGCAGGAGTACTCTCTGAATGCCCCTAGAGCAGACACCTACCCACAATAAGAAGTAGACATCAATACAGATTTTGACACCTATTCTGAACAGTCACAAAATGTTTTAATGTCTAAGCGCATAACTAATCGTATCAAAACACTAATGCCCAGGTACTTTTGACATCCACTAATTTCAGTCTGAAATCCATCCCAATCTGCCTGAATCCCTCTTACCCAGATGTTGGACCTCAGTATATTATCAAAAAACTCACAGAATAACAGGTGCATCACTAAAGTATACTGCTTCAGCTGGTTTGACAGTTGGGAGGCACTGGTCTGCTCTGGCTGATATTTTTTTGCACAGGAGTTCTGTCATTCACCAGAGCTTTTATGTAATTGGAAGTGCTTGCTCCTGAAGTGGTTGTGTGCTTGTTTATGCAAGTGAGGATAAAGCTACTGTGTGACCTGCAAGCTACATGATAACCATGCTGAGAATACTAACCGCAAACTCATGCTGGTCAGTGCATTTGCAGACCTGTGGTGTGCTATAGGGAAGACAGGAAACAGATGGGGGCGATCTGAGATTGTATAAAGAAGTATTAAGTGTTTGTTCAGTGACATTCTATGCATTCTCTCAAATGCTTTAAAATTAAAAAAATCTCACTTCAGTCTTTAACGTACATTGATCTATTTATTCTATTCTGTGTGCACCATTTCTTGCGACCCAATAGTCTCAACATATCCATGATCATGTCAAAAATAACTTAAAGCCATTGAGAGGGCCTGGAGAAAAAACCCTAGCCCTGTAATTAAGGACAAATATAGGATCGCTGTAAAAAACAGACATTGATTCACTAGACTTAGGCCTCCATGTATGCCTTTTACATTGATGGAGTTAGTAACTTAGCCACAGAGATGTTTTCAGTAGTCAATTTTCCTCACCTCAGAATCATGTAATACTGCTTTTTTCCCTTCACAAGAACGCTGTACCACTACATCTATCTTTTTTACAGGACAAAATAGCCAAGATTCAGGCAAATATCAAGGAGCAACTATCACTATACTCACTTGAGATTATGCATTGCCCTTCTACCTCTAAGTCGAGCTCCTTGCCCTCCATTTTTTCCTCTGCTACCATTTGAGACAGTTACATCACATGTCTTATATTAAACCTGGCTATCCACTGGATCTGTTCACTTGCCAAATTTTAACCTTGACCACAGACTTACTATCTTCAGTCCTAACCAATGGATGTAACCCTTCTTTATCATTTACTGATGCCCCTCCCAGTTGAAAGCCTGCCATGGTCCTACCTCTTTTAAATAAGTCTTCTGCTGATCCAAGCGTTCTCAATAACTTTTGGACATTTCCCTCTAAGATCTTGGAGAAAGATCTCTCCTGCTGTCGTGAAACCAACTACCTTCTTCAATACTCCATTCGGGCTACAGGATTTCTCATGGCACAGAATCGGCCATTCTTGCACTGTCAGTTGATCTTAGTCCTATTTGGCCAAGCGCACATGCTGCCTTATTCTTACTTGATCTCACACCTTAGCCTTATCATTTGTCTTTTCATAAACCGAGTTTGTCTCCCAGCACTTAGAGACATCCATTAATTGCTGAGTATCTTAGGGCTCCTGGTTGAGCAAAACATTAAGTAACATTTATATTGCTCCCATCTCAGTGCTAATAAGATCATTTGGCTTTGAAGTCTGGTCGTATGCAGATGATAGCCATATACTGGGGTAAGGAATTTAATAAAATAACTATTTGTCCATAGAATAGGTTGCTTCATAAACCAACTTGTCATGTAACAAATCCACTTGTCCCTTTGGTGACATGTACTGTGGTGACAAATTATGGCAGCAATCTCATTATATAAAAGCTCTGATAATAGCCTCTCTGATTATGCTAGAGCTCATACCATAGCAGGGTTAGAATACAAGAAATTCTCTGGAGGTATCGATAGTTCCCCATGGCTGGAAGGACCTTTTGAGTCTGTGCAAACCTATTAACTTGCATATTTTATGGGTTTTCATCAGGTTGTCTCTAATATTTTCCCATACAGGGAAAGGTTGGAAGTTTACTTCTGACAAGGGCAGGAGTAAAACTTTTTCCAGGGTTGGGGAAAAAAGTGGTTTGTGTGAAAGTGAACTTGTTACTGCTCAACAGATTTTGCATGAGCAAATGGCCATACATCTCCACTAATAAGGACATATACATTGGGTGCACTTTTGTGACTTTTTTAAGAATTGGGGCCCTATATATGTCTGGTGTTAACTAAGACCTTTTGTATTTTATTAAAATTCTTTTTGTCTGCCGGCTAGCTTCACCGTGAGTGACCACATTCTGCTCTTTTACAAGAAGCATATTGGCTCGCAAAGTAGTTTTTGTTCGGTGCCAAGAACTAATGTGGCACTGTGTGGTTTTTGAGAACAAAAATATATTTGCTTTTGCCAATGTTTGTTATATTGATGAGGGCCTGGCAGCTCCCACAACTATAAAGTTGTACAAAAACAATGTCAAAACAAGACACTCATTGACAAAACGAAAAAGCTGACCACCAATGTTGAACCTATTGGTTTCGCCAATGCTTGTTAATTTTCCTTTTCTTATAATTTTTTTGAAACTGGTTACACTGATTTTCCATTACGAATATATTTTGAAAATACAAGCATGCATCAACACACATTACTAAATGATGCTTTGAAGAAGTGGTACCTAACATTTCACAGTAGTTAAACAAATCATTTTTTTCCTAGTTGTATTTTTTTTTTTCTTCAACACATTTTATTTACTTTTCATGGTACAATCTGGGCAGCAGTCCTACATACATCATCATCATCAAAATATCTTTATTCGGATATAAAAAAATCCAAGAAAAGAACAAAAAATGGATACACATACAATATCACATGTTAAAATTCATCAAGACTGTGAAAATAATGCAGAAATAAGGCGGATCTAAATGTCTTATTCATAATCTTACAGACTAGTTTATGCAAAGCGGCTGGCTAGCTCTACAGTCATCAAATATTCATTAATAAAGTGCAGGGTGCAAGAGCTATATAGTACAAAAAAGAAAAACAATAACCAAGTTAAAATGTGCGATCATAGAGGCTTAAAACACATGTATAAAAATACTAACATTAAGAATACCATGTAACTTCCTTGGTACGATAAATCATCCAATACGTCATTTACATACTTTTTTGGCATTATTACTGTTTTCTGCATGGTGCGGATCTAATAACATGAGGCGATACGCCATCTCCTTTATACTGACAACGAGGTAACTTATGTCTCACATCTCGATTTCCTCGATTTTACAGCAAGTCTTAAAAAGTTCACAGTACAAAACAGTGTAAGAGGTTCCGCAGAGAGTTTTAAATATAACAGAGCTACCCTGACGTGGGTGAATTTATTCGCTTTTAGGATGCGTTTTAAAAAGATATTCCGCGGGAAATCATATAGGGGACAAAAGAATACAAAGTGAAGAGTGTCCTGTGGAGATACCAGATCGCAGCCCCAGGGACCCTTTGAACTGATATCCTTTGTAAATCCCGCGTGGACAGCTAAAATGTGGTGTAAAAGATCCAGTCTAAATCTGGTCATTAAAAATGTGTCATTTTTGTTATAGATTTGCGCCAAATAAGGTTCTATACCAGCAACGGATTTCGTAAGTATATATGCACGCACTGAGCCTTTCATTAATTCACTATCTTCTCTATGGCAAGCTACCCGCCTCAAATATTCTGCTTTTATGAGTGTTTTTGATTGGGGCGTCATAGAGGAGGGATCATCAAAACATCTTACATAGCCCAGCCACTTCAGCTTATCCTTCACGAATTTTAGCCATAGAATCTTGTGGCTTTTTTCCCTTCTAATACAATCTGTAATTATATCTCTGCTGAAGCTAGCGTCAGGATTGGTCCAAATTTTAATCCAACACATTACTGGTTTTAGGCTTATTCTATCAGAGATGTAAGGGAGCCCTAACTCTTCATGTATGATATAGGCCGGGATACTTTGTGGTACTTGCAAAATCCTTCTCAGAAACTTATTTTCCTCCTGTTGAATCGTAGAGGTGTTTCTAGTACCCCAGACCTCGCTCCCATACATAATCTTAGAACAACAGATTGAATTATATAAATTCAATAATTCGTTCGGGGACCAGTGGCCTAGCCTCGTGACGCGTGACATAATGGAACCCATTATATTTGTGTGCTGTTTACACTTTTCTGTGACTAGTGGCGTGAATTTTAGGTGTTTGTCAAAAATGATTCCCAGATAGTTAAAAACCTCAACCTTCTCAAGCTTATGGCCCCCGATTTTGAAACTGAAGTTCCTCTTTGGTCTTTTACCAGCTTCCATGATATAGGATTTTGTTAGGTTGGCAGATAAGTCTAGTTGTGCCATAAACCGACAGAAGCCGTCAATGAGGGCCTGCAGACCCCTCCCTGTTCGTGCGAGGAGTACTGCGTCGTCCGCGTATAGCAGAACGGGTATACTTCTGTTGGCTACTCTAGGGCAGTCCACCCCCAGTTCTACTAGGGCTTTATCCAGGCCATTTATGTATAACGTAAATAAAAAGGGCGCTAGAATACAACCCTGTCTCACCCCCCCAGTGCAAGCAAAATGATCAGTTAAATTCCCTTCATTGCTGTATCTGATCCGGGCAGTTGTGTCCCTATGTAGTGTTTTTAAAATAAAAATCAGACTAGGGTCCACCCCAAGCAACTTTAAAATCTCCCATAATTTCTCCCGGTTGACCCGGTCAAAAGCTGCCGTTAGGTCCATGAAAGCAAGGTAAACTGTCCCATCATCGGCAAGAGTATACTTGGCCACCAGGTTATAAAGGTTGAGACATTGGTCTGAAGTAGAGCGACCCATTCTAAAACCGTACTGGGTATCTGTGATAATATTGTTTTCTTCAGCCCAGTCCATCAAACGGTTTAGAATTACCTTCCCTAAAACTTTTGCTGAAACATCGATTAATGAAATCGGGCGGTAACATTGAGGATCGCTTTTATTGCCCTTTTTAAAAAGGGGAACAATTGTGGCAGTCGACCAAGACCTGGGCATACCCCTTTCCACTGCTGTGTTAAAAACTCTAGTGAGTATAGGGGCCCAAAGGTCAACCTGGGATAAGAATAAGTCGGGAGGAATCCCGTCTGGGCCCGGGGCCTTATTCTTTGTCAGGGCTTGAATTCCAATTTTAATTTCGTCCACTGAGAACTGAACCCATGAACTTGGCAACGCGCCTGCATCAGAGATGTAGTGAGTCAGGGTGCTGCCCTGATTATACAATTTTTTGAAGTGGGAGACCCACGCTTCCGGCAAGATATTGCAGGAGACCTTTGCACTGTTTGGGGGCTGAAAACTAGGATCGTTAATCACCCTCCAAAACCGTGACATATCTCTCATTTCGGCTGCCTCCCTTAAATTTGCCCAAGCTTCATAGTGGATGGATTTTTTCCTCTTTTTTATGGCCATTTTATAGTTGGTCCTACATTCCACTATCATACTCCTGTCCTTCGGGACCTTTTTAAGTGCCCGTTTAAGTTCTTTTTGGGCTCTGGAGCATGCTTTGTCAAACCATTTCGGCGTAAGATTGGGCGGTGCATGTGATTTAATCCTCAATAGTCTGTCAATATCCCTTGCCATGCTTTCAAATGTGTTTATCAAATCTTGGCCTCTGATATCTTGGTTTAGGCACAGCCATATCCCACTTTCTGGGTTTGCGAGAAGTTTTTTATAGAATGCTTCCCCATCAGTATTAGACCAACGCAGTCGCCTACCCTGATCAGTTGCTTCCAAATTTCCCCTTAACATCCGAGGCATTAACTGCACGGGATCAACAGCGTCCCTCAATGATAACACCAGTGGGTTATGGTCGCTGAAGATACTGATTTCTATATTAAAATCTATGATCCTACTTTTAAACTCATAAGAAATAAAGATAAAATCTATAATAGTTTCTTTACCCCTGCCTTTAAACGTGGGATTTATGATATTTGGGAGCCTGGGCTTAATCAGGTCCATTGTAGGGACGAGATTATATATCCCCAGAATCATACTTAGTTCACTGCCTTCCTGCGTATGTTCAAGGTGCCAGTCATCGGTGGAGGGACAAGAATTCCAAGATCCCTCGAACCATTTCAGATATGGGCATGGGTGACAATTAAAATCTCCCGTCAAGATTACGTTTGGAGGATAGTTTCCCCTAGAATGCAAATCAGCCAGTCTATTCTTCAGGTCTGCCAACCTCTGCATTGATTGGCCCGCATTGTAAAAATTTATCAAGACAAACTTAGTCCCCTTGTTACTATAACTAAGACCCTGAGTATATTCCGAGTTCCAGCCCAAATCTTCCCATGTCCCTTGTAGCGTCAGAGATACATACGTTATTAGTCCTCCTTTCGCTCTTCCCATCACGGATTTTTGAGCGGGCACAAAAAACATTTTGTACCCATCTAGATGGGGGACATTACTATCCATTTCCCATGTTTCTTGTAAACAGATAATGTGGAACTTTTTGCTGTACTCCAACCATTCCTTGGTTCTTAGTTTGGGAGAGATTCCGGCAATGTTCCACGATACTACCCTAAGTTCCCCATTCCCCGGGTTAGTCCCGTTCCATACATGGGAATATTGAATTTGGGAACCCCCTTCTCCTGAGCTAATCTGATCTGCTTCGGGACTAATCGCTAATTGAGTTATTACAACCTCATTTTGGGGGATTTCGGGAAGATGGCTGTTTCCTATGGACCCAACATTTTCCACAGGCGTAATGTTGTCTGAAGGTGGTAAATTTACCGGTATTTCTACTTGAGTCTGTCAATCTAGTTCATCCATCACTGCCGCATCAGACAATGGATTGAACCTATTGGAGACTAACCCCAGTCTAAATGGTCTTGATAGCGGGACTTCCACTCTATTACGTGGCCCCTGACGCGGTGCTTTTGCCTGGTCCCTATAGAAAAAATTTAGAGGGAGCATTTTGATAGACGACCCACTATCAAAAGCCACATAACTATAACCCAACAGTTCTTTTACCAGCTCTCGGTGTCTGAAATTGACAATGACGCAATCTCCGGCAAACTTCTTTTTTGAGGTACCAATCCAGGCTACCCTCCTTGCCATGGGAATATGCGTTCTCCACTGCATAGAATCCTTCGCATTATTATCCAACCAGTGGCTGACCTTGTTTATCAAGGAAACTGTAGATTCTTCTCTTTCCCCGTTATGGGCCGGTACCCCTGCTAAAACTATTGTGTAGGGGCAACATGCCGGAGGCAAATCTAACGTCTGGAGGCCCGGCGAGCTCAGTACCTGGGCGTTATGGGAACCGGTGGCTGCTAACTGAGCTTTTATACTAAACTCTTGTTGGGTGCTTACAGGGGCCTGGACCGGGTGTGTGACACTATCATTGCTCACAATACGATCTACCCTCTGCTTTGACCCTGCTCGTTCCGGGTCGGATACAGACTCTTGCCCATCCGGTAACGAGATTAACTGGGGGACTGGGAGAACACGTTTATCCATCTCCAACAACCTATTGACCTTTTCCTCGATTTTCTTTATATCTGCTACCAGGGGGGCCAAGTGTTTAAGGAAAAGGGCTTCCAACTTGGAATCGAGTGTTTTCATTATCTCCTGTGACCAGTCCATTCTATTTACAGGGGAGCTAATATGACCTTGTGAGCAAGCTGGCCTATTGCTTTCATCCTCAACTATTATAGGGTCTTTTTTTTAGAACCACCTTTTTTTGTATTTGGAGCATTTTTATTTTTACTTGTCCCCTTGTTCTGTGGCCTGATTGAGGACTTCAAACTCACAATAGTGGCACTTTCTGGTGGGGGGTCTGGCGTTATTAAAGCTTTTTTTGATCGGGTAACTACTACCCTTTCTTTCACCACTAGGGCGTTAAGATCCCTCTCACCCCCGGGAGTAATCTCATTTTGTTCTTGGACATCCGCCTGTGCTCCCCCGGGACCGCCGCCTACATACATATATTGGAAACAAAAATAATTGGATGTACCAAGCTTTTATACATTATTAACTGCAAAAATTGCATATATAACAACAAAAACTTTGCGCAGACAGTTCCAGTAGCCGTGCATCTTAGGAAGTATAGTCGAGTACCCATATAGGCAATGATGAAATATAATGTGTGTTGTGGTCAAGGAAGTGCGGGGAAATTCTCCCATCAGGGGTCTGGGAGGGAAGGGGAGGTAGATTGTACATATGTTGCCCATCGGTACCATATTTTCCTGTGTTTCTGGGGGCAGCCTCGCGCTTGGAATACCGCAATCTATGCCCCCTTGCATCTATCTAGGTCTTTTTGCCATTTCCCCAATGTCTGGGGAAAGCGCCTTCCATAACTGGGCGAAGTCGCGCTTACCGATAGTAAGGGCCAGGAAAGGAAGAGCAGGTGCTGTTTATGCCGATTTCCCCCGCCCCCCCCCCCCCCCCCCCCCATCCCGTCAGTACTGTGCAGTAAGAATAATTTTGGGTCGTATGGGAGATCTCAGGATAGTACCCTGCCCAGACAAGCTGAGACTACACCAGAAGGGCTGTATAGCTGGGCAGCTCCAGACCGTATGTATGAATGTTCCCTCGTCTCTTTCGCAGCATAAACACTGGGGGGATTGGATGACCCCCATCCTCCAGAGACGGAGTCGTGTATAGTATACCCGGTGTACGTATTTAAATTGGATGAGGCGATATCGAGAAGACACGGCCCGCCCCAGGGGCTAACTATGGCTTCCGCCCAGTCGTCGTTTGTTTAGTCTGGTATGTCTTCCAGCCACGCCCTTCTAGCCTTGTGTAGTGTTGTTCTGAAGTGCATCGTTAAGGTCTGATTGATCTGTCAGGTTTTATGTGCACCCAGGTCTCCCATGAGGAGGCAGCCTTCAAGGGGATGAAACTCTGGCAAGCTGTCCAGGGTCAAAATCATGGGGGTAAGAGCGTGACCCAATTGAAGGTATTTATAAAATTGCGTCTTGTGCAACTGAAATTCCACCTGTAACTGTTGGAAGGACTTTAAAGTAGTACCCTTCATTACATCCCCCAGTGTGGATATACCCACTATGTCCCATTTGCGGAATCCCAATAGAGCTACCACCTGACGTAGATGGGTACTGTGCCACAGGGGAGTTGCTTGGGTCAGGCGACCGCGCCACCCCATCTGCCCAACAGTATACCTCCAGAGCCGAACAACGGTTCTGTTGGCAAGAGGTAGCAAGTCTAGGCTCTGCGCACTGTATAATAGCCGAAGGAGGGGGATGCCCATATTGCTGCATGCTCCAGTGCAAACGCCGAGTCCATTGGTGAGCTATACCACCATTAATTTATGATTAATAAATGGGAGGCAGCATAATAGGAATATCCATTCGCCACTGCGATGCCACCGAAATATGTTGATTGTGCACAGGTTTGTAGTGCCACTTGAACTGCCCCTTCATTCCATAGGAATTTATATGAATGGTATTTATTTGCGTGAACCAGGATCGCGGTATGTGATACGGGAAGTTCTGTAGCCGGTAAAGTATTCTAGGTAAAGAGACCATTTTAAAAATCGCTGAGCGCCCATACAGCTAGAGCGCGAGAGAGGACCATATTGTTGTCTCATCTCGGAGGCTGGTGAGAAGCGGATTTTTTATTGTGTGCCCATGAAATCCTTGGGCAAGGCGACATGAAGATACCCAAGTATTTAAAGCCCTCTGTCGCATGAGTCAATTGGGCCGGCCAGGTGCCTCTACCCTGGTCACCACACACCGGGAACAGTACAGATTTAGAGGGGTTAGTATGAAGCTCAGTGGTCTGACCAAAAACTCGGAGTATCTGAAGGATAAGTGGCTCCGAGATAAATGGATCGGTCATAAAGAAAAGGACATTTTCCGCATATAACGCATGGTCGGGTCGCGACTGTGGCCACTCAAATCCCCAGAGCACTGGGTCGCTACGTACCCACGCCGCCAGAGGTTCTACTGCCAGGGCGAATAGAAGTGGGGACAGGCGGGCAGCCCTGTTGCGTGTCGCAACGGATGGGGAAGGGTGCCGAGTGGTGTCCCTCTATGCGTACTGAGGCGGTGAATTTTGTATACAGCAAACAAACATATGCTAGGAAAAGCGTGCCGAAAATGACGGCTTCGAGGAGTTGGAAGAGTTACTCCCATCTAAGAATGTCAAATGCCTTGTCAATATCGGCGAGAAGTATGGCCGCAGGGCGCCCGAGCTCCGAGGCCACAGCCATGGCATTATGGACCCGACGGATGTTGTGGAGGGTGGCCCGGTGTGGCATAAAGCCAGATTGATCTGGATGGATCAGATCTTGTACGCAAGCCCACAGGCGATCGGCTAGGACCTTGCCCAATAGTTTGGGCTCAAAGTTAATGAGGGAGATGGGACGGCTTTAGGAGGAGGAAAATCTCGGCATGCCGCCAATCCCGGGGTAGCAGGCGTTTTTCGAGTGCGTCTTGCATCGTCTCTAATAAGTGAGGGCCTAATGTGGGCATGTGTGACTAAAGAAATTCCACGGGGAATCCATTGGGCCCGGGGGCCCACCCTGGGCGCATTGCCACTAGTGCCACACTTAATTCGTAAGCTGTAATGGGGGCGTCTAGTTGGTCTCTTATCTGGTTGGTAAGTTTCCGAGGGGGTGATGGGGTGGTGGTGGTATCTCTAAGGAACACCACGATGAGGGCCTTTGAGAGCTGCTCCTGTCGCGCGTATAATGTAGAGAAGTAGAGCGCAAATTCCGCGGCGACAGCCCCAGGAGACGAACGGAGAACACCATCGACCCCTCAAATAATTGGGACAGCGGCCGGGGATCTCCCCACCTGACACAGCCTATAAAAGCATTTTGCTTGATTTGTCCCCCCTATTGATAAATCCGGTGTTGCAACGTCAGTCAGATTACTTTCGCCTCATCCATGAGATGTTGTATCTGTTGTTGTGTTTGAAGCAAATTGCGCTGAAGGGGGTGGGTGGGGGGTGGGGGCTGGGTTCATGAATATATTGTGCCTATAGGGATGTATGATGGGCTTCTAGTTCGGCCCGTTGGGCGGAGTGCTCTCGTTTCTTATTAGCACGATAACTAATGTCAACCCCTCGAATTGTGGGCTTTAGAGCTTCCCATAGGGTTACCTTGGATGGGGCTGAAGCGACGTTCATGTCGAGATATTCCTGGATTGCCCCAGTGAGTGTCTCCTGGTAGTCGGGGTCCCTAGATGCCATGGGGACATTCGCCACCTAAAGGGAGGTTTTTGGGAGTGTGTATGGAACTTAACTGTAACCAGGGAGTGATTCGACAACTCCCTAGGGAAGTGGGAGGCTTGGGAGAACCTATGAATATATCTGCGTGGCGTGAACAAGTAGTCTAGCCGAGATAGGGAACCATGGACGGTGGACATATAAGTCTAGCTCAGCTCCGCGGGGTGGTACTCGTGCCATATGTCTGACATTCCCAGTGTGTCGGCAAGCAGGCACAATTTAGATGCATCAGTGGAGGGGCGTAGGTGGGATCAATGCCTTCTATCTAGTGGTGACATAACGTAATTCCAGTCTCCTCCCAAAAGGGTTATACCATCCGGGAGGTCACTCCAGATACGGGAGATTTTATCAACAAAAGTATTCCCTAAGGGGGGTGCGTAGATACTGCCAATATTGATGTGCTTTCCGTATATCGTACCTGATAGTAGGATGTATCTCCCCCTCCCCCCCCCCCCTCCTCAATCTACCCAGTGCTTGGTGTGGATGAAAGTAACACAATGGTGGATAAGAATGGCTGTCCCCCAGGATCCCCTAGTGAACCCAGCATGATATATCAAGTGGTATCCAAACCTGGCCAAGCAAGGAGCCTTGGTGCCCAATAAATGAGTCTCCTGTATGAGAAGGATGTAGGCCTCGTATCGCTTGGCCTGGCGGAGTATGGCGCCCGCTTGATTTTGGTGAGTAATCCCCTGATGTTCCATGATACCACTGTCCGGTCCCCAAGCGGGGGGACACGAGCCTGTGCAGCCATCTAGTGTCCATGTACGCACTCTGAGTAATAATGATAATGATAAAAATTTATAACGCGCAAAACAATAACCCGAAGGTATCAAGGCGCCTAAAAATAAGATCAGTAATTGAAGCAAACATCCTTACATATAGGCCTGCCGAAAGAGGCAAGTTTTAAGCGCGCTACGGAACTTCTGCAGGGAGGGCAAAGATCTAAGGTCAAGTGGAAGATCATTCCACCATTTGGGGGCCAGAGTGGAAAAGGCCCTGCCACCCCATTTAGCTCTTCGAATACGGGGAGCTATAAGAAGCAATTTCCCGGCGGAACGCAAGTTCCTTCCAGGAATGTAGTGGGAGATGATGGATCCGACTCCTGAATCATTATTCTTGGCAAAGGCTCTGTATGTCATAGATAAGATCTTAAACCGAATTCGGAGTTCCACCGGTAACCAGTGCAGCGTTTTCCTAGCCTCCATGGCCGAAGAACGTCTGGGGATATCCAGAACAAATCTGGCTGTGGCATTTTGAACTACCTTCAAGTGTTGCAGGAGGCTCCTATTTAGCCCTGCATACAACGCATTGCAGTAGTCCAAACGTGAGCCAATAAGTGCGACAGCAATTTGCTTTCTGGCCTGCAAGGAAAGGTAGTTCCTAATCCTTCGAAGGGTGTGAATCAGACCCCAACAGGTGGAGATGGTCCTACTCACCTGTTTGTTCATATCAAGAGCAGGGTCTATCAGCACCCCGAGATTCTTAGCAGATGTAGTGGGGGAAGGACAGATTCCCAACGAGTCAGGCCACCAATTGGCTGACCAGATGTTTTCTTTCCCTCCGAACACCATCACCTCAGTCTTCTCCCCATTCAGTTTAAGGGAGTTCTGGATCATCCAGTGACCAACCGCCTCCATACAAGATCTAAACTTGGAGGCGGTTTGCACATCTGAATGGGAGAGAGAGACGAGTATTTGGGTGTCATCTGCATAGGAGACTACCTCCATCCCGAACGTTCTTATTAGTCTGGCCAGAGGGGTTACATAGATGTTAAATAGGGTCGGGCTAAGCGCCGACCCTTGAGGGACCCCACATAGCACAGGACGGGATGGAGATAGAAACTCCCCCAGCTTGACTCTTTGTTCCCTCCCAACGAGAAAAGAGGTCAATAGATCTAGAGCTGCGTCCTTCACCCCCACATCCCTCAGGCGTGATGTAAGAACTGAGGGGGAAAGGGTATCGAAGGCCGCAGTTAGATCAAGTAGGACCAGGAGGGCGGTCTGGCCCCCATCAACTGTCGTGCGGATCTTATCAAGCACGATGGTAAGGGCTGACTCGGTACTATGCTCCGTCCTGAATCCATGTTGGGAGGGGTCCAGGCAGCCCGAACTCTCCACAAAGACAGCAAGATGCTTGTTAAGATGTGCCTCAAGCATCTTTGCTGGAGCCGGGAGCAGTGAGATTGGGCGGAAATTTTTTAAGACTTCCGGATCGAGAGAAGCCTTCTTTAGCAGAGGTTTCACCACTGCCTTCTTCCACTCCAGAGGAAAGATGCCATCAGAGATGGCAAGATTCATTATTTCTAGCAGTGGAGGTAGAAGGATCTCCCTACACTGCTTGATGATCTTCAATGGGCAAGTATCCATGGGCGAGCCGGACTTGGTCTTTTCAAGCAAGATCTCCAGATCATGCAGAGCCAGCGGGGGAAAAGAGTCCAGGGTGCACCGTGGGGGGATGTCAGTAGAGATCATGTTCATCTCTGCCAAGGCGGTAGGCACACTGATAGACGCTCTTTGTTCCTCAAGACCCAGATGGTACCTAGCGTTGCGGGATTTGGGTTGAGTGTCGGCTCTCGTGTAAGAACTAAAACTATCATAACCAAGAATCCCATGAACCCCCTCCTCCTTCCCCCCCGATACTACCATAAACAAGGAGCATCTGTCGTGGTGAAGGGCACCCCAGGACCCCAACAGGGGTGCTTAGAGTCCCTCCTCCAATGGTTCCAAACCTTCCCATAGAACTTCAACATGGAGTATGAATGTCCGGGGCTGGGCAGCCCCATAGCATGTGTCCACGCCAACTATGTGCTTAATATAGACGGAAGATTCCAGATATCGAACAATGGGTAGAAACTAGAACCAGAGAACCCCGGCAATCGGTTTCGTTCAAGATGCCCGCTCAGGACTGGAGGAGCTACGGTCTGAGCCAGATCTTTGTCGCCGTTTTGATTTTGTCCTTTTAGATCTGTTTCGCTGCGAGCCTCGTGATGAATAAGACTCCAGCGGCTGCAGAGAATGAGGTTTCAGGTGAGTCTGTCTGTCTGTCTGTCTGTCTGTTCAAGCGAAGACAGCCTCTGGTGTGTCAAAAAAATAGGACTTGGAATTGTAAATGACGCGAGGTCTAGCGGGATACAGGAGCATATATTATTGGATGTTGAGGTCCCGCAGCCTTTGCTTGGTCGCCATAAAGGTTTGGGGTTGTTGTTGCACTAAGCTGGTGAAGTCCGGAAAAACCATTATTGACCGGGTATCGAAGATAAGTTTGTCCTTGTGTGATCTTGCGAATTTCAATAAGGCACCCCTGTCAGCATAGTTGAGCAGTTTAGCGATAACTGGCCGTAGACTTTCCCCAGGGGCGGTTTCTTCGTCAACTGCTGATGGGCTCTCTCTACCACGAAGCAGGTGGCTAGCATATCCTCCGGTAGGTGATTTCTTAGCTACTGGGTGAGGAAACAGTTCATGGAGGTGCCTTAACAGGCCTTCGAGAAGCCCACAAAACAAAGGTTGTTGCGTCTGGTGCGGCTCTCCGCATCTTCCACCCGAGATGCCAGCTCCTGCGAAATCACTGTCAGCTTGTTAACTTTCTTCTGTAGAGTAGTCACAGTGTCCTCCACGGATGAGACCCGTGCCTCCGCCATGCGATCTACTGCCTTTCTGAGATCCTGGCATAGAAAGGAGACCTTGGATCCTACTGCACTAATTTTGGCATCAAGCATGTCCCTGGCCTCCGTGATAGCTGCTAAGAGCACTGCGTTGTCCGGTACAGCTGCACTCGTATAAAGCAAGGAACGGAGTTAGTAGTCCTTCAGGAGGGAGGGCGACCACCACTGACCCCGGCGCTCCACTGCAACAATCGGCAAGGCGCCCGAGGTCCCACCAGGCACAGATTAGAAGGGAGGAGGGCCCAGAACACTCTGGATACCAATATAGGAGGCCTTATTGCGCCGCACTGGGCGGTACACAATGCCACCGCTCCTTACTGAAGGCCGGCACCAATGCGCCCCCCGACCCGAATCTGGGACAGGCGTACTCCGCTGTCAGGAGATATCCTATGTGAAGGTGGAGGGGAGAATGGCCTCGCCTGACCGGTGTGCAGCGCCACCTGCTCTTCAAGAGACGTAGCAGGATTTACACCTCCTCCGGCCGGCGCTGAGATCCAGGTAAGTTCTGCCGCCACTGCGGGCCGGCTGCGGAATCCAGAGATCGAGCACTACCCGTGGCCCACCACTGTCTTCTCCCCCCCCTCACGTCATATGCTCCATCTCACCTCAGGGGCCCGATCCGACCCCACAAATCACGGCGGTTCTCTATGCCGGGGAGCAGGCGGGCTACGTCAGGCCTGCGCCGCACCCCAGGAGGCTCCGGCAAGTGATACCCGTCCGATGGCTGCTGCTCCGCTCCATTAGCCTTCAAATGCTGTTTCTGGTGTTAATTCAGTCCCTCCGACATCAGATGTGCGGCACGGAGGAATGTTACGGCATTTAATAGGATTAATGTGTGTGGGTGTGCTGAGTTCGATCAAGCAGCGTCTGCCATGTTGGCTGTCCAAGCTACGCCTAGTTGTATTTTTTTTTTTTTTAATGAACATTTTATTTTTGAAAGCAAAGAATCATCAATGTTGCTTTCAAACTTTTGCATATATGTGCATCCAATCAGAGAGTATCCTGGGAGCATTATACTTAGCATCATGTCGTTAAACTTTGCAAACAAGTGTAACATTTTTATACTGGAACCACTGTAAGTCGCACAGTCTGAACTTACAACATTTCCTTAGTGCTCACCCTAATAATAAATGCTTTGTATTAATGAACCATTAATACATGTTTGAATAGCATTAACATACGAACACACACATTACCTTAACTAGAGACGCCGCCTTTCCCATATCCATAATGTGGTACTGTAATCTGGCAGCCAAAGGGTTTGAGCTGCAGCCCAAATACTTGTCCCAAGGACAAAATAAGCAACGAAAACCTCTTGTCCTTGACCCCCAAACAATATTTCCTGGGCAAAGGACTATAGGAATTCCACACCCCTGCAAATAGTGTACTCCTCTGCAGACAAAATAACTTCAAGCCAAGAACTATTTTGCTCTTGTATGTCAGTAGCAGGATCTTCAAGGAAAGCCACCTCCCTAAAACTCAATAGTGATAAACCCTGAATTATCTTGTTTGGAAGACAATCTTCATCTTGGTCCACTATCTGCTGACCCGCCGAGGTAGGCAGTACTCGCCCCGCCCCACCCCCTGTTACTAAAAATCTTGTATTCTGGACTGCAGTTTATACTTTGCTACTCAGATAAGTCAGATTGCTGGTGCCTGCTTTGCGCTGTTCAAAATGTTGAGGGAAGTGGTATACCTACTGCCGAAATCCACTTGTAAAACCACCATAGAATCCCTCATTATCTCCTTCTTATAACCTGTCTCCTTCAAATGGTCCAAAATGACACTGCTCATGTAATCTTAAAATTGCCGTTTGCCAGACAGTGCCCTTCCCTGATCCATGATGTGGTACTTCAAACTGGCAGCCAAAGGGTTTGTGCTGCAGGGTGTTGGGCCTACTTGTCCCAAGTACAAAATACACATGAAAATGTGTTCCCCTTGAGGCCATACAATATGTCCTGGGCGTGGGGCAATAGGAATTTCTCATCCCTGAATTATAGAGTGCATGTTTGTCCTTCATACTTAAATCAAATTCCTTTAATCTAGTGTTTATAGCTTTCAGTTTTTGAAAAAAGCTACTATTATTTTAGTATTATAAGCTAGTATTTGATGTAGGGGCATGACTGTACCACCACTTTCTGGAGAAAATAGTTAACATATTTGCCTGTCAACAAGCGGTTAAAATTTGCACTATAAAGGCTTGGTCTACAACATGTATTTTCTTCTGAGTATCTTCAGAAGTATTTCAATTTTAGGAAGCTGTTGCATTCATTCCTGGAAAGTATTTTATGTGATCCAACCTAAATTACGTACATGTTCCAGTATGATCTCTAGTAGTCTTTTAACCAGATTTTATTGGCATTTAAAATCCTACACAGTACATACAAACCATTCTGTGTGGTACATACATATATCTTTAATGCTTTGCTGGCACTCTATACTCGAACGTTTAACTAGTGTCCCTTCCCCCCCCCCCCCGCCCGCCCTCCCTCTCTTTATTCGCTTCCACTTATTGTTCTCTCTCCTTAGGTGGTTGAAGACTAGTATCTTCCTACAGTAGAATCTTTTGATCGTATATGTCATGTGTCTTATGTCCATGGAGAGGCTTCCTGGGAGCTCCTCTCTCTCTGGCCTGCTCTTCCTGTACTGTCTGATTTCGTGGTGGGGAGCCGTCAGGAGTTGGCTGCTCCTGTTTTTGCTCAGGTGCCGTCAGTTAATCTACTAATTGTCCCCATGCTCTGGCTCTGTCGATGGTGCCTATACTCTGTCCTGCCTCTGCCAACAGTATCCTCCCTTCCGCACTTGCCCATTTTTCAAGCTCATGTTTCCATGTTCCAACCCTTGGTCCCCTTGCCCGTTTCCAATTCCTAGTGATCTCCCGCTTGGCTAATACTAACACCAGATCCTGGAATTTCGCTGTTGTTTTGGTTTCGACTGAATGTGGGAACCAGCCTAGTATGCAGTGCCCCGAGGTGCGCGGGATCTCGTTACCTACAATTGCTCCTAAGATGTGAAGGAACTCTTCCCAGAATTGAGTTAACTTGGGGCAGTCCCAGAACGTGTGTAGTATGTGTGTCTCTCTAAACCCACACCTAGAGCATGTCGCCTCCTCAACATGATAGTGCTTCAAGTTGCTTCCCGGAGTAAGGTAGGGCCTTTGTAGGACGTAATAGTTAATTAATTTAAATCTTGTGTTTCTAGTTGATTTGAGTGCTCTCTCGACTAAAGTCTCCCAGGCCTCCTCCGGGAGCGGTATCCCCAGATCTTCCTCCCACTGCGACCACAATCGCTCCATCAGCTTCTGAGTGTCTTGGCTCAGGGCTCTATATGGGCAAGAGACTGTTTTTATCTTCCCCACCAACGTGGCGACATACTGGCAGCCGTCCAGTGCCTGTGGCTCCATGGTTCCTGTCCCCCAGTACATTCTCATACTCATGGTGATTGCCCTATGTAGTAGGAAGTGACCCTGGGGCAGGTCATATTCTGCCCGAAAGTCCTCGAAGGGGAGCATTTCAGAGTCACGGCATAAGTCTCCCACTCTCTGTATACAGTAGTATTATGTACTTGTGAGAGGGATCTGTAAAAAGACCTAAATATGTCAAGGTATCGAAGACCTGATTAATTAGTGGGTGGAGACCAGACCTTGTTGCCAACCACATCTGCACAAAGATTAAGCACGTACGCAGAGGGGAATGACTAGCCGCGCACTCACTTTCATGCACTTATTCACTCACTCATCTCTCCTTTTATCCACCTTTTTAACTACATCAGTCTCACCAACATACAAAATATATATACCTTTTATTCTTTTTTAGACCATTACACTTGGTTGCGAAAAGAGCCTTTTTTTAATACTTGCAGGTGTTTTAATTTTTTGGAATGAACAAAAATTGGAAAAGTCTAGCTTAAAAAAACATATTTTCTTAACACCCCTTCTGGTGTAAAATCACTTGAATTTGCTCTCTTATATTTTGCTCTCCAAACGAGGAGGCCTTGCAGCACACTAAGCAATGGAAACCTGCAGTTGTATGGCAGGAATCACTGCCTTTTTGCTCTGCTTGCAGGACATATTGAGTTAACCACACTGCAAGAGGGATGGCGTGTTGCATCACTGAAAATTTCCTCTCCTTTTCAGCATTTCTCTTTGTTTCAACATTGAACTGGTGTTCTTGCCAAGCATTAAGATGCTTGTGCATTGAAAATATCCCAAGATGTGTTTTCCTCAGCTAACCATGTCGAAAGTGAATGAAACATATTTGGATGACAATTTCTTTTTTCATCCGGTGGAATGGTGAAAAACGTTCAGACAGCGGATTCTAGTGGCTAACGCGAAACCTGAGTTTGAACATCTTTCAGTTCTTCATTTACCCCTCTACCTGTTAATCAGGATTTCCCCTTTCATTTCATTTTTTTAAAATCTAGAAGCCATTGGAAAGGAGCAAAAAGTTTTGGTTACCCAAAGACAGAATCGCAGCAAAAAACGTTGTACTTCTTTATTCCAGAGCCCTCCTGTGTCAGAATGCAGTGATATCTGATGGAAAGTCAAGAACTATTTCAAAATCGAACAATATATTTCCAGGGGTCAAACCTCTGCAGTGATTCATAAGGATGTGCTGATCCTCCATAACATAGTGGTTAAATCTTGCACCTAAAATGGCCGCTGGTTTTTGTTTCCCCTCAGGAGTGGCTTGCATTTTCCACCTATCTAGGTACACTTGACCACAGCACTTGGATAGTCACATTTAAATTGTTAACCCCCCATCTCTCCAGGAAGAGTCAGAGCTAACTCCTGTTTCAAGATGGGTGTCAAAACATTTTTCAGTCTTAATCCATCCAGTGTTTGTGACTTGTGAATTAAAACGTCAGATATATACAAACGTGTTAACCCTTTAAATCCCACTATTTAAAATGCTAATATCTCAAATCCACTGAACAGACTTACACCAAACCAAAAATTAAAGTTCTGCTTTCATGCTAAGTTTAATATAAATGTAATTGTTGCTGTACCTTTCAGCAAAATTTCCTGTGGAAACTAAAATGGAAAATTGCTCTTAATTTTTATTTATTTACTTTTTGCTTTTCTCCCCCACCCTTTAACCCATGGGTGGGTAACTTGGCATGCCAAAACTTAACTGACTGAGTAAGTAGATAGCCCATTTAATGCAAATCCATCCACAGGCTTGTAAGTTGGAGGCAAACCAAAAAACGCTTTTTCACATGGAAACACCGTCAGAAGCATAACTACACAGTGTATATCGGAACTGTGCAATGTATAATCTCTATGTATACACCTAATTTACAATCCCTCATTCTAAACCCCAGGAGAATGCTTCAGCACTAGTTTACTGCTTTTGTTTAGTTTTTTTTAAAAAGTGAGTGGATGCTTAAAAAACAAAATCAATTTTAACTCCTGTAGGAAATTTTTAGCTCTCTGCTCAAGCAAAAAAGTATGAACGGAGTTGCTCTGACCTTGACATGACAGTAGAACATTACTGTGAGGATTCGCTTGGTGTAAATCCGTTCAGTGTTTTTTTTTTTTTTAAACTTTATTTTTCGTATTAAAGCATACAATCTCGTTACTCCCCCCTCCCCCCGACATCAGTGAAAAGCAGTACAGACCGGTCCAATCAAAACACATATACTTATGTAGTGCTTCAGAGTGAGACAGATCACAGTCTATATCGTGTGAGAATCCGGCCCAGCCCAGCTCAGCGCAATACAGGATTAGCCTCGCCGTCATCCCCTCCCCCCTCCCCCTCAGAGGTTAGCGGGGAATACAACTCTCCACTTGTTCCCTCCGACTCACTCTGTGACAACTGCCCCTCCACCGCCAATCCTTCCATACACAGAACTCGCCACGCCAGAAGGTCCTCCTGCAATCTTTCATCCCTCCTAGAACACTGCATATGCGTTTCTTCCGCCAGCGTCCATTCCGCACATCCCTGAGCCATGTGTCAAGCTCCGGGGCTTTCCGCCCCATCCAGGTAATCGCGACCCTACGCCTAGCCAAAACTAGCATTAACTGCAGCAATTTATAGGATAATTTCCGTTTCCTCGGCTTGGGAACCAGGGCCAACAGGCAGTGTAGGGGTGTCCGCTGGACCCGGAGGCCAGTGGCGGCCGCGACGCGACCGTTCAGTGGTTTTTAGGTTTGAACTTTTGAAAAAGGTGTCAGGCAGACTTCTAATGATTAAATCATAGAGAGACGGACTGTTGGAAAGGTCCTTTTTAGGTCTTGCCTGACCCAGCGCATGCGCTGGTCTGGTGAGACTTATTGAGAGGGCTCCAAAAAGTGCTAACAGGCCAGCCTAGAACTACAGTGCATGTGCGCGGGCGCGCGCGCTGCGATTACTTTCACTTTCGCGGCCAAAGGCGAGACCTATTGGCTATGCCAATGCTTGTTTGTTTGGCCAATTAGTGAGTTTTAACAGATTTACACAAAATTTGGTAGACATTAGGCATGTTTACTATAATTGTGGTGTTTTGGAACTTGTGTGGATCTGTCACAAATAGGCACACTTAAATAGGTGGCTCTAAAAAGTGTTACTTCGATAAAATATGTGGCATCCTTTGACAAATGTACATGAAATATGTCATTCCACCGATTTAGTCTTCTGTGACTGTGGCATGTTTCATGCAGATCCATTGGGGGAGACAAATGTTTTCATGTTCTAATGCATGGGTACTCACAAACATTTGCCCGGGTGCCACATCAAAGCTGTGGCATTCCCAAGGAGACAGAGTAGGGTGGGGGATTATGGAGATGGGAGGGGGGGGCACACCTTTTCGAAAGATTTCTAGAAAATGATTTCTTTTAAATCCATTTTTTGTAAATTCTACATTCTGTAACCTGTAGGTTTATAAAAACCAAAGATATATACAGAATATATTGTTCATTTTAACTCCCCCCCCCCCCCCCCCTCCTCTCCCTCCCCACCCACACTCACTGACACTGCTCCAATGTACCCACGATCAGTTTCGTTACCTTTTATTGTGCACCTCCCCAGCCCTCTTGACTAAGCCAGGTATGCTTATGAGAATAAGCTGAACTTGCTGTTGAAACAAAGCCCAAAACCAGAAAAGCATGCACAGCATACCGTTGCAAAATCAATTTGATAGCTTTTGCGATTCTGGGCTATGTTTCTAGAGTCGTTCCAGCTTGTTCTATGAGCAGGGCAGCCTTTCTCGTAAAACAAGGTGCACTAACTTTATAAACTGATCCCAGAATCCCAAAATGCTGCTGCTTGCATAACAGAATTAACTAACAAGCATTGGCCGCGATTACTTTCGCGGCCGCATGGCCGCTTTGATGTTTGATCGCGATCACTTTCGCGGCCGCTTGGCATAGCCAATAGGTCTCGCCTTTGGGACCTTATAAGTGTTTAGCCATGCAACAGTTGTATAACTAAATACTTATAAGGTCCCAAAAGCGAGACCTATTGGCTATGCCAAGCGGCCGCGAAAGTGATCGCGATCAAACATCAAAGCAGCCGTGCGGCCGTGAAAGTAAAAGTAATCGCCCGCGCACATGCACTATAGCTCTAGGCTGGCCTGGTAGCACTTTTTGGGGCCCTCTCAATAAGTCTCGCCAGACCAGCGCATGCGCTGGGTCAGGCGAGACCTAAAAAACGGACCTCGAGTAGCTTTCTCTGCTGCAAAAAGGAGTCCCAGAAGGAGCTCTGTGGGCCGCAAAGAAAGGTCTACCTGTGGGCCGTACTTTGATTACCACTTTCTAATGGCTTTTATGCTGTTGAATGAATCTGCTTGACATTTGGCAGGCTGTTGGCAAATTAGGCCCAATGCACGCATCTCGGGTGCCGTACAGATACAGCTAGAGGGGTGGGGGAGAGTTTAACAGAAAAAAGGATGGGGGTGATAAATTGCTAATAACTTGGGCATAGTTTCATGGTTTGGCACAACACTTGACATAGATTTCAGGTTTTATTGCAATCTGATCAGGAAAAGCGAAGGTGAACAAGCATTGGTAAAGCCTATAGGTCTCGCTTACCCGAGCTGCCAGGGATAATTCTCTTTTTTGTGTGCCTTAGCACTTGATGCATCATAGTCCTTTGTTGTTTATTAGTTTTAACCATGCAGTAAAGCCGCCACACTGCTATACAGCATGGATAAAAATCATTGAAAAAGACGCCAGTGCCCTGAGCAAAAGGCAAGGGCAGAGCTGATAGTCTTAAATGCGAGACCTATTGGCTTTGCCAATGCTTGTTAGGTCTCGGCAAAACACCCCTATTCTGAGCATATCACTTAGTCTCCCCGTGCGTGGGGAAAAAAAGAAAACAATGTGACATATAGCAAAAAAAAACTATCGCATACAGAAAGCTATTGGACATATATCGTAGTCTTAGTGAAAATACATTTGGAAGCAGATCACATTAGTTGTCGCAATACACATCCATTTCAAAGGAGAAATGGCTTTCTTTGAAGTGTGTTTGGCATAGTAAAACATAGCTACAAATAGCAAGAGGTTGTACAAGGAAGATGGAAAGAAGAAAAAAATAAAAGTGGTTAAGTCGCAGTGTAATTGGTGAAAGGGCAGGAACCAAGCTGAAGCAATCAGTACTTGGTCCATACTCCAGCCGAAAGAAAAGGAGGTGGAGCCAGCATGCACTGGCCAATTAGAAGCCAGTAAATAAGTGTGACCATGAAGCCAGCGAATGTTAAGCAGTGGGCCGGCTGCAAGTCCCTTGTTATATACAATTACTCACAAGCTAGAGTGCATACGCTGTCGCAGGCGAGACCTAAGAAGTAGGGAGGCGGGGGAGAAGGGAGTCAAAAACTCTTTAAATTGTTAATAACTATGATGCCATTTAATTGATCTGCAGACTCTTCGTATAATTAGCTTCACTTTTAATGTTGAGTTTCAAGCAGATACTGGGGCCATAGTTAAAAGGGGAAGGACGTATGTGTTCAGTTGCTAATAACAGGCACTCTAGCAAATTTGCACCAAACTAATCCGATTTTATGCAGATCTGAGAAAGGGAAGGAGAGTCCGTTAAAAGGATAGGTGGTATCAAAAAACTTTTATTTGCGTGTAACAACATTTTCTACCGTTATTGAGACCTGCTAGTCTGATCATTCTGGTACTGCAGATCCATCTTTATAACTGCGGCACTGAAATGGTTGTGTTAAAAAAAACCTCCATCTTCCGATCAAAGCATTTAAAAAAAAAAAAGAAATTTTGGAGCTGCTGAGGTTCGCAGTATCTGTATCGCGGACCCTCCACGAATTAACCGTCCAAATGTCTCTAAAATGTAACTTCTTCATGCCCAAGCCGAGCACGTTTTAAACACTAATTTTTCAAACCACTGAACGGATTTAGACTAAACCAAGAGTAGCACATCTCTTCAGTACAGTTCTAAAGTCTTGACAAATGGTCCTATGGGACTTATGTGATGTCCCCTTTTTCTTGGCCCCTGCACGACAAATCTGCATACAACTTGCCATGAAGAACCCAATGTGGATGCGCTGTTTTAGGTTTCGCCTGCACAGTGCTTGCGAAATCTTCTAAAGGAAAATAAATCAGGAAAAGGCACTTAAAGCTTGCCTATTAATTAACACTTACCCACCATTGGTTGGTTCCCAGTCACTCTTGTGTTCTTGCTTTTTATTGGACAGCACATCTTCTTCGCCTCCGGCTTTCTTCCCGGGCTCCATGTGTTTCCATGCCATGGAGCTTGGACCAAGTGCTGCTTCCTTTCATTGCTTGCGTGCCTGCAGAGGTACTTTCTTCCAAATTTTGAAATAAATGTCCCCTCTCACCTTCCATTGCTTTCCGCTTACACAGATACGTCCCTCCATTGATATGTGGGACTACTCCAGAACTAAATTTTCCCCACATTGGCTGTACAATAGTCCCAGTTTCTATGATGTTTTTTCAGTGTGTCTTTCGTTCAAGCTTTTATATGGGAATGGGAAGCACACTGGAATTCTTCCACCACGCCATGCTATAATCATGGATATTATACGACTTTACGTGAAGTTGCCGACACCCAGTTTCCTCATTTAATTGCAGTCCCATGTTATGTTTTGTTGAAAGCCGAAAGCAGGTGTGCTAGTTTTGTTTATTAATACAGTGAATTGTCACTGTGCCCTTGAGGTGCCATGTTCATAAATATTTGTTGCTTTCAGTAAACTGTATCCCCTGTTTAACTGTGCACCCAAATAAAACTCGGTTGCCTGTTGGAAATGTGTTTCTTTGAAAGGACTTCTGTTATGTTTTTAAAACATTTTTTAGAGTGCTGCTTTTGCATCATTGTAAATACAGAACAAAGCAATGACTTCATGCATCAGACCATTATTTAGTTAGGCACATTTACGGCCTGCTTTGCCTTCAACAGAGGTGTTTTCTCCCTCATAATTAAGTACTAGATTTTGTTTTTTGTTTAGGGATCGTGAAACGCTGACACTATTGCACAATGTAACTCTTGAGATCAAAGGCAGGCCGACACAACTTTTATATCCAAGCCTTCCAAAGTGTATATGCGGGCGGTAGTAATTCAGTGATTTTGACAGTTTAGTTATGGACTGGACGTTATTCACACCCATTGTCGTTGAGGTCTCCATGACTCCATATTGTAGTACAGTTTGTGATAAGCTAACTAGCAAAGTGGAAATATTCTATTTGTGTGCCATCCCATGTTCTAACCCACTTAGCATGATATCTTGGCAGACGTCTTCGCTTTTGCTGTGTTTCTCATAGAGTCCTTTCTCATTGCGTTGGCCTCCAATGAATTACAAGCTGTGTTTTCATGCTGTTGTGTTCAGGCCTAGCAGAGATGGCGCTGTTTAACGTGTCCGGTGGCTATACAAAAAAAAATATGCATTAGTGCTGCTTTTTAGGTCTCGCCTGAGGTAGCGCTATTGGCCTTTGCGTGCGTCTTTCTAAGAATGAAAGCACACAATTGGCCAAAGGCGGGTGCATGTCCCGCCTTCTCTCTCCCCTGGCCTATGGAGCTCTGGAGCGAGCAGCAGCGTGGCCGGGTCCCAGCTGCATACCTCACATTCCTTGCAGTGCGCGCGCACCGCGCATGTTTAGGACTTGTGCCCTGCAGGTTCGTGTCTTTCCTTAAGATGAAAAGTTTGGTGACCGCCCTGGCCCTAGGAACCAAGCTGCCGGTCAGCAACTGTCAAAGGGGTACCTCTGTTTGACTTCCTCAGGAGCAGAAGATATATCTCCAATTCTCCCACCCCCCCCTCATCAGTACCCTCAACCTAGGCACACTTAAATACGCCTCAGTTTCAGACACTAACCGAGGGGGAATGGGAAGAAAATAGAGACTCCTCCAGTCCTAGTGCTTCTTGGAATTTTCTCCTACTCTATTTCTGGTTAGGATGACTAGGCACCTGTAACAAATTAGCACAAAATTATTAGGGTCACACCTTCTACAGTCTTATCCCAACTACCTATTCACTCTCTTATTTAAATAGTCCTTTTACCTTCTCACCCTTGCAGGAGATCCTCTCTCTTGTTGTTGCTTCAAATATGTTTGAATTGTTTTAAAATTAAATGTCCTTATCAGGCAATTGTTCTTTTTCTTCTGAGTTCTTTTGCTCTATTAAGGAAGCTCTGCTGCTGAATTCAACTTATGGTCTTCTCTCTTTGTGGTGAGATATATTATTCCGGATTTACAGAGAAGGATTTCCAGTTAATAAACGAGGTTCAGAGCTTCTAAACTCATTAGTCTTTTCTTTATTAGTACTTCCGCTTAAATATTTGATGCTTCACTAGTCTTTCTACTTGGAACAACACTCTGGCAATGAACAGTCTTTGAAGTTCGTTTTTTCTCTAAACTGGACTGACTGAAATTTCCTCTCCAGAAACTTTCTCCAAATACAACCACTCGATTAATTAGCTAAGACGCTACTTACTGAAAGCTTAATTCTTCTCTGAGAACTTGTGCTGACTCTAAAAAGCATCTCTCACCGAAATCTTCACTTTTGACTGGCGCGCTGAAGAGACGCTGCCGTTTCCTCAGCTTCTTCAGTTGAAGTGCGAGGAGCGCTAGTCACTCGCGCGCACTTGCCTCTTTTCCAGTTTAAAACAGTAGACCGCTCACCACTGTTCTTTCGAATGTTAGCGGCCATCTTGAAAATCTCGCGATTGGGAGGTCGAAGGTTTTCAAAAACACCTTCTCCAGCAGCCTCCGAAATGGGTACAGTTTCTTCCACCTGGGGTAGCGGCTAAACCTATGGTATTTGACTCCTTTCTTTCTACTCTTCCGTGTTGTAGGAGCCAAAGATTTTGGGCTCCTGACAGCAACGAGCCTGTCAATCATCCTGACTGACAGGTTATGTAAGTGACACCAGAGGAGGAGGCGCCGGAGCTCACGCTGCATGACACTCTAACGCCAAGAGCGCACATTGAAACGATCGTGGCACACCACACCTTCTAGTGTTACTGTTGCACCAAGTATAGGGCTTTGAAAGCCCTGCCAGCCGTCCCACTGGGTAGGTCTGCTCGTGGGGCTTCTAGACCCATAATCGGCGTCTCACAGCTTGACGCAGATGGGCCTCTCCCTGTGTCTGACCCCACTCTCCTTGGCCTCTTTCTTTTCGACGAGGCCGTCTCTAGGAGTGACCTCTCCTCCCGCCGCTCTGCAGTCCGTTGTCTGCCTAGGCGAGCAGCGTGACGACCCCTACCTCGCACCAGTGCTTTGAGCGGCATGTAGCGCCACGCTGTGCGGGGAACAGCCATTACAACGCAGTTATTACCACGCTGTGCAGTTACATCGCATGCGTTACAACGCATGCGATGTTACAACGCTATGCCATTAGAACGCAAGTCTGTACATCGACTTGCGCTAGATGGCGTGCTAACATTACAAATAGTGTAGTTTACTATCCCAACACCTTCCCTACTGTTAAGTGGACTGGAGTTGGAATAGTAAATTACACGTTTTTAATGTCCGCACGCCATCTAGCGCAAGTCGATGTAAAGACTTGCGTTCTAATGGCATAGCGTTGTAACATCGCATGCGTTGTAACACATGCGATGTAACTGCACGCGTGGTAAAAACCCGCGTCGTAATATCGTACATCCCGCTGTGCATCACAGAGCCATATTTGATCTCTGGCACTTCCCAGGGACGCGGCAGCTGAAAGCTTTGTGCTCATTTCCATTTCCCGGGGGATAAGATTTCCGCGGTTTCTTCCCTCGTGTTTAGACACACACTTACGGTAATTATATGTAGGGCTTTGCAAACTACCACATTATGTTGTGCTGCTCTCTGCGCACTTAAATTGCTACCTGTGGACCCGATGTTTACCAGAAAAGGCTAATCACCGCCGCCGGCATTGTCTAGACGACATCTTGGCGACGCCGCCGTCCAGCAAATCATACGGCTAAGAAGCCATTTGGGGGGAGTTTGACACACCCCCTGCTGGGATGAGAAGGGATTTCTGCGCATATTCACCAGCTGGGTCATTTTATCTTCAGAGGGATCCTGCGCGCCAGGCGCACACGCTGCGTGTCTCGACGAGACCCCCCCCCCTCCCCCTCCAAGAACAACATCTGAGGAAAAAATTCACCTGTACCTCTGGATATCTGCCAGTTATATCACAGGTACCCAGGAAATCTGTCGGAGAGCCAAGAATGCACCAATGCAGCACTGCTTGGCGATAGGTGCCATAGTGCTGTCTCTCCCTATAGCGCTGCATGGCGTTAGTTACAGTGCTATCTGTCCACACAGCTTGCTTGCCATTAGGGGATCGTTGCATATATCTCTAAAAGCATGCAGCGCTACTTGGCATTACGTTCTGTAGTAATATCCGTTCACGCTGTACTGTTCTGGCATTAGGCGGTATAACAATCTTCTCTTCACACAGCGCTGTGTAGTATTGAATGCTACAGTAATATCTGTTCATACACCCAAGACTGACTTACGGGGCTATAACATGTAGTCATATAGCGCTGCTTGGCACTAGGCGCTATAGTAATATCCGTTCCATGCTGCGCTGTTCTGCCATTACGCGCATTAACAATCTTCTCTTCATGCAGTGCTTTGTAGCATTGGATGCTACAGTAATATCTGTATATACCCCATGTCTGACTTACGGTACTATAATACTAGCCTCAAAGCAGCTCTACTCGAGTGTAGGTGCTCTGATATATGTGCATGCGGCGCTGCTTAGTATTAGGCATTATTGTAATAGCAGTCCATATAGCGCTGCTTGGCATTAAGCGCTATAGTGATAACATTTCATAGAGTGCTGCTTGGCATCAGGCCTATAGTAATACCAGTTCATAGAGTGCCAATATTTGTTCACATAGCGCTGCTTCGCATCAAGTGCTATAGTAATACAGTTCATAGAGCGCCGATATTTGTTCACATAGCGCTGCTTGGCATCAGGCGCTATAGTAATGCCAGTTCATAGAGTGCCGATATTTGTTCACAAACCGCTGCTTGGCATCAGGCGCTATAGTAATACCAGTTCATAGAGCGCCGATATTTGTTCACATAGCACTGCTCGACATTCGGTGCTATAGTAATATATGTTCATGCAGCGCTGTTTATTATGTTCTATAGTAATATCATTTCATGCAGCGCTACATGCCTTAGGTGCTGCAGTAATACCCGCCACTGCAGCGCTGTTCCTACAGCACTGTTTATTAAGTTCTATAGTAATAGATGTGCTTGGAGCGTTGCCGGGCACTGAGTCCTGTTGTAATATGTGCTCATAAAATGCCATTTGGCATTAGGCACTATAGTAGCATCTGTTTTTGTAGCGCTGCTTGGCATTGGGTGCTGCAGTAATACCTGCCCCAGCTTGGTCCCAGGCAGTTCATTCAGTACTGCTGGGCATTAGGCGCTATAGTAGCATGTGCTTATGTAGTGCTGCTTGGTAGTGGGTGCTGCAGTAATACCGGACCCAGCTTGGCATGGCGCTAGGCGCTATACCAGCCGCCTGCCGCGCTCCTGGGTAGGCCTGCACAGGCCCACAATGAGTATCACTTGCAGGTGCGTTGCTGCTCAGCCCCCGGAGCCGTCACCGCTAGACTCCAGTTTTGGCAGCAGTTCAGGCCCCGCCCCCTGCCCATTGTGTCCAGATGCCATCCTGAATGGAGGCCATAAGAGAACACCTTCTATGTTCGGTTGCTTTTTTCTTCTGGTGGATTGTTTATGGAGACAAGTAAAGCGCCTTTATTCACCGCCGAGCTGGCCTTGGTAACTAGGCAATGGAGCTTTTCAGGAGTGGAGTGGTGGAAACGAGGGTGTGTCTCCCGCACCCCTCCGGTAGCGCAGCAGGAAGCAGCCTTGTGAAGGCTGGACAAGGGGGTCCTGGCTGGTGCGGGGACAAAGGGGGTACAGGTAGCGCCTAATGCGGGTGCAGGCACTTCTAGACGCTCAGGATCTGTAGACGAAAAGGTGAAAAGTATTTTGTCCCTAAGGTGAAGGCGGCGAAGCAGGCCTCCTGGTGTGTCCAGCCCCTTCCTGGGGGTGCAGAAGCAAACACCCCACATCTGTGGGTCACATCTCGCTGCAGTCTCTGCCTGACAAGATGCCCCCTCCGCCACCACATAGGGCTCCTGTAGCCCCCTGCCTTTGGACCCTTCCCTCCCCGTTGTTCTCCAGTACTTCATACTGTAAGCCTTTCCTTCCCGTTGCATTCTGTATTGCGCCCTGGGTGTACATTCAACCCCACCCGCTTGTGCAACGGCTCGATGGTTTGTAGCTAGTTGTGCACTATATAACTTCACATACATTTATATTATGCACACTGATACACTCGTACGTGGGATCACGTAGGTCAGGGTCCCTGGCCCGAGCTGTAGAGATTGGACAACAAAGAAAGGACAAGCATTGGCATAGCCAATAGGTCTCGCCTTTGGGACCTTAAAAGTGTTTAGCCATGCAACATTTGATGTTGTTGCACCAAGGATATTGTGCTGGATAACAAAACACTTATAAGGTCCCAAAGGCGAGACCTATTGGCTGTGCCACTGCTTGTTGTTAATTGTTTTCAATCACCACTTTTGCTAATGAACATTTTTTTCCAGACGTGAATGTAAAGGGTAGGGTTTGTTGCAGACTACGCAGATTACCTACATGCCCTAACCAGCCCCCCCCGACCCCGTCACTGCGTTTCCCTTCATGTAATTTTTTAGGTCTTGCCTGACCCAGCACATGCGCTGGTCTGGCGAGACTTATTGAGATGGCTTCAATAAGTGCTACCAGGCCAGCCTGGAGCTACAGTGCATGTGCGCGGGCGTGCGTGCCGCGCTTTACCGCGATTACTTTCACCTATCCAACTCGCCCATCTTTTTCTTCTCCTCTCGCGCCTTCCACCCACCCTTCAATTTATGCAGTTGTTTTTTTCCCCGAGATGTAGCAGCACAATTAATCGTACATCAAAAATCATCTCAAACAATAGATCCTTCAATCGATAATTCTGTCCATGATTGTACTCCAATGTAGTTCATGCAAAGAAAAAAAGGCTTTCTTATCACTTAATAAATAATTTTGAACAATAGCTCATTCGCTCGAGAGTTCTGTCCATGATTGTACCTAAAATAAATAGTTCCTACAAACGTATTGCTTACATATTGACTTCATTCTCCCAATAACTAAAAATTTTGTTCACTCGAATATTAGACCCCACTCTTTTTGCATACAAAACTACAGAAGCGTGAACCGTATGCATCTTTCAAATCCATTGGGAACTGAAGGGACTGTATCAGATATCCATTTGGCCAGGAGTAACAATCTAGATATTAAAGTGGAGATGAAGACTGATTGGCGCTGCCCTATCCTCCTTTCTGAGGAAGAGATCAGAATGCCAAATCGAGCCCTGTACGCATCTGGAGCAATCATAAGCTTCAATCTTTGGCTCACTTCGGCAAAGATGGCCCATCAGAATTCTCTGAGATTAATGCATGTAAATATCTTATGGAGCCAGTCCCTGTTGGCCCCGATTGCATCCAAAACAACTAGATTCCACCTCGAATAATTTTGTTTGAGTTTTGGCAGGGTTGTAGTACGACATCCCCTTGCAGAAGAAAGCCATTTGTCTTAGGTTTGCAGCTCGTATTGGCTTGTGGCTCATTCGATTGTAAAACTGCCATTGAAAGCTGTCTCGTTTACATCCCGTTGAGGCTTCTATTGACTGAAGCTTGTCCAAAATCAGTACCTTACTTTTCTTTTCTGGTGCAGCCTTCTATACCAATTCCATATACCCAGTAAGATATATCTGCAAATGTCTCAGCCCCCATTCTGTATGCAGAACATTAGTGTTTAATTTGGACAAAATTGAAATGGAGGGATGGACTAAGATTGAAATTAAGATTAGGCAGCCTGGACCTCTGGGGAAAATCCTCTATTGTAATAAAAATCTTGCACCCTCCGAAACATCAAACGGGACCAGCGGTTGCAGGTATGAGTTGCTACACGGGTCCACAGATTGACGCAATCCACTAGTTTCAGCTGAGAATGGAGCCCGGGAATTCTGTGCTTCCCATATCCTAACAAAGCGATCCATGATTGAGCAATAGGTCTTGTATCTAGATGTTTTGGGGGGCCTTGAGAATTTTAAGTAAGAGGGAAGCCCTATTTCTGATGCGCTTACTATAAGGTCTAATTACTAATTTTCTGCACTTGAAATGAAGAGGACCTGGTCGGCACGGCCACGTTGGGCACTCCCGCCATGCTCCACGGCTGACGGCGCACAACGGTGTCCTGAGAGGGTAGCTCGGTAGTTCTCAGCTGCTCTATGCCAGCGACATTGGGAGACCGGCAATGAGTAGTTTGGCTAAAGAATCTGATTAAAGATGCCATATTTCTGCCTGCTGAAGATTGTAGATTGATTTTTGGTGGCTCGTGGATACTTCATGATATAATGGAGCTCTGGGCTAGATCAGAGCTGTGCTGGACTGCTCTTTATTTTTTGTTTAAATTTGTAGTGAAACACTGAATAACAGGAAGCTGGTACTATAGTTAGGGGTTTTGCAAACAACACGGTAGGGTGCTGTCAGTCGCCCGCTGCAATGTGTCTCTGTCCTTGAGTGGTGTGTGTTGCCTCCATGCCTGCGCCGCCTATGCGCATGGGCAGTGTGATTCTCGTCTTTATTTTTGCAGAAGTTTATAGTTTGACCTTGGTGTGTGTATGAGGTATATGCCATTCAGGGTACTGTAGGGATCCTGGGTCTGAGCCGCCTACTAGCAACCGCTTTATTCTTCATTATCCGATTTTGTTTGTGCCTCCCTAATTACTTGAGCGTCTGCTAGAGTGTCCACCTGCGCCTGCCAAGATGTGCGTAAGTCTTGGAGAATCACTTCCATGCTGCTGCTAGCGGCTGTGCCCGCAGTCCCAGCGTCTCTTCTTGTTGCAGCACTATGCTCTCTGCTTGAGCCCAGCACATCATGGATTGATACCAGGCTTTCATTAGTGGGGGGTTCCAGGGATTTCCAGCGCCTGGTAATGAGACGCTTGGCAACAATGAGCCCAAGATCTATGAAATGGGACGTTTACTTAATTTTTATTTGATCTCCGATAAAGGCCCAGTAGGCATACCTCCCAAGTGTGCTCTATGTGTGCCCTGTGGAGTCTGCTAGGTGCATTGTAAATGTTTCTCAGTAGATGGTGAGTGCTGGACAGGTCCATAGCATGTGTAGGAGATCACCCCCTGTTAGCTTACATCTAGGGCAGCAGGCATCATTACTTTCAAAGTATTGGTTAATTTTCGCTCATGTCATGTAAGCTCTATGCAGAATAAAGTATTGTATAAAACGGAATTTGGCATTCCCAGGGATATGCGTGGGCCTTCTAGAAAGGCCTCACGCTCTGTTGTAAGTCTGTGTCCCAGCGCTGCCTGAGTGATGACAGTGGACATGTTGCGTGCACCCGCAGTGAGTCCTAGAACCACTTAGTAAGGTGTTGCCCTGTGCCGTGGAGATACTGTACTGTGAGGTGAGTCGCAGGCTCCTGTGTCACATCGCCCCAGAGCTCCTGCATAGCACGCGTCAGCGCAGCATGTAAGAGGAACTGACCTCGCGGCAATTAACAACCTTCAACTGGCATAAGTAGCTTGTCCTGGTACAGGTCCCCTAGGGTTTGAATACCTGCTTCTTCCCATTCATTGAGCCCTGCGATTGTGGTTGTTTGGTTCAATCTAGGTGTGCCGAGTATAGGCAAAGTAGGTGCGTATGGGACCACCTCTTTCGTAAGTCTTAGAGCGCAATGAAAACATGTATATGCGACCTTCGTCATTCGTTGGGTGGGTGTTAGTCCTTTCCTGCCAGGGTGAAACAGCGCTATGATCTGGGGGCAGGTGTAGCCCGATTGATGAGCGTCATTGTCCGTCAAGCACAGACCGCTGACCCAGCAAGCCACCCACTGTAACTGGGCCACTAGGTTGTAATGTTCCATGTGGGGTACTGCCAGCCCCCACCACGGTCAGTTGTTAGAGCTTGGACAGTGCTACCATGTTGTTGTTTGAGCTGTGCCGTATAAACTGACCCATATTGCTTTTAAACATGCGGAAAATCAAGGGTTTGATATGTAGGGGTAGGTTTGCGAAATGGTAGAGGAGCCTTGGAAGTACTACCATTTTGAGCAGCGCAATGCGACCCATGGTATTTAATGGGAGGGTGCACCAGAATGACATTTGTGACCTCACTTCTGTTATGGCGCACGCAAGGTTTCCCTCCAGTAGGTTCTCCGATTTGTGATAGATCTGAATATCTAACTTTCAGAATGACGACTGTTGCTAGCGAACTAGGGTCTTGCCAATCATTAAAGCTGGGTCAGGAGTTGCTTCGATAAATGGGTAAAGATATAATTTCCCCCAGTTTACTCGGAGAACAGACACAATTGCAAATTCCGATGATGCTCTTTCTATTTCCATGCACGGCTCCTGGATTTTCCGTGGATGTATTAGCAAGTCATCTGCGCACAGGGATACTGCGTGTATGCCATCTCCCATGGGGATGCCCCAGTGTAGCCCTGTTCCACGTAAGGCTACAGCCAACGGCTCAATGGCCAGTAAAAATAGCAGTGGGGAGAGTAGGCTGCCTTCCCTGGTGCCGCATTCGATTGGGATCGGTTTCGAGATATAAGGGCCTGTTTTAATCTTAGCGGTGGGGTGCATGTACAATAACTTCACTAGGCCTAAGAAACTGGCGCCCAATCCGTATTTGCTAAAAGTGGCGAAGAGGAAACTCCTTTGTAGTGTATTGAACGCTTTCTCTAGGTCAAGTACCAAGCAACCAGAGCGTGGCCAGCGCTCACCTGAGTAGTGAGCCACTCTAAAGAAACGTCTCGGGTTTAAGGGCGTATTGTGAGCGGGCACAAACCCATTCTGGTCTGCATGCACTAGATGGGGAACCAGTGGGGCTAGCCTGTTTGCTAAGGTTTTGCCAAATATCTTGTAGTCCGTGTTTAATAGCGCTAGCAGGGCGATACGAGCCCAGGGGCTCCGTGTCCCTATCTGGATTAGGCAATGACACTAGCAGGGACTCCCGGAGCGTCGTCGGGAGCACAAAGGACTGTTGCGAGTTGCGGTATACTTCGAGTAGTTGTGGGGCTAGAGCTGTTTGATATGTTTTGTAGTATTCAGCTGGTAGCTCAAGGTCCAGTTGCTTTACCTGTTGCCAGCCCTTGAATTGCCGCTTGAATTTGGCTGGACTGCTCTTTAATGGTGGAGACTTGCCTTACTACTTCTCTCCACTCTACGTTCAATACTGGTGAGTGAACGATATTTGAGGGCCCTGGGAGCAGAACTGTTATTGCTGTATCTGCATTGAAAGGAGCTCTTGCTGAATGTCAACCCCGTAAAATACTTTTGGCTTTCTTGAGGCCCCCCTTTTTTTGCGGCGGGGGGGTGAAAGGACTATTGAGACTACGGAAGCAGCCAATGCAAGCAATGGGTGCTGTCTGTGGCCAATAATTTTACTTATTGAAACTGATTAGCAGGGGGCAATCCGATAATGAAATGCATTTCTAGGGACTTTACAAGTAAACCTCGCTTTGCGAAGGCCTCTGCAAAAACAACTCGCAAGCAGCGTAAGGAGCAAGAGAACATGGCTGTTGCTCTCTGCACTACTGGATCCTTTCATCTGCTTGGGCCCAGATCAGACTGTGGGAGAGAACTCCACTACAACATAGGGGGTTGTAAAGGATAAAGATGCAGCTCCACACTTGTCGGCTTCTAAGCTGTTTACTTCAATTTTGGACTCTGCAGTTAAAGCGGCGGATGCCAGGACATCAATAGAGGCAGGGGTGAAGAAAGACCTGGGTAAAATGCAGGAGATAATGAAAACACAGACTTACCCTCTTTTTTTGGTAGCTGAATTGAAAGATCCCCATAAAGATATAACTCTCCACATGACTGACCAGAAGCCGGATCAGAGTAAGGATAACTCTACACCTGGGTATCGGATGGTACTATGAATTCGATTTCTACAAACTTTGCCTTGTCTATAGCGACTCTCAAGGCAGAACAGCTACAACAAGGTAAAACAAATCAGACATGCCTCCAACCTGAATGCGGGTTTCCAGTTAACTGCAGACTCAAATACCGCAGGCATTGGAGTCTAATCTTTCAGCCACCGATCTACTGTTGCACCAAATTTCAGATGAATTTAAATCAATAAAGGTCTCCCAGGCAGAAGCGAGTAAAAAGACGGAACTGCAACTAAATTCGATAAATCAGAGCTTGCTGAATTTAACCACAAGATTTTCAGGGGTTGAACAGTAGATCTTCGATATAGAAGAGGCAAGATCAGGACAGGAATTCTCAATCTTTAAACCTCAAACTGAGTTGGAAGACCTACAAAATAAAATTGATGATGCTGAAAACCGGTCACGTTGGATTAAACTGAGGTTCACTGGGATTTCTGAGGGATGGGAAAATGGCCAATCTATGGTCAGCCTCATTTCTGAACTTGTAAGAAAATACATGTATCCAGAAGCAGCGCCTCGTGAGCAAGATTTAACTATGACAAGAGCTCATCGTGTGTCGGCCATTCAACCTTCTGGTGCCAAGTACCCCCGGACAGTAATTGTGAATTTCAGAGATTATCGGATTAAAGAGCAGATACTCACAAATGCTATTAAGAATAAGGCTTTTCAGATTTCAGGGGACTTCACCCTTAAGATCTTTTTCTGATATGTCTGCTGTGTCAGCCCGCCGTCGAAACTAATTTAAGAGCCTAATTAGTAATTTCCAGCAGGCTGGGGCCCCTGCGGGCATTGTACAGCAATCCAAACTCAAAGTTCTTTTTAAGGGTCAGGTAAAAAAAATTCACTCTGTAGAACAGCCAGGTGATTTTTTGCAGTCAATTTTTCAGTCGCAACTAAAAGCGGTAGGAGGCCATTAGTAAAACTGCTTTTGTTCTGTTTCGGATCTATGATTTTTTTATTTTATTACTCTCTCAGTGCCTAGAGTTGCCTTAGTCGCTCTTTAGGTACCATGTGAAGGTGCCACAAGGGTTAAGGATGGGAGGGGAGCACTGGGACTGGGTGGTAGGGGTGGGATTGGAAGGAGCTTGTGGCAGGTCAGGCTCCAGGGACTGAAGATGGGGTGGGTGGTGGTGGTGGGGGGGCTGGGGGGGGGCAGAAGGGTGTGGGGTAGGCAGGAAGATGAAAATGGAAAAAAACCAGCAATCAATGAGATGTAGGAAATATAATGCCACGCAGTAGGTTGAAAATTATTTCATGTAATGTGAATGGACTAAATAATAGATTAAAAACCCAGCTTGGTTTAGATCGCTATATTCAAATATCATAATGCTGCAGGAGACGCACTTAAAAAACCAAGGTATACAACTTCGGCTTCCCTTGCTGATTCTACATGCTTTTTTTGCTTCAGCACAGGCTGCAGTCAGGCGGGTGGCTATATGGATAATGCGGTCAGTTTGAGCAGACGTCCTGAAAGTAGTTCAAGATCCACTTGCCAGGTGGTTTTTTGTTAAATTTCAAATTAAAAGGGACATTTATAATTTAAGTTATTACAGCGCTATTCAAGATTCACCGACAGCCCTACAGGAATTACATTCACTCTTACAATATGAATTTGGCCATATTCTAATAGGTGGCAGTTTCAATTGAATTCAAAATGTAGCAATCGATACAACTCGTCCGAATAAGCTACAGAACAAACCTAAATCTATAAGGGCTTTAAAAAATGTAATTCAGGATTTTGCTCTCCTAGAACCTTGGCGGACTCAGAAAGATGCCTCACAAGAATATACATGCTACTCGAAGCGCTATCGTACAGTATCTCCCATAGATTATTTTTTGACACCATATAGGTTAGTGTGTGAGGGGGCAAGCATTGTGAATAACGTATTTTCAGATCATGCGTTGGTTGATTTATTTGTTCCTTTGGAACCATCAGGGTCCCTTAGTACCCATGGAGCTTCAATGAGGCATTGCTATCAGAAGATTGCTGGGTTGAACGGGTGAAGTGTAACCTGGAGGAATTTTTAAAACATAATATTGATTCCGCATCAGACTTCATGGTTTGGGAAGCAATTAAAGCATTTTTTAGGGGGCTAGCAATTGCATTTGCTGGTCAGTCAATCGAGAAATGCAGCCTGATAATGCAGCTTTACATTGGGAAGTGATAGACCTCCATCTTCAGGGTGCAGCTGCAGCATCTGCATGTTTAGTCTGAGCTTCATACTATGCCAAATAAACTTTATAACTTTGGTGTTCAGATTTCAAAAAAGACTGAGGGATTTGTTTTTCACAATGTTTGTGAACAAAAAAAGTAATAGTGGAATAAGACTCAGTCAGTCAAAACCCCTTTATTCGGTTAGTAAAAATCATAAAAGTACACAAAGTGCAATATATATCGCAACACTAAAAAGTACCATCAAAATAAACGTAGGCACCATAAAAGATTTCATCACCAAATTCATAAAAAGTCATTAAAACGAGCTTCGACTATTTGCTTTAAAAGAGGAGATCTAAGCGAGAGATTCTCTACAAGTGTTCTGTGGAGAAAGAACAATCTTCATTACAAGCCATCTGTTTCCTTGTAGATGTCATACAGCAAAACTCCTCAAGTAAAAGGCCAAACATTAAAACAAAATTCATTTGTTTATAAAGAAGCAACAAGAGTACTAGACGTAATGTGTCTTCTTTTCCTGACAGCTGCAACAAAGAAATTGGCTATAATAAAAGTCTCCCTGGGGTCATTCTGCATCTGCAGATATAATAGAGCCGGCCTGACCTGAATAAAGCCTTTTCCCTTTACCATGTTTAGTGACCACTTTAGCGACATGCGTAGAAAGTTTTTAGTACCTATCTTAAAGTGCATAGTGTCCTGGGTGGAGAAGTTATCACATGTACATGGTCCTAGATCTTTCACCTTACTCCACCCCTGCGGTTCGGCCAGTAAACAATGCAAAAGATTAAAACAGAATCTAGTTAAAAGGAAGCGATGATCAGATTTTGTTACAATTTTCAGGTAGGGTTCCATCAGTGGCCATGTTTTTAACAAGTAGTATGCTCTCACCATAGGTTTCGTTAACTCACTCGTCTCTCTCTAAAAACATCATATTTAAAAGGTGTGTTTTTTAACCCACGCAAGGTCCTCTTTCCTAATATTTTCTGGGGAATCCGAGATCTGGGCGCCATCATTTCTTTAAAGTTGTTATTAAGTATCATAGCCATGGGAGACAGCTTGCTCTCTCCAAAGATAAACAATCCCGGGCAATCTCTCGGTTCAACAACAATTCTGGATTAGACCAGATCGTTAGCCAGCATACAACTGGGGTCAGACCTATTAGGTCAGAGTCAATGCCAAGGCCTAATTCTTGATGGATAATGTACGTAGGAGTGGGTTGAGGAACCGACAACAGGTTCATTAGAAACTTATTTTCCCCTACTTGTAGACCCTCTGCTGGTTTGTAACCCCAAATAGCAGACCCATACTTTGAGATGGCAAAACATTTGGATCTGTAGATGTTAAGCATAGCGTCAATTTGCTTGGCTCCGAGTCTCTGCGCAAAACCTTGAAGAGCTGCTGCAGATCTTGCCATAGCAAGTTTTTTTGCTTTCTGTTGTGGTACCCACGTGCCCCTCTCATCGAATAATATCCCCAGATAGGTGAATGAGGTCACCCTAGATAGTTCCGCATCCTCACAATAAAATGTTTTGAACTTTTTTGGTCTCTGGCCCATAATCATTGTATGCGATTTGGCTATGTTAACATTTAAATCCATCGCTCACATGAAGTCCCCAAAATAATCCAAAAGACTCTGAAGCCTCACTGCTATGCGTGCTATCAAAACCGCGTCATCCGCGTATAAAAGGGCAGGCTAGGCACAGGGAGGTATCAAGGTTGTTTATATATAAAGTAAAAAGAAGGGGAACTTCAATACAGCCCTGTCTGACACCTCTACCGATATGAAAGTGCCTAGTGCATTTACCACCCTGGTCAAATCTCACCCTCACAGAGGGGTCCCTGTGTAGGTCAGCCAGGAAGTTGACTATACAGCGGTACATTCCAGAGTCATTTAATAATGCCAATCATTTTGATCTGTTAACTCAATCGAACGCCGAAGACAAGTCCATAAAGGCCAGATGTATTGTCCCGGACTTGGCCGCTGTGTATTTCCCGGCTAGCAAGTGCAAATTTGGATACTGATCTAGTGTACTCTTTCCCTTCCTAAAACCATATTACAGATTTGACAGTATATCACTGTCTTCCAGCCATGCCATTAGTTTGCTAAGTATCACTCTCCCAAGCACTTTCACAGCAGTCGATCAAGGATATAGGCCTAAAACAGCGTGGGTCATCTCTGTCCTTTTTAAAGAACATTATAATAGTGGATTGGGACCAAGACCTCTGGGATCCATCCTGGATAGCCACATTAAAAACATTAGTTAAAATGTTGTCAAGAAAGTTGGGTTCAATTTATTTAAGTCAGCCGGGACGCCATCCGGGCCAGGCGCCTTGTTACTGGACATCTGTTTTATTGTTAACTCTACTTCTTCTTTATTAAAAACCAAAGTAAAAGAGCCCGTGCTTTGTGAGGGGGGGGGGAGCAGGGGTTCCCATCACTGCCTGGTTGTCAAAAGTGAGTTTAAAGTGAGAGAACCATTGATCCTCCATAATATTACATTCCAGTGGGGAATTATTGATATCAGAGAAAAAAAGTTTATTTACTATGGCCCTAAATCTGGCAGTATCCTTAAGAACATCCACTGCAAGTAGGTCATTCCAGGCTTCTTGTTTAATTTCATTTTTGCGGGCTGCTAGGGTGCACTTGTATGACTTTCTTAGTGTGGCTATATAGGTTTTGTCTTGTGGTACCTGTTTCAGAGCAGTAAAGAGTTTTTGGTGGGCATTGTTACATTTACTATCAAACCATCTCTCGCCAGTTTCTTTGCGATTGCTATTATGCGAAGTAAGACCTTTGGAAGAATACTCCTTTTAACTAAAGCAACACGACCCATGATTGATAAGGGGAGGTCTGCCATGACTTGAATAGATTGCAAATTTCAATCGATGTTGCCTTGAAATTTTGTGCAAACAGATCATCCAGATTTGAGGTTGCGTAAATTCCTAGATACCTTGCAGGCGCGGTAACTGAATAGTGGGGCTGCATTGATGCCAGCAATACTGCTTAGGAGCAGTTAAATAAAATGGCCTCTGATTTCACGTGATTAATCCCCTATTCTCCCATACTCCCTTATTAGGGAGAAAGCACACGCTATATTAGCCTTGTCTGCTTCTAGATCCTTAGAGCCATATTGTCAGCAAATAGTTTCAGTTTTGCAGCCCCTGCCACCCTCAGCCGGATACTTGGATTTTGCCCTAAGGCACACACCAAAGGCTTGATTAACTGATAAAATAGGATGGGAGAAAGAGGGCATCCTTGCCGTGTTCTGTGGCTTATAGTGATCTTCCCTTCCAGCTTCCCATTTATGACTTGAGCAGCCTTATCGTTGAGGTACAGATTTTTTTTAAACCATTACGAACCTGGGCAGGAAGGTGAGTTTTGTTAAGTGAGAAGAGAACGTTCCACTAGACTTGGTCGAAAGCCTTCTTGGTATCTAGCATTATTGTTGCCGCGCCAACTCGCGGGCACCCTTACAGCCGCGATTACTTTCACTTTCGCAGTGCCGCCATCTGCCTTTCCTCGCTCTGCTTCTCCCACACCACAGAACGCGTCCCCTTTCATGACCGCGCGGCCAATGCTTGTTAATTCTTCTGTCCTTATTGAGGTGTTGGGTCTAACTGTTCATTATTGAAGTCACAGTCCTCCACCGTTGCTACATACATTGTGCTATCTGATGCTTCTGCTGCGGTTTCGGCATTCTATCAGCAAAATCATTTCATTTAGCTACTTCATCTGTCAGCTTCTGGTTTGCTGCACAATTTATTATGGCTAATATTTTAGGCATAGCCAAGGCATTCAGTAATCTATCAACTCGCCATGCTCTTTACACTCTGTCAGAAACGCTCTTTCTTGTCATAATCTCCAAAAATCATGACCAACCCAGAAGGACACCGGTTCTCCGTATATGTTTACTTTAAAACCTTAGTTGATTTCCCATGCTGTGGTTAAAGGCACTAATTCTGCCGCTTGCGCTGATAAATGGGAATGCAGTTTGTTTCAACAACTGTCTGTAGTGTACATATAGCCTAAGCTTCTCTTGTCTCTCCTAATGGCAATTGAAGACAGGACCTATCCACCCATACATCCGCTTCTCTTTCTGCATATGCAGTGTCAGACATATCAAACCTCTCCTTGGTCTGTTGCTGTGTCACTAAAACACAACTGTGTAATTCCGATGATATGTCGGTCAGGCAAGTGCATCAGTGTTGCTATATTTTTTTTTTTTTGAAACCGTTTATTGCAATCTCAAATAGTTACAGGTATGGGCCTACAACCGTCTGGCCGGCCGCTAGAGTGGCAGAAGCATATGACATATATACAGAAAAATCTCTTGGCGGTGCAAAAAGGTAAATCAGGAGATATCAGTAGTGCAGGCCACATAACTCCAAACCCACAATACGGTTTCCTTTTGTCGGAACACAACAACACAAAAAACCACACCCGCAAGGCAACCCGCAATCCCAAGTGACAGAACGCGCTCCTTAAGTGGGGGACCCCAACCAATCGCCAAACTCTGAAGAGGGGAATGAGAACAGATCAGGGACTGGGGAACCACGTGCCCGTGGCTGGGGGAGGGGGTCGGCTAGGGGGACGGAGCTGGTGAGGCAGCCGGCAGCAGTGGCGGCTCGCAAATACCCCCGCGATAGGCGTTCCAGGGGCCCCAGATTTTCACCCACGCCCCAGGCTTACCCCTCGCAACATACACCACCTTTTCACGAAACATACACCAATCCATGTGTTCTTTCCAGGCCGACACCGCCGGGGGCCTCTGGGATCCCCACAATTGAGCAATGTCACGCTTAGCTATCATGTATCCCAGAGTCACCCACCGCGTCTGCGGAACCGAGTAGTCAGTTGGCTCCCACACATTCAGCAAGCATCTCCTCGCTTAGTGTTCCTATATTTAATGTTGTGTATATATGTAGTATCACATTGGAGGCGGCCAACAATATTAGCTCATATTTAGGCTACTGAGCATTTGTGAAGTGTTGAGTCTTAGTCTGACTTAAGAGTGTATCTTCCGAACATATACGTAAAGGGTATTTCCCAGCACTAAACTATCCCATTGTTCCACTGATAGAGCTGCTGCTCATAGGCACTTCGGTAAAGCTGCGACTACTAGATCTAATTCCGTTGAGAGGTATGCAAAATGTCTGTGATGTCCTCCATGATTCTATGCTAACACTGTTACTGCACACCTCTTTTATGCGTAACCTTAGAATTCCGTAGTATAATCAGGAATTTCCAGAGCTGGGAGGCTACACAAACCTGTTTCAATGTCTGAAAGCACTGCTTTTAAGTTGGTGTACATAGTATTGGGTCAGAAATATCCTAGTGGGTCAGTTTCTACAGGAGCTTGGAAATTAGAGAGAAATTTGGTATTCATTGTCTACAAGTACCAGCCATCCCTAAGAAAGGCCCAACTTCAGTCTGTGGTCGGTATGGGATGGTGTAGAATGGCTCGTATTCTTTCAGGTGACCATCCTCTCTCCCCTTCAGAAATCAGCTGGCCTAAATAAGACACCTGTTTCCTGCAAAATTGTAATTTTTTTCAGGTGATGCTTTATGATCGTGGGATGTCAGGAATTTTAATAAAGTTACTGTAGCCAGTGTACATTGCTCCTCTGTATCTGCTGCCAACATATGTGCATCCAAGTCATTCTTTAGTGCCCAAAAATAAAACCATGTTACTGGAATGATTTCTCATATCGATTTTTTTATTTTTGTTTCCTGCTTGTTCTACTTTTAACATTTTGTGTCTGCTGTGCGAACAAGTTGTTCGGGGGGATTGGGGTGGTGTGCATTTACTGGTGGGCTGTAGGAAAGCATGTATTTGAGCGCTGTTTCCTAACCTGGCGGCCATCTTTGTGGCGCTACAATTTTTTCTTTGTCGACTGCTGTCTATATCCAAGTGACATGTGCCTATTTAAATGGCCGGGAGCAGACACACAGTGGACGTGCCAAACGCAAGCCCGTCTGCGCCCTGGTCCCTGTCTGCTAAAGAGACTAGCTTAGACTGCAGACCAACTAAATGTTTGGAACCTGTCAACTCTACAGACTGTCAGATCATTGTTTCCGCTTGTAATAGCTGCAACTTTGCATGTTCTATTGAGGCAAATAATAATATTAGCAATGCCAGGCTCTCACCTAAAGCTAATAGCAACAGTGCCCCTCATCTCTTCCTAGCCCCTCTCAAACATGTATGTATTTTTTAGAACTACTCATAATAGTATTGGGTGCCAGAGCACATCAAATCACACAAATTATATAGAGACAATGAATCATACATGTCTAAATCAGTTTATGGGAAATGTTACATAAAACAATTTATAACCTTCTACAAGAACAAAAAAACTAGAAGACATTTGTTCTGTTCTGTTTTTATAATCTGGTCATTCAGTTCTAAATAATATCTTCTTGGCTTTATGTAAAATAAAATACAACGCTTTTTTATTATAACTTTACAACATGCTGCAAAGCAGCCACACTGCACTACACCATATCTTAAAAACATTGGCAAAGCCAATAGCTGTGGCTAAACATTTATAAGGTCCCAAAGGCGAGACCTATTGGCTATGCCAATGCTTGTAATGAGAAGTAGTCTATTGCCTGGGTCAAGTAGTGGGTATTGGAAGCCGTGTCAAATCTTCATGAAACTTTCCAAAGAAAAGTCTCATCCACCTCAGCTCCTTCCTGGAAAGTTTTGGGATGATCCTTCAAGTGGGGGCTGAGAAAAGGGGGGAGGGGGTGCCAAAACGCATTTCCCCTAAGAAATTTCCCTTTGGAAAAATTAGACACCGCTACGGCCAAAATAGCTGAGCGAATTACGCCAAATTTGGCAGAAGGCTATATCATTACCCAGAAAGCAAGCTTTTTGTGATTTGGTCCAGAAGTTTTTGGGAAATTAAAGTTTAAAAATGTATTTATATAATGATAAAATGTAATTGGCTGCCACCACTTCAACAAGGATGGATGTGGTGGCAGTCGTCTTAGGACTCAGTCCCCTGTCATCCATAAAGAATAAAAAATAACAACATATTAAGGGGCAGTGTAGAAATTACCCCACCCCTAGGCGGGAGGGGATGGACCTGCCTTAGACCAAAAGCGATAATTTGAAGTTAAAAAAAAAAAAAAAAAGAATTTATATATAACTTAAAAAAAATTTTTTTTTTTGAAAATTGGAACAGCAGATCCATGGTAAAAAAAAGCAACGTCCATCCCTTTTCTTTTACAAGTATAAATATTGACGGGAGGTGCGAATGGAGCTCCCCTACCCGAGCTGCTATTTGTCCTGGGGGGGCCGAACATTTGAGCCCCCATGGAGAACAGGTGGCTCGCCATAAAAAGTGTGTGTGTGTGTATATGTATGTATATATATATATATATATATATATATATATATATATATATATATAATATATATATATATATATACATTTATTTTTGCCTGTGCTCGTTTGCAGTGTATATGGATAGGTGGGCCCCGGGAGCCCTTCTTCCTGGGGCTGATTTTTTGGGGGGAGGGGGTTGTTTCCCACTTCTGGTGGGAGTAAAAAATTCAATTTCTTTCCTGCTTGGAAGTGCGGGCAAGGAAGAATGTGGAGCATACTTGTTGCTGGCTTCCACCAGTACTCATGATGGGTGCTGGCTGGGGAACTGGCAGGTGTCTTGAGATTATCCCCCCAACCCTCTACCCCCTCATCCCCCAATGTATTTCAAATATGTGGGAGCCTCATGTGGGCCTGGGGGGCACTACACTCAAGAAAAAAAGGGCCCGCCTCCTGTTGGCACATGCAATGGGTGCTGCTGGGGTGCAGGAAGGTCTGTGGCGACATTGCCCCTGTTCTCTCCCCTCCTCAGATGTCCCCAAACAAAAAAGTGGTGCGTGCCCCGGGAGGGACCAGGGCACTCATTTAGAAAAAGAAAAACAAGAAAAATCATTTATTATTCACTGTTCCCATACGGGAGAGCCCCATAATGCCCTTCAAGGGCACATTTTCATATTTTGTCCTCCGTTGTTGTGCCCTAATCTGGCCAAGGGCAACACCATGATTTAAAACTGTAGTGGGAGGGCTGCCGGGAGCACGTTTACTGTTTAATGTAGTTTAGATTACAAATGGTTGTTTTAAATGTTTATTTACCAGCATTGCAATGATTCCTTAACAAAACCAATAGGCCTGCCTTTCATATACAGACAGTAATTTACATAAATAAAAAAAAACTAGAAAGTCACTTAAAATTCAAAGGTTAAAGTGATGTTACAGTTGGGAGGGAATGTCAGTTGCAACATAACATTGTCAATTAATAAAATACTGAAATTCATCTGTTAGTTAAGTGAGCCCTGAAGTTACTTTCTTGCGTCCTTTTCTTTCATTTTAATAGCTGTGTTTTCAGCTTTGAACCCAGTGAAGTGCCTCTGGAAATCTTAAGTGGAATTTTGAGAGGAAAGAAGCACCCCGTCCCCCCAACCATAGCTCAACCAGCACCAGTATAGCTGCTTTTTAGGTCTTGCTGAGTCAGCGCGCATGCGCTGCTCGGAGAGACATTTTGTATGTGAGTTTTCAAAGTGCTGCTGGCTGGCCTTGCGCTTGCGTGCACGTGAGCATGCACGCGCTGCCGCCATGCGCTAGGCCAGTCAGCAGCACTCAGGCACGCCTTTAGCGCGTCATCGTGATCACTTTCGCTTTCACAGCGATCGCGGTGACTTTCGTGGCCAATGCTTGTTTCAAGCTCGCATCCATGTTTTTTTGGAAAGCATTGGCCGCACGCGCACACAACTCCCGCTTCTCCCCCACCACATATCTCGTCTCGCGGCCGCGCATGCAGTCAATGCTTGTTTAGATCAGCTGCTTTGCGCCTGCCCCAGCGAGGCACCTTCATTGTCCCTCTGCGATCAAAGGATCACCCACTATACCCCCACCCTCTTACAATAGGAACCCCCCCCCTTGCTTTCATCGAAGTACGGTGATAACATACCAACTACTAAATATCGTCACTCATTTGTTCTCGATTAGGCTTTCCATACTTTCTGACTTTTCCTAGCTGCAAGAACAGCAGGGAAGGGAGTATTGAATGAAGACAATCTGTTGTAGGCCGTTCTTACAATGCACAATTTCAATGAATTGGGATGATGGTGGTGTAACTGTGAATTGGGAGTTTTCTTAAAACGGGTCTCCTTCCAGTTGGGACATAACAGTTAGTGAATTTTGCTTTTAATTGCTTATCAAATTGGTAACTGAAGAATAATGGCCCAGCAACAAGGGGAAAACACAATTGATTTGCAGCAGAAAGGAATGTCTGGCCGAACATGGAGGGGCAGAAGAATGAGGACCTCATGATTAGGTTCCTTTACGGGCAACCTGCTGGACCTTGTTTCAAAATTAGTAGTCTTTACTTGTCAATAGCCTTGATGTCTGGATTCCTTTTTCTTTGTAGGGTTTGTGAACTGCTAATGAAAGCGTGTTCTAACATTGACTGGGCACTGATTTTCCATGGCCTTTTATATACTGCTGCCAGACTCGCATCTCTGGGGGTTATATTACTAGGACACTAGTTGCCCAGATAGCACTTCACAGCAGGGATACCCCTTTTATTTTTGAAGTCTGCATGCACTCAATGCGGTGTGATTGGGCAAAGGATGACAAGTGGTTGTATTTTTTTGCTGTAGCATGAGCACCTTAGGCACTGTTAAATGGGATGGTAGCTTTATCAGTGTTTTCTGATACCACGTTATACTCTGGTACATACATATGCACAGAATGATCAATGAAATGGTAACAAACCTGAGTTATTTTACTTTGTTTCAATACAGAACACCAGCTTTTTGGGACATTTTTCTTGTGTAATAACACACTCCACAGCATGCGCCCGGTGCTTGCTTCATTTCCTGGGTGCTGAACGCATATTCTGTTCTTGCAACTGAAGTTATGAGCTCAGCCCCTTTTCCGTGGTAAATTCATACATATTCACAAAATTGAAAAGGATCTAACATACACCTTGTATCTTGGGGATATTGTACACATTCTGCGGTAAATGCAACCTTTGGGTGCAAATCACAACTGCTCAAATACTTAAAGGACCTCCCCCACCACATATTGCGTCTCGCAGCCGCTCGCGCAGCCAATGCTTGTTATTTAGAGCCGACTCAAAGGTATTGGAGCTCTTTACACAAGCACGTGTTACATTACGCAAAGACAACTTAGTTAAAAAAAAAATCTATTTAGGCACAGGGATTAAGTGATATGCTCAAAATCACAGGCTGTTGAGCCGGCGTCGAGACTCAACCCTGGTGTCCCAGTTCTAAATTCGGCAGCTCTGCCATTAATGCCACATCCTTTCCCCAGGATAGTGAAAATGTATTACCGTAGGCCCTTAAACTGTAAGTATACTACCCAGGTGTTCTAGCAGCCCCCTAAAACCTACATTGCATACAATCTTAACAATCCTCCCCCAACACTGCCCTTTGCTTTCCTTCATATCCTGTCAGTCTACCATCAAGTCCCCAGCCTCCTGTAATACTAACTGTGCAGCCAGGTAGTTTATTGTGCATATCTCTACTCCAAACCTGCACTGCTAGTCACTTGCATTTCTGAGCAGATGGGAGTCTGGTGCGGATAAACGGACACAAAAGCACCCCCTGTGTTTGAAACTCTCCCATTTGACACGCAGCGCATGACTGCTCACCCACCACCAAGCCAAGTAAAGTTAGTTCAGATACAATACTATAAAAGTTAAGGATCGTGTTGATTAAACTGTCCCGGCACAGTTTAATCAACACCATCCTTAGTTTTCATAGTATTGTATCTGAATTAACTTTACATCGCATTCACTACCAGCTTCCACATTACGCAACTGAACGGAGGACTGAAGCAATAATAGTGCCACTTGCTGTAAGAGTAGTGCCGGCTACGGTCCTCCGCCGCGATGACTCCCTGCTGCACGAAAGGCTCGGCTGCGGCCGTGGTTAAAGGAGCCCACCACAGCATTCTTAGTTTATGGTTGCTTCACAGCCTCACAGTGCTGCCAGACTGCACTGTGAGGCACCACCACTGCGGCGGTCTGTGTTGGGCTTCCACTGCGGACCGATACTGTCACAAATACTGATGGCATAAACAGACAAAATCGCCCGAACTGCGGTGTTAGCCGCGACGGGCACACGCACTAATTTAAACTAGTGTCTGCGCGGACCCGCCAACTTTTCAATCCCACACAAGTGTCTGCCGGCTCTGACCTGGCTGTCTCAGAAGTAACAATTGGCCATTTTGCATATGGCCCACTCGTCATGTGACATGAACAGTCACAGAGAATCGGAATGCCCCGGCAAGGCGCTGGTGGATCAACTGGGGGCAGGCCCTGCCCCGGGTCTCGATATAATTGACAGCCGTGCACTTGTCTCCGCCCTATTTCTGTCTCTCTTCTGCCACTCTGATCTTATAACGTTGTCTTGCCAGTGACAATCTTCACAATCTGCTGTATCGGCCACCATCACTGTATCCACAATCTGGCTGTCTACACAACCTCTCTGTAAGTGCCATTCCCACATATACCTACCACAGCATCTGCTTCCCACCATTGTTTGCCTCCGCTTTATCTGTCGCCAAATGCATCTTATCATACCCTCCCTCTGTACCTGGCACCGCCTGTATATTTCAAGTTATTTTATCTGCAACTGCACCTGTCAACCCTCCATTGTATATATCATGCACCATAGTTTTCACAATCGCCTTTACGTCTTCCACAGTATTTACTGTCCCTAATACCACTTTATCTTCCCCATGTTTGTCAGAACCACTGTACTGTAAGCAGCCGCTTTGCCACTTTCTCACTTCATCTGTCATGCCTATATATCTGCTACCCCGATGCACTTCCTTTGTCACCACTCCGTTCCTGTCACTGACACTGTTGGTCACTTAAGTCTGTCAGGCTTCGCTGCATCTATCCGTTGTTTACTTCGTCAGCTCGCTTGGGGGAAGCACACAACAGTCCAGGGGAGCGCTGCATGCTTCCTCAGGTGTAACTTTTGTGGTGCTAATATGTTTGTCTACCTTGCAGCCCCTGTTCTTTTTAGGGAAACAGAACTGTATTGTCAGCTTCTTACAACAAGCATTGACCTAGCCAATAGGTCTCGCCTTTGGGACTTTATAAGTATTTAGTTATGCAGCACAATAACCTTACTGCAACAACATTAACTGTTGCTTGGCTAAACACTTATAAGGTCCCAAAGGCGAGACCTATTGGCTATGCCAATGCTTGTTTATTACAGCTGGCAGGTGGTGATTTTTTAATTTTTTTTATTGGTGGATGTATGTGAATCGCTTTTGCATATTATGCCCCTTTATGTTAATGAACCTAGTTTCTGTTTTCCGTAATGGAGACATGATCTTTAGTAATTTGGTCTTAATTCAAGAAAACCTTTGATTCAAATTACTGTTCTGAGCTTTGTTGTTCCTTCTCTGCATTGTTTGAGGACACTAGTTCAACATTGTATTTCAAAGATTTTGTTTCTGTGTGACTTAATTGCATTTATCTTTTAAAATTTAAATATGCTAAAGTCATTTATTTACTTTTCCACTTAGTTTCGGACGTTGAAGGGGGAGATGGAATAAAGCTCAGAAAAGAACATGCCATCAAGATATTTGCCTACATAAACTCATGGACTCAAAGGTATGCTGTAATTTAGTACATGGGACACATCTTTAAAGAATATTGATAAGGCTCTATCAAATTAAGAGGCTGTTTATTTAACCCCTTCTGTGCCCATGACGAGCTGGACTCGTCATGGGCCGCGGTTGCGCTGTGCCCATGACGAGTCCAGCTCGTCATAAACCCCGCCCGCTAATGCAACGGCCGGCACAGGGCGGGGAAAGGGCGTGGCACACAAGGGGTTAAATGTGTGAGCACCATGTTATGAAACTCTTTGAAGATTTCTGGCTATGGATAAGTGGTTTCCTGATACGCCTTATGTGTCATTTGCAGTCTCTGGAATTGGGAATTGAGGGGTTTCTTGTTGCAAACTCCTCAAGTGAAAATGAACATTCTTTTGCTCATTTTCTTTCTCAATAGGTGTTCATAACTGAGCATGCATAGATCATTTGTGGTTGTCGAGCAAGCACATTTTTAGTTGCAGGGAAAAACCTGTTTTTGACCAAGACTGTGCATCATACAACAGTTTTCATTTTTAGGTTGAGCCTGCCACAGGGCATGCACTCTTGCTTGCAGGATATTGTGTACAATAATGGGTATGGTGCCCGCCCATTACTTGCCCTTTGTTGGATTGTGTCACTCCTCTTTGTTGACTCTTCCGTTCCTTTCAGTGGAGCATGGACCAAGCACAGATTGGTTTAACTTATTCAGTGCCTATCCGCTGCTCACGCTGTGAGTGAAATACTATTTCATCTTCCCTTCCTCCCTTTGCTCCAATCTGGTGGTTCCTCCCTCCTCACTCAGCACCTCCCTCGTTTTACCAATGCCCTTTTTCTTAAATGACTCAAATGCAGATCGAAGACCTGTGCTTAAAATTATGTTGATTTTGTCTTTTGAATATCATGCCCCAAGAGCTCAGTGTCCTTCTCCTAATATTATCACCTCTGATGGTGTTCTCTAAATATTGTTTACATGCTTGTAACAAATATGCTTCATTAAGACACATGTTTACATAGATGGTAATAAGACCCGTGAGATTTTCATTAAAAGCCCTGCCCACTCAAATGTGAAAATAATGGCCAATGAAACCACAGTTTCCGTACTAGTGCTTCTCTATTGGTAAAGGGTCATTGCTAAGAACTGGACAAATAAGGGAAAGAAGAACAAGGCGGAACAATTGCTAAAATCTGATGGACCCTCCATGAGTATCGGAAAGTATTGCGTACATGGGGAATAATCTCAGCAGAGCGGCCAGAAACAGAAGAGGCACTGTCGAGTGGTAGAATAAGGAGCGTTAAACCAACCTGACAAGCTCTGCCTGTGTCATGGTCCATTGGTGGTGCTTCTAGAGTTTGAGTTCAAAATATTTATAATGCGCACGGACACCTGGCGGTTTCATGGCGCTATGAAGTACTGAGCCCAAGAGGGCAAGAGGGTCAGGGAGGAGGGGAAAAGTAAAACCATTATAGTGGGAAAGCCTGTGAGAAAAGCAAGGTTTTGAGCGCCTTGCGAAAGTGCGGGTATTGAGTGGAAGATCTAAGGTGGGCGGGGAGAGAGTTCCAGAAGACAGGGGCAAGTGTGGAAAATTTCGTGCCCCCCCACTTTTTACACCTAAAGCGGGAAACTGTCAGCAATTGTAGAGAGGATGAGCGTAATTCCCTGACTGGGGTGTAAGCTTTGATTTTCGAGGAGACGAACACAGGGGCTGCGCCGGCCCGAGCTAAAAAGGTGATCCATCCTATCTTGAACTGAACTCGTTCTCGTATAGGGAGCCAATGCAGGGACTTCAAGAGCGGAGTGACATGGTGGAATTTGGCCAGATTGGGGACCAGGCGGGCAGCCTGGTTTTGGACAAGTTGTAGTCGGCGCATGCTGTAGGCGGGCATGCCGTAGTATAGAGCGTTGCCATAGTCTAGGCGGGAAATTACCATCGCCAGGACAATGAGTTTTAGGGCAGAAAAAGAAAAGAAACGAGAGACTTTGCAGATGGTGCGGAGTGAAAGAAAGGAGAAAGAGACAACGGAGTTGAACTGGGAGTGCAGAGTGAGTTGGTCGTTCAATTTGATCCCTAGAGTTTTCACGGAGGAAGAGGGAGGAGGGGGGGGACCTAGGGAGGGGGGCCAGAAAGACGGGGTCCAGGGACTGGTGCAACCACTTGTCAGAACCAGCTAAGTTTTGTCTGGGTTTAACTTCAGGTGGTTGTAGTTCATCCAGTCCCGGATAAAGATCATGATCGACTGGAAATTCGCCATAGACTCAGGGGAGGGGGACAAAGTAAAAATAAGCTGGAGGTAATCTGCGTAATTGTAGATGGAGACCTCCATTTGCTGAAGAGCAAAGATGAGAGGGGCAATGTACAAATTAAATAAAAGAGGAGAGAGGGAAGAACCCTGGGGAACCCCGCATTGCACCTCCCGGAGGTCCGCCGAGTAGTCGCCCAAGCGAACAGCCTGGGTGCGGTCCGTCAGGAAGGAGGACAGCCAGATCAAAGCTGAGCCACCGACCCCCGCCGCTCCGACACTAGAGAGTAAGATGGAATGATCAACCGTGTCAAAAGCGGCGGAAAGGTCGAGGAGTACCAGGGCCTGGGGATGGTTAGTGTCCATACCTTCTCTGAGGTTGTCAAGGACCGATAGCACTACGGACTCTGTGGAGTGTGCGGGGCGAAATCCGGCCTGACGGGGGGCTAGAACTCCATTTTCCTCCACAAAGGTACTGAGAGCTCTGGTGACATGGCGCTCCAGCACCTTCCCTAGGAAGGGCAGCAATGAGATGGGGCGATAATTAGCGAGAGCCGAGGGGGCGGCGCCCGTTTTTTTGAGGATAGGGACAATGATGGCCGATTTTAGAGGTTGAATGACAATGCCCTGGGACAATGAGCTATTGAGAAATTCGAGAGGAGGCTCCGCACAGACCAAGTAAATGTGCCTCAGGATATGGGCAGGACAGGGGTCAAGAGGAGAGTCTGATTTAATCAGGTGAAGAAGGGAGAGAAAGGCTTCCTCAGTCAAGGGAGGGAAAGAATCGAGGTGTGCCGCGACTGATGGACACTGGGGGTTGACGAAGGAAGGGGGGGGGGCAAGGGGATATTGGCTTTGATATTAGAGATTTTGTCCAAAAAAATAGGAGTTAAGAGAGTGACATAGATCCTGGGAGGGGGTGGGTTTGAGGGTGGCTCTGTCGGAGTAAGCAAGGTCATGGACAATAGAGAAAATTTCTCTGGGCTGGTTTTCAGCAGCCATGATTTTGGAGGAGAAGTAGGCCGTCTTCGTAGCCAAAATAGTTTTTTTTATATTGAGACAGGAGGATGGTATACTGGGTTTTGAGGTTAGGGCAGTAGTCACGTCGCCAGGCCCGCTCGGCATGGCGCACTGTGAGTTTTAGTGCCTTGAGTTCCTCATTGAACCAGTGGTTGGCATCGTTCGCACGTCTGGAGGACACCCGCCTGAGGGGAGCGACAGAGTCGCAGCCTGACAGGAGCCAGGAGTTGATGGAATCGGCTTGTGCGGAGGATGACAGGCCGCGTAGGTCCGGACTGAATGCAAGGAGAGTAGCGGAGAGAGCGGGCACGTCGACCTTGCTCCATGAGCGCGCCCAGGTGTTTTTGGGGAGAGAGGGCTTGGAGACTGGGCTAAGATGTAGGGAAAAGGACAACAAGAAGTGATCGGACCAGGTGCAGGGGGAGATGAGCAGGGAGGCTAGAGGGTAATTTAGGGACCAGATTTGATTTAGGATATGGCCCTGAATGTGGGTGGGGGAGTGAACCTGAGAATCAAAGTTGAGGGAACGGAGGGTGTCTGAGAAGTCTTTCGAAGACTAACATTCGGCAGGGTCGGACGGCCAGTAGTTAAGATCACCTAGTATCAAGATAGAGGCGTTGTTGACCGCTAGAGTGGCTACTAGATCTTGGAAGCCAGGGAGAAAGGATGGAGAAGGTTGGGGGTGACGGTACATGAGCAGGCAGGTGAGTGGGACTCTAAAGGAAAGTGAGCGGACGACTAAGAAATCTGATGAACCATTGAAAGGAAAGGATAGCAGCTGAAAGGAGAATTCTTTGCGGGCAATCAGGGCGCCGCCGTCTCCCAATTTGCCGGAGGGACGGTCGGCGCGCAGAGCATAGTAAGCTGCGGGGAGGGCAGCTAATAATGTAGGAAGGGAGCTGTCACAAAACCAGGTCTCTGTTAGGAATAAGAGATCCGGTTTGTGCGAATCCAACAATATGAAGAGTTCGTGACAATGCTTAACTGCTGACCTGCTGTTAAGATAATAGACGGACAAGGTAGTGGGGGCGGGGCAAGGGGGACAGGGGGAGGGGAGGGTAAGGGTAGCTGAAGAGGCGGGTGGGTGCAAGACCGTCAGTCCCAGTCTGTCGATGTGCGATGTCACAGAGGCCTCCAAAGGCCACGGGCCTTGGAGGGTGTGCAGCTGAGTGGAAGAGTATTGAATAGTCAGGGCATGATGGATGGCCCCTGGGCCCGGTCGGCCGCGGACGGGCGCAGACGGGCTTACCTTTGGCGCACCTTCGGCGCGCAGGCGACGCGCCCGCTGTGCTCGTCCGCTGCGCGTCCGGAAGATGCACATGATTTATGGATAGATGGGTCGACGGCGGGGGGGGGGGCGTTGCCTCTGAAAGGGGCGTGGCCTCCGGGCTCTCGGAAATGGCGGCAATGCAAGTTTTGGAGAAGATGCTGCGGCAGCGCAGGATCGTCTACGCGAGTTCAACTGGGCAGGGAGCAAAGTAAGTAGCTTTTAAGAGATATGCAGTGACAATCAGAGAGGTGAAAGCTTTTAAAAACAGAGTCTCGCTCCCGGCTTCCGCCTCGGGAGCTCAATGCTTAGTGGGCAGGCGCTAGTAGTCAGCGTCTATTTGTTGGTTGACGGCGGGGGGGGGGGGGGCGTGGCCTCTGAAAGGGGCGTGGCCTCCGGGCTGTCGGAAATGGCGGCAATGCAAGTTTTGGAGAAGATGCTGCGGCAGCGCAGGATCGTCTACGCGAGTTCAACTGGGCAGGGAGCAAAGTAAGTAGCTTTTAACAGATATGCAGTGACAATCAGAGAGGTGAAAGCTTTTAAAAACAGAGTCTCGCTCCCGGCTTCCGCCTCAGGAGCTCAATGCTTGGAGGGCAGGCAGGGGCTGGGTCCCTTGGAAAATTGGGCCATGAGCAATTGTCCACTCTGTCCATTTCTTGAAATGGCTCTGCAGTTGAGAGCAATGGTCTGGCTCATTCCCAAGTGCCAAGAAGCATGAGAATCTTCAGAATATTTGGGATGCAAATTACAAAGCAAACCAAATATAACATTAAAATGTAGAAAGTGTTTATTTAACACATAGAAGTATTTAAATATAGTATATTGGATCACAACAGTGCATTGATATTTATTTGAAGTGGAAGTTTCTAAACATGAACTTTCAAACATGTGTTAGCCCTTCCTTCTGACAAAGCCATTAGTAAACAAAATGAACCAAATGTCTGGTGTCCCTTATATCCTGGCCAATAATATTTTTATGGCTGGTGGAACGTTACAGACCACTAAAGCATGTACAAATGAGATTTCATATAGAATCCATCTTGAACTGAATTATTTGAAAGTGTAACAAGGAGAAATATGTTTTTCTCTTAGTTTTTCCCTCTTTCTATGTCCACGTATGCTGCATATAAGGAAATAATGTGTTTACATTCGTCCACCCGTATACCCCAAGGCTCCACCTCCCTGCGCTATAAGATCGCCATGGGCTCCATGGCCAATGCAAACAAGAATGGCATGAGAGCAACCCTACGTGGTGCTCCTCCCAACCACCCAGGTTTCAGAAAGCTTGCCGCCCACCCGGAGTTTCACCAAGGGTACCTTTATATAACAATTGTATCCAACCCAGGAACACTGGGCCGAATCCCATTGCCCTGAGCACTGCCATAAGGCAAGGCCAGCTAACCGTATAGAAGGCCTTCTCTAGGTCCATCAACACTAAGGCCATATCCCTATCCCTGCCATCGATTTCATGCAAGATATGCGTCAGTCTCTGTAGATTATGGGTCGTACTATGAGCTGGCATAAACCCGCATTGTTCTCGTGACCCAAGCCAGCCACTACCACACACAACCGGTTTGCAAGTATTTTACAGAGTACTATAACATCTGAGTTGATCGTAGTCTGGGGACGATAAGAAGACTGGTTTTCTGGGGCACGCCTCCCCCGGCTTCACCGTGATACAGAGGACACCCTTGTGCAAAGTAGGAGACCGAGTCCTAACTGTCCTAGCCTCCAAGAAGACCTCTAACAGTTTCTCCGCAAGTGCCACGGAAAAACTCAGCAGGAAGGGCCCCCCAGGTGCCTTTGATGCATTAAGCTCCTTGAGTGCAAGCCTCAGTTCCTCCAGAGTAACAGCTGCCTCTAAGGCTTATGCCTCCTCTCCTGAAATACGGGAAGTCAGTCCAGGAAAGAACAATTCTAACAACTCAAGACTGACTCCCCCCCCCCCCCCCCCCCCCCCCCCCGCCTAATATGCCTTCTTAAAGTGGTCCACCAGCACCCCAAGTACCTCCCGTCACATATCCACCATCAGGAGCTTGCAAACGCAAAATAGGCCGGATCTCATATTCATGTTTCAATATCCAGGCTAGTAACCAACCAGTCTTGTCACCCTCCTTATGCAAACGTCAGTTAGTGTATGATTCTCACCCAAGATGCGCTGTATAGCCAGTATGTTTGTCTGCATGTTTTCGGATACTGCTTCCCCCCACCTGGAGCTCAGCCAATCTAGATCCACCAGTAGTGATGTCCGCAAGCAATTGACGATGCACCCCACATGTGACGCCTATGCAGGCACGTCGCACTACCGCCTTAAGTGCATCCCATTCCATAGCTCTGGACACGGCGGTGCCCCAATTGCCCTCTAAATAGTCATGTACAACCATTGCCAAAGTATCCTGACTGGTAGGATCATTCAGTAGATTAGAGGGCATGTTCCAACTCCGCACCACATGTGCGCCCCAGTGGAGCCCAGCAGTACTGGCGCATAATCTGACCAGAATCTCCCCAGGTGTTTCACCATATGAGTCCTCTCTGGATCCACTCCTGTCCATAACAGTCGATCCAATCGACTGTAGGTTTCATGTTTCAACCAACGGCATGTAAATTCATTCGAACTCGGATGAAGTGCGCACCAGCTATCTATCAGGCCTAGATTATCCATAAACCAAAGGAGTGACCCCGTCATGCGAGGTTCCGGGCCCAACCAGGGAGGGTGCCTATTTCTCTCCCCATCTAGGATACAGTGTAAGTCCCCTGCCCAGATTATTGTGTCCCCAACACTGCCCTCCAACAAGGCCAGCATATCGTCAAAATAATGAGCATCATCATTGTTCAGGCCATATGTGTTCAGTATGGTAATATCCTCCCTGTCGAGTTTGCCCTGTAGCAATAAATAGCGCCCCTCCACATCCACTATGCTGTAGGCGTAACAAAACAGAACTCCAGGAGCCACCCATATAGCTACCCCCTTGCATAGGATGAATAGGTTGCCATGAAGAGCTGTCCCCTCCATTGTTTTAGCCAATTTGTGTACCTTGTCATCCATGAGATGTCTCCTGTAAACAGGTTATAAGGATTTGGTGGTTTCAAAAATGAGTAAACTCTGTAGCGCTTAGTTTAACTTTGCAGACCTCTGACATTCCAAGTTGCAATACCAACTTTATCAGCCATTGGGTACGACTATCTCACTTTTCCTACCCCATCTATTTGAACTCCTGATACAACGTAGGGCAGCCATAGCGAACGGCTGTACACGGCTGTAGTTGCCTGAAGAGTCCCCGCGAATCCACTGCAATGAACCAACAATCTCCCATTGGAACTCTGGAGCTAAAACGAACATTCAATTGGTTAAAACCCCCCTCCCTGGACAAACCACTTCTGAACAAACCTGTGGATTTGCCCATGAGTGTTCTGCTGTCAGGATCTACAGCCTAACCCCTCCCTTCCCAACTGAAGTCTTCCACTAGTCATGGGAGATTTCCCCCCTCCGCCCTAGACAAATAAGGCATTATATGCCACATTTGCTGCATACAATAAACAAAAACTGTCCTTTATCCTTGTGTACTGTCCCCTGTATCCTTATCTCCGAGCATTCAGGTCTCCTTGGATCCAGGCACGCCATCAGTGACTACCACTTAGGCCGTCGCAGATGCCTCAGGGTCTCAGGAGTCTCCAGCCCATGGTGCCATCCTCTCGGTCAGTGACCCTCACAGAATTCCCCCCCCCCCCCCCCCTGTCCATCTTGCTGCTTTCAGTGCCCGCTCTGACTCCAGTTAGTGCTGGTATGCGGTCTCAATTTTTCCCTAAAGTATTGTCCTGGAGCCCTGAATATCCGTTATGATGTCTGCCCGGGACAGTTCCCTCCAAGCTGATTGAGCCCGCAGGCAGGGGCCATTCCGCCACTGGGACTAACACCGTCCGCGGACTCGGGCAGGGATTCCCCGCAGCACCGGAGCAGCTCCCACGGAATATGGGCACTCCCTTCAGAGCCAGCGGAGTCCTGAAGATGATCTCCGGCTCGAAAGCTTGGCCCCCAGTGAGTGTCATGCCGGGTGCCTCCGACGATCCGGGCAGCCGCCCGTGCCTCATCCACGCTGCAGGCCGGATCGGCCCAGCAGAAACCCCCACAGCTCTGTTGGTGGTGTTTCCTGCTGTGTCTTCATCACTTTGGAGGTTGTTGTTGTTACTGTTGAAGTAGAATGGTTTTGTGTCTTCCTTCTCAGCCTGCATAGTAAGTGTTAGATCTGGCACCATTGCCATTGGTCTCCCTCCCATTTTCTTTTCTGTTTCATGTGTTTTTGCTGGTTATAGATGCTTTGGGCACTGTGCCACTGCTATTCAGTGCCACTGTGCAAGTGCTCCCTATTGTAAATTGATGTATGGATTAGTGACTCCATGATTGGATTATTTGATGTACTGGTCAGACCCTAGTACAGTGCACCGAGGGTGCCTAGGGCTTGCAAATCAAATGCTGCTAGTGGGCTTGCAGCACTGGTTGTGCAATCCACAGAAGCAGCCTGTAAAGTGTGTCTCAGGCCTGCCATTGCAGAGCCTGTGTGCAGTCTGGTACTGCCATGTTGACTGGGCAAGTGCAGCAACTTGCCAGTCCCTAAACCTTCCCTTTTTTTCATATTAGTCACTCCTATGGTAGGCCCAAGGGCAGGGTGCATTGTAAATAAAAGGTAGGACATGCCCTGATGTGTGTGGCATGTCCTAATAGTGACTTACAGCCGTTTTCGTTTTTCACTATTGCAAGGCTACCTGTTCCCCATAGGCCAGAATAAGCAGTTTGATTATAACACCTTATATTCCTAACTGACCCAGGGAACATGGTAGAAATTCGAGTTTAGTATGCCTGAACACAGAATGATAAAATACATCTTTTAGTGAAGTTGGTTTTAACATTCTGTGTTTGAAAATACCACTTTTAGAAAGTAGGTATTTTCTTGTCTAACCATTCAAACCTGCCTCTGCTAGGCTGTGTATTTCATGTTTGGTCTGTGAGTGACAGGGGCTGGGGGATTCCAGGAGACAGGGTGAGTCAGCACAAGGCTGAATAGAGAGATCTGCATGTAGAGTGGTGGGAGGTGTTGCACCTGGGACCTGAATAGGGCTGTGCCTGCCTTCTACAATGCTGGCTCCACCCCCTGTGGTGCGTCTGATGTCCCCGGCCCACACTGTCAAAGGAAAGAAGGAGTCCTGTAAACAAAGTGCTCCAAGACTGACCAGAACTGGTTTGGCTTAGGCAAAGGCCTCTCTGCCTTTAGAGAACAAAGAGAATGTGAGTATAAAAGGGGGGACCCAGACCCCAGAACTTTAGATCACTTTTGGGAAACAAGAAGAACCTTTGCTGAGAAGATGAACCAGAGAGAAACTGAAGGAGGAGACTATCCCTATGGTAGTGCTGTTTGGGGGATTGGCCTGCAGTGGTTGCCCGACGGCCAAAGAAAGGAGAAAGGAACTTTGTGCTACTTTCATCAACTTGTAAAGGATCTCCAAGGGCTTGGAAATTGAGCTTGCCTCCTGCTGAAGTCTCAGGGATAACAGACTTCACCACCCAGCTCCCCTGAGTTCTTTTGAAGTGCCTGCTGTTGTGCTGGGCCTTCTGAGGGACTGCGTGTTGCAAGGAGCTGGAAGCGCAACGTACGAAGAACTGTCGTCTCATCACTGAAGAAGGGTGTAGCCACTGGCGCTGTCGCATCGCATCGCAGAAGCGCCTCGCATCGCCGGAGAAGAGTGTCGCCGTCGCATCACCAGAGAAGCGTGTCACAGGGCCTGTCGCGGCTCAGAAGATTAGTTGAGTCGCCGTCGGGCGGTGAGCATTGGTTATTTTAGGAGTGTACCCCCTTACCCTGACTAGACGCAAGGGTCCCTATTTGGTCAAAGGTACTACCTCTGCCAACAAGAGACCCTCAAATCTAACAGTAAGTAGCTGCAACATTTCTGGGCAGGGCTTTTCTTTGGTGTGGTTTTGGTTTGACCCCATCTCTGCATCTTTGAGGTGTTAATTCATCTCATCCGGTGTAATTGTGGTTTATTGTGTTGTCTGGTCTGACACCTGAAATGGTGTTTTCCTGAATAGACGCAAGAAGCCTTCCTGGTTTAGGACTGATTTTTGATTCCGGCCTTTCCTCCTTTGAGCACGTCTGTACTTTGCGTTTATTTTGGTTTCCTGTGGGTGACTCAAGTGATGCCCTGTAGACTAGTTGAGTGTGGTTGCTTTTTTACTTCTGTCCTTTATTTGTATTTGACTGCAGTTTCAATGGAGTGGAGCATTTCTTCCAGGCTTGTTGCATGGTATGCTTCCATGGTTTCTTGTGTTGCTGGTATGGGTTTATCCTCTGGGGGCATTATGTTCGGACACTGAAATTCCCTTTTGATTTGTGAACACAGATTGCTCAGCATGGAGGGAAGTGAAGCTAGTTTGTCAACGAATGGGCCGCATCCACAGCTTGATTTGTCGGCTTGTCCTGTGTGATTTTAAGAAAAGTATTTATAGCTCCTAGCTTCCCATCAATAGCAACCACGAAGACTGCTAAGGTGTTCAGTAGAGTTAGCTGCGTGTCCATTTTGTCAGATTGATATTGGAGAGCCTCCACAAAGAGTTGCACTGTTTTTAGCACTCTTGCCCAAGCGCTTTCAGAGACTGTTTTGTGCGCCTTCTCTGTTGGAAGTCCTTGCCGTGAGTCTGTTACTGACTTATCTGCCGCCCAGATCCCACTTACTTCCTGGCGTTCCAGTGCTTTGGGCCTTCCTGGGGAGTCGCTCTTGTGTTCAGCAGGTGAATCTTAAGTGTAGGTTGCCAACAGGTCCTCCCATTCTTTCATACCGAGGTACGAGAGCTGTTCCGAGTCCTCAGGCTCGTATCGAAGTGTTCTCTCTGGTTTAGTTGACAATGGTGGTGTTTGTTGTTCTGTGTCAGAGCCAATCAGTGGTGGCGCAAGTTTGGACTTTGCTTCTTTGGGGGTGGGATCCAGTTCAGTTTATACTGCTGCGGGCTGCCCAACTCAGTTATTGTTAGTGCCTGGGTAGTTGCCTCCCCTGTTACTGCTGCAGTGTGTGCTTCCAAGAGTGGGCAGCTCTGTTTCGCTGTCGCAAACCTGCTTGTAGGAGGATTGTCACACTGGCTTCAGACAGTGTTCTCTGGCGTCAATTACTTCGACCACGATCAGCTGGACTGGACGCTAGAGTTTCTGCAGCGGGGTGTGATTTGACACTGTGGGCTCAATCCTAAATCTGCTACCATGGGCTTGGCAGCCCAATGCCTGGGTTTTCTCTGCTGTTGCCACTGTTGTTGAAGCGTTTTGAAGCAATTGGAGAGGTGTCTGGAGGCCCTGGACTGTGGTGGTGCTTGAAAGTTGAGTGACATCCGCATTTTTCAGAAAGCGAAATGTGGTATCGATCTTTGGCTGAAGAAGAGTAGAATGAAGCTTTGATGTTGGCTTTATGCTCTCCCGTAGAGAGGCCGTGTGCGTTGGCTGTATCCGTTCCTATTAAAGAGTGATCTAGCTGTGGGTCTGGCCAGGTTTTAAGCTGTAATTCACCCATAGTGCCCTCAGATGACTGGGGCTTCCCTTTGCGCTTGTTGGTTTTGAGGGTGGGGCCTCATACACGGCCAGATCTCATGATTTGCTGTAGTGGTCTGCTGTAATTGGGGCTTGGTGTATTCTTGGCGGCTGCAGCTGTGGGGGCGGTTAGGAGGAGGGGAGGTTTGGCGGTATTTGAGGCGTATAAGCAGGCCAACCTAGCCTAGCTCTGACCACCTCCACCCTACAGAGTTCCCTCCTGGCTCTGGCCACAGCCCCTTGCCCCTACTGCTCCAGCGCCTGTTGATCCAGGCCCTCTGTGTTAGATTTCTACAACTTTTCCAGTGGCAAGAATGACTGTAGCGTGGGGGTCTGGCCTGTCCTTAGTTCTCCTCTGTTGTAGGCCAGAGGGGCTAACCAGGAAGTTGCAGGAAATTTGTCCAGTGTTTGGGGGAGTGTTTTGGGAAGGTGCTGGCACCCGCCTCCTCCGCTCGTCGTTTAGTTTTTAGTTGTTAGGTGGTGAGTCAGGTAAAGGTGAGCTGTAATCCAGCTCTTCTACATGCTCTGCCTCTGCCTCGCTTTGTTGCTAAGAGAGAGTTGTGGGTAAGGTCCGCAGGGCTTAAACCCCCAAGGCAAGCAGGGCTTACAGGGCAGGACCGCGAGCTTGGCCCAACCTAGTTGGGCTGCCTCCGCGATGCTGCAGAGGGCTAGCCAGCTACTGGTGTCCGCGCTTGCCTCACTTGGGTGGTGGGCGCATGATGGGTGCTGTGCGTTGTGGTGGTGAAGCCCCCCCCGTGCCAATAGCGTGGCAAGGGGTGTTGATGCCTTTTCACTCCAGGCACCGGAGTGCAGTAGTGCGGTTGCGGAGGTGGGTCTGTAATGAGAGGCTGATGATGAGTTGGTCTTGCCTCAGTGGTTCCCCTCTATGTGGAGCCAACGACTGGGAGGGTTGACGAGGCTGTGAGAAGTGGTGGGCGTCCAATAGTGCGGCTGGGAGCGGTTTGGTGAGTGGGAGAGGGAGAGGGAGCAGTATCATATAAGGGGACAAAGAAGAGCCAACAACGCAAGAACTGTGGACCATCACCGAAATTAGTGCCAAACCCTGCCTGGCTGCTGCTCTTCCGCCAGTTGCAAGAAACAACTCGTCCTGCTGCTGAACAGCCTCCCCAAACTCTGTCCAGTACTTCCCCAATCAAGCAACCTTTCCATTAAGGTGGAGGAGCCATCTCCCTGCATCTGCAGGCACTGACCACATCTGCCACGTAAACCAACTGTCTTCGTGCTCCGGAGACCATCCAGAGCCGTGCCCCTTTTTTGAGTTCTGCCAGATTAGTCACCACTCCCCACTCCCCACTTCTAGCCTTTCTCCTTGTAAGTACTTCATTAACTTTATGGCATAGTGCTCAAGGCTACCAACGTGACCAGCACCTCTGCGTCGGACACACCCAGACAGGTGAAACCATATGTTATGTTACAGGTTTTATAGAGCGCACAACCGCCCAGCAAAAGGGCGTCCCAGCGCCAATTATAGTAGTAGTGGGGGAGATACTGAGAGGAACAGAGCCTATAGTATAGGAAAAAGATGAGTTTTAATGGCTTTGCGAAATACCATGTAGTTGGTAATGCTGTGGATGTGCAACAAGAGGAAGTTTCAGAGTTTTGCCGCTAGGACGCGGAAATAGCACCCTCCTGCACTCTCCCTCCTCACCCGAGGGGCAGCTGCCAGATGCTGGCCCATGGAACGTAGCTGGCGAGTAGCTAAGTAGGATGAGAGCAGGTTTGCCAGGATATCTGGGGAACATTCATGATTTTATGGGCAATGCAGAGGGCATTAAACTCCATGCGTTTTGCCACCTGCAGCCATTGTAGTTTGCGGATGGCGTTGGTCATAGAGCAAGTTCTTGAAAGGCCAAGTAGGGTTCTGGCAGCCGCGTTTTGAGCCCTGTGCAAACCTAGGATTTCAGCCTTATTAGCCCCCAGGTAAAGGGAACTTGCATAGTCCAGCCTAGATAAGATGGAGGCCTGGATGATTACTTGGCGGACTGCGGGATAAAAAGAAACAGTGGTTTGACCCCCCGCAAGAGTCCAAAGCAGGTCCCCACTACTTTTTTGGTCTGGGCCTGGAAGCTAAGGGCTGAATTGGCCCATACACCCAGGTTTTTGACCACCTGTTAAGGGACGGGAGCACAGCTCAAAGTCGGAGGCCACCAGCTCTCACTCCACAGCTCAGTGTCTCTCCCTACTAGCAGAATCTCAGTTTTGCTAGCATTTAGCTGGAGGCAGTTGGCCGTCATCCACTCTGCGATGGCTGCGAGATCGCTCCTGAACTTGAGAGCATCCGGCGTGGCATCCTCAGCGAGTGTTACTATCAGCTGGGTATCATCAGCATATGATACCACCGTTAGTCCTCTACTCCTGGCAACCGCTGCTAGAGGTTGGACATACAGATTGAATAGAGTTGGGCTCAACGCTGAGCCCTGTGGCACCCCTTGTTTGATATTGTGTATCTGGGAGGTAAAAGGAGAGGCCGACACCTGGAAGGTTCTCTCCGAGAGAAAAGAGGCGAACCAGCCCAGGGCCGGATCCTCAGTGCCAGGCTCTTCCAGACGTTGCAACAGAATCTGATGAGATACCGTGTCGAACGCGCCGCTTGTACTGTCTTGTACCTTGGCCCCTAAGCCCCTTAAGTCCAGGAGAAGAACCCTAAATATTACAAGTATTTCAATGCAGTGTATGTTTCTCCCATATGATAACATTGCTGCGTTTGAGGCTAATGCCTCAAAAAACGTTGAGTCTTTGAATGTTTTACTGTAAAAATCCTATCTACGATAGTACCTCCCTGATCTCAATGATCTTGGTGTCTAAAATTATATAGCAAACTCTGTTATTGTAATAAATTGTTCTCGGATTTCTTATTGAGTGTGTGAACCATTCATTGACTGTATATACAACAAATGCTTAACACTTACCGCTGATAAGCCTAAGCTGCTCGCCACGCTACCACTAGGAGAGCACTTGGCATTATTAAAGTAAGCCCTGTAAACCAGTTAGTCATCTGAACTATTTGCATTGTGTACCCCTACATTTGGTTCACTACATAAATATCCAGCTTTCTATCCGGTTCAGTTCCCTGGGTCGTCTTTAACACGAGTGTATTTTAATAAATCCTTTCTTTTCCTATCCATGCACCTTTATGCAAAAACAGTTGCTTCACATCCAGTCTATATCAGATTTACGAATTGTAGAGGGCTCGGTAAAGAGGTTAGACCTTCCCAAGTTCTGCAGGGTAGTCTTAACATATGAGAACCATGATCTATTAAGGCCCAAGTAACAACTTAGGCAATTGCTGATAACAAGGCAATTAAAATTTGCATGAGGCTTTAACCAAACAGAAAACCAAAGTAAAGGCGAGGCAAGTTTGATAATAACAACGCTGAGTAGGAGTCTCAGCTCCCCATTGTAAGAAAGTGCCCTCTTTTTGCATAGTTGCCCCCACTTTTTGCCAAACTGCTAATGTACCTTGACTGAGTGTGCCCTGGGTTCCTGCCAAACAGGTACCCAGGGGCTATGTTCTTTCCCTAAAACTGCATTAAAAACAAACCCCAATTGGCACTCTTCGGCCACATGTCAGTCCCTTGTAAATAGTACCATAGGTACCAAGGGCACTGTGGCCAGGGAAGGCCGCCAAGGGCTGCAGCACTTATTGTGCCACACTTAGAGACCATGTACCTTTACAAACACAAACTGCCATAGCGGACTGCGTGTTGTGGTGCAGAACAAAGTGAAGAGGCAACATGGCACACATCCATGTGTGCTATGCATACAACCCACTTCCCTGGCATAGGTCAGTCACCCCTCTAGCTGGGTTCACTATACCAGTGGTGAGGGTACAGGTGCTTTTGGTTCTCCTGCTCATAGGATTTCCTGTGCTTCTACATTTGTTTAGTTTAGTCTGGAAAGGTTATGCCCTTGTGGGACCTATGTTGCACCTCGGCTACATTTCTTACTGCCCAGAGAATGAGGTCTCTGTCTTTGTAATTGAGGAAGGAGGTGACTATGGGCCTGGTCTCCACAGGGAGGTTTTTGAACAAGTGTTTGTTCCATGGGCTTACTCAATCAGGAAACAGGGTGAAATGTGGCTAGCAGATACAAAATCACATATCCAAGCTTCCCGGAACTGCTGTGGGTGTGTGCCCTCCACATTCTACTGAAGTCCCTCAGATCGAAGGCCTTCTAACTGGAGGCCATTTTCCCTGCAGAATTTTTTCACTTCTGGATTGCCTAATGTTGTTCCCTGACCCTATCCTCCAGAGCTGTGACATGGCCCTCTGCCACATGGACCATGGTTTTGCAGAGATTCCGCTGGGGAACCACCACCGTACCAATTTTAGTTTTGAGAGCTTTCCATGGGGATTGAATGGCTTGAAGGATGATCTTTGTACTTGAATGGGCACCATATCCAAGATCTCGGTGCCCGAAGTCATCCACTCTCTCAGACTAGGGGCTCACAGTATTCCGGTAGAGGGCCTTGGCAGATTTATCTAGCTCCCCTTGCTTTGGTTCAAAGCTGTGATCACTTCCTCCAAGTGACTTTTTCAAGTCACCTGTTGTGTCTTGATTTCGTAAGGGTCTTCAACATCTGTTTTCCCCAGTACCAATCATCGTGCCCCAATTGGACCTCCATCTGGTCTTAACCTTCCTCATGTGAGCATCCTTTAAGTCACTGCACAATAGCCTATATTAACCATCAGAATTGCTTTTCTGGTGCCCTTAACGTCAGCCAGAAGGGACAGTGATCCAGAGAGCTCCAGGTGGACGATCAACCCTTTGTTGGATATATTAGGGTGGGGTAGTGGCAGGGGTAAGAAAGACTAGGCTATGAAGAAATGCACCATCTCACTATGAATTGTGCTCTGGATAAAAATCTGTTACCCATTGGCTAAGAAGCACCCCCCTGAGGGCTTGTGCACTCATTCCACTAGAGCCAAGGCTGCGACCGCTGTGTTAGCTCGCAGAGTACCGGTCCTGGAAATCTGTCGGAAAGCAACGTGGGCATCTTTACACACATTCATGAAGCACTACTACCTGGACGGTCAGGTCAGTTGTGATGAGCACTTTACCTGTTAGGTCCGGAAGGACTTTATGGTCGAATCTGTTGGCAGACCCACCCCCAGACAGGTATTACGTTGGTATCTGTTCTAAGGGAAGGAATCTGTGTCTAGAAGTCTCTATCAGATGAGCAAGTTACTTACCTTCGGTAAATCTTATCTGGTAGAGACTCTATCTAGCTGCAGATTCCTTACAGACCCTCCCATCCTTCCCACTCTGCGAACAGATTTCTGCATTGGGTCAAACCCTTGAGGACTGTAGTGATTCACACCAGTTCGTAAGCATTCTTTGTGACTCCACACTTCTAACTTGGAAATGTCATGAAACTAAACAGACGTCGGTGCTCTGGGGTGACTACATGGAGCCGAATGATGTCATCTACTGGCGCACAGGGGTACTGCAAAAAAATTTACTGATTCATTCTGACCCCTGGAGGTAATTCCGAGGTAAGGAATCTGCATCTAGATTGTCTGTACCAGATAAGGTGTTACCAAAGGTATGTAATTTTTTGTACAAGTACTAATATTCTTTGAAGGTATAGTACTGACGGGATGCATATTTTATTTATTTATTTTTTCATGTACTTCCTATTGTTATTTAGTGCTTGACTTCGCTATGCATGGAGTGTTTCCAAAAGAAGGAATTTGATTATGCAGTTCAAGTGCACTTGTTTGGGTGAACACCAGTGTTGAGCAACAGTATCCACATAGGATATGGTCTAGTTACCAGTGACTTCTCTAGGGTCCGTAGAAAAGGCTTCACACCAGTTCCACAACTTCAGTCAGATCAGACTGCTTCTCTTCCTGTAGCAAATTCTCCAGCTTTCTTCTCAACCACTAGTGGGACTGCTCCAAGGCAGCATGCGCCCCACTGCTTGCAAGGCTGGGTAACATCTGTCTCTGCTTAGCACACTTTGCTTGCCAGCAGATGTGTGCCGAGTAGTATTTCATGCAGTACTCAAGAGACTTATAGATGTCTCTAGGGATTGGTTTAAAACATGTTGTAGTATAGTAGTGTGCTTTAGAAAGTGCTTAAAGGTAAGCAATGATAATTTTTTTTTTTTTTTACGTGCATAGTTTTAAGTGAGGCTTGTTTAAATAGCGGGATGGTAATGCCAGATTGTTAGATTTTGAGTGAAAGTGCAGGTTAGCTTGGTGTTCTTTGTATGAGCGCTCCACGGTATTATCCAAACGTTTGAATTTATAAGAGGTGCATCTTAGTTAAATAGAGACATTGATTGAGCTTTTCCTCCTTTCTAAATCATGTTGCCCAAAAAATGGACCAGTAACATAAAATACATGAACGACAGCTAAAGTCTTATCTTGAAATGTGAACCGTTACTTAGAAAGATGGGCACTTTGGATGTATGCTCAAGCTCTTTCTCAATACAGAAATGTTATCCATTCAGTGTACACTAAAATCCATCCATCTTAGTAAAAACAAATACTGTTCCCTCAATGTGAAATGCCTGACATTTTGTTCTTTTTGCAGGCAATGCCTCTGTTGCTTCAAGGAGTACAAGCACTTGGAGATCTTTAATCAAGTTATATGTGCACTTATTAACTTGGTGATTGCTCAGGTTCAAACTTTGCGGGATCAGCTTTGTAAAAATTGCACTAGTCAAACGAAGTCTTCACGCCAAAACAAGAATAATGAAGATGGAGAGGCACTGAATGTTGAAAAGGACTGTCACGAGGATGATGAGAGCATTGAAAGTCACACATTTGTTGAGAAAAAATTATCTATAACAAGAAATTGTAACCCAACAGAAGAGGATTCTGCAAAGAGCACTGACCTTTTTAATTCATGGAGCACTGATGAGAAAGAAAAATTGTTGCTATGTGTGGCGAAAATCTTTCAGATTCAATTCCCTTTGTACACTGCATACAAGCATAATACTCATCCTACCATAGAGGTATTGTTATTTCGTTACTTTTTTTGTTTATTGGGTATGTGTGTTGGGTGGTTGGAAGCTCCTGCATGAGATATTGTATCTAAATAGTAATGTCATACCATAGGTCTTTATTCATAAAAGCTGTTTGAATTTATATGCTTCACAATCCCTAGCAGAGTTTAGAGCGTTTGCATCTTGGAATAAAAAATAAATGTAATTGATCGCCGCCTGTATGAAGTTTACAGTGAGTGATACAGGATGTTTAAATGGGTCATTGGAAATTGTGTGTTTTCTAGAAGACCAATATTACCTTATTCATACTATGCAGTGGCCTTCTGTTTTAAGACATAATAAATCGCTGCATACAGGGGCTAAACTATTGCCCCAGGTTTAATTTACAAAAAAACAAAACCTAAGGGCTGTTCTGAACATAAATATCACAAAATTTTTCCTGCTCATCATGTAATCCATTAAATTCTTTGGTAACATGCTGCACTCATGAAACTATCCAACCTCTCATCTTTGAGAGGCCCTAAAAAACAAACAAAGTATAATAGTAAATAGACATGTTTGGGCATGCGCCTGCCTTGAAAACAATGGAGAAAATGAAGGGAAAAAGTAAATTAGTTCACCAAAAATAAAGTAGCACAGTTCACATAAAATGTTGTTCTTATGCTCTGAAAACCCTGTGTGATTTCTTTCTTTATAAAAAATAAATATTAATATTTAAGTAGTTTCCATGTTAGTGACACATCTAGCCAGCATTTCAGTTGTATGAACCTCTACTATTTTAGATTTAGTGGGTCTTAAGTTTGTATCAAGGCAGTGCAAACTCAGCCTTCTTTCTTAAGCTTATAAAATAAATTCCATTGACTTGGGTTGTAACTGACATTGGAGCTGCTAAAACAGTTTGTTCTGGTACATAAGTGGTACTTTGCTTACTTAAAAAAAAAAATAAGCAATAAAGTCTAATTTCTCTTATCTGAGAAAAACCTTCCCATCAAGATAAAACATCAGTTCCATTTTACTATTAAATTGTACGTTAGAATTCAAAATAATTTGACTCTTTGGGCCTCAAATGTTCGATATTTAAATCGGCTGTGTAACAAAGTGCCCATTGTAGAAACTGTCCGCGAGTCTTTTTTTCTCCATTTCATGTAAAGATTTTTTTTTGCCACTTAGCGGCGCATTAATGCTATCACTGTGTCTCCATTTACCACTCTTTTTCTTGGGATTCTCTCTGATAGTCATAAATAGGAGAATGCCATCATATTTACAAGGTTCCCATAACACGTTTTTTTTTTTTTTTTTAAACATGCTTATTATTAAAAAAAAAAACATTGTCTTTCACAATAAGAAAGAATGAGTGACTTCTACAACCTTCGCATGATCTCCCAAACACAACTGATTTGCAAAACAAAAATGTGATGGCCAGCATTCGCTTAGTCCCTTATTTAAGGCCTAACAACATCCTACAGGGGTTTCTTCAGACATTAGAGGAGACTTCTCCCCAACGTGTGTTGTATATCGATATAATCATAAAAAGCCACATTTTTGATCCTTTTATTTTTTAATGTACATCCAGCTAACCTAATTAAAACGACAGTACATTTTGCTGAAAACATCAGTGTATTGGCCCTTTATAAAAACCTGAATCTAAAGGCAAAATGTATCTCTAATTGAGTGAGTACTAACTATGCTAATTGACACTCGTTTTAACTAATTCTGAGATTGCCATCCTTCCCATCATCCAGTGCAGTCAGTGAAGCAGTTTCTTTCAATCTTACTAGAGAATGATCATCCCTGAACACTGAGGCGTTTTCAGCTTCATTGGACATTTTCTATTGTTTAGTGTCATGTTCCATCCTTTTCTGATTTTTTTTTTTTTTTTTTTTTTTTTGTAACTTTTTCCTGAGGTCTTTTTTTTACTTCCTCCTTTCCTCTAGAGCCAACACTCTGGATTCTTTAAGAAGTGTCCTTTGTGTGGAGGAAATATTACTGGAATGCTGAACACAGTGTCTTTTGTCTTGCAGATTCTCACCCCATAACGAAGTGGAAAATGTGCCTATAGATATCATTTAACAAATCATATACATGGCATGGTCAATTGATCCCTGTCTGGACAATTTTTGCTCTTTCCCTGGTTTATCAGGGGAGGTGTTTTAAACATCTATCTGACTTTGCTCTGCAGTGTTACTGGTACTGATATTGGGTTCTTCTTATCTAGTTACTTCCTCTGTAGCTTCATGTCTGCTACTAAATCTGAACTTGGAATCCCTCAGTGTTATTGGCTTAACGCAGCTCTGAAGTCTGTGATGGATGAGTGATGTATAGTTCGTGCACACTCTTGTATGCTCGATATCATTGAAAGGGGGAACATGTGGAATTTCTCTCAGAGCACAATTTGACCAAGTGAGATGACACTTTTCCAGAAATAAAGACGTTTGGGAGATTTCTTGGAACATGCATCAGAGAATGACATGGTGTTACCTGGGAGTTTGTCTCCATTTGAGTCAGTTAGGATGGACACATTTTGGAGCCTGTGTGGTGTTATTTTTTTGAGGGGGGGTAGGGGCAATGGGGGGGTTCATTGCACTCTACACACGCATAGCAGATACATTTTTATTTCATACGACAACAACCTCTCAGCTGAATTTTCTTCCACCAAAGCCAACCATCCAATGCCCCCAATCCAAATGAAACCAGTTTATGAAACGACAGGCTAGATCAACAAAAAAACACTTGATCAAATGCAGTTAACCCAAAACCTGCCAACACATCCCTCATTTCAAAGTCAACCTTTTGTGAATGCCATCTCTAAAGTGAAATACCATCAGTTCTCAACATCCTGGAAATTAGCTTGACTGAATGAAGTGCCCAATAAATGACCAGTTGTTCCCCCCCACAGTAGGCAGCTTCTGCCAAAGATCATGAAATTAAAAAAATTGGAGGTGTAGAGGCTGTTTTTCATATTACAGGTAGGTCACTTCGTAATTTGCTAATCTGAATCGCACTTAATTGAAACTCTTCAGTCGCCTTGGTCCTGTAAAGGAGCCCTGAGTATGATTCCACCTATCTAGTAGCTATTCTTTTTCTAGAATCGCAAATTAACGCATTGTTTCAGAAACCATCCTGAAGGGACAAAGCATACATCCAGCTGTTTATTGCAGAATTGCGAGTGCTTCTCTATGGGATCTTTAAGAAAATGTATACATGATAGAATGTCGTCACCTTTGAGCTGAATCATAGAACGCTTTATCAAAAGGCATTTCTTTTCATAAAATAGTTTTCCAAAGTTCAATGAGTGTTTTGTTTGTATTTGTTAAAGCCAATAATAAGAAAACATGGCTTAAAACAGTTCTAGGTCTGTTTAGCCCTTATTTCTTAACCTGCCCTTTAAAAAAGAAAACAAAACAGCAATCTTATAGTATGACAGACCCTTTAATCCAGGCTGCCCAAGACTCGTGCCGTGCACTGCAGGGATAGCCCTCAGAGCATTTGTCTGCTCTGTGGAGCAGAGGGTTCCTGAACCCTGATCTTTACACTTTTCCTTTATTCTATAATTTTAGGAGTTTTTTGTCAGATTACATTTGTAGCTTTATACAATTGCCTGGATACACTAGAACGATCTCCAGGTAAACCAGCCTACCATAATAGGAATTTGGTTCACCCTTCTAAGCATATCTGCTATTTGGGTGTTGGAAGTGAGAGATGGACTGAGCACAGAAAATCTTGAAGTAACATGAACATTCCCTGGTACAGTTAAGGTATCTGGACGATTTGATTCCAAAAATGGGTTGGGAGAAGGGTGCTATTAATATAATGCATTGATAGGTTGAACCAGAATTATTTAATTGTAATACTGGTATATGATATTTGCAAGGAAAGTATTGCATACCTTAGTCTGTTTATAAAAGTTTGGTGCTATGGAAATAGTCAACATCTTTAATATGAAACTAAGCATATGCAAAGAACTTAAAGTTGGAGTGTTCCATGTTATTTTTGGTAACTCCAGTTGAAGGTGGAAGGCACAGATGAGAAAATGAGAAGTTGGAAGGCCAAGCATCCAGCATATTTTGAGGACATGTAAATAAAAAGATTTTGATTTTGATCTAACTGGGGAAAAAAAGAGTGAAACTGACTTCCTGGGAATTGTAATTTTTAAAAATATTTTTTTCATTTTTTGGTACAGTATGAATAATAACATAATCTGCATAAGCATAAATGTGAGAGGAAGTATGAGATTAAATACTCTGCTATTTGCAAAAGCACTTGAGTATGTGCTCTGTGATGTAGATGTACAAATTTCAGTCTTGTTTTACAATAAGATTAAAAGCAATGATTTCAGAACATGTAAGCAACTAGAGCCACACATGAACCTAGAACTAGAGGGTAAGACTGTTGGTAAGAAGCACAGGTGATCTAAAGGACCTAATCTTCTTTGAAGTAGCCACATTGTTTCTATGGAAAGCTATATATTTAGAACATTTAGAGTTTGGATAGAAAGAAATATGCTTTCAATCTGGACTGGGGGGGTAGGGAGGTGGGGGGGTCCATCTGTTTTTGTAAGCTTATGTTGCCTGTGCGCTTATGGCACTGTTACATTCAGGGATGTATAATTTATAAAATATCTACATGTCTAAGGGATGTGATGCATCAGAAATCTGCGTGTCCTGTACAAAAATGTACTTGTCTCTTTTGTTGCCAAGCAGTGGGAAATTATGACAGCATTTTCCTAACCGAGCTATGATATTAGCCTCTCTGGTTATGCAAGGACTCATTATTTCACGGTTTGGAGTCTAGCAAGGCTTTGATTTTACCACCGCCCTAAAAATCTAAATGCTCTGGCTGGAAGTAGACCGAAAGTGTTAGTTCCAGGACCGTACTTCCCTGTAATTTTGTGCACATTGACAAAATTACAAGTTTAAGGGTATTCAGCATCCCCTTTCCAATTTCTTCCTGTACTGTAAAAGGGTGAAATTTACTTTCAGACAAAGGCAGGAGTGAAACATTTTCCAGGGTGGTGGGAAAAAAGTGGTGTTTAGAGAAATACATTTCTGTGTTGGGAAAAATTATCTTCACGTGAGGAGAAGAGACAAAGGGCCACATGCATCAACATAAAAGCTGGTCGCAAATGGGCAGATTCGCAGAATCTGCCCCTTTGCAACCAGTATTTTTGCATTTGGGATGCATCATCCCAAATGCAAAAATCGCAATTTAAGGAATCACAAAATTTGCGATTACTTAAATGCAATGCATTAAACAATAAAAATTAGCAATTTCGCAAATAGGAATCGTAAATTACCGTCATTCTAAAGTTGACAGTAATTTGCGAATTCTTTAGTGCATTTTTCAAAGTTCCATGTTAAACATACACACATGCCCTTGGGGCATGTGTGTGCGCGCAACATGTGGATACATTGAAATTTCAGAGGTTCAACAGGGTGTCCCTTTGGCACCCTTGCACCCTTGAAATTGGGTATTCGCAAATTGCGCATGCAATTCCCATTCATTCCTGTGGGACTCTAGGCCCATAGGAATCAATGGGAAGTAATTCCTTAATTGCGACTCGCAATTTGCAGGCCGCAATTAAGGCATGTGTAGGAATTGTAAATTTCTTTGCGATGCCTACATGCATAGGCAATAGCGATTCTGTAATTGCGATTCCTTAAAAGTCGCAATTAAAGAATCGCTATTGACTATTTTGATGCATGTGCACCAAAAGGTTTTAATAAGTGAATTTGCAATCGCTCAGCAGATTTCCACATGGGCAAATTGTAAATTCCTGAAATTTTAAACCTGCACGAATACAAGGTCCTAAACCTGCAGGGGGATGATTTTTTTTTTTTTTTTTTTTTTTTTTTTTTAAAGAATGGAGTCCCTAATTTATTCCCTGGAATGGTTCTTTAAAATTTTTAAAGGACTTCCCAATCTTGCTTCCATACTTTGATGTTTATTTGCATATAATAAGAAAGCATTCTGTGTTAGAAATAAGATTTTAAATTTTGCTCATGAGTGTAGATGTTTTTATGTTTGAACCACTGTCAGAAATGCAACCTTAGATTACAACTCTCTGCTCTTCCTTAGAGTGATCACCCTAACATTAAAGGTTTTGCACTAATGAATCCTATATACAGGTGTGTACAGCGCCTTCATATGAATACAAGTTGTGCCTTAGTGGCAGACAATAGAAAAGTTCCTAAGAAGGTTTCAGTTCGATGAAGGACACTGAGGCAAAGAGTACGCCTTATTTTCTCCTGCATTCTTAACAGTTAATACAGCAACAAAAAAATATTATTCCTATAAGAACTTGGGGGGGGGGGGGGGGGAGAAGTAACATCCTCATATCTATTCACGTGGCAGTCCTCCTCTCAAGATATTGCAGCTTCTTGTGTCTTCTCTTTTTTCGTGCAACATCACAATCTGGATTTTCAGTCCAGTCATGTTTAGTATTTTTATTTGCTGCAGTTAAGTGACACAAGTTACTCATTAGGTCCTATCATTCAATTTCCATTCATTTAATTCATAGTCAATAGGATACTCACTCATTTCTTTAATCTGAGCATCTTTTCTGTTCTTTAAAGAAACATTTAGTACAATGGGTGGGCATCTGATTGGTGCCGAACCTGATGGTGGGATAATCCTGCTCTCAGGGTCCTTAATAGAATTGAAATTTGCCTTCATGCTAGATAGGAAATTGTACATTCTATGTCCGGTCTGGAGGCAATTAATCTGCTAGTTTAAAGCTTACTAACTTCCAATGTGGCCATATCCACCACAATTTTAAAATAAAGCTTTTTAAAAGTGAAATTAGCAGACTAGTTGTCCACGTCTAGGGGGTCCTCCAACAGTGCTGCCTAGGAAAAGGCTTTAGGTGCCATCTCACCTATCTCAGAATGTGCATCAAATCTATTGCCATTAATTCTTCCTCCTTGCATCACCCAGTGAACCCATCTAGCTGTGGTGCAGATAGAGACCACCTTATGTGGTTTTCATTTTGAAATGAACAACTGTATTTTCACAGTGGAGCAGACTTCTTCAGTCATATTTTTGAATGCTTTGACACATCTTACCCCACAGCTTTGGGGTGTCCGGATAGGATATAACCCTAGAGTTAGATTTAGTTCCTCTTAAAATATGGAAGGTGACCCCCAACTGGGGTAAAAATTCTGCCTGAAATATTTAATGCTCCCTCATCAGAAATCTTTCTTCAGGACACACGACATTATAACATGGTCAATGTACCTGAAAGTTCCTTGCTGGACGGATATATTTTATGTTGCCAGGATGAAAATAAATGAACAACTTTAAATCCCAGTGGCAAGAATACCTATGTTCTGGAGGAAAAGAGAGACTGATTTCCCCTCAGAAGTTTCCTAACCATGTAGATATCATTTGTATCCTTATTTAAGCTTTGACGTAACCTCTAAAAGCTTCCATTGCTCTAGAAATACCTTTGCAACATGTGGTAATATCCAACTCTTTGTCTGGAATGTAGTGATTTCTGTTTGTGGTTGCACAAAGGTGTCAAACTAGTCTCCCTTATAAAGAATGATAGTGAAGATAAGTATGCTGGGATGTTGAGTACTTCTCCCTCACCACATTTTGGAGGATCAAATCTTATCCTGCTTTGCTGCGGTCATATTTTGTTTACCAAGAAGTAGAGCCAGACTCCTTGAAGAAGCTTACTTCAAGCCTGCCCAAGTATGAACAAGTCCAGGGCTTCCAGGTTTCTCTTTCTTTCTAACTATTGAGTCCCAGTCACTCTCCACTCAGTGCAGGAATGTGCCACTAAATTAGCCAGTGAATGGTCACGCTGCAAGAAACAAGAGGTAAATTATCCTATGTCCCCAATACTGCTCAAAGAACTGGCAGTTCATAGATACAGAATAAATGTGGAGGTTACCTAAGGTATCTCTTCTGGCCAAGCACAGCCTGCTAATTTGCTACTTAATTGGTTTTGCTAGGCGGTGATACTCATTTACGACTTACTTGAATCCACAGAGTATGTGATGTTTTTTCAGTTTCTCACAACAGAAGGTGAGCACCGGCCTATATGATGTTGCCATTGATGTTTTGTGGTGAGCAGTCTCCAATACCGTTTTGTCTTTGACCCACTTTCATTGTACTTTATCTCAACAGAGGCAATATTAGCTACCATTTAGTTAGGAGAAGTGTACTTTTCTGGATGTTTTGAGCACTAATATGAAAGACTGAGATGATGTTCTGCCATCATGGCTTCCAGTGCTGTTGACCTTGACACCAGGTTTTCTCGAGATAGTTAAAATACTTATGCCATATTCCTCACTGAGTTCTGTGTTAGTACCTATAATAGTGAGTAGCATATTGACTTGCTCAAGTTTCGCCTTTTCATCTCGGAGAATTCCACAGACGCTCAAGATCAGAAACCATCTCCTTCACAGAAGCTGAGGTTGTTGGAGTCTGACACAGACCCAGTCGTTGACCTTGATGCTGAAACATTTGAGTATAAGGACATGAATCCCAAAAAGTGATATCTTCTGTGCTGACCCTGTATCATAATCCTAAATCCATTCTTTAAAGAATGAGGTAATCTCGACTTTGAAGGCTTTCTCTGCTCAAACACCAACGGATTTGGTGTGTGTTCATTTTCATGTTTTTAAACAGACACTGACTGTATGGTAGAGACCCAGACCATATTCTAAGCCTGCTATGTTAGTCTCCTGACATTCATACCAGGACCTTGGGAATTAGTGTGATCCCTCAGCTCATTCGTTGTTGACAATAGTGGCATACCTCAAGGGGAAAGCTTCATCCTCCCACATGGAAAACAAGGCAATATGTCTAGAGAGCTATTGAAAGGCAATTTACCAATCCACTGATGTTTCCCTTGGGCAGGCTCTTTTTTTCGGATGGGCTAACACCATTGCAATTATGGCAAGCCATGAATTTTGCCTTTCGCCTGAATTTAACAGCTTGAATAGTTTGCTGTCCACACCAGGCTTGGAAGACTACAGGTTTATCCGCGACTTAGGAAAAGAGGCAACAGCTGAGCAGAAACTGCCAGTGTCCTGAGATGTCATTGACACATCTGCATGTCCCATGAGCACTGTATTTTTGTTATAAAGCCCTAGGCTTGGTTAAAGTCTTCATACTTGAAGTAGGCGTAGTTATTGACTTGCAGTTTAGTGGAAATAACCTCTTTCATGACTAGGTGATACAATTGAAACAAGCACTGGCATAGCCAATAGGTCTCGCGTTTGGGACCTTATAAGTGTTTAGCTATGCAACAGTTGCATAACTAAATACTTATAAGGTTCCAAAAGCGAGACCTATTGGCTATGCAAAGCGACCATGCGGCCGCGAAAGTGAAAGTAATCGCGGTAAAGCGCGGCCTGCGCGCCCGCGCACTGTAGCTCTAGGCTGGCCTGGTAGCACTTTTTGGAGCCCTCTCAATAAGTCTCGCCAGACCAGCGCATGCGCTGGGTCAGGCGAGACCTAAAAATGGGTACCCGAATGGCCAAGTCATTTATAGCATCCAAGTGGTAAGGGACAGATTTCAGACTTTTTAGTTAACAACTTGAGCCAAATTTGAGCCCATGCCCTGCTTTTTGACTTCTAGTCCTGGAGGACAATGTACTTTATTGTAGTTGCTTTTATCTAGCACTTGATACCTCTGAAATGCAAAAGCACAGAGTGATGTTCTTATCCTATCTTCGGCTGCTATGTTTAAACATTTGACAGCAAATAGGAGCAAGGATTGTAATGCTTGAGCATTATATTATTATTGTTGAGTCGTTGGCAGGGTGGGGCATGTAAGTGTCTGTGAGAAGCTTTTTGGGGGTTATGCATGATGAGTAGTGGATTGTACTTCTCATGTCTCTGTGCTTTGTGTTGGTGTGCTTTTTAGAAAAATGTCTTCTTTATGGATTTGGGAAGCTATGTAGTTTGTTTTACATTGTTTCCTGTGGCTTGGAGGTCCTTCTTCTTCATGTCTGAAACGTGTATGTGGGAATTTGCATGTATGCATCTAGACTGGGGAGCATTAGAGTCCATTTGCCTCCACCTATGGGTGTTGCAGAAGATGGTGGCCTCTGTGCTTTTCTACAAATGTCCATCTCAGACATTGCAGCAGGCACTTGTACATCTCTTGCCCTCCTCCCTGCAGCTAGGTGTGGATGTGGGTGATAGCCAGCTCACATTTTTTATGTATCTCTGGTTTCCCCTGATGCTGTATTTTCTCTTCTGACCCCCTTTCCTGTGTTGTGGCCATCTTCCCTGGGAACCCAAGCCTTCCAGACACCCACTACACACCTCCCACCTGAACCAGACCAGATCATTCTCAGGGTGGTCACCAGGTAGGAAGCCCACAAAATTGGCCAGCAACAGCCCGAAGATGCGCGCTCCTTCTGGAATTGAGGAAGCCCTTAGACTTTTCAAAATGTAAGACTTCCTGGTTGTCTGATCAAGGGACTGCCCCCCACCTACCCCCACTTGATGCTGGTGCGAGGAGACCTCTGCACTAGCTTCAGGAGAGAAGAGACCGTATCAGGAGATCAACCTCTTCAAGGTTTCCTATTCTCATTCCAGGCCTAGCCTAAGTCCGGTAAAGCCAAGTTTATCCCAGATGCTTGATCGTTTTTGAGAAGGAAAACGTCTCCTTCTTTTATGATAAGCTAGACTGCGCCTGCTAAAAGAAGTGACCCAATTGATCCAAGGCAAAAAGATAATGTCTTGCTGTCTGGAAGAACTTGTGTGGTACTATCTCATCAACAGAGCTTCTTAGGATCCATGAGGTCACCCCAGCTGACTAGAAATAGCAAGAGAAGAAACACCTGTCACAAAGCGGCTCTATGACATTCACAAGTTGACGGTGTGCCTGTACCCTCCACAATCCAGCCGTGTTCTTGTGCAGTGCCTGTAACTCACCACATTTGTTGCTCCAGAATGACCCAGAAACCTTTGGTCTTTAATACAGCAGTGTTGGGTCCTATTCTATTGACTGGTGGTGTGGTCCTGAATTTGCAACCTTTTGATTCCTAATTCTTGCCTTTATGGGTTTGAAAGATATCATTGGTTGAAAGTACAGTCTCACAGTGGCTAGTAGTTCCTAATGTCACGGTTTATTCCTTATGGGAGCCCTGGAATAGGTGGCATCTCATCACTGGAAAAACTCCTCCGCACAAGGTAGCTTTTGAGGTATGGACCCCTGCTAGAAAAGAGCATTGTGAACTGGCCTTTTAGTTTCTCTGTCCACAACGTAAATTTCAGTTGGCTGCAGGACTCCAGAGAGTTGGCTGGTGACTCACACAGCAAGAAAGTTCCATGGACTCCTAAGGGTGGAAATCCTCTTATCTGGCTGGAGTTTTCCCCCCATTTTGTATGGCCATATTAGAGGGCTTTAGGGCTTTAGATTGTGCTAGTTGTCTTTTATTTTTGTGTTGCGTTCTTTTATTCCTGTGCATCTTTTGGTGGCAGAAGTAAGATCAGTAGAGCCCTACCTGTATCCAGTCATTTAAATCGCTCGACCCCCCCTTTTTACGTGTATATATGTATATATATATATATATATATATATATATATATATTTTACAGTGGATACAGAGCACTCCCAACTTTATCGACCTGAACTGTAGCATCTCCTGTAGGCTATCACTGGTCAAGAGCTCAAAACTCATTCCTAGCACTCAGGTCGAGCAAGCTATAATAATACATGGGGTTGGTTCTCTAGCTCAGAAGGTAGAACCTTTATGGTTTTCTTTGTTCATAATTGTAAGCATACTGTTTAATTAACTGCTATCGAAATCCTTTTCATCTTATAAAAATAAATCAATGACTGGGAATTCAGTGTAGTATGTGCTATCTATCATGTTGCATTGCATTTTGAGTTTGAGCCTTTCCATCTTGTAGAGTAAGCCTTAACTTCCCATTCGCCCTGCTTCAATTGTCCAATGCTGAAGGAGTGTCCTTGAAATTTCAAATAGTATTTTGAGCATTGGACATCGGTGGCAAACTGTCTTTACCAAGCATGGTAAGGCTGAATAACCTCTCACTGATCGAGTACCCAAAGAAAAGGCTTTGCATGTTTCTATGCTTGGAGTGAAATGAAATCCAGTGTGAGATATGCATGACAACTCAAGCATCTATCATCCTGGTGGAGTTAATTGGTATTTGTGCTTGGACAGGTGTGGTTCCATGTCATCTGATAGCCATCCTTTTGTGGGCGATTCGATTTTTATGTTGGTAGTGGTTAGGTGATCCTGCATCCTTTATTTAGAAAGAGACTTGTCTTCACTCCCTCTTCTTATCCTTTATTTAGAAAGAGACTTGTTTCCACTCCCTCTTCTGAATTCTAAGTGATGTGGCTATTCTTTTTGCTGGCTATAGGGAGCCAATGAATTGTTGAAACGGTGGAGTAATGTGCAAGTGTAGTCTTGTTGCTGTGTTTTGGATCTCTTTCAGTGCTTTGAGAAAGAAGAGTGGGACAGTAGGTAGAAACGATATGCATAGTCTGGTTGGGACGCAACAATAGTCGTGGTAGCCTGTAGCTTCTGAGGGAAACCTAGTTAAGGGTAAATGTCTGATTTTTGCATTCTTGATTCCTGTTGTGGACAAGGGACATAATAGAGTCCTGGATCATGCCCAGAGTTTCAATTTCAGTTGATGTTGATGGAAGAGACTTGCATTCCTGTGGGTTGGTAAATATCCATAATCCACAGGCCAGGATCACATTTTTTCAAGACTTGTGTTTAAAGCTACTCAGCATCTTTGTGGGTACCTTTTAAGCAGGGGTCAAGAGGAGTCTAGATCCTTTGGATTCAGTTTCCAAATGATTGCTGTCCCATTTGTATAGTAGTAAAGGTTTGGTCAATGCATCCGAGTTCTGGTAGCAGGATGAGTTAGTTAGAGGGTGAGGTTCAAGATGAGTTGAGATGTTTGAGCTTTATGGTAGTCCAGAGTCTATACTGAAAGGATTTGATGTGAACGAGACAGCAAAATCATTCTGTACCTATTGTATAGGTAGGTCGAGCTGTAAGCTAGCATGCTTCCTTCCATGCTAAATATATCCGAATCAAATTGAAATTGTCACATTCCTGAAAGCTTGTGGTCCATACGGTGCATATAATTAGAAATGCTTTTGGAGAAAAAACAGTTCTGTTGCCGGATTCTCAGTAAAGCCAAAAAAAATCCTAAAGATGTTTCTCTGTGTCAATTGTCCGCTTCTATTCCACCTTAGGAGATAGTTCACTGAGTAGCAGAGGAAAGTAAGGAATTTCCTCCGCATCCTTCATTGGTATGAAAACACCAAGACCCCTGTGCTATCTCAGTCTGACAGCTGAGTCAATGACACCAGTGCCCCATCCCATATTTCAGTAACATTGGCAGAAAGAACAATGGCATGTTCTCTTAAGAGCCATATTGGGTATGCCTATTCCTCTCTGTTGCCTTCTGAAAAGGCAATGATTAAGACGGCTAGCTCTGTTCTAGGCAGATCCTTCTCTTTCAGGAGCTCTAAACTGAAGGCGTTGAGGGATTAGCTGCAGGTCAGCACATCAGCTAGTTGTGCTTGGTTGATCATCAGAACACTTGCTTTCAATTTTGATTAGATCAAAACAGGAAGAACACAAGCAATTCTAATGATACACTGTTGGGCGCTATATTAGCAATACAGAATACTGCCCTTTTGTGGATATGCATGATGCTTCATTCATATCAAAGTATAAGAACTGTTCTACATCTGCCAAGGCCTTATGGCTGCTCTTTCCTGGAGGACTACCTGGTCCAGGCTGTGTCAAGAGAGGTAGTGTGGGTTAACGCCCCATTGACCTTGGGGACTTTGTTTATCTTGATTTTGCTATGATCTTACTGAAATTCTCTTTTGTGCCTCAAGGATTGCAGTGTTTTTCCACAGTGCAGTAGCGCTTGGCTGACTCCTCCACAGGGAGATAAAGATAAGAACCCTGGACCTGGAACACAACTTCAAGACAGCCTGGTGATTCCAGAGGCTATGGGACTACAAGCATCTGGCCTAGGAGCAGGTCCCCATACAGAACTACATGTGAAATTCCTGAAGTGCAATATGATTTATTATTGTTATCAGTTACGGGACCTCCAGCCTTAAATTTGTCCTGACACAACCATCCTGATATGATGGGCTCTTGCTCCTAAACCGTTATGATGCTCCTTTTTTCTGCTCTGTGAGCAGTTCTCATTCTTAAAAAATCCGTTTGAGTTCAGATGGGTGAGCGGGTCCATCATAACTTACTGCAATTCAAAGTAGAGTTTTTGGTCTTGAAAAGATCTCCTTTTCAGAGGTGAAATTTAAGGTGGTGATGCGTTATACCAATGTTACCGTGACCCTCTTCTACCTGTTAAAAGTAAAGCGGCACCCACTAACTTTGTGCTCAGTGTATACGTCCTACAGTAACAACTATTCAGTAACTTAAAAAGTTATTTGTGGTGCCCCTGACTCTTGGATTTAATTCCAGTGCCAGTATTTCTTTTCCTTTAAATCCTTTTAATTGATAACCTACAGTGAATTCAAACGTGATCTGTTTAAAGGACATTATTAAAACAATGTATTTACAAACCTAACAGAGCACCATTTTTGATTGTTCAACACATCAATCTAATATTATGTATTTGTTTTGTGATCCAAATGATTTTAGTCAAAGTTTATCATTGGAGTTGTAGTGCTAAAGTTATGGACACTAATCACAAGATTGATCCAAGTGACCAATTGGTGCTTAAAAGACTTAACAATACTGTGGTCTGGTCTGATCTGGACTAAACGGCTATATTTGAAACATCAGAATTGTTTTCGAAGGACTGAGTGTTTCTTGTATGTGATCCGTTTGGTTAAATGGAACAGTGTACCATGATTTTTTAATCTTATCTTGTTTGCTAAAATCATTTTTGTCAAAATAATCCACAAAGATTGCTGATTAATGAGTGGAGTGGCTTTTGCTGTTGCATATTGTGATATTCTGGTTTTCAGTACATTGTGTATGACTGTCCTTTAAACAGGTCAAGTAGTGCAATGATCTGTAATGAACTGATTTCATTTATAAACAAAAACAACCACATACGGGCACTAGAAATAAATCCAAGTGTTAGACACACAGCAAATAATCCAGGATGGCTTTTTTTACATTTAACATTATTTTATTATGCCCCATCTCCAGCAACATTAAAAATCCTTTATCCTGCATGCAAGAGTACCCACCAAATTTGTCATCTTTTGATGTTACTCAGACCTTTTTTCACAATACTATTGGCAAATGTGTGTTCCAGAGACGACATTTGATACTGCTGAGGTGTAGGCATTCTTGCTCCAGCAAACTTTTGTATGCCCACAAGGTCTGACTGGAATGCCAAGTGCTCCCCAGGTGGGCTGCCTAAGGTTCTGATCTTTGCTGTTATCGAGCAAGGCTAACGGACCTGATTGCTTTGTGGTACAGTTATACAAAATAATATTGTGCTGTGCTCACCCCCGACGCAGCCGGCAAATTCTTAAGAATCTTTGAGATTGTTTCACTACTTTCCACTATTTTTTAGACCTGCATCACCATCCTCCTCAAGCCTGTGAAGAATACTAATACCTAATGCTAGCTATGATACTAGCAAATTGCCATCAACCCAAGGTACACAGATTCATTCATGCAGACCAACCCTCCCTTACAATGGAAGATCTACAGGCATGCCTAGCTAACCTGAAAGTGAGCCTAGAAGAACTCACAACCTGGTTACCCCCGAGGGTGGACTTGGACAAAGACACTGCAAGAATTCCACAGACCTGCTCTGCGCCGATATGGCCAATAAACTAGATACAACTGAATCACAACTGGCAGCCCCTGACAGAACATGTTGGCTCATACTCACTACCATTACCCATCTGGAAATGAAAATGAATCTGGAAAAATGCAGTAAGCTGAAAACTGCTCTCGCCAGGACAGTACAAGAATTTACAATGTGAAAGAGGAAACAAAAAGACATCTATGCCTGCCTCTTGGACCTATTCCAGGGCATCTTTAAAGAAGAACCCTCCTTCCCAAACAACATAATAAGAGCCATAAATTAGGACATCGTTTAGGAGATTTAGGCTCAATTCCTAGGGATGTACTCGTGAATATTGCAGACTTCAAAATGGAGGAGAAAGATTGACTTGTTCCCATATTATAATAGCAAAGTCCTCCTCTAGCTGTAAATGCAGAATTTGCCTAATAACTCAAGGGCCTCATAATAAACGGGTCCGATATTGCTAACTTACTACAGCTCTTTAACTTACATGACGAGGCCAGGAAAGAACCATTACCAACTTTTAAATAGTTTGGAAATTGCTGCATCCGGTGAAGAGCTAATTCAGGCAGCTCAAAAGCCATGGGAGTATTCAGTGGAAGAAGCACAGGCAAGTTAAGGGAGTCTTGTAGTAGCCCGAGTTCAGCAAAGGTTATCAAAATTCATGCCACTACTTTAGTCTCTCTCGAGCAGCCTTCGTCAAAGGGTCCTATATCTGTTTTCCATGTCACTTCTGCCAATCTGCCAGGACCGTTATTAAGAAGGGTACAATATATAATGAGGTCCTTCAAAATGATAAATACTAATGGGTATATAGTCTGGAATGCTGCCTGGGGTTTAAATATGGCAATACAGTACATGATGCACTTGAATTCCATTGTGTCAAGCTTTCCATGGTAGACCTGAGGCATGGATCGAGGTTTAGTTCCATGCCAGCCTCTAGTTGTGAGTTATGTGCATGCCCAGATACCTGAAAATGTTGCTTAAAATGGCCAACTGGTTTTTAACCAGTTCACTGCAGAGTCACCTCGTTGTAGTGGATAAATACATGATTTATCCCAATTGATCAAGAGGCCAGGCATTCACTCAAATTTCTCTTGTATTCTAAAAAGACATTGCCTTGACCTGTATTTGGAATGAGGAGGACACACCCACTTTAACATGGACTAAGGGTCATTGGGTTTGTGCACAATAAACTAATGTATTTTAAGAACCTTGGTATAAAAATGTGACTGTTTCAGTATTTTAATTAGATATCCTGTGTATGGAAAGCCTTCTCGTCAACCAGCATGACTGTTCACTGTCTGGATAAAGTATGCACATTCACCCTGGCTAGGTTTAGTCTTCCTATATAATGTCTCATCTTGCGCTTCAGTTAAAAGCCATTTTGGTTCAAATGTACTAAGGGGGTATAGGTCACTGATTAACCAGTTGGCTGGATTTATTTTGGTCTCCACATTTATAAATCAAATGGGGCAAAACTCTCCTCAGCTGTTGGAAGGTCTTCCTGGTTTTGATATTACAATGGTAATGGCCAATCATAGATCCTCTTCAAGAAGAGACCCCAACTAAGGAGCCTCCTATATCGCTTGGAACAGGTGTTGGATAATTACTGGAGAAAGTTTTTTAAACATTTCAGTGTGCAATCCATAGGACAAAAAGTAGCTGTTGGGGTGTTGAACAGGGTTTGTTTCAAGTCTAAGCAGTCTTCATTGAAGGATGGGTAGATCAGGTAACTTCTCCTCCCATCATTTCATGTTGATTGGGCTTTTTCTTCTGAAAAAGTCCCTGGTAATACTCAAGCTTTCAGCTATTTCCTTTAAGGGAATGACTTTCACGTTGTTACACGTTCATACCCTGGGTACGATATGGCAGTGGTTATTCCAAACATGTGTATCTGGCATTGTGATGCCCTCCATCCCGTCTTTGCTATATCTAAAAGTTTATTTCATAGTTAGACAAAAAGACTATAGCTTCCTGAGTATAGATTCTTAGTGTGTCCTGTTGAATTTGTTCTCTATCTTGACTAGTTGGGTTTCCAGCCCCACAATGCTTTCCTCTCTGAATTTCTTTTTTCCATTTTGAGTATGACAGTGTCCTGCACCTTTTATGCCGTCTCATTTACAGACAGCTTCAGTGGTCTGTCAGAAACCACTTTTTATACAGTACTTCAAAGACCCAATGGTGGTTCAAGTTTGGAGTGCTTTTGTGTCAGCCTAATTTACCTTGCCCTTTTTTGTTGCTTTCCTTCCTTTTTAGGTTTGATCCATCCACAGGTGTATTTTGGTTTCCCTGTTGGTAGATTTATTATTGGTCCTGCTCCAAATACAGCATTTCATCTAAGAAAGCAGAGCCACGTTTAAACACTAGTTTGCTGTATTAGAGTGCCATCAAATGGTCACTAGAAAAGCTGTAGCAGAAATGTGCAAGATACAACATCAATCTTGACAGACACTGGAAACTATAATAAGCCAGCTTTGGCAATGCCAGTTGTTCTTGCTTGTATGTGAAGGTATGCAATATTGGCAATGCCTATGCTGTTATTCTTGTTTCTCCTCCTTTTAGTCCAGAATTAGTTGGTGGCATTTGCTTTCCGTAAGCGGGTACTTTATGTTCGAGGCATATGAGCTGTAGATCATATGCGTAAGCATAGATCGCCATCTGGTGTTGGGCTCGGATTTTTGCACTTTGTTTTTCTTCGAAGAAGTCTTTGTAGTCACGAGGTAGGTGACTCCTCCTTTTGGTGATAGTGCGCATGGGCATCGACTCCATCCTTAGATTGTTTTTTTCTGCATCGGGTTCAGATGTGTATTGTGGTGCTCCAGTTCGGTATCATTCTTGAACCCCTTCGACGCGCAATCCTCTCCCCTCTGCGATATTGTCTTAGATCGCGGTTTCCCAATAGTCGCGTATCATCCAAACTTGAAAGTCTTCGATTGGGAACTTCGAGGTGGGCTGTCGGGCCTACCCGTGCCGACCACGCCAGCAGTCGATGGAACGGACTCAGTTCAAGCTATGTCCCGGGTGTCGTGCTAAGTTTCCACGCACCGACTTGCACAAGGTCTGCAACCTGTGCTTATCCCCAGGACACGAAGAAAAATCCTGCGAGGCATGTCAATCATTCCGATCGAAGAAGACCATCCGTGATCGAAGGGCTCAACGCCACGAGATGCAACGCGGCAGCGGCTCTGTACCGGACATCTTCGGCGACCGTCCGGCCGCAGAAGCCGAAGAAGAACTGGTCTCCGTGTCTGAAGCAGACTCCGACATGGAAGAAAACCTGAGCGTCACTCTGGCTCCACGGACCATGAGTACAGACCCCCATGTGCCCACTCACGTTAAGGAAAAGGCTCCGGTATCACCCTCGCGCTCCGGTTGACCCTGTGAAAAGGTTTCAGATGCCCTGCCCTCCAGCCCGGAGGAAACACAAACATAAGCCTTCAGGCTCGAGCCGATCCCAGTCTGGTGCCCAACCAACACCTTTGGCACCGAAACATAAGGACAAACATGGGACTCCTCCCATGCGTCTTTATCGAGGACATCTCCGACACCGAAATCCTCGGAGCCGAAACCCTCCAAACCAAAAGAGCCGGAACCAAAGTCCTCCAAACCAAAATCCTCGGAGCCAAAACGCTCCACACCTAAAAGCTCGGAGCCGACAACCCCAGCGACGAAAAGTTTGGAGCTGAAACAAACCACTCCGAAGGCTACACAGCCTAAACCGGCTAAAGCTAAATAACTGGATCCCAAACACTCGGCGCCCAAAGACTCTGAACAAAAATCTTCGATACCGAAATCCACTCTCAAAGGAACAGACTCCTTCCAAAGAACTTCCATCTGAAGAACCACTTTTGGACCCAAAACAGAAAAAACTCCGTATTGAAACCAACACTGGACACCTTATGGCTACTCTTCCCAAAAAACGGAAGGTAGACCTCCCACAAGAGGCCCCTTTAACTCTTAAGCAAAAAAGAGACATGGGTACCGACCCTTCTCCCCCTTATATATCTCCATCTACTCCTCCTATTCAAAACTTCACACCATCAAATTCACCACCACCACAGTCACTTGACTCACAGGATGACGATTCCGATGATGGTGATGGCATTGGGGAAGATGATGATCATCATATCCCGCAAGACCCAGACATACCACACAATACTGACCCATGGGATGACTATGATAAAGACCCAGATCTACCAAATGACCCTGATCTATATCCCTCTAGGCCTTCCCCACCTGATGACAATATTGGCTTTGCGCAACTTATCAATAGGGCTGCCCAATATCATGGGGTGAAACTACATAATGACCCTCTAGAAGAGAATTTCCTTGTAGAAACCTTCACACATTTCCAGAGGTCTACCAACACACTACCCATGCTAAAAGGCATGTTAAGACAAACTAAGTATTCAAGGACCCAGTTAGTGCCCGACTAACACCTCGGTAGATAAAAAATACAAGGCTGCTTCTACAGACCCTGTATACATAAAAGGTCAGTTACCACTAGACTCTCTTGTTGTGTCTAACGCCCGCAAGAGAGCAAACTCTCAAACAGGTGATGCTCCTCCTCCTGATAAGGAGTCAAAACTTATCGATGCCTAAGGGAAAATGGGTAGCTTCCCAAGCCTCCAACTCGTGACGTATTGCCAATGCTCAAGCTCTATTGGCACGTTACGACAGGGCACATTATGACAAATTAGAAAAACTTCTACAACATTTGCCAGAAGAACATAAGGCCAAAGCTAACGACCTCATTCAGGAAGGGAAGCTCATCACAAACACTTCCATAAAATGCACCCTAGATGCTGCAGACACAGCCTCGCGTGCTATCAAGACTAGCATACTTCTGCGGGGACACGCTTGGCTTCGAATCTCCGGGTTCAAGCAGGAGGTACAATCCTACTTCATTGGAAAAAAATGAAGAAAGAAGCTGACACTGCAAAATCCATGGGAGCCCTACAATTACCTCCTAGCAGGGGTTCCTTTCGTCGCTCCTTCTACAGTGGTGACTCAAACACAATGTCAGAAAATCCCTCCTCCTCTTACAAGGGGAACAACCAATCTAGCCCCTCCAGGTGCTATTTTCGAGCAGGTTACAGAGGAAACAATAACAAAGGCAGAAAAAGAGGTAACTCCACCTGCACTTCCCATGCCAACAAACAGTGACTTCCCCCACACTACCCCCGACCACTCCACTCCTGTCGGGGACGTCTCTCATGGTTCCTACCTGTCTGGAATTCAATCACCTCAGACAGGTGGGTAATACAAATTATCCAAAATGGTAATTGCCTGGAACTTACCAGCACTTCACCAACAATCCATCCAAGAGAGCGGGCAATGTCACTAGAACATCTCACCCTGTTAAAACAAGAGGTTCTCTCTCTGTTAGACAAACATGCAATATAACCCGTCCCCTTACATCACCAAGAGACAGGAGTGTACTCCCTATACTTTTTGGTTCCCAAAAAGGACGGCTCTCTCAGGCCCATACTGTACCTCAGACAGATAAACCTCTACATTCAGTCGGGATCACTTCCACATGGTCACCCTTCAACAGGTGCTCCCACTGCTTCAGCACGGCGAATTTCTTTCCACCCTAGATTTAAAGGACGCCTACTTTCATATAGATTTAAAATCCAACACCTTCCCTAGTGTTCTCACAGACTGGAGTTGGAACAGTAAATTATACTATTCCAACATCCAGCGCCCCCCTCCACAAGTTGTTGTTCCGACTTGCGGAGTAATGGTATGTGGAATCACAACGCGATCGTTGTAACGACCGCATTGTGATTCCCTGCGGGGAAAAAGACTGCGGGATGACGAGATAGATTCACAATAGACACGCGCAAAGCTCTTGCGTACCCCAACCCAGTCAGAATGCCCAACATGCAAACACTGATATCACAATTTCAACCGCAATTCTCACTACCAGCCCAAGTGTTAATGCAGTCGATCGGAATGATGGCATCTTGCATTCTAATTGTTCCTTAAGCAAGACTCCAAATGCGTCCCCTTCAGGAATGCTTAGCATGTCTGTGGAACCAGGCTCGAGGTCACTTAAACGATCTGGTGTTGGTGGACGGCTGCACTCCTCGCTCTCTGCAGTGGTGCAATACACAGAACCTTTACAAGGGACGGCCGTTGATCGATCTGGTTCCACAGATAGTGCTAACAGCAGATGCATCCCTCACTGGTTGGGTAGCTCATCTTCAAACACACACCATTCAGGGCATGTGGACTCTACAACAAAAACAGCTCCACATAATTTATCTGGAGCTGCTTTCAATTTTTCTAGCATTAAAAGCTTTTCAGACACATCTAATAGGCAAAGCTGTTCTAGTTCGTACAGACAACATGACAGCAATGTACTCCATACAAAAATAGGGAGGGACACACTCTACAACTTTCGCACTTAGCTCAAAGCATTTGGAGGTGGGCCATTCCTCAAAACATATACCTCCTTGCCCAACATCTCCCATGAGTAGACAATCAGATTGCAGATCTACTCTGTCGTCAAAGACAACAGATCCACGAATGAGAACCACTTTCCCAAGTACTCCTCCCATTCTTCAAAAATGTGGGGCTACCCAGAAATAGATCTGTTTGCCACACACCACAACGCCAAATGCCCAAAGTTCGTGTCCAGGTATCCACACCCATCATCCAAAGTCCATGCACTATGAATGAATTGGTCAGGGAAATTTGCTTACGCTTTTCCACCTCTTCCACTAATTCCATTAGTGGTTCGGAAGCTCACTCAACAATCCCTCACAATGATCCTAGTTGCTCCCACATGAGCTTGACAACCATGGTTCGCAACCCTGTTGGAACTATCAGTAGTTCCTCATCAAAAGTTACACCTCTCCCCCAAGCTTCTCACTCAGAATCACATCCAGATCCCAATCAACTCAACCTTGCGATCTGGCACCTAAAGTCTTAGAATATGGCTACCTTAACCTCCCATCAGACTGCATGAACGTAATTAAAGAGGCTAGACGTCCTACCACTAGAGCATGCTATGCTGAAAAATGGAAACAATTTGCAATTTATTGCACTAAAAACCAAATCAATCAATTAGATGCCTCATCTCAAAATATCATTTGCTATCTGTTACACCTACAACATGCTAACTTAGCATATACGTCTATACGATTACATCTTGCTGCTATAGCAGCTTACCTACAAAACAGACAACACTTGTCTTTGTTTCCAGTACTCGCTATCAAAGCCTTTATGGAAGGACTCAAAAGAATCATTCCTCCTAGACTTCCACCTTCTCCCGTGTGGAATCTTAATATAGTCCTTACAAGACTCATAGGCCCACCATTTGAGCCTATGCACAAATGCGAATTACAATTTCTCACTTGGAAATTAGCATTCCTTATAGCTATCACATCTCTTAGAGTTGGTGAGCTCCAGGCACTAACCATACAAGAACCATTTTTACAAATTCACCAAAATAAAGTGGTTCTTAGGACTAGCCCACATTTTTTACCCAAAGTTGTTTCTGCTTTTCATCTCAACCAGTCTGTTGAGTTACCAGTCTTTTTTCCTCAACCAGACTCAGTAGCAGAACGTGCTCTTCACACATTAGATGTAAAATGAGCGATACTTTATCACATTGAAAGAACCAAACCTTTTAGGAAGACAAAACAACTCTTTGTTGCTTTCTCACCATGCACGATGGATAGTTAAGTGCATACAGAGATGCTACCTCAAAGCTAAGCGCACCTTAACAGTTCCCCCTAAAGCGCATTCTACACACAAAATAGGGCTTCCATGGCATTTTTAGGAAACCTACCCTTAAATGACATTTGCAAAGCTGCAACATGGTCTACACCACACACATTCACAAAGCACTATTGTGTAGATGTGTTAGCTAGACAATACGCTAGTGTGGGCCAGGCTGTTTTAAGAACACTATTTCAGACCACTGCAACAGATACAGGTTAGCCACCACTTGTGAAAGAACGCTGTATAGTCTATTCTAACACATATGATCTATAGCTCATATGCCTCTAACGGAAAATGCTACTTACCCAGGATGCATCTGTTCTTGGCATATAGATCTGTAGATTCATATGCACCCACCAGCCTCCACGGGTACCTTTACCTGTTGCAGTATTATCTTACTTGGATACACTATACATGGACATCACTTTCTACTCTTACTAACTCCATCACCCTCACGGTAAAACAATCTAAGGATGGAGTCGATGCCCAAGTTCACTGTCACCGAAAGGAGGCGTCACCTACCTCGTGACTACCAAGACTACTTCGAAGAAAAACAAAGTGCAAACATCTGAGCCAAAACACCAGACAGCGATCTATGCTAACGCATATGAATCTACAGCTCTATATGCCAAGAACAGATGCATACTGGGTTAGTAGCATTTTCCATCCCTGACATCAAGGGGGATGTCTACCCCCATTGCTCTCCTAAGCGACCTTGGTACTATTTAAAATTAAAGATTGTTTGAGCCCAGTTGGCCCATAGTTTAGTCGTGTTCATATGCACATGCACATGGACAGGGGTATGGGCATGGATTTCTAATGGCTGTGAAAATGTTGTTTACCAAAACTAGTATTCCAACCTATCGTACCTTAACAAAAACGTTTTAATTCCCTTGGCAAATGGCAGCAACTGTGGAATTACATTGTTGCTTGTTAAAGCAGGATCATTTTCACGTATATCACACACACTACCCTAATCCATTTTTGGCAGTTTTTTTTTATATACAAATTATATTAGTTTTCAAAGAATATACTCGTATAACATTTCCCCAAAAGGAAAACCATCAATATAATTTGAAAGACAGCCCTCCTAGTACTTTATAAACTTAAATATTCCCACCACTTTCCCCATGCCTTTGTATGCTTCCGTGGACATCCTATTGATCGATATATTGTGTTCCAATACAGAGTAATGTTCTGTCTCCCCATGTTCCCTCAAAGTTGTCAACAGAGCAATTCTGGGAAGTCGTTCCACATGGTTGCCCAACACCCGGCCAAGTACTGCAAATACTTTACCCCAGTATCATTGGATCGGTGGACATTCCCAAACAACGTTGAAAAAGTGAGCCTCTACTGCTTTACACCGGGGACACAAAGGGGTCTTCAATTTATTAGCTTGCCATAATATGACCTGTGTCAGATAAGTCATGTGGAGGTAATGAAGTTGTATCATTCAGAGCCTGGAGGGTATGGCTAGGGTTCTGAGAGACACTTTTTTGGCAGTTTTGACTTAAACAACAGGCATAGCAATCTTTTGCTTCATTAAGATCTAATTGGTCTTGTCCAGAGCAAGATGGAATCGACTTGAGTTCACGCTGCTCGGCTGCTCACGCCGGACACGTAACGATCGGCTAGCTGCCCTGCGCCTGCCTTCCGAGATGCCAGAGAGCTGTGTTTTCTGCTCTACAACGCGAGCTCAGAGAGCGCTCCTCTTGGAAGGGGGGCTTGTATCGGGGATTTCATCCCGGCGGAGGGTTAACTGGCCCGACTTCATTTCACGCAAAAAGCTGGTGGGAAAAGCACTGGCCACGCTGCATGTCTTTAAGCATCTGACTCTGCGCTCGTTTCCTTTGGCATTGTTTGCATCCATCTGCGGGGTAAGTGACCCTCGGGACCTTTGGATTACCTTTCTCAAGGATTTCTGTGAGGTGAAGCTGCTGGAACACAGAAGGAGCATCATGAGCACACATGGGGCTCGAAGAGGCTCCAAACAAAAGACTCCTGTTACTGCTTTGGACCCCAAAGATGCAAAAAAACGCCAAAGATGTTACCGCCACTGCCACGGAGGGAGCTCCAAAATCTAAAAACTAGGTCAGTGGGGACAAAAAAACGCAGGGGAAACACGGGGGCAAGTCAGGGGGGGGTGCTCTGCCCCGAGACATAAAAAACGCCGAGATCTCTCTTCCCCCCCCCCCCCCCCCCCCTGCAAAATTATTTCTGGGGATTAAAAAAAACAATCCAAACCCCAGTTTGAAACCCCTATCCTCTCTTATTACCCACTCACCAGTAGACTCTGCTAAGGCTGAGATATCCCAGACAAAGAATAGAGCGGACCTTGGTGCTCCATCCATTTCACTAGATAATGACCTGATCGAACTAAGAGAGCCCATAGGGATTCGGAATGGACCTTCCCCCGTCTTGGCGCCAGTACCATTACCTATGGACAACAATATCTTTTTGTCACAGCCTTCCCAACAGATACAGGAACAGGAACCTGAAAATATACATAGCAAGAACAACTCAGAGGTCCCTCGGCTCACCTCTGATCTCGATTCCGGAGTAGGGACTTACAAAGTAATCCAGAATCTGTCGGCACCCCCTGGCTCACAGACTCCCTGGACCCCTGAAACAGGAGGGGAAGATTTCTACTCTGTCTCGGACAGTACTCCAAATTCCTCTAACGATGATGTCTCTGGAGAAGCCAGCGAAGAGGATAGTGAGAGCTCACTCTTTAACACAGGCACAGTTCAGCGACAGAAAAAATCCACCAGCAAAAACAGACGCCGCAGTCACTTAAAATGGGATTATTCCGAATCTCGGGTATCGTACCCCTTAGATGAAGACGACTTAAACTCTACTCAGTGGGGTAGTTCCAAGAGCCTACATGTTGAAATGGCTGAACCCTCTTTAGCTTCTATCTTGACCTCCATTAAGGAGTTTCATGAAGAAGTACGGGCGGACAATCAAATCGCCAAGAATGCTGCCAAAAAACTGCAGGGTGGGTTAAGGCGTCTGAACAAAACCTGTGTAGACATCAGCGAATGGGTTTCTATGGCAGAAGCACAAATTGACCACCTGGAAACTGACGCTCTGACCACCAAGGAGCAGGGAGCGTCTAATACCGCCTGTATGATGGACCTGATGACAAAAATGAAGGACCAAGAAAATCGCCAGCGCCGGAACAACCTCCGCTTTCTTGGTATTCCGGAGGGGAAGGAGGGGGACGACCCCCGGCGCTTCATAGTTCAACTGCTTAAAGACTCCTTTCCAGACCATCCAGGTTGGGATTGGGACTATGAAGTCCAGAGGGCACACCAATTCCCCTTTTATCAAAAGAGACAACATAGCGGTGCCAATGCGCCAGCAGGGCAGCCTAGAGCATTCCTCGTCTACTTTGGGAACTTCTGCCTTAGACAGATGATATATGATCAGGCCCGCTTTAACTCCAAGAAAGGAGCAAATGGTGTAACATTTTTTGCCAAACCAGATTTTTGCCACCAGACCGTTGAACGAAGATGGCGCATGAGACAATTATTCTCCCCTTTTCAACAGCTGGGGGCAGAAGTGTTTCTCATGGTCCCCTCAAGGCTCAAAGTAACGCTAAACGGGAGCACTAAGGTCTTTCTCTCCGAGATTAAGGCAGGGGAGTATTTGGAGGGACTGAAAAGCAACAAGAACAAGTGACAATCATTCGCCAGGGCTTACAAATGAAGTCAGACTTTAACTTCTTTTTTTTTTTCTCTCTTTCGACTCTTTCGTGGCTACACTTGTCTTTTTCTTCTTTATGATCAAAACTGGCTTTTCGCCTTATTCTCCACTGTGGGGGGGTTGTTTTTTTTTTTTTTTGCTCTTTAGGCTGTTGCTACATTGCTCCACTTCGCTACGTCACTACTGAACACAGCCAAGAGAAAGGGGCATGCGGCCGAATCTACAAACTAGAGCCATAGAGTATTTTAAATCCGGCGTGGCTGGCAGTCGGGGCTCAAGTTGATTTTCATCATTCAGGCTCTGCCTGATTGCTCGAAGAAGGGGGGGGGATGGGGGCGGGGTGGGAAAGGCACTGTAAAAGAAAAGTTTTGCACAAATAAACTCATCACGAGTTCTTTAAACTCCTTCTGCACATACATATGTATATTTAAGATGCATTTCCCATGGCATAAGATAAGATACCAGGAACCAGTAGCATTATTATTATCCTTTGGCTTCTTTTTTTTGTTCTTTTTTTCTCCTTAAAAATGGCTAAGGTAAACTCTCTAAGAATTGTCTCTGTTAACGTCTGCGGGCTAAATGACCGTTCAAAAAGACAGAGCGTGGTGCTTGGGCTTCGCTCCTTGGGGGGGGGGGGGGGGGGGGGACATTAATTGCATCCAAAAAACTCATATCGAGGGCTCTCAGAGATATCTATTAGACTCCTTGGGTTTTCAAGTCTTAGGGGCCACTACACAGGGTTCAAAAAACAAGGGGGTAGGCATTTTGGCTGAAAAAAAACTTTCCATCTTTTCACCCAGGGTCAAGTCTGACCCCTTAGGCAGATGGGTGATCACCGAGTGCCACGTTTCTAACAACCCCCCTTTTACCCTCTGTTTAATTTATGGGAGTAATCTAGACTACCCAGGAGTTATAAATTTGGTCTCCGGGGAACTAGCACACTGGCCCACTCCCATTGTCCTCTGTGGCGATTTGAATTTGCATTTACCCTCCAATTGGGCTAGTACCAGTCATTGGAAATACAAGGGTAGGAAACCACAGGTATACCAGGCCTTGTCAGACCTCGCACAGGTACATGGTCTAAGAGACTGCTGGGCAAGCTTAAACCCCTCCTTGCCAGGGTATACTTTTTACTCGGCTCCGCACCGCACTCTTGTTAGACTAGATTATTTATTTCTTTCATCCTCGATTATTAATAATTGCACTATTGAAACGGCTCCACGTTTCATGTCTGACCATAATCCCCTTATCATCAATATTACAGGCCTAGGGAAAGTCAAATCAGTCTCCACCTGGACCTTTGATAGAGCTCGACTCCAGGATCAGATGTATAAAATACATATGCAAGGATGGCTAGAGGAATTTCTGGAATTCAATGCTGGCTCTGCCCCTCTTATGACAGTTTGGGAAGCACTAAAAGCGGGGATCAGGGGCGAAACCCTGGGCTTCTCAATACGCAAAAATAAAAAAGAGAAAGCGGTGTTAAACAACTTACATGGAAAGCTCAGGGTTGCTGAAACTAAGCTAACTCATTACATCCAGACCGGACAAAACATCGACACAGTACAGAAGGAGGTAGTGTTGGCCAGAGCCGAAATTGGGGCAATCTTTGCAGAAAAGATCGCTGCAAAATGGGCAAGTACCCGGGAGAAAAGCTACGAGTGTAGTGACAACATTGGACACCATTTGGCCGTCAGGAAAAGGCAACAGGTCTCCTACAACGAGATTCGCACGATTAAACTTCCATCAGGGGTTGAGACTAATAACACAGATCATAACCGAAACGGATTTCAGGATTTTTATTCCAAGCTTTATACCGAAGAGATCTGTGGCCCTAGCGACTTAATTGCTCTGGAGACCACTAATTACCTTAACGAGGTGAATCTTAGATCTCTTTCCTTGGAAGACACGAACAGATTAGACATAACTCCTACATGGGATGAGATATTGGAGTCCCTTAACAGTTTGCCTGACGGGAAAGCCACTGGGCCAGATGGTATCCCAGTAGAATTTTATAAGTCCTTTGCCTCACAGATTAAGACAATCTTTACAGAAGTAATAACATCTATTTTTAACGGGACTTTACCACCAGCATCCTGGTCCATGGCCTGAATAGCTATTTTCCCAAAGAAGGACAAATGTCCAACAGAGATGAGCTCATATCGACCTATAACGCTCATTAACTGCGACTCAAAAATCTTTTCCAAAATATTAGCTAATAGAATCTCTTCTGTGGCCGAATCATTGGTTTCAGAGTGGCAGCACGGGTTTAGCCCGAAAAAAGGAACAACAGAACATGTCAGAAGGGCCATTACTCTTTTTGACGCCGCACAGGCTGCCGGAGACCCGATGTCACTTACACTCTTGGACGCTGAGAAAGCCTTTGATCGGGTCTCCTGGCGATTTCTGTGGGCGGTCATAAAGAGAATGGGATTTGGACCTAAGATCACGCAGGCAGTACAAGCCCTCTATGTAAAACCAACAGCTTGTGTTTCTGTCAATGGACAATTAACCAGTCAGTTTAAGATCTCCCGGGGTACCAGGTAGGGTTGTCCTTGTTCTCCCTTGTTATTTGCCCTCTATCTTGATCCCTTTATCAAGCAAATAGAGAGAAACAATGAGATCCTCCCAGTTTATTTTCATGGCAGCTGTACCAAGATCATGGCTTATGCCGATGACCTGGCCATCACTTCACCTGACCCTTCAAACACCATAGTGGCTCTTGAAAACGAGGCGCTAAAATTTGGGAGGCTTTCTGGCTATGCTCTGAATCAAAATAAAACCCAAATAATAACAAATAACCAAGCTTTATGGACTGACTTTCGAGTTGTCTCTAAAGCCAAATACTTGGGAGTTTCTATATCATCAAATTTGGATGAAATTGTCAGACAATCTAGCCCCTCTAGCACTACACACAAAAAAGGCTCTGAAACAAATTAACAACTTACATTTAATGTCATAAAAATGACATACTTTCCAAAACTTTTGTATTTCTTCCGCACAATACCCCTGGAGTTCAGTAAATTCAATTTGTTAAAATTTCAACAAATCTTTACACAGTTCATCTGGTCTTATTCCCAACCCAGGAGGGCATTAAGGCAGCTCTGTCTACCAAAGGAGCGAGGGGGCTGGTCCTTTCCCAATATTACACTCTATTACTGGGCTTCTGTGCTACAATATAGCACAGAATTGCTGAAAGAGGCTCCATCTCCCCAGACCATAGGGCTCCCCTCGCCTATTCAGCTACTGCTGGGTGAACAGACCTGGGGCTGCCTACTTCGGGAGACCACTTACGGATACTACAAAAGGGTGAGATTTAAGTCTCTACTAAACTCTTTTAAAACCTTTCGCAGCATCCGAAAAATTCTCGGGTTGGGTAGAATTAATTTTTACACTCCCACGCTGAATAATGGCAGTTTACCTGCTATATTCGGCAGGGCCTACTTTTCAGACTGGCACAAGGCCGGAATACTGAAATTAGGCGACCTTGGCACTTGTGAAGGGGTGGTTCCTTTTTCAGAGCTATTGGTTAAGTTTAAACTTAAAAGTGAAGATGCTTTTAAACACTTTTGTATATCTGACTTTTTGTCCAGGAAGGCTGGGGGGCCCTCTGGCTTCAGGGAAATCGACATGCTGAACATCTTACGTAAGCCAGTTGCGCCGCGAATTGGCTTATTATATAATATAATAAATAGACAGACCCCTGACGACCTACAGAATATAGCTGACAAATGGTCCAGTAAAACTGATACTCCTAACACTACTTTCTTTAACTCACTTTCCCTCTCACAGAATATTCTAATCTCAGCCAAACTACAGGCGCAACATTTTAAAACTATTTTTTTTCTATATCTTACCCCTAGTAAGATTGCTAGGTGGGGTTCTGGTCAAGGCACCCTCTGCCCGAGATGTGCGGAACACGGGGCCAACTCTATCCATATTTTTGCCACATGCCCAAAACTCTCGATCTCTTTAAACAGAATACAGGAATTCTTAAAGGAAGTCACCACTCAGCCCATAATATTGAATCCTACCATCATTTTGCTAGGAACGCAGATCGAGTCCTCCCAGATGAAAAGAGATGGTTTAAATTTCATTGCCATGACTGTTTGGAGGCTCTGTGTGGCTTCCTTCTGGCTAGATCCAGAGCCTCCATCGTTCTCACACTGGCTAGCCCGTTTTATTGCCACATATTATTTAGAAATTGCTATATATGCAAAGAAGGGAAGAAGGGGACGGAGGAAGGGATTAGAGATTTGGGAAAAAATGAGCCTATGGCTTGCTCAGTCAGGATAATGTATGCGCTTTTTTTCCTTGTTTTTTTGTTTTATGTTGTTTTCGTCTCTTTTTCTTTCTCTGTTTATTGTGTTTTTTTCTTTTCTCTTAATTACACGCAAGTTTTTCTTTTTTTGTGGGGTTGGGGGAGGGGCTTCATTTTTTTGTAATGCTTATTGCAATTTTCCTTTTTTTCTGTACTGGCAAATAAAAATAAAATAAAAAAAATAATAAAAAAAAAAGATCTAATTGGTCTTTCATGAGACATTATATGGTCTCCTTAATATGTATCCCCCAAACATAGATCAGTGTTATTTTGTACGAAAAGCAATACAATAGCTTCTCACTAGCACAAAAAGGGAGCTAATGCTGGAGATAGATTCTAATTTGGTTGTGACCCACTACTAGCCAGACCTAAAAATAAATCTCTCTAGGGGCAGGTGCCACGTCCAGCAGACTCAAATTGGAAATGATAATCTGGGGTCTAGTGAATGCCTTAAGATAACACCATATCGAGGAGAAGGACTACACTACTCCTGCTTCCACAACTTGTGTTGACTATATTTTCACCATACATGCGATTCTGTGCACCCTTGGTAGGACAGACCTCCTTGAAATATCGATTTATTTTGGAACATGCACATGTAGAGATGCCCCGACATGGAACGGGGGTGAGGGGATCATCCATGTTACAATCCAAGTAGTGGCCATCCATATAACCACACATATAGCAAGGTAGAAACAAAAGTTCAAAATCTGATAGAGACTTTTACCTGCAGATTCCTTACTTGGCGCGGACTGAATCCGGAACTTTTTCGTGAGCAGTACCCCTGCACGCTGGTAGGTGGCGTCGATCTGCTTCGCTTGTGTCATCATAAGTGACATTGTAGTACCTATATAGACTCACCAACGTCCGTTATTTCTCTCCGGCCCAGCCAGCTCTGATCCAGAGAAGAGCTACCCCTCAGTCACTGTGTGATTGGATTATTTTATTTTTTTTACATTTTGGCAAGTGTTTTTTTGAGGTTTTCTTCCTGGCGTTTTAGGAAGATGTCATCTAGGAAGACGGGATTCAAGCCCTTCCGAGCCTGTCATCGTTTGATGTCTGTGACTGATCCGCACCTTGTCTGACTGTGGTGTTTGGAGCGCGACCATGACCGAAAGTCGTGCTCCAAATGCCGTGCATGAATCCAATGGCTTTGAGGGAGCGGTCCCTAAAGCTCCTGGCAGCCCGGCATGCAACACCTGGTAAATCAAGGTCCCGGTCAAGAGGAAGGTCCTGGGAATGCTCACTGATTCAGAGGTCGTCATCCCATTCCAAGTCCTTGGAACACTCAGATGCGTCGAGGCACAAGACGAAGTCGTTGAAGAGGTCTTCAACTTCTCCTTCTCCGTTGGATGATTAGATGAGGGAGCATCGACATTCAAGGCCTGTATCTGATGTAGAGCCCTCACCTGGGCTGACTCAGTGCCTCCCTGAGTTTACAGGATCTGGATTGACCCCCCCTCCCACTATGAGGCCAAGTGCCACATATTTGGGCGGCCTGATCACTCCAGTGCACCTTCGGGCCATGCGGGGTCAGAAGAGACCCCATCTGGTCCCGCACTAGTGGCTCGGGCCCCAGCTCCAGTGGACCCCCAGCACCAGTGGAGCTATTCCTGGATCTGGACTGGTGTCTGTTGTACCAACTCAGCCTTCCCAGACTCCTACACTTCCGGGTGCCACCAACACCCACCGACGGCGCCATCCCACTTGGGATCCCCGACTCCGATACGAAGCCGAATGGGCATCTGCCGATGCCAACAGGACCTTTGCCTCCTAGATTAGAGACTGAGCCCTATTCCTTTGGGCTGAGACTCAGGAAAGAGTGTGAGTTATCCCTGGACCCTGGAGAATACCAGCCATATGAGGAATACACTAGCATGGGCTGGTGTGAGGAACTGGGTGAAGCTAGGGCACTGGATCACTCTCCAAATTCTTGTATGCTTTTTCCCTTTGCTATGGAGGAGAGAGCTTCATATGTAGTGGTGGTGCGGAGGGCGGCTGAGGTCCTTGATCTTCAGTTTCCCTCAGTGGCAGTCAAGACTTGTGTCTTGACAGATGCTGCAGCCCGGAGTCTCCACATCTGAGCCGCTATACTCTTTCAATGACTCCCTTACTGTCGTCCTTTTGGGGACTTGGTCCAAACCCAACACAGGGGCTCCTGTGAATAGGACGATTGTCCACCGCCCCACTCCAGGGGACCCAAATGTCCTTGCCCAACACCCTACCCTAGAGACCTTGGTGGTCCAGGCCTCAATGTGGCACAGCGCATTCCCTACCACTACCCCAGCTAGGGGGTCCAAGAGGCTGGATTCTTTGGGGAAGAAAATGTTTTCTTCCACTAGCCTGGCGTTGTGGTTCATGAACACAGCTTGCCTTTTGGGCCATTACTCCCACACTCTGGGGGACACGGTTGTGCAAGTGCTGCCACAGGTCCCGGAGGAGGCTCGGGCCATACTTTCAACCTGTTGCCGACAGGAGAGATGCATCAGAGTTCTCAATATGATACGGACTTGACACGACCAACTCACTGGGCAGAGCAGTTTCATTTATGGTGGCCCTGAGATGCCACACCTGGTTGAGGATGACTGGGTTTTCGTGCGATGTCCAGGCTTTCCTTATGGACATGTCCTCCGATGGCACTCGTCTCTGTGGAGGCAAGGTGGATTTGGCGCTCGGGGGGCCTCAAGGACTGTCAGGCTACGGCCAAGTCCTTGGGCCTCTCAATGCCCCACGTCACCCTCAATCTGCCTTTCGCAGCTATGGAAGGGGCTTCAAGCCGCACTAATCTTCTCCAAGCCACAAAGCCATGCATGCTCCCCAGCCTCTGTGTATATGAGGGCACAGTACCAACAGACCTTGTGGTTCAGGAAGCCAGCGGTCTGGTCAGTCCGCCACGGCAGCTGCAGCCTCCAAACCTTCCGAATCTACCCCTTTACCACCAGGGACATCCAGTTGAAGGCAGGATTCGCCATCACCTGTTCCACTGGCGGTCCATAACATCAGACAGGTTGGTTTTCCAGATTGTCCCAACGGGCTACGCCCTCCCTTTCGAGAATACCCCCTTCCTCCAAGCCACCATCTCCCAACCAGCTGACAGAGGATCATCTATCCCTTCTCCGCCAAGGGAGCCATAGAGAATGTTCCAATGCCAGAAGTAGGTTGTGGTTGCTATTTCTGCCAATTTCCGATTCCCCAGAAGGACAAAGGCCTTCTCCGTATTCTAGATCTGTGGGCCCTAAACCTCTTCCTCAAGCATCCTTCTAGTGACGCATGCCAGATGGCATATGCAGACTCTGTAATGGTACCTGAAGTTCCACTGGGCGATGCATCAGGGAAATCTCTATGAAATTGTCCAGATCTCAGAGGGAACTGCAAAAGATCTGCAGTGGTGGCTAACGAACCGCAATTGGGTCGGAGGCAGATGGCTCTCCCTTCCCCAACCAGATCTGACAGTAGTAACCGATATGTCACTCCTGGGATGGGGCTCCTTTTGGCATGGTTACCCCCCCACTTTATGCCTAACTCTGAATCTTTGACTGAATGTCCACTGTGTTCCTGCTAACCAGGTTCCTAGTGCCTGTTTTCCAAAACCGTACCTTTGTTTCCACAATTGGCACACCTCGGGCACACATGTAGGTCCCTTTTAAAAGGTACCAGTGGTACCAAGGGCCTTTTGACCAGAGATTGTTTCTAGGGGCTGCAGCATGTATTGTGCCACCCAATGAGACACCTCATCAAACACATGCACACTGCCACTGCAGCCTGCGTGTTTTGGTGGAGATAAAAGTGAAGAGTTGATCTGGTACACATCCCTGTGTGCTAGGCCAACCAGCACTGCAAGAGGCATAGTTAAGTCACCCCTACTGCAGGCCTTACAGCCCTAAGGCAGGGTGCACTATATCTCTTGTGAGGGAATAAATGCATAAGCAGATATGCCCCTATAGTGTCGGAGTCCATTCTTTGACATTATAAGTGCACAGTGAATCCATACTTACTGCAAGGGCTGGGAGCTTGTCAATTCGAGGTCCACAGCTCCATGATGGCTTCACCGAATTCCCAGATGTTTGGTACCAATCATTTCAGATTAATGAGCCCACACTGATGCCAGTGTTGGATTCATTAATAAATGGACTCCGAGGGCACCTCAGGGGTGCCCCCTGAAAACCTACCATACCACTAGTGTGTGCCTGACTGGTCTACACCAGCCTGCCATCTCTAGACATGTTTGACCTCCTACTGTGGGGGAGCCTTTTGCTCTTGTGGGTCACAAACAAAGCCTGCTCTGGGTGGAAGTGCTTCACACCTACCCCCTAGCAGGAACAGCAGTGAAGGGCAGTGAGCCTCAAAGGCGTCCAGTCCTTTGTTTATGCTGACCAGGGCTTCTCAAATTAGTGGGGACTCCCGCCCACAGGACCAAGCCACACTTTTGTTGGCAAGGTCGGCAGGAAAATTAGTAATCAGGAGAGGTGTCCTGAGCTGAAGTGACCCCCCCCCCCCCCCCCTTTAGAAAATCCTCCATATTGTTTTGGAGGATTTTAGCCAATAGGGTTAGGGGTATGCCCCCTCCCCATAGGTAGGGGGACACCTAAAGGGTGTAGTCACCCTAAAGGTAAGTAGCCCACTGGCTAGTACCTTCTAATCTTACCCCTGTAACACCCCTAAATTGAGCATTTAAGGGCACCCGATCCTTAAGCCTCAGAGGCCTAGAGAAAAGGACACAGAAGAGCCGTGCAGCAGCGAAGACTGAAGACACCAACTGACTTGACCCCAGCCCTAGCAGCCTGTCTGCAGCCCTGAAAGACTCTGCTACAGAAGAGCGACTTGTCCCTCAGCCAGCTACCTCCAGAACCCTGGTAGGACTGTCTGCCTTCTTCAAGGACTCCCAATCTCCTGTGGACAGCTGACCTGTTCAGAAGAAAACCAGGTTTAAAGACCAAGTGCTCAACCTGTGGAACCGCAAAGTCGACAACCCATGCCCTGAGTGCAAGAGGCCCACCGGTCCATAAAAGGTTCCCTAGCAATCTTGAGCAAGACTCCCTCGTGGATTGACCCTTGCCGAACTCCACGCCTGCTGCCTCTGCACGGTTCCCCCCAACCACGACCGCACCGGTAAGCTGATTTCTGATGCCAAAGTACACCACTGTACTTTGAAACCCCTGGGCCTTGGGGGGGACCTATCAATGGTATCCTGATGCCCCAGCACATCCTAGCTTATCTGTGCAGCTGTAGGTTTCCATCGATCGGCCTCCTGGGCTGAGCCTGCAGCCTTTTTCCAAGTTCGAGATTCCCCATTTGTTTCCATTGGGTGCCCGACACTGCGACACTCTGCACCTGGCCTTCCCTGTGCCGCTGAAATTGTAAGTTTGGTGTTGCCTTGTGGTCGCCCATGATTACCTTAACCCCTGGAGACTGGGCTCCAAAACCTTTCTACTTATCGGTAAGTAGTACCACTTCATTTGCCCCCTTTATCCATCAGATAAGATTGGCACCAGGCCCCGAGGGCCTCCTCAGTGCCGCTGGTGGTGCAGTTTGGTCTCTTACCTGGTACTGATTCTTCATCCAAAAGCTCAATACTGTAAAATGTTTACTTACCTGCAAATTGCAGATTATGTTTCTTCTCATAGGATAACATTGTATTGATTGAAAAATGAACTGTGTCCACTTTTGACGTTGTAAAACTGTGATTTTGCACACCGTATTTTACTGCATAAAGTGTCTTTGGTTCTAAGAAATAAATATACAAAAAATAATATTTTTACAAACCATTGGTCTCAGATTTAGTCATTGAGTGTGTGTAATCGTGTCTTGCCTGTGTGTGTACAAACAATGCTTAGCACTGCCCTCTGATAAGCCTAACTGCTTGCCCACACTATCACAAACAAGAGCTTTAGTATTATCTACTTTAACCTCTGTAAAGCCTTCGGGGATCAGCTAGACTTTGTGCTCACTATACCTTACTTTGGTATAGTAAATCTAGAGTCAGCGTTCTGGTCTCCAGCTGAATCCGGACTCCACATCAACATGCTGGGGCTCCGTGCAATCGAACTGGCATTGATAGCCTTTCTACCCTCCATCAAGGGAAGGCTAGTGCAGGTGTTCACAGACCAGGGGTGTGGAATTTAATAAAATATCTACTTGTCCATGGGGCAGGTTACTTCATAAATAAATTCAGCAATACCCTTATATAAGAACGCCGAAATAGCCTCTCTGAATATGCCAGGGCTCCTTCCATAGCAGGGTATGAGTACTAGCAATTCCCTTATGTTGCCACGTTTCCGCAGATCTACATACTGGCGCTGAAGTTAAGCAACAGTTTCAGGGTTGGAATGCCCTTTTGAGTCTGTGCAAACCTACTAACTTGCAAGTTTTAAGGGTTTTCACCAACTCTTCTCTAATCTTTTCCCATACTGAGAAAGGTTGGATATGTACTCCTGACAATGGCAGACATAAAACTTCCTGGGTTAGGAAAAAAGTGGTTGGAGGGGAAGTAAACTTGCAAACGCTCGGATTTTCGCATGAGCAAATCTACACATGCATATTTGCTCATGCTAAAATGCAGTTCACAAATGTTTTCTAGAAGTACTATTTCTTGGCCTACTTCTGTAAAGTCTTGTGAATTCAGGAAAGTCGTATATCTGCACTTAATGCAAGGAGATAAGTGCACTTTGGAGACTTTACTTACTAATTGGCCCCCTAATTAGGTCTGACGTTAACCATGACATGTTGTGTTTATTAAAATGTCTCTCTCTCTCAGTTGGCTAGCTTCACTGTGAATGACCGCATTCTGTTCTTTCACAAGGAGCATAATTGACACAGTCGTTTTGTTCAGTGCCAGGAACTACTGTGGCAATGTGTGCTTTTTGAGACCGAAACAATTTTTGCTTTTGCCAATGTTTGTTATAATGATGAGGGCCCAGCAGCACCCACACCAATAAGGTTTTACAAAAAACTTGCCAAAACAAGTCACGCATTGATCAAACCAAAAGACTGAACAACAATTTCAGACCAATTGGCTTTACCAATGCTTGTTTAGTTTTCTGTTTCCCATAATCTTATTAAAACTGGTTACAGTGATTTTCCATTACGAATATTTTTGGGAAATACTAGCATGCATCAACACATTTTACTAAATGATGCTGCAGAAAAACGCTACCTAAAATGTTACAGCAGTTTAGCTAAATGTTTTTGCTTTTTTTGTTAACATTTTATCTTGAAAGCAAAGAATAATCAATCTTGCTTTCAAGCGTCTCCATATATTTGCATCTAATCAGAGAGCATTCTCGGAGCAATATGCATAGCCTCATATTCCTAAACAATGAAAGCGTGTGCCCCCATTTTTTCTACTTTAACCACTGTCAGTAGTAGTCTGAGCTTACAACATGTACTTAGATCGCTCACCCTAATAATAAAGGTTTTGCATTTATGAACCATAAATACACGTTTGAACAGTGTTAAAACATGGAAACAAATAATACCTTAACTGCAGGCAATGCTTTCCCTGATCCATCATGTGGGACTATAAACTGGCAGTCAAAGGGTTTGTGATGTAGGGGGTTGGGCCTACATGTCCCAAGGACAAAATACACATGGAAACTTGTTGCCCTTGACCCCAAACAATATGTCCCGGGCGTCTGGCTATAGGAATTCCACATCCCTGGACAGACATCACATGTGGTACTGCAACAAACGGGGCAGGATGGGGTCGTGGACCCCTTGTCAAGAGGCCTTGCGCCTTTTGAGATGGCTGTAACAGTAGCGCATATCCATGGTGGTTTAACACCTCGCATGCTCTGAGAACGCCAGGGCAGACTAACTCTGCTCCCGATGCCTAGTGGATCACGAATGGCATCTCCACCCAGAGGTGGTGCGTGGTCTCTTTTAGCAGTGGGGGAGCCTTAGTTAGATCTGTTCGCCTCTGCCAAGAACGCACAGTATCAGCATCTTTGCGCGCTGGAGTTTCCAAGGCAGCTCTCGCTCAGAGACACTTTTTGTGTCTAGTGGAGCTCAGGCCTCTTCAGCTCCTTTCCTCCCATACCACTTATGCCTCAGTTCTCAAGAAGATCAGGTACAACCAGGCCCAAGTGATCCTTGTGGCTCCAGACTGGGCTTGGAAAATCTGATATCAAGCTACTGGGCATGGCCATCGGTCCTCCAATCAGGTTGCGCTATCGAGAGGATTCTGTCGCAGCAGCGGGGGAGGATTCTTCACTGGAACCTGTCCACTATACGCCTTCTTGCATGGAGATTTAGTGACGACAGTTGACAGCTTTTGACCCCCCCCCCCCCTCCTCCAAGCCCCCCCCCCTCCAAGTCTGTAACTCCATCTTGGCAGGTAGGCATCTGAACTATGTGCCATGTGCCTGCAGTAGGAAGCTGACTTTTTATCGTGTGATGCCAATGTGAGGGCACATCATGCAAAAAGTCCAGACGACCCTTATTGGTTTTAATAATCCCAAGTGCTCTATTTATGGTAGTGTGGTCGAGCAGCTTAGGCTTACCAGAGAGGAGTGTTAAGTATTTGTTGTACACACATAATCAATAAATGGTTCACACATTCAATAAGAGATCCGAGATTAATTTATAAAAATAAAGTAGATTTTTATAAGAATTTAGACACTAAGATCTTTAGAATAACTCAAGTACAAGCGGAGATATCAATTTTTAGAAGAAAATAGAAAAAATCTCTAACTGTTGTGAGGCATGAGCCTTGAACACTACAATGTTATCCTTTGAGAAACAAAGACACACAGCAAAAAGATACTTGGAGATGGAATTCATTGGTGTCTGGGTGCAGAGGTGCTGGTCCGGATGGTAGCCTCGAGCGATACACAATTGAAGCCAGTGGGACTTGAAACAAGGGCTGCAATGGGGTACTTGGGGGCAAGTCCGGATATACCCAAAGGGGGGCTGAGGTCATTGGGAACCCTAGACCAAGGGGACTCATTCAGAAGCTGTGGAGCTCGGGGCAGAGGGTCTTGGCTGGCTGGCTACTGGAGTTTGAAGGCTCTCACGGTTGTTGGTACATCTGCAGAGGGTAGAAAAAGAAAACAGCAGGGCCACTCTGGTCAGATGTCCTGATGTCCCCCGACGTGCAGGAATACTTCCAAGGCAGTGGTGTCCTGGTGGGATGGGAAATGAGTCTTGGCTGGCGCAAGAGCCCCAGTGCTGAGGGTATTGGTGCAGTGGAGCTCCCAGAGGGTCTAGCATCTCGAAACTCAGCTGTGAGATGGGGCTGACCACCTAGAACCATGAAAACCTCCTCCTGAAGTGATGTTCCTTTGGTGGGCCGGATGGCCAACAACAAGGTGAACCGGGCAGATGCGATCGGTGTCTGCAGATGCTGGGGGATGACTACTCCACCCCATGGGAGATGATCACTGTTTTTTGAAGTGCTGTGAAGTCCTCCAAGTGTTGGGGAGGAGGCTCAGCTGCAGGACGAGTCATGTCTTTGCATTTGTTAAGGAGCAAGCAGCAAGGCAGGGTCTGGCACTAATTTCTGTGTAGTTCCTTGTGATGTCCTCTTTTTGTCCTCTTTGTTCCCAGGAAGTCTAATCTGGGGATCTGGTTTCAGGGGGACACCTAAATACTCAATTTAGAGGAGTACGAGGTAGTAGCCAGTGGGATACCTACCACTAGGGTGACTACACCCCCTATATGATCACTTCCTGTGAGGAGCGGGCATAACCCTGACAAAGAAGTCCCTATTTTACCAAAAACAAGATAGTGAAACCATTCTCTGGCTGTTTACTTCAGGTAGCCCACCTTAGGGATGTAGCTAGGCTGTGGGTGAAACATGCCTCTGGAATAACTAATTTCCCACCTGCTCTGATACCAAATGGGCCACAGGGGGTGGCATTCTCCATGTCTGGGGGAAAGCCGGTGTTGCATTTCAAAGGCGGCAGAGGCTTTGAAGCCTCTGGCCTTTATATGCTATATTGCTAAACATACTGCTGGAGGAGTTGCAAACCCCTTCTGCCGAGCAGGCATTGTTCCTGACCTCTGAGAGCGTGGGCTCTCGCTTGCAGGGGTCAGAAACCAGTCTGGTGGTAGGCTGCAAGATGTCAGTCAGTCAACACACTTAGAGGTTCCCCTTGTGGCCCTACTAGTCTCTAAGGTGCCCTCTGGGTGTATGTCTCAAATCTGATACTGGCATTAGTACAGATTTAATAAGACAAGATGTTTGATACCAAATACCATTATTCCCAGTGAAGCCATTAGGTAGCTGGTAACTCGTAATGACCAATGTATAGTACATCTCCTCAAAATGGCTTCCTGAGCACGTGCAATGCCTAGCAATGGCTAGGCATCACAGGGGCATATCTGCTCATGCAGATGTTACCTCACATGTAATATAATGTGCCCTGCCTTAGGGCTTGAGGTTCTGCTGTAGGGGGTGACTCACATGTAGTACATGCAGTGTACATAGGCATTGCTTCCTGGGAGTGGGCAATGTCGTGTTTTTTAAATGGCTTGCACCATTTCACGCATCCTGCAACATAACGGAGATGACAACACAGGTTTTGAACTCCTGAAAATGATCACAGTGGCCTCTCAAGTTGGACGTCTAAAAGATGAAATCAGCTTGCTGCACCACCTCACAAACATTACTTTGCCTTCAAACGTGACTATACAGCCTTCAATATATGTTTTACAGCGACACTTAATCCACAGCAATGGTAGTTGCCTGCAGGTCTTTAATTGTTGCCTTGAAAAGGAAATTGCTGCAGGTCAAGTCCTTGCCTGTGACACTAGCCTCACCACAGCTTCTGTAATGTTGTTGGAATCTGATATGTCTAAAGTAGATTACACAAAGTAGATTTGATTCCTCAAAGCTGAGTCAATCGATGTATTGAATCAGGCAAGGTATCCCAAAACCTTCCCTTGAGATGATATGCTGTTCCAGTTTCACTATGACAGTCTATCAGACAGACAGGGAACGCTGGGGAGAAGGTTCATTCAGTGCTAGTATCTCCACCAGTCCCATATTTGTTTACCTGTGCCGCTAAGCCAAAGCGGACAGTCCTAGATTGCTGGATTGCCCATGGGCAGTAGTTTCAAAGGAAAAGGCAGTTGTTACTCTGCACTTTTGGGCAGAATGAACTGCATGTCTTAGGCTGCTGTCACCAGTCCATGGCTCTCAGCTGTGTAGACCACTTGAAGCCTGCACCATTGTGAATCAACAGATGGGGGATGGAGCCAAGTCACTCCTGTGAACAGCGACGCCATGCTGTCCGCAAAAGCAATTGATGAAGGCACATTGTATTTCTACAGTTTAATCAGGATTTCCATTGGGATTTTTATCCATTGCACCTGAGGTCAACAGAGAGAGGAGCAGGTGCAGGGCTCTGAGAGAATGGTAGCTGTTGGAGCGTGACCATCCATAAGTCAGCTTCTCCCTCACCCATCCCAGAACTAAAAGTCTTAAAGGCAGCTCCATGTGTTCCTATTATAAAATGCTGTTTGAAGCTGTTAAATTCCTAAGGAGCTTTACAATAGCCACAAACAATGCTGAAATAAAACCCGTTTCCTCCAAGCCTTGCAACAGTCTGTTCCATCAAGATCCAACAGGTTTTGGTACAAGTGCCAAGTTTGTATCTGGCATTCTACCTGAATCTGTTAGTAATCTTTTCAGTACTGTTTGCAAACACTCCTTCCTCCCTTTTCTAGAAGCTACTTCACAGCCTCGAATTCGGCAGTTCATCAACCTTCTTTAGACTCGTAATAAAGCTTTACAGAAATCCTTTTATTTGTAAATTTTAGGAAAGTTTCCTGGTCACGCGTTTATTGAGGAATCCATTTCTAGATTCTGCTTGATGTTTACAGTAAATCAAAGGCAGAGACAACTCCCATTTGAATCTTTTGAGAAGGGAACTGAGGAGAAACTTTGAGAATCGTGGCAGGGTCACTGTATATCTAAAACAATTTACTGCTGTCAAGAGTTATAAAGAGGGACATTCCTTTGTAAACTTTTATTTTAATCATTAGTTTCAATTTTAGGGGGGGGGAGACTCAAATTGTTTCTAAATAATAGTCTGGTAGATAAGAGACGTGATTCTACTAGAAGGCTTGAGAAGTACAGATCTATTAGTTGCCAATGGGAGATTAGGAAATTATATTATAGCAAAAGTTACACATAAATCACCCTTTCGTGGGTCGATTATGGCCTATTTACTCATTTCAACAGATAATTTCAATAGGCTATCATATGTGGAAGTTCTGGAAAATTCTAATAGCGACCATATGTTGATCCCCTGTGAATTCGAGGTGACTTTAATGGAAGTAGGCTTGTGGGATTTTAAAGATAAATCTGTAGATTTAAAAAAAAACAAAAAAAAACAAAACGGTAGAATATATTGGAATATCCGAGTAGCCTCAAAATCAAGAGACACTAACAATTCTAATAGGAGATCAGCAACATACAATAATAGGAGATCCATAAAACTCTCAGCTAGAACCCCTGGTATCTTTCGGTCGCATTATAGATACCTTGGTTACTGCATGTAAAGTCAATTGTTTACCATCCCGGCGAAGGTAACTCCCAAATCCGATATTATGTATAAATAGGGAAATAAATAATCTAGTGAGGGCCCAATTCCTGAACTTCTCCCTTGATCAAAGTAAATTAATTAACTTACTAAAGGGGGAAAGATTAAGGAAAAAATGCTCCCCAAGACAAGAAAAGGAGGACTATAATTGGGTCCAGTTAAAAGAGGCGGCCTCAAACAGCAATGCCAAAAGGTATTGGGAAATTATCTTAGACTGTTGTGGCTCAAGTGTAAAATCCCTCCCAATCCCCATAAAAGAAGACGACCAAAAACCTTATCTCGTAGATCTTTATTCTACTAACCCAAATTCAGCTTGGTCTTCTGCCTCTAACTAAATCATCTAATCTGCCTGAATCTAGCTATGCTCTTACAAGGAGCGAGGTTGTAGTACTCATCAAAAGAATGGAGCTTCAGTGGCAATGGGTCCTGACGAAATTCTCATGTCAATTAAAAAAGAGCCTTTGCTATGGGCTATACATCTTTCTCTTTAAATACTACTATCTGCAAGGGAAGAGTCCCTCCTCCTGGTCTGGTAGTATCTACTGGCAAATAGATCTACTAGATGCAGTTGGTAAAGTATTTGCACATGGTATCTTGGATCATCTTACTGACTGGGTGTTGGAGGAGGAAATTCTCCCCAAAGAACAAGCAGGATGTAGAACAGAGCACTGCACCATGGATACTATCTTTTGAAATTAAAAGAGAAGTACAATTTAATCTGTGGGTCAAATGAACATGTGCCATTTATAGATTTTACAACGGCCTTTGATAAGGTAGACCGGCAAACACTTTGGAAATTTTTTTAAAAAATGGGAGTGCTTTTATCCCCATTATCCCGTTTAGCCCTAATTATAGCTTTGCAGTCTCACACGTGGTGCCAGGTGCTATTAGTGGGAGATCAAGTCTAAAGGGCCCTAATACCCACAAATAATGTCCTGAAGCAAGGCTGTCTGTTAGCCCTGATACTTTTCTCTTTGTACAAAGCTGATCTACCCAAATAGTTTTCTCGTCAGGAGAGTGATGCGCCGAAGATAGGCGGCCGCCCTTTCTCTTGTCTGATGTATGCAGATATCGCAATTATTGATTTGATTCCCTTCAGGTTAAATAAGAAATTGAAGTAACTGCAGAAATATATGATGGTACAGTATTTGAAGATAAACGTTTCTAAAAGTAAAGTTTTGATTTGAAAAAGTAGAAGGAACGGAAAGTTTCACAATTATGTTTGGTGAATTGGTTCTGAGAAATTCGAGACTGTAGATTCCTTTCTTTATTTGGGGAAATAATTAGCGGGAAATACGAAGAATAAATCCCACATTGAACGCAGCTCTTCTAAAGCTGGGTTGAAGGCACTTTCTGCACAAGATGTTTTTAAAGCGAAAGTCCCCTCAACACTATTATATGCTATTGAATCCATCCAAGTAGAAGCGGGGCGCTTGCTTGAAAAGATAGACGGCCCTATTTTACACAAATTATGTAATCAAATACATTGGTCCCGACACCTGCTTTGTGACTGGAATTCGGTCTGATAAGCTCATTTGTCCACGGCTTAGCTAGAGTGATTCAGTGGGGATCTTGGCTGAAGAATAGTGAATCGTATACAATAAAGGGTTTCTTGTGTCAGGAAATGTTTGTTGCAAAAGAGGATAAATATTCCTTCTCCCGTAACTCACTTTGATGTTAAACCATTTCAACACACAAGAGGAGCTTGTGATCTCCCTCCTGCTCTTGGAATTCAAAACCTTTTTAAAAAGCACTAATTGTATCACCAGTTTTCAGAGAGATCTCAAGTATTGTAGGTTGAATAAAAGATTAAAGATAATAACCACAACAAGTAACCAAAAAGTGGCTCAAAAATATTTAACCTGGAATTTAGAACATGGTATTCGCCGTCTGCGGACCTTATTTTGTATGAATTTACTATTGTTAAATGAATTATCAGCAAATTGGTCTTCCACTATGAAAACCAGGAAATACCATAATATTGTTTGTTTGCCCAGCCTTTTTACCACATCATCTTCGGCTGTTTCGGCCAATGTTTGTACAGAATAACATCAAAATTGTAGCGACGGCTCGCGAGCTTCTCTTTCACCCAAAAAAGGAAATGGTATGTGCAAATATATAAACATTTTAAAATATTTTTTGAATCTGTTTAGCCTTTAATATACTACTACTAGAAAGGAAGGAAATTATAGGTCCTTCCTTCAGTAGTGTTGTTGGAGGCTGACTTCGTATATGATGCACACTTCAAGTGAAGCAACTTAAACTAATCCAGACAACCCTTATGGTGATTTTAGTGGTCTTAGACATCCATACAAAGCTCTCTAAGTGGTAGCTGTGGAGAGCAGCCTTCAGGCTTAGTTCAGACGAAGTGTTAAGCAGCTTGGTTTACCAGATCTAATCATATAGTGTAGGTTAAACTAAAAAGAACCACCCAGTGTAGCTATACAAATAGATCTATTTTTTAATACATACTCACTAACATATTGGCATATCTCCTACCCATCGATATCAACACACATGCACACAATACTTCAATTGTAAACAGGTAAGTAAGCCCAAATATGCGGTGGTCTCCAAGGGGAGAGCGAACCATGTATTAAAGAACCGGAATGCGAACTGCGACTTGGACCAGGAGACCCAGAAGAGCTGGGGACACAAGGGACCACCCGAGGTAAGTACCCAGGAACTCCACTGAGGTTATGTGCAGAGTGTAAATGCAGCCACTTACTCAATACAAGTCAATGGGAAAGTCGCTGTTGCAGTTTAAAAAAAGGAGGACCTTTCCCAGTGTGCCCTGAAGAAACCCTGTGGGGGACAGAAGGTTGGAGAGTCACCCCACCCATGGCTACTCCAGGAACCAGGATACCTACACCAGGGGAGCCGAGTGCATAGGTGTGAAGTGACGTTGGAAACCGCCGTAGACCACAATGGAATTCAGGAAAGATCCTGCTGGCAAAGAAGGTGAAGGAGTCCGGTGGAATTCAAGGGTGGATTGCGGATAAGGAGAACCTGAATTCAGAGGGGACAGAGTCTATGGCACTCCGAGGTGACCAGGAGGCACGGAAGAACAATGTCCACCGATGACGGAAGATGCAGGAGTGATGAATGTGACCTTGTCTCTGCAGCTGTGAGGACCAGGCAACGCTGTGGAAGACCTGGAGCTGTTTACAAGCTGTCCCGCGTTGGAAGTTGAGAACCAGGAGGTAGGTGTCTGGCGGAAGAACCTAAAAGCCTTGGCAGCAGCAACAGACATTGTGAACTATAAAGGAGCAAAGTTGAGGCCAGCAAGGTCCAAGAAACTCACCTAATGCAGGAGAGTCAGAGCAGGCCCCAAGGAAGCAGGGGAACCCACCGAAGCCAAAGACGACCCACAGGCCGAAGACCAGGAGTTGCAAGAGAAACTCGAGCAGCTCTCCAAAGATGCAGGTCCACCGTGCAGAGGATGTGGTGAGGGCAAAGAGCTTGGTAGGAAGAGATGCTGGAGTTTCTTTAAGCCCAAAGATCTCTGGAGTACAAAGCCAACAAGCCTTGGCAAGGGCTAGTCAACACGCTGCACAGAGGTTATGTTCCAGCGGTTCAGACGAGGGATACTTGACTCAAACTTGCTGAGAGGACAGGTCAGGCCTTGAGAGAGTTGCAGAACCACCACCTGTGTTTCTGGGCCTTTTAAAGTTCGTGGGACAATAGGAGCAGCAGACCAGTCAGCTTTGTTGCGGTGCCTGCAGATGCAGGGGAGTGACTTCTTCACTTCAAGGGAAATTGATTAGGGTGTCTCTGATGCCCAAAAGCCTGGACAGGAGCCTGTAAGAAGCACAGGCACATGTCGAAGAAGTTTTGCAGAACAGCAAGACCAAGAGCAGCAGGAGTCTTCCTTGGGGTATTCTCGGTTCCAGGGGAAGTCCAGCAAAATCCAGGTGACCAGACGGTCGAAGTGGAAGTGGTTTCGGGTTTGAATCTTGTATCGCAACGAATCTCAAGAGCAACCCATAGGGAAACCCTTAAGTACCCTAGGAAAAGGGTTGTAACGATTCAGGGTTTCCTCCCAGAGGAGGGGCTGGACATAGGGGAGGATACTTCCATATCCTTTGTCCAGTTTTATGCCAGAGCGGGAGCCGAAGACTCCCTGAATTGGCGCAAACTGGAATATGCAAGGAGGGCACCAAATGTGCCCTTCAAAGCAGTCTGGTGGTGCTGGCAAGCGCCCACACCCCAGCCCAATACACTAAGTTCTGTCTGGGAGGTGGTCACACCTCCCTGTGGCAGGAAACCTATTGTTCTACCTTCCCCTGCTTGATATCAGCTCAGCAGCAGGAGGGCAGAATCGAGTCTGGGGTCGGCCGCAGCACTAGCTTGCTGGCAGACCCTGGAAGGCTGTTACCAGTAGCACTGGGGGCTTCCCGGAAGAGCCCCCTCGTGCCTGAAATCATACCGCCAACACCGGTAACAGTGTTGGGGGTATGATTTCAACATGCTTGATACCAAATGTGACCAGGTTCGGTACAGCAAATATAGAGTTCGCTGTCACGTAAGGACGCATGGCCACTATATGTATGAAAATGGCTGACTTTCAAAGCCTGCAGAATCGACTTTGAGGTTTGAAGGGGGTGTCCTGTTCATGCAGGGCATCCTCACACTTCTAACATAGCACCCTGCCTCCAGGATTAAAAGGCCTGCCTTAGGAGTGACTTATCGGTTTTAAGTGCAGTGACGTGAGATATAAGAAAACGTATATCTGCCGTAAGTGGTGCTAGCACCAGCTTACACAGTTGCCAAGGCAGGCCTGTAGTCACAGATTGATTGGTCTCTCATGGGTGGCATAATACATTCTGCAGCCCATGGGAGACCCCTGGTGTACCTATGCCCTGGCTACCTTAGTACCATATACTAGGTACACCAGTAGCCAATTGGGAAGGTACCAAAGTACTTATTGTCAAATATAGGGAGAAAGCACAGTGACTGGGGTCCTGATTAGCAGGATCCCAGTCAGAAAAGTTCTATAACAGAACTGCACCAGTAAAAAGTGGGGGTAACCATGAAAGCAGATCTGACTTTCCTACAAGGGTATACTATTTATATTGCCTATAGCTAGAAAGGAGGAACTCGCAGCAAGAGATAGGAAATTCAAACTTAATTCCTGCTTGCATCAGGGGACCCACCGTAATTGTTATGACCAGGTATGTAATTATAGGGCCTATTTACAGAATTCTACTATGGCTACCTGTGTCATTTTACTCTCTGGAATAATTTTCTACCCAACTTTTGCTGTGAAGGGGAGGGAAGATTTAGCCACAAATGTTCCTGATCTTTTTCTCTTTTAAAACAATTTGCACATAAACTCTTGCTGCTAGGTGACTGGATTTTTGCACATAACTGTACATTTTATGAAAATTGCTCTTATATGAAAGTTTAATATTCACAAATTGCGTAGGTACTTAATTCAGTGTATTTGTTTGGGTAAAGGTTTTAAATATGTAATTGTAATTTGACTATTCTGTTATATTGGTTACCAACCTTCTATATATCCTGCTTCATTCAGTGTGTCTATACCTCTCTCGCATATTTTTGCGCACATCTTTTGCTGCCAAGGGAGAACTAAGTTTCTGCCACAAATGTAATTAATCCCACTCTCCTTTGAATAATTTGCATATACACCTCTGCTGCTATGTGGCTATGATTCTTGCACAAAACCGTAACTTCAATAAATTGCTTCTGAATGGAAGTTTTAATAATAACAAATGGCCTATGTATTTAACTCCATTTATTTACTGCGGTAAAGGATTTATATATGTAATTGTAATTTGACTATTCTGTTATATTTGTGACCATCATTTATATAACTTGTTTCATTTTAATGTGGACCTCATTAGAGATCAAAATCTCAATGAATTGAAATGACTCAAAGTGTGATAAACTGTGTACAGGGAAAGTCCATTGTTACAGGTAAGTAACTTAATATAGAAAGACAACATGTTATCAATTTAATTTGTTGTTGCAAATTTCATGTGGCAACTAACACTTTATTTTGTCTCACCAGGATATTTCAGCCCAAGAAAGTAATATATTAGGAGCGTTTTGTGATATGAATGTAAGTGATTTTATCATTTGTTTTTTGCTGCTCATAAAAATTTAACCTGTTAAATATGTAGTACCACAACTTCAGGCAAATGCACATAAACCTAAGAAAGTATGTATTGTATCTTCTTTTTTATTAACATAATACTGAACTGTGTTGGTAACGAATGAAACGAAAAAATACACAGCGTCAAATATTTAGTTTTAGACGTTGGCTGCTTCTTCCATAATGAAATGAGTTGACAGCTGATTTTTCTGGGTATACGCTTTGAGTGCCTTATAATATCAGTGCTCATGAAACTCTTAATTAATTGCACTTGGAAGGAAAAACAAATTACTTTCCAAATAAAACTCAACTTCAGCATGTAGCTGTATTCTTTGGGGTGGATCATCCGGTGCCCGGATGACTACATTTCATCAGGAACACTGATTTGCTGCCATGGGTTTTCCTTTTTCTGTTAGCCCAGTTTGTCCAGTTGCGATTAACCCAGACTAAAATTCATAGAATGTGTTATGCTCTTAAAGCAAAGACTGGAAAATACTGTTCCTGTTGATATGGGATCATCCGGTAACCTTAGTCCTACTGAGCAATCCTGTGGTCTTCTCGTTGCTAACGAGTTTTTTGCAAGTGAGTATAGCAGGGAGGAATGGAGAGAGCGGTTCGAAATGTAAGAGCGACTGATGAATTACATATCTAAGACGTTTTGAAAAATGGAAACATTTTCGTGAGAAGTAGGTGACAAAGCAAAAAGAAATAAAGATGAGAAATGAAAAGCATCAGAAGTGACAAGACTGGAGACAACGTGAAATAGAAAAGAAAATGACAGAAAGCATCAACTTTGAGGCACCCAGAGTAATGAAAAATTAACGAGTGCTCACAGAATGGGACAGACTATGTAAAAGATTAAAAAAAATACCCCGCAGAGGGACGAAAGGCAAAAGGTAACAGAGAAAGGACACAAGGAATAAGAGCAAGGAAGAGAAAGAGTGTAAATCGATTATGAGAAAGATCACAAAGGAGATAGAGACCAAAGGAAAGGCAACCCATGCAATTAGCACGCACACAAAATGATAGCCACCCTAGAGGAGATAGGAGAGAACAAAATACATTACACACCCAACTGGAAAAAAAGAGGGCATAAAGACTGCAGAATGAAGCAAATGACGAGCACATGAAATAGGAGAGATGATTCAAAAAATGAGTATTCAAAAATTCAAGAAAGGTATACAGCACAACATTGAGCAAGCAAACAAAGGCATGAAAAATGTTGGCCAAAAACAGAAAAGTATGGAGGATTTTATATTTCATTTATTTATTTTATTTTATATTTTGCGGCGTTGTATATAGCACAAACCTGACCCTATATCAGGTATCTGAGCGCTTTACATAGCACCAGTTGTGTTACATGAGTACACATTCATTTTTTTTTTGGTAGGCACGGGGAGATTAAGTGATTTGCCCAGAATCACAGGATGTTCAGCGTCATTGCTGAGACTCAAACCCAGTTCCCCAGATTAGAGGTCGACAGCCTTAGCTGTTGGGCCAACTCCTCTCCCCAATAGTGAATGCAAAAAAACATGAGGTTGAAAGAGTATATGAAAACGGGAGGGAGCCATGCAACTAGTGGGAAATTAAAGAAAAGAATTGAGAAACTACACCCCCCACCCCCGATTCAAAAGCATAAAATTAAGTTTGTCACCATTTAAGCAGGAGTGAAAAGTATGTGCTGAATGTAGGAAAGGGCAGGTGTGAGTGGAAAGCTCACAGAACTAGCATCCTTTTCAATGTCCTCGACCTGCAGCCTGATTGACAGTTTTCTGTTGCTCAGGATTGCGCATGCAAAACTGAGCACAAGCCTAATTTGTTTTATATGTGCATTTATGTTATCATGTGAAGTTATGTTTCAAACCTAATAATTTGTGCCTTCAATATTGAGCTTGAGAGCATTGACTTCCTTGTCAAAGAAGTTGTTCCAGAACCCTGGGTCACTGAAAGTTTTAACGTTATTTTAGAGACATATATTTGCCTGCTGGAAAGTCAATTTAATAATGATTGATTTTTAATTTAAATTCATTTTTTTTCTGCAGGATGTAGAAGTTCCTTTGCATCTACTTCGTTATGTTTGTCTTTTCTGTGGAAAAAATGGCCTTTCTCTCATGAAGGATTGTTTTGAGTTTGGCACTCCCGAATCACTGCCATTTTTAATAGCACATGCTTTTATTACTGTTGTGTCAAATGTAAGTATGTTTTGCTTTTCAAATAATAAACCTAAAAATTAAGTATTTGGTGAAAGGAATAGTGCTGTAAAGTAAGAAAGTTAAGAAAATACAAATAGTTTTTTATTTGAGGTAGTGGAAGCCAATAATGGTTGGCTAGCCGAGCGATGGTTGACTAGCCAAGCGTTCACAAATATGTGCTGTCTGTTACATTACATCACTGTTTCCAGTGATGCATGAAAAACAATATTTTTTGCAACTACAAAAATGACTCCATTTGTCTTGATTAAGCATAATGATGGTGAGGTAACAGCTGTCATCTGCACCAATGTGTAGGGCAATTGAGTAGTAACTTTCCATGATTCTAAAAGCCATGAGAGGGGTGGGTGTGTGATGCGATGGTGCCTCTGTAAATTAACTAGTGGGTGTTACAAAACATAATAACAGAATGTGGCTCTTTTGGGTAGGAGGTGGGTAATATTGGAGCTTCTGTTGAATCTGAGACGGTGGACTCCTAAGATATGACAGCCAGTTGGTTGTAATATTCAGGGTTGTTAGCACTTCGTCTTCCTGGTACTGGAGCAGTCTCTTGTCCCTTTCTTGAATTGTTTTCTGTTAGTTTGAACCATTTTCCAAATAATGTAACTTCTCATTCTTCGTCACTCCTTATAACAGGACTCCTGCGACCATATTACTTTTCTAGGTATTCTGTCACAAGTGCTTGCATCAGTTTATGTTCAGACTATCTTTTTTAATGTAAGCTTCAGAATCTTATCATGAAAGTGCTTTTCCCTATATTAACACTAGAGATGTAACTTGTGTTGGAATTTATCCCTGTCTATTTTGTTTGGTTTTTAGATCAGAATATGGCTTCACATCCCTGCTGTTATGCAGCACATTATACCCTTCAGGACATATGTTATAAGGCAAGTGGGAGTGTTAAAATGTGCTTAAAGTGATTTGAGATTTTTTAGATCTCTTTAAAAAGAGAAGTGGAAGAACATAGTTTGTGTTTTTTTCCTTCTGTAGTGCCAGTTGGTCTACCTAAGGAGACTTCCTGACCATTTGTTCAAGAGACAATTGTATTTTTCTGCTGTCCCATTAACGCATATGTTTGTTTTATTTATTTGGTTCATCATATACTTGACTTTCTTTTGTACAAACAAATTACAACTGACAACTTATGGGCCTGATCTGATCGAGACATCTAGCTGCAGTTTCCTCACCTTTGAATTATCCCAAGGCAGCAGATTGGATCCAGAACTTTTTGACAGCAGTACCTCTGCGTGTCGTTAGAGGGTGTTGAGCGACTCAGAGTCTTTAGCGACCTCGTCCACCGGATGTGATGTTGACATAGACCATTTAAGCCCTGCCCTGTTGCCTGTTTCTTCTACCCGCTTCAAACGTGGATCCAGAGAACGGTTCTTCACACCGTTTTTTGGCCTGTCTACTTTTTTGTCGATGGAACAGTGTACCTTTTTCTCATGTCATCAGAGTTCGAACCCTGTGGGTCCTGTGGACAGCAGATTTCGACCACATATCCTCAGACTTCTTGCATGTGGTGCCTTGGGGATCACTATGACTCTAAGGAGTGCAACTCCTGTCGCCAACTTCACCCAAAGTCGTTGCGGAAATGCATGCATGAAGCTACTGGTGACGCGGTTGTTGCAGGTTTTGCGTTGTTCGTGGTCTCGTTCTCGTTCCAGATAATGCTCAAGAGCCCGCTCCAGAAGTCCTTACCGTGGGTGTCTTTCGACCTCACCGTCCAAAGGTAAGTTGAGACACAAGTGGTGTAAGTTTGGGTCTCCACCATCCTCTGGTGCGCTTTTCTGCCCCAAGGTGGTCAGAGGAGCCGTAGTCGGATTAGTGTCGACTCCAATGCACAGCCTTTCAGGGTTCCCACTGTGACGCCAGTGCCTGATCAACTCTGACGTCGGCGGTACCGATCGACGCTACGCCATCTCCTCTCTCCAATCTGAGGCGTCGCCGCATCGACGCTGGATGGTGTTGGGGGTGGTGCCAGAGGTGCAGTTCACCTTGGACACCTTTCCCCCAACTTCTGAGGAGCCCCTTACTTCTTTCCTCCAGGAGAACATGTTTTTGAAGGCATAGGAGAGGAGACTAGGTTTATTCACCTCATACATGACACTGTCCAGCCTTCTCTGGAGGTTAGTTGGCTAACTGAGCTTGTTGAGGCTAGGAACCTTGACTCCTCTCCCTCCTCTGTCCTCTTTTCACCTCCCGGCCTCACTACCAATGTGAGCTCCGCCTTTGCTGAGCTTCTAAGGAAGGCATCTGTGGTTCTAGAGCTCCAGTTCCCTTCTGTGGAGGTAGCCTCTGACCCATTGATTGGTGTGCTTCATCAGGGCCACACGGGTTGAGCCTGTGCTTCCTTACAGTGAAGCCTTATGGGATATTTTGTTTGGCTCTTGGGCTAAGCCCGCTAGGGGATTCCATGTTGACCGGTCTATAGCACTTAGATTCCGCCCTGCCCATGGGGACCAGGCCTTCCTTCTCCGGCAGCCTACTCTGCAGCAGTTTTGTGGTGCAGGCCGCTATAGTCTCCCGTGACCTCAGCACCCTCCCGAACATCCTTCCGGACAGAGAGACCGGGAATTTTGATACTTATGGTAGGCATATTTTCTCTGCCACCAGTTCCGCCTTGCGGTCAATTAATGCTGTTTGTTTTCTGGCCCGATTTTTCTCATGTGTTGTGGGATTAGGTCACACACCTGCTACCCTGGCTTCCGGATGAGATCTCGAATGATCTATGATATGATGTGGTATAGATACCACAGACTCTAGGGCGAGACATGGCTCTTTCAGTGGCACTCAGACATCATGCCTGTCTCTGCATCTTTGGTTTTTCAGAGGATATTCAAGCCTCCTTGGTAGACATGCCCTTTGATGGTGTACATCTTTCTGGTGCTCAGGCCGATTTTGCTTTGCAGGGTTTACAGGACAGTCTGGGTGGAACAAAATATTAGTTCTGTTTTCTGTACCGTCTACTTCCCTAGTTCTTCCTGTAATAGGCTTGTATTGGGACGTTCATCCTTGATTAGTTTCACATATGAGCCCTTCTAGGGCAGAGCGCATTGGTTTTGCTTTTCAAATGCCCTTTCCACCTACTGGTGGCACCCGATGAGGTGTTCCTGCCTTCTGCAGGTATTATTCTTAGACTGTCGATGACATGTTGTGGTTCCCGTTACTTGGGACATATATTACTTTGTGGCTTTATGTGGACTTCCAACACCTGCTGCTACCCAAGTTAATTCTATATGGGGTAATTTGCTTGCTTTGTACGAATGCACCGTTGCCTTGTTCCCTGTTCAACGGGGACCATCTTCTGTATGTCTTATAGGGAGTTCTAGAGATGTTTCTGGCACTTTAGTATCCCTTATAGGGGACTTCAATGTATGTGCCTCAGAAAACAAAGTGCAGAGGTTTTCCACCTTGCACCAGCGCCCCATGGGGTATGCCTTAAATTCTAACCGGCAACCTTCTTTCCCGAGTAGAGTCAATGAGCTTGGTGGCATAGCCTTGGCCTACGGTATATTGTCAGCTCCTGGTCTGGGCAGTGTTGCCACTTAGGTCCCTTATTAGTGAGCTGGCACTTATTTTTTGGCTGCTCTCGCTATGCAGTGGCAAGAAACACTCCTTCCACTGTTCTCTCAGGAATACGTGTTGCGCTATCTTATCTGTATTTCAGCTATGGGTGGACCTGTGCCACCTCCTTTGCTGTCTCTACTCTTCTTAATCTTTGAGAGGAGCTGTTATTACTTTTCGCTTTCGGGAATACCTTGTACCTTTTTGTTCTGACAGGTAACCTTTCTGTGACAATTCAGTGAACAACCTCTGCATTTAGGTACCGTACTGGTTGTTCTTCAGATGTTACCATCTGACCCCTTTCTTTTGTGTTTGTGGCTGCTTTTTTCTTCTAGAGCTTGTTTTCTTTGAACATTATGGTTCCTTCTCACTAGGGATTGGCTCATAAGGAGGCTTGTTGCTTCTTATGGACTCTTTTCCTGAGAGTTCTTCCCACATCTTCACAGAATGTGATGCAGTTCCTAACCCTTAGGGGTTAGTTATACCACTTCTTCCTTATTTTGTGGATTCCTTCTGCTTAAAGTATTCTCTCTCTTCGTCGTCTTCTTCGAAGATGTGGGTCTTTTCTCCTCTATTGTCCTAGTATAATGAACGTTTTTGGATAGGCTTGGATCCTGTCTCCTGTAGACACATTCTTTCCTGGCCTCAATCCTTATTGTGCTTGTATTCACTGCCACTCCCTCTGTTATTTCAGTGTTTTCATTCTGGTAATTGGTTTTAGAACTTCTACTTTGGGCGGGACTTGGTCCCTATATGACTGTGTACTCTATCTTTTATCTGATGTTTCAGCCAGGCCCTTCTCTGTCTGATATCTCCTTCTATTAAATTGGAGGCTGTTTTTTGTCTAAGCCTTCCGTGTGTGGGCCTTTGTTTCAACTTGAACTTCTTATAGACCCAGGTGGTGATATTCATTTCTCTACTTTAGCAGGGCTTTCAAACCTTGTCTTTTCTTTTTTGATCTATCAACTTACTGATTGTACCTTTTCAGTTAGTAGCGTTGTTTTCATGTTTCAATTGGCATTTATTTTTCTGGGGTGTGATATATCTCCACTCCCCCTATTCTGTTATATGGTACCATGCCCCTTGATACTCAGCTGATAGATAGATAGATAAATCATCAGGGGAGCTACTTAGTAATTATGCTTCTATGGAGTGTTGTCTTAGAACACTACTTTCCTCCATTTCATGGGTAAAGCTTTCCCCCATGCTTTTCAATGTCTTACTCACTTCCGTCCCCTAAGGGCTTTACCATAGTCCTTCTAGTGAAGCGTCTCCCTTTCCCCACCTATATTCCTAAGACAACCGGTCACTCTATCTTATCACTCACCGGCTAGTCCTGTCAGGGATCTTTTAGTTGGATCAGTTCGCAGCCCCTCATCCGGGGATGGTATTGCTTGGGCACCTAATTCAAAGGTAAGGAATCTGCGGCTAGATGTCTCTATCAGATAAATAAGTTACTTACCTCCGGTATTGCCTTATCTTGTAGAGACCGGACCTAGCCACCGATTCCTTAGTGGCCCACCCGTTCTCCCCGTTCTGCTAACTAGTTTTTCCTTTTATGTACAAGTACCCTTTCTAGGCATTCTATGCCTTTCAGTAGGACTGAGTAATTGCTTTAACCCCTTCGCTGCGGCGAGAATTCCGCCGCAGCGCTGGGGGGGTTTGGGGGCAGCACGGTGGCGCGGTGCTCATGACTGAACCGCGCCGTCCTGAGTCACGGGCGAGCTGTGCTCATGACGGCGTGGTTCCGTCACGACTCCGCCCACTCTCTAATTCGCCCGCACAGGCGGGGAATTCGAGCCGCATGGGAGGAGCGGCCGCTCCATGACGGAACCACGCCGTCATGAGCACACGGTGCCCGTGGCTCATGACGGCGTGGTTCCGTCAAGGGCACATAAGGGGTTAAGAAAAAGATGTCTCTGTTTGGGCACACTGTTTTCATAAGCATTTTCTATAAGTGGCTCTGTGTTTTTGGCATGGAAAATAGTCACAGAAGAAACTGACGTAAGCACATAAGGGAAGGGCTTGTATGTACTCTTGTCTACTTCGCATCCGGTAGGCAGAGTAATTCGATGCCCTCTAATGACACGCAGAGGTACTACTTAAAAAAAGAAATACAAAAAAAATACTGGATCCAGTCTGGTGCCTGGGGGACAATCTGAAGGTAAGGAATCTGCAGCTAGATCCTGTCTCTACCAGGTAAGGTGTTACCAAAGGTAAGTAACTTATTCTTTTAGAGTTTAGCGGATGGATTAAAGGCAGACAGGGTAGTGGAGGATTTTACGTCCGCCCCTGGCCTTACCCACCAAACTTAGATAAGTCTATTGGGCCCGTGTACATCTCTATATATTGGCAGGAACCACCATCATACCGGTTTCTGTTAGTGTGGGAAATGTTTGATGGAATGCGCTGCCAAACATGACGGCCAGCCATAAAACCTTTCCAAAGTGTATTTTTTTTAAACAAATTCTCAAAGTGGGAGTTTGTTTATTAAAATGTAAAAAACAAATGATCCCTGTGCCATTAGTCTTTTCCTATAGTGTGGGGGTAATTTTTCTTGTTTTGCCCTCCCTCACTGCCTGTGGCCGATTGATAGCAGTACAAGCCATGCAGCCGCCCACTCTAAATATGGGGGATAGTCAGGTGGCTTATCGCTGATGGCCCTAACTCCCTCAGGCCGTCAGACAAAGGTTTATGCTGACGGAGTACATTTTACTCTGTTGTCATAAATCCTGGTAGTCCTCCCACCTCTAAATCAGGAGACCGAACCTAGCGTTTGGCAAGGAGGGCACTCTGTTGCTGTTGCGATGGAGTGCCCTCTGCCAAATTCTAAATCTGCTCCAAAGTTTGTAATATTTAATGGTGCTTCGTTTTAATTTCAAACAACTGCATAGCCTCCCCTTATTATATTGGAAGATGTGTATTTTGAGTTTTTGTCATTAAGAGACCTTATGTTAAAAAAATAAAAAAAATAGAAACATTGTTAATTTGCACATTAACAATTTAATCTGCAAAATAGTTGTTGCTCCTTCATAATGAAAATGCATCTGGTCCCTTTTTTTAATGATTATCTAAACAACTCCCCTTTTTGTCAATAAATTCCAAAGTTTCCATTTTAAGCCAGAGGCTATACTTCAGGTATTTTGGCTACTTGCTTATTTGAGGATGAATGCTCAGAATGTATCCAGATATCTACTGTTAAAGATTTATTGTCAACTGTGAATCTTAAAATTGAATGTTTTTCTTTTTGATTTACATTAGATATTTATGCAAGTTATCAGACCAGGAGTTGCGACAAAGTGCTGCACGTAACATGGCAGATTTAATGTGGAGTACTGTTAAGGAACCCCTGGACACTGCTTTATGCTTCGATAAAGAAAGCCTTGATCTTGCATTTAAATACTTTATGTCACCTACTCTTACAATGAGACTGGCTGGATTAAGTCAGATCACGGTTGGTCATTTAAAACTTATTTTCAATACTATTTAATACGTAGAACACTCGCATTTATATAGAGTAATTTATTGAACCTGCTTAACAGTGGTTTGAATTAAGAAAAAATAAAGGTTACTAAGGGATACTGCATTCTATTTAAAAATGCTCAGATGTAAAATGAAGTGTGTTAATGGATAATGAATGGGAATATGAAAGGGTGTGTGGGTGTGTGTGTTTTTTATTTAAATGAGGAAGGTATGTTGTAAAAGAAACAATAAACTACTCTCCTGTTGAACTTCAGAGGACTTTTTCAAAGTTCTGAAAAGACATAAGATTTATGTAATGTGTATTTGTTGCCATCGTAAGAGATCTGGATTTTTTAAATGAGATAGACTACATAATCCCAGATAAAATGATGGTCTCCAGCCACATGTAGTACATATAAATATGCCAGCAGAGACATGGAGTTAGTTTGTCCACCCAGTTTAAGTCAGACACATTTGAAATTGTTACATTTCTGGCAATCGCTTCATCTATTTTGCATTTTAATTAACATCTGTACTTCTCAGGGCACATGTCCTACAAAAAATAGTCTTAGGGCAGGGCATGTCTTGATCCCCAGGGAAGTGTTGGCTTAGGTGTCGGGCACCCATTCCCAACTTAAACTTGCAATATTTTCTGTTCCCAACATGCTGTAATTGACAAGGTGAGAAGCAGCAAAGACGTAATAATCTGTTTGTAATGTAGGAATTATTTTTCCACAATACACGGACGTCTGGTGGGAGATGCAGCAATTACATGCTTTACTGTGGAGTATTATTTATATATGGGAGTTCAGGGGAAGAGTATCTTGTGATCTTACAACTTTGTTCCTGTGTGGAACTGGCTGAGCTGATAGTCTACCAGTCTCCAAAGGGAAGAAGTATGCAGGTATCCACACTCTGAAAATCAGCAACTTGTGCGGAGATCAAGAAGGGCAGGGACAAGCAAACTCAATGTCTAAATTGCACGTAGCAGAGTTAGGAAAGACCATCGCTGCAGGTATCAAAGCATTTCAGATTTAGCTTTGTAAGTGAAATATGAGACCTACATGACCGAGTGTTCCTAAAACAATAAGCTGTTAATTAACTGAGAGCATTGTTGAATACAACATGAAAAACAATCACCAGTGAGGTCAGAAGAAAACATGTATGAGGTATGTGTGGCTGTAGATACACATTCTGTGCATACTCCTGCCAGCTAGTGCTGGGCCTTGAAGGGTGCAAGTTGTTTTTCTTCGAAGAAGTCTTTTGAATCTCAAGGTACTGTGACACCTTCTCTTGCTAGTAATGTGCCTGGGCATTGTCTCCATTGTTAGATTGTTCATTTTCTTTCCGCTGTTAGGTTCGTATGTGTGCTCCAGTTAGACACAGGTGTGGTGCTCTGTTCTTTTCTGTTTACACGAGTCATCCCTATTTTTGTATTGTTTCGATCGCATTTCTCTTTTGTTTCGGGTCGACAAATCCTACTTTGACCTGGCAGTACTCCTCGTCTCACTTGGGCCTTAGCCGTTAAGGGCCTCCTAAGTCGCTTGACTGTGTCCTCCCTCCACCATGTCCTCACAGTGATGGAACAGACGCCATTTCACTATGGTTCTTGCTGCAATGTGAAATATCCTCTGACCTATCTCTATCAGGTCTGTGCTTTGGGTGTCTCCCGAGCATAGCAAGGTTGCTTGCAATTCCGGTGTAAGAAAAATCTCTGGGACAATCTGGCCCCATGTCTCGAGATGTCGCTTAGAAGCAGAGAGGACACCTGGACCTTTTCAGCCCCATGGACATTGAGGCGGAACACCATCCATAACAGTCTGCTACAGAGGAGGAGGCTTTATCCCCCGATGACTTCTCCGATCTGGAGATCTAGGGTCTTCCACTTGCGCAGCCAGCTGTGAGTACAGTACTGCCCCACTAATCCCCCATCACGATCCCAAACTGAGGAGCCTCTTCCAAAGAGTCGTCCAGCCACTCTGGAGCACCAGAGACCGAATGCCAGGCAGCCACTACCTTCGGGCGATGGTTGGCACAACTACTATCTTCGGATGCAACGCCCAGCTTAACGCCGAAGAAACCATCAAGGCCGACTACTTTGGCACTGCCCACACCTGTCTCGAAGCCGATTGCTTTGGCGTTGAAATTAACTTTGGAGCCGAGACCCTCTGCGCCGACCAGTAAGACTGGACACTGCCTCCTGGACCATCAAGCCCATTCTCCATAAACTTCAGGAGGAGATCGACGCCCAGTAGAAACACTTAATGATACATCCCCATACAGGCCTGATACTCACCCGCCTCTGTCGCTCAACAGTCCAAACGACCGGAGTCATTTGAGGAATTCTTGGACATGTCACCTCCACCCAAGCAGTGCAAGAAAGTAGACAAGGCTACAAGCCCTTTCCCTGTCACTCTTACACCACCACCTCATCCTACTCCACATCACTCACCCGCCCCACCGTCTTCTTCAGGCGACTCTGTTCCCTATACTTTTCAGTGATCACCTTATGCATACTTGGGGAGATGGGGCGAAGGGGATACCTTCAACACTTCCCTTCAGGGGGATCCATAGGACACCTATGGGATGCTGACCCACGAGGGGACTCAGATCCTGACCTGTACCATGCCCGTCCTGACGACTTCACATACTACCATGAACTTCTTGGTAGGGCTGCCTCTTTCCCCAAGTCGATCGCCACACTGCGCCTTTAGGGGAAGTCTTCCTTTTTTAGACCCTGTCCTCCACCCACTGCTCCGCTCAGTATCACCCCATGCATAAAGGCATACTCCCTCACACCCCGGACATCTTTCACAACCACATCCGCGGCAGAGTCATTGCTCATAAGGTGGACAAAAAATACAAAGCTTCTCCTGATCCTCTACATGGCCAACTTCTACCGACTTCCAGGCTAACTCTCAAACTACTGGTGAGATGCCCCTCCACCAGATAAAGAGAGTAAATAAATAGATGCTGCAGGTAAGAGGGTAGCTGCACAATTGGCCAGCTATTGGCAGATTGCCATTTCGCTACGGTCTAGGTTTGACCGTGCCCATTGGGATGAAATGAAGCAGATCTTCCAACATCTCCCAGAGAAAAGCCGATCTCCAACACCACTATCTGCTGCACACTAGGTGCAGCGGTCACTGCAGTAGGGGCTGGGGGTAGGGGGAGGCTGGGGGTAGGAGGGAAAGGAAATGGGGGGGCTGGGGAGGCTGTGGGGACGGAGGGGCTGGGGGAAGGGGTGGCAACTTTAGTGTCCTTCGGCGCATACATAACTGGCTCTTTATCTCCAGCTAGCTTCAAGCGGGAAGTCCAACAGCCACACGCTCAACAGTCATTTCCCAGAGCCACTAAGCCTTGACTTGCCTCTCCTCCCCCGATGATATGACCTCAAAGGTTCTTTCCCGCTTAGCAGAACTTCACCTCCAACCAATGAGTGTTGGATATTATCCAACATGGTTATTGTCTGGAGCTCACTTACTCGCCTCCCACACAAACTCTCCCCATAATGCAACTGGTGCTTGTGTAAAGCGCTCTGATGCCTTCAGGTCAAGTTTGCGTTATGTAAAACTAAGGGGGAAAAAATCCCAAAATTATCAGACTACTTGGGCGAGATGCCCAAGCGCTCCTTCTCAAAGGAGCCATAAAGCCCAGCCCCTACCATCAGCAGGGCAAAGGAGTATACTCTCTGTACCTTCTCATTCCTAAAAAAGACTGTTCTCTTCAGCCCGTTTGGCCCTCAAGCCCCTAAACTAATGCATTCTTTCAGATTAATTCTATACGGTTACTCTACAGGATGTCATCCCGCTGCTACAACAAGGTAACTTCATGGCTGCCCTCGACCTGCCGGGCTCTTATTTCCACATACCAGTCCACTTTGCACATCACTGGTATCTCAGGTTTTTAGCCAGCGGAAAGCATTACCAGTTCAAGGTGCTCCCCTTCACAAAGGGCCTTGCAGTGGTGCCTGCTCTTCTGCAAAGGCAGGACGTTCATCTATTTCCCTATCTGGATGACACCTGTCAAAACTGTCGGGAACACACACTGCTCCCAATAAACCTCCTTCACCAAGTAGGGTTTACTGTTAACGCTATAAAATCCAATCTCAGAGGGTGTGGCCAAGATACCGGCGAGGTAGGACGTGCCTTGCTACCTCACCGCCGAACTATAGCACCGGCTTTTTAACCCTTCACGGCACCGAAGTTGGGAGCGGTAGCCTCGAGGCATTGAGCGTCATCTGGGGGCACCTGGAGGATGAACAGTGGCTTCCCAAGCCTAGCGGGCAGTGAGATCCGGCGGCTGGAGTCGGCGCTCCCTCAGAGACGACGTGGCCTCTACCCCATCGGCCGACGTGCCGCACTGGCTCACTGGGTCGCCCTACCTCAAGCGACCGCCCCATAGCTGTCCGGGGCTCGACGCCGCACTCTCAGAGGCAGGGGTAGCCAGCTGTTTGGGACTGCATCGCTGGACATGCCATTTTGTTTGGCGGCACCTGGCCTGTTGCTGCCGGTTCCCTGGTGGAGCGGGCCTGCGGTGAGGACCGCCGGGCCACCCCCAGCGGTGAGGAGGGCGCATTCCAGGACCTGGCTCTCTAGCTGGGTCAGCCACATCAGCGAGGGGAGGCACTGCGGAGTGCCACTCTTAAACTGAGCAGACTTCAAGCGGGACTCGGGCACTTCAGGCCTTCCCCACAACTTCTGCGGCCTGGTCCCTGCTGGCACGGCAGCTCTGCGTGGTTGGTAAGAGCCGGCCATACACTCCCCCACCTACCCTGAGGTCTGCCACGTGTTGCAGCTTTCTGGGTGGCCGCGCTGGCTCGGCTCCCACCAGCAGCCTACACCAAGCGGTGTCTGCAAGCACACCGGAGCCATAGGAGCGAGTCGAGGGGGGTGGATGCGGCGGCACGGCTCCCACCGGCGGCCTCCAACTAGCGGGGCCTGAAAACACACCGGAGCTGCGGGAGCGAGTGGAGAGGGGCGGGACGCCCGCAACGCCGCCATTCACCACCACATCAGGCATCGCCCGGAACAACCTGTCTAGTGGTCCCAGGTGAGCCCAGGAGGGGATACGTGATGCGAGGGGCCCTCCCTTGATCGCAGTGCATGACCCTCTAGGAGTGGGAGCCTAATTTGTCGCACCTTGGGTCTGGCTTCGCCTTGGTCCTGCGCTGGGGTTACGGCGCTCTGGCTGGCCGTCCTACACGTCTGGCCTGACCCACGCAGCTATCCTCCGGTGCCCGGTGGGGATGGGCCTGCCTCCTGTGACCCCTCACGACGCCAGTATGGGCTATGACCTCCACCCGAGCCAGGAGGCCCAAAAACTTGAAGGACCCCAAACCAGACGTAACACTGAAGGAGCTCTTCTCTCCAACTCCCTCGACCACACAGGGATCCTTCAGGATGGCCCTTTCAACTCCGGGGGCCGCTGCCAAATCACAGACGGATGGGACACGGGAAGAACCAGTGGCCTGCGCCTTCCTTGAGTCCCTCTTCACGACCCTTTGGGAGGATCTACAGACGGTGAAGCGGGACCTTACTTCTAAGATTAAGGACATCCGTAGAGACGTTGATCGGGGAACGGGTTGCTGTCCTCGAAGACAAGGGAGATAATAGGGACTCTGTACTTTCCGCACTCCAACAAGAGGTCATTCGCATCCATGAGCAGCAGGTAGACCTCCAAACGCACCTCGAGGACCTGGAGAATCATTCTCGGAGACACAACATCAGAATCCGGGGAGTCCGTACCAACGTGGAGGCAGGAGACATCTTTGCATATGTGAGGGGTCTGTTCACTCTCATTCTGGGGAACCCACCGGAATTCGACATCAAGATTGACAGAGCCCATCGGGTGGGGCCTCCCAGGGCTGGCAAGGCAGCCCCGGCTGACATTCTGGACTGTATCGAAGACTTCCGTACAAAGGAGGAGATACTCCGTAGGACCAGAGCTATGCATCCAATCACCTATCTGGACCAAACTCCCACTCTCTACCAGAATCTTGCTGTGATCACATTACAGAAGCTCAGGCACTTCTGTCCTATCACGCACTATCTCCGTCAGCGTCATATTTCTTACTCTTGGGGCCACCCATTCTGATCGATTTTCCGTCTGGATGGGAAACAATACCAGCTTCGCTCTCTGTCGGAAGCTAGCAGACTTCTTGGAGTCACAATTCCGGAGGAGGAGGTCTGCAGGAGGACTGTCAAAATTATATGTGTTTGCAGGGCCTGTTTTAAGCCGTAGTAAGATGTTGGATGCAAAGTTACCAGACAGAAACCGCCACAACATTTCCACAAAATAAATAAACACAGATCCTGGAGATGCTGCCAGAAAGAGTACTTAAATGAAGGGTTTCAGGTGATATTACAATTTGGATGCAGCCCTTTAAACCATCCCTTGCCCATGACTTGTAAAAGAAATAACTTATTAACATAATTTAAATGGCGAATGCAGATTTAATGAATAAAGCTTCAGCAGCATTTCAAATGTTTAGAAATGCAAACAGGTTTCTTGAAATAGGATTAGAACTCGGACATACAACGTGCACAGTAATCTAAATACAAAGTCTTGATCTGCTAGTGTTCTTTGTTTATGACATTGCCCTGGTGACATTGCATGTGAAGTCTAATGGCTCACTGTAGGAGGGTGGAGTAGCAGACTCCGCCATAAATCTCGGCTGGGAGCTCATTTATGGAAAAGAGCCACCTAGCGAAGCAAAGAGCCCCGGCTCGGCAGGTGCTCATGTGAGAAAATAAATAGCTGTTGTGTGTGAAAAGTGTGGCAGAGCAGAAAGAATACAGAGGAGCAGGACATCATGCCAGGTCCGTCATGTGGGGGGGAAGTGCACGGAGCAGAGAGGCACACTGGCGAGAGAGCCATAAAAGCACAGATGTGGGGGGAAGAGCAACAGAAGGGAGACCTCTGAAACAGCCCTCCTGCTGCGCATCGGGGTTGAACTAACGCTGATTGTCATTTTCCCCTCATTCCAGCACAAAAAAGAGAATCATTGAGCAATAAATCTTACAGGCTATAAATAAATGAATAGTGCGTTAAACACAAAACATGTACAACAAAAAGCACCCGGAAATGGCGCCTGAAAATAAAGTGACCGTTGCGTTTCAAAATCGTAATGGTTTTATTTATGTAGCTAAAAGAAAGCACTGCTTTGTTAATTTGCACAAGCACAGTGGCACACAATAATGGGTGGAGACTGCAAATAAACAGCGTGCTGCGTGGTGAAATTTTGAAGAGTGCTTTACGTTTACAGTTAACCTAGAGGCAAACTCTTTCGAGGAATACAAACTGCTGGAGTGCTGGGGCCAAGGTGCCCTCTTTTAGCCTCAGTCAGGGGCACACACGAGTGCACCATTAAAGACCCCAGCATTGGGGTAGTAGGGGAGCAGCGAGGATCTGCAGCATGCAGCTGAAGTGCTCCCTGGAGTCAAAGTGCAGCAGCAGTAACCTGAAAAGTGTGAGGAAGAGCGGCTACTTGCGCATGCACACAAGCGGTTTTTCATGCAGCTGGGGCCGGGAGAGATGCCTGAGGAGCCGGCCCAAGTACTAGGAGATTGAAAAGAAGTGGCACAGCAGGCCGCCCATGCGCAGCATTTCGCTCGACTCCTCTAAATAACAAGATGAAAACAAATGTAAAACCATGATGGGGTAGCGTTTATTGCAGTTTTATATAGCGCGAACTCCACACAAAGATATTGGATCACTGTGCATGAGCACCGGTTAAATTACACAAGATGCCATTCATGTTTTGAGGCATGGGGAGAAGTGATGTGCCTAGAATCACAGGAGTTTGAGCACGCCAAGATTCAATCATAGTTCTCAAATTCCAAATTCTGCAGTTCTGGTTGTAACGCCACAGTCAACCCTGCAGCTGGACAGACATGGTGATTAATTCGCAGAGCGCCATTAAACTGAGCCTTGCTGGTGGTCGTGTACGACAACTTGTATTTTGCTGCTTCTGTCATTGCATACAGATATATAATACTGATAAAGCAAGTAACATTACACCTACAACAAGCCAGGGCTATTGGCTTTGCCAGTGGTTTTTGTTTGTGTAAGATAAATCCACAACAACTACGGCTTCCTTGTATATAACATTGAAAAGGCTTCTATTCTGTAATGAGACTGAAAGAGCTATAACGAGTCTCCTTGAAGTTACCTCAAAAGCAGTGACGAGTGGCATTTCTGTAGAGGTAAGATTTGTTTTTTCACCCCAAGGGCAAAAATGGAGAGCCCGATAGAGACCTGGTTTGGCAACTGCTTTATAGAACTGCCAGTGCAGAGCAACGGCAGGACCCGGCCCACTTAAAGCCCTGGCTCTCACCTGTAGGAGGATGGAACACAGCAAGGACCACAGCTCCTGACGCACTCGTGATCACACAGCACACACAACACTGGCAGTAAAAGCATGCCCTAGCCGGCTGTGCCCCTGCATCTGTGGGGGCCTAGGACAACTAACGGCGACACTGAGTCAGTTTTGGTGCAGGTCAGTTCACACAGCGGCCTAGAGCTCTGCGGACGTTACTGCAAGCAAGATTTGCCAGGACGGAATGCAACCCCAGCAGGCCAACCAACAAGATGAAAACAAATGTAAAACCATGATGGAGTAGTGTTTATTGCAGTTTTATATAGCGCGAACTCCACACAAAGATATTGGATCACTGTGCATAAGCACTGGTTAAATTACACAAGATCACTTTCATGGTTTGAGGCACGGGGAGAAGTGATGTGCCCAGAATCACAGGATTTTGAGCATGCCGAGATTCAATCATGGTTCTCAAATTCCAAATTCTGCAGTTCTGGTTGTAACGCCACAGTCAACCCTGCAGCTGGACAGACCTGGAGATTAAGACACACAGCGCCATTTAACGAAGCCTTGCTGGTGGTCGTGTACGACAACTTGTATTTTGCTGCTTCTGTCATTGCATACAGATATATAATACTGATAAAGCAAGTAACATTACAGCTACAGCAAGCCAGGGCTATTGGCTTTGCCAATGGTGGTTGTTTGTGTAAGATAAATCAGCAACAACTACGGCTTCCTTGTATAGAACATTGAAAATGCTTCTGTTCTGAAATGATGAGACTGAAAGAACTATAACGAGTCTCCTTGAAGTTACCTCAAAAGCAGTGACAAGTGGCACTGCTGCAGAGGTAAGATTATTTTTTTTCACCCCGAGGGCAACAAGGGCGTCCGATTGTTATTGCAACACATTACACGAATGGGGAAAAAAGTGCCTAGCTAATAATTAAAGGAGTGTGTGTACTGCTGCCAGTAAAAGATCCAGTCCCGGTGGGCGGGGCCAAAAGTGGACAGGGCGGTAACAAGGAGGGACTAAAAAGCCTCCTTAATAGAATACCTGCATTTAGCCTAAGCTATGATGCGAGTCAATGGGAAGAGGGGGCCGGGCCTCAAGTTCCCTTCCTCAACCGTATTGATTTCAAGAAGCTCTCGAATGCCGAGAGCAGCGCATGCGCGCTGCTATCGCCAGCCGAGACCTAAAAAGGAATCCCTCGTTTTATCCTATGGGAGGGGTAGGCCTCACAGTAGTGAAATCTCATTTGGGAGTTTTTCACTACCAGGGCATGTTAAACTTAAAGGTACTTGTCCAACCTTTTAATTACGTTGCACCTTGCCCTATGGGCTACCTAGGGCCTTCCTTGGAGATGACCTATATGTAATAAAAAGGGAGTTTAATGTTTCTCAATCGGTTTTGGATGCCATGTTAGCATGGCAGCGCAACACTGCATTCAGTCTACAGTGGCAGGCCTGGGATATGTTTTAGCGTGCTACCTAAGTGGATACCGCAATAAGTGCTGCAGGGCCACTGTTAGCATCTAATTTACTTGCCCTGGGTATACGGTGTACCATTCTACAAGGGACTTATAAGTAAATTAAATATGCCAATTAGGTATATGGTAATCAAAGCATGTTTAAGGGCATGTGCACAAGCACTTAAGCACTGGTTAGCAGTGGTAAAGTGCACAGGGTCCTAAGGCGAACAAAAACGAAATCTAGCAAACATTAGTAGTAAGTAGGCAAAAGGTTTGTTGGAAGACCACCCTAAGGCTGACATATATAACACGTGTCCCTGCCCAACTGAGAGTGGGGAGAACTACCCAACCTCGCGGGAGTTATCATCACTAAGGCGGAAGAAATTATCTGTATTGGAATGGTATGATCCAGGTCATTGTTGCACAGTAAAGTCCATTCTCTGTAGGGAGATGGACCACCTCAACAATTTTAGGTTCTAACCCCTCATTTGCATAAGCCACCTGAGGGTCCGGTAGTCTCTCTAAATCTGGAGGTGAGTCCCAAACCAGTATCGTCTCCGCTTCTTCAGTGCCCAGACCACAGGAAAGGCTTCTCTTTCAAAAGCACTTCACCTCTGCAGGGTTGGTCTAGGCTCTCATCACCGAGCTGTGATGAGATGTATTAATGCTTTGGTTGTGGTTACATTTGCAAATTAGTTCAATATCTCAGATCACAAATGGTCAGCTATAACCATAGGTAGCAGCAAATAAAAATACCCAAAAAATCTTTTTCTTTCATCTGAATGTTCAATTGTATTCTCTATCACTTAAGAAATAATTTGCGAATGGTAAGAACTGGAGAGATGAAAAGGGAGTTAATGAGGTGGATTACCATTCCAACCTGTACTATCAGTACTCTTCTCTTTATTTTGTCCTGTGCTGCAAGTAAGAACCCCTTGTTTCCAAGGACAAAATGCCATGACCGCAAATTTAAAATGGCAGTAGTTTTCAGGATGGATTAGATATTTTTTTTATGTCCAATGTATGTAATCTGAAAACATATTTGACTTGTGATTGTGTTATTTTCTTTGAACGCAGAATCAACTTCACACCTTCAACGATGTTTGCAATAATGAATCGTTGGTTTCAGACACAGAAACGTAAGTAGGAAAATGTGTGTGTATCTCCACAAATTTCACCACATTATTGAACTCCATATTTATCCATAATAAATGCACATCTGTCTCACCATACTTGCTACTTCACAGTTGTTACGAGAACCTAAGAGGTTCATACTGTTCAGGTTCCCTTCAAATGGTGGCAATTCTTTGTTTTCACTTTTTCTTTTCTTGTGCATTGAACTGCAATGCAAAAGTCCTTAGCTATATTTTCATTCAGAACACAGAGAAGGATTATGCTTGCCTTTCTTTACTGCACAAAAATGACAGCAATATCATATTCATAATCCACATCTTTCAGCAATCCGTCCAGATGAAAATACAATCACACGATGAAAAGGTCACCAGTAGAAATCCTCCACAGTGTTTGAAAGAGGATTGAGTGTCAATACTATGCCTTTCTTTGCGATGGCATACCAAATACCTCAAACGAATTTCACAAGTGCTGATCTCACAGCCCCATCATCTTTGTTTCACGTTGGTTCCTACAAAATCAATGAGTTTGGACCGAAGGAAGGATTGTGCTATATAAAGCTTGCTTTTACCTAGATAGGCAAAATCCCTCACGAGATGAAAGTAGAACTTTCTGAAAGTTAATCTTGAAGAGCTGTCTGCCATCTTCATAATGTTTTTCAATCCTCTGCCCAACAAAAAGGTTTTAGAGACCATTGCGCTTTGTGCAGTGTGTTCTCTAAAATGAAAAATATCTAAACCTGCCTCCTCTAAGTCCTCGCAACCCACCAGGCCAAAAAGGTGGAAGAGACTTAGTTAGAAATGTTTTGAAAGGAAATAACCTCCTCCAAAGCAGGCTTAAGTATTAAATATTTGGCAACCAACTCATGCTGTTTGAGATACCTTGCTTCACATACCTTACTACACATCTTGGGTTGCATACTGTAAATCATATTCTATTTGGCTAAACACCCATCCGATTAAATACAATGCTCACACATTTCTGGAAAGTAGACACAATGTCATAGTTACTTTAAAAGAGAGTTTCTTATGACCGAAAGCAACATTTTCAGCCAACGCAAGAATAAAGACACATTTTTTTTGATAAACTTCTTTTTATTGTGTTTTGCGGCATAAAGAACAATATCAGGAATAATATACAGCAGTGCAGTGAACAAGGCATCAGTATCGGTAATCAGGAAAGCATCAACAGGCAAGTGCAAAAACCCTCCCGCCCCCTCCCATCCCCCGTCCCCCCCCCCCTGCGCACCCACCCTTCAAAGCAGGCCCCCCAACCATTTCCCCCATATCTTGCGAAATTTTTTTGGGCAGCCCCGTGCAGTGTATAGCGACCGCTCCTGAGCTGCACACCAATCCACCCCTCTACTCCAGGTAGCCACTCTGGGCGGGTCTGGCTGTGACCACGCCGCCGCTATGTCTCTTTTAGCCACCATAAGGGCAGTGGTGAGGAAGTACTTCTCATTGCGGGACCCGTCCATCCCGTCCATGATGCCCAGCAGGGCCATTCTAGGCTCGTGGGGGACCTCCCAACCCAGGACCTCCGCTAGATCGGCCTCGATCGCTGCCCAGTAGTCCCCCAGACGAGGGCAAGACCACACCATGTGGAAAAAATCTGCCGGAACCTCCCCGCAGCGAGTGCAAGAGGCGTCCGCGCGGAGTCCCGCACGATACAGGCGGGCCGGGGTCAAATAGGCAGTGTGGAGGTAATAAAGTTGGATAAGCCGCAGCCTCGCGGAGGTGGTAAGCGACCGAGGGCCCATAAGGGCGTCCCTCCAGTCCGCCTCATCCAGGGGTCCCACCCAAGCCTCCCATCGCTGCTTTAGCCCGCTCCAATCCACCGGTGTATTGTTAATTAGGGATTTATAAATGCGGGATATGCCCCCCCTCCCAAGATACCCCAACATCACCTGGGCCTCAGGCGGACTATGGGAAGGCAGTCTGGAATCTAGAGGGACGTGAGCCCGAACCGCGTGGCGCAATTGAAGGTAGCGGTAGAATTGAGAAGGCTGCAGCGAGAAGCGGGTCCGAAGCTCCTGGAAAGAACACATGCGGCTTCCACGCCATATATCGCCCAGACAGGAGATACCGAGAAGATCCCACTGCCGAAAGCCCGTGAGTCCCACCACCTCCCGCAGCCACGTCCCGTGCCAAAGCGGAGTGAGTTGCGTGGACGTCCCCGACCATCTGGTGTGTCGCAAGGCCGCGCGCCACGCGAGAAAGGGAGCCCGCACGACGCCGGGGAGCGACAGGGGGATCGTTGTGCCGTAGAGCATGTTTTGGATGGAGGGGAACCCGAGGCAGTTCACCTCGAGTCGATAAGCCGGGTCGCCCCAGCCCCCTGAGAACCAATCGTGGACCACCAGTAGTTGGGTGGCCAGATAGTAGAGGTAGAGGTTGGTCATGCTTAGGCCGCCGTCGTAGGAGGGGACCCTGCAGCGGTCCAAGGCCAGCCGAGGTCGACCACCGCCCCAAAGGAATTTGGTCACCATCTTATCCAGGTCCCGGAACCACGGGCGCGGAAAGGGGCATGGAGTGTTCTGCAGCATGTAAAGAAACTTGGGGAGGATCATCATCTTATATAAGGCGACTCTCCCTAGCGGATTCAAAGGGAGGGCCTGCCACCGGAGCATATCTGATCTGGCTTTGTTTACTACTGGAGCCACATTGAGTGCCCAGCAGAGTTCCGGGAGGAGGGTGACCCAGATCCCCAGGTACTTAAAGGAGAGTCTCCGGAGGGGAATATCTGATTGCCAGTCGAAACATTCCCGCGACGGGTGTAGCGGGACTAGAACAGATTTTTTTGGGTTCAGATGGAGACCCGACGCCTGGCCAAACCGATGGAGGATCCGGCGGACCCGGGGCCCCGAGGTCGCTGGGTCGGAAAGATAGAGGAGGACATCGTCCGCGTATAGGGCAATCTTATCGGGGGCCACAGCTGGCCATTCCCAACCGCGAAGAACGGGATCCGCGCGAATCAGCATTGCCAGGGGTTCCATGGCCAACGCAAAAAGGAGGGGCGAGAGCGGACAACCCTGGCGCGTCCCCCGACCTATGGGAAACGGGCGAGAGAGAGCCCCGTTGACCAACACCCGGGCCCGCGGGTGCGCGTATAGGACCGCTACCATGGCACGGAACCGGGGGCCGAAACCCATGCGTTCCAGGACGTCGGCCAAGTACGCCCATCCCACGGAATCGAAGGCCTTTTCAAAGTCAACCAGAAGGAGGGCCAGGTAGGGAGAAAGGCGGCTGCGGTGCGCCATCGCAAGATGCAGGCGCCGCAGGCAGTGTCTGGTCCCCCGCTCCGGCATAAAGCCGCATTGATCCGGATGGACCAAGGAGGCGAGCGACGGGCGCAACCGCTGTGCTAGGACCGTAGCATAGATTTTGAGTTCGGTGTTGATAAGGGATATCGGCCGATAGTCAGAGCAGGACCGCGAGGGAGGCTGAGTCTTGGGGAGGGCAACTATGGTTGCCGTGTCCGTCTCGGGCCGGAACGAGCCCGTGTCCACCACGGCTGCAAACAGGTCCCGAAGCCTCGGGGCCAGCGTCTCCCGATAGTGAGCGTAGTACTCCTGGGGGAACCCGTCGGGTCCCGGGGTCTTCCCAGGTGCTAAGCGGCCTATGGCCTCCTCGATCTCTTGCAGCTCGATCGGTGAATCAAGGGTCTCGGAAACCTCGGGCTGCAACCGCGTAAGTGTAGCCGCGGTCGTCCCCAGCAATTCCTCAAGGGAGAGCGTGGACGGCCTGCGGCGGTATAGCTGGGAGTAATAGTCAGCGAACGCCTGGGCTATCGCCACCGAGGCTGTGTGAGTACCACCCGCTGGGTCCGCGATGGCCGGAATGATCCGTCCCGCCCGGGGATAGGTCGCCAGCCGGTGGAGAAGAGTGCCGTTTTTGTCTCCCCACCCGTAGACCCGGGCCACCGAGGAGCGCCATAGAATCTTCGCCGCCTCCAGGGAATGGAGGCGAATCTCCTCCCGCAGGAAGGCCAAGCGACGAGATCGGGCGGCATCGTCCAACTCCCCCAGACCGCGCTCTAATTCCACGGCTTGGGCTTCGCATTCCGCGAGCTTCTGGGATTGTGCCCGCCGTTGGCGCTGCAGATGCCCCTTAGCGGCGCCCCGGACAGTCGCCTTGCCGGCCTCCCACAAGACGGCAGGGGAGGTGACAGAGCCCTCGTTATGGGAGTAGTAGTCGGCGATCTCGCCCCCGACCGCCTTCCGGAAAGCCTTGTCGTGGAGGAACCAGGCGTTCAGACGCCACATCGGACGGGCAGAGAGGGGTGGGGGACCAAGAGCGAGGAGCACAGGCGAGTGGTCCGAAAGGCCCCTCGGAAGAATGCGTACATCTCGCACCCCCGCGCAGTCGGTGGATGGTACGAAGATGAGGTCGATCCGGGCATGGGAGTGATGGGCCGCCGATGTGTGGGTGTATTGGCGTGCCTGTGGGTGCCAGATCCGCCAGACATCGCAGAGGCCCTGCGCTTCGGCCCAGGATGAGAGCTGTTTTGCGCGGGCGACGCGGGACAGGGAGACCGGGCCCGTCGAGTCCAGGGGAGGCGAGTAGACGGCGTTGAAATCTCCGCCGAGAATGAGGGAGCCCGCCGGAAGTGTCGGGAGGAGACCCGCCGCGTGGGAGACGGCCGACTGCAAGAGGGATGGCGCCGCATAAAGGGACATCAGGGTAAGGGGTCGCCCCTCCAGATTGCCAGAAACCACCACTACCATACCTTGGGGGTGCAAATGCACCCGGGACAGGACAAAGGGGAAGGACTTGCGGAGCAAAATGGCCACCCCTCGGGATCCCCGCACAAAACCGGAATGCCATACCCTGTCGTAACCGTAGCGGCCAAGGAAGGGGCAGTTGTTACCCAACAGGTGAGTCTCCTGGAGGAGGAGTACATCGATCTCAGCGCGTTGCGCGTATTTGAGGACCGCCATACGTTTAAAACGGTCCAGAAGACCATTGACGTTCCAGGATAGTATGCGCATGGCGGCCCTAGGGACAGGCGGGTCAGCCATGGTCTAGGACAGGAGAGGGGGCCAGTAGGGGCGCGGCTGAGCAGGCCCCCAGAGAGGAAGGACAACGGGACATCGGGCAGGAGAGCAAGCCAGACAGCACATGATGCCTTAGTACAACAATTAAGAGGGAGTCATCCCCCACCAACAAAGTCTTCCCAACGGGGAAGAAACAACCCCAAACCAACCCCAACCCCCCCCCCCACCCTACACTTCGAAAACGGAAGCATCTGTCGCCCGAACCAAATGGAAGAACCACCAAGCTAAAACGCTTGGGCTTGAGCGCTAGTGGACCCCTGAGACCGATGAATTCAGACCTGAGTTACCTGCCCTGGCCAAGAGCAACACTGATAACGGGGCATCCCATCCCCGTCCAGGCATCCCCAGCCCCCCCTCCCCCCAAAGGAAACAAAGAGAGTCAAATGTTGGGGCTGCGAGAGAGGTCCGAAGAGTCCACCAATTCGACCGGCTGAGTTGCAGGGCCCGTGGGCCGGGGCGACACGGTCCGCCGTCCATCTGCCCCGGGACTGGCATGTGCGGCCGAAGAGGCAGAGGAGGCTCTCGACCCTCGGCGTGACCTTCTCCCAGAGCGCGTGGTGATCACCTCCTCCGCTGTGCGCTCCCGGGGTAACGTGCGGTGCCGCCGACGGGTCCTCGATGTCCGGGGTCTTCCTCGTCCCCTCCGCATACCCACAGGCGAGCCGCGCCCAGAGCACTGCAGGGGGTGCTCCTCCGTCAACCAGGCCCAGGCCGCCCGCGGGGTATCGAAGAACAAAGTCTTGTGCTGGAAGACGACCCGGAGGCGGGCCGGGAACTGGAGCTGATACTGGAGTCCCAGAGAGCGCATCTTTTGTTTCACTTCCGTGTAGGAGCGGCGTTGCTCTTGGACTTCGCGGGTGTAGTCCGGAAATATCATGATTTTGTGGTTCTGGTAAAGGAGGGCGCCCTGGCAGCGGGCCTCGCGGAGGATGGCGTCCCGGTCGCGGAAGTTCAAAAGTTTGAGGATGAACGGCCGGGGAGGCGCACCTGGGGGCCTGGGGGCCAGGGAGCGGTGGGCTCTCTCCACCACGAACGAGGGAGATAGGCTGTCCGCCGGCATCCAGGACCGGAACCATCGCTCCAGGAAGTCGTCCGCTCGGCCCGATTCAACTCCCTCCGGAAATCCCACTAAGCGCAGGTTGTTGCGCCGGGCGCGATTTTCTGCATCCTCGACCCGGCGGTGTAGTTCCTTAGAGTGGGTGGTCAACTCCCGAACCTGGTCCTGTAGGTGGCGGATGTCGTCCTCGGCGGTGGAGATCCGGGATTCGGCCTCGGAAATGCGGGCGGTGGCATTCCGCAGATCCTGTCGGAGAAGAGCAACGTCCACTTTGACCTCTCCCACCATGCCCTCGAGGGAGGCGCGGGAGGAGTTGATGGCCTGCAGGATGGCAGCAAGGTCCGTGGCAGGGGCCGGGGCCGGCGCGGCCGTGGAGCCGGGCCCCTTGTCGGTAGTAGTAAATTTGTCCATCCTGGTTTGGGTGGCCCCGGACGCTGGCTTGCCGGCCCTGTCTTTGCCCATATCTGTGGCGGCCGTCCGTGAATCAGGGCAGCGAGCGAACGTCACACCCGCAGAGCGTCAAGGGGCGCTCGAGCGGACAGGGGCCCAGCACGGGGGCGGCGGGGGGAGCCCGCAGCCGGACAGGGCCCGACACGGCCGGCCCCAGTGGTCAGCCTCCGGCGGGGTCCCCAGCGGGGCAACGAGTCCGATCCCTCGCCTCGGCCGTGGCCGCGGGCCTCTCTCAGAAACGATCCTCCGCCGCCGCACTCACCGCCTATTCCTGCTCTCAGGCTCCGTTCGGGGGGGGTCCCAGCGCAGCCCTCCAGGGGGCCTCGGGCTGCAGCCGCGAGGTAGGACAGCACCCAGCCGGTGCACCAGCTCTCCGCCGCAGGCCTCGGGACACCAGGGCAGGTCCAGCAGCGTTGGTGGGGGAGAGTGGGGGGAGACTGTGCCCCGGCCGTCGACACCCGGCCCGAAGGGGAGGGCCCCCACCACCTCCAGCCCCACAGCAGCTCAGGTCGTCCCACCAGGGAGTGCCCCACTCACCGCCCGGCCCTCCGTCTGGTACCACAGCCCGGAATGGGCTCCACAGCACCTCGCCGCCGGCCACAGGATCCCAGGTCGGGGCCCCACCGAGGGGGGGGCCGCCACTGCTGCAGCGACGATCTCACCGGGCCGCCAGGATTCTCAGGCCCAGCACCCTCGTGGGCGCCGCGGTCTCGAGTAGCCGCGCGCCCGCAGCCAGCGTCAGGGATCAAAGCCGCCTCCCGCCGGGCGCCGACAGCAGGCAGCAATCACAGCTCCGGGGGGGCGGTCGCGCTCCAAACTCGCACCAGGGACAGCCAGGCGGGCCCGGGCCCCAAAACTGCCGAAATCAGCCGGCCAGGGCAGGATCAGGCGAAGAAGAAAGGATCGGCGGGGTCTCACGGCCGGAGCCTCAATAAAGACACATTTTTAAATTTCTGTAGTTGAGAATACTTGCAAAGAGGAGGTCCAGCAAATCTCATGACTCTGAAAACTTGCACACACCTGGGTGCTCGCCAATAGGCCTTAGAATGGCCTATCAAAATGGCTGAACTGAAGGAGTTCACCTTGCAATACACCTTTACTGAGTTCCACCAAGCTGTTGTGTGAAAATGACTGTGCCTGATAAATCGATGAATGCTACACCCCAGATCCTGCACCCAGCAGAAATTGTAATAGAATTAAAACATTAGAAAATAAAAATACAGTTCCAGAAGAACTTTATATTATTCTTGACACCCAAACCACTATGATCATCACAATCTCCGCTCTCTGCCTTCTGATCTTCGAATCATTAGGAAATTCAGTCATGTCTCCAAATCCTGGAGGAATAATATAGCTGCTGTTTGCATGTTTTGTTACCAACTGAAGAAAATCTTGCAGCAAATTGACCCGGAGTCCCTATCGACCTGCAATTGCTACATACACTAATGCAGCCTGTATTTGACAGATATCTTCTATTATCAGTAGAAGTTCCAAAAATTGTTAGCCAGCTCGGCTAGAATCCTTGACCTTGTGTTCCCAGGCAGACAATAGACTGCACTGCCAAGATGTTGTCCATCCTTGTTGGTTGTCATACACAGCATTGTAAAGGATCCAACTAGGAGCTTCAAACAGTTGATATAAAGCTGCAGCTCTTCTCTATAGCACCTTCCTTCTATGGCAACTTCCTCACAGAGTTAGCCACCCTATTCACCCCTCAGCTGAGCCTGCAGCCACCTTATTCGATCTCTACATCCAGCCATATAACGCTCCGCTGTGACCCTGCCACCAGTGAGTGGTCATTCTGGCCTCCTTAGACATACAAACAAACTCTGAATAAAAGGGCCTGTTAAATGAAGTAGGCCTGTAGAATTCACCTACGTGAAAGAGATAATCATCCTCCCCTCTTGGGCTCTGAGATGAGAGCAGAAGAATATCATTAGCCTTCTGATACACCAAGGGGCTGAGACATCTCAAATGGAGGAACCTTGAGCTCACAAGTATCACTCCTTCAGGGAAACAGGAGGAATCTGCAGTGAGGTTTTAAGGAATAACTCCCAAGAGCGTTAGCATCTTGGAAATCCATCTGGCTTCCATTTGCCTTCCAAGAGGTGGTCCCTCAGGTGGTGCTTGCCCTCTATCTTGAAGTGCTTGTGCACTATCCAGGTGGTGAACTCTTTAGTTTGTGATTGGGTACAGATCTTTTTTTTCTCTTCTTTTTCACCAAAAAGATGTTGCTCAGGATCCCTGAGGATGAAGTAAAGCCCTCTTGTTTTTCAAAAAAATTTGCTAAGTTTCTACACCCACGAGTATGTGTCACTGCTGGAAACACAGTGGGTTGTGGTTGAACCAAATGTACCTGATATGTTACTTAGACCTCTATCTGGAACTCCTGAATTATCTGTAGAACACAAGAATTTTGGGTGATCCGTCTCTTATTGGAAAGGCACTAATTTAGTGTCATTAAAACCTTTAGTTTGGTAGAAGTGATAACACTCCCCTTCAGCATTTGCAGATCTTCTGTTGTCCATCTAGCCACTTTGATGGGGCCCTGGAAATTATTGTGGTCGAAAAAGGGTCGCCTGTTAGGCTCGACCATATCAATAACTTTCATGGCAAAACCCTACAGATAAATGGCTGGGCCCTGTCCAAAATCATGCAGGTCTGACTTGTATGCTGGAATTTTTTTTTATCAAGAGGCTCACCAAAGAACATGCTTTGATGCTGATGAGACCAACTCCCTCAGTTTAGGGTAAATGAATAAAAATAAAAAAAGTTATATGCTATTCTTTGAAAATAGTGCAGTTCACATACCCTAAAAGGCATAAGTATGTTGTGCCTATCTTAACAGAATGCACAGATCAATACCTCCCTTCATGGCTGTCTTTTCCATTAACCTGGTTACTGTAAATTCAAGTACTTTTTCTTCGCATTGCAGACCAATAGTGGTCAGTGCATTTCTTATGGTACTTGTAATTTCCAAGGAAAGTCACAGTCTTAGGATCCATGTCTGGTATATGAGCTACCTAGCCTTCCACAAGGGGCTTGAGAGACATGGCTCACAGGTGTCCTGACCTCTTTATATGAGGGCTCGCAAACCCTTTGTCAAGGACTGTCCAGGGCGGTCTTGGACACAGTCAAGGACTTTAGCAAGGATTGGGAACTGGATAGAAAACCTACATAGAAAGAGGAGTACAACGCTGCCCAGGATCACACAGGGTGTCAGAGGAGAAAAAGGGATCCAAAGGGGAAGCCTGTACAAGTGAAAAAGATGGCTAAGACTCACAGATGGACACTCAAGAGGCAATTTAGCATTCAGAATAACTACACCCAGAATGGATGTGCAGACATGCAGATATACATACACACCCGCACACACACACGCACACACACACGCACACGGGAGATACACACGGTAAGACTGAAGCTCAGTAAGTTCCTCACACACAATTGCCGTTACATATACTGACTGCAAATACCCACATAAAGGATATGCGTGCAAAGGCAGGGTCTGTGAAGCTTATACCTATGATGATGTTATAAATGTAACTCGGACAAAACTCATTGAACAAGAAACACCACCTGGGTAGTCCGCTGTGCCCACGGATCCTGGCGATCAAACAGGAACACGCAAGGCAGTAACAGCAAGGGGGTAGAACTAAACACAAGCACAATAGACCAGGAGCTAGCAAGGAGGAGTGCTTGACAGGAAAGGAAGAAATCACAGGACACACTTGGCAGAAAGCAAGTAGCAAACAAACATACTTGGTAATAGAAGCAAGACAGCAGGAATGGAAAGACAGCAAACTAGGAACTGGAACCAAGGAAATGTGAAGAAAGGCAGGTGCTGGAAAAGGATTTACAGAAAGAGAGGCTACAAGGGTATACTAGAATAGTAGTGGATCAGGAGTCAAGAAAACAAAGTAGCCCTGATGGCAGTGCTGGAGCAGGAACTCAAATTGAGCAAAAGCTCACCATTCAAGGTAGCACTGCAGGCAATGCTAGTTCTAGAACAGGAAATTACTATAGCCCAGGAGTCAAAGTAGCACTGCAGGCAGTGCTAGTTCATTGAAACAGTAAATAGCTACAGCTCAGAAAACAAGGAGTCAAGAGAGCACTGCAAGCAGTGAAAATCAGGAAGAAGAAATAGCTGAAGCTCTGGAACAGGAACAAAGAAGAACTATAGCTCAGCAACTCAGGAAACAGGGTAGCACGGCAGGCAGTGCTAATTCAGGCGCAAGAAATAGCTATTGCTCAGGAATCAAGGAACAAGGATCAACTAAAGCTCAGGAATATCAAAAGCTCAAGAAACAAGGATCGGTCTCACCAGAACACAGCTACAATGACCAACCTTGTCCTGCAGCGAGCCAGGGCTTAAAAGAGCTCACAGTAATCACATGCATCAGGTGTGAGCAGGCTAGCAGCATCCATCCACAAGTGAGCTGAATTCCTCCTCCCATCCTTGGCCTGCAGGGGTGGAGACAAAGCAGTGAGCAGGGAATTCTAGGTAACAGTGTGTTAAACATTAGCAGGCTGGCTTCAAGCATGAGCAGGCTGGCTTGCACAAAACCCTTCATGGATTGGGAATGGATATCAATTCCCAAATAGTGACCAAATGGATGGAAGCCAGGATGTGCATGCAGGGGAGTATCTGGAAGCTTATTAGAGCACAGGAAAATCACCCTATGCACCCCTCTGGTGGTGGGCATGAGAGTGCAGGGAGCAAATCGTGACAGCCTTGTCTACATGTAGGAAGCAACTTTGGTTATAGGACACCACTCTGTGGAGCGAGAATGACATAACTCATCTAAGTCAAAAATATCTTCCCATCCCTCAACAGGGTCTCCTCCAGACCCCTGGGCAAAGTGGCCCATCATTTAGAATGCTGGCCAGTGTCTCTAGATCTGTGTTCCTCTTTTGAATTCACCATGGAATAATCCTCATTGTCCTAGTCATTGTGCTGCAGGGACATGGTTATTCCACCGCTAATTGCTGCTCACTGGCTGGGACCCGCCTGTTTGTCGTTCTGTGAGTAGGGCTGTGACCACAGTGACTCCAGGAAATAATAAGCCGTCCCTTTCAAACTTTTACAGTGGCTTAAAACCAATAAGTGGGACCTTCTGGTTCGCTTTGTGGTGTTGCACCTCCCTCCATTGAACGGTCTTCCTTGTACTTGCAACCGGAACACAATGAAGGTAGAAGAGAGCTGTTTTTGTCTGCAGATGACCTAAAATCACAGGTTCATGGCAACTCCAAAGGAGGGAACAGAGCAAGGCATGCCCCACTTCATCATCTCCAGTGTGTAGGAGAGTGCCCCTTTTTGCCATGGTCACCCCCACTTTTTTGCCTGGTATTTTATTCACTTTTGATAAAGTGCACTGGGTTCCTGCTAACTATGTCCCAGTGCCAGATCTTTTCCCCTAAACTGTGCAATTGTACCCCAATTGGCATTACCTTTAGCACCCTCTGTAAGTCCTTAGTAAATGGTACCATTGGTACCTTGAGCATGGGGTAGTAAAGAAGGTCCCTAAGGGTTGCAGCATGAATTCGGCCACCCTAAGGGACCCCTCAGCAAGACCATGCAGACTGTCATTGCAGGCTATGTGTCTTGGTGCAGACAAATGAGAAAATATGACCTGGCACACAGCCCTGTGTGCCATGCATGCAGGCACTGCATGCAGTATAGGTAGGTCACCCTACAGTAGGTCTACAGCTATAAGGTATGGTGCACTATGCTACATGTGTGGGAATAACTGCATGAGCAGATATACCCCTGAACTGGCCAGTTCAATTACTACCCGTACAAGTGACCAGGGGAGCCGTTTTAAGTACATTTGCTGGACATTGGTCAAAAACAAGTTCCCAGCTACATGATGGCTTCATGAAATCAAAGATGTTTGGTATCAAACATTTTGTATTAATAATCCCACACTGATTCCAGTGAAGGATTTATTAATACGTGCCCCCTGAAAACCTGCCAACTACTAGTATGCTGGCTGACTGTTTATGATCAGCCTGCCACAGCAGACTCATGTCTGATCCCCAGGGGTGAGGGCCTACACACTCAGGAAGTTAGGAACAAAACCTGTTCTGGCAGGAGGTGTTAATAACTCCTTCAAACAGGATGACCTGTACATTAGCATTCCAAGGTAGAAAGCTTCAAAGAGCTCCTCTCCTTTTGTATGCAAATCTGGCTTCCCTCAGACGTGAGGGGATGCCCCCCCCCCCTCCCCCCTCCTGACCGGGGCCATTAGGCGCCTGGACAGTCTGGAACATTAGTAGTCAGGGAGGCGTGTCCACCCTCAGGCTAGTTCCGCCCCTATGGTGGGCTACCTGATGTGGATACAAAATTTAAAAGTCTTCTATCTTGGAGGTGGCAGAATTAGCAGCTGGTCCGAGGTTGACCAGTTCAGATCTTGATGGACAACGCGACAGAGACGTGGTATCTCAACAAGCAAATGGGAGTAGGGTTTTACCTCCTTTGCCTGGAAGCGTTGAAACTGTGGGTTTGGGCTCACCATCAAGGAATCTGGTTTACCGCCTATCACCTAGTGGGGTTCTCTCAATGTCAGAGCTGACAGCCCTAGCTGGCTTTATCTTGTCACTCAGTCGTAACTTCTACTGGAGGTAGTCCAGTACATCTTCGCCCAGTATGACACTCAAGTGCGTCCTTGGAAAATGCTAAATGTCATTCGTTCTGCGCCCTCCAGTATCCGTTGAGAGGAGCCTTAGGGATGCTTTTCATTTGAGGTAGAACTTTTGGCTGCATTACATGTTTCCTCCATACCCTTGATTCCTCTGGTTCAGAGGAGAATCCACCAAAACTGGGTCCCAAATCATTCTCATTGCCCCGGATTGGCCAAGGTGGGTGTGGTATGCAAACCTTCTGTGCTTTTCCATATGTCCCCTGCTGAGACTTTCATTCAGGCTTGACCTTCACTTCCACTCGGGAGGAATTGATTCTCTGAGGCCTCAATCTACATGCCTGAAGATTGAGCAGGGATATCTGAGATCATCTGCCACCAGAGAGGGTAGACATCATCTTGTCAGCTTGAGGCCAGGGTAACACAGGTTCTGCAATATAGACTTTCCTTGCCCAGATGCGTTGTGTGGTAGGCAATGAGCTGCTTTGTGCATTTAGCTGCATTGTTAGCATTCCTCTGTGTGCCAAATCAGCTATCCTTTTTTAAATCCCCCATTATGTTGAATTTTCTGAAGGGGTTGACAGACATGTACCTTCCAGCCTATTTTGTTTTGACCCAGTTGGACCTTAATTTGGTTTAGACTTTTCTTATGGGGCCTCAATTTGAGCCCTGCATAGTTGTCCCTCACAGATGCTGACTTCATAAACTGTTCTTGGTGGTTCTCTTCCAGGGGATAGCATCAATAGTCATAACCACTGAATAATCCCGCCCACGTGCGGGACCCCGGAGCCTATACAAAAATACATATATATGTGTATGTTTAGCTAAAAAAGTACGGAGTACCTTCGAACATACATATATACATACATATCTGATGGAGACATCTAGCCGCAGATTCCTTAACTTAGAATATCCCCAGGCTGGATCCGGAAAATCCTTTTTCTCAACAATACCTCTGCACGCCGGGAGGCGGCGCCGCTTGGCTCCATCCTGATGTCGCCCACGGAAGTGATGTGAATGGAGCCATATAAGCCTCCCACGGCGTGCTGACGTCCGTTTTCTTCTGTTCTGCGTCCTAACGCGGATCCGGGAGAGTAATACCTCCGGCCTGTTTTTGTATTTTCAGGCCTTCTTGACGCCCTTTTTGCTTCAAGGAACAGTGTGTTCGATGCCTGCGGGCTTCAAACCGTGCCGGTCCGGCTCCCGCCAGATGTCGGCGACAGACCCACACGAAATCTGTAAGTGGTGTTTGGGCGAGCACCACGACTCCGTGGAGTGTGACGCTTGCCAACAGCTGCGGCCCAAAGCCCTGCGGGAACGCCGCATGAAGCTGCTGTCTGCACGGATGTCCCGAACTGCCCCCTCACGGCACCGGTCTCCTTCTCCGGCGGAATCATCAACACGGCGCCGGCGCTCGCACAACACGCTCCTGTTAGGGGCAGGCCCGGGGACCGTCATCCTTCGCCTACCTCTGGTAAGCACAAACGGAAGTCGCGGAAGTCGTTGGCTTCACTCCGACATCATGTTGGAGCCTGTAGCTCATGGTCTTTGCCACAGTCTGGCCCCCAGCGGTCGGACCTCACATATCTTCCATTTCCGGCTGCCTGGACTTCTCGACCTCAAATGAAGGACTTCTGCAGGGCTCTGCAGTCCTTTCTGGCTGTACCCCCCCTCCCTGGTGCGCCTTCTGGCCCCACAGGCGGGGTAGGGTCTCCGGTCGAGACCCCGCCAGCGGGTTCGTCTTCTTCTCCAACCAAGCGCCCTGACTCTGACCCCACAGTCGCTGCAACATCTGGACACGGCCCGGCTCGTCATCCCACGGTGTCTAGCCCTTCCATAGTGTGGGCGCACAGCCTTCTGGGGCTCCCTGCAACCTTGCTGGAGGTGGCAGCGGCGCGGTTCACATCACCGCTTCGGCGCACTCTCTCCCCTCAGGTTTCCACCTAGGGTGATGTAGAGTTGGTGCCCGGCTGACTCCGAGCGGTCGACACCTTTTCAAAGGTCGCCCGCGCCGGCTCGACTCCAGGAGCCGAGGCATTTTGGAAGGTCGCTGGGGCCGGTTCGACTCCAGCAGCCGAGGCCTTTTCGGAGGTCGCCGGCGCCGGCTCGACTCCGGCAGCCAAGGCCTTTTCGGAGGTCGCCAATGCCAACTCGACTCCGGGAGTCGAGGCCTTTTTGGAGGTCTACGACGCCGGCTTGACGTCACCTCGACGCCGTTCAACGCCGGTACCATCTCCGGCATAATTGGTGGAAGATGGACTCCTGGTGGATCCACCACCCCCTGAGGCATTTCCACACTCTCCGAAGCGCACGCTGATGGGGCATTGGCCTACTCCTTTTGCTGAGTTTCCCTTGAGCCGTCCCCACTGATAACTTGCTGTCCCCACATCGTGGGGCCACGGAAGCAAGTGGGACGTTTCTCAGGGCTGTTTGCAGGGCTGCAGCCATTGTGCACATGCACCTGCCCTCTGTCTCTAGGCCTTCTAAGCCTTTGCTGGACCTTCTCCACCAGGGTGCGGGGAACATAGAGCCATTGTTGCCGTTTGCGGAGTCATTATTTGACATCCTTCTCGGAATGCGGGCTAGACCCTCTTCAGAGGACCCCGTGGATCGTGCTGTAGCACATCGCCATCGGCCTACTCCCACTGACCCCGCCTTTTTGACCCTCCATCCTGGAGCTGGAGGACTTGTGCTTCAAGCAGCCCTCTCTATCACTCCTGTTCCGTTGCACCCTCCCACTCGGGAGTCTCGGTGGCTGGAGTCATGGGGCCGTGATGTGATGTGTTTGCATCCGCCAGTTCGGCGCTCCGGTCCCTGAACACTTTGTGTGTATTTGCTCGGGCTACGTTTGCCCTTTGGGGCGCTGTCAAGCAGCTGCTTCCCTCCTTGCCGGAAAGTTCACGTGCCGATCTGGTTCGCATCATTAGTGATGCCCATGATATGGCGCATTTTTCAATTCGCTCTGTCATGGACACCACGGACTCGGTGGGTCGTGCTATGACCAGGTCGGTTGTCTTGCGCCGCCACGCGTGGTTTCACGATGGAGTTTTCCAACAGCATGTTCAAGAGCGGCTTAGGGATCTGTCATTTGATGGGATCACTCTTTTTGATCCCCATGCTAACTCAGCGATGCGACGACTCCTGTCTGATTGTCTTCCCAGGTTTTAATCCTCCTGGAGAGTTTTCTTTTGTGTTTTGTATCTATTCTAAGTTAAGGAATCTCTGGCTAGATGTGTCTATTAGATGGAAGAGTTACTTAACCTTCGGTAACGATATATATCTGACCGAGAAAAAAGGGGGGTCCCAAAAAGTGTTTTCTCCATGTTATTTTCCCTAGGAAACCTTAGACACGGCTACAGCCCGAACTGCTGAATGGAATTACACAAAATTTGGCAAAAGGTAGCCCTTGGTTCAGAAAGAGCCCTTTTTGTTAATTGGTGTCAATCCGTTCAGTAGTTCCTGAGAATTTTTTTTTAAAAAGTGGTCGAAAAAGGCATTTCCCATAGGAAACTTTAGACACGGCTACAGCTGTAACTGCTGAACGGAATTATACCAAATTTGGCAAAAAGGTAGTACTTGCTTCAGAAAGCATCTTTTTTTTTTTCTTAAATGGTGTAAATCCGTTCAGTAGGTTTTGAGATATTAAAGGAAAAAAACCTTTATATATGTGGGCGGAGCCTAACCCCCGAGCACGAGCTTGGCTCTAATTGGCTGCTAACAGTTCCAACCAGAAACTGTTGGCAGCCATCTTGTGCCTCGCATCGAGAGAAAATGCATCCGGTTGACGAATCTTCGCGAAATCTTCAAGACCTATGGCCCGCTCCGGTCAGTTCCTATCTTGTAAGTTTCGGGGGGATTCGCCAGGTGAGGGCCGAGAAAAAAGGGGGGGCGCAAAATGTGTTTTCTCCATGTTATTTTCCATAGGAAACTTTAGACACGGCTACAGCCCGAACTGCTGAACGGAATTACACCAAATTTGGCAAAAGGTAGCCCTTGGTTCAGAAAGAGCTCTTTTTGTTAATTGGTGTAAATCCGTTAAGTAGTTTTTGAGATTGAAGGAAAAAAACCTTTATATATGTGGGCGGAGCCTAACCCCCGAGCACGACCTTGGCTCTAATTGGCTGCCAACAGTTCCAACCAGGAACTGTTGGCAGCCATCTTGTGCCTCGCATCGAGAGAAAATACATCCAGTCTCCCCACAAAGTGCCGCGTTTTTGGCTTATTTAATAGGCGGTGCTACACCACATTTGGCAAAAAGGTAGCCTAGGAAACTTTAGACACCGCTGCAGCTGGAACTGCTGAACGGAATTACACCAAATTTGACAAAAGGTAGTGCTTGCTGTAAATCCGTTCATTACCTACTGGCGGTCGCCAGTAGGTAGTTATAGTTAGGACCTAGTTTCTATAGGAAACTCATTTTTTGTCTTCCCAATAACTTTGGCGCTGGTTGACGAAGCTTAGCGAAATTTTCAAAACGTATGGCCCTCTCCGGTCAGTTCCTATCTTGGCAGTTTCGGGGTGATTTGCTAAGCGGGGGCTAAGAAAAAAGGGGGGGTCCCAAAACATGTTTCTTTTGTATTGCCCTTTTTGGGTTACTGAGGTTCTCAGTTGCGTGGCTGTTCAGCCATGTTCTTTCCTTCTTCTGTTACAGCAGGATGACTCTGTTGCATTTCGTTTGAGCCTCTGCCTACGAGCATGTCTCAAGAGGGTGCCTTATTTTGTAGGATGGTGCCTTACCCTATGTGGGGTATTTGTTGGCAATTATATTGCTACTCTTCCTTGCCTAGCAACTTTTCCCGCAAGTTGACTCTTCCTACTATTGTAGAATATCAGCTCTGGTTAGATCCATGGTCTTTGTTTCTTTCCAGGGCTGAGATGTTGGTTGTCTACGGTGAGTCTGTGACACATCCCCGCCTCCATAGAGACATCCGTTCCCTGAGGTTTCCTTCATGGTTTTGTCCCACCTGTTCATTCAGGGTGTGTTCTTGCGCCTCGCTGTGCTCATCTTGCTTGTCTACGGGTGGCCATGCGCCCCTGGGGGGCAGGTTCCTCTGGCCAGTGCCGGAACGGTATCTTCTGTATTCTGTGAATACTTGCATATTATGCTCAAGGTCTTTCTAGTGTCTAAGAACTTCCCTGGCAAGGTTTCTGGTTCTTGGGTCCGGTTCATTAGTTCCTGTCCTCTGCATATTTCTTAATTCTGAAGGAATAACTCTTCTCCACATTCTCCTACTTGGTGAATGCGGTTGGTCTATAGCAAAGTGTGCTTTTGGGAGACAGGCTTCTGTCTGTGCCTTATCTCCTCTTTAGAGTTTCTTCAGTTCCCGTTTAAGTGGCAGAATTCATGTCTCTTAGTGTATATATCGTACGTTATACACGCCACAAGGATGCTCGCATTCTAGGTTCTTTTTGCCATCATATTGGTCCTTCTTGCTCACTCTCTCCTTTCCCGATACAGTCACCTATGTGTTCCTGGCCCTGCCAGTTATCCACTCGCAGCGGCACCTTTTGGTACATTTGGCTGTATGCCTACCTGCTGAACTTGCTCCATAGTAACTCTTCTGTTGTCACATGTACTACGGGGTTGACATTGGTATGTGTTTTGTATTGCGCACACAAGCCTTCTCTTCGGACTGTCCCCTGGTTTAATTTTTTGGCATCACATGTGGTGTATGTTCAGGTGGTATGATCTATCATTCGCATGTTGTTGGGTCCTTTTGGGCCTTTGTTCCTCATGGATCAGAAGAACCAGTGCTGGGCTGCTTCCTTCACCAGAGTTGCTGCATTTTCTATTGCGTTGGAACTGACCTTTCTCACACCATCCCTTGCCAACTTGTGGTACTTTTGCCGTCCCTTGTCCATGTTAATTATGGAGTTTCCTGGGTCTAATGTCAGCTGCCCTGGCATTGCGGTTCCCCCCGTGTTTTGTCAGCCATTGAAGAATTTGTTCTCCTGGAACTTGGTGGTTGTTTCACAGTCCCTCCTCCTATAGGGTATGGCTTTGGTATCTATTCTAAGTTAAGGAATCTGCGGCTAGATGTCTCTATCAGATGGAAGAGTTACTTAACCTTCGGTAATGATATATATCTGGTAGAGACACAGTCTAGCTGCAGATTCCTTAACGCCCACCCATCCTCCCCACTCTGCGAAGACCTTTTCATATGGTGTTTTTCCGCCTATCCCCCTCTTCCGAGTGGCCTTGGTCTTCCAGAGGTGTGCTTATCTCCTCACTCTGGGGTAGGGTATATTGCTCTGCCTGGGGCCCTTCGGACTCCCCTGTTTGGTTAGTAGTGTGTCAACGTACCTTCCTTTATAGGTGGGGGGTCTTGCTTGGATTTCGAGCCCTTTGGCTCTCCACTCCATCACTGTTTTATGGCAGGTTAAAGTCTCTGCTTTCCACTGCCTACTCATGTTGCTTCTCCTGTGTTCAACATGCGTGGGGTTCTTCTGCTTTTAATTCCCTCACACCGCCCATGCCTGTGCTTCTTTGAATGGCAACCGGATAGATTGGAATTCTCTTGGTGTTCCAGTCCTTCAATCAACGTAAGGTCTGGGTAGTGAACTTTCAAGAGGTCGTTCACTTCTAATAACTTGTCTGGCAGCATGTTCCTTCCATATTGTGATTCTTTTCACCTCCCTCCTATGGTAACGAGCTCTGTCTGCCTTGTCCTGTTGATTGTCCACCGGCCGTAGCCCTCCCACACTGGGGCACAGCTTGGCGCTTTGTTCGGCAGTTGCTTATAGCACAGGCTCTGTGAGCTCACTCCAGTACTTTCTGGTACTGGGGGCTGTCTCAAATAAGTTTGTACCTTGTTATACATAATTTTACTCTTTTTTTTTTTTTTTTTTAACACACACGGTTCCTATGCTATGGTAGTTTTTTGTCATGGCTCCGCGTTATGGCGCGGAAAAGTTTCCTGTAGAAAACTAATGTCAGCACGCCGTGGGCGGCTTATATGGCTCCATTGACATCACTTCCGTGGGCGATGTGAGGACGGAGCTGAGCGGTGCCGCCTCCCGGTGTGCAAAGGTATTGCTGAGGAAAAAAAGGATTTTCCGGATTCAGTCTGACGCCTGGGGATATTCTAAGTAAAGGAATCTGCGGCTAGACTGTGTCTCTACCAGATATATCGTTACCGAAGGTAAGTAACTCTTCCATTTACATGCATACATATATAAACATGCAGCCTTCCATAACCCAAATAGGCTATGTCTATTAATTGAGTTTTTCATTAAACTGAAAACAATTCCATATATCATTTCTGAGAAAAAGCACTCCAATGATGTTCCAACTCACCCCTTTATTTTCAGCGAAAAAGGCAAGTAATAGTAGGCAATTAGCCCTTAGGCTGCATGGATGAAAAAAAATCACAGTAACAAAAAACTGGCACCCTGCCTTTAAGAATTCCATGAACCTGGCAACCGTGTCTTCAGACCTCCAGGAGCCCCCTGCTCCCATCATGCACCACAGGTGACAGGTCGGTTCTTTTTTCGGGCTCCTTCTGTGAGGATCCTGAAGCATTTAGCTCGTCAATTTTTGATTAATCAAATCAGAAATTGGTTTATATCAACCATAGCTATCTCTACTCGACGTTTGGTGACTGCTGGCAAATTTTCAGTTATTTCTGAAATTTTTTGATAACTATTTTCTGTCAGAAATGCCAGCTTTGTTCAACAAATGTCCCTCCTATGGGAAGAAAATGGCCAAATCAAACCCACATTCGGTCTGTATTGTGTGCTTACCTTCCTCACACAATCAAGATAAATGTTATTATTGCCATCAAGTCGCCTGAAGAACTCTTCGGGACAGAGCGAAAATAAGGCTGCATGCCTTACTGGTGAGAGGAAAGAGACCTTCCAAAAGTGGCCTTGGAAGCACTTCTGCTTTAAAGAGCCCTCCTCTCAGGAAAAACACAGAAAATTGCATTGTTCTGCCTACCCAGCATCAAGAAGGAAGCGGATCCCTGATTGTTCACCTTCAGCGTCGAGATTGACGTCGGAAAAACAGGCAAGGCATACTATGACGTCGAGGGACAGATCGCTGTTGAAGCGGCTAGAGCCTCAGTCGCCGAAACGCAAGTCGAGGCATACTACTTTGGACTGGAAGTATGTTGGTCCCCAGAAATCCAAGTCGACGTCAAAGTTTGAGTCGCCGAAAAACACGCCAACGTCGAGGCACCGGTCGACTTCTAGATCTTCCCTGCCATCACAACTGGTCCGGTCGGCGTCAAAGACTCTGCAGAAGGCATACAGGAGGTCGACGTTAAAGACTTTGCCACACAGGCTTGAGTCTGTTAATATTTCACCGCAGAAGCTGTGAACGTCGAGAGTGGTACAATCTGTGTTGACCGCGAGAGGTCACCGTTCAACGTTGAGAGAGGAAAATCCTACGGCGATGACGGAGGAAGTGCTGGGAAGGCCGAGATCGACGTCGAGGTCCATACCGTCGACATCGAGGGAACTGTCTTCTCCTGGCATCAATATTGTGCAAATCATGCCAGAGGGATCTCCGGTTGTGGAAAAACAGACCTCCCCTGTCAACCTCTCTCCAAGGTGGCTAGGGTATATCCGGCATGGAAAGTTCCATCCAGAGGTCCCGGCTCGGATTAATCTAGAACATTCCCTCCCTCCAGAGTCTTGGCTGGTCCTTCACCTACTGTATCTACGAGAGCATCTCCACGCGGGACTCCCAAGGAGAGCTAGGTCTCCTTCGGCTCACCACTCACGATCCAGGACACCACGTAGGCGGTCTAGATCTCGCCCTTCCTCCACTCCAAAAAGAAACAGGCGAAGGTCTCAGTCTTGGTCTACATCTTCAAGATCATCTATAAGAGACTATTCACCAACCCTGTCTGCTACACCTCCAGCCAGAGTGTCTCCAGTTGATGACATAGGGACTTTCAATGAGGTCCTATGTAGGGGTGCCAGCTAATTGAACATTGAAATGTCGGTACCGACTTGCTCTTCGTCGGTCATATTTGAAACCCTGCACCTCACATCCCTGGCAAGGCTACTACTTTCTTTGGTTCCGGGTCTGCTTGAACCAGCGATGCAGACTATTCTGACTCTGGCTACAGTGGGTTCAGCTCCCCCACGCATTTCAAAGAAATACAAGTCCCTGGAACAGGATCCTCAGTTCCTGAGATTGGACCCACCGCCGGATTCGGTCAAAGTGGCGGCAGCCAGGACGACACATCCAGCAGCAACATCCTCCGCAGTTCCTCTGGAGAAGGACAGTAAGAACATGGATTCGCTGGGCAAAAGGATGTGCAACACATCTGCATCCGTCATGAAAGTGGCTAGTACCTCAGCTCTTTTGGGGAGGTATGAGAGATATCGCTGGGACTCCTTAGCTCTATTCATTGAGCAACTGCCCAAAGAAGACCAGAAGGATTTTCAGGAAATCTTGCAGAAAGGTGGGCTGGTTGCAAACCAGGTAATTAGTGCAGCCGCTGATGCATCAGATCTGACTGCTCATGGCTACTCCGACGGCATTTGCACTAGGCGCTCAGCCTGTTTGCATCTCACTGGTCTGAAACCTGACCCGCCAAGAAGAATTGTAAATCTTCCTTTAATGGCACTTCCTTATTTAGCTTTCATTCTTATGACGAGATATCCAAAATGAAGACGGAGTTGGACACTCTAAAAGCGGTCGTCCTTGAAAAATGAAAGGGCTTTCGACGTAAGTACCGACCATATGTCCATTGGTATTTACAACAGAGGGTTCAAACCCTTCACTAGCCGACCCAACAGCATCAACCCAGCTCCCATTACCATCAGCGGAGACCATATATGTATGTACGAAGGTACTCCTTACTTTTTTAGCTAAACATACAAATATATATGTATTTTTGTATATGCTCCGGGGTCCCGCACGTGGGCGGGGATTATTCCATACTTATGACTTTGAGTATACCCCTGGGAGAGAACTAGGATTACAGGTAAGTAACTTATCCTCATCATATCAGCCAGATGGATGAGCAAGATGCAGGCTCTTGGGTCCTGTCCCTCCTTTGCCCCGACAAATTGGTGTTGTGAACCAGGGCTGCTTTCCTGCCAGAAGTAGGGACCCCTTTCCATATGGGTCAGTCCATCAGCCTTCCAACTTTTTACCCTTACCCATACCCGTCCCACTAAGAAGCTGTGGCATAGATTGTGTCGTATCATGGACATGCAACTGGATGACCAGCTCTTTCTTGGATACTGTGGTGCCAAAAAAGGTAAAGTGGTGCAGAAATGAACCATTTCGAGATTGACCATTCTCTGCATCAAAACCTGTTATGATTTGGCCATAAAGGACTCTGGAAGGGATCAAAGCCCATTCCATGAGAGGTGTTCCCAAGGCGGAGATCTACAGGATGGCATCCCAGCACACCTTCACCTAGCGTTATTGCCTGGATTCTGAAGTGAATAGGTATGACCACTTAGCTAGATGTGTTTTTCAGGATTTTCTTTTTCAACCTACCATCAACCCCCCTCCAGGGTCAGGATATTGCTCTGGAATATGTTCTACAAGTGAGGAATCTGGACGTAGTAGTATTCATCAGAAGAAAAATGTGCTTACCTGCGGTAAGAATCTCTCTGGTGGATACTCTTATCAACCAGCAGATTCCTCACTTATCCACCAACCTCCCTGTTTGATGGATGTGTTATAATGAAAGTTAATAACATCCCAGTTTTCTATTTTGGTAGTGCATAACTTGATCAATGTCAGTCTATCTGTGCCCCCTGAAGTCTTAGAGAAAATGGATGGAAACCAATGTTATTGTGCCAAGGAAGGGCACTATATAGCTTTGGTGATGTACCCAGAAGCCACTTTTGCCGTCCTAAGAAAGCCAGTGCTCCCTACTGGCAACATGAGAGCTTTGAAGTTTTCCCAGATCTAGGCTGACGCCAGGGCTTGTTCTTCAGGTGAGTACTTTGTGTGTAGTTAGACTATCCACCTAAAAGATTTTCCACCAATACACAGCGCAGTAATGCCCATAGAATACCAATTAAGACCCTCCTTAACATATCCTCAACATTTCAAGGAATCAATATATGCTCCAGTCATAAGGTAACAGTTTCACAGGCTACTAGCACAACAGAAGAACATGAAGATAATAAAGAACTAACTGGCTCCTGATTATGAAAGGAGAAGTGTGGACATTCAAGGCTCTTTTAAGGACTGTAAGTGACTTCTATTGGTGATCTTTTTGTTATGTTTTTCCAGCCTCCATTTTGGTTTGAAAGTATTATATTTTTGATAGTGCCTTCTTACTGCAGATTCCTCACCCTGTAACTATCTCCAGGCATCGGACTGGATTGGGAAACTTTAATCGCAATTCCTTTGCGCGTTGACAGGTAGATCCATGCGGCTTTGGCTTAGGTCAGTTGGTGCCCGATTTGAAGTTTGGGCCACTATAAGACCGCCACCTCCGAGTCTGTCTGTTCCTTACTTTCTGCACCTTCTGAGGCAGATCTGAAACTAGCAGTACTGTCTCTTGATGGAGCCTTCCCTCAGGGTAAGATGTTTTTTTCCAGCTAAATTCTTGCAGTGTGCCAATATGGGCCCCAAAACTACAGGGCTTAAACAGTTTCCAACGGATGCCGATATCAGGCACAAAGTAAGCCTGTGTGTATCTCAGGTCAACACATGACCTGGTCATGCTCGTGTTGGGCTAAAATGAACTGTAAGTCAATTCGAGACCGGTCGCTAAACTCCGAAAGAAGTTGTGGAAGTGTTCCTGAACCCAGTTGAAGACACTGTCGCGTTTCCACTCCCAGATCTGATCCAGAGACCATTCAACATCAAGATCCAGTAGTTCAGGTAAGTCAAAGAAACACAGAAATGGAAGTGTGGGTCTCCATCATCCCGCCACGCCCATCAACTGATAGCCTGGGTATTACTTGGCCTCAGAGCCCCTCTACAGTGCGAACTCCACAAATGCTTACACTCGACTTCGTTCTCCCTTAGCGAAAGCCATGTCATATGAATTACATCATCTAAAGGAAGCCGCAGCAGTAATCTTTGGTACCCCGCTCAATCCTCTGGAGCACCTTTGGGCCCCAAGGATTAGAAGTAGTAGCTGGTTGGAGGCCCATCAGCAGATCCATCCCTGACTGTGCCACTCGACCTCCACCTGTGGTACTCAACCCCTGTCCATGCTCAGTCCTGACCTCTAGCACGGCGCCGCCGCTTCCAGTCCTGGTGCAACATCCCATGCTGTCCCCGGTGCCCAAACTGATGCCACCAGCCAGAGTTGCGACACAGATGCTGAACCCAGGTCTGATATTTTTATTGGAATTGGAAGCTCAAACCCTGTGATTCCCACTGCATTTTTTTTTATGATTTCTGGTGTGGATCAGAGGTGTTCAGATCAGGGAGAGGAAGTGGATGAATTTTCTGATGAGGCAATGATTTTGAGGACCTACAAGATGCCGGTGGGTTGGATACCTCCCCGCACATTGACTCAAATTCACCTAACCCTATGTCCACAGAGGAATCTGCCTCCATTGAGACAGTCACTACGAGGGGGTGGAAGTTACTGATCTCAACTTACCAATGCAGGAGAAAAAGACTCATATGCTGACTGAGGCTCTCAACCCAGCAGCTACCACTGCAGAACCTCTTCTCTTCAATGAGGCCCTAGTATGTGTGCTTGTCTAGGACAATAAATCACTCTTATGACTTTCTACGCTCCACATCACCCCTCTGAGGAGGAGGAAGGGCTTCATTCACTTGACCCTCAAGAGGGCTCCTAGTTTTTACATCAATTAAACAACAGAATACCAGCAAGATTTCAAGCTTTTTGTTGGCTTCACTAGAGGGAAAAAGGGAAAAGCGCTGCAAAAGAGGAGCAACCCACACTAGATTGCACTTAGCATAAAGTTCTGCTATGGGTGAGCTAAGGGGTAACCCCCAGAAGGGTTATGCGCTCACCTATTCAGAGCAAAGATGGCTACCAATGCACTGGCACTCTGTGTGCAAATCATGGATGTTTGCCAGGCTGCTACGTGGGCATATTTCTACACAGTCACAAACATTACTGACTGGACAACCAGGTCCGTCAGGATGGACACTGCAGGATTTCATGGTCCGAGTCATTCCACGGACCCAACACCCAAGGTGAGGGAACTGCAGTTAGAAGTCTGTATCAGAAGAACCGAGTAACTTGCCATAGGCAACACCTTTTTGTTAGAGACTCTTTATTTAGCTGACCCACCCTCCTCCCCCTTCTGTGTAATGGACTCATAAAATCCATTAATAAGATCCCAAGACTATAGACCTGCACTCTATACTTGTGATTCCATTCGCTCAGTGTGCGAAGGCCTGCATGGAGATCAGAAAGAAAATGTCAGCGCGCAGCAGTGACACACTGACCCAGAGTCACATCCAGACCCGACACAGAGCCTCACGTCTCCTGTTGATGCAAGATGGAATCGCCATTTAAGTTTACGGATCAAGTGTAGTGCCTGGGTAAATTCCCAATGTGAGGAATCTGTAGGTAGATCAAGTCTCTACTAGAAAAAATGTTACGGAAGCTAAGTAAATTGTTTTTCGAAAACATGCAATAACACTGCAGAAAATATATATGGTTTTATTAATTGTTAAATTTTCTTGCGGAAGAGTATAATAAACGTGATTGCTTAACATCTTTACTTCAACTTTGGAAGCCAATACAATGTTTTCCTTTTTTAGATCAATTGCAAAGGAGTTGGCTGACTGGCTTATTAGCAACAACGTAATTGAGCACATTTTTGGACCAAATTTGCACATAGAGGTTTGTGAACTCAATTCCTAATGTAATCTGTGAAAGCAATACAGTTAAACAACTAATATATTTTGGTGACAAGAGTACAAGAAGACACTGTTTTTGCCAATGATTAGACAGCAGCTGAGGCTGTGCACGGTATCCCAAAACAGTTTAAAAGACCAATTTCTGCTAGAGGTTTTGGCTATGTAGAATTAAAATTGCATATTGAGCATCATCACTGAAAACATTTCAACATTCAGTAAAAAGAAAACACTAAGGCAATATCTCATTTAATTATTAACCATTTCCCATCACCAACCCACTGAGCAGTAATGCAAAGAGTCTAAGATAGATAGGTTATACATCCCCTTTTTTGAGAACACGGTGGCTTGACCCTTATTAGGTGAAGGGGAGGCAAGCTTAGCGGCAACAAATTGGCCCTTCAGAGGCAAGTAATTAAAATAATTACCAGAAAGAACCTCTCAAGAACTGCCCATCCTAAACAATTAAGAATCCAAGATTAGCCCAATCCCCAAAATAGGTTGCATGCCATTTAAGAAATCCCTCATTTGCTTTCAGGCCATAAACAGAAGATCTGTCAGCCTCTTTTTGTGAGAAAATATGTAGTCTTCTCAAGTATTCTGCTCTAGGGCATCACTAGGAGGCCCACTAAGGCCATGATTCCTTGTACATTTTTTTCAGGTTTGTGTTTTGCGATCAAATCTGGAAAAACGACGAGTGTAATATCTCCCAGCTTATTTTTTCTTTACTGCTGGTCATAAGATCCATTTCTTTTCTTCTGCCAAGGCCTCTCACACTGTGTCACCTGATGCTGCGTCGTTCTTCAGGCTTTAAAAGGGAAGCCTTTATCAGACACATCCCTGAGTCTGCTCTCCTACCAAATCAGTACCCACCTTCTCCAGTTCACCTGCTATTGTTTCGATGGGGATTCCAGATAGTACTGGTAGTATTTGCATGCAGGCACCCATTCTCAGATTGTCAAACAATTCGGCTCTCATTCATTTTGCAATGCGCATCAGAGCACACTCCTTAAAGACCTTTATGTCTGTCATTGCTTTCACTGCCCCAGCCACTTTCTCTAGCATCTTGTGGTTGCTTCTTGGTGGTTTTTGCTACCTCCTGTTGAACCTTCACCTCTGTCAGAGAGGTCCTCCATCTTCTTATCCATCACTTTCACAGTCAAATAAAAAAATCACTTTGGACATTCAAATCTTTATGCAATGCCCTGATTAAGTGGCGCAATATCCTCTACCCACTGGTCATTTCAGCCTCTTTGGAGGATCTTCAGGTACTACCTGTTGCCTTTTCTTATACTCCAAGGTTCAGAGTTTGAACAACTACTTTTATTTCTTTTCTGATCTGCCATCATACTTTGCCCTAACCTGGCCAGCCAAGCTCCTCTGGAACCAAAACCAAAAAGTTGGAGCACTTACAAAATGGAGTAGGCTACCAGGATTTGGGGACTGCAGGTATGGAGTGTTCTCTGCCAAGAGCCTGAAAGAGGCCAAGGGAAATGCATCTGACTCCACCAATTAGGTTAATCCCCCGTGCCCTCTTCAAGCCATCATGCAATGCCAGTAGATTCATTCAATTGCTTACAGACTTCAAGCCCCAATTGCCTGTTCCTCTTCCTATCCCACAGACCCTTGCTTGACAACCTGGTGTGTGTGTGATATCTGTGTGATCACCTCTGCTGGATTTCCATCTGTCTGCATACCATGCAGTCACTGCTGCACCAGCTGATAAAGGAAGAGTAGGCTGCAAGAAGAATCTTCGTGAAAATGGCAACATAGGAAATGTTCCCCAGTATTGGCCTTGTTGGCCTCTTGATGCCATCTGAGTGCAGGCAGACTAAAAAGTGGGGGAAGTCCATGGGGGTCTCAGTGAACCACAGCTTTGCTGGCTCTTGATGGTATACCCCATTTTCTTTGTCTTTTTTTCCTTCTGTAATCAGTATGGCAATTTCCAATGTTCCTAAAGCCATAGGGGTAGTTTTCCATGGTTTACTAGTTCTAATGTAGAAGCATCAGTTTCTGCTTTCTTTCAAAGCCACAGTTGCTGCAAATGTGTTTCCAGATGTGTATGTTAAATTCAGCTGATTGTAAGTGGTTTCAATTTTTTAAAAAATGGGTTCTGTCTGAGATATTCTATCTTTTTGAGTTTGCATAGCGTATCCATGATGAAGAACTAGAACTATAAGCTAGTGAATTGGCCTTTATCAAGCACTTGTGCGGATAAATGTTAAATATTCTTTTTGTTCTGAGATGGGATTGTTCTTCCTCCATTCAGTCTCCTGATGAGACCTGGAAGAACTAGTTATTTCCCATGAACCCTAAAAACGTTAATTGGACATAGAAATGCACTTAATGCATGCATCAAATCCCCTTGCTGTATTCTGGTGAAGTGCTAGCATCCTGAACTTTACTTAACAACTTAGCTGATCTTTGATTTAAGGCAGGTTAGTGTTCACTTTTTCAGTGTTTACCGCATGTCGGAAGAAATTTATTAAATGCCTTTATTCTTTTAAGGTGTAGGTCTCACGTACCTGCTTTATCAGTAACAATAGGCTTGCTTCATCATCTTGCCGAATTAATACTGGTTTGATTTTGTAGGTGGTATTTTTTGATGCGGAAACATGAGCCTCAAAGCCTACCCACCTGTAGGAGAGTAGGGTCTGCTATCCTATGGTCACCCCAAATTTTTGCTTTTTGCTTCACTGGTTTTTGACATATTGAGGCTGTGGGCCTGCCAATCAGACCCCCAGCCTGCTGTTCTCTCTACTAAATTAAAACTATGCACCCTAGGTGCATAACCAATTGGAAGTGGATCACCCTGTCAGCCCCTGTACCAGTGTACACTAGGTACCCAGGGCATTGGTGTACCCAAGGCCTGCCAGGGGCTGAAGCATGTATTATGCCACCCCAGGCTTGGCCTAACAATTTGACACAACTGGCTGATCACTCAGCTGGGGTAAGTTGGTGTAATCACCTCTTACTTAGGTGTAGTATACCTATACCTAACCTTAAATGGGACACCTGGTAACCTATAAGTCACTCCTATGGCAGGCCTTAACAATCCTGAAGGCAGAGTGCTTGGTTCCATGTGGGATGGTGCTCTGGCATGAGCTGAGCCTGTCTGCAGTGGTCGGAACAACTTCCTTCTACTGTTTCCAGATATCGTCATACCATATACTCTTAAGTGCATTATGAACCTCGCGGTTAAATGCTATCTTTGGTTTGGCTTTATCAAAACATGTCGAGTAAGGTGTCATACGAATTGGAATACTAACCCCTCGCCAATTCTGGCGACGGGGTTAGCATTCCACCCTTCTAGAGGGACACGACATGTACAGTACCTGAAACCCGGGTAAAATCAGACATAGCCTCAGCTCCACAAAATGGATGCTGCCACCACAGACACAAGTCTGCCCTCCTGCTGCTGGGAGTCCTTCCAGCTTGGGAGGTGTGGACAAAGGGTTTCCTGCCAGGGGAGGTGCGTGCACCACCCCAGACAGGATTTTGTGTATTGGTCAGGTAGGGCTTGAAAGAAACCAGACATGCCTGTGGCTCACAAGGAGCCTCGGTGCATATGCCAGTTCAAACCGGTCTTGGGGCACACCAGTCCCGGGCCTGGGGCGAGCTGGACAAAGGATTGGGGGTGTAACCACCCCCCTTCCTGGTCCCACCCATAGGGAGGGACCTAGCAGGTAGTCCGGCCCCTAGAATCCGCTTAAAGGTAGGAGCTGTGTCCTAAGACTTCAGACATCCTGAAATCAACTTAACACTAAGAAGAAGACGGGAACTTCGACGCTCTGCTGCACAGAGGACTGAAGCCAATCTCCCCTGTGGTCAGGGAGTGACCACCTTGCTAACGCAAGCACCATCCAGCGAATCAACGTCTGCTTTGCCGCCGCCTCCCGCCGGAGCCCGAGCCCAGAGACTGACAAGACCTGGACCTCCAGACCTCTCACCGCCCGATCCACAGTCCCTGAAAAGAGGAGACCCGTGGAGGCACCGAGACACGTGGAGCCAGCCATCTTGAAACGACCACGACAAGCTGACAAGTGCAACAACCGAGGCTCCCTCCAAGTTGTGCTTTGGGATCTGAGAAGCCCAACCCTCGAGCAGCATCTGCACCAAAGGTGAGCCCTCCAGCATCTCCACGATCTGCGTGGGGCCCTTCTGCATTTTGCCACTCGACGCGCCTAACCGGTTGCTGGCCCGCTGGCTAGTAGCCATCTTGGCGACGAACTCTACGAAATACACCGCTGGTCTGGTTGCTCCAGACTGGCCCTTGCTCCCCTCCAAAGGAGCAGTCCTTCTGACCTTGCTGGTCAGAACCATCAGCTTATTTCATCTCCTACAACAATTGCTTTTGCCAAGGCTTGTTTGCTTCGATCAAGTCGCCGACACCGCCGACAGCGAGAGCCTGCGTGGGACAGCTCGTGAACCGACTCCTGGACGTCGTCGACCTCCAGGGACCACGTGGCTGCAGAGACAAGCTACACCTTTCTTCCTGTTTGCACCCGACATTGCCTGGTACCCACCTGGTGCCACGCCGGTCACTGGCTAGTGACTGTGAACACTGTCCCCTCTGCTTACAGGTGTTCAACATCTCCGATCCACTCTTGGATCCACTGCATCTCTCCCGGACCGACCGCCTGCAGCATCTTTGTCTTCAGGCTCCATGGAACAGATAGAAGAAACCCGACGCACTTCGAGGCCTATGCACCCGCTTCCTGTGGGTGAGGTAAAGCTGGCACACCTGTGCCCAAGTGTAGTAATACATCTCTAGTGCCTGTGTTCCAAATCTTGAGTTCCTAGTCCATCCGGAAGATCCTCTTTGTAGTAACTTTGTACTTTTTACGCACCCATTGAAACCTATGGGAGCACGCGTGTGACTATTTGCTCTGCACACGCCACCCGTGGACCTCCTGGTCACTAACTGAAGTTAGCTCCTTGTAGGCCCAGCGATTCTAGAGGCCCTAGGCCTTTTCCCTTTTCTGTTCGTGGTACTTATACCACTATTTTAGTATATGGTTTGAGCGGCCACCAGGGCCTATCCATATAAAGTGCAACTTCTGTGTATTCTACTGTAATCTTGTTTGACGATTTGTGCTCCTGTGCTCATAAAGAGACTAGGGGTTACTTTGAGAAATAAATACATATATATTTTGAATATATATCTGTGTGGTGTCCTTTCATTGGTATAAAAGGGGGTTACATTTGGTAAAACAGCTGGCTTAACACGCTTCACGAGTTTAGCCTCAAAGACTGCTTAGCCTACGCTACCACTAGGGCAGCTAGTCCGAAAAGGTTGATTTACAACCACACCATAAGGGTTGCTTGGCATGGTACAAGGTGATCACTTTAACTAGTGAGCATCATATACCAGGCCAACTTCTCACACCACCCCATACAGTTGATAACTTCAGTTAGTCTTTATTATTTCCACTTTGATATTGATAATGATCCCACCCAGCGAAGTGGATAACCGTGAGTGTGGAGTGGCTAAGTCATTGTTTTGAAGCTGTAGAGTCCTTCCATATTGAGGCCGTTATTTGTAGGCCTCCTGCCCCCCTAGATGGTCTCCTCCAGTGGAACTGAGGCTTCCTGTGTTATTGGCACTTTATCCATTACTGTCAATAGGGCTGAGGAATGTGTTTCTGATAGTGCCTTAATTCCTATTGTCTGAATTCTAGCTACTACCTACCGTGTATCAGCCTTTGCTTTTATCTTTTGAGACTTTAATAGAAAAAAGGCAGTTTTTAAATTAAAAAACAATTCTGCTGCAGGTAAAGGTGGTGGTTGTTATCCATGATAAGTGGAGCAGTGTGATGCAGAGAAAATAGTTATATGTAGGCAAGTCTGTAATAGCCTCTCAGGTTCGGATGGTTTGTTTGTAATCAACATGCCACAATTTACAGTTAATAGAAAATCATGCAGTTTATCCCTGTGGACATTTTGGGTCTTCTGCACTTGCTCTCTCTATCCCTCTCACATGGAGAAAGCTGTCTTGTTATTGATGGAAGTGGAACTTGGTGCTTTCAGAGGACATGACAGATGTGCTGCACAGCTTCCTGCCAGTTTATTTCCTGCTGTGCTTACCCAGAGACACTGATGAGAATGTTGAAGCTTTCATATTGTGAACAAATAAAGGAGTCAGGTTGTCAATCAGATGTTTGGAAAGCTGTCTTTCTCTAGAGGCCTATATTTCTTTGTGGACAGAAGTCACTGAATTGAGCCTGTGTAAAGAAGATTTTCATTGTTGCTCCAGTCAGGCCTCGTGCAAAGAGGCCTTTGTTGTAATGTTTCAAACGTTTATGAGGACCTGAAGGACGTGAAAGTTGTTGAATGGATGTTTAACTTCATGGCTGCTTTTACTACTGTATCCTGAAAGATTGTTGCATTTTAGACTTTAGATGCATAGGTATGTGTGAAATCTCTGAAGTATTGCCTCTTCTTTGAGCTTGAAGTCTCCTAAGGCTTGTTTTCTGTAGAGGAGACGTTGATTTTCGATTTGAAAGAATTAATGGGTTTTATAATTTCCTGGGTGGGATCAGGTAGAGGGTGACTAGGAGAGTGAGAATCACTAGCTTGATACCTATATCATTGTAAATATATCTGTTAATGTGAACGGAGTCCTTCCATGATTAGACTTCTAGTGACATTTTCCATAACCTTGTGTTATGACTTCTAATGACAAGGGACAGGATCTTCTTCAGCATTAGATGCTTTCACGTCAGTCTTCATGTCAATCAGGCCCATTCGTTTTTTTTTGGATTCAGTAGCTTTAACGTCATACCCCTCAAAATGGAACTGGAATGGTATGAATGCCACAATCAATGTTTCCTTCTTCTTTGTTTGCATCTCTCCTGTAAAGGGCCAATCAAATATTCACTGTGCTTAGGTGAAGGTACTGCTTACACACCACCTGCAGAGTACGGTTGTTTGAAATAATTTAGAACAAGCTTACCAAAGCCTGCTTTCATCAAAGCATATTCTAGATATTTCAACGTACTCTACTAGAAGCCTACTCGGGATGAAGAGACGGTAGAGTACAAGGTTCGTTCATATTTTCTTTGCTAAAGTAATGACTTTATTTTCTTGTCTTTCATTACTATCTTAATACATCCCTTTTTGCAAAGCAAGAATCAATGACTCAATTGTCTTACTTAAGTTTACTTAGTAAAGAAATTGGTCAGTATTTTTCTAAAACCTACTTACTATTTTCAAGGTTTAGGGAAAACCGTAATCATTAACATTTTACTTCCCTAATGCATGTGTTGAATAGAGCACAACGGTGGAGTCTGTTTTTTCCCTTAATACCCAGGGAAAGTTTGAGGTAAAACACAGCAATGTATCTGTAAATATTCAATAGCAGGTATCACCTCCTCTTCATCAGTGGGAGCCTCAAACTTAGTTTTATTATACAAACTTAAAATAGAAAGCTCAAGTTTAAATGTAGTCACTTCTTGCATTTAATGTTTAATAAATAGTATACCATGAAGTTTGAAACTTTCTTTATATCAGATTACTAGCCCTTATCCCCATACATCTGTTTTGCATAAAAAGATTCTCTCTTCTTTGACTGACAAAAATAACTTAAGCACTTCCTTAGTTTTAATTAGCTTGCTTTGCAAGACAAATTAACCCATTTAATGTCCAATATATTGTTTCTTCACATTGTCTTAAAGTTTTCCAAAGGAAGCCCCTTAGAATGTAGTTTATTCCCCAAAATTTAACAGTCTTGACTGCACCAATGGAGGCAGTCATAAATACTCTACCCTATTTCTTCCCCATCTGCACTTTTGTTGCTGTTGTGCATATGCTATGCTCATAACTCGCTCACCTCTCTCTAGATGGTGGGGCGTATACGAAAGTAAAACTACCAGGCGTGATGGGAGAAGTTCTTTTCAGCATGTATTGTAGATCATATGCTGTGCTTTACTTCTACATCTTGTGATTGAGGTTGGATTTAGCACCTTTTTCAAAGTATAAATAATTTTGAGTGCACATTGGAGTGTCCGAGAGCAGACCCCCTCATAAAGTATTACCCTTTTCTATTGTTAAATTATTTTTTCTGCATATGAGAGCTGTTCAGTAAATCTACAGCTCAGGTTTTGCATTGCTTAATGTCAATATGACGTAGCAGATGAATGGAACAGTGTGTAAACATCAGGGAAGAATCTCGCAGACATTTTTGTTACCTGTGTACTTGGCTCAAAAGATGACGGTCTGCCTGAACCTAAGTTGTCCATAAAATATTTGTTTTTAAATTTCCAACTAGAAAAACATACAGGTTATTATATCACAACTGGGTTACATGAATTTTAACGTGCATTATAGTAACAGTAATTCAGCAGCATCCCCTCTGCCCAGCAGTGATAAATAAGGCCAATACATAAGCAATAATGTCCAAAACAAGGTGAGATCTCACAATCTCCTTCTTCATCATTTGCCTTCAACATAGTATGGAGAAAATTGCCAATCAGTTACATTATTAGTCTAATTGTGGACTGTTAATACCTCTACCAAAGTAAAGCTCTAAAGCAGTTTGTGGACGGACTATTGTTCAAATGTACCTCGATCTTAAACTTTTTTATCATAATTAATTCTAGAAGCTATGTATCAGCTTCCTGCCTCCTTCACACTGTGCATGTCTCTCAGAAGCATGTAGTCAGCCCTGTGCTAAGCAGCAAAGCATGATATTGTCCCCACTTTAGACATCAATTCACCGGACCACATCTCTCCTCACCGGGTCTGGTTCCTGGCAGGTCATAAATAGCATGCATCAGTCGCACAAATCAAGATGCCCGCCTCCCGCTGTTGCTCCGATTAGCCCATTGTAACAACAAGTTATTTTTTATGACTTGGTCTTATTATTTACTAACTTTTTACCTGTAAATCAGCTTGCCCACTTTAGCGCTTCACTTTGGTATGTTGTTTGAGGCATTCTGAGCAGTGTTTGTGCCTCCTTCTCCTCCTCTGCTTATCCCTGGATTCTCTGCTCCAGCTTGGCTGCTGTTCCTGTCAGGAAGGCGGAGTTTACTTGAGGAAAGGACGCGTCTGAAGCCTAAACCACGCCTACATCTGGATTTAGCTGCTGCACATTCAACTTCTGTGGCGACTATCAACTATTTATGCTTCTTTATTTCTAAATCTAGTTGGACTTTGATTCAAACCTCTTTAAATATAATTAATTAAGCAAAATGGAAGGAACAAAATGTTCTTACTGGAAATAACAAGTGTAAACAAACTATTTCTCCTCCACCTGTAAAATCTAAAATTGTTGATTCTAATGTTCCTTCATTGTCTACTTTGTTGGAGGAATTGTAGGCTCTGTGTTTAAATACAGTTTCTATTGTATCAGAAATTAAAAATATCGGCAAAGACCAGGTTAGTCTTTCTATGAGTAAGTTGCTGTTAGATTTAGAAAATCGTAATCGTCAATACAATTTACGTATCTTTAATTTGCCAGAAGATTTTGGAGGAAATGACTGCAGACAATATTTGGAGTAGTTACTGCCTGGTCTTTTACAATTTAATTTTTCAGCTAAATTTGAAGTTCACAAGGCACATAGAATTCCTTCTCAACACAATGATCAGGAAGGCAGCCAGAGAAATTCCATCTTTAATGGGTAATGGAAATAAAATTTATATTCAAGACTTTGCCAAGGAGACTGTTAAACTTGGCAAAGAAGTTGCTGAGCTGAGACCACAACTACGAAGTTTTGGTTTCAAATATGGTCTCTTTGATCCATCTACAATGTGAATCCGGAAAGACAGTGTCTCTAAATCCTTTCAAAATCCAGAAGAGCTTTGTGATTTCTCAGAACAGCAATCTCCATTGTCTATGGGAACAAAGGGGACTGATACTTGATTCTTCTGTCATATTTTCTATTACAACTTGCTTTTCTTCTAAGATTAGCCATGAGGGCTTTTTCTGGGAAGGTGTTTCTTGCTTCTTAGTGTATGATATATCTAGAGCTACTTGTGGTTCTCCTACTTTTATCTTTATTCTTTTTCGTTCCTCTTTACTATCCCCTTAACATATGGCCTATAGAAATAATTGTTTCTTTCATTGTTAAAGGTTTAAGACATCCTGTTAAATGTATTAACATTTTAGATTACTTAGCAAGTCACAAAGCCGATATTTGTTTCTTACAGCCGACACATATTGATAGTTTTAGCTTTCATGCAGAAAAAGTGGGTTAGTACTGTTGTTTCCCCCCCCTATAGCTAATAGAACAAATGGTGTGGCTATCTTGTTTGCAAACAGATTACATTTTCAAATATTGAGTAAATGTTCAGATACAGAAGGTAACATTATTGTTAAAATTAAAACTGATAAAAATATATTTTTAATTACTGTATATGGTCCGGCAAATTATTCAAATGTTTGGTCTCTTTTACTACAGAGGTGTTCAAGTTAGTTAATATTCCACTCATCATCTCATATGTGGTCCTTCATTAGATAGGTCACCACAAACTGTCCACCTTTTTATTACAACTAAGTTGGATGGTGTTTGGCAGTTAGATCTCCCAACTGAGAAATGTTTTACATTTTGTTTCAAATCCTCATAATTCTCATTCAAGATGAGATTTATTAGTTTTCCCACAGTTAATTCACTGAATTTCTACACAAAATATACATGATAGATATTTCTGATCATGCACTTATTTATGTTTTAAAATTTAGCTCCACTCAGCCTGCTCAATCCAGAAGGCGTATGAGTACTTCTACTGTTCTCAATGAAAATATTAAAACTAAACTTGTATCTACTCTTCAGGATTATTTTACTTTTAATCCAAAATGTTCTACGTCTATGGTAACTCGATGGGATGCATTTAAGGCATATATTCGAGGTGTAACCATTTCTGTTATGGCTCATGAAAACAAATCTTTCAATTCTAAAATTAAAGATTTGGACAAACAGCTTGCAAAATTTGAGGGACTCTTTATATAAATAACGAACTCAAATATAAAATACAATTACAAAAACTTTGTTACAAATTTAATTCCCTATTAAGTGGAAGAGCTGGTATACAACTTTCAAATAATAAAGCCAAATTCTCTTTTAATGCTAATAGATCAGGCAGATTGTTGACAAATTATCTGTGTATAAAAAAGATCAACTCCGATTACTACAATTCATGGTTTCAATGGAAAGATTGCCTTATCCCAAAAGGATATAGTTTATGAATTTTTAAATTACTATTTAACCTTATATAATGAACCCCCTTATGTGGCTCCTTCATTGAAATAGTTGTTTGTGCAAATGTGATTTCCCAAAAATATCACAAATAGGCAAAGATGACTTAGATTCGCAAATCACTTTGGAAGATATTGAATTGGCTATCAAATCCCTTAAACTTCATAAATCTCCTGGACCTGATGGAATCCCAGCTGAAGTTCATAAGGAATTTGTTTTGCACTCATACCTCACTTGTTTAACCTTTTTACCTATTTTAGTTCCTCTCGAACAACTTCAGGATTTTTGGCTGAAGCATTGATTGTAGTTCTTCCAAAACCTAACTAAAGTCCTACTGTTTCAAATTATCACCCTGTTTCCGTAATAAATCGGGATTCTGAACTCTATGCTAAAATTCTTGCAACTAGGTTGACCTCTATGCTCGATTCTCTTGTACATTCTGATCAATCTGGTTTCATGAAACAGAGATATTCTGTAAACAATAAGAGTGATATTACATGCTATTGAACAGGGACCTTTCTTACCCATACCTTCTGGACTATTGGCATTAGATGCTGAAAAAGCTTTTGATGAAGTTCATTGGCAATATTTATTTCATACCTTATTTGTGTTTAATAAGGCTCCAGCACCCACTAGGACAACTCCACAGAGAGGCAAGTCCCTCAGATTTTCTCCAGCACGTTGTGTGACAGGGAGGCTCCCTGAGCGCTGCTCAGTTTTTTTCTCATACTTTGCTGAATACTGTGAGTACAGGATGTCTGAATCTTCAAATAAAGGATTATTCTTGTCTTGTGGTCCCTGTGGAAAAAAGAGATTACATTTGGAGGATCCCCACAAGGAATGTATATTCTGTTTGTATCCTTCTCATAAGGTCAAGGACTGCAGGATTTGTAGAACCTTTTCTTTGAAGACCTTAAAGGATAGAGAAGGCAGATTTTTGATCTGGCTGGAGAAATTGAAGGTGAGATCTGAAGTGGTGTCTGAAGAGGATGAGAGTGAGAGCCTCCCAACGTCTAAGAAGAGAGATAGATCTGAAGATCTTCCGGAAAGAGCTGGCAAATCATCTAAAAAGTATCATTAGGAGGCTGGCCACTCTTACTCTAAAAAAGAGACGCTTTCTTTCTCTTCTGAAGGAAATACTGTGGAAACATCAAAAATGCCACTGAAAACAGCATTGAAACAGTCCAAGACGCAATCAGAGTCTGTCAGATCATGGTCGTGGTCAAAAAAGACCCCGTCGACGACAAAGCCGCCTCAGACCTCGTCAACGAAAGATCCGGTAAGATCTATTCCTTCAACGACGAAGACTAAATCACCTCCGTCGACGATCACAGTATCGCCTCCGTCGACGGCTCCATAGACGACGGCCCCCTTCTCGTCGACGCTCCCACCGTCGACGACTGTTCTATTCTCGTTGACGCTTCCACTTAGACATCGACTACAACGTCGACATTAACATCAGTAATGGCAGCTTCAGCTGTCCCTATGTCTCCTTCCATGGTCATCTCGTCGATGATCACACGGAAAAGGCCTGCTTCACTGCAAGTAACTCCTATTTTATCATCAAAATTAGCATCTACGCTCTCGTGTGCGAGAGGCTACTACCCCTACCCTTCTTACATTTCTCGTTTGCCTTCAAGCCATTTTTTGGAAGAGTCGGAGGATGATGGGCTGTTCAGCCCTGCATGCAGCCCTTCTCAGTTTCATGTTGAATACAATGAGGATGATGAGGAAGAAGAGTATTATGAGCCTTATCAAACAGTGCAAAGGCCTCAATTTTTATTGCCTCATCAGGAACCTGTGATGCAGATGCCAGTAGCGTTGGTACAAGACTTGCCAGCTATGCTGAAAGTTTACCATACTTGTTTTCTGACTGCGTCTGACCCTGTTCAAAGACAGCTTTCTCCTCCAGCTGTCTTGCATACTTCAAGTTCATCTGTCCCGGCTGCTGGGTCTCAAGATATTGTACCTATACCGCAAGACCAAGGGGCACAAGATGATGACGAGGAAACGGTCGCTGTAGAGGGCGAACTCCCTAAATCACCAACAACCATGGATGAATGGGAGGATTATGTAATCCCTACACCATCATCGCCAGTTCCTCAGTCAATTGAATCCCCTCTGGAAGATATCGGAGGTTTTCATGCAGTCATGGAGAGAGCAGCGACACGATTTCACCTAACTATGCCTGTTAACCAGTCCGACTGCTTCCTCTATGATTTTAAGGATCAGAGCAGGAAATCGGTCCATGCCATTCCCATGATCGACCATATCTGGGAAGAAGGCGTCAAGATTATGAGGAACCCTCTTTCTGTACAGGCAATTCTTCCCAGGATTGATAAGAAATTTAAGGCTGCGGATGATTCCCCTACTTGCCTGTCCGGTCATCCTAGGCCTGACTCTGTCATCTCTCAGATCGCTCAGCGCAGGTCAAGAAATCCATCAGCACCGATCACTGCGCCTCCTGACAAGGATGGTAGGAGGTTTGACAATATAGGGAAGAGGTTTACCACCATGGCAGGTGCTTCTTCTGTTCGTCCTGCTAACTCATTGGCAATCCTAGGGAGGTATGACTGCCAAATGTGGTCAGATATGGCTCCATATCTTGAGTTTTTACCAGAGGATAAGAAACAGGAGGCGAGGAAAATTCTCCCGGAGGGGAAAGAGCGGCATCGGAAATGATCGACATTTCCATGGATCTAGCCTCTCTAGGATTCCGACAACTGGCTGGAGCGGCAGTCCTACATCGCCAGGGTTGGCTTAATTCCACCACTTACCACTCGGAGATTCAAAGCAAAATCCTCGACATGCCTTTCGATGGTGATGCGCTCTTTGGCAAGCACATCGATGATGCCCTTCAAGAGATTAAATAAGACACTGACACTGCCAAAGCCCTGGGTACACTTCAATACAGAAGAACTCCTTTTCGAGGTGCCCGTGGCAGAGGGTCTTTCTCCTTTCGTGGAGGATACCAAAATTACCAACCCCAGTCATATCAGAGCAGATATGGTTTTCAACAGCAGCAACAATCTTACAGAGCACCCAATGCTGCCGCTTACAGACAACAGAATAGGAGGAAACAGCTCCAGTAGGGCTGAGATAATGGCAGGAAACAGTGACGTTTCCCCAGCACCTGCAACAATTTGGCCATACTTCAACACCAAGATGCCGAACATTTCTCGTCATTTCAACCAATGGGAAAAGCTGACTTCGGACAAGTGGGTTTTGGCAATAATCAAATTCAGACACACCCTGGAATTTGTAAACCTCCCTCCCCCCCACCCACTTTTAAAGAAGCATCCACCACATCTAGCTCTTCTCAGGAAAGAGGCAAGGAGTATGTTACAAAAAGGAGCTATAGAGAAAGTGCCTCGCTCTCAAGTGGGAAGAGGTTTTTACTCCAGTTTCTTTTCAATCAAGAAAAATTCGGGAGAATGGAGTCCAATCCTAGATCTGAGGAAGCTGAACAAATACCTGCAAAAGAAATCCTTTTGCATGGTTACTCTTGAAGAGATCCTACAGCTCCTAGACCATGCAGACTTCATGACAACATTAGATCTGCAGGATACATATTTCCATATCTCGATCCACCCCAAACATCGAAAGTTCCTCCGTTTTACCGTGGCAGGTGCGCATTTTCAGTTCAAGGTTCTCCCTTTTGGCCTGCGTTCAGCTCCAAGAGTTTTTACAAAATGCCTTGCTCCAGTTGCGGCTCATGTCAGGCTGCAGGGACTGCAGCTTTTCCCATATCTGGACGATTGGCTAATAAAAGCACCGTCTTTTCAGCAGGCTTCAGTAGCAACACACACCTGCCTTCGCATGTTTCAATCTCTGGGACTGTCTCTCAACTCCCAAAAATCAGTTCTTCTTCCGTCTCAAAGAATTCAGTTTCTGGGAGCAGATTTGGACACTATCCAGGACAAAGCATCCTTGTCCACAGAAAGACAATCGCATCTGGTTTATCTAGCGTCAGGCCTCGGAAAAAGAAAGATAAAATCCTTTCTCGGAATGTTGTCCTCTGCAATTCTTTTGATTCCTCACACACGTCTCAGAATGTGACCTATCCAAGAAGAACTGGACAGTCAATGGCATCAAATAACAGGGTTGTTCGACTTGGTGAAGATAACCCCGGCTATGCGAGAGGCTCTGCTTTGGTGGCAGCGCTCCAGCAATATCTCGACTGGGCTTAACTTTCATTCTCCCCCACCGGAATTCATCTTGACTACAGACGCGTCTCTCGAAGGATGGGGTGCGCACCTCCAAGATCTCTGCCTAAGAGGAAAATGGTCCAAAGCATTGTCAAGAATGCACATCAATTTCCTAGAGCTTCGAGCTATTTTTCTGGCTGTACAGTCTTTTCTATCAAGGCTGCAGGGTTCATCAGTTCTCATAAGAACCGTCAACACCACTTGCGTGCATTACCTAAACAAGCAAGGGGGTACTCGTTCTCACATCCTATCTCAGGAAGCTCAGAGCACATGGAAGTGGCTTCTTTCTCATCACCTTACTATAAAGGTGGAGCATCTGCCAGGAAAAAACAAAACACTGGCGGACAGTCTGAGCAGAACATCAAATTCTTGCCACGAATGGGAACTGAAACAGTCAGTAGTGGAGTGCATTTTTCAGATGTGGGACGGACCCAACTTGGATCTCTTTGCCTCCAAGACAAATCGGAAATGCCCATTCTATGCCAGTTGGGATCTGGAGAAGGGCTCTTGGGGAAACGCCTTCATGATGAGATGGACGGGGATTTTCGGCTACGCTCACGCCCCCCCCCCCCCCGCCCTTTCCGCTGCTCCCGAGGCTTCTAAGGAAAATGAAACTGGAACCGTGCCGAATGATTCCCATTGCCCCACGATGGCCGCTTCAGCACTGGTTCACAGAGCTTCTCCTACACTCAGAATGCAGTCCATTTCGTCTCACAGTGTCTCTAACTCTATTGACAATGAGCAAGGGCCAGATTCTGCATCTGCATCCAGACCCTCTGCAGCTTCATGTAAAAAAAAAAAAAAAATTCAAACAGACTTTATTGGGTCACAAAACAGAATACAGTCAATCCCCTTCCCCATTCCTCCGCCCTCCAGCCAATTCAGAGCGTAGAGCAGTGACCAGTCCACCAGACTGATCACAACTGTATAGCATTCACCCCATCAACATCTATGCTACGAGGCAGTCCATCCACAGGATTAATCCACAGCGAGTGTGCGATATAACCAATATGCCCCCCGCCCCATCCCCCAGCAACCCCCCCAACATATCCCCCCACCCTAATCACCCGACAAAGCATGTCGCCAGTATCTATCATAATTACATGTGTATCAAAGCCTCCCCTGCCACTTGTCGGATCCGCCTCCCACATACCACAGCAGAAATTGCCTCAAGAGCATAGGGGGAAGCCTGTTACAGGGTTCTCAAGGGGCCGGGGTCTTATCATCCTCCACCGGATCCCCCCCGTCCCCCACAGCCGAGCGCTTGAACAATTCCAGGAGTGCCAACCATGCCCGGGCCCATTCTTGCGATCTCTCATTTCCACTACGTCTAGCCAGACATAATCTACAAGTCCCCTCACTTCCCGCCCATTTCTCCATTTCCCTAGTGACCCTCTGCAGCTTCATGCCTGGCTTCTGAGCTCACTGAATTTAAGGAGCTAGATTTACCGCAAGACTGTAGGGATATACTTGTAAACGCAAGAGCTCCTTCTACTCTAAAAAAAACTATTCTTTGAAATGGAAACGTTTCTGTTCTTGGTGCTGTGATAATGATGCACATCCCCTGGAATGTTCTCCGGAGAAGGTTGTCCCCTATCTTCTCTCATTAGCCAAGTCTGGACTCATGTTCGCATCTGTTAAGCTGCATCTGTCCGCAATCTCAACTTACAGACGTTCTACTGGCGGTCCATCTCTCTGCTCTAACCGTTTGGTCAAGCAATTTTTAAAAGGTTTCTTCAGAGCTTTTCCGCCCATTAGAGCTCCTCCCCCTGAATGGAGGCTTAATCTGGTTCTCTCTCAGCTCAAGAAACACCCATTCGAACCTGTGCACAAAACTGAACTTAAATATCTTGCCTGGAAAACTGCTCTTTTGTTGGCGCTTACTTCTGCTAGGATAGTCAGCGAAATTCAAGCATTTACTATCAAACAGCCATATTTAATGTTTACCAATGACTGTGTTCTCTTAAGAACGAATCCTACATTCATTCCAAAGGTTCCATCTTCTTTCCATCTTAATGAGCCCATTATTCGACGTACTTTCTTTCCTAGTCCGTCTACCCTGGCTGAAAAGGCTCTACGCACTTAGGACATTAAAAGGTGCCTTAAATTCTACTTTTATCACGAACTGTATCCATCCGGAAGTCGATCAATTGTTTGTATCTTATGGTGGTCAAAAACCAGGTACAGCTGTGTCGTAGTCCACAATTGCAAGATGGATTGCATCAGCGATTCAATTTTGCCATGCTAAAGCTGGAAGCCCTCTGTCCGTGTAGCCTAAAGCTCATTCCACAAGGGCTGTGTCATCATCAGCAGCGCTTTTTGCCTGAGTGCCGTTGGAGAAGATTTGCCGTGCTGCAACATGGAAGAATGTGCACACATTCACACGGCATTACTGTCCAAATCTGGCTACAGAAGCTGAGTCAGCAGTTGGTCAAGTACTGTTATTCACCCTTTCCAATAAGGTAAGCCTCTTTTGAGAGGTAACTATTGTGTTCATGCTTTTGAATGCGATCTCTTTTAATTGTTAATGTTTCTGATATCTCTCATATGATGTGGCATATGTTAAATAGGTATGTTTACAATTATATTGCACAAAGTTTTTAATGTGGTCTATATAATACCCGCCATCTGTTAAGGAACTATGATTTTTTTACTGCTAACTATTCTGATTCAGGCATGTGAATCTATGAAAGATACCCCAATACTGGATAAGAAAACAAGTTACTTACCTGTAACTTCAGTTATCCAGTATTGGTATCTTTCATAGATTCACATGCAACCCACCCTCCTCCCCGGAGAGGTTTCCCTTATTACTATGTTATACTTACTGTCACTTGTGCTACGAAAATCTGAGGGACTTGCCTCTCTGTGGAGTGTTCTAAAGGGTGCTGGAGCCTGATTGGCTGGGTTCCAAATTTGGTTCTTTTTACAAAAAGACAAGGATATGCTAGTGTGAGACTCCCACCTCGCCGGCGGGGATGATAAAGGCATGTGAATCTATGAAAGATACCAATACTGGACAGCTGACGTTACAGGTAAGTAACTCGTTTTCTTTTGGGTTACCTGATTTTTTAAATTATGGAGCATTTATATTGAAGCAAAGTTATCTTTGGTTTAATCATTCCCATCTTAATATGCCTCCTACATGGCTTCTGATAGAAGAAGGGTTGATTCCACCATTTCCTCTACCTGCTTTAACTATGTCTAATACTTCAATATTACTTAATAAATCTATTATTTTGAAATCCACTCAATTAATATTGCATGATTTAGATACCTTAAATCTAAATTGTTATGGCATAATCCATGGTTAAAACTTTCTCGAACTGTACATTATTATCAATCTTAGATTAAACCTGGCATTTTTTATTTTAAAGCTATATATCATAACGCTTTTTATCATTTGATGAACTGAAACAAAAATGTTACTTGCCTCCTTCACATTTTTCTAAATCCGAACTTTTATGTAATTCTATAGTGGATTATTTTTCTAATAGTCCCTCAAATAGTATTTCTGGTTTAGAAATGTATATTCAATCAGTGGCCACTTCATTGCGTGCCGTATCCATAATTTATAAAAAGTTAAATAATTTCCAAGGAAATAATATTAATGTGATATCTACGTTTTGGAAAAATGAATTATCTCAGGCTATATGGAAGAAAATGAGGTTAAATAGTATTTCAGGATGGCTACCTGTGTCCTTGTATCAAACAAATTCTTTAATTCTTTTTTTATTGTTTATGGACTCCTTTAAAGTTATTTCAAGCTAAGTTTTTACCTTTTTCTAGTTGTTGGCATTGTAACTTGAATCCAGGTTCGTTAAAGCACATGCTTTATGAATGTAATTTTGTCGTTCAGTTTTGGAGGGATGTCATCAAAAAATATTTATTTTTTCTGAACCACTGTCATATATTATCTTGATATGTAAATCTGTTGCTCTTTCTATGAATAGGTCTGATTTGCAATATAAACTTTTAGATTTTTTCATCATCAGCTGCCTTAAAATCTATTACTGCAAGTTGGAAAGATGCTTCATTATTATCATTTCATTCATGGTATGCATGGATAATTTTTACTAGAAGAGGTGTAAATCTATATTTATCTGGTGTTATGAATAACAGTGTCACTTGTCGTTCATTTTGGAAACCAATTGATTTTTATATAGCTTTATATTTGTAATTCAATATTTTGAATATATTATTAATCCCTTTATTTATAGTGATTTTATGGTTATTATAAGTAGCTCTGTGATGATTTTTTTTACATTGGTGATGATATGCATTTTTACCTCCCTTTTAAGTTTAATTTTTACTTTTTTTATATTGAAGCGTTTTATAAACATTTTATAGGTACTGTTAATATATCATTACTTTTGCTATAGATATTTTTGTGTGTACCTAGTATGATGCTATTTTTTTCGTCATTATTTTATTACAAAATTCAGTAAAATACTTTGAACATTAGAAATAGTGTGTATAATCTCGGGCCACAGAACCAAGGAGTTCAGCAGACTTTCATCGTGCCGAACCCTTCTCATTTGTGACTCTTCTGCCGCTGCCTATTCTAAAATATCACAGATCCAGGCCTCTTTGCGGATGTGGTTTACTGTTCGCCCAGTGTGTAGCTTTTTGCCTCTTGGCCAGTGCAGTGACTTGAACATTTTTTGTTCTTCTCTTTCTTTCGGACAATGTTCAGTATATACTATTTTATTATAAGAGTTGAGCCGCCTTAAACATATTTACCTATGATTCTATCTATCTTCTCCCAAAAGGCATATATGACTGGGCAGTTCCAAACGATATGTAGGAACTCTGCATATTCCATTTGGCACCTCCCAAATTGCGCTGGTTTGTCTGGGTTGATTTTGTGCAATTTTACTGGGGTGGAGTATGTCATAATGACATAATGATACTGTAGTATTTTAAAGTGTACGGTACTGGACACATAATGCACCTCCCGACACACTCTCAATCACCCTTTGTAAGTTCACTGTCTAAGTAGTCCAGCCACCTATCTCACACTTTTTGGACCGTGACTGGCTTGTCCGTCTGTAATGCTCTAGCCCAGGCATCTCTACTGGGGGAGAGCCAATAGCATTATCGCTGGCATTTACAAAGGGACTTTAGGGAAAGAGGTCCACCCTGGGCTGTACAGGCTAGCCATGCATATTGCAAAAACTGGGTTTTACCAATCTGGAAAGCATCCTGTGCTCCCTCAAAAATTATAAACCTATTCTCGGGATACAAATTTACCATGGTTAAGTAGCACCCATGTGTCCAACTGGCATAGTTGTTAATAATCGTGTAATGGGGTAAATAATACTAAGCGGCCTCTACAGCGCAAATGGTGGTAGTCCCGGCAGTCTCCACCTCAAGCTGTCCCACTGGAGAGCCAGACTCAACCTGATAACCCCGTAGTGGCCACATCAATGGTGGTTCACAGACCTCCTTCACCGGTCTCAGCGTCCACATCTCAAGCTGCCATCCCAACCAGGCCTGCTAATGAATTTTGGAGGCCAGATAGTTCACCCCAAATTCTCCTCTTTGAATTTGGCAGCATGGCTCCTGAGCTAGTGTCGTATAGGCACTTGAACTTGCCACAGGATTGCATAGGCATCCTCAAGGATGCTAAATGGCCGTCATTCCGTTCTGCATATGCCTTCAAGTGTAAGAGATTTTGCGTTTGATGTTCCTCCAAGAACGTAGATTTTTCTACTTGTCAGGAAGCTGTCATTCTTCCCTGTCTTCTCCATTTGGCAAAATTTGGTATGTAATTCTCTTCCATATGAGTCCACTTGGCTGCGCTCGCTGCCTACAAACAATTTCCTCCACAAACCTCTTCTTTAAAAATCCCAGTGATCAAGGACTCTCTTTTAGGGCTAAAGAAGGTTTTCCCTCCTATTAGACGTCCTTTCTCTCCATAATCCTTCTACCTCTCATGCAGGCCCCTTTTGAACCTATTCAAAAAGCGTCCTTACAGCATCTCAGTTGGAAAACAGCTTTCCTCGTAGCAAATACATCCGCTTTTAGGGTTAGCGAAATACAGGCATTATGTTCTCACAAGCCCTACACTGTCTTCCACTCTAACAATGTAGTTATAAGGAGCCTCACCCTAAATCCTCCCCAAAGTACTTTTGGACTTTCATGTTAATCAGATAATTTTAATGCCAACTTTATTTCAGCACCCTTCAACCCCGGTTGAAAGAACTCTTCGTTCCCTAGATGTGAGGCAGGTCTTGAAGTTTTATGGAGACCAGACTTGTGACATATGTAGATCAGACCAATTTTTTTTGATAAATTATGGCCTGGTCCGTACAGGGTTAACCACTTCCAAACAATCCATCTCCTGATGGATAGTGTCTTACATTCTCTTATGCTGTCAAAAAGCCAACAGGACCTGATTAGCTAGACCTAATGCCCATTCTACTACAGGCAAAGCAGCTGCTGCGGCTTTGATGAGATCGGCAAAGCAGCTGGATGGAGGTCATTCACCAAGCATTACTGTTTGGATTTGGTTGCTCGAGCTGATGCTCAAGTAGGGCAAGCTTCCCTCAGAAATATATTTGCTTAATTCGAGCCTATTGTCATTCCTCTGTTTTCCATCTCTCTTGGTGAGGGATGAGCTTGCTATTCTATTCAAATGCTTATGACTATCAGTGGAGATCCCCCTGCGAGAGAAGAAATGGTTTCATACCTGTAACTCCAGTTCTCTATTAGGGGAATCTCCATTGAAATCTTAAGCTACCCACGCGTCTCCCCGGTGGACATAACTGAGGATACTATTGGGACTGCCTATCACTAACGCATTCCTTCAAACGAAGTGAGGCAACTGCCACCTAATAGGCATGATGGGAAACTGGTGGTCTTGGAGTCATTAAAAGTGCAGGCACTATTTTAAACTCAAATAATGGCAGCCTATGGGTCTACACAGTCCTGCTATGCTTCTACGTCAACACTGTTGCTTTTCATGAGCACCAGTGAAGGACACATTTATTTATGGTAGGCATGGGGAGATTAATTTATTTGCCCAGAATCCCAGGATGTTGAGCTGACGCCGAGACGCAAACCTGGTTCCACAGCTACTAAGAAGGCAGCTCTGGCCATTACGCCACATCCTATCGCAACTGGTTCTGTTTTAGACAGCGCTGACAGAAGAAATGGGCTGGTGCAGTCTGCCTCCTCACGAGAGCCCTGGCACTTTTTTTTGTTGTTGAAAATATCTTTATTGAGCATCAGACAACAATATTTAACAGTTACATCTCGCATTCATGCGTCATCTGTGCATTTTACTGAGAATAATCCACGATCTGGTATCCCACTTACAAAGATCCGCCTCTCCATCGATGAGGTACAACCTTTCCAACATTGTCAATGGTTATAAGCAAATGAGATACCCAACTAGTAACTCAAGTGGTATGTACTACACTTACAGAGAGCACATCAGTATAATATACAATTCAGCCCCACCCCAACAACCACCCCCCTCCCCCCACCCCCAAACTAACTAAGGACATTGGTGCCGCTGCTCGGGTGGGCCACCCCCGCCGATGTAACTGCGGCAGGCGCTCACCCAGCTCCGATACCCCCAACTGGGGGGGGGTCTGCCCTCGCACTTTTTTTTTTACCTTAATTAACCACTGACCGCTAGTGACCGGTGGGCTCTCTTTATTGGAAACATTTTGGAAAGCCTCTGGGTGTGCAAAGTTTCCATAAACCATTCTTCTAGGAACACTTCATTGAAGGTCCTTCCACTCCTGTTTGAGTCATTTCCCTATTCTGGTAGTCTGGCTAGTTGGTGAGGCAAACATGTTTTTCAAGGATTTATCTTTTTTTTGTAGTGTTGCAATTTGTTCCTCCGTTTCTGTTACTCGTTCTGCAACTTTCTGCATATCCACCTTCGAGAGGTTAACCTTGCTCGTTATTGTGTCTATTTTTCCTTCGAGGGCTATGCGAGTGCCCTGTATAGCTGCCATAATGTCAGACAGTGAAGGTTCCAGGCCCTTTTCCTGCCCATACTGGTTCCTCCCTAATAGAGCTGTCTTCTCAGGGAGTGGCATAATTCATTTTGTTGAATTGTGAAGTTTTTACAGCCCTGTCTTTGGTCATTGTGGTCCTTTCAAAACACTGCAGTCGGCTAAGTAAGTTTCACTCATGCTGTGTATAATACGCAACGTGCATTCCTGGCAGAAGTGACTCAACAGGTGCCACCAGGCAGGCGGAACAATGAAAAAATAAGACCAGGGCCCACCTGGGCATGCAGGTTAATTCTATTAACCCCGCTAGTCTGCGTTTGCACCAGAATACTCCTCATGCATGGAGTTTAACTGAATGTTCTCTTTTTATTTTATAGATCATTAAACAGTGTCAAGTGATTTTGAATTTTCTGGCTGCTGAAGGTCGGCTCAGTACTTCGCACATAGACTGCATCTGGGCAGCAGCACAGGTAAATGAATACCAAGACCAGAACGCACTGTTTTAATATTTTGTTATAGACTTGTTCCCTTTGATTCATTGCTTTTGGATTTTGTTGTTTTGCAATAGTCCTAAATGCTCATAGCTCCACTAGTACTTCTACTTAATAGCCTAATAGTACAAATTAGCAAACATCAAAAATTACTGGGACCATTTGCAATCAGTTTGTGAAGCAAATTCTTAATCTGTTTTACATACAGGCATTTACAGAGACAATAACTTCATGTTTGTATTATAATCAACTAATGATTGATAGCAAACAGTGCATCTAGTGCTGATGGTGCTGTGTGATGCACAGTGCAAGGTCATAAAGTGGTTTATCAATTGTAATGAACACACTATAAAAGAGGACCACAACAGCTAAATGTTTCTTTAAGCGAACTAGCGATTGTGAAAACAGGGTCAAATGTGCAAATAACTAGAGTTTATTAATTTGGTTGATTGGGATTTTAGTTGATGCTTTCGGCGCTTAGGCAGAAGTCCATGTGTTATCATTAATGATGAGTTTTTTTGAGTTACCGATCTGTCAGGGATGGTTAGCCCTGTTGAGACTGATATGTGGTCTCATTTCTCAGCCTTACTTTCTCGATCACTACTTAAGAATTTGCTTGGGCCAGCCCTTCCCACTTTGCCGACAGCCTCAGCAGTTCTAGATGAGAACTGATTAACTACTTTTCCAAGTCCTTTTTTTTATTTTTGGCAAACAAGTACATATAGTTCCAATGATTTCTCTTTATTGCATAACATAAGTTGTGTGCAACCGAGGAATCCAGTGAGGAATACAGTGACCGTTCTAATTTCTCATTTTGTTTTTAAATTCTAAAGTACCTGTTGTGGGTTACATTTTAGCACTAATACAATTCTTTCCCAACTACATTATTTCTATTGCGTACCTCATTTTTTATTGGCACCTGCCAAAGAACTACCTTGTTTTTATTTGATAAATTGTGATTCATATCTGTTGTAATGTCTCTATATGCTGAACTCTATGAATGCTACTTAAAAAGATGTTTTTGGTTAAATATTAGAAACATTGTATATATCTGTAATATTCAGATGGACTGTACCATCTATACAAAGAAAAACGACTCTTATCCACCTACTTTTCTCCAGCTTGCTGCCCCCACCACCCCACCTCTCCCTGCCCTATTCACTCATACTCTTCACCATGTACTGTGAGGTCACTCCCAGACGTGAATAGCTATTGTTGAAATCCCAACAAGGCAACTCAGACCCAAAATTTTAAGCACCCACAAGTGCCTGGGGCAATGAAGCCTTTGGAGTCCTTTGTCAGTTTTACAGTCAGTTGCCCACATTGTTCATGAAATTCTCTCTCCTGCCCATGGGCTGTCTTAAATAGCTTGTCAATCCCCAGTAACCACCAAAGATGTTTACTCTCAGACACACCCTAAGGAAGAATCTGAATTCCCTTTCAAGCTAGTCTCTTTTGTTTTACCACAGTCGTAAATGGAGATGAAATTACCTTTACAAGAATATGATGGTTCTTTTTGGTACAAAGGACTCATCAACAGTATATATACTCTTGGACACAATGTTTGCTTGGGCCTACAACTTCCTCAGTTCCATCCACTAACTCATTCCAGAAGTGTGGAAGGTTGGGAGTTGCCCATATTACCATATGTAGGTTTTCCCACTTACCCACAGCCTCTTTAATATAGTCTTTCATCATGGGATTTTGCTTGAGTCTCTTGTGGGTATAGTACTAGTTATACAAAGTCTTAGAGTTTCCATTCCTCTCTACATGCCTAAATAAGTTGATCAACCTTAACAGCAGGCCCTCCAACTAGTGGACCTGAGCGTGTGTCCGCGTCTGTGCCCGTACCCTTTCCTGTGCTCGTACCAGCATTTACAGCTTACAACATTTGCTCACTTATGCGATCATTGGTCTGCCAGATTACTGAACACTTGCTCAAATTTGAAATCCTTGCCAAACCGATAAAACTGGTGAGTCTGTTGACTCGTCGTTTTCTCATTGTATTCTCTGTTTTCATGGTCCTTGACGTGCCTCTCCCCTCCGGGGATCCTGCTCCCGCTTTCAACTTTGCTGCTGTTTCTACCCCTCACACTCACCTGCAGAACTGCGCATGTGTGGGGCAGCTGGTGGTGGTCTGCAAGTGAGCGGGGGATGTAGTGAGAGAGGGGATAGTAGCTGGGGAGATTCAGGAGATTGAGGATTTCATATAGGACTATTTGGAGCTTGAATGGTGGCAGCAACTCAGCGCTAGTAAGAAGGCCAGAGAGAAAGGAAGGAAGGAGGGACACTGGGGATGCGACATCCAGCGTGGCTTTCAGGTTGTAGACCTCCTACATAAAAAATACGTCTGTCTATGTAACGTTCAATTCAGCAAAGATGCAATGAGCTTTGATAACAGAAGAACTTGAGTTCCAAGCTCAGTAATAAATTCCCCTTTGTTAAAGGGATGAATCCCAGTGTGGACATTTTTGAAAAATGTGCTCTTCTTTGATTCTAAGCTGCATTTTACATGTTAGTTAAAAATACTATGAATACCTAATTTATAACACTGATAGTTTTATTACAGTATACAGTAATGTCTGCACACCAAACAAGCCTATACACTTCGGGAAGCCGTTGGTTTGAAGGAGCTTACATTTGTTTTACTGAATAACCTTTAGAAAAGATCTAATGTATACTCATCATTAGCAAAATTCATTCAAGTGTCAGAAACATCCATAAAAGCTCAAATAAAACCTTTGTAATAACTTTTTCAAGCGTACGGCTAGTTTCAGAAAGGACGCTACCCTAAAGCCGGCACCCCTGTGCCCTAAAAGTTGCCAAAAAAATGGTGCTATTTGGCACTGGCTTAATTTAAGCTTTCTCAACAGTGGATTTAAAGTTTCCTACTAAAGTTGGAATCAAATTTGCAGAATAAGTAGTGCAGTGAAGTATGAACTGAACAGCCTTTGCCAGGACAGATACTTTTAGAGATATCAGTGTAAAATCCCAGTGGAAAGCAAAGCATATTACAAAATTGTCACTGTCCTAAATCGAAACAGCAGTGACCTCTCCCAGCATCCTAAGGGTAAGGAGTGCTAAGACGCTAGCCTAGGACATAAACAGTTCAGGCTGATACCAGGGGCTTTCACATCTCCACAACTTCCCTAGAAAGACACAGGTTAAAAAGAAATTGTTGTTCAACCGGTTTCTTATCTTTGGAGCTAACAGGTGTGGGGTCAAACAGTGATAATTGACCAAGCCTAATAAGAGTTTTGTGCACATAGGCATGCCAGGGTATTCTAAGGCCCTTGTAGCATGACAGTTTTTAATGACTGACTGGTTCAGGCAGGCTTCTGTGTTGAGCCAAATAGAGAGGCACAAGGCAATTAGGCTCTATTTGAATTACCCTTAGTATAGTGGAGCCCTAGTTCTTTGTGGCATATGAGATTTTGAAGGGGGTATGCAAAGGATTGGCCTGCAAAAGCGGTTCTCCTATTTCTGGATAGATGAGCAATTGGCAACACTCAAATCCCTTGCCCATATGTAGTAGTGGCAACATTCTGGGCCTTAAATATCTCAAGGAAAGTGTAATTGAGTTAACACCAGATGGCCTTAGTATGTTCAGCAAATGCCCCACCAAACGCACACGGTTCATGCTGCAATTTAGTATGTTAAGGGACCACGCCCGAGGAATCAAACAACTCTAAGAAAAACTGTTGGCCCTTTTTGTCTGATTATCATCAACGGCTAAAGAGAACCCAGCTAGATTTCACTTTGGTACTCAAACAACTAAACTTTTTAGTGTTCAGCCTCTCCCTCACACTGCTCTTCGATGCCGTGCTCGTGCCCACCCTTAAACATACTGGGAACACTGAGACCCTCTTCAGCCAGGATAGCTTGATTCCAGTGGCATGGAGAGCACGGTACCCACGTCTGGGCATACCCGTCCCACTCGGGGTGACAAATGCAAAACAAGCATTGGCATAGCCAATAGGTCTTGCCTTTGGCACCTTATAAGTGTTTAGCCATGCAACAGTTAATGCTGTTGCACCAAGGATATTGTGCTGGATAACTAAACACTTATAAGGTCCCAATGGTGAGACCTATTGGCTACGCCAATGCTTGTTTGATTTTGTACCAGGTTTTAACGAAAGCTCCTTTGCGGGCCAGCTCTTGTCTTTGCATCCCGAATTCGAGCCTCATTTGCGCCGGAGATGTATATCCAGGTAACCCGTATATTATTCTCAGGGCTCTTGCAATGGTGCCGTTCAATGTTTCCGCGTCTCTCCCTCTCATGGCTTCACTTCCATAGGTGATTGATGGAATTAGTTTAGCCTGTATCATCCTGGTCAGAGGGAGAAAGCTTGGTCCAGCGGTCATATTTTTCAGATTTCTTAATGCCACCACTGTCGTTAGTCCCCTCTTTTTTATTGCCTCACATTGTGCTTTGTAGTTGCCTTTGTTATCGATCATAACCCCCAGGTATTTGTAGTCTTGTACGACTTCCAGCTTGACTTTTGCCAGGTGCCAGTTGTACTTTGTTTTAGTCTTCCAGTAATTTACACACATGACTTTTGTTTTTTCTTGATTAATACTTAGTCTGTTGGTTTCCGAGTATTGAGATGTGATGTCAAGCAAGCGTTGTAGTCCTATAGGTGTCCGGCTGATGAGTACCAGGTCATCTGCATATAAGAGATTGGATAACTGACTGCCTCCTAGCTTCGGGGCATGCAAGTTGCTTCCATTGAGTTGGACTGAAAGCTCAGCCATGAAGAGATTAAAAAGTATTGGGGCAAGCACACAGCCTTGTTTTAAACCTGAAGTTGTGTTGATCTTTTTTGTTAGATGGTCTCCTGCCCCCAGCTTTACTTGTACCCAGGTGTTACTATGCAAAAGAATTAGTTGTTTTAGAAGCAATGATGGAATTCTTAGCCTTTTTAGTTTTTGCCACAGAATATTTCTATTTATATGGTCAAACGCTGAGCTGTAATCGATGAAGCACATGTACAGGGGCTGTTTAATTACAAGTGCAGCATCTATTATTAGTGAAAGGGCGAAGATGTTAGTGGCAGTGCCCATGTCTCTACAGAAACCGGTTTGGTTGTAAGGTGGTATTGCTTTGATTTCTGTGGCCCATGTTGTTAATTCTTGGAGGAGTACACCGGCATAGTATTTGGCTTCATTGTCCAGAAGAGCCACCAACCCGTAGCTCTTTGGGTCACTCCTATTGCCTTTTTTGTAGGTGGGAGAAATTATCCAGCCCCTCCATGATGATGGTACAGTTGACGTTTGCAGAATTGTATCGAAGATCCGTTTTAGAACTGAAGCCCAGAATTCTGGATCTTGCTTGAATAATATGGGCGGGATCGCATTTGGGCCAGGAGCTCCCTCACGTTTGCCTTTCAGGATTCTTTTACGAACTTGTGTATTCGTAATTATGAGGTCCTGTCCCAGTTCTGCATTGGAGTTTAACTGGGGTGATTGAGTTTCCAGGGTAGACGCAAGGTTAGTTAAGCAAATTTGGGGAGTCTGTTCTTTAAAGTGTGAATCTGAAAGAAACACGTTAGTTAGATTCCTCACCTTAGAATATCCCCAGGCGTCAGACTGGATCCGGAAGATTTTTCGTCAGCAATACCCCTTGCGCGTCGCTAGGCGTCGTCTGCGGCTCCGCGTCCGTCGTCTGCGTTGTGCGCCGGAATGACGTCGTCAGAGTACTTAGACGCCGCCCTCGCGCGCTGACGTCAGTTCTTCTTTTTTCTGCGCCAGTAAGCGCAGATGCGGGAGAGCTACCCCTTTTAGTCTTTTTTGACTAAATCTTTTTTGATCACTTTTGATCCTTGTCTGTCGACATCTTGTGCCGGTAGGATGCCTGGGTTCAAGGCTTGCGAGGATTGCCATCGACTGATGTCGGTGACCGACCACCACCGCCGGTGCCTCTACTGTTTAGGCCCCGACCACGACGCGGAGTCGTGCTCCGATTGCCAGGCCCTGACTTCGAAGGCTCGGCGGGAGCGGTCCCGCAAGCTTCTCGAGCTTCGCCACTCGGCTCCGCGTCGTGCGCGATCCCGGTCCAGGAGGAGGTCCAAGGATCGCTCGCGGAGCCCTAGCCGACGCCACCATCGATCGTCTGGCTCCAAGTCGTCGGGTAAGTCCAAACGCTCTAAGAAGTCCAAGCGGCGACATCGCTCTTCGGACTCCCCTTGCCGGTTGCGCGACTTGGCCGAGGGTCCAAGTTGTTCCACCCCCGCGGCTCCGGCGGAGCCGCAGGCGCCGCGCCCGTCCCCATACCCTCCGGTCCCTGGGACTAACGCGACGCCGGCGGAGGTCAGTGCCTTCCTCTCGGCCATGAGGAGCCTGGCCCCGCCGTCGACGCCCGCTGGCGCGCCTTCGGGCCCCGCGGACTCGACTGGGCGACCTTGCCTGCCGGCGGCTTCGGCCCCGGTGCCGTCGACGACTCCGGTCTCGACGCCGCAGGTCCCCGCGGGGCCCATGCCTGGGCCCCCGTCGATGGCGGTTGACCTAACCACTCCTCCACCGCCGCCGGCGCATGAACCACCGACGCCGTCACCGGCGCCGCCGGCGCAGACGCCTACACCTCCGGTGCCGCCGACGCCGCCGCCTTTGGTGCCGACTCTGGACGGCGTCCAACCCCAGTTTAGCCCTATTCCGGACCCGGCGCCGCAACGGCGTCGACCGACGCCGCGTCCGGCGCCGCTTGAGACCTATCATCTCTACAGTCCGCCTCCGATCATTCCTCCTGTTTATCAGGAATCGGACGACGGGGGCGACTGGGAGGGGTTCGAGGACCCTATGGCTGTTCAGTCGCAGCTTTCACAGGACTGGGCAGATGAACTGGGGGAGGCCAGTGGTCTAGATAACTCGCCAGACACTGGATTCACTTCTCCTCTGACTGTGGCTTTGGAGGAGGGTGCAGCATTTTCTGTGGTGCTGCGCAAGGCGGCCGCAGCCCTTGGGCTCGAGCTGCCTGCCGTGGCTGTGAGGACTAACATCCTCACTGAGGTGCTTCAAACCGCAGCAAGCTCCACTGAGCCTCTGCTGCCGTTCAATGAGGCCCTCACTGACGTTCTGCAGGGCACCTGGTCCAAGCCCTCCACAGTTCCTCCTGTGGATAGGAACGTTGCCAGGCGCCACCGCCCTGCTCCGGGCGACCCCAGTTTCCTGTCCCAACACCCCACCCCCGAGAGTCTGGTTATCCAGGCCTCTACCTCCCAATCCTCCTTCCCGACCGCTCCGCCGGACCGGGATTCCAAGAGACTCGAGCAGTTTGGCAAGAAACTGTTCTCGTCCCTTAGTTTGGGCCTGCGGTCTTTAAACACCGCCTGTCTCTTGGACCGTTATTCCCATTCTCTGTGGGATACGGTGGAGGACATGCTGCCCCTGTGTCCGGAGGAGGTCCGGACACGTCTTACCCAGGCTTTGGCCGATGGGAGGGATGCAGCGCGGCACGCCATACGATGTGGGCTTGACACCACGGACTCGCTGGGTCGGGCGATTTCCACCACGGTGGCGCTCCGCGGCCACGCCTGGATGCGGTCCACGTCATTTTCCGGGGATGTCCAGAACACCCTCATGGACATGCCCTTTGATGGCACTCGCCTGTTTGGTGAGAAGGCGGACAGTGCGCTGAACCGCTTTAAGGACTCCCGGGCTACGGCCAAGTCCTTGGGCCGCTCGGCTCCGCGGGCGCACACCTCCGCTTTTCGCCCCTTTCGTGGCCAAGGAAGGGGCGCCTCCTCACGTCCGCCCAGCCACCAGCCGCAGAACCAACCTGCGCGCGGTCGCGGACGTGGTTTCCGCCGTGGCGGATCTGGAGGACGACGTGGTCAGCCCACATCCACCCCGGCAGCATCCGCCTCAAAGCCTTCCTAGTCCGAGCTTTCAGGCCCATTCCACGCCAGTGGGCGGCAGAGTTCGCCATCACCTGCTCCACTGGCGGTCCATTACATCGGACAGGTGGGTGCTGCAAATCGTCCGAAGGGGCTACTCCCTCCCCTTCGAGACGACCCCTCCAGCCATGCCACCGCAGCACCACCGTATCTCGGGGGATCATTTGAATCTTCTCCGCGAGGAAGTTTCGGCCCTCTTGGCCAAGGGGGCCGTCGAGCGCGTTCCGAGTCCAGAAGTAGGTCGTGGTTGTTATTCCCACTACTTTCTGGTTCCCAAGAAGGGCAAAGGGGGCCTACGCCCCATCTTGGACCTCCGGAACGTCAATGCCTTCCTCCGAAAGGAAAGGTTCAAGATGTTAACCTTGGCTCAGGTTCTAGCTGCCCTAGACCCCGGAGACTGGATGGTAGCGTTGGACTTGCAGGACGCATACTTCCATATCCCCGTCCTGCCGGCCCACCGGCGTTACCTGCGGTTCACGGTGGGCCAAGAGCATTTTCAGTTTACCGTGCTCCCCTTCGGCCTCACCAGTGCCCCTCAGGTGTTCACGAAAGTGATGGCGGTGGTCGCAGCTCATCTGCGCAGATCAGGGGTTCCAGTCTTCCCCTATCTCGACGACTGGTTGTTGAAGGCGGGCTCGCCCCAGGCAGTCGTCTTCCCACCTCCAGACTACGGCGGATCTCCTGCATTTGCTGGGATTTTCCATCAACGTGCCGAAGTCACACCTGAGTCCCTCTCAGAAGCTCCTCTTCATCGGAGCAGTTCTCGATTCGGCGCAGTTCCGGGTCTATCCACCGGAACAGCGGGTCCGGGATATACAGGCCCTGATTCCACTCTTTCGGCCTCTATCCTGGGTTTCGGTCAGGCTAGTGTTGCGGCTTCTGGGGCTGATGGCCTCCTGCATCCTACTAGTGCATCACGCCAGGCGGCGCATGCGGGCTCTGCAGTGGGACCTGAAGTTTCAGTGGGCCCAGCATCACGGCAACCTGTCCGACCATGTCTTGATCTCGGAGGGCACTGCACAACAGTTGCAGTGGTGGCTCACGGACCGCGATTGGGTCATGGGCAGGAGCCTCTCCCTTCCCCAACCGGAGCATGTCGTAGTGACGGATGCGTCCCTCCTGGGCTGGGGTGGCCATATGGGAGAGGCGGAGATCAGGGGCCTCTGGTCTCCGGCGGAGTCTCGTCTCCACATCAACCTGTTGGAGTTGAGAGCGATCCGACTTGCACTGAAAGCCTTCCTTCCCTCTGTCAGGGGCAGTGTCGTGCAGGTGTTCACGGACAACACCACCGCCATGTGGTATTGCAACAAACAGGGCGGGGTGGGGTCAAGGACCCTTTGTCAGGAGGCTCTGCGCCTCTGGACGTGGCTGGAACACCAGGGCGTCACCCTAGTGGTTCAACATCTGGCGGGCTCTCTGAACGCCAGAGCGGACGAACTCAGCCGCCGGTGCATGATGGATCACGAATGGCGTCTGAACTCCGAAGTGGCGCAAGGTCTCTTTCAGCAGTGGGGAGAGCCTTGGTTAGATCTATTCGCCACCGAAGAGAACGCGCAATGTCAGCAGTTCTGCGCGTTGGAATTTCCAAGGCGGCACTCGCTCGGCGACGCTTTTCGTCACGAGTGGAGTTGCGGTCTGTTGTACGCCTTTCCGCCTATACCACTTCTGCCCAGAGTGCTGAAGAAGATCAGGCACGACCGGGCCCAAGTCATCTTGGTGGCTCCGGATTGGGCACGAAGGTACTGGTATCCCGAGCTACTCAGTATGTTGACCGATCCCCCGATACGTCTGCCCCTTCGGGAGGATCTTCTGTCGCAGCAGCAGGGGACGGTCCTCCACCCGAACCTGTCCAGCCTCCACCTCCATGCGTGGAGATTGAGCGGCGGCAGTTGATGCCATTTGACTTGCCTCCTGAAGTCTGTGATATCATTCTGGCAGCCAGGCGTCCCTCCACAAAGACGGTATACGCCTGCCGGTGGAACAAATTTGTGGCATGGTGCACAGCAAAGGCTGTGGATCCCCTTTCCGCCCCTCTTTCTGAGGTTCTCCTCTTTCTTCTTTCTCTGGCCCGGCAGGGCTCTGCCCTGGGCACCCTGAAAGGTTATCTTGCTGCCATCTCCGCCTTCTTGCGGCTTCCTGATCAGCCTTCTCTTTTCAAGTCCCCTGTGGTTACACGCTTTCTAAAAGGCATTACTCACACGTTCCCTCCTGTCCCTTTTGTAATGCCTCAGTGGGACTTGAATCTGGTCTTGACATTCCTGATGTGCGCTCCCTTCGAGCCTCTTCACAATTGTCCTCTTCGTCTTCTGACTCTTAAGACTGCTTTTCTGGTAGCCATCACCTCGGCTAGACGGGTGAGTGAGCTCCAGGCTTTATCTTCAAAGCCTCCTTTTCTCTCTGTTCATCCGGACAAGGTTGTCCTTCGGCCTCGTCCTTCTTTTCTTCCGAAAGTGGTGACTCCATTTCATCTTGGGCAGTCTGTCACCTTGCCCACCTTCTTTCCGCCTCCGCATCCTTCCAAAGAGGAAGAGAGGCTCCACCGTCTGGACCCAAAACGTGCGCTCTCCTTTTATCTGGACCGCACAAAACAGTTCCGGGTGGACGACCAGCTTTTTGTTGGGTACGTGGGCGCTAAGAAGGGGAAAGCTGTGCACAATCGGACCATCTCTCGGTGGGTCGTTTTGTGTATCAAAATTTGCTATTCTTTGGCAAAAAAGGACCCTCCTGTTGGGCTGCGCGCCCATTCTACTCGGGCCACAGCGGCTACTACTGCTTTGGGACGGGGAGTCCCTTTGCAGGACATCTGTCAGGCGGCGACGTGGGCTTCGTTACACACGTTTGCCAGGCATTATTGCCTTGACAGCCAAGTCCGGAGGGATGGCTTCTTTGGCCGTTCTGTCCTCCAGGACTTTCTGGTGTGATCTTGGTTCGCAGACCCACCACCGGGGATGGTATTGCTTGGGTATCTATTCTAAGGTGAGGAATCTAACTAACGTGTTTCTTTCAGATGAACAAGTTACTTACCTTCGGTAACGATGTATCTGTAAGAAACATTAGTTAGTTAGATTCCTCACCGACCCACCCATCCTCCCCGTTCTGCGAACTGACATCTAGGGTTAAGGTTGTCCTTTTCAGGCCCCTAGATTTTATTTTTGGCACCAGTGTCGGTCTTTGCATGGCTCTGCGTTCCTGGCGCGGAAAGCTATGTACAAGAACTGACGTCAGCGCGCGAGGGCGGCGTCTAAGTACTCAGACGACGTCATTCCGGCGCACGACGACGGACGCGGAGCCGCAGACGACGCCTAGCGACGCGCAAGGGGTATTGCTGACGAAAAATCTTCCGGATCCAGTCTGACGCCTGGGGATATTCTAAGGTGAGGAATCTAACTAACTAATGTTTCTTACAGATACATCGTTACCGAAGGTAAGTAACTTGTTCTTCAAGGTAAGTTATCCAAACCTCTTCTGTGACGTTGGAATTAATGCACTGGCCTTGCGGATTAGACAGAGCGTTAATCTTGTTCCAAAATTGTGCGCTATTGTTGTTTTTATTGTCGTGCAGGAGTAAAGCCCAAAGTGATTCTTCGGCTTCCTTTTTATTTTGCCAAATTAGTTTTTTGCAGGTGGCTTTTAGCTGCCTCAGTTCTTGCAATGCTGAGGGGTCTTTCTTCTCCGTAGTGTGTGATTTATCAATGCTTTTAGCTTTTTTTAGTTCGACGTTATTCCATAGGTTGTAGCTTAACTGTTGGTTTTGGGGGCAAATTGTTCTCCTATTTCGAGATCATCCCTTTGTGTCTCTGTAGCCGTTCCGTAGGGTGTTTGTAAACTCCTCCCAGCCTCCTATTATGTCAGGGTCGGCTACTTCCGCTTTTTCCGCTTCTTCCAGGAGTAGTTTCGCAAAGGAGAGGAGGCCTTCGGGGTCGTTGGTTCTGCATTTTACTCTTTTCTCATTATTGGTAAATGTTGATGGCTCTTCTACCCTGATTTCCTGGGGTAAGTGATCACTATAATCCACGCCCCCAATGCGATAATCTCTTACTTTTGAGAACACACAGCGAGAGCGGAATGTGTAGTCAATTGTGGACCTTGCTACTGCGTTGTTAAATGTTGCTGTCTGTGGGCGATCTCCCGGAAAAGTTTTTGTAGGTCTTCCATCTGTGTTATCTTGAGGTGTTTCCTCCCATACAAATGGATCCTCTTCTGAATAGATATCCTCAGCTCTATTGCTGAGCATGTTTAGATTGAAGTCCCCTGTGATTATCCAGTTGTTTACTTTCTCTTCTGTTAATTATTTTCACAAGTTCTTCCTTTAATTGTTGACTACCTCTGTTTTTTTCGCGGGGGTGCGGATGAAGGTTTACGAGTATTATATACTCTTTATTTGTCTTCCACTGTAAGGTAATTGCAATAGCTTGCATTGCATTGGGCGGAGCTAGGTTGTATTGCAATGATTCTGCTGCATAAATGCTATTTATGGAGCTGTATGTCGCTAGGCCTCCCTTATTGCGTCCGAATTTGGCGCTTCTTGTTGCCGGTAGATAGAGCAAAGCCATGCAGTGCAGTTGGTGCTCCACTCCATGTTTCTTGGAGCGAGATGATGCCAAATTTCTGCAAATAAGATTGCAGTTCCGGATCTGAGTTCTTATCTCCCAGGCCATTGATGTTCCAGGAGCAGATTTTCAGGGAGTTCTTACATGAGGATGCATTAAGCTTGGAGTGTCATGGTCTTTCAGGTTTGATGTTTATTGTCCTGGAAACCCTGCTCCAATCTAGTGTGGCTTTACTTCTGGCAGAGGTTGCCCTTACTTGATTATATTCTCCGTTTTCCCTGTGCTCAATGCTGTTGCTGCGTGCCCCTCGCAGTACCGAGAATAATCGTGGGCTCGGTTGTCCAGAGCTAGGGTATTCTTCTTGGCTCTTTAGTTCGGCCAGTAAGGGATCAGGATACCTTGGTTTTGCAAATGGCCGTAGTTTAATTCCCCAGGCGTTCAATCTGGTTTGTTCCTTTAGGACTCTCAGCTAGGTCTGGTGTGGCCCAGACTGTTTTCGTTGTCTCTGTTCCAGGTCGATCAGGTGATTCTTCAAACTCGACTAACTCCAGGTCGGTGGTTTTTATATTCTATTTTTTTTTTTTATAAACACATTTTTATTCATTTTACAAAAGGAATGCACCAGCCATATCACATTATACTTCAACGATCGGGAATTACAGTCACAGAATCCCCACCTCCAGCATACAGATGACAATGAGACAAAGAAACGATGAAGCCAACCAGGCCCCCCCTGATTAGACCATCCCCCCCCAACCACTTCCCCCAAATTCTACGATATCTCTTGGGGCAGCCGCGTACTGCGTACATAATTTGCCCCTGTGTGGCACACCAGTCCACCCCACTCCGCCAACGTCCCACGGTGGGGGGATCCGGACACTACGACAAGGCAGCAGTAGTCGCAGAATGTTGCCCCTGTTTAGTGTATCGACCCGTCCCTTTGATATATACTCTGGGTGAAACATGATTATTATTGTTGTTGCGCCTGAAAGCACTGTTTGTTGATCCGAGATGTTCGTGACACTGTTGAGACCTCTGTTAACGATGGTGGCCCACGTGATGGTTTTGTCAGGCCGAGGAGCATGGTTTTCGCTTGCTGGGATTTTCTCAGTACTTGAGGCTGATGTTGTGATTATCTCCCCCTTTGTACATACGCTGCCCTGTAAGGCTATTTGTTTACCTGCTAAATCCGTAGGTTCTCTTGTTGATTATGTTGCTGAGCCTTGTGTGGCCTTATTGAGTGCCCAGTCAGTTGTTGTTGTTATTGATGGTTCCCCTATTGAGCGCCATCTTTTGTACTCCGATTTCTGCTCGGGCCGTCAATTATGGTTTATTGGGAGATAAGCGCTCTTTCTTTTCTGTTGCCTTTTCCTGGATTGGCCTCTTTTCTTTCCTGGCATGGGTCTATCCCTTCTTCCTCCCTACTAGAGGAGTCTTATTGGTCGTCCATTGGCGCATTCCGGGGGCTGTTGATTCCATCCCTGCTATGTAACGAAACCTGCGTTGGTTTTTGATTTCGCCCCTTCCTCCTTTGTTTTCTTCGCTGTTTGGAGGATAATTGTGCACCTTCGGTCGGAGCCTGTTTATCAGGGGATTTGCTTGAGTGCGAGGTGTTACTCGTTGGAGGTGCTGTGGCTCCTTGGCTCAATGAGCTGTTATTTGTCCCTGATATGGATAGGTCCCCAGCCTCCCAGAGCTGCCTGCCATCTGATGTCTATGCTGCAATTGCAGTTTGCTGGGCCTGAGCCTGGATTCTTGGGTTTTTACTTGGGTTTTTTGACGATTGCTCGCCGTTGCTAATATGAGCTAAGCCAAAATCTGGTTTGATTGGCACTGCCTTCCTTATGTCGGCGAGAAGGTTATCCATTGCTGATGGTAGTGTCGCCAGCTTATCCACAACTGTTATGTAGGTGCAGCTAGCCTGGGTAAGTTGTGTCTCTGACAGTGCCCTCTTGATTAGATTGTTAAGGTCTGCCAGCTTATCGTCTATATTAGCAACGAAAATGGAGAGTGAGTTGAGGACTGACAACTGACAACTGAAGGTCCATCTTGTCTGATTGGTATTGCATTGCGTTCAGACATTTGCATTGTATGCAGCAATGTGGACCAGATGTTATTTTTGTCTTGTGATTTGTCCTTTGCGATGTTTGGTTTCGGGGAGCTGTTGTTTCTTCCTTCTGGCTCGCCTCCGGGGGCAGTAGAATATGACGCGACCAGTTCCTCCCATTCTTCTGGTGTGAGGTATGATGACTCTGGTTCGGTTTCTTGAGACATTAGTATTCGTGTTGGAGCCGTTGCGTATTACTGTTGGGTTGAGCTAGGACAATGCCGCAACCATGTTGGGTTTTAAGTCGTCCCAAGATTGGTTGAGCGAACTCATCTTGCGCTGATGAGTGGAGTGTAGATGGTACTTTTCCGGCTTCAATGTTTGTTGTCATGTTGTGGGAGTCTTTGCTGTCTATTTTGCTCACATTGGCCCTGATCGCCTTCTTGTGCTCAAGTGTCTCGAGTGTCTCCTGGCCAAGAGTGCCCGAGGAGATAAGATTGTCTTTAGGGCGATCGTCCCCTTTGGTGGAGTATTAGGTCGCTGTAAGGTATCGTTAGATATGACGGTGTTTTTGGGCAGGTCTATCGCCAATTGATTCAAGTCGTCGTATCTTAGGTATTTGTTTACCTCGATTCCTTGGGTCTTTGCCTCTTAGTTTGCATCTGTCACGTCTGTTGCCTCTATTGGGCTTGCATTGCTGCTACCACGGCTTTTGCCGGAGACTGAGTCTTTGCAGTCCCTGCAGTGTGGCTTCAGTTGCTGCCATTGCTGCTGTTGTGCCAGCTGGTGTTCCATTTGGTGAGCCTTGACAGGTTGAAGCGGATCGGGGAGATTGGTTACTTTGCTACTATTTAGGCACAGTACCGGCCCAGCGCCCCTTATGAATGAAAATTTTGTGTGTATTTTTGGTTGGTAGCTTGACTTGGGCAAGATAGGATCACTGTTTGCACTATTAGCCATGCCATTTGGTGAGGGCTGTGGGCTGATAAGTGGAGAGATCAGATTGAAGACTTTGCCCTTTGTCCTCGCATGTGCTTCGGCACTTCCCTTGTTTGGTGTCTTCTTGGTTGTCCTCCTCGTTCTTTTGACAGGGTTTACTGCTGCCTTGACTTCCCTGACCGCATTATTGCACGTGAGATGTTATGAGCTGATTTAGCTGAATTCGCTGTCTTGGCTCTCTTGGCTATTGTGACCGCTACTTATCTGATATAGCGGTTTCTAAGGTTGTTGTCTTTTTGATGACTTATGTCTCCCTTTGTCTTCTTTTGTCACTTTATTGTCCCTTTATTCCCTTTTGCCAGGCCTTTGCCAGATTTCAGTGATGGATTCCACTGGCCATTTCAGTTCCTTAATTTATTCCTTGATTTGTTAGATTGTTTGTTTGCTTATGCCAGGAGGAATGAGGCAGAGGGACAAACGGAAATTGGTGGAGTTGGACGGAGTGAGGTGGGATAAGGTGGGGCCTATTCAGCACTGGTTGGGAGCAGGTTGGAAGCTCCAGAGACCCCCCTTCACAGAGCGCCTTCTCAGAGAGCCTCTGCCTCAACATCCTCTACCTGCTCAGCCCTCCTCAACTCTCCCGCTATCTGCAGTGTGGTCCCAAGCTCCGCGCCTGGCCCACCCGAGTGCAACAAACGCGGTGCTGGAACCCGGATTCAGTAGACGAAAGGGACTTGGAAACATGACGATTCAATGTGTTCAATCCTTGGTTGTTGTAGGGGCTATTGCCTGCCTTGATGTCTTTTGCTGCCCTTTATTATCCTTTTGATGTCCCTCTTTTAATTGCAGCGAAGAGTTTTCTCCTTGAACGTGGTTCTTTTACCCTTCCTTGTATCCCGAGGGGTCAAAAAGTGGGCGTATATTTAGCTTCTTTCCCTTTTCCTTCTCCTTTTGCTGCCGAACTGGGTTGACTGGGGCAGGGGTGAGCGGGGTGGACGGTATTCACATGCTCTCTACACTCTGTGAGCCAAAGCTGTAATGGCGAGACCAATTTATAACTACCAGCATGAATAGGCTCGCGACTGGCCGCCGGTCTTTGTAGTCATGAAGCCTGTGGCTGGAGGTCTGTGGTTCAAGCCACTGCGCCGCACCTACGCTAACACTTGCAGCCACTACCTACCGCTCCCTCTCCAACTCCAAGCCCTCCACATGTGGGTCAGTTGTCGCTCACTGCTACTGTGCCCACCCACCTGGAGAGCTGGGTGAGGGGAGAAGGGGTAGGCATGCAGCAGGGTGTTGTTCAGTACCGCAGCCGATGCCACTGCACCATATCTTGGTGTGTGTAGGAAGCTGGCTCTATATTTAGAGTACCAAAATGAGGTGCACTCTGTAGAGAGTACAGGTATCCCTTACTAGTGTTCAGGGGCTTGCTTTAACAATTCCAAAGTGCTCTATTTGTGGTAGTGTTGTTGAGTAACCATAGGCTTTTCAGAGGAGAGTGTTGGGCATTTGTTGCACACACAGTCAATAAATGAGACACTCTCTCAATAAGGAAATTGGACGCATATTTAGAAAAATAACATGGATTTTTATTTTTATTTAGACACCAAGATCTTTGATATTTGGTAAGTACTTTTCAAATTAACGATTTTCAGAAGCACAGAAAATACAGCTGGCAGACTTTAGGCATGAGCCTTGAACGTGGGAATGTTTTCCTATGAGAGAATCATACACATAGGGATACTTGCAATTAAGTTACAGGCTTGTTCTTCTGGACTGAAGGTAAGTAGGGGCCAAGGTCCTTAGACCCACCTGCAGTTTCGGTTGACCTACCCTCATGGGTCCAGGTGCAGAGGTGCTGGTCGTAAGGTTAGCCTTGAATGCTATCGCTGTAGTCTAAGGAGAAGACCTGTAACAGAAAAATGCTGCAAGTGGGTACTTGGGGGGTGGGGGGGTTACACAATCTGATCCCGAAGGGAAGGGGTTCGGTTCTTGAGGGTCTCTGGGGCAATGGTGCACCATCGATGGGCTCAGACTCGGGCTGTGGGACTAGGGTGCAGAAGTATTTTGTCCTGTGAGTCGCTCTCACTTTAGCGGGTCGACCAGGAGATGGGAACAAAATAGGACAGCAGGGCCACTCTCAATGATTGCCTCACTGGTGCTGACATCCCCCTCTGGCAGGTCGGTCTTGGAGGTGTTGGTGCCCAGGCTGAAAACTGAATAAGCCTTGGTTGCTGCAAGGGGTCCGGTGCCCCGGATATTAGTGCAGGGCAGCTCCTGGGAATCCTGGTATCTCCGAATTTGTGGGAGACCGATCTGACCTCCTGGAGCACAGTGACCTCCTCCTGGGTGGCTGCTATGTCAGTGAAGCCAGTGGTCAGCAGATCGGTGAATTGAATGTTGAGGTCCGTGACTGCAGGGAAATGGCTCATCCACTTCAAAGGAGATGTTGACGGGTTGGCAAAGTGCTAGCTGCCCTCAAAGGCTTTTGGAAGATGCACAGCTGCAGGAAGAGTCGGGTCTTTGCAATAGTTGAGACAGAGGCAGGCAGGCACGGTTTAGCGCAATGTCTACAGCTAGTCCACAGTTCTTGCGTTCTTCGGCCTTTCTTTGTCCTTCTTTGGTCGGGTGAATCTGATTTCCTGGTGTCAGGGGACCACCTAAATAGGTCAATGGGCTACTTAACCCTTGGGTCACTACACTCCCTTTATGACCACTTCTGTGAGCCGATTCCAACCCCTACACAGAAAGTCAAGAACCTAGGCATCTGGTTCGACAATACCCTCTATTTTGATAACCAGATAGCCTGCCTTGCTGCAAAAGATTCTCTGTAAGCTTCCTGATATGGCTAGGAAGACCGTAATTCAAGCCTTTTTGATCTCCTGTCTGAATCACTGCAATGTGTTGTATCTGGGTACTGCAGAATGCAATCTACAGAAGCTCCAAAGAGTACAAAATGCTGCAGCTAGGCTGAACATTTCCAGACACTCATTGATGGGCTCAGCCCTTGTCGACCTGCATTAACTCCCAATCGGGAAAAGGATTTCTTTCAAAGTTCTATGCTTTTGCTACAAGATCCTGAACTCAAAAGGACCACACTATCTACATCCCCCTATTAAGACCTATCATCCTAGCAGATGTCTCGTATCTACAGGAGCAGCACTCCCTGTGGTCCCCAGAGCAGAAAGAGCATGGATGGGAGGCTGCTCTTTCAGTTTTGTATCGGTGGAACACCCTCCCAGCCGAATTGAGACAGGAACAGTTGAAAATGGTCTTTTTGAAAAGTTCAAACTTTGTTTCCCAGACAAACCTAATCTCAGTGTAAGTATAGTTTTGACCATCTCAGGGCAGCAATCCTAGCACAGGGACACTCCGTATGGCGTAACCAGGTGCTCTAAACAATTGTTAACGTAACAGAACCCTGTCCCAGAGTTCTTAATTTCACCACAACCAAGATGGTGAAATCCTTCTGTTCGAGGCATGTGTGCTGTAGATTGACATGCTTTGCATACTCCTGCCATCTATTTTTGGGTCCGGATGTTTGCAAGTTGTTTTCTTCGAAGAAGTCTTTTCCAGTCACGAGGTTAGGGGACTACTCCTTTCGGTGATATTGCACATGGGCATCAACTCCATTTTAGATTGTTTTCTTTTAACCATCGTGTTCGGATGTGGTTTGCGGCGCTCCTTTTCAAAACCATCCTTCGGGTTCCCTTTGGTGCGTAATCCCCTGTACCCTTGACTGTATTGTTAACGTACACGTTTCACTGTATTGAATTGATCGGGAATCTCCATCTTCGGTCGAAGACATCGTGGGCAGCCTTCAGGCCTACCCGCTTCGACTCTACTCCAAGTGTGACTGCCTATGGAGTTGTGGTAGAACTGAAAGGCACTGCAATATTAAAGGAGAATGCAAATGGTATAAATGAAATATTAACAAAATCAAAGTAACTTTTGAAAAAATTGACTAGTGTCCTCCATATCGCTTACAAGGTAAACACCATTAAATAGGCAAAATATCTTGGTTATTGTTCCCTTTCGAGAATCTAAGCCAAGTCCTGTCAAATGATCTATTAAGTTTTGAGTTTATATTTGACCAACTGATGGCGGTTACCCGTACAACATGTCGAACACAGGTTCTCCCGGAAAGAAAATCACAATGTTATTAGTCTTAAATTAGTGGAGCAAAATCAATCCCCACTTTTATGAAGTTCTGCTCCCTGTATTAATTCAGCATTGACATCTAAACATAATTTTAAGTTTTTGAAAATGTCCTAATGAAATCTCAACTAACAAGGTGGCTATTTGGAAAATAACCGTTTAAAGATACTAAGTGTATATTCCAAATGTAGTTAACATGAAAGATAGACAGTTGGTGAGAAACGATGACGCAGTATAGCTTCACAATGCTTCGCAATGTTCTTAATACTAGTTCACCTTCAATCTTGTATGCACTAGACCATTGTGTGGACAATTATCTGTTAGTGGTGTTCTCTGGGGCAAAGAAAGGCAAGGCAGTGCAGAAGAGGATCTTATCCAGGTGGTAGCCCAGTGCATTAAGATCTGCTATGTGCAGAAGCAGCCGCCTGAAGGACTGAGGACCCACTGCACAAGGACCAAAACTGCTTCCACTGCTCTGTCACGAAGTGTCCTGGATATTTGTCAGGCTGGGATGTTGGCATCAGTGCATGTATTCATTAAATACGGCTGCCACGGGGGTGTACTGGTTCGGTATCAGTTCTAAAAGTTTGAAGTCTGCGGTTAGAAGTATCCACCAAAACGAGAAGTTGGTTACCTTTGTTAACTCTCTTTATGGTGGATACTCTAATGACCGATTCCTCGTCACCCTCCCAACTTCCTGTTCTGTGGAATGGACTCTTTTCTGTCGAAATTGATCTCATATACGAGATCTGCAAACTGGATGAAATATCTATACCACTGCCGACCAGTGCTAAAGTGCTTGTGCTCTCTTCCCTTAACATGATTTTATTGGATTCTCCACAATTCGCATATTTAATTTACCTACAAGTCCCTAGTATAGTGCACTACATGTGCATATGGCCTGTAAATTAAATGCTACTAGTGGGCCTGCAACACCAATTGTGCAACCTACTTAAGTAGCCCTTTAAACATGGTTTAGGCCTTCTACTGCAGTTTACACTGCCATGTTGACTTGACATTTAAAACCCCTTGCCAAGCCTTAAACTCTCCTTTTATTACATATAGGTCACCCCTAAGGTAGGCCCTAGGTAGCCCAAAGGGCAGGGTGCTATGTAATTAAAATTAGAACATGTACTTTTAGGTTTTGCATTTCCTGGTAGTGAAGAAATCCCAATCCTGTTATTCACTATTGAGAGGCCTACCCCTCTCATAGGTTAACATTGGGAATTCCTTATTGCGCTTAATAAGCTGCCATTACTAATTTAGAGAAGGAGGAGTTGTCAGGTTTAGTAACTCTAGAATGGCAATAACAAATCCTCCTTAATAGTAAATTTGTATTTGTAGTTACCATCCTGAATGTGTCACTTTTTGAAAGCTGGACATTTTCCTGCTCTCAAGCCATTTGATGCCTGCTGCCTGTCTCTGATCACTGGCTTGACTGGGTGACAGTTTACTTTGTGTGTTCCCTCTAGACAGCCACACATAAAGGAAGTATGGGCGTGGTTTCATTCATCTAACTTGAAGGAAGGGAGGCTGGGCACAGCCTCACACTTACACCCAAATAGGCTAGGCCCCGTCCACACACAAAGAGCTGCATACCCCCTGTAGCGAGTCTGGAGCTAGGGCAGGAAGAAAGGACCTCTGTGCACTTCAAAGACCCTTCAAAGGCACAACTGGGTATAAGTACTGGACCTCTGACCCCACACAGTACACTTCTGGACTTGAAATCAACTTGTCAAGGAGAAGTGCTGTGCTAAGGACTGCCATACTGGTGGACTGCAGCTCTGGAAGACTGCTAACTTTCTGTGCACTCTGCTGCCTGCTTTTCTCTCGCTCCCTCTCCCTCTCCCTCTCCCTCTCCCTCTCCCTCTCCCTCTCCCTCTCCCTCTCCCTCTCCCTCTCCCCCTCCCCCTCCCCCTCCCCCTCCCCCTCCCCCTCTCCCTCTCCCTCTCCCTCTCCCTCTCCCTCTCCCTCTCCCTCTCCCTCTCCCTCTCCCTCTCCCTCTCCCTCTCCCTCTCCCCCTCCCTCTCCCCCTCCCCCACTCCCTCTCCCTCTCCCCCTCCCCCACTCCCCCCGAGTGACTCCAAGGGCTAGCTGACAAGTCGTCTGTTCTTCAAAGTCTTTCACCCTGCTTCTGTACCTGGTCCATTAGAAGTGGACCCAGGTGCTTGCTCCAGCAAAGCCGACGCATCCTCTACTGCAGGAGCAGAATCACTACTGTTACAGGAGCAGAACTGGCACATCGCACTTGGAACCAGCACATCACCATTGAAACTGCTGTATCGGAATTGGCGCCACTTCAAAGACTATCAACACATTCCCTCGACTGTGTGGAGAAACCCAGCAAATTGCCTTCAGAACGAACACATCTCGAAACCAGCACCTCATCTTCAGAACCAGTACATTCCTATCGTTGTGTGGTGAAAATAGATGCATAACCTTGACTGCGGGATCATCACTGACGCATTGCTGGGCTGCACCCTGCTACTCTGTTGCGACCAGGATCAAGGTACTCTTGTTCAGCGAGCCTTGTGTGGCTTCTGTACCCAACCTACACGCCATTGCAGTCTGCCTGAACTCTTTTGGCTGGTACATTGTAGGAAAGTAAACACAAGGAGATGATAGACGGAGCGCTGAAACTTTTCAGACACTCGACCCCAGTCACAGATATGGGTTGAATCAATCATCGTTCATTAGCTTACTTCGCAACCCCAGTTCAGACACAGCTATATGCAAATCAGTCTTGACCCTGTGCCTCATGGGAACAGTCCAGCCAGAATTGCCAAGCCATGTCTTCCCTGGACTGGAAACAAGCATCCTGGGACCGGGTTTCATCAGCCAGGTTAGCTTGAATACAGTGTAGGAAAGTGCCACTTTTTGCATGATTATTGTAGGAAAGTGGGATCTGCTTTCATGGTTACCGCCACTTTTTGCTGGTGATGTTCGGTTTTATGACTAGTCTGACTGGGATCTTGCTAATCAGGACTCCAGTCACTAAGCTTTCTTCCTAAATTTGACAGTGGTAAGTACTTTGATACCTTTCCAATTGGCTACTTTTGTACCCTTCTAAGTCCCTAGTATATGGTACTAAGGTACCCAGGGCATAGGTACACCTGGGTTCTCCCATGGGTTGCAGCATGTATTATGGTACCCATGAGATACCACTCAAGCTGTGACTATAGGCCTGCCATTGCAACATGTGTGAGTTTGTGCTAGCACCACTTACGACAGATATAAGTTTACTTATATCTGAGGTCACTGCACTAAAAACCTATGTCACCCCTAAGGCAGGCCTTTTAATCCTGAAGGCAGGGTGCTAGGTTATTATTGTGAGGGTGCCTTGCATTAGAAGTGCACCCCCTACAAACTCGGGAGTCGATTCTCCAGGTTTTGTAAATGCAGTTAGCCATTTTCATACATATTGTGGCCATGCTGTCAACTCCAGGTACAATTCAGCCCTCCTGCTGCTGAGCTCAGCTCGAATAGGGGAAGGTAAAAAAATTAGGTTTCCTGCCACAGGGAGGTGTGACCACCTCCCAGACAGGACTTGGTGTATTGTGCTGGGGTGGGAGCGCTTGCCAGAGCCACCAGACTGCTTTTAAGGGCAAGTTTGGTGCCCTCCTTGCATACTCCAGTTTGAGCCAGTTCAAGGACATAGGAGTATCCTCCCCTCTGTCCAGCCCCCCGCTCTGGGAGGGATCCTTGAATCGTCCCAACCCTTTCCCTAGGGTACTTAAGGGCGCACTTGTGGGTGGCTCTTGAGATTCGTTGTGGGACAAGATTCAAACCCGAAACCACTTCAACTTTGACCTTCTGGGAACCTTCGACTTTGCCTAGAACCAAGACTGCACCAAGGAAGACTCCTGCTGCTCCTGGTCTCGCTGTTCTGCAAAGTCTTATTCATCGTCTGTGCCTGTGCTTTTTCCAGGTTTCTCTCCAGGCCTGTGGGCATCAAAGATACCCTAAGGAATTTCCCTTGGAGTGAAGGAGTCACTTCCCTGCATCTGCAGACCAGAAACAAAGCTGAGAGGGCTGCTGCTCCTGACATACTAGGGACTCCGAAAAGCTCAGCAACACAGTTGGTGGTTCTGCAACTCCCTCGAGGCCTGACCTGTCCTCTCAGCAAGTTTGAAGCCAGTATCACTCGTCTGAACCGCTGGAACAGAACCCCTATACACCCCGTTGACTTGTCGTTGCCAAGGCTTGTTGGCTCTGTACACCAGAGATCTTCGGGCTACAAGAAGCTCCAGCCTCCAGCATCTCTTCCTGGCAAAATCTTCGTCCTCACTGCATCCTCTGCACCTTCAGCCTGCATCTTTGGTGAGCTGCTTGAGATCCTCTTGCGACACCGCTTGCTGTTGGCCTGTGAGTCCTCTTGAGGGTCCTCTTAGGCTTCAGTGGGTTTACCTGCTCACTCGGGGCCTGCTCTGACTCCTGCAATTGGTGAAAATCCCTGGACCTTGCTGGTCCCAAGGTTGCTCCTTTTCAGTTTACCACGTATGTTGCTGCTGCCAAGGCTTGTTAGTGCTCGCGCCGGACACCCTCCTCTGCCTGGTTTCCGACTTCCAACGTGGGACAGCTGATGAATGGCTCTTGGTCTTCCACAGCGTCGCCTGGTCCTCACAGCTGCAGCGACAAAGCCACCATTATCACTCGCGCATCTTCCGTCATCGGTGGTCATTGCTCTTCCGTGTCTCCTGGTCACCTCAGAGTGTTTCTCCTCTTCAAGAATCTATCCTTGGATTCTACTGGCTCTTCCACCTTCTTCACCAGTGGCATCTTTCCTTCCATTGTAGTCTAAGGCGGTTTCACATGTTACTTCGCACCTATGCACCCGGATTCCCTGGTTTAGGTTTCCTGGTTCCTGGGGTATCCACTGGTGGGGTGACTCTCCAACCTTCTGTCTTCCATGGGGTTTCTTCAGGGTCCACTGGGAAGGGTCCTAATTCTTGAAAACTGCAACGCGACTTTCCCATTGACTTGCATTAAGTATGTGGATGTGTTTGCATTCTGCACACAGCCTCTGTGGGGTTCCTGGGTACTTACCTTGGGTGGTTCCTTGGGTCCCCAGCTCTTTTGAGTCCAAGTCCTGACTTCAGTAGCAGTTCGCATTCCACTTCTTTAGCATATGGTTTTGTCTCCCCTGGAGACCACTGTGTATTTGTGCTTACTTATCTGTCTACCTTCTAAATAGTGTGTGTATTGTGTTTATATATCCGGGTAGGAGATATACCAATATGTTAGTGAGTGTTTATAATAAATATAACTATTTTTATAACTACACTGTGTGGTTCATTTTAGTTTTACCTACACTATATGATTAGTTCTGGTAAAACTAGTTGCTTAACACTCCTTTTGGACTAAACCTGAAGGCTGCTCTCCACTGCTACCACTTAGAGAGCTTCCTATGGTTGTCCAAGACGACTAAAATCTTTGTCAGTGCGAACTCCACAGCTCCATGATGGCTTTACTGAAGACTGAGAAGTTTGGTATCAAACGTCTCAGCATAAATAAACCCACACTGATGTCAGTGGTGGATTTATTAAAAAATGCACTCAAAGGGCATCTTAGAGATACCCCCAGAAAAACGAGCAACCTCTAGTGTATTGACTGACTGGCCCCGCCAGCCAGCCACCACCAGACCGGTTTCCGACCTCATGGGGAGAGAGCCTTCGTTCTCTAGGAGGTCGGAGCAAAGCCTGCCCTGGGTGGAGATGCTTCACACCTCCCCTTGGCAGGAACAGTAACACTTGGCAGTGAGCCTCAAAGGCTTCCAACTAGTGGAAATGCCCCCCCCTAATTCAAGCCTCACTTTTGGTGGCAGGACAGGCGGGAAAATTAGTAAGCAGAGTAGTAGTGGCCATCTTAGCCTGTCACATCCCTAGGGATGCCAGGGGTTGGGGTGAACTACTCTATTAGAAATTCTCCATCTTGAATTGGGGAGTTAGGCCCAATAGGAACAGGGATGCGCTCCTCTCCCTAAAGGGAGTGGGCACCCAAAGGGTGTAGTCACCCTAGGGGACATTAGTCATTGGCTGCTGCCTCCGACCTCAGTAACCTCCTTTAATTCCGTATTTAAGGGCTCCCCCAAACCACCTTCCTCAGATTAGATGACCTACGAAGGACTGAAGTGCCTTGCAGCAGTGGAGAAGACAATGACTGACATAGTCCCAGCGCTACTGGCCAGTCTCCTCCTCCAGTGACCCTGCTCCCAAGAAACCGGCGTAGCCAGCAGCCTCCAATAACTCCGAGGACCTGTGCTGTCTTCAACAAAGACTCTTGTCTCCCATGGATCCCGGCTTTGTCCAGCAAAAAGACAGCACAAGGACTCTGGATCCAGGCGGATCCGCGACTCTTGCACCACACTGCAGCCGGCGTGCACGGCCCGAGTCTGGATGGCCCTCCGAACCAGTGAAGTCTCCCTGATGATCCTGACCTGGGATCCAGCGTTGTACAACCTTTCTTGGCCTCCTCCTCAACGCCTGCAGCCTCAACCGGAAGGATCCTCGCGACCGGAGGTAGTGAGAGAAACCCAGGAGTGCCCAACCGACTGTGTCCCCGCATCCCCCACTAGCCAACTTACCTCTCCAGTCGTGGAACTCCTTCAGCCAACCTTCAGAACCTCCCCAACCGAGGATCTCCATTGGCTTCAACGGGGCCTCCAACACCTCCTTTGCACACTGCACCTGCCCCCCCCCGCGTTGCTGGCGGTGCAGCATCCGTGCTCTTTGGTGGCGCCTCCAGTGCTGATCTTAACTCCCAGAGCCTGTGTCACTGAACCGCAGGTACTTACCAGTAATTGGTGTCTCTTTGAGGTGCCTCCCATCTCTATAGGATAACTTTGGGCCCAGTGACTTCTGTACCCGGCTGCCCCAGTGCCGCTCTGGTGCAGTACTTACCTTGGTCGACCCTTACCCAGTGTTGACCAAAACCCCTGGAGACTGAAACTCACAACCACTTTCTTTCCTGTAAGTTACTGACCTGTCTTTTTCCCATAGCATTGCATTGGTCTCTAAGTGTATTGTGCTAAATGTTTTCCTAAATACAAAGTATCTTTTTCTGTACTGAAAGTATCTCATACACATGTTAAGTATTGCTTGATGTTATACAAACCTATTGCCAGTAATTGAAAGTATTGCATGAAAGTCCACATGCCCTTGCCTGTAAAAGAGTTCATCTTGGTTCCTAGAAATAAAATGTAACTAAAGTAATATTTTTGTACAAAACATTGTACACCAAATGCATTCACACTACCCTCTGGTAAGCCTAACTGCTCAGCCCAGCTGCCACTACATTTAGAGTAAGGTATCTACTGTAACCTCTGCCATACCTTTAGGGACTCACTGGACTCTGTGCACACTATACCTCTTTTTGGTATAGTATATACAGAGCTAGCTTCCTACATTGGTGGATCAGCAGTGGGGATTTTGACTTTGCATTCTTTGGACTACTCAGCCAACGCCTGATCACACAAGACTTCTACATTGTCTTTAGATTCTGATTTCTTGTAATTGACAATTCTTTTAAGTTTTGTTAAGTCTATTGGGGCCTTGGTTAAGTCCCTTTACCATTTTCTCGAAATAACAGCTTACTATATTTAGGGATTAAAGCATTTTACTCTTTTTTGAGTTCTGGTAAAAAAATTAAAAATAAATCCCCACTTCTAGTGAAATAATACCTGCTATACAGGACAGGATTGAGGAGCTCGACCTCACCCCCTATCTCCATCTAGAGATAAGAGAGTTAAGGACCCTGTGTAAACTTAAAAAGATTTCCATGGGGTCCCATGCTTACAAGGTCAAGCTCAAGGGGCTCTTGGCAGAATATGCAAGGGACCAATCTTCTAAGGGGGGAGATCCAAACTTAGATGATGTTAGTTGTGTGGAGGACAACCCCCCCCCCCCCCACCCACCTCTCACTACATAGGGAGAGCAGGGTGCCATGCCCCTGACGCCAAGTTAATACTCACAGCACCTACATCCCATATAGGTGGGTCAGATCCTTATGAGATCAATGAGGAAAGCCTCAAAGAAAAGGACATCCTTCTAGCAAGGTTGACCAAAAGAATAGATCTAGAGTCCAGACTCCTGGCTCCGAAAAAAGAGCAGAGCAGAGATGGGCTTACCTCCCATCAATGGTGGCAGCAAATCAAATGGGGGAAATAGAACAGAGTATGGCCATAAAATCCACAAAGGGATTGTCCCCAAATATGAGGAAGGTGATATCACCAAATTATTCACTGCCTTTAGAGAGGGTCTGTGGCATGAGAAAAGTGAAGAAGTCATACTGGGGAGCATTACTTTGGGAACTGTTCACTGGTAACTGTAGGGACAGACTTCTGACCTTTACTGGAGCAGAGGCTGAGTCCTATGACTGTATGAAGGGCACCCTGATTGAGGGCTTTTGACTCAAAACTGATGAGTATAGGATTAGTTTATGGGGGGCTCACAAACCCCCAAGACAGTCGTGGGATGACTTCATAGACTTCTCAGTAAAAACACTAGCTGGTCGGTTAAATGGAAGTGAAGTGCATGACTATGTTGGGCTTTCTAATCTTTTTATGAAAGAACACATTTTTAGTAACTGAAAAGTTGCATCAGTATCTGGTGGACCTAGGGCTGAATTCTCCCCAAGATTAGGGAAAAAAGTCAGAGCCCCCCCCCCCCCCCTCGCTTCCCCCCGAAAATATAAAAACCAAAGGTTTACTAAAGGCCCCCAAAAACCTGCTCAGGAGGGTGGGCCCCAGAAGTCTACGCTGTAAGAAGGTAGGACCCCAAACTGGGGATTCTGCCTGTCCCAACAAGAATGCCTCTAGTCCTCCTCCAATTAGAACTGGTGTGGCAGATTCCCAGATGGGCTCAAAAGTGTCTCCAGAGCAAATCAAGGTTCATACTGAAACTGTTCTTGACTCTGAAGGAGAGGGGAGAGTCGGCTACTTTTGCTGTCTGAGCCCCTGCCTTAAAAGAAATACCTACAGTACCCCTTAATGAATGGGACTAGAGTAGAAGCCATAAGTGATACAGGTGCCATTATCACTATAGTGAAATGTAGACTGGTTTACCGGACTAGAAAAACCTATCCAGTCATCAACACTGACAGTGTCACTACAGACTAGTCCATGGCTATAGTGACATTAAACTGGGGGGTTACTGGCCTGAAACAGGTAGTGGTCTCTCCAACGTTTTCAGCTGCCTGTCCGCATGGAAATGACCTGGAGACCTCAGTATTGGCCAAGGGAAAGCTGAAAACCCATGCAGCCATCCTGTACATCCCTGAGAAAGTGTGTGTAAAGACCAGAACTCAGAGCCGAGCACCGAGTAACACAAGTGTTGGAGCCTGAAAGGATGGCCCAACTTTCCAAGAGGAAAGGCAAAAAGACTGGAGGGCCACCTTCTGAACAGCTAAAAGCTCAGGACCCCTCTCCTCCATAGAGGACTTGCCAGCCCAAGAGGGAACTGAGCCTATGGAACTTGGACCTTACCAAGTTGAGCTCCTGGCCCCAGGGGGACATTATTGGGAACAGCTGTGCCTTGGACAGCAGATCCGTCCCACTCTTGAGAGCCTGCGATAGTAAGCTGCTGCACAAGAAAAGGGAGATGTCAGTGGCTCCCACATGACCTATTGGGAGGAAGGACTCATGTATACTGAGGTCCAAGACCCCAAACCTGGTGCCACTAGGAGAGTGGTAGTGCCTCAGCTGTACAGAGAGTTGCCCCATGACGTCATGCTTGCTTCTAGAACAAAAACATAAGAATACCTTTTTATACTTACCTAGTTAGTCTGGATTCTGTCTCTGAGTGTTTGCCATCATTTCTTGCCTTAGTGAATACAATAAATGCTTAACACACCCTCTGATAAGCCTAACTGCTCGACCACACTACCACAAATAGAACTATTAGTGATTGTCTAATGTAGCCTCTGCTATACCTCTGAGGATCCTCTGATTTCTGTGCACACTATACCATACTTTGGTATAGTATATACATAGCCAGCTTCCTACAGTACGCAGATTGTGCTTTTTGTTATTGTGTGTAAATCTGTTCAGTAGTTGTTGAGAAATTTAAGAAAATACAGTTTTTGTGACCTTGACGACTTCTTGAGAAATAATGAGCTTGTGCACAAAAATTCAGAGCTCTGATTGGCTGTCAACACTTCAACCAGGAAGTGTTGGCAGTCATCCTGGGGCTCTGCTTCAGCCGAGTCCGACAAAAAATGTAAAAAAGTAAAGAGGGCAGGGTAGAATTACCATGACCCCCAAGCCTTGGTCTTAAGGGGGTGGAGGGGCCTTGGTCCCCACCAGGCCAAAAAAGCATTTTTAAAATAAAAAGATTGCTGAGAAATGCCAGTATTTGCAGAAAAAAACCAAGTGTGTGCTCTTGTGCTTTGTTTTAAATAATCCCTGGTTGAGGCAGGTCCTGCGGTCATATCATAAAAATAGGAGGGGGCATGCCCCCCCCCCCTCCTAGGGCTTATAAAAAAAAAGCCCGGTGGACAGCCACATTCCTGGGCAATTACTTAGTATGTATGCAGGGGTAGCCATGCAGCACCCCTGCATCCCAGGGACTGCTACCTGCGGCAAATATTTAGAAAGGAATATGGGGGGCCACGTGGCCCCTCCACAATCTCAGGGATGGCCACCCTCCCCAGGGCACTTATAAAATATGTATGTATGCAGTTGTGATGCTGTTCCACATCGGTCAAACCATCACCCTGCTGGCAATCTATGCTTCGCATCACCCCTCTGAGGAGGAGAGACTCCATCACTTCGACCCCAAAAGAGTACTAAACTTTTACATCGATCATAATAAAGATCACTGTGTGGACGATCAGCTCTTGTGGGGTCTGCTTGAGCGAAAAAGGCAAGATTGTCCAGAACTGTAACATCTCAAGCTGGATTGCACTTTCCATTAATATCTGCACTGGATTGGGTAAGATGTAGCCTCCAGAAGGATTGCAGGCCCATTCCACCAGGGCCACGCCTGCCACCATTGCGTTAGCATGTGGAGTCCCTGTCCTAGAAGTATTCCAGTCAGTTACATGGGAGTCCCTCCACACGTCTATGAAAAACTCTTGTCTGGACAGTCAAGTCTGTCGTGAAGTGCACCTCCAGGTTGACCCTGCGGGACTTTCTGTTCACAGACCCACTTCCTACTAGGTACTGTTTTGGTATTTATTCGCTCTTTCTGGTAGAGACTCTGTCAAGTCAAATATTCCTCACTGACACTCCCATTCTCTCTGCTGTGTGACTGGACTGTTCTCAATAATAAGATCCCAAGTCTAGGAAGCGGAACATTGGTCTATCAGTATGCTTTTGCGACTTCCCGTCTCGGGTAACGGACAGTTTTCGAAAGCACCTGACAGCGTGTGGGAGTGGCGCCTTTATAGGCCCCACACGTCAATTCCGGAGCATAACCGTGTCAGTGCGGAGCCACACAGCCCCACCTTCCGGCAGCAGACGTGCTATGGAAAACTTTCCGGATCCAGTTTGATGGCTGGAGAATATTAACATGTTGATGAATCTGTGGCTAGACAGTCTGTACCAGAAAGAGTGTTACTGTAGGTAAGTAACTTGTTCTTTGGGCAAATCCTAGTGCTACTGCCTTAATATGAACGCTTCTCAACATGTGAAAAATGTTGCTCATGCCTTTTTGCTTATTCATTGATTCTACATGTGCTCTGTTATATATATATTTATTCTGTATACCAAATAGTTTTTTCTCACCTGAATCTGCAAGTTCACTGCCAGTCATTGTTAAACAAGCACCCAAAATAAAATGAATTATGAGCATAGTGTAAGTCAGTTTTGTCTCTTGCTGAAGACATTGGTGATGTCCTTTTTTCATTATTCTTGCTGTTCTCTTTGGAGATTCCTAAATTTACTTTGGTAAAATCTTCTGTGAAAGGGGCTGATGTGTCTTTACTCGTGTGGTGTTTAAATTGTTATAAGCTTGGTTATAGTACTGAGCCCATGCTGTTTGTTTGCTTCCTAAATAAAATTGCATTTTTACGTTTTGTTTCTATGGTCCAGTGATGCAAAGTTAGATTTCATATTTTCGTCAGTCACCGTTAAATTAGGTAAATAAGTTGGTGCATTCCAAGTGTTTTCTTAGAATGTAATATCCCAGACTTGTATGTTGTATTTACTGAAAGGAACAGCTGAGGGTGTGCAGTCCTTTCCATTCTTTCTGTAATTATTGGGCATAGGTGGTGATTGAGATAAAATCTCCACTGGGTGTGATCGGTTCTACTGATGTGCCCAGTCATGTGACAATAATTATTAGTAGCAAGGACACCTACTTATTGCTGTGCTCTGGATGAGACCGCAATTGTCTTATCAAACAGGCTTATTTAAATATGTATTCACACACAGCACATGTATATGGCAATGAGTATTCTAAATCAGAGACCACTGGCTTTTGAACAGACTTCTGTTTGCTCCTTGACATTGTTTATTGTTCTGTAATTGATGCAAGATAGAGATAACTGTTATAATACTATTTTGTTATCATCTGTGCTTAGAAGTATTAATTCCAGATCTCAAAATATTGCTTCACCTACACTAGTTCAAGTAATGTATTAACTATCTTTAGGATTGATTCCACAAAATTAAATTTCATAATGTGATGACTTATAAAGAAGTATTGTTGCAGCCAGCAAAATTTACACAAGGAGCTTTACCAAACCGCTAATATAAACTTTAATCTCATTTATATCTTGTAGCTGAAACATTGTAGTCGGTACATACATGATTTGTTTCCTTCTTTGATCAAGAACTTGGACCCAGTACCTCTCCGTCATCTTCTAAATCTTGTTTCAGGCCTACACCCCAGTGCTCATACTGAACAGGTAACACATTATACAAGTTATTTGATGCTCAATTGTAAAACATGTTTGAGGAATATATTGTATTGTCATTTACTAACTTATACTTCAGTCCTCGATAAATCATAGAAATGTTGCCAGACCTGCTGGTCTATTGACTTTAATAATCTACCCCACCCAGCTGCAATGCTCTTGACTCATAAACTGGTCTCAAATTGTGTGATATTTGGCAAATATTTTATTTCGCTGAGACACCTTTTTCTTTGTTATCTCATATCAGAGCACCTTCAAATATGTGAGCTCTGCTGTGCAGAAAACTATAAACCTTTGCTCCATATATAATAACAATCTAGCCCACATGACCCAGACTTGCCTCCTAGTTCACTAACCGCATTGTCATCAGGGTGGGCACAAAAATGTCTCTCAGTTCATGTTTAGAACTGTCACTTTTAATAAATGTATTACTAAAGCATGTTGTGCTAATTCAGTCATTTAAAGACATCACATTTTCCATTGAAATTGCCACAAATTGTTCCACTGACGTGCAATTTTACTGGTAATGCTTTTGGCATGAAAACGATAATGTGTGGGAAAAAGATTTCAGCAAATATTTAGCATTGCACATCACCAAGTAAAGTATTTTGCTTTTGTTTGATCCTATTAAAATCTTGGTTTCCATCCCACTACAAAATTACAACATTTTTTATTTTTCCAGCTGCTGATATACTTTGAAATATTTGTACTGTTCATTTCCAGGCTATTAAAATGTTCTGAATTATAAAAAATGAACCTGACCTCCTACAGCTTTTTATTTTGCATGCCCTGCACCCAAGCATGATTGTCAGACTGTTCACTTTACAAAACCTAACTTTGCAGTCAGAGAAATAAAAGTAAACACCAATCTCCAAGATAAAATAAGCAGCAATTTGTAAGACATAAGCTGGCATTTGGCCTCTGTCTTTAAACACACAGCAAATATGACAAGATAACTACATTTAAAGGCATCTTTAATGCTCATTTACTTTCTAAATGAACAAAGCACCTGTTCGTTGCCTGCTCTCTTGCCAGAGCGGGCCATTAGGCCCTAAAAATAGCTTACCCTGATAAAATCTGACTCGCCTTAGCGAGTAGGCAAGTACATTGCCTACCCCCTAGGCAATGTGTCCAACTCACAAATTTGCGATGTTAATGCCACACCACTTGGTGACGCATATCATGATCTTTGTTTGAAGGACGTTTACGAATCATAAGGACGAGCAGGTCACATAACCTATGTATGTAGTCTCATCATCCTTAAGTCTGCTTCTCAGATTTTTTCTCTTTTTGAGCTCAGCTTTTTTTCATTCATTTTAAACTTTAATTTTAATGTTGTTTTCTTTTGTATGATCTGGCCTAGCCGTAATCTTTTATTTTTGAGGGAGTCCATGGTTTCAAAATGTGAATCTCATCTACTTGTGTACACTGAGAAAGCACTGGGGAGGATTACTTGTGTAGGTTAAGTCGTAAGATAGCCTTCACTGTTCGGGCCGTTTTTGCAGCTGTTCTGAGAAGAGTTCTACTTTGATGGGTCCACATATATTATTCTTAAAACCATTTGTTCACTGCTGGGGGACTTTACTTTTCATTTTTTTTCTGGGTATTGCTATTAATTTCCTGTGCCAAAGAGATCCACCAGTGCTCACACAAGTATCTTTGAGTTCTCTGTAAAGGTTGATCAGACTTAGCGCAAATCTCTATTGGATGCCAGTTCATTAGGATGTCAATAGATTTACTATCATCCGTTTGATTGTCTTAGTTTATAACGTTTCTAAAATATCCAAGTAGATCAGACCTTGGCCTAATACCCCAGTCTAACCCCAATCAGGGCGAAACTGGTCTTTGGTTGCTTATGATCCTAGTTCAGGGAGGTCCTAGCCTGGCAGAGCTGGACTGTTCATTTTGTAGAAGGGTCAGGACTGATTTTCATACAGCTTGTTCCAAACTAAGGTGGAATAATGGGCAAAAGAACGATGAGTGGGTGTGCTACCCAAGTGATTGCCAGTGATTAGGCTTATTGCAAGCATTATCTTTTGTGTGTTTTATGTACCACCCTAACTGGAAAGGTTATGCCCAGACATGGGTCCCATGCTCACTTTGTCACTGGAACCAAGCAATGCCAGCTGAGGAGCCCCAGTATCGGCACAACCGGTCTTGGGTTTCTTGTGTTCTGTTACCAGGGGGACCGAGCTTGGCAGTTCGGGCTGGACTGTTCCTATTGCTCTAGGGTCAGGACTAATTTGCTTATGACTGGTTTCTAACTGAGGTGACATAGCGAGCAAAAGAACGATGGATTAGAAAGCTACACCGAATGATTGCCAGTGGTTAGACTTATTGCAAGCGTTCCTCCCCTCGCCTTTTATGTGAGTAGCCCTTGACCCCTGCCTTGTGCTCCACTCCACCTGGCCGCTGCCTTAGAGCCGTGACTGAGAACTACTTCTCGGCCCCAGCTGCTCTAGGCCCACCGAGGTTCGGCTCCCCTCTACCACTTTTCCTCAGCGTTACTTCGTCATTGCCCTTCTTTCTTTGAATTTCCTTTTTGGGGCCTGTATTTTTGTGTATTCACTCCTGTTGTATTCTGATTTTATAATTCTGCTGTTTTTGTATTTGTATTTTACTCCTCTGCTGTCGTCGTCGCTCTTTTACTGCCCCTGCACCCCACTGGTTTCACGCGTTCCTGCTTCCCTGCCAGCCCCTCCCTCCCCCCCCACCTCCCAGGACTACTTATGGTGGCCACTAGCGCCAAAGGCAAGCATTTCTGCGCCCGTACGCACCCTGGCTCTCCTTCCCTCCTTATTACACCACCTTTGAGCTACTAGCACTGGACCCCGGAGACTGCAACACCTCCCCGAGATGCCCGAAGGACCCTTCGCCTGCAACCGCAGCTGGTTCACCTTTAACACAGAAACCCTCACCGTGCCTACACAACAGACCCCCAACCCTCCCCAACAGCTCCGGTGCATGCTGCTCAACTCCCAATCCCTCTACAAGCACGCCACCGAAATCTAGGACACCATCACCACCTCCCGCCCGACAAGATGTTCATCGTGAGACCAGGCTCGCACCAGACATCGCATCCGCAACTTCCCATGGCTACAAGATGATACACAGGGACCGGGGCAACAAACACGGAGGAGGCATCACCATCATCCACAAGGAGACTTTCCAGCGCACCACCATTGAGGAGACATCCCTTCTATCATGAAACACCTCAACTTCCATATCTGAATCGACGCGCACCCTACCGTCAGAGGAATACTCTCCTACAGACTCCTGGATCCCTGTCCCGGCTTCTGCAAAGCCATCTCTGAACTCATCGCTCTCCTGGCAATCGACTCCAAGCACTACATCTTCGTCAGTGACCTCAACTTCCACCTTGATGACCCTAATGACAACAACTCTGCCAACCTCTTGGAAAGCATGAGTAACATCGGACTCATGCAACTAGTCACCAGCCCCACACACTGGGCAGGACACACCCTGGACCCAATCTTCACGGCCAGCGACAAAATCAATTCAGCCATGCCACCGAACTCACCTGGACAGACCACAGCATTGTCCACTTCTCCATTGCAGGCTCACCGTGACCCGCCCCAACACACGCCTGTTGCAAATGGAGAAATATCACTGAGACCCAATGGACTGTCGCCCTCAACTCCACCAAACCCCCTCACCACCAGCAACTTGGAGCTAGCTGTCCATAACTTCTCCGACTGGATCTCCAGCTGCGGTTACACTATTGCCCTCTTGAAAATGACCAGCATCAGGAAAACCTCCAAACATGCCAGTTGATTCACCTCCGTAATCTGCACCTTCAAGTGTTAAAAACTGGTGAGACGGTGGCACTCCAGCAGGAACCCCTCCGACCTTACCACCTTCAAATCTGCAACTACCACAACCTCCTCAAGGAAGCCAAAAAGAAGGACCTAACCACCCTCATCGAAGCCAGAGCCAATCACACAAAAGAACTCTATAGCATAGTCAGGGAATTCTCCTGCTCAACAGCCACCAAGACCATATTTTTGATATAACCTTGTGTGGAGTCTCTTTTTGTGGTGTGCCTAGTATGTCACTGATGTGTGTGTTGCGCAAACGCTTTCCACATTGCCTCTAGGATAAGCCTGACTGCTCTGCCAAGCTACCAAGAGGGTGAGCAGGGGCTATCTTGGGTGTGTAACTCCCTTAACCTGACTAGAGTGGTGGGTTCTGCCTGGCTTAGGTATATACCCTAGCCAACCAGAAACCCCATTTATAACCTTGGTGCTTTGCATTAGGGCCTCTTTCTTACCAAAAGTGGTAACATCATTCCACGTGGGGCATTCTGTCACCTTGACAACTTTCTCCGCACCCCTCTAAAGAAGAGTGGCTACTCCACTGTCTGGGCTAAAAAAGAGAGTTGTCATTCTACCTTGAACGTACTGAAGAGATACAGGTGGACAACCGAGACTTTGTGGGGTATGTTGGATCAAAGAAAGGTTGTGTTGTGCAGAAGAGGACTATCGTGCGATGGGTCATTCTCTACAACAAAACTTGCTACGCTCTTGCCAAAAAGCGGCCTCCTGAATGTTTAAGGACACATTCCACCAGAGCTAAGGCTGCCACCACGGCATTGCAATGTGGGGGTCCAGTCCTTAATATTTGCCAGGCAGCAACATGGGCATCCCTGCACACATTTACCAAGCACTACTACCTGGACAGTCCAGTCCGAAGCAACCGCTTTTTGGGCCGCTCTGTCCTCAAGGACTTCCTGGTATAAGCGTGTCCGCAGTCCCTTCTCCAGGGATGTTATTTCTTGAGTATCTATTCAAAAGTAAGGAATCTGCAGCTGAATGTCTTTATCAGATGGACAAGTTACTTAACTTCGGTAACACCTTATTTGGTAGAGACATGATGTAGCTGCAAATTCCTTACTGACCCACCCATTCTCCCTGCACTGCGGACAGGTTTCTAGGGTCAGGGCTAACTCCCTTTCAGGGCCCTAGATGTTCACAAACACACCAGTATCCGTGCACTTCATGGCTCTGCGCTTCTGGCATAGAAAGTTGTGAAAAGTAACTGACGTCACCATGCCAAGGTGGCGCCTATATAGGTGATGCGGACTTCACAATGGCGGAAACTACACTGACGACATCATGCGTAGCTGGCCGATGCCACCTACCGACATGCAAAGGTATTGCTCGAAGAAAAAATCTTTTGAATCCAGTATGACGCCTGTGAAATGCAATGGTAAGGAATCTGCGGATAGATCCTGTCTCTACCAGATAAGGTGTCACCGAAGGTAAGTATCTTGTCTCTTAGTGATGTTGACTGATCATATGTACATTGATGTAAGCTTTAAGTCTTCACTTGCTCCATGCACCCACCAACATAACAATGATTTCTGTTGGAAGCGCGAAGAGTTTTTTTTTCCTTTCTAGACTTGCTTAGGGACGACTTAATTAGGTAAGTTCAGAGTTTAAAAAATAAAGGTAAAATTGTAGATGTTAACAAAACTTTTAAAGAAAGATTTAATACAATTTACTTTGCTGCTTGGAAAAATGTAGGTTATTTTTTGTTTAGAATGTTGTAAATCTAATGTTTAAGGGTATTAATATAATGACCCTGTAGCAATGCAGCTATAGAATTGGAACCAAAGGCTACTTTAATTGCCTAGGTGAGTTCAAGAAAATAATTGTAAGGTTTAAATGTTAAATGTGTGTTCAAGAGTTTTGAATTAGAGTCTGAATTATAATTCAATGACCTTTTTTTTTCCCCTGCAAATCTTTTTTAAATTTTTTTTTAGACTTTGTATTTGGCATCTATGCTTATTAAAGCACTGTGGAATAATGCTTTGGCTGCTAAGGCTCAGCTCTCCAAGCAGAGTTCATTTGCATCGTTACTCAATACCAATCTCCCCATGGGAAATAAAAAAGGTAAGCATGTAAAATCTGCATTATATTAGATTTGCTTTTGTCAATCGAATTTTTGGGGCTCAACCACCAATTTTCTCCACAAATCTACTCCATAGACAATCTCTGCTTATTCACTGTCTTGCTCACACCACCTTTTCACCCTCTGTTCCGCAGCTCACCCTGTGTCTCTGATCACACATAACCGAGCATAGGTGACCTTGATACTTCGTTGCTGTTAGCCTAAGTTCCCCTTTACACTCCAAAGATTGTTTGCTACAAACAACAACAGTTGACATGTTTGTCCACCACCAAGGAAATTAACTGTGGCAAGCATCTTAAAATAGAACATGTGGTGCTAGGAAATATAATTGTAAGATGTCAGGCCCTGGGAAACCTTTGTGGTGAATACGAGGTCATCCCAGAGAACCACCATCTGCCCTACATTTTTGCATTCTGGCAGTTCTGTCTGCTAGCCTCGTTGTAAATCAGAGGGCTGCAGGAGCAGACCTAAGGCCAGAGCTCCATGTACACGTGCCTATGCCAGAACTTGACTAGTCCTTCTCTCTAGATTTTGTGAAACACCTTTTTGCCATTATGGTTACACAGAAAACATTTTTTACAGATTTATATTTGCGGCAGACTATTTTGCTGTGCTAATCTAGTAGATTATAATGACTAACCTTGCTTTTTAATTTAGGATCTCCTGCTGCTAGCCCTCAAAGTAGTGACAACAGTGATACCCATCAAAGTGGAGGAAGTGATATTGAAATGGACGAGCAGCTTATGAACCGATCCAAACATGTTCAGCAGAGGCTTTCTGATTCTGAGGTATGGGCCCATTTCTTTAGTTATTCACTTTTATAAATGTGTAAATGCTTTTTTCCTACTTTCATTTTATGACAGATTTATATGACAATATTCGAAAGAAGCCAAGAAGCAGCTTGTGGAATGGCCAAGGACTCATTCCTCCAGGGCTAATGATGCTACCTCCCTGTTGGCATGTGGATTGCCTTTTCTCAATATTTTCATAAACCTAGTGATCCACCTACAGATAGGTATGATATGTCAGAAACTCCCACAGAGGACATGTATCCCACAGTGGTGGAGAATACACATTAGTTGTTAAAATACCCCTCACACACCAAAAGGGCCCTTGGTGTCATGCTTCATCATAGGGGTCTTCCTGCCCCTCTACGGGACGGGGCGTGCTACGACCTACGTTTGCGTGGGAGCACTGATATTAATGAGACAACTATGTGTGATGCGAGGGTGTGAGAGGAAGGGTCAGGAGTGAATGGAAAAGTGAATTAAAAAATACCTGGCTCTGTGGTCTAGAGAAAATTATTATACCGTTTGAGCTGGTATTAGTAAAAGGTGAAGGGGAGGAGGAATGGATGCCTCAATGAGCTGTGCCTCCTATGTGTGTCGACATGTTTCGAAGCTTCCCCAAGCTTCTTCTTCAGGATCTTAAGGATCCCTTCCTAAAACTCACTGTGATGTGTAAAAAAAGAAGAAAAAGTGTACCAGGAAGTAAGTAACCTCCTAGGGTAGGTAATGCCTAAATAGGTCTTGTATGGTCCATAAACTTGCTGTAGAGAGAATAAATAACCTCATGAGCTCGTAGACCGAGTGGTAGAAGTGCCAATTAGGCTATAACTCCCAGGAACAATGTCCAGCCACGAAATCCGCCCCGGTCAGCTCCGTAGGTCAATATTTGTCAGATCGTGACCTGGACATCCATACTTATGTTCACAAAGCACTACTTCCTTGACAGTCATGTCCGACTGGAAGGGCATTTTGCCCATTCAGCCTGCAGGACCTTTTTTATCTAGCCCCTTCCACAGACCCTCTACCTTGGGGATGTACTGCTTTGGTATCTATTCTAAAGGTGAGGAATCTGCAGTATCCATCATAAGAACAAGTTACTTATGTTTGGTAACGCTCTTTCTGGTGGAAACTCTTTATAACCATGATTTTTTACTGTCATCTCACCTCCCCTTTACTGTTCAATGGTCTCTTTTCCATCTAAAAAGGCCCAAGCTAGAAAACTGCGCACTGGTACACTGATTTTTTTTTTGGTTCCACCGTCCAGTGGTAAGATAGAAACTGAGACAAGTGTGCAAGTGTGGCACTTCTTCAGCACTGTTTATCACTTGCGCGCTAATTTGGATTCAATTTAGTAGTACAGTCTTGATTCCCATCTCAGTAGCTGAGAGTGCCACTTTCAGGATTTGAGCCACTTTATGCCCATTTACTGAGTGGTGTTTAAAGAATATTCATCTGCCTGAAAGAAAAGAAGTTCTTCATTCGTCTTCATTTTTGAATTTTTAGCAGCCTTCTCTAGGAGCACCTACTTTTACTCTTGCAATCCTTAACTAAAAATACAACTTTATTTAAAAATCATAACACTTGATTTAAAAAAAAAAAAAAAGTATTTATGGGCATAATCAATTTTCATTAATGAATTAAAGATCATCCACAACAAGTGTTGGGCGCACATGAGGTGGATGTAGTTTATTAAAAAAAACACAAAGTCACAGATAAAGAGTAAGTTGTGGTGGATTTTGGTTGTAAAATATTATCATATGTATTATACAACCTCTGAAATTCCTTGAAAAATACTGTTTACTATGGTTGAAAACAAAACACGCTCATGACATCATGCACAATATCACTGAGATCACAAATAACCTCTCCAATGGGATTACTGTTTGTACAAGTGAAGTGTGTGATACACATTGTGTGCATGTTAAGCATGTATATGAAATGATTTAACACCACACGTTTACCTCTACTAAAGGCTGTAGGAGGCTGTATCAGTATATGGTGTACATCTGTTGGTGAGGCGCCCTGCACTGAGTCCAGGCAATCCTTAGTGATAGTTGTAGTGGGCCCTGATAACCAAAGTTCTCGAGGGGTAGCTGTGGAGAGCAGCTAAGGCTTATTCAGGAGGTTGTAAAGTGGGTAAAATGACCACACATTCAGTCAGTAAAGCTTAAACACAAGAAAGAACCACAGCAGTGTTATCAAAAAATACCTTTTATCATGAACCAACACTAAAACTACCTTTGTATATCTCCTGCCTGGAGATATCAATACACAATTGAATATACTTCAAATCAGGTAAGTAAAGCACAAAAACATAGACCCATGTGGGCGGGGGGGGGGGGGTGGGGTCAAAACACATACTCAAAAAATGGAATGCGGGTTGAGCACCCAAACAAGACCAACCATGCAAGGATCTGTGGACTAGGGGAAGCAAGAACCCACCAAAGGTAAGTAGCCAGGATTCCCAAGGGGCCCAGGTGCAGAGTTGATACTCCGGGTCAGCGTCCATAGGATAACAAAGGGAAGTTGTGTTTGGAGTTTTACAGATTCAGGACCCTTCCCAGAGGACCCCAAGGACACCAGTTGGAATCTGGTTGGTTGGAGGACACCCCCACCCATGGATACCCATAGAACCAGGATACCTACATTAGGGAGCCCGGGTGCATAGGTGTGAAGTGGTGTCAGAACCACCTGTTGAAGTCAATGGAGGACCTCAGCTGTCTGGCAGCTACAGAGTCTCGTGGACCAGGTTACTTTGCTGTACCATGAAGGTCTTGAAGATGCAGCTGTGGAGCCTAGGCGAAGATGCAGAAGCACAGGAGTCATCCACGATCTGTTCCACATCAGTTGAACAATGCAGGAGGGTCAACCAGCAAGCCTTGGCAAGCAGGGTTGACGTCACTCTTAGAACTTTGTGATGCTAGAACCTGGAGCTTCTTGGAGCTTGAAGAGCTTTGATGAGGAGAGCCATCAAGCCTTGGTAATGGCGAACAGACATGGTGCACAGGGATGTGTTTCCAGTCGCCTGGAGAGGGATTACAGTCTCCCAAGTTGCAGGGAAGACTTCGCAGGCCTCTGGAGAGCCAACAAACCTCCACCTGTGTTGCAGAGCTGGGAGGTGTCTGTGGGACAGCAGAATCCACAAACTGGTCAATGTCGAGGGGCCTGCGGATGCAGGGGAGTGACTCCTTCACTCCAAGGGAGATTCCTTCTTGCTATCTTGATGCAGGCAGAGTCGTGGGGAGACTCCGGAGGATGCACAGCCACAGAAGTTGCAGAACATGGAAGAGCACAGAGACGAAGTTGCAGTAGGAGTCTTCCTACCAGAAACAGTCTTTGTCTTGGTTCCTGGCTTGATCCAGCAGCATAGTTCGGTGCCCAACGGCAGAAGTATCTTTAGACAAATCTTTACAGGAAGTCAGTCGGTTCTTGAAGACCAAGTCCGGCGGAATCGAAGAATCCACCCTCAGGGGAGCCCTTAAGTAACCCAGAAAGGGGGTAGGACTACTTCTGCGGTTTCCAATCTATCAAGAGGGGTCAGGGATGCTACTCGTGGTCTAACCAGTCAGATGTTCCCAGGGGCCTCTGCCGATCTAATGTTCAAGATGGCAGAATGAAGTGGCCATCTGGAGGAGCTGGACAAGGGAGTGGTTATGTTAGGTACCCCAACCTAGGCTTAAGTAGCAAAGCAACCTTTTACTTACATTTGTCCTACCTTGCTCTGCATAATGGTTCTAGCGCTAAACTTTTACCCAAGTATGTGCTGAATAAATGTTGATTGGTTTCCTTGAAATGAGCCTCATCTATTATGTGTGAGATTCCCTGCACATGACGTACATGACCGGATTAACATATTCCGTATAAAAGTCATGGTCTTTATGTATTGATTTAGGCTCATTCACATAATCATACTCTCAACATATCGATTGTGGTAGGAACCCCGATGCTATCTTTGTGTTATAAAACACCTTCACTAGGTAACCAGAGGAGACGCTTCCACACTGACACAAGACACTGAGGTCCCGGCCTGCTGAAGCATCAACATGCAGCGGTCTGACATCCCGTGAGGGGTGTCCAGCTACTGACCAAGAGGAGGTCCTTCATTTTGTCCCATCAGGTAATGGGGTTGACTCTTTCCACATGGATTCTTGGCTTTATACCCACATACATGCTAGGTACACTTAGGTAGGGTTTTCCTCGTAGGAGTACGCTTGATTACGGTCATGTTTATATACCTGCATATATTCTCTGTTTTAGCACCATGGGACAATTCTACCTTATATTTATTCAGCTGGTGCTTCTTATCTTTTACATTTGCTTTGGTCTAATGATTATCGCAGCACACGTTTTATACTAGAATGATACTGATTCAATAAATTATTTATTCTTTGTGTCTCTCTGAGACTCTGCACGATTGACTGAGCGAAAATTACTGTACTGTTTCCACGATCCCTGAAGGATCAAGGTTTTTTTTTTTTTTTAATTGACATTTTCAAAATCAACTAAATTACCAAACAATACAACTAGCCGGCATAGAAATCCATATAGGAGCTCAGAAAGAGGATCACAATTGCACAAAAATGCATATCAAAAAGAGGCAAGTGTCCCAGTAGCCCACCCCCATCATAGCAAACAACATGCGACCTTCACCCAAATGATATCGTAGAAGACCAAATGTGACCGCAATAAGAGCAGACTTCATTATACAGCCCGGTGAGGTTCAAAAAAGAAATTCCAACCCCGACATGTCCTCCCTACCTGGTCCCCAAAGGACTATCCCTCAGGGGTGGGGCCATCTGTCGTCATCGAAACATGACCATCTCCTGGCAGTGTCGCAATCGTGGCCTCCCCCTCAATCGACTCCTGCTGCCTTTGGAGCCATGCCTAAAAAGGCTCCCATATATCACGGGGTCTGGAAAACATTGGCATCAATTCCCAGAACACCCCCAATTGTGTGTGCCCATACGTGACATCCCGAACCCAATCCCTAATGTCAGTCACCCGTCTTCTGCCCCAATGAATCGCAACTTACCTTTTCGCAAACAACCACAAAAGGTCATGCAGCTTACGCAGTTTAGGCGGTGTGTCTTTAACATATCCCAAGAGTCCCAGAGCTGGGGAGGGGGCTAACGATATATTCAGGATAGAATTTATGGAGTCAAAAACCAACGCCCAATATCTAGCAATCCTGGGGCAGTCCCATGCTATAAGCAAAAATGCAGCTGAACTGCGTCCGCACCGCCAGCAGCTGTCAGTGTCTCGTATACCCATGCGATAGAGGCTAACTGGTGTTCGATAAAGTCGATGCATATACTTAAAATGAATCATCCTTAATTTGTAGTTGGGGGATAGTTCAGTCAGCTGCCCACAGCAGAAACTCCATTGTACATCAGTCAGAGGTGTCTCGAGATCTGCATTCCAGTTATTGAATGACGGAGGAACTACCAATGGGGCTGTGTCTTGCATGCGTGTATATAGTCGCGTAATACGTTTACGTGGGGATGAAGTTTTCAATAAGTTTTCCAAAGCAGGTAACTGCGGTGGCATCTTTAGAAAGCCGTCCCATAAGGACCGACATGCTGCGCGCACCCTGTGGTACAGAAAGAGTTACGCAAATGTCACCGGTTTGCCCTCAGATGCCACGGGGGGAGGGCTGAACTCAGCCCCAGGGTATAAATCAGCAAAGGTGATAAGGTTCATCTCCAGAGCCCGCGATTTACTAACACTGTCCCGTATGCAAGGCAGCATTGGATTATGCATCAAAGGAATCGAAGGAGCAAACCGCATCGGTATACGTGCACGCCTGCGCAACTCCTCCCACGCCCAACACAGCGTACCCGCAGAGTCAATATCTCCGCAAGGGTGGCGGGCTTTCTGATATAATGCCACATTAAGTGGGATGGGGGCCACCTCAGCCGTCTCCACCGCCACGTGTGGCTGAAAGGGGGTGGGGTGTACCCAGAAATGCAAAAAGTGTGCCTGCGCACAAAACGCATATGTGAGAAAGTGGCTCTGTATATACTGTTCCTTAATAGGTACAGGGTGTACAGAGTCCACAGTCCCCCAGGGTTTGTCAGAGGTTAAAGTTAGATATAACCTTACTCTCTAAAGTGGTAGCTTGGTCGAGCAGTAAGGCAGTATCAGAGGACAGTGTAAAGCATTTGTTGTACACACTCAGTCAGCAAATGGTCTCACACACTCAATAACTGAACTCTAGGCCAATGGTTTGTATATAAAAAATATATGCTTGTTTTATTTTAGAACCAACACTTGGATTTAAAATATACTTTCTCAGCAGGAGATGTTTCATATAAATACTTTTGCAATATGCAATAGACTTTTGTAAACAGTTACAAGTGGTTGCAGTAGGCAACTCTATTTCTAAACACAACAATGCATTGAGCTCAAAGGTAAATTCAAGTTATTTGCAACAGATTACTTTTTAGATTACTTTTGGAATTCCAGGACTGGATCCTAGATTTAGTCCTGGGTCAGTTCTCAGAATCAAGTGATGAAAGTCGACTTAAATACTGTAATGATTTTTAAACAATATTTAGCTATTTTAAAAGTTGACACTTAGAAAATATTTCAAAGAAAACAGTCAATGATTCCCTATGGAAGAAAATTCAGGTTACAGGTACAGTATGTTCTCGTTACTTTTGTAATCCAGTACTAGGTGCCTAGACTCAGTACTGGGACCTTTATCCAAAACAGGTAAGTAATTACGTTTTCAGATATTATACGGTTTTTGAAGAATATTTAAAGATTGCAGAAATCGACACTTAGAAGAAATTTCACAGAAAAACAGTCAATGGTTTCCTATAGAAGAAAATTGAGTTAAGGGTAAGTACAGTTGTAAGTATTTTTCAGAGTCAGTGCTGGGCACCAAGATCCAGCACTGGGAGCTCACCTAGGAGCAGGTGAGTAATTTCGTTTTCGTTACTCGGCTGATTTTTGGTGAATATTTTAAGATTTGAAAAGTCCACACTGATAAGAAATTTCAGGAAAAAGCCAGTCAATGTTACCCTATGAGGAAAATAGAGTTTGCGGTTTAAGGGTAAGTACTCGACTGGCAGAGTTGAGGTTCTGGGCATAGACTCAGGGGTCCCCCAGGGTCAGGTAGGTACCGTTGGTTCACCCTCAGCGGCTCTAGGGCGGCCGGGTGCAGAGAGAGATAGGCCCAATGTTATCCTATGAGGGATAGGGGGGCCTTGGTTGGTGGCTGCTGACTGGCAAGCCACGCGGCTGTGGGAGCTGGGCTCCTGGTCACTTACTCAGGGCAAGTGGGGAAGTAGGTAGGTGTAGAGTTTTCACTGCCAGGGCCACTCGGGCGGCTGGGTGCAGAGTGCTTTTGAGCCTTCGGGCGCTCAATTGATTTCAATTGGAAATCTCCGGTTTAGAAAAAGACTGCAAGCTCGGGGACGAGGACTCTTCAGGTGCCACCACCACTTCGAGATGGAAGTTGGGTAGTTGGAGGATAGGTAGGTACCCCGGGATTGGGCACAGGGGGCCGTGGGGCGCCGCGTGCAGGGGTGCCTTTTGGTGTTGGGAAATCTTACCCTCTGTTGATCGCGGTTGGGGGGCACCTTGTTCTGAAGCTGCAGGCTTCTTCAGGAGTGTCGAGGGAGGTCCTTGGGTGCCGGACTCGGGGTCAGTCGCCGTGGGGTCGTCCTCAGGGTCTTTGTTCACTCCGGCACTGGCTAGGCTTAGCTGGTGCAGAGTGTGCTGGGTTCGCGGTTCCGGGCTGCTGCCAGGGATTAGAGGTAGGTTTTGAGTAGAGCCTCTACTCATGAGAGTCCCAGGGGCTTAGAGCCAAAAGGTAGCCGGGTCCTCCGGGGTTGGTGAGGTTGCTGGCCACAAGAGATGCTGGGTTGGAGCAGGTTCGAGGGTCGACAGGCCGGTAGGGCTGGGGCCAAAGCAGTTGGTGTCTTCCTCTTTTCAGCAGCTGCAGGGCAGGTCTTCTTTCTTCTTGCTCTTCGTAGTTTTGAATCTGGAATCTGGGTAGGGAAGGTTCAGGGTGCCCCTAAATACTAGATTTAGGGGCGTTACAGGTAGGTGAAGGGCAGGGACCAATGGGTCCCTGTCCTGGGGTGGGTACACCCCCTATCCTGCCTCTCTCCTGTGGGAGGGGGGCAGTAGCCTAGTCCTGATAGGGTAGGGCTCCCCATCTTTAAGATGGCGAGTGCCCAGAGATGTGCTTCACCTCGCCTCCCCCACCTGAGGGGTGGGGTTGGCAGGCTGGCACATCCCCTGTCCTTATTTGGGGTTTCCGGCCAAAGCTTTCCGCCAGCCAGAGTGGGGGGTTGCAGGGGCCTGGGGAAGCTCACAGAGGCGGAATGCCTTTGAAGCTTTCCCCTGCCCATCCTGGGGGAGGAGATTTAGCACCTCGCCCAGGATGTGCAATGTTTCAGGCCCAGGAGAGCAGGGGCTCTCCTACCCAGGGGTCCAGCAACATGTCTGCTGGGTGGCAGCCTAGGCAGCCTCAGAGCAGACGTGGATTGTAGGTTAGGTTTAAGGAGGCACCTCTAAGATGCCCTCTGGGGTGCTGGGTACATTAAATCCCACACTGGCATCAGTGTGGGTTTAATGTGCTGAGAAGTTTGATACCAAACTTCTCAGTCTTTAGTGTTGCCATTATGGTGCTGTGGAGCTCGTGTTTGACGAGATCTCAGCACCATGTACTCTTAAATGGCAGCACTGCACTTACAGTGCTCAGGAATGGACCTGGGCACTGTAGGGGCACAGGGCTCCTGCCCCTGTGCCCACACCATTGCCATAAGGCACCCAGCTAGAGGGGTGACTGATTTATGCCATGGCAGTGTAGGTGATGGGCATGGCACACAGGGATGTGTGTCATGTCGACTTTGTTTTTGTCTTGCACCCAAACACTCAGCCTGCAAAGGCAGTGTGTGTGTGTGTAAGGGTACAGGGCCTCTAAGTGTGGCACAAGGAGTGCTGCAGCCCTTAGAGGCCTTCCTTGGTCACAAGGCCCTGGGTACCTAGGGTACCATATACCAGGGGCTGACATGGGGCCAGGGTTTGCCAATTTGGGTTTGGTTTGTTTTAGGGAAGGAACATAGGCCCTGGGCACCTGATTGGCAGGAGTCCAGGGCACACTCAAAGTACATTCAGCAAAAAGTGGGGGCATACCATGCACGAAAGATGGCACTTTCTCACAGCATATAACTGCATGTCCGGCGCACACAGGCCACACTGCCGCAGCGGGAGGGTCAACAGGTCTCAGGAGGCTCTAGCCTGACCGCCTGCCCATGCCAAAGAGATCAGCAGGGATCTCAGGGACTTGAAGAAATGCCGAGTGAGGGGGATCAGAATTTTCACAAAGAGGTACAGGAATTTTGGTAAGATTAACATTTTGGCCAAAGCAATCCTGCCAGCAAGCGATAGAGGCAGTTTAGACCAAACGTTGACCTTATCCTCCAACCATTTGACCACACGGCCATAGTTTAATCTCCACACCTCTTGCGTGTGCCGACTCATCCAGATCCCTAGGTATTTAACCTCGTCCGCCTCCCACCTAACGGGGAATTCCGATGTCACGGGTGGGGTGTTGTCCATCAATGGAAAAACCACCGACTTGGCCCAGTTAATAAAAACACCAGACAATCCCCCAAAGCGGATGAATTCCCTCAAGAGGGGATCAAGGTTCTCCTCTCGATTAGTAATATAAATAGTAACGTCATCTGCGTAGAGTGAAATGAGCAAACCTCTAGAGCTGAATCCGATGCCCCTTGCGGTATGATGTTGTCGGATGCGGGCCGCCAGCGGCTCCATCACAATTGCGAAGAGCAAGGGGGACAGCGGGCATCCCTGCCTTGTACCCCGCGAGATTTGAAATGGATCAGAAAGCAGGCTATTTACCCGCATGCGTGCGCTAGGTAGTGTACATAGCAGACGTATGCTCTGTATAAACAGCGGGCTAAATCTCATACCCAAAATCGCGAATAGATACGGCCATTCGAGCGTATCAAACGCCTTATTGGCATCCAAGAATACAACCGCAGCTTTCACGTCGGGGTGTAGATAATGCAGCACCAAGAAAACAGTCCTCAAATTATGGGAAGTGGATCTCCCCGGGATGAATACCGATTGGTCAGGAAGGGCCACCATTGGCAGCAGAGGCTGCAATAGATTGGCAACAAGCTTAGCCAGGATCTTGACATCCACATTTATCCCGGACAATGGCCTGTATGAATCCAGGTCCTCCTCTGGCTTCCCGGGCTTGAGGAGAGTAATGAGAATCGCCTATCTCATAGATGGGGGCAATATCCCTCCCTCCAATGCCTCCCAGTAGACCGCCAGTAGTCGGGGTGCCAATTCGTCAACATAAGCTTTATAAAAGGCAGTGGTCAGCCCGTCCAGGCCTTACCCAGGGGCAAGCTTTTAATCACTTGTGCTACATCTGCCACTGTATACGGGAGGTCCATATATGCTCTATGATTATTATTGAACCAAACTAGGGCCACGGACTCTAAGAAGTCCTGCAGCTCCGCAGTAAGTATACCCTGTCTTGTGGTATATAAGCTAGTATAGTACGTAGGGAACTCAGTTAAGACTTTGTCTGGGCCTCGAACAAGTGTTCCCCCCCCCCCCCCGGGGTCCGGACAGCATGGATAAATGTGGCAGATCTAGACGGCCGAAGCAGCCCAGCTAATGTGCGCCCTGGTCTATCCCCTTCACCATACCTGCGCGCCTCCGCATATTTCCCAAAAAACTTCACTTCTCTTTGGGCTTCTTCCGCATATTCCAGCAGTTTATCTTTCAGAGTTTTCGTGATGCCAGGCTCGTTCGTAGAGTAATATTGTTCCTCAAGCTGCCTGATTTGGGATTCCAGGGCTAGCAACGTGCCCCGGAGAGCCTTCAGCACTCCCGCTTGACGAGCTATACATTGGCCCCTGATTACCACTTTAAATGCCTCCCAAAGAGAGGCTTCAGTTTGAACTGAGCCCACATTAGTATCGAAATAGTCAACAATGTCCACCCTAATTTCTTCCTTAAAGGCGTTATCCATCAAGGCGTGTGGCGGTAGGCGCCACGTAAATGCCCGAGGACGTGACCCGGGGAGGGATAGTCGCAATAAACAAGGGACATGATCGGATAATGTACGCGGCAAGTGGGAAACCGCCGAAGTCATGCAGCCACATCCCTAGAAACCAGCCAGTAGTCCAAACGGGACCAGGCTCTATGGTGGTCGGACATGCACGTACCCTGCCGCACCAGGGGGTGCCTGTCAAGCCAGACATCCACTAACCGCCCCTCCGCAACAATGTTCTGTAAAGCGGCAGTAGCCGTTGGGTGTAGTGAACGAGCCGCGCCCTTCCTATCCATAGCATCGTTCAGGATTGCATTGTAGTCCCCGCCCCATAATATTGTGTTGCAGCCAGTCATTACAGTTCTGGACCATATGTCCTGAAAAAATTCGGGAGAGTCAGTGTTTGGACCATAAATGGCCACTAGTACCAATGAGATCCCTCCTAACGAACCGTCCCTTGGGATCCCTGTACACCCCGTCCTCATGCCAGTCCAACCCCTTCCTCACCAACACTGCCACCCCCTCTAGCACAGTTGGAATAAATAGCTGAATATACATGCCCCCACCCGCTATGTCTCAACCTCTGCGATGGTGCGACATTTAAATGCGTCTCTTGCAATAAACAGATATCAATATTATGTCTAGATAGGTAGGCATGCACAAGTCTAGCTTTCCTGCCATCATTCAACCCTCTGATGTTCCACGTTAAAAAACGTAGGGTTACAGCGTGTGTCTAATAATACTGAGCCAATTATTGCGGTGTGAACCACCAGGACACAGGAACACCGTGACATAGGCTGCGAGTGCGACCCAACGTCCTGTGATCTTACTGGCATTAAATGAAATAAGAACCCCTACCCTCCACCCACCACCCACTCCAACCCCCCAATCAGGTTGTAGAAGACCCCCCCCCCCCCCAAAACAGCCAGAGGCAAAACAATCGGTTATATGAAAAAGGGCAACTCCCCATGGGGGCTTAGTGGCTTAGCAATTTCCCCTGTTCGCACAGGGTGGCTGGGAGTATTGCAGCATGCATTCCAGGCCCATCCCAACGACCCCAATTAACCTGAATGCCAAAGAGCCATATATACTAGAGCCCATTTCAGGATGCACATAGATTACCACTCGCATTGGGCACCTCGAAATCTCAGACTGAAGATGCTGTGGGACAGAAACAATTAAATCAGTCATTATCACTGAGACGGCCGGAACCAGACGCCCCGGCTCCACGTGAGTCTCTAGCCACCTTCCCTCCAACATGTTTTGCAAACTTCAAGGCAGATTTTGCATCAGTAAAATAATGCGCGGTTCCGTCATGTGAGACTTTCAGTTTGGCAGGGTAAAGCAAAGAATAAGGAATTTGCGCCTGTAGAAGGATGCGCTTGGCCGGCAGGAACTCCCGCCTCGCCGCCTGCACCGCCGGCGTGATGTCTGGATAAAATGAGATGGTATGACCTCCGTGCGTCACCTGCCCCTTTTCCCTCGCCACACGCAGAATGTTGTCTTGATCCTGGTAGTTCAAAAGCTTGGCCAAGGCCGAGGCGGCGCTCCCACCGGAGGCTTAGGGCCCAAGGATCTATGCGCTCTTTCAACTACAAACACAGGTGATAAGTGGAGATCAAACAACTCATGCAGGAGGTTTGAGACGAAGGTCTCCATTCTGGTCATAGCAGTTGTTTCCGCAATGCCCGTAATGCGCAGGTTGTTCCTGCGCGACCTCGCTTCTAAATCGTCGTTCTTGGCCCTAATGACCCCCAAAAAAGTGTCCATATGTAACAACTGCTCTTTGGTCTCCACCTAAAACTCATGGAAGTCAGTTTGTCGGTTTTCCACGACGTCCAGGCGAGTTTCATGCACTGCCACTTGGGTTTTGACGGAGTCCAGCTGCGCAGACAGGTTATCCAGCTTGGAGTCAATGGTACGTAAACTTGAGCGCATTTCCAACATAAGGGTACGGAGCTCCTCCCCTTGATCCTCCACCTGTGAGTTCTGATGGTCAGCTGAGTGGGCATCCGGGGGGGACTCAGTGTGGCGCCTGGATCGCTTATCAAAAGTTATCTTTGCCTGCTTCGCGTCAGGCTTACCCATAGTGAACTAGACAGGCAGCTCAGAATGCTCCACTTGAAATGGGCGGCACAGGGTATCCAAGCACTCCACTCCGTCAGCGCAACCTCTTCAATGAGCAGGGAAGGCCACGCCGCTGTCCTGCGCAACCTTCATCCAGCCCGGCCAGCAGCTCACCTCAACAGTGACACTGGGCAGCACGCCCCCGCAGGCGCTCAAGCAATGAGCGGATATCGAAGCGTATCCGTGCAAGAGATCAGGAGCAGCGGGGCATGGGGGGGTCAAACCAGTGGCACAAGCGTCTTTATCCTCCAGCGCATGGAGCAGGCACCCCCCGCACACTTTTGACCATCAGCAGCTCTAAGGTGCGCTCATGCATCCAGCAGACGCCTGCACCAGCATTGGGCAACCCTCCACAGCGCGCGGCATCCAGGGCAGCTCAACAGCAAAGGCATCAAGGGCACCGGTCCCAAATATAAGCAACCCATGCCACCCGGCAACTCACAGCAGTCCAAGGAGGGATGAGGCAACGAGGCAACACAGTAAGCTTCAGGTAGGTCCACAATAAGCCCCTCGCAGCGTGTCTACAAGGTGACGGAGGTCTTCATCAACACCTTCCAGGACTCCGCGCCAGGGAGAGGGACCTCCGCACCTCCCCTCAGTGGTAAGCAATAGCCTTCAGCCTCACCCCAGGACATCCGCTCAGGACCCACATCAGGCGCATCCATCAGCTCATTAATAATGGTAGTAGGCTCTCCCCCACCCCCCCCCCCCCCACATGTGCTCGTCGGGGCCGCAGCACCCACTCCTCTACAGCAGGCAAAGCGCCATCTCAGAGCAGCACAGCGACTCACCCCTCAGCGCCGTGCACCATTAATCAATGATGTTTCCGTAGGGATCAGCGGGAGGGGGTGGGGCAGGGGGGGTGGAACAGGAGCATGATACAGAATCAAAGTGCCGCCTGCGACCTGCTCCGGGTCCACAGCGGGCCGGCTCTCAAGATGCCGTCGGCCGTCCCCTCCCCACGTCCACGGCGGCTGCAACGCCAGCGCCGCTCGAATGCACAGAAGCGGGCCGAGTCCTCCTCTCAGGCCACAGACGTCTCTCCGTCCCCCGGAAACGGCGTCCGCCTCAGCAGCCGCAGCAGCGCAACGCAGCTTCAAACACCGCAGCGCGACGCAGCCTGTGAGACAAGCCGCAGCCGCGGTCCCAGGCTGCAGGACTTCAGCAATGGTCTCGCCTAGGGGGCGGAATCAGCGGCAGCAGGCCAGCGCGGTGGGCCGTCGCGGGGCATCCAGGGCAGCAGAGCTCGGCATCATTGTACATCGCCGGGCATCGCCGAGCAAGGGGTGTCAATCCCGGGCCCAATAGCACACTGTAAAACAGGATAAAGCTTGGCAGAGCACGAACCCCCCCCCCCCCCCCCAAGGATCAAGGGTTGACATGATTCATGGTTGCCAGAAACTATTTGCTTCTTGATAAGGTTAGGGGGCGTATGGTGGCACTGTGAGCTAGCTGCTCCAAAGGGCTAACCTATCCTTTGGGGGTGTCCGGAATCAGTCTAGCCACCAATCCCTTAGTTTGTCGTCCAAACGGCCAGATTTGTAAGAACTACAGGCGGCCAACGTGGGTTTGAAATTCATGTCAACCAAAGTGTGCCTTTGAAGGTACTCTTTAACTTCTAATATCTAAGCATGAGTTCTGCATATGCTGGGCTTCCGAAATTCGGTCAGCTACATTTTTAAAAATGAATATTGTAAGTATATCAATTTTCAAATTAACAAACGTCTAGGGCCCCAAATTTCTCAAGCTCCGCTTCTATCTTGAGGGCAAGAACTTAGCTTTTTGTAGTCTTCTCGATAGAGAAAGGGGTGACAACTATTGCTAGATAGCATGTACATTGGTTTGCTTATCATAAGGTGGATAGACTGCTGTTTGGGAGAATGACCGCTGTTTCAGTGAGTGTGTGGGATGCTACATCAGCTTCCATGGCCAGTGTGCCACTGGTGGACATTTGCATTGTGGCCACTGGGAAATCATACACATTTTCTATTCGCATTATCGTCTAGATGCTAACACAAAGGCATGATGCTGTTGTTGGGCAAGCAGTCCTGGGGATTCTATTTGGATGATACACCAGCTCTTCTTTTGCCTCAAAGATATCCACTGCTTTGTGTTCGGAGTGTAATTTTCATCTATAAAAGTTTTAAACCTAGAGAAGATCAAATTACTTAATGTTAAAGATTGGTCATCAACATTATTATCTTTTATAGATAATCATGCTACCCTTACTGCCTCTCTGACTTTTTGTTTCAGTGTGGCGTTTCTTTGTGTTGCATGTTTATATTAAACATTTAGAATCTGAACAAGGGAGGTGCTAAAGGAAGGGATCTATCCAAGGCCGACCGATATGGGTAAAAGTGAGTCGAACTGACTGATTTTTTTGGGCTTTTGCTTAAACGCCCATTTTTTTATCATGTGATATTTTTTACCCTTGATATGGGGGATTTCTCAAAATTTTGTGAATCTTTTAAATATATTAATTCTGTAGAACCATCTTCAGACGTAACTTATTTTGAGGACTCCTAACAGCTAGAACTGCTGCACGTCATACTTTGTTTCCTTGGTGTATTTTTTACAGCACTAAGGTGGTCCTTAATACCCACTGTGCCTTCATTCAAAATGTCCTATTTACTCATTAACTGTGAGAGAGTTCTCCAGTTTCCTTTAAGACGTTATTTCTGGATTAACTACGAACCCCTATATTGTCTGGCTTAATATCCTGTTAAAATAATTTTATATCACACCATATAGTCAGGCATGCACCTTGAACATTGCTCACACTTCTGCTGTCCCTGTTAATCAAAGTTCAGCCTCAGTGGGACTCTTTCATACACCCTGTGTGGGATTAATTTCTTTTTCAGAAATAGTTTTATAAAATTGAACTATTAATCTGTGAAGTAAAAAGGTCCATACAAGGTACCACATGCCTTCGTATTGTAGAGTTGCCCAAATATCTTCGTTAAAGGTAATTCCCTGTTCAGGCATGCCAGAAATGAATCTTACCGTTCTATTCGAATAAAAGCAGTGTGGTGTAAAAGGATTGTGTCCTGATTTTTTGCCTTCCAGTCTCCTGCTTCTTTTTTCCATGGTGTGTGGAACTTTTCTTTAAGGTCTCAGTATTTAAGCATTCAATGTCTTTCTGTATTGAACGTGTGTGTATTATTGTGTTTGAGTTAGGGTAGTGTCTTTGTCTTCTTAAACATTTTACAATTGCTTACATGTACTTTTCATTGAAAAGGCTAAGCTGTGTAGGGCCGATGTGGTATAAGTAGACCATTAATTAGGCAGACTGAGGAAACGGTTATCTTCGAGCCATTGAATTCTCTTAAGGGATGTATTGAAAGCAATAGTTGAAGCTTCCCTTGCTCTCTTGTAAAATTCCAGCTCAAATGTTCATTTTGGCTCTTGTTTGTTACAGCCTTAACTTTTTTTAGCAACTGTTCACCTTGTTTGGCACTACTTTTCTAATTTTCTTTTGTACTTATTAATCCATTTATTTTAAATAAGCTGAAAGTGGGAAGGAGCAGGAAGTAAGAAAATATACAGTTCATTCACATTATCATCTTGTTAAAAACCAACATTAGATTCCGCTGGTGTCTATCGGATACCCTGAGGATTGTCAATCTGTTAGTCGCTGGGGGGCGAGTCTTTCTGAGTATACTTTCAATACTTCACTTTAGTGTACTAGGCAGCAGACAAGAGGCGTCTATTTTGTGAAATCCGCTTTTAGGTGAAATAGTTTTTCTTCTTTGAGGGGCAAGTGGGTGGGTTGCTTTCTGGTCCTAGAATGAAAAGTATGACAATGAGCTCTTGTACTTGAAGAGTAATATGTACTGAAAATTTTCCCCCCTCCTATGAAAACCATAAAGATAAAAAATTCACACATTTTACTTGTTAAATGCATTGGTTCTGTCGAGCACAGGTATTTGGTACTTGAGAATGCTGAGACCCAAAACATGATGGAAATGAGTCAACTAAGTCTTCAAGGTCATTTGGAAATTCCTGAGGCAATATTTTCATCTTTGTTTAGTTTGTCAATTACATTACTGAACAGGACCAACCTTTACTCCAATCAGCATACATAGCCAATAAGATCCAACCAAACAGCTATGTTCCTTCACCAAGCGACAAAATGCAAAACAAATCCTGTTATGTTGAAAATTATGGAAAATGTATTTGCTGGTCGTAATTGTAATTATAAATTTACAAGTCAATATTCTAATGAAATTACCAAGCTGTTTCAGATCTTGTTTCTTTATAATATCTTAAGAAAAGTGTAATAGACAATTAGAGTTCTTTAAATACAATTTTATTGCAATGCAAAGTACTATAATCTTTTAAGTAACACTCTCTTTGCTTGTTTGCAGGAGTCTATGCAAGGGAGTTCTGATGAAACGGCTAACAGTGGAGAGGATGCCAGCAGCGGCCCAGGTAGCAGTAGTGGCCACAGTGATGGATCCAGCAATGAAGTGAATTCTAGTCATGCCAGCCAGTCTGCAGGTAGCCCAGGTAGTGAGGTGCATTCAGATGACATTGCAGATATTGAAGCACTTAAAGAGGAAGAAGATGAAGAAGATGATGAGGATGAAGATGAAGAAGAAGATGGGGTTCAAACTCCACAGAAAAATTGCAGGACTGCTGAGCTCCAGAAAAGGAAGTTGGAATCGCAAGCTGCAATTTGTCCGGTAGATTCTCATGCTGGAGGAGAAATAAATGGTGCAAGCAATGGGACAAGCAAGGATAGGGTTTTTGAAACGGAATCTGGCCAACCAGCTGATGATCGAATTAGAATGATCGATGCCTGCTCACACCCTGAAGATCCAGAATGTGATATGGCAGGCGAATTGACTGCTGCACACATGGATGCCTCTCAGGACTCTTGTATTGCACGAACTGGAGATTTTCTTGGTGAAGCTATTGGAAATGAACTGTTCAACTGCCGAAGGTTCATTGGGCCGCAGCATCACCACCACCATCACCACCATCACCATCACCACCACCACCACCACCACCACCACCATCACGATGGGTAGGATTTCTTTTTGTATTTGTGATTGAGCAAATTAAGGCAAAAAAGTACTATTGTTAAATAACTATTTGCTTATGAATATGACATAATTATTGAAGGTACCCATTTGGTAGCATTTAGGGGCATGCTTCACCCTCTAAGACCACAACTACTGCAAGTACGGAGCCCTATATATTAGTCCTGCTATTCAGTTATTCAGTATGTTTACAGCTTTGTGTTGAAGCATTTTTAGATCTGGATTCTGTAGGTCTTCAGCATACCTTTTAATTGTTTTGGCTCCCCTTATTGTTAATCAATTAGTCACCTTATTACATCTACGTCCTCTGAAGTTAGGTGCCCAAAGCAAGAGTATTTGATAGTATGCCCTACTTCATTTAAATTTGTAGTACAAAAAGGCATTACATGTTTTAAACCCGCCTTCTATTTTTCCAATATCAACCTGTGCATTTATTACTAGCTAATCCATAAGGGATTGGAGGATTTCAACCCCCCACTTCTAACATCCATCATTGAATTAAACAAATTGATATGCAAAACCGAGATTAGAGATTAGACCTTCAGCTTATTTTGCTTAATTTATACTGTGTATGCATCACTAGAGGGTGCACTGAGATTAAACTCTTGTGCATATACAGTGTGCTTATAGGAGAGCAGAAAAGGCCACTTTACCAGACTTGGGGTTAGGAAATTCCACCTTCCTAGCACTGTTGGCTACTGACATTGCTGTTTCCTCTCCTTCGTCGAGGATAAGAAAACATTTCTCAGCCTATATCTGAAAGATATGTGGAGCATTAAGGGTCAGACCCAAGGTCCTCTCCAACATATATATTTGGCATCCCTGTGACATTGCATACAAAAAGATTCTGATCTTTTTACATTAGTTACAGCAATAACCAAAAGAATGTTGCAGTTCAGCCATTGTCAGGTGGGGCCATGGAAACAGGAGGGGAATAAGCATGGGTGTGGAGAAGACCCTAAATGATATAAATGTTCATTTCATAGAGGAGATTTTCTGTTCCTTAAGCTCAAAAGGAGAGGCATTTGATAGACAAGCTTCAAAAGTTGTCAGTAGTTGACTGAAGGTTAATATGAAAGCTAATGTTTGGAGGTAGGCAGGAAGTGAGTTTCATGCTAAGACTATAGCAGGAATGATATTGTAAGGAAGTGAGTTCTTGCTTCGAAGACCTCTGTAATTAACCCTTCATGTTCTTGCCTCTTAAACTTCTGAGTCCCTTATTTCAGCTATACCTGTTCTGGGCACTGATCCTGTCTGGATGCGGTAGGCCTGTATGTATAGAGCTGTAGACTAGCCCTCTGGCTTCAGGTCCCAGGGAGATTGCCTAGTGTAGCGTGATGTGACCAGGCCCGTCCCTGAAATCCGACCTACCAAGGACCAGGCCACACAGTGCCACAAAAGAGAAGGAAGAGGGGATTGCCCAACCAGCTGCTCTAGTATGTCCTTCTCATGTAACATCTGCACATAGATGTACACCTTTTCCATAGAGGAAGACTATGCATCTTTGACTCATTCTTGTACGCATATAAGACATTATTCCTTGAGAAGAAAGAATTTTAGTCATGCCCAGTGTTACTGAATAAATGCAAAAAGAACAATTGATGGACAGAATGCATACATTCACCCCAGTACAGAGATCTGGGCCTAAATTCATCGTTTTTATGCTCACCATGCCATTCCATTTTGAACCCAGCTATATGCAAATCAGTCTTGACCCTGTGCCCAATGGGAACAGTCCAGCCTGAACTGCCAGGCCAGGTCCTCCCTGGACTGGAAACAAGGATCCTAGGACCGGTTTCGGGGCTTCACCCCTCCTCAGCCAGGATAGCTTGAATCCAGTGGCATGGAGAGCACAGTGTTCCTGAATAAGGCATCCCAGAATAAGGAATTCCAGGTGAAGAATGTATACATCATGATCTTCTTGCTGGCTATTAAATGTGTCCAACTTTGTGTAACTCACTGATTGACAGTAGCATGAGGTGCTTGCAAGGGGTGCACCCAAACTCGACAGTCAATGGCATCCCATCTTGACTTTGGTCATTTTTGAGATCCTTCATCAATGAATTTCCACTAGGCACATGCTTTCATTGATCCAGGGCCTGATTAATCCAGCTAGGCAACTCTTTTGTTTTCTTCTAGTGTCAAAGCAACTTCTCCAGCCTGCAGTTAAATTCTAGCCCTCCTAAATAGAGCCCCTTTTTCCAACCGTAGTGCCATAGCTCTATTCTCTACTTGTGTCTGTGGGTAAGAGTTTTTATACTACTGCTTGTTCTTCCATAGTACCACATGACAAGGATTCTGCAGGAAACAAAAATTCTTCACCCCCTCCGTCTCCTGAAAGTAGAAAGTATCTGTCATTTTGGAGAAAAACGTGATAGTTTTCTTTGTGACACCCTGCAGCAATTCACATCTGCCTCGAAACAGACTGGCTGATTTTCAGGAGGTACTAAATGATGGAAATGATTACCTCTAATCAGATCACTAGTGCAGTAGCAGATTTAGAAACTCATGTTTGTCATGATCTTACTTTGGCCAGTTCTTCCACTTTCCATTTCAGGGGCTTGAAACTAGAAACCAAATAATTTAAACTTTCCATTCTATGGTTCAACTCCTTAGCTGCTGTGCTGACCAAACAAAGTAGTGTATGAAGATGAGGGGATGCAGTTAGTGTACTGGTCCTTAAAAAGAAAAAGGAGTTCAGGAAGCATTAAATGAGGTGTCACAAAGAGTAGTTGGCCTAATGGCTAGGGCGGTCGACCTCGAATCTGGGGAACCGGGTTCGAGTTTCGGCAATTACGCTGAACATCCTGTGATTCTGGGCAAATCACGTAATCTCCCTGTGCCTAACAAAAATGAATGTGTCCTCGTGTAATGCAACTGGTGCTATGTAAAGCGCTCTGATACCCAATACCTTCGGGTCAAGTTCACGCTATATAAAACTCCGTAAAAAAAAAAAAAAAGTGTTACTTCCAACAGAGAGATCAGTGATTACAGTATCTACCTCATCAAATGCAGAGGCAAGGCGGCCATTCTAGCAAAGAATCCCAACAAAGAAAAGGTTAGCCATATTTTGCAGCTGCAGATAAGCATGAGGATGGAGAAAACAGTCATTTTCCCCCTTCGTTAGCTTCTTCAAATAGCGGAAAGCATCTCCAAACCAGTGTAACGGTGGCAAAACGTCACTGATGGATGCTTCTGCCTATGATACCTCTTCAGACGTTATCCTGGTACCATCAGGACAACTCTGTAAGGAAGCCATCACCTCAATAAACAAGCTGTGGAGTTTAATCTGAAAAAAAAGTTAATTCATTTACTTTACAATCTGGATTAAAAGAAAGGACCCATTTAAGTATTCTGAAGCATTCTGCCTTGAAGACAGCAGAGAAAAGGGATAAGAGAAAACTTCAGGCTGCTGCCATTGGCCAGATGTACTGTCCGCTCCATCGAGGAGACTGGATATTTATCTTAGACCTTTAGGGCGTCTACTTCCATGTTCTCTGACACCTCAAAAGAATCTAAGTTCCAAAGGTTCTTGGGGAGGAGCACTTACAGTACAAAGGCGTACTGTACTGTTCGGGCTGAGGCTGCCACCAAGAACATTGTCAAGATGTATGGCAGTAGAGGCTGCACATCTGAAATGAAAGATTTGGTCTAATCACATCTCAGCGAGTGGCTCATCAAAGACTCGGTTCGGCAGAAGGCTTTAATAGATGACAGTCCAGACTCCCCATTATCCGGGCAGTGAGCCAGTCTGTGCTGTACCTGGGACCTATTTTAGACACTCAAAGTGCATGAGTGCGTCATTCACGGGAAAGATTGTCTGGCTGTCTGTCTGAAAGATCACTCTCATCTGAAAATATCTCAGCCAACAACATGCCAAACTTCATCTATTTTAAGTTCAATAGTGTTTTACATTTGTATGGTTCTTCGTGCTCGCCTTCATGTGTGACTATTTCAACGGTGCTCATAAGACCTATGGTGCCAGTTGTTGGACAGCTGGAAAGATAAGCTTACCGTTTCATTGGCACTGATTTAGTGGTGCCACACTGAGAACTTTAAGAAAATGTGTGCATTTCACCAAAAACTCCAATTCAAGCAGTTATTAGAAACACCTTCCTGATAGGGTGGAGAGATAACCTATATCTCCAACAAGTATACGGAAGATGGTTGCAGAAGGAATCAGCACATTACATCTCTTAGAACTCTCAGCCATTCACCTGGCTCACAAGTTTTTTCTCCCACTATTTAGATCAAGTTTCTTGCTATTTCAGACAGGCTCTACAACTTTTTTTTTTTTTTTTTTTTTTTTTGAAACCGTTTATTGCAATCTCAAGTATATACAGGTATGGGCCTACAACCTTCCGGCCGGCCGCTAAAGTGACAGAAGCAAATGACAGGCTCTACAACTTTGATTGGTGGAGCTGAATGTAGTAGCTCAACTAACAAGGAAGCTCAAGATCCAGAATATTGTCTCACAAACTACTGACTATTTGGAAAGGCCTTATAGCAGAAGTCTATGGGTCACTGCTACCCACCTCCCAGGTGTTAAGATTGCACATGGCAAGATTGCCTCTCCTGGACTGTTCAGAAAACCACAAATGGATCATAAATGATTAAGTATTGAACAACATTTATAGTGTGTTTTTTTGCAAATAGACCTCTTTGCAGACAAGAGTGGATTTCACCTCCCGGTGTTCCAACCAGGGACAAAGGGTCAATGGCAGACCGCGTAGGGGAGGTTTATGTATGTCTTTACTCTGGTACTTTTGATCCCATTGGTCATCATCAAGCTAGCTTACTAAAAAATCCAGGATGATCCTTATTGCTCTGAATCGAGGTGGTGGGGGTTGCTTCTACAGCTGGGCAAGATTGCTCTTAGCCACCAGACAGGCCATCCCTATAAAGAGCTTTTGAGATCGTTAACCCCCCAGCTCCTTCACAAGTCCCAGTACTGCAGCTCTGAGACCCAATTCAATTGGATGCCCCAGTACCGCCTGGTTCTCCTGCTCCACCCCACTCCAGAAGGATCGCAGTGCCGTGCAGCCCCACACCATAATTAAAAAGTCAGCAGCAGGGAGTATGCAGTGTGCACAGGCGGCAAGAGCAGCAGAAAACATTAGTTGGATGCGACATGGCGATAAATAGGTCGCATGAAATTAATTAACCTGTACAAAACGCGGGCATGCAGATATTGCCAATTTCCTAGGAGCCAGGCACGCCTCCCTCCAAACATCGTCTAGCTCACACACCGTGCCACGCCATTTCTGCCAAAAGGACGCAAAGCCATCCGATCATTGATAATCAGGGAACTGTAGATCTAAGATATCACCCCTTTTACTAGGCGCCCCACCAAAAGCTTGGCCTCAAGGGGCTTAATTCAGGATGCTGAGTATCCGGAGGAAGATGTGACCTCTGGGCATGCCTCAGTTGAAGGAAGCCAAAAGATTGAGTGTTAGCCAGAGCATATTGATCCTTTAATTCCTGGAAGGACATCAGGGTTCCACCCTTGTATACATCTCCCAGCTATGTAATTCCTATTTTACCTACCTTCATCGAAGGGTAATTTCTGTGCCGAGTCGATTGACACTCTGTGGTGCTTGCCAACTCAAGTACATGTGGTGACTTTGGATGTCAGAACGGAACCATCCATGCGATATGGGATATTGGAAATTTGCTAATACATACAAACAGCAGCGGAGACACATCTTAAAGAGTAAACTTCGCCCCATGGGGTGGAGCGGCAGGCTATTCCAGCAGCGCATGACTCTAGGGTCGAGGCCAAGTTCTGAAAGTTAAGAGTTCAGGCCAGATCCGGGAGGTGAGCTGTGTAAATCCTAAATACTTAAACGTGTTCTGCCATAGGGGATGTCTGGGCACCAGCTTCGCCCCTCAGCGGTGGCCTTTACCTCCACCAATATTGATTTAATCACATTAATGCGAAGGCTGGGTGCCTCACTGTAGAGATGAATATTCTCCAGGCTTCAAGAGCCAAAGGCCAGAGGTTCCCCAAGAAAAAGGAGAATATCATCTGCGTATAACGCCATGTGGTCTTAAAGTCCACTCCCCCACCTCCAGCCCAGTATCTGTGCCTCACAGCGTATGAGGCACGCCAGTGGCCCAATAGCCAGAGCAAATAGTCACGAGGAGAGGAGACACCCTGGTGCATGCCTCTGTGAATTTGGAAGGGGGCGTACAGAACGTCATTCACCCATACTTGAGCCGTGGGATTATGGTAGAGGAGATTAACCATTTTGCAAAATGTCATTCTCAAACCTGCTCGCAGAAGGACTGTCTCCAGGAATTCCCATTGACTGTATTGAAGGCCTTGTGAAAATCCACAAGGATAAGGGCCAAGGCACCATCCAGCTCCTGTGCTTGGGAGACAAATGCAGTGACATGTGCTTCTGCCCCCATGAATCCACATTGATCTGGGTGAAGGAGATGTGATATGGTAGGGGTCAGCCGATCCGCCAGAACTTTAGCAAAGATCTTAATGTCTGCATTAATAAGTGAGATCGGACAGTAGGAGGAGCACCGGTCTTGGTGGCACTGTGTAGGTATAAACCTTCTTATAATATTCAATGGGGTATCTGTCTTAGCCTGAGGTCTTCCCGGATTGGAGTCCATATATGGCTTCACTGCTGTGTCAGTCAGAGATTGATCTAATTCATGGGCCAAAGAAATTGAATAGAGCACAGTGCAGTATCCCTGACAATAGGTTCTCTTTCTCCGAAGGGGGCGCCAGACGACGAATATAGAGGTTTTCGTAGAAAGTCGCAAAGACCTGAGCGATTGCCGTCAACTCTTCCTGGAGGACGCCTGCTGAGTCTCTAATGGCAGGCACTACTTTGGTGGAGACATTGCAAGTCGCCAGCCAGTACAATAATTTACTTAATTTGTCCCCAGATTCATAAACTCTCTGGGTCGAGGCCCTTTAGCACTGCTTTGCCTCCTCAAGGGAACCTGCTGCAGCTCTTCTCTCGCCAGTGCCATGTGACGCTGTGTCTCCTCTGTGTCAGAATGCTAGGAGCGGTGCTCCAAATCAAGGATTTGAGTTATGAGGTCAGTCACCCACTTTTGTTGCAGACACTCTTGCTGCCTCACATAGCACTTCAACAGTCCCCCAATGCAGGGTGTGTTCGTTGCCCACAGAGTCGTCATCGACGACACAGAGCCTTCATTAGCCTGAAAGAAGGCCTGTAACTCCTCCTCAATGAAAGAGGCACATCCAGGAGCCTTCAGATGGCACGCACTAAATCTCCAGATAGAATTTAGAGTATTCTGGTGGGTGCCCCATTCTACCAGTAGGGGGCGTGGTCAGATACGCCACAAGGGATGATTCGGATGGAACGCAGCAGGAGGAAGGTCCATCGCTGGTAGCCACAGCTAATCAATCCAATACTCTGTATTGTGAGCTGCGGATTGGTGTATGTACACCCGCAGCAACAGGTGCCAGGAGCGCCATGCATATCATAGGCCCATGAAATCAGCTCGGGTAAATAGACATGCCGATTGAGTCCGGCCGGGGGGCAGCTGAGCTGTCCTGCTCGGGTCTGAGACTGCATTAAAGACTTCTCCCACTAGAGTGGTTCCCGGGTAAATCACCACCAATAAGGATCGGAGTGTCTAGAGAGTGGGCTGCAGCAGCTGGGGGTGGGGGTGGGGAGGGGGGGGGGGAGGGTGAAGCAGAACACGAGATGAAGTTGTAGTGTCTAGTGGCCGTATGGCCATTAATCCCCACATACCTCCCCTGGGGATCCTCATGTATCTTGCTTACTGTCAAGGGAAAGCATTTATGCAATAGGAGGGCCACTTCCTTGTAGCCTCTAGCAAAACCAGAGCGAAAAACCCTGTTATAGCGAAGCAGGCCTAGAAAGGGGCAGTAGGTGCCTAATGTGGGGATTTCCTGCAACAGGACTATATCTGGTTAGATAGAGCACAAAACAGCAGATCTCTTGATTCGTTCTCAAAAAAACATTCTTATTCCAAGAGAGTATTGTGATCATGTCAGTGTGTGGTGTGATGGGACATTTGGGGACTCTGAGGACCTGAGTTGTCCATGCAAGGAAACCCCAAGCGCAGCTATAAAACCCTACATTATGGCATTGGTGGGCACGCTGAGTAAAAAACTGAAAAGTAATTACAAAGTTAGAACAAAAGAACAACCCTATTGGGACCAACATAACTCCCTCCCCCTGAACTCCCTTCCCCCATACTTCTTCCCATGAGACATCAGCCACCCAAAACCAAGGTATATCTATAACAAGGTAATTAAAGAAAACACAAGAAGAAAACTAACAGGGAACTCAATGGCTTCATAAACATCCATAGGACAGATACCGTGCCTGACTGCGTTCAGAGAATAGACTGGTTAGGAAGTTCCCAGCAACTGTAATGCACAGTTTGTCATGAGGTTCAACACACATTCAAGAGCCACTATATGGGGCACACATGAGTCTCATCTCGAGTCCCCGTCTCACACCAGCACCTCAAGTGTCCTCAACCAACTGTACGTTCTTCTGGGCCATTGCCCTCACTTCGGACACTACATGTTGATGAGGCCGGAATGTCGTCTAGGGAGCAAAATAACTGCGGGTATCGGTTAGGGTCTGGTCTGACTCCACTGCTGCTTGAACACCCCCCACTCCAGGGGCTAATCCGACGATCGTGAAGACTTCTTCCTAGACTCTTGCGAGGGAAGCGGTGGGGGGGACATCTTCATGTCTCAGTGCTCCCCCAGCTTGGCAAGTCACAGCCATTGGCTCTCTGTTGGCCTATTCCCAGGCCTGTTTCAGGGTATTGAAGAAGTAGGTGGAGGACTGAGAGATGACCTTGTGGCGTGCCGGGAATAGAAGTGTATAACAGAGGCTGAGGGCATGGAGTATGGTTCAGCTCCTCGAAGGATCGTCGCCGCTTTTGCACCGCCCTGGTGTAATTTGGAAAGTCATTACTGTGGAATTCTGGTGTCTGAGATCTGTCTGGTTCCAGCCTTTGCGTAGGATTGCATCGTAGTCTCGGAAGTTAAGAATTCGTAGCATAACCGGTCAAGGTGTGGTTCTTGTTGAAGGCTTTTGGGAGAGGGATTGATGCGCTCTCTCAATAGCAAACATATTAGAGGTCTTGTCCCCTGGAACCCTTTTCGAACCCAGTCCTCCGGTGTTTTGGCTAGAGTTGAACTCTTTAAGGTCTCGGGAAGGCCAACTAGGCGCAGTTTATTACTCCTTTAGTGATTTTCAGCGTCTTCTGCCTTAGCGTCGAGGATTGCAACTTATGGCATTAACTTGGATACTTGAAGTTTGAGTGTGGTGACTTCATTTTTAGTTGTGGAGCTCCGTGTCTCCATTTCGGTCACTCTATCTTCTACTTTGAGTAAGTCCTGCCGCAACAGCGAGAAGTCGACCTGGAGACCATCAACCTTGTTTTCCACTGCTTCCTGCGAATCCTGAATCGCCTTTTGATTTGTGCTCAAACCAGCAGCGGACTGGGGTGTGGCCAAGAGTGGAGGGGCCTCCACGATTTCTCTGTGGTCCGATGGGGTAATGGTGTACTGTTCCATTTTAATTTGGGCCGATGTGGGTGGAGGAGATTTACTGCGTCCCATCATCAATTGGTCTCCGGTGAGGAGCGGCAGAAGACCAGCATGTTTGGGTCAGGCCAGCTTGCCACACTGCAGCATGAGCAGCCTGCCCATAGGGCCCTCCTTGTCCAGGAGGCAGTCCCACCACAGCAGCTAGGCCTGAAGACAGAAAGCAAGTCTGACCCTAATGTGAGCGGAATCGAGCCCACCAAGCCGTTTGCCCAAAGGCAGCACGTGCAGTCAGCAGAGCCCGGTGTGAAGTCCAGAAGGTGGAGTCTCTGCAAGTCAGGGTACAGCTCGGACAGCACACTTGCGGGTCCCTTCAGTGATTGCGGACCTGTAGTGATGTGGGAGTCCAGTAATGGAGGCGCTTCCCAAGGACTTTCACAGTACCCAGGTTATTGAGACATTGAGGTTTCATCCACTAGGGCTGTTAAGTGCATAGTGATGTACGGGTACGAGGCCTCCGCAAAATGCATCTAGCTGTCAACAGAGGAGAGCAGAAGGGGGGTTGGGGAGGGCCTCCCTGGGGGCTATGGTCCCCATGAGAATCTAATGTCACTAGTGTCCCGCACAGCTCACTTTTCAGGTCTGCCTACCGATAGGTCCAGAGTACTGTCAGCGCCATCAGGTGGGAGGCCTGTATGAAGGGGCAGCACCAGGGTCGGATATGCACCCCCACTGGGCATCTGGAGACCACTTGGCTTGCAGCCTGTATCTGGCCAAGTGTTGAGGGCCCAGCTTAATTACTTGTCCAGGGTCTCCAGGGTTTGGTTGGGAGGTCCCTTTGAAGTTTGTCAGCAGGCCCGCGAACCAGAGCCCTGTGGGTGAGAGCAGTCCCGTGCAGGCAATAGGGCTACCACTGCCGCCCCCTCACCTCCCTCGGTCGGCTGAGCAACGGGGACAATGCCCCCAGCGGGTACCACAGCATCGAGCCCACCCTACCTGCACCGGGGGGCAGGCCCCTTGTCGTCTCGCCTGTGGTCTGCCTCGGGAGCAACCACGCTCGGCTGCAGCCACTTCTTCAGTCCCGAGGTCGGGCCCGCCTGCGGGGACAGCGCGGGTGCCCCCACAGGTCTGGGATCCACTCGGGAAGTCAAGGGTCTGCTCATCGGTTCCACACTGATCTTTCGGTGTCCACGGGGCCCAGTCCCCAAGTCCAGCCATTAACGCGCTGGTCCATGTTTCACAGGCCGCCGAGTCTCGGTGACCGTCGCCATTTTGGCCCCATTCTGTTAGCATCGAACTCCGTGCCGTGGGTCCAGCTGCCTTGCCACCACCCCAGGAGCATCAGGAAGGTGTGGCACAGGCACCCTTCGTGTCTGGGGCCAGGCAAGGGGTGCTGCACCTAGTGCTCTCAAACAGAATGAGAATGGATAGATGTCATGCGGTGGGAGCCTCACTAGATCTTGACTGCCATCTTGGCCACGCCCCCCCTCGCTCAAGATTTTATGTGCATTCTGAAGGAGAACAAACATCTATGCTCCATGGCATCCTGCTTCTTGAAGTGGAAGATATTTTGCGTTTGGTGCATGCAGCAGAACAGGAAGAAGTGATACTCCCTTATCTTTTCGCTCAAGTTTGGCGGCAGTTCTCTTTTGTAAAGGTTTATTCTGCAACTTTTACTGCTTACAGAAAAGGTCATTCACCAACTTCTTTTTGGACAGCCTCTGCTATGAAGGACTTCTGGGATATTAAAAAAGTTCTTTCCACCAGTCAGGAAACTTCCTTTCTGGGAATTGCACATAGTCCTCTTAATAACTTTGGGTCCTACTTTTGAGCTAATCTACTTCATAAGAACAAAGTGCACAGGTCAGTTTTCAAGGTCATGTCATATCATCACAATAATCAGATCACTACTTTGCCTACATTGTTTCAGAAGCCCTCCTCTCCTGAAGAAATGTCCCTTTACACTCTGGTATTTACCAGAAAGTTGAAGATTCCTTTACTCAAGACTAAAGAGTTGAGATAAAACAAAGCTCTGTTTGTTAACAATGAGAACCTTTCAAACTTGTTAAGCAAAAAAAAAGTATCCATTCTAGGAAGGATGCACTCTTTGTTGTCAAATAGCAAATAAGAACCTATCTGGTAGACCTGTGGCTCCCTTCACAAAAGTTGCCAAAATTGCTTTGCTACGAAACATCCCCGAAGGCAATCATCTGCAGACCTGTTCACACTTTTGTAAAACTTTTACCATCTTGAATCAAACTCCAGGGCCAATATCGTACCGTACCATACCGTATTAAGTTGGAGGGGTGAAGGGAGCGCTGGTCCTGAACCAGATGTGCAGACACTTAGTTTATGGCAAGAGTGACAAGGTAGAGGCAGCTAGCCTGCTCCCTATCTTGCCTGGGGTCCTAATGCTTTTTGTGGTTTCCATTTCTGCTCTGTCACTTTCTTACTTGCTTTTGCTGCATAGACATGCCCAGAGCTGACATTAGGAATCTGTTTGGAGCCATTGTGTGCTCATCATGCAGTATTCAATGTCAGAATGGGCTGGTAAAGCTTTGAAATAGTTCTGCATCTCTTTTGCCATTGATTCAGAGCTGGACGGAGTAGGCCAGACCATCAAGCCACATGATGGGGCTAGACCTGGTGACCCAGCTGCTGCAGCTAGCAATTGTGGCAGGCTGGATTTGACTCTGTTTATTCAAGCTCTGTTACAAAATGTGTATGTCAATATTATTTTGCTTACTTTATGTCCTTCATTTCTCTGGAATACTGATTGACATGCTTTCTGTGTCAGTTGTTGCACAGAAACTGATCGCAGTGAAATCAGCAAAATACTTGCTAAGTGCCAAACATTTGTTAGCCTAAAATGTCTGCTTTGATTCACACAATACCCTGTTTACCAGATAACAATTTCTAAAGATCTGTTTAAGGGGCCTGAAATTGTGGTGTGACTGTAAGTCTGCTTCAGGTTCAAACACTTGTGATGAGGAAGATGTGGTACAAGCTGTAACTTAAAATAAGGATTTTGTTATCTTGAGACTTTGGGCCTCCTGACTAAGTATCTGGTCACACTCAGCCAATTAAGATTTGTCATAATAGTTTCAGACTGGACTTAGTGTCTGCTGCTAATTGTTATACATGTTTGCCTTTTACAGACACTTGGTTGATGATATGTTAAGTGCTGATGATGTCAGTTGCAGTAGTTCCCAGGTCAGTGCAAAATCTGAGAAGAACATGGCTGATTTTGATGGAGAGGAATCTGGCTGTGAAGAGGAGCTTGTACAGATAAATTCTCATGCTGAACTGACATCTCATCTGCAACAGCATCTTCCAAATCTTGCCTCCATCTACCATGAACACCTTAGTCAAGGTACCGTAATAGTTATTACTTTGTGAACAGAATTGCATCTGCTTTAACATTGAAATCAAAATAAATTGTTCCAATGCAATCTGGTACTTTAAGGTACTCTAAACTACCTTTGATTGTCAGCTACACTATTCTTTTTTTTTATTTTTAAGAACAATCTGTATTGCTATTTTTCTTGCCCACAATATGTCCAAAAGCAAAGGTGTATGTGTATACAGTGGAAAATAGTATTGACTTTTATGAGCAATATTATGCATTTTATGTGAAAAAAGAGGACAACAAGAAGGAGAAAGGAACAAAAGCAGGTATGGCTGCATTAGAGAAGTTAGGAATATTGTCCTTATGAAATGTCCAGGTCCCCATCCGCTATTCTAATGATACAATCCCATCAGCAATTTGGTAGCAGTGTGTATACGCCTGTTTTAATTGTGGGGCAGAACCTCCAAATCTAATGGTGTGGGCTGTGATGGCGGTGTCAGAATAATTCCTCTGAAATCTGCCCAGCGTTGCCATATGGGTGTGTGTTTGTGGGGACAGCGTCGAGCTTTGAAAACCGGTTCCTCCAACCCCATGCAGAAGTCTAATCCTCGCTTCAAAACTCCCAATGGGGGTGGGGTTGGTACCTTCCATAATCTGCCTACATCGCGCTTGGCTACAGTCAAACCTAGGAACAATAAATGACGTTTATATCTGTTGCCCTTAATGTCTTCTGAAATGTGTAGTAACGCTAACGTGGCGTACTTGGTATAATCCAACCCAGTACCTCAGCCAGACATCTGTTCACACCCCCCTCCAAAACCTGTCTAGGACTTGGCATGTCCACACTGTATGAATAAAAGTGGCGTCTTCCACTCCGTATACGGATAAACTCTGGGGAGTCAACAAGACCTGCCTTGTGAAGTCTCGATCGAGTAAGATCTATTCTGTGTAAATATTTCAGCTGTATTAGTCGTAATCGCGTGGTGTCTGCAGCTCTTAGGGGGACTCTAACGCCTCCCTCTAATCATCGTTGTCAATAGGACCCAGATCCGTTTGCCAGGCTTCCCTGAGGGATTCCAGTGTTGATGCACTATGGGTGACTAGTGTTTGATAGATTTTAGATATTTTGTGGTCGACCAGGTCACCCATAAGGAGCTTCCCTTCCAGTGGGATAAATTTGGGGAGGACGGTAAGATCTCTGAGGTAGGAAGTAATAACATGATGGAATTGAAGGTATTTGTAAAACTGGGTACATGGGATGGAGTTTTCTTTTTGAAGGTCTGAGAAGGATTTAAGTGGGAAAGACCCTGGAGAACGTCTGATAGTGTACAGATACCAATTTGGTCCTAGCCCTGGAGCCCTTGTAACTGTTGCAGCTGGGGAAGAAGACGATTCAAGTACAGCTACACTCTTCTTTATTACTTTGTAATGTATTTACTATAATTCTAAATGCAAACACAGATAAAAACCATCCTTTTGTTCTCTCACTTCCATGATGTGATAGCTCTCCTTGAAGACTTGATTTCTGCAGAAAGCACAAGAGGTTCCCTAGTACACAAGGGTGCAGTTAAACATCCTTTCATATTTTACAACTTTCAACCGTAACCGTATTAATGTTCTTATTTACAGTTGTGCTCACTCACTTAAAGAGTATGAAGCACAACTTGAACCCATACAGGTATTGCCCTCAGTGTTGTGTGGGTTGCTGCATGAAGGTACACGCGGACCTGTGATATGAAACACATTGATATATCCACCCTATCCTACACTTGTAGGATCAGAATAGTGTATCTCCATTGAGTTTCTATGCAATGTCACAAATTTAAAGGAATATAGACCAGCACTTGGCATTAGTCCCATTCAAGGAACATGATCTTTACATTGTAAGGCTATATCATTCTTGTTTTTGTTCAATGAATTGGATCATCTACTCCTGCATCTCACATTTCCTTCCATCAAATTCAGCATTCAGGGTCTTCTATAGGTATGCACCCATATCAAATCTGTAGGGCAACATTTTACTGAAATTACTTTCTAGACTTTAGTCCTAAGTCTACATGTTCTGTTGCATCTTCCAGTTGTGTCTATTCACTACCAACTAGGGAAACAAGGTTTTACAGGACTACAACGTGCTGAAAGATTATAGTCGTGATTATTGGGGTGCTCTTACTCCTTATTATTACTGTACTTGAAAATGTCACTCTCTTGATTTAGGCTATGTCTTATTTTTTGGGCCTGGTGTAAGAATCCTCCTCTGCAGGAATACTTAGACGATACACAGCAGCAGATGCACATTACGAAAGGGTGAAACCAGGGAAGTAATTTATCTCTTATGGTGTACCCTATCATGTAAGCATTTGCCATTGAGAAGCTATAGCTAGATTTGAAACTGTTGATTAATTATTTTCTGAAGGGTTGTAATGCTCATGTTTAGGACCCATTGTCCAAGTACTGTGACATTATATGTGCATGTGTTTGAGCTAACAGGGATCTGTCTGGATCTTCTATTGCTTTTTGCCACATATAAATGAGAGAAACTTGCTGATTTGGATGTATAATATCACTTAGTCTTGGTCATCAGTAAATAATCAGGGATGGTCCTCGACAGTGCCCAGTCACATTCCAACTCCAAAGACCTTGGCTCTGAGAAATGACAGCTGGCAAATACCAAAACACCTTCCAGATGTCAAAAAACATAAATGCAGATGGCATCAAGAGTGAAATCGGACAGGGTCCGTGATGGGTATTATACAAAGAAGTGATGAAATTTACTTTTTACTATATCAGGAACTCTGAAAGCATATCTATTCTCAAGAAGACAGGATGCCAAAGTTATGTAAATTAGTATTTGGCACCATGAACTTTGAGGAAAGCAGTTTCAATAAGTCTATGGTGAATATTTAGTTTTATCCGAGCCCACTGATGCTTGAGGCAAATAGGTTCTGAAAGTCTTTGTAGTACGAATCGGTGTAGATTGAGCATGCACTTGATATCATTGGCAGCCACTGACTCAGTATATTTTACACTGTTCTTTTAAAAAATAAAAATTGTAATAAGATGTGCATCTACTTGGCAGTGGAGGGTGTAAGCTTTGTTTAATGAGAGTCCTATGCGAGTTAGACATGAGACTTCACATTGCTTCTAATTCTGCTCCATCTTCAGATTTGTGTTCCCTCCCCCTTCCCCACCACAGATCGCGTCACTCTGCTGGCCTCCACTCCCCCCACCCACCCCCCGCCTTTCTATACTGCAGCAGGCGCACCCGCGCTACCAATGCTTGTTTTTCCCCCCCGCGAGGCGTGCTCTTGTCTATATAGTCTTTCATTTTGCCCCTGCTGGTGGATTCGAGGATACCCAGAATGCCAAGAATCACAGGATGTTCAGCTGACACGGGACTTGAAAAAGTCGGCAGCTCTGGGCGTTAAAAACACCCGTCTCACATTGTGTGACTTGCGATGCCCAGGCAGTTTGATGCAAGAAATTGAAGCCGACTCTGGTGCACCGAGCACCCCAGGTCAGGTGTCGACCCCAGCCCCACCGGCATCTTTGAGTGCACCCTGGCCCTATGCTCGCAGCACCCTTTCTGCCTACCTCTGCTGTCCTAACCCCCTCTCCTTCCGCACCGCCTGCACCCCCAGGTATGGAGATGCAACATACATGTGATGCTCCTCCCCCCAGCCCCACCGGATTCGCCAGTATATTTCAGTGTACTGGCCCTGTGCTCCCAGAACCCTCCCTGCCTAGATCTGCTGCGCCAACCCCTTCACCCCACCTCCTGCACCCCCGGAAACAGACATGCACCTGCACACTGTATGTGATGGCATTTTACAGAGCACACTGGCCTCACAGCACCCTCCCTGCCTACTTCTGCTGCCTCAATCCCCTCCCCCACCACAAAATGGTGGGGGAGGGCACGGGCATGTACTGCACTTATTTTTGCTCACCCCTCCTCCAGCCCCAACTCTCCCCTCTACTGAGTGCAATAACCTGATTATCAGACACTCTGCGGCTGCCCTGACAGAAGGTGGACGGGTCCGGGGGGGCCGGGGTCCTGTGCCACCCAGGAGTAGAAACTCTAACGCTCGTTTGGACGGCAATCTTCCAATTTCTGCCAACTAGGACAGATGGCCGGCAGTGATTATCCCAAACATAGGCTTCCATCCTGGGGGAGGCGGGGGTGGGGGTGAAGAGTTGTTCTACAGGTCAAACCTACACTTATAACATCCAGCTTAACATCTCTGTCAGTACCTCCGCCCCCAGCCCAGCGTGAAGGGCTCGGGACTCCAGCATTCTGGTGTCATCTTTCAGTCACAGCTTAAAAACCCCATGGGCTGCCTAGGGGCCGCAGGGCGTTTACCCTCTTTAATTTTGTTGTTTCTAGTTAATTAAAACAGCATATAATATACCATCGTAACATAAAATAATGGTCAGTGTCATAGCGCATGCGTGAAAATAGACGGTGTAGCAAGCAGCGATGCGTGTAATAAGTGTACATAAGAGTGATGGGCTTCACTACAACAGAATCTAAAACAAGTTTGTCACATAAATAAAAACATGCAGATTTCAGGCCCTACTGGAGATTCGAAAGTAACAGCCTGACGTAAACATAAGATGAGGCTTAGGTCGCCTGGTTCATTTCAGTGACCTCAGTCTTCCAAATCAGTAACTGAACATGGGTTGTCTCTCCCGAGTGGTACTGCTGCACTGCCCCATCATCAGTGAGAACCCACGCGACAAGAACCACTGCACTGCCCCATCATCAGTGAGAACCCACGCGACAAGAACCACTGCACTGCCCCATCATCAGTGAGAACCCACGCGACAAGAACCACTGCACTGCCCCATCAACAGTGAGAACCCACGCAACAAGAACCACTGCACTGCCCCATCAACAGTAAGAACCCACGTGACCAGAAAAACTGTGTAATTTTTTATTTTAAAAGTTTATATAGCGCTATCGGTATCGGAGCGCTTTACATACACTGTAAAAAAACAGAAGGAAATTGCATTACATAGTAGGAAGGCAGTAAGGAAGCAAAACAGAGCTAAAACAAGCATTGGCATAGCCAATTGATCTCGCTTTTGGGACCTTGTAAGTGTTTAGCCATGCAATAGTTGATGTTGTTGAACCAAGGATATTGTGCTGCATACCAACTTATAAGGTCCCAAAAGCGAGACCTATTGGCTCTGCCAATGCTTGTTTAGGTTTCCTCCTGGTATGTCGAGGAAGACCGGTTTTAAACCCCATGGCGCCGCTCACCGCGCCATGTCGGTGATGGGCCGCACCTTGTGTAAGTGTGGTATCTGAAAGAGACACGTTAGTGATAGATTCCTTTCCTTAGATTATCCCCAGGCGTCAGACTGGATCCGGAGAGTTTTCGTCAGTAGTACCCATGCGCGTCGGTAGGTGTCGCCATGCGGCTCCCCGTACGTCGCTGGCGTCGTAGCTGCCGAGATGACTTCGTTGGAGCTACTTTGATGCGCCCACGCGCGTTGACGTCAGTTCTTTCTTTTTCCGCGCCAGCAAGCGCAGATCCGAGAGAGAGTGGTACTCCTAGTTATTACTTTAACTTGTTTTTTGAGAACTTGTTTCTCTTGTTTTGTCGAGTACTCGACTCCTGGTGCAGTAGGGATGCCCGGGTTTAAGTCCTGTAGGGCCTGCTGTCGGAACATGTCGGTGGCAGACCCGCACGACGTGTGTCTCTTCTGCTTGGGGCACACCCATGACCCTGAGGTGTGCCCCGATTGTCGGGCTATGGCGCCGAAAGCTTTGCGGGAGCATTCCCGAAAGTTGTTGAAGGCCCGGCCATCAGTTCCGCGCCAATCGAGGTCCCTCTCCCGTGGGACCGGTCGCGGAGCCGACATCATCGCTCGTCGGGGACAGGTGAGTGAAGGTGCCATAAAAAGTCGAAGAAGCGATGTCGCTCTTCATTTACCCCTCACCGGTCGCGGAACGCGGTGGATGGGCGGGTGGTCACTCCCCCGCGGCTCCGGTGGAGCCTGTCGTTGCCTGCGGTCTACCCACCTTTCCCGGGTCCGCACGCGACGCAGGAAGAAATACAGGTATTCCTGTCGGCCATGCGCCGTTTATTTCCCATGTCAGATCCCTCCGGAGCGCCTTCGGGCCCCGTGGACCCGTGGGGTGGTTCTGCCCCCGTGCCGCCGCCTTTGGCCCCGGCTAAGCCAGCACGATACACTGCGGTGCCGCCGGCCCCGGCCTCTGCGCCGCCGCCGTGTACGGCGCCAGACTGCGTCGGACCTGGATTGGTCTATTACCCCCCCGATTCCCATTCCAGGTGGGGAGTTTATCCCATTTCCACGGGCACCTCGTCCTTACCGGCCTCTTGAACAGCTGGTGGACGAAGGGGAGTACTGGGAGGGGTCTGAGGACCCTCTTGCAGCTCAATGCGAGGATGACCCGGAGTGGGAGGGTGATATGGAAGGTCCAGGCGATCTGGATTTCTCTCCACATCCTGGTACACTGTCCCCTTCTTCTGTGGCTACGGAGGAGGTTGGAACTTTTTCAGTGGTATTGCGTAGGGCGGCTGAGGCTCTTAACCTCGAGCTCCCTTCTGTGCATATCAGGACCAATCTCCTGACCGAGGTACTGCAGCCAGCGTCCTCCTCCGCAGAGCCGCTGCTGCCCTTCAATGGCGCACTTACTGACATCCTGTTGAGCACCTGGAACAAACCTAACACGGGGTTCCTGTAGATAAGGGTGTGGCACGCTGCCATCGCCCGGTGCCAGGTGACCCCAGCTTTCTCACACGATACCCAACGCCTCAGAGTCTGGTTGTCCAGGCTTCTGCCTCGCCGAGCGTATTCCCTTTTGCTCCTCTAGACCAGGAATCTAGAACTCGAGCAGTTTGGGAAAAAGATTTTCACTTCTGCCAGTTCCGGGTTGTGGGCGGTGAATACTGCGTGCCTGTTGGGCCGCTATTCACATTCTGTGTGGGACACCGTGGCACAGGTGCTGCCTCAGTGCCCTGTGGAAGCTCGGGCGGTGCTCTCCCAGGCCATTGCCGAAAGGAGAGATGCTGCTAAATTCACTATCCGTTGTGGACTTGACACAACCGATTTCCTCCGGCAGGGCACTTTCCACAACGTTGGCGCTCCGCCGTTATGCTTGGCTCAAAACTACTGGCTTCTCCGGGGATGTCCAGAACACTTTGTTGGACATGCCCTTTGTTGGACATGCCCTTTGATGGCACACGCCTCTTTGGTGACAAGGCGGATAGCACCCTGGAACACTTTAAAGACTCTCGGGCTATGGCCCAGTCCTTAGGGCTTGCCACCACGTGCACCCCCTCGGGTCTGCTTTTCGCTCCTTTCGAGGTCAGGGTCGAGGCGCCCAAACGCGTTCCTTTCAGAACCGCCGGCCAGCGCAGCCGCAGTCTCAGTGCAGCCGCGGTCGTGGGGCCCGCCGTGGTGGGTCCCAAGGCCAGAGGGCGGGTCAATCCACCAACGCACCTGCCACCACCGCCTCAAAACCTTCCTAGTCCGGTGTTTCAGACCCACCAGTCGCAGGGTTCGCCATCACCTCCCCCACTGACGCAACATCACTTCGGACAGGTGGGTTCTGCAGATAGTCCGAATGGGCTACTCCCTCCCCTTCGAGTCTACCCCTCCAGCCATGCCACCTCAGTACCACCGCATGTCGGGGGATCACTTGTCACTTCTCCAGCAGGATGTTGCGGCCCTCTTGGCCAAGGGGGCCATCAAGCGCGTTCCGACGCCAGAAGTAGGTCATGGTTGTTATTCCCACTACTTCTTGGTTCCAAAGCAGGACAAGGACCTACGTCCTATCTTAGACCTCCGTAACGTCAGTCGCTTCCTCCGGAAGGAGAAGTTCAAGATGCTTACGCTTGCACAGGTCTTGTCTGCCCTAGACCCACAAGACTGGCTGATAGCGTTGGACTTGCAGGATGCTTATTTTCATATCCCCATCCTGCCAGCCCACCGGCGTTACCTACGGTTCACGGTAGGCCACAAGCACTTTCAGTTCACCGTGCTCCCTTTCGGCCTTACCAGCGCCCCTCGGGTGTTCACCAAGTGATGGTGGTGGTCGCAGCTCATCTGCGCAGATCAGGGGTTTCAGTCTTCCCCTATCTCGACGACTGGCCCACCTCCTGCATTTGCTGGGGTTTTCCATCAACGTACCGAAGTCGCACCTGATTCCCCCTCAGAAGCTCTTTTCATCGGAGCGGTTCTGGATACAGCGCAGTTTCGGGTTTATCCTCCCGAACAGCGAGCCCGGGACATTCGGGCTATAATTCCTATCTTTTGGCCCTGGTCCTGGGTTTCGGTCAGGAAGACCCTGAGGCTGCTGGGCCTCATGGCCTCCTGCATCCTGCTGATCTATCATGCCAGATGGCATATGCAGGCTCTGCAGTGGGACCTGAAGTTCCAGTGGACGCAGCATCGGGGAAACCTGTCCGACTACGTCCAAATCTCGGAGGGCAGTGCACAGGACTTGCAGTGGTGGCTCACGGACCAGCGTTGGGTCAGCGACAGATCCCTCTCCCTTCCCCAACCGGAGCACACAGTAGTGACGGATGTGTCCCTCCTGGGATGGGGCGGCCACCTGGGAGAGGCTGAGATCAGAGGCCTCTGGTCTCCGGCGGAGTCCAAGCTCCATATCAACCTTTTGGAGCTCAGGGCGATCCTACTTGCACGGAAAGCATTCCTTCCCTCAAGGGGAGAGTGGTGCAGGTGTTCACAGACAACATCACCGCCATATGGTACTGCAACAAGCAGGGAGGGGTGGGGTCGTGGACCCTATGTCAGGAGGCTCTATGTCTCTGGACATGGCTGGAACGTCACGGCATTTCCTTGGTGGTTCAACACCTGGCAGGTACCCTGAACGCCAGGGTGGATGAACTCTGCCGCAGGTGCATGTTGGATCACGAATGGCGTCTTCACTCAGAGGTGGCACAAGGTCTCTTTCAGCAGTGGGGAGAACCTTGGTTAGATCTATTTGCCACCTAAGAGAGCGCGCAATATCAGCAGTTCTGCGCATTGGAGTTTCCAAGGCGGCACTCTCTCGAACACACTTTTTGTCGCGAGTGGAGTTGCGGTCTATTGTACGCCTTTCCGCCTATACCACTGCTGCCCAGAGTGCTGAAGAAGATCAGACGTGACCGGGCCCAAATCATTCTAGTGGCACCGGACTGGGCTTGAAGAGTTTGGTATCCCGAGCTACTCAGTATGAGCGTGGATCCCCCGATCCGACTGCCTCTTCGGGAGGATCTCCAGTTGCAGCAACAGGGGACAGTCCTCCACCCGAACCTGTCCAGCCTCCACCTCGCGTGGAGATTGGGCGGCGACAGTTGATTCCCTTTGACCTGCCTCCTGAAGTCTGTAATGTGATTCTGGCAGCCAGGCGTCCCTCCACTAAAACGGTATACGCCTGTTTGTGGAAAACATTTGTGGCATGGTGCACAGCAAATGCTGTAGATCCTCTTTCTGCTCCTCGTTCTGCGGTCCTATTGTTACTTCTCTCTTTGGCCCAGCAGGGCTCTGCTCTGGGCACTATCAAGGGCTACTTTTCTGCTCGTTCAGCCTTTCTTAGGCTGCCTGATCAGCCCTCTCTTTTCAAGTTCCCAGTTGTCAATAGATTTCTCAAAGGCATTACTCACCTTTTCCCTCCTATTCCTTTTGTGATTCCTCAATTGAACTTGAACCTGGTTCTCACATACTTAATGTGCGCTCCATTTGATCCTCTTCATAACTGTCCTTTGTGGTTATTAACTTTGAAAACTGTCTTCCTGGTGGCCATCACCTCCGCTCGGCGGGTGAGTGAGCTCCAGGCTCTTTCCTGTAAATCTCCTTTCCTGGCGATTCATCCAGACAAGGTTGTGCTTCGACCGCGTCCCTTCTTTCTACCAAAAGTAGTGTCTGCCTTTCATCTCCGGCAAACTGTCACTCTGCCCACTTTCTTTCCACCTCCGCACCCTTCAAGAGAAGAGAAGAGAAGAGGAGAGGCTCCACCGTCTGGACCCAAAACGTGCGCTTTCGTTCTATCTCAACCGCACTCAACAGTTCGGGTGGATGACCAGCTCTTTGTTGGCTACGTGGGCGCCAAGAACGGCCGGGCTGTGCACAAGCGAACTATATCCAGATGGGTTGTCATGTGCATTAAAGCCCGTTACTCTCAGGCTAAAAAGGAACCGCCGGTTGGGCTGCGCGCCCATTCTACCAGGGCAACAGCAGCTACTACAGCATTGGGGGGCGGTGTCCCCCTGCAAGACATCTGTCAGGCAGCCACTTGGGCCTCATTGCATACTTTAACTAAGCACTATTGCCTTGACAGTCCGGTCCGGAGAGACGGCTTCTTTGGCCGTTCGGTTCTCCGTGACTTTCTGGTGTAATCTCACTTCACAGACCCACCACCGGGGTTGGTATTGCTTGGGTATGTATTCTAAGGTAAGGAATCTATCACTAACGTGTCTCTTTCAGATGCACAAGTTACTTACTTGTGTAATGATATATCTGTAAGAGACATTAGTTAGTGATAGATTCCTTACCACCCGCCCCTCCTCCCCGTTCTGCGAACTGTTCTCTAGGGTTCAGGTCATCCCTTTTAGGGCCCTGTGAGACAGTGGGTTTCTGTTGCAGTAAACCCACCCCCCCTTTTTTTTTTGTTGCCAGACTATTGATGCTCTTTGACTTGATGTGCTCTGGGGCCCTGCCAATCAGGACCCCAGGGCCTGTTTTCTTTCCCCAAAACAAAACCCCATTGGCAACCCTGGCCACAGGTAGGTCCCTGGTAAATGGTGCCCCATGTACCCAGGGCACTGTGACCAGAGAAGGCTCTTAAGGGCTGCAGCACCAATTGTGCCACCCTTAGGCTCCCTGTACCTTTTCATAAACACACTGCCTTGCAGGCTGCGTGTCTTGGTGCAGATCAAAAACAAGGAGTCGACATGGCACACATCCCTGTGTGCCATGCCCACAAATCACTGCCCTGGCATACATCAGTCACCCCTCTAGCTGGGTGCCCTATGCCAGTGGTGAGCGTACAGGTGCATGAGCCCTGTACCCCTACAGTGCCCAGGTCCATTGCTGGGCCCTGTAAGTGCAGTGCTGGCATTAAGAGTATATGGTGCTGGGAGGTTGTCATTACGAACTCCACAGAACAATAATGGCTACACTGAAGACTGGGAAGTTTGGTATCATACTTCTCAGCACATTAAACCCACACTGATGCCAGTGTGGGATTTAATGTAAAATGCACGACAGAGGGCATCTTAGAGATGCCCCCTGAAACTCGACCAACTACCAGTGACCTGACTGAGTGGCTGCGCAGGCTGCCACCACCAGACATGTTTCTGGACCCCTGGGTCGAGAGCCTGCCGCTCTCGGGGCCTGAAACAATGCACATCCTGGGACGAGGTGCCAAGCCTCCTCCCCCAGGATGGGCAGGGTTCACGAAGGAGAAGCTTCAAAGGCATGCCCCCTTTGTGAGCCTCTCCCAGACCATTTGCTGCTTTCAGCAACTGGTCCCCACTGGTTCTACCCCCCACTTTGGGTGGGAGAACCGGCGGGAAAAACAAGTGAGGAAGAGAGGTGTGCCCACCTCTGCCAACTCCACCCCTAAGGTGTGGGAGGCGAGGTGAAGCACAACCTTGAGTCCCTGCCATCTTGAGGATGGGGGGACCCAGCCAACCAGGGACAGGCTCCTGCCCCCTCCCACTGGAGAGTAGCAGAATAGGGGGTTTACCCACCCCAGGGAAGGGACCCATTGGTCCCTGCCCTTGACCTACCTGTAATGCCCCTAAATTTAGTATTTAGTGGCACCCTGAACCTTCCTTCCTCAGATCCAGCAACCACAAGAAAAGAAGGACGAGTAGCCGTGCAGAGCTAACAAGAGGACTACGCCCACTGACTTGTCCCCAGCCCTACAGGCCTGTCTCTCATCGAACCTGCGAAACCCCGGCGTGTCCAGCGGCCAGCAACCTCAAAAACCCCCGAGGACCTGCCTGCATTCACTTTCCAAGCCGTTTCTCCTGTGAACACCGGACGTGTTTAAACTGCAGCTTCTGGTGCCAGCCAGAAAAACGCGAATCCAGCACACTCTGCACCCGTCGAGCCCGGCCCGTGTTTGAGTGAACAAACACCGCGATGATGACCCCCCCCCCCCCCCCCCCCCCCCGGCGATCCTGCCCTTAGATCCGGCGACCCCTGACCTGCCTCAAGCCTCCAGACGACGCCTGCAGCCTCAATCCAGAGGACCCGCCCCCTACCACGACCAGAGCAGGTAAGAAAATCCGACGTCCAAAGGCACCCCTGCACCCGACGCCCCACGGCCTTGTGTGCCCAACCTAGCAGTGCCTAACCATCCCTCTACATCCCAACTTACCCCTCTAAGTGGTGGTCACTCCTGGAAGATCCTCGTCCCTGAGCCTGCGGTGTTTCTTTGTCCCGGTGAATCCCTATTGTAATCAACAGGGCACCCGACCTCAAAACAGCACCCTGCCCCCGGCTGCCCCAGCGCCGTTCAGGGTGCCCTTTTTGTGATAACTTGGTCCCCAACTTGCCCTGAGCTTAACCCTAGGAGCTTTGCTCCCACAACCCTGTGGCCTGCTTGCCAGCCGCCATCAACAGGAGCTCCCCTATCCTCCTCAGGATAACATTGGGTCTCAACACTCTGCACCCGGCCATCCGAGTGCCGCTGAGGGTGCAACAGCAGTGCATCACTGACCCTGGAAGTCCCCTGAGGCTAACCCCAGAACCCTATCTCAAAAGACCAATTACTTACCTTGAAACTGATAACTCATTTTTCCTCACAGGATAAAAGTTTTTGTGTCGAATTTTGAAAACTAAGACTATTCCTTAAAAATCGCACAAATAACCTAACTGAATTTTTTCAAACGTTTGCAGGAAAAACTAACTAAAAAGTAACTTACGTGTTAATTGAATTTCCTTCTATAGGGTAACATTGGGGGTTCTTTGTGAAAAAGTTTTTGTCTCATCTTTTGAAATACAAGAATATTCTTTAAAAATCGTACAAACTACAAAAACGTAATTACTTACCTGTTTTAAGTAGATGTCCCAGTGATGAATCTAGGAGTCCAGCATTGGATTACAAAAGTAACGTTAAAGTAACTTACCTGTTAAGTGAATTTCCTCCCATATGATAAGATTGGTGATTCTATGTGAAAAAGTTTCTAAGTGTCAACTTTTGAAATGTAATAATATTCTTTAAAAATCGTACCTCTAACTAAAACGCTTTTTGTTCTGTTCAACTGCCTCTATTTAACTGTATTGATAGAAAACGACCAGTAGAGGTCATTAAAATACCAGAATTGCTTTCTGCTGAGGGATTTTCTTTTTAAAACTTTTCTAGCAACTGCCTCTATTTAACTTTCCTGATAGAAAATGACCGGCAGAGGTCAGTAAAACACCAGAATCACTTTAGCGTTCTCCAGATTCCAGTCCATAGAAATTGTCTTCCACGAGCACCCGTAGAAAATAATATATTTTTCAAATCTTATATTTTCAGTGATATGACCACCGAAGGCCCTGATTTATATTAAAAACAGAGCTTTGGACTATATCATTTCCCGCTGAAAGGCAATATTTCTCTCCATGTGTTCCCATACCTGGTACGCAGTTTGGTGCTTACTTTCCCTCCATGTTCAAGAACAGTTGATATTTCAGCACCCAAGCTAATGTGCTGCATAGCTAAATACATATAAGGTCCCAAAGGCGAGACCGATTGCTATACAAATGCTTGTTGCAATTGTATGTTTCAATGATATGCAAATAAATTGAACTTTTGATTCATATTACTGAACCTTCAATCTCATATTGTATATAGGGTCATCAGTTCATAAACACCAGTACAGCAACAATGCAGTGGCTGATATTAACTTGGATAATGTTTGCAAGAAGGGAAATACTCTTCTGTGGGATTTGGTTCAAGATGATGATGCGGTAAGTTAATTTTCAGAGGTACAAATGTTTGTGCCTTTGCTATGTCACATTACAGCGGTTTCTTCTTTAAAAAATTAGAAATGTCCAGCTAAATTTGGGGCTACGTGGCAATATGCAAAGATCTAAAAATAATCAAGCTGAAAATTGATGGTGCTGTTTTCTCCCTGTTTCTCCAGATTCATCTCTCTGAAGGATTAATTAATGAAGCAGAAAAACTCCTATGCTCCTTGGTTTGCTGGTTTACTGACAGACAAATCAGAATGAGATTTATTGAAGGCTGTTTAGAAAACCTTTCTAACAATAGGTAATGGCCAAAATGTTTTATTAAATACTCGCAATAAAACAAGTTTGCTGCAAATGTTGTAGTTTTACAGCTTGTTTACATACACTCTGTACAATTTCGTGCACATTGTTATCATGGTTAAAAAAACTTTATTTCGGCACTATCTGCATACGCCATATAAGGACATAGTATAAACAACAAAATAAATCAAGAGACAATTCTTAAAATGAACTCTCCAAACGCATTCAAATTAATAATACTGATCGAGTAATTTTACAAACATTCTTTCCCTTATACAGATTTGCTTTACAAATGATAAAATACAATGTATCAGGAGACACTTAGCTATTAAAATTAACACTCCAAGGACCTACAAATACAGCAATTGTAAGACATTGTCTTCAAAATACAGATTGCTTTACAAATAAACGATGCAACACTAAATCAGATCGCTGGAGATATTCCATAGCGTACAGAAAACGCATAGCAGCTTTATGGTTCCTGATGATGTATGCAATTAAAATAAGTTTTAAAAATTGCGTCCTTATATTTGAATAAAACTGACAGAAAAACATGAAATGTAAAGTGCACTGTTTAGAATTTCTGTCACATGGGAACGGAACTGTCATTAGATCCCATTGATTTATGTTCATAAAAGAGACAAGGTGGTGTACATTACTCAACCGTAGTCTAGTCAAAATTTAGCAGTGTTGTGGATTTGTCAGCCAGGTTAAATCCGGTTGAAAGCCTACGAGTAAAGTATAGGACACATATGTTACCTGCCGTTTGTTCCATTACATCAGGCAGAGGCTCTCTTTCTTACCCTTGTGTCTAGCAAGGCAACCTTCATTGCCAACTTCTCTAACTTTAGAATCTTGACCAGGTCTTCAAGCCCAGAGAAACCAAACACTGTTCTCAGGGTCTTGGTGATAAAAAAAGAAAAACACAGCCACAGAATTTTAAGGACCTGATATAAGGTTAGGCGATCCTGTATAATTACCATTGTTAGTTTAGTCTCAGGTTTGGCCCATACAGTGCTCCAGAAGGTAATGGGTTTAGATGACAAGATGTCTTCCAGATGGTTCAACCCTGCTTCCCTATGCATAATGGTGGACGATACCGAGAAAGTGGTACACAACAAACTTGTTAAAAAAGGTGTTTTCCTCAATCGGTTAGAAATTACTAGACGCATGGCCCGCACACCTTGCCATAGGTTGCAGCAGAAAGAACCTTTGCTTTAGAGGGTAACCATCCCTTCAATGGGTCAGCTGCCAAGGTTTCTAGAAAATCTAAACACCAGCTTGCTAACTCTTTTCATCTTAAGCTGGGTATTATGAATATGATCAACCCAAGTGCCCTTTCTAGAAAAAAGCATGCATAAGTAGCAACAGGTTCTTAACCTTGTATATCTGAGCGCCCTCAAGATGGATGATCTTACCTTCTTGGGGGTTTCCCTGCAGGATATTATAAATGTCTTTTATTTTTTCTTTTAAAATTTTCTGAAAACCATCAAATCTGCAAAGGAGTCTATTACTCTCTGCATCTTGACCACGGTCCTTGGCAAAAGTACTGCGTCGTCAACATAAAGGAGCATGAGGACTAAGCGTCCGGCAACAGTTGGCGCATCATCCTGCAGGAACTGTAAAGTGTCATCGACCCCATTTATAAATAAAGAAAATAAAAAGGGAACCAATAAACACCCCTGACATACGCCTCGCCCAATCCTAAAAGAGGGTGACAGTTCGCCAAAAGGGCCAAACCGAACATTAGCTTAAAGATTCTCATAAAGCTGAGCAAGGAGACAGGCAATATCCATGTGAGCCCCATAAGAGAGCAAGGTGTGCCACAGTGATCTACTAGAGCAAACGAGCTAGTGAGGTCTGAAAAACACAGATGAAGTGATCCTGACCTTTTATATTTCCCAATCAAGAGCTCGAGATTTAGACCTCGCTTCACTGTCCCAAGTCCCTTCCTGAATCTATACTGGGCCTCGGACAAAATGATGTGGCCAGTTGCCTAATCCTCGTGTCTCCTTAGGGCGACCCTGCCTAGAGTTTTGCAGAAGAATCTAGAAGGGAGGTGGGACAGTAGCATTTCGGGTCTGCTTTATCAACTTTCTTCTATATAGGCACTATGACAGACTAAGCCCAGGAAGAAAGGAAAATACCCTTAGCTGCCACATTAAAAACATGAGTAAGTATTGGGCCCCACAGATCTCCCATTCCTATAAAGGTATTGGCTGGGATCCCATCAGGTGCAGGAGCTATCCCTTTAGCACACTTATGCATTGCGTCCAAGATTTCATCTACCATGGATACCAGGGGCGAGGTACTAATAGAAATAAAACTCTTGACCAGATTATTTGTTCCCTCACCATCCTCACTATTGAAACCACACAACCAGCTTGCTGAATGACAACATCTTTGAATGTTAAAATGCCCTGCCCATACAATTGGACAGACAGATTTGAATTGCAATAGAAATGCATCCAGGTCCTTTTTTAAGGCTCTTACGACCTCTCTATGCCTAGAGTCAAATATGTTATAATAATTCATAATAAAAATTACGTTCGACCTCCTTAAAATTCAACTGCACAAAGTGCTAATAGGGAGAGGACGTGACCGATCTCATCATCGTGACAGATAGTGTGTTGGAGTTCAGCATCTCTTGCCCGCCTTTCGCTCGTCTGGCCGGGGGCGGAATAACTGGAGTAAACATAGAGGGAAAGCCCTCGATAGACAGCAGAGTCATCTACCATGTTTCTTGGATGCAGATTATATGTGTAGTAAAGGTAATATTAAGCCACTCATAAGCAGATAGCTTATTCTTCAGCCCTGCAATATTCCATGACTCAATATCACATACTCCATTGAAACCTTGTTGAAACATGAGATTAGTTGTGTTGGCCTGGCAGGGGCTCCTGCCTGGTGCCCTACTACAACCTGGGAGGAGGGTAGGCCAAGCGGAGTCCACAACTACTGCTGAAAGCACAGTATGCCAATCTATGTCCTGCACATCTTTCAGGGGATCAAATCTATTTGAAAGTGTAAGGTGGGGATCCAGGTTTTCCACTAAAGGGAATACTGAAATCTTAGGGAACCAAGCCTACATGAGCCAGGGATAGGTGTCTATAAAAAAAAAAACAAGGGGAAGAAGGGATATATTGCCCTCTGCCAAAGGGCCAAAAGCGTTATAGTGTAGGATCTTCCCAGCAAACCTAGGAGGCCTAAAGTTTGTAATGATGCAATCTCCAGCAAATACATTTTTGATAGCCAAATCCAGTTCACCCTCCATGTTAGAAGGATTTGATCTGCGGCGGATATTGAAAATGTTGACCTGGACTTGAGCCAGTGTAGGACTGTGAGAAAGTGGCTCTGTATATACTGTTCCCTAATGGGTACAGGGTGTACAGAGTCCACAGTCCCCCAGAGGCTGATAGAGGTCAAAGTTAGGTATGACCTTACTCTCAAAAGTGGTAGCTTGGTCGAGCAGTAAGGCAGCACCTGAGGACAGTGTAAAGCATTTATTGTACACACTCAGTCAGCAAATGGTTTCACACACTCAATAACTGAACTCTAGGCCAATGGTTTATATATATAAAATATATGCTTGTTTTATTTTTAGAACCACAACGGGAATAAAAATATACTTTTCTCAGAATGAGAGATTGAATATAAATACTTTTGCAATAAGCAATGGATTTTTGTAAACAGTCACAGTTGGTTGCATTAAACAATCCTATTTCCTAAACATAACAATGCATTGAGCTCAATGGTAAATTCAGGTTATGTTGTAATAAATTACTTTTCAGATTACTTTTGGAATTCCAGGTCTGGCTCCTAGATCCAGCTCTGGGTCAGTATTCAGAATCAAGTGATGAAAGTCGACTTAATAACTGTAGTGATTTTTAAATAATATTTAGCTATTTCAAAAGTTAGCACTTAGAAAATATTTCAAAGAAAACATTCAATGGATCTCTATGGCAAGAAATTCAAATTGCAGGTAGAGTACTTTATCGTTACTTTAGTAATCCAGGACTGGGCACCTAGACCCAGGACTGGGGTCCTTATCAAAAACAGGTAAGTAATTTCGTTTGCAGAAATGGTACGATTTTAAAAGAATATTTCAAATTTGCAAAAGTAGACACTTAGAAGAAATTTCACAGAAAAGCAGACAATGGTTTCCTATGGGAGAAAAATGAGTTAGAGGTAAGTATAGTTGTGGACACTTTTCAGAGTCAGGGCTGGGCACCAAGATCCAGCACTGGGAGCTCACCTAGGAGCAGGTGAGTAAATTCGTTTTTGTCACTTGGCTGATTTTTGGTGAATTTTTGCAGTTTTGAAAAGTTCACACTTAGAAGATTTTTGAAGAAAAAGCCAGTCAATGTTACCCTATGAGGAAAATGAAGTTAGCGGTTTTAAGGGTAAGTACTCGACTGGCAGAGTTGAAATTCCGGGCATAGACTCAGGGGTCCCCCAGTGTCAGGTAGGTACAGTTGGTTCACCCTCAGCGGTTTCAGGACGGCCGGGTGCAGAGAGAGTTAGGCCCAATGTTATCCTATGAGGGATAGGGGGGCCTTGGTTGGTGGCTGCTGTCAGGCAAGCCACGCGGTTGTGGGAGCTGGGCTCCTGGTCACTTACTCAGGGCAAGTGGGGAAGTAAGTTAGTGTAGAGAGTGCACTGCCAGGGCCACTCGGGCGGCTGGGTGCAGGGTGCTTTTGAGCCGTCGGGCGCTCAATGGAAATCAATGGGAATGTTCCGGTTTGGAAAAAGGCTGCAAGCTCGGGGACGAGGATGCTTCAGATGCCACCACCACTTCGAGAGGTAAGTTGGGTAGTTGTAGGTTAGGTGGGTACCCCGGGATTGGGCACAGGGGGCCGCAGGGCGCCGGGTGCAGGGGTGCCTTTTGACGTCGGGAATCTTACCCTCTTGTTGATCGCGGTTGGGGTGGCACTCTGTTCTGAGGCTGCAGGTTTCTTCCGGGATGTCGAGGGGGGTCCTTGGGTGCCGGACTCGAGGTCACAGTCGCCGTGGGGTCGTCCTCAGGGTCTTTGTCCACTCCGGCACTGGCCAGGCTTGGCTGGTGCAGAGTGTGTTGGGTCCGCGGTCCCGGGCTGCTGCCAGGGGTTAAAAGTAGGTTTCTTGAGTAGAGCCTCTACTCATGGGAGTCCCAGGGAATCAGAGTTCAAAGGTAGCCAGGTCCTCCGGGGTTTTTGAGGTTGCTGGCCACAAGAGATGCCGCGCTGGAGCAGGAGCAGGTTCGAGGGTCGACAGGCCGGTAGGGCTGGGGCCAAAGCAGTTGGTGTCTTCCTCTTTTTAGCAGCTGCATGGCAGGTCTTTTTTCTTCTTGCTCTTCTTGTAGGTTTCTATCTGGAATCTGGGGAAGGAAGGTTCAGGGGGCCCCTAAATACTAGATTTAGGGGCGTTACAGGTAGGTGAAGGCCAGGGACCAATGGGTCCTTGTCCTGGGGTGGGTACACCCCCTATCCTGCCTCTCTCCTGTGGGAGGGGGGCAGTAGCCTAATCCTGATAGGGTAGGGCCTCCCATCTTCAAGATGGCGAGAGCCCGGAGATGTGCTTCACCTAGCCTCCCCCACCTGAGGGGTGGGGGGGGGCAGGCTGGCTCATCCCCTGTCCTTGTATGGGGTTTCCGGCCAAGCTTCCTGCCAGAGTGGGGGGTTGCAGTGGCCTGGGGAAACTCCAACTGGCGGCATGCCTTTGAAGCTTCCCTTTGCTCATCCTGGGGGAGGAGATTTCTCACCTCACCCAGGATGTGCATTGTTGCAGGCCCGGGAGAGCAGGGGCTCTCCCACCCAGGGGTCCAGCAACGTGTCTGCTGTGTGGCAGCCTGGGCAGCCTCAGAGCAGACGGGGATTGTAGGTTAGCTGTAAGGGGGCATCTCTAAGATGCCCTCTGGGGTGCTTAGTACATTAAATCCCACACTGGCATCAGTGTGGGTTTAATGTGCTGAGAAGTTTGATACCAAACTTCCCAGTCTTCAGTGTTGCCATTATGGTGCTGTGGAGCTCGTGTTTGACGAGCTCTCAGCACCATGTACTTGTAAAAGGCAGCACTGTACTTACAGTGCCCAGGAATGGACCTGGGTACTGTAGGGGCACAGGGCTCCTGCTCCTGTGCCCACACCATAGGTATAAGGCACCCAGCCAGAGGGGTGGCTGACATATGCCTTGGCAGTGTAGGTGATGGGCATGGCACACAGAGATGTGTGCCATGTCGACTCTTTGTTTTGTCCTGCACCCAGACACTCAGCCTGCAAAGGCAGTGTGTGTGTGTGTAAGAGTACAGGGCCTCTAAGGGTGGCACAATGAGTGCTGCAGCCCTTAGAGGCCTTCCCTGGTCACAAGGCCCTGGGTACCTAGGGTACCATTTACCAGGGGCTGACATGTGGCCAGGGTTTGCCAATTGGGAGTTTGTGTGTTTTAAGGAAGGAACATAGGCCCTGGGCACCTGATTGGCAGGAGCCCAGGGCACAACAAGGAAAAGTGCATCAGCATTAGGCAAAAAAAAAGGGGGGGTCACTGCAACAGAAACCCACTTTCTCACAAGGACTTTGTTCCTTAATTGATTGGAAGACTCAGCTTAGCCCTCTGGTGGAGGAGGAACATTTGCCATGATTACTACGTAGGGGCAACATGCGGGGGGTAAATCTTAGAGTTCAAAATCTATGTCCTGACTGATGTACTCCACCGGGGGCAAACCACTACTGAGCCCCTATCACATTTTAACCAGGCACTTACTGGTACCCTGCTGGGGGCCTGTCAGTTGCCAGATTGCTAGGTGCCCCTGGTGACCCTGCTTTTTTGTTTCCGCACCCATCTCCTGAGAGCTTGATGGTGCAGGATTTCACCAGTCACACATCCAAACACTTTCCTGACTATTCCCCCTGATAGGGCGTCCAAGAGACTGGAGACCTTTGGGAAGAGGGTATTTTCTTCCACTAGTTTGACCCTCAGGCCAGTCAGTGACGGTTGCCTGCCGGACCACTATTCCAATGCTGACTGGGATTCAGTTGCTCAGGTCCTCCCAGGTATCCCAGAAAACCTTTGACCTTTACTAACCCAAGCCATACACGACGACTGAGACACTGTCAAATTCTCAATACTTTGTGGCCTAGATATCACAGATTATATTGGGAGAGCCACTGTCACTAGAGTCGCCATTCATTTCCACACCTGGTTGCAATTGATCGTTTTTTCAAGTGATGTCCCGCAATCCCTCATGGACATGCCTTTTGGCTAGACTCGCCTCTTTTGGGATAAGGCAGTTTACAGCCTTGAGCGCTTCAGAGAGCAGGGCCACAGCACTCTTTAGGCTTATCTGCTGCTTCTCACTTGCTGCATCAATCCTACCATTCTATTCACAGTTTAGCAAAAGTACTCCATACCCACAGCCCCTTCAGTCTCAGCAAGGTCCCCAGCCCTTTTTAGGCCGAGGCCATGGCACCCATTGGCCACATGGTCAGGAACAACAGACTAGTCAGTCCACTGCCCCTCCACCCTGCGGCTCTATTTGCTAAACTCCTTTAGCGTCCCTTTTGTGAAGCAGAGCCAAATGGTTAGCAGTAAGATTCAATGATTACTATTGAGCTGGCAGCAGAGGCGCAACTAGAGCCAAATTTCGGGGGGGGGGCGGCTAAGGAAAAATTTCGGGCAGGGGGGGGCTGAATCTTTAAGCAATAGGCAGAGTGGAGCTGCAGGGGCTCTTAGAAGGGGTGAAACAACAGCAAGGCCTCATTAACATGCAAATGGTCTTTTAAAGACCTGTGAACTGCTCGGGTGCGGCTGTGTGTATGCCCGGGAAGCTGTCTCATCCCCGGCTGCCACACACGAGGGGGGGGGGGCTGAAGCCCTTTGAGTCCAATGGGTGTTGCGCGCCTGGCTGGCAGGCCATAACATTAAACAAGTGGTTCCTGCAAATTGTCCAAAGGGGGTACGCAATACCCTCTATGGCCACTCCACAGCACCTGACTTCATCCCTGGAATGAGACATGGAGGGCCACCTGTCCTTCTCACGGAAGGAAATGAAAGCCTTTTTGGCCAGAGGAGGTATCGGAAGAACAAGTTACTTGCCTTTGGTAATGCTTTGTGTTCCTCCTATCCTCTCCGTTCTATGAATTGGACTCTGTTTATTAATCGGATACCAAGTCTAGGATTCTGCACACTGGTCATAAAAAAATTTCTGTTGGAGCTCTGCGCCAGGGGCGCCTCAAACAACTGCGTTGGAGTGGCACCTATATTGGCTCAGCCTGCCATTTCTGGAGCGGAATGCGCCACCTACTGGTGTGCAGAGGTACTGTTGAAAAAGATTCCGGATCCAGCCTGACGCTTGGGGAATATTCAAAAGGTGAGACATCGGAGGTTAAATAGTCTCTACATAAAGATCATTACCGAAGGTAAGCAACTTTCTATTGTTTAGATGCCACCAAATGTGAAAGGGTGGCCCCCTTACCTATGCAACCACCTCAGCATCTGTCTTATGTTCTGTTAACTGGAACATTTGTTGTGATTTACTGTGGGTTAAGTACCACCCTGTTATAATTTTAGCCGAGAAATGTGTTCTCAGCGTTTCCCATTTAGCCTAATGGGTTGCCATACCACTGTCTTTCCTTTCTCAATGCATAGTTGTGGCCCCAGTACACCAGAGGTAAGCAAGAGTAACCCTAACAGTTACTGCTGAGAAACCTCTAACTGCACTGTAAACCAAAGAAAAGAAAGCCCTCACTCCTTCCTTAACACTTTAATTTTAAAAAAACTGCTTTGTTACGAAATTAATTTCTATAGTTTCTTTCTGCTTGGATGATTATGATGTCTCCTCTAGGTGTGGAGGTATTAAGTTGTGGAATATGTAGGAAGAAACCACCAGAATAACACATTATAGTTGTTTGACATCTTTTTTCACAGGCATAATATTGACCTGCTTCTAACCTCCTCCCAGCCTGAGAAGCCTTTTTTTTTTTGTGGTCATCCTGCGCTGTGTGGCAGGGTGAAAATAGGTGCGACTGACTTCAAGGACATTGGGCAGTGTTTTTTGGGGTGTGCTTTTACTTATTGTTTTGGAATCAGTCTTTCTTAGCCATATGGTTCCAATTTGACTCTGTGCAATTGTTTTCAGTCCCTGTTTTGATGATGGGATTTGTTTCACAAGCAAATAACCCCTGAGGTAAAGGCACGCCATGTAAATCTGTCAAGTAAATGTATGCTTCTAAGACGTAATCAAGAGAAAAAATATTAGCAATGACACACATTCATTCTTTCATACCAACCTTTTACTTAATAGCATGCATTAACATTCCGAGTAGGTACTTCCCATTTACAAGACTTCTACTGCACTTCTGTGAATTGTGAGAAGGATGCTGTACAATACTGCTCCCCTGATTCTTATTGTTTTGCATTTTTTATTCTGTTACATATATGCTGTCATACACATCCATGGAAATTGATCTGGGGCTATATATAAAACTAAATATTCCAATTTATACATACTGATTTGTCTCAAGAATATATAATACAATTTATTTATATAGCATTAGACTCATGAAGCATTCAGTGTGATGCAGCTACAGAGCTGCAGTCACTGATGCCCTGTGGTAATTTATTCCCGATCATATATCTTTTAGAGTTAGTCCTCTCCCGGGCAAGATATAAAACTAGAATGTGAAGTGCATATATAGTACAAATATTAATTTTTGTGGGAAATGTGCTTGTTTTTCAGATCAGTAGTAGTGTCACTTCGTCTTCTTCCCAAGTTATTTGGCACTTTTCAGCAATTCGGAAGCAGTTATGACACCCACTGGATAACAATGTAAGTGGAAAATATTTATATCGTTGATGATTAGCACATCAGGGCCTTCAGAATATTTGTCTTCAATAGATGTTTCTGTTTCCACAGGTGGGCTGAAAAGGAACTAAACATGATGAAACTTTTCTTTGATAATTTGATATACTACATTCAGGCTATTAGAGAAGATAGGCACAAACATGCACTGTAAGTATTTCTATTCCTCCTTTGTATAATGGCGTGTAATGTAATAGTTATTTTAGTTGTGTTCCTTGCCTGAATATACTTTGTCATATAGACAGAGTTTCACCCAATCAAAGACACCCATCAGTGCAGCAGACTCCTTTAACAGCAGGCTCCAATGGCTCAGAGCAATAAATTCTTCAGTGGCACCAGGAGGAGCTGGATGTGAGGCAGAATAGACTGTCCATGCACCCCCAAACGGCGAAGGTCTGAACAAAATAGCCTCGGGCCAAACCTAGATAAACATTTTCTCGGAAGAGAACACTAACCGTCGAGGAAAAGCTTGCTTTGAAGACCCTCCCAGCTTCCAAGCGTAAATGACGCAAAGACCCGGCCATCAGCCTTCCTGCAATTCCGTCCTCCTCTTACTCCTCAACCATCTCTACCACCATGACCCCCCTCGCATCACCACCTCCACATTCACCAGATGGTTCCTCACACAATTTTTATGGGGAAGGTAGCCCTTTCCATCCCACCAACCCTTATGATGCCCTGTTTGATCTGGTGCCCTCTGATGCCTTACGGGAAGACTATGATGTTGATCCTACAGAAGATCCAGACCTGGATCACTGTCTGGTACGGGCATTAACCACAGGCATGAGTATATCCTTACTATGTGGTCATTAAAAGGACTGCCACCTTCCACAAGGTGGATATATATACATGTCCTCCATTAAGAATATGATTTTTTTAGGGGAGACCTTGTCTAGGTCAGAGAGAATGGTACAGTATCTCCCCATGCCAAAGATAATGTTAAAATATATCAGACACACCTTCAATGAACCCATTAAGATGCGGATGGTAACTCCACTGGTCACGAGCAAATATAAGCCATCCCCCAACGATCCACCCTAAATCAGGGGTCCCATCCCTCTTGGCTTCCTGGTGGTCTATACTACATGCAAACTGGCTTCTGTTCATGCCACAGGCCATGCTCCCCCGCCCGACAAGGAGAGCAAGAAGGTTTATACTGCTGGAAAGAGGGTAACTGTTGGAGCCACAACTCGCTGAAGGATATCCAACTTGGTCAGCCTCCTCTCCCGGTATGACAGGGCTCAATGGGACAAAATGAAGACGCTAGTTATGCCTCTCCCTAGTTAGAAAGAGGTATGAAGAATTGGTGGCAGAAAGAAAGACCGTCCTCAGTGCCCCCTTCCGCTGTTCCCTTGGCGCTGCCTATACATCTCAAAAGGTTAACACCAGCATCATTATCAGATTCCATGCATGTCTTCATATCTCAGACTTTAAGCCTGAAGTCTAAAAACATTTTCCCAGTCAACCAGTGGCGGACATCTCTTCGGCCTTCAGGTGGACCAGTTGTTAGAAAAAATCAAGAGCAGGAAATCATATCGGACAACTGGGTATTAGTGGTGGTTCTCCATGCCTTCTGCCAAGAAGTTATCACACCTCCTTCCAGCATCCCACCCCGAACCCACACCCTCACCATTACTTTTAGCAGCGAACATCTCAACCTTCTAGAGGAAGAGGTAGAAGCAGTCCTTTAAAAGGCACCATTGGGCCAGGGCTCCCTACCATTGGAGCAAGTGGGTATACCCTTTCTACTTCCTCCTCCCCAAGGACAGGCCCTTTGGGCCCATTCAGGACTTCAGACCCCTCAACTGGTACATCTTCTCATAATACTTCCAAATGGTAACCCTGCAGAATGTCATCCCTCTTCTTCAACAAGGTAACCACATGGCGTTTGACCTCAAGGATGCCTGTTTTTTATATCCCATTTATCTCACCCTCCAACGTTACCTATGCTTTGTAGTAAGTGGCCATCAATATCAGTTCGAGGTGCTTCCAATTGGCATCACTACTGACCCAATGGTCTTCACCAAGTGCCTGGAAGTGGTAGCTGCTACTTAAGTGGGGGGGCATCCACATTTTTTACTAACTTGATTTTTGGTTGATCAAGAGCTTAGGGAAGCACCAGTGCCTAGTCCATATGCAGGCTTCCGTCTCACTCCTTCACAGCCTTAGGTTCACTATAAATGCCAGAAAGTTTAAGCTACAACCTCTCCAAATTCCGCTCTTCTTAGAGGTAGTACTAAACTCGGCCACAGGCAATGACTGCATATCCTGCAAATGGTCCTGGCATTCCAGCAGCTCTTTACCTCTTTTTCAGCGAAATCTTCATCTCAGTCAGAACGTTTATACGCTTCCTAGGAATGCTGACTTCATCATCATAGTACCCCAAGCCCGGCTACATAGGCCCCCTGCAGAAATGCCTTAAAGCCAAATGTCCACATGGGGGGGTCAATTAGAGGTGTTGGTAAAGGCCAGTGCATGCCTCTCTGCAGTGGTGGAAAACAATAACTTGTTAAAGGGTAGGCCTGTTTTAGACCTCATTCCACAAGTTACCAAAGGGCACCATATCAACTGTCATGAGCTCCTCGCATATACACCTTGCCCTTAAAGACTTCCTTCTGCTAATTTAGAGCAAAGTAGTCGTCATGAAGACGGACAACATGACTGCTATGTACTACCTACAGAAACAGGAAATACATCACTCTCTACCCCCCACCCGTTGGTGCAGAACACCTGGCATTGGGCCTTCCACCACAAAATTCACTTAATGGCTGAGTAGCAGGGGTGTTGGACAACGACCTTATGGACCTGCTCAGCAGGATGCATCCACAAGTCCATGAGTGAGAACTCCACGCGCATTGTCCTACTCCAGTACCTTCATTGCTGAGGCGCTCTACAAATAGGCCTATTTGCCATCCCTGAAACTACAAAATGCTAAACCTTTGCCTCTATATAACCATCCCCGCAGTCCATGGACAACACACTACGTATGAACTGGCCAGGGATTTGCTTACGCTTTTCCTCTTCTCCCACTCTTCCATGGTATGCGAGATGCAGGAGACATAAAAGACTCGTCGCAGTAGCCCCCACCTGAGCCAGGGTCAGATCTGACACTCCGAACCCAAACAGCTCCATCCAGTGACTTGGCACCTGAGGTCCAAGAGATTGGCTACCTGCGTCTTCCGTAGGAATGCATGTCCTGTGTAGGTCCTACAAATCTACCTCAAAAGCCTTCTGTGCAGCAAAGTGGAAGAGATTTTTTCACTACTGTTGGACCCCTAAAACCTGCAGTCTAGTGTATCGTATGCTACCTGCTCCATCTCCCAAAATCAGGCCTAGCCTATACCTTCCATATGGCTCCATTTACCAGCCATAGTAGCTTGCATGCAAAACTGTGCATGTTCCTTGCTCTTCTGCGTACCCACGACTAAACCCTTCATTGAAGGCCTAAAAAGCAGGCATTGTCAGATAGATCGTCTACTGCACCCATGCGCGCCCACAAAGCATCACACACATTGACTAAGCATTATTGTGTGGATGACCTAGCCATACAACAGGCAATGGTTGGCCAAACGGTCTTAAGGACCTTATTTCAGACATCTGCATCATTCACACACTAGTCACCACTACAGCAACACATGCTGCTAATGGAAAATGTTACATACCCTCTAAGGATCTGTTTGGAGCGCGTATTGCTGTAGATTCAAGTCCGCCTACCCTTCTCTCCGGATGCATGTGGCTCTCATCACAGATCTCTTTATTTTTTGTTGAGCTTCCTTTAGCATTGCACATGTGCACCATACTGCATTTACTCACCGTGCCATACTACTCTCATCGGCTGTGCGAAAAACATTCGAAGATGACGTTGGTGCCTATGCGCTTTGCCAACTATGGGAAGAGGCACACTATACCTCGTGACTTGAAACATTTCTTTGAAGAAAAATAACTTGCACGTGTCTGAACCCAACACTAGATGGCAAGAGTATGAAGAGCATGTGACTATATGGCACAACACCCTACTAACAGATGCTTACAGGGTAAGTAACATTTCTCTTCCAGGGGATACTCATCAATAGTCATAAGCACTGAATTATCTCCACCCACATGCGGGAACCCGGAGCACATACAAAAATACATATATATGTGTATGTAGTAGAAAAGGAGTACATAGTACGAAATAAATATACACATATACATGTATAACATGAAAAATATGCAGCCCTAAACATATCCAATAGGCTAAGAAGCCAGAGTTGCATGTATTTCTCTAGTATGAAAATAACCCATAAACATATAATGTAAGAGAAGGACATGTACAGTAATAGCATACCGAAAAAACCCCTTTTATTTTCATCAAAGAAAACAGGTAATGGCAGACAATTAGCCTAAAGAAGGCTGCATAAATAAATAACATCCCTGTACAGAAAAGGAAACTGGAACCTCACCTTTAAGGCCTCAGAGACCCTGAGCACTTTGCCTTTAAGGCCTCCAGGAGAACCCTGCTCCCATCATGCACCACAGGTGACAGTTAGGTCAGTTCTTTTTTCCGGCTCCTTCTGTGAGGAACCTGGAGCTTGAGCTTAACTGATTTTGACTTTTTCCAGTCTGAAATTATATTCTAACTACTTTTTTCGATATTTCTTGTTACTGGTGGTATTTATCAGTCTTTTTCTGACTAATTGGTCATTCTTTTTAGTCAAATATGCCACCTTTATATTATAAATGTCCTTCCTGTGGGAAGATGGCCAAATCCGATCCTCATTCGGTCTGCGTCGTGTGTCTACCTGCTTCTCACGACACAGAGACATGCTACCACTGTCGTCAACTTTCAAGAAGAACTTTGACAGACAGAGAGAAGATCAGACTTCTAGGCTTGCTGGAGAGAGGAAAACATCATAGAAGTGGCTCAGAGAGTCATCATTCATCTGGAGGGCCCTCCTCTCCGAGAAAACAGTGAAGATCTGCATCACCAGAAGCTAGAAGTAAGAAAAAACATCACAGCATGTCGTCGACTCCGAGACAAACTAAACAAGTAAGGTCGACGTCGAAGACAAGATCGCCGTCGAGAAGTAAGTCGACGTCGAGACCTACGACTCAAGCAAGATCGACGTCCAAGACCAGATCGCCGTCGAGAAGTAAATCGACATCGAGACCTGCAAAGCAAGTGAGATCAACGTCGAGGACAGGATCGCCGTCGAGAAGTAAGTCGACGTCGAGACATGCTTCGGGCTCGAGGCATGATAAACCACAGTCGATGTCGAAGCGCCTATCGACGTCAATGCAGAGGTTGACGTCGAGATCTCCGCCCCCTTTTTGAAGGTCAGCGTCGAGACACTCGAGATCACCCTCTCGGACCCGTCAGAGGTCTACGTTGAGGGCAGGTTCGATGTTGAGGATACTGCATGAACACCAGCGGTTGACGTCGAAGGGACCGACGTCGAGGACTTCGTCCCATAGATCTCCGCCGTCAAGAATGTCACCTCCACGGTCGCCGCCGATGGTGGTTCATTCTGGTTCGACGTCGAGGCGTTCGATGTCGAGGGACAGGCAAGTTGTCCATGCGGAAGGCTTAGAAATATCAACGTCTAGATCACGGCGCTCGACGTCGAGGGAAACTTCTTCCTCGCCGGGTATAACTATCATTCAAGTTACACCGGAGGGCTCTCCAATGAGAAAATCAACTCCTATCAGCATGTCACCCAGGTGGTTGGAGGACATTAGACACTGGAAGATCCAACCCAGACCTAATGAGAGACCTCTTACCATGGGATGCTCAAGACCTCCTGCTAGTAGGTCCACAAGGCGTTCCAGATCTCCATTAAGACAGCGCTTATGCTCAAAAGAGCGCTCAAGGTCCCGCCGATCACATACGCCAAGGAGAAGACAGAGGTCTCCTACAACGACCGCATCAACAAGGTCATCGTATAGAGACTATTCTCCTACTATATCTTCAACTCCACCATCCAGGGTTTCCCCTGTTGATGATATTGGGACATTCAACAAGGTGCTCTGTAGAGGTGCCAACAAGTTCAACATAACCATGTCTATACCTCAGGTTACTACATCCATTATATTTGAAACTTTACACCATCGGGCTTCGACAAAGCCTGTGCTACCTTTGGTGCCAGGATTGTTAGAGCCTGCGATGAAGACTTTTGACACCTGCCACAGTGGGCTTGGGTCCCTCAAGAATTTCAAAGAAATACAAAGCCCCAGACCAAGAGCCCTTGTTTCTGCGGTCTGACCCTCCACCGGATTCCCTTATAGTCGCTGCTGTCAGGAAAGCACATTCCAATACTTCTATGTCATCTGCTCCTCCAGAGAAGGACAGCAAAAATATGGATTCTTTGGGACGGAGAATGTGCAGTACGTCAGGATCCGTGATGAGATTTTCTAGTGCAGCTGCTCTACTGGGGCGATATGACCGATCTTTATGGGACTCTTTAACAAGATTCACAGGGAAATTACCCAAGGAAGATCAAAAGGATTTCCTAGAGATTGTGCAGTAAGGTGACCTGGTTGCTAACCAGATCATTAGTACAGTGACCGATTCTGCCGATTTGGCAGCTCATTGATGCACATGGCATTTGTTCATGAAGATCAGCATGGCTTCGTCTCACGGGTCCTAAACCCGATGCTCAAAGAAAGATCGTTAATCTGCCCTTTAATGGATCATCGTTGTTTGAGTCACATGCGGACGTCGAAATGGCAAAAATGAAAACTGAGTTAGATACTCTCAAGGCTGTAGGCCTTGAAAAGAAGAAGGAATTTCATTGTCGCTTTCGTCCCTATGACAAACTCTCTTTTCAACAGCGAGGTCAATCCTCTAACTGGTCATCGCAGAGCCAGGGTCAAACGCAACAAAGGTCCCAGTTCCAGCAACGTAGACCGGGATGCGGCAGAGGCGGTAACAAACAGCAGTCAGCAGCACCAAAGCAGCCACAGAAGCTATGAGGTGTGTCTCCCTCCAAAGCTGTTGTCCACTCCGGTGGGAGGAAGTGTTTCTTTACATCTGGATGAGTGGAAATGTATAACAAAAGACAAATGGGTCATCAACATTGTTCAAAATGGCTATCTTCTCAAGTTCAAAACTCCTCCTCCATCTATACCTCCGAAAGGCATTTCTCACCGCGACCAACAGTTGTTACAAAAGGAGGTAAACACCTTATTAAACAAACGAGCTATAGACAAAGTTCCCGCTCCTCAAAGAAATCAAGGACTCTACTCTTGTTTCTTCCTTGTACACAAAAGAGGCCCCACCACAGAATACAGGCCTATACTGGACTTGACACTGTTGAACAAATACATTTGCAGAGAGAAATTTCGAATGTTAGCACTCCATCAAATTTTCCCACAGCTTCATCAAGGGGATTGGATGTGCTCCATCGATCTACAGGACGCATACTTCCACGTACCAATATCGAAGAAACATCGCAAATTTCTACGATTTCGAGTGTCTTTTCAACATTACCAGTATTCAGTTCTCCCGTTCGGGCTCAAATCAGCTCCCCAAACATTCTCCAAATGTATGGCTGTGGTGGCCGCCTTCCTCCGCAAGCAGAAAATATTCATATATCTTACTTGGACGACTGGCTCCTGAAGAGCTCATCTCCAACTCTACTGCAGGATCATCTCTCGTGCTGCCTTCAGCTTCTCCACAACTTGGGTCTTCATGTCAATTTCAAGAAATCCATACTAAATCCAACTCAAACGATCCATTACCTAGGCTCCTTCCTGGACACCGAAAAAGAAAGCGTGTGTCCTTCGGAGGAGAGGTTGTCATGAATCCAAGGAAAATGCCTGACCCTTCTTCACACGCATCTCCCGACAGTTCAACAGGTGTCATCACTACTGGGATCAATGGCGTCGTGCATCTTTATAGTACCAAACGCACGATTACACATGCGTCCACTACAACAGTGTTTGGAGGAACAGTGGATGCAAGTATCAGGGCGCTGGGAGGATCATCTAATTCTCCATCAATCAGCCAAGGACTCCATCCGGTGTTGGATGAAGCGATCGCACCTGATGAAGGGAGTCCCTGTCCACCAGGACCCTCCAACCCAGACTTTAGTCACGGACGCTTCTCTCCAGGGTTGGGCTGCTCATATGGGCCCTCTGCAAGTACAAGGTCTATGGTCCGACTCCGAACACAGCTACCACATCAACCTGCTAGAGTTGAGAGCCGTACATCTAGCTCTCAAGTCCCTGTTTCCGTCGTTCAAGTCTCGCTCCATTCTAATCCAAACGGACAATACGATGACGATGTATTATTTGAACAAACAGGGAGGTACCTGATCAAGAACACTCTCCATAGAGTCTCAAATCATATGGAACTGGCTTCTAGCGAGAGACCTGTCAGTAGTAGCCGTTCATCTACCAGGCACTCTCAACTCCCAGGCGGACTTCCTCAGCAGAGACTTAGTCGAAGCCCACGATTGGGTTCTCAACAACGAAGTCGCTCACAGCATCTTTTGAGAATGGGGAACGCTAGACTTCAACCTGTTTGCAGACACAGTAAACGCAAAATGCCCCGTTTTCGTATCCAGGTTTCCCCAGCGAGGATATCAAGGGAATGCCTTTTTGCTCGAATGGTCTCAGAGCTTACTGTACGCTTTTCCACTGATCACGTTGATACCAGTTGTAATCAACAAGTTGTACAGGACCAACTCCAGGATGATCCTAATAGCCCCAGAGTGGCCTCGCCAGTGGTGGTTTCCGGACCTCCTTCAACTATCGGAAGTGCCACACAAGAGTTTGCCATGCTGCCCAGATCTCGTATCCAAACGGGCAGGGAGAGTATTCCACCCCAACCTGTCCTCCCTCCAGTTGACAGCATGGCTCCTGAAGTCATCCAATATGGACACCTACAGTTGAATCCAGACTGTATGGTTATTCTCAAAGAAGCGAAAAGACCTTCCACAAAGAAATCGTATTCCTTCAAGTAGAAGCGGTTCTTCCTATGGTGTGTGGACAATGGAAATGATCCCATCCGGGGTCAGGAACAGGTGATTTTACCCTACTTGCTGCATTTGGCTAGATCTGGTCTTCAGTTTGCTTCTATCAAAGTCCACCTTGCAGCAATCACAGCATATAGGAAGTCCCCCAACCAGACTAATTTGTTTAGAATTCCGGTGGTAAAGGATTTTCTTGTGGACTTGAAAAAGGTTTACCCACCAGTCAGGTCTCCCTCTCCTCCATGGGAGCTTAACATTGTGTTGACAAAGTTGATGGGGGCTCCTTTTGAGCCTATTCATAAAGTTTCCTTATAGCATTTAACATGCAAAGTCGCGTTCCTGGTGGCCATTACATCTGCTCGTAGGGTGAGTGAGATCCAGGCTCTTAGCTGTAAGGAACCTTATACTGTGTTCCACGCTAACAGAGTAGTTCTCAGAACACATCCTAGCTTTTTGCCTAAAGTAGTCTCGGACTTTCACATTAACCAGACTATCACTTTACCTACCTTTTTTCCGAATCCTTTGAATCCTCCAGAAAGATCTCTCCACTCCCTAGATCTCAAGAGAGTTCTGAAGTTTTATTTGGACAGAACAAAGACACTGAGGAACTCAGAACGTTTATTTATTAACTATGGTCCTGTTAACACAGGTTCTGCAGCTTCCAAAAGATCCATTTCTAGATGGATAGTTTCTTGTATTCTTCTGTCATACCAATTGGCCAACAAATCTCTTCCGGGGAAGCCTAAAGCCCATTCCTCTATGGGAAAAGCTTCTACCACGGCTCTCCTGAGTAATGTCCCCATGGCAGAAATTTGTAAAGCAGCTACATGGCGATCAGTTCATACCTTTACTCGCCACTACTGTTTAGATGCTGACACGCAGGCAGATGCTCAGGTTGGGCAAGACTCACTGCGAAACTTGTTTGCTAATACTGTTTAACATGTGTACGTCAATTTAGTTCGCTGTTTTTTGCTCGGAAGTGGGTATGGGCTTGCTACTCTATTCAGTGCTTATGACTATTGATGAGTATCCCCTGGAAGACAAGGATAAGTTTCTTACCTGTAATCCTAGTTCCCTTCCAGGGGTATACTCATCAAAGTCATAAGCAACCCTCCTGTCTCCCCGGACGAGCATTAACAGTTTACTCGTTATTCTTGCATCTTTGATGCAGGTTCCTACAGGTCCCTTATACCGTACAAAAGAACTGACCTAACTGTCACCTGTGGTGCATGATGGGAGCAGGGTTCTCCTGGAGGCCTTAAAGGCAAAGTGCTCAGGGTCTCTGATGCCTTAAAGGCGAGGTGCCAGTTTCCTTTTCTGTACAGGGATGTTATTTATGCAGACTTCTTTAGGCTAATTGCCTGCCATTACTTGTTTTCTTTGATGAAAATAAAAGGTTTTTTTGCGGAATGCTATTACTGTACATTCTCTTACATTATATGTTTATGGGTTATTTTCATACTAGACAAATACATGCAACTCTGGCTTCTTAGCCTATTGGATATGTTTAGGGCTGCATATTGTTTGTTATACATGTATATGTGTATATTTATTTCGTACTATGTACTCCTTTTCTACTACATACACATATATATGTATTTTTGTATGTGCTCCGGGTTCCCGCACGTGGGCGGAGATAATTCAGTGCTTATGACTTTGATGAGTATACCCCTGGAAGAGAACTAGGATTGCACATACGTCCTCAGCTAGGGAAGGACTAGGAAAAGAATGGTGGAATCAGAGTATTGAAAAGCTCTGGTAAAAGATCAGGGTGTAAAGATAGAATATCGGTGGGTTCTGGTAAAAAAAAAAACATTTTTTAAAGAAAAAAAATCCCTCTTTCTTTTGTTATTTTAAATACGTCCAATTAGAATTCAAGTTCAAGCTTAGTTAAATCATTGTGCTTAGAGACCATGTTTGATGTCTCCATTTAAGTGCATTTGGTTAGAAAAGCAGATTCTTCATTATAGGGAATTTTGAATATGTCCTGCTGCGCTCCAGAATGACCTCCACACCTTCTCTTCCCCTTGTATCTTAATTATCAGGGTAAATGATGAGAAACAGTCTGAGGTGTCAAAGCCAATAGTTGTCTAAATATTGGCACACACTGCTCACAAAAATGTAACTCATGCTGTGCAAGATTGTTGCAGCAATCCTGTTTGCACTTTAATATCTCAGCACATAAGGAAAGGGGTTCTAAGTTTATGAATGGAAGTCTTATCATGGTTTGGTAAAGGCTATACCCCCCTGCCGTTTGACTTTTTACTCACTTGCCTTATGACTTTACTCAGTGGCTCAATTACACATGAGTCTGCTGGTTGTGCTTTGTTGTCTCTTCTCATGTTCTGCAGTAGAGGCTAGGCTTTATTGTCTAGGATACAGACATAGTGCCCATTCAGTAATTGAGGGGGGGAGCACTGCTTCTTCATATTAGGTTGAGGGGAGACTGATGGTTGGTGGTAGCTCATTTCCATCCTGTCCTGTGCCTTTTTATACAGGCCATTAAGGAACATAGGGCCTACTGGCTCCTAACCCTAAAATGTATCACTTTTCACTTCCTACCAGACCCAAAAGCCCCAGACATGCAATCTTTTCTGATTGTTTAAATGTTCGCCTTTCAAGTTAAGCCTACCTTTTAATTTTACTTAGTTTTACAATAGTTTTTATCATTTTGGATAAGCACAGGCCCCTTGGATTCGGTATTTTGTTACTCATCTAGACCTTGAGACCACTCTGTGCGCCAGACATATCTGATGGAGACTACTAGCTGCAGATTTCTTACAGTCCCTCTGTGCGACGGTAGGTGGCATTGATTGGCTCTACGTCTGTGCCTTCCTGCCATATGTGATATCTGCAGTGCCTATATAGTTGCTACCCCAGCGCCTACATCAGCCTTTTCTCGGCAAACAGCACAGATCAGGAGAGCTACCATTTTTTCAACCCTTTCTTAAAATTCAGTCTAGCTAAATCTCCCAGTGTGCAATAGGGATGTCACCTAAAAAAAAACCTGTGCATCCTGTCATGGGAAGAAGTCTGTGTCAGACCCCCACCTGGTTTGGCCCTGTAGCCGGACCATGATTCCAAGGCTTCTCCCAACTTTCGAACAATGAGCTGTATGACTGTGTGGGAGCGCTCCCAGAAGCTCTTGGTTGCCCGACACCAGTGAAATGTGCAGCGCTCCAGGTTCTGCACAGCCATTCCTGATAGTTATTTTCGGGTGAGTCCCACAAAAAATCTAAAAAGTCTATAAAATCAAAGGCTCTTTGTCTTGGCCTAGTCTTCAGACGAGGTGTGGAAAAAAAACAACAAAAAAAAACGCCACACATCTCGGCCCTACTCCCACATGTCAGTCCCAGAGCTTGAGTCTGGGTCTGCTCCATGCCACCCAGAATTTCTTATTGCCAGAGCGACCCCACCTCCCTAACAGAGTTTTATGAGGCCTTGCACCTCATATTTGGGTGGGTCAACCCTTCTGGAGTGCCTTTAGACCCCCACGGGTTCAGGAGATGCCTCCACTAGATTCCCACTGGCAGATTCGCCCTCAGCGCCAGGCGGGATCTATTCTTGGATCTGGATCAGCTCCGGTTGCAAGACCACAACCTTTCCCAGAGCCCCTTCCAGTGGCGCCATTCTTGGCATCATCAATGCCCTTGTGATGTGCTGAACCCATCCTTATACCCGACTCCGCTACAAAGCTAGACCGCCATGTCCTGGCATTGATTCTGGCACCAGCCGGAACATGACCTTCCAAGTTGGAGACAGTGCCATACTTTTACTGATAGGCCCTATGGGGAGTACAATTGGGGTGTATCTGAGGATCCTTATGGTTAACCCGACGTCATTTGAAAGCCTGAGGATAACTGTTAGGAACAAGCGGAAGCCAGTGTTCTAGACACCGTTCCAGACTCTGGCTTAGTATCTCCTCCTAGTGTGGCTACAGAGAAAGCGACTTAGTTTGCCATGTTGGTGAGGAGGGCGGCTGAGGTCCTGAAGCTTACGCTGCTCTTTGTGGCTATCAAGGCAAACCTTTTGACAGAAGTGCTTCAGCTGGAAGTTGCCTCAACAGAACCACTTCTCCCCTTTAATGAAGCCCTCACTGATGTCCCGCTCATGGCATGTGCCAAGCCCCGCACAGAGGCTCTGGTGCACAGTATGACTGCCCGCCTCCATCGCCCTGCTCATGGGAACCCAGCTTTCCTCATCCAGCAGCCCTCCCTGGAGAGTGTGGTTGTCCAGGCCTCCACGTCCAAAGTCAACCCTGGTGCCTCCCCTACCACACCACAAGATAGGGTATCCAGTATTTTGGACACCTTTGGTAGCAGGGTTTTCTCTTCCACCAGCCCTGCACTGTGGTCAGTAAGCACCGTGTGACTCTTGGGCCTTTATTCTCATGAAGTTTGAGATTTTGTTGCACAAGTGCCGTCCATGGTCTCTGAGGATGCCCAAGCTACCCTGTCCCAGGCTATTGTCGATGGCAGTGAGGCAAAAAAGTTCACCAGTCGCTGCAGACTGGATATGACCAACTCACTAGGCAGAGGAATTGCTTCATCAGTGGCACTCCTTCGCCACGCCCGGTTAGGGTTTATTGGCTTTTTGGGAGGCATTCAGGCATCCCTTAGGGACATGCCCTTCGATGGCACTCGGCTGTTTGGTGATGAGGCAAATTTGGCGCTCGTGCTATAGAAGCCTAATTGAAATAATAGCAATTCTCAGTCAGCACATATGATAAAGAAAAAGTATTATGGAAGACAAGATAATGCAAATACGTGCAGCTCGGAGATAGTCCACATAGCCGTTGAGTGTCCAAAGAGGAAACGTTTCTGACAGCTTTTATTGGTACAAATCACAAGAGAAAATGCGTGACTATCCATGGAAGTGTATTCATTAAAGGTACAGGATTACAACACCTCTGAAGAAATTAAGCAAAGGGGCGGCTTCTGCCCATCAGTAGTCTCAGCAAGTTACACAAGCATAGAATACTAGGCTAATCAAAAGAGACCAACACTGCGTGATACCTACATGGTCTGAGATGGTGTGACCTGTTGCTACCCACGTGTCCTGAGTATGTGACAAACTGTAGGACTTTGCATTCTATATTAGCCTTAGTACTTTTCCATAGAAATGATTGCAATATCTAGAACGTAACAGGGTTGTTTTTAAATATGATGTGCTGAAACACTTGCAGCTAAGCTAGCATCCTGTGCTGTTGTAATGGAAGTCTTGAGCATGCCTTGCGTTACTAGAGCAGCTTTACTTTGTGCCATGGAAAAGTACAAGCATTGGTCTGCAGATTTTATGTCAACTTTGCGGGTGCCTGAAAATTTTGACATTTGGTATCCACTAAGAAAAGACGGTTTCCACATTCTCCCATCTGATACCAAATCACTAATTCGTATCATGCCTCATCATCATCTCTGTCCCTTCATAACTCCAGTCAGCCCTAGACTTGTGGTGTTTGTGTACCTCGGATTTTGGCACACAGCATGCACAGCTTGATGCAAAAAGCTGAAATGATTGCTGGGCAAACTTGGGTCATTATACAAAGGGTGATCAGTGCTGCTATCCGAATCGTAATGCCATAAATACCCTCACTCCCACTATAATTGTCCCTGTTACACACTTTGCTTTACTGTGCTACTTTCCATAGTTCATCTTATTCTTATTTTATGTTGTCACATCAAGAGGATCAATGCAAAGTCTCTTTCTCTGCCTCTCACTCCTGGTCAACAAAGTTCATACTCAGTCTCTTTCAGTTACAGAAACAGCTCACAGTTTGTTGCACAATTATTTAACAGTCCAAAATACTTCCCTAACCCTTCTCTCTTCTTCTGCAGAAAGATCCCTAATTTTATTCTATTACCACTCTGACCTATGTTACCTTCTTTTTAAACATTGATATACAATCCACAGTTCAGGTGACATCCCTTATAAGATCAGAGCCTATATCATCAATGACATGTAAAATTTCAAGACGAATTTCTGAAATCTGATCTTGTGGCTGATACCCAAAAGTCTGGATCGAAAGATCTTGCATAATCAAACTTCTCAAGCACTCCGTATCGGTGGGTTTGGTGCAGTCATTGTCAACACTCCATTGGCTTCTACCCCAGGGACCAACAGTTCAATCTCAATTATCCGTTCTGAAGCTCTACGAGTCACTCGTCTAGACCTCAGCTTCCCAAACCTCACTGTTCCCAGCATCAGTAATCCGATAGGTTCGCTCCTGGTGCAATGTAACTCTCACACGGTACTCTTGCTCTCCTCGACCTCCTCAAACCCCCTTGTGCTTGCTCTGTGTCACTCAGTTCTGATTCAGACATCTCAGGTACAGGGGCAAGATCTCTTACACATGCGAGCCTCTAATTTTGCCTCTTCTGTCTCACAGCCTGTGGAAGCTATTCCTAGAACCGGCCACAATATCGTTGTCAGCACTACTGGCCACTTTCTTTCCACTTTCCTTGTTCTTGACACTGTCCTAACCGTTGTCAAAAGTTCTTGGAGTTGGAAAACTTTGCAGTCTCTGTGTGAAGCAGTTAGTCTTTGTATCTAACTAGCTGGTCCTGCGCTGCTTTTGAGACAGGCGCCAGCAACACTTTCAAAAGAAATCGTTGGTGCTCCTGTTGTGTACCGTCGGAGGTCAACGTAATGTCATTGAGCACTAGAAGAAAGTGTAGGCATCCTTGGAAAGATGATATCTGAAGGCCTGGCCTGCTGTGCGCAGCAGGGATCTGCCTCTGTCAAATTAAGCTTGCTGTTGGAGGCCTGGCCTGTTGTGAGCAGGAATCTGCCTCTTCTTTAGGTCTTACTTGCCTTTTTCTTTCCTGGAGCAAAGGTTGTACCTGCAGTGTGCCTTGGATGCAGCTGCTGGTGCAGGTGGAGCTTGCCCTCCTTGCTCCAGCCCTGCAGTTTGAGCTTGCCCTCCTTGCTCCAGCCCTGTTGCTTTCTTGGTGTGGGAGCTGTGGATCCAGGACTTCAGCCCCTCACACTTGTTGGCTGTTGCAGTCATCACGAGAACCTGGTAACGGTCTTTCCACCTTGGCTGGGGGCAGTTTCGTTTGGTGTGGGCTTTTATCCAAACCCAGTTACCTGTTGCAGGTCGTGTGACGTGGGGTCGCTGCTTCTGAAAGAGTCTGCAGGACCTGGCGATGAAGATAACACAATATCTGAAAGAAACTGTAGTTATAGATTCCTTATCTTAAAATTACCCCGAGGTGTCAGACTGGATCCAAAGTAATTTTTTCATAGCAGTACCCCTGCGTGCCGTTATGTGGCGTCGGTCGACTCCGCGTTCGGTTTCATGGTCACCGGGATGATGTCGCGGTGTCTACTTAGATGCCGGCCCTACGTGCTCACGTCCGTGCTTCCTTTTCCGCGCCAGCCAGCGAAAATCCAGAGAGAGCGTGCCCCTAGTCACTTTTTGACCAACTCTTTTTCAATTTTTGTCAACATCTTTTTTAGTCTTGCGACTACTGGTGCATGAGGGGTGTCCAGTCGGCGCGGTTTCAAGCCCTGTGACTCCTGTCGCAAGTTGATGTCCGTCACCGATCCGCACCTCGTGTGCCTTTGTTGCCTGGAGCATGACCACAACCCGAAGTCGTGCTCCGACTGCTGGGCCCTGAACCTGCTGTCTTTGCGAGACTGAGCCCGAAAACTTTTGGAGGCTCCGCAGTCTGCTCCGTGTCATTTGAGGTCCCGGTCGAGGGGAAGGTCGTGGAGCCATCAGCATTCATCATCGAAGTCTTCGCACTCATCGGGTAAGTCGAAGCACAAGAAGGTGGTGACGGACGTGACGCGGGACCTGGAGCTCAGTGGGACGATTCCGCACTCCACCCCCCCCCCACCTCCTTTCCGGGAGCATCCCCTGCCCAGCTTTGTGCATTTTACAAAGCCCTCCACTCCATGTTTGGGCAGCCCGGCGGACCTGCAGACTTGGCTGGAGGCTCTAAGCCTTCGATGCTGGCGGCTCCGGCCTCTGCGCCCCAGGGCCTCCATGGATCGAGGCCTGGATCCAGATCCGTGCCGGTCGACCTCATCGTTCCTTGCCCGGCGCCGATTCCAGTGGCGACTCACCCCAACGCCGGTTGCGCCCCCAGCTGGCATCAACGTCAGCCTCACCCCGACTTGGACATGGCGCCGGACCGACCTCTGAACCGGCGCTCTAGGGAACTTTTGTCCCACTGTTCATCCTGGACGTTCCCCACCACCCTGAATGGCAGCCAGTGGAGGGTGAGGAGGACTAGGAGGGGTCTGTTGACCCTCTTGCCGACCAACTTGAAGAGCCAGACTTGAGAGAGGAGTTAGGTGATGCCAGTGGACTCGATACCTCCCCAGACCTTGGTGTGCTTTCTCCTCTTACCGTGGCTACGGAGGAGGGAGCCTCCTACGCTGTGGTGTTGCGTAGGGTGGCTGAGGCCCTGGGCCTCGAGCTTCCTATGGTGGCTGTCAGGACTAACCTCCTGACTGAGGTGCTTTAGCCGGCAGCAGCCTCTTCGGAGCCCCTGCTGCCTTTTAATGAGACCCTCGTTGACATCCTTCTGGGCAATTGGTCCAAGACCTTTTTTTCCTCTCCCAACATCTCAAAAGGCGCATTCCCTACAGCTCCCCCAGTTAGGGAATCCAAGAAGCTGGACCATCTTGGGAAGAAGATGTTATCTTCCGCCAGCTTAGGACTGCGGTCGGTGAGCACCGCATGTCTCTTGGGCCGTTACACACCCACTGTGTAGGACACGGTTGCACAAGTGCGGTCACAGTGCCCGGGCCGTGCTCACCTGCGCTGTTGTAGAGGGTTGAGACGCAGCGAAGTTCACCATCCGGTGTGGGCTGGATACCACCTACTCGCTGGGTAGAAAGATTTCAACGTCAGTAGCCCTGAAGCGCTATGCCTGGCTGAGGTCCACTGGCTTCTCTGGGGATGTCCAGTTGACTCTTTTGGACATGCCTTTTGATGGCCGTCGTGTGTTTGGTGACAAGGCGGACAATGCTCTCGAGCGTTTCAAGGACTCTAGGGCTACAGCCAGATCCTTGGTCCACGCTGCCACTTCTCGCGTCATGCAGTCTGCCTTTCACCCCTTTCATGGCTGCGGAAGGGGTACACTACAACATTCTGCCCAGAGCCACAGGCCTGCACAAGCTACCCAGCCTCTTCGCAGCTGGTGATGCGGGACCCAGCATCGTGGGTCTGGGGGCCAGCCGGCGGGCCAGTCCACCAATGCTGCCCCCCCGCAGCAGCCTCCAAGCCTTCCTAGTCCAACCTTTCAGGGCCACCAGTTGCCAATGGGCGGCAGGATCCGCCATCACTTCCTCCACTGGCGCATCATCACGTCTGACAGGTGGGTTTTGCAAATAGTCCAAAGGGGCTACTCCCTCCCCTTCAAGACTACCCCTCCCTCCATGCCACCAACACTCCATCGCATGTCGGAGGATCATTTGGCCCTTCTAGTCAGGAAGTTACGACTCTCTAGGCCAACAGAGCTATCGAACGCATCCCTATGCCAGAAGTAGCTCGCGGGTGCTACTCCCACTATTTTCTGGTACCCAAGAAGGACAAAGGCCTGCGTCCTATCTTAGACCTCAGGGACATCAACAGATTCCTCCGGAAGGAGAAGTTCTAAATGTTAACCTTGGCTCTGATCTTGTCTGCCCTCAACCCTGGAGACTGGATGCTAGCATTGGACTTGCAGGACGCTTACTTTCACAGTACTGGGGAGATAGGGATGGGGTTGGGGGACCTTTGGATGCCATCACTCTGGCCCTTACAATGTCAATTGACAACAGACGTACCATGAAAGAAGACATAAACATAAATGTATGAGAAAAAAGAAATGAACATCTCTTCATTGACGTTCTGCATCTGAAAATGAAAATGTTAGGCAACAAACCATTGCACCAAATCCATTAAAGCGCAAATATACAAAATAACACTTCTCTTCGTCTATTGTTAAATGAACTTTGAACAAACTATAAGTCGTAACAGTATTTAACCAGGTTGTGTGTTCCAGTCCTGTTCATAATCACAGGAAACTGTTGCAGTGTGTGTTTTGGTCTTGGCGCAAGTGACGCATCAGAAATAGTCTAAGTTACTGAATCTGCGGCTAGAGTGAGTCTGTACCAGAAACTGTGTTACTGAAAGTAAGTAACTTGTTCTTCAAGACATTTTGAGGTACAAGACCTTGGCTGTTCACTTGAAGACCATAACCTAGAACAGAATCTGAATACTTTGTGCTGCTCCGGGTAATTTGGTTGTCAAGTAAGTGTGCTGCTATACTAGAGGCCGTGTGATCCCATTGTAAATGACATAATCGTTCCAAGTAACTGATGATTGCCCAAGGACCCATAGAATAGGTCTTGCACTAAAAGAGTGACTATATAATGAGTAATAGGGCCGTACTGGCCGTAGAGGGCACCGGGCATGTTCCCGGTGGGCCGATAGGATGGGTGCCGGTTTTAGAACGGTCGGGGCGGTTTCTGTTACTGGGGGTCAGTTTTGCAGCAGTGCTGCAAAATCGGCACCCTGTAATAAATATGCTGCACAGCAGCAGTATTTTCCACCACTTCACCCCCATCCCCCCAGCCGGTCCGATCTAATTGCCAGGGCTGGTTTGCGGTCCCATTCCGGCCCTGGAATCGGGAGATTGAGTGTAGGAAGCTGGCTTTTTATGTATTGGGCCAATGTCTGGGCACACCATGCACGCAAGTCCACACAATTCTTATTGGCTTACATTGATTATCCCGAGTATTGTATTTGTGGTAGTGTGGTTGAGCAGCTTAGGCTTATCAGAAGGGAGTGTTAAGCATTTGTTGAACAATAAATGATACACACACACTCAAGAACAAATTTGAGGCCAATTAAAAAAAATAACACTGATTTTTATAATCTTTTAGTCACCAAGATCATCGATATCAGTAAGTTGTTTCGGAGTTAAAACACAGTAAAATAGTCATATAATGGTTTTTGAGGTATGAGCCTCAAACTCAATATGATTATTCTGTTGGAGGAAAGACATACACTGTATACATTAACTTCAAGCGGTTGTAGAAGGTGCCCTTTAGGACTTGCGGTGCTTGGGGACCAAGATCCAAAGAATCATCAACAGTTCTGGTTTACCTGCCGTGGTATGTGTGCAGAGGTGCTGGTCGCGATGGTAGCCCCGAGTACTACACGGTTTGTCCAAAGAACCTGTAATAAAAAGGCTGCATGTGCAGACGAGTCGGCAGAACTCAAAGGGGGCTCGGCTCGTGAGGGGTTCTGGGGCAAGGGGACTCATTCGGTGGTCGTGAACCTGATGGTGGGGCTCTGTGCAGAGGTGTTTGGCCAGCTGGCCACTTGAGTTGAAGTCTCTCATGGTTCTAGGTCTTGACCGGCAGAGGGGAAGAAAACAGACAGCAGGGCCACTCTCTGTGTGACCATTGTTTGTCCTTGCGTTCCTCAGGGGGCAAGTCGATTTTGGCGTGGTGGAGCCTGGACTGGACACTCAACAAGCCTTGGTTGTGGCTTATGTTCCGGTACTTATGGACTTGGTGCAAGGGAGCTTCTAGAGGGTCTAGCATCTCGAAACTTGCTTCAGAGACTGGGCTGACCTCTTGGAACCACGGTGGCCTCTTTCTGGCGAGATTCTCCCTTAGTGGGCCCGATGGCCAGCAAAACAAAGTACTGGACAAGTGCAGTCTGTGCCTGCAGAGGGGTGGCTCCTTCTCCCCAAGGGAAATGCTAAGTGGTTGTTGAAGCGCTGGATAGTCCTCCAAGGGTTTGAGGAGGATGTTCAGCTTCTGGACGAGTTGGTTCTGCAGTTGTCGAGGTTACCAGCCAGGCAGGGTTTACGCCAATTTCGGTGCAGGTCCTCTGTTCTTGCAATGTCAGCTCTTTGTCCTTCTTCTGTTGCTAGGTAGATGAACCTGTTGGTCTGGTGTCGAGGGGACCCCTAAATACTGAATTTAGGGGAGTGTAGTTTAGTATCCAATGGGCTACCTACCCTAGCCGTGTCAACACCGCCTTTATGACCATTTTCTAGCTAGGAGTGGGTATAATCCTGACCCAGAGTTCCTCGTTTCACCAAAACCAAGATGGTGAAACCCTTCTTCGACTGTTAACTTCTGGTGGTCTACCTTAGGGGTGTGCCCAGCGTGCTAGTGTGACATGCCATCTGACTAGCTAATTTCCTGCCTGCTCTAGTGCTAACTGGGCCCCAGGGCAGGGGATGACCTTCCCCAGGTCTTGGGGATGTCAGGGTCGCATATCAAAGGTGGCAGAGGCTTTGAAGCCTCTGGCCTTGAAATGCTAAATAACTAGCCATCCTGCTGGAGGAGGTGTGAACACCTTCTACCAGAGCACACATTGTTTCTGGCCTCTTAAAGCGTGGCTCTCACCTACAGGGGGGTCAGAAACTTGTCTGTGGTGGCAGGTTAGCCCATACCAGTCAGCCAACACAATAGAAGATCAGTAGATTTACAGGGGGGTACCTCTAAGGTGCTCTCTGGGTGTATGTCACAATAAATCCGATACTGGTGTCAGTATATATTTATTGAGATGAGGTGTTTAATACCAAACACCATTATTTTCAATAAAGCCATTATCTAGCTGGGTAACTTGTGATGACCAGTGCCCATTCCATACCTTTACCGTGACTTTCTGATCACTTGCAATGTCTTAGTAATGGAATTAGACGTCACAGGTGCACATCTGCTCGTTCAGATGTACTCTCACATGTAATATAATGCACCCTGACTTAGGGCTCTAAGGCCTGCTGTAGTGGTGACTCTCATATTAAGCATGCAGTGTACTTGGGCATTCCACACACGGAGTGTGCAAAGTCATGTATCTGAAAGAGACACGTTAGTGATAGATTCCTTACCTTAGAAAAATCCCCAGGCGTCAGTCTGGATCTGGAAAGTTTTTCTGCTTAGCAGTACCCCTGCGCTCCAGTAGGTGGCGCTGTGCGTCTTTGCGCCCGTCACTGGCGTCGTGCGCGCCGGGATGACGTCACGGAGGCTACTTAGGCGCCACCCATGCGCGCTGACGTCGGTTCTTTCTTTTTCCGTGCCGAAAGCGCAGATCCGGATTGAGCACGTACCTCGGTCAATTTTTCACCACTTTTTGAGACTTTTTGTCTTCTCCTCTTATCTCTTGGTGCACGTAGGGATGCCCAGCTTTAAGTCTTGCGGGTCGTGCCACCGTAATATGTTGGTGGCGGATCCCCATTATGTCTGCCTCTACTGCCTGGAGACCGACCACGACTCCAGGGATTGTCGGGACTGCCGTGCCATTGCCCAGGAGGCATTGCGGGAGCGGTGCCGGAAGTTGCTGGAGGTCCTCTCGTCGCCGCTCCGGGTCTAGGGAACGTTCGCGAGACCGCTGCCTTCGCTCCTCGGACTCTAAGTCTTCACCTTCAGATTCCGGTAAGCGAAGCCATAAGAAGTCGTCGAAGAAGCGTGGTCGCTCTCCGACGTCCCCCCGTCGCTCCCCGGAGGCGGACGTGGAGGACAGGGGCTCTGCCCCTGCGGCTCCTCTGGAGCCTGGGAGTCCCGCGGCCTACCTGCTCTACCCGGGTCCGTCGGCGACTCCCGAACAGTGGCAAGAGTTTCTTGCTGCCTTGGACCGCCTGTTTGGGCATCGGGCTCCCGCCGGTGCGCCTGCGGGCCCCGCAGCCCCGTGTCCAGATCCTGTTGACCCGGCGGCCTGGCACTACCCTTGGCTCCGGCGCCGCCCCTGGCTCCACCACAGGTGCCGCACTGGGTGCCGTTTATTTCGCCCCAGCCTCGGTTCTCGGACTATTTCGTTCTGACCTGGGATCCTCATTGGGATGGGGCTCCGGTTCGGCCCCGGCCGGCGCTGCTTCCGGCGCCGCTGGCCCCCTCTTAGGCTCCGGTTCTGCCGCCGTGACCGGCTCCTTCTACCCCGGCTCCGAGGACCCCCTTGCGCGGCAGTGTGACTCCGAGCAGGATTGAGTGGATGACCTTCAAGATGCGGGTGAACTTGATGTGTCTTCCGACCCGGGGTTTGCCTCGCCTCAGCCTACTATGGAGGAGGGCGCTTCCTACACTATGGTGCTGCGTCGAGCCGCGGAGGCTCTCCACCTCGACCTCCCTACGGTGGCCCTTACGACCAACCTTCTAACGGAGGTGCTCCAGATGGCATCTACGTCATCGGAGCCACTGCTCCCTTTCAATGATGCCCTTTCCGAAGTCCTCTTGGGTACTTGGTTGCGGCCGGCCTCGGCGGCGCCGGTGGATAATAACGTGTTATCGCCTGGCGCCTGGTGATCCCGCCTTCTTGACCACTCACCCCACGCCTGAGAGCCTGGTCATTCAGGCCTCGACATCGCAGAGTGCCTTTCCCTCGGTTCCGCCGAATAAGGACTCGAAGAGGCTGGACCAATATGGCAAGAGGTTGTTCTCCTCAGCCAGTTTGGGGTTGAGATCAGTTAATACCGCCTGCTTGTTGGGCCGTTACTCCCACGCAGTGTTGAATTCGGTGGCGGAGGTTCTGCCTCAGTGCTCTGAGGAGGTGCAGGCTGTCCTTTCCCAAGCAATTGCGGAGGGCAAGGATGTGGCAAAGTTTGCCATCAGGTGTGGTTTGGACACCACTGATTCGTTGGGCAGGGTGATTTCCACGATGGTGCCATTGCGGCGTCACGCCTGGTTGCGTTCCACTGGCTTCTCATCCGATGTCCAGGGCTCGCTCATGGACATGCCCTTCGATGGCTCCCGCCTCTCTGGTGATAAGGCTGACAATGCCCTGGAGCGCTTTAAAGACTCTCATGCCACGGCCAAGTCTTTGGGCCTTTCCTCAAACTCCTGCCACGACGGGGTTTTGTTCCTTTCGTGGCCAGGGCAGGGGTACCCAGGCACGCTCTTCCAGCAAGCCTGTGCAGAACCAGCCTCAGCGAGGCTGTGGACGTGGATTCTGCAGGGGCGGGTCTGGTAACCAGCGTGCAGATAATCTGCCAAGGTTACTCGCTCTCCTTTCTGTACCACCACATGTCGGGGGATCATTTGGCTCTTCTCCGTCAGGAAGTCACGGTCCTCCTGGCCAGGGGGGCCATCGAGTACGTTCCCGATCAGGAAGTAGGGAGTGATTGCTATTCCCACTACTTTCTGGTCCCCAAGAAGGACCAGGGGGGCCTGCGCCCCATCTTGGACCTCCGAGACGTCAATCGCTTCCTCCGGAAGGAGAAGTTCAAGATGCTTACTCTGGCTCAGGTCCTGTCTGCCCTGGACCCTGGAGACTGGATGGTAGCGTTGGACTTGCAGGACGCTTATTTTCACATTCCTGTCCTGCCAGCCCACCGGCGTTACCTGCGGTTCACAGTAGGCCAGGAGCATTTTCAGTTTGCCGTGCTCCTCTTCGGCTTTACCAGCGCCCCTCGGGTGTTCACGAAAGTGATGGCGGTGGTCGCAGCTCATCTGCGCTGATTAGGGGTGTTCAGTCTTCCCCTACCTTGACGACTGGCTGTTGAAGGCGGGCTCGCCCCAGGCAGTCGTCTCCCACCTCCAGACTATGGCCGACCTCCTGCATTTGCTGGGGTTCTCCATCAATGTGCCGAAGTCGCACCTGAGTCCCTTTCAGAAGCTCCCTTTCATCGTAGTGGTTCTGGATTCGACGCTGTTTCGGGTTTATCCTCCCGAACAGCGAGTCCGGGATATTTAGGCTATGGTTCCGCTCTTTCAGCCTCTATCCCGGAGTTCAGTCAGGATGACCCTCCAGCTTCTGGGCCTGATGGCCTCCTGCATCCTGCTGGTGCCGCATGCCAGATGGCATATGCGGGCTCTGCAGTGGGACCTGAAGTTCCAGTGGGCGCAGCATCAGGGCAACCTGTTGGATCATGTCCAGATCTCGGAGGGCACTGCACAGCAAGTGGATCACGAGTGGCGTCTTAACTTGGAAGTGGCGCAAGGTCTCTTTCTGTGATGGGGAGAGCCTTGGTTAGATCTATTGGCCACCGTAGAGAACGCGCAGTGTCATCAGTTCTGCGCGTTGGAATTTCCAAGGCGGCACTTGCTCGGAGACGCTTTTCATCTCGAGTGGAGCTGCGGTCTGTTGTACACCTTTCCGCCTATACCACTTCTGCCCAGAGTGCTGAAGAATATCAGGCGCAACCGGGCCCAAGTTATTCTTGTGGCTCCGGACTGGGCTCGAAGAGTATGGTATCCCGAGCTACTCAGTATGAGCATTGATCCCCCGCTCCGTCTGCCTCTTCAGGAGGATCTTCTGTCGCAGCAGCAGGGGACAGTCCTCCACCTGAACCTGTCCTGCCTCCACCTCCATGCTTGGAGATTGAGTGGCGACAGTTAACACCTTTCGACCTTCCTCCCGAAGTCTGTGATGTCATCCTGGCAGCCAGGCGTCCCTCCACTAAACCGGTGTACGCCTGTAGGTGGAACAGATTTGTGGCGTGGTGCACAGCTAAGAATGTGGATCCCCTTTCTGCCTCTCTTTCTGAGGTTCTCCTGTTACTTCTTTCTTTGGCCCAGCAGGGCTCTGCTCTGGGCACTCTTAAAGGTTATCTTTCGGCTATCTCTGCCTTCCTACGGCTTCCTGATCAGCCTTCTCTTTTTAAGTCCCCGTTTGTTAACCATTTTCTTAAGGGCATTACGCCTACATTCCCACCTGTGCCCTTCATAATGCCTCAGTGGGACTTGAATCTTGTCTTGACTTTTCTGATGTGCGCTTCCTTTGTGCCTCTTCATAACTGTCCCTTACGTCTTCTTACTCTGAAGACGGCTTTTCCAGTAGCTATCACCTCTGCCAGGAGAGTGAGTGTGCTCCAGGCTCTTTCTTCCAAACCTCCTTTCCTTTCTGTTCACCCAGACAAGGTGGTTCTGAGGACACGTCCTTCTTTCTTGCAAAAGGTTGTCACGCCCTTCCAAATCGGGCAGACCATCACTTTGCCCACCTTTTTTCCGCCTCTGCATCCCTCACTGTAAGAGGAGCGGCTCCACCGCCTGGATCCTAAACGTGCGCTTGCATTCTATCTGCAGCGTACACAGCCTTTCCGGGTGGATGATCAGCTCGTGGGCGCCAAAAGATGTTGGGCGGTGCACAAACGGACCATCTCCCTGTGGGTCTTTCTGTGCATCAAAGCATGTCACTCCTTGGCCAAGAAGGAACCTCCTCTGGGTGTGCGTGCCCATTTGACCAGGGCAACTGCAGCCACTACTGCCTTGGGACGCGGTGTCCCCTTGCAGGATATTTGTCAGGCAGCTACGTGGGCCTCACTGCACACGTTTACCAAGCACTACTGCCTTGACAGTCCGGTCCGGAGAGACGGCTTCTTTGGCCGTTCTGTGCTCCGTGACTTTCTGGTGTAATCTTGCTCGCAGACCCACCACCGAGGTTGGTATTGCTGGGGTATCTATTCTAAGGTAAGGAATCTATCACTAATGTGCCTCTTTCAGATGCACAAGTTACTACTTGTGTAACGATATATCTGTGAGAGACATTAGTTAGTGATAGATTCCTTACCGTCCACCCATCCTCCCCGTTCTGCGAACTGATTACTAGGGTTAAGGTCATCCCCTTTTAGGGCCCTAGTATTATGCGCCAAAGGTCAGTTTCTTGCATGACTGCGTTTCGGCGCGGAAAGTTGTGTACAGAACTGACGTCAACGCGCATGGATGGCGCCTAAATAGCCTCCATGACGTCATCCCGGCTCGCACGACGCCGGTGACGGGCGCGGAGCCGCACGGCGCCACCTACTGGCGTGCAGGGGTACTGCTAAGCAGAAAAACTTTCCGGATCCAGACTGACGCCTGGGGATTATTCTAAGGTAAGGAATGTATCACTAACTAATGTCTCTTACAGATATATTGTTACACAAGTAGCAACTTGTGCTTTCAGGATGGCTTGCGCCATTTTACGCTTCCTGTAATGGCCGTCTGCATGCAGATTTTGTCAGGGTCCCTTTGAGTGGCATAATACCTGCTGCAGCCCATACAGACCCTCTTTAGTACCCATGGCCTGGGTGATATAGGTACCATTTACCAGGGGGCTTACAGGGGTGCTAAAGTCCTTGTCAATTGGGGTACAATTGAACATGTTGCAGTTTTTAGGGAAAGAGCATTGGTGTCTGTTTATCAGGGACCCATTGCACGTTCAGTCAAGAACATCGGTACTAGTGGGCAGACCATGTAAAAAAGAGGCACTGTCCTACAAAGAGTAGTACAACTTATCGTATTTGACAGAGATGTATGGTAGTCATTAATAATAAGACATGATTTAATGTACCTTACTCACTCTTACTTAAAAATACTAACGGACAATATTTATTTTACATATGCAGGTACAGTCACAGTGCTGAGGTACAAGTGCGCCTCCAGTTTTTGACATGTGTTTTTTCAACACTTGGCTCACCGGACCACTTTAGTAAGTTGGGAAAAAGTAACTAAATATTTTTTACATTATGAAAGCGGTATTTGTTTACTAATTTCAGGGAAGAATATGTTCAGGGAAATGCAGATGTTGAATAATATGTAAAATACACATAGAAACACTCACTGGCTTCTGTATGATGTGTTGCTGGGCTCTTATTGGTGTCATGTTAATTATTATTTGTTTTGTTAAGTGTTAGTGTTTTGTTTTTGTGTTTTTATGTTGCTATGTTTTTTTCATAATTTTGTTTCTAAATAAAATAAAAACATTGATCAAACAAACTTATTTCACCGTTCAGTATTTTGCTTGCAAGTAACTCAACAGGTACAGTAAACAAAAGGTTAACATAAATTGCAGTTCTTAAACGGTCTCCCCTTTGTGAACATATGTCTAACCTTGTTCCAAGATGTTTGGCGAACTCTCTGAGAAAAACAGCTGCAATTGGCATCCCAGACCTGATCCGGAAAATCAACCAGACTCCCATGAACATTAAATATAATGGCTTCTCCTTCCAATCTCTGTATCTTTTTTTTTATTTGTAAGCGCATCTTTGACTTTAATAAATGACAAATATTTAAACCTCACACCAGTACAATTCATTAACATCAGAGGTTGGTGAGTTACCCAGTTTTTAGCCAGGTCACTTCTTGCTAATATTAAACACAGCTTACAGAACATTTCTTAATGTCTTGTTAAATTGTCACCCTCACCCCACATATCCTATATAGAAAGATGCAGACCAAAATCCAATTTTAAAGCAGCAATCAGGTTAGCATGGGACTGAACCCAAAATACTTAGACTCGCACCCTCAATCTTATGAAAGAATAAGCCTGCTTCGTGTGCGCATATAATACATTTTGGTGACCAGACCAGGCCCACACTGAAAAGTTTGGATCTTTGATGCTAAATTGTGTGTAAAATCTTGGGTTGTATAAAACTCAAATTAGATTGCATTGCTGCCTTGCTGGGGTGAGCAAGTGCCTCCTCTTCCAACTCTCCCAAAAAACCAAACCACTCGGTATCCGCATGCTTAAAGTATTGCGCACAGTAGTGCTACATAAATGATTAACAGTTTTCTATAAATGTTCTCACCGGTACCCTCATGTTCAGGGGTGAATGGTCTTGTATATCATCACCCTTATAACCTTTACAGCTTGAAGCATGCTAAACACAAATATATTCACGGTTCAAAAGCCTTCTATCTGTCCTACCTATGAAATCATCCAGTTTTGAAATGCCAGACAGTGCCCTTCAATTTTACCACTTCTTATAGCATGTTACCAAAGAAAGCGAGGTTTCCTCGGTTACCCTTCGGTTTCAACCCACTTATTTTGAAGCAGACCTTCAAGCCTCAAGCGCTTCTTCCACTGCTGGTGGTAGACAGCCTCTCTTCATGCTTCCATATAAGTAGTGTTGATGCGTGTGGTTGCCTATCACCCAATGATCAGGGTAAACAAAAGATTCCTTGCTAGGGGCATGTGCCCATGAATTGACCAGCTCTCTGGAGCTGTCCCTCCCACCGCAGGGTGCATAAGGCAGTTTGTTTCCTTTAAATTTGTATCTGGAGCCCATAAGAACCTCTTCGCCGTAATCATCTGGAAAGCTGCTTTACCTATCCTTGAAAGAGCATGTGCCACCTATAGGTGGATTGGTATCTTCCTGTCTGCATGCATGATCGCAATAACATCAGGCAAATGTGTCCTTCACATTGTAGATACAAGGTATCCCGTACCCCTCCTATTGACAGAGACTTCTGGCTGCAGATTCCTCTTCTTTTTAAATCCCCAGGTGTCAGACTGGATCCAGTAACTTTATAGCAGTACCTCTGTGCAATGGTAGGTGGCACCGTGCTGCTCTACTCTGACTCCATTCTGCTTCGGAAATGGCATGCATCAGCCTATGTAGGCACCACTAAGTGCAGTGTCTTCAATTCCTTGAAGCACAGATTCGGAGCTACCTCTTTTCTCTTTGAGACATTTTCCTCAATCCCAAATATTTTTACAGTGTGGAAAGGCCTTATCCACTCCCAAAGTGACAGGTTTTAAGTGCTTAAAGTACTGTCTCAAACAAATGTCTGTGACAGATCTTCACCAAATTTGCCTGTGGTGCCTGAGTTCAGCCCAATGAATCCAAAGGTCTTACAACACCACAGGGTGAAACTCAACATCGCCAAGCAGTGGAATATTCTACGAAGCGACTGGTCGATGTCGAAAGTTAGGTCCAGGTTCAGTTTGTGATCCAAATGTCATCGAAGTTTTCCCAGAGGTGGCTCTTCATATTGATCCAAGTCCTAGGGTAAGTTGAAAAAAAAGAACACTTCACTCTGCCACTTAGCACCTCTCACACTCCAATGAGACGGCATGAGGTAGTACCGTACATCTCGATCTCGCTCCTTAAGTCGTTCGACTTAGGATACGATCCTGCAACTTTTTCCATAACAGTTTCCGGGGCTGTCTGCAACTCTTAAACAGATCGAAGAGGTCCGAGAAGCCATGATTCTATTCTTCAGATCTTTGCCGACTCCTTCTGGTGCACCTTCGGGCCCCACAAGGCCCAAAGGTTCTCCACCTGGGTTACCGCCGACAGGTTCGCCACTGAGTAGTTTGCTTCTTTACAACATCCTTATGTGTAGGGTGGCCGAAGTCTTTGACCTCTAGCTACCCATCATGAAGGTCAAGACCAGTGTACTGATGAATGTTCTTCAGCAGGGGCAGACATCTACTGAGCCCCTCATGCCATTTAGCAAAGTCCCTACAGAAGCCTGATTTGGTGCATAAGCTAAACCTTACTCTGGCTCACGTGGGCTCAGGCCTTGTCTGCAGTTGAACCTGGAGAATGGGTGGAGTGCCGTTTGACCTGCAGGACGCCTTTTTCTATATATCACATCAGCGATACATGCAATTCGTGGTGGGACAGTAGCATTTTCAGTTTGCTGTGCTCCACTTTGGTCTCACCAATGCTCCTCAGGTGTTCACGAAAGTGATGGCAATGGTGGCAGCAAATTTTCGGAGGTCAGGGAGGTCTTGCCTTACCCCGATGACTTTTCACTTAAAACGATTGTGGATAGAATTTCAAAAAGCCGAAACAAAGGAGTGCCTGGACCTAATAGGCTCCCTCCAATAGTATACAAGCAGGACACAACCTATTGTGCTGGAGCATTACTACCAGTCTTTAACAATATTTTGGAAGCCGGAAGAATCCCAGATTCCTGGAAAGGATTGATCATCTCACCTATCCGCAAGAAAGGTAGCAAGAACGAACCAAAGAACTATAGACTCATAGCGCTAATTGACATTGAGGCCAAATATTATGCCAGCCTACTACTCGCTGAACTAATCGAGTGGCCGGGGAAAACGATCTAATCCCAATCAACCAAACGGGTTTTCAGAAAAACCTGGGGTCAACCACAAACATTCTTGCTCTCTAACTTTGATTTGACGCCACAAAAGCAATTAACAAACCACTATTTGTTTGTTTTATTGACTACAAAGCTGCTTTTGATAGTGTTAACAGAAGTAAATTGTGGGCTAAGGTAGCTGGGTGGAAAATAGCTCCAACCCTTCTGAACCAGCTAATCCTGCTCCACTCCAAGACATGGGTCCAAATTAAGCTGGGGACTGGCGACAGTCTGTCGAGGAGGATTCCGAACACACAGGGGCTAAAACAGGGCTGTGTTCTTGCCCCAACCCTGTGTAACCTTTTTGTGTCAGACCTATCAAGTGAACTGGATAGTTGTCATCACCACGCCCCGAATTTGGGTGGCCTGTCACTTTCAAATTTACTATACACTGACAACCTGATACTGATCACCCAAACCCCAGTTGGCCTGCAGCATTTGATAAATGTCACAAGCGATTTCGCCATAAAGAACGGATTAAGTATAAACCATGAGAAGTCCAAAGTAATGGTCTTTAACCAACGAAGCACCAAGAATCAATTCACATGGCGGCTGGGGGGCAGACTGTTGGAGACGGTTGAAAGTTACAAATATTTGGGAGTTACCTTTGACAGCATGGGAACGTACCACAAACAAAAAGTGGCTATTCAAGGAAGAGGAACTACTCTGGCTGTTATGCTAAAAAACATCAAGCACAAAATAACTGACCCCAATCTTATCCCTCTACTGGAAGTACTCCGGGCAGAGCTTCTACCTACAATCCCGTATGGCAGCGAATCAATGAGCGGGAAAGACAAAATAACTCTGGATAAGGTGGTCTCCAAAGCTGCTAGAATCATATTCAATCTCCCACAATACACTTCTCCAGCACAATTAAGGCTGGAGCTTGGCCTACAAAAGCAGCAAATAGCAAGGAAGGGCGTTTACGCCAAATGCTGGTGCAAAATAAAGAGTGCAAAGTCTGGTTCTTTAAACTCATACTTGTAGTAAGAGATGACTAGTAAAAATGACTGCCCGTTATGGTTTATCTTCAGTCAGGAATAAGGCTGCTCACTCTACAGGATTTGTGGGAATCCTGTCTTCCTTACAACAGTTTTAAAGCCTTGGTGAACAAATAGGCGAAGATTATTTCCCTAGAAAAAGACAAAACCGACATAAATAAGAATGCGCACAGCTGGTTTGTGACCCAGAGCTACTTAAAAAGCGCTCCTCCGCCATATTTAGGTACAAGCTTCTCGAGAAGTATGAAGGAAAGCCTTCTGGCAATGAGGCTGGGGATTCTACTGGTAAAACCACACTTGCCGCCGTGGAAACGCACACATCCAACCACTAACTGCAGACTATGCAATAGCCCCGAAGAGGACGTCTTACATCTATTGTGCATCTGTAAGAGTTTCGATTTTGAACAAAGACAGCTTCTAAAGCCGCGCCTGAACGAAAATCGAATACGATCATGCAGACAGGCGGTGAAGGCCTGCTTCGAGGGGGACGATGTCCGGTTAGCCTCTAGCTTTGTACGTTTTATGAAAATAGTAAAAACAAAATTAAACTTGGCAACCTCCCAACAAATAGGCTGGCACCCTATGCCAACTCATCTGGTATCTGCTCATGGGGAAGGACCAATTTTAGACTTGCCCTCAACCTGGCAAGATTTTTACGCTTAAACACACAGAAACTCGAACCGAGGCGAACTTTAAGGAGGACAGTCCCCCAGCAGTCATTTTGTGCCAAAAAACGATGCACATACTAATATTTTATCTTCCGTATTATATGCAAGTTTTAAACTTCTGTATTTTATGAAACCACTGCGATTTTATCAGATCAAGCTCTGTTTTATGTTATATGTGTTTTATATGCAGCTGTTTTGCTAAGATTTTTATTAATCAAGCAATAAAGATTACTTACTTACCCAGATGACTAGCTGTTGAAGGCATGTTCACCCCAGACACTCATCAACCTCCTCCAGACTACAGCCAACCTCCACTTATTTCTGAGGTTCACTATCAACCTGCAAAAGTCAGATGTTCCCTGTAAGGAAATGCCTCCTTTTGTATGGTCACCCCCAGGTTTTTGGACTGATGTTGCTGACTGTTCGACTTTGGGAGTGCACCGAGGCCTGCTAACCAGACCTTAGTCAGTGCCAGTGCCCTGACCCTAAAGTGCATGTCCAATTGGTTATACCCAATTGGAAATGGTTAACTTACCTATAAGTCCCTAGTATATGGTGCCCTGATACCCACGGCATATTAAGTTATAGGGGTACCTCAGGGCTTGCAGCACAGGTTTTACTACCTTGATGGTCCCCAAGTAAAACCAGACTGGTCCCCAGTCTGCCACTGCAGACTGGCAGAGCAGTTATGCACTACTAGCCTGACTTTCCCCTTGACAGTAATGGCAAAGCCCCTACTTCTCCAGTACATGTGTGTAAGTCATCCTTTTGTCAGGCCTCCCGAGTCCTTGGGTAGGGTGCGACATATGACACAGGCAGAATATATATTTTACATGTCGTGACAGTAAACATGAGCAATCACAATTTTTACTGTGGAAAGATTTAGTTGTCAAGGATTACACATTGACTCCTGAGCTGTGCTAATTCCTGAATGGTGCGCACAATATGGGCACTCCAAGGTATCAAGCAACTCATTACATTAAGCCTAACTTCTATCTCAAGTCAAAATTAATTTAACTTGTTGCGGTGTGCAGCTTTTGCAAAGCTGACACTTTGTTGCCTTTATAACTCCTGTGCCATTGCGGGCATACTGGGAGCCTATTCCACAAGACCGCTTTCTGCCCTCCTGGAGAGACATGCCAACAACTCTCAAAAAAGAGAACAGAGATGGATTGCAAGCTAGTAAAGTGTTGCCTCCCTCTTGCAGGAAGCAGCTTAGGTGTTAGCCACAAAAGGCAGGCTTCAAAGGAAAAGCTGCCTTTGAAGTTCAGATGTGTTACACTAGGGAGGAGGGCTGCCCCATTGTTTAGGCAGTCAAGCTGGCACAGGGAAAAGAGAGGAGAAACCAGTTGCCAAACCAGTTTCCCCAGGGGCGTGTAGTTCTGAAGTAGCCACACTCCATGGGAGGGCTAGTGAGGTCTGAACAGTGAGAGAGGGGTCTCACCATCTTTGTAGTGGGCAGAATGGTGCATCCTGGGATAGCCAGTGCCATACTCCACAGGAATCGGTCACCAGGTGGGAGAGCTACCAAATGCATCCTGCCTGGGGGCATTTTGCGAACATAAAGAAGGCACTCCTGATACCCAAACCTCATATCTCAACCGACTGGAAGAAAGACTGCCCTACTGCAGCGAGGGACCAGCAAATAGAGACTTCACCGAAGAAGACTGCTCCTGGTGACTAGCGAAGGAAGGGACTGTGCCTGCAAAGTCCTGCTCAAGGGAAAGCTGTCTTCAAAGCTCAGCACAGCCAAGAGACTCCGAGGGCCAGCTTGCTAGCCTCTTGCTTGTAGCACAGGGACACAATAGCTGAAGAAGCGTGCTGGAGTAAGTTGGTAGCTCAACGCCTTCTAAGTCACTACAATCGCCGCCATGATGCACCAGGGACCAAGATCTGATGCACAGAGTGGCACCCGAGTTTGCTGAGTGGGGTTCCTTTGGAGAGGTGTTGGGACCCTCAAAAGACGAGTTATTGCCCCAGGAAGGATTGGCCTGTAAAAGTGGCATTGTCCGACTGATAGTCCAGTGAGAACTGACCACAGAGGACCTTGTCGGACGTTGACCTGCAACCAGGAGCTCTGCACATCATCGTGGACTGAGGTGAACCTACTGGAAGACCCTGCCAACCGCGTCGCATCCAAAGCATCCTGAGAGCATCTTCAGCGCCTTCATCCCTTGCATGCCAGATCCAATACCCTTGGAGCAGGTATCCATGACTCTGCCACAGTAACTCCTCTTTCCTGTGTCTTGCTGTGTTTGCCTTATGCTAATTTAGAGATTGCACTGCCGGTTTCTTTTTTCGTGTTTTTAACCTTCGTTCAACTTGCCTTTTTGCTCCCCTACTGTTGCATTTTCGTTTTGAACCCTGCGGTTTAGGAGCCACTCACACCTTTCTCTCCCCTTCCCTCCCTGCCTTTTGCTCTTCTTCTTGCCTCCACCCTGCGCCCCACCCCCCTCTTAGGACCAGGCCTACTTAATGGAGGCTGCAGAGAGGCTGCACAGGGGACACGCACCGCTGGTACGCCAAAGGCAAGGCAGTCTGTGTCCATCCGCGCTTGGACCACGCCCATTGCTGGGAACCTTGGCCCCCTGGCCACCCACATTTGCTCCTCCCCAGAACTCCAAGTCCTGGACCCTAGAATCTTCAACAACTGCTGCTTCGCATCCCCTCGTTCAACGGTAGGATCTTTCACATACCACCACTCTCTCTCCACCTGTAACTCAGGAAACCATCACCTTAGCGACTGCCCAAGAACTACTCCACTGCCTCCTACTCAACGCCCGATGACGCTGCAAACATGATACTGAAATCTGGGACACCATCACCACCCTCACCCTGATGTTATATTCATCACAGAGACCTGGCTCAACCCCTCCTCCACCTCTGATATCACCATTGCGACACCTAGCGGCTACAAGATGAGACACCAGGACTGCACCAACAAACATGGAGGTGGCATCACTGCCATTCAGAAAGAGACTATGCATTGCACTACCACCAAAGACGACACTGCATCGATCATGGAGTCCCACAACTTCAACTCCAAACCGACAGCAGAATGACCATCAGATGCACCCACACCTACAGATCCCCAGGACGATGCCCCCTTCTGCAACGCCATACCCGTATTCATCGTCTCATTCGTCATAGACTCCAAGCACTACATCTTCCTTGACTACCTCAACTCCCACCTCGATGACCTCAAAGACGCAAACACTGTCAACCTCCTATAAGGCATGAGCAACATTGGCCTCACCCAACTGGTCATCAACCCCACACACCGCACTGGACACACCCTTGACAGGATATTAAGTGACAGTCAAGTAAAGCCATGTCATTGAACTGACCTGGACCGACCACACCGTCATCTACTTCATCTTTGTAGGATCCCCATGCACTACCACTAAGCCTTCCAGTTCCTCCAACCTTAGCTGGAACAAAGTGACTGAGATCTAATGCACGGGAACCTTCAAAACCACCCATCCCAACTCTGCAACCAACCTGGAACAGGTCGTCAAGAACTCTTCCGCCTGGATCACCATCTGCGCGGACAGTCGCCCCTATCAAGCCTGCCGAGACCAGGAGATCTATCAAACAAGCCAGCTGGTATACACAAGAACTCCGGACCATGAAACACAACTGCAAATGCCCAGAAAGACGATGGTGCACCAGCAAATATCCCACAGACTGAGCCACCTTCAAGCCAGCCCTCAGAAAATAGCATCTACACCCGAAAGACACAAACATGTGCCCTGGCAGGCCACATGAAGCCAGCCCCAACCATATTGAGGAACTCTTCAACATTGTCCGAATTATACTGCTCATCATCTACCAAGAACACGATCTCCCCTTCCGAGGAACTCTGCAACACCCTGGCAGACTCCTTTCACAACAAGATAGCCACCATCTACAGAAACTTTGAACCCCAACCATCCGACCTAGACAGCCTCATCACGCCAGTGGATGCCACCGACAACCATACACTCAACAGCTCACCGCTAAGGGCACCACAGCCATCATGAACCCCTTCCACTCTGTAGCACCCACAGACCCCTGCCCCCACCACCCATTCAACCTCGGGAGCAAGCAAATCAGCTGCAAACTCACCTCCATTCTCAATACATTAATCCACAGCACCTTCCCTGATCAATGGAAGCACGCAAAAGTCAAACCCCTCCTCAAGGACCCCAGCAATCTCAAGATTTACCGCTCCATATCTCTACTCTCCTTCGCCATCATGTCCTCAAAGTCCATCAACTCACCGAACATATGGAGAGCAACAACCTGTTGCACACCTCCCAAACCGGTTTCTGCGCCAACTACACAGCACCGAGACCACCCTGATTGCACCACACACAACATCAGGACCCTCCTTGACGGGGAGAGACAGCGGCCCTCATCCTTCTGGACCATTCAGCAGCGTTAGATACTGTATTCTCACTACACCCTCATTAAGCGACTCCACCACATGGGAAAGTGAGGAGACACCTTCAAATGGAGCTAATCCTTATTCACAAGACGAGCTTAGAGAATCTGACTACCACCCTCAACTTCTGAGTCAAAGAGCACCATCTGTGGCATGCCTCTAGGGTCATTCCTCAGTGCAACCCTGTTCAACACGTACATGACGCCCCTGGCCAACATCATCCGGGCCCATGGCCTCAACATCATATCCTACGCAAATGACACCCAGCTCATCCTCTCGCTTTCAGAAGATTCCTCCACCTCTAGGACTAACTTTCACAACTGCATGACTAGCGTCGCCAACTGAATGAAGACAAACTACCTGAAGCTCAGCATGAACAAGATGGAGGTGCTGATTATTGGGAACAACACCTCACCATGGAACAACACCTGGTGGCCCCTCCAAGCTCGGACCCACACTCAGACCTCGCCCGCAACCTTGGCATCATCTTGGACAGCAAACTCGCAATGAAACCCAAGATCAATGTAGTCGCCTCTGCCTGCTTCCACACATTGCGCATGCTCCGTAAGATCTTCAGATGGCTCCCTGGCAACACCAGTAAAGCCGTTTCACAAGCCCTAGTCACCAGCCTACTGTACTACGACAATGCACTCCAAGCAGGACACAACACTCCATTCCAAAAGAGACTCCAGTCGATACAGAACTCTGCTGCCAGACTTATCATCTCCAGACCCACATTCCCCCCCCCCCCCACCCTCAGGAACCTCCAATGGCTCCCCATGCAGAAAATCAATTCACAGTGTTGACACACCTTCAAGGCCTTCCACGACCAAGGATCAGAATATCAACCGCCACCTGAACTTCCACCAATCCTCCAGACACCTGAGCTCCGCCTGTCTCGCCCACACTCCTCGCATCTCCCACACTCCTCGCATCTGCTGAAGCAACAGAGGCGGACGTTCCTTCTCCCAGAGTGACCTTCTCTTGCATCTCTGAACATCGTCTCTCCCAGAATTCAGAAAGGGACCCTAGACCTGGATTTTCAACTGATCTCAGTAAGACCCCAACACCTTGATACCATCCTGGGTGATTGTCTACGCTCTACAGATCCGATTTGCATCAGGACCACTCCTTAGGGATGATTGCATCATGGGTAAAGTGATTGGAACTGTGAGGACTACTTTTCTGTCTCGGTAACGTTCTATGGGCCTTGCTGGTCCCAATGGCTGGCTAATATGGCAAATTGGGGAGGTACCTTTTGTGAGAAGCTGGGTTTCTGTTGCAGTAACCCCCCCACACTTTTTGCCAGACTACTGATGCTCTTTTGACTTGATGTGCCCTGGGTCCCTGCCAATCAGGTTCCCAGGGCCTGTGTTCTTTCCCCAAAAGTAACCTAAACCCAATTGGCATTTCTGGCCACAGGTCAGCCCCTGGTAAATGGTACCAAGGTACCCAGGGAACTGTGAGCAGGGAAGACCACTAAGGGCTGCAGCACTTATTGGCCACCCTAAGAGGCCCTGTACCATTACACACACACACTGTCTTTGCAAGCTGCATGTCTTGGTGCAGAACAAAGTGAAGAGTCGACATGGCACACATCCCTGTGTGCCATGCCTACAGCCCACTGCCCTGGCATAGATCAGTCACCCATCTAGCTGGGTGCACCGTACCAGTGGTGAGGGTACAGGTGCATAAGCCATGTACCCATACAGTGTCTAAGTCCATTCTTGGACATTGTAAGTGCAGTGCTGGGAGTTTGTCATGACAAACTCCAAAGCACCATAATGGCTACACTGAAAAGTTTGGTATCAAACTTCTCAGCACATGAAACCAACACTGATGCCAGTGTAGGATTTAATGACAAATGTACACTGAGGGCATCTTGGAGCTGCCCTCTGAAAAACGACCTACCACTAGTGTCCAGGCTGAGTGGCTGCTTTCAGCTGCCACCACCAGACATGTTTCCGGACCCTTGGGTCGAGAGCCTTTGGTGGTCAAACCGACGGTGCCTAATGAACTCCTAACTTCCCAGCTTATCTCTGGAAGTGGTGGTCTCACCCAGAAGACTTTCGTCCCCAAGCCTGCAGTGCCTTTGCAAACCGGAGGTTCCCCATTGCAAACAACAGGTCGCCCAACGTCGAAACAGCACCCTGCACCCGGCCGCCCTAGTGCTACTTTATTTCCCCTTTTGCCCTGAGCTAAAGTCCAGGAGCTTTGCTCCCACAACCAAGTGGCCTGCTCGTCAGCAGCCACTAACCGGAGACCCCTATCCCCCATTGGATAATATTGGGCCTCAGCACTCTGCACCCGGCTGCCCTAATGCCACTGAGGGTGTAACAAGAGTGCATCCCTGACCCTGGGGACCCCTGAGTCTACCCCGAGAACCTCAACTCCCATTACCAAATACTTTCCCTAAAACCGATAACACAATTTGCCCCCAAAGAATAACATTGACTGTTTTTCTTTGAAAAGTTTCGAAGTGTGGAGTTTGAAAACCTAAAGAAATTCTTCAAAATTGTACTATTTAACAAAAGCGATTTTACTTACCTGTTTGCAGTAAATGTTCCAGAGTAGTATCCAGGTATACTGCTCTGTTTAAAAAGTAATCTCAAAAGTAATTTACCTGTAATCTTACTGAAAATCCTATACAAAGTATATGTACTGTATTTACAAAGCATTGCACTTCTCAGAAACAATGCTGTAAGTCAAAACAAAGTGAATTTACAATTACAATCCAAACTGTGTTACAAACTGTATATTTACTGCAAAGTACTTACCACTTACCTGTGCCAGGCTTGCTTGGTTCTAGGAAATAAAATAACTAAAATAATATTTTTATACAAAAACAATTGGTCTGAAGTTCAGTCTTTTGAGTGTGTGAATTCATTTGCTGACTGAGTGTGTACAACAAATGCTTAACACAGTCCTCTGATACTGCCTTACTGCTTGACCACACTACCACAAAGAAAGTGTGAGGTCCTACCTAACTTTATCTCTGCCTACCTTTGGGGTTCCACTGGACTCTATGCACACTACACCTCACTTTGGTGTAGTATATACAGAGCTAGCTTCCTACACTCTTACTATCAGGAAGTAAAGGAATCTAGGGATTTCTTCTTGATGCCCTCACACATCCCTGGGGATATCATGCGTGATCGGGCGTGCTCCTCGTAGGCCTGGCACTCCAATGCCGTACAGACCCCACAAAGGGTCGCTTTAGGGAAGTTCTTTTTATTTGTTTGCTGTGTGATGAAAGGAACGTATGTATGGGTATCTGGAGAATATAGAGTGAGGTGGAGTTAGCGAAGGAAGTTAAAACTGGCTAAGAGATGCCAAATTAGAGTTTAATATAGTGGCGCTTTTGGCAGGGTAAAAAACCAGAATGAGGTTAGGGCTACTGTAGGCAATTAATGTACCCCAGTAGTCTTAATTTAATGTGTGGTCAGGTCTGACTGGCTCCCTGCTGGAGTTGGTCATCCCAAGTACTTCTACACGACCGCATTGGACTTACCCAAGTTTTCCTTCAAAACGTTTCTAAGTGTCAAATTCATTGAATTTGTCAAGGCTTGTTTGTGGTTGAGTAAAAATGCTTTGATTTATTCTTGTAAAACCTTTATCTCTGGTACTCTCCGGTAGATCTTTTTTGTTATGGTGTCAAAATGTATATAAAAAGACCGTCTATTTTTATAAATTAGTGTCAGATTTCTTGAGTGTCGTATCGATTTCTTCTTTAATTGTATTTTTTTTGATGATTTTTATTGATTTTCAACAATTCGTACAATGCACAGCATTTCACATACAGTTACAATTACAGCCTTGATGTGGGCCAAGCCATAATGATAACATTAATCATATAACCGTTTTGTCATTTTATTCCGCAACTACATTGTCCTTAACATTATTAACAGAGATAACTGTCAATTGTTTTTCGTTCATGTCTATGTGTGTGTTGTGCACCCAACCAAACATAATCGCGTGTATATGTGAGTGTCTATTCGGTGGCATTATGTAGAGAGGTCTACGTTCTGGGCCATTGCATATGATTCCAACTGTCCTGAGCCTGAATGTACAAGTATGGCCAGTATACATCCATATTTTGTCCATCGTACTCCTACTGTGTCGCTATGGAGGCATAGTACAGTGGTGTGTCTTTCGATGAATTTGGGCTTGTGGTGTTCAACTTTGATTTTATGGTGGTTAAATAATCTTGCCATTGCATGGGATTTGCTGATGGAGGCAATCACGTGGCATTGGTCAGCTGGGTCTCATATTCCGCCACTAGTGCCCTGCGGAGGTCTAAAAGCCATACATACGTGCTAGGGCCCGCTGATGACTTCCAGGTCATAGCTAATTTGTATTTAGCTAAGCCCAGTGCCAGATCTAGGAATGTGTTGAGATTCTTGTGGTGTGCATTTTGTTTTGTGATGCAGAGTATAAAATGCAGAGCCTGGGCTACTACTTCCCGCTGCTTCCGTTAGTATCTCAGCTACACTATTCCAATATGTCCCAAGTTTCGGGCATGCCCAAACCATATGGGGGAACATGGCGTCTGCAGCTAGGCACCTTGGGCAGGCATCGGTGGAGGTGGGATACATGCGCGCTAGTCTATGCGGTGTTAAAGATGTGTGATGGAGATAGTGCAATTGTGTGCATTTCAGTCTAGCGTTCTTAGATATATACTTAGGATATCCTATACACTGTTTCCACTGCTTATCAGTGACGCTGGCTGTCAGTGCTGCATCCCAGTATTCGTGCTGTGGTGCCATCAGAGTGGCTTGGCCAGGCCTGAAGGAGTTGTATATTGCTGTGATTGCTTTCCTGCCTTGACCATGAGTCAGTAGTGTTTGTAGTACCATGGATGTGGTGGGTTCAGTTCGCCCGTTTCCCCATACCTGGGGGACTTACTGTGTCAGTGTTGCTTAGAGCAGGAATGTCCCTGGTGGCACTTCGTGATAGTCAATCAATACCGCAAAATCACATAAATTTGTGTCCACGAATAGAACCCCTCCCCCCCCCCCCCCCCATGTGCCGAGTCCTGCAGTTTGCCACACTTCTAATTCTGTTAACCTAAGGCAAGTGTAAGAGCCACAGAGCACTTCTAGGGGCAGGTCTGGGGCGGTTTTAAATGCTCCACACTTGTTCCTCTGGGTAAGCCTTGCTGCTCAGTGTCACAGCTACCCCGGATTGTGCTGAGGATTTGACAGCAACCTACCATTCGTGAAGGGGTTGGTAAATATATTACACGGTGAGGTTGCAAAACCAGACCATATAATACACCTCATTCTGATGGATACTTCTGCCTGTGGATTCCTCACCTTATGAATACCCCTTGCGCCAGCATTCCACGGAAATTCTTTCCTAGCTCTCCCACGTCGATGAGGACGTCATAATGCTACGGCTCTGCATGACGTCACCGGAGCCATAAAAGGACCTCGTCGGCGTGATGACGTCAGTTCCCTTTTTTCCGCGCCGTTGACGCGTTACGGTTTTTCTAGGGGTTTTCCATTTTCTTTATAGAACTTTGTATCCTCGAGGATTTCCAATGGCTACTTCTAGGAAGACTGGGTTTAAGCCCTGCAGGGAGTGCGGCGGTCACATGTCAATCACTGACCCGCATGAAGATTGTCTTTGGTGCTTATCGTCGGATCACGACGTCGAAGAATGCCGAAGCTGCAGGAAAATTAATCCAAAGTCCATTAAGGAGCGCGAGGCTAAGCTGTTTATGGCCAAAGCCAAAAAGGAGAAGAGGGGTCGTAAAAGAGCGAAGTCGTCGTCTTCTCATACTTCGAAATCAAAAAAACATAGGAAGTCTAAGAGGAGACATGGCTCTCGGCACTGTTCGTCGAAGGTCAGGGCTTCGAGGTCGCCTTCTCCACCTAAGCGACTTCGAAGAAAGGACGTTGGTTCTCCTTCTCTGACTCCATCTCCACGGGTGACGCCGGTTCCATCTCCTGTTCCCACGTCACGGGCGTCAAAGGGCTCTTTGTCGCATGAAGGATCTCCGGCACCTGCTATGTCTCCGATGCCCAGGGAGTCGTCTCCAAGCCGTGTGGCTTCTCCTGTGGGGGCGCCGTCCTCGGCTCCACTGGCTCCAGTTCAGCCTCAGGTGGTTCTGCTTCAGGAAGGTACGGATTCATATCCTCCTTTTCCTGTTCCTGGATCAGACCCAGCGCATTTTATTAATGCAATGTTTGGCATGTTTGCCAGGGCCTCTACTCCATCTGGTGCGCCTTCGGGCCCCTTGGGTCCTTTGGCCTTTAACTTGGGTGTTCCTCACCACTATCCTCAAGCACCCTTTATGCCATTCTTGTCGTCTTCCCGGCTTGGCATTTCCCGGCGCCGAGGTCTTCCACACCGGCTCCGCGGACTCCATCGGCTGTCGAGTCGGCGCCGCCTTGAATTCGATCGACGCCGAGGTTTGAAGCTGAGGCTCCTCCATCGACGCCTTTGATGTCCTCACCGGCGCCGCGCTTAGTGCTGCCGACTCTTAAACAGTGCTCTAGGAGGGAGGCGCAGAGACTCCTTGAGAAGGAGGAATATGCACAGGATCAGGAGGATGGAGAAATTGTTGAGTCTGTGGACGAGTTTGAGGGCTTACAGGAGGCCAGTGGGTTGGATACTTCTCCTGAATATGATCTTTCTTCCCCGAAGGCTGGAGTGTTAAAAGACATTGCTCCTTATCACGTGGTGATAAGGAATGCTGCTGATTTGCTTGATCTGCAACTTCCTTCAGCGGAGGTATAATCTAATATCCTTACGGAGGTTCTTAATACATCTTCTTCAGCCTCTGAACCGCTGCTACCCGTTAATGATGCCTTAACAGAGCCTATAATGGAAGTTTGGCAGAAGCCTTTGTCTGCTCCTTCAGTTTCTCGTTCCATCTCAAGAAGGTACTGGCCTGCTCCTGGGGATCCAGCTTTCCTGTCTTCGCATCCATCACCGGAAAGCTTGGTGGTTCAGGCTTCTTCTTCGAAGCAGTCTTCTGGTTCTTTCCCTTCCATACCTGGTGATAGGGATTCCAAAAAGATGGAGCAGGCAGCAAAGAAGGTGTTCTCTTCTGCTAGTATGGCTCTGAAGTCCACTAATGCAACCTGTCTTCTTGGGAGGTGTATCCATGCTTTGATGGACTCAGTCAAGCAGTTCGCTCCAAAGTTGGCTGAAAAGGATCGAACTAATTACTTGAAGGCCCTTTCAGATTCTCAAGCTGCGGCCCGTCAGGTGATACAATCTGACTCTGTGGCTCGTGTGATGGGGTCTTCTGTGGCGACAAGAAGACAAGCCTGGCTTAGACTATCCGGATTTTCTCCTGATGTTCAAGCGACTTTGGTGGATTTGGTGGATTTGCCCTTTGATGGGTCAAGACTATTTGGGTCAAAGGCTGATTCTGCCTTGCAGCGTTTTAAGGATAGCAGGGCTACTGCAAGGTCTCTGGGCCTCCAGGTGCAGTCCAGAGTTTACGGCTATAAGCGGTATCGTGGTTTCATGGCTGCCAGCAGGCTGAACAGGGCCAGCAGTAGCAGCAGAACCCTTTGTACAAATCGTACAGAGAGAAGAATAAAGGGCGTCCTAGGGGACCGCTCGGCAGCAATCCTCCTCCTCCTCCTCCTCCTCCACTTCTCCTCCTGCCACTGTTGGTACTTCAGGAAAGCAGTTCTAGATCCCCCATCTTAGAACATGTTGGTCCGGTAGGGGGTCGGGTGTCCCACTTTCTACAAGATTGGTAACTGATCACTTCAGATCGTTGGGTTTTAAATCTTGTAGAGAATGGGTACGCCCGCCCTTTTGCAGCAGGAAGTTCTTACCTTGTTACAGAAAGGTGCGATAGAGGTGGTTCCGGAGCAGGAGAAGGGACAGGGATGCTACTCCCGGTATTTCCTGATCCCCATAAAAGACGGTCGATTAAGGCCGATCTTGGACCTTGGGATTTTTTACCTTTACCTCAGTCAGGAAAAGTTCAAAATGTTGACCTTGGCTCAGGTTCTTCTTGCTCTGCAACAGGAAGACTGGACGGTGTCCATCGATCTGCAGGATGTGTATTTTCATCTTCCCATCCTGAAGTCGCATCGAAAGTGTCTCCGATTCACGGTAGGGTCGCAACACTATCAGTTTGCAGTTCTTCCGTTCGGTCTCACTTCCGCGCCTCGAGTCTTTACAAAGGTGATGGCGGTGGCAGTGGCACATCTCAGAAGGTCAGGGGTTCCTGTTTTCCCCTACCTAGACGACTGGCTGTTGAAAGCAGAGACTCCGGAGTTGGTGTTGCGCCATTTGCAAGAAACAACATGACTGTTGTTCAAGTTGGGTTTCTCAATAAATGTACCCAAATCTCACTTGGTGCCTTCTCAGCGCAGCCTGTTCATAGGGGCAATACTGGACACTACTGTGTGGCAATACTGGACACTACTGTGTGTCGGGCATTCCCGCCTCCGCAGAGGGCTCTCGACATTCAGGAGATGATTCCTTTGTTTCACGATAGAGCGGTTGTTCCAGTCCTGAAGGTTCTACACCTGCTCTGTCTGTTCGCTTCCTGCATACCGTTGGTCAGTCATGCGTGCTGGCACATGAGGGAACTCCAGTGGTATCAACAAAATGGAGATCTTGGGGAGAAGGTCAGAATCTCCAGAGAAGCTGCAGTGGAGTTGACTTGGTGGGGTGTGCAGGGCAACCTGTCTTAAGGAAAGCCCTTTCAGCTTCCTCCACCTGTGGCCACAGTGAGCACGGATACATCCACTCTAGGGTGGCGTGCTCATCTGGGGGTTCTGGAGGTCAAAGGTCTTTGGGCTCCAGAGGAAAGGTAGCTTCACATCAACCTTCTGGAATTGCGGGTGATACGTTTGGCACTGAAGGCTTTTCTCCCTTCCCTTCGCGGTCAGTCGGTTCAGGTCCTGACGGACAACACTACTGCGATGGGGTACATCAACAAACGGAGGTGTAGGGTCGTATCGTCTGTCGAGAGGCTCTGCGACTCTGGTCCTGGGCTCAGAACCATCTAATTTGTGTGTTTGCAAATCATCTAGCCGGTGTGCTGAATGTTAGTGCGGATAGTCTCAGTCGGCATTACTCGGCCGATCACGAGTGGCGGCTTCATCCGGAGGTGGTCGATCACATCTTCCAGATGTGGGAATCTCCTTGGTTGGACCGGTTTGCAACTCACGAGAACGCGCACTGCCCGGCGTTCTGCAGTATCCGATGCCGGGAGCGTTGGGGGACGCGTTTCAGTTGGATTGGAGCTCACAAATCCTTTACACATTTCCTCCCATACCCTTGATTCCTTGGGTTCTGAGGAAGATTCGCCAAGACCGGGCCCAAGTCATATTGATCGCCCCGGATTGGCCAAGAAAGGTGTGGTACACAGATCTTCTTCACCTCTTATCGCACCCTCTGCTCCGTCTCCCTCTCAGGGCAGACCTATCGCAGTCGCAGGTTCTTCACCCCCACCTCCAGAGCCTGCACCTTCATGCATGGAGATTGAACGGGGCAACCTGAGTTCCTTCTCTCTCCTGCCGGATGTGGCGGATGTTATTTTAGCGTCCAGGCGACACACCAACAAGTCTGTTTACTCTTCCAGATGGTCTAGATTCGTTAGGTGGTGTGGAGAGAGATCCATTGATCCTTTAAAGGCCCCCTTGTCGGACGTTCTTCAGTTTTCCCTTTTCTTGGCCCAGCAGGGTTGTGCTGTGGCTACTGTTAAGTGCTATTTGTCGGCTTTGTCAGCTTTTCTATGTTTGCCAGACCAGCCATCTTTATTTAAGTCCCCCATTGTCATGAAGTTCATTAAGAGCCTTACTAATAAGTTTCCTCCCACTCCTTTCATTATGCCTCGGTGGAATTTGAATCTCGTTCTTACCTTTTAAATGGGTTCTCCATTTGAGCCTCTTCATACTTGTCCTTTGAGGCTTCTCTCTTTTAAAACGTTTTTCTTGATTGCCATTACCTTGGCCTGGAGGGTAAGTGAGCTTCAGGCTCTTAGTTCGAAGCCTCCATTCTTGACCATTCATGCAGATAAGTTCGTTCTAAGGACCAGGTCTGCTTTCCTTCCCAAGGTGATTACCCCTTTCCATATGGGAGAGTCCATTACTTTACCCACCTTTTATCCCCCCCCCCCTCACCCTTCCAAGGAGAAGGAGAGACTTCATTGTTTGGACCCTACGAGAGCGATCAGCTTTTATTTGGACAGAACAATTGATCAGAGGCTGGATGATCAGCTCTTTGTGGGCTACGTTGGGAAGATGAAAGGCAAGGCTGTGCACAAGCGGACTCTCTCCAGGTGGATTATATTGTGCATCAAGATTTGCTACACCTTGGCCAAGAAGGACCCTCCAGAAGATATCAGAGCTCATTCCACTAGAGCTAAATCTTCTTCTTCTGCTTTGGCTAGAGGTGTTCCTGTAATTGATATTTGTAAAGCAGCAACTTGGGCCTCGCTCCATACTTTTGCAAAGCATTACTGCTTGGATTCGGTGGTTAGAAGGGACGGCCATTTTGCTCGATCTGTACTGCAAGATTTTTTGGTCTAGTCAGGTGGACACTCTCCTCCGGGTGAGGTACGGCTTTGGGATTCTATTCATAAGGTGAGGAATCCACAGGCAGAAGTATCCATCAGAGGAACAAGTTACTTACCTTCGGTAACGCTTTTTCTGGTGGATGCAATATCTGCCTGTGGATTCCTCAGTGTCCCACCTGCCTCCCCGTTGTCCACCTGTTTCTGCCAAAAAGATGCTTTAACTGTTTAACATGAGTGTTTTTTAAATATGACTTGATCATGCTTATGTTTTAATAGTGGGAACCTCTTGATCTTTTGCTATTTCTCCATGCCCTTATTGGGTTATGTATTTATTTATTTATATATATATACACATACACACACACACACAAACCAGTGGTAGTCCCAATTGAGCAGCACTCGAGGAGACGACAGAGGTTACCAGCCTCAATCACAGGTATGGGCAAAGTTCATGTAGCAGGTAGGTTGAAAGCAGCCTTTCGCGATGCCTGACGCGTTTCGCTGATTAGCTTTCTCAAAGGCTTTAAGCGGAAGGTAAGCGTGCTGCGGTGTGCCTGTTCCCATTTGCATTTAAATACGGCGGCCCGGCCGTCGAGGAAGCACCACCCCAGAACGAAGGGGGCCGTGGGGTCAGACACACTGGCCTTGATACGGAGGAGCGGCGCAGGATTAAGGACAGGTTTCCGTAGCGGGGGTTCACTGAGGACTTTATCGTGAGCAGCGATTGTGCGTGTTTCATATTTTAAAGGTGAAAAATTAAATGCACTACATCCCCCATGATGCCTACAGCACTGTCTGATTGCAGCTGCCCCATTCAGGGGCGTGTCATTGTTTGGTCAATATATGAGGGGACAGGCACACCGCAGCACGCTTACCTTCCGCTTAAAGCCTTTGAGAAAGCTAATCAGCGAAACGCGTCAGGCATCGCGAAAGGCTGCTTTCAACCTACCTGCTACATGAACTCTGCCCATACCTGTGATTGAGGCTGGTAACCTCCGTCGTCTCCTCGAGTGCTGCTCAATTGGGACTACCACTGGATTGCATATATATATATATATATATATATATATATATATATATATATATATATATGTAATTATGTATACATGTGAGAATGTCGGTCCACCCGTTTGCCTCTGTGGCACAGAAAAAATGGGTGGAACTGACATCATCACGCGGACGAGGTCCATTTAGGGCTCCGGTGACGTCATGCGAAGCCGTAGCATTATGACGTCCTCGTCGACTTAGGTGAGCTAGGAAAGAATTTCCGCGTAATGTTGGCGCAGGGGGTATTCATAAGGTGAGGAATCCACAGGCAGATATTGTATCCACCAGAAAAAGCGTCACCGAAGGTAAGTAACTTGTTCTTTCCTGACACTCCCCTTCATCTTAGCCAATCTGGACACAGTTTGATTTCGTGCCTTTCCCTCAGGAAACGGAGTCCTGGACATTCAGGCTATGATCAAGGCATTTTGCTTTGAACCTGGATTTCAGTGAGGTTGACTCTGAGGCTGCTATTACTGAAAGACTCCTGCATATTTTTGGTTGAGCACGCAAGGTGGCATTGTAGTCTCTGCAGTTGAATCTGAACCCTCAGTGGGCCGAACATCAAGGGGACCTCTATGACTATGTTGAGATTTCAGAGGCGACTGCAAAACATCTGCAGTGGTGGTTACTGGACTGCAAATTGGGTCAGCAGCAGACCCCTCTCCCTTCCACATCACAGGGGTGACTGATGTATTGCTTGTAGGTTGAGGATGAGTAGAAGCATCTGGTCTCCAAGAGAATCTCAGCTCCATATGAACCTTCTGGAGGCAAAGGCCATCCGCTCTGTGTTAATGCCTTACTTCCATCCATCAAGGGGATGCTAGTACACATGCTCAGAGACAACACTACCACCATGTGGTACTGAAACAAACATGGCTGAGTGGGTTAACATTGCCATGTGGTAGTGCAAAAAAAGGGTGGAGTGGGGTTATGGACCCTGTGCCAGGACTCCTTGCGCCAGGAGTCTTTGCACCTCTGGAAATGACTGGATCAGCAAGAAATATTTCTGGTGGTGAACCGCCAGGTAGGATTATTGAATGCTGGGGGGATTGTTCTCAGCCGTGGATTAGCTCAGCAGTTTGCGTCGATTAGATTGAGTGCCAGTTATACCACGTGGTGGTATGAGGTTTCTTCCGCAAATGGGAAGAACCTTGGCTCAATCTGTTAGCCACCTCCAAGAATGCGCAATCCCAGCACTTCTGCACATTAGAGTTTCTAGCTTAGAGATGCTTTCTGCCTCACATGAACTCTGGACTCCTGTATGCATTTCCGCCAATATCACTCCTGCTCTCAGTTCTCAAAAACATCAGGACTGACCAGGTCCAAGTCCTAACGGCACAAGACTGGGCATGGAGGGCTTGGTATCCAGAAATTCTGGGCTTAGCATCTGTCCTCCACTCAGACTGCCGCTCCGGGAGGAGCTGCTGTTCTGCACCCGGGCCTTCGCAATTTCTACCCTTATTTTGGGACATTGAGCAGCAACAGTTGAACACCTTAAACCTTCCTCGTAGGTGGCTAATGTCATCTTGGTAGCCAGGTGTCATTAGGACAAATGTGTGGCTTGGTGTGCCGTACTCAGCAGATAGACTCCTTCCAGGTAAAGTTATCTGACAATCTGTTGTTTGCTCTGAGCACAGTTAAAGCGTACCTTTCGGCCTTCTTGCGATAGTTAGATCAGTCCTTATTGTTTAAGTCTCTAGGTGTAATGTGCTTTTTGAAAGGTTTACTACATTTGTTTCCTCCCCCTTACATTGTTATGTCACAGTGGAACCTTAACTTGGTTCTCACATTCCTGATGTGCAATCTATTAGAGCCACTTCAGAGTTGTTTTTTGCAGCTCCTTACCCTCAAGACACTTCCTCTTCGCCATAACATTGGCATGGAATGTGAGCTCTTTGTGTCAACCTGTCGTACACCATCTTCCCAGAAAAACTGTTTTTTCAGATCCAGGCATCTTTTTTATCTAAAATGATGACGTTGTTTCATGTCTGTCAAAGAAGAGGAGGAGCAACTCCACTGCTTGGACCCAAAAGAGTGCTCAGATTTTACATATATCATACCACAGAACACTGGGTGGACGATGAGCTTTTTTGTTGGGTTCTCTAGAGTTGAAAAAAGGCAAGGCTGTGCAGAAGAGAACCATTCCTGCTGAATTGTGCCCTGCAATAACATAAGATATGCATTAGCTAAAAAGTAGTCTCTGGAAGGACTGAGTGCTCATTCCACTAGGACCAAAACTGCGAGCACTGCGTTAGCACATGGAGTCCCTGTCCTAGGCATTATCCAGGTAGCTACATGGACGTCTCTAAATACGTTCACAAAGCACTATTCTTTGGAGAGTCAGGTTCGCAGAGAGGGACATTTTTAATTGCCTGCTCCGTCCTGTAGGAGTTGTTGGTTCGAGTCCAACCACAGATCCACCTCCATATAGGTACTGCTTTATCTTTTCAAAAGGTGATGAATCTGCAGCTAGACATCAATTCACAGATTCCTCAACGACTCTCCCATCCCCCCTGTGCTGTGCCTGGCCGCTATCCATTAATAAGATCCCAAGTTTAGGAAGTTTGCACACTGGTCACACCAATTTGCTTTTGGGGCTCTGCATCTGGGGGCGCAAGCAGTCTAGAAAGCAACCGACGTCAGCGCGCAGGAGTGCTATGTATGTTTTTTCCTGGAGATGAACAGTTTTGGTGCAGAGCTGCATGGCCCCACCTACTGGCACACAGAAGAGTTAGGGATACAGTCTGATCCCTGGGGATTATTTAGAAGATGAGGAATCTGCAGCTCGATAGTCTCTACCAGAAAGAGCGTTACCGAAGGTAAGTAACTTGTTCAACAAACCCTCCCATATGCCCCCAAACCCTTCAGTCAGACCATCTTTGAATCCTGCAGCAGGAGTTGGGAGTCCTGCTGCAGAACGAAGTGGTGTAGTTGATGATAGAGAAGACAATTAGTCAGGGCACTACTCTTGGTAATTTCTGATGTCCAAGAAGGACACCAGTGGACACTGGAGAAGGAAATTGGCTAGGGGTACTACGCTTGGAAATTTCTGGTGTCCAAGAAGGACAACACTCTAAATATAATCCTAGACCTCATGCTCTTGAACTTTTACCTTTGCAAGGAAATCTTCAAGGTGGTGGCCCTGACTCAGATTTCTCTGTCACTGGAAGTGGAAGACTGGATGGTGTCCCTCCACTTGCAGGATGCATATTTCCATATACCGGTCCTACAGTTGCAAAGGAGGTACCTGCACTTAATTGTATGGCCTACTCACTCCCAGTTAGCAGTTCTCCTGCTTGGACTCCCATTGCCACCTTGAGTCTCTACAAAGGTGATGGGTGGTGGTTGCAACCATCTCCGGAGGATGGAAATATCTGTACTCCTGTATCTGGACAGCTGGCTACTTCAAGCTTGCCCTATCAACTTCAGGCAAAAGCATCCCTGCTCTTCAAATTGGTCTTTTCCATCACCTAAATCCCTCTCAGCACCTCCAGTCTATAGTGACAGTACTGGACATAGCATCACTTTCAACCTTCCCTTCTCTGTAGAGAGACATTCAGGTTATCATTGCAATTTGCATAGTTTTGGGGGGGAGGTCAGAGTCCTGTTCTGACAGTCTTCGGTCTGCTAGGTCTGCTGGGTTCTTGCATTTGAGGGCTTTCTAGATGACTCCTCAGCAAGTGGTTCCAGAATGGACAAGAGCTGCTGATCACCATTGTGATCTTCTGTGACACAGCGGAGCTGAACTGGTGGTTGGTAAAGGAACATTTGTCTCAAAGGATGGCTTTATGTCCTCTACCGCCTTGACTGCGGTGGTGACTGATGCATCCACCCTTGGGTGCCATGCTCATCTGGAGAGAGTTGCAGATCAGAGGATTCAAGTCTATAATAGAGCAAGTACTGAACACTAACCTGCTAGAACGGTGGATGATTTGGCTGGTGCTCATGGCCTTCCTCCCCCTTTTATGTCAGTTTATCCAGATCTTGAAAGACAATACAACCATAATGCGGTATTTCAACAAGCAGGGGGACTAGGGTCTCACCTTCTGAGACTCGGGCGTGGGTGCATCAGCATGGAATGTGGTTAGTTGCTAACCACCTGGCTGGTGCTCTGAACACCTAGGCCTACAGCCTGAGTCAGTGTTGTCTTGCTGACGATGCGTGGTATCTGCATCTGACAATGGTACAGTATATCTTTACCATGTGGGGCACCCCTTGGATCATCTGTTCGCCCCTCACAGCAGTGCTCATTGCCAACATTTCTGTGCCCTCCATTATCCACTGCTAGAAGCCTTCGGAGAGGTTTCTCGATTGAGGTGTGTGAGGAAATGCCCCTTTTTGTCATGATCACCCCCAAAGTTTTGAACTGATGCTGCTGAGTTTCCAATTCCGTGTGTACTAAGGCCTGCTAACAAGACATAAGTACCAGTGCTTTTGCCCCTTAAAAGTTTAATGGTAAATTGTATATGTACCAGGGGTACCCATGTCCTGTAAGATAAAGTGTTACCCTATTGCCTGCAGCACTTCTTGTGCCACCCTAAGTGGGACAAGGTAAAACATATATCCAAGCCTGCCAATCCAGACTGGTAGCAGTTAAAACTGCTAACTCGACTTTGCCATTAAAAACAATGGCAAAGCCCAAACCTCCCTTTTTACTATGTTCAAGTCATCCTTACAGCAGTCCTATCGAATCTTAACACCAGGTACAGCATGTTAAAAGGTATAACATGTGTTTCACATGTTCTGACAGTAAAAGCTTGCAATTGTCATTTATTCTGTGAGAGAGGTTAGCAGCCTCTTTGGCCAATACAGGATTACAAGCTGACAGGTCAGCTGTGCTAGCTTTTGAATGGTACTACTAAAGTTATTACTTAAAGGTATCCAACAACTTGATACATCAGGCCTGACTTGATGCCCAAGTCGTAATTAAAGGAACTTGTTACATGCAACTTTTAGAAAGATGCCACTCTGTTGCTCAAGTTTCCGTGGCCTATTGCAGATGATTGCCATGAGACAGCCTTAACCCGCCTGAGGAGATGTGTAAACGGCTTACAGGACAGGTAGCAACTGCAGCCTGCAGCTGAAGGATGTTATCTCCTCCTGGAAGCTAGCAACACAGGGTGCTGGCTCAAAAGGCGAGCTTCAAAGGGTAAGTTGGCTTTGAAGACCAAATGGTGAACACACTCAAGTGGGACTGCACTTTTGTTCAGGTAGACAGGTGGGGAAAACACTGGCCAAATCAGTTTTTCATTGGGCCTGTAGCACCTAGGTAACGGTATCTTGGGAGTGGGCAGAATAGAGCATGCTATGATAGCTAGATGTTACACTTCATAGGAAGTTGTCAGGTAGGAGTGAACCAATTAGCCCATCAGCTAGTGACTGTGACCTCCCATAAGGGCACTTTCTGGGGATAAAAAGGATACCCCTGGCACGCAGAGCGCCGATCTCGGTTGGGCTGGTGAAGAGGACCGAAGAAGGAATTCCCTATTGACTTTGGACCTGATGAAGAAGAGGCTGCAGCAAAGTTGGACTGCACCTGCTGCTCCCTAGGCTGGCTGTGGTGTTCTGCTCATGGAAAAGTCGTCCCGTGAGCCCAGCCAGAAGGACACTTCATCAGTCAGTTGGCAGCACAGGGCCAGAAAAGCTGAAGAAGCCTGCCGTGGAGAGTTAGTGGTCCATATCACCTAATAGTCGCTCCTCGTCGCAGCCAAGCTTGGGAGACCGAGACCTGGTACTCAAAAGTTTCCCCGAGTCTGCTGGACTCTAAAGAGTTGCCAGAGTGCAGTTTGGTCGGCCAGAAGACGAGTTATCACAAAAAGAAGGGAACCTCTGGTTTCGTTGTGCCCTGTGACGAGTAGTCCAGTGGCGACTGCACTATTGCTGGATCAATGAGGACATCAACCCCCATAGCCAAAGTCGCCCCACCTGTACTGTGGGCAGAGCAGTAGCCCCAGGAGGACCATGTTGACCGCACAGCATCTTCGGCATTCTGTATTCCTTGCATCAGGACCACTCCATAGAAGTCAATGGCAAGTGGCCATTAATGCTGGAACTAGGTGGAGACTGTTTCTGTGTGTAGGTTACTGTTCCACTTGACTAGCTTCCTGTCAGATTTGCTTTTTTTTATTGTTTATGCAAGATTATGAATACAAGAAGTAGTTTGACATTTGTTGGTTTGGTTACACTGGAGGGACTCCAATGAGGAGTACAAGCCATTCAGGTGCCCAGGTTACAATGATATTCTATTGTACTGTGGGGAGCTGCATGTGGCAAAACAGAGTCCCAGCTCCAGTGTCCAAAGATAGTCAGCTTTGCAATTCATGAAAAAAGCCAATCGAAAAGGAAGGAAGAACACTGCATAGACTGAAGAAGAGGAGAAAAAGGAGGGGGAGGGTAAGTGAGAATAGATCACTGGTTTCCAGAAGGGGCAGTGTTGTAGGCTGCGGATTCCTGCTCCGCCGGCGCACAATTGGTGCCCGCCAGCTACCCTATCAATCCTCTAATTATACAGAGTAGTCTCAGTTCGAGCCAGGGGGGTGGGCGTGAAGGTATCTTTTCAGTGGTTCTTGGATGTCTCTCGGGCGAGCCTGCTCAGGCATTAACTCCCAGTATTCAGACACTAGTTCCTGACAGAGTGCTGCATCTCTAATCCAGTCAATAGCGCGAGGGCTTCTGCGATGTCCCGGGCACATTGCTATTCGACACTTGGCCAGCAAGAGAAGCATAGCCTTCTCCTCACAGTGGCAGGCACTGAGTGCACATAGCCAAGCATCGCTGTCAGGGGGGAGCGTTCAAGCACACACTCCAACATCACTCCCAGCGTGTCAAAGATGCTTCCCCAGTATCGTGCAGTTTCCGGGCAGTCCCATGCTAAGTGCAAGAATGTAGCATCCTGGGCGCAGCACCGCACACATCTCGCATCGTCTCTTAATCCAACTCTGTGCAGCCATACCGCGGTTCTATTAAAGACTGTGTACGAATTTAAAATTAATCAGCCTCAATCTATAGTGGGGGGGGGGGGGGAGGATAGTACCCTGGTCTGCGCACAGCAGTACTTTCAAGTTTGCCCCTAATGGGAACTCCCGGGAGCCCCTCACATCCATGCGCGACTTAGGGGTGCAAACTGGCGCGGTTCCCTGCATGCCTGCATATAACCGAGCGATATGTTTGCGCTGCAAGGGATTGCACAGGAACTCCTCTAAGACCTGAATCACTGGGGGGCAATCGGGAATGAGATAGTGTATGCATGCAGCGCGAAGCTGGTAAAACTTCATTCTTTCCAGTACTCCAGAATTCTCTTCTACCAGTACATTATCGGGTGTGATGAATAATCCTTCAGGAAACTCATCTCCCATGGTGCGTAGGTCGAGTCTTCCAAGTCTCTGGCAGGCCCGCATCCTCCGAGAATGACAAATCTGGGCGCCGCAGTAGTGGCACTGAGGGGGCAAACAGCCTCCCCAGTTGTGCTCTCTGTCCCAACTCCTGTGATGCCCAGAGGGCAATGTGGAGCAGTGTCGGGGCTACCTGGTCATGTTCAGGCGCGGTATGCACCATGAATTGGGCCAAGAAGAGTCAGTAGAACCCGTATTGAGCTTGTGTACAATAGTAATAGAGTTCCATGTCAGGTGCTCCCAACCCGCCCTGTTCGAAGGGAAGTTTCAAGATCTCCCAGGAAATCCTGGGTTGTTTGCCGGCCCAGGCGAGGGTTATCAGATTTGATCGTAGTCTATACTTAAAAGCTGTGCTAAGGGGAAGTGGGAGGTTAACAAACGAATAAAGAAACTTGGGGATCACAACCATCTTTTGCTATTGCCAGTCGCCCCGCCAGAGACCGCGGCAACGCACACCAGCGGCTCAGTCGGCTTCTCAGCCAATCCATAAGTTTGCTAGAATTGTGTTGCTTAAACTTCTCAGTATTGCGACTGAGCCAGATTCCCAAATATTTAACTGGGTCATCTGCCCAGCTGAGCGTGTAAGCCACTCGGTGGCTGTGGTTAACTGTAATGTTACTGATTGCCCCAGTTAATGGCTATCCCCGATAGGCCACCAAGCATAGGGATCTCCCTAATGAGGGGGTCAAGGTTTTCTACCTTGTGCTTTACATACAGGGTCACGTCATCTGTATATTGGGATACCAGGATCACTCTGGTGATGAATACTATGCCGCGGTTCATGTGATGCTGTCACAACCGGGCCGCCAGGGTCTCCATTGTCGGGTACTCCAATGTACTGAGATAGGGGAGGTAATCGTCCCCTTAATCCGAAGACTTGCTGTTGGTGAGGAGTACAGCAGGGCAATCAGTTTAAGAAGCTTGGCGCTAATGCCAAGGGAGGGATCTATTTCCTGCATTGTTGCAAAGAAGGTGTGTAGGTTGTATGATGTGCCCCTACCGGGGACGAAGCCGCACTGGTCAGGCCGAAGAATGATGGGCAGCAGCGGGAGCAATCTGGCCGCGATGAGTTTGACCAGAATTTTATTATATAGATTGATCATGTAGAGTGGTCAATAAGAGTCGCACAATAGCGGATCCTTTTCGGGTTTGAGGATCGTAATAAGTGCTTCCCGGAGAGAGGGAGGAAGCAGGCAGCGCTCCAGAGACTCCTCATACATTTTAAGGAGATCTGACACGTACAACGGGGCTTATTCTTTATAAAAAGTGGCCATCAATCCATCTAGTCCGGGTTGCCTTGTCCCCTCTCATAGCACAGGTTACCCTAATCACTTCTTTCTCCGAAAAGGGTTCGTCCAAGTATCTGCGGTGGCCATCATCTAACCACAGTAGCTGTATAGACTAAAAAAGGTGGACAAATGAGGAGGGATATCTGCCTGTCATGCTGAGTAAAGCGAGGAGTAGAAGGACATAATTTCTGCCTGGACAGCTGCTTGCTCAGTTGTTATCTCATTGTCAGATGTGCGGGGCTCGCAAACATAATCGTTGGCCCATGGTTTGTTAAGGAGTTCCGCAAGGGTTTTACCCCTGCGTTCCCCTTCCCCATATCACCTAGCCCACCTCTCCTTCCCCAAGTAATGGGTTTCCCTTAATGCTGCCTCCACATACTCTATGATTTTTGCCTTTGATGTTTCCCAAGACCTCCGCTTCATTGGTGTTAAAATAGTAAGTTTCCAGCTTCCGTATTTCTCCCTCAAGGTGACGGAAATTCCTGCGTAACGTCTGCAATATCCCTGCCCGATTGGCTATTCACTCACCCCGGATCACAGACTTTTAAGGCCTCCATTGTTTGGAGAGAGATGCCACCGTGCCTTCATTCAGCATGAAGTATTCTACTATTGCAGCTCTGATTTCTTCGTGAAATACCTTGTCGCGTAGCGCCCCACTGGGGAGCTGCCTGCCGAATGCCCTGTTTGAGCCTCCCGGCAAAGGAAACTAGTAACACCGGAGAGTGATCAGATAGCGTTCTGGGAAGGTGAGTTACGTTATGAATCCAAGACACTGTGTCCTTCGAGGCCAGCCAGAGGTCTAGTAGGTCCGGCTGAGGACACACAGGTGCACTCTACTTTTAGCCCATTCCGGTGGCGCCAGATATCCGTCAGAGTGTAGTCAGCCATAATTGTCCACACTTACGCCTCGGTCCCCTCCCCACAGGACAGCTCCCAGGCCAAGTGTTTCTGTCATTCTCCAGACTTACCCGAAGAAGTCTGGGTCGTCCACGTTGGGCCCATACACCGAGGCCAGTCTCATTGGGTACCCACCTAGCGTCCCTGCTAACAGCACGTATCTCCCCTGTGGATCACATATCGTGGTGCGCAGGCACTAAGGCAGTCACTTCCTGAGAATGATCGCAATCCCCCAAGCGTAGTTAGAGTAGCATGCAATGTGTTTCTCCACCATCCAACCTGCGCGCAGCTGCTCACAGCTGGTCCCTGTTAAGTGCAACTCTTGGAGGAACCAAATGACCACCCCATGGCGGCTTATGTATGCATCCACCAATCTCACTTTCCTGCAGTCATTCAGTCCCCGGACATTCCATGTTACCGCCTTCAATTTAGCCACTCTCATATCCGGCACACTCATGTTCCCAACAGCAGTCTCGCCTGCCAGCCTAAACACATCAGTTCAACCAGCTCATAGTGGGAGGAAGCCACTGTGAGAGGAGAAAGGAGGAAAATAACCAAAGAGAAATAGAAACACTATTGCAGTGCATCAACCAGGCCCCAATGCCGCCACCCCCCACCCACTACAGCCACCCAATTTGGCTGAAAATCAACCCCCTCCCACAATACGGTGGAAGATGGCCAAACAACAACAGATTGGAAATCATTCCTGAGCTATCCTCTAGGGCCCGGCAGTCTCCAGCCAGAAGGGCTGGGTGGCCGGATGAAGATCTTGCAGCAGGAGCCCCTACTGCAACATTGACAGACTTGCTGGTGCAAAGGCGGAGTCCTTGAAGTGGGTCAGGCTTCTGGATAGGGTGAATGATGAAACATGCCCATGCAAGTTTGAGTGTTATTGTTCGTGAAGTCTGCATGAGAAGGCAGTTAATCGTTGTCACTAAGTGGGTCCCCCTCCTTGGCATTCCTTTCCAGTCACAGAGACCGGGTGAAGACTCCTAGCGAATTCGAGTGCTGATTTAGGGTCTGTAAAGTATGAGGTTTTGCCCGCGTGGAAAATTAGCAGCTTAGCAGGGTACAGCAGTGAAAATGTAATGTCTTGTTTTTGAAGGAGTCTTTTCACTGGCACAAATTTCACGTTGGGCAGCCTGCACAGTAAGGGTGAAGTCGGGATAGAAGGACTCAGAATTTCCCTGATATGTTGTCGCTTGCAGGTCTCTGGCTCTGCGCAGCACTGTGTCCCGGTCTCTGTAATTTAGGAGGCGGGCTATGATTGGCCCGGAGGGGGTCAAGGACCGAGCGCTCTGTGGGCCCGTTCTACTGTACAGACCGCCGATAGGGTTTCCCCGTATAGTGAGCGCAGCATCTCCTTGACGTAATCCTCAACTCGGGTCATGGCGGTGGATTCTGGTATTCCCACAATGTGCTGGTTATTGCGTCACAATCCCTGCTTGTAAGTCGTCATTTTTATTTCTGATGATTTCAGGACTTTTTCCATCTTAAGAACCTGTTCCCGAGTTGCGACGCCCTTACCCTCGAGCACTGACGTGCGCTGTTCGACCTGTCCGAGACGTTCATCATGATTTGATACCTTGTCCTTTAATCTGCCCAACCGATCAGACATCAAGTCAGTTTTCATTTCAATAGCCGTGAGGGATTGTTTGAGGTCTTTAAACATTTCTCTAATGTTCGTCTCTCGTGCGGACTCGGCGCCCATGTTCTCTCCAATCTGCCCTTCTCCCGGGGGGGGGGGGACAACTTTGATTGGTGAATGTCCATCTTGCCGATATCCGCCAATCTTCCCTGAGTGCTGTAATAGGTATGTCACAATGCTTCAGCGAATGGTTAGTCTCACAGCAACAGGTGCAGTCGGAAGCTTCTCCCCACTGCCTTTGGATTGCTTCCCCACAGCCACATGTCACAGCCTCCACCTAAAGACTGGTGGGGGAGACAGCCAGTCCACCGGATTCATGCAGTGGGGAAAGCAAAGATCTCCTTGTATCAGCTTCCACTAGGCCTCCTGGAGAGGGGGTGGGGGGATTGGTAGGGCTCACCAATCCCTATGCGGTGATCATACCCTCCTGTAGGGTTCTGTTTGTAGTGCTCATGGACTTTGTGTGCATCTTTCGGGCCCTGATTGCTCTTACCGTGCTTCCCCGGGGCCAGGCGCCACTCCGCTTCCAGATCAGTTATCGCTGTGCAGGCCTGCCATCAGAGGGGCGCAACAGTTCTCAGTGGGGAATTGGTGCCTTCTGGTCCACTACTCAATTACCTGCCGTTGTGTGTTCGGCGGGACGGCAGCGCAGTCATCCACCGGGCACCCACCCCGACCGCGCTCCTCACCTTGCCGTCTGTTTGTGGCTAGTTAGTGTGGGTCGTGCAGTAGCTGCCGCAGCCCCGACCAGGCCGCCTCCCGATGCAGCGCCGCCTCCTCTGGAGCACCCCATCTGTGCTTCTGGCTCGCCGCTTCACCCAGCCAGCCCGCATCCATCAGCGCTCCCTGGGCAGCACGGTCTTCTTCTTGTTACAGCACTCGCTCGCGGGAGCAACGCTGCTCTCCACTGCCCCCGACAGGCCCCAGACCCCCGCAGCCGCTCTGGTCGCCTCCAGCACCTCGGCCCGGGCCTCCGCTTCATTAGCAGTCTCGTTGCCGGGATTGTGGGTCCCCAGCAGCAGAACAGGGACCCGAGGGGGGAGGCAGTAATTTCCCCTACGTTCACCAGGTGTCCGTAGCCTCTCTCCGCCGCCGCACTGCTCTCTTCTCCCTCGATGTCCGCAGCCTGCTATCTTGCTCTCCGCCAAGCACCCGCTGATTTTTCAGTAAATAATGGATGTTACACTTAAGGGCTGGAAAGGACAGCAGCTCAAGGTCTGTATGGCAGTCGCCCACAAGCTTGGGGACTCTATGTCTGCTCGATTAGTAACCGATTATCCGTCCGGCCTGCAGAGCCTCACACGGTGGCAGCCATCTTGCAGCCGGGCCGCTTTCTTAAAGTATTTCTAAGTAACCACATCCATCTTGGAAGTAATTTTTTGCTGAAAAAGTTTCTAAATGTCTAATTTATTGAATTTGTTATTGCTTTTTTGCGGTTGAGTGGAAAGTCTTGATATTATTGGTTCTTATAAAATCTATATCTCTTGGACCGTCCAGTGGATCTTTTTTATTTTGGTTTCTATACATTCATGAAAATGTAAACTATTTTTACAAATAGTGTTGTGGTTATTTCTTTTCCAGTTGCTTTGGTGCTATTTAAATGCTTTACATTTGTTTCTTTGTTGAAGCCTGACTGCTCGAGTCCACAGCTACCCATGCTTGAACTATGGTTTGACAAATTAACCCTGACTGGTCCTAAGAAGGGTTGGTAGTGTATTACCCAGTGAGGTCTCACAACCACACCATATCATACACCCCATTTCCTCACAAGGTGGAACTTTCCACTATACTCTGTTTCCTCACATACCCCGGATTCCTCAGGTTCCGAGTATGATTAGCTAGGACCAGACCCAAGTTATATAGATCACCGTGGACTGGCCATGGGTGTGGTATGTAGAGCTTTTGCACCACTTCTTGTACCCCCTCCTCAGTCTTCTCAGGGCAAATCCTCCTTTCCCAATCGGAGGAGCATTTTCTGCATCCCAATTTCCTGAGCCTCCACCTTCATGTTAGGAGCTGGAGCAGGGGCACTTGAGCTCCTTTCAGCTTCTAGTAGCAGTGGTTGACATGATCTTGTCTGCTTGTCACCATTCCACCAAAATGGCCTGCTCTAGCAGGTGGAATATATTTGCCGCCTTTGTGTGGAAGATGAGGTGGATCCCTCGATGGCTCGCCTGTCTCCACTTTGCACTAATTTTATAAAGATGCTGAAATTTCTTCTGTTGCTAAAACCCAATAAAACTTGCTTTGAAAAGTAGAAAGAAAACATCATGCATGGATAAAATGGTCCCATCCTATGTTAAAGGAATGGCTATAGTATCCTGGATTGATCAGTGATGGTTGTAATGAATCTTTCGCTTAGTATCAGATTTTGGATTAGAGAGAATACAGGTGTTTGTATCTGAAAGAAACACATTAGTGATAGATTCCTTACCTTCGAATTACCGCCAGGCGTCAGTCTGGATCCGAAAAGTTTTTGTCAGCAGTACCCTTGTGCGTCGGAAGGTGGCGTCGTGTGGCTCCGTGTCCGTCGTTGGCATCGTGGTTGCTGAGATGATGTTGCGGCAGCTACTTAGACGCCGCCCTCGCGCGCTGACGTCAATTCTTTCTTTTATCGTGCCAGCAAGCGCAGATCCGGAGAGAGCGGTACCCCCAGTCACTGTTTGACTGAGTTTTTCGAGGCCTTTTTGTCTCTATTTTTGGAGTCGATCGACTCCTGGTGCAGTAGGGATGCCCGGCTTCAAGTCCTGCGGGGACTGTCATCGCATGATGTCAGTGACGGACCCGCACCATGTGTGTCTTTACTGCCTGGGGCGTGACCATGAACGCTACTGCCAGGCCATGGCGCCGAAGACTTTGTGGCAGCGGTCCTGAAAGTTGCTCCACGCCGTTCAAGGTCCCGGTCCCGTGGGCGGTCGAGGGACCGGTCACGGAGCCACCACCATCATTCGTCGGGATCGAAGTCTTCGCACTCGGGGTCAGGTACGTCAATTGCTTCCTCAGGAAGGAGAAGTTCAAGATATTGACGATTGCTCAGGTCTTGTCTGCCATCGCTCTCTGACTTTCCGTCGTGCAACACGGCTGAGGGTGCGGGTGGTGCCTCCAGTGGAGCCTATGCAGTCTCCGTCAGCCCACCCGCACTTCCCAGGTCTGTCGGCGACTCCCGCCCAGCTGCAGGAATTTGTCAGCCATGGCTCACCTCTGGTCCGTCGGGGCGCCTTCAGGCCCCGCGGGCCCGACTGTGGGTCCTCGCCCTTTACTGTCGGCGGCTCCGGCATCGCTGTCGGCTCTGGCCCTGGCGCTGCAGGGCACCCTTGGATCCCGGCGTGGATCGGGGTCGATGCCGGTTGACCTTGTGATACCGACCTGGCACCACCTCCGACACCGCCCGTGCCACCTGACGACGTCCCCGGTGTGGACACGGCGCCGGAACGGCGATGCCAACTCTTACACCGATGGGACCTTTCTATCCCTATGTCCAGCCTCCCTATTTTCGGCCTGTGCATCAGCCTTTGGAGGAAGGGGAGGACTGGGAGTGTTCTGAGAAGCCTCTCACAGCACAATGTGAGTTTGACCCGGACTGGGCAGAGGAGGTGGGGAATGCCAGTGGTGATACCTCTCCTGACCTTGGCATGCTAGCTCCTCCTACCGTGGCTACGGAGGAGGGTGCAAGTTACACAGTGGTGTTACGTAGGGCGTCCGAGCCCTCTCCTCGAGCTCCCTACAGTGGCCGTCAGGACTAACCTCCTGACAGAAGTGCTTCAGTCGGCGGCTACCTCTGCGGAGCCACTGCTGCCCTTTATGATGCACTTTCGGTCGTTCTTTTGGGCACCTGGTCCAAGCCCAACACAGGGGCGCCTGTGGATAGGAACGTGGCCCGACGCCATCGCCTGGCCTTGGGTGACCCCCTTTTTCTTTCCCAACACCCCACCCCTGAGAGCTTGGTTGTCCAAGCCTCTGCGTCCCAGAGCGCATTCCCTAAAGCACCACCGGACAGGGAATCCAAGAAACTGGAGCAGTTCGGAAAGAAGATTTTTTCTTCTGCCAGTTCAGGGCTGCGGGCTATGAACACCGCATGCCTCTTGGGCCGTTATTCCCACTCTGTGTGGGATATGGTGCGTAAGTGCTGCCTCAGTGTCCGGAGGAGGCCTGGACAGTGCTCTTTCAAGCTATTTCTGAAGGGAGGGATGCAGCAAAGTTCACCATTTGATGTGGCCTTGACACCACCGACTCGCTGGGCAGGGTGATTTCCATGACAGTGGTGCTCCGTTGCCACGCCTGGCTGAGGACTACTGGTTTCTCTGGGGCTGTACAGAACACTCTGATGGACATGCCCTTTGATGGCATTCGCCTTTTTGGTAGCAAAGCAGATAGTGCGTTGGAGCGTTTTAAGGACTCGGCCAAGTCCCTGGGCCGTTCTGCCACGCGCCCTCTTGCGCCTTCTGCTTTTCGCTCCTTTCGTGGCCATGGATGGGGCGCCCGACACGCTCGCTTTAGAGCCACAGGCCTGCGCAGCAACAGTCTCAGCGCGGCTGAGGACGTGGGACCCGCCGAGGTGGGTCATGGGGCCAGCGAGCGGGTCAGTCCACCTCCACCCCGGCCACCACTGCCTCCAAACCTTCCTAGTCCGGTTTTTCAGGCCCATCAAACGCCAGTGGGTGGCAGGATTCGCCATCACCTCCCCCACTGGCGCACCATCACTTCGTACAGGTGGGTTTTACAAATAGTCTGAAGGGGCTACTCCCTCCCCTTCGAGACTATCCCTCCAGCCATGCCACCCCAGTACCACTGCATGTCGGGGGATCACTTGGCACTTCTCCAACAGGAAGTTGTTGCCCTCTTGGCCAAGGGGGCCATTGAGTGCGTTCCAATGCGAGAAGTAGGTTGTGGTTGCTATTCCCACTACTTTCTGGTTCCCAAGAAGGACAAGGGTCTGCATCCTATCTTGGAGCTCAGGAACGTCAATTGCTTCCTCCGGAAGGAGAAGTTCAAGATGTTGACGCTTGCTCAGGTCTTGTCTGCCCTCGACCCGCAGGACTGGATGGTGGCGTTGGACTTGCAGGACACCTATTTTCATATTCCCGTCCTGCCGGCTCACCGGCGTTACCTATGGTTCACAGTAGGCCACGAGCACTTTCAGTTCACCGTGCTCCCTTTTGGCCTTACCAGCGCCCCTCGGTGTTGATGAAAGTGATGGTGGGCGCAGCTGATCTGCGCAGATCAGGGGTTTCAGTCTTCCCCTATCTCGACGACTGGCTGTTGAAGGAGGGCTCACCCCAGACAGTAGTCTCCCACCTCCAGACTACAGTCGACCTCCTGCATTTGCTGGGGTTCTCCATCAATGTACTGAAGTCGCACCTGATTCCCTCTCAGAAGCTCCTCTTTATCGGAGCGGTTCTGGACACGACGCGGTTTCGGGTCTATCCTCCCGAACAACGAGTCCGGGATATTCGGGCTATGATTCCGATCTTTCTGCCCTTATCCTGGGTTTCGGTCAGGATGACCCTGAGACTGCTGGGCCTCATGGCCTCCTGCTGGTCGATCATGCCAGATGGCATATGCGGGCTCTGCAGTGGGACCTGAAGTTCCAGTGGGCCCAGCATCAGGGGAACCTGTCCGATTACGTCCAGTTCTCAGAGGGCACTGCACAACAATTGCAGTGGTGGCTCACGAACCGGCATTTGGTCAATGGCAGATCCCTCTCCCTTCCCCAACCGGAGCACACAATGTTGACGGATGCGTCCCCCTTTGGGATAGGGCGGCCACATGGGAGAGGCGGAGATCAGAGGCTTCTGGTCTCCGGCGGAGTCCAGGCTCCATATCAACCTTCTGGAGCTCCAGGCGATCTGACTTGCACTCCTTCCCTCTGTCAAGGGGAGAGTAGTGCAGGTGTTCACAGACAACACCACCGCCATGTGGTACTGCAACAAACAAGGCGGGGTGGGGTCGTGGACCCTATGTCAGGAGGCTCTGCTCCTCTGGACATGGCTGGAATAGCAGGGCATTTCCCTGGTGGTTCAACACTTGGCAGGTTCACTGAACGCAAGGGCGGACGAACACAGTCGCAGGTGCTTGATGGATCACGAATGCCATCTTCACTCGGAGGTGGTGCAAGGTCTCTTTCAACAGTGGGGAGAGCCTTGGTTAGATCTATTCGCCACCGAAGAGAGCGCGCAATGTCAGCAGTTATGCAAGTTGGAATTTCCAAGGCGGCGCTCGCTAGGCAACGCTTTTCGTCACAAGTGGAGTTGCGGTCTGTTGTACGCCTTTCTGCCTATACCACTTCTGCCCAGAGTGCTGAAGATCAGGCGCGACGGGCCCAAGTCATTATTGTAGCTCTAGACTGGGCTCAAAGAGTATGGTATCCCGAGCTACTCAGTGTGACCATCGATCCCCCGATCCGACTGCCTCTTCGGGAGGATCTTCTGTCGCAGCAGCGGGGGACAGTTCTCCACCCGAACCTGTCCAGTCTCCACCTCTTTGAGTGGAGATTGAGTGGCAGCAGTTGATTCCTTTCGACTTGCCTCCCGAAGTTTGTGATGTCATTCTGGCAGCCAGGCGTCCCTCCACTAAGTTTGTATACGCCTGCAGGTGGAACAAGTTTGTGGCATGGTGCACAGCAAAGGCTGTGGATCCCCTTTTTGCATCTCTTTCTGAAGTCCTACTGTTCCTTCTTTCTTTGGCCCAGCAGGGTTCTGCTCTGGGCACTATCAAGGGCTACCTTTCTGCTATTTCGGCCTTTCTCATGCTTCCTGATCAGCCCTGTCTTTTCAAGTCCCCTGAATAGATTCCTCAAAGGCATTACTCATCTTTTCCCTCTTGTTCCCTTCGTAATGCCACAGTGGGACTTGAACCTGGTTCTCACATATTTGAGGTGCACTCCCTTTGAGCCTCTTCACAACTGTCCTCTTCGTCTGTTAACATTGAAGACTGCTTTCCTGGTTGCCCTCACCTCTGCTAGGAGAGTGAGTGAGCTCAAGTCTCTTTCTTGGAAACCTCCTTTTCTGTCGGTCCATCCGGACAAGGTTGTGCTCAGGACTCATCCATCATTTTTGCCAAAGGTTGGCACGGCTTTTCACATCGGGCAGACCATCACTTTGCCCACCTTCTTTCCACCTCTGCATCCTTCCAGAGAGGAAGAGAGGCTTCACCGCCTGGACCCAAAATGTGCACTCTCATTTTACCTGGATCGCACACAACCGTTCCAGATGGATGACCAGTTCTTTGTTGGCTACATGGGCGCCAAAAAAGGTTGGGCCGTACACAAGCGGACTATCTCCAGATGGGTCATCTTGTGTATTAAAGCCTGTTATTCTCTGGCCAAAACGGAGCCTCGGGTTGGGCTGCGCGCCCATTCCGCCAGGGCGACGGCAGCCGCTACAGCATAGGGACGTGGTGTCCCCCTGCAAGACATCTGTCAGGCAGCTACGTGGGCCTTGCTGGACACTTTGCCAATCATTATTGCCTGGACAGCCAAGTCCGGAGAGACGGCTTCTTTGGTCGTTCTGTTCTCCAGGACTTCCTGGTGTGATCTTGGTTCACAGACCCACCACCAGGGTTGGTATTGCTGGGGTATCTATTCTAAGGTAAGGAATCTATCACTAACGTGTTTCTTTCAGATGCACAAGTTACTTACCTTCAGTAAAGATATATCTGTAAAACATTAGTTAGTGATAGATTTCTTACCACCCCACCCATCCTCCCCGTTCTGCGAACTGATTTCTAGGGTTAAGGTCATCCCTTTCAGGGCCCTAGTTTCTATGCAACAGTGGTCAGTATCTTGCAAGTCTTTGTGTTCCTGGCGCGACCACGACGCCAACGACGGACGAGGAGCCGCACTACGCCACCTTCCGATGCGCAGGGGTACTGCTGTTGAAAACTCTCTGGATCCAGACTGACACCTGGGGGTAATTCTAAGGTAAGAAATCTATCACTTACTAATGTTTCTTTCGGCTATATCGTTACCGAAAGTAAGTAACTTGTGCTTTATGTGGTTTCAAAGTACATGCGAGGACTGAAGACACCTAGCAAAGAAGGTCTGCTCCCCATTGTCTGAAGGTCTCATTTGTCCTAGCAGACCCAATACCTTTCTTGGATAACCAGGTACAAAGGCAGATCTAACTGCTCCATACCCATTATTGAAGCAATCTGAATTAAGACTGCTGGTCATTGCCCCCCAGGAGGGTACGAAGAATGTTACATCTATTGCGAGAGTTGTCAAGTGTTAGCTGATCATGATCACTTGGGTAGCCTTCTACTTTATCCATGTTCTGGACATTAAAGGCCTTTCTCTGATGTTTTTAGAGGGCTGCAGTACAGACTGACCTGGCTCCCTGTGCTCTGGGATCCTGAGGGAGAGTTGTAGTGAGCTGTGATGCACAGGGACATGACAGGCTGGGCACACATGGCAGGCGATCACATGGGAGTCAAAGTGAAGGGCCTGCGTGTAGGAATTCAATCAATCAGTAGATTTGTAGAGTGCTTCTTGTTACCCGTGAGGGTATCCAGGGGCTGTTATGCATTGACTAACCTGTTTGTCAAGAAGGTGTTCGTGACAGGATGAGGCAAAGACTCTTCCTCTGAAGTCTCATTTATGCTCATCTTAAAAAACAATTCAGGTTTGTTTTGGAGTACCAAATGTTCTACAGTCACTTCTGCCATTTACAAACAACCTATTACATTTTCCTATTTTTATTGTAAGAGAATACTTTCTTATTGTATTGTAGCTTAACGGAGGCTTGCTCTTGAATACAAAATGTTCTGTTCTGCGTGTAATTTCCTGTGCATTAGCTAGTAAAATATTTTAAACACTGTGTATCTTTATAAACAATAATGCTTATTAAAACCATCATCAACGTTCTATTTTACACAGGGCTTAGTTTGGAACAGGTCGATATTTTGTGGCATTGTTTAGTAGAAGATTTGGAATGCTACGATGATGCATTGCACTGGTTCCTAAATCAGGTTCGAAGTAAAGACCAGCATGCCATGGGAATGGAAACCTACAAACATCTTTTTTTAGAAAAGGTATGTAAAATTTAGTGACAGTCTTGTATTTTCTCTCTGAGCCTTTTTTTAATGTTTGTTTTTATGTCTCAAACTAAAGGGTCCACTCTTTATCGGTTTTTAAAACATGAGAATTTGCAGAAGCCACATTTAAAATTGACAAACTTTCAGATTAACTTTACAGATTTTAGATATGTTACTTTGTATTAAAACTATTTTGGTTATCTTTATTTTCTAGATGCCCCAGCTAAAACCTGAGTCCATCAGCATGACTGGTCTGAACCTGTTTCAACATCTGTGCAACTTGGCTCGACTTGCTACTAGTGCATATGATGGTGGTTCTAACTCAGAGGTCAGTAAAAAAATAGATTCCTAGCGTTGCTATTTTCAAATGTGATTTTTACTGTCTAGAAATGTATGTATTTGGGTATCTGGGTAAATGTAAATTTTAATAACGTTTTTGTGTTGGATACTTCTATCAGTAGATTCCTCATCTTCTGAATGTCCCAGCCTCCAGGCTGGATCTGGAAACTCTTCAATAGCTTTCCCACCCTGATAGGGGGTGTGGACTCCATTTGTACGTCATACCTGGAGTTAGTGTCATGCCCCTCGGGCTCTAAAGCACTGTGGCATTACTGTGGTCTGTATCCTTTTTTCTTGCCCATCAATGCATTCTGGATCGCTGTTTATCTCCTCTGTCACTGTTTATGATTTTCACAATTTCTTCAAGTTCAGCGAAATGTCTCCACGCAAGCAGTCAGGTTTCAAGCCATGTTGGGACCCTGATGGACAGATGTCATGACAAACCCTCATGTCTGTCTGACTCTGATACTGGTGCCACCTCTGCCATTTGGATCGGTGGCATGCCTGATGTCACCTCTATTAACCATCGTTTGATCTTCGCCTTGAGCTCCAGACTTAGTCACCTACCTGGCAACACAGTTGACTCCACCAGCCCCACTGATGGCGCTGCTAGAGCCGCAGATTATGCCATCAACACATCTCTTGTTGTCTCCTGCTGAACGATTCCACAGGTATCATGCCCTATTTTCCTGGAGTCACTGCCTCTGATGGAGTTTCCAAGCTGCTGTTCAATATGAAAAACTCTACGGCTGATAGAAGAAGGCAGGTTTTTCTTCGGTGACTCTTATCCACAGGAAGACCCACATCGAGATGATGAGGAGGAGGGTCATTCTGTCTCGAATCTACATTTTGCTGGTGTCAAAGATGACAGTGGTCTTGATACCTCCCCGGAATGAGGGCTGTACTTCACAAACACTTTCTCCTCTGGAGGTTCCATCCTACCACGCTTTGATCAAATAGGCAGCAGAGATGTAGGACCTCCAGCTGCCCTCCACTGAAACGAGCCAGCATCTTCACCGAGGTCCTTCATACACAGATCCATTCTACAGAACACTCACCCTGCAATGAGGCTTTGATAGAGCCTGTACTGGGAGAAGCTGAAAACTTCCACTGCAGTCCACAGATAGATAGCAAGGCATTACAGACCTGCACCGGGAGAGCTGGCTTTCCTATTCTCTCATCCGTCAACAGAGAACCTAGGAGTGTAAGCCTTTTGTTCCACCGAATTGGTACCTGGTGCCTTTCTGACTATGCCATCAGACAGAAAATCAAAGAGATGGAGCAATTCACGAAAGTGTTCTCTGCAAGGAACATGACTCTCAAATCTCTTAATGCAATCAGTCTCCTCAGCAGAAATGTGCATGCTCTACAGAGTCACTTTTCAGAGCTATTAGGAGATGGTTAAGGTGCGACCAAGCAGGCCATACAGTCTTTCCTGGACACAGCGGACTTGTTTGCAAGAACCAAGGGGGACATCTGTCTTCCATAGTGCTGCCATACGTAGCTGCTCACCTCTGGATTCTCTCAGGCTGTCCATACAATGCTGATGAAGCTTCCTTTTAATGGCACCCCCCTTTTCAGGGCAAAAACGGATTTAACCTTAGATATATTTGAAGATAGTAAAGCCGCTGCCAGATCCCTTTGCCTCCAATCCCAGACAAGAGACTATCTGCAGGTTTGAAAATTTTGAGGCTTCTCCAGAGGCTTTTCATTTTGAGGTCGGCAATAGGCGAACCCCCGTATAAGCAGTACCGAGGTCGAGGCACTTGAAGTACATGTGCTATCGCTCTCCCTCTCGAGTCGTGGTCCTCTTTCTTCCTGGCCATTGTAGGGAAACAGCCCTAGTTTCCTTTCGTTGGAGCGCAAGCAGCCTGTTGGAGGGTGGGTATCCTCCTTTCCACGAGCATGAAGGTCCATTACTTCAGACATGTGGGTCTTTCTGATTGTGAAAAGTGGGTATGCCCCACCCTTCCAGCAGTCTGAAGCTGTTGACATACAGCTGTTTTTCCTCTGGCAATATTCCACATGTTCAAGCCTGCTCCAACTCTCTTGTGTGCATGCTGGCCCCAATGAGCCTTCTTGGCCTTTAGCCATTTCTCTGTCATCCCACGGCTACTTTGATGCAATAAATAACTTCTTCCAAAGGACTGGCTAGTTTCCACTGCACCAACACAGTTATTAGTGGCAACTGTTCTGATGCCAATGCCTGCCTCTCCTAATGAGTCCATTTTGACTATGGTGCGGGAGAAAGTCAAAATGATGCATGTGATCCAATCCTCACAGTCTTACTCCTACTAGGGCTGCTAGCTTCCCGCAGCCTCCTGATAACTCACACACACTGGCCCTTGAGGGTCCCCGCCAAGTGTATCTGCCGGCATTAGTTAAAACATGGGCAAGAGCTCCCACACTCCATAGTGATCTGGACCAACTTCTGCAGCAGACTTGATTTGGAGTATGGTAGTGAAGTTAATTCAAAGGATGTCTTTACGTCCTACACCAGCAGTGACTGCCTTGTTAAGACACTTAATCTGTATAGTGGGGAGAGCACCTGGTGGAACTGGAGATCAGATGGGTCTGGTCTCCAGAGGACATATCAGTCTGTTGGAGCTGTGTGCGATCCTTCTGGGGCTCAAGTCCTTCTAGCCATCCATTCTGGCCAGTCCACCCAGATCTTGATGGACAACATGATGGCAATGTGATTTGGCAGCAAGCAGGGAGGAGAGGGGTAGAACCCTCTGTCTATAGGCATTATGACTCTGGTTTTGGGTGCAGAAGCACAAGTAGCAAATTCACCTAGTGGCGGTCCAAAACAGCTTTGTCCTTTGGGGTACGTGATGCTGCCTTTACAACAAGGTTTTTCACCACATTGTGCATTTACCCTGCGTTTATGTTTTTACCACATATATGCCTTTACAACGCATGGCTTTTCCATGCATTTAAGGTAAGTTGGGAGTGTGGGGGTGTCTCCCCCCACAAATATTTTTTTTTATATATATGCACAATGCATGGTAATGGCATGTGTTGTAAAAGCATGTGTGTTCTAAAAATGTGGGGTAAAAATGCGTTGTAAAGGCATGCCAAGTATTTCCCTGTGTTGTTACATCATGCGACCTTAAGGCACACCTCAGGTGAACCTGTTTGCCACTCGCAGCAGTGCCAATTGTCTTCAGTAATTTGCCCTCTATCCATTGCATGGAGATTTGGTTGACAAATTCCAGTTGAAGTTGAGTTTTCTACTTCTCTGCACATTTCCCCAATACTCTTGATTCATTGGGTGCTGAGGAAGATTGGCTAGGCTGGGCCCAAGTTATATTATTAGCCCTTGATTGGCCAAGGAGGGTATGGTATTCGGACCTGGTGCAACTTTCTCTGTGCTCCCTGCTTAGTCTCCCTCACAGGGTAGACATCCTTTCCCAAACAGAGGGACAGGTGCTGCACACCAATCTCCAGGGCTGCTTCCTTCGTGCCTGGAGATTGAGTGGGGACACATAAATACTTTTTGTCTATCTCCTGAAGTGGGGATTGTATTTGAAGTGCCCTGAGACAGTCTGCCAAAATGGTGTATTCGGGGGACATAAGTTTGTCAAGCGGTGTTGGGAGAATTCTTTGAAACCTCTCAAGACCCACCTATTGATTGTCTTGCAGTTTGCCTTGTGGTTGGCTCAGAAGGGTTGTAACAGGCTAGTTATGTGCATTGTCAGCCTTTCTGTTTCTCACAAACAAGCCTTCCTTGTTTAAGTTATGAGATTTCTGAAGGGTCTCATCATTAGGTTTAATCCTTCTCCATTCAGTGTGCCTTAATGGGATTTTAATATGCTCCCTTACACACATGCTTAATGAAAAAAAGAAAAATCAGATTGCCATTACTTTGGCTTGCAGCGTCAGTGAGTTACAACCACTGAGGTCGATCCTTTTTTTACGTCCTTTTTGTCTGCCAAGCTGGTCCTTAGAAACAAGAGCTATTTTCCTGACAAAAGTGGGCACACCCTTTCACTTGGGGGCAGTCCGTTAACAAACCTACCTTCTTTCTTCCACCAAATCCTACTTAAGGATTAGAGGAGGCTGCACTGACTGGACACTACAATTGTGGTCCATTTTTATATAGACAGTACCAAAAACATCGGACTTGAGCAACTTCTCATCAGCTACACCAGTAAGATTAATGGAAAAGGTGTCCAAAAAGGACGCCGTCCAAGTGGATTTTCATGTGCATTCAGATGTGTTATGCCCTGCCTCGTAAGGAAACTCTGGAGGTCATAAACGTTCATTCCACTAGGGCTAAGTCTTCAGCTTCAGTGCTGGTACTGAAAGTCCACGTGGCAGAGATCTGTAAAGCTGTGACTTTGGCTTTCCTTCACAAAACAATTGTTCTGTTTGGAATCAGACGTGTAAAGGGAAGAAAGGATTTGTGTGCTCAGTCCTACACAATTTCTTAGTTTAACCAGTTCTTGAAGCAATCCACCTGATTGGGTAGTGTTTGGGGAATGTATTCAAAAGTTGAGAATTCTGCAGGTAGAAGTATCCATCAGAAAAATTTGCTTACCTTTGCTAAAGAGATTTCTGGTGGATACTGTATCTGCCTTCAGACTCCCCACCCGCCTACCCTTTGTGAAAGCTGTTTTCTAATAAAATAATTATAGTAAGGTTCCACGTTTACATATTAGATATAAGAAAAAACAGGTGGGAAAGTGATATGAAGGCACCACTGAGGGCGCTTAATGGCTCCATTTAAATGGGTTGTCATTTCTGACAGAGATGGAGCCAGCACCCCCTACTGACACAGAGAGCTATTATAAGATTACTGGATGCAGTCTTGTGCGTGGGATTTAAAAAAGGTGAGGAATCTGCAGGTAGCTAGAGTATCCACCTGAATGATCATTACCAAAGCTAAGTAACTTTTTCTGCTACTTAACTGCCTCTTATCTTACATCAGGGGAGGCAGGTTCCCCAGAAACTTGCCTCTGGCAAAGTGGTTAATAATGGATAGAAAAGTAGTACAGGGCATCTACTTATAATCCAAAATACAAACAGTGCCATGTTGAACCGGACTGTAATTGTGCTTTCTCGTAGGAAAAGAGCAATGTCCTCTATTTCTTTGGATCCTCCCCCAGACCAGGATAGCAAAGGGCTAGAAGCAGTGAGCAGAAAGATGAAGGCAGGCTTCCACAACACCTGAAAGTCCATTACCAGGGAAAAATAGTTGCGAAACTTGATGCAACATGGGTATTGGCTAGTGTTCATAACATCCTTACACAATACACCTAAAAATAAGCATATTGGAAAAAAAGAAGAACCAGTACTGCAAATATAGATGCAGCAACTATTAGACAAGGAAGCAATAGAAATTGTACTGCAAGAGGAGCAAAACGCTGGGGTTTACTCTGTGTATTTTGGTTGTTCAAAAATGAAGACTTGACCCTGCAGTGAATACTGGACCTGAGGTTTCTCAATAGATTTTCCAAGACGTTAAGGGTCCGGATGAAAGCATTCCCGGGGCAATCTCCCGGCTTGAACTACAGACCCAAATGATGCATACTTCCATGCCCTGATTCATCCCTCTCACAGAAAATACCTCAGGTTTGTGTTGACTTGCACTATCATTTCAAAGTTTTACTCTTTGCATAAAAGCTGCACCAAGGCTGTCTATTAAAACGTAATCACTGGTGGTGGCCCACCCAGGCCTAGTCAAGTGTATCCTTTTCTAGACTACTGGCTGGTGAAGGTGGGCACGTTCAAACAATATAAGAGCCTGCTAAAATTGTCTACTTTCTTCAACCTCTGGGGTTTTCCATAAATTGTATAAAGAGGTTTCTGGGTTCCGAGCCCGATACTCCGAAAGCAATAGCATACCCAAGGCGTAAGGGAGTACAAGCATTTGAAGAACAGGGTCGCCTTTACCAATCTTGACCGCTGAAAATGAGAACAGTGATTAAGTGGTTGGGTATGATGACCTCATGTATCCACATGATCTAAAACTCTAGATAACATCTGAGGCCCCTTCAAGAATGAACAGTCGGTCACAAACGTAAGGAAAATAGGCGGGCCTAGTAGTTGTCACAGAGACGGGCAGAAAATAAATAAAATGGTGGACCATGGAAAACATGATAAACGGAAGACCTTTCGATTTGGCTTTACCACAGGCCATCATAACAAACGATGCATCCAGGTGGGAAGTGAAGCACACAATATCCACTATCTGGAACTAAACACAATTATCTTAACACTGAAGATATTGCAAAATAAAATCTAAGGGAAAAGTGCACAAATACTGACCGACAACACAACTTCTACGTTCTAACTAAATCTCTTATTCACTGTCCAAACAAACTCATTCCATTTGCAAGTGGTAAATGACAAGACACAGTCAGCTAATATTAAACTATATTTCAGGAGTGGAAGACGAGCAGACAAGCTCTGCAGAAGGGCAAACCCAAACCATGAATGGATATTAAAAAAACACAGTTTTTCAACCATAGGTATGCCTGTTTGCAACAGCAGAAAACAAAAAATGCCAGTCCTTCACATCCAGGAACTGCCATCTACTCTTTCTAGGGAATGCATTGTGGATAACCTGGGTCAGCAGGTTTGTGTATGCTTTTTACTCCAGCACTCATGCTGATAATACAAAAGTTCAAAATATCCTTTGATCTTACTGGCTTGAGTAGGACACCTCAGCCATGGTTCTCGCACAATGCAGAGGCATTGTGTCAAAATTCCAATGCACACGGAAACACTAACCGCATCAGAGATTAAGGTTTTCACCGAGATCAATGTTTTTCCCCAAATCCAGGAGAAATGCAATTAATGGCCCGGCTCTTGAAATAGTGGAATCTAGGCATTTAGGGCTATCGGAAAAAGAACATTTGAGAGGCACATAGACATTGCACTTGGAAATGCTGGGCTTTAAAGTCGAAAAGATGCCTTATATGACCTGAGGAAACCGTGATGGGTACCCCACACATTTAGTGGCCTGTAATCTAGCATATGCATGACTAAGAGTCCGTCCACCTGTCAGCTATAGGAACATACATTAGATTCACACAGACAAGACAGAAGGTCCATGTTCCTTTCATGAAACAAATATGGAGGGATTAAAAAGCCCTTTTCCCCCTCACTCACTTAGTGGAACCTAAACTAGTACAAACTGAGCTCTTGAACTCACATTTTGAGTCTATACTAGACTCTAAAGGTGTCTATACTAGACATTGCTTAAAATTCTAATTTTAAAAACAGCATTCCTTGTAGCGAGCACATCACTCAGGAGACGGATGCATTACAAGTGCTTACTGTACAAGTACTTTGCATAACTATTTACAATGATATGACCATTATGAAAACAAACCAGTAAGTAGTTCTTGCCAAAGATGTTGTCACCTTTTCGGATCAACCAAACCATTATACCACCAGCCTTTTTTCAAAATCCCATTAACCCAGCAGAAAGGGCACATAACAAGTTAGATGTAAGCAGGGCGATAATGCATTATATGCAAGAAATAAAGAACGTCAGAATATAAATATAATTTTTTGGGGTTCGGCCTACACAAGCTATAGGCACAGCAGTAACCAAGCACACCTTTGCAAGATGAATAGTACAAACAATTGAGTTGAGTGTTGCTATGCCCTGGCCAGTAAGAAATTACATTGGATGCAAAGAGCTTATTCTAATAGAAACAAGGAGATGTTCTAGCATTGACGACCAATGTGTATTTTCAATATACCTGCAAAACAGCTGCACAGCCATCAGAACACACCTTCACAAAACATTGTGTTGGTACCAACACTCTTAAATAAATTAAGAGTAGAGCAATCCATATTTAAACATTAGTCTCTGTTTGTCTCCTCTTCAAACCCCCACCTCCAGGAGAATAACACGGCTACTGAATTGATGTACAGCATGTGAATCTTCATGCTGGATTACCTGTAATTATTGTTTTGCAGCTTGAAAATCTTCTAGATTCACATGCAACACAGCGGAGAACAAACTGAAAAAATCTAAAATAGTGGTCAATTACTGAGGCACTTTGGGTTTACTATTGATGTCATACTCAGTCCCTGTCAGTTAACACCCATGAAAGAATAGTCTAAAATGTTATACTCGAAGACCTCTTAACCCAACCACTAGATAGTGACATTATGCTCAGCTTTTGAATCTGGAGGATCTTAAAGCTGCAAAACCATAATTATATGTAAGTAACTGGTTTCTTCTTTCTCAACCATTTCTACTTTAAAACTGCTTCAGCCATGAGCGTGTAAAGAGTGAATGCATTTGACATTTTGCGCAAAACTAGCAGGCCATTACTTCAGACCTTTGGGTCCCCCAGACTGAAGAGACTGGCTGTACTTCGCTGTTCCCGGACACTGCTAATGTTCCCCCATCTGTTTTACTGCTTGTGCCACCACTGCCCAGATTCTGTCCAAGGGTGTATTGATTTCTCAGCAAGGGTGCAGCAGAGCTTTTTGCCCAGAAGTAGATGGGCCAAGAATGTTATTCCCACATTTTATTTCTCCTCCAGAAGGGTGGGGACCCTTGAGCCATTTTGGATCTTTGAATACAGATCTCCTTCCTCTGCAAGGAAATGTTCAAAATACTTTCCTTTGCTTGCATGCTTCAGGTCCATGAATTGGGTGTTAGCACTTAACATACAAATCCCTCAGTGCCACCAAAAGTATCTCAGTTTGCAGTGGAGGTATCTCATTAGCATTTTGCTGTGCTTTCCTTCTTCAAGAGGGTTATATTTGTGGTTGATCTCTGCAGGTCAAGGATACTTCTATTTTGTACCTCGGTGACCAACAGTTTAAGGCAGGCTCGGTGATTAAACTGCTGAAGGCAGGTCTCAGACCACTTCAGAGAATATCACTGTTCTTTTTGGCCTAGGGTTTTTGGTCAAATACCCTGAGTGCTACCTCTAGCCCACTCAGTGTTCAATTTTATTTGCTGCAATTATGGAAATAATTGCCTTGCTGGTTTTTACCTTTGTGGAACAATCCAAAACATTAATTATATGATCCCAAATGTTTGGAGGGAGAGTTTGAGTGTGACTGTGTCTTTCACAATCCAGAGGTTGCTAGATGTCTTTGCTTTTAGCTTGTCTGCCACATGAGGTGGCAAATGTAAGTGCTTCAACTTTGCTCCTGTTTTCAGTGGGCTCAACACCGAGGGAATTCTTGAAACCGGAATCGGTTCTTTATCCTTTTAGAGTATTCTAGGAACTGCACTTGCTGATGACCTTCAGAAAAGTAGTCTCTTCTTTGACTGATTTCACCACAGTTGCTACAAATATTTCTTTGATTTGGGGCGGGACATCTGGACCACATTAAGTTTTGGGACACTAGTCAACTGCAGAGTAGAAGTTCCATATTAATCTCCTCTAGTTGTAGGTGTTTGGTTGGCCCTCAAGGCATTCATGTCTTAGTTTCATGGACTAGAATTTCAAATTCTCCCGACAACATGGCTGCTATGTAGTATACCATCAAACAGAATGTTGTTGGTTCTTGTTCCTTGTTTATGCAGTTGCAGAATTTGTGGCATTGTGTCATTACTTATGATGTCTCTCTATCTATTGGTCATCTAGCAGATCCTTCATCCTGAGGAGAGGGAAATTAAGCCGGTGTTTTGTATTGTAAGATATTAATTAAAAGTCCTAGACAGTAGAACTGGCCCATATGGTGATGGGATCCTAGAGATCACAATAAATGTTAAAAAGCCCTATAATACATAAAAACAAACTTGAAGAAGGAAAACTACCTTGCTGCCCTAATATCCTGAAAAAGCATGCACGAACTGAACCGAAGGAAAGTAATAGCCATGTGAAGGTGGAAATAAGGCACAGTTCATTTAAGGAGTCAAAATCCTACTTATACCATCATGCCTTATACTGCCAGTTGCTTCACAGCCTCCGTTCTTTTGACTTCATTATAAATGCGATTATATATTTTTTTTGTTAAGTTTTGTTGTAGCAAACAAGTAGTACTATGCCTTTGGAACCTGTGATTGTTGTCAGTAATTAAACTGCACATGGTATTAATATTGAGCAAAGATACATTACAGCCCTCCTCAGTCTTTCCATTGTGGATGCTAATATGTTTGTCAGTATTTTCCATTGATTTAGCTCAAATATAAATGAGATTTTAAAGTTAATCTCCATAGATGCTTCGTTTTCCTATACTGGGAGATACAATCTTAAGAGGAGGCCGGATTGTTTTTGACTTAATTTAAGATTCCTTTGATGCAGACCTATGGTCACAAGTCAGTAATTTTTCCTTTAGCGTTGTAAGATCATAAGTGGTAGTCCTAAACATTGGGGAAGAATAGCAAGCTCATCCCTTTAGTCTGCTTCAGTGACCATGACCAGAGGATATAGTAGAAAACAGGATACTAAGACAGACCATGATCAATTGAATAGATTCTTTCGAGTACCCACACCAAGTCTTGAGTCTTTTGTGGCTTCTTAGCTTAAGCACAATAAGCCTAGTAAAAGTGTGAATAGATTTCCATGCCACATTTATGCATATTTCCCCAGTGGGGACATTTCTATACTAGGCAGATGAAGTATCCCTTACATCTTGCTGAGCCTGTTTTTGGTTCTATTGGTTGTCTTAGCAATGGCTATTAAGCCCACTGATAATAGCCGGAAATAAGTCATTGCGAAATAGATTGTTTAGAAGTTAGTAAAGTTGTTCTTATGGAGCCTAATTAACAAACATCTGATGGCTTCATTATGTCTTCAGTCCTGTCTATCTAGAAATGTGGGACTTGTGTTATGTCTAAAGTATGTAAAGTCTAATCAAGATGGAGTTTTAAAGACCACTACTAGTGAAGTAATAGTTGGTTTTAAATGTAACTCTAATACTGTGTTTGTTATTTTCAAACCATACCATATAGAGTTCATTAAAAGTTAATTATTTAATATTTTGTTCATTGGGTTTTTCCATGCATAATAGGTCAATGATCTTGTGTGCATTTCTCATATTTAAAACTGCAAACTTTCAAATATTGATCAGAATTATTACGGTTTCATTGCATTTAAACATATGTACAAGAGTCTCCAAATTTGTTTTTCATAAGCAGCATCATCTATTGTCTTTGGAAATGTTCAACTATCTCCATTTCACTTCACGTATTGGTAATTGATTCAGCCGTGACAAAAATATGGTTGTTCCTGGTTTCTTATCCTCAAAGTTATCATACATTCTCAGTGAGTAGTCCTTAGACAGTAATGCACAGTATGATTTGTATGAAGCTATCGTTTTCACAAAGTTCATGTATCTTTGCTTTGATAGGATTCAAAACGAGTTTGTAAGTGTTGCTTTGATGAGATTAATCAACTTTCCTGTTTCAATGCTCCTTGTTGGTTCGACTGTTACTTTTCATTTTATAGTGCCTGTATGTTGGTTACCTTATGCATTCTGGCTCCTCAAGAATATTGAGGTGGCAGGAGCTTGAAATCTGAATTTATTCTCCTATAAATTGTAGTTATCATTTTAGATTCTTAGCCTATTGCTTCCATTGGAATGCTTTGGCTTAACTACAGTAGTTTACACAATGCAGCCGTTTCACATGTATTCACTGTTTTTATTGAAGCAGACAGCCAAATTTGGGTGCTATATAGTATCATTAGTATACCTGTCACGTTCAGAGTTGCAACATGTGTAAAATAATAAACACACTGCGTTTCACATTAATCAACGAACTCTGGAAATTATTCCACACATTCTACTCATCAAGAAGGCCCAGCCCTCCGCCTACTACCTAAACTTCTGTGTTGTTTGTGCCTGTGCTTCACCCAGGTTCTTCGCCAACCCTGGGGTCATCAAAGATACCTGTAGTAATCTCCCTTGGAGTGAAGGAGTCACTCCCTTTCATCTGCAGGCAGCGCAACAAAGCTGACCTGTCTGCTGCTCCAGAGGTTCCACAGACTCCGAAAGGCTCAGCAACACAGGTTGTGGTTCTGCAGCTCCCTCGAGGCCTGCACTGTCATCTCAGCAGGTTTAAGGTCAGTATCCCTCGCCTGAACCGCTGGAGCAGAACCCCTGTGCACCGCGTCTACTTGCCAAGGCTTGTTGACACTGTCCTCCAGAGAACTTTGGGCTAAAAGATTTTCCAACATCTCTTCCTGCCAAGATCTTGGTCCTCACTGCATCCTCTGCACCATAGGCCTGCATCTTTGGTAAGCTGGTCGTGGTTTTCTTGCGCCTCCTGTGCCCTCGGCCAGTGGGTCCTCTTGAGGGTCTTTTTTGGGTTCCTCTTCTTGCTTGGCCCCTTGGACCTTGCTGGTCCCCACGTTGCACCTTTTTAATCTGCCACGTCTGTTGCTGCTGCCAAGGCTTGTTGGTGTTCCCGTCAGACACCGACCCCCTGGTTCTCGACATCCAATGTGGGACAGCTTGTGAACGGCTCCTGGTCTTCCACAGGATCGCCTGGTCCTTACAGTTGCAGGGACAAGGTCGCCACCATCACTCCTGTGTCTTCCGTCATTGGTAGTCTTTGGTCGTCTTTGGTCTTCATGGTTCCTGGTCACTCCTGAGTGGCATAGACTCTGTCCCCTCTGCTTGCAGGTACTCCTCTACAAGAATCCATCCTGTGGAAGACAGAAGGTTGGAGAGTCGCCCCACCCATGGATACCCCAGGAACCAAGATAACTACACCAGGGAGGCCGAGTGCATAGGTGCGAATTGACGTCAAAAACCGCTGTAGACCACAATGGCGGACTTCAGGAAAGATGCCGCTGGCGAAGAAGGTGAAAGAGTCTGGGGGAATCCAAGGATGGATTCTAGAAGAAGAGCACCTGCAAGCAGATGTGACCGAGTATATGCCAATTGGGAGGTGACCAGGAGGCACAGAAGAACAATGACCACCGATGACGGAAGATGCAGGAGTGATGACGATGACCTTGTTGCTGCAGCTGTGAGGACCAGGCGAGGCTGTGGAAGACCAGGAGCCGTTCACAAACTGTCCCATGCCATAAGTCAAGAACCAGGGGTCGGTGTCCGACGGGAGCACCAACAAGCCTTGGCAGCAGCAACAGATGTGGTAAACGAAAAAAGTGCAACATTGGGACCAGCAATGGCCGAGGGACACACCAATTACAGGAGAGTCAGAGCCCGCCTGAGCAAGCAGGGGAGCCCACCAAAGTCAAAGAAGACACTCATGAGGACCCACATGCCGAAGGCACAGGAGTTGCAAGAGGACCTAGAGTTTCTCACCAAAGAGCAGGCCCACGGTGCAGACGATGCAGTGAGGGCAAAGATCTTGGTAGCAAGAGATGCTGAAGCTTCTTGTAGCTCAAAGATCCATGGCAAATCGTTGCTGTGGACAGGGGTTCTGCTCCAGCGGTTCCAATGAGGGGAACTGGCCTCAAATTTGCTGAGAGGACAGGTCAGGCTTTGAGGGAGTTGCAGAACCACTACCTGTGTTGCTGAACCTTTCAGAGTCCGTAGGATGTCAGGAGCAGCAGACCGGTCCGCTTCGTTGCGGTGCCTGCAGATGCAGGGGAGTGACTCCATCACTTGAACGGAGATTACTTTGGGTTTCTTTGATGCGCACAGGCCTGGAGAGGAACCTGGATGAAGCACAGACGATGAAGAAGACTTGCAGAGCAGCGAGACCAGGAACAACAAGAAGAGCATTTCTTGGTGTAGTCTCGGTTCCAGGCAAAGTCCAGCGAAGTCCAAAGTGCCCAGACGGTCGAATTTGAAATGGTTTCAGCTTTGAATTAAGTCCCACCACGAATCTGAAGAGCCACCCACAGATAAGCCCTTAAGTACCCTAGGGAAAGGGTTGGGACAATTCAAGGGTGGGAGTGACTGGACAGAGGGGAAGATACTGCTTTGTCCAGTTTTGCACCAGAGCGGGAGTCAAAGGCTCCCTGAACTGGTTCCAAGTGGAGGATGCAAGGATGGCACCAAATGTGCCCTTCAAAGCAGTCTGGTGGCGCTGGGAAGTCCCCCCCATCCCAGCCAATATACTAAGTTTTGTCTGGGAGGTGGTTACCCCGCCCTGTGACAGGAAACCTTTTGTTCTATCTTCCCCTGCTCGAGCTCAGTTCAGCAGCAGGAGGGCAGAATCGTGTCTGGGGTCAGAGCAGCACTAGCTTGCTGGCAGACCCCGGAATATTGTTAACAGGAGCTCTTGGGGCTTCCCGTAGGAGCCCCCTGGTGCATGGAATCATACCTCCAACACCAGTATCTGTGTTGGGGTATGATTCCAACATGTTTGATACCAAACATGCCAATATATAGTTACCTATCGCGTAAGGACGCATGGCAAGTATATGTATCAAAATGACTGACGGCACTTAGAAAGCCTGGAGAATCAACTCCAGGGTTTGTAGGGGGTGTTCTGTTCAAGCAGAGTACCCTCACACTTATAACCAAGCACCATGCCTTCAGGATTGAAGTCTACCTTAGAGGTGACTTATAGGTTTTAAGTGCAGTGACCTCAGATATCAGAAAACGTATATCTATCATAAACGGTGCTTGTACTTACAGAGACTGCAATGGCAGACCTTTAGTCACAGTTTGAGTGGTATCTCATGGTTTTCCTAATACATGCTGCAGCCCATGGGAGACCCCTGGTGTCCCTATGTCGTGGGTACCTTAGTATCATATACTAGACACTTAGAAGGACACACCAGTAGCCAATTGGGAAGGTACTGCAGTATTTACCACAGAGCAATTTATGGAGAGATCACAGTGACTGGGGTCCTGATTAGCAGGATCCCAGTCAGGCTAGTCATACAACACCAGCAAAAAGTGGGGGTAACCATGAAAGCAGATCCTACTTTCCTACAGTCACTTTCATCGGAGCGGTTTTGGACACAGTGCTGTTTTGGGCCTATCATCCTGAGTAGTGAGTCTGGGATATTCGGGCTATGATGCTGATGTTTCAGCCTCTGTCCGTATTTCGGTAAGAATGTCTCTGAGGCTGCTGGGCCTCATGGCTTCCTTTATTCTGCTGGTGGATCATACCAGATGGCATATGCTGCCTCTGCAGTGGAACCTGAAGTTCCAGTAGGCGCAGCATCAGTGGAATCTTTCTGACTTTGTCCAGATCTCGGAGGGCACTGCTCACCAACTGCAGTGGTGGCTTTCAAACGAAGATTCGGTCCGAGTCAGATCCCTCTTCCTTCCCGAACCAGGTAAAACGGTGGTGACCGATGCATCACTTCTGGGATGGGGAGGCCACCTAGGAGAGCTGAAGATCAGAGGCATCTGGTCCCCAGCAGAGTCCGGCCTGTATATCAACCTTTTGGAGCTCCAGGCGATCAGACTGGTACTGGAGGCATTCTTTCCCTCTCTTAAAGGGAAAGTGGTGTAGGTGTTCACAGACCACACCACTGCCATGTGGTACTGCAACAAAGAGGGCCGGATGGGGTGGTGGACCCTTTGTCAGGAGGCTCTCAGCCTCTTGACATAGCTGGAAGATCAGGGCATAATCCTTGTGGTTCAACACCTGGCGGGCTCCCTGAGCGCCAGGGCGGACAAACTCAGCCGTCGGTGCCTAGTCGATCACAAATGACTTCTCCATTCGATGGTGGTACAAGGTCTTTTTAAGCAGTGGGGAGAGCCTTGGTTAGATCTATTCACCTCCGAAGAGATCGCGCAATGTCTGCAGTATTGCACATTGAAGTTTCCAAGGCGGCGCTTGCTCGGCGTGCTGTTCGTCAGGAGTGGAGCTTCGGCCTGCTGCACGCTTTTCCACCTGTAGCACTTCTTTCCAGAGTGTTCAAGAAGATCAAGCACGACTGGTCTCAAGTCATTCTTGTAGCTCCAAATTGGGCACGAAGAATCTGGTACCCCGACCTTCTGAGCATGGTCATCGATCCTCCGATCACACGGCCCCTTTGGGAGGATCTTCAGTCGCAGTAGCAGGGGATGGCTCTTCACCCGTACCTGTCCAGTCTCCACTTCCTTGCATGGAGATTGATTGGCAGCAGTTGCTAGCTTTTGACCTTCCGCCCGAAGTTTGTGATGTTATCTTGGCAAGAAAAAATGTGAGAAAAGGTCAGAAAGCACCTCACGTACGCAAACCCACAGAGCTGCTGGATGGTACTTGCCAGTATGCCCACGTTATCATCGGTTGCTTTCGTGGCCTCAAAAGGAAAAGGTGTATACTAGAATTCCTCAGAGGTGGAAAATACAACAACATAAAGTGTGTGACAGACAACACTGAGACCATATAGCTCACTCAGTGCTCAATCGTCCCCAACCGTGCAAAGATTACAAAGTTCTCACCCCTTAAAAAGAGGTATCACTCACATATAACACATCCTTTACTAAATGTTAGCGTCCTCAGGTTAAAAGACAGGCATGTATATGGCCACTTTCACTTACATAAAGGCCAACATGTTTCTTTGCCAAACAGGCGAGGCAACTTCGTCAGGGCTGTTGGGGAACCAATCTTCACCTCAGTCCTTTTTCACACCAAATCTGTGGTTATTGACAAGATGAAAAAGAAGAAGAACGTGCCAATCATAAACAACCCTCTATAAAATAAAGGTTCAAAGCCCCTTCATCCAATCATATATTTACCGAGTGGTTGCTGTTGTCCCGCGTACCTGCAACCACCTTCAGTAAAGGAACCTGCACCAAATGGTCGCATTCCACCTTAATGACTGCAACTGTCAGTCTGTCTGAAATCACACGCACAGTCGAAGTAATCCTCCTTCTGAATTATCCACTTTTTCTCTTTAGCGTCCGCCACCAGGGCCCTGATAGTCTCTTGGAGTTGATGTGTTGGGTCAAGTGCCAGTGGTTGGTAGTTGGTACGTACCTCAAGAAGCCTCAAGACTTCTTTTTCGTAGTCCTGCATATTCAGGACTACCACTGCACCACCTTTATCGGCTTGCTTTATTGTTATTAGTTTATTTTCCTGCAGTGACCGCCATCCAGTCAGTCCTATTCATATTACAAGGGTGAGATGTTTCATGTAACTCTTCCAAAGCCTCGATATCCTGAAATTGCTAGAACACTGCAACCTCTGGGCCTACTGATGAGCTGGGAGGACAGAAACGTCACTGGCGGTGTAAAGTGGTAGAAAATACTGATGGTACTTGGACCTTTTGATTTGCAAAAATGTTTTGAATCTCATTAGTTCAAACAGCTCGAATTCTACATTTAAAAATGTTGTGCTTAGGTGTCAGGACAAACCCCAAGCCCTTATTCAAAACTCTTAACTTCTCTGCAGAAAGTGAGTAGTTGGAAAGATTCACTACTATGTCCCCAGCGGGACTCGTGCCGTGTTACGGGATGCTTAGCGAGTCTGGGGCCGTTAGGCAAGTGCACTAAAAGACACCAGAGAAAGCACGTGACTTTAGACCGGAGTTTTCGTGGGGGTGCCTGATATTGAGAATGGGCAGCGAGTTGAGGGCAAAGCTGGACTCATATGGAATATGACTGTGTGAAGGCATGGGGTCATGTACGCGTAATTGACTGTGCGTGTGATTTCAGACGGAGACTGACAGTTGCAATGGTTAAGGTGGAACGTGACAATTTGGCGCAGGTTCCTTTACTGAAGGTGGTTGCAGGTACGCGGGACAACAGCAACCACTCAGTAAATATATGATTGGATAAAGGGGCTTTGAATCTTTATTGTATTGAGGGTTGTTTATGATTGGCACGTTCTTCTTCTTTTTTTATCTTGTCAATAACCACAGATTTAGTGTGAAAAAGGACTGAGGTGAAGATTGATTCCCCAACAGCCCTAACGAAGTTGCCTCTACTGTTTGGCAACGAAATATGTTGGCCTTTTTTGTGAGTGAAAGTGGCCATATACATGCCTGTCTTTTAACCTGAGGACGCTCGCAACATTTAATAAAAGATGTGCTGTATGTGAGTGGTACCTAATTTTTTAACTTGTGAGAACTTTGGTCTTTTTGCACGGTTGGGGACGAGTGAGCACCGAGTGAGCTATATAGTCTCAGTGTTGTCTGTCACACACTCTTATGTTGTTTGATTTTCCATCTCTGAGGAATTCTAGTACACACCTTCTTTTCTTTTTGATGCCACGAAAGCAACCAATGAGTACGTAAGGTGATTTCTGACCTTTTCTCAAATTTTTTCATGTTTTGAGTTTTGGCATACACATTGATGTGATGGTTTTAAACCATGGTGGGATGTGTATCTGATGTGGTTATTGACATCTTTTTAAATTGAGCAGCATGGACTAATCAGTTCATGGACATATAGACTGGACTGATCTGGGAAGAAAAAATTGTAATAACTCCCTGGAAATTTGAAAAATATGAGACTGACTGCTCATAGAGGTCAGACCCAGCAGTGTTTATAATTGATGGCGTGGGGGGGGCGGTCTGACTTCTCAATCCCCTTGTTGCTCCTATTGTTGACGTGATGTTTGTTAACTTGGCAGCCAGGCGTCCCTGCTCTAAAACGGGATACGCCTGACAATGGAACAACTTTGTGGCATTGTGCACAGCAAAGGCTGTTGACCCCATTTCTGCTCCTCTTTCTGAGGTCCTTTTGTACATTCTTTCTTTGGCCCAGCTTGAGGACTCTTAAAGTATATCTTTCAGCTATCTCTGCTTTTCTTCAGCTGCCAGATCAGCCTTTCTTATTCAAATCTCCTATTGTTTTTTTTGTTAACAAATCTTTTTATTAAGCAGTTGATTAAGAAGACAAGTGCTCAAAAGCAAAACAATGTTCAGTTTAAGGGCCGATCACAGGGGGCCTTCCCACATTATAAATAGAACAATTGGGCCCGCCCTAAATCCTTGGCGTAGTCCCCGACACACTGGAGCTGGTTGCAAACTCAACCCCTATTCTGCTATGTGTTAGTGATTACACCCTCTCCACCCCAAATCGCCTATTGCTACCAGATTCTTTAAGGGCCTTACTCATCTGTTACCTCCATCTCCTTTCGTAAAGCCACAATGGGACTTAAATCTGGATCTCACTTTTCTTATGTGTGCTCCCTTCAAGCCTCTTCATAACTGTCCTCTCAGGTTGCTGACTCTCAAAACTGCCTTCCTTGCTCTGCGCGCAGAGTGAGCGAGCTGCAGTCTTTATCTTCTAAGCCCCCTTTCCTATCGGTCTATCCAGATAAAGTGGGACTTCAGACAAAACCTTTATTCCTACCTAAGGTGGTCACGCCTTTTCATGTGGTACAATCTATCTCTCTACCAAACCTTTTTTCCCACCCCTGCATCCCTCCAAGGAGGAGGAGTGACTCCACCATCTGGACCCAAAATGTGCATTGTCTTTTTATCTTTTTTTTAAAATCTGTTTTTATTGTTTTGGAAAGTTTTACATCTTAGAAACAGGCAACATTCATCGTGTAACATCGACCATACCGTAAAGTATTAAGCAATTGCGAATGGGCATGACTGTGGACCAGTGAAAGCCAACATACAAATCGATGACAGTAATGTCTTAGTGACATGTTGACTCTAGATAGGATAAACGAAGTCATGTATTAGTGACATAGTTCCAGTAGTATGGTGTACAGAGACTACGCAAATTCTTCAGGATACATGTATGCACAGATGTTAGAGAAAAGAACATTATAAGAAAAAGGGGGGCGGGGGTGAAACTCAAGAAAACCCCCGACAACCAAGAACAGCAGCATAGTCCGACTTTTGAGTGTGTTCTGCATTGCGTCTCCACTGACTCCGCCACCCCTACCCCCAACCCCTCATAGGCGGACACCACCTTTCAGAGAGCTCAGCATGACCCATCCTGAGCGTCCGATAGTACACAGATGTTTACGTGGCAGGCAACTGACCCTTAGTGGCTTAGTCAGTATTTCCCCGGACAGCGCCTCCCCCATGTTCAGGATGCCCCTCTGTGTTGCCTCCCCCGATTCGTGTCAAGGCCTGTAAAAGACCCTCCCATTGTGTCACAATAGGTGTCTTCCGGAGTCCCAGCGTTCCCTCCCTCAGGAGAGCTATTTCCTCCGCCTTGGCCCACGCCAGGAGTGAATACTTCCACACCCGTATATGCGGAGGGTCTGGCGCCTTCCAACGTCTAGTGAGTAGACGTTTGGCCACCACCAGTCCCAGGTCAAGAAAGCAGGAGGTAACTTTCGTAGACGGCGTTCTGCGGAAGAGGTGCAGCAGGTAAACGGTCTATTCAAACGGTATGACACGGCCCGTGCACGTGTGTAGCGCCTCTTGAATTGCCCCCCAGTAGGGGTGTAGCTTGTGGCAACTCCACAGCATGTGTACTAACCCAGCTGCCAACTCCACGCAGCTGGAACAGACCGTATCAGTGCGGTGAAAGTACCTATTGATCGTTTCTGGCGTAAGGTATGCCCTTTGGAGTATAAACAGCTGTATTTGGCGGATCCTCATATTTCTGGGTATGCATGTTGGACACTGTAGCATTCTACCCCATTCCTTATCCCCTAGTGGCCGGGCCAGATCTGTTTCCCATTTGCGGCGCAGTGATTCCAAGCTTATCGCTGTGTGTGTGCGTAGGGATGCCGCGAACCACCAAATCAAGTGTCTACCTCGCCCCATAACATAGAGATACTGTATGGTAAGATGTTGGCTCGATTCCTCCTTCATGTCCCCCCAACTGGAAGTCATTGTCACAATCAGTGCGCGGTGTCTGAGAAATTGCCCCGGTGGTAGCCCCGTCTCGTCAACCAGGGATTCATATGTCATGAGGCTGCCGTCCCGGTAGAGGTCTCCCAGTGTCTGTATGTCTGCTGCGTGCCACTCCACGAGTTCAGAGGGTGCAAGCGCCCCCAGCCCGCTGGGGGAGCCCTCTAGTGGTATGGCCGTAGCGTAGGGGACCAAAGTTCTGGTGAGGTATAGACTACGGCGGTAACGTTAATAAGCCACCACCATGAGCAGTGGTGTCGGAGCTGGGGCTTTTGCTGCAGGGTGTTTGGTAATGTCAGCTAGAGAGAGGGGAGGTGCTGTGGTCGCGGTGTCGTCGCGGCCCCTGTCTGCTAGCCAGCAGGCTATCCATTGTAATTGCGCCGCCAAATAGTAACGTTCGAAGCACGGCGCAGCCAGGCCTCCCCGATCGGTGGGACCATTGTCTTTTTATCTTGATCGCACAAAAGACTTCCGTGTGGGTGCCAAGAATTGTCCGTCTGTTAAAAAACGAACCTTCTCCTGATGGGTTGCCCTTTGCATCAAAATATGCTATGCTTTGGTGAAGAAAGACCCTCCAGTGGGGTTTCGTGCTCATTCCACCAGAGCAACGGCGACGACCATTTCATTAGCACGTGAGTCCTAGTCCTTGACATCTGTCAGGCAGCAACGTGGGCATCCTTGCACACATTTACCAGACACTACTGCCTGGACAGTGAAGTCCAGAGGGACGGGTACTTTGCCCGTTGGGTTCTTGCCCGTTCGGTCCGCTAGCACTTTCTGGTATGATCTTGGTTCACAGTCCCTCCTCCAGGGATGGTATTCCTGGGGTATCTATTCTAAGATAAGGAATCTACAACTAATAACCTCCTTCAGATTCACGTGTTACTTAACTTCGGTAACAACGTTTCTGGTAGAGACGTATATTTGTTGTAGATTTCTTACCGCCCCACCCATCCTACGCGCTCTGCAAACTCATTTCTAGGAATAGGGACTCCCCTACAGGGACCTAGTTTTGACGCACCAGTGGTCAGTGTCTTTCATGCATCTGCGCTTCAGGTTTGGAAAGTAGTGTTAAAAGCTGGTTTCAGCATGCATGGGCGGCGTCTTTGTAGGTCCCACAACGTCATCCCGGTGCCCATGACACGGACGACGGACGCTGAGCTGACCAACGGCACCTAACGACGCGTAGGAGTACTGCTGAAGAAAAAATCTCCAGATCCAGACTGACGCCATTTGGGAAATTCTAGGGGGAAAAAATCTACAACTAATATATGTCTCTACCGCATACATAGTTACCGAAGGTAAGTAACTTGTTCTTCCGTGCCCCGAGTTGACGCTGTTGCAGTGATCTTTTCAGTCCTCATGGTTCCTCACTCTGTCTGTATTGTCTAACAGCATCTCTCCTGTTCTCTTGTACCGGGTCGACGCTTCAGTTACCGCCTGGGACAGTTCCCTGGTGGACTCTGGCTCACGGTGGGGCCTCGCTCGTCGTGGTCTTTCTTTTCTTCCATTCTGTCCGCTCTCACCATGCTTCGCCTGTTATGGAACTTACGCTCTGTCGATATTGCCCTTTGTGTCATGCGAAGTACCTCTGGACCAACCTCCACCAGGTCTGTAATCTTTGCCTCTTACCCGAGCATGACGACGCCTCTTGTGACGCGTGGCGATCCTTACGGTTGAGGAAGACCCTTCGAGACCACTGAGCCCGTTGACTCCAGATGTCGCACAAGAGCGACAAAGATACTCGAGACTTTCGGAACCCAGGACCTCGGTGGGGGAAACATCATTGCGAGGCTTGGGCCGCAGGAGTGGAGGCTCTCTCCCCCAAAGACAATTCGGGCTCCGACCTTGAGATGGAAGGCCTCCCGTTGGCTCAACATGTCGTGAGTACAGCTTCCCCTCCCTCTCAACACCACTCTGAGCTTCCACCTCACAGAGGCAGGCATCTGGGCCGCCACTGTCTTCGGGCTATGGTTGGCACCAGCTACCAGCTTTGGATACCACACCCACAGGCCTCAAACTCTTCTTGCCGACTCACTGTGGCGAGTCTGATTTTATCAGGTCGAGCTATTTTAAGCACCTACTTGTCCGTTCTGGCGACTGAACTTAAACTGGAAAGAACAAATATTCTGTTCATTCAGAAAGTGAATGAGCAATAAAGACGCCTTAAATCTTGTTTTTATCTTGACACGTTGGCTATCAGTTCAAGGACAGAGGCCAAATGTCAGTTTCTCTAATTACTAATTGTTGCTTATCTTGTCACAGAAAATGTCTACTTTTCTTTCTCTTATTATAGTTAGAGGTTTTTGTCAAGTGAGCTATCTGACAATCATTGTTAAACAAAAGGCTGTAAGTTGCCAGTTTGTTTTCCTAAAACAACATTAAACTGCTTGTAAATAAATCGTACAAGTATTTCAAAATATATCATGAATTACAAAGTAACTTTTTTTTTTTTGCAATTCAGTAGTGTGATGCAAACAAAGATTTAAATAGGAGCAAAACAAATCACAACACTTTACTTGGTGATGTGCAAATGAGAGAGATTTGCAGAAACTCGATTTTCAAGCATTGTACACTATATAGTTTTATCAGTAAAACCACAAGTCATTGAGAAATGCCGTTGCCATTTCAATGGAAAATCTGCTGATTGCAAATAAGTTTAGTGCAACTTCATACTTATGAAGACTACTCAGTAATGTATGTATTTATTAAAAGTGATAGTTTTAAAACTTGATTTGAGAAACATTCCTGCCCTTCCCTGATGACAGTGTGGTACTGAACTAAGAGGCTAGTCAGAGGTCATTTGTATCTTATATGTGGCTAGATTTGTATTATACAGGTAGTAAAAGCTTAGTCTATGAAATCAACTAAAAGTTGTTTTTTTTACAGCAGACCTGCTGAACTGTCAGATTTGAAAGTGCTTTCATATGTGATCAGGAAGGATAATTAGGTTGATTAGATTATTTGTCAGTCTAGTAACATTTTTATGATTTGTTTAAGGCCTGGTCTGGCTTCGGCTCAGTGCTGAAGAAAATTCTAAAGCGGACAACCTCTTTGTCGCCCGCTTCCGGCTTGGCACCAATCCGACCATCATATCCAAAACATTCGGCCTCGAAACGCAGGTTGGTACCTGCACCGAAACATTCAGTTTCCATCCAGTCAAACAGGTCCTGCAGAAGCTACAGGACCAGCTCACTGTCCGCCAGAAACAACTTGTCATTCACCCCAAGATGCACCGTATAGTACCACAGCCTCCAATGCTGGGTCCTCCTATGAGGCAGCTTAGCTTTGAAGAGATCTGGAGCTCCCTCCTCAACCAAAGCAGCAGAAGAAGCAGGCTAAAGCTTCCATTCCTCTTCTTGACCCCAGACTGCCTCCGCTTTTTTCCAGTAGATGAAGACCCCTGACAACACGTTCCCCACCTCCATGTCTGCCTGAACCACTATCTTACGCTCCTCAGGGGTCATCACATTCTGACATGGGTAAACACGGTGAGGGCACTTTTGTTATCCCCCCACATGGAGACCCTTGGGATTTCCATGATGTGGACCCGCCTGCAGGCACTGATCCCGACCTATACCCCTACCGATTTTTCCCACAAGATGATTCCTCTGCTTACTATAACGTTTTGGGTAGGGCTGCTGCTTACCACAACGTGCAGATACATAAAGAGCCTATCGAAGAGAACTTCCTCTTTGAGACTCTTTCCTCAGCTCATCACTCCATGAAGTATCTGCCCATGCTGATGGTGATGCACAAGCCCACTCCTAGCATGTACAGGGAATGGACAGGGCCCGGGTTATCATCCCATGGGTTGATCAAAAGTACAAGGGCTCCTCTTAAGACCCATCCTATGTTGTAGGTCAATTCCCATAAGATGGCAGGGTATGCTCAGACGTGAGTACCTTGCTCACTTTGCCACTGGATTCAAGCAAGCCTGGCTGAAGACGGCTGAAATGCCAGAAACCGGTCCTAGGAAGCTTGTTTCCGGTCCAGGGAAGGCATGGTTTGGCAGTGCGGGCTGGACTGTTCCCATGAGGCACAGGGTCAGACTGATTTGCATATGGCCATGTCTGAACTGGGGTGGCAGAGTGGGCTAAAGAACGGTGATGGATTAAACCCAGATCAGTTGATTGGGGGTGAGTGCTTGCAATGTTCAACACTCCGTCCATCATTTCCTTTGGTAGGTTAATTCCCACCAGATTCCCTAGTGGTTCATACCACTCGTAAGCGAGTGAATGCTCAGGGCACCAGCTATGCTCCTCCGCTGATAAAGCCATGCACACTTTGCAGTCACCTTCCTCACAGAGGTCCTTTCCCCACTCTGCGTATCACGGAGGCTCCAAGACCACCTCCCTTAAAGCTTCCATGTCCTTTCAACGCCAGCCTACCCAACCAACTTCCACAAGGGGCTACTTTAGGTGTGCCTATTGTGGAAATAGTGGCAAAGGTAGCTCCCCCAAGAGAGCTGCCCCAGCCAAACAGTGACTCGCCACTCCTTCCCCCTGATCACACAACACCTGTCGGGGGAAGGCTTCTGATGTTCTTCCCCGCCTGGCAATATGTCACCGCAGACTAGTGGATGTTAGACATCATTCAACATTGTTAGTGACTGGAGCCTAGCTCCATACACCCAACATGCCACCCGTAGATACGTCCTCTCCCCAGAACACAAATGCCTCCTTTGGTAAGAGAGGTAAACACTCCTTCTTAAAGGTGCTATAGAGCCTGTTCCACAACACCTACAGGGCTTAGAGGTGTGTTCCCTCTACTTCCACAATCCCAAAAAGGACGGGTCCCTCAGGACCATTCTGGACTTCACACCCCTCAACGAGTACATCCTACATTGTCACTATTCAGGATGGCATACCTCTGCTACAGCAAAGTGACATCATGGTGGCACTTGATCTCAAAGACGTCTACTTCCATATCTCAATTCATCTGGCACATCATTACTATCTCCAGTTTGTGTTAAGTGATTAGCATTACTAGTTCAAAGTGCTGCCCTTAGGGGTCACCACCGCAGCCCGAGTTTTCACCAATTGCTTTTCAGTGGTAGCCTCATGCAAAGACAGAGCATCCTTACAGTTCCATGCCTGGAGGATTGGCAGATGATGAGCGCAATGCAATGCAATGCAATGCAGTGCCATGAACATTCCCAGGCCATAGTAGACCTCCTGCACAAACTGGCCTTTACCATCAATGCATCAAAGTCTCATCTCCAGCCCTTTCAAATTAAACTTTATCTGGGAGCCGTCCTAAATGCCAGAGGTCTGCAAAGCCTATCCCAGTCCGTCAAGAGTCCAGTCCTTACAAGTGTTGCTGTCTCCCTTTCAGCCAAATCCACAGGTCCTGGTATAGACAGTCATGGGCCTCCTAGGCATTATGGCCTCCTGCATCTCCATAGTACTCCAGGCAAGACTGCACATACGTAGTCTGCAGGAATGCTTATTGAATCAATGGTCTCAAAAAAAGGTTCATTGGGTAGAAATAGAGATGATCGCCTGCCGCACTTCTTGCTCTCTGCAGTGGTGGAACACCAACAACTTGTTGCAGGGGGGGCCCTTTCTCGACTCAGTTCCTCAGATCACTGTCACAACAGACAGATCCCTTAGTGGGTGGGGGGCACCTACAAAACCTGACTTCCCAGGAGGACGAGTGGGATTCCATTCACAGGGGTCTCCACATCAACTATCTGGAGCTGCTAGCTGTCCATCTAGCCTTCAAGGCTTTCCTTACCCACATATTGTGCAAAGTCGTACTCATACAGATGGACAACATGACAGTCATGTATTACAATCAAAAGCATTGGGGCGCTCACTTCTCTCAGCTTTTTCTGTTGGCTCAGTCCATCTGGCCCTAGGCTCGCCGCCACAGGATCCACCTGTTGGCAGAATAACTCCCAGGAATGGATAGCAACACTGCCAACTTTCTCAGCAGGATGCTGCAATAATTCCATGACTAGGAACTGCACCCGGCAGTCTTACTCCGCTACTTCCAGTACCGGGGGATTTCTGGATGTGGACCTCTTTGCCACAGCAGAAAATGCAGGGTGACCAAACTTTACCTCCATATTCCCATACCCACAGTCCATGGGCAATGCACTATGGATGAAGTGTTCAGGGATATTTGCCTATTCTTTTCCACCTCTCCCACTCGTTCCATTCATGATTCGGAAGCTATGGCAGACCTCCCTCACTCTCATCCTCATCCCCCCCACTTGGGCCAGACAGCCCTGGTTTGAGCTTTCTGTGGTTCTGCACGAGAGGCTCCCCAACAGACTTTCTCACGCGGCACCATAGAGAAATCAGGCACCCCGGCCCCAAGAATTTCAATGCCTTTGAATATGGTTATCTCAATCTATCTCCAGAATGCGTGAACCTTCTTAAGGAAACATGCAGGCCCCCTACTCATGGCCACTATGCTGACCAGAAGAAACGGTTTGTCTGCTACTGCCACTGAAACCACACAGGCCCTCTGGCAGCCACAGTTCAGAACATCATTTGTTACCTTCTGCACCTCCGAATGTATTGTGTAGCCTTAACCTTCATTTGGTTACACCTGGTAGCTGCGGCTGCTGATCTCTAAAATGGACAATATATGTCACTTTTCAGGATTCCAGTCATTAAAGCTTTTATGGAGAGGCTTAAAAGGTCTCGGTGTGGAATCTTAATATTGTCCTCACAAGACTTATGGGTCTCCCATTCAAACCCCTTTCGGTCATGTCCTTTGCAATTTCTTTCTTGGAAAATAGCTTCCCTAGTAGTTATCACATCACTAAGGGGTGTTAGTGAGCTCCGGGTCTTAACTTGGCAAGAACCTTTCTTTCAGGTTTATAGAGATAGCGTGGTCCTTCACACCACCATTAAATTTCTCCCTAAGGTGGTCTCTTTTCCTCCTTAACTAGTCGGTAAAACTCCCAGTTTCATTCCACAACCTGACTCCATTACAGAAAGAGCTCTTCACACCTTGGACGTCAAACAAGCTTTAGTGTACTATGTAGACAGAAGAAACCCCTTGTGGGAAACCCAACAACAGTTTGTTGATTTTCTGTAATAAATAAAGAGAAGGCCTTATCCAAATCAGACCTAGCAAGGTGGATAGTTAAATGTATCTAAACTTGTTACGCAAAATCTAAACGTTTTGTCTGCTCTGCCTAGGGCCCAATGTACCAGAATGAAAGGGGCCTCTTTTGTCTTTCATGGGAGCTTCTCAATAGTGGACATTCTGTAAAGCAGCTACTTTGTTTACACTGCACACTTTCACTAAGCACTATTGTGGAAATGTATTAGACCCCCAACAAGCTAACGTTGGTCTGACTGTACTATGTACCTACTTTCAATCAAATGCATCATCCACAGGCAAGCCACCACTTTGGGGAGGACTGCAGTACATCCTATACAAAGCATGTGTATCTACTGCCAACCGTGCCTCGAATGGATAATGTTACTTGCCTAGTAAGCATCTGTTCTTGGCAGGTAGTGTTGTAGATTCACATGTGCCCACCCTCTTTCCCGGTCACCTCTGGCTGTTGAGTGTTACCATTATTTTCTACTTCTCTTGCATGGTCATCTTTCTATCTCTCTGTTTCCTATGTTCCTCTGTTCCAGGTTCATCCTCTCCCACCGTGCGGAAAACAATCTAATAATGGAGCACATGACCATGCACATTGCAAATGAGAGGTTAAGTCACAGTACCTTGTCAATTCTTCTGCGAAAAACAACTTGCACACATTCCAGCCAGACAGTAGATGACCAAGAGTATGCACAGCATGTAAATCTACAGCACTGCATGCCATGAGCAGATGCTTAAAAGGTGAGTAGCATTTTTCTTTCTTTCTGAGGGCTACATTATCCTGTTTGGCATTTGCAAATTATGTATGAAACAATTCTTGAATGTAAGCACATGAGAACATCTTGACAGATCACTTGTTATTCTACTTTTGGCTCTTTGTCTCAAGCAGTTGGCTCATCTATTCGGTTTATTCTAATGGATACTTCTACCTGCAGATTCCTTAACTTTTGAAGTTCCAAAGTGCCAGCCTGGATCCAGAAACTCTTCAATAGCTCTCCTCTGCTGGTAAGGGTTGCCGGCTCCACTTATGTGCCGCATGTGACACTGTGTGATGTCACTTGAGCCATAGAATGCCTTTACCAGCATGATGACATCTGTTCTCTTTTTTTCTGCGCAATTGATGCGTTCCAGAGCTCTCCATAATCTCCTTAGAAGTGTTGATGATTTTATTTCCAAATGTACTTCTTATGTGCAATTTTCATTCAAAACGTCACCATAAGTAGTCTGAATTAAACCATGTTGAGACTGCGATGGCCAGATGTCCATCAAGGACTCACAGATCTGGCTTTGGTGCCAAGGATCTCACCAAGACATCTGTGCTTACTCCAGTATTGGAAATTTCATAGATGGTATCATTCCCAGTCGTCGAGATGGGAGTCCCCGGTATGGTATACATAAAATAGCAATAGAGATGAGTACAAAAAAAGCCCCTTCAAATTTGTAGCATATCCACCTCTTTTTGTAAAAGAGAACAAATAAAATGAACAGCCAATCAGAATAGCCTCACCCCATAGAACCTTCCTGAGAGAGCCTCACAGCCTCAGATTTTCTACCGCACGTTGTGCAAGGGAGTCTCCACTGAGCTCTGCCCAGTTTTTTCCTGTTTTTTATCTACAATCTACACTACGTGGTCAACATGTCACACAAGGAGAAGAAGGCTCTCTTCAAGGTGTGTGCCACCTTCTCCAAGAAGAGACTTTATGTGGAAGACAAACATAAAGACTGTATTTATTGTTTGTATCCTGACCATAAGGCGGCTGACTGCGAAATCTGTCGGACCTTCTCCACGAAGACCATGCGAGACCGTGGGGGATGTGTTAACTTGGCTCCAGAAGCTTAAATCAAAAAAGAATCCTGTCTCCAGTGACAGTGATGACGCTTCCTCTGCTGCTTCATCCAGGAGGTCTCTGAAAAGGGGTAGGTCTTATGCTTCTACTTCGTCAAACTCCCCTTCCAAAGCCTTACAAAAGACCTCTCATAGGTCTGACAGGCGTAGTCCCATCAAATCTCCTCACCACAGTGTAAAGGAGAGGGAAGGACTTGTCCCAGGAGTGGCAGGGGAACAGAAGGCGAGCTATGTCCCTTCTTCTTCTCCTCCTCATGAAGGGATGAAAACTTATAAAACACCAGCTTCTGTCCCATCTGAGGGTAAAGCTGAGTGAAAGGTTCGCTAGTCGACAACGACAACATCTATTCCGTCGACGATGACTTCCAAGACTTTGCCAGCGTCTTATTTGGCTCCGTCGACGGGCTCGTCGGCGAGAGTTTTCTCGTCTCCACCAGTGATAAAAGGATTGGCTTCGATGGCGACGCCAGGCACGGATACGCTTTTCACTCTGTCGTCGACGTCCACACTGACGACGTCCACGAGGATGACGACGGTGATTGTGTCGACGGCTTCGAGCATGATTACGATGACTGTCTCGACGACGGTCCCGTCTACGGTGTATCTCGCTCCGTCGACGACTCAAACATCGCCGTTGACTGCTCAGTCGACGACCTAGTCGACAGTACAAAATGTGGCAATTTAAATTCAGAGACGTCGCATTATACCAGAGATGACTTCTCCTAGGAAGGTGACACCTCTGCCTCCTGCTCTCCTTCTAGAAGAGGAGCTTTCTGATGACGACGATGGACCTTTCGGTGCTGCTGTTAGCTCATCACAGCTGTATGTCAAATATCAGGACTCTGACTCAGAAGAGTACTACATGGCTCAGCAGCAATATGCGCCCCAGTTAAGGTCTCAGGGAGATTATCAGCAGGAGATGGTCTGTATGCCATCCTCGCTCATCACAGACTTGCAATGCATGCTGTCGGATTACAGGCGGAGATTTCCTACACAATCTTCTGCCCAGGATACGGTGCAAGGGCCAGTTACTTCACTTGCCCATCCGGTTACATCTCAAATTCCTCCACAAACTTCATTGCCGGAGTTACCAGAACTGCAGCCAGTAGTTACTGTCCAGGATGATACATCGGACGATGACCAGGGGACAACAACTGGTCCGGATCCCGACAGGGAGTGGGATGAATACACCATTTCAGATCCCGCTTCTCCTGTTCCGAAGCTGGTGGAGTCCCCGCCTGCAGATATTGGGGGTTTCCATAATCTAATGGAAAGAGCATCTAAATGATTCGACCTGCCTATACCAGACTGTTTCTCGTATGACTTTAAAGAACCCTACAGATCCGCTCCATCCCAATAGTAGGTCATGTCTGGGATGAAGGGCACAAGGTGATGAAGACGCCTGCCACAGTAATACCTGTTCTTCCTTGTCTAGAGAAGAAATATAAGGCCCCCGAGGATGGCTCAGCTTGTCTAGTCAGCCAACCTAAACCTGATTCGGTAATTTCACAAGCGGCCCAGAGAAAATCTAAAAATCCAGCGGCCCCTCTCACTACACCGCCGGATAAAGAGGGCAGGCATTTGGATAATGCCAGAAAGAGGTTCTCTTCTATGTCTAGCCTCCTTGTCAGAGCAGCCAACGCCTTAGCGATTCTTGGACGGTATGATCGCCAGATGTGGTGCGGTGTGTCCCCTTATCTGGACCAGTTGCCGGAGGATTCTAAGGTGGAAGCTAAGAAAATTCTCCAAGAGGGAGAGAGAACATCTTCTGAGATAATAGACCGTGCAATAGATATTGCCACAACAGCTTTCCGTTCCCTAGCGGGGGCTACGTGCTACTTGGTTTTGGCCTGAAGTCCAAAATAAGATCTTGGACCTTCCCTTTGATGGTGAGGCACTCTTTGGGAAGCTTATTGATGATGCGCTGCAGGATATGAAAAAGGATACGGAAACTGCAAAATCCCTCGGGACTTTACAATACCGCATGGTCCCCTTCCGTGGAGCTAAGGGTAGAGGCCTCCCCTCCTACAGAGGCGGATATCAACAACAGCGTTACTCCTCCTACTCGCAGCCCTCCCAATCATAACGGCCGCAATATACTCCATGGCAAGGCCAATCGTTTTCTTTCTCTCGTTAAGCATCTAGAAGACGACATGGGTGCCCGGGGAGGGATTCCTCTAAGCGCCAGTAGCGGCGTGTTGGCTCTTCCTACTGTTCTTTTGTACTCTAACACCAGTGGGAGGCAGGATATACCAATACTTCCAAAGCTGGCAACTTATAACATCAGATCGATGGGTTCTGAATATAGTTCAATCAGGCCATACTCTGGAATTTCAACATCAACCACCATCCAAGCCCCCTCGCACCACCGTTTCCAGACATCTTCATCTTCTACGTCTAGAAGCGCACCAACTACTCTTCAAAGGAGCGATAGAACCTGTCCCTCGCTCTCAACGGGTAAAAGGATTCTACTCCCGGTTCTTTCTAGTTCAAAAGAGCGTAGACAAATGGCGCCCTATTTTAGATCTGAGGGAGCTAAACAGTCGTCGGTCCTGGTCCGAACAGACAACGCGACGGCCATGCACTATGTAAACAAGCAGGGAGGTACAAGGTCTCGTCTATTATCGAAAGAGGCTCAGACGATTTGGGAATGGGCAATCCACCAGGAGATATCGCTCTCAGCGGAGCATCTTCCAGTTGTCCTCAACAAGACAGCGGACACGCTCAGACGCCTGAAATCTGTAGGCCACGAGTGGGAGTTAGACAATGCCACTCTGTAGGGGATTTTCCTACTCTGGGGCACTCCGCCCGTAGATCTCTTTGCCACTCCGGAGAACAAAAAAAGCAGACTCTACGCAAGCAGGCATCACCATCCGGGATCATTGGGGAATGCGCTTTCAATGGCCTGGTCAGGCGCCTTTGTTTACGCTTTTCCTCCGATCCCCCTGATTCCCAGGCTTCTCCGGAAGCTCAAGGCGGAACCCTGCAAAATGATTCCAGAGGCCCCTGCTTGGCCCCGCCAGTTTTGGTTTACGCAGCTTCTTCTACTCTCCCTGGACCGTCCAGTTCATCTGCAGCTGATTCCTTCTCTGTTGATGATGTCCCAGGGCCAAGTGGTACACCCGGGTCCAAGATCTTTTCAGTTATCAGCGTGGCTCCTGAGCACCGAGAATTTCTAAATCTAAATATCTCGTCAGAATGTAGAGAGGTACTTGCTCAGGCTCGAGCCCCAAGTACAAATAAGACATATTGATTGAAATTGAAGCGTTTCTGCCATTGGTGCCTGCAAGAAAACATTCATCCCTACTCTTCAGCACCTCATCAAATTTTGCCGTACATTCTGGCATTGGCAAAATCAGGTCTAGCTCATTCTTCCATCAAAGTAAACCTTGTGGCCATTTCTAGAGTGAGATGGACTTCCTCTGGACCGTCCCTCTGGTTGGCAAGGATTGTGAAACAATTTCTTAAAGGACTTTTTAGAGTTTTCCCTCCAGTTAAGCCTCCACCGCCTCTGTGGCAGCTTAACTTGGTTCTTACTCAGCTCATGAGGCATCCTTTTGAACCTATTCTTAGGACGGACCTTAAATTCCTCTCATGGAAGGTGGCCCTCCTTCTCGCCTTAATATCTGCCAGAAGAGTGGGTGAACTGCATGCTCTCACTATTCAGGAAACTTTCCTGCAGTTTAAGAAAGAAACTTTGATCCTGAGAACTAATTCTAAATTTATTCCAAAGGTACCTTCAGAATTTCACTTGAATGAACCAGTTATTCTCAAGTCCTTTTTTCCTCGGCCTACTACTCCAGCGGAGAGGGCATTCCACTCTCTGGACATTCAAAGATGTCTGAAGTTCTGTCTACAGCATACCAAAGACTTCAGGAGATCAACACAGCTCTTTGTGGCCTTCAGTGCTCCTCGCAAAGGTTTTTCTCTTTCAAAGCAAGGGATTGCTCGTTGGATTGCCAGCACAATCCAATATCTGAAAGAAACACGTTAGTTAGATTCCTCACCTTAGAATATCCCCAGGCGTCAGACTGGATCCGGAAGATTTTTCGTCAGCAATACCCCTTGCGCGTCGCTAGGCGTCGTGTGCGGCTCCGCGTCCGTCGTCGGCGTCGTGCGCCGGAATGACGTCGTCGGAGTACTTAGACGCCGCCCTCGCGCGCTGACGTCAGTTCTTCTTTTTTCCGCGCCAGTAAGCGCAGATCCGGGAGAGCTACCCCTTTAGTCACTTTTTGACTAACTTTTTCGATCCTTTTTGATCCTTGTCTCGACTCCGGTGCCGGTAGGATGCCTGGTTTTAAAGCCTGTGCTGACTGTAACCGCCTGATGTCAGTTACGGACCATCACCGCCGGTGCCTTTACTGCTTGGGCCTCGACCACGACGCGGAGTCGTGTTCGGACTGCAAGGCCCTGACCTCGAAGGCTAGACGGGAGCGGTCCCGTAAGCTTCTCGAGATTCGCCACTCTGCTCCGCGAGCCTCTCGATCCCGGTCCAGGAGGAGGTCCAAGGATCGGTCGCGGAGCCGCAGCCGGCGTCACCATCGGTCGTCGGGATCCAAGTCTTCGGGTAAGTCGAAGCATTCCAAGAAGTCCAAGAGGCGACACCGCTCTTCGGACTCCCCTCGCCGGGGGACTTGCGCAGAGCCGCGCAAGTCCCCATACCCACCGGTCCCTGGGACTGACGCGACGCCGGCGGAGGTCAGTGCCTTCCTCTCGGCCATGAGGAGCCTGGCTCCGCCGTCGACGCCCGCTGGTGCGCCTTCGGGCCCCGCGGACCCGACTGGGCTGCCTTGCCTGCCGGCGGCTCCGGCCCCGGCGCCGTTGACGGCTCCGGCCTCGACGCCGCAAGCGCCTGAGGGACCCGTTCCCGAGTCCCCGCCGACGCCGGTCGACCTCGTCACGCCTCCTCCGCCGGCGTCGACACCGGTACCACCCCCGACGCCGACTCCGCTCGACGTCGAGCCCCAGTTCAGCCCCGCTCCGGGCCCGGCGCCGATACGGCGTCGATGGACGCCGCGTTCGGCGCCGCTAGAGACACATTATGTCTATCGCCCGGCTCCGCTCCTTCCTCCTGTATACCAGGAATCGGATGATGGGGACAACTGGGAGGGATCCGAGGATCCTATGGCCGTACAGGCTCAAATGTCACAGGACTGGGCAGATGAACTGGGGGAGGCCAGTGGCCTGGATACCTCTCCGGACACTGGATTCGTCTCTCCTCCGACTGTGGCTTCGGAGGAGGGCGCTGCTTTCTCTGTGGTGCTGCGAAAGGCGGCCGCAGCCCTTGGGCTCGAGCTGCCTGCCGTGGCTGTGAGGACTAACGTCCTTACTGAGGTGCTTCAGTCTGCAGCAAGCTCCACTGAGCCTCTGCTGCAATTCAATGAGGCCCTCATTGACGTTCTGCAGGGCACCTGGTCCAAGCCCTCCACAGTTCCTCCTGTGGACAGGAACGTCGCCAGGCGCCACCGCCCTGCTCCGGGCGACCCCAGTTTTCTGTCCCAACACCCTACCCCCGAGAGCCTGGTTATCCAGGCCTCTACCTCCCAATCCTCCTTCCCGACCGCCCCGCCGGACCGGGATTCCAAGAGACTGGAACAGTTTGGCAAGAAGCTGTTCTCCTCCCTTAGTTTGGGCCTGCGGTCTTTGAACACCGCCTGTCTCTTGGACCGTTATTCCCATTCTCTGTGGGATGCGGTGGAGGACGTGCTGCCCCTGTGTCCGGAGGAGGTCCGGACACGACTTACCCAGGCTCTGGCCGATGGGAGGGATGCAGCGCGCCATGCTATCCGATGTGGGCTTGACACTACGGACTCGCTGGGTAGGGCAATTTCTACCACAGTGACGCTTAGACGTCACGCCTGGCTGCGGTCCACGTCATTTTCGGGCGATGTCCAGAGCACTCTCATGGACATGCCCTTTGATGACACTCGCCTTTTTGGCGAGAAAGCGGACAGTGCGCTGAATCGCTTTAAGGACTCCCGGGCTACGGCCAAGTCCTTGGGCCTCTCGGCCCCGCGGTCGCAAACTTCCGCTTTTCGCCCCTTTCGTGGCCAAGGAAGGGGTGCCTCCTCACGTACGCCTAGCCACCAGCCGCAGAACCAACCTGCGCGCGGTCGTGGTTTCCGCCGAGGCGGTTCTGGAGGACGACGAGGTCAGCCCACATCCACCCCGGCAGCATCCGCCTCAAAGCCTTCCTAGTCCGAGCTTTCAGGCCCATTCCACGCCAGTGGGCGGCAGAGTTCGCCATCACCTGCTCCACTGGCGGTCAATCACATCGGACAGGTGGGTGCTGCAAATCGTCCGAAGGGGCTACTCCCTCCCCTTCGAGACTACCCCTCCAGCCATGCCACCACAGCACCACCGTATCTCGGGGGATCATTTGAATCTTCTCTACGAGGAAGTTTCGGCCCTCTTGTCCAAGGGGGCCGTCGAGCGCGTTCCGAGCCCAGAAGTAGGTCGTGGTTGTTATTCCCACTACTTTCTGGTTCCCAAGAAGGGCAAAGGGGGCCTACGCCCTATCTTGGACCTCCGGAATGTCAATGCCTTCCTCCGGAAGGAAAGGTTCAAGATGTTGACTTTGGCTCAGGTTCTAGCTGCCCTAGACCCCGGAGACTGGATGGTAGCATTGGACTTGCAGGACGTATATTTCCACATCCCCGTCCTGCCGGCCCACCGGCGTTACCTGCGGTTCACGGTGGGCCAAGAGCACTTTCAGTTTACCGTGCTCCCCTTCGGCCTCACCAGTGCCCCTCGGGTGTTCACGAAAGTGATGGCGGTGGTCGCAGCTCATCTGCGCAGATCAGGGGTTCCAGTCTTCCCCTATCTCGACGACTGGTTGTTGAAGGCGGGCTCGCCCCAGACAGTCGTCTCCCACCTCCAGACTACGGCGGATCTCCTGCATTTGCTGGGATTTTCCATCAACGTGCCGAAGTCACACTTGAGCCCCTCTCAGAAGCTCCTCTTCATCGGAGCGGTTCTCGATTCGGCGCAGTTCCGGGTCTATCCGCCGGAACAGCGGGTCCGGGATATACAGGCCCTGATTCCCATCTTTCGGCCTCTATCCTGGGTTTCGGTCAGGCTAGTGTTGCGGCTTCTGGGGCTGATGGCCTCCTGCATCCTACTAGTGCATCACGCCAGGCGGCGCATGCGGGCTCTGCAGTGGGACCTGAAGTTTCAGTGGGCCCAGCATCACGGCAACCTGTCCGACCATGTCTTGATCTCGGAGGGCACTGCACAGCAGTTGCAGTGGTGGCTCACGGACCGCGATTGGGTCAAGGGCAAGAGCCTCTCCCTTCCCCAACTGGAGCATGTCGTAGTGACGGATGCGTCCCTCCTGGGATGGGGTGGCCATATGGGAGAGGCGGAGATCAGAGGCCTCTGGTCTCCGGCGGAGTCTCGCCTCCACATCAACCTGTTGAAGTTGAGAGCGATCCGACTTGCACTGAAAGCCTTCCTTCCCTCTGTCAGGGGAAGTGTCGTGCAGGTGTTCACGGACAACACCACCGCCATGTGGTATTGCAACAAACAGGGCGGGGTGGGGTCGTGGACCCTTTGTCAGGAGGCTCTGCGCCTCTGGACGTGGCTGGAACACCAGGGCGTCACCCTAGTGGTTCAACATCTGGCGGGCTCTCTGAACGCCAGAGCAGACGAACTCGGCCGCCGGTGCATGATGGATCACGAATGGCGTCTGAACTCCGAAGTGGCGCAAGGTCTCTTTCAGCAGTGGGGAGAGCCTTGGTTAGATCTATTCGCCACCGAAGAGAACGCGCAATGTCAGCAGTTCTGCGCGTTGGAATTTCCAAGGCGGCACTCGCTCGGCGTTGCTTTTCGTCACGAGTGGAGTTGCGGTCTGTTGTACGCCTTTCCGCCTATACCACTTCTGCCCAGAGTGCTGAAGAAGATCAGGCACAACCGGGCCCAAGTCATCTTGGTGGCTCCGGATTGGGCACGAAGGTACTGGTATCGCGAGCTACTCAGTATGTTAACCGATCCTCCGATACGTCTGCCCCTTCGGGAGGATCTTCTGTCGCAGCAGCAGGGGACGGTCCTCTACCCGAACCTGTCCAGCCTCCACCTCCATGCGTGGAGATTGAGCGGCGGCAGTTGATGCCATTTGACTTGCCTCCTGAAGTCTGTGATATCATTCTGGCAGCCAGGCGTCCCTCCACAAAGACGGTATACGCCTGCCGGTGGAACAAATTTGTGGCATGGTGCACAGCAAAGGCTGTGGATCCCCTTTCCGCCCCTCTTTCTGAGGTTCTACTGTTTCTTCTTTCTTTGGCCCGGCAGGGCTCTGCCCTGGGCACCCTGAAAGGTTGTCTTGCTGCCATCTCTGCCTTCTTGCGGCTTCCTGATCAGCCTTCTCTTTTCAAGTCCCCTGTAGTTACACGCTTTCTAAAAGGCATTACTCACACGTTCCCTCCTGTCCCTTTTGTAATGCCTCAGTGGGACTTGAATCTTGTTCTCACATTTCTAATGTGTGCTCCCTTTGAGCCTCTTCATAATTGTCCTCTTCGTCTGCTGACGCTTAAGACTGCTTTTCTGGTAGCCATCACCTCGGCTAGACGGGTGAGTGAGCTCCAGGCTTTATCTTCAAAGCCTCCTTTTCTCTCTGTTCATCCGGACAAGGTTGTCCTTCGGCCTCGTCCCTCCTTTCTTCCGAAAGTGGTGACTCCATTTCATCTTGGGCAGTCTGTCACCTTGCCCACCTTCTTTCCGCCTCCGCATCCTTCCAAAGAGGAAGAGAGGCTCCACCGTCTGGACCCAAAACGTGCGCTCTCCTTTTATTTGGACCGCACAAAGCAGTTCCGGGTGGACGACCAACTTTTCGTTGGATACGTGGGTGCTAAGAAGGGGACAGCTGTGCACAAACGGACCATCTCTCGGTGGGTCGTTTTGTGCATCAAAATTTGTTACTCCTTGGCAAAAAAGGACCCTCCTGTTGGGCTGCGCGCCCATTCTACTCGGGCCACAGCGGCTACTACTGCTTTGGGACGGGGTGTCCCTTTGCAGGACATCTGTCAGGCGGCGACGTGGGCTTCGCTACACACGTTTGCCAGGCATTATTGCCTTGACAGCCAAGTCCGGAGGGATGGCTTCTTTGGCCGTTCTGTCCTCCAGGACTTTCTGGTGTGATCTTGGTTCGCAGACCCACCACCGGGGATGGTATTGCTGGGGTATCTATTCTAAGGTGAGGAATCTAACTAACGTGTTTCTTTCAGATGAACAAGTTACTTACCTTCGGTAACGATGTATCTGTAAGAAACATTAGTTAGTTAGATTCCTCACCGACCCACCCATCCTCCCCGTTCTGCGAACTGACATCTAGGGTTAAGGTTATCCTTTTCAGGCCCCTAGATTTTATTTTTGGCACCAGTGTCGGTCTTTGCATGGCTCTGCGTTCCTGGCGCGGAAAGCTATGTACAAGAACTGACGTCAGCGCGCGAGGGCGGCGTCTAAGTACTCCGACGTCATTCCGGCGCACGACGACGACGCCGATGACGGACGTTGAGCCGCAGACGACGCCTAGCGACGCGCAAGGGGTATTGCTGACGAAAAATCTTCCGGATCCAGCCTGACGCCTGGGGATATTCTAAGGTGAGGAATCTAACTAACTAATGTTTCTTACAGATACATCGTTACCGAAGGTAAGTAACTTGTTCATTGTCACCAAAAGACACACAATTGATGGATGGAATGCAGAACCAATCAAAACATTCACCCCCAGTCAAGAGATCTGGATTAAATCCATCATTCTTTTGCTCACCATGCCACCCCAGTTTGAACCTGGCCATATGCAAATCAGTCTTAGCCCTGTGGCTCATGGGAACAGTCCAGCCCGAACTGCCAAGTCAGGTCCTCCCTGGACCGTAAACAAGTATCATAGGACCGGTTTCGGGATTTCACCCCTCTTCAGCCAGGATAGCTTGAATCCAGTGGCACAGTGAGCCCGGGACCTTCGTCTGGGCATACCCGGCGCACTTAGGGCGAGAAAGCAAAAGACACACAATTGATGGATGGAATGCAGAACCAATCAAAACATTCACCCCCAGTCACGAGCTAAAGAATGATGATGGATTAAACCCAGATCAGTTGACTGGGGTGAGTGCTTGCAATGTTCAACACTCCGTCCATCATCCCCTTTGGTTTTGCTTTGTTCGCCCTAATTTGGCAGGGTATTCCCAGACGTGGGTCCCTTGCTCACTTTGCCACTGGACTCAAGCTATCTTGACTGATGACGGCTGATTAGCCAGAAACCGGTCCCAGGATGCTTGTTTCCGGTCCATGGAAGACATGGCTTGGCAGTTCGGGCTGGACTGTTCCCATGAGGCACAGGGTCAGACTGATTTGCATATGGCCATGTCTGAAATGGGGTGGCGGAGTGAGGTAAAGAATGATGATGGATTAAACCCAGATCAGTTAACTGGGGGTGAGTGCTTGCAATGTTCAACACTCCATCCATCATCCCCTTTGGTTTTGCAATATTGTCACCAAGCAGCTGGCAAGCCCCTTGAGGGGCGAGTCCGGGCGCACTCTACGAGAGCTATGTCTTCTTCAGCTGCTCTCTTCGCCTGAGTTCCTATCAGGGACATTTGCAGAGCAGCGACCTGGAGTAGTGCCCATACCTTCACAAGGCATTACTGATTGGATTCCTCAACGCGTAGTGACACTGCAGTGGGACAGGCAATCCTGAGGAACCTCTTTCAATGAGTGGTGAGCTTTCCCTTCAACCCTCCTTCCTTTTGATTGTTTACGCTCTTCGCACCTTGTGCAAGTCTGAATGCTTTTGATGTTTCTTCTCTGATGATTGATTACTGTTCTATTGCCCATTAACTGTGTGGGATCAATATCTGTACTGAACATGATGCATCTTGCAATGTTTTATAAGACTGTATTTTTTCACAAAATGTGTGTTCTTACTGCTAGCTATTCTGATACAAGCAATGGGAATCTACGAAAGTTTTAATACTGGAGTAAGAAAACAAGTTACTTACCTGTAACTTTGGTTCTCCAGTATTGGTAACTTTCATAGATTCCAATGCGCCCACCCTTCTCCCCTGGGAAAGCTCAGCTTTCAGCATCTTCTGTTGTACTGTTACACAAGAGCTACGAAAATCTGAGGCTCTGAGGCAGGTTCTATGGGGTGAGGCTATTCTGATTGGCTGTTCATTTTATTTGGTCTCTTTTACAAAAAGAGGTGGATATGCTACAAAACTACAAGGGACCTAGGCCTAATTCTTTTTTTGTATTGATCTCTATGGCTATTTTATGTATACCTTGACTCCCATCTCGACGACGGGAATGATACAAGCAATGGGAATCTATGACAGTTACTAATACTGGAGAACCAAAGTTACAGGTAAGTAACTTGTTTTCTTGTGCATTGTGCTTGAAATTGCTTTCAGAAACATTGACAAATCTGTCCCGGGTATTGGAAACTCTGGGTACAGCTGAGGGCCTTCAAGAAATACAACAGGTGGTAGTGTCTGGAACCAGCATCGTGTCAGATCGAGCTGTAGGCACCAGATCCCTCTGTGTATTCCTCTTTTGGCCCTTGATATGATGCCAGGTGAGGTGGGAGATTCATGTGTTTTCTTCTTGTGCTTCTTCCTAGAAGACTTCAAACAAGGTGGAGGCTCTTTGACCTTGGTTAAGACTTATGGCGTCCATGTTGTTCATGCTGTGATCTGGCCATAAACATCTTGGCCTACCATACCTTGAGCACTGTGGGGTTTATCGTTCAGCATAGCCATGAATCCTTTCTGGAGCGCCAGCTGGCCCCATGGATTTGATGACCTACTTGTTCGGAAGTTTGGCAGTGCCCTACCACTCAGTACAGTTTATGCAGTTTCTCCCATTGCTTCCAGTATCTTGGGTGAATCTGGCCCTGAATACAACACCACCAGTGGGTTTAACACTGAGAGTGATGCCACCCCTAATATTAAATCCGCATTCTCTGCTTTTTGGGGCTGGACTCCAGCATCTCTCAGACACTGCAAATCGTGCCGCAGACCACGCTACTGCTGCGTCACCACAGACCGCATCATGAATCCCACAGCTGACACTGCCTGACCCCTAGCCACTGTTTTCATCTCTGCTGGCACCATTTCAACTCAGCCGGAGAATCTGCTACTGATGCCCCACCACTCCAGAAGAGAGGCACAGAGACTGTAGGAAGGTAGGATACTTCTGCATGGTTTCCCCCACTTTTTGGTACCCTGCTAAGTCCCTGGTATATTGTACTAAGGTATCCAGGGCATAGGTACACCAGGTCTCTCCCATGGGCTGACGCATGTATTATACCACCCATGATAGACCACTCAAATTGTGACTACAGGCCTGCCATGCAGCCTGTGTAAGCCGGTGCTAGCACCACTTAAGACAGATATAAGTTTCCCTATATTTGAGGTCACTGCACTTAAACCTATAAGTCACACCTTAGGCAAGCCTTTCAAACCTGAAGGCAGGGTGCTCAGTTCGAAGTGTGAGGGTGCCCCTGCATGAGCAGGACACCCCTACAGCCTTCGGAGTCCATTCTCTTGGGTTGTAAGGGCATCAGCCATTAAGATACATAGAGTGTCTATGCGTGAATATGCAATGACCATCTCTAAACTGGCTGTAACGAATCCTGTCCTGTTTGCTATTAAACATGTTGGAATCATACCCCCTCACTGTAAATGGTGTGCGAGGTAGGATTCTATGCATTGTAAAGCTCCTCCGGGAGGCCCTCAGTGCTGCCGGTACCAGTCTTCTAGATCCGGTTAGCAAACTATGGCTGCTGCCGACCAGAGACACACAATTCTGCCTTTCTACTAATGCTTAGCCAAGCTCGAGCAGAGGAAGGCAGGATAATAGGTATCCTGTCACAGGGAGGTGTGACCACCTCCCTGACAGGGCTTAGTCTATTTGGACAGGGTGGAGGCACTTTCCAGCACCACTCAGACTGCTTGAAGGGCACATTTGTTTCCCTCCTTGCATACTCCAGTCCAAACCAGCTCAGGGAGCCGTTGGCTCCTGCTCTGGCATGAAACTGGACAAAGGACTTGGGAATATCCTCCTCACTGTCCTGCCCCTCCTCTGGAAGGGACCCCTGTATCGCTCTAACCCTTTCAATGGGTACTTAAGGTCTTACCTTTGGGTGGTTCCCTATATTCGTTGTGGGACAAGATTCAGATCACATACCACTTTAACTGTCTGGGCACTCTGGACCTCATTGGACTTCGCGTTGGGAACCGAGAATGCAACTCGGAAGTCTCCTGATACTCCTGGTTTTGTCACCCTGCAAGTCTGCTGCAACGTATGTGCCTGTGCTCCATACAGGTTCTTCACAGGGCCTGTGGACAGCAAAAACACCTGAAGGAATCTCCTTTGGAGTGAAGGAGTCACTCCCCTGCATCTTCAGGCACCGCAGCACATCTGACCGGTCTGATTATCCTGAGCTCCTACGGACTCTGGAACCGCTGGAACAGAATACCCTGGGCACCTCTTTGACTTGCTGTTGCCATGGCTTGTTGACGTTCTCCTTCGAGCTCCAAGAATCTCCAGCCTCAAACATCTTCTGCCACCAAGATCTTCCCCTGTATCGCATCCTTTACACCGTGGACCTTCATCCTTTGATCTGCTTAAGGTCCTCTTGCGACTCCTGTGCATACGGCCCTTGGGTCCTCTCGAGGGTCTTATTTGGATCCAGTAGCTCCCCTGCTTTCTCGAGGCCTGCTCTGACTTACCTGCTTGTGGTGAGTCACTTGGACCTTGCTGGTCCCGACACTCCACCTTTTTCTTCACCTATGTTGGTTTCTGTTACCAAGGCTTGTTGGTGCCCCCGCCGGACACTGACCCCCTTGACTCTTGATAGAGGACGTGGGAACGCTCATGCACGGCTCCTGGTCCTCCTCTACATTGTCTGGTCCATACAGCTGCAACTTCAAGGGCACTGTCAATTCTCCTGCATCTCCGACATCGGTGGGCGTTCGCCTTCCGTGCTGCCTGGTCACTCCTGTTTGGCATATACTCTGCCCCTCGGCTTGCAGGTACTTTTCATCTTGAATCCACCTTTTGGTTCTACCAGACACTTTCACCTTCTTCACCAGTGGAATCTTTACCGAAGTTCTCCATTGTGGTTTACAGCAGTTTCTGATGTCACATGACACCTATGCACCCGGCTTCCCTGGTGTAGGTATGGCTCCATTGACGTCGCTGACGTGTGCGACGTCAGGACGGACCCAAGCGGCGCCGCCTCCCGGCGTGCAGAGTTATTGCTGGGAAAAAGTTTTTTCCGGATCCAGTCTGATGCCTGGGGATATTCTAAGTGAAGAAATTTGCGGCTACACTGTGTCTCTAGCAGATACATCATTATCAACTCTTCCATTAGTGCAGGATGCTACACTTAAATAAGTGAGCACCATATACTAAGCCAGCCTCTCACAGAGACTAATCGAGGAAGGCAAATACTTCTTTGGGGACACAGATCCTGACGGCAATCCCCTTGTAGATGATGAGGTGGTCTGCACATTGGACTCAGATTTTGCAAGCTTGGAAGATGCCAATGGATTTAATACCTTCCCTGAATGGGAACTGCTATCTCCTACAGGACTTTCCCCCGCTAGAGGGGACGTATCATGCTCATCAGGAGGGCAGCTGACATGTTGGACCTGCAGCTGCCATCAACGTAAGTCAAATTAAACATTGTAACCAAAGTCCTGTACTCCACCGCCAACATGGTGGAATCATTGCTTCAGTTCAGTGAAGTGCTGATACAGCCCATATAAGCAATATGGGAGAAGTCGATAAATGTAATGCCATTTCAAAACCAATTTCCCTGCAGTGCAAACCAACTCATAGCGATCCCAGATCGGATGACCTCCAAGCACACTTTACAGAGCTGATTGGGGATGGTGAGGCTATTGCAAAGCAGGTAATACACTCTGGTCTGGATACTGCTGATTCATTAGCAAGAACCATCCTACATAGTCATGTATGGTTACTAAGTTCGGGGTTTTTGCAAGATGAAAAGACCACATGGCTGCATCTTCATTCAACTGATCTAGTCTCTTTGATGCAAAACCAGACTCTGCACTGGAGAGATTCAAGAACATCAAAGCCTTAGCCAGATCCCTTGGTCTTCAAACCAGAGACCACTGTCCGTTCTGAACTTTTTGTAACTTCAGCAGGGGTTTCTCATTTTAGAGACGGCAGCAGTTTGCCAATCAACAGCTGCAGGAGCAAGAAACAAATCCTCTCTACAGGCAATATCGAGGAAGACTCAAAGGACGAACATGGGCTGTCTCGCTCCCTGCATCCTTCTCTTCTTCCTCTTTCCCACCCTCTGCAGAGAAGCAACCCTAGTTACATCCTGCCCAAACACTCTTAGCCTGTTGGAGGACAGGTGTCCTCCTTTCCACAAGCTTGGAGGGCCATTACTTCAGACCTTTAGGCCGTGCAAATTGTGAAGAGGGAGTATGCACTACCCTTTCAAAAAACGCCCCCTCCTTTTCCCTCCTGTCCAGATGAACTCCCTCCAGACCAACTATGGGTCCTCGAACAAGAGTTTCAACCCTTGCTCCAAAACGATGTGGGTGACTTGGTTCCAGAGCAGGAAGCTACTTCCTGATCCCAAAAAAGGACGGCGGTATACACCCAATCCTAGACATGACAGTTTAAAAGCTTCTGCAATATATTTTAGTGTAGTGAAAAGTTTCTGTTGAGCAGAATTGCTGATAATAGTTGGGTGGTCTATAGGAAACATTGTTATTCAAAGACTTTAAAAAAAAAATCTTCTTTAAATGTGGCCAAATCAAGGCCTACTTTTCTACATGAATAAAGGCTTTGTGATAAATAATACATATTATTGTTTCCAACAGTTATGTGGAATGGACCAGTTCTGGGGCATTGCTCTAAGAGCAAATTCCTGCGATGTCAGTCGAGCGGCTATTCAGTACATCAACTCCTATTATATCAATGGTGAGCTTATCTTTTTTTTGGATTAGATCATATCTAAAAAGTACGTTTTAATAGAAATGTATCTTTCAACAGATGTTTTTATTTTGTAATACACTTTGATGTAAAATTAATGTAGTCCTGTAAATGTAATTATTGTGCCGTAGTAATGAAATATTCCAAAATGTTAAAAGCCTTGGTTTTGTTGTGTTTTTATTTAACATGGCATTTTCTGGGAAGATGGTCTTGTATCACTCTCTCCTTCTAGTCTCATTTCTCTTACATTGCACTACTGTTTTTAGCATTGGGACTATATGCTTGTGCAGTGACTATATTATTTATGATTGTCCTGTGCTGAATACATCCAACCTTAAAGGACGCAGTTCCTATAGAAAGCATGACCTTAAAAGTAATACCCTTTGACTGTCCTTCCTGGTCATCAGATTAACAAGCTTCTTTCTTTCTTTCTTTCTTTCTTTCTTTCTTTCTTTCTTTCTTTCTTTCTTTATTTCTTTCTTTCTTTCTTTCTTTCTTTCTTTCTTTCTTTCTTTCTTTCTTTCTTTCTTCCCTCGAATAGGATTGTGACTTGACAGCCTGAGCTTACAGCTTGTATGTCAAGCAGCCTTTCTTCAGTGTGCCATATTGGCCAGGCACTGCTTCAGCTCTAAGGTGACCAGAGAGCTAGGATGCTTTTATGGTTTATGCTGGCCTCCCCACCAGTGTACTGGCAGGGCTCAGTATCTGGATTTATCACGACATATCTGAAAGGCTTAACACTGATCTTGGTTCTTAGTTGCAGATTCTGCCTCAGTTTGCTCACTTTGCCTAGTAGGTATGGAGCAGTCTAGCATAGTCTCACTGGTGCTTCCCTGTGAGCCATCTGATTGCATGGGTGCAGGCTAGTCTTCTGACAACTCAGACACAAACTGAGTTGAAATATTTTTTGAGTAATGCAAAATGAAATATTTTAATAGTAAGTAACAAACCTAATCCAAATTATCCTAATTGTTAGCAGATATCCTATATTTTATAGGTTGTCTATTTGTAGCGGAAGGTTAAATGAGAGAAGAAAAAGAGAAAGGATAGTATTTGGAGATAGGTGCCTAGAATGGAAGCAGTGGTAGATGAATAAACAACCTAAGAGGAGTAATGGCAGACGGAAGTTAATTAAAACGTTTGTTGCCCTACATATTTGTGTGTGACCACAGAGGGTTAATTCACTATGTTGTGTGTGATAGGTTTGCAATATTTAATACACATCCGATTCAAGGGTATAACACAGCTGTAGAGGGAGCTGAGTGATAGAGAGACTATTTTCTGAGTGAAGGCAAATCAAGGGGTAGATGGGGGAAGATTACGACATCAGCCAGCAAGATGATTTTGACTTTTGCATCATTTCATTAAAACTGTGCCAAAGTCTTATCCATTGTTTGTTGGGTTTATAATTGTTCCATAGCAAAATGTTGCTATGTCTGGTATTGTAGATCGACACTTACCACAAGAGCTCTTACTGTTTTGTGCTTTTTCCTGCTACATAGTATCATTTTGGACTTAAGTTCCCCTTTTTCTGCACCAGAAGATACAGATCCAGAGCTCTGTTCCTATCCATTTCACTTTTCTCAAATTCCATAAAACTGTCAATATGCAGCAAGTTAGTGACACCATGGCAATTTTAACCTGAATCTTCACACTAAATATATCGCCATTTTTCTGCTACCTGCAGGTTCCTCGCCTTTTAAACATTTGAGGCATCAGTCTGGATCTGGAAACTTTTTGAAAGCTCTCTCATGCCAGTAGAGCATGCCATCCCCCTTTGCTCCGCACGCTGCTCCTCCATTAAGCACCACTGTTAGACTAAATCATTTTCATTTATTCTGGGACATCAACACGATCCAGAGCGCTTCAACTCTCCACAGCAGAAATTCATTATTTGATGATTTCGTTAAAGTTTTTTCCCCTTAGATGCAGTCTTCTTTAAAATGTTGCTGTCCAAACAGCATTCAAGGCATAAAGAGACTGCGATGGCCAGATGTCCATCACCGAAGCGCATGCCTTTTGTCCATCTCGCCTTGGTTCCTACCACAATGTTGACGCTTGTGACTCCTGTCAGAAGATGAATCCCAAGGCTCTCAAGGAGCGTTAAGCCAAGATGTTTATGACTCTAGCGCAAGATAAAGGACCTTGTCGTAGAAAATCTCAACCAAAAAAGAAGTCTCTTTCGCCTCACTCGATTGAGACTTCAAAAAGAAAATACAAGAGAAGGAGTAGGAGACATGAATACCACTGAAGATGTCCAAAAAGCAAGTCTCCACCTCCGGCTACACCTGGCTCAGATCAAAGTCCACCCAGAGAGAAAGAAGAAAAACAAGTAGAAGTAGACCCGGTTCCGGCTTCCCCGTCGATGCCAGTAAATTCAGCCAAGTCAGCACTGGCTCCAGCAAATATTACATCTGTGGCTCTGGCTCCAAGGCCAGTTTGGCCAGCTGTACCCGGAATTTCCTGTCCCTGGGATCGATCCTTCCCTTGTTTTGATTACAATGTTAAATGTTTTTAGTAGAGCGATGGCCCCCTCTTGTGCGCCTATCTGCCTAATGACAGATGCCCTACTTGTTGGGTGGTTTTTCAATGCTCTATCAGCAGGTTCCTTTTACACCAATCATGCTACTGCCGCAAGTATCCTGGGTTACTACAATCCCAATGCCAGTGGCTCTGACTCAGAAGTCGACTCCTCCGTTGTGTATTCCGATGTTGTCTCCTTTGACAAAAAATCTAAATAGATTACCAGGACTGCAATTCACAACACTGGCGGCACATCAAACACCATCAGTCGCACAACCAAAGGCATTGGAACCCACGCCACCTGTGGAGCAGCTTTATGCCTCCGGTGCCACAATCTATGCCGACTAAGACACTCCTTGCCTTCTTTGGATTCGTTGTCCTTGCTAGTTCATCATCATTCTAGAAGGGAAGCTCAAAGATTAATTGAAGAACAAAGATACTTCTTTTGGGAAGGATGACGCACTTGGTGACGACCCTTCTGGAGACATAGCCAAACAGGTCTTCATTGACCCCTACTTTAACCCCTTCAGTGCCCATGACGAGCTGGACTCGTCATGGGCCGCGGTGGCGCTGTGCCCATGACGAGTCCAGCTCGTCATAGACCCCGCCCGCTAATACAACGGCCGGCACAGGGCGGGGAAAGGGGCGGGCACTGAAGGGGTTAAAGAATGCTAGTGGCGAAGAAACTTCCCCCGGAATGGGAATTTCTGTCCCATCCACCTAGGTATCTATCAACCATACTGTTGTAAGGAAAGCTGCAGAGATGTTGGATCTTTCACTTCCGTCTACATAAGTCAAGTCCAATATTTTGGCTGAGGTCCTGCGTTGTTCATCTCACCTGACAGAGGCACTTCTTCCCTTCAGTGAGACCTTCACTTATACTATTTTAGCTGTCTTTGAGAAACCTACTACCTCCACTGCAGTATCCAGACAAATAGCTTCTAGATATAAGCCTGTTCCAGGAGACACTTCTTTTTTGACAACTCACCCAACCTGTGAATGTTTAGTGGTGCAGGTGTCTAGGTCCTCCAAACTCACTCCTACTCATTTCCATCTACTCCATCTGACCAGGACTCCCAAGAAAATGGACCAATATGCTAGGAAGATATTCTCTACAGGAACTATGACACTGAAATTACTCCATGCAAACTTTCATATGGGTTGTTATATACATTCCTTACTGGACTCTGCCCAGGTAGTGATTTCTACATTATCTGCAGAGCTTAAAGATCGCGTTAAGGGCTTATAAGTGATGGCTAAGTAGCTGTGAAACAAGGTATTGAATTAGGAAGGAATATCGTGGACTCGGTAGCCGGATCAATGGGGACTCACTCTCTCGCCGAAGACTTACCTGGCTAAGAATTTCAGGGTTTTTAAAGATTGTCTGAACAACAGTAATGGACTTGTCATTTAATGGGTCGCTGCTTTGTGGTGCTAAGGCAGACTCACTATTGGAAAGATTTAAAGAAGGGACGGCTACTCTGAGAACCCGTGGGCTACAGACTCAACCTGGAGACTACTGCCAGTTCAAAAACGTTTTGTGGCTTCAGTGTAGCATTATCATTTTGTGGGCACCAACAATAGCACAGCAGTAGCAACAACTTCTTGCGAACCCCTGTATAGAAAATATAAAGGGCGTGGCAAAGAAAGACGGCATGCTTTACCATTCTTCCTTCCTCTTCCTCCCCAGCCACAGCAGGGAAGCCACCTTGGTTCCACCTTGTTGGTTCACAAACTCCCAGGTGGAGGGCAGGTATACTTTTTTCCACCCGTGGAAAGCAATCACTTTGGTCCTTTGGGTCTTTCAGATTGTGGAAAGGGAGTAAGCCCTTCCCTTTCAAAATACACCATACCCATCCATCGAAAATCTGTTCTTCTGTCACTAGGCCATAAATTTATTCTTTAGCAAGATGGCCTGTCCTTGCTAAAAAAAAAAAAAAAAAGGCGCAAAGGAGCTGTTGGTCTCGTTTTTTTTCTGATCCCAAAAAAGACGGCTGACTAGGTCTGGTCCTAAGCCTTGAGGTGTGGACACAATATCGAATCAAACCTTCCCTCCTCCTCAGAGGGTTCAAGGCATTCAGGCTAGGATTCCGATGTTTCAGGATGAAGCAAGCATTCCAGTTAAGATGGTCTTGTGCTTGCTTGGTCTGCTAACCACCTGTATTTTGTTGGTCACCAATGCTTGCTGGCATGTGAGGGCCCTCCAGTGGTGCAGCCGTAGGCATTATTTAAAAAACAATGGAGAACTGAAAGCCTATATCACAACTTCCAAGGACACTGCAGTGATTGTTTAATAATGGAGTGTGAACGACAACCTGTCTCAGGGAAACCATTTCATCCGTTCCCTTTGGCTACAACATTGACATCGTATGTCTCCACCATAGGAACTCAAGATCAGTTCTTTGGTCATCAGAAAAGCGAGGGAGAGTAGTATCCTCTCCCTTTCTGCAGAGAAGCTCTGTCTCTCTGGTCATGGGCTCGGGCTCATCATATTTATATGGTTGTAAATCATCAGGCCAGAGTGCTCAGCATGAAGTGTACAATCTCTGCCTGTGTCATCTTGCCAACCACAAGGTTCGCCTTCACCCACAGGTAGCCCAGATCATCTTCCGAATATAGGAGACTCCTCAAATAGACCTGTTTTCTACCATTAAACATTCAATGCCTGAGATTTTGTGCCTTCTAGTATCTGATGTAGGAAGCTTTGGGGGAGTCGACCAGCAACGTGGCTTTGAGGTACAACTTTTCCTGCAGAGATAACTTTCTCTACTGGGACTTACCTAGAAGCTCCTGTCACAGAAGAGGTAGATCATAGAGTTGCCAGTAGCAACTTCAGTCTCCCCCATCTTCTGCTGGTTCTGCTGTTGCACAGCCAATCTCTTTTGCCCTCCCTCCTCTGACAGCTTCTAATAATAGGGATGCTTTCCATTTTCTTTCCCAGTGGGAGTCCATCAACACTGATTGCTGGGTGCTCCAGTTGATTCTTAAGGGTTGCATCTAGCCTTTATGTCTTCTTCTCCAGAATAGCCACCAGGTTTCTAGAAGTGTTCCCCAGTCCACACTTCCATCTTGGAGGTGGAGGTCCTGCACTGACTTAAGTTCCCCTTTTTCTGCACCAGAAGATACAGATCCAGAGCTCTGTTCCTATCCATTTCACTTTTCTCAAATTCCATAAAACTGTCAATATGCAGCAAGTTAGTCCCCGAAGATGATCAGTTATGAGCTATGCTGGGCTTGTCGTAAGGAGATGTCTGCGAAGGATCAACGACTCAAAGTTATGCTGCAAATGTTAGTTGATGCACCGAAGGCTCTCTGAGAGTGAGAGAACCCAAGCTTGAGAAGGCAGGTCAGATTGCATATGTCGGTAAGTCTAAAGCAAATTTGATAGACTAGTCCAAGGACAAGATGGCTCCTCAGTGTCCTGGTGCTCCTGTCCAAAGAAATATGGCGAAGTTCGCAATTGCGCCACTTGACTCAGTCCTCTGAGTCGGACTCCGATGCTGAACTAGGACTTGGTGCTCTTCGAGTTCCACAGGCCATTGTCTACTCCGCAGCAGGTTGAGGCCAAACAGCAGGACCTGCTGTTCATCCCAGGTACCTATGGTGAGCCTTGCAGCCTTTCAAAGTCCATTGGGGCCTCCATTCAAACTTCTGCTGGTGGACTCTCCTCAGCGTTGACTTACTGTAGACTAAGTCAGCCCACTCTGCGAAAGGCGCTGGGTCGTGCCTCCACCCTTACGCCTCATGCCCTGTCTTCAGACCCTCCATCTGCTCTATCCTCAGCCCTGGTTTCTGATCTCGAACCATCTTAAGCTAGAGTCAACCCTATCTTGAGGTACACACATTTCCAACCAAAATTGTGGTGATGAGGGCTCTCCTCGGGTTTCATAGACTTGGCAACATTATTTGCAGAGGAAGGACGTTGCTTTTGAGTCATACTTGGGCACTGTATAGTGCCTCCAACACGTTCTGCATAATAATTGATGACAATGAGTAGGTAGATAATTTGTTTCTACCTCATTATACAGATGCTGGCCTATGTCTGGTTTTGTAAAATGCCAGTTTCTTGGCTGCCTCTCTGAAGTTTGACTTGGATTCATCATTGGGCCTCCTATGAAGGAAAGTACCTCCTTTGTGGTAGAGGTTCAGAGGGCTGTGGAAGTCCTGAAATTGCCTCTCCTCACAGAAGATGCTGAGACTAACCTCCTTGTGAAAAGTTTGCACCTGGGTCATCGACTGAGTCTTTATTGCATTTCATTGATGCTCTGACTGACTTGATGGCCCTGGCTGCCTCGTTTAAGCCATTTTTAGCTCCAGTGCAAGATATCACAGGTCAGCACTTGGTGATCAAGAAATTTGATACAATAGCCAAACCTGGTGAGCTGTGTAGTCCAGGCCTCCATGAGCAAAGTAACCCTGAATTATTTTCCTACTCCTCCACCTGACAGAAATATGTATGAATGCTGTGGGCAAGAAAGTATTTTGCCAGTTTGACATTAAGCTTCCTGAATGCAGTTTGTTTCCTCAGTAGAAACATGCACACAATTTCGGACACAGCATGTGAGTTTGCCAGGCTGCCAGAGGACATACGCGACACCATCACTTATACTGTAGTTACTAGTCAGGATATTGCAAATGTCAGTCGGTAAGCCTCCGACCGCTCGTCTGAGGCTTACCGACCGACATGGTAGGTTTATAATCTGACTGCCGAACTACAATGTTGACGGTTGGATTGTAAACCGGACGGTCAATCCGACTGGCTTCCGATGGGCTCAAGGAGCCCGTTGAGCATTAAGAAACCTCAAAATAATCCCTTACGCACGGCATTTCCACTGTCAGGATTATGATGTCGGTTTCCGACAGCCTTTCCGTGTCAGCCTTTCTGACATGGAAAGGCTGTCAGAGAGCGACTTTGGGGCCCCTAGTAGAGCCCCCTTCTCCCCTTGCCCCCTGGTTGTGGCCATGGGGGGCACCAATGGTGCCCCCATTTAAATCCCTGCACCGTGTTGCAGCACCATGAGGTGCCTGCCACACAGTGCAGGGATTTACGGAAACTCCAGGTTCGAGGCATATGAGCTGCAGATTATACACTGTGCATAGATCGACATCTGGTGTTGGGCCCGGATGTTTGCAGTTTGTTTTTCCTCTTGGAAAGTCTTTGGGAGTCACAAGGTCGGTGACTCCTCCTCTGGTTAGTATTGCGCATGGGCTTCGGCTCCACCCTCAGATTGTTTTTTTCCGCCATCGGGCTCGGATGTAAAACTTCGCGCTCCGATCCCGAACTTCCCAGTTCACCGATCGACGCACAAATCCTCGCTCATCGAGCTTCTTCAACGACATAAATCATCTTTTTCATCTTCTCTTCGGCACTTCTTCGATTCCGGTGGTCGACGGCGGCCTTCGGGCCTATTCCGGCTCCGGTCTCGGCTGATGGAAAGAACTCCCTTCAAGAAGTGCCCTCGATGTGGGTCCAAGTTTCCCCACACCGATCTCCATGAGGTGTGCAACCTCTGCCTCTCCCCAGAACACGAGGCCCGAGACTGTCCCGCCTGCAAGTCTTTTCGCTCAAAAAAGACCATTCGAGATCGACGGGCTAGACGCAACATGGTGCACTCCTCGACCTCCGCTCCAGTCGACATCTTCGGGGATGACATCGAAGCTCCGGGACGGCAGGACATCGAACAGGAGGACGACTACCTCGTCAGCGCTTCCGAGGCCGACGACTCAGATGTGGAGGACATCACCACGGCGCAGCGGGTCGTGAGTACAATTCCCCCTCCCCCGCCCACGCCGATTACGAAAAAGGCTTCGGTCACACCTTCGCCTCCGGGCCTAGGCAAGACCAAGGACTCTGCTTCTCACACCCCACCTTCGGGGCCCGGTAAAGAAGCCTTCTAAGCCTTCCGGCAGCTCGGGCTCGAGCCAGCCGGCCACCGGTGCCGACAAACACCCTTCGGCACCGAAGAAAAAATCGGCCTCCACCTCCACACCGACCTCGGTGCCGAAACCTGCTCCGGTGCCGACCAAACATCACAAGACCCTCGGCACCGACACTCCCGTGCCAAGACCCCTTTCGGCACCGGCCAAAAAATCGGAGGTTCCCAGGAAGCATGGCTTCGACAAACCTAAGAAGCCTTCGACCCCGAAACATTCGGCGCCGACCGATCAACCAGTGTCACAGGAGCTCTTCACACCGGATCCTTTGCAGAAAACCCTCACCAAGGATCCAAAGACCGGACACTTGACATTGTCTTAAAAAAAGAGACATTTGGACAAGCCGGCTCCACCTCCACCTCCAAAGAGAAAGGACATTGCTACCTCTCCTTTCAGGGTGCCTTCCCCACCTCCTTTACCTCCTCCACCCTCTCCACTTCCACCCCCTCCACCTCATCGTTCCCCCACCTTGTCCCCTGTCCCGGACGATTTGGGGGACCCATACTTTGATCCAGCAGATGGGCCACAAGATCCCACCCCTACTGGATCCCCAGACCCATGGGATGATTATAACAATCCGGACATCCCAGATGTCCCACAGGATGACCTTTATCCATCTAGGCCATCCCCTCCTGAAGATTCCTTGGGTTTTCACCACTTGTTACAAAGGGCGGCACACTACCACGGGGTGGAGTTACATACCGACCCAGTGGAGGAGGACTTCCTCCTAGACACCTTCGATGATACACGTAGGTCCACTGCCATTCTACCTATGTTAAAGGGCGTAATTAAACATGCCCCTGAGGTTTTTAAAGACCCAGTCAGGGCCAGGGTCCTAAACCCTCGGATAGAAAAGAAGTACAAAGCCGCCCCTACAGACCCTTCTTACATTAAGGGCCCTGCACCATTGGATTCCCTAGTGGTATCCACAGCCAGGAAGCGCTCAAATTCTCAGGCGTCAGGCGAAGCGCCCCCACCTGACAAAGAGTCCAAGCTCCTAGATGCGTCAGGGAAGCGCACTGCGTCACAAGCGGCCAATATATGGCGTATTGCCAATACGCAAGCACTGTTGGCACGATACGACAGGGCGCACTACGATGAGCTAGAGACCATCATGCACCATCTCCCTGAAAAGTACAAGACTAGGGCTAATGAACTTATTCAAGAGGGAAAAACAATAACCAATACCTCGATACGATGTGCCCTAGATGCGGCAGATACAGCCTCCAGGGCCATAAACACCAGTGTCCTCCTCCGTCGCCATGCCTGCCTCAGGGTTTCAGGGTTTAAACCAGAGGTTCAAGCCTCTATACTAAATCACCCATTCGACCAAGATCATCTATTTGGTCCTAAAGTAGATGAAGCCCTGGAAAAAATGAAAAAAGTTACAGACACGGCGAAATCTATGGGAGCGCTACAAACACAGACTCCCAGGCGGTCCTTTCGCCGTTCTTCCTTTCGGGGCACGGGCAGAGGCTACTCATCGGACAGTGCATCCACGTCCTATAAATCCCCCCCTCAGTCTACCTTCACAAAAGGTTATCAAAGAGGCGGATACAGAGGCAATAATAATAAGGGCAGAGGCAAAACAAATACCGCCCGCTCTGCCACACCTCCTGCCCAATGACTTTCCCCCGCTCCCTCCAGACCATTCCACTCCGGTCGGAGGCAGACTACGACATTTCCTTCACGTCTGGGAGACAATCACCTCAGACAAATGGGTGACACAAATTATTCAGTCAGGGTATTGCCTAGAATTAACATCTACACCCCCCAACATTCCACCCAGGCACCGCCCTATGTCGCAAGAACATACTGCGCTACTGACACAAGAGGTGATCTCCCTCCTCCAAAAAGGAGCAATAGAGCAGGTCCCCATAAATCAACGAAATTTAGGGGTCTACTCCCTGTACTTTCTAATTCCAAAGACAGACGAGACCCTAAGACCTATCTTAGATCTCCGACCTCTAAACACTTACATTCATTCGGACCATTTTCACATGGTAACCCTCCAACAGGTTCTTCCACTTCTCTCCCAGAACGACTTTCTCACCACTCTGGACTTGAAAGACGCGTACTTTCACATCCCAGTACACCAATCTCACAGAAAGTACCTCAGGTTTGTGGTAGACGGACAACACTACCAGTTCAAGGTGCTCCCGTTCGGGGTAACAACAGCACCAAGGGTGTTCACCAAGTGCCTGGCAGTAGTGACTGCACATCTCAGAAGACAGCACATTCACGTCTTCCCCTATCTGGACGATTGGCTCATAAAAGCCACATCCTACCAACAGTGTGTGCACCATACCGCTGCTACAGTCCAACTACTTCACCAGCTAGGCTTCACGGTGAACCATCAAAAATCCCACCTGGTACCATCACACACAAAACAATATCTCTGTGCCACCATAGACACCTCAAAGGCCATAGCCTAACCCAATCCTGCCAGGATTGCAAAAATACAGGCGCTGCGTCAAAAATTCCTATCCCAACACTCTCTCCCAGCAAGAGTGTTTATGCAGCTCATAGGGATGATGGCCTCTTGCATCTTTATAGTGCCACATGCAAGACTCCAAATGCGCCCACTCCAAGAGTGTTTGGCGCGCCAGTGGAACCAGGCCCAGGGGCAACTGACAGATCTGGTGTTGGTAGACGGTCGCACCCATCGCTCTCTGCAGTGGTGGAACACCACAAACCTTTCCAGAGGTCGACCGTTCCTGGACCCGGTCCCACAAATAGTCCTAACGGCAGATGCATCGCTCTCCGGCTGGGGAGGTCATCTGTTACATCTCACAGCACAGGGCACATGGACGCCGCAACAGAAGTTACTCCACATAAACCATCTGGAGTTACTGGCGATCTTCCTCGCCCTAAAATCCTTCCAGGCGCAGATTTCAGGCAAGGCAGTTCTCATTCGCACAGACAACATGACTGCCATGTACTACATTCAAAACAGGGGGGCACACACTCTCCACAGCTCTCTGTTAGCACAGAGCATATGGAGATGGGCAATTCCACAAAAGATTTTTCTCCTAGCCCAACACGTCCCAGGAGTACAAAACACTGTGGCAGATCTGCTGAGCAGACAGACACAGCAGATCCACGAGTGGGAACTTCACCCACAGGTTCTTCACCCGTTCTTTCAGAAGTGGGGGCATCCACACATAGACCTATTCGACACCCACGAAAACAAAAAATGCCCAAGCTTCGCCGCCAGATATCCACACCCATCGTCCAAAGGCAATGCGATATGGATGAACTGGTCAAACAAATTTGCATACGCTTTTCCACCTCTCCCACTAATTCCATTAGTGTTCTGGAAGCTACAGCAGCATTCCCTAACTCTAATCCTAGTAGCTCCAACATGGGCCAGACAACCGTGGTACACCACGCTGCTGGAACTCTCAGTAGTACCACACCAAAAGCTACGCCTCTCACCATACCTCCTAAGCCAGAACCATGGAGAGATCAGGCACCCGGACCCAGCTCAGCTCAACTTTGCAATCTGGCTCCTGAGGTCCTAGAATTTGGATACCTTAACCTTCCCCCTGATTGCATGAACATTATCAGGGAAGCTAGACGCCCAGGGCTGCTATGCAGCAAAGTGGAAAAGATTTGTTGTTTACTGCCACAACAACACAATCAATCCCTTAAATGTATCCATACAACACATTATATGTTATTTACTCCATTTACAAAGGTGTAACCTGGCATATACTTCCATTCGGTTACACCTTGCTGCAATTGCTGCCTATTTACAAAACTGGCAGCACCTCTCACTTTTCAAAGTACCTGCCATCAAAGCCTTTATGGAAGGCCTCAAAAGAGTAATTCCACCCAGAGTGCCACCCTCACCTGTTTGGAACCTGAATATATTCCTCACACGGTTAATGGGACCCCCTTTCGAACCATTACATAAGTGCGAGCTGCAATTCCTTACATGGAAGACAGCTTTTCTAGTGGCCATCACTTCCCTCAGAAGGGTTAGTGAAATACAAGCACTCACTATACAGGAACCTTTTCTTCAGATGCATCACAACAAGGTTGTACTCCGCACCAATCCCAAATTTCTACCCAAAGTCATTTCTCCATTCCATCTAAACCAGTCGGTAGAATTACCAGTCTTTTTCTCGCAACCCCAAACAGTTGCAGAAAGAGCCTTACACACACTGGATGTTAAAAGGGTTTTACTTTACTACATCCAGAGAACACAACCTTTCAGGAAAATCAAACCGCTATTTGTTTCCTTCTCCCCACCACACAAAGGCAACCCTATTTCCAAATCAGGGATAGCTAGGTGGATTGTAAAATGCATACAGATTTGCTACCACAAAGCAAAACGAACGCTATCTGTTCCCCCTAAAGCCCACTCTACAAGGAAGATAGGGGCTTCTATGGCTTTCCTAGGGAACATACCACTAGATGACATCTGCAAAGCAGCGACATGGTCAACACCACACACCTTCACAAAAGATTATTGTGTAGATGTGCAAACCAAGCAACAAGCTAGTGTGGGCAAAGCTGTACTAAAAACACTGTTTCAGACAACTGCAACGGATGCCGGTGGTCGCCGCTAGGGCTGGGTACTGCTATATAATCTATGCACAGTGTATAATCTGCAGCTCATATGCCTCAAACGGAATATGCTACTTACCAGTGTGCATCTGTTCTTGGCATGTAGAGCTGCAGATCTATACACGCCCACCCGCCTCCCCGGCTACCTGTATCCGTTCCAGTCTTATCTTATTTAGATACAATACACATGGGTTTCTTTACTGTTACCACTACGCTCCATCTTTCCCTGCTGGCGAAAAACAATCTGAGGATGGAGCCGAAGCCTATGCGCAATACTAACCAGAGGAGGAGTCACCGACCTCGTGACTCCCAAAGACTTTCCAAGAGGAAAAACAAACTGCAAACATCCGGGCCCAACACCAGATGGCGATCTATGCACAGTGTATAGATCTGCAGCTCTACATGCCAAGAACAGATGCACACTGGTAAGTAGCATATTCCTTTCTCTATGGGAGCTTATGCTGCAGCTAGATTGACTGCCACACAAGCTCCCATAGAGAAATGAAAGTTTGCGACCGCACCATGTGCTGTCACATTGTAATTATGTTGTCTGGACCGCCGACCAGAGGTCGGTCAGTTCAGCAACCGCAAAGTTGGCAGTCTGAGACAACTCCGCCCTACGTCTTAATGAGGCCCTTTGTGTTTTGAACTGTATACTATGGATATTTTCACCTGCAGTATGGGCTCCAGTGTCATTCTTACACAACATGCTTAGATGTGTTTCACTGGATTACAAGGGGACATTCAAGTTTTGCTAATGGACATGCAAATTGATGGGTGTAGGCTCTTTGGTGAGAAGGCTGATATGGTGGGGAAAAAATTTGAAGACTGCAGAGCTGCTACCTTCTCACTCAGGTTACTTTTCTCTACTTGCCAGAGTTCCATCAATAACGCAGGAAGTTCTGAGGCTACAAGAGTGGTTCTGGGGTCACCAGAGATAATATTCTTAGTCGATTTAGCAACCCATACAGACTTTTTGTAGTGGCTGGGGTAGAGGAGTTTTTTAGGTGCAAGGCCAGCAGCAGCAACACTCCTCGTCCATAGTTGCTAAACCACTTTAGTTCACCCTTTGGTCTAACTTTGGAACTGGTACGTGGCAGGGCAATTTTGCCTACCTTACTGGTGTTCCATCACATCAGATCAGTGTGTTATCCAAGTTTGTTATGCCCTTTTAGATTTGGATACTGTGTCCCACATTTTTCCAGTTTACTCTCAGGCTTTGGGGAATCATGTCAAAATTCTTTTGAAATAAGTGATAAAGTTGCTAGCCAAAGGGGCAATCAAACTAGTATAGGAGACCGTGAGGGAACTTGGATGTTTCTCATGGTACTTTCTGGTCCCCAAATAGATGGAGAACTAAGGCGGACCCTAAACCTAAGAATTTTGAACTTGTTCTGGAAGACATTTAAAATGCTGACACTTGCTCAGATTATGTAGGACTTGGATTCAAAGGGCTCTATACTGTTCTTGGACCTACAGAACATGTACCTTTATGTACCGGTCTGGCGTTCCCACAGAAAGTACCTCTGCTTTGTGGTGGGGGCCAAACATTTCCAATCTAATATACTGCCCTTTGGCATTACATCAGCCCCTCAAGTCTTCATGAAGGTCAATTTGGTGGTAGTGGCAAATCTTCACAGGTCAGGGATACACTTATTTCCCTACTGTGATGACTAGCTGCTGAAGGCAGGCTCACCATAGGTAGTCTTGGACCACTACATAAAATGGTGTTATTGGTGTTCACACTGTGGTTCTCCGTCAGTGAGTTGATATCCCATTCCCAGCTAGTGCATAAGAATGTCCTTAGAGAGTATTTCTGTATTGGCAAAAAGTCTAGTGCATTTGGGCAATGTTCCCAATATTTCAGGCAAGATCTTCTCCCCTGGCCGTGATGGTTTTAGGCTGTTTCGAATCTTAGGATTCCTAATCCTGTGAATGCCACACACCCTTTGGCATATGCTTGCCCTTCAATAAACTTTGTAGCTGTGGTGGGCCTAGCACTTGGGATGCCTTTTGTACCAACTTGTTCACAAAAACTAGAAACTGACCCTATTCAAGAAAGTGAGGGTAGAGGTCTGCATAACAAAATATACCCTCACTCACCATAAATTGTTTAACTCATGCATAGTAGCAACATGCAAACTTTATTCACCATTCTGCCCAGTATGTATTTCAGAAGTAGAAAAAGCATGGGCCGCACAGTGTAGCTTTGTCTGGTGAGGCATACCCTCTAGAGACCTATTTGCTACCTCAAACAATTCTCATTGTCCAGCCTTTTCCCTGTCACAGATCTTTGAGAGATGTTCCTCCTTTGGTGGGACTTTGTACTCCTATATGCATTTGTGCCGCTTCCACTGATCCGCCAGGTCCTGAAGAAAGCCACACAAAACCAAGCTCAGTTGATTTTGGTGACCCTGAATTGGACTAGGAAGGTCTGGTTCCTAGAACAACCGCCCCTGAGCATCAACACTTTATTTCAGCTTCCTCTTTGAGATAACTTGCAGCCCCATCTTCCTGATGGATACTGTAATTGCAGGTTCCTCACCCATCCACTTCCCCATACTGTGAAATGGACTTTACGTTATAAGTGTGGTCCTAAGTTAACTGTCACACTCTGCCAGTGGAAGATTAATCATTTTTTCATGCTCTGCATTCTTGACCATAGAATGTCTGATGTCCGCACCTTTACATTGTCTGTGTCATGTGCCGAGGCAGGACAGATCTACAAAGAAGAACAGTGTGGCATTTATCTGCAAGCAGGCACCATTATAAGAGTTTTCAGATCTAGTCCAGCACCCTGGCAGATTCACAAGTATAAGGCCCTGCGGTTTAATGGGGAAGCCATCAGAAAGAGTGTTACAACTGGTAAGTAACCTCTTCATTTTGTTGCAGTGCAAAAGGAAGTTTTATTTTGGTTTTATATGTTGTGTTGTTGTTTGTAATTACAGGTAAAACTGGTTTGGAAAAAGAACAAGAATTTATCAGCAAGTGCATGGAAAGTCTTATGATAGCTTCCAGTAATCTAGAGCATGATGCTCAGTCAAGTCTCACAATAATTGAAAGAGGCCTTTTGATGCTGAAAACACATCTTGAAGCTTTCCGGCGTAGGTAAGGCAGATGGCAAAGCCATTTATGTTTGTATGTATGTATAGAATGCAAAGTTATTTACAAAGCAGCAAAAAGGTTAATAGGAGAGGGTAAGAACCTAAGAGAGAGGGAAGCGATACAATGAAGCAGGGCTGGGTAGATGGCTCAGTCAGCTTGTGCCACCATCCAAAGCTACTTTAGGAGGAGCTGTTGCTGGAAGAGGATGGTGTACACTTTGTTTTTAGAGGGCTTTACAGATCCTAGGAGCGTAGTAGGATAAGGCATGGATTATTGTTTTCTTCTAAACACATTTCTCCATCTCGAGCCTGATTTTAATCTGTTGCAGACGATATGTTGTTTTTCTGTACCTGTAGTTTGCTGTCACATATGATGTTTTTGAGTTCATAATTTTATAAGGACTACAGCAGATCTGAACAGTAATATGGGAATATATTGAGCCAGTGGGGTTCTTTTAGGGGTGGCTAAGATACAGCAAACTCTGAGCGTCTGAATCCTTCGGTAAGTCAGGTGCCAAGGGTACTCTTCTGGGGCATGGTCAAATGTAATACTTGGATGCCTGCCAGCATGGTGGACAGCTGTTATGAAATTCCCTTCATGGACAACAAGGTTTAAAAGACAAATTGGTGCTTATCTAGTTGCTATTTTCATTATTTTTCTGAGATGTGCATTCCGAAGTGGAGGGTGCTGCCAGTGTGGAATCCTAGGGATTTGTCTCTATTCACAAACTGTTGAAGATGTGTTGCTGAGAGCCCGTTTCACATGTGTTTCTTTTAGGAGTAGTTCAGGCTGCGTATTAATTTCATCTTCAGTAGTTTGGGTTTCTGGTACACCTTTTGACAACCAACCTGGATTGTGATGAGCCAGCCTTTGACCTGGTGATGTTGTTGCCTGATGTGAATTTTAGGAAGCATTGTTGTGGTCCGCTCATAGGTGGATATTGGTCTGTTTTTATTGACCCCATGAACTTCTAAGTTCATGTAGAGGTTGAAGACTTCTGGAGACTGCATAGAGGATTAGGTGTGTGTGCAGGTCAGAAGAATTGGGTAAGATCCAGGTGAGCCCATTTGAGCGAACTGGGATCTGTTCTTTAGCTAGGATGCAAACTACTGAAGAATTATGCTGTTGAAGTATGTCTTCAAAGTCAGGGTGACTAAGTTGTGATGTTCAGTTGTGTCAAAGGATGTAGAGAAATTGAGCAGTGGGGAGGACCCTAGTTTATCATTGTATTCATGCAGAGTAAGCTTTCAGTGGTGATTGTCTCAGTGATCTATTTCGGTAAGTTTTTGGATTGCAATTCTGAAAGTAGGCATTTTTGATTCTTTATGTAGAGTTGAGTGAAGGCTGTGTTCTTGATGCTCTTACCCAGGAATGGTGAATGTATGATAGGGTGGTAGTTGCAGGGTTGTGATGGGTCTGTGCCTTCTTGGAGGATTCACAGAAGGAGGCTTTGGTGAAAAAATAATAGATAATTTTGGGTAGGGATTATAGTATCTCCCGAATTGAATGTCACTGTTGCTTATACTGTCTTTGTTTGATGCAGCTTTTGTGTTTTTTTGAGGTTTGAGAGATTGTCAGCGGAAAGAAGGTAGTAGTGAGTCCACCTGGGTCTCATGAAGCACTGGAGGGGGGAGGGACTGGATCATTTAGAGAGCTGGTTAGGACTTTTGTGTTAATGTGCTCCCTGATTTTGTCAATGTTGGTGTGTTCTCTTTTGTGTGCTGGAGGTGTCTGTGGTATGGAATTCAGGCAGCATTTGGTTACGTTGAAGATTGCTCTGCTTTTGTTAGCTATTTAAATTTTAGCCATGGAATAGCATATAGCCTTGACATCTGAAATATGCTTTCTGTAGGATGCTCACAGGGTTCTCATGATTTATCAGTTCTTCTTGTATGTGCTTCTGCAACCAAAGTTTCTTTGGTCTTCTGATGGCATGTTTGCTGTCTGAGAGTTCCTGTGTAATCTTGATGTGGATGGCATGGGTTTTCACGATTGAATTTTGATTTGGTTGTTTGTATTAACTTTAGTTGGAAGCTGTGGGTGAAGTTTGAGAACAAGGGAGTTACTATCCCCTCCTCTACCTTTTACCTTCCACCTCATCTCACCAAGAAGGACGAGATGTTACAAAGGCTTAATCCCAGAAGGATGATCAATTTCCTTATTGACCACACTATGGAGTTCAGATTTGACCACCAACTGCTTGTGGGGTACACGGGCAGCAAGATGGGTAAGGCAGTACAAAAGAGGACTTTGTGCCTCAAAATGTGTTGCGCCCTTGCGAAGAAAGACCCAACTGAGGGGAATCCATGTCTATTGCACCAGGGCAAAGTCTTCACCTTAGCACTGTACAGAGGAAGGTGTTCCGTGGCTGGTATCTTATGAGTGCAACATGGGTTTCTCTTCACAACTTTGCCAAACATTGGATGCAGAGGTGAGAATGAATGGCCATTGGACCCCTGCCACGCCTACTCCAGAGAGCTGCAACCCATCATCGTCCTTCTTACACCCACTCTGAATGCCGCCAATTCTTCTGAGACCTTACCAGATGCTTGGAAACAAACAACTGTTCTCCCATTGCAGAAGGAACCGTCTGCAGAGCCTTAGGTGCTCACCAACTACAGACCGATCTCCCTACAATTCCTGGCCAAGGCCTTAGAGAAAATCATCAACCGACATCTCACCAAATACCTTAATGACCACCAACTCCTTTAAACTGCTCAGTGTGGTTTCAGACCAAACCACAGCATGGAAACTGCCCTCATTACTGCTACAGATTACATCGCATGGCCCGCACAGAGGAGACATGGGGGCCTCATCCTCCGGGGCCTTTTCGCAGAATCTGATTGACACCTTTAGATGCAGATTGCTTACCGTACAATTATCCCCCCCACATCAGACTGGATCTGGAAATCTTTCTTGAGCAGTACCCTGCGCACCAGTAGGTGGCATCGTTCAGCTCCGTGTGGCGTTGTCTGTGCCGGAAGTGACGTGCGCAGTGCCTATATAGCAGTCACCCCAGCCTGCTGATGCCCATTCTTTCTTTTATGTGCCAGTCAGTGCGTATGTGGGAAAAGCTACCCTTAGTCAATTTTTGACTTCATTTTTCAACGTTTTGTTGAAGTGTTATGAGGTATTTTCCTCCTATTATGGCAGGTATGTCATCCAAAAAGGCCGGTTTCAAGCCCTGCGGCGCCTGTCACCACTCGATGTTGGTGACAGACCTGCACTATGTATGCCGCTGGTGCCTCGAGCACGACCACAACCCAAAGGCCTGTTCCTATTGCCACTCCTCCATGAACCCGAAAGCATTGAGGGAGCGATAAACTAGAGCCCTGTCTAGAGTAAGGTCCCAGGAGCGGTTACAGGGTCCGAGACGCTTGTCCCACTGGAAGGCGTCCGGCAATTCGAGGAAAGTCCTGCCACAAGAAGAAAATGTTTTCTTCCACCAGCCTGACATTACGGTCAGTGAAAACCACATGCCTTTTAGGCCCCCGTTTCCACACTCTGTGGGATATGGTTGTGCAGGTTCTGCTAACAGTTCTGGAGGATGCCCAGTCCCTGCTCTCTCAGGTTGTTGGAGACTGGAGGGATGCAGCTAAGTTCACAATTAGATGTTGACTGGACACCACTGACTCATTAGGCAGAGCGGTTTTGCCAACAGTGGCCCTGCAGCGCCGCACCTAATTGGGGACTACTGGCTTTTCTGGGGATATCCAAACATCACTCATAGACATGCCCTTTGATCGCTTCCATCTCGTGGGAGACTAGGCGGATTTGGCACTGGAGCACTTTAAGGACAGCAGGGTTAAGGCCATGTCCTTGGGCCCTTCCATGGCCCCTCTTCCCCCTCAATCAGCCTTTTGCTCTTTTCATGGCCACGGGAGGGGCTCTCAGCCGAGTCCTTACCTGGCCAGCCACCATAGCACGAGCTTCCCAACCTGTATGTGGCCATAAACATGGTACCCACCATCCCCGTGGGTCGCGTAGCCAGCAGTCCGGTAAGTCCAATGGGCAGCCGCACCCTCCAAACCCTCCTAGTCTGCCCATTTACCATCATGGGCACCAGTCAGCAGCAGGATTCGCCATCATCTGCCCCACTGGCAGTCCATAACATTGGACAGGTGGGTTTTGCTGATCGTCTGAAGGGGCTACTCCCCTCCCTTTGAGACTACCCCTCCCTCCATGTCACCAACTTACGACAGGCTTAAGGAAGAACATCTATCCCTTCTCCACCAGGAAGTGAGGCTCTCTGGTCAACCGAGCAATAGATAGAGTGCAAATGCCAGAAGTGGGTCATGGTTGCTATTCCTGCTACTTTCCGGTGCCGCAAAAAGGATTGAGGCTTTGTACTATCCTCGAGCTGCGCTCTCTCAATTTCTTCATCAGCAAGGAGAAGTTCAAGATTTTCATTCTTACTCAGGTCCTGTCTGCCTTGGACCCAGGAAACTGTATGGTAGAGTTGGACTTGCAGCACGCATGTTTCTGAATTCCCGTCCTGCCTGCCCACCGGCGCTACTTGCAGTTCGAGGCGGGCCATGAGCACTCTCAGTTCACTGTGCTCCACTTTAGCCTCACAAGCCCCCCTCGGGTTTTCACCAAGGTGATGACGGTGGTGGCAGCTCATTTGTGGATATCAGTGGTGCCCGACTTCCTCTATCTCGATGATTGGCTGTTGAAGGCGGGCTCGCCCCAGGCCATTGTTTCCCACCGCCAGACTACAGTGGACCTCCTGCATTCGCTGGGGTTAACTATCAGTGTGCCAAACTCACACCTGACTCCCTCTCAGACGCTCCCTTTCATCAGAGCTGTTCTGGACATGGTGCAGTTTCAGGCCTATCCTCCTGAACGGCAAGCCCAGGATATTCAGTCTATGATACCGATGTTTCAGCCTCAATCCTGGATTTCGGTGAGACTGGCTTTTGAGGTTGCTGGGGCTCATGACCTCCTGCATCCTGCTGGTGACGCATGCCTGTTGGTATATGCGGGCTCTGCAGTGGGACTTGAAGTTCCAGTGGGCGGAGCTTCAGGAGAATCTCTCCGACATGGTCCAGATTTCGGAGACAACTGCACAAGATCCACAGTGGTGGTTAACAAACTGCGTTGGTTTAGCGGCACCCCTCTCCTATCTCCAGCCAGATCTGACAGTGGTGACAGATGTGTCAATCCTGGGATGGGGCAGCCATCTGGGAAGAGGTGGGGATCAGCGATCTTTGGTGTCCGGCAGAATGCAGACTCTACATCAACCTGTTGTAGCTCCGGACGATCCGGCTGGCATCAAAAGCCTTTCTACCCTATAATCAAGGGAAGGCTAGTGCAAATATTCATGGACAACCAACAGGGCGGAGTGTGGTCGTGGACACTTTGTCAAGAGGCCCTGCATCTCTGGACATGATAGGATAGGAGCATAAGGGTATTACCCTGGTGGTTCAACATTGAACGAACTCTCTGAACACCAGAGCGGACAAACTCAACCGGCGATGCCTAACGGATCATGAATGGCATCTCCAACCAAAGGTGGTGCAAGGTCTCTTTCAGCAGTGAGGAGAGCCTTGGTTATATTTGTTTGCCATTGACAAGAACCCACAATGTCAGCAGTTCTGGGCGTGGAAGTTTCCGAGGCAGCTCTCGCTCTGAGACGCTTTATGTCTCAAGTGGAGCTTAGACCCCTGTGCACCTTTCTGCCCATAACACTCCTGCCCAGAGTTCTCAAGAAGATCAGGAATGATTGGGACCAAGTCATGCTTGCAGCTCCAGTCGGGGCATGGAGAGTATGGTATCCCGGCCTGATGAGCATGAGCATTGTTCTTCCGATCAGGCTGCCCCTTTGGGAGGATCTTCCGTGACAGCAGCAGGAGAGGGTTCTCCACCCAAACCTGTCAAAGCTCATCCTTCCTGTGTGAGATTGAGCAGCGACCGTTGACCGCTTTTGACCTTCCTCCCTAAGTCTGTGACGTTATCTGGGCTGCGAGGCGTCCCTCCACCAAGGCTGTTTATGCCTGCCATTGGGCAAAATTTGTGACATGGTGTACAGAAAGAGAAATCTATCCCCTTTTTGCTCCCTTTTCTCATATTCTCTTTTTAGGTCGCAGGCTACCAAGCAGCGCATCTGTCTGGCTTGCTAACGACATCTTGGGGACATTCAGAAAGTTGACCTAGGAATGCATTCCGCCTGTTCACCACTGGCTTTGTGGTTTGCAACTCACGCTTTCTAGCTTTCCATTTGCTGGTTTTATTTGTTTTAGGCAGTCCAACTTGAGTTAAAACTTTCCCTTGCCCAAACCTCATTTACAATATCCTTCTGAGTGCTCCCTTTCTGTAGATAGGCCTGTAAATCTTGTTATCTCGCCACATTTACTATACAGTCAAAGACAGCGGTCCAATGTCAGGCACTTTCTTCTGAGGGCGCTTGTTTACCTTTCTTTCTCTGACTTCAAAATTAGAGGATTTATGTGATAATCTTGCTGGATACTGAGGGTAAGAAAGTGTTTTTTCTAGAACAGCAACATTTAAATGAACTGTGTAAGTTTTTCAGAATATCCGATTTAAGAACACAAAGCACATTTTTGCTATTTCTACAGTGTGTTGGAAACAAATACTTTAATATGATCAAAACAAATCATTCTACTAGGTGATGCATTTTCCACACATTTATGTCTGTGCACTGTATAGTTTTATTAGTTAAACTGTATGTAATGCAAATGTAATGGTCGTTTCAATTGAAAATGTGTTCTCTGTAATTTCAGTGTGCTGCCATACCTTGACTACTCCACTCTGCCTCTCCACTCTACCCAGCATCACTCCACACCACTGCACTCTACTATGCACCACTCCATTTCACTGCACTCTGCACCACTGCACTATACTGCACTCTATGCCTCTCTACTCTACCGTGTACATCTCTACTGTATGCCAATGCACTCTTCGCCACTCTATTCCACTGCACTCTACACCACTCCAGTCTAGGCCCCACCAATCTAGTCTTCACAATTTGTTTACCCTACTCCACTGCACTCTACACCACTGCACTCCATGCCAATACGCTCTACGTTAATGCATTTTGCTCTGTAACACGCATCTGTATGCCCCTGCACCAATCTACTGTATGCCACTTCACTCTTCTCTGAAACATTCTTCTCTACGTCACTGCACTCTAAATTTGTCAGCAGACCCAACTCCGGGGATCTTCTTGGGTATCTATTCTAAGGTAAATAATCTGCGGCTAGACGTCTCTATCAGATGAACAAGTTACTTACCTTTGTTGACGACTTATCTGGTAGAGATTTTATCTAGCTGCAGATTCCTTTCCAATCCACCCATCCTCCCCACTCTGCAAACTGATTTCTGGAGACAGGGCTTTCCTCTTTCTGGGCCCTAGTCTTCCACTCCAGTGGTCCGTGTACTTCATGGCTCCGCACTTCTGGCGTTCAAAGTTGTGAAAAGTAACTGACGTCAGTGCTCTGGGGTGGCACCTATATAGGCACCACACACATAAATTCCAGCATGGCAATCTGAAAGAAACACGTTAGTTAGATTCCTCACCTTAGAATATCCCCAGGCGTCAGACTGGATCCGGAAGATTTTTCGTCAGCAATACCCCTTGCGCGTCGCTAGGCGTCGTCTGCGGCTCCGCGTCCGTCGTCTGCGTTGTGCGCCGGAATGACGTCGTCAGAGTACTTAGACGCAGGGGTACTGCTCAAGAAACATTTCCTGTTCCTGTTTGACGCCTGGGGTAATTCTAAGGTAGGGAATCTGCGGCTAGATAGTCTCTACCAGATAAGGTGTTACCAAAGATAAGTAACTTGATCTTTTGACACAGAGGCCCACTCCATCTAACACCTGCACAACATCTGAATCCAAGAAATCCCATTTTGATAGATCTCTTACTTCCTGGCTTGGAGGGCCCATTTAGTCTTGTATCGTACAGCTCAGACGCTCATAACCTCATCTGCGGTCTTCCTCACGGATCCTCCCTGATCTCAGCCCTCTTCAACATATACATGGTCTTTCTAGGTAGCATCATCCACTAGCACAATATCAGCGTCCTCTCCTATGCTGATAACACACAACTCATTCTCTCCCTCACGTTCAGGACCCAGAGTACCCGGATCAAGGTGAGTGCCTGCTTGATGAAGACCAAGTGCCTGAAGCTGAACGCCAATAAGACTGAAATTGTGCTCTTTGAGAAGAGCACATCACAGTGGGAATCCACCTAGTGGACAACAGAGTTAGAACCGACATCCAACCGCACCACCCATGCCAAGAACCTCCTGAACATCAACAGAAAACTCGACATGACCGCCCAAGAAGGTTTTTAAATGGTACCTAGTCGGTGGCCAGGAAAACTATCATGCATGCCCTGGTCACAAGGAAGCTGGACTATGGAAAGAGCCTCTTTGCCGGGATCAATATAAAATTCAAACCGGAAGGTTTCAGACCATACAGAACTCGGCGGCCAGAATCACTCTCCAACTCACATCACACCACACCTGAAGGAGATCCACTGGCTCCCCATTCACAAATGAGCACAATTCAAACTCTTCTCCCACTCGTTTAAGACACTACATCACACTGGCCCAGCATACCTCAGCAATCGCATCTGCTTTCACAAACCTTCCAGATGCCTCTGCTCATCCTGACTCCTACTTGCACAAATTCCACACATGGAAAATCGGATCCGACGCTCACTACTTGTCCTAAATCGCTCCTAAAGCATGGAATGACCTGCTGCTACACTTGAGAGCCTCCTTTTCACTTCTTGAATTCCACAAGAAGCTGAAGACCTGGTTTTGAGTAGTGTGACAAGGCCCTAGTTTAGGCTAGGCTCACACTTGCTCAACGCCAGGATACCCTCCTGGGTGATAGAGCGCTCTACAAATCTGCAAAGCTTAACATGATGTCCTTGTCTGACCATTTCTTTAGGCTCTCCGCCTAGTAAAGTACTGGTTTTGAATCTGTTCAAGAGATGTGTAATCTGCAGGTAGGAGTCTCTATCCGAAGAAAAGGTTACTCACTTTTGGTAACACTCTTTCTAGATACCCGCCGATTCCTCATAGCTCCCACTGCCTCCCCATTCTGAAGGATCTTATCTTATCTTATCTTAGGTGCAATTTGTAAAGCGCACTGACGCCGAAGCTTCCTGGCGCTGATAGACAGAATGGGTGAGGAGGGAGCATAAGTGGCGGAGTTTTAGCTAAGGGGAGGGAAAAAGTGAGTTTTTAACAATTTTCTGAAGTTCAGAAGGGAAGAAGAGGATTTGATTGAAAGAGGAAGGAGATTCCAAAGCACAGGAGCTAGGTAGGAGAAACGGCGACCGCCGAATTTCTTGGTTTTGTTTTTAGGAGTGACTAACAAATCACGGTGGGCTGATCGGAGGTTACGTGTTGGACAGTGAGGACGGATGAGAGATTTGAGGAACGCGGGGCCAGAGCAGTGAAGGGCTTTGAAAGTGAGGCAAGCCACCTTGAAGGCAGCCCTTTGGTCTATTGGAAGCCAATGGAGGCTGTGAAGCAAAGGCTTGGCTGATTGCCATCTGGGGGTTCCATGAATCAAGCGGGCCTCTTGATTCTGGACGACTTGGAGGCGATGTAACAGGAATTGTGGAAGACCGTGATAAATGGAGTTAGAAAAGTCCAATCGGGAAAGCACAAGTGAGATGACAGTTTGGGTAAGTGCCGCGGGGGGAAGAAGGTGACTGACTTTACGGATCCTCCGAAGTTGGTACATGCAAGATGAGACTACCGCTCCAACTTGGGCTTTGAGGGCGAGTTCGGCGTCAATGATTACACCCAAGCTCTTTACTGTTTTTGCTGGGATAGGGGGAGAGCCAAGCTCCGGAGGCCAGAACTGTGGGCCCCAGTGGGCGTGACTGAGTCCAGGGAGAAGGATCTCAGTTTTTCCGGGGTTCAGCTTCAATTGGTTCTGGTTCATCCAGAGTTGGATATGAATCATGGCTGCGTGGAACGTTTTGATGGCATGTGGTGAATTGAGTGAAAGGATGATTTGTAAGTCGTCGGCGTAATTATAGACAATGATGTCCCATTTCAGAAGAGATTGAATCAGTGGCCGGAGGTATAGATTAAATAGGAGCGGAGAGAGAGAGGAGCCCTGGGGGACTCCGCAAGACGTGGTTTTTTTTTTGGCAGTGTAGGGACCCAGGCGGACCGCCTGTGTTCTTCCATTGAGGAAGGACCCGACCCACTCGAGCAGTGCCCTGGATGTCTGCCTGCTCGACACGGTGGAGAAGGATGTTATGATCCACCGTGTCGAACGCGGCCGACAAATCCAGGAGGATGAGGGCTTGGGGGAGCCCCGCGTCCGCGTTGCTCCTGAGTGTGTCAAGGACTGCCAGGATGACTGCCTCTGTAGAGTGGGCGGGTCTGAAGCCGGCCTGATTAGGCTCAAGATGGCAGGAAGATTCGATAAAGTTTGACAGGCACCGGGTGACATGGGCCTCCATTAGTTTAGAGAAGTATGGAAGGAGGGAAATGGGGCGATCAGGTGAAAGGATGGTCATAGACCACATTAAAAGGTTCCAATCTAGATTGTTGCACTGAACTGCAATAATTGATGTATTCCTTGGTCTCTGCCTCTAAGGGTGTGGCAAAATGGACAAGGATGTGATGTTGATGCGCTGGAGTGAGCGCTTTATGGCTCCAGTGGTGTCACCATGGCATTTTCTTGTGCAGGTTTGGAGCCAGTGCCCCTTACTGGTGCAGGAAAGCTATGAACAAGTTTCTAGATTCTGTCTAGCACCTGTGGATATTTGACAGAAAATAAATTCTCAGGTAGATGTAGTATGCACCAGAAATATTATTTTGTTTTCTACACTAGAAAGACAATTTTACCTCTAAACCCTTACATTACAGAGAGAAAAATGAAGCAAGAGGTGCCTGTTGGGACAAGAGCGCACAAAGTAAATAAATGCAAATAAAACTCTACTGCTTCTTTAAGGAGCCAGCAAGTTCATCTACCAGCATGCACTGTACTGACAGTATGCCTCTCAGCCTCAGTTATTGTTTCCAGCTTGCACTAAGAGGATGTCAGAACATTTCTGGGGATTTTCATACTATTTATGTAAAGTAATGTTCGAGGCATGTGGGCTGCTGAATTCATATCTGTGCATAGATCGCCGCCTAGTGTTGGGTCCGGATGTTTGCACGTTGTTGTCCTGGAAGAGTCTTCGAAGTATCCTTGGATAGGTGACTCCTCCCCTGGACTACAGTGCGCATGGGCATCCTCTCCATCCTCAGATTGTTTTTTTCCGCCATTGGGTTCGGATGTGCTATCTTAGCTCAAGTTAGGAAAAAAATTTTGTCGAGGCCTTTAGTTCGCGTCGGTACTGTTTATCGATCGGTTTTCGATACTCTCTGTTAGTTTACTAACTTCCAGCACCGACTTTGTTCGCATTTACCTGTCCATCAACTACTTCGACGATGGAATCGAGGACGCCATTCAAAAGGTGTCCGGTATGTAATGCGAAGTACCCACACATCGACGTCCATCCGGTGTGCAACAAATGCCTTTCGCCGGACCACGACGAGTCGACATGTATGGCCTGTGCCCGGTTCCGTTCAAAGAAGACTCTGCGGAATCGTCGAGCGGCGAGGCTCGAAGCGCAGCACGCGGCACCGGCCCCAGCTGACATCTTCGACGACGCGGACGACGTCGAAGAAGTAGAAGTCTTACCCTCCAGTCCCGTTTCCGACCAAGAACCCGGATCGGACGAGGCCGACGAGTCACTCTTCCACAGAGGTGAAGACGACACCGAGGTAGGAGACGACGAGGAGGCCTTAGGGGCCGAAGAGAGTAGCTCCGATGATGAACAAGGCCTACCTGTTCAAACCGAGAATTCACCAGTGCCACAGACTATGGCTCCGGTCGAGGGATCGCCTTCGGGCCTTACCCGAGACCTATCACGCAGTCCTTCGGCCCCGCCCTCGGGCCCGGCCTCGGACGTTCAGCGGCAGCCATTACCGCTTAAGCCAGCTGGTTTCCCTTCCACGAAACCGAAACCGAAAGCTGCTCAGGTTCCTACGAAACCGAAACTGAAAGTGGCGCTAGTCGGATCGAGGCCTTCAACACCTTCGACGCCGGCGCACCGTGTCGGCACCGACCGCACCAAGGGGGACTTCGGTGCCGAACTCGAGACGGGCGACATGGGAGTCGACAAACGGAAGAAGGCCATCGGCGCCGAAAAACCTGCTCGGTTACCGGCGTCGACGCCACCGACACCGAGGGCCGTCCCGCCTGCTACGCCTCGCAGCACCCCCTCGACGACACCGAAACCTCACGTGTCGAAGACGTCGACGGTGATCTCCGCACCTCGGCTCGATGCACCACGGGCGCAGAAGATATCTGCAGCCGCCTCGACGACCCTGGCGGGGGCCACGACCTCTAAGGCGCCCCGAGTACGGCCTGGCGCAATGCCAGGCTGCAAAACCAAGGCTGCCCTCCAGGACCAGTCGGGTTCGATCGATCCAGCGGTTTCGTCGGTGCCGACCAGCATTACCTTCGGCTTGCCTCCATCCACAATCCCGAAGGCGTTTCAACTCAGGACACAGGCCACCAAAACTGCGGTTACGCCTGTCGAGCCGTCACCGTCACGCGTCATCGACGCCGACACTGGCAGGATGATTCTCCACGACCGAAGGATAACTTCGGAACCGCCATTGGAACCTTTCAGGATCCCGCTAAAGAGGAAGCTGCCTGTGGACACAGAACCTCTCCTGTATGAACCCTTTCATTCACCCTACCAGGATCCACACCGGGCCTCCCCCACACGCTCCGACACGGATGCATTGGAGGACTACATGGGTGAACAAGTCCCCTACCATGTGGACACGGACCCTGATGACCAGCAGGACCCTGACCAAACTTGGGGCGACCCTGCAGACCCCAGTGCACCTCTTGATGCACAGGACCCACAACTATATGGGGCAAAAACGTCACCCACAGAGGATACTGCGGCGTTCAACGCTCTGATTGAACGGGCGGCGAACAACCATGATGTACAGCTTCACTCTGATATCATCGAAGATGACTTTCTAATGGACACCTTTGCATCCTCAGAAAGACATGTAAAGACTCTGCCAATGTTGAAGGGGGTCCTTAAGCCAGCCACTGACATTTTCAGGGAACCCACCAGGGCACGAGTGATAAACCCCAGGATCGATAAGAAATACAGATCAGCACCTGGGGATCCTACTTACATCAGAGGACAATTACCACTCGACTCCATCGTTGTGGCGAATGCCCGCAAGAGGGCACACTCGCAGACAACGGGTGACGCTCCTCCCCCGGACAAGGAGTCCAAGGTGCTGGAGACCTCCGGCAAGCGAGTTGCCGCACAAGCTGCAAGCATATGGCGCATAGCTAACACTCAAGCGCTCCTCGCCCGCTACGATAGGGCGCACTATGACACAATGGAGCAACTCCTTCAACACCTCCCTGACCCCTACAAAGAAGGTGCAGAAATCCTTATCAGAGAGGGACAGCTACTCACAAATGCTGCCATCAAATGTGCACTAGACGCTGCTGACACGGCTGCCAGGGCCATCAACACTAGCGTCATCCTACGACGTCACGCCTGGCTACGTATCTCAGGATTCAAGCCTGAGGTACAAAACAATATCCTTAATCAGCCTGTCAACCCCGACTTTTTGTTCGGGCCTGAGGTTGACGCCACCCTCGAGAAGATAAAAAAGGACACGGACACTGCAAAGTCCATGGGCGCCCTACAAACTCAGTCCTTTCGGAGCGGCTCCTTTCGTCGCCCCGGAAACAAGGGAGCAGGCAGAGGACAGGGGTCACAACAAACATATAACAAGGGTAATACGCAGACCACCTACGATAAGAACACCCGAGGTGGCTATCGTGGCTCCAGTACCAAGGGCAGAGGACGTGGCTACGGCAACACCAGGTCCTCCCCCAAGAACAAGCAGTGACGCCCTCTCCCTTCCTCCCGACCACATAACACCTGTCGGGGGAAGGCTACAACGGTTCCTGTCCACGTGGAACTCCATCACCACGGACAGGTGGGTCAAAGATATTATAAAATACGGTTACTGTCTGGAGTTAACTTCCACTCCACCCACAATACCACCAAGAAACCGTCCTATGTCTTCAGAGCACTTGACGCTCTTACAGCAAGAGGTAGAAAGTATGCTTCTAAAAGGCGCTATCGAGGTCGTACCCGTCCACGAGCGGGGCACGGGGGTTTACTCCCTCTACTTCTTAATTCCAAAAAAGGACGGGTCGCTCAGGCCTATATTAGACCTGAGACCCCTGAACCAGTACATTCTTTCGGAGCACTTTCACATGCTCACTCTACAGCAAGTCCTTCCGCTTCTCCAGCAGGGAGACTTCCTAGCATCACTGGACCTCAAGGATGCGTATTTTCACATACCCATCCACCCCTCACACAAAAAATACCTCAGGTTCACTGTTCAGGGGCAGCACTATCAGTTCAAAGTCCTTCCCTTCGGCGTGACAACAGCGCCCAGGGTTTTCACAAAGTGCCTAGCTACGGTGGCGGCACATTTACGGAGACAGCACATACACGTCTACCCCTACCTAGACGACTGGCTCGTTCAAGCGAGATCGGCCCAGCAATGTGCAAGCCACGTGTCCCGTACCATTCACCTTCTTCACAGTCTGGGATTCTCACTAAATTACCCAAAGTCTCATCTCCAGCCCGCACACGTACAACAGTACCTAGGTGCGACTATAGACACTCTGGCGGCCACAGCTCAGCCAAGTTTAGTGAGGATCAACGGCATACAAGCGCTGATCTCCAAGTTCAGACCCAACCACTCGCTTCCAGCGCGAGTGTTTATGCAGTTGATAGGCATGATGGCCTCCTGCATCTTCATAGTCCCGCACGCGAGATTACATATGCGCCCACTTCAGGAGTGCCTAGCACGTCAGTGGAATCAGGCTCAAGGACAGTTGAAAGACCTAGTGTTGGTGAGCGGTCGGGCATACAACTCTCTGCATTGGTGGAATCCACAAAACCTTTGCAAGGGCCGACCGTTCCAAGAGCCTGTTCCACAAATAGTACTGACAGCGGACGCGTCTCTCCAGGGATGGGGAGCTCATGTACTCCACTACACAGTGCAGGGACTATGGACGACACAACAGAAGAAGATGCACATCAACCTTCTGGAACTGATGGCAATCTTCCTGGCCATGAAGGCTTTCAAAGTACATCTGTGCAACAAGGTCGTGTTGATCCGGACGGACAACATGACCGCAATGTACTACATACAGAAGCAGGGAGGGACACACTCTCCACAGTTGTCTCATCTGGCTCAGAGCATGTGGAAGTGGGCCATTCAGAGGAACATGTTCCTCATGGCGGAACACCTCCCCGGCAAGGACAACCAGATGGCGGATCTGCTCAGCAGACACAGCCACCAGATGCACGAGTGGGAGTTACACCCATCGGTACTCCAACCGTACTTCCAGCAGTGGGGTCACCCAGAAATAGACCTATTCGCGACAAGCGAAAACGCAAAATGCCAAAGCTTCGCCGCCAGATTCCCACACCCGCAGTCGCAGGGCAATGCGATATGGATGAACTGGTCCGGCAAATTTGCGTACGCTTTTCCTCCAGCACCGTTGATACCGCTGGTGGCTCGCAAACTCCGACAACACTCCCTGACACTCGTCCTAGTTGCTCCCACGTGGGCACGCCAGCCGTGGTACACCACCTTCCTCGAACTTTCCGTGGTACCGCATCAAAGGCTGCGGATCAAACCCGCGCATTTGACGCAGAACCATGGAGAGGTTCAGCACCCAGATCCGCAACAGCTGAACCTGGCGATCTGGCTCCTGAAGTCCTAGAGTTTGGCTATCTCAATCTGCCACCTGACTGTATGGACATCATCAAGGAGGCCAGGAGACCCACTACAAGAGCTTGCTATGCAGCCAAATGGAAACGGTTCGTCATTTATTGCGGTAATAATGACATTAACCCGCTGGACGCATCCATCCACAACATCATATGTTACCTCTTACACCTATACCGATGCAATCTGGCGTACACCTCTATACGGGTCCATTTGACCGCAATATCAGCCTATCTGCAAACCAGGCAGCACCTCTCTCTCTTCAGAGTGCCTGCCATCAAAGCATTCTTGGAAGGACTCAAACGAGTCATTCCACCTAGTCACCCACCGGCTCCAATGTGGAACCTCAACTTGGTCCTCACACGCCTGATGGGTCCACCCTTTGAACCTCTACACTCATGCGAGATTCAATTCCTTACCTGGAAAGTAGCCTTCCTGGTAGCGATCACTTCCCTAAGAAGAGTTAGTGAACTCCAGGCACTAACCGTTCAAGAGCCATTTATTCAGGTTCACGCCAACAGGGTCGTACTACGTACCAACCCCAAATTCATGCCCAAGGTAATATCGCAGTTCCACATGAACCAGACTATTGAACTGCCCGTTTTCTTCCAAAACCCACAAACTGTTGCAGAGAGGGCATTACATACACTAGATGTACGGAGGGCCCTCATGTACTACATCGACAGGACTAAACCCTTCAGGAAGACAAAACAACTGTTCGTTGCCTTTGCCCCACACCACAAAGGTAACGCCATCTCCAAAGCAGGGATAGCCAGATGGATAGTTAAGTGTATTCAAATCTGTTATCAAAAGGCAAAACGCACATTAACTATTCCACCACGAGCCCACTCAACACGCAAGTTGGGGGCTTCCATGGCCTTCCTAGGAAACATTCCCCTGCATGATATATGCAGAGCAGCCACATGGTCCACTACACACACATTTACAAAACACTATTGCGTAGATGTGCAGTCAAAACAGCAGGCAGCTGTAGGACAGGCTGTTCTCAAAACACTTTTTCAGACCGCTGCAGCTGGCACGGGTAGCCGCCGCCAATAGAGGGCACTGCTATGTATTCTATGCACAGATATGAATTCAGCAGCCCACATGCCTCGAACTGAATATGCTACTTACCAGTATGCATCTGTTCTTGGCATGTAGGGCTGCTGACATTCATATCGCCCTCCCTCCTCCCCGGCGCCTGTCGCAGCTGCAGCTCTCAGAATTATTGCAAGCATGGTCATCACTTTCTGTATCTACTCCATCACTGCCACAATGGCGAAAAACAATCTGAGGATGGAGAGGATGCCCATGCGCACTGTAGTCCAGGGGAGGAGTCACCTATCCAAGGATACTTCGAAGACTCTTCCAGGACAACAACGTGCAAACATCCGGACCCAACACTAGGCGGCGATCTATGCACAGATATGAATGTCAGCAGCCCTACATGCCAAGAACAGATGCATACTGGTAAGTAGCATATTCAATTCCTCAGAATCTGCTTGCTTTCACCTTCTTCAATATTTCATACATCTGGAAATCTTTTCACTCATCCACTCTCTATGAGATCGATGCTGAGACCTTCCTGTTCATGTCCATTGAGGAGATTGATGTTCAGGCAGTCGTCTACATCTGGTTATTGTAGTTCTCCTTCATGGAATCTTTCTTTTAAGACACCTGTATCACATTTGCAATCAAATATACCAAGGATGATTATCCCAGGAGACAATACTATTTAGATGCCTCTTATGCCTTTGGGCCTTCCATCGTCGTCCTCCCCTGCCATACGGAAAGCAATCTAACAATGGAGCTGATGCCCATAATTACAAGTCACAGGAGGAGTCTCTATACCATGGGACTCAATAGACTTCTTTGAAGAAAAACAAGTTGCTTCCATCGGAGCCCAACACTAGATGGCAGGAGTATGCAGTGCACGTGAATCTGCAGCAATGCATGCCATGAAAAAATGCTTACAGGGTAAGTAACATATTCCATACAGACAGAGGTGCCCCAGTCCTCTGTCTCAATTATAATGGAGACATTGCACCCAAGGACTACTCCAAGAACCTTATTTTCCCATGGTACCAGGCTTTGCTGTACTTATAGAAGATTTTTTTTTTTTACTCTGACTTTACTGAAAATAAGTACTCCAAGATTATTAAAGAAGTAATGGAAGTTCAAAACTCTTTGATAAAGACCAGGTATGTTTACGGTAGGCACATAGGCCAGACTCTCATAGTCTTGGTGGTAAGAAAAAGACATTCTTTTGCACTGATGGAGACATCTGTACTGCCAGACAGAGAAAGAAGAAAGCACATTCCACTCGTTCCATAGGTAGCACAGTGGCTTTCCCTGTTGTATATACCACCAACAGACATATGGATGTATAACTTTGTTCTAGACATCTCAGGCCACGCTTTAGGTACTGTATTTTAGTCTATGCACAGCGTGTAATCTACAACTGTACGTGTTGCCAACAAAACCTCTTTCTTACCTAGGACAATAGGTTTGCAACCTGCAGATCTGTAGATGGACATAGGCCCTAGCCACCTCCCTGAATGTGAGGAGACAGGAAGCCATCCAGTAAATTTTAATCATACTTTTTCTTCTTATTCTTAACAACACCTTGTTCCTTTCTCAGTACACAAAAATTACAAAACTTTGCATCTCTGCACCTACAATAGCCAATGGATGGAAAAGACAATCTGAGGTAAAGTCCTTGTCCTGGTGCATTGGTATTTTCAGGAGAAGGTAATATTAGTCACCTTGAAATCAAAACCATCTCCTCAAAGACAAACGGCTGGTAAAGTTACGAGCACAATAATCGAAACTAGACATGTGCAGAGAATTTGAATCTATATCGCTCCACCCTCCACAGAGATTGTTGCAGGTAATTAATATTTTCCTTCAAAACAAAATGGATGTTTGCTACAGACATTTCTTTCTTAACCAACTATCCATGGCTCTGTAAAAAGTGTTGGTTGCATGTTTTATTATTGAAGCTATTTGAATCAAGCAAACTATTTATAATTTTTCATTTGCTACTTAAGGTTTGCATATCACCTGAGGCAGTGGCAGATTGAAGGCACTGGCATCAGCAGTCACTTGAAGGCTCTTAGTGACAAGCAGTCATTACCTTTAAGAATTGTTTGTCAGCCAGCTGGGCTTCCTGACAAGGTAAACATGCACCTAATGCAAACTTATTTGTTCTTGATAATTCATGTTTTTATTGTTTTCCAATATTTGTTTTTTTGAAAATCTTTGTTTTTGTTGTTTTGGTGTAGATGACAATTGAAATGTATCCTAGTGATCAGGTAGCTGATCTGAGGGCAGAGGTTACTCATTGGTATGAAAACTTGCAGAAAGAGCAGCTTAACCAGCAAGCACAACTCCAGGAATTTGGACAAAGCAGTCGGAAGGACTTTCCTGGTAAAGCAAGCTTGAAATATCACCAGTCTGTTTTGTTTCTTGAAAATAATGTATTGCTTTTATAGGGTGAAAGAAGTGTGTTTGTCAGTTGTCACATCATGGCTGTTACCGTTTTATATTTTGCAGTTAGATATGCCTAATCTTTGCAAGTCATGTTTTGCTTATGTGAGCAGTATGTATTCTTATGAAGCACTTTTTAATATTCTAAAAGCATGAGTAAAAGGGAAGAGATGGGGCTAGGGCTTCCACAGGGCGATTGCTTTCATTTGGATGGGGCTTTGTCAATGTGACAGTCATCAAAGTATCTCTTGGCATGTGGCTAGAACTAGGGTGAAATTCAGAGACGGGAAATGGTAGTGTAGGCCAGATATATGATTATCTGTCTCGAGGAGGTCTGAGAAATGAGGCAAGCGAGTAGTTGTGGGTTTTCATATTATGCAGAACCTGCCATGAAGGCTGACATAGGAATGCTATCTGTAGAACATTAACTTGTGTATCTGAAAGAAACATTTTAGTTCTAGATTCCTTACCTTAGAATTACCCCCAGGTGTCGGACTGGATCCGGAAAGTTTTCTGTCAACAGTACCTCTGTGCGTTAGATGGTGGCGTCGGTCGGCTCCACGTCCGTCGTTGGCGTCGTAGTCGCCGGAATGACGTTGCGGTAGCTAATTAGACACCGCCCTCGCGTGCTGACGTCAGTTCTTTCTTTTTCCGCGGCAGCCAGCGCAGATCTCGAGAGAGCAGTAACTCCAGTTATTTTTTGACTGAACTTTTTGAGTAACTTTTGTCGACCTTATTTTTTGAGTCTACGACTCCTGGTGTACATAGGAATACCCGGCTTCAAGGCCTGCAGTTCCTGTACCCGACTGATGTCTGTTACGGATCCGCAACGTGTGTGCCTTTTTTGCCTGGAGCGCGACCACAACCCCAAGTCGTGCTCCGTGCCGTTTGAGGTCCCAGTCGCGAGGGAGGTCGAGGGACCGGTCGCAGAGCCATCACCATTCGTCGAAGTCTTTAAAGTCTTATAACTCAGGGTCGGGTAAGTCGGAGCATAAGAAGTCGTCGAAGAAGCATCGTCGCTCTTCGACTTCTCCCCGTTGGTTAGCTGACGCGTCGAGGGATGCGGGCGGTGCCCCTCCCAAGGCTCGTCGCACGGAGCCCGAAGAGTCGACTCCGCGGTTCCCTCCCTCCCTTCCTGGGACCCGGAGCGACTCCTGCCCAGCTTCGTACATTTTACGAGGCGATGCACGCTATCTTTAGGTAGGCCGACTCCGCCGGCGTGCCTTCGGGCCCTTCGGACTCGGTTGGGGGGCCCTAGGCCTTCTCCGCCTGTGGCTCCGGTGCCGCCGGCCCCCCTTGGATCCAGGCCTGGATCCGTATCAGCGCTGGTTGACCTTATTACAACCTCCACCGGCGCCGCTTCCTCCGGCACCAATTCCGCTACCTACGCTGGTCGTGCCCCCGGCTGGCGTTGACCACAGCCTCCATCCTGATGTGGACACTGAGCCGGACCAGCGCCGCCTGACGCCGGATCCGGTGCCGAGAGGGGTTTTTGCGCCCCTGTTCACTCCTGGGGTGCCTTTTCAGCTAGATTGGCACCCAGAGGAAGAGGAGGAGGAGGAGGACTGGGAGGAGTCAAGTGTCCGTCTGACTGATCAGCTCGAATCTGAACAGGACAGGAGAGAGGAACTGTGGGATGCCAGTGGTCTAGACACTTCCCCTGACTTTGGCATGTTGTCTCCTCCTACAGTGGCTACTGAGGAGGGAGCCTCATGCGCAGTGGTGTTGCGTAGGGCGGCCGAGGCTCTCAACTGCGAGCTTCCTACGGTGGCGGTCACGACTAACCTCCTGACAGAGGTGCTTCAGCCGGCAACAAGCTCTTCGGAGCCCCTGCTGCCGTTTAATGAGACCCTTATGGACATCCTTTTGGGCACTTGGTCCAGGCCCAACACGGGGGCTCCAAGCTATTGCCGCCGGGAGGGATGCGGCAAAGTTTACCATCTGTTGTGGGCTGGATACCGCTGGCTCTTTGGGCAGAATGTTTTCCACGTCTGTGGCCCTTCGTCGCTACACCTGGATGAGATCAACTGGCTTTTTGGGGGGGATGTCCAGAATACCCTCATTGACATGCCCTTCGATGGCCGTCGCCTTTTTGGCGACAAAGCAGACCACGATCTAGAGCGTTTCAAGGACTCATGGGCTACGGCCAAGTCCTTGGGCCTCTCCAGTCGCCCAGTGCAGTCTGCTTTTTGCCCCTTTCGTGGCTATAAAAGGGTTGCCTCACTATGTCCCGCCTAGAGCCGCAGGCCGCAGCAAGTTTCCAATCTTCGCGCGGCCGGGGACGTGGGAACCACCACCGAGGTTCAGGGGGCCAGCGGGAGGGCCAGTCCACCAACCCCCCCCCCCCCCCCCCCACCTTCCTAGTGTGATTTTTCAGGCCCATCAAACGCCAGTGGGCGGCAAGATCGGCCATCACCTCCCCCACTGGCGCACCATCACGTCGGACAGGTGGGTTTTACAAACAGTCCAAAGGGGCTACCCCCTCCCCTTTGAGGTGACCCCTCCAGCCATGGTACCTCAATACCACCAAATGTCGGAGGATCACCTGGGCCTTCTCCAACAGGAAGTTATGGCTCTCTTGGCCAAGGGAGCCATCGAGCGCGTTCCTATCCCAGAAGTAGGTAGTGGTTGTTACTCCCACTACTTTCTGGTACCCAAGAAGGACAAGGGCCTGCATCCTATCTTGGATCTCAGGAACGTCAACTGCTTCCTCCGGAAGGAGAAGTTCAAGATGTTGATGATCGCTCAGGTCTTGTCTGCCCTCGACCCTGGAGACTTAATGGTAGCGTTGGACTTGCAGGACGCTTGCTTTCACATCCCCGTCCTGCCGGCCCACTGACATTACCTGCGGTTCACGGTAGGCCACGAGAACTTTCAGTTTACCGTGCTCCCCTTGGGCCTTACCAGCACCCCTCGGGTGTTCACGAAAGTGATGGCAGTGGTCGCAGCTCATCTGCGCAGATCGGGGGTTTCAGTCTTCCCCTATCTCAACGACTGGTTGTTGAAGGCGGGCTCGCCCCAGGCAGTCGTCTCCCACCTCCAGACTACGGCCAACATCCTGCATTTGCTGGGGTTCCCCATCAATGTGCCGAAGACGCTCCTGATTCCCTCTCAGAAGCTCCTCGTCATCGGAGCGGTTCTAGACACAACGCGGTTTCAGGTTTATCCTCCCGAACAGCGAGTCCGGGACATTTAGGCTATGATTTCAATCTTTCAGCCGCTATCCCGGGTTTCGGTCAGGATGACCCTGAGGCTGCTGGGCCTCATGGCCTCCTGCATCCTGATTGTCGATCATGCTAAGTGGCATATGCGGGCTCTGCAGTGGGACCTGAAGCTCCAGGGGGCGCAGCTTCAGGGGAATCTGTCTGATAGGGTCCAGATCTCGGCAGGCACTGCACGTCAATTGCAGTGGTGACTCACAAACCAGAATTGGGTCAGCGGCAGATCCCTCTCCCTTCCCCAACCAGAACCCACAGTGGTGACAGACGCGTCCCTTCTAGGATGGGGCAGTCACATGGGAGAGGCGGAGATCAGAGGCCTCTAGTCTCCGGCAGAGTCCGTGCTCTATATCAACCTTCTGGAGCTCCGGGCGATCCGTCTTGCACTCAAGGCATTCCTTCCCTCTGTTCGGGGAAGAGTAGTGCAGGTGTTCACGGACAACACCACCGCCATGTGGTAATGCAACAAACAGGGCGGGTGGTGTTGTGGACCCTATGTCAGGAGGCCGTCCGCCTCTGCACATGGCTGGAAGATCAGGGCATATCCCTGGTGGTTCAACACCTGGCAGGTTGAACGAACTCAGTCGCAGGTGTATGATGGATCACGAATGGCGTCTTCACTCGGAGGTGGTGCAAGGTCTCTTTCGATAGTGGGAGAGCCTTGGTTACAAATTTTTGCCACCGAAGAGAACGTGCAATGTCAGCAAATCTGCGCGTTGGAATTTCCAAGGCGGCATTCGCTCGGCGACGCTTTTCATCGCAAGTTGAGTTTCGGTCTGTTGTACGCCTTTCCGCCTATACACTTATGCCCAGAGTGCCTTTAGAAGATCAGACACGACCGGGCCCAAGTCATCCTTGTGGCTCCGGAATGGGCACGAAGAGTCTGGTATCCCGAGCTGCTCAACATGGCCATCGATCCTCCGACTCGTCTGCCTCTTCGGGAGGATCTTCTGTCGCAGCAACAGGGGACGGTCCTCTACCCAGACCTTTCCAGCCTCCCCCTCCTTGCGTGGAAATTGAGCTGCGGCAGTTGATGTCTTTTGACCAGCCTCCTGAAGTTTGTGATGTAATCTTGGCAGCCAGGTGTCCCTCCATAAGACGGTATACACCTGCCGGTGGAACAAATTTGTGGTATGGTGCACAGCAAAGGCTGTGGATCCTCTTTCTGCCACTTTTTCTGAGGTTGTCTTGTTTCTCCTTTCTTTAGCCCAGCAGGGCTCTTTTCTGGGCACTATCAAGGGCTATCTTTCGGCCATCTCTGCCTTCCTTAAGCTTCCAGATGAGCCTTCTCTTTTCAAGTCCCCGGTTGTTAATCGTTTCTTGAAAGGCTTAACTCCTCTCTTTCTTCCTATTCCCTTCGTTATGCCCCAGTAGGACTTAACCTATTTAATGTGCGCTGCCTTTGAGCCACTTCACAACTGTCCTTTGAGGCTTCCGTCGCTTAAAACTGCATTCCTGGTAGCCACTACATCTGCCAGAAGAGTGAGTAAGCTCCAGGCTCTTTCCTCCAAGCCTCCTTTTCTGTCTGTCCATCCGGACAAGGTGGTTCTCAGGACTCGTCCATCCTTCCTGCCCAAGGTGGTCACTGCCTTTCACATCGGGCAGACCATCACTTTGCCCACCTTCTTTCCGCCTCGGCATCCTTCGAAAGAGGAGGAGAGGCTCCACCATCTGGACTCAAAACATGCGCTTTCCTTTTATCTGGATTGCACCAAACAGTCCAGGTGGATGACCAGCTCTTTGTTGGCTATGTGGGCACCAAGAAAGATCAGGCCGTACAAAAGCGTACTATCTCCCGATGGGTCGTTTTGTGTATCAAAGCCGGTTCTTCTCTGGCAAAGAATGAGCCTTTAGTGGGGCTGCGTGCCCATTCCACCAGGGCGACGGCAGCCGCTACTGCTTTGGGGCGGGGAGTTCCTTCTAAACGACATCTGTCAGGCAGCTACGTGGGCCTCGCTGCACACTTTTACTAAGCACTATTGCCTGGACACCTAAGTCCGGAGAGACTGCTTCTTTGGCCCTTCTGTTGTCTGGGACTTCCTGGTGTGATCTTAGTTCGCAGGCCCACCACCGGGGTTGGGATTGGGGGGTATCTTATTCTAAGGTAAGGAATCTATCACTAACGTGTTTCTTTCAGATGCACAAGTTATTTACCTTCGGTAACAATATATCTGTAAGAAACATTAGTTAGTGATCGATTCCTTACCGCCCCACCCATCCTCCCCATTCTGCGAACTGATTTCTAGGGTTAAGGTCATCCCTTCAGGGCCCTAGTTTTAAGGCACCAGTGGTCAGTATCTTGCATGGCTCTGCATTCCTGGCACAGAAAGTCGTGTATAGAACTGACGTTGGCATGCAAGGGCGGTGTCTAAGTAGCTGCCGCGATGTCATCTTGGCGACCACAACACCAACCACGGACGCGGAGTCGCACAACGCCACCTTCCGACGCACAGGGGTACTGCTGATGAAAACTTACCGGATCCAGTCTTGACGCATGGGGGTAATTCTAAGGTAAGGAATCTCACTAACTAATGTTTCTTACAGATATATTGTTACCAAAGGTAAGAAACTTGTTCATCTGTCCCAGAGCGACCTGAAATGTAGGTGTGTGATCTGTGGTTTTGGGACTACAGCCAGTAATCTGGCACAGCCAATGATGGGGCACATCCATGTCCCCACTATTCTGCCGCATTGTCAATTCAATTTTAAATATTCCTTGTACCTTACTGTCCCTTCTGTTTTGTGAAATGGTGGTTTGTGTGGTAATGTATGCAAGACAGCCACCTAGCAGCCCAGAAGACTTTATGAGCAAGCTAAAGGGTATGTAGAAGCTCCCCCTACTTCAAACCTTTATTTTGTGTGTGTTTTTATTAATAGTTCCAGTGTCTTATGGGCATCCGTTATGCAAGGAAAGAAATCAGTTTAATGATAAACTTCCCCCTTGTCCATACAAAGCCACTGACCCGAAATGCAGGGAAAGTCTACGGGTTGGTAGGAGACCAGGCCTGTGCTTGGGGGCTGCTCATCTCGCATTCTAAAACTAATCCCTGGTGTCTGTTGGGAGGCTATCTTAATTAGAGAGCACTGTTGTTCTATTGTGATCCCTAACGCTGGATAATTTCAAAATTGTTTACTCTCCCAGCCAAAAGGAATACCGGGGAACAGAGCTATATTCTCCAAATTGGCTGACCCTCCTTGGTTCTAGAACCTTTTGTTTGTGGTATATTCCTGTTTGGATATCAATAATGTCACTGTATGCAGCCCCTTTAAAATGAATTGGCGCCAGGGTGCTTTGTGGGTCAGTGGGAAATGTATCCATGATGTGACTGAGGAAAGGTCATGTCTGTGATGTGGGTTGATGAGAAGGTAATACCGAAATACTTATGATAACCTTTTTGCGCAATCTCGGTTTCTATATTTTTGGCTGAAGGTGGTTAGTTTTGTAGGAATTTGGCCCAGGTTGCATAGCGAGCTGTAATTGAGTGGTCTGACCAAAATTATGATTTATAGGTCTTTTACCTCAAAGATTCCCTAAAGATCAGGTCAATTATGGTTAGATATGTTTTGGCTCATACAGTTAGTTGGGTGAATCCTAAATTGAACAAGTCAGCGAAAATAGCTTGATAGGAATACTTTAATAGTCTTTAGAGAGAATAACCTTGCAGGTCTCCTGATTCGCTAGAGTTGAGACCTGTTACCTGATGTGAACTGCTCTACATTCTTTGTACAGGCTTAGATTCTAGTCCTACATTCATGTATGGAAAGACCCCAGCCCATTTAATATCTTAATGTCTACAACCTGTACCCTCTGGTACTCATAGGAATATGTTTTAGTTCACCTCTTGCAATATCATGCTTCTGTGTTTAGGGAGACAACATAGGAATATCATCATTTAGAAAGATTTGTGTCAAATAACTAAAGACACGTTTTATTGAGGACTACCTACCAGTCACCATATTGTTGCGTAGATTCAAGAAATGTATAATTGACATTTTACTGTCCCTGGTTAGCTGTTCTTCAATGTTAAAATATTCTGACCTGTGCAGAAATTACAGGTGCCAATTAAGGGTAGTGTTCAAAGGGGACTGAGTCCAAAGAAAATCAAACGTCTATGAAAGCCTACCATTAATCAGTAGTGCATAAACTTAAGAAATCCATAAAAAAGTTACTTTCTGTTGCTTTTGTAGGCTTAGTGTTTGTTCCTGTGAAAAATACAAGAATATATTGCGAGCAGTAGGCATTTTATTGTGTTGAAATGTCTTTATTTGGGTTTGTATTTTAGACTTGCAGTTTGACATGCATGTTGAATTGCACTAAAAGGCCAAGTAGCAAAGTGGTGATTGGTAATAGCAAATATTTTAAAGCTTATGGTACTGTTTAGGTCATCATTTAGATTATACTGGGATTTCCAGTTATTGACTGACATTATCTAAATATGGTCATGCATCGTTTACCAAATTCAAGGCACACAACAACAACAATCAAATTAGTGAAAGTAATAAAAGATGCTGGGATTCTTGTTCCTCTTTGTGTTCTCTATTCTCTTTTAGCCAATTGCCAACGCGTTTCGTCGCAGCGGGAATGTACCCCTTACGACTTCCTCAGGGCTGTTAAACTTCAAATCAGTTCACAACAGATCCTCCTAAAACAGTGTACGATTTTGGAGAAAACCAATCCTTTGATTTTCATAAGCAACTATTTAAAAGTGTATGGTCAGGGCTTTCATGCGAAGTACCCAGTTGTACAATTACCAAGGGTATTCCCGCAAGGTCCACTCTCGCCACGTACGCGAGTTCAATGCGGTAAATTACAACTGTCCCCAGGTCCTGACCGTTTGCTTCAAACTGAGGGTCTCCTCGTGTAAGCCTCCTCCGGTCCCGAATACAGGCCTGTATTCGGGACCGGAGGAGGCTTTAAATAGTTGCTTATGAAAATCAAAGGATTGGTTTCCTCCAAAATCGTACACGGTTTTAAGAGGATCTGTTGTGAACTGATTTGAAGTAAAATGGTCATGCATCTCACTTCTTTTCTTATGTAAAACACAATGTGTTTCTTAAAGAGGTTATTTATTTGCATTGTGGAGTATTAAGGCATTTCTCTGTTTCAGGCGGGCTGATGGGACCAGTGAGAATGATTTCTTCTGGGCATGAACTAACTACGGATTATGATGAGAAAACACTTAATGAACTGGGCTTTAAGGACATGCAGGTATTATTATGAGCATTATTTAAAACATGTTATTGAAGTAATTCAGAATGATAGCAAAGAACTCTTGTGAAACTGAGCCAAGCGAAAGTTCAAAAATGTCTGCATTGCTTTAATATACATACCGTCCTGTTTAATTATTAATTCTGCAGACAGCACTTGTATGGAAAGTAAGAAGGGGAGGGGATTAAAGAAGATAATACTGTTGTGGTGACACAACACATTAATTATCTTTCAGTAACTGCCCGTGATATTGGCTCTCAAAGGCATTCAAAGGTAAATATCGTCGAACAAGCGAAAATAATCTGCATAAGTTACCCAGTTAGTTAGGAGAACCATTTTATATGGAATCAAAAAAGAGATAGCATCACTCTACCTAATTGTATATGTTATCCACTTCCATTATGGCATGAAACTCTCCTGAGTTTTGTTGTTGAGTCCTTAATAATCCAGACTCCTGGCACAAGTCTGACTCTAAGATGATCCCCATTGTTTCTGATCTTTCAAAACCACCAGTGTAGTTCTTGTGAGTTGGGTGTCCACAGATTTTTTTCATGGCTTATTTGTTTACAAGGTGATGAACACTAGAAGCCGCACACCGTTTTCAAAGGACTACCTGTCCTTGTTTCTCACCTCCTGTCATTCTCTCAATTGCTAGTTTTGATCAAAATATAGTCTTAACTCAGCACTGCCAAATGTTTCTGTGAACATTTGCCTTTTTTCTCGTTATTGCAGACAATTTCTTTTCTTTATCTATCTAAAGGTGTGAAAGAAAGTTTTACTCTTACATTTAGACACCCGAAATTGACCTCAATCAATTCTTCAACAGTACACTGGATCGGTGGCAGTGTTAAACCTCATTTTCATGTGTCAGTATGTCCCCGCGTTTAGGCATATCCTAGAACATCCATTCAGCAGAGTAATATAATTCAATAGGCAATGGGTTAGACAAATTGAAAGGATCCCACTCAATGACTAAGTTCTAGATCAATAAAAAAGTTAAAAGGTTTTAATACAAAATTTCAAGATGAGCGAAACAGAGTAAATGCCATGAAGGCCATGAAGCAGTAAATAATGGCTCTCAAATGCAGAGTTATACAGAGTATGTAACATATCAAAATATATTCTAAGTCTCATTGGGCAGCAACATTTGTAAATATCCGGGCAGTATCCCTAGTAGAATAGGAAAGTTTTCTAACATTTGTAAAACAGATTTCTTATTCTTGCAAAGAAATTTAGAGTATCTGCACTTTCACCGTGGTGTGAGCAAATGTATAATTTCTTCAGCAAATCAGAACTCAAGAATAATAAACATAATTACCTCAACATCTAAGCACTATTCCATTTTCTTGAATTATTATGTACCTTCTATTCTATATCATGTAGAGATGTTCAAACAAATATGAAACAATATGAATGAATAGATCTAGTGAAGAACCAGAAAACATAGCTACATGTAACAATATTACATCCGCACCATGGAAGATTCACAGTGAGCAGAATAATGACAGTGGAAATAAACTATTATGACTTCAGTGTGACTGTGTGCTGTGGAGCCTGTGGGGAGACATGAGTGAGTGACAGAGATGACTTTCATTTTGGATAAGATGGCTTTTTGCCACAGAAATATGGCCTAGCTAAAACACGTCAATAAACACACTTCTATACATCCTACTACGTTTGTTTCAAAAGCAGTTATAATAATGCATAAATTAGGGGACAACTTCTTCCAGATTCCTTGGTATTACACACAGCCAACAGACAGAGAGAAAAAAGATAGATGCAGCAGGTGAGTGAGTCGTTGCTCAATTAGCAACACATTTCCAAGTCTTTCGACCTGCTCTCAAGGTACGACCGGGCCCACTGGGAGGAAATGGAGGAGTTCTTCCAGTAGCTCCCAAAGTAATTACGAAATTAGGACCTTGTTGCAGAGGGTAAAATAATATGCAGCGCCACTGTTAGGTGTGCTCTTGACGCTTGTGACACTGCAACGTGTGGCATTAACTCAAGTGTCCTGATTCGCTGCCACACTTGGCTGTGTGGTTCAGTCTTTAAGCCTGAAGTACAGCAGCATCTGCTCAACCTGTCCTTCGATGAGGGGCACCTCTTAGGGCTGGAGGTAGACCAGGTGCTCGTTTTTTTGTTTTTATTTAAAGGATACTGAGACCGCAAATGCCAAAGAGGCACTTCAGTCACCTTAATTGGCAATTCCTTTTGTAGCTCCCAGGTCGCCAAATCCACCTCTACCTCTTTTCAGAGGCAGCTCGTCCAGCAAACCCCATCATGGGGCTATTCCAGGGGAGTTTACAGGGGTAACAACTCCAAGGGAAAATGAAAAGGCTGTGCTGCCAAGGGCGCCACACCCACCAAGCAGTAACTTGCTCAAAGTGTCCCCCCACCGACCCCTGATAACACTGCACCTGTTTGGGAAAGACTATGTTTTTTTCCACTGTGGGCATAAATCCCCTAAGATCAGTGGTTCCTCTCATAAACCAGGGATACTGCTTAGAGCTCACCACCACCCCACCAAACATTTCTCCCCGCAAACGCACTCTTTCCCCTGAACTTCAGCTCCTCCCTCAAGAGGTATTAAAGGCACTCTTAAGCAAGAGGGCCATACAACCTGTGTCGCTCCACTAACGTGGCAAAGGAGCGTACTCCCTGTACTTTCTCATCACCAAGAAGGGCGGATCTCTCGGGCCCATACGCAACCTCAGGCCCCTTAACAAATACATCCTGTCAGAACACTTCCACTTGACAACTCTCCAGGATGTTATCCGCCTACTACAGCAAGGCACTTCTTGACTGCCCTTGACCTGAAAGACTGCTTTTACATCCTGATCCAGCCTGCACATCACTGGTACCTCTGGTTCGTGGTATGTGGCCAGCATTACCACTGCAAAGTGCTGAAGTCACACCTTCAGCCCCTACAGATCCAGCGCTTCTTGTAGGCGGTACTCCACTCTGTCACTGGGAAAGCCTATTCCAGACCAACATGGGTTCAAGCCTTCCAATTGTTGCTCACCCCTTTTCAGCCGGATCACCAAGTAATGGTCAGCGGTGATGGCCTCATCAACATGATGACCTTGCCATAGTTCCCCATGCCAGGTTACACATGCACCCATTACAGGAGTGCCTAGCTGGATAGTGGTTACAAGCAGGGGGTCACTGGGAAGATCTAGTATTGATCTGGGGCCTCTCCACTACTCTCTGCAGTGGTGGAACAGCAACAACTTGCCAACACTTTCTCAACCCTGTTCCGCAAGTGATCATCACAATGGGCACTTCCCTCACCCAGTGGGGTGGGGAGGGGAGGGTGCACTTGCAGAATTTGACCATTCGGTGTATGTTGGCACACTAATAACCGGGTCCCCACATCAACACCTAAAACTACTAGCCATCCAGCTCGGACTCCAGTTGTTCTTCTGTCACATTCAGCACAAAGTGATGCTCATTCACACAGGCAACACGACTGCCAGCTTCTACCTATTGAAGCAGGGTGGCACTCACTCTCAACAGTTGTCTGCTTTAACTCAGGGCATTTGCCTGTGGGCAGTCCATCACAGAGTCCATCTACTAGCAGAGTACCTACTGGGAGCGGACAGTGAATTTGCAGACCTGCTCATCAGGATGCAGCAACAAGTCCATGAATGGGAACTCAACCTGCAAGTCCTATTCCTGCACTGCCGTTGTTGGGGGTTCCCCGCAGTGGCTTTTTGGCCACTGCCGAAAACTCAAAATGCCCAGTCTTCTCCTCCAGGTACCCACAGTACATGGGCAGTATACTATGGATGTACTAATCAGAGATCTTTACCTATGATTTTCCACCTCTCCAATTAATTCAGTTTGTGGTTGAGGCTTCGGGAAATATAAAAAATAAAATTGCCAAAGCTACATCTGCTTGCAAAAACTAAAGCATTGGCAAAGTGAGTAGCTAGGTGATTCGCTAGTAAAGGCCTGATCTATTGGCTTTGCCAAAATATTCTTTTAACTTTTAAATATTTCAGTGCTGCATATCCGAGCCTAATAACAAACCCTTTCTTTATGGGTCCTAGCTGTTCCAACTGCTTCAGCAACTTGATATGGGTATGTGGCATACGTTAGTTGGCTGTTCAGTCCTGTATGTCACTACAATATCTAATCAATGCATTTTTTGCCATTTGCAGACAATTTGCAAACTGGCTGATGTATACTACAATCAACACAACTTCTGGTGACCTTTACACCTAGGATGTTCTTTTTGTTCACCTCTGTAATGCTATTATTAGGTTGCCTACAGAATGTCGTACATAATTATATATTTTCAAACCAATTAGTTCTACTAAATTGGACTGTACAATCATTGCCTATCTGTCTCTCCTTAAATTAGGATGGAAGCACCTCATGAGTCATGTATCCTATGCCCTAGTGATGACCCTGTACAACTATTGACTAAAGAGGTCAAAACTTAAATAAATCATAGCCATCAGATTACCTGATTGAGAATAATTTATCAGCATTATTTCACTGTCGGATTCATTTTTTTTCTTATTGTAGGAACTATTTTTTTACTGAATTGCCTTTTGTTGTGTTGCATTAACCACCTACCAAGTCTTACCTGTGTTGCTAGCTAATCTATGAATGTTTATTTTTTCCTCACCTTTTTCTGCAAAAAAATTACAATTAGATTTCCTTTGAAATAAAAGGCATTGACAAAAACAATTGGCTTTTCTGATGTAGACCTCTTTCCCCAGAGTCATCTTAGGAGTATCCCTACGGGTGTCATATATGTTTAGAAAGTTTCTCCAGCAATAGCTTTCGAACATCACGAAGTGGTGTCATGTGGCTCTAGCTGTGACTTCAACAGCTTAGTATATATTTTCCAATCAATGCACGTGTCAGCTCCTGCTTTTCTGTGCCATAGTGTGGGAACTTGCGCTCTCTGTGCTCTATCAATGAAACTCCTTTTGCATTTTGACAGCGAATAAGTCAAGCGTCTACTAAGGTTTCAGGGCTAAACCCTGTCACTGATATCACAAGAAAATGTCCTCATCAGACCCACATGAAAATCTTCATGTGATGTTTGGTATTAGTACAGAATGTTGTAGCTACGACTTCTGTTCTTTGTTAAACCAGAAAGCCATAATGGGGCAGAGGCGAAGCTATTTTTGGCCAGAGCCCTACACCTACTGAATCATTACCATTTGCGTTCAAGTAAGTATTCTGATAGGTATGTTCCCAAAAAGACCTTCCCACAAAATATTCATCTGAAGGAGAGATTCACTTCTTCCTTGAAAAAACAGTCCCAGCCCCAGGACAGTGCAATGTCTCAGTTGTATAGGCTGCCAGACAAACTTTGATGTACTGGTTGCTTGGTGCAGGAGTTGTACAGAACTAAAAGACAAATTTGGTGGTGTAGAATTTTTTTTGCTTTGAGAAATTGAGTATCTAAAATGATCCACAGCGTTCTGGGATTTTGAACAGTCTTTCTTCTGTTGGATATAGAAACAGGAGATGTGTTGCACCATTGGCAGAGCCCAAAGGTAAAGCTTTTTCATGAGGCACACCCCCAAGCAGTTTACTAGCAGAGTAGGAATACTGGCATTGTATACTTCCAGCAGGGAAGGAGCACTGAGATAGAGCTCGACTTGCAGGGTGAAGGGCCGCATAGTAAGCTTTTGCCAGCTGAACAGTGCCACTGGTTGCTTTGTGAAGCGCTGTCAGTTTTTAGTATTCTGGGCAGTGACGTCTCTAGGATTGAATGTATTTAGAGTTAATGGTGCCACTGAGGTTAATGGGAGTTCGGCACGGAGGACGCCGCAGGAATCACTTCTTCGAGAGTCACGGATTCTGTGGGAACAAATGTATGTTTCCCGATAACCCGAGGATTCATTTGTGAGACCACAGGAGGCACCCGAACCAGGTCGACATAAAGGACACTGAGAGATTTATGCCAGTATAACTACATACTACTCTCGTGCTATGCACTAAGCACATAGCGATATTATGAAAAACAAGAGGAAGTCCCTTTCCCTCCTTTGATTACAGTGCGCTTTGAAAACTTTATCTTGCAGTCAATTCGGGTATTTCTATTTCCTCGCTGTTACTGTCCTGATGAAGCCAAAATGAATATGGCCGAAAGGCGTCGACCTCATGATACAGAGGAGTCCGCCAGATGTTGATTCATATGATAACATTGTGTACTTGTTCTAGATAAGACAGTGAGGGTTGAAAAATCCCCTCGAACGTGTATAGGACTTTCTCATTGATTGATTGATTGATGTACTTATAGAGCGCAGCTATCGCCCTACGGGCATCTTGGCGCTTGCATTGGGAACCCGTCCTGGTTTTTCCCTGTAAGATAACCCGTACTGGGCATCCCCAAGGTGAAAGCCAGGCATCCCGCCGCGGGGGGCCGTTGTGGAGATTAAGCAGGCTTGTTGCCCAGAGCTGCATAGTGTGAACTCGTGCTTAGAGTGGGCACCGAAGCGAGAATTATCGAGTCCGTGGACGATTGGGCTCTGGACCCTGCCGCGTCGGGAATCGAACCCAGGTCCCGGGTCTGATCTCTGCTTCAGGGTATGCCTCCTCTAACCAGTGAGCTACACTTCTCCATCGTTCTTTCACTTTTTCTAGTGACAGATGGAATTACGTCGTTGGTACATCCGCACGCAAAAATAACGGGCAGGAAAGATTGTTTGGATACACGTAGATATGTATTTGTATGTTTGATTTATTTGTTTTCTTTGTTTGTGATAAATTTGATAAATTGATAAATACAAATATTTTTACAACCACTCCTGGTGTAAGTATTGGTGTTGCATATAAATGAGAAATGGCAGAGATTGATTACTCTTAGTTAGGGACCAGTTTAGTTCTCCCTAGGATAAATCAATTGGCAGATTTGTTCCTCTGCATCACAGTCTTGTTGTGAGTGTGTATCATTCACAGCTACTTATCAGGGTGCCTGTTTAATGCTTTCTAGAAAAATCTGGTTAATTGTTCCTTTCCATGCCACAAAAAGAATGCACAGATTTCCACATTCAGTTGCACTGAAAAATTAGTTATTGTCTTAGTAGCGGTAGCAAATGTAGTCTAGTCCATTCCTTGTTTAATAACTATGTTACATTTAAGATGGACTCCAAAACCGTAACGAGAATGTTTTATCGGGTGAATTAATACTTAATGCACGTTTTCCTTGTGTAATATAGCTCTCTTAAAGTGTAACAGTGAATATGTTTAAATAAAAATCTGATTCATTGTCTTGCTTAAATCTAGATGGTTTTTGTTTCATTGGGTGCACCCAGAAGGGAGCGTAAAGGTGAAGGTGTACAGCTCCCTGCTTCCTGCCTACCTCCGCCTCAGAAAGACAACATTCCCATGCTTTTACTTCTCCAGGAGCCTCATCTCACCACACTGTTCGAACTATTAGAGATGCTTGCATCATTTAAACCTCCTTCCGCATTAGCAGTCATGGAGGATAGTGAGGTGAGCAATACTGATAAAATCTTTTTTTATACGTACATCATAACATTTTTGCATAAACTAATATAAAATGTTTTGCATGTGGTTACAGATTGCTCAAAAAAACCTTTATATTGTTGGCATACATGTACAATTCTGCATAGCATTCAATCAACTAGTACATCTTAACAATTGGTACGTCAAATACTGACAACACTATGTATAGAATAGGAACATAGGCAAGGGGCATCCTAAATGATCACGTTTCGAAGAAACATGATCTAATGCATCACTAATTTGTTCCTGTTGGCGCATATAGGAAAGGAAAGGTTCCCAAATGTTGCGGGGTCTGGATCTCGAGCGCATTAAGTCCCAATAGCAAGACAGCTGTTCTTGACAGTAAGCAATGTCTGTTAACCAGTCTTTCGGTTTGGGTGCCTGAGTGCCACCCCTGCATATTGCTACCCTCGTTTTGCAAGGAGTTATAGCAAGGCGGTAAGTCTGCGGGACCAGGTTGCTTTTTAAATTCATTATGTGTTTTTCATTCAGTTGCTTATTCAGGACATAAACAAGAAGCGTCCTGAATTTTCTGGGCCGCCTGCAACACTGCAGCAGATTGAATCCTTCATGGAGTCAATGCTGCAGATTTTTTGGCATGCTCCTTGGTCCCTCTGAGGCGTCTTTGGGCCTCAAGGAACAACAGGGGCCCCCACTCTGATTACCACCAGGGAATCAGTCCTCTGCTTCATCTGACCTCCGTGTGACCCACTTCTGGCCTCGTACTGAAATAAACACAGACTTCCTCTAAGGCTGCAGGAATTGCTCTGGTCTCTTCCACATCATCGCTGGTGTCAATACCACCTACCCTGTAAGAGGATCTAGTACTGATCCCTTTATTGGAAACCAAACCGGCTTCTGCTCTGTCTCGACCAGTGCTACACCATGAGATTACAAAAGCACAGCTGGTCATCCTAATCCCAGGTTCTGACCTGTACCTCTACTGGGTGTACACATCAGCAGAGACGTTATTCTCTTTATGGCTTCGATTCAGATTAAAGGACATCACAGGACTACAGATGATGGGGATGGCTTCCCGCCCCACCTTACCAAGCAGTGGATGCATTTTACATGGATTTGAAAGAGGCCAGTGGCCTTGACACCACTTCTGAAGCAGGGCTTGACTTGCCATTTTTCCATCTTTGAAATAAAGTTCCTTGTTTGCCATTGTGGGTCCAGAGGGAAGATCCAATATTCCAACAGAAATTTTTCATCCTGGGCCAGCTACCTCTGAGTTTTTGCTCACTTTTAATCATGTCCTCACTGATACCTTGATGGCCATTTGGTCAAATCCATTTTCCTGTCCAGCGGTAGATTGGCAAGTGGCCAAGAGACACAGGCTGGCTCACGTTGATTCTTATTTTCTTGCCGTGCACCCAACTCCCAAGAGCCCAGTGGTTCAAGCCTCAATAAATAAAGTGAGTCCCAAATCCTTCCCCACAACTCTCTAGATAGGGAGTCAAAGAGGATGGAGCCCTTTGTCAAGTGTATATGTGTAGGAAAGTGGGTTTCTGTTGCAGTAACCCCCCCACTTTTTGCCAGAATACTGATGCACTTTTTCTTGGTGTGCCCTGGGTCCCTGCCAATCAGGTTCCCAGGGCCTGTGTTATTTCCCCAAAAACAAACCCAGTTGGCATCTCTGGGCACATGTCAGCCCCTGATAAATGGTACCACAGGTACCCAGGGCGCTGTGACCAGAGAAGGTCTCTAAGGGCTGCAGCACTTATTGTGCCTCCCTCAGAGGCCCTGTACCCTGACACTCACACACTGCCTTTGCAGACTGAGTGCCTTGGTGCAGAACAAAGTGAAGAGTCGACATGGCACACTTCCCTGTGTGCCATGCCCACAAACCACTGCCCTGGCATACATCAGTCACCCCTCTAGCTGGGTGCCCTATGCCAGTGGTGAGGGTACAGGTGCATGAGCCCTGTACCCTACAGTACCCAAGTCCATTCCTGGGCACTGCAAGTGTAGTGCTGCCATTAAGAGTATATGGTGCTGGGAGTTTCATTACGAACTCCACAGCACCATAATGGCTACACTGAAGACTGGGTAGTTTGGTATCAAACTTCTCAGCACATTAAACCCACACGGATGCCAGTGTGGGATTTAATGTAAAATGCATGACAGAGGACATCTTAGAGATGCCCCCTGAAACTCGACCAACTCCCAGTGACCTGACTGAGTGGCTGCCTAGGCTGCCACCACCAGACATGTTTCTGAACTCCTGGGTCGAGAGCTTGCTGCTCTCGGGGGCCTGAAACAATGCACATCTTGGGACGAGGTGCCAAGCCTCCTCCCCCAGGATGGGCAGGGTTCACGAAGGAGAAGCTCCAAAGGCATGCTGCCTTTGCGAGCCTCTCCAGACCATTTGCTGCTTTCATCAACTGGTCCCCACTGGTTTTACCCCCCACTTTTTGCGGAAGACCTGTCTGGAAAAACAAAGTGAGTAAGAGAGGTGTGCTCACCTCTGCCAACTCCACCCCTAAGGTGGGGGAGGCGAGGTGAAGCACAATCTCGAGTCCCCACCATCTTGAGGATGGAGGACCCAGCCAACCAGGGACAGGCTCCTGCCCCCTCCCACTGGAGGGTGGCAGAATAGGGGGTGTACCCACCCCAGGGAAGGGACCCATTGGTCCCTGCCCTTTACCTACCTGTAACACCCCTAAATTCAGTATTTAGGGGGCACCCTGAACCTTCCTTCCTCAGATCCAGCAACCACACGAAAAAGAAGAGAAGGACGAGAAGCCGTGCAGACCTAACGAGAGGACGCCGCCCACTGACTTGGTCCCAGCCCTACAGGCCTGTCTCCCCCTCGAAACTGCTCCTGCAAAACCCCGGCATGTCCAGCGGACAGTAACCTCAAAAACCCTGGAGGACCTGCCTGCCTTAACTTTCCAAGCTGTATCTCCCGTGAACACCGGACGTGTTAGAACTCTGGTGCCAGCCAGGACCCGTGAATCCAGCCCACTCTGCACACGCCGAACCCGGCCCGAGCTAGAGTGGAAAAATACCACCAGGAGGACTCCCCGGCGACCCTGACCCGCGATCCGGCGACCCCTGACCTGCCTTAAGCCTCCTGACGACTGCAGCCTCAATCCAAAGTCCGCCCATAACCCCCCCCCCCCCCCCAACGCGACCAGAGCGGGTAAGAAAATCCGACGTCCCAAGGCACCCCTGCACCCGACGCCCTCAGCCTTGTGTGCCCAACACAGCGGTGCCTAACCAACCCTCAACATCCCAACTTACCCCTCGAAGTGATGGTCACTCCTGGAGGTTCCTCGTCCCCGAGCCTGCAGTGTTTCTTTGTCCCAGATAATCTCCATTGAAATCAACAGGGCACCCGACCTCAAAACAGCACACTGCACCCGGCCGCCCTACTGCCGCTGAAGGTGCCCCTTTGGTGCTAACTTGGTCCCCAACTTGCCCTGAGCTTAACCCTAGGAGCTTTGCTCCCACAACCCCGTGGCCTGCTTGCCAGCAGCCACCAACTGGAGTCCCCCTATCCTCCATAGGATAACATTGGGCCTCAACACTCGGTACCCGGCCGCCCTAGTGCCACTGGGGGTGCAACAACAGTGCATCACTGACCCTGGGAGACCCCTGAGTCTTGCCTCAGAACCCTAACTTCAAAGACCAAATACTTACATCGAAACCGATAACCTGTTTTTCCTCATAGGATAACATTGACACTTTTTCTCCCAAAACGTTTCTCAGTGTTGACTTTGTAAACTAAGAAAATTCCTTAAAAATCGTTCAAATCACCTAACCGAATTTTCTCAACTGTTTGCAGGAAAGGTCCCAGTGCTGAACCCAGGTGGCCAGCGCTGAGTCAGAAAAGTAACTAAAAAGTAACTTACCTGTGAATTGAATTTCCTTCCATAGGATAACATTGGGGGTTCTTTGTGAACATTTTTCTGTCAACTTTTGAAAAACAAGAATATTCTTAAAAATTCGTACAAACTACAAAAATGTAATTACTTACCTGCTTCAAGTAGATGTCCCAGTGCTGAATCTAGGAGTTCATCACTGGATTACAAAAGTAACGCTAAAGTAACTTACATGCTAACTGAATTTCCTCCCATAGGATAACATTGGTGATTTTATGTGAACAAGTTTCTGTCAACTTTTGAAATACAATAATATTCTTTAAAAATCGTACCTCTAACTAAAACAAATTTACTCACCTGTTTTCATGAAATGTCCCAGTTCTGAATCTAGGATCCAGCCCTGTGTTAGCAAAAGTAATCTGAAAAGGAATTAATTGCATTTTTCTAAAGAACCCCTTTCATTTGAATGTACTATACCTGCAATGTGTTGCAAACTGCTTACTTAAAACTGTAACCAAAACCAGTACAAATTACACTGCAGTTTTGAGCTGTGTTCATACAAGTAGTTTATTACTGAAAAGTATTTTTATGCTTACCTGTACCAGGCTTGTTTGGTTCTGGAAATAAAACAACAATATATTGTTTATTCAAAAACAATTGGCCTAGAGTTCGGTTCTTGAGTGTGTGAATTCATTTGCTGACTGAGTGGGTACATCAAATGCTTAACACTGTCCTCTGATACTGCCTTACTGCTCGACCAAGCTAACACTTTAGAGAGTAAGGTTCTATCTAACTTTAACCTCTGCCAATCCTCTGGAGACCCTTGGACTCTATACACCCTGTACCTCACTTCTGTGCAGTATATATAGAGCCAGTTTCTTACAATGTGCCACTAGTCTGCCACTGTGATTGGTTAATGCTGCTTGTTCACCTGCCATGTGAAATATGTCCAGCAAGATCTTGCCAGTGGTTCCAGAAGACCTTAAGGTCTCTTTGGCTCAAACTGTTCATGATGGACAAGACATTACCAAATATGTTATCTGTGCTGGTCTAGATACTACTGATTGCCTGGTGAGAGCAGTTGGCACCAGTGTTGTACTTTGCAGACAGGCATGGAGGCGCTCCACAAGATTTTCCAGCAATGTACAGACTGTGTGTTGGAGCCCTGTAAAGAAAGTCGAGCCACAGCTCACTCCTTTAGTCTGTTGAGCCCTGCCAGGCAGTTTCCACACTAATTCAAAAACTTCAGAGGCTGTTCTAGCCGACTGGTATGTAGGCAAAGCCTGCCTTCTAAACCCTTTCAGTAGTTACCCTGTCCTTTCGAGGCCTTGGACAGGCGTGTGGCTGGCAGAGGGCTAGCCAACAGGGGCAACAGCTCTCTCAGACGGAGGAGAGGGTTGCTAATTTCACTGTTTTCTTGAGCCAGAGAATGACTGGATTCTCAGGCCTATTTTTAACCTCTGGCCTCTAAATTCTTTCCTACGGATGGGCAAATTCAGAATCCTTATGCTGGTCCAGATCCTGTTTGCCCTGGACCCGTCGACTGCATAGTGTTCTTGGACATGCTGGACGTGTATTTTCATATACCTGTCTTTCAGTCAAACAGACGTTATCTGCTGTTCAAGGTAGACCAGGATCATTTTAAGTTTGCCATACTCCCCTTCAGCCTCACTAGTGCCCCTCCGGTATTCACGAAAGTGATGTTGGTGGTCACTGCTCCCCTTTGGAGGTGGGGATTCCAGTTTTCCCCTACCTCAATGGCTGGCTGCTAAATGCAGGCTTGCCACTGTCGGTGGAAGACAACCTCCAAATGATGGTGAATTTCCTGACGTCATTGGGGTCACATTTACACCTGAGTCCTTCCCTGAGTCTTCCATTCATTGGAGATATCATGGGCACAGCGCCTTCAGGACATTCGGGCTATGATTCTGATGTTTTAGTCTCGATCCTGGGCCTGGGTGAGAGCAGCTCTCAAACTTCTTCACCTGTTTATGGTCTCTTAGTCTTCTGCATCCTCCTTGTCAACTTCGCCATATGGCACATGCAGGCTCTGCAATGAATTTGTCCCAGCATTGAGGAACTCTGGCAGATGTCCTCCCGATCTCGAAGGATACTGCTCATGATCTGCAGTGGTAGCTGGTCGAACCCAATGGTCCAGCAGCTGGTCCCTCTCCTTTCCCCACGCAGTAGTGACAGATATCTCCTGCTGGTCTGCGGTGGTCTGCTGGGGGAGGTGGAGATCAGAGGACTATAGTGTCGGGAAGACCAAGCTCCCTAGCAGTCTGCTGGATTTGCAGGCTGTTTGTCTCGCTCTGAAGGCCTTCCTGTCATCCATAAAGGGGGAGACTGGAGCAGGTTGCCAAGGATAACACCAGTACCATATGGTTTTACAAAAAGCAGAGTGGAATGAGGTTCTCGGTTCAGAGCCAAGACCTTATGCTCCTCGGAGGTTGGTTGGAGCGCTAGGGCATTTTCCTGACCATGAACCACCTTGCACAGTTCCTGAAGGCCACAGTGTTACTGAAGGTAAGAAACTTGTAAGTTTTGTCTGCCAGTACAAAGACCCATAGACATCGCACATGGAATTTTCTTTATATGTTAAATATCAAACTAGCTGCCACTTTTTTTATTTTACCAGAAATGGTTTTATCCTGCCTGGTTCCTAGACACTATTTTAAATCTGTTTTCCCCAAATAGCTGTGCTGAAGAACTGGGCTTAGCTGTTCAAATAAGGCAGGCTATGATATAGTGTAGAATCCTGCCTCTGGTACCTGAAAAACATTCTTTTTGAAGGTAGCAGATAATATGGAGTTGCAGATTCACACAAAACTTAAACTTCTTAATTGATCTTTCCCTCTTAGAAGCAATCAAAATTGTCATTGAACGGTATCCCTGAATTTCTAGATGTTTGTCCCCCTTTGTGGAATTAGCAGAAAAGTGTACAATGATGTCCTGAACCAACTGATTGAGAATACATGTCACACAGATCCTTACCGTAGCATCCTGGAAGGATAGAGTGGGCCATTTCTGTTTTCCTCTGTTGGAACCACATCTATATTACACTTGGTTGAGAAGATCCTGAAGCTCCTGAACTTGCTACGGTTGATTGAAGATCTCATTTGCTCTTGGATAAAGAAGTAGTATGAGCTAGTGATAGTTGTCTGTATTACACTGGCTTTCATTGTCATACTGGTGCAAACATTTAAAATGCCAGATCAACAGCTCTCATTTGCAGCACGATGATCTTGAACATGGTTTCTTTAAGGAACCATACGCCTGTGTCGTGTCTGTTAAATGTGCTCCCCAGCTTTTTTTTAAAGATACTGAAAATTGCATTATAACATCAATTTATTTATCATCTTTCACATGTCAGGCAGTTATTTTGTTGCAAAAAAGAATCTTGATCCTGTCCCCCTGCTTTAGGTACGTCAGGCCTAGCGTAGTTTTTTCAACCAATAGAAAACTAGCAGAGGGAAGAGCCTAATGTTAGATTTGTCGGTTACTGTGTTTTATCACAGTTTTCACGAAGAGCTTTTTTCTGCTGTAATGACCGGGATAACTACATGCACCGTAACATCTGCTGCGGCTGACAGTTCTGATGAAGTTCCTTAATTCTGTCAAAATAATTGATTGCATTACTGGATGCCTTAGATATAATGCAATTGTTACCAAAAGTTTATTTATTTGGCATGAACTTAAAATTAAAGGTTGTTCCTTGAAGAGGAATTGTTCTTGAAGTACTTATTATGAAACGGCTGAAAGTGCTGACGGGTTGTGAAAATGGGTGTCCCCAACTTCTAAAATAACACTGAGATGATCTTGTATTAATATAGGAACAATTGCTTAGTTCATAGAAATGTCACTCCTCATTCAAAGGTGAGTTCTGTTTTCTTTTCTTAGATCTTTATCAGATCAAAGCATTGCATGCTTGATGCTTCTAGAGTGAATCTGGTTGTGGAAGACCAGAGTGTCACTTGATGATGCAAGAAGTACAAGACTCTAAAAGGCACCCCCCCATTGTTATTGACATAAGCTTCTTTTTTTCGGACCCATTTGTAAATCATTCACCTGGTCTTAGTCTTTTTCTTCTGTGGTTGCTGATGAATGCATCTACTACTGTTTTTAATACAACCCCTTTATTAGTAGATGGTTTTTCCAATGCTCTCCTCTTATAATAATAAAAGGTAACTCTATGCCACACAAAAATTCACTTATTTTTGAGATCAACATCACAGCCATTTTGAGCTTTATGCTGGCATTAGGCGAAGCTTAAAACTTGCATCAAGGTATTGGTGACTAACATTCTGTGACGGCTGGACGCAGGGTAGGCTCCCTACCTTTCAGAGCACCAATTGATGCTCTTATCTTTAACCAATGTGCTAGCGCCCTAGCTGTTTTGACAGGGGCAAGTAGCCCTCTCCATTAGGTGTATCCAGAAGGTATATTGTATGCCTATATATATTATATGACACCACAAGTCCAAATGATAGGGTACGGTACCACACAGACACACACCTACACCGTCCCTTCTTGAGTAGACAAGGATCACCTGGTTCGAACAATGCCAAGATCCCTTGGACTATAAAAGGCATGACACGTCGATCCCTTTCACTCCACGTACACTAACTTGAGAGGCTTAAAATATCCTTCTCTAGCTACGACTTTTTAGTTTCTTGTTTTTACTATAGCATAGGAACCTAGCCAATAAAGAATCCTGTGGGATTCCTGGAACTATTCTTTATCTTGCACACATCCTTTTCCACCTCTACTCATACTACTTCCAACACATACTCCCCTCCACCCCTCCCATCGGCAAAAAGAGAAGACCTCCGGCAAAGAGCCCCCTCGCGGGACCCATTGGGCAATGAAGCGCCAGCCCAACGAGGAGCTGCCCGATGATGAAGCTTGACACCTCTTGGGGTGCATGAGGGCCCTTGCTCCTAAAGGAGCTACTACCCATCTGTCCTTCTTTCTGACACCTGTTAAATAACCTTCCCCTGCCCCCCCCCCCCACCACCATATTCCTCTCTCCTGCCGCCATTAGGAACTGCATACCCTTGTTCTTTCTATTTGTGACTAATCCCCATGATAAATGAGTGCTGTATGACACTGGTGCATAGTCCTGAGGCCTAGTCTGCATGCCGCCAGATGCACTTCGCTAAAGTAAGGTGAAATATGTGGCAGCTTAATTCAAGGCTTATGGATGTCTATGCTGCTGTGAGTCAGTCATGGAGGAGCAAAAGTATTCTGTATAACCCCACTGAGAAGGGCAAATGTAAACAAAGCATCACCAGCTGTCCTTTTTAGGCCAAAGCCTACCAGACAGCACTGCTATCTGATTTGCTAACAACGTCTGGGGGACACTCCAAAAGCTTCTCTGGGAATGCATTCTGCCCATTGCTGACCATTGGCTTTGTGGTTTGTAAATCACATTTTCTTGCTTTCTATTTCCTGACTCTATTTGTTTTAGGCTGTCCAGCTTGAGCTCTTTCCTTCCATTTCCCAAACCTTATTTACTTTTTTCTTCTACCGGTGCTCCATTTGTGTAAACAGGTCTTTAAATCTTGTTCTTCTATTGTCACATTTGCTGTGCATTCAAAGACAGAAGTCAAATGTCAGGCTCTGTCTTCCAAGGAGCTTGGTGTTTACTTTACTTTCTCTGACTTCAAAGTGAGAGGATTTATGTGATGAGATTCTAGGCTGTACTATGTTGTTTCTTTTTCTAACCCACAACAAAATATGAATGTCTGTAAATTAACTGTGCAGATATTTCAGAATATATCCGAATTAGAAAAACAGAAATAAAGCAAATTTGTTGGTAATTCTGAAGTGTGGTAGAAGTAAATACTTTAATATGATCTAAGCAAATCAATACACTAGGTGATGACATTTCCAAAAATTGTTTGTGCATTGTATGCTTTTATCAGTAAAACTGTATTTCTATGCAAATGGAATGGTGAACCCACTGGTATTCATTCACTGGAAGTGATCTCATTTCACACCTCTTCTACCGTTTAATGAAGCCCTCACAGAGCCTATACTGGCCATATGGAAAAGCCAGTCACTTCTGTAGCGGTATAAAGAACAGTTGCTCGCAGATACAAACTGGCTCCTGGAGGCCCTGATTTCCTTTCATCATATCCGTCTCCAGAGGGTTTAGTGATACAGGCTTCCTATTTTTCAAAACTAACTCTGGGATCCTTTCCATCTACTCCTTCAGATTGAGAGTCAAAGAAAATGGAGCAGTTCGCCAAAAGATGTTTTCGCTCGGAGCATTGCTCTCAGGTCAGTCAATGCCACTTGTCATTTTGGCAGATGTGTGCGTGCCTTACTTGACTGCACAAGCAGTCATCCCTACGTTATCTAGAGAACACATTTCAGTGAATTACTTGTTGATAGTAAGCGGCTGCAAAGCTAGTTTTTCAATCTGGCCTGGGTACTTCAGATTCAGTAGCAAGAGCCATCGGAATATCCGTCTCCCTACATTGCTATGCATGTTTACGAAACTGGATTTTTTCACCTGATGTTCACACCACACTAAATGACCTTCCTTTTGACTGGTTAGGGGTGCTTTTCCCAGTACTTCCAGATCCCCAAAGAGGATGGGAGTCTTCCAATCATAGACCTCAGGGTATTGAACTGGTTCCTTAATAAGGAAAAGTTTAAAATACTATTCATCCTCAGGTTCTGCTTGTGCTGAAAGCAGAAGGTTGGATGGTGTCTGTTGACCTGCCTATTTCTACATCCCTGTCCTGCAGTCACACTGGAAGTATCTTCACTTCACGATCTGGTCTGAAAACTACCAGTTTGCAGTCCTTCCATTTGACCTCACTTCCTTCCCTGAGGCCTTCACAAAGGTGATGATAGTGGTTGTGGCCCATCTCATATGAGCGGGATCTCTGGTATTCCATTACTTGGACAACTGTTTCATTAAAGCCAGCTCTCCAGATGATGTCAGAGATGGTGTCTCACCATTTACAGGTGACAACTATGTTATTGTTTGACCTTAGCTTTTTGCTCAACAAGCCCAAATTTCAGCTGGTGCCCTCTCAGTGTATCTTGTTCATAGGGCCAGTACTGGACACCACATGGAACCGAGAATCCCCTCCGCCTCAGATTTTCAGGCTATGATTCAGATGTTCTTGAATGGAGCTATCATTCCAGTCCTGACAGGTTTACACCTGCTCGGTCTGCTAGCCTCCTGCATTCTATTGGTCTTCCTTGCATGCTGGCAGATAAGGACCCTCCAGTGGTACCTCCGCTGGCTTTGGTTCCAACACAATGGAGATCTCCAAGCTTTCATCAGTCTCCAAGGAGACTGCAGCGGACCTGCAATGGTGGAGTGTAAATGTCAACCTTTTCCAGGGGAAGCTATTTCACCCTCTTCCTCAGATGGCAACAGTAATGGATGCCTCCACTCTAGCGTGGGGTGCTTGTCTTAAGGAATGGGAGATTAGAGGCCTCTGTCCTCCAGAAAAGCAGATACTACACATCAGTCTACTAGAATAACGAGTGATAGATATGGCTCTGAAGGCCTTCCTCTCTTCCCTTTGCTGTCAATCTTTCCAGATCCTGATAGACAATGGAAATGCAATGTGGTACATCAACAAATAAGGGATAGTGGGTCTTATCTTCTCAGTGAGAAGCTCTATATCTCTGGTCCTGGGCTCATAGCCTTAGAATTTGCGTAGTGTCAAATCACCTTGTCGGAGTTATCAATGTGCAAGTGGACAGTCTCAGCTGGTATCAACTTGCAGATAACAGATGTCATCTCCATCCAGACGTAGTCCATGACATCTTCCAACTGTGGTGGACTCCTCAAATAGACTTGTATGCCACTAAGGTGAACACTGATTGCCCTAAATTCTGTGCAATCCAATCGCTTGAAGTGGAACTATTTGCTTCTTTACGCATTTCCTTCCATACCCGTGATACCTCGAGTCTTGAGGAAGTTTCACCTCAACCGGGACCAAGAGTTATCCTATTCGCCCCACACTGGCCACAAAGGGGGTTCTATGGAGACCTCATTCACCTGTTCCTGTTCCCTCCTCTCAGTCTCCCTCACAGGGTAGACCCCTTGCATTTGCAGGGATAGGTTCTACACACCGTACTCCACTTATAATCGTGGAGATGGCGTGGGATAACCAGAGTTCTTTCTCTTTTTCCCCTGAAGTTGTGATTTTATTTTATGTTCAAGAGTACATTCCACCAAAATTACTTATTCAGCCGATGGGCCAAATTTGTTAAATGGTTTACATAAAAGTCCATAGATCCTCTTCGGAATCACTTGCCTGATATTCTTCATTCTGCCCTCTTGCTGGCTCAGCAAGGTTGCGCAGTGGCTACTATGAAATGTTATTTATCAACTTATCGAATTTCATATGTCTACCCGACCATCCATCCCTCTTTAAATTTCCCTTTAATGAGCTTCCTGAAAGACCTCACCAATAAATACTCCTTTTATTAAGACACAACAGGATCTCAGTTTAATTCTTGCCTTCCTAATTTGTTCCTCAAAATTTAAGACCGGCTTTTAAATCACTATCACGTCAGCAAGATGGGTAAGCAAATTGCAAGCATTGAGCGTACATTCAGGCCAATGCATTACTCTTTCACATCATATCCTATTGGTCTGCTATGCATTGGCCAAAAAGCAGTCTCCAGAAGAACTACTTCATCAATCAGATGTCTTGTAAAGCATGACTACTCACCCGTGAGGGTCTCAAGGCAGGTTTGGGGTGAGGGTAGCTTCTGGTCTGATGGGCTGCTGTGGTTCAGTCGAGGAGCCAGGTCTTGAGGTCCTTCCTGAAGTGAGGCAGTGACGGTGATTGCCCGATGTGGAGAGGTAGTGTGTTCCAGATCTTTGCTGCGAGGTAGAAGGATCTTCCTCCGGCTGTGGTCTTGCAGATACTTGGGACGGTAGCCAGGGCCAGTTGGGGGTAGCAGAGGTCTCTGGTGGGTGCGTGGAATGCGAGGCGGTGGTTGAGGAATGCAGGACCCCCATCATGTAGGGCTTTGTGGACTTGTGTGAGGAACTTGAATGTGATTCTTTTGTTGACTGGGAGCCAGTGGAGGTCTCTCAGGTGACCGGTGATGTGGCTGAGGTAGGGGATGTTGAGGAAGACCTTAGAGCCCATTTCACCTTGGCCAAGGCTGCCACCACTGAGTTGGCACGTGGGGGGAGTGATTGTCCTTGACGTTTTGCAGGCTTCAAAGTTGTGCACGTTTGCACAGCACTGGAGTCTTGACAGCTAGGTCAAATGGGAATGGCATTTCATCCATTTGGGCCTGCAGGACATTTTGTTTTTCACCCCCTCCTTAGACTTTCCACCCTTAGGAATTACTGCTTTGGTATCTATTCTGAAGATGAGTAATCTGTGTGTAGAAGTATCCATCAGAAGAGCAACTTACTTACCTTGGTAATGCTATTTCTGGTGCATAATCTAACTTAAGATTCCTCACTGCCCTAATATCTCCCCCCTCCACCTCCCTTTGGAGTCTTCTCTTTTTTTACCATTTAAAAAGGTACCTAATAAGAGATCTGCATACTGGTATCTCCAATTGTTTTGTGGTCTGCATCCAAGGGTGCACAAAGATTCCAGCAAGAAACTGATGTCCTTCAAGGGTGATACTAATATGCTGATTGGCCTTGCACTTTTATTGGCCTAAAGGCGGATAGCCATTAGTTGGTTGGGCACAAGGATGCCGCTGTGGTTGCAGGATTTGCTAGAATCTGGTGTGGCGGAGAAGATGTACCTTGCACGTACAGACGAGGGTGCATGGACACGATCATGATGTGGGGGCTCCTTCTTAATAATTTCCAAGACTAGGTTGAATCTAGCTTGGAGGATGAAGTGTGGACATGCAGTGCCTATGTATTCCTGATGAGACAGCCAGGTAAGATATTGATACATCATGTAATATATACCTCGCTTGATGACTTGGAACTGTTGCGATACTGTCCCCTTCTTAGCCATTTCTCGACTATTTCTGTTCTGCCATGTATGTTATGTCCTACTGAAGTGCCTTAATACGCAACAGGAATATTCTTGCATATATATTCTTTCGACCATACCCTGCTTGTTATGTTGTATTCCTTTGTTAAAAGCAATAAAATAAAGTTTCTTAAAAAACATGCGGATCGGCTCAGTCACTTCTGGGGCAGAGCGAGGCCAACGTGCAGTTGTATGATGCAACCTAGGGGCACACGCCAGAATTACTATGAAAAGTTGCCAGATCCAGTCTGGTGCCTGGAGAAAAATTCTAGAGGTGAGAAATCTGTGGTAGAGAATCCACCAGAGAGAGCGTTATCAAAATTAAGAAATTTGTTTTTTTCATTCCGTTAATTTGTGGCTCTTCGAGTGCAAGTATGTAATGTTAAAACACATAGCATTTGTTTCAGAATCATAGGAATCTTACGCTGTTCCTTTTTATTTTACAGCTTGCAAGATGTGAAGAACTCCATCTTCATGCAGAAAACTTATCCAGACGTGTCTGGGAGCTGCTAATGCTCCTTCCCACATGCCCCAACATGTTGCATGCATTCCAAAATATTTCAGAGGAACAGGTGAGCCAGTGTATTTCAAGCACTTAAATACATGAGAAACAATTCCATCAGAAAAGCATAAGGACCAACAATATTAAAGCATGATGATTATGCAGTTCTTTTTTGAGATATTGCACCTTTCTAATACCTATTCTTTTCTAGAAATTTAAAATGAGATTCGAATAGGGCACGTAGTTACTTTTAACCTGTGTTCTTCCTAGGTAGTCCTTTAAGTAAGCAGCTAACTTAATACTGCTTATATGCTATAAGCTCATTATGTATCTCATTACCAAGGTTTTGCATGACCAAATCATATTTGTGATTAAGAGCAGAAACACATTTTCATAATGGATTCTCTTTTCTGCAGAACGTTTTGTTAGAAATTGGCTCTCTCCAGTGACAGATGTTGCTATACAGCTTCTTTGCTCCATGAACCCAGAGGCAGTGAGATAGAAAACATTCATAAGGCACTGCACAGCCTCTTGATGTCAATTACAGTTTTTTGTTACCACCAGATATGGGGTTCACTGCTGCCGAGTTTGTTAGTCTCTTTTTAACTGATTTTGTTGTCAAGTTTTTTTTATGGCTTGCTCACCTCCAAAATCTTTGGACTTGAAGCCGTTGAATGACTTTTGATGCTGGGTCCGAGACTCTGTGGTATCTCTATAGTGACTACATCTGATGGAGACTTCTAGACACAGATTCCTTACCTCAGCATATTCCCCAGGCGTCAGACTGAATCCGGAATCTTTAGATGAGCAGTAACCCTGCATGCTAGTAGGTGGTATCATTCGGCTCCGCGTGGTGTCCTCTACGCCAGAAATTACTTGCGCGGTGCATTTATAGGTGCTTCCCCTCAGTGCGCTAACGTGTGTTCTATTCTTTCCGGTCCTGTCATTTCAGATCCGTAGAGAGGTAAACCTAGTAACATTTTGGCTGATCCTTTTTCAACCTTTTGTCGAAGATTTTTTGAGACTTTGCCTCCTGATGTGGAGGATGTCCACCAGAAAGGCAGGTTTTAAACCATGTGGAGCCTGTCACCGACAGATGCTGGTAACAGACTCACACTTTGTTTGTTTTTGGTGTCTGGAGCAAGATCACGATGCCAAGACATGCGAGGATTGCCGCACTATGCATTCTAAAGTGCTATGGGAGCGGTCCCTCAAGCTCCTCACCGCCCGACTTCGACCAACTCCACTAAACTGCCGATGTTGGTCGTGAGGAAGATCCCAAGATCGTTTGCGAATTTGCGATCGCTGTCCGCCTCCAAGTCATTGGGGAAGTCTGGTAAGTCCCACAAAAATAAGAAGTTGTCGAAGAGGTGTTAGACTTTGACGCGCAAGTCTTCGGATGAGTCACGGGGCTGTCGGCACTCGAGGCCTAGCTCTGTGGTGGAGCCTTGTCTTCTCCACGTCTCCCTGAATTTCCAGGAGCCGGAGCATCCCACGCCCAACTCAAAGAATTCTTTTAGGCCATGCACCCCATCTTTGAGTGGAGTACCCTCGGGTCCAGGAGGGGCCCTTACTGGACTTCGGCGGGTGCGCCCTCACCGCCAGTCAGGCCTCAGCAACCCATTGATGCATCTGGAGCGGTGCCGGTCGGTGACATTGACCTTCCCTAGTTCATGATCCATTGCCGATTCTCTCGCCGCCAGCCACATCCAGCGCTGTCAGTACCCCATCATCATTTCGGACTCTGATATGGAGCCAGATGCGCAACCAACGTCTGGTGCTGACCAGGAGCAGACTCCCAATATTGGAGCCAGTGCCTTATTTCTATGAACGGCCTGGATTGGGAGATGTCTGCGGATCTGTACAGATATCAACCATTAGAAGATCCAGAGGACACCTGGAATGAGGATCTGACAGATGCGAGTGGACGGGACACATCGCAGACACTGGCCTGGTCTCTCCCCTTACCGTGGCTGCTGAGGAGGGTACCTCATTCACAATGGTGGTGTGGAAGGCGGTTGAGGACCTGGACTGCTCACTACCCCCAGTGGCAGTCAAGACAAGCATCTTGACGAAGGTGCTTCAGCCGGGAACTACTCACACTGAACCATTACTCAGATATAATGAAGCTCTTACTGACATCCTACTTCGGCCCTGTACTTGGGCTCCTGTGCATAGCAAAATTGCCCGCCACCATTGCCTGGCCCCGGGCCACCACAGTTTCTTCATCTAGCACGCCACCTTGGAGAACTTGGTGGTCTTGGCCTTCACCTCCAAAATCAACCCCGGTGCATTTCCTTTCATTCCACCAGATAGGAAATCCAAAAGGCTGGATACCTTCAGGAGGAGGATGTTGTCTTTTGCCAGCTTGGCACTGCTGTCAGAGAACACTGCGTGCCTCTTGGCGATACTCCCATATGATCTGGGAATCGGATGCGCAAGTGCTGCCCATGGTCTCGGAAGAGGCCTGAGCCATGCACTCTCAAGCAATTGCTGATGGGAGGGATGCAACCAAGTTCTCCATACGATGTGGGCTGGACACAACAGACTCTCTGGGCTTAGCAAGTTCATAGTCGATCGCCGTTAGGCGCCACACCTGGCTGGGAAGTACTGGCTTTTCGGGGTATGTCCAAGCCTCAATCATGGACATGCATTTTGATGACTTGTGTCTGTTTGGAGAGAAAGCAGACTCGGTGCTGTAGCCTTTCAAGGACAGCAGGACTACAGCCTTTCCTAGTTTGCCTTCCACCCCTTTCGTGGCCATAGAAGGGGCTTACAACCGTGTCTCTACACTCCTAGCCAGCAAGTTTAACAATCTTTCTGTGGCAGAAGACTCAGTTTGCACATGGGACAGGTAGCCAAAAGTCAGGCAAGTTCACCCCTTCCCCTTCCCCCAACTCCCAGGCAGCTACAGCCTCCAAACCCCTTTAGTTTGCCCTACAAACATCATGGGCACATTGAAGACCAAGATACACCATCACCACAGGAGGTCAATAATATCGACCCAAAGGGGCTACTCCCTCCCCTTGGTGACCACCTCCCACCCACTTGTGACTGCAGGATAGAGGACCACCTCTCCTTGCTCCATCAGGAAGTGTTGACTCTCTTGGTCAAGGGAAATATAGAGAGGGCACCAGCATCAGAAGTAGCTCATGGTTGCTATTCCCACTACTTTCTAGTGCCCTAGAAGGACTGAGATCGTCCTATTCTAGACTTGCGCCTTCTCACCTCTTCCTCATAAAGGAAAAATTCAAGATGCTCATGCCACTCTTGTCTGCCCTAGGCCCCGGAGGTTGGATGGTTAGTTTTAGACCTACATCCTCGTCCTGCCTGCCCTCAGACGTTAAAATGGTTCATTGTGGGCAAAGAGCACTTTCAGTTTGCCGTGCTCCCTTTCGTTATCAGCATTGCCCCTCGGGTGTTAACAAAGGTGATGGTGGTGGTTGCAGCTCACCTGCGGAGGTCAGGTGTTCCAGTCTTTCCCACCTCGACAACTTGTTGTTGAAGGCGGGCTCATAACAGGCAGTTGTCTCCCCATGTGGTGTCGCAACAAACAGGGCAGAGGCTTGGACATGGCTGGAACACCAGGGCATATCCCTAGTGGTTTAACACCTGGATGGCTCTTTGACAGCCAGAGCTGACGAACTGTTGAAGCTTAGCGGATCACAATTGGAATCTCCATCCAGCGGTGACGCAAGATCTTTTCCAAGAGTGAGGAGAATCATGGTTAGATCTGTTCGCTCTGCAGAGAACGCACAATATCGGCAGTTTTGCGCACTGGAGTTTCCAAGGCAGCTTTTGCTCTGAGCCACTTTTCATCTTGAGTGGAGCTCTGACCCTCCCGTATTCCCTTCCACCAATACCACTCCTGCCCAGTGTTCTCAAGAAGATCAAGAGCGACCAGGACCAAGTCATTATTGTGGTTGCGTATTGGGCACGGAAAGTCTGGTATCATGAGCTGTTGAGCATTCACATTCGCCCTCCGATCAGGCTGCCTCTTCGAGAGGATCTTCCGTCGTAGCAATAGGGCAGGGTTCTGCACCTGAACCTGAAAATGCTTCACCTTCATGCATGGAGATTGAGCAGCGATAGTTGACGGCTTTTGACCTTTCTCCCCTAGTCGGCACTGTTATTTGCGAGCCAGGCGTCCCTCCACCAAGATGGTTCATGCCTGCAAATTTGTGGCATGCTGTACAGATAAACACGTGGACCCTCTATCTGCACCCCTTTCCCAGAATCTTTTGTTAATCCTTTCGACCCAGCAGGGCTCTGCTTTGGGCACGTTGAAAGGTTATCTTTCTGCCATTTCGGCATTTCTGTGGTGCCAGATCAGACATCCCTTTTTAAATCCCCTATTTTACGGAGGTTCTTGAAAGGTCTTCAGCATATGTTCCCACCAGCGCGTTGTATTATGTCCTCTGGGATCTCAACTTGGTTCTTACTTTTCTGATGTGCGCTCCCTTTGAGCTGCTACACAACTGTTCACTCAGGCTTCCGATGATAAAAATGACCTTGCTACTAACCTATAACATCTGCCCATAAAGTCAGTGATTCACAAATACTGACTGCATATCCTCCATACCTTAACTTCTACCCGGACAAACTGGTTCTTAGAACTAGAGCACCCTTCTTACCGAAGGTTCACACTTTTCCATGTAGGCCAGTCCTACCCTTTACTCATAGTCTCACCCTTCTGAAGAAGAGGAGAGACTACACTGGCTGGACCAAAAGAGGTTCAGTCGGTGGATGCTTCTACTCATGAGTTCTGGGTGAACAATCAACTCTCCATGTGATGGGGTTTGTCAGTGCCAGGAAAGGTAGGGTGGTGAAGAAGCGAACCATCTCGTGATGGATTGTTCTGTACATCAAAATCTGTTATTCATTGGCTGGAAAGCAACCCCTTTTTTAATTTTTTTTTAATTTCAAATATTTATTAGGACATCAAACAGAAAAGAGATAACAAATTATACAATACCAAACATAATCGAGTCCATGTTTGCATTTACAGCCCAACCCACCCCCCACCCACACCCCATGGATTAAAAAAAGAACAACATTCAATCAGGTTAGGTAAATACTTGCTTAGCCTGAGATTGGCCTAACATTACCACAGGGCTGAATACCCTGCTTATTTAATCAGAGGTCTGTTGGTCTTCATCGGCATTAATCCATCTAGTTAAGGGTTCCCAGATCCTAAGACCCCTAGTCCTTGCCCTAATTCTTCTTCTTTTGAATACTGCAGTCTCCCACTTCTAGATTGATAGTAATTTCCCAAACCAACCGTGTATTTAGGGAGGATCCTGATCAAGCCAAACACTAGCCAGGCATAGCCTAAGCACTGCCATCGCTATAAATACCAAGCTCCGATTTTATTCCTCCATTTCCTGATTGCTAATCCCCAATAGTATAATCTGGGGGGTAAGCTCAACTGCATGTCCCAGCATATTATTGAGGCTTTGCCCAATTTCAATTATCAGTTGGGCAAGCCTTGGACAAGTGGCAAACATATGGACACTGTCAGTGGCTAACATTCCACACCGAGAGCAGTGTATCCCTGAGATCCCACCCCATCTATAAATCCCAGCCGGAGTAATCTAAAGGTTACACCACGTCTTAAAACATTGTACTTGCAAGCTAGCTGAAATAAAAGCTGTCTGGCTTAGCTGAAGAGAGTCTTCACATACTCCTGGCCCAGCTTGTAGCGTCTCATGCCACCTGTTCATATGTTTAGGCATATCGTCCCCCCATCTCCTTATTTATGATTTTATATATTGTGGACATTGATGGTCGAGCCCCTCCAAATCAGATCTAAGAGAGGAATTTTACTACAACAGGTTAGCTTTTTGAACAAAAAGTCCCTTATCTGTAAATATTTAAAAAAAGTGGTTATTTTCTATCCCAAATTTTTCCTTAATTAAATTGAATGTGAATATTTCCTTATCAGACATTAAATCCCCTATATAAAATACCCCTTTCTTAAGCCAAATTTTAAAGTAGTCGTCTTGGAGTATATCTGTATATCTGGGCGTAACCTATTGTTGCCAAGAGGAGAATATCTATGGATTCTGCTGATTGTCAGTTTTTTCCGAACTGCCGTCCAGACCTTAAACGCACCCAGTAAGAATTTGACCCTCTTTAAATAAGCAAAATCAATATGACGCATGATCAATCCTTTGGCTTCTGCCCCGTAAAGTAACTCATAAATAGATACTTCTCTTAACTCCCCATAATCACCTTTCAACCGGTCGGCCATCTGTTTCAGAGCTGCTGCCCAATAATAAACTTAAAAATTAGGGACTGACCACCCCCCACGATCTCTAGTTAAGGGCATACATTTTAGAGCTCTGCGAGGACGCTGTCCAGCCCACAAAAACCACGAGATCAGTTGGTTCAGCTTCAGAAACAACGATTTGTTTATCTCTAGTGGGATAGCCCTTAAGTAATATAAAATTTCAGGTAGAAATAACATTTTGATTACATTACTCCTCCCAACTAATGTGAGATGTAGATTGTTTAATCTGTTAGAATCTATCTTCATTTTCTGGATCAGTGGCTTCAGATTAATATCAACAATATCTTCCACATTAGCATTGATCTCTACTCCCAAATATCTAGCACTCTGAACTGTTCGGGGATCATCTAGGTTAATTTGGTCATTCATTGCAATTTGAGTTTTATTCTCATTAAGATGGTAACTTGAAAGTTTGCCAAATTGACTGGTCAGACTATTTCATTCCAAGAGAGCAGCTCAAGGAGTGGGCGTGATTCTAGCTAGGTCATCTGTGTAAGCTACAATTTTGGTTTCAACCCCTTTAGCACATAGAGATTGAATTCTTTGACTTGTCACAATTCTTCTAATTAAGGGGTCAATATAGATGGCAAATAATAAAGGAGAACAGGGGCATCCTTGTCTCGTGCCCCATGTAATCCTGTATATCTGAGGAGGCACCCATCATAGCAATCCTTGCAGTTGGTTCCTTATACATGTTTTGAATAGCCTTGATAAACCCCTCTCCTAAACCATTTTTTGCCATAGTTGCCCACAAAAAGGGCCAGGAGACCCTATCAAGTGCCTTTTCTGCAGCTAGCACTATTAAAGCCATAGGGTCTCCCGTTACCTTAGTGTAGTCAAAAAGGGCAATAGTCTCACAAATATGGTCTATAGTTTCCCTTCCAGGGACAAAACCGTATTGTTGAGGAGAAACCAGCTTCCTAATCACTGAAGCCAATCTATTTGCGAGAATCTTTGCGTATATTTTCGTGTCGCTGTTAATCAATGTAATACGTCTAAATGACCCCGGTTCATTTGCAGGTTTACCTTTTTTTTAAAAAAAATATTGTTATCTTGGCTGACTTCCAGGATTCAGGCGGTGCCTCCCCAGCTTGGGCTATGTAAAAAATCTCAGACATCAAAGCTACTAGTTGCACCCAGAATATTTTATAGAATTCCCCTGGTATAAGGTCAGACCCTACTGTTTTACCAGATGGCAAAGACTCAATCACGTTCGTATTTCCTCGGGTTAATTGGTGACTCTAGCATATCTAACTTTATTTCATTGTCCTCAGTCTCGTTTTTAACATCCCCCCCCCCCCACCTCCCCCCCAGTATCCTCTATATAATTTTTGATAGAATTTTTGAAATGCCGATAATATTGCTTCTGGGTCGTTGACCAGGCCGATATTGGGTCTAATATGTCTGTGACACGAGTTTGAACCTCTTTTTCTCTAGAGCGGACTGCAAGCATATGACCCACCCTTTTGTTGCTCTCGTAGAGCTTGCTCCGCCAGGCCAAATATCTACCTGCTGATTTTTTTTTAAGTGAGATTTCTGTAATTGCAAACTTAGCAAATAAATTCTTGCTTGAGCAGTACCTGAATCACCCCCTTCAGAGAGAACCTTTACCAAATAGGCTTCGGCCTTTTCTAGTGCATCATATAGTACATTTAATTTATTCCTCTCCTCCTTTTGTGACTCCCAACCAAATTTAGATGTCTCGCCCCTGATACCCGCCTTCAGGGTGTCCCAGATGATTTGTATATTCGTACCAGGGCTCGACAAATCCACTCGCCCGCTCACATTTACGAGGTAGAATTAATGAGGACGAGCTATTTTTAGGTCCTACTCGCCCTTTCTGGCGAGTAGGAAAACAACCTAACTTGTGTCCTCTTTCTTTAAAAACGGAGCAGATGTGACAAGATAACAAGGTTTAAAGGCATTTTTATTGCTCACAAAGCGAGCGAGCAATAAAGATGCCTTTAAATCTTGTTAACTTGTCACATTTGCTCCGCTTACAGAGACGATGATCAAGTAGGTTGCAGTTAGGACGAGGAGATTTTTCAAGGTACTAGACCTGCAGGACTAGTACAATTTTTCGGATTTTTCGAGCTCTGTGTACTATCAAGTATTCATTGATAAACCTAGGAATCCACCTCTCCGTATGCTGTATATAGCCACTGTCACTTAACAAAGCCCTATTAAATGTCCAGCGAGCTACTTGTGTTTTTTTTTCTAATATTAACTTCAAGCACAAGAGGGTTGTGATCTGACATGACATGGCTGAAAAATACGTGTATCCGGGATCCTTTCTCTCTTGTTTTGCCCATATTTCTAATAACCCGTGCAACACTTTTAATTGAAGCAGAGATTTATAAACCTTAGGCTTCCGCCCTTGATAAGCTATCCCAGGATGATTGGACATCGAGCAGCTCATATTTATATTAACGTCCCCACATATAATAATTGGAATGGGCTATCCCGCTAGTTCAATATTCAGCCAGTTAAACAGTGCTGGATCATCAAATAATGGTCCATAAACTGAACAGAGTGTAAACAGGCTATCGTCTACAGAACATTGTGTAAATACCCATCTTCCCAATTGATCCGTGATGCACTGCGAAAAACTAGCCAGACCCCTCCGAGCGAATATTGCCACCTCTTTAGTCCTTGCGTCCTGCGTAGTCAAGGAAATCAATTGGTACCCATCAAATTCCATGACCTTACTTCTACATGCTTCAATATGCATCTCTTGAAGGCAGATAATATCTGCCCTCAGGAAACGAAGATCCTGGTTAATCCTACGTCTTTTAACAGGATCATTTAGCCCACAGATATTATTAGAGGCAATTCTAAGCTTCCCCATCAAAAGTACAGTACAAATCCGAGGAGAAAAATAAAAGACAAACCATGCAGACTTCCCTTTGTATTTTTTATTTTTTTTGGATCCCTCCCATCTCCCCCATTTCTCTCTCCCCCCCACCCCACCCTCTTAATAAGGCAAAACGGGTCCGCAGACCCTTGCAATGCCTCCTGCATACCGCTGTGCCCCTCAGTTGCTCCCCCGCTCCACCAGAAATATCAAACACACAAGAAGAACCTCACAAATCACCCTAACGTAAATCTATACCCAAGAAGAAGACAAATAGAAAATAGATGCCACTACGCGGCACTGACATGCTTGACCCAAGACAATCGATGGGAAAAATACACATTATATAGCTCTCTGTTCGAGGCATGTGGGCTGCTGAATTCATATCTGTGCATAGATCGCCGCCTAGTGTTGGGTCCGGATGATTGCATATTGTTGTCCTGGAAGAGTCTTCGAAGTATCACGAGATAGGTGGCTCCTCCCCTGGACTACAGTGCGCATGGGCATCCCCTCCGTCCTTAGATTGTTTTTTTCCGCCATTGGGTTCGGATGTCCCAATCTTAGCTCTTTGAGTATTTAGGAAAACTTTATTTTTGTCAAGCCAAAAGGCTTTTAAACTTGTTGGTATTGTTTTCGTTCGGCGCCAAGTATTTTTCTACAGTTAATTCTCTAGAAAAGCATCGAAGTTAGCCGTTTGCCCTTCGACGCCAGAGGCCCAATCGAGATCGACGATGGAAACATCAAATTACCCCTTTAAGCGTTGCCCTCTTTGCAACGCTAAGTATGCTCGCTTCGACGTGCACCCCGTGTGCAATAAATGCCTCTCTCCAACACACGACGAAGCCACCTGTATGGCATGTTCCAGGTTCCGATTGAAGAAAACTCTTCACATTCGTCGAGCAGCTCGGCTCGAGGCGCAGAAAGCGGCGCCAAACCCAAACAACATCTTCGGGACCGAAGATGAAGAAGTCGTAGACCTTGAAGTTCTGGAGGGACTATCGGATACGGATTCGGAGCGTGAATCCAACTATGATGCCGAAGACGAGCGTATCGTAGATGTCGAGGAAGATTATGCCGTCGATAAGGTAGGAGACGACGAAGAGGCCCTTGGGGCCGAGGAAGATGGCTCGGGCGATGAGCTAGGCCCACGTGTCGGTGCAGGGCCCGAAGACGCACTCGATAAGGCTCAGGTCGAGGGATCGCCACACGGCCTTACCCGAGATCTTTTCTCTCGTTCTACAGCCCCGCTTCAAAGCCCGGCTTCGAACTATCCTGCAGAGCCATCGGTCTCGAAAGCGCCATCATCCGGTCAAGGAAAACCGAAACTGAAGGCACAGGCACCAAAATCGAAACCGAAACATAAACGGACTCTCAGCGGCGACAAGGCCTCGAAGCCGTCGGAGCCGAAGACACAAAAGACGGCACCTAAGACTTCGGTCAAGGTGGTCGAGCCAAAAAAATCGGCGTAGAGGATCGTCGATGCGGGAAAAAAGGGCAACCCTCAAGAGCCAGGCCTTTCCAATCCTCGTGCCGAGAAACAAACGTCTGGTACGGGGCTCGATGCCACACCAAGGACGGTCTCGAAGGGCCATGTCAAGTCCACGACACCGTCCCCCTTCGTAAAGAAGTCGGTGTCGGAGTCGTTATTACGCATCCAAGAACGGGCTTCGATGCTCACCGCGACAACCGCCCCGCAGCCGAACACGGCCTGCACGGTTCAGACCGTGTCGACGCACATCAAGTTCGGATTACCACCGGCGGTGCGACCAAAGATGTTCGACGCACAAAAGGGTCCCGCACCAACGAAAGGTGTCGACCCGAAGAACACTGTTGAAGCGCCAAAAGGGGTGTCAATGGAACAAACGACTGCTGAAATACCTCAAGAAGATGAGGAGCCGAGGCAGTTTATCTCTTCAGGGACTGGTAAACTTTCTCTACATAAAAGAAAGATAGTGCCAGAGAAACCTATGGAACTGTTAGACCTGTCAGCCCTTTGGCAGTTCCCTCCTCATTTTTTTTTTTTTTGTCCCTTCCCCTCCTCATTTTTTTCTGTCCACTAAGATCTTTTTGGGTACTGATGTAGAGGCTCTGGGCGCCTCATCCTCACCACCTGAGGGAGAGGCGCAAGGTGCTTCACTCAGGAGACAGGTAGTGGAAGGTCAGGGAAACAAAATAGTGGTTCCAACTGTCACCTTAGCACCTGGGCCATGACTGCCATAGGAGGTTCCAGAACCTTCTGGACCCCTCTGGCCAATCAGGCCCCAAGTGATAAATAGAGGTGACAGGGGGGCGGCCATTTTAGGAGAGAAGACACTGCGTGGTAATCGGGAGTAAGGCACCTGTGTGAGGAGGTGGTTGTACATGGAAGGGAACGGACCGGTCTAAGGATCTGCACAGATTCCCAATCCTAGTGACATCATCCCTAACCTTGTGACCGGTCCCTGAGCGCAGAATACTGGGGTTCTCACAAGTGGCCTGAATCCCCAAAGGAGGTCCAGGATTGCTGGCTGGGACCAACCCATCCCGCATACCTTCTTGGTTGTAGAGGAGGAGAGGTCCGCACATGTAGCTAGAAGGGCCGTGACATTCTAGACAACTGCACCGGAGAGTTCCTGGCGGCGTCTAGTAGAGCAGCCCCCCCCCCCCCCCCCCCCCCCCCCCCTTCCCGTTATACTACTTCGCCGAGATCCTACCTGGAATGGACCCCGCCACCACCCAGTGACCGGCGGGTGGCCGGTTATCCTCTGAGAGGACTCGCTGTTGTCCCGAGTGCTGGAAAGGTGAGGGGCTGGGAGCCAGCAACGCTGCTGTTCGTCTGAGGAGAGTTGCGCCAGGAAGGAAGGGGGCGTCACCGGCCCGGAGGCCGCCGTCCTCAGATCACATGAAAAGGGGCCGAAGCGCAGCCCTTCCCTTGCCGTGAAGTTGAGGAAGACCGCGCCCCCACACTGCTTCGGGAGGCGGTGAACACGTAACTTCCAGGTCCCCGGCGTGAATCGTCACAGCGGCCGGCTGACAAGAGGCCGTAGAGGAGGGAAGCCAGTATCTTGGAGAGCGCCTGAGCGAGGATCATCTTCCCGTAGGGGAACTCCCAATAGGTTACTCCTCGGGGGTGGGGATCGGTGGGGGTTACCAGATTCTCACCTCCGTGTGGAAGCGATCACTTCCTCGGCGTGAGGCCCGTCTCTCACAAAGTAAGGAGAAGTCAACTCCAGTTCCGGCTGGACTCCTGGAACAGAGGACACCGGGACTGTACAGTAAGCTGGGCAATGATTGAGGAGGGAAGGGGGGGGGGGGGAAAGAGAGTCCAGGGTAACACGTAGCTGAGACCAGTTATCGTCCTGATTAACCCCTGTAGTCTCTCCAAAGCCAAGTTCCAGAATAGACAAACAGAGACAACTATGAGAGTAACGCCTAGATATTGTGGAAATGAAATGAAATGTTGGGAATAACTGTAAACCTCCAGTTGCCAGGGTGGAGGTAATTCCTATAATGTAATGCTTTATTAACGAGTGATGAAATAAGTTGCTTATAGTGCCTAGAGATCACCCGACAAAGACCAGGAACAGAGTGAACCCCTCGCTTATCTATAACTGTAGTAGTCATAGAGTCGGCGACAGCCTTAAGGTCCATGAAGGATAGTTAAGGGAGCCCGGGTCAGAAGAACGTCGTATAGAATGTGTAACCAACTGATGTACCGGGGGATGTAAATGTTTTGAAAAGCGCGTATAGGTGGAATTAAATTGACGCTCCAGAGGCATAGAGTTGGGGTTGGGCAACAATGGAGGGGTGAAGAAAAATGCTACATTGGGGTAACGAATATGAACCTAGATTGTCAAACTAAATGTATTGAAATGTTTCATTCAGAGATATGAGTATGTTTTACCACAGTTAAAAAGAAAGGATAAAGACTACTGGTAATCTTTAACACTAATCTGTGTAGAGTCCTTTTTGAGTGGGGTTGCGCTAGATTGCGAGCTGAGTGGGATGCAAGCACAAAATACCATGTTGAGATGAATGCCTGTTAACTTGAGCCAAGCTACCCCTAGGACGTAGGTCCAACAGGAACCATACAGAATTCCATTAAAGAAACAGAAAACCACGTCACCAGTTCTTCTGGAACATGTTCCACATTATAGACAGGAGCCTCAATCATTCTCACCCACACAGTCTGATGTGGATGCAGGGGATTATGGTGCTGATGACAGCACTTATCCATTGACCACTGACCCTGACGACCACAACCAACCTTGGGTGGACACTATTGGTGCGGGGGACCCGCATACTGCTCCAGACACACAAGCATATGAGGTGAAACCATCTCCAACTGAAGATGCTGCTGCCTTCAATGCATTAATTGAGAGAGCAGCTGAGAACCATGATGTACAGCTCCACACTGATCCTATTGAGGATGATTTTCTGATGGATACCTTCTCTACCTCAGAAAGATCTGTTAAAACTCTGCCCATGCTCAAAGGTGTCCTAAAACAAGCTAATGACATTTTTAAGGAGCCCACCAGGGCAAAAGTACTGAACCCTAGAATTGAGAAAAAGTATAGGCCAGCTCCTGTGGACCCTACCTACATAAGAGGCCAGCTGCCTTTGGACTCGTTGGTGGTTTCCAATGCTCGGAAGAGGGCCAACTCACAGACAACGGGTGATGCTCCTCCCCCTGACAAAGAGTCTAAGGTCTTGGAAACATCAGGAAAGAGAGTTGCTGCACAGGCAGCTAACCTTTGGAGGATTGCCAACACTCAGGCACTTCTTGCTAGGTATGACAGGGCGCATTACGATACCCTAGAGACCCTGCTGCAGCACCTCCCAGATCAATATAAGGAAGGAGCAGAGTCCCTGATTAGAGAAGGAAAGCTCATAAGCAACGCTTCCATTAAGTGCGCTCTTGACGCAGCTGACACTGCAGCTAGGGCTATTAACACCAGCGTCATGTTACGACGACATGCTTGGTTAAGAATTTCTGGATTCAAACCAGAGATACAAACAACTATACTCAATCAACCTGTCAACCCTCAATCCCTCTTTGGCCCAGAGGTTGACACCACCCTAGAGAAAATCAAAAAAGATACAGAGACTGCAAAGTCTATGGGGGCTCTGCAATCACAGCAGTTTAGGAGTGGGTCCTTTCGTCGCTCTACCAACAGGGGACCATCTAGAGGCCAGAACTCACAGCAGTCGCAGTACACTAAACAAGTTACGCAGACCAACTATAACAAAAATCACAGAGGTGGATACCGTGGCAACAACGTCAAGGGTAGAGGCCGTGGAAACAACAGCTCCAGGTCCTCCGCCACCACCAAACAGTGACGCCTTGTCACTGCCCCCCGACCACGTACCACCTGTCGGGGGGAGACTCCAACAGTTCCTGCCGGTCTGGAAATCCATCACCACGGACAGTTGGGTGAGAGAAATTATCCAGTACGGTTATTGTCTAGAGCTCACATCCACTCCACCAAACATACCACCAAGACACCGTCCTATGTCCGCAGAGCACTTGCACTTATTGCACCAGGAAGTGCTCAGTATGCTCCACAAAGGAGCCATAGAACTAGTGCCTGTACAAGACCAAGGATCAGGGGTGTACTCACTTTATTTTCTAATCCCCAAAAAGGACGGATCTCTCAGACCCATACTGGACCTCAGACCTCTGAACCGTTACATTCTGTCAGAGCATTTTCACATGCTCACCCTGCAGCAGGTGCTGCCGTTGCTCAGTCAGGGAGACTTTCTCGCAACCCTAGATCTAAAAGATGCGTATTTCCATATACCCATACACCCGTCACTCAGGAAATATCTCAGGTTCACTCTTCAAGATCAACATTACCAGTTCAAGGTCCTCCCTTTCTAAGTAACAACGGCACCAAGGGTGTTCACCAAGTGCCTAGCAACAGTGGCAGCACACTTAAGGAGACAGCATATACACGTCTATCCTTATCTGGACGACTGGCTTATCCAGGCAAGGTCCGCCCGGCAGTGGGCCAGCCACGTCTCCCACACCATTCACCTTCTTCACAGCCTGGGATTCTCACTAAATTATCCAAAGTCCCACCTTCAACCCACCCACGTACGGCAGTACCTAGGCGCGACCATAGACACTCTGGCGACCACGGCCCAACCCAATCCCGTAAGGATCCACAGCATGCAGTTGCTAATAAAAAAGTTCAGACCTCAACACTCACTACCGGCCCGAGTGTTTATGCAGTTGATAGTCATGATGGCTTCCTGCATCTTCATAGTCCCGCACGCGAGACTACATATGCGCCCACTTCAGGAGTGCTTAGCACGTCAGTGGAATCAGGCTCAAGGACAGTTGAAAGACCTAGTGTTGGTGAGCGGTCGGGCATACAACTATCTGCATTGGTGGAATCCACAAAACCTTTGCAAGGGCCGACCGTTCCAAGAGCCTGTTCCACAAATAATACTGACAGCGGACGCGTCTCTCCAGGGATGGGGAGCTCATGTACTCAATTACACAGTGCAGGGACTATGGACAACACAGCAAGAGAAGATGCACATCAACCTTCTGGAACTGATGGCAATCTTCCTGGCAATGAAGGCATTCAAAGTACACTTGTGCAACAAAGTCGTGTTGATCCGGACGGACAACATGACTGCCATGTACTACATACAGAAGCAGGGAGGAACACACTCTCCACAGTTATCTCATCTGGCTCAGAGCATGTGGAAGTGGGCCATTCAGAGGAACATGTTCCTCATGGCGGAACACCTCCCGGGCAAGGACAACCAGATGACGGATCTGCTCAGCAGACACAGCCACCAAATGCACGAGTGGGAGCTACATCCATCAGTACTCCAACCGTACTTCCAGCAGTGGGGTCATCCAGAGATAGACCTATTCGCCACAAGGGAAAACGCAAAATGCCAAAGCTTTGCCGCCAGGTTTCCGCATCCACAGTCGCAGGGCAATGCGATATGGATGAACTGGTCAGGCAGATTTGCGTACGCTTTTCCCCCAGCGCCATTAATACCGCTAGTGGCACGCAAACTGAGGCAACACTCACTGACGCTCGTCCTGGTTGCTCCCACGTGGGCACGCCAGCCATGGTACACCACGTTTCTAGAACTCTCCGTGGTACCACATCAAAGACTGCGGCTGACGCCCAGGCTTTTAACCCAGAGCCATGGCGCAATTCAGCACCCAGATCCGCAACAGCTAAGCCTAGCGATCTGGCTCCTGAAATCTTAGAATTTGGCTACCTCAACTTGCCTCCAGAATGTATGAATATCATCAAACAGGCAAGACGACCCACGACCAGAGCCTGCTATGCGGGGCTAAGTGGAAAAGATTTGTCATTTATTGTAAAAATAATGACATCAATCCGCTGGATGCATCAACTCAAAACATTATCTGTTATCTATTACACTTAAACAGATGCAATCTGGCATACAATTCCATCCGTATACATTTAACCGCACTGGCAGCTTACCTTCAGAACAGGCAGCACCTCTCACTGTTCAGAGTGCCTGCCATCAAAGCCTTCTTGGAGGGACTCAAACGAGTGATTCCTCTTACACACCCACCTTCACCAGTCTGGAACCTAAATGTGGTCCTCACCAGACTCATGGGACCACCTTTTGAACCTCTACACTCCTGTGAGATTCAATTTCTAACCTGGAAGGTAGCTTTCCTAGTAGCCATTACTTCACTCAGAAGAGTTAGTGAACTCCAGGCACTAACCATTCAAGAGCCATTTATACAGGTTCACGCAAGCAGGGTCGTACTACGCACCAACCCTACATTCATGGCCAAGGTGATATCGCAGTTCCATATGAACCAATCCATAGAACTGCCGGTGTTTTATCCTTATCCTGAGAATGTAGCAGAAAGAATGCTCCACACACTTGATGTCAAAATAGCTCTCCTGTACTATATTGACAGCACACAAACTTTCAGGAAGACAAAACAACTATTTGTTGCCTTTTCTCCACAGCACAAAGGCAACCCCATTTCCAAAGCAGGAATAGCTAGGTGGATCGTTAAGTGTATACAGATTTGCTATGAAAAAGCTAAGCACACACTAACGATTCCTCCAAGAGCCCACTCCACACGAAAGTTAGGGGCCTCCATGGCTTTCCTAGGGAATATTCCTTTACAGGAGATATGTAGAGCAGCCACATGGTCCACTATACATACATTTACAAAAAACTACTGTGTAGATGTACGTCAAGACAGCAGGCAGCTGTAGGACAGGCTGTTCTCAAAACTCTTTTTCAGACTGCTGCAGCTGGCACGGGCAGCCGCCGCTAATGGAGGGACTCCTATATAATCTATGCACAGATATGAATTCAGCAGCCCACATGCCTCGAACCGAATATGCTACTTACCAGTATGCATCTGTTCTTGGCATGTAGGGCTGCTGACATTCATATCGCCCACCCTCCTCCCCGGCGCCTGTAGCAGCTGTAGCATTCAGTAATTACTAGTTAGCATGGTCATCATTCACTATATTATACTCCATTTCTGCCACAATGGCGAAAAACAATCTAAGGATGGAGGGGATGCCCATGCGCACTGTAGTCCAGGGGAGGAGCCACCTATCTCGTGATACTTCGAAGACTCTTCCAGGACAACAATATGCAATCATCCGGACCCAACACTAGGCTGCGATCTATGCACAGATATGAATGTCAGCAGCCCTACATGCCAAGAACAGATGCATACTGGTAAGTAGCATATTCGATCCCTTTGAAAGTTCGATTGGATATTCTTTGGCTTGGATCTCGGATGTAAATACTCTAGAATTCCCCTTGTGGATAATCTTGAGTCAGGCTTGATTCATTAAAAACACTAAACAGCAAAGTTTCGAAAAAGGGTCTATCATCTGACGCAGCCTCCATCTTCTTTCCACCGTTGTATGACAGAAATCGGGTCGTACAAAAAAAGAATGACCCTCGGCTGATCTCTTGGCGTCTGGACGGGCTTTCTCGAATATAGCCTGCCGAAGAAGGAAGTTTTCCAAAAAAATGAGGATAGCTCTAGATTTCTCATTTCACCCATTTCTGTTCTTTTTCAGCATCAACGGAAACCTGTGTACCCTCTGCACCTCGGAATCCCAGTCCCAATGTGCTAGCTCAGGAAAGGGGCCCTTGAAAAGTTTTAGGACAAACCCCCATATATCATTGCCTTCAGCGTTCTCCACTATGCCAAGAAGTCTTAAATTGTTCTTGCGTTGCCTATTCTCGAACTCCTCTAGCTCTCAAAGCACGTCCTCCATTCTGGCATCGTTTGCTTCAATTTTCCGCTCGGCACCCTCTACTCCAGTTTCTAATCCCACCACACGCTCCTCGAGTACAGTAGTCAGATCCGAGATTTCCGAGAAAAATTTAGTCACTTTGCGAATCGCCCCCCGAAGTTTTTTATTCGCTAGCTGTGCCCTTTTATGATCCTGACGGTCCTCTGCCTGCATCTGTTTCAGAGTAGAGAATATCAATTCCATGGATGGGGGAGATTCTGGCTTGTTGGCGCTAGTGCTAGGATCTTGGGAGGTATGTTTAGATGGATTGTCTTCCTGAGATTCAATTCCAAGTTGGAAAGTGGAGTAGTGTAATTGGCCTGCTTGGCTGTTATGTGTATGTGATCCACTGCCTTTGCTTATCTCCCTCATACTTCTTCTCCTAGATCTGACTTGCATCTTCCTCTGGGGGAACCTATCCTCCCCCGTGGCTTCAAGATTCTGACTCGCTCACATTATTGTGTTCTGATTAATCCGTCAGGGAGAAGAATCTGTCCATAGACTCTGCATTAGTGATGCCCTACGTTTTTGCTAATTATATCTAATACGGGGGTCTAATACATCCTTCTCCAATAGTTTTTTAGGGGGTGTTTTTACCTTAACTGCGTAATCACCAGAAGAGACTTCCATACCTGGAGCGCTTGGAGCGCCTCCCACGGCTTTGCAGGTCATCTTGCCTCTCATTGAAGTTTTTACCTGCATGCCACAATTCCCCCTTCCAGAAAATATCCCCGGCACCATCTGTTGTTGTTTGGGCCTCGTTGTCTGCTCTACGGGACGCTGATCGCCGCCAGGCACCCTGCCGTCAGTTTCTATCCCATCCTGGGAGAGCGTGAGAGCAGTGTCTCCGCCCTTCGTTTCAGCTGTCTTTCTCGCTGCAGAGGCCCCCTTCACTCCTGCCACGGCGCCGTCCTTCAGGGGTTGTTTTATTCTTGGTGGCATCTCAAACTTATCAAGACCACCCAGAATCTGGGTAGCAGTGAGGATCGATAGAGCCCTTAGACGGCATGGGTATGAGCTGCGTTTAAATTGTTGTATGCCGTTGCAGAAAACGCCCACGGTCCGTGTAAGCAATTCAGCGATTCTTGAGCTGGACGTACTCGAGAGCATAGAGTATCCCATCCAGGTTCTTATAAGATGACCTCCGAGTCCGACTGTTAACTTTCGCGAGGTTCCTCTCAGCCAGTGTTGCTACATGTCGGGGGGGGGCAACTCTCACAGCGGTCAAGAAGCCGCCATCTTGCCTCCCAGTGTGAGGGTTTGCATGCTCACTGTACCAGATCCAAAGCTGCGACCACTGCGTTAGTTCGCAGACTTCCTGTCCTGGATATCTGTCTGGCAGCAATGTGGGCTTCATTCCACACATTTACAAAGCACAACTGCCTGGCCAATCAGGACCGGCATGACAGTAATTTTGCCATTTTAGTCCTACTGGACATTTGAACCTAATACTTTAGGCAGCCCCACCTCTGGGGAGGTATTGCGTGGGTATCTTTGCTAAGGTAAGAAATCTGCCACTTGAAGTCTCTCAGATGAACAAGTTAATTAACGTAAGTTATGCCTTATGTGGTACAGACTCTATCTAGGCGCAATTCCTTACCGATCCTCCCTTCTCCGCAACCGGTTATTGTGTTAAAGGTTAACTCCTCTTAGGGCCCTAGCTTTGCACACCCTAGACAGTGTTCCTGTGTCTGTATGCTTCTGGCGTGGAAATTTGCAAAAGAAACAGTGTGCTGGGGTAGTTCTTATATAGGCACCACACGTCTCTTCTGGCACGGCCGACGCCACCTACAGGTGCGCAGGTGTAAGATTAATCAAAATGTTCCAGATCTAGTCTGACACCTAGGGAATATTCTAAGGTAAGAAATCTAGAGTTTTTGTCCGTAGGGGTCTGATAGGTGCAACAGTTGCCCATTCAATAGATTCTGAACTGGTTCTCTTTTGTGACATCTTATGGATGGCTTTGAACAAACTGTGCTGCTCTGCATCCTTTATGGTGCTGTGTGTTACTCCAGTATTGTACCTTTTATAGATTTGCATGCTTGAATCTTCCCCGTAGTCAAGGTGGGAGTCCCACGGTCACAGTAATAATAGTAGTGTTAAAGCATTAGCATTAACTCCTTTGAAAAGCAATAGTATGTTGTAACACATTTACATTGTTTTCAAACATCAAAACTAAAGCCAATCAGAGCTGAGACCCTGGAACACTCATCCCTTGCAGAGCCACCAGAGGATCATCATAAGGACTGCTTATATTGACTCTGTCCTGACCACAAACCCAGATAATGTTGTTACTGATGTATGTATCTGATAGAGACTACTAGCCGCAGATTCCTTCACGTAGAATTATCCCCAGGCGTGAGACTGGATCCGGAAAACGTTTTGCCCAGCATCCCTGCGCGCCGGGGGAACGGCATCACGCGACTCCGGCCCAGACATCATCCGCGCACGTGACGTCAGCGAGGTCACATAAGTCCCACCCCGGTGCGCCTACATCAGTTTTTTCCTCTTCCGCGTGCAACGTGGATCTGTTTTTTTCTCTGGGCCTGTTTAGGCCTTTCCCTTCTGCTCTTGCTGCGTGAGTGGGAACAGTGTGCAAATGCCTTCGGGCTTTAAAACTTGTTCGTCGTGTAGCCGCCTCATGTCGGCGACGGAGCCTCACCCCATCTGTATGTGGTGTTTGGGGGAGCACCACGACTCCACTGATTGTGAGGCGTGTCAGCAGATGAAGCCGAAGTCCCGGCGGGAGCGCCGGATGAAACTTCTTTCGGCTCGGGTGTCCAGGTCGGCGTCAACACCTCGCCCGGCCCCTGAGGAGGGTTCTTGGACCCGCGGCTTCCCTCGCCAACTTATCTTCTCCCAGGTCGCAACTGCGCCGCTCACCTCTTGGTAAGTGTCGCATTTTGTCCCCGAGGGTCGGGTTCCGGCCTGTCGGGGGCGTGGGCTCTCCACGGGTGGTGCGGCCCCGCGGGTCGTCCCCTTATCCGCCGTTTCCCGGTGTGGGGGCGACCAGAGCCGAGATGGAGACCTATGCGGCGGCTTTGCAGGCTTAGCTGGCTTCTCTTCCTCCTACTTCCCCTCCTGGGACGTCGGCGGATCCCTTGAAGTGTGCGTGGCCCTCAGCGGCGTCGCCGGCCCCGACTGGTTCGGATCCAGGCTCGGAGGATGTGGTGCTGTTGGGGTGTGGCCCTTCAGGGGTCCCTCCTTCGGACCAAGGCGCCTCTGCTTTGCCGCACACTCCCGCAGGAGTCGCTGTGGTGTCGCGGGAGGTCGCCGGGGCTCAGGCCGCACCCCCGAACCCCTCTTGGTCCTCGGGACTGGTGGCAGCCTTGTCCGGGGCCGAGGTGACGCCGCCTCCGGCAGGCTGCTGGCCCTGGCGGCGCCGCAGGGGTTGGTGGAGGGCCCTTCTTGCCCGAGCCCCTCTTGGTCCTCGGGACAGGTGACGGCCTTGTCCGGGGCCGAGGTGACACCGCTACGGCGCCGGCAGCTGCTGGCGGCGCCACAGGGGTCGGCGGAGGGCCCGTCTCGTCCGGTCACGAGTCGCGGCTAGCAGGGGTCTCCTCGTCCCTCCCCGAGCCCTTCTCGTCCCTCCGCGCAGGCGGCTGCCTCGTCGGAGTCAGCTCAGCGCCGTTCCGGCACCAGTTCAGCTCCGGTCTCCTGTGCCGAGTGCTGTGTCGGAGGTCGCGTTGGCGACGGTGTCCTCCCTCAGGTTGCGGACTCTTTGGCGCCGGGTCGACGTCTGGTCATTGACTCGTCTTCGGATGCCTCCTCTTCTCCAGATGTTCGGCGGTTACTGGTGTCATCCTCGCCGGAAATGGGCCGCCGTGTCGTGGCTTTTTCCCTGACGTCGTCTAAAGGCGGCTCCTCGCCGTCCCCTCAACTGCGGCTCCTCCGGTGAAGACCGCAAGTCCCCCACTCTTCGGTCCCCCTTCCTTCCTTTCGGCCTTGGCCCTTCCTTCCTCCGGTTGGCTTGGGGGATGGCTGCCTAAGCTTGCAGGCGTCGCCTAACGAGGAGCTGCTTTCCCCTCCTTGGGGCCCTACGGAGGCGGGTGAGGCTTTCGGCAGTGCTGTTTCCACGGCTGTGGGAATTTTGCGCATGGGTGATCCTGCTACCCATTTCCCCGCAGATCATCTTCTGGAGGTTCTCCATCAGGGCTCTGGTGGTAGGGAACTGTTGCTTCCCTTCGAGGGTTCACTCCACTATTCTCTCTTGGGGACTTGGGGCCGTCCCGCCACACGAGACCCGGTGCCCCAGCATCTTCTGCACCGCCACCATCCGGCAACACGTGATCCAGTGTGCCTTTCTCTTCACCCTTCGACTAGAGGCCCCCTTTTACAGTCTGCCTTTCCTGCTTTGCCGCTGCTGTTGTCTCCCCCGTCACGGGAGGCCTGTTGGCTGGACTCCTGGGGGCGCAATATGTTTGCCTCAACCAGTCTCCGGGCCCTTAACATGCTGTGTATTTTGGCTAGGGCCACTTCTTGCTTGTGGGACTCGGCAGAGTCCCTTATGTCTGCCGCTTCTCAGGAGGGTGCCTGTGTGGATGGTCGGGAGCTGGCGGCGTTTATCCTTCGCTCTGCTCTGGACATCTCGGAGGTGCTGGGTCGTGCCATGGCTTCTTCGGTGGCCCTTCGTTGCCATGCCTGGCTCCGGGACAGTGTGTTCCTGGAGAATGTTTGAGAACGGTTGGTGGACCTTCCCTTCGATGGTACTCTTTTGTTCCATGCCCCTGCGGACTCAGCCATCCAGAGGTTCTTGGCGGGGCTTCGTCCTCCTCCTCCTCTTCCCCCCCCCCCCTCCTCCCCCCCCCCTCTCCTCCTTCTTCTCCTCCTCAGTGACCTGCGTGTTGCTCTGGTTCTTGGAGCTCTTCTTCTGTTGGGGCGGGTCGTCCCGGTTGTCTGGCTGAGGTTGTGGTTCTGTTGGCTGCTGGCCAGCCCTTTTTGACTGTGTGTTTTTCCTTTGGGTTTTTTCCACCATGCTGGGCCTGAGATTGGGCCTTATACGTTTTCCCCCCCTGGCTGCTTGATTGGTCTCCTGCGGTTTTTTTTTTGCCGCAGGTCTCTTTTTTGTTGTCCTCTGCTGCGGAAGTTTCTTCCTAAAAGGTTCCCAGGTCTTGGGATATGACATGCCCCATGTGGGGCAGGGTTGGCTGTTATAGCCCTGGTATGTGCTGGGGAGTTTTGGTCGCCTGCTGGCTTCTGCTGTTCGTGGCGTTATAGTAAGTTGCGGATGCAACCTTCTTCTTCGCCTTTTTGCTTCGAGTGTTCATTCTGTGGTGTCCCTGGCGGCTGGCGGAGCTTGCCAGTGCCGCCCTCCTCTTCTATCTACACCGTTGTGCCTTCTTGGGGCTTTAGTGGGACTGTCATCCTGCCTTCTCCGCTGCTTCTATTGGGCCTTGCACTCGGTTCTGCCTCTTCTCCCTATGGGGGGGATGGTCCCTGACTTCTGGACCCTCTTGTGGGCGCTGTTTGTCCCTGCGGGGCGTTGTACGATTCTTCCTGGGTGACCTTAAGTTCCCCTTTTAGACTTCCGACTGCTTCTTGCTGCTCGCGCCATCCTGTCTGGGATTGCCTTTGCTCTGCCTCTTCTTCTTGGAGGACTCTTCTCCTTGGAGTCTCTAAGTTGCTCCTTTCCTTTCCCTTGGGCGGAGGTTTTGTTGGCCTCTTTGCGCCTTGTATTCTCTGCTGAGTGAGGACTTCTTCTTCTTCTTCTCCTTCTCCTCCTTCTCCTCCTTCTCCTTCTCCTCCTTCTCCTCCCTCCTCCTTCTCCTCCCTCCTCCCTCCTTCCTCCTTCCTCCTCCCTCCTTCCCCCTCCCTCCTTCCTCCTCCCTCCTCCCTCCTCCCTCCCCCCCCTTTGGTAACGATGTATCTGGTAGAGACGATTCTATTCCTTCACAGCCCGCCCTTCCTCCCCGTGCTGCGAGGGCTTGTGGTTTGGTCTTTTGCACTCGCTTCCCTGTGGGTGGCTGTGTCTTCTATGAGTACATTTTTTCTCTCTTTCTGTCGGGCTGCACCCTTTTTTCCTCCCCGTTGTCACATGGGAGGATAGGTTTGTTTGTACTTCTGATTCTTTGCGATCCTTGAGGTTGGGGTCTTTTGGCTGTGCCTCTGCCCTTGTTCATGATGGGGGTTGTCACACTCTGTGATGGAGATACCTTGGGGTCTTGTTGTTCCCTGTGTGTCCCCTTGTGAGAAAGTGCCATCTTTCTTGCATGGTATGCCCCCACTTTTTGCTGGATGTACTTTGACTGGGTGGGCCCTGGGCTCCTGCCAATCAGATGCCCAGGGCCTATGTTCCTTCCCTAAAAACTATGCTGAAATCTAAAACCCAATTTGGCAAACCCTGGCCACCTGTCAGCCCCTGGTAAATGGTACCCAGGGCCTTGTGACCGGGGAAGGCCCCTAAGGGCAGTAGCACTTATTGTGCCACCCTTAGAGGCCCTGTACCCTGACACAAACACACTGCCCTTGCAGGCTGAGTGTCTGGGTATAGAACAAAACAGAGTTGACATGGCACACATCCCTGTGTGCCATGCCCACAACATACACTGCCCTGGCATACATCAGCCACCCCTCTAGTTGGGTGCCCTATGCCAGTGGTGTGGGTACAGGAGCATGAGCCCTGTGCCCCTACAGTACCCAGGTCCATTCCTGGGTACTGTAAGTGCAGTGCTGCCATTTAAGAGTATATGGTGCTGGGAGATCGTCAGCACAAACTCCACAGCACCCTGATGGCTCCACTGAAGACTGAGAAGTTTGGTATCAAACGAAGTTTGGTATCAAACTTCTTAGCACATTATACCCGCACTGATGCCAGTGCAGGATTTAATGTACAATGCACGACAGAAGGCATCTTAGAAATACCCCCTGAACCTAACCTACAATTCACGTCTGGTCTGAGTGGCTGCCTAGGCTGCCACACAGCAGACATGTTGCTGGACCCCTGGGTAGAGAGTCATTCGCTCTCCTGGGCCTGCAACAGTGCACATCCTGGGCGAGGTGCTAGGTCTCCTCCCCCAGGATGGGCAGGGGAAGTTTCAAAGGCATGCCGCCTTTGTGAGCTTCTCCAGGTCACTTGCTGTACCCAGCAACTGGCCCTTACCGGTTCTAAACCTCCTCTCTGGCGGGAAGACTGGCCGGAACCTCCAAGGAAGGAAAGGGGGTGTGCCAGCCTCTGCCAACCCCACGCCTCAGGTGGGGGAGGCGAGGTGAAGCACATCCCCGGGCTTGCGCCATCTTGAAGATGGTGAGTCCTGCCCAATCAGTACTAGGCCACTGCCCCCCTCCCACAGGAGAGTGGCAGGATAAGGGGTGTACCCACCCCAGGGCAGGGACCCAGTGGTCTCTGTACTTTACCTACCTGTAACGCCCCTAAATTTATGATTTAGGGGCACCCTGAACCTTCCTTCCCCAGATTCCGAAACAGCGAAGAAGATCAAGAGAAAAGAAGACCTGCCGTGCACATGCTAACAAGAGGAAGACACCAACTGCTTTGGCCCCAGCCCTACCGGCCTGTCGACCCTCGAACCTGCTCCTGCTAAATCCCGGCATCTCCCGTGGCCAGCAACCTCACAAACCTTGGAGGACCTGGCTACCTTGTGACTCTGAGCATCTGGGACTCCCACGAGCAGTGGCACTGCTCAAAGCAAGTAACTGACCCCTGGCAGCAGCTAGGAACCGCAAACCCTGCACACTCTGCACCTGCCAAGCCTGGCCTGTGCTGGAGTGGACAAAGACCCGGAGGACGTCCCCCCCGGCGACTGTGACCCCGAATCTGACCCCCAAGGACCCACCCTGACGCTCCTGACGACACCTGGAGCCTCAGAACCAGGGACCCCCCCCCCAACTACGATCAACAGAGTGTAAGATTTCCCGACATCAAAAGGCACCCGGCGCCCTGCGGCCCCCTGTGCCCAACTCCTGGGTACCTACCTATTCTCCAACTACCCAACTTACCTCTCGAAGTGGTGGTCGCACCTGAATAATCTCCGTCCCAGAGCTTGCAGCCTTTGTTCGTCCTTGAGCTTTTCCATTGCAATCCTTTGAGCTCCCGACGGCTCAAAAGCACCCTGTACCCAGCCGCCCGAGTGGCCCTGGCAGTGCAACTTCTACTCCTACCTACTTCCCCATTTGCCCTGAGCAAGTGACCTGGAGCCCAGCTCCCACAGCCACGTGGCCTGCCAGTCAGCAGCCACCAATCAAGGGCCCCCTGCCTTCCATAGGATAACATTGGGCCTAACTCACTCTGCATCCGACTGCCCCTGTGCCGTTGAGGGTGTAACAACTATACTTAAATGACCCTGTGAGACCCCTGAGTCTATGCCCAGCACCTTAACTTTGCCAGTTGAGTACTTACCCAAAAGCTGATAAGTCACTTTTCTTCCATTGGGTAACATTGGCCGGTTTCACTCGAAATTTCTTGTAAGTGTGGAGTTTATAAACTTTAAAATATTCACCTAAAATCATCCGAGTAACGAAAGCGAACATACTCACCTGCTATTAGGAGAGTTCCCAGTGCTGGATTTTGGAAATTTTTCTGCATTCTGTCCATCAATAGTTGTTTTTGCATTTGTCACCCCGAGTGGGACGGGTATGCTCAGACGTAAGTCCCGTGCTCTCCATGCCACTGGAATCAAGCTATCCTGGCTGAAGAGGGGTGAAACCCCGAAACCGGTCCTAGGATGCTTGTTTCCAGTCCAGGGAGGACCTGGCCTGGCAGTTCGGGCTGGACTGTTCCCATGGGGCACAGGGTCAAGACTGATTTGCATATGGCTCGGTCCAAACTGGAAAGGCATGGTGAGCAAAAAAAACAATGGATTTAGGCCCAGATCTCTGTACTGGGGTGAATGTATGACATTGTTCTGCATTCTGTCCATCAATAGTTGTTTTTGTATCTTGGTACCCAGTACTGACGCTGAAAAGTAATTAGAAGCATACTTACCGCTAACTCAATTTTCTTCCGTAGGAAACCATTGACTGTTTTTCTGTGAAATTTCTTGTGTCGTTTTTGCAAACTTCTAAATATTCGGTAAAAATCGCCTGTATAACCTAAACGCAGTCTATCTACTGCTTACAGGTAGTATACTAGTGCTGGATCCAGGATCCAACACTGAACCCGAAAAAGTAACCATAACCCCAGTTACCTGCTAAGTGAATTTCCTCCCATAGGATAACATTGGTAATTTTATTAGAAAAAGTTTCTTTAAAAATAGCAAAATATTGCTTAAAAATCACAACAGTAACTAAAACGTATTTACTCACTTGTTTCCAAGAACTGTTCCAGGACTGAATCTAGGATCCAGTCCTGGAGTTAGAAAAGTAATCCTGAAAGTAATCAATTGCAAATAACTTAAAATTCCCATTGAGCTCAATGTATTATTGTGTTTGAAATTGTGTTGCCTATTGCAACAAACTCAATTGCCTTTTGCTAAGTATTTAACTAAAGCATCTCATTCTGAGAAAGTATATTTTGATACCTATTGTTGGTTCTAAAATAAAACAACCATATATTTTTATATACAAATCATTGGCCTAGAGTTCAGTTCTTGAGTGTGTGAGACCATTTGCTGACTGAGTGTGTACAACAAATGCTTTACACTGTCCTCTGATACTGCCTTACTGCTCGACCAAGCTATCACTTTAGAGAGTAAGGTTATATCTAACTTTAGGCTCTGCCAAACCTCTGGGGACTGTGGACTCTGTACACACTGTACCTATTTGGGAACAGTATATCCAGAGCCACTTTCCTACACCCCTTCCTTGTCTTTGGTTGGGGTTGTAGTCCCGTTGCATGTTATCGTGATATTTTTACGTATGTCCCTTGTCTCCGAGGGGGGGGGGGGCTTTCTTTGCACTGGCAGGTGGCTGCCCTGTTCTTTATTCTTTCCCTGCTTTTGGGTACTGCAGTGCTGGGCGCTGCTTTTTGTGGTGTTGTTCCTCACCATTTCTTTTTCGGTTCTTTCGCACTCTGTTCCTATACTCTCACAGTTCTGTTTGCTGGCTCCGCGTTGTGGCGCGGACAAGTTCTCCGAAGAAAACTGACGTAGGCGCGCCGGGGTGGGACTTATGTGACCTCGCTGACGTCACGTGCACTGGCGATGCCTGGTGCTGAGTCACGTGATGCCGTCCCCCCGGCGCGCAGGGATGCTGGGCAAAAAGTTTTCCGGATCCAGTCTCACGCCTGGGGATAATTCTATGCGGCTAGAATCGTCTCTACCAGATGCATCGTTACCGAAGGTAAGTAACTCGTACTTTCTGCTAAAACCCCCAAGGATAGAGAGGGTAGAGTGTTTCTATGGCTCTAGAGAATAAAAGTCAACCGCGGAGGGAGGAGAAGGGTCATTCCTCCTCCAGAAAGAAAAGAGGTGTAATAGTCCTCTACCCACAGAGACACCAAAAGATCTAAGACTCATGGAAAAGACGCACCTGAGGAGAAAACACAAAAAAATAAAAATTAAAAAAAAACACGAGGATGGCACATCCACTCATCAAAGGTCCGGCTCAGCACCTCCGTCCTCTCCCAACGCACCCCTTCAAGGAGCCATTCTCACTAACAGACCGCCCGTCAACTGCACTGTCGTCGAAGACTCTGCCTTCTCCTATGAAGACTTCTATGTCAGGCACGCTGTCAATGGTCTCGTCTGCAGCATCTACCACATCGACGATCAGAAAATTGATGGCAACAGCATCTTCAACTAAGGACCTTACCCTGACTCCGTCATCGACAGCAAATATACCATCCCCAATGACGAAGATTAACTCGTCAACCACTTCACCGTTGGCGGCTGTGTCTACGGCAGCCCCGTCGACAAAGACTCCTTACGCCGCATCATTGGCATTACCGTCAGCCCTGTCGACAGAAGGAAAAAAACATTTTGATGTCACCATCAAAGCTACCGCTTCAAGATCTTTCAAAAAAATCTCCTTGCCTCCTGGATGTTCAGGAATCGAGGGAAGGCGGCTTATTTGGACCTGCCTACAGTCCTTCCCAATTTAAAGTCAATTGGCAAGAATCTGAGTAGGAGGATGATGGGACAATACTCCATCTGTTTACGTAGAGGGGAACTACTACTTCACTGATAGAGGTCCTCCCTCCCCTCAGCGCATGGACTACTTCCAGGAGCATTATCCTTAGAAGGAGCAGGAGGGAGAACACCCTCAACTACAGGAACCACTCGTTAGTGTCCCTATATCCCTAGTCAAGGACTTGTGTTTCATGTTCAATGATTATTATAAGCAGTTTCCGGATGCCAACTCTGCTCAGCAGCCTCCTCCTCCACAAGAGGTTCCTATCACTAGCCCTGCTCCTCAGAGTACTCCAAGACGCCTTAAAGAGAAACTAATGCCACCGGCTATTTTCTTTCCGGACGATCTGCAAGATAGTGATGATCAGGAAATGGAGGAGAGTGAGCTGCATGCAGATCGTGATGCTCCGGATGAATGGAACGAGTATGTTTCCCCAATACCTCTGTCTCCTACCCCGCCAGTTGCTGATTCCCCACCTGCGTATATTGGAGGTTTACACGATCTTTTAGAGTGGGCCTAAACGCACTGTAGAAAAGTAGGATATGTTTGCCATAGTTGCCCCCACTTTTTGCATGTCAGTGTGTTTTGACTGTAGTTCACTGGGATCCTGCTAACCAGGACCCCAGTGACAGTGCTCTCTCTTCTAAAGTCTCTGGCAAGTACTTTGTACACCCCACAATTGGCATACTGGATTACCATTATAAGCCCCTAGTATATGGTATTGAGGTACCCAGGGCATTGGTATACAAAGGAGTCTGCTATGGGCTGCTGCATGTATTATTCCACCCATGGGAACCCATGCAAACTGTGTCTGCAGAGTTGCCCTTGCAGTCTGCGTGAAACGATGCTTGCACCTTTCACTTTGGATATAAGGTTTTCCATGTATCCCAGTGCCCCTTTTTGCATGGTTACTCTCCACTTTTTGCCTGATTTCTGATGCACTTTGACTAAATGTGCCAGGGGTACCTGCTAATCAGGTTCCCATTGCCTGTGTTCTTTTCCAAAACTGTACCTTTTGTCTCCACAATTGGCACAACTCTAGCCCACATATAACCCCCTTGTTAAAGGTACCAATGGTACCAAGGGCCTTGTCACCACAGAGGGTCTCTGAGACCTGCAGCATGTATTGTGCCACCCTCAGAGACCCCTCACCAAACACATACATACAGCCATTGCAGAGTGTGTGTATTGGTGCATCTAAAACTGAACAGTCGACTTGGCACACATCCCTGTGTACCATGCCTACCAACAACGGCCTGTGGCATACTTAAGTCAGCCTTCTAGCAGGCCTCATAGCCCTAATGCAGGGTGCACTATAGCACATGCAACGGCATAGCTGCATGAGCAATATGCCCTTAGTGTGTCTAAACCCATTCTTAGACATTTTAAGTGCAGTGAAGCCATACAGAGTACATGGGCTGTGAGTTCGTTATGAACTCCACAGCTCCATGATGGCTTCACTGAATGCTAAGAAGTTTGGTGCCAAACTTCTCAGGATAATCCACCCCTGAAAAACGACCAACTCCCTAGTGTAAAGCTGACTGGTCTGCACTAGCCTACCACACCCAGACCTAAGATGGGAGTGCTTCTGCTCTCGTGGGTCAGGAAGAAAGCCTACTTTGGGTGGAGGTGCTTCTCACCTACCCCCAAACAGAAAGAGCTTTCAGGGCCGTGAGCCTCATAGTTTCCTGCCCTTTGTCATGCTAGCAAGGGCCTTTTCCAGCGAGTGGAAATGCCCGTCCACCCCCTGACCATGCCACACTTTTGGCTGCAAGGTTGGCGGGAAATTAAGTAGTCAGAAGAGGTGTATCCCCTTTTTCCTTAGAAAATCCTCCATGTTGGATGGAGGTATTTTAGCTAATCAGATTAGGGGAGGTGCCCTCCTCAAAGGGAAGGGGCATACACAGAGCTTAGTTTCCCTAAAGGTAAGTAGCTTATGGGCTACTACCTGCCAGTACCTGTAACGCCCCTAAATTCAGTTTATAGGGGCACCCCTGAACTTTGATCCTCAAATTCCTGTGAGCTAAGAAGAAGGATAAAAAAGACGCCATGTAGCCGAGCCTGAAGAAGACTGCTGATTTGGACCCAGTCCTACCGGCCTGTCTCCTGCTTGAAAGATTGCAAGAAGACAACGCTTGTCCTACAGCCAGCGACCTCCAGAAACCCGAGCAGAACTGCCTGCTCTTCAACCAAGACCAGATCTCCCGAGGACAGCAACCCTGTCCACAAGAAATCAACTTCAAGGATCTGGATCCAGCTGGAACCGCAGCTCTTGCCCACTCTGCACCCTCCAGTGAAGTCTCCCCAGCGATCCTTACCTCAAACCATCGGTGACTGACCTCTCCTGGGCTCCACGAAGAGCCTACAGCCTCATCACAAAGGGTCCCTCTGACCGCGACTGGCTCCGTTAAAGAATTTCCGATGTCCAAAGTCACCCCTGCATCCTCAGCCCCCTGACTTTGGGGAGCCCAGCCGATGGAGACCAGGCATCCACCGACACCTCTGCTTACCTGCCCAGCTGTTGGTCACCTTCGTCCAGCTTCGTGGTCCAAGCCTTCAGCCTCTTTGTGTGAACGAGATTCCCGATTTGCACCCTGCACTATGCGGCCCCTGTGCCGCTGGTGGTGTATGGTTGGTGCTGCCTTGTGCCCCCCTTTGCTTCCCTAAACCCCCGGAACCTGTGCCCTGAAACCACGGGTGCCTAACTGCAACCAGCACCACTGTGGGTGCCCCCAGTCTCCATTGACTAACATTGGTCTCAATGACCGCTGCAACCTGCCGCCTCAGTGCCCATGGTGTTGCAGTACCTACCTTGATGTGACCCTTACCCATTGTTGGTCTAAACCCCCAAAGACTGGATGTGTAAGTCTCGTACATACCTGTAAATGTGCATAACTGTTTTCCTCCCATAGGATTGCATTGCATTTCTTAACATTGCACTAAGTGTCTGTTGCAACTGCTAAGTTACTGTTGATTGATAACACAAAATATTTTCAGTACCACTGTGAAATATTCTCATTGCTTTTACAAATGACATTCCTGCTGTACTTGAAAGTATTGCTAATTTGAAAACTGATACTTACCTGCAACTGAGTTCTCCTTGGTTCTAAAATAAAAGTAACAGCGTAATATCTTTGTACAAACAATTGCTCTTGGATTCAGTCCTTGTGTGTGTGCAAAACAACCCTCTAATAACCCTTAACTGCTCAACCACACTACCACAAAAGAGAGTGAGGTATTATCTACTTTAGCCTCTGGGGATCCACTAGACTCTGTATATACTATACCTTAGTTTGTTATAGTATATACAAAGCCAGCTTCCTACACCCGGTTACTGCACTTTTAGCCTAGAAAGTCACCCTTAAGGTAGGCCCTTCTGTCCAAGGGCGTATTGCATGGTTCTAAGTGTGTGGGTACCCCTGCTCGAGCAGAGGCACCCCTACAAACACCAGACTCCATTCTCTGTGCTTTGTAAGTGCGGGACAACCATTATAAGGTATGTAGTGGACACTGGCAAGTCTAGAGGTCCAACTACATAATGGCTGCCCCAAACCCAGTCATGTTTGGTATCAATCTTGTTGGAATCATGCAACTACACCCATTCCATGGGTAGTTGCATGATACCATGTACTGGGGGCACTTTAGAGGACTCCCCCAGTACCTACCTGTGTAGCCTTACAGGGTCTGCCTGCTAGCCCGTGGTGCTGCCGACCCTAGGCAGTGTTCTGCCCCCCTGCTGATGATCTTCACTCAGGAAGGGAAGCTGAACGAAAGATTTCCTGTGAAGGAGAGGTGTGATCACCTCTCCTTTAGAATTAGGTAGGATTGGGGCACTTCCAAGCGCCACCAGACTGCACTGAAGGGCACATTTGGCGCCCTCCATGCATGGCCCCTGGGAGAATGTGACTGGTTAGGACAGCTGAGTAGCGTCCCTGATCCCCTCTGATAGGTCCGTCACCAGAGAAGAGGTACTTCCCCTTTTTAGGGTTACTTAAGGGCTCCCTTGCGGGTCAGTCCTTAGATTCGTCCCGACAACTTCTAGATCCGACTGCCTGTCGTCTGTGGACTGTTCAGAGACTCTTCTCTTCGAGAACCCTGGAACTCTATTTTTCGAGCCAAGACCAAAGACCAGATTGCTCTGGTGGGAAGATTCCTGCTGCATCTTTGTCCCAATGCTCTCCAAGTTCTGCAATTTAGTGGCAGTTCATTCTCTAGGTCACCCAGTACTCTGCCTGTATCCCAGCCTGAAGGAATCTCCCGCAGGCACCTCTATGTCGACGACCAGTTTGCTGATCATGTTATCTCAGGGATATCGCCCTGCTCTGCAATACAGGTGGTGGTTTGTTTGTTCCCTAGAGGCCTGACCAGTTTTTCCTGCAACTTGGGCCACTGTAATCCCTCTCCAGCCGATGTGAACCACCTCCTTGTCAACTGCGTCTGTTTGTCCTTACCAAGGCTTGTTGGCTTTCCTCACGAAAGATCTTCAAGAAGCCCAGCCTCCTCTACTGCATAGCTCCACAAACGACGTCCTGCCTGCATCCTCTGCATCGTGTTACCTTGTATGTGCTTAATGAATTTGCGTGGGAGCAGTGATTTTGGCTTTCTGGTCCATGCCAGCTCAAATAGGAGACCGCCTTGTGTGTGTCTTTGCTGGGAACATCTGCGGGATCACACACCATGATGTTCACTTAAGTAGCTAAGAAGGCAAGACGTTTCAAGTGGGACATTTCTGTTAAAATAGATGCTGTTAAATAGAATACGCTTGCCTGATTTATTATTTTTGAAGATTGTTTTGGCGAGAAACAGGTAATTTCAATTTCTCTTGAAATTCATGCATAGAGCCGTACTCCATAAGAGAGATGTCAAGTACTACATTCCTTCGGTCAGAAGAGGAGAAAAATGCCTTAACTGAACTCCTAATTTCTCTGTACTACTCTTTCAAGGTCCGACAATCACTGGGTAAATGACTCTAGTTGGTTCTCTTAATACATGTGAAGGTGAATTGTCATTTTGGTTACATTTCTCTACCTTTCTTGAGATGAAAAAATGTCTCAAATTCAGTAAACTAGATCTTAGCAGTTTGATACAGCAGTCTACCCTGTTCAGATAGGTACCAGGATGACTTCTCTGTCCATTGCTAGAAGAGACACCTCACAGGAGCAAAAAATGGATGCGCTAATTTGCTGTGTTCTGGGCCTTCTCATCATTGCTGTAATTACTAATTTCTGCAGCCCTACCTTTTGTCGAATTGGAGTAAGTTAGAATGATTCCAATTGTTCCTGCCGACTATTATGTGGACCTCCTGCTCTACTCCCATGTTTAAGGAAGCTTCTTACCTGTCTGTAGGTAGTGCACTCATTGAATATACATGTGGGGCTCCTAAGCTGGCAACTAGTCAGTGGTAAGTGAATAGTTAATAATATGTATAGTAAACACCATTTTTCTTTCTTGGTTATATTGGCTAGCACATCTTAAAACAATGGGATCAACATGTTTTACTCCCTTATTCTGCTGTCCGATTCTTCAGGACCTAGCGACCTTTTCTCTAGTGAAAGCTACTTTAGTTCATTGAAAACATTTGTGAGCCACTGCCCAACTTGAGGATTCCAAAAGAGTACATAACTTAAACACCATCACTCTAGTACTGCCAGTTGTGCTCCAGTGAGCATTACAGCATTGTTACAATAAATAAACATATCAAATAAAGGTTGGAGGAGAGCAAGAAAGAAAGGATGAAAATGAAAGGAGCAGATAAAATAAAAGTAAAGGAATAAATGAAGCAAAATTAAGAAATTAGAAAAAAGTAAGAGGCGGGAAAATAGGAAGAAAGAACAAGAAATAGGGAAAAAGGAAGCCAAAAAGGACAAAAAGGGAATTAAAGGAAAGGGAAAGAAGCAGGAAAGGAAAGAAGGAAAACAGCTGCAAAGAGAAAGAAAAGGAAGAAGATGAAAACAAGAACAAATAAACACAATGGAGAGAATGAAAGGGAAGGAAGAATAAAAGAAAGCAAATAATAATAAGTAAAGTAAAAAGGAATGAGCAAGAAATGGAAAAAAAGTAAAAGAAAAAAGCTAGAAAGAATCTGAAATAAGGAATAAAAAGAAAAAAATAGAAGAAAGAAGTAGAGCGAAAAACAGCAAGAAAGTGAATGAAAGGAAGAAAAAGAAAGGCAAAGAGAAGGAAAGAAGTAAAGACCGAATGACGTGAAATGGAAAATAAGAAAGGAGAGAAAGCAAGAAAGAGGGGGGGGGGGGGGGGGAGTCTAGAAATAAAAAGAAAACAAAGATCCAAGGAAGGGGGTTAAAGAGACAAAGGAGAAAAAAATAGTAGAAAAAGTAAGATAAACAAAGAGCATTTTCTGAAAAGAGTACTTTGCACTGTGAGCTTCCCAGGCCTCACAGAATGGGTGCACATTGTTTCAAAGTGCTACCTTGTGAAAAGGGCAGCTGCATATTTTCAAACCAGCTGACAGGCAGTAAACTGCAAGCAAGTGAAACTGAGGCAGCGAGCTACTGGTCGCTCAGGATCGACCTGTTGGAGATACCCGACATAGGGTATCTCTATAGGTACTTGAATTAGCCCATACGTCATCGCTATCCCTGAAAGGCAAACTAGATAAAGATGCTTTTAGTTGTTGTTTACTGTGAAGAAAGCCCAGTGAATAATTTACTGTTCAACTGCTCCAAATATATCTTTTAGTGCAAATTTGTGGCACTGCTGAAGGCATTTTCACTAACAGTTGGCCCGTTATCTATTTAGGACACTCACATGCGTGCTCAATGAGTGCACTACCCACACACAGCTAAGAGGCTCTTTAGAAATAGGAGCAGTGTAGAGAAGTCCCTTCCTGTCCATCCAATGTACAATAGAGGCAGGAAGTGTTGGAATGATTCTCAGTTATTCCAACTCGACAAAAGGTTGGGCCCCTGCCATTATGGATTACATTCAATGTTAGCCCAGGAGACAGTAATAACACATCTGAATACCAACTGGTTGCTCCTGTGAGATGTCTTCTGCAGAAAAGGATTAAGTAGATATCCTTGTATTGTTTGAAACAGTGTATATTGTATCTACTAAAATCTAGATGGTTGAATTTGAGAGTGTTTTTTGATCTCCAGCCAGGTCGAAAGAGACATTTCTTCTAACTGTCAATTCACCTTTTGAAGTGCATTTACAACACCAACCTTTTCTGACTTAGGTTATTTTGGTTACTAATACTTAAGGAAAAGGTTATTGTAGGAATGTAGGATCCTTCTAGCATGGATGCCCCCACTTTTTGCCTGGTGTCAGTGTGTTTTTGACTAGTCTGACTGGGATCCCGCTAATCAGGACCTCGATCACTGTGCTTCTTCCCTAAATGTGACTATGGTAAGTACTTTTGTACCTCCACAATTGGCTACTGGTCTACCCCTATAAGTCCATCTGGTGCTAGCACAACTATTGACAGATACATTTTCTTATATCTGAGGTCACTACACTTAAAACCAATAAGTCACCCCTGAGGCAGGCCTTTCCATCCTGAAGGCAGGGTGCTGGGTTATAAGTGTGTGGGTGCCCCTGCATGAGCAGGACTCCACTACAAAGCCCGGAGTAGATTCTCCAGGCTTTGTAAGTGTGGTCAGCCATTTTGATTCATGTAGTGTCCATCTATCACTACGCAATGGGTAACTATATAGTGGCTGTGCCGAACCAGGACAGGTTTGGTATCAAACATGTTGAGAATCATACCCCAACACTGTTACCGTTGTTGGAAGTATGAGTCCATGAACTGGGTGGTGGGTCTCTTCCTGGAAGCCCCCAGTGCTCCTGATAACAGCCTTCCAGGGTCTGCCAGCAATCTATTGCTGCTGCCGACCCCAGAAACGATTCTGCCTTACTTCTGCTGAGCTGACCTCGAGCAGGGAAAGGTAGAACAATAGGTTTCCTGTCACGGAAAGGTGTGTTCACCTTCCAGACAGGATTTAGTGTATTGGGCTGGGGGCGCTTGCCAGCGCCACCAGACAGCTTTGAAGGGCTCATTTGGTGCCCCCCTTGCATACACCGGTTTTAGCCTATTCATGGAGCCATTGGCTCCTGCTCTGGCGCGAAACTTGACAAAGGACATAGGAGAATCCTCCTCTCTGTCAAGCCTATCCTCTGGAAGGGACCTCTGATTCGTCTTAACCCCTTTCCTAGGGTATTCCAAGGGCTTACCTGTGGTTGGGCCCACAGATTTGTCGTGGAACAAGACTCAAGCCTGAAACCATGTCACTCTTCAACCGTCTAGACACTTGGACTTCGTCTGGAACCGAGACTGCGTTATGGAAGACTCCTGCTGCTCCTGGTCTCGCTGTTCTGCAAGTCTTATTCATCGTCTGTCTGTGCTTCATCCAGGATCTTCAACAGACCTGTGGGCATCAAGGACACCTGAAGTAATTTCCCTTGGAGTGAAGGAGTCGCTCCTCTGCATCTGCAGGCACTGCAATGAAGCTGACCGGTCTGCTGCTTCTGACGTCCCACGGACTTCGAAAGGCTCAGCAACCCAGGTGGTGGTTCTGCAACTTTCTCCAGGCCTGACCTGTTCTCTTTTCAATTTTGAGGCCAGTATCCCTCTACTGAACCGCTGGGACCTGTACACCACGTCGACTTGCTGTTGCAAAGGCTTGTTGGCTGTGCACTCCAGAGATCTTCGGGCTACAGGAAGCTCCAGCCTCCACCAAGATCTGCGTCCTCACCGCATCCTTTGCACTGTGGGCCTTCATCTTTGGTAAGCTTCTTGAGATCTTCTTGCAACTCCTGTGCCTTCAGCCTGTGGGTCCTCTCGAAGGTCTTCTCCTGCTTCAGTGGGCTCCCATGCTTGCTCTGACTCTCCTGCTTGTGGCGAGTCCCTTGGACCTTGCTGGTCCCAATGTTGCTCCTTCTTGGCTTTCCATGCCTGTTGCAGCTGCTAAGGCTTGTTGGTGCTCCTTCCGGACACCGACCCCCTGGTTCTCGACTTCCGACATTGGACAACTCGTGCTCAGCTCCTGGTCCTCACAGCGGCAGCGACAAGGTCACCATCATCACTCCTGCACCTTCTGACATCTGTGGGCATTGCTCTTTCATGCCGCCTGGTCACCTCTGAGTGACATAGACGCTGTCCTCTATGCTTGTAGGTTCTTCTCTTCAAGATTCCACCCTAGGATTCCACCGGCCTCTTGCACAGTCTTCTCCAGCAACATCTTTACTGAAGTCCTCCATAGTGATCTAAGGCTGTTTCCAACATCACTTCACACCTATGCACCCGGCTTCCCTGGTGTAGGTATCCTCGTTCCTGGGGTATCCATGGGTGTGGTGACTCGCCAACCTTCTACCTTTATCGGGGTTTCTTCAGGGTTCACTGAGAAGGGTCTTTCTTCAAAACTGCAACTGCGATTTTCCCGTTGACTTCTATTGAGTACGCTCCTGTGTTTCTACTTTGCACACAGCCGCCGTTGGGCTCCTGGGGACTTATCATGAGTGGTTCCTTGTGTCCCCAGCTCTTCTGACTCCTGGTTCAAGTCCCGACTTCGGTTCCAGTTCGCATTCCACAATTAGCATGTGGTAGGGTCCCGCCTGGGGACCACTGTGTATTGTGCTTACTTACCTATTTGCAATTGAAGTACTGTATTTGTGTTGATATCTCCGGGTAGGAGATGCACCAATGTGTTAGTGAGTGTTGCGTAATAAATACATATTTCTATATATACACTGTGTGGTTCTTTTTCATTTAACCTATACTACAAGATTAGCTCTGGTAAAACAAGCTGCACAACCCTCCTTTTGGACTAAGCCTGAAGGCTTCTCTCCACAGCTACCACTTGGAGAGCTTTCTGTGGTTGTCTAAGACCACTAAAATCACCATGAGGGATGTCTGGATTAGCGCAAGGTGCTTCACCTAAATAAGTGTGCACCATGTACTAAGCCAGCCTTATGATAGTTTGTTTTCCTTGGAGTTTCTTTCAAAGAAATCCGGTCCTTATTCTCTCAAATGAAGAAACTTTAGCTACAAAAGTCTCTTGGGCTGAGCCTTTTAGATTACTCCAGTTACTTTATGTAAGAAAGGGCCCACAGTTTCTACAATTATGAAGACTCTAACATTGATGAGGAGTTTGGTCCATTTGAGAGTGCAGATGTTAGTTTGTTGTTGGACTTACAATTTGGAAGTGAACTCACCATCTATCCCGAGGTGTCCTTAACCTTTCAATACATGTTGTCATTGAGGTATTTTTTACTCCTGGTGGTGAAAGGGCAGCTGGACCCTTGGACATCCACATTCAAACCACAAATATTATAATCCATAGCCTCACTATAATTCTGGAGTAGTTTGTGCTGCAATCCAAGCCTTCCTTCCTTCACTGCCTCTCTGAATGCTCTGTTCTCGGAACCTAGGTGAAACTCTGGTTATTTTTGCTATTTTATCAACAATGCACACAGGAAGCACAGTCTACACCTGGAGATCTAGATTCCTGAAGGCTCACCCAGCTATTGAGGTTTGAGCTGCACCCACCCTCATAGAGATGATCCTAGATGATTTCACTATATTACCTCCTTATAAGGAGATCAAGAAAGTTGACTTGCAGTATTGTGGTTTTATTTTATTTTCGGGCCCGGAAGCATGGATTTGGGCTCTACTAATGCAACATACCTTATGTTCCATTGCAGCCATGTCTGTTAGAATGTGTAAAGTATCAACATTTATTTGGTGTGATTGTGTGCACAGAGAATTGACTCCAGTTACTTTGAAAGACTTTGAGACATATACGCTTCTCCTAATGACTGGCCTGGAAATTGTTGAGGCAATGCATAGATGCTTTAATAACGGTAGTCATCTGTTATTTAGTGCTTTTTACCAGTTTCTATCTTTCTAGCCCTTGGTAAGAGCAGGTGCTAAGACTACTCAATTTAGTAGTGCTCAGATTTAAGCTCATGAGCTGCAGATTACACTAGGTTTCTTCAGTGGGGATGTACTAGTTTTGCATTGTTGTTTTTTCTTTTAGTTTCAAATATTCACCTGCACAGATTTCTAGACTTGGGTCCCCCCTCTTCAGTAGAAGTTTCTGCATAATAGTCCAAAAAGTGGCGAAAACAAAGGCTGCACCTTTCAGACACTGTAGGATTATTTTTCTCCCTTCCACAGGCTGTAATAAAGTTAACTGGTACTCAACCATGGGGACGCCACCCCTCAATACCTCAATGCAATGTGTCAATATCACAAATTCAGGACCTTGAAAATCAGTGCTGCTGTTGGAATTTGTAACACAGAAGGCACTGTGTTAATTTTCCTCTCACTCAGAAAATTAATATCCTAGCAGACCATGCTGTACATTATTTAACAGGTAAAGTTTGCAACCACTGTAACTGCAGGTTTTTCTGAAATCTTCACCTGGATTGTGATTTGCAAATACATTTTTACCTGGTAAGCAGAATGTGACTACTGCGATACAAAACCTTTTCACATAAAGGAATCCTAATTTATATTTCTAGTGATGTAATCAATTTTGTTCCTCTATGTAATTTAGAGAATTGACATCTCCTTTCTTACTGCACTTTCTCTCATGAGATGCCTATGCTATGTTGGTTTTAGAAACCAAACCAGTAGAAGTAAAATGTAAATCTAAGTACTAACATTCTTGAGGCTAATTCACAAAACGTTTGTTTAATTTGCCTATTCACTGCATACCCACAATTGCCAATATAAAGTGCAATATAGATAATTCCTGTCTTTGAAGGACACTTGCTTGTGTACAGATGAGACCGTTCACATGTTAATGTGGAGAACATGGAGGGTTGCATTACACAGTTAAGTGGGCAGTTAGTTATTATCTTGTCTAAGTGCACATGTCATGCCGTGGTCCTTGCTTGCTGTGTGTCTGTTTTTTCTAGTTGCATGTCATACACAGGAAAGGGCGTCCGACCAAGCACCTTGTGGCTGTGCCTGTCTTATGAGGCGGTTTGATCACCCATATGGTTGAGATCAGGGGGCTAATATCAGGACCGATTGTATCACTGAGTACTTGGCACCTGTTTGCTATTCAGTTATTCACAGAGAGTTATTAATCAAAGAATGTGTGCTTGCAGATCAGCAGCACAGAGGTGTTCCCTCTACAACTCAAGGTGCTCTCTTATGTGTCTTGATCCTGATGGCAAGCTTGGTGTGCACCGTGTGCCCATGAACAGCTTGTGATCAAGTCTGTAAATTAGGGCCCTTATCCAGCATTTGATCTTTTATAGATTCACATAGCATGTGAATATTACACCAAATCATATTGTAAAGATAGGTATAGAGAAAATCGAATTGAGTCCATTTGAATTGCTTTTGCCTAAAGGTATCATGTTACATGTTTTTTTTTAAACAAACGTTTTCCAGCTTGATATTGAAGGTAGATATTCAAATAGTAAGTGAATCTATAATAGATACCAATGCTAGAGCACCTCTATTACAAGTGTGACTTTATATTCTAGTGTTCCAACATGACCAGCATTATTGTTATACAATTTGTTCTCGTTTATTAATTTTATGTTTTATTTGGTGATGTATACAAGATATTTTAAATACTGTACTATAGTTATTTGCTGTTTGTTTGGCACTCCATTGGTATGTTAACAGTGGTGTTATAAGCAGTGGAAGCTTTTGAAGGTTTAAAGTTATGAAAGGCTAGGTGTTGCTCTCATTTTAGTGGACTTTAATGCTGATCGTTTTGCGCATTCTTGTTTTTTTTCAGGCAGGAGATGGACCTTGTTGGAAGAGTTTGTTGCGAATTAAAAGTGCACATAAACTTTTATATGCACTCGAAATCATCGAGTCTCTTGCGAAGCCTAACCGAAGAATCCGTCGAGAGTCTACGGTAATGCAATGCCATTAACAGCAAAAATGTGGTTTTGTATTTTGTTTTAGACTTCTTTGAGTTCAACATAATTCATGGTAACAAGTTTCTTCTTTTGTGCCAATACTTTCTTGTGCTGAATGTTTTCCTCTTTGTTTCTAATAGGGAAGTTACAGTGATTTATATCCAGACTCTGATGATTCCAGTGACGATCAGATAGAAAATAGTAAAAATACCTGGAGCTGCAAGGTTTGCTTTTTATTATTTCATGGAAGAAAGGGAGCTGGATTAATTGAATAGTTGATTATATGTAGGCTTAATAACAGGTGAAATCTTTCTTGACAGCCATCAAGAGTTTCTGGTGACATGATCATGAACTACAAGGCCAAATGTTAAGTAGTTGGCAGATGTCACCAGACCTCAGAGGTAGCATTATTGCATCATAAGAGACAGTAACCATTATGCACATTTGATAATGTGAAAAATGTTTCCTGAGTTGCATTAAAAAAAAAAAAGATTGTCCCCCAGCTACCCAATTTTGTTTTTGAAACAATAAATATAAATGCTTTAGTACACTACTTGATTGCCTGTAACCTGAAGTAAAAATAATTAAATTGCGTTTTTTTATCTGTTAGTTTAGATACTGTGTTGAACTGAATTTGCTTTTGCTATTCAATAGCTTACTTTGCCTTTAGGAGTGTGGGGCTAGCTGATTACAGATGATCTTTAGGATTTGTCTGTCATTCATAGCGAATGACTGGGCTGATCATGACTCGATCACCACTACCGCATAAAAGGTGGCGTGACTGCCTATCCTTCAAAGATCAGTTTTTGTAGAGTAAGATATTGTTCCTGTCTCCCACCTGGTACAATCTAAAGGTGCACCCATACACTTCCGCCTATTCCTTCCTCTGTTGATCATACATAAAGCTCACTGGTGATGAACGATTATTTCTCCCTTCCCCATATATGCCTCACATGGGACTTGGAGCTGAAGGAGAGGTTCTTGTCTTCTCTGCTTTCTTTAGCAGCCATGTGTCTTCTCCTACCAAAGATCCACACCCTGCTTATATTTCAGGAAAATAGAGAAGACATTCAACCAACTCTTAAGTTAAATCATGATAAATGGGGCCACTTTAAGCTGAACCAGGCACACATGTTCAATAACTTTCAGTGGAATAAGTGGGTTCTCTGAAGAAAGCTGTTAACCTTTCATCCCTGTGTCATAGAGTACAAACACATGGCCGTGTACCTTGATTGCATTAGTGGATTCTGTGTATATCTTTGCGTGCAAGTGCAAAGCCACTGAAAATAAATGAGGCTCAATAAAAAATTGTTTTTGGGAGCAAGTTTACTAATAAATGCAGACTAGGGCATAACATCGTATTATGAATGCAGTAGAAATCACTATTCTTGATCTTCTCAATCATACTGCACTTAGGCCTTAACAATGAGTTTGTGCTCCGATTCTTCTTAAACACCTGTTTTTATAACTAATGCACTTGAGAAAACAGAATGGCGTAAGCTACATATGCATGCGTGCTGAGGGTAATATGCTGTTTATTACCATTGTTGAGGGAGAGAAAGGACAACTTGACCAAATTTCAGACTTCACTGCACGAGTCATAGCCCCTTCACACATTCAACAATGGTAAAAAATTGCATATTAAAAACTGTGAATCTTCACAGATACTATATTGCACTCAAAGCAGTGTCATAAAACCTTAATTTGACAGGGAATCTTGAAATATGGGAAATATTTAATGTTTCCCTATCAAATACAAAGTAAAAAGGGAATAAATAATTACCGAATTGCGTGCTAAGGCAAGGATTGCAAATCCTGGTCCCGGCTTTAAGTCGGCGACCCCCGGCAAGGGTTCTTGTAATCATGTTGGACCTCCCACAAGGTTCACAAACTTTGAGGAACGGTTTGCGAACCACTGTGGACTTGTATTGAACCTCTTGTAGTGTTTGCAGATCTGTTAGGCTAGTTTATGCTTGGAGGCTGTGGGCAGTGTGCCATTGGCTGGCCCTGGCATGTTGAATGCACTCTGTGCAGCCAAGCCCCGCTGTGCATGTCTGGAATTTAGCAATCATGTACACCATAACTTGTACAACACATGCAACGCTTTAGACCTGATAATATTTATAACCATAAGTACCAACAAATAGAAAGAACATTATAAGTAAATAACACAAACCTGAGTAAATATTAATTAATTTATAGTCTTCTTTCATAGTGTAAGTTGTAATGAGATATAATTCCATTGGTTACATCAAGGGTGAGTTCATAAGTATTGCGTTTAGTGTGCGAGGTTTGGTTTCCACAACTGTGAGAGAGAGAGAGAGAGAGAGCGAGACAGACAGAGAGACAGAGAGAGAACAAACGCGAGACGTGAAGGCACCAACACTGACGGGTGGCTATAGACATTATTGATGGAAACCATTGGATGAAGCATTGGTACACCAGGAACTGTAGGAATCGTTTATCATAAGATAGTGAGATATTTCTCTGGAATCTATTCTGGCAAGCCCTAAAGAAGCGATTAATCGCGATACATGTGTTAGCTGTTTCAAGCATTATTTGTTGATGAAGATGTATACCCTTGTTTTTGATACCTATGTTATACAAACTGAAGACAAATTGATTCAAGTGTCCGGGAGAAGGACGTGCAATAAAAAAGGCTTCATATGGATATTCAAGATGCAACGGGGCCGACACATGCTCAGAGTTGCCACATGCTTTTATTCCAAAATCAAGCGCTTCCAATTAGATGAATGAAACGCAAGGCAGACGCGTTTCAGCCTGTCTGCTTTCCTCAGTGCCACGTTCCTTCAAGTGAATGTAGTAACACTTGGGGGCTGGTTAAAGTAAAGAATAGTCCGCTCTGATTGGTGTAGTGCGTTGAGCCAGCCTCCCCATAGCGCTGCTTACATCTGGTTCATATCTATATATATCTGGGTGCATGGGTACGAAATAAATTAACTGCACCATACCTGGGTTTGTTGTGTCTTTGTTCGAGGAAAAGAACGATAAAGAGACATTTCATGTATGTATATATATATTTATTTTATTCATATTTACTGGGTAGTTCTAGTTAGGTCGTCAGCTGTTCCATAGGAAAGGCATTTTTTGTGTTGCTGATAACTTTGGCACCATTTGACGAATCTCCTCAAAACTTGCCAAAAAGGTGCTATTATTGACTAGTTTATGCATGGAAAGTTTCAGTGGGGGCCGAGAAATAATGAGTGTCCCAAAATGTAAAATCCCCAGACATTTTCCATAGACTTCTTTAGACAGGGCTACAGCAAAAACTGCTGAAGGTAATTACACCAAATTTGGCAGGAAGCTAGATTTTGAACCTATTTTCATTGGCGTTTAATAACAGTTCAATAAACATGTCTGCAGTGACACACATGTTGCCCATGACCGGGCTCAGAAATAATAAGCAGATAGCTACATGTGATAAATATCAAACATCAGTCATAAGAGTGTGAAAGGTGTCAAACAATGTAAGTAGAAATTTTATTATTCAAGTACTGCATGCTAAGAAGAATATCTAAAGTATATGCAAGTTGGTTACATCATCTGACATATATGTATCCATTCCAGTAAGGGGTGTTAGCTTCACTTGATTATGAATATTTAAAGGAAAGCCTATTGTAAAATTCCAAACTGTGAAAACTTTCAAACCAAGTGCAGCGATTGTACGTGTGTGCGAATCAGGTATGAGCATTGTGAGGCAGGGGAGGGGAGGCCCTCACAGCCAGTTCCCATCACCCAGTTATGATTGCTGTCCCTAAATACCGATGAGGGTGCACAGGGACCGGCAAATAAGCAAGTCGCAATGCTCACTACTAACATTTTAGGCTATGATGGATGTCATGACTGCGGTCCAACCCGTACCACACACGTCCAGGTCTTAATACCCTAGTTGTCAGTCATTATATTTATAACTGTGTCCCCTCTTCCATCATTGCGTCTTCCTGGCTGTCTAGGTTCCCAGACAAGTCTCCCATGGATTATCCCAGGTATCTAGTACCATCCACAATTCTGCCGTAGCCGACAAGAATCCTCCCTAACTAGGGCCCTTCCTTTCACTCCAGGCCATTGTGTTACATCTTTCACCCATGCCCCCACCGAAGGGTCATCCCTGGACTTTGAGGCCATAGCAATTCTCCTTTTGGCCAACACTAGTGCCAGGTCAATAAACCTAGTTCCTACTTTTCTTTTAGGAGGACGTGGAAAAAGTCCCAGCAGGCAGACCCCCACTGAGGTGTCAAGGGCGCGTCCCAGCGTGATTTCCAGGGCCGCCAGGACCGTCTCCCAAAAGGGACCTAGTGCAGTACCTTCCCATGCAGTATGTATAAAATCTGCATAATGGCAGCAACAGCAGTGGCGTGGCTCACTGCTGTAAACTATCTGAAGCCTATGAGGGTCATGTAAGTCATGTGGAGATAGTTAAATTGTGTATATTTTAGTCTTGTGTTCCTCAAGACTTTCTTGGGATAAGCTATGATGTTATTCCAGTCTGAGGCTGGGAGCTCCCGCTTTAAGATCACTCCCGATTTAAGGTCACTCCCCATTTCTGGCGCAATTTTAACAGGGGTCATCACTAAGTGTCTCGCCGTGCCCAAGGTAAGCAGATATTTGTAGTACTACATGTGCCTTCGGTTCCTCAAGGCTCATACCCCAAAGGTCTTTTAACGTGCGGATCATCTGTGAAGAACCTCAGTGGGTCTCCGTGTGGGAGCATCAGCAGTGGCAGCTCCGGTGCATATAAGGGGGACAGCGCTGTCTTGACCATGCAGTGTTTCCAACACCGTAATGCGGTGGGCAATAACAGCGGAGGGTGAGAGATGTCAATCGCCGGGTATAACTATTTTGCCAGTAATGCAGCCATGTGTGTGGAGAATCCTACCAATCCCATCTCCGCCCGTCCAGCCACTGAGTAATCCATTGGATCTGCAAGGCCTAAAATTAAAGTTCGAAATTTGGCACTCCCAAACCCCCTCTTCTGTTGGGCAATGTAAAGTCATTGCTAATGACACCGTCTGGCGGCACTTGTCCCATATTAACTCTCGCAACAGGGTGTCTTAGTGAGAAAACCAGTACGAGGGCACTACCACCGGGAGATTGACAAAAAAATATAGGAGACGAGGTAGCATAACCATTTTAGACAGTGAGATGCGAGACCTAATCGGCAGCTGAAAAGAGCACCAAAAGGTGACACACTATCTAAGAGATTTAAGTGCTTTACCGAGGTAACCATCCTGCAGGAAGCAATATTTGAATGTTTTCTGGGCCCAGTTGAGATCCGCAGGAAGCTCCTGTGGACGAGGTGTGCCCGGATGCACAGGGGACAAGTAGGTCTTGATCTAATTGACCTTCAGGCCCGAAACGTCGCTTAGAAGCCCAAGTGCTTTAGGAGAGCCTACAGCGGCATCCTCCAGGTATATTAACAGGTCATCGCCATACAGGGTGCTAATGTGCTCCCTGACCCAAACGTCCAGTCCCAGACCACTTCTTCACCACCAAAACAGTTCCGTTAAAGGTTAAACACAAACAAGAGCAGGGACCACGGGCATCCTTGTCTGGTACCACGAAATATCTCATATTGCGAACATACTGTTCTCTATTACTGCCAAAGAGAACACTGCTTTGGACCCTGGGGCACTGCTAATGAATATATCATATGTTACTCACTCATATTCTAAAATAGTCACATATAAAAATCTTTAACAATACTTTCAAAAACAATTTTCAATTTGTAATCATGTAGACCACTGTCATGGTTTATTCATCTCTTCACTTTGTGAAGTTAATCACCATCTTATTTCAGATCAGTGATATCAATAATACATGCATATATAATGTAGGAAGCTGGCCCTTTGGTTTTGCTCTGTATATACTATATCAATGTGAGGTATAGTGTGCACAGAGTCCAGTGAAACCCCAAAGGTAGGCAGAGGAAAAAATAGATTGCACGGTACTCTTTATTTGTGGTAGTGTGGTCGCTCAGTAAGGCTGCATCAGAGGGTAGTGTTAAGCATTTGTTGTACACATTCAATCAGCAGATGATATCACACACTCAAAGACTGAACTTCAGACCAATTGGTTTTGTGTAAAAATATTCTTTTAGTTATTTTATTTTCTAGAACCAAGCAAGCCTGGCACAGGTAAGCAGCAAATAATTTACAGTAGTAATGCAGTTTGTAAACAGTTTGAATTGCAATTGTATATGCACTTTGATTTGATTACAGTAGAACTACTAGTAATGCAATGCTTTTGAAAAGCTGTATATATACTTTGTGTTGGCTTTTTAGTAGAATGTCAATTAGATTACTTTTCTTACACTGTGCAGTGTACCTGGATACTGCACTGGGACATTTCCTGTAAACAGTTAAGTAAAAGCATTTTTTTTTATATAGTTAGTTTTAAAGGGTTTCAGAGATTTTCCAACTCCACGCTTGGAAACTTTTCACAGAAAAACAGTCAGTGTTATCCTATGGAGGACAATAGGGTTATCAGTTCAAAGGTAAGTATTCGGTTGTGGGAGTTGGTATTCTGGGGGTAGACTCAAAGGGTCCTCCATGGTCAAGGATGCACTCTTGTTACACCCTGAGCAGCACTAGGGCGGCCGGGTGCAGAGTGCTGATGCCCAGTGTAATCCAATGGGGGATAGAGGGCCTCCGGTTGGTGGCTGCTGACGAGCAGGCCACTGGGTTGTGGGAGCAAAGCTCCTGGACTTAAGCTACGGGCAAATGGGGGTTCAAGCCAGCACAAAAGGTGCACCCACAGAGTGCTGTTTAGGCGTTGGGCGCCCTGTAGCTTTCAATGGGGAGTCTCCGGTTTGCAAACACACTGGAGGCTCGGGACGAAGGTCTTCTGGGTGCAACCACCCCTAGGAGAGTTAAGTTGGGATGCTGGGGGTTGGTTAGGCACCGTCAGTTGGGCCACCCAAGGCCGTGGGCCGTCGGGGGCAGGGAGGCGTTTTAGCGTCGGATCTTCTTACCAGTTCCTGATCGCGGTTGAGGGGACCTTCCGGTTTGAGTCTGCAGACGTCTGCTGAAGGCTTGAGGCAGGTCAGGGATCACTGGATTTCTGGTCAGGATTGCCAGGGAGACCTCCTCATGGTGTTGGGCCACTCGAACTCTGGTAGGGGGCATTGGGTGCAGAGTGGAGCAGAATCGCGGATCTTGCCGGAGCTGGAGTCTTCTTGGTGAACAAATCCGGTGTTCACGGGAGACAGTCTTTGGTTTGGAAGGCAGGGCAGGTCCCCTGGGATCTTGAGGTTGCTGGCTTCAGGACACATGGAAGTTTCGCTCCTGCAGGTTCGAGGTGGAAACAGGTTTGGTAAGGCTGGGGCCAGGTCAGTAGGCGTCCTCCTCTTGTTAGCTTCGACACAGCTGTTCGGTCCTTCTTCTTCTTTTCTTCTTCTGGTCTCTTGTCTGAGGAAGCAAGGTTCAGGGGTGCCCTTAATACTAGATTTAGGGGCGTTACAGGTAGGTAAAAGGTTGAGACCAATGAGTCCCTTCTCTGGGGTGGGTAAACCCCCTATTATGCCACCCTCCAGTGGGAGGGGGGCATATGCCTCACCCTCGTTGGCTGGGTCCCCTATCTGCAAGATGGTGGGGACTGAGAGTTGTGCTTCACCTTGCCTCCCCACCTGAAGGGTGGAGTTGGCAGAGGTGGGCACACCTCGCTTCCTCACTTGTTTTTCCCAACGGTTCTCCCACCCAAAGTGGGGGTCAGAACCAGTGGGGACCTGTTGCTGAAAGCAGCAAGGGGCCTGCAGAAGCTCACAAAGGCAGCAAGCCTTTGAAGCTCCCCCTTTGTGGACCCTGCCCATCCTGGGGGAGGAGGATTACCACCTCGTCCCAGGATGTGCATTGTTTCAGGCCCCCGAGAGGAGCAGGCTCTTGACCCAGGGGTCCAGAAACATGTCTAGTGGTGGCAGCTGAAAGCAGCCACTCAGCCTGGATACTAGTGGTAGGTCGTTTTTCAGGGGGCAACTCTAAGATGCCCTCTGAATGCATTTTTCATTAAATCCCACACTGGCATCAGTGTGGGTTTAATGTGCTGAGAAGTTTGATACCAAACTTCTCAGTTTTCATTGTAGCCATTATGGTGCTGTGGAGTTCGTAATGACTACCTCCCAGCACCATATACTCTTAATGGCGGCACTGCACTTACAATGTCTAAGAATGGACTTAGGCACTGTAGGAGTACAGGGCTCGTGCACCTGTACCCTCGCCACTGGTATAATGCACCCAGCTAGAGGGGTGACTGATCTATGCCAGGGCTGTGGGTTGTAGGCATGGCACCTTCCCTTTATCTTAAGTAACCCAGGGGGATGGGCTACCCATGGCTTAACAAGGCTTGGGGTGGTGGGTCTCATGCCCCCCTCCTTTCATTTAAAAGAGGCACTGAGGGAGGGGATCCCCACGGCCTTAAATGTGTTGTGGAGAGGACCACGCAGCCCCCCTTCCCTTTATTAAAAAAAAAATAAAAGGCCTTGAGGAATAGGGTCCCCAGAGCCTAAAGAGACTCTGGGAGAGGGGCCCCTCCCCCTTTTTTGTAATTTATGTCCCCTGGGGAGGTATCTGCGGGGCCTTTAATGCTCCCCTTTAATAAGGCTCAGGGAAGGGAGCCACTTTGCCCCACATCCCCTCAAGAATGCTTAGGGCCCTGGTGTCCACAGGGCCTAATGATGCCGTTCAGAGCAGCACACTGAGAACAGATGCTTGTCTATCAAAGGATCACAGCAATTTGGTCGCTTTTGAGTTCACAGGGATTGTACTCGAAAATAATACGGTGACATCCCTGAACATAAAATCTGTATTTTTAAGCGATCGACTGAGAGAGACCACTGCGGTTACTTTCCACTTATGGAAGCCAGTGATTGAGCAACTTTGACCCCTTGGGGACATTAAACGGTTGCCCCTAACATGTAATATTGTTATGAAGAACATCCACTTGCAGAGGTCTAAACTAACCCTCTACGCTAAAGTCTGGTCGAAACGTCAACCCCATCGAATGTTTGGCCTGGATTTCAATGTATTACTCCTCCTTTGATTAGGATCCCTATCCTCCAATATGGACACTGAAGAAGAAAGTGTCTTGTGAACAGGCTACTACACACTATCTATTATCTCAAGGGTATACCAGCCAGTGCCCATGTGAAAGATGACAACAATTGTTCCCTCCATATTTTCTCCAGTTTTTTCTCTCGATTATTCACTCAGCACATGAGCACTCCTCTATGCACCCCTTCTGGGCAACCGTCAATTGAATTGTTGTTTGTATTTACATATATCATTGATTTATTATTCAAAAAGCAAAGATAAAGGTGATTTCTTCCCCCATAAAAAGTGTATTGTTTTCCTCTCTGGGATATATCAAAATACATATTTATTCCTTTCTCTCTCTCGTATAAGAATTCATTTGTTTAAATTGCTTTACAACAGACCCAATACGTTTCGGTCCATGACATTTGTTGATAATTAGGAAGGGCCATTAGGACCATATGTATTTACTTGAGCTTTTATTGAGTGTAATCTTGGCCTCGGAGATAATTTAGTGCACTCATCAGTGAGCTAAAACATAGGACATAAAAATGGAACTGTGGCAAATATATCAGTGTATGACTTTGAGAAACATTCCTCAGGTGAGTAGGAGTGTAAAACATTAGCACTCATCATTGAGGAACTGGACTATTCTCAGTATCTGCTCACACTGGGAGTGACAGGGAATGGGAGGATGCAGACATATATGGAGAACATTGCTAATTCCGACGTCCGCTTTATGCTTGTCATGGGAATTAATGCTAAGTTAGGTATCGAAGAGAAACCAAACAAAATATGAGAAGAGATGCGAAGAGGTAAAGGGCAGTACAGCGTTAGTGGAGTGTATGGTGGTGATAAACACTGAGATTGAGATGTAATGACTAGACCAAGGATGTCCATGTTAGGTCCATGGGGACCAGATCCATACAAACGTTTGAGGATATCTACATGAGTTGCATATATTATCTACTGGCGGTCGCCAGTAGATAGTTATAGTTAGGACCGTGTTTCCATAGGAAATCTGAAAATTCTATTTTGGATAACTTTGGCGCCGTTTGACGAATCCTCGGGAATTTTTCAAAATAGGTGGGGCGCTCCGCTCCGCTCCTACCCTGAAAGTCTCGGGGTGATTAGTCCAGCGGGGGCTGAGAAAAAAGGGGGGTCCCAAAACGCGTTTTCCCCATGCATTTTTCCATAGGGACCTTTAGTCCAAGGTACAGCCCGAACGGCTGAACAGAATTACTTGAAATTTGGCAGAGAGGTAGTCCTCAGGTCAGGGATGTGCCTTTTGAATATCTGGAGTCAATCTGTTCAGTAGTTCCAGAGAAAATTTCAGTTAAAAGTACATATATATCTATAAGCACGCACAGTGCTCGCACAGTGCGCGCACGGTGACGTGCACGAGCGCAATTCTGATTGGTTGTTAGATGTCAGTAAACATTCGAATCGGTCGAAATCAGGAAGTGTCGGCCGCCATTTTGTCTCTCGCAGTCTGAGGCAGTGAAAAACAAAGGTGGAGAACGTGAAAAGGGGGCAGGGTGGACAGTTCCTGACCCCCTAGCCTTTGTCAGCGGGTCACTGAAGGACCCCCAAGGGTGAAAAAAACATTTATTTTTTTGACGAAAAAGCGCGGGGTGCGCGCACGGCACGCACAACGCATCGTGGTCGCTCGGGGAAAAACCTGAAAAAAAATATATATTAATAAATACATAACTTAGCATTTTAAAAACCGTACAAATTCACTTAAAAAACCATAGGTTTCACACACGTTATAGTTAGGAATTAGCATTTAAAAAACCTTGCAAATTCACTTAAAAAACCATAGGTTTCACACATTTTATAGTTAGCTGGACATTTCCCTCGTAAAAAACCAATGAAATTCCCCCGTTCTAGTTAGTGCAGGCAACTATAACTCACGCGACCGCAATCCTCTGCTGATGATGTCAGATATTACATCACTGTATTTAGACACCTATTTACCCATGTCTTCTTCCATTAATCTTTAGCTATACATATATTACAAATATTTGTTTTTTAGAAAGACACATATGTAATAAGTGATGTAATATCTGACGTCATCAGCAGAGGATTGCGGTCGCGTGAGTTATAGTTGCCTGCACTAACTATAACGGGGGAATTTCATTGGTTTTTTTCGAGGGAAATGTCCAGCTAACTATAACATGTGTGAAACCTATGGTTTTTTAAGTGAATTTGCTAGGTTTTTTAAATGCTAATTCCTAACTATAACGTGTGTGAAACCTATGGTTTTTTAAGTGAATATATATATATTCTCCTTCGTTTCCCCACTGGGCTTCCTCGCGCACTCACGGAATGGATACAGCGTTGTCACCAAATGTTTCGTTAAGTTTCTTTATTTACAGCATGCCAGTTTACAAACTCTACGCGTTTCAGTCTCAGCAGAGACCTTGTTCACGAGACTAGCAATAACTCAAACTTTTTTTTGTGTTTTTAAACTCTCGTCTAAACTAAAAGTGACATCACTTCCTTAAGGGTGCAGCAAGGCATTCTGGTAATTGTAGTAAACACATTTTTTTTAACAGTTGCTCAAACATTTGTGTGCAATTATATGTCCACATTTTGGCAGTCGACTCCGACATTGCTCATAGGACACCAATTATTCATACTCTATTAATTGCAAGCATAATTCTCAATCGCAAATGCGATGCCAATTGTTCATTCACAACCATATTGTACCATACGCCAATGGGCTAATGTTATAATTGCTTGAACTACAGCTCATTCATTAATGCGAATGTCCGTATGTGCCTCGCATAAATAAAACAGAATTGATTGAAGCCCTCCAGTGGGCCTTCATCCATCGTACGCCTCCTGATTGCTCAATATTCTTATTCATTAATATCTATGAAATGCTTCATATACTTGGAAGAAAAAATCTTTATACACAATTATGCTGCTCCCAAAAATCACCCATACCTATCCTAATCAAATTTAAACACATTAAAACACCTAACTTAAAGTGCGGAAGGTCAATATTAATGTCCCTATTTTTCTAGACATCGACTGGTATCTTGTCGTCTGTGAGCAGTTCACAAATGATAGTGTAGTTCTTCGTCTTGATTTAATCCATCTGGAGTTAGAGTTCTAAAGTTCAAGATGTGTTTCGATTCTTTCTGCCTGAAAACTTTTTCTCGATCTCCTCTTCTCGGGTGTATTCCCACGGCTTCTATGGCATAGAATTTTAGATCTTTCCATTTTCCCTTGTGCTCTTTTTCCATGTGTTTGGCCACGGCAGTGCTTCTGTCTGTGTTAATTGTGGCCCGTACATGTTCCAAAATGCGTTTCTTTAGTTCGCACTTTGTGCTCCCCACGTATTTCAGTGAACAGGGGCATTCGATGATATAGATAACAAATTGACTTTTGCAGTTAATCAGCTGCTGAATCTTCCACATGCGGTTATTGGCCATCAGTACTTCCTTGGTTTTCTGGGCAATTGTGCAGACTTTGCAACACGTGCATTTAAAAAAACCTTTAGGTTTAAGCCAAGTATCTGGTTTCTTTTGATTTTTGAAATGGCTGTGAACCAATTGATCCCTTAGATTTTTTGCCCGTCTGTACGTAATGTTCGGGTGATAACCCACTATTGTGGCTGTAGTTGAATCCAGACGTAAGATGTGCCAGTTCCTACGCAATATTTTCATCAATTGCTGATTTTCCGTGGAGTGAGTTGTTATGAACCTTATTTTGTGTTCCTCATTCGTTTCCATTTGTTTTTCTTTTAACAGATCAATTCTGTTAATGGCCGCTGTTCGTTGTAGAGAAGTCTGGATAGTTTTGGAGCTATAATTTTTTTTTTTTGACTCTGGTTAATGCTTGGTTATGATGTTTCAACCATTCCTCTTCTTTCGAGCATATTCTTTTAATCCTGAGAAATTCCCCATAGGAAATGTTTCTTATCAAACTTTTTGGGTGAAAACTTTCAGCATGTAAGACTGCATTTGTCGCGCTGTCCTTGCGGTGTAAGGTTGTGTGCACTGTGTTATCCATAATGTAGATTTCAGTGTCCAAAAACACCACTCTTTGATCACTTATGTTGTATGTGAATTTTAGATTGAAATCAGAATTATTCAATACCTCAAAATACTCAGCAAATTCTTGTTTGGTTCCTTCCCAAATTATCAACAAGTCGTCTATATCAGTGGTTCCCAAACTTTTGACTCCTGAGGACCCCCATTGAGTCACCACTGGAAGCCGGGGACCCCCAAGCAATTTGTCGGATTTAAATTTCAAACATTTAAACAGTAATACGAAAAAAATAAACACATGTGTGCACACAAAACAAATTCTCAAATTACTAAAGATTTTAGGAGCATACTTTCAAGTCCCTATCGCCATGGGAATGTCACTTTTTGCGATGTTCCTGTGGCGATAGGGGCTTCGCCTTATTTACAAGGCAGCGTTAAGCCACTTATTGTGGCTTAACGCTGCCTTGTAAATACCATTGTAGGATGTCAGAGCACTTTACATCACACACATATAGAGATAATGAATCATACGTGTAAATCAGTGTATAGAAAATTTTACATAAGGCAAAGGGGACTACAAGGTGTAGGATTCACATGCCATTCATACTAGTAGGCATTTTTAAAGAGTGCTTGGTCTGGAGAAGCACAAACTCAGGATTCAGAACATATCACAGTGGTTAGCATTGACTTTAACAAGAAAAATGTATTTCCACCCTAATAAACCTTTTTAGCAGCATCAGGATAACGATAGACTGGTAATAAACATATGTTACTAACTTTTACCATGCAGTTTGCAAGCAGCTCTTTGATGACAGTTTATAGGACACTGTGCTAGATTACGATTGTCCCTTATGAATTGCACAGTGACAAAAGAATATCTGTGACAAAATCAGTAACCCACTGACCTATGCACATAAATTACTGTTTTTTAAAATGCATTGTACACGTTCTTTGCAGTAGGTAAATTAACCCTTTGTGTCACATTAGATAAGTCAAATCTGCCACTGGAGAAAAGTCTCATCTCTCTCCGGCAGGTACATTAATCACTGGCATTTTCTTGACACTTTTATAGTTGCTGGAATACTGCTAATTTTACAATGAACGTTGCAGTGCTTTTAAAACTGCTGCCTGTGGACCCCTGGGAATGTGCCACGGACCCCTGGGGGTCCTCGGACCCCAGTTTGGGAAACACTGGTCTATATATCTACACCAAGCTATGGTCTTATTGACATGAACATCATTTTCATTTCTCCATGCCCAAGTCTTTTCCCTTAGACCCATGCTGTGTGTGTGTGTGTGTGTGTATATGTATGTATGTATGTATATATATATATATATATATATATATATATATATATATATATATATATATATATGCACTCAAACACCTCTCAGCACCTCCTTTGTGGCGAACTGACAGAAACGGACCACCAGGACAAGTTAGTGGCAAATTATCTTCTTTTTATTTTCAAATCCTCATTTCATGACGCGTTTCGGGCATCAAGTGCCCTTGATCACATCTATATATATATATATATATTCCTTCTTATCAGAAGGCTGGGGAGACAGTTTATTGCTACTTAAAGCCTGAATTCTCTAGGGATCTATGAGCTGATGAGGGATTCCTTATCCCCAGAAATGGTGAGTATGTCAGGCAGATAATAAAGAGTCATTTAAATATTTTGGCTAACAGATTTGCATTTTTGAAAGGACATCTACTGTCAAGGGGAAATTATAAGGATGATGTGTTGTAAATGCCACTTGCCAGAGACCAAGCAACGTATTTCGTGGAGGGCTTCATGCCCTGCATTGGCTGTGCAAACCTAGTGGATCAAGTTTACACCTGTGATCTGTTTCATGCGATAGAGAATTTGTGGGAAAAAAATATTTATCTATGAAAATTAAGATTACTAAAATAGTGATTCTTTAGGTGGCATAGTGAGTTGCTAATCAGTTTAATGTAAGGGTTGTTATAACCAACACACACACAAGTTAAAACCCATGGGTCTGTGTGTTTACCTTGTTTTTTGTAACCTTATGGTACAAGTCAATCTCTAGATATAACAGTAGCTAAGAAACCATTTTCATTTTTAACATTTTCCTTTTTTCGTTATCTTGCCATTGTATGCCAATAGGGGGGTGACCTAGGGTGTTTGTTTTGTAAATGGAAACATCTGGAGCTTTTTAACTCACCACAATCTTTTTAGGGGAACTGATAAAAAGATTCAATAGCCTCGAGTTATTCAGTGTTGCTTTTCTAGTCCATCAAACTTTCGTTTTGAAACTTGTTAAAAAGTGAATGGCAGTCTCTTTAAACAACAAACATGAATGACTGTTCTTACTTATCTGAGCTGAATTTGTAAATTAAGAGCAATGTAGCAAAGAAAGCTATGCTTAATGAGTGTTTATTGCAGATGGTTATTGTTTTTGTCCAAAGCGTTTGTGGATGACACATTTACAGTCTTTCTTTGTCCTATAGTTGCATGTTTAATAGGTAGACTCCGGTTTCAGTTTTTTGTATTAAATCTTAATGTCAATTTTTCTACAGTTTGTTGCTGCAGGAGGTCTTCAACTGTTAATAGAAATTTTCAATTCTGGAATTTTAGAACCAAAAGAACATGAACCTTGGACTGTGGTAAGTGCAAATTGACAGTAATTTAAATTTGTTGTTTTAATGAACATTTTCATAGGTAGATTTTTCTATTTTTTTTAAATAGCTGCTAAAGTAATGCAACAAAAATGTAATCTCCTTTAGTTTGAGACGAATATGTATGTATTTTCCTTCAGCTAATTTTATATTTTACTCTTTGTAATTGAATCTGTTAATGATTAATTGTTGCGTCCATATGTTTACCATTCGTTTACTGACTTACCATCCTGGAAAGCAAGTAAATAGCCTAAAGTGACGCTTCATGTGTTTTTTACCCAAAACAAGTTCTTAGAACCTAGCTTGATATTAGTTTGATTAGACATATTGTTTGAGTGCATCCCTTATGGCCCACTGATTCTAGATTTAGTTTTCCTAGAGGTTGGTGTGCCAATTATCAACTGTGGTACTGAACATTAGTTACATTAGTACTCCAGTAGTGAACCAGTGAGTGCATCAGTGTCTGGTGCACTTGATCTTTCACGGATTCAGATGCTTGAAGTATTTTCACTCATCAATCTGCAAATCCTCATTACAGAACGTTGAACAACAGTGTTAGTAAACACTCCTTGAAATATATTGCACTATGTGCAGCAAGTCCTTTACATTATATGAAAGCGGCTGCAACTACACTCTGAAGCTGCAGATGCCCTCACAGATACTAAATGCAAATATTAAGTTGTATGTTTACTGTCAGCAGCTGCATATCCTTGCAGACGTTACATAGAGAAAAAAATCTGTACTTACACTTTCAGCAAATAGATGTCAAAAAGTGCAGGTGTGTGGCACGTCAGTCAAGTCTTAAGTTATGTCACTGGTGATAGTGTCACAGGTGACATTACATAATGCATTGTCACGTAGTCACCAAATCCATGCCCTATATTTGGGCTCGTTATCTAAGCTTTACCTTTTTAATTTACTGATTGAACTGTCCAACACTGGATTTAAGCCATAAAATGACTGTAGGCACCAAGCTCCTGACCCTCAACACAGATGCATGTGCTGTTTGTTTCTGACCACAACTCCATGGGCTCTTAGCCCTGTGAGACCATGCACTGTAAAGCTATATAAGAAACAAAGTCTAATGTTTTTCTCACATTTGCCCATGAGGAAACCAAGGAAACCTCCTTCATGTCTTGTTCACCTTCCTAACCAAAGCAGGCATGAAGTTAATCACGATGCTAGACAGGAAAGAAGCACAACAGCTAACTGAACTCACTGATAAGGTACAAGAAGAGCAGGAAGATGTTGTCTAACTCGAAGTAATCCTCTTTGCCCATCCTCCATTAAGGTTTTCATATGGACTGGCACCGTAGGTGGGAATGTCTCAGGTGTTACACAGTCATTCATCTTCTTTGTCTCCCTGCTAAACTTAAAGTAAACCTAAGTACTCAGACACTGGATGATGATGTTGAGGTACTTTAGAGGTTCAGGGCCATGGCATTCCACTTTACACTATATTCTGATGTTGCCTGCCTTCTTCTACTGAAAATACTTATAGCTCCTACGGTGCTGGAGGCTTTGGCTCCAACAAACTCAATGCTATCCAGGGGGCAAGTACCTAAGTGATGCTTGAAGCTCTTAAAAAGTCAGTCCCACTCTCTTTCATGGAGAAACAATTGCCAAGAAAGGCTTACATGAGTTACTTTCAGTATGCTCTTCTCTTTTTGAACTTATCTAAGAAGAGGCTGCTAAACAAGCATTCAGTAACTGTCCGGATAGTGAATTACAAGATGAGCAGGAGTACTTTCTTTTCCATTAAATACAAAATGATTGTCCATGTTTACAGCTACATAGTGATGGATGATTGACTGTATGAGGTGTAATTTGTATGGCACCCTGTGGACTGATTTCATTATTTGCTACAGTTTTATGGAATGCTGCCGCAGGTTTGGACAGGCATGTTATATCCACAGCCTAATTCGCATAGGGTAACTAAACGCTTGGAGCTCACTGAAATTCACCTGAACCTATTTCGCTGTTCTGTGAGGCAATTTTAGAGAAACACTACCACAATATTCTCATGGTACAACCTAACCACAAAAGCATGATCTTCTAGGCCACTTTTTTCAAGTCAAGAACCTGACCGTGAATGTGAATCAAAGTTGTTTTTCATATTGGGTTAGAAAATTTCACTTCATCCAGAAATGTGGAATGAGCCACAAAACCTCTGCCAACCTTTTGCTACAAACTTTCAGCAAACTGACTTTCTTTAGGCCGGAATGTTCAAAGCACATACTTCTAACATGAGTGGATATTGTAGATGCAGTATTACTCCCAAAGCGTGTTGTTCATACTTAGTAGATTCCTTTAGGTGCCTTCTGAAGGTTTCACCCAGGACATACGGAGTAAATTACTTGTGCCCTTTGATGGTGATTGAAGGATGACGTCTCTTTGAGGACAAAGTTGGTAAATGAATTGCTTTAAAGTTCCAACCAAAGCAGATCCACTGCTACGACTTTAGGACTTTGGTCTTTGAAATTATGTGTGCACCAATTTGGACAGTTCCAACCTGTCCAAAAAGGTCAATAGCTGTGCCAAAGTCTGCCTCTGTAGTCACAGCACTACACCCTTGCCGTGTTTGTAGTAACCTGGCTCTGTATATACTATACCAAAATGAGGTATAGTGTGCACAGAGTCCAGTGAAACCCTAAAGGTAGGCAGAGATAAAAGTAGATAGCACCTTACTCTCTATTTGTGGTAGTATGGGCGAGCAGTAAGGCTGTATCAGAGGTCAGTGTTAAGCATTTGTTGTACACACTCAATCAGAAAATGATGTCACACACTCCGAGACAGAACTAAGACCAATTTTGTTTGTATAACAATATTGTTTAGTTCTTTTATTTCTAGATTCAAGCCAAGCCTGGCACAGGTAAGTTAAATAAATGCTTTGCAATATATTATGCAGTGTTTACAAGTGAATGCAAGTTCAAATGCAGTTGTTTGAAATACGGGTAAGACAAGGTATTGAAATTACTGTACAGATTACTTTTTAGTTACTTTTTAGATTACTTTTTCTACGCAGTGTGATATGCCTAGATATCACACTGGGACATTTTGTAGAGAAAAGGTAAGTAAAATCAGTTTTGCACGATTGTTATTTTTCAGGTTTCCATACAAATCATCTACCCACTTTGAACATTTTTCAGTGTAAAGCAGTCAATAGGTTCCCATGGAGAGAAATGAAGTTAACGGTTACCAGGTAAATAATCGGTCTTTGGGGTTCAGCTTCTGGGGTTAGAACAAGGGTTCCCCCAAGGTCAAGTATGCACTCTTGTTACAACCTCAGCAGCACCAGGGCGGCTGGGTGCAGAGTGCTGAGGCCCAATGTTATCCAATGGAGGATAGGGGGCCTCTGGTTGGTGGTTGCTTACGAGCAGGCCACTGGGTTGTGGGAGCAAAGCTCCTGGTGTTGGGCCCAGGGCAAAGGGGGATCTGTTTTCGCACACAAAGTGCACCCGTAGCGCCGGAGGGGCAGCAGGGTGCAGAGTGCTGTTTTGGAGTCGGTGCCCTGCTGGTTTCAATGGGGATTCTTCGGTTTCAATAAAGACTGCAGGCTCGGGGATGGCGATCTACTCGAGGTGACCACCGGTTGGAGAGGTAAGTTGGGATGTCTGGGGATGCTTGGACATAGTCGGTTGGGCCACCCAAGGCCATGGCGCTTCGGGTGCAGGGGTGTCTTTAGGCATCAGGTTTCTCTTACCAGCACCAGTCGTGGTCGGGGAGGGATCCTCCAGAAAGAGGCTGCAGGCTTCACTGGGAGATTCGAGGCAGGTGAGAGATCACCAGATCTCTGGTCAGAATCGCCGGGGAGCCCTCCTTGTGGTGTTGGGCCACTTGAACTCGGGCAATGGGTGACAGGTGCTGAGTGGTGCAGACTCACAGATTTTCCCAGAGCTGGAGTCTCTGGGTGAAAATATCCGGTGTTCATGAGAGACAAAGTCTTTTCTTTGGAAGGCAGGGCAGGTCCTCGGGGTTCTTGAGGCTGCTAGCTGCAGGACACACCGGAGTTTCACTTCTGCAGGTTTGAGGTGGGGACAGGCCGGTAGGGCTGGGGCCAAGTCAGTGGCCGTCCTCCTCCTCTTAGCTTCGGCACAGCTGTTCGATCATTCTTCTTCTCTTCTTCTTGGTTGTTGCTTGTCCGAGGAGGCAAGATTCAAGGGTGCCCCTAAATACTAGATTTAGAGGTGTTACAAGTAAATAAAAGGTTAGGTCCAATGGGTTCCTCCCTTCCGGTAGGTACACCCCCTATTATGCCACCCTCCAGTGGGAGGGGGGCATATGCCTCACTCTAGTTGGCTGGGTACCCCCAATCTGCAAGATGGTGGGGACTGAAAGTTGTGCTTCACCTCGCCTCCCCCAGCTGAGGGTTGGGCTTGGCAAAGGTGGGAACACCTCCCTTCCTCACTTGGTTTTCCAGCCGGTTCTCCTGCCCAAAAGGGGGGATCAGAACCGGTGGAGACCAGTTGCTGGAAGCAGCAAAAGGCCTGTGGAAGCTCACAAAGGCGGCAAGCCTTTGAAGCTTCCCATTCGTGAACCCTGCCCATTGTTTCAGGACCCCAAGAGCAGCTGGCTCTTGACCCAGGGGTCCAGAAACAATACTGAACTTTAGTAAACTACAGATTTTGATGTGCGACTGTCAAAACCATCACTACCAATCCAGAATTTTGTAGGGTCCAGAAACATGTCTGGTAGTGGCAGCTGAAAGCAGCCACTCAGTCTGGACACTAGTGGTAGGTTAGTTTTCAGGGGGCAACTCTAAGATGCCCTCTGAATGCATGCCAGTGTGGGTTTAATGTGCTGATAAGTTTGATACCAAACTTCTCAGTTTTCAGTGTAGCCATTATGGTGCTGTGGAGTTCGTAATGACAAACTCCCAGCACCATATACTCTTAATGACATTATTGCACTTACAATGTCTAAGAATTGGCTTAGACATTGTAGGGGTACAGGGCTCATGCACTTGTACCCTCACCACTGGTATAGTGCACCCATCTAGAGGGGTGGCTGATCTATGCCAGGGCAGTGGGTTGTAGGCATGGCACACAGAGAGTGCCCTGGGCATCTGTAACCATTTACCAGGGACTAACCTGTGGCCAGAGAGTGCCAATTGGGTGTGGTCTTCAATGCAGTTTTAGGGTAAGAACATAGGCCCTGGGTACCTGATTGGCAGAAGCCCAGGGGGCAACCATGCAGAAAGAGGGCACTTTCTCACAGTGTATAGCCATTGACCAATATTTCAGAGCTGCTGTAACCTGCTTTCATGATGGACCACTTTATAGGGTCATCATTCTCTTCTCATTCCTCACTGGTGAGTGACAGTGGCAAGCTTTTCCAAGAGTTGAGGGGTATATGCTTGCGGTAATGGCCCTTCATATCTTATGATCGGAGTAGTCCTTTCAGTTTTTTTTTCACCTGTTCCCCAGGACCTACATCACTCTTAGCACATTTGGAAATTCAGCTATAAGAAGTGTTCTCTGTTTTATCAAAATAAGCTCTAGAGTGTGTTCTACACAAACATTGTAGATAGATGAGGTATGCAGGGTGCTTCCTAGTGTCTTAAATGGGATGAACATACATCTATGCCATGTTGCTCTTAAAGTTTCCGAAGAAAGAAACATTTCAAGATTGATAGTTTACCTTTAATTCTGCCATGTCTGCGTATGAAATACTACCTCTTTTCCAATCCCAGCCAAATGTTGGTCTTTGTTAATTTCAGGGTACGCCAATAGTTATTTCTATGTTGCCCTGGAGATCTTCAGACCTGCTGTCCACTTTGTGGTTTACTGCCTTTGAGTCTTTCTTCAGAAAGGAATTCTATGAAATTAGTTGTTTATTAGAAGAACATAGAAACTTACCTTAATCAGTACTTTTTCTAATATGTTCTTCTTGCTAATTACTCAGTACTTTGCTTCCGTGGTTTCTTCTGACCATTGGGAAGAGGATGAGTATATTCGTAAGGTTTTCCAGTGAGGTTTGTCTTCTCCCTTGGCTGTTTTGGAATAAGGAGTGAAGTTGGAATACATGACTTGCGCAATAGTACATTTTTGCAGCCGCAAACTCACTTGTAAGGTGACCTCACTGAAGCTCAATTGAGATATCGCTCTTTCCCCTGAACTGACATTTCAGTAAATACAATTGTTGTACCAAGGAGTAATTGGCAAATTGGGTAAGTATCCATCACATAAAGTTTTAGGTAAGGTAGGCGACTATCTTAATATTGGTGAATTGTATCATAAACACATATTGTTAAAAAATATAATTGTACTGAAGACTTGAGAAAACTTTTCTTTTTCTTTTACTTTGTGTTGTCAAAGTGTGTTATTTTAGCAACAAAAATATATATATACCAACCTGAGATGTTTATCTTATAAGTTCTGGGTTATTTCTGAGCTTATTCTGGATTGGAATGACTGGATCAAAAAAGATAACTTGTTATAATGTTTGAGTTAAATCCTACCTTTTGGAAAGAATTTGCATTTTATTGTATGTTTTTATATCCATAAATCCAATATGCTTTTACACAGCCTTTTTTAAATTTGTGGAAATCTCCTCTTCTCCTTAGTGGCAGCTGGACTGCCTGGCTTGCCTGCTGAAGTTAATATGCCAATTTGCAGTTGATCCATCAGATTTGGATTTAGCTTATCATGATGTTTTTGCCTGGTCCGGTGTTGCTGAGGGTCACAGAAAAAGAACATGGCCATTAAAATCAAGAAAAGCAGCTGGTGATCATACAAAAGGCCTTCATATACCCCGTTTAACAGAGGTATGCAAATAAATATTTAAAAATTGTGTTAATTTTCATTAATTGGTTTGTAGAACCAAGCTCTTATTATTAGAATGTTGTTAAGCTAACATATGAGAAAGGTTTAATTGCTCTATATTTTAGGTAGCTGCTGACCAATCTTATATAATTATATTTGCGATCGATATCTAACTGTGCAAATTATTGATTAAAGTAGCATTACAATCTGCTATAAAGATAATTAAATAAACTATGTCTGACTGGTTGAAAATGATTGTATTTTAAGCCTGACTTTCTTCCATTCTTAACCTCTGGGGACAGTTACTTATTCATGGCAATGTCCAGAAAGTATTTCCCAAAGCTTCAAAAAGAACATGGACAAGCAGAACTATGTATCTCCTACTCTTAAAGGCACCCACCACGAAATATGCACCTTTTCAGTTACTTTCTTTCCTCCAGTTGATGAGGTCTGGGACCTGCTTTGTACTTGTTTTTTTCTTTGGTGCTTGCTTTTCTGTGGTGTTTTTCATGTGTCCTTGACAGTGCAGTGTCTTGCCTTATGCATCAGAAATCATTGTTGGAATACAGTTGCAAATATGTGCATTTTATTTTCTTCTTCACTTACATTTCCCTGACTCTTGTCTCTTGAACCTTTCTTTAAACTGTGTGTGGTTTACATTGCATTAATTGCAGCATTTAGCTTGCATCACCGGAGCATGAAATAGACACACCGTGAGCTCTTAGTCGTTTTTTTTAATCATAGATATACTCGGAGTCCTCTAGAATTGGTTCACAAGCTCTGTGAGCTCTTAGTATTTTTCATATTTACTATAAGAGCCCTTTAGAATTGGTTCACATGGTTTATTCCTGCGGTGATAATTGAATTTCCTGATAACCAGAAGGGTAAGTGATTCAAGAGTGTGAATTAGATACAATATTGGGAAACCTTTTGTGAGTTGGTTGAATCTGTCTAGGGTTTATGTGTGAGTGGTCACCATGATGGCTCCACTGGACCAAATCCTTTCAATCCTATAAAACCCATCAAATACCTAGTGTCCTTGGAAATATTAGCTTGTGCACGCTGTACAGAAAAAACGTAGAGCTAATTATTTACTGCACCAAAGCCCTCTTCACCTCCAAAACATCATCTGGCTCCGAAACCCAGCTCAGCGCCAACAAACCTGTAGAGTCCTTTAACGTCAAGTCGTTTGGCGCCAAAACCACAGTCGGCTGCGTGCTCAGATTATTCAGGACAGTCGATACTACAGTGTCTCCAAGAATTCGAAGCACAGCAAAAGAGACTCTTCATCCACCCATAGACTGGGACGATTGCAACAAAGTTGCCATCTAAACTAGGGTCACTCTTCCAAGAAAGAGGAAACTGCCTTTCAAAAAGCAGCTTTCCCTGGAGCCTACACCTCCCGCCAAGCACAGCAGACTTCATGACAGGGGCACTAACCTACTTCTAGCTTGTCCTTCTGCTCCTCCAGTGCTAACTCCCCCACCTTCCCCAAGATGGTCACCACATTCCTCTGATGGAGAGGGAAAGCCCCTTGAATCCTTTAGATCCCTACGAGGCCTCTTTTTACCCTGAGCCTATGGATGACCCGTGGGCCGACTCCAATGTCAACAGAGATCCAGACGTAAACCCTGCAAAACCTTCTCCTAGGTGACAGTACTTCATACCACGAAGTGATACTTGGGGGTTGCCTCAGTTTACAAAGTTGATCTGCACACCTTCCAGAAAGACAAAGGCTCTCTGGTTGAGATGCTGTTAACCACGTAACACACCCTGCAGGTTTTGTTTATGCTCAAGGGCATGCTCAGAACAGCACCGAACACCTTCAAGGAGCCCTTAAAAGCCAGGGTCATTACCCCAAACATTGGGAAAAAAATAGAAAGCCTTACCCCTCCTTACATCCGCTGACCGTTTCCTCCATACTCACTGGTTGTCCACACAGCACGCTAACGGCCAAGGAAAAGGTGACGCACCACACCCAGAAGATCAATATAGCAGGCAAGGGGTCACTGCACAATCTGCCACTTATTGGAGGGTCGCAGATTTCATCTGCTTTGCTCTCTTCATGTGATAGACCCCACTGGAATGAGAGAGAGAAATTCCTCCAGTACCTCCCATACCAATACAGATACGGGGCCACAAGCTAGTTTCAGAAGGCAAGATTATATCAAACACCACTACCTGCTGCGCCCTTGATGTAGCTGATACTGCATCCAGGGAGATGATTTCTAGTGTCCTCACTCAGTGCCAGAGGTTCTGTTCAACTTTCTGTTCGATAGCTAACATCTCTTCAAGCTGCAGGTGCTTCAGATGCTGGAGAAGCTAAAAAAAGATACAGACGCAACCAAGGTTAGAGTGCTCTCCAGGCACCCTCTTTTGGATTGCCATTGTCCCCCCCTTCAAGACTACACATGTGCCCTCTACAAGCACAATAGTCACAAGCTGAGGGTCAAAGGGACAATCTAGAGTTGGTTTGGGTCAGAACTCACTGCTCTCTGCAGTAGTGGAACAGCAACAGTAGACCCAGTTCTGTAGGTGACCATCACTATAGGCGCTTCCCTTACAGGGTGGGTGGGGCGCACATCTGCAGCATACAACCCTCCTGAGCATGTGGATGTCCTACCCACAGGGCCTCCACTTCAATTGCTTAGAACTGCTGGCTATCTAGCTGGCACTCAAGGCCTTCTCCCTTCAGGTCCAGCACAGGTGATCCCTAGCAAGACAGACAGCATGATATTCATATATTACCTACAGACACTGGGAGGCACACAATCATTACCGCTGTCAGCACTGTCACAGAAAATTTTACGTTGGGCCCTCCATCATGTGAAACATGTACTAGTGGAGTACCTACCAAGAGTGGACAGCGACTTTGCAGACCTGCTAAGTTGCAGCAACAAGTCTACTCCTGTACATTTGTTATTGGGTGTTCCCAGACGTAAATCTCTACGCAACATCCCAAAATCCCAAAACTTCGCCTCCAGGTTTCCACACCCACAGTCCATGGGCAAGGCACTATAGATGAACTGGGCAGGGATATTTGCCTATGCTTTTCCGCTTCTCCCGCTTCTGGTGGCTCCCACAAGGGTCAGACAACCCTAGTTCACGAACCTTCTAGACTTGACAATGGGTTCTCACAAGAAGCTGACCAACCGGCTAGATCTTATATAGAGCCAACGCGCCATGAGGCTTCTGATCCACAGGCAGCTCAATCTTTCAATCCAGCGATAGAAATGCTAGAGTTTGGTTACTTTAATCTCCCTGCAGAAGGCATGTCTATCTTCAAAGAAGCACATAGACCCACTATGCTTGCCTACTATGTGGACAAATTGGAAAGGTTTGTCCCCTACTGCCTTCCCACACACATAGATCCACACATGCCAATAGTACAGGACATACTTTGCTGCCTTCTTCACCGTCAGAGTTCAGGTTTGGCTTACACTTCCATACGTCTCCATTTAGACACAGTCACCGCATACTTGCAAAACAGAGATCACTCTTCCTTCTTCAGCGTCCCAGTCATTAAGACTTTCGTGGGAGGGCTCAAACAAGTTACTTCACCGAGGGTTTCTCTCGCCTCAGTATCGTACTTACTTGACTCAGGGACCCTCCTTTGCGCCCCTACACTCATGCCCGGTACAATTTCTATCATGGAAGATTGCTTGCCTGTTTGCCATGATGCCTTTAAGACTGGTTAGGTAACTTTAGGCTCTTACTCTGCAAGCGCCCTTCTTCCAGATTCATGATGAGTTGTTCTCAAGACCAAACCAAACTTTCTCCCAAAGGTGTTTTCCGCATTCCACCTCAATCAAACCACTGTGCTGCCGGTTTTATTTTCACATCCACACACTGTGTCAGAGAGGGTTTTCCATACACTGGATGTCAAATGTGTCCTTTATTAAATTGATAGAACCATGGCCTTTCATAAAATCCAACAATTCTTTGTCGCACTCACCAAACCACACAAAGGTCACTCCCTATGCAAAGGGGGCAAAGCCAGATGGCTTGTCAAGTGTATTCATACTTGACACACAAATGCCAAAAGGCAACTTCCTGCCCCATGCAAAATTAACAGTTGATGGACAGAATGCAGAACAATGTCATAAGTTCACCCCAGTACAGAGATCTGGGCCTAAATCCATCGTTGTTTTGCTCACCATGCTATTCCAGTTTGAACCCAGCCATATGCAAATCAGTCTTGACCCTGTGCCTCATGGGAACAGTCCAGCCCGAACTGCCAAGCCAGGTCCTCCCTGGACTGGAAACAAGCATCCTAGGACCGGTTTCGGGCTTTCAGTCCTCATCAGCCAGGACAGCTTGATTCCAGAGGCATGGAGAGCACGGGACCCACGTCTGGGCATACCTGTCCCACTCGGGGTGACAAATGCAAAAACAACAGTTGATGGACAGAATGCAGAACAATGTCATACATTCACCCCAGTACAGAGATCTGGGCCTAAATCCATTGTTTTTTTGCTCACCATGCCATTCCAGTTTGAACCCAGCCATATGCAAATCAGTCTTGACCCTGTGCCTCATGGGAACAGTCCAGCCCGAACTGCCTAGCCAGGTCCTACCTGAACTGGAAACAAGCATCCTAGGACCGGTTACGGGCTTTCAGCCCTCATCAGCCAGGATAGCTTGATTCCAGTGGCATGGAGAGCACGGGACCCACTGTTCTGCTTGGGTTTTCGGATCAGATAGAACCCGCTCATCAGAGCCTCTCTAACCCAGCCAGAACGTTACCCTCTCCCTAGGGCCTATTCACAACAAGTAACCACATGTATATACCACCTAAGGACAGGGAATTCCTACTATATATATATATATATATATATATATATATCTATATATATATATCTAGACCTCTTATGATACAAGTGGCGGCCTCGCGATCCCAGACGGACCCAGGACTTCCTACCCAGACGGCAGCCTTAGCCTCGCGGTCCCAGACGGACCCAGGACTTCCTACCCAGACGGCAGACTCAGCCTCGCGGTCCCAGACGGACCCAGGACTTCCTACCCAGACGGCAGACTCAGCCTCGCGGTCCCAGACGGACCCAGGACTTCCTACCCAGACGGCAGACTCAGCCTCGCGGTCCCAGACGGACCCAGGACTTCCTACCCAGACGGCAGACTCAGCCTCGCGGTCCCAGACGGACCCAGGACTTCCTACCCAGACGGCAGACTCAGCCTCGCGGTCCCAGACGGACCCAGGACTTCCTACCCAGACGGCAGACTCAGCACAAGTTCATCCTATGATTACCATAACATACAACAAGGGAATCAGTTTTACTATTTATCGGATCACACAAGAACTGCCAGTTTGCACAAGTTCATCCTATGATTACCATAACATACAACAAGGGAATCAGTTTTACTATTTATCGGATCACACAAGAACTGCCAGTTTGAGCACAACCTGTTCTCTGGTTCGAGGGGCTTCTCTCTCCCTTATTCAGTTACCACTTACCTGATCAGGGTTAACATCTGTTCATGTCAAGTCACAGCTGACTAGAAGAATAGGCTACCCTCTTATACAAGAACACGCAGCACATGTTGATTCACTACAAACTGAGTACTTTATTACTAATTACATACGCTATCACATAACATTACTATATAACACATATCCTGCAAAGAAAAGTGAAAGATTAGGTTGTACACTCTAATAAGAAAGGGGTCGACATCACCTTAGTCGTGTGTAGCCTGCACTCAATGGTCATCTAGGTTCCCTCCTCGTCTGTGCCTCGGCTCGCCTGGAAGTAACACCTCCGCAGGCACGGATCTGTTCCCTTCTCCCTTCTCCGAGTCACTGGGACCTCTTCCTCATCGGCTACTCTCTCCTCTCTGGCTATTCTGCTAGAAGAGTATCTGCTCCTCGGTTTTTCTCCGTCCTTAAGTTTGTCATTTGTCCTCCCTGGAATAAGTAGTAGCTTTACTGCTAACGGCTAGGTGCCGCCTATGGATTGAAATAAGTGCCAGTATCTGCCTCAGACTTTCACTAATATAGAAGTGCATTTCCTCATGGAAAATTCCAGCCCGTAACCTGCCGCCCACCAAATTCTTGTACCTCCCCGTACCAAGGACACGTTCCCAGCCGGCCGGCCTGATGTAGTGTCTTCGGCATGAAGAAAAATACAATCCTTCGATAAGGGCCGGCCTGAACCGGTTCTCTCCAAGCGAATAACACCTCATAACTAAAACATTGCTTTTGACCTAGAAGCATCCCAAGCTGCCGGAGCAGAAAGAAAGATGGAGTCTCTCCCGTTTGAGGCCTACCAGGCCTGAATTCAGCACGGCTCCATGAAATACTCTCACTACGAAACAGGTTACCCCTAATACTAACGAATCTATCCCCTAGGATATGTGTGCAAGCCCTGATCTATGGGGAAGAACACAGGATCATGTCGAAGTGCCTAGTAAATAGGCTCCATTCACTACTCTAACCCTTAGACTTGGATGGAAAGAGACTGAAGTCACACTAGTCGCCCTTTAACACAAAAAGGCCGGGAAAATCGAGCAGTACACCCACCCAGACCACATTCTGCTCGCAAGAAGGGGGCCTCTATGGCCTTCCTTGGCAACAGCTCTATAGCCGACATATGTAATTTAGCTACTTGGTCCACTCCATGCACATTTAACAAGCATTACTATGTGGACATCCTAGCATGCCAGCAAGCACAGGTTGGCTAAACTATTCTATTAACTCTTCCAGTCCTCTGCAACACCCTCCGGCTAGCAGTCGCTTTAGGGAGCACACACTTACAGAGCATGTGTATCTACAGCTACACATGCCATAGATGGAATATGTTATTTACCCTATAAGCCTCAGTTTGTGACATGTAGTGCCGTAGATACACATGTGCCCACCCACCTTCCAGGAAACCTCTGGGTGTTGCTGATGACCTTTTCTCTTTTGCATGGCCATCTATTTTTTCCTTTCTTTTGCTCCATCTTGATTCTTACCTTCCCTGCAGAAAACAATCTAACAATGGAGCCGATGCCCATGCACATTACCAGTCGTAGGAGCAGACACTATACTTTTTGACTCCAAAGACTTCTTCAAAGACGAACAAGTTGCACCAGTCCGAGCCCACTACTAGATGGCAGGACTACGCAAAGCATGTGAATCTACAGCACTGCATCCTATGAAGAGATGCTTACAGGGTAAGTAACATATTCCTTTGTTAAATACATTTTTCTTCCAATCCATCAATGATGGATTCAATTACAAAGAGACCTACAAATCTAGGTTTAAACGTCTCTCTGCTTAACCTTATTTTTGACAGTTGCTTTTAAAATAAATATTGATCACACTGTTGTGCAGCTGTACAAAAATCTTAATCTTAAGGTTTACTTAATCAACGTTCTCCTTTCTAACACCACAAACTTTCCTATTCTGAAATTAAGGTTTGTATTCTTGGGTATACTAAGCTGTTAAAACACGTTCGGTTGAATAGTTTATTCGTGGTAAACCAATCGGTATCTGATCTTTGTGATTTATTTGTTGATTGTTTAGTGAGAACTCCGATACAGTGCATGTGCAGAAGTCTTGGTTGCTAAGCATGAAGTGTGTGGCACAATCATTTAAAGTTGCAGCAAACTGCTGTTCATGTTCATGTCTTGTAGTGTTTACTGCTATTTTCACTAGTAGACCATTGCTGTTAGTTACAGATATTTATATAGCTATTTCTGAAAGGGTTGGTGTTGCAAGGGTTTGTGTTTCACTGCAGGGTGTTTCTTCAAAAATTAAGCTATGTTGGGGATTGCTTGCGAAGACAATACCATTACCACACATAGGGCCTCATGTAGGTAGCGTACCAGTTACCACTTCTTAAATACCGAGCCGTACCGACTCGGTATTTAAGAAGTGGTAACTCGTATGTAGGTAATGAGTCGGTAATTATTACCGATTCGTTACTAGTCGGTGATTACCGAATCGGTATTTACCGATTCGGTAATGAGGCATACCTTCCCATTGATGGGAAGGTATGCCTCATTACCGAATCGGTAAATACCGATTCGGTAATGGGGGGAACACATACAAGGGTGGCAGGGTGTCACATTGACACCCTGTTGCACCCCTGTTTCGGCCATGTGTGCACATGTGGCACACATACATGCCCTAAGGGCATGTATGTATGCCACATTGCACACTGCTACGCGGGTAAAAATGCATGAATACATACATTAATTATTTACCACCAACTAAAAGTTGGTGGTAAATACCGACTCTAAAACACACCCACACACTCCCCCTACATCTCGATTTTGCGTTCGGAATTTACCGAATCGGTAAAATTACCGATTCGGAAAAGTTACCGATTCGGTAACATTACCGATTCGGTATTATTACCGATTCGGTAATTTTACCTATTCGGTAAATTCCGAAAGCAAAAATTGTCCCCCTACATACCATTAGCCAAAATACCGGTCGGTAACGGTAAAATTACCGAAAATCGGCCGTTACCGACCGGTATTTCGCTACCTACATGAGGCCCATAGTGTAGTGGCCATGAGGCAAGCAAAGTCATGTGGGAAGTCATTGGTAATTGCTGGCATGGATTACGATAATGGAACTAGCGTATCCGTGATAGCCTGAACGTTACTGCACAATCATAGTCTGTGCAGATAAGGGAATCTTGTGACTTGTGATTCAGTCAAGCTCTTGCCAGACTTTAACACTTCTAGATTGCAATGAACTATGAACACAGATTTGAGCCTTTAGCGATAATGCTAAAATTTAGTATCAAAATTAATTAAGTGGTCTTTTTGAGATAGATTTGACCCTATTATAGTATAGGAGGTAACCTTCTCTACAAAAAGGTAACTCATACTTAGAAAGTGAAATAAAATGATTTTAAGCATAACCAAGATTATTCTACAAACTATAGATGACCTGTGACATGGCAGGGCTAAGTGACTAGAGCAATCAGTCACTGGGCCCTCACCCTCTTCTAAGCGCCCAGTGAGCCACTGGGATTTATTTCCACTTCAGTCTTAATTTACTCCTTGTTACCCATTGAAGGCGGATAACCAGACCTCTAAGCATCTCTGGTCCATTAAATCTCCTTGTTGTTTTTGCTTTTGACTACTCAGTTTTTGGTCTTCTACTGTGAGTGAGTCTCACTCAAGGTAAATTTATAGTAAATGGACTCAAAGTCTTAATCTCTAGTGTTGTCTTTTTAAGATTAGGCTGCTGTTGTGCAGCTAGGGTGGGAGGCTCTTGGCTGGTTACAGGAGAATACTTCAGCACACGCATGTGCGCTGGCTGCGTGTGTGAGACTACATTTTGTGCAACCAGACAACTGCCCTCTGGTAGCCTGTCACAGAAGTGACCCTTCAGGGAGCGGTACTGACCTTGGAATAAGCCTTATAATGTGAGTGGGCATTCATAGTGTAGGTCTGTATTGCTTACTTGAGGGTATGTGGAGCAAGACCACTGACTCATTGTCAGTGAAATTGCTCTCCCTCCCTCGCAGCTCTACCATTCAGTGAGGCCTGCCCCTGCACTGTCAAGTGTTGGTTTGAGGCCCTCCTCCACCCGTAGGTTTCCCTGCGCCTCATCCCTGGTGGTCCATTGGACCTCTGTCTCCATTCTCTTCCTCTGCTTTTTCTCTCCTCTTTCGCTCGTTATTTTCCTCACTTCTATCTCCCCCCTTCACTCTCCTTCTGGGTCTTTCCTCCATTTTCTGTCGTTTTCCCCTCATTTCAAGCTCCCCCCTTCACTCTCCTTCTGTGTCTTCCCTCTGTTTTTCACTCGTTCTTTACCCTCATCTCAATCTCCTCCTTTTACTCTCCTGTGTCCTCTGTGTCTTTAATCCACTCTTTATTGCACTTTTTCTGTCGTTTTCCCCCATTTCAAGCTCCCCCCTTCACTCTCCTTCCGTGTCTTTCCTCCGTTTTCACTCGTTTTTTACCCTCATCTCAATCTCCCCCTTTCACTCTCCTGTGTCCTCTGTGTCTTTCCTCCACTCTTTCGTGTACTTTTGCTGCCGTATTTGCACTTTTTTCTCTCTTTTTGCCTTTTTTCTTTTGCCTTTTTCAGCCCGTTTTTCCCCGCCGCTGCTGCCCCCGCGGCCCCTCCCCCCCAGCACGACCAGTGCGACCACCCAAATCCAGCTCCCCTCCCCGCCTCCCAGCTGTCCAGCCCTCCCCGACCCCTACTTGATGGCGGCCGCTGCGGGGACAGGCGAGCAAGACCACTGACTCATTGTCAGTGAAATTGCTCTCCCTCCCTCGCAGCTCCACCATTAAGTGAGGCCTGCCCGTGCACTATCAAGTGTTGGTTTGAGGCCCTCCTTCACCCGCAGGTTTCCCTGCGCATCATCCCTGGTGGTCCAGTGGACCTCTGTCTCCATTCTCTTGCTCTGCTTTTTCTCTCCTCTTTCGCTCGTTTTTTTTCCCTCACTTCTATCTCCCCCTTCACTCTCCTTCTAGGTCTTTCCTCTGTTTTCACTCGTTTTTTACCCTCATCTCAATCTCCCCCTTTCACTCTCCTGTGTCCTCTGTCCATCCTCCACTCTTTCTTGTACTTTTGTTGCCTTATTTGCACTTTTCTCTCTCTTTTTGCCTTTTTCAGCCCATTTTTCCCCTGTGTCTTCCCTCCGTTTTTCACTCGTTCTTTACCCTCATCTCAATCTCCTCATTTTACTATCCTGTGTCCTCTGTGTCTTTAATCCACTCTTTCTTGCACTTTTTCTGTCGTTTTCCCCCCATTTCAAGCTCCCCCTTCACTCTCCTTCTGTCTTTCCTCCGTTTTCACTCGTTTTTTACCCTCATCTCAATCTCCCCCTTGTCTTTCCTCCACTCTTTCTTGTACTTTTGCTGCCTTATTTGCACTTTTCTCTCTCTTTTTGCCTTTTTCCTTTTGCCTTTTTCAGCCTGTTTTTCCCCGCCGCTGCGGCCCCCCCCCCAGCACGGCCAGTGCGACCAGCCAAATCCAGCTCCCCTCCCCGCTCCCAGCTGTCCAGCCCTCCCGACCCCTACTTAATGCCGGGGCACCAAAGGCAAGCCTGTATACGCCCGTCTGCGACCCGACTGCAACCTGCGCCAGGAACCCTGGATCTCTGCACCGCCTACGCTACAACCCAGCGGCACTCCACGTTCTTAACCCAGGCCGCAACAACTGCAAGCTAGCATCAGCAGCCGACACTCATGGACCCTTCAGCTGTCACCGCTGCCGGCACACCAGCAGCACTGCCAAGACCACTGACCCAGCGCAATCCGCCCGCAAGAACACAACCGAACCGAAGACCCTGCAATGCATCCTCCTCAACGTCCGATCCCTCCACAAACACGTCACCGAAATCTGGGACCTCCTCGACAGCACTACCCCGGACATAGCATTCTTTACCGAAACCTGGACCAACACCACCTCGGAACAGGACATCGCACTCGCCATTCCCCAAGGATACAAGATCTCCAGGAAGGACCGCCCAACCCGCCTGGGAGGAGGAATCGCCATCGTCCACAAATCCACCCTCCGCCTGAGCACACTCCCCGACGAGCCCACAGACCTGATGGAAAACCTTCACTTCAAGATACTGGCCAGCCCTACCTCCACCCTCCGAGGAACCCTCATCTACCGACCCCCTGGACCTCGCGGACTTTTCGCCAACTCCATCACGGACATCATCTCCCCGTATGCCATCGTGTCCACCAACTACACCCTACTGGGAGACCTCAACTTCTACCTCGACATACCAACTGGACCCCAGCACCACATCCCTCCTGGACAACCTCCACAACATTGGACTCCACCAGATCGTGACCGAACCCACGCACACAGCAGGACACACCCTCGACCCCCTCTTCACAACAGGAAACTCCATCACCTTCAGCCACACCACCAAACTCCCATGGACTGACCATCGATGCGTCCACTTCACCTTCAGAACACCCACCGTCTACAGACACCAGCACCTGCTCCCACGAAGAAACTGGACCAGAATCACCGACGACCAGCTAACTTCATCACTCAGCATCTCCACCCCAACCATCGCGGAAAACGAAGACGCCAACACTGCAGCCCAAACCCTGCACAGATGGCTCTCCGACAGCGCCAATACCATAGCCCCCCTCAAGAAAAACACCACCACCCACGCCAAGAAAGTTAGATGGTTCACCACTGAACTTCAAGAGTCCAGACGCACTTGCCGCCGCCTCAAAGTCCTGGAGGAACACCAAATCCACAGAAGCCCACAACAACTTCAGAGCCGCCACCAACGCTCACCACCAACTCATCAGAAAAACGAGAAAAAAATGCGATTGAAGACAGAATCTCCACTCATGCACACAACAGCAAAGAACTCTTCAACATCATCAATGAGTTCGCCCAACCCACTAGCGAGTCCACCGACATCCCTCCCTCACAATACCTCTGCGACAAACTCAGCACCTTTTTCCACTACAAAATCAAGAGCATCTACGACAACTTCGACGACAACCAACACACTGAACCCTCACCAATCACCCCGACACCCTGAAGCCAGCGATTGACAACTGGACATCCCTCACCACCGAAGACACACTGAAGACGATGAAGTCAATCCACACCGGGGCCCCCACCACATTTTCAACAGAGCCGCCGACACCATCGCACCCATGCTCTGCCACACCATCAACCGCTCCCTTGCAACCGCCTCATTCCCTGACGACTGGAAACACGCTGAGATCAACCTCCTCCTGAAGAAACCCTCGGCGGATCCCACCGACCTTAAAAACTACAGACCCATCTCCTTGCTCACGTTCCCAGCGAAAGTCATCGTGAAAGCCATCAACAGCCAACTCACCACATTTATCGAAGAGCACAATATCCTCGACTCCTCCCAATCCGGCTTCAGAAAAAACCACAGTACGGAAACAGCCCTCCTCGCCGCAACAGACGACATCCGTATCTTACTGGACAAAGGAGAAACAGCAGCCCTCATCCTCCTAGACCTCTCAGCGGCGTTCGACACAGTCTCTCACCGCACCCTAATACGCAGACTCCACGATGCAGGGATCCAAGACAAGGCTCTCGACTGGATCCGCTCTTTCCTCTCCGGCAGAACACAGCGGGTCAGACTCACCCCTTTCCTCTCAGACCCTACACCTACCACCTGCTGAGTCCCCCAGGGGTCCTCCCTCAGCCCTACGCTCTTCAACATCTACATGGCTCCGCTCGCCCCCATCGTCACAACCTACGGACTCAACATTGTGTCATATGCAAATGACACCCAACTCATCCTCTCCCTATCCAACGAACCCAACACCGCCAGATACATCTTTCGAGAAGGCATGGAAGCCATCGCCAAATGGATGGAAAACAGCTGCCTACAACTAAACACCAACAAAATGGAAGTACTCATCATGGGCCCAGACGCCTGGAATGACACCTGGTGGCCCCCCGCCCGCGAAAGCCCGCCTGCCCCCACGGACCACGCAAGCCACCTGGAAATCATCCTGGACTCAGCTCAAAATGGACCGCCAGATCAACTCCGTCTCGTCCTCCTGCTTCCACTCCTACGTAAGACCTTCAAATGGATCCCCCTCGAACACAGAAAGACCGTCACTCACGCCCTGGTCACCAGCAGGCTCGACTACGGCAATGCACTCTATGCCGGAATAAACAAAAACCTCACCGCAAGCTACAGAACATCCAAAACGCTGCCGCAAGACTGGTCCTCAACCTGCCAAGACACTGCCACATCTCCCAGCACCTGCGAACACTCCACTGGCTCCCCATCGAAGCTAGAGTCACCTTCAAGATGCTAACCGACGCTCACAAGGCCCTCCACGACACCGGACCAGCATCCCTGAACAGCTGACTCAAATTCCACACACCCAAAAGGACCCTACGATCAGCCCAGCTCTCCTACGCAGTGGTCCCCCACACCAGAAAGACCAGATCGGGAGGCCGCTCATTCTCCTTCCTCGCGGGCAGAGCCTGGAACGACCTTCCGCTCCACCTCAGACAGATAACAACGCTCCCAGTCTTCGCAAGCAACCTCAAAACCTGGCTCTTCGACAGACCACCTCCTTGATGGACTGAAACCTGCGAACCCCCCTCCCACACCCCCAGCGCCTTGAGACCCTTACGGGTGAGTAGTCGCGCTTAACAAACACCTGATTTGAATTTGATTTGTGGTGCTTAAACTGCATTATACCTTATAGGCATAATGTACACTAAGTACAGTTTTGCCTCACTTAGGACTACAGGGTCCAGCGAGGTATCGATCTAAGGGTAAGCATGCACCCGAGTGCAGATTCACAGTCTCTTACATCATATCTACACTCCTATGACACTTTAAGAATTGCAATTTCCCTTGCTCAGCTTATAATCAGATTACATGCCTCTCCCCCACTTGGGTTTAGAATAAATACATGCCCCACTTATCTGTGAAGATCCAGCCGTTCAAACACACTCATGCTTACCTGTCTTCTGCGGATGAACAAAGCCAGTGGGAATCAAGAAATCAGAATCTGATTGCAGTAAGAAAATGAGTGATAGTCATTGGGTGGGGTTAGGATAGCTGGTGTTTATGGAGATTGGATTGTGAATTGTGAATTAGAAAGTGGTGACCTTATAAGCTTGATATGTTTATTAAAGACGGAATGGAATGAGTTGATAAGATCTCAGCAATTGCCTTTCATGTTGGTGTGTTAAGAGATGTGTTTGGCTTGGAAGGATTTTTTAACATTTTTTTTAAAGCCCTGCTCTTTTGCTAATCTATTCTGCTTGGAAATATTTAAATCTTTTAAAATGAAAGGAATATGTAATATTCTGATGGATACTTCTGTCTGCAAATTCCTCACTTGTAAAACAATCCCAGGTGACCGACTGGATTCGGAAACTTCAAAGCTCTCACGTTTCCGGTAGGGATGCTGGCTTCATATCAAAACCAGAATTTGCTTCAAGTGATGTCACTGAAGCCATAGAGCATCCTACCCCCCTGCACAACAATCTCAGTTCCCTTTTTTCTGTGCCTTTACCACAGATCCAGAGCTCACTCTTCAGACTTGCAAGTTTTCATCAGAGAAAATGTCCTTAGTGCAGTACGATCTCGCCAACCAGTCACTCTGGTTTTAAGCCCTGCTGGGATTGTAAATGATAGATGTTGATAATTGACCCACTACTCCATTTGTCTCTGGGGCCTTGGGTCAGATCACGGCTAACAGTCCTCTGAATCATGTCAGCATGCACCCAAAGGCCATCAAACAAAGTGAGGCCAAGCTCTTCTTGTCTCGTGCTAAGGACAACAGATGATGTCGGTGTTTGAGACCTTGTTCCATGTCCCCATCATTACATTCTTCAGGTGCGAAGTGCAGGAAACGCAAAAAGCACAAGAAGCAAAAAGGTAAGTCAACCAGAGGACCTCTGACTCCCACAGGATCTTCATCTTCGGAGCCAGAGTTGGTTGTCGTGGAGTCAGTCCAACCTTCTCTAGCAGCTCTGCTCCAGTTAGTCTGCTGGACCAGGCCCCGAAGTGCCATTGGCGCCACCATTTTCCTTTCGAGTCCCTTCGGTGTAGAATCCAACGCCGACTCTTCCCGAACTACCTTTGGCTCATTACGACTTCCCGCGGTTTATACCTCTGGCCCGACACTGCTCGCCTCCATCTAACCTGGAGCTGGCGCCATTTCTTCCAGCCTTCGAACCAGCTTTGAGGTATATCATACATCAACCTTCTATGCCACGGCCACTGCCTCCACCTCCAGTGCGGGTCCCTGAAACCACGCCACAGAACCCGTCAAAAAGGAGGTGTAGAGATTCTTTAGGAGTAGTAGTATAGAAACAGGATAAATGACTTGTTTGGAACAGATTCAAACCCCTTAGACCTTTATCCATATGGAGGTGATGATGTGACTGGAAAGGGCTATCTTCCGCAAGTGGATAAGGCATTTCACCTGAGATGGTGATGGACTCTCCGACTGGGCTTTCACTAAAGAGTTAGTGTCTTTTCATACAAAAGTCAAGAAAGCAGCTGAGGTGTTGGACCTTCAGCTCCCCACAGTAAAGGCAAAGGCCAACGTCCTACCTGACATTCTCCTATGACTGAACCATTACTGCCCTTCAACGATGCTCTCCTGAACCCAGCCCTAGCAGCATGGGACAAGCCCACACCTGCTCTCCCGGTGAACAGTCTGATGGCAAGATGTTAAAGCCCCACTCCAGGTGATCCACCGTTCCTTTTTACCCACCCTTCACGTGAAAACTTAGTAATCCAGTCGCCATGATCTTCCAGACAGTTAGCGTGTATCTTCCCGTCAGTCCCCCTCGGACAGGGGGTCGATATGCTAAATGGCCTAGGGAAAGCAACTTTCTCTGTGGGGAGTATGGCACTTACATCACTGAATACAAATTGTCTGCTAGCCTGCTACAGCCATGTTCTACATGAGATGTCCTAGATGATTATGCCTCATGTACTGCAACATATGAGGGTGCACTTCCAGGAAGTAATGCCAAATGCCTCCAGACATATCATTTAGTCTGGGCTGGATACTGAAGACTTTGTGGCCCTGGCTATAGGGACCTTTATGTCAATTCAGTGACATGCCTGGCTGCGCTCGTACGACTTTCCATGCGTCGTTCAGGCCATACTCATGGACCTTAGATTCAATGGTTCATGCCCTTTGGGGAAAAAGGGAGACTCCAGGTTATAGCGGTTCAAGACTAGCGGTTCCACAGTCAACTCCTTGGGCTTGGAACAGCCAGTTCTACTTGCGATTAAAGTCCGTTCAAGATGCTTTTCTTGTCTGTGCCAGTCTCCCCAACACCAGACTCAGCAGCAGCAAAAATATCTGCTTAGCAGGAAATTGCTGCTGATCTCTCCTCCTCCCCTGCACCACCAGGCAAACAGACCTAGTTTGCTTGATTAGTCCCACTCTGAGCCTTTGAGTTGTGTGGGGGGGGGGGGCAGTGGTCCTTCTTTCACCTGGCGGGAAGGACATTACTTTCTGACGGATACATCTGCCTGTGGATTCCTCACCTTTTGAATATCCCCTGCGCCAGCATTCCGTGGAAACTTTTTCCTAGCTCTCCACGCCGAGGAGGTAGTCACAATGCCACAGCTCCGCTTGCGACTCCACATGACGTCACTGGAGCCGTAAGAGAACCTCGTCGGCGTGATGAGGTCTGTTCCCTTTTTCTGCGCAGTCGACGCGTAACGGTTTTCTGGGACTCTCCTTACTGTTTCGAGTTACTTTGTTATTTCTCCAGGTTTCAACTCTAGCTTTCCGATGGCGACTTCGAGAACGTCAGGATTCAAGCCCTGTAGAGAGTGTGAGGGTCACATGTCCATCACTGACCCCCATGAAGATTGTTTGTGGTGTTTGTCGTCGGACCACGACGTGGAGGACTGTTCATGCTGTCGCAAGATGAACCCGAAGGCCTTGAAAGAACGTGAGGGCAAGCTTTTCATGGCTAAAACAAGAAAGGAGAAGAGGAGTCAGAAAAGGTCCAAGTCGAAGTCATCGTCTTCGCATACTTCGAAGTCGAGGAAGCACAAAAAGAAGAGGAGGCATGGCTCTCTGCGTCGTTTGTTGAAGGGAAAAGCTTCGAGATCACCTTCTCCGACGCCTCGACAAAAAGGACTTTGTGTCTCCATCGCCTTCGCCATCTCCTCAGGTGATTCCTGTACATTCTCCTTCACCTAAAGGTACTCTGACGTGGTCACCGACGCCAAGGGTCTCTCCGGATTCAGAGGGCTTACCGGCTCAGGACGATCCCTCTCCTGTGCACGAGACTGTGCCTGTGGCTCCGCCAGTGGATCTAGCTGTGCCGACGTCGAAGGCTCCTCATGTAGCTACTGACTCTGCTCCGTATCCTCCATTTCCTGGACCGTGTTCAGACCCTATTCATTTTTTAAAAAAATGCTATGTATGGCGTGTTTGCTGACCGCGCCATCATGGCAGTTTTCGGCTCCGAAGTTTTCAACGCCGTATACACAGTCCCTGGTGCCGTCTGGTGGCCCTTCCTCTTGGCTACGTACGGTAACGTCTCCTGCATCGGATTCTCCATAGACGCCGGCTCCGGAGCTGTCGGCGCTGCGTGTGGCACCGCTGACGCCGCAACCGAAGTTGCGTTCGAGGACAGAGGCACAGAGACTGTTGTAGGAAGAACAGTATCAAAGAGAAGAGGTTGAAGAAGGTGAGATTGAGGAGTCTGTCGATTTCGAGGGGCTTCAGGAGGCTAGTGGCCTGGACACCTCACCAGAGTGGGAACTTTCTTCTTCAAGGGCCTCACCACCTCATGAGGTGGCTTCCTATCATACAGTTATAAGAAAGGTGCAGAGCTTTTGGACTTGCAATTGCCTACAGCAGAGTCTGAAAACCTAATTTTCTCACAGAGGTTTTGCGTTCTCCGTCTTCGATAATTGAGGCACGGTTGAGGCTTTAACTGAGCCTATACTTGAAGTGTGGCGTAAACCTCTCTCTGCTCCTGCTGTGTCGAAATCTGTGGCAAGAAGATACAAGTCTGCTCCAGGAGACCCTGCCTTTCTATCTTCTCATCCGTCCCCTAAAAGTTTGGTGGTACAGGCGTCCTGTTCTAAACAGTCTACAGGCGCATTTCCTCAAGCTCCTGCTGACAGGGACTCTAAAAAGTTGGAGAGGTCGGCTAAGAAAGTCTTTTCTTCTTCTAGCATGACGCTCACCAATGCTACTTGTTTGCTACATACACGCCCTGAAGGATACTGTTAAACTATCAGCACCCAAGCTGCCTGATGAGGAGCGTGGTAATTTTATGGAGGTTCTGACGGATGCACAGGCTGCAGCTCGTCAGGTTATACAGTCTGGTCTTGTTATGAGTTCCTCCATAGTTACCAGGAGACAGGCTTGGCTCAGATGCTCTGGGTTTTCTCCAGATGTGCAGGCTACCCTTCATGATCTGCATTTTGATGGGTCGAAACCTTTCGGACAGAAGGCTGATTCTGCGCTAAAGAGATTCAAGGATAGCAGGGCCACGGCAAAGTCCTTAGGGTTGCAAACTCATTCAAGAGGGTTTGGATATAGGAAGTATCGAGGATTTGGAAGGTCTTCCTTTCGTAGTCTACGACAGCCTCAGCAACAAAACCTTCTTTAGAAATCCTACAGAGGGAGAAACCGGGGTCGCCAACGTTGATCGGCCCGTCAACTCTCCTCCTCTACCTCCCCTGCTCTCCCTGGTAACGCAGGAAAGCAGCCCTAGATTCCCCATTCTGGAACATGGGGGTCCTGGGGGGGGGGGGGGGTCGGTTGTCCCACTTTCTACAGGATTGGAAATTAGTCACTTCGGACCTTTGGGTTTTAAATCTTGTAGAGAATGGGTACGCCCTGCCTTTCGGGAATTCCCTCCTCCTTACCCTCTTTGCCAAGGTTACTGTTCGGAAGATCATTTGCTTCTTCTCCAGAAGGAGGTCCTTGCCTTATTGCAAAAAGATGCAATAGAGGTGTTCCCGGAGCAGGAAAGGGGTCAGGGATGCTACTCCCAGTATTTCCGGATTCCCAAAAAGGATGGCAGGTTATGTCCGATCCTGGACCTCAGGGTGTTGAATTTTTACCTCAAACAGGAAAAGTTCAAGATGCTGACCTTTGCTCAGGTTCTTCTGGAGCTGCAGCAAGAGGACTGGACGGTGTTGATCGATTTGCAGGATGCGTATTTTCACATCCCCCTCCTGAAGTCGCACTGGAAGTATCTTCGTTTAACCGTAGGATCGCAGCACTACCAGTTTGCGGTCCTCCCGTTTGGTCTTACTACTGCACCTCGAGTCTTCACAAAGGTGATGGCAGTGGTGGCAGCTCATCTCAGGAGGTCGGGGATTCCAGTTTTCCCTTATCTGGACGACTGGCTTCTGAAAGCGGACTCGCCGGAGATGGTGCTTCATCATCTGCGAGTAACAGCTCAGCTGTTGTTCAACTTAGGTTTTCCAATAAGTGTGCCCAAATCTCACCTGGTGCCCTCTGAGCGCAACCTGTTCATAGGGACGGTACTGGATACTACTGTGTGTCGAGCTTTTCCTCCTCCACAAAGAATTCTCGACATTCAGGAGATGATTCCTTTATTTCACGATGGAGCAGTTGTTCCGGTCCTGAAGTTCCTACGCCTGCTCGTTCTGTTCGCTTCCTGCATACTGTAGGTCAGTCATGCATACTGGCACATGAGGGCACTCCAGTGGTGCTTCCGCAGGCAGTGGAATCAACACAATGGGGATCTCAGGGAGTCAGTCAGAATCTCCAGAGACGCTGCAGCGGAGCTCACGTGGTGGAGTGTGCAGGGCAACCTGTCTCAAGGAAAGCCCTTACAGCCTCCTCTGCTGTTGGCCACAGTGATCACGGATGCCTCGACTCTAGGGTGGGGTGTTCATCTGGGGGATCTGGAGTTCAAAGGTCTTTGGTCTCCAGAGGAAAGGTTGCTTCACATCAACCTTCTGGGATGGCGGGCGATACGTTTGGCACTAAAGGCTTTCCTTCCTTCCATTCGCGGTCAGTTGGTTCAGGTCCTGACGGACAAGACTACCGCGATGTGGTACATCAACAAACAGGAGGAGTAGGGTCTTATCGTCTGTCGAGAGGCTCTGCGACTCTGGTCCTGGGTTCAGAACCATCAGATTTGTGTGTTTTGCAAATCATCTGGCCGGTGTGCTGAATGTTCGTGCGGACAGTCTCAGTCAGCATTACTCGGCCAATCACGAGTGGCGGCTTCATCCGGAGGTGGTCCATCACATCTTCGAGATGTGGGGATCCCCTCGGTTGGACCTGTTTGCCACTCATGAGAAGGCGCACTGCCCGTCGATGCAGGGGGCGCTGGGGGACGCGTTTCAGTTGGATTGGAGATCATAGCTCCTTTACGCGTTTCCTCCCATACCCTTGATTATATTGATCGCTCCTGATTGGCCAAAAAGGGTGTGGTACACAGATCTACTTCACCTCTCATCGCACCCTCTGCTCCGTCTCCCTCTCAGGGCAGACCTCCTCTCGCAGTCGCAGGAGCAGGTTCTACACCCCCACCTCCAGAGCCTGCACCTTCATGCCTGGAGAGTGAACGGGGCAACCTAAGTTCCTTCTCTCTCCCGCCGGATGTGGTGGACGTTATTTTATCTTCCAGGCGACACGCCACTAAGTCTATTTACTCCTCCAGATGGTCTAGATTTGTCAAACGGTGTGGAGAGAGGTCTTTTGATCCTTTGAAGGCCCATTTGTCAGATGTTCTTCAGTTTTCACTTTTCTTGGACCAGCAGGGTTGTGCTGTGGCCACTGTTAAGAGCGTTTAGTCTGCTTTATCAGCGTTTCTTTGTTTGCCGGATCAGCCATCTTTGTTTAAATATCCCATTGTTTTGAGATGTAATAAGGGCCTTACCAATAGGTTTCCACCTTCCCCCTTTGTTATGCGTCAATGGGATTTAAATCTTGTTTGGACTTTCTTGATGGGTTCCCCATTTGAACCCTTCTATAGTTGTCCTTTGTGACTCCTGTCTTTGAAAAGACTGTCTTTCTTGTGGCTATTATATCAGCCAGGAGGGTAAGTGAGCTTCAGGCTCTCAGTTCAAAACCCACGTTTTCGACCATTCATGCTGAAAGGATGGTCCTCAGGACCAGGGCTGCTTTTCTGCCTAAAGTGGTTACTCCCTTCCATCTAAGACAGTCCATTACTCTTCCTGTATTCTATCCTCCCATTCACCCTTCGAAGGAGGAGGAGAGACTTCACTACCTGGATCCTAAGAGAGCGGTGAGCTTTTATTTGAATAGGACTAAAGACTTGCGATTGGACGATCTTCTCTTTGTGGGCTATGTTGGACGCATGAAGGGCAAAGGTGTGCACAAGCGCACTCTTTCCAGATGGATCATCTTGTGCATCAAGATCTGCTACGCCCTGGCTGGTAAGGAAACGCCTGAAGGTATTAGAGCTCATTCCACCAGAGCCAAGTCATCCACTTCTGCTTTGGCCAGAGGTGTTCCTGTAGTGGACATTTGTAAGGCTGCAACTTGAGCCTCCCTCCATACTTTCGCAAAGCATTATTGCTTGGATTCTGAAATAAGGAGGGAGGGCCATTTTGCGCACTCTGTCCTGCAGGAGTTTTTGGAATAGGAGGGTGTACACCCTCCTCCGGGAGTGGGACTGCTGTGGGATTCTATTCAAAAGGTGAGGAATCCACAGGCAGATGTATCCATCAGAAGAACAATTTACTTACCTTCTGTAACACTTTTTTTGGTGGATACAGTATCTGCCTGTGGATTCCTCACTGACCCACCCTCCTCCCCGATGTCCACCCTTGTATACCTTAAAAGTGGCATTGTTTAACTTGGTTGTTTTGCATTTTCTTCTATCTACCTTTGCGTGGTGTATAGGAAATGTTTTTATTCTTTGGCTTTTTCTTAATTCTACACTGTGTGTATTTGTATGAATATTGTGTACTGTGTATACTTTTATTCTGTTGTCGGTCCACCTGTTCTCCTCGGAGGCACGGAAAAAATGGGTGGAACTGATGTCATCACATTGACAAGGCTTTCTTATGGCTCCAGTGACGTCATGCGGAGTCGCGAGCGGAGCCGTGGTATTGTGACGACCTCGTCTGTGTGGAGAGCTAGGAAAAAGTTGCCACGGAATGCTGGCGCAGGGGATATTCAAAAGGTGAGGAATCCATAGGCAGATACTGTATCCACCAGAAAAAGCGTTACCGAAGGTAAGTAACTTTGTTCTTCGGACCAGTGAGTCCTCCAAATTGTAGAAATGGGTTACACCCTTCGCTTCCTTCACGCTCCGCCTCCGCTCTCTTCTCCCCCTCTAGACCTGCTAACCATACTGCACCAAGAGATGAGTACAGTAAACTCTATTAGAGACTTCTACTTTTTCCAAGTGTAGAACTTGCATTGTGTTATCTTGACTTTGGTCCTGATCATAGTAAGCGTCAGGTTAATGGATCTATTTGCCAACTTAGACTCCCTCTTCAGAGCAGTATCCATCCTTGATGAAAGTAAGCCCGATTTTGGAGCCTGTCTCTGTCCCACCGCTGCATTCACCACAGTCTGCTCCACTTTTTGGTGCCTTGTACGAGCCCACTGAGGTGGTAACTTTAAACCTGACTTTGTTGACTGTGCTCTGCCCTCATCGAGCCACCATCGGGTCCCAAACCTCCTGCAGCCCTTTCCTATCTCTAGTCACCCCCTCCAATAAGCCAGATATTTCTCTTCAGCATCTATTATTTCGCACCAGTAGGCCTCATTGTCTGTCTCCACATCGGTGTGATACAGAAGTCCTCTCATGCACAAGCTTCATTTTTGGGAAATCTGCTGTGATCTTTTTTTTAGCCTCCTGCACGTCTTGTTCAGCCCTAAGTCAATGGCTTTGGTGTTCAAAAGATATATAGTAAATCAGGCTTCCTTCATTACTGTTTGGACTCTGAAGAGGTTCATCTGTTGGGCTTTCAGCACCTACATGACTTCGGCATGTCTGATAAAGTGATTCCTGTTTGCCCCTCAATAATCTCTTTAGAGAATTTAATGTTCGAGGCATATGAGCTGCAGATCACAAACTGTGCATAGATTGCCATCTAGTGTTGGGCCCGGATGTTTGCACTTTGTGGTTGTATTGGAAAAAGTCTTTGGAAGTCACGAGATAGGTGACTCCTCCTTTGGACAATAGTGCGCATGGGCACAGATTCCATCTTCAGATTATTTTTTTCCGCCATCGGGCTCGGATGTGTTCGTCGCGCTCCAGCTCGGTGTCGTTACCGTTCTACCTTTCGACGCGCAGTCCTTTACCCATTCTTCGGTATTGTTTCGATCGCGTTTCCCATTCGATATACATCTCTACCAACTTGAATTCTTCGATTCCGGTCGTCGATGCAGGCCTTCGGGCCTAGCTGCACCATTGGGCCTTTGGCTCATGGAAAGGACTCCTTTCAAAAAGTGTCCTCAGTATGGATCCAAGTTTCCACACGCCGATTTTCACGAGGTGTGTAACCTCTGCCTTTCGCCCGAGCACGAGGCCAAAGACTGTCCAGCTTGTGCCTCTTTCCGCTCCAAGAAAACAATATGGGATCGTCGAGCTCGATGAAGCATGCCTCATTAATCAACATCGATACCGGACGATATCTTCCAAGAAGGCATCAATGTACCGGAGCAGGAGCAGATCAAAGAGGGCAACATTAGCGCCTCCAAAGCCGACGACTCCGACGTCTAAGACAACACTCCAGGGCAGCGGGTCGTAAGTACCAGGTCCACCCCTCCCCCTCATCCATTCACAAAAAGGCTTCGGTAGCACCTTCATCTTCAAGCCTAGGTGCACACCAAGACAAAACTTCCCACGCCCTGCCTTCGGGCTCGGCAAAGAAGTCAATACATAAGCCTTCAGGCCACTCATGATCGAGCCAGCCTACCGTTGGTGCCGAAACCCATCCCCGGCACCAAAGAAGAAACCACTGTCTTCGTCCGCACCGACGCCTACTTCCACATCGGCACCTTCGGCACCGAAATCCAGTGGTACTAACGTCTCGGTCCGAAAAAATCATCGGAACCAAGCAAACAACCGGTTCCAAAGACCACTGACGCTCAGTCTTCGGATCCCAAAAAATCATCTGAACCAAACAAACAACCGGTTCCAAAGGCCACTGGCACTCAACCTTCGGATCCCAAAAAATCATCGGAACCAAAGAATCAACCGGTTCCGAAGGCCCCAACGGAACCCAGGAAAACTCCCGATTCCAAACCTAAGAAGCATAAAACGACTCTAAAACTTGTGCAACACAAACAATCGGACCCGAAAAAATCGGCACCAAAACAACAAACTCCCGATCCAATCAAAAAAACTCTCGAAATAGACCCAAAGACAGGTCAACTTATACTTAGTCCTTCCAGGAAAAGGAAATTGGACAAACCTGTACCAGCTCCATGCCCTTCAAAGAAGAGAGACATTGCCACTTCTCCTTTAAGAATTCCTTCTCCACCTCCTCCTCCACACCACATCTCTCCTATCCTATCTCCAGTACCCTCACAATCTCCTCCACCTCAGGATGATGACACCTCTAGGGAGGATGTTGATGATGAACCTTTGGACACTTTTAATCCATCTCAAAGGTCCACTTCCATTCTCCCAAAGTTAAAAGGGTTAATCAAACACGCTCCTGAAGTCTTTAAAGATCCTGTAAGGGCTAGAGTCATTAACCCCAGGGTGGAAAAGAAATAAACCTGATAAGGAGTCAAAACTGTTGGACGCATCTGGTAAAAGAACAGCGTCCCAAGCAGCCAACATATGGAGAATTGCCAACACAAAGGCTTTGCTGACTAGGTACGATAGGGCGCACTATGACGAGCTAGAGACCGTACTACAACACCTTCCAGATCAATATAAAACAAGGGCCAATGAACTCATACAGGAAGGCAAACTCATAACCAATACCTCCATTCGTTGTGCTCTGGATGCTGCAGACACAGCCTCCTGAGCTATTAATACCAGTGTCCTTTTACGCAGACATGCGTAGCTATGCATTTCCGGTTAAAACCCGATGTTCAAACTACCATACTAAATCAACCGTTTGACCAGGAACACTTATTTGGACCTACTGTAGATTCATCTTTGTAGAAGATGAAAAAAGATACTGATACTGCCAAATCAATGGGAGCTTTGCAATCGCAGCTCCCAGAAGTTCCTTTCATCGCTCCTCTTATAGGGGCGCCTCTAGAGGTTTTACCACTGATAACCCCTCCACTTCCTACAAAAGTTCCACCCAGACCTCATCTAACAGAGGCTATTACAGAGGAGGCTACAGGGGCAATAACAACAAGGGTAGAGGCAAAACTACCACTACTTGCACCGCCTCCACCCCATAAATAATGATTTCCCTCCACTCCCACCGGACCACTCTACTCCGGTCGGGAGAAGATTGCTACAGTTCCTACCTGTCTGGAACACCATTACCACGGACAGGTGGGTGAGACAAAACATCCAATCCGGTTATTGCCTAGAACTCACTTCAACTCCCCCAAACATACCACCCAAACAGCGTCCAATGTCAACAGAGCATTTAACGCTTCTAGAGCAAGAGGTGCTCTCCCTCCTACAAAAACATGCAATAGAACCAGTTCCCATGCATCACCAAAACACAAGGGTTTACTCCCTGTATTTTCTCATTCCAAAGAAGGACGTAACCCTGAGGCCCATCTTGGACCTCGGACCATTAAACCTCTACATACAATCAGACCATTTTATATGATCACTCTTCAACAGGTCCTTCCTCTACTCAAAGAAGGCGATTTCCTTGCCACCTTAGATCTCAAGGACGCCTACTTCCACATTCCGATTCACCCTGTTCACAGGAAATATCTTCGATTTGTAGTGGAAGGTCAGCATTACCAGTTCAAGGTTCTCCCATTAGGAGTCACCACAGCACCCAGAGTCTTCACAAAATGACTGGTAGTGGTAGCAGCCCACTTAAGAAGGCAACAAATGCACCTCTTACCATATTTGGATGACTGGCTCATAAAAGCCAAGTTGCATACCCAGCGTGTAAATCACACACACACCACAATCCAACTACTTCACGACTTAGGGTTTACCATAAATCTCACAAAGTCTCACCTCCAACCGTCCCACATCCAACAATATCTAGGTGCCACAATAGACACCTCAAAATGCCTTGCATATCCCAGTCCAGCCAGGATAGCAAGTATGCAAACCCTTATAACAAAATTCCAGCCGCAACACTCACTTCCAGCTCGAGTGTTCATGCAAATAATAGGGACGATGAACTCTTGTATATTCATAATACCTCATGCAAGACTCCAGATGCGCCCCTTACAGGAATGCTTAGCACGTCGGTGGAACCAAGCTCAAGGTCAGCTAACAGATCTGGTGTAGGTGGACGGCCGCACACATTGCTCTCTGCAGTGGTGGAACACCCAAAACCAAAACCTTTCCAAAGGACGACCGTTCCTAGAGCCGGTTCCACAGATTGTGCTAACAGCAGACGCATCGCTCACCGACTGGAGAGCTCATCTACTTCATCACACCATACAGGGCACATGGACACCTCAGCAAAAGCTACTCCACATCAATCATTTGGAGTTACTAGCAATCTTTCTAGCGTTAAAATCATTCCATAAACCGATATCAGGCAAAGCTGTCTTAGTCCGTACGGACAATATGACAGCAATGTACTATTTACAAAATCAGGGGGGACGCACTCTCTGCAGCTCTCTCAACTAGCACAGAGCATATGAAGGGGGGCTATTTCTCAAAACATATTCCTTCTAGCCCGACATCGTCCAGGAATTCAAAATCACATGGCAGATCTGTTAAGTCGTCAAGACACAACAGATTCACAAGCGGGAACTTCATCCACAAGTTCTTCAACCGTTTTTCCAAATGTGGGGGCAGCCAGACATAGATCTCTTCGCCACACATTACAACACAAAATGCCCAAGCTTCGCTGCCAGATATCCACACCCATTGTCCAAAGGCAATGCGATATGGATGAATTGGTCAGGCAGATATACGTACGCTTTTCCGCCTCTCCCGCTCATTCCATTAGTGGTGCGCAAGCTGCAGCAACAGTCACTAACACTGATCCTAGTTGCTCCAACATGGGCCAGACAACCATGGTACACAACATTGCTGGAACGATCAGTAGTCCCGCACCAAATACTACACCTCTCCCCACAGCTCTTAACACGGAACCATGGAGAGATCAGACCTCCAGATCCAGCACAGCTCAACCTGGCGATCTGGCTCCTTGAGTCCTAGAATTTGGTTACCTCAATCTTCCACCTGATTGTATGAACGTTATCAAAGAGGCTAGGCGCCCCACCACTAGAGCCTTCTATGCAGACAAGTGTAAAAGATTTGTTATATACTGTAACACCACCACCATCAATCCTCTAGATGCCGCCACTCAACACATCATATGTTACTTGCTGCATACACATCAATAAGATTACATCTTGCTGCCATAGCAGCTTACCTACAAAATAGACAACATTTGTCATTGTTCAAGGTACCTGTCATTAAAGCATTTATGGAAGGCCTCAAAAGAATAATTTCTCCCAGGGTACCATCCTTGCCAGTGTGGAATCTAAACATCGTCCTCACTAGATTAATGGGTCCTCCATTCGAACCTCTACATAATTGCAAGCTACAATTTCTTACGTGGAAAGTCACTTTCCTTGTGGCTATTACATCTCTCAGAAGATTCAGAGAGCTACAAGCACTAACTATTCAAGAACCATTTTTACAACTCCATCATAACAAAGTGATTCTCAGGACAAATTCCTACCTAAGGTGATCTCTCCCTTCCATCTCAACCAATCTGTTGAGTTGCCAGTGTTCTTCTCGCAACCACAAACAGTAGCAGAACGAGCTCTTCATACATTAGAAGTAAAAAGAGCACTCCTTTACTTTATTGACAGAACAAAACCTTTTCGCAAAACAACTTTTTGTTTCCTTCTCACCTCCACATAAAGGCAATCGCATATCAAAGTCTGGGATTGCAAGGTGGATTTTCAAATGTATACAAATTTGCTTTCACAAAGCAAAACGTACACGGACTATTCCCCCTAAAGCCCACTCTACCCGCAAAATAGGGACTTCAATGGCATTTTTAGGGAACATTCCCTTAGATGATATCTGCAAAGCAGCTACATGGTCTACACCGCACACATTGACCAAACACTATTGTGTAGATGTGCAGGCAAAGCAACAAGCTAGTGTGAGCCAGGCTGTACTCAAAACACTATTTCAAACTACTGCAACAGATACTGGTGGTCGCCGCTAAAGAGGAGCACTGCTATGCCATCTATGCACAGTGTGTGATTTGTAGCTCATATGCCTCGAACGGAAAATTCGACTTACCAGTATGCATCTGTTCTTGGCATGTAGAGCTGCAGATTCACACACACCCACCCACCTCCCCGGCTACCTTTATCTGTTCCAGTATTATCTTAATTAGACACAACATACATGGACATCTGTTTCTCACAAAACTCCATCATTTGCCTTCTTGGCGAAAAAACAATCTGAAGATGGAGTCGATGTCCATGCGCACTATTGTCCCAAGGAGGAGTCACCTATCTCGTGACTTTCAAATACTTTTTCCAATACAACAACAAAGTGCAAACATCCGGGCCCAACACCAGATGGCGATCTATGCACAGTGTGTGAATCTGCAGCTCTACATGCCAAGAACAGATGCATACTGGTAAGTAGCATTTTCCTTCTGATGGATACTTCCACCTGCAGATTCCTCACTTGTAGAATAACCTCAATGTGTCGGACTGGATCCAGAACATTTCAAAGCAACAAGGTTGCCAGTCGAGGGCGCTTGACTCAGTCTGTGTCAAAAGTGGCATCATCAAGTGCCCGCACTGGTACATTGATGTAAATAGCCTTTTTCTGTGCCTTCGACATGGATCCGTAGCTTCACTCTGAAGAAATGTCCTCACCAAATTAAAATTAAAAAGCACTATGTCTCCTTCAAAAAAGTCTGGGGTTAAACCCTGTAGGGACTGAGGGACAGATGTGTGTTACGCACCCCCATGCAGTCAGTCTGTGGTGCTTTGGATCCAATCACAACTTGACCTCCGCATGCATCCCTAGGCCATCAAGGAGTGGGAGGCCAAACTCATCATGGCCACAGCGAAGGAAGAACAGCTATGCCGGAAGCGTTCCCAGAGCCATTCACACTCTCCATCTTCGAACAAGAAGAAGAGAAAGCTTAAGGGAAAGAAGAAGTATTCCAGAGGTAAGTCGCCTCATCACACACTGTCTCCCACAGGGCCTTCATTCTCTGAATCGGAGCTTGTTGACTTGACGCTAATGGATCGTTCGCACAGCCCTGCTTCTTATATGGACCTGGCACCGGACAGACCTCTATTCTCGAAGTCTTTAGTGCTGTCACACCAATCTGTTGAGCAGCAGATGCCGATGTTGGCCTTTCCTGAGTTCCTGGTTGCAGAATCGGACACAGCAGAGTTCCTGAATGCGATGTATTATATTTTCACCTGGGCATCGATGCCATCCAGCGCTCATTCGCGTCTGCCTCTCATCATGCCTTTTTAGCTGATGCTCCTCGGTGTTGCACTGTTTAAACCGATGCCTTCGCCAAATTATGCTTACCTGGCGCTCCACTTGGTGCTGCAGCCGATGCCGTGGATGGTGCCGCTACCGTTGCCGCAGCCCGTCAAGCCTCAGATTCACTTCCAGAGAGCGGCCCAGAGGTTGCTTGAAGAGGAGGCTTGTAGAGCACGTCTCTTGATACTGTTTCTGACTTTTTGGAGTATTTTCCTGGTTGTGACCTGGATCAGGAACCCCTTATATTTCAAGGCCTGTCTTCACCAAATGACTTAGACAACTCATCATGGAGTTGCCCACTGGTCCACCAACGACAGAGGTTGTGTCTTTGCTCAAGGTTATGTTAAAGGACGCAGAGGTACTGAACCTATAGTTGCCAATGATGGAGACATTTGGCTCATTGCCCACCATTGTCGCTGTCGCTCTGCTCCTTGTGATCCCACCTTCCTTCCGACGAATAATTAGCTAGAGAGCTTAGGCATCCAAGCATTTTGTTCAAGGACCCAATCAGGAGATGCCTTTTCTGCAGCCCCCTCCGACAAGGAGTTTAAACTTTTGGAACACTGGGGCACGAAGGTCTTTTCTGCAGGTAGTATGATTTTGAAGTTACTTAATGCCAACTGCCTTCTCGCCTGGTAAAACCACACCTTATGGAACATGGCACAAACGATTCTCCAGCATGTTCCCGCCAACATGAAAGAACATTTTCAGGGGCTCATCGCGGATCCGCAGGATGCCTCCTGGCATATTATCAAGTCTGGGCTGGACACCGCAGACTCCGTTGCCAGAGCCACGGGTACCTCTGTGACGGTATGACGCCAGGCATGGCTCAGGACGTCTATTTTTTCATCCGAAGTCCAGGCTAATCTGATGGACCTCTTCCTCAACAGCATCTGCTTGTTTGGGGATAAGGCCGACCTAGCGCTGGAGTTTTTTTAAGGCCTATAAAGTCATGGCCAGGTCTTTGGACCTTCAGCTTTTGTCTCTGACCATGGGCTTTCATTTCTTTTTGCTGCTTTTATGACTTCCGATGAGGCTCCTCCTTTCGGACCCAGCAGTACACACTAACACTCCAGAAGCTGAATCCTCTTATCCGACAGTACAGATGCGTGGTAGAGGTAGACGCTGTGGATCCACCTTGCAACCCTCATTCTTTTCCTCTTCTTCTCCGTGACCACAAGGAAATCAGGACTAGTTTGCTTCCCCAAGCCCACACGGAGCATGCAGGATGTTGGTGTTCCAGTTTCTTCCGGCCTTAAAAGGCCATTTCTTCAGACCTGTGTGTCCTTCAAATTGCCGATAAGGGCTACATCCTTCCCTTCGTTCAGGTTACGCCTCTCATTCCCAGTCCTCCTTTCTCTCTGTTTACCGACCATTTGGTCATTCTACAGCAGGACGTGGCAGTTCTCTTCCTCGGGGGTGCAGTGAAGCTAGTGCCAGGGGCAGAAAAAGGCCAGGGTTGTTACACACTTTACTTCCTGGTGCTCAAGAAGGATGGCAGTCTGCATCTGATTCTGGATCTCTGGAGCCTGAACTAAGAAAAATGTTTAAGATGCTGACCCTAGTTCAAGTTCTGCTGGTGATGGAGCATGGAGAATGGATGGTGTCGGGGGGAGGAGCCAAGATGGCGACCGGAGCAGACGCTTGAGCGCCCGGCTCCGTCGGCCCTTGGCCCCGGACTATTATCCTGATTCCTATCCTTGCCGATTCTCGAGGTGAAACGTGTACGACGACGCGCTGTCCACGCCTCCACTTCCCCGAAGTCTCAGCCCGCCCGGATGCCGGAGTTCTTGGTGCTTTTGTTCTCCGCCCTGGACCCCTGCTCCATTGTGGCCTTTGCCGGCCCCCTGGAAGCTCCGCAGTCCCCGGACCCGCTAGCGCAAATCCGAGCCCCGCGGTCCCGACCTCACCTAACACCACGGACTGTCGCCAGATGAGCCTGGGGAGGGACGGCCAGACACCTCCTCCACCCTGCGCCTGAAGGGCTGGGGCTGTAAGGTAAGCCCCGGTGAGGCGGGTCTCCTGCCCCGATCTGTGGACCGCGCTGTGGGAGGCTGCCGACCCCCTTCTTCTATTGCCTAGTCGGCTGCAAAGAGAACCCGAGGGAAGGGAGGCGACTGTTGGCTTTCCCAGTTGCGGCGCAGACCTGAGGGGAACTGACTCCTTGCTACGACCCCCACCCCTGGCCATTGTACCGTCCGGCGGTAAAACATGGCGTTGTTTGCCTGCTCGCGGCCGGGGGGTGATACTCCGGTCTTGCCCGCTGCCCGCTTCGCCCTCCCTCCACCAGACACCAGCTCCACAGTGCCGTCCCGGATTGCTGCCGATGTGGGGGTGCAGCTTCCGCTGACATGCGGCTCCGTACTGGCCGTCCTGCGGGACTTTAGTTTACAAATGTTTGCTCGCTTTCAGGCGCTGAGTGAGCAGTTTGACTCCCTGTGGTCGGCTGCGGGCCGTGAGCGCTCCGTCTGTCATCAACACGGCGTGGGTCTGCCAGTGCTTTTGTCCTCTTGCGGGGACGCAACGGCTGTGTGTGATCGTGCTACACTGGTGCCTGCATCTGGCTTTCCCGGCACCCAGGATCAATTGCTCTCCAGCTTAACAGCGGATACTTTGTTTCCCCGTTCATTGCTGCCTGCTTCATTGTTGCCTGCCTCACCGCGTCTGCAAGAGTATCCAGCTGAGCAACACCTAACATCCTCGAGGAATCGTTCACGGTGGCCTACTGCTTCTTTTCTGTGGAACTCCTGTACTCTACATGCCATGTCTGGACTTTCTGTGGTGCACAAAGGGACCTCTACAGATGGTCGGCGGCCATTTTGGGATTCTACTTCACCATCTTCTCCCAAACGGCCATATTGTCTTTGTCTGCACGGGATGCGGGGCCTTCATGTAGGGGCTGGCTTAATCTCAAGCCCGCGATCGGGCCAGGGCTAGACTGATTAATATCGCCATGGTTTCACGGAGGGGCTGGACTGGGACTGGAACTGTATGTGTACTTCGTGCGCATTCGTCGCGATTTGTCTTCCTTCATCTAAATTGTTGTGACAATTCATTTTCACACGACCGCTTTTGGGGTAGTGGGTTCTCAGTGTGTGGAAGCCAAAGATGGCCGATGGTTTAGGGCGCTCTGATGATACGTAGGCTCCTCCCCACTTTCTTCTTTTCGGGAGTTTAGATTAGAATAGTCCTATTCTTTTCTCACCCCCTTTAACATAGGTGTACTGTTTTCTTATCTTTCTTTACTTTATTCTTACTCTCTTTCTTGTCTATATTTCGGGTTTATTGGGCGACAGGCACTATGCTGGGGGGGGGGAAGGCCGTAGCCTCCGCATTGGTGTAGGGTGGGGGGGTAACTTACTGTTTCCAATTAGTTCTATGGGCCTTTTTTCTCTTTATGTTTCTGCGCTATACTTGTTTCGATTCTGGGTCCGGGTGGGGGGTTGACTGAGTGGGGGCGGCACTGGAGGGGTGCGTAATTGCTCATGTGACTATCCTGTTATATAACTGCATTGCCTCACTGCCTGCGATTTTACTTCCATTGCTGTTTTAATGATGCTGCTGCTCTCCCGTGTGGTGAAGATATCGTGCGGACTCGAATCTCCTTGGTTCTTATTCTTCACTGACTATTTCCCTGATAAACTTATTTTGAAAACTTTAAAATTAACCTTCACTTCTCCTTTCCCTGGGGTCAAGGATCTCTCCAGTGTATGTTTCATAAATCGTTGCTAACCTTGACCGTTGAAGCACAGGGGCCGTAATGTTTGTATCAGTGCTTAACCGTATCGTGGCCGGCCTGAAGGTTGTAGGCCCGTATTTGTTCTTTTAATATGCACGAATAAAGGTTTTAAAAAAAAAAAAAAAAAAAAGAGAATGGATGGTGTCTCAAAAGAAGTACACAATCTGCAGATCCAATCTTGCGATCTCATCAGAAGTGCTTGTGGTTTGTGATGCGTTCCACGCATTACCGATTTACAGTACTATCCTTTGGTTTGATGTCCACACCTCAGGTCTTTACGAAGGAGATGGCAATGGTTGAAGCCTATCTTACACGGTCAGATATCTCAATTTTCCCGTACCTGGATGATTGGCTCCTCAAACCCAGCTTGCTAGACATGTTTTTGTTCCATTTGTGGCTTTTTAAACAAGCCCAAATCTCACCTGTTGCCCTCCCAATAGCTCCGCTTCTTAGGGTCGGTACTGGACACCACCCTTTTCTATGCCTTCCCTCCGTCTCAGAGAATAAAGGACATTTGGCAATTGGTTCCATCTTTCCAGCATGGCATGGGAATCCCAGCATTGAGTGTCCTATGATCCTAGTCTGCCGGCTTCCTGCATTCTCTTGGTCATGCACCAACGTTGGCACATGAGGGCCCTGCATTGGTGCCGCCATAGGCCGTGACTCCAGTATGGGGGGAGACCTGTCGGACTCCATCGTGATCTCTCCTAGTGCTGCGAAGGAAGAGGCTTGGTGGTGGTACAAGGTGAACCTAACGCGTGATGGCCTTTAGTCCCCCTCTGGACGGGACTACGGTAGTAACAGATGCCTCCACCCTGCATTGGGGAGCTCATCTAGAGGATCTGAAAATCAGGGCCCTCTGGTCTCCGAAAGTGTAGATGTTTCACATCAACTGCTGGAAATGCAGGTGATTAGGCTGATTCTGAAGGCTTTCCTCTCCTTTATTGTGGGTTGATCTGTCAAGATGTTGACAAACAGCACAACTGTGATGTGGTACGTGAACTAGCAGGGGGAGTAGGGTCTCACCTACTTTGCCTAGAAGCGTGGAGACTGTGATTTTGGGCACAATACCAAGGGGTCTGGATCACTGCCAATCACCTAGTAGGGTCTATGAATGTCAGAGCCGACCCCCTAAGCCGGGGTTAACTTGTTCATCATGGAGTGGTGACCTCTAGCAGACATAGTTCAGGACATCTTCGTCCAGTAGGACACTCCTCAGGTGGAGTTATTCACCTCTTCTGAAAATGCTCAGTGCCAGTAGTTCTGCATCCTTGGTATCTGTTGAGGGTAGCCTTGGGGGACGGGTTTCACTTGAGGTAGAACTTTTAGCTGCATTACGCATTTTTCGTCCATACCCTGATTCCTCGAGTTCTCAGAATTATTCACCTAGACCGGGCCCTAGTCCTTATTGTCCTGGATTGACCGAGAAGGGTGTGGTATGTGGAATTTAAGTCATTCTCCACATGTCCTCCACCCACTTTGCTTTCCACTCAGGCCGTACCTTCTCTTCTAGTCGGGGGGAATGGTTCTGCTTCCCAATCTCATTTTCTTTGTGTCACCCCTCCACTAAGTCTGCTTATTTTGGCAGATGGGGCAACTTTGTTGCAAGGTGTGCGAACAATGGTGTGGATCCCCTGCAGACCAAACTTTCTAAAGTACTCAATTTGCGCTTTCGCTGGCACGGAGGGTTATTTGGCTGCCTTGTCTGCTTTTTTCTGTCTGCCAGGTCAGCCATCCCTGCTTAAGTCTCTTGTTATGCGTTTTCTCAAAGACCTGACCAATCATTTTCATCCCACTCCCTTTGTAGTTCCTCATTGGGATTTAAATATGGTTCTTACTTTTTTATGGGAACTCCATTTGAGCCATTCATAATTGTTCCTTTCGTATGTTGACACTCAAAACAGTCTTTTTTGGTTGCTGTCACTTCAGCTAGAAAGGTTAGTCACTTGCAAGCCCTTAGCTGTTGCCATCCTTTCACTACCTTCTTTCCAGACAAATTGGTGTTGCAAACCAGGGCTGGTTTCCTCCCTAAGGGGGGTCACTCCTTTCCATCTTGCCCAATCCATTACTCTTCCAACCTTCTACCCTCCAACTCATCCCACGAAAGCGGAGGAACTTGCGTACGCTGATTCTAGACGGACAGTTGGCTACTGCCTGGACCATTCCAAGGAATTCCAGTCGAACACCTGCTCTTCGTCTGCTACTGTAGTGCCAAAAAGGGTAAGGTGATACAGAAGAGAACTCGGTCTCGGTTGATCCTTCTCTCCACCAACCATTTCTGCACTCGCCTGAGTTATGATTGCAGAAATTGGTAAGTTGGCAACATGTGCTTCCTTGCCCGCCTTTGCTAAGCCTTACAACCTGGATGCGGAGGTGCGCAGGGATGAGCACTTTGCAAGATCCATATTGCAGGAATTTCTTGTCTAGTGATCCATCAACCCTTTTCCTGGGCACAGTATTGCTGTGAAATCTTTCTCCAGGTGAGGAATCTGCAGGTAGAAGTACAGATCAGAAGAAAAATGTACTTACCTGCGGTAACTATCTGTTCGAGGCATGTGTGCTGTAGATACACGTGCTTTGCCTCTTCCTGTCATCTAGTGTTGGATCCGTATGTTTGCAAGTAGTTTTTCTTTGAAGACATCTTTTCCAGTCACGAGGTAATGTGACTCCTCCTTTGGGTGATATTGTGCATGGGCTTCGACTCCATTGTTAGTGTTTTCTTTCCGCCGTCTGGTTCTAACGTGGTGTGCGGTGCTTCGGCTCTAAACAGCCCTTCGGATTCCCCTTGGAGCGCAATCCACTGTACCCTCGACGGTATTGTCATCATACTTGTTTTCACTATTGTCCATGTATCGAATCAGTCGGAAACTCTCCCCATCTTCGGTCGAAGACATCGTGGGTGGCATTCGGGCCTAGCCTCGTGGGTTGACTTCTACTTCGTTACATACTAGCCAGCCTTCTGTCTATGGATCGGACTCCATATCAGTTTTGTCCTCGGTGCCACTCCAAGTACCCTCGCACTGACCTCCATAAAGTTTGCAACGTGGCCACTCACCAAAGCACAAAGAAGAAGATTGTAATGCTTGTCGGTCGTTCCGTTTGAAAAAGACTCTGTGGGATTGTCAGGCTTGACGAAGAGACATGCAGCGACAAAACGTACAACATAGTCTGCATTTCTTTGGAGAGGAATCTGAACACGAAGAGGTCGACAGGGTAAGAGGAGGAAGCCTACTCTATCCCAAAACTGGATTCCGAGCTGGAAATCGAGTTGGAGGACAAAGACTTTCCACCGGGACAGGGTACCGTGAGTACTAAAGCCCCTTTACCTCCCAAACTCTGTTCGACCAAACACTTGCTGGATCCCATATCATTCCTTCCTGGGCTAATAGGGGAATCTGATATCCCTGCACAACTCAAGCAGACATTTTGAGTCAGAGCCATTAGCCTTAAGAGTTCAATACCTGTACTATGCTCAGCAGGTCTCCTTTGTCAATGAATGATGATGTTCCTAAAATTATCAGTTGCAAGGCATGTGCAAAATTCTGTACATCTTTCACCTTATTCTGCAGGTTTGAGTCTGAAGCAAAGGTGCACTGCGGAAAGCGTTGATGTCCTTCTGTGAAGTCTTATATTTAGCTTGTTCCTTTCTTCAATGCACATTCTATGAACAAGGAGGCTTTGTTCATGCTCTTCTGTTTTAGCTGTGCAGCCTTTAACGTCTTCCAGTGCCCCTTACGTGAATGAAGTGCTTGTCACAGTTCTCAGAGCTGAACCTTACATGTTCCTCAGCAGGTCCATGCACCCACCTGGCGTCATTACAGCTCCTCCAAGAGCTCCTTTTGCAGCATGCCCCTTAAGGTTAAAAAAAAAATCCCCTTGCATCTGGGAGTTTTGTGTTTTGTCTCGTTTGGTGGCATAAATGTCTCACTGTTAAATTACAGCAAGGGCAGAGCATTTGCTGTGCACTACACTTTCTCCCCTCTCCAGTTAGTCTCTATTAGAAAATGTTTTAACGAAGGTAAGTAATTTCTTCTTTTAAATAGTGTGCTTGTGTTCATAGGTTCTGGTCTTTCAAGTATCCGATACATCAAATCTGAAGGTAGTGTATTTAGTTATTATTTTAATTACTATAATGCTAGATTGCAAAATAGTATTTTGCTAAAAGTGACATCATAGTATATCATCTGCTGCTTTTGCTTGGAAAAGTCCTGTTTTGACTTCTTATTCAGCAGTGGTCTCCACTCAAAAGAGTAGTTTGCAACAGTTTTCCCTGACGTGTAAAGTTGGCGATTATTTACCTTTTTTTTTTTTTTACATGTATTACATTGTCCAGTCTCTAAATTTTTACAGCCAGATTTACTTCTGAGATGCAATGTTATATTTAAAGTAAATTATGCCAAATAAACAATTTTATTCAGCATAGTTATTGTTTTGGGAATAAACTTGCTGAATGTTCAGTGCCTGGCTATTTCTGGGTTCAAACAGTTAAGTATTGCTGACACATTTTGCCTGTCACAAAAATATAATTATACATTTGGGAACAAAGCTAAAGGGCCGTTGGCCATGATTGACATGGAGCTGAAGGTGCATCCCCAGGTTAAAAGTACTTGTGGAAAACATTTACATTTTATTCAGGTGAAACAAGTTCAATTTAACACTGTTAATATAGGAATCCACCATTGAGAAATGACTTTGAATTTACAAACTGCTGTGGTGTTAATTTATTTTTTAATATAGCAATGCAAAGAATGTTACATTGTTTTCTTTTTAATCAAATTGACTCCTCCAAGTTGTTTTTATGGTATGTTTTTGCTTTAAGTGTTGTTCTTTACTATGGATCATGCAAAAGATTTTAAATACTAATTTTGAGCATAAATGATATAATAAACAATAGCTATATTTTCCTTCTCTTTTAGGTATTTCTTGTTCTTGCTGAGGGAACTAGTTTGATTCAGCGACTCATGTCCGTTGCCTACACATATGACAACTTGGCACCTAGGTATAATTATTTCATAAATCCAGATACTGATTATCAAGATCTATAAATGTCAGTGCTTTTGTAGTGTACTCTGTTATTTTTATTTGTTTGTTACTCTTAAATTACATGTGTATGATTTAACCCCTTGCCTGCTAAGCCGTCCCCCCCCCCCTTCCCCCCTCCCTAGAATGCCAAGCCCTTATTTGGCTATTTGGGGTAGTTTGTGTTTAGGCCTAAATAACTTTTTTCCCAGCAAATTTATCCATGCCAAATTTGCATACATTTTTTCCCCAACATCCTAGGGATGCTAAAGGTACCCAGGGTTTGTGGATTCGCATGGAGGGGACCAATACAATAGACAAAATATAGCTGCATTTTGTTTTTTCGGGGAAATTTTTTTAACAAAATGTGCTCTGCAAAAAAGTGTCTTTTTCCGAAAAATTGCATCCACAAAAGGTTTGCTGTGCTAAAGTCAATGTCTTCCCAGCTTTCAGAAATATGCACAGCTGAATAAAAAATAAAGTACCACAGTTTTGGCATTTTTCATAGTGATAGCCCATTTTCCAAATTTTTCTGCTTTCAAACTACTTCCATTTCGTGGTGGAAACCAGTGTGAAACCCGTGGGTGATCCTGGAGAGCTATAGATTCCAGAAAAGTGGATACATTTCTGAATTAAGCAAGGGGTCATTTGTGTCGATCCCTCAAGGTTTTCCCTAAAAAACTAATTTTTGAACCAAAAAATATTTAAAATGATGAAGAAAAAAATGGCAACTTATGACCATGTTTTCATCTACAACTTCTTGTCATGATGACCGATTTACAAAATCAATATACCATCTAGTCTGTTCGACCCTTCAGGTTTGCAGGGATATATAGGGTTTGTAGATTTTCCAAGAACCAGAGCCAACAATTGAGCTGCACCTTAAAATGGTTTTTCATTGTGTACAGGGTATGGAGCAATTCATATTGTAAATGATAAAGAGTGGAGAATGAATATCAAGGAAACATATATAGTTCGGAAATGGACACCAGATACAGAGTTTATGAGCAGTGATAATTTGTACATCTCTGAATTTGTGGATACCCATACTAGCATGGGATTCAGAGGCCATCTTTCAAAATGTCTTCTTTCTTACACTCTGTCTTTCAGTTGGACGGCACAAATACATAAAAATACACTTGATAATAACAAATGTTCTAATTAGTGTTCCCACATGTCTCTGTTACATCTTGTTTCCATTTCAATATCTGTTCATTAAGTTCTGCTTTATATTGTTATGCATGTCATTGATGTGTCACCCTGTGAGGTCCATCGCTCCTTAGCAACCTCTGACCTTCTACAGTGGAACTTGGAAGGTAGTGGCAGGCAGAGCTGTTGAGGAACTGGGCGGAGCAGGGGTCCTTTCTTGTATTGGCTCAATAAATCTTTTTAACTATATATCCTGGTTTGCTGCTTTCTAAAAGTCTCCTAATAAAAGTGGTACTTCACTTGTGTGGGTAGGCCTGGTGCCCTCAACAGAAAAGGGCCCAAAGCACAACATGTACACATTTTAAATTGTTCTGCTGAAAACTGACCCTTGTATTATTTTTGGGATTTTGGGCCCTAACTCAACCAGCACCTAGGAATACCTAGCAAACATGTACATTATTTAAAAATAGATGCCTAGGGGAATTGAGGGGTGGGGTGACGGATGTGGTTCTCATCAGGTTTTGTCAAATTTTGAATACAAACACATAAATTCCTCACACATCTGTGAGGAAAACTTCAGGAATTTGCGGGGAGCCACAAAGTTCCTACCATCCAGCATTCCCCCAAGTGTCCTGATAAACAAATGGTACCTCACTTGTGTGGGTAGGCCTAGTGCCCAAGAAAAGCACAGCTCAAACCAGGTTCCATGGTGGTACCCTCACAAGGAAACCTATGGACCCTGGCTTGATTCACTCCTGTTGCGGGCACGAGGCCCAGCCACACAAGTGAGGCAGCATTTTTATCAGGGCAAGTGTGAGGAATGATGGGTGGTAGGAATTTTGTGGATTCTGACTGATATGGAAGTTTATGCAACAGAAATGCAAGAAAAATGCACAATTGTAGGCACTGGTAAAAGCTTACAGGGCACTGTGTATGTGTGTGTGAAAACTTTGTCGGATTCACCTGAGTCACACCACCTTGGACTCCCCTTGGTGTCTAGTTGAAATGTCTTGGTATGGTAGGTTTCCCTAGGTGGTCGCGGAGCCCAGGCCCAAAAACCACAGCTGTCCCTTTTGTGGATATTGCCTCATTGCAACTAGGACCTGTTCCTGTCACTGGCTCCATGCCTACCCACACAGGTGAGGTGCTGTATTTTTCGTGAGACATCTGGGAATGCTGGGTGCTAGGAAATATATGGCTTCCCTCAGATTCTAGGCTTTCATTCAAAAAGATATGAAGAGAGTATGTGTTTTTAGACCAGGATTGTGTTTTGCAAGGGCTTCTGGGTAAGAAAACAGTGTGTGATCTACGTGAGACAAACCACTCTGGAGTACCCTGGAGTTTATTTTACAAAAATATCTGGGATTGGTAAGTTTGCCTTAGAGACAATGTACACCCTGGCAGTGAAGGTCAGAAAAGACATATATTACTACTTAACCATCTATTACTCAAGTACACATACACACTGGTTGGTTTTGGCATGAGGGTGAGTGAAGAGTTGAAAATGTAAATGTTATTACCCAAAGGTTTCACAAAAATAAAAAGTTAGAAATCACAGTTAATATTATGATTGAGATTTCAGATTACTGAACCAGTGACTCTCAGCTCTTAAGCTGTAATGCCACGATAAGGTACCAACCGCTTTACAGGCAATTCATGCATCACACACAAAACCATTTACATCGCCAGCCACGGGCCCAGCACTTTGCTGCGCTCACATCAACAAATGGTCCCGTTCAAGGACCCATCATTGTCATACACCCATAGGATTGAAACACCAGTCACACCACCTGGCGGAGTGCGTGGACTGGCATTTGGCTGGCGGTGTGTGTAGTAACAACAAGTCTCCACACACGCACACTGCCAGCTAACCGCCCCTGCACACACTCCCAGCTAGCCACCGCTACACACACTCCCAGCCACACACCGCTACACACACTCCCAGCCACACCAATCCGCACACACCGCTAGCCAAATGACAGTCTGCACACACTGCCAGCCAAATGCCAGTCCACTCACACTGCCAGCCAAACACCAGTTCATGCAAACCCTAGTCGACACATACTGCTAGTCAAATGCCAGTCCTCACACACAGTTAGCCAAATGCCAGTCCTCACACACTGCTAGTCAAATACCAGTCCACACACACTGCTAGCCAAATGCCACTCAGACTTCACTATGAATCTCCACACCTCTTTAATTCCTAAAACATAACCACAATGAACCGATTACACACACACAAAGCACTGACAGGAACAAATAAAACATCCAACTAAAAACTACATTTTTTCAAATAGAAAAAACAACCTGTAGATAGAAGATGAAATACCAGCATGCACAATAGGTGTAACTAAACACTTTAAACACTGCCAATACTGTATCTGGCAATACAGATCATGACCAGTTCCCTTCTACTCTCATGGTTGTTCCCAGTACTTGAGTTGCATACAGTACAATTCAAAACATGATGAAAAACATAGACCAGGATTTGAAGGACACTCTGGACAGTACAAACAACTCTCCTTTCATACTATTCTTCGGACACAGACTCTACATCTCTGTCAAGGAAAGTCTTTTTAGAGTGTTGGAGAATTAGATCCTCCACCACTCCGATTTTAGGAACACTTGCCTGCTCGACTACAACAAGGATGCCTAATACAGACTCCTGAAACTGTACAAAACTCATCTTGGAATCTGGAGAAGAATATTTGAAAACATAAGCATTGAGGTTTGCGAAATGAAACAAATGAATTTCCAACTTCTTGTACTAGACGTAGGATTTTCGGGCCGCATTGTAAATCTCCAACCTTTGATCTGTTCTTTCTACACCTCTCATGTGCTTGTTTTAGTCTAAAATGCACACTTCTGCTACCTGACCCCAAAAAGTCACAGGTGAAGTACTTTCATCATGAGTAGTTGTGAGCATGTGGAAATCTCAATTGTCTGAAAATTTCAAAGCAAGAAGTTCATTACTACGCAAGGCACTGCTCTGTCTCCTTAGTTCTTTACACACAAGTTCTTTAGGATAACCTTTATGGTAGGAGCAGATTGTGCCACATTCCATAGTGCCCACTTTGAAAACTTCACACTAATTGCCACCTGTTTAGAAAGTGTCCACATATAAATGGTGACACTTCTCAAAATGTCCCCTGGCAAGTTCCCACAAACTGGAATGCAGTCAGGGAGGTCAATTGAAGAATCCCTACCAGTGTACACCCTGAAATTATATACATATCGAAGGCACTTTCACACAGCATATACAGCTTAATACCATAATATGGTCTCTTGTGGGTAATGTAATGTCTGAAACCAAACGGCCCTTAAAACAGGGCAGGAAACTCATCTGCAGGTATATCTTTCTCTTAAACTTGTATCTCTGAGAAACCACCTACTAAATGGTCAAGAACAGCACAAATCTTATAGACAATAACAATTAGAGTGATCTTGTGACAGTGAAATGAAATAAAAATGAAATACCAGCATTTGTAAAACGCACAGCTACCTCCGGAGAGGTGTCCCGACACTGGGGGCCGTCGGGAAGATTAAGCGAGCTATTGCCCAGAGTCACAAGGTGCTGGGCTAACCTGGCGCCAGGGATCGAACCGTGAGCTCCGTGTTCCGGAGTCAGCCGCCCTGGCTGCTGCACCACACCTCTTCCAGTGCTGTAGCATTATCTAAAAAATGCAGCATCTTCTGAGGAAGCAAATACCAATCGCAACTCATCGTTGCTGGATCTATAACATTTGCCATCAAGGGACTAGTAGACCAATGTGAGAAACTGGCTTAGTATATGGTGCACACTTATGTAAGTGGGCACCCTGCACTAATCCAGACCACCCATATGGTGATTTTAGTGGTCTTAGACAACCTTAGAAAGCTCTCTAATTGGTAGCTGTGGAGAGCAGCCTTCAGTCTTAGTTCAGAAGGGGTGTAAAGCAGCTTGTTTCACCAGAACATAATCTTATTGGTATAGGTTAAGTGAAAAAGAAGCACACAGTTTATTAATAAACATATGTATTTCTCATAAGACACTTACTAACACATACAGGTATCTCCTAGCAGGAGATATATACAGTAGTTCACACAGTACTTTTTAATAGAAACAGGTAAGTAGCACGAATACACAGTGGTCGCCAGGGGGAGACCAAACCATATACTAAAATAGTGGTATGTGAACCATAACTTGATTCAATAGTAAACCCAGAAGACTTAGAAGTGCGGGCACCCAAGGAACCACCCGAGGTAAGTAACAAGGAACCCCATGGAGGCCATGTGCAGAGTGGGAACATGGCGCGCACACTCAATTCAAGTCAATGGTTAAGTCGCTGTTGCAATTTTAGAGAAGGACCTTTCCCAGTGGACCCTGAAGAAATCCTGTGGAAGACAGAAGGTTGGAGAGCCGCCCCCGAGGATACCCTAGGAACAAGGATACCTATACCAGGGAAGCTGTGTGCATAGGTGCGAAGTTGCGTCGGAAACCGCAGCCAAACTCAGTGGAAGACTTGAGGAAGAAGCCGCTGCTGGAGAAGTAGAAAGTGTCTGGTGAAACCCAAAGGTGGATTCAAAGTGAGAAGTATCCGCAAGCAGAGGGAACAGAGTCTATCCCACCGATGTCGGGTGCTGCAGGGGAGATGACGGTGACCTTGGATCTGCATCTGTGAGGACCAGGCGACGCTGTGGAAGACCAGGAGCTGTTCACAAGCTGTCCCACGCCGGATGTTGAGAGTTATGGGGTCGGTGTCCGTTGGGAGCACCAACAAGCCTTGGCAACTGCAGACAACTTGGAAAGCGAAGAAGGTGCAGTGTTGGGACCAGCAAGGTCCAGTTGACTCGCCACAAGCAGGGGAGTCAGGGCAGGCCTCGAGCAATCAGGGGAGCCCACAGAAATCAAAGATGAGCCTCATGAGGACCCACAGGCCGGAGGCACTGGAGTCGCGAGAACCTCGAGCAGCTCACCAAATGTGCTTGCCCACGGCGCAAGTGATGCGGTGAGGACGAAGATCTTGGTCACAGGAGATGCTTGAGGTGAGGGCTACTTGGAGCCCAAAGATCTTGGAGGAAGGAAGCCAACAAGCCTTTGTAACAGCGAGTCGACGTTGTGCTCAAGGGTTCGGTTCCTGCGGTTCCGACGGGGGATAGTGGCCTCGAACTTGGTGAGAGGATAGGGCAGGCCTGGAGGGATGTGAAGAACCACCACCTGTGTTGCGGAGCCTTTCAGAGTCCGTGGGAGCTCGGGATCAGCAGGCCGGTCAGCTTCGTTGTGGTGCCTGCAGATGCAGGGAAGTGACTCCTTCACTTCAAGGGAGAGTCCTTCAGGTGTCTTGGATGCCCGCAGGCCTTGAACGGTTCCTGTATGGAGCACAGGCACAGATGTTGTAACAGACAACCAAGGCGAAGAGACCAGGAGCAGCAGGAGTCTTCCCAGTTGGAGCCTTGATGCCCAGAGTGTAGTCCCACACAGTCCAGAGTTTCCAGACAGTTGAAGTAGAAGTGTTGTCTTGAAATGAATCTTGTCCCACTGCGAATCTAGGGATCCACCCTCCAGTAACCCCGTAAGTACCCTAAGGAAAGGGTTGGGACGATTCAGGGTGCCCTCCCAGGGGAGGAGTCGGAGAGTGGGGAGGATACTCCCATGTTCTTTGTCCAGTTTTACACCAGAGCGGGATCCCTGAGCTGGTTTGAACTGGACTATGCATGTAGGGCACTGAATGTGCCCTTCAAGCAGACTGAGTGGCATTGGCAAGCGCTCCCACCCGGGCCCCAATACACTAAACCCTGTCAGGGAGGTGGTCACATCTCCTTGTGACCGGATACCTATTATTCTGCCTTCCCCTCCTCGAGCTTGGCTCAGCAGCAGGAGGGCAGAATCGTGTCACTGGTCGGCAGCATTTATGTTGTGCTGTCCGGATCTAGAAGACTGGTTCCAGGAGCACTGAGGGCCTCCCAGAGGAGCTTTACAGTGCATGGAATCATACCTCTCACACCATTTATGGTGTGGGGGTATGATTACAATATGTTTGATACCAAACATTGCAGGGTTTGTTACAGCCAGTTTAGAGATGGTCATCGCATAATGACCCATGGCCACTTTATGTATCGTAAAGGCTGATACACTTACAACCCGGAAAAATGGACTCCAAAGGTTGTAGGGGTGTCCTGCTCATGCTGGGGCACCCTCACACTTCGAACCGAGCACCCTGCCTTCAGGATTGAAAGTTCTGCATTAGAGGGGACTTATAGGTTTGAAGTGCAGTAACCTCAGATATTGAGAAGCCTATATCTGTCGTAAGTGGTGCTAGCACCAGCTTGCACAGGCTGCAATGGGAGGCCTGTAGTTACAGTGATCCCCTATAGGTGGCATGATGCATGCTTCAGCCTATGGGGGACCCCTGGTGTACCTATGTCCTGGGTGCCTTAGTACCATGTACTAGGGACTGATAAGGGTACACCAGTGTCCAATATGGGATGTACCTACTTACTTAGCCTACCAATTTAGGGGAGAAAGCACAGAGACTGGGGTCCTGATTAGCAGGATCCCAGTCAGACTAGTCAGAAACAGCATAGCACTAGGCAAAAAGTGGGGGTAACCATAAAATCAGATCCTACTTTCCTACAACCAATATAAAGACAGTAATTGCCTCCCTCTCAATCCCATCAGCAAAGTTAAACCTTGGAACTGCTTAATGAAATGGAGATTTGTGGAAGTCCACTGGGTAGCTCTAGAGTGGTTCTTAAGTGTCGCACTGTAGTCCCTCAAAAACTGTTCTGCATACAAACTAGTCTGCTCAACAATATCATTCAAAAACACATCATCAATAAACACAACTAATTGATAGGCAAAAAGTTATCTGTGTTGATTCTACACCATGCATCTGATAGAGGCATCTAGCCGCAGATTTCTTACCTTAGAACTTCCAGGCGTCTTGAACTTTTGAATTCTCCCTGGGTGTCAGACTGGATCAGGAACTTTTTCGGCAGTACCTCTGCGTGGCGGGGGACGGCGTTGTGTGGCTCCGTAATGACATAGACTCTGATTGTGACATCATTGGAGCCATATAAGTCCCCTCCGGCGTGTGGGCATCGGTTTCTTTTTTTCAGCTCTGTAGAGCGGATTTGGAGAAGCGTATCTCTGGCTATTTTTTGGCTGGATGTGACGATTTTTCGTTTGAAACTGTGCCAGGGCTCTTTATGCCCTCTGGATTTAAATCCTGTGGATCTTGTGCTCAGCAGATGTCGAGTACAGATCCTCAAGCTATCTGCGTGTGGTGCTTGCACCACAATGCAGAAGAGTGCGATGCCTGCCATTGGCTGAAACCGAAGGCGCTATGGGAGTGACAAATTAAGCTCCTGACCGTGTTGTCGAGGACTTCCAGCACTCCTAAGCTGTCAACTTCGCAGTCTGCGGTTCGGATACGGAGCCGATCCAAAGTCCGTTCCCGTGAATGTCACATTATATCCCGTGAGCGACATCAGCAATCTAAGTTCCTGTCCACATCTCACGGTAAGCGTGTTGTAAGCAATTCGAGTCGCGGCTTTCCAGGGCTCTTATGACGTGGTTCTAGGCAGCTCCTCATGTCCTTCTGCTGAGGACTTCGCGCATGAGTCTCTCCCTCGCCTCCCTTCATTTCCTGGAGCGGGGCGACCTGGCCCCAGATGAGTCTTATGATGCTCTCCATGTCCTCTTAGGACCTACACCTTCCTCTGGAGCGCCTTCAAACCCCAAGGAGGTGACGGGTACAGTGAGTGTGTCTTTGCCGATGGATTGATCCTCCGCTGCAGCAGGCCCTTAGGGACGCCGGTACACAACCCTTCGGGAGCGATATTGGTTGTTCGTCAAGAAAGCTGTGAACTGGAGTTGGTGCAAGACTCTGCAGTGAGTCTTGAAGCGATGACATTCCCACTACTAATTCTGTCCACGACGCCATCCGCATCAACCAACTTCCTTCAAGTTTCTGAGCCCGAGGTTGATACGGCACCGTGTCGGCATCTGTTGCGGAGTCGGTAATTCAAGGTTATTTGGAGTTGATGGAAGGAAATGAAGAAAAGGTTACTTTTGTGCTACCTGTGAATCTACCTCCTATAGTGGACAGCTGGATTTCAAAGTTAGGTGAAGCAAACGGGCTAGAGTCTTCCCCTGCTTCTAACCTTCAATCTCCTCCTGGCCTTGCCTCAGAGGCCAATGCTTCTTTGGCTGAGGTGTTAAGAAGAGTGGCAGATGTTTTACATTTGACTCTACCTACCCTCGTGAAATCTACAGACCCCCTCATTGACATGCTTCATCCAGGTCAGTCAGTCATTGAACCATTGCAACCTTATTGTGAGGCACTATATGATATTTTACTGGGAACATGGGCTAAGCAAGACACTGGTGCGCCTGTGGATAGTACTTTGCTCAGAAGCAACTCCCGGCCCCCAATGGTCCTGTGTGCCTTCTTTGCCAACCCACACACCACAGTTTGTTCAAGCCACTACAGCTTCCCACAATGAGGATAGCCTTCCTCCTACTCCAGCTGACAAAGATTCCCTGAAGCAAAACTATTGTGGTAAACATATGTTTTCTTCCATTAGTGCGGCGTTCCATTCTGTTAATAAAACTTGCGTCCGTTTTTTCCTCCACCCATTTCGGGGGTTTATTTATCAATTGTTGCAGATTGTAACATGGTTATTATTGATGTTTTCCATTGAATGGTATCAAGGTACTCTTATTACTTCAGGTTAGCCATGCTTATCCTGTAGGGTAAAAGTTGTATCCATCTATATGGATTTTTGATGTAGATTTACCTATGTTGAATTATTGTATATTAATCTTTCTGGAGGTTGGATATTATCTGCCTATTTGAAACATTTGTCCCTTCTATATTATTCATCTGTTATCCTCTATATTTCACAGATCAAAGTGTGTATATATGATCTATTGTTTGCTTTAACCCCTTCGCCGCGGCAGGAATTCCGCCGCGGCGCTGGGGGGGGGGGTTTGGGGGCAGCGCGGTGGCGCTGTGCTCGTGACGGAACCGCTCCGTCACGAGCCACGGTTGAGCTGTGCTCATGACGGAGTGGTTCCGTCACGTCTCCGCCCACTGCGCTAATCGCCCGGGGAATTAGCGCCGCGTGGGCGTAGCGGCGGCCAACGGCCGCAGCATGACGGAACCACTCCGTCATGAGCACAGCGCAACCGTGGCTCATGACTGAGTGGTTCCGTCATGAGCGGGGAAGGGGTTAAGGATAGATATATATTGTTTATATGTGTATATTTATTATCTACTGGCGGTCGCCAGTAGATAGTTATAGTTAGGACCCTGTTTCCATAGGAAATCCGCAACATTCTATTTGAAATAACTTTGGCGCCGGTCGACGAATCCTCGCGAAATTTTCAAAATAGGTGGGGCGCTACGCTTCGCTTCTACCCTGAAAGTCTCGGGGGGGATTCGTGAAGCGGGGGCTGAGAAAAAAGGGGGGTCCCAAAACGCGTTTTTCCCATGCATTTTTCCATAGGACCTTTAGACACAGCTACAGCCCGAACGGCTGAACAGAGTTACTTGAAATTTGGCAGAGAGGTAGTCTTCAGGTCAAGGAAGTGCCTTTTGTAGGTTTGGTGTAAATCTGTTCAGTAGATCCTGAGAAAATAGCATTGAAATCAATATATATATCTGTGGCAGCTTACGGTGCGCTTACCGTGCGCTTACGGTAAGCTTACCGTACGCGTACGGTGCCGTGCGCGAGCGCGATTCTGATTGGCTGTTAGATCTAAGTAAACATTCGAATCGGTCGAAACCAGGAAGCGGCGGCCGCCATTTTCTCTCTCGCACTCTGAGTGGTGCAGCAAAAACAAAGGGAAAAAACATCTAAAGGGGCTGTGTATTCAGTTCCTAACCACCTAGCATTGATGAAGGTGTCCCCCAAGAACCCCCATGGTCAATAAATCAATTTTATTTTTTTTCGAAAAATTGCCGATTACGCTTACCGTACGTGTACGGTAATAATTAAATTAAAAAAAAAAATTATCCACACTATCCCCACCATTTGTGCATGGGAAATGTAGATATTTGAAATCTAAAAGATTACCTTTCACAACGAAGCGCATAATATGTCCTCCATGTGCGGACGGTGCGCGAAGCGCATCGTGCGTACATGGCCCATCCAGCGTAACGTGGGCACGCGGTGCGCGCAGCGCACTGCGTGACCACCGTGCGTGCACGGCACTAACTGCGTAAAGTGGGCGCGCGGTGCGCGAAGCGCACCGTGCGCGCACGGAACGAACTGCGTTAACTGGGCGCGCACGCCACGAATGGCGTAAAGTAACTTAGCATTTAAAAAACCGTACAAATTCACTGAAAAAACCATGGGTTTCACACACGTTATAGTTAGGAATTAGCATTTAAAAAACCTTGCAAATTCACTGAAAAAAACATAGGTTTCACACATGTTATAGTTAGCTGGACATTTTACTGATAAACCAATGAAATTCCCCCGTTATAGTTAGTGCAGGCAACTATAACTCACGCGACCGCAATCCTCTGCTGATGACATATGTGTCTTTATGAAAAAAAAATATTTGTAATATATGTATAGCTAAAATTTAATGGAAGAAGACATGGGCAAATAAGTGTCTAAATACAGTATTAGCATCAGCAGAGGATTGCGGTCGCGTGAGTTATAGTTGCCTGCACTAACTATAACGGGGGAATTTCATTGGTTTTTTATCAGTAAAATGTCCAGCTAACTATAACATGTGTGAAACCTATGGTTTTTTCAGTGAATATATATATATATATATATATATATATATGTGTGTGTGTGTGTGTATGTATATATATATATATATATATCCTCAAAGAAAAAACCTCTTCCGGACAGCTGGCACCCATGGAAATTGGCGTACACGCCAGCGGAGCGTGCTGGCAATCCTCTGTGCAAAAGTCCGAAATAAGTGCTCTCTCAGTCCAAAAACCATGCTCTCTCAGATATGATGTGACTAAGTTTTATTACACGACGCGTTTCAACTGTATCCACAGCCTTGCTCACGTGAATGGTGCACTGACTCGAAAACACACACTAAGTAATCACGGACATCGCGTCATAGTCAAAGACATAAAGGAAGGACATTTCATGAACACACAGTGGCGGCCATATTGAGAGTCCCAAAAACAGTTCGTAAATGGTATAACATAAATCAGATTCAAGTGGCTCACGGAGATATAAATCCTATTACTTTCATAAATTCCTCACACTGAGACTAATGCAAAATAAGTGAAATGGAATCTAGTGACCACTGAAACAATAAGATGTGAACTACCAGCATAAAGGCCAGGAGAAAAGATTGAGATACCGTCATAATGGACTTGTAAATCGTGCCAATCTGCTTTGCATTGTTTTGTCCGCCTAGTGCAAATTGAACATGGCGATCGTACAATAAGCAGAACAATAGAGGTAAAATTCATGCCTAAGGTAGGGAGATAAGTGAACATACAGGCATAGTGCACTTCAGGTTAATGGTCTCCCTTCTTATAAACGGGAGTGTAGAAAAACGTAGGTAAATGCTGAAACGTAACATCTCTCAGCTAGATGGTGACAGTGAATGACCAAAACCAGCACATTGTGAAAGCATAAGTATGCAGTGAATAAATGCACATTCATTTGTTATTATGAAACGTACAGGGGATATCAGTTTAAGTTACTGTAAATTCATCAAACTCTACTTTGCCTGGTGCATCACGATCCCCTAGTCAGTGACTTTATCTGATCAATAGCTCCATAGTGGTAGAACAGGTCAGTACAGTACCATATCAGCAATCAAGAGGAACCTCCCACTTAGAAATACACAAATGAAATGCTTGCTGCCTTCCAAACACATAGTCAATACAACCTGTCCGTGATACCAACTTGTACACCAGAGTCATCAAATATCCCAATGAGTGATGTAAAAAAGTGAAATCGAAGAAAAGGTTGGGCAACCTGTGTAGTGGTTAGGTGCCTTCCTTCTCTCCTGCAAAAGAAACAAAATAAAGTTATAATTCAAAAGAAAAGTTATTAAATCACAGTTTCAAATGCACTCACTACATGGATAGAGGAGGCTACCCACTACATAACATGATAAAATGTCGTTAGATGATAAATGAAAGTCTATTATGTTAAAAACAAGAAAAACATGGAACGAATCTAGGGAGAAAGCAGAGTTACATAATATAAGAGAAGATTACTCTGTTTTGAGATGTATCGAAAGTTCCTCATCCTGATTCTTTCCACCAGGAGCTCTAGTCTGTAGGTCTATAATGTACTTGGACTCTTTCTGCCTGAGTCTAAGTGTTCTGTTACCTCCTCTATGATCCATCCGGATCTGTTAAAAAATAAAGTATTTAAGTAAGGAGGAGTTGGAAAAATGTCTGTCTTGAAAATGGCGAGCTACTGGGTATTTCGGGTCTTTGTTAGTAATGGCTCGTTTGTGTTCTAAAATTCTCTTTTTAGCCATCAGAGTGGTACTCCCAATGTAATACAGCCCACAAGGACATTCAATGGCATATATTACAAATGTGGTACTGCAAGTTAGAAATTGTGTGATTTCTCTCTGATTTGGACCACTGGTATATTCTTTACGGAAAGTGCTAGCCGAGCAAGCTTTGCAGTGCCCGCACAGGTAGAAACCTTTAAGATTCTGAATACTTGTGTCCTGTATCTGAGTAATGTCGCTGTGTACAAGAAGATCTCTGAGGTTTCTCCCCCTTCTATAGGTAATACTGGGTCTTTCTTTGATGGTGTGACCTATACTCCCATCATTTTTGAGTGTGTTCCAATTGTGTGCTAGAATCCGTTTGATGTTATTTGATTGAGAGTTATAAGTGAGGATCACCCTGGTGTCTCCATCCATGGTGTCTACTGAGTCAGATGTTCTATCCAGAAGAGTATCTTATCTTTGAATACCTTCTACTCTGTCAATTGCTTTTTTAAGGACCTACGTTGGATAACCTCTCAGTCTGAACCTTTCAATCATCTCAGCACTCTCTTTGTCGAAAGCAACTCTGCTGCTGCAATTCCTTTTCGCCCTCAGAAGCTCCCCATAAGGGATACTCCACTTAAGGATATCTGGGTGGCTACTGAGGGCATGAAGGATGCTGTTGCCTGCGGTGGTTTTGCGAAAAAGGGAAGTGTGTATGTTGTTATGTCTGATCTCCACTCTGACGTCTAGATACTCTACCTCACTATCACTGATGTTCCCTGTGAGGTGTATGTTGCGATTATTCTTATTGAGTTCTTGAATAAATTCCTGGGCCTCTGTGTGGCTGCCTTTCCATATGATGAAAAGGTCATCTATGTATCTGAGCCAGAGTTCGATCTTGTCAAGGTTCTTAATGGTATTCACCCCAGAGAATAGTTCTTCTTCCCAGAGGCCCATAAACAGATTCGCAAAGCTGGGAGCCAGACATGAACCCATCGCAGTTCCGACCAACTGTTTGTAAAGAGTGCCATTAAATACAAAGATGTTATTCTTGAGACAGAATTCCGTCATTTCAATAATCATGAGATTATGTTCCCAATATTTTGTGTTTCTCTGTTTGAGAAAATGTGTGCAGGCAGCCAAACCTTGCTGATGGTCAATGATCGTATACAGTGACTGTACATCCAATGTTATAAGAAGACAGCCACTTGCCCAATTAATATCTCTCAATTTACTGAGGAAATCTTTGGTATCTCTTACGTAACTCGGGAGTTTGGTGACATATTCCCTAAGAAAGAAATCCACATATTTAGAAATGTGTTCGGCCACACTCCCTATGGAAGACACAATGGGCCGGCCAGGTGGTATTTCCGCATTCTTATGAACCTTGGGTAATAAGTATAGTACCGGTAACTTCGGGAAATCTCTTTTCAGATAGCAGTACTCCTCCCACTCCAGGATACCCTTGTCTCTCCAAATAGCAAGTTTATCCCATATGGTGATGATACTGTCATTGTATGTTTCTTTGGTGATCTGAATATAGGATGCACCATCATCCAGTTGTCTAAGGGCCTCTTTGATGTACTGTTCCCTATCTTGGATGACTATGTTCCCACCCTTGTCCGCAGGTCGTATCACTATATCATTGTCGTCCGCTAATGATTTTAAAAGCTGTCTTTGTTCATATATCATGCTGTTGTTAAACTTTTTATTAGTATGTGGTCTGTGTCTCAGATTTATGAGAGCCTTAGTGACATTATCATGAAAAGTGTCAATGCCATCGTGGGGAAGGGTGGGTAGAAAGGTAGAAGGTGGTCTAAAGCCTGTTGATGCCGCGGAGTCAAGTGTTATACCTATCGAGGCTAGGATACCTGTATTGTCTATCTCCACTGTGTTGGAGGTGGTGTCGCTATGGAGCTCAAACATAGTAGTGAGTGTAGCCATGTCTCCAATATTCAGATCATGATTATCTACATCTTGTTACTCTGTCCTAAGATCTATTCTAGGTCTTAGTCGTCGTAGAGCGTGCCACTTTTTCAGTTTCAACTTTCTCACATATTTAAAAAGATCTATTCAAGTTTCTACATAGTTGAAACTGGTGGAAGGACAGAAGGATAATCCTAGACACAATGAATACTTCTCTACATCACTTAGTTGTCTTTTAGAAAGATTAATGATTGTCTTATTAACCATGGTGACATCCATTAGTATGTTCTTTTGGAGCGCGGCTTGTTGTTTCCCATGCGGCCCCTTCCTCTGCCTCTTCTGCCACCGTTGTCAGATTCGCTGGTGTCTGTTCCTCCGTCTCCTCGGCCTCGAGCTCGACCTCGTCCTCTCTGGCCTCTCGATTTCGTTGTTTCTGTCTCTCTCGTTGTTTGTCGCGTTTGACGCATTGTCCTGTACTCGTCTAAAAAAGTGATTGCACGAGTGTTACGTTCTTCTCCAGAAGTTTCTCCTCTTGACACATCCGACTCTGTTTCACTGGCAGTCGATGCCCCGGATATGTCCCCTTCAGATGTGATGGTACTTGTGGTTATCACAGTTTCTTTTCTTTTTCTTTCTCTTTATACAGGTGGTCGTATTTGCGGCTAAATGTTCAAATTCGGCCACTCTCGTAATCTGCATAATCTCTGTTAAGTTTCCTCTGCTTACGTCCCTTAATATCCTACTCATGTTTTATCAGTCGCTCCTTAATGTTGGCCATGGCCTTATTGTACGCCTCCGTCCCCATAGTTTTCAGAAGATCATCTTGTAAGTCTTTGATATCCTGTAGTAGGCTCTCTCGATCACTCCAGGCATACTTGATGAGTATCTCCAACATGCGTCTGGAGCTTAATGCTGAATTGAGAGACCATTCTTCTAACATTTTAGGGTTGGGTTTCTCGTATGAGGGAGTGATATAAATTCTCAAACCTCTAGGCGCCATCTCTTGATCGACATAATTTTGTAATGAGATGTCCTCCCACCATTTGGATATCTCTGCCCTCTTGAGTTTCTCAATCTTTCTCAATGTATCTTCCTTTGATCTAATTTCGGGGTTGGTGTTTTCTGTTTGCGTTTTCTGCCCCGGCTTTCTAGCGAATAAAGTGAGAGCAGCCGCTCTCCTTTCTGCCTCCTCCTCCATCGTGCACCTACTAGTCACACCAAAAGAATGTTTACTGAGAGAGTGTGTTGGTTAGACCCCCTGTTATAGAATCCAGGGTTCTTTATGCCGTGTAATGGACTCCGAAAATTCGTTTCAAACATAACACACCATCACAGGAATATGATATACCACCACTGATGGCTCTGAAGATAATCAAGTCAAAATTAAAGTTAAATATATATCCGTGTGTTAAATGTATTTCTGACGTCCTCCCCGGAATATATTCTGGTAATAAAAGGGGGGGGGGGAAACCACGAACACGGGAGACGGTACGAAAAAACGTGTCAAAACAAAATTCCTCCTAACACGTCTCAACAGGTACTGTCTGTACAGTCTCAACAACTAGCTCGAAATCTTCATGTATCTAATGTTCGTGCCCGTTCTGCATAGTAACCACCACACTCAAAAATGATGGGAGTATAGGTCACACCATCAAAGACAGACCCAGTATTACCTATAGAAGGGGGAGAAACCTCAGATCTTCTTGTACACAGCGACATTACTCAAATACAGGACACAAGTATTCAGAATCTTAAAGGATTCTACCCGTGCGGGCACTGCAAAGCTTGCTCGGCTAGCACTTTCCGTAAAGAATATACCAGTGGTCCAAATCAGAGAGAAATCACACAATTTCTAACTTGCAGTACCACATTTGTAATATATGCCATTGAATGTCCTTGTGGGCTGTATTACATTGGGAGTACCACTCTGATGGCTAAAAAGAGAATTTTAGAACACAAACGAGCCATTACTAACAAAGACCCGAAATACCCAGTAGCTCGCCATTTTCAAGACAGACATTTTTCCAACTCCTCGTTACTTAAATACTTTATTTTTGAACAGATCCGGATGGATCATAGAGGAGGTAACAGAACACTTAGACTCAGGCAGAAAGAGTCCAAGTACATTATAGACCTACAGACTAGAGCTCCTGGTGGAATGAATCCGGATGAGGAACTTTTGATACATCTCAAAACAGAGTAATCTTCTCTTATATTATGTAACTCTGCTTTCTCCCTAGATTCGTTCCATGTTTTTCTTGTTTTTAACATAATAGACTTTCATTTATCATCTAACGACATTTTATCATGTTATGTAGTGGGTAGCCTCCTCTATCCATGTTGTGAGTGCATTTGAAACTGTGATTTAATAACTTTTCTTTTGAATTATAACTTTATTTTGTTTCTTTTGCAGGAGAGAAGGAAGGCACCTAACCACTACACAGGTTGCCCAACCTTTTCTTCGATTTCACTTTTTTACATCACTCATTGGGATATTTGATGACTCTGGTGTACAAGTTGGTATCACGGACAGGTTGTATTGACTGTGTTTGGAAGGCAGCAAGCATTCCATTTGTGTATTTCTAAGTAGGAGGTTCCTCTCGATTGCTGATATGGTACTGTACTGACCTGTTCTACCACTATGGAGCTATTGATCAGATAGTCACTGACTAGGGGATCGTGATGCACCAGGCAAAGTAGAGTTTGATGAATTTACAGTAACTTAAACTGATATCCCCTGTACGTTTCATAATAACAAATGAATGTGCATTTATTCACTGCATACTTATGCTTTCACAATGTGCTGGTTTTGGTCATTCACTGTCACCATCTAGCTGAGAGATGTTACGTTTCAGCATTTACCTACGTTTTTCTACACTCCCGTTTATAAGAAGGGAGACCATTAACCTGAAGTGCACTATGCCTGTATGTTCTCTTATCTCCCTACCTTAGGCATGAATTTTACCTCTATTGTTCTGCTTATTGTACGATCGCCATGTTCAATATGCACTAGGCGGACATAACAATGCAAAGCAGATTGGCACGATTTACGAGTCCATTATGACGGTATCTCAATCTTTTCTCCTGGCTTTTATGCTGGTAGTTCACATCTTATTGTTTCAGTGGTCACTAGATTCCATTTCACTTATTTTGCATTAGTCTCAGTGTGAGGAATTTATGAAAGTAATAGGATTTATATCTCCGTGAGCCACTTGAATCTGATTTGTTATACCATTTACGAACTGTTTTTGGGACTCTCAATATGGCCGCCAATGTGTTTTCATGAAATGTCCTTCCTTTATGTCTTTGACTATGACGCGATGTCCGTGATTACTTAGTGTGTGTTTTCGAGTCAGTGCACCATTCACGTGAGCAAGGCTGTGGATACAGTTGAAACGCGTCGTGTAATAAAACTTAGTCACATCATATCTGAGAGAGCATGGTTTTTGGACTGAGAGCGCACTTATTTCGGACTTTTGCACATATATATATATATATATATATCTTTGAGTGCAACTCCAAGCAAGTGGCAACACAATTGGAACATTTAATACGGCCAGCCTCGGTCGTGGAGCTGCACCGCCATGGAAATTAATGGACTGCAGCGTGATACTGGAATCACGCTATACGCAGAAAGACAAAGTTCTGCTTTAAATTCAAACCGGATTCCTTTCAGTAACATCCACTGGAGGGCAAATTACAAGCAAACTTACATGGCGGTAACTTTCGATAAAATACAACTCCCATGATACCCTTGAACTTAGCACCAGAGCCAGCCCACCTGGGGGCAGGTAATTATTTAAAAGTGGGGCTTGTCATGAAGACGTAATCTCTGCCAGAAACCAGCCGGTCCGTGATCAAGAGGCAGGAGCCTTGAAACGCGTAGGACCTTGTTAAACGCTCTGAAAAGAATGCCGGTTTTTGCAACTAAATAAAGGACCTTTTCTGAAATGGCAAGGGGTCCTGCTTTGTTCTTTGAGTGCAACTCCAAGCAAGTGGCAACACAATTGGGACATTTAATACGGCCAGCCTCGGTCGTGGAGCTGCACCGCCATGGAAATTAATGGACTGCAGCGTGATACTGGAATCACGCTATACGCAGAAAGACAAAGTTCTGCTTTAAATTCAAACCGGATTCCTTTCAGTAACATCCACTGGAGGGCAAATTACAAGCAAACTTACATGGCGGTAACTTTCGATAAAATACAACTCCCATGATACCCTTGAACTTAGCACCAGAGCCAGCCCACCTGGGGGCAGGTAATTATTTAAAAGTGGGGCTTGTCATGAAGACGTAATCTCTGCCAGAAACCAGCCGGTCCGTGATCAAGAGGCAGGAGCCTTGAAACGCGTAGGACCTTGTTAAACGCTCTGAAAAGAATGCCGGTTTTTGCAACTAAATAAAGGACCTTTTCTGAAATGGCAAGGGGTCCTGCTTTGTTCTTTGAGTGCAACTCCAAGCAAGTGGCAACACAATTGGGACATTTAATACGGCCAGCCTCGGTCGTGGAGCTGCACCGCCATGGAAATAAATGGACTGCAGCGTGATACTGGAATCACGCTATACGCAGAAAGACAAAGTTCTGCTTTAAATTCAAACCGGATTCCTTTCAGTAACATCCACTGGATGGCAAATTACAAGCAAACTTACATGGCGGTAACTTTCGATAAAATACAACTCCCATGATACCCTTGAACTTAGCACCAGAGCCAGCCCACCTGGGGGCAGGTAATTATTTAAAAGTGGGGCTTGTCATGAAGACGTAATCTCTGCCAGAAACCAGCCGGTCCGTGATCAAGAGGCAGGAGCCTTGAAACGCGTAGGACCTTGTTAAACGCTCTGAAAAGAATGCCGGTTTTTGCAACTAAATAAAGGACCTTTTCTGAAATGGCAAGGGGTCCTGCTTTGTTCTTTGAGTGCAACTCCAAGCAAGTGGCAACACAATTGGGACATTTAATACGGCCAGCCTCGGTCGTGGAGCTGCACCGCCATGGAAATTAATGGACTGCAGCGTGATACTGGAATCACGCTATACGCAGAAAGACAAAGTTCTGCTTTAAATTCAAACCGGATTCCTTTCAGTAACATCCACTGGAGGGCAAATTACAAGCAAACTTACATGGCGGTAACTTTCGATAAAATACAACTCCCATGATACCCTTGAACTTAGCACCAGAGCCAGCCCACCTGGGGGCAGGTAATTATTTAAAAGTGGGGCTTGTCATGAAGACGTAATCTCTGCCAGAAACCAGCCGGTCCGTGATCAAGAGGCAGGAGCCTTGAAACGCGTAGGACCTTGTTAAACGCTCTGAAAAGAATGCCGGTTTTTGCAACTAAATAAAGGACCTTTTCTGAAATGGCAAGGGGTCCTGCTTTGTTCTTTGAGTGCAACTCCAAGCAAGTGGCAACACAATTGGGACATATATATATATATATATATATATTTTATTTTATGAGCCCTGTTGGCTTTACAATCATATGTTATTTTTACTCAGATGTATGGAGGATAATTACAACTGGATATCCCTTTTTGGGTAATATCCAGAGGTTTGTTTTGCTTAATCATTTGACCCTTTAGGTCAAGTGTGGTCATAAGGACTTACTACTGGCAAGGGTTCATTTTCATGTATGTTTTTTTAAGATACTTTGACATGTCACTCATGTGCGTGCAATATTCTTTTCAATGTTTTATCGTATAGTACTTTGGAGCTGGTTTTCAGTTCCGTCTTTTTGTGTGTGTATACGAGGTATATATAAGTGTATTGAATTGGTTTCATCTGAAATAAACACGTTAGTTAGATTCCTCACTTTAGAATATACCCAGGCGTCAGACTGGATCCGGAAGATTTTTCATCAGCAATACCCCTTGCGCGTCGCTAGGCGTCGTCTGCGGCTCCGCGTCCGTCGTCGGCGTCGTGCGCCGGAATGACGTCGTCGGAGTACTTAGACGCCGCCCTCGCGCGCTGACGTCAGTTCTTTTTTCCGCGCCAGTAAGCGCAGATCCGGGAGAGCTACCCCTTTTAGTCTTTTTTGACTAAGTTTTTTGATCCTTTTTGATCTTGTCTCGACTCCGGTGCCGGTAGGATGCCTGGTTTCAAAGCCTGTGCTGACTGCAACCGCTTGATGTCGGTTACGGATCATCACCGCCGGTGCCTTTACTGTTTGGGCCTCGACCACGACGCGGAGTCATGTTCGGACTGCAAGGCCCTGACCTCGAAGGCTAGACGGGAGCGGTCCCGTAAGCTCCTCGAGATTCGCCACTCGGCTCCGCGCCCCTCTCGATCCCGGTCCAGGAGGAGGTCCAAGGATCGGTCGCGGAGCCGCAGCCGACGTCATCATCGCTCGTCTGGCTCCAAGTCTTCGGGTAAGTCGAAGCACTCCAAGAAGTCCAAGAGGCGACACCGCTCTTCGGACTCCCCTCGCCGGTCGCGCGACTCGGCCGAGGGTCTGGGTGATTCCACCCCTGCGGCTCCAGCGGAGCCGCAGGTGCCGCGCAAGTCCCCATACCCGCCGGTCCCTGGGACTGACGCGACGCCGACGGAAGTCAGTGCCTTTCTCTCGGCCATGAGGAGCCTGTCTCCACCGTCGACGCCCGCTGGGGCTCCTTCGGGCCCCGCGGACCCGACTGGGCAACCTTGCATGCCGGCGGCTCCGGCCCCGGTGCCGTCGCCGGCTTCGGCCCCGACGCCGCAGGTTCCCGAGGGACCCGTTCCCGAGTCCCCGCCGACGCCGGTCGACCTAGTCACGCCTCCTCTGCCGGCGTCGACACTGGTTCCACCTCCGACGCCGGCTCCGCTCGGCGTCGAGCCCCAGTTCAGCCCCGCTCCGGATCCGGCGCCGTTACGGCGTCGATGGACGCCGCGTACGGCACCGTTAGAGACACATTATGTCTATCGTCCGGCTCCGATCCTTCCTCCTGTTTACCAGGAATCGGATGACGGGGGCGACTGGGAGGGGTCCGATGACCCTATGGCCGTTCAGGCTCAGCTGTCACAGGACTGGGCAGATGAACTGGGGGAGGCCAGTGGTCTGGATACCTCACCAGACACTGGATTCATCTCTCCTCTGACTGTGGCTTCGGAGGAGGGTGCTGCTTTCTCTGTGGTGCTGCGCAATGCGGCCGCAGCCCTTGGGCTCGAGCTGCCTGCCGTGGCTGTGAGGACTAACGTCCTCACTGAGGTGCTTCAGTCTGCAGCAAGCTCCACTGAGCCTCTGCTGCAATTCAATGAGGCCCTCATTGACGTTCTGCAGGGCACCTGGTCCAAGCCCTCCACGGTCCCTCCTGTGGACAGGAACGTCGCCAGGCGCCACCGCCCTGCTCCGGGCGACCCCAGTTTTCTGTCCCAACACCCCACCCCCGAGAGCCTGGTTATCCAGGCTTCTACCTCCCAATCCTCCTTCCCGACCGCTCCGCCGGACCGGGATTCCAAGAGACTGGAACAGTTTGGCAAAAAGCTGTTCTCCTCCCTTAGTTTGGGTCTGCGGTCCTTGAATACCGCCTGTCTTTTGGACCGTTATTCCCACTCTCTGTGGGATACGGTGGAGGACGTGCTGCCCCTGTGCCCGGAGGAGGCCCAGACACGACTTACCCAGGCTCTGGCCGATGGGAGGGATGCAGCACGACATGCAATCTGATGTGGGCTTGACACTACGGATTCGCTGGGTAGGGCGATTTCTACCACGGTGGCACTTAGACGTCACGCCTGGCTGCGGTCCACGTCCTTTTCGGGGGATGTTTAGAGCACTCTAATGGACATGCCCTTTGATGGCACTCGCCTTTTTGGTGAGAAAGCGGACAGTGCGCTGAATCGCTTTAAGGACTCCCGGGCTACGGCCAAGTCCTTGGGCCTCTCGGCCCCGCGGTCGCAAACTTCCGCCTTTCGTGGCCAAGGAAGGGGTGCCTCCTCACGTCAGCCTAGCCACCAGCCGCAGAACCAACCTGCGCGCGGTCGCGGGCGTGGTTTCCGCCGAGGCGGTTCTGGAGGACGACTCGGTCAGCCCACATTCACCCCGGCAGCATCCGCCTCAAAGCCTTCCTAGTCCGAGCTTTCAGGCCCATTCCACGCCAGTGGGCGGCAGAGTTCGCCATCACCTGCTCCACTGGCGGTCCATCACGTCGGACAGGTGGGTGCTGCAAATCGTCCGAAGGGGCTACTCCCTCCCCTTCGAGACGACCCCTCCAGCCATGCCACCGCAGCACCACCGTATCTCGGGGGATCATTTGAATCTTCTCCACGAGGAAGTTTCGGCCCTCTTGGCCAAGGGGGCCGTCGAGCGCGTTCCGAGCCCAGAAGTAGGTCGTGGTTGTTAGTCCCACTACTTTCTGGTGCCCAAGAAGGGCAAAGGGGGCCTGCGCCATATCTTGGACCTCCGGAACGTCAATGCCTTCCTCCGGAAGGAAAGGTTCAAAATGTTAACTTTGGCTCAGGTTCTAGCTGCCCTAGACCCCGGAGACTGGATGGTAGCGTTGGACTTGCAGGACGCATATTTCCACATCCCCGTCCTGCCGGCCCACCGGCGTTACCTGCGGTTCACGGTGGGTCAGGAGCACTTTGTTTACCGTGCTCCCCTTTGACCTTACCAGTGCCCCTCGGGTGTTCACGAAAGTGATGGCGGTGGTCGCAGCTCATCTGCGCAGATCAGGGGTTCCGGTCTTCCCCTATCTCGACGACTGGTTGTTGAAGGCGGGCTCGCCCCAGGCAGTCGTCTCCCACCTCCAGACTACGGCGGATCTCCTGCATTTGCTGGGGTTTTCCATCAACGTGCCGAAGTCACACCTGAGTCCCTCTCGGAAGCTCCTCTTCATCGGAGCGGTTCTCGATTCGGCGCAGTTCCGGGTCTATCCCCCGGAACGGCGGGTCCGGGATATTCAGGCCCTGATTCTCATCTTTCGGCCTCTATCCTGGGATTCGGTCAGGCTAGTGTTGCGGCTTCTGGGGCTGATGGCCTCCTGCATCCTACTAGTGCATCACGCCAGGCGGCGCATGCGGGCTCTGCAGTGGGACCTGAAGTTTCAGTGGGCCCAGCATCACGGCAACCTGTCCGACCATGTCTTGATCTCGGAGGGCACTGCACAGCAGTTGCAGTGGTGGCTCACGGACCGCGATTGGGTCACGGGCAAGAGCCTCTCCCTTCCCCAACCGGAGCATGTCGTAGTGACGGATGCGTCCCTCCTGGGATGGGGTGGCCATATGGGAGAGGCGGAGATCAGAGGCCTCTGGTCTCCGGCGGAGTCTCGCCTCCACATCAACCTGTTGGAGTTGAGAGCGATCCGACTTGCACTGAAAGCCTTCCTTCCCTCTGTTAGGGGAAGTGTCGTGCAGGTGTTCACGGACAACACCACCGCCATGTGGTATTGCAACAAACAGGGCGGGGTGGGGTCGTGGACCCTTTGTCAGGAGGCTCTGCGCCTCTGGACGTGGCTGGAACACCAGGGCGTCACCCTAGTGGTTCAACATCTGGCGGGCTCTCTGAACGCCAGAGCAGACGAACTCAGCCCCCGGTGCATGATGGATCTCGAATGGCGTCTGCACTCCGAAGTGGCGCAAGGTCTCTTTCAGCAGTGGGGAGAGCCTTGGTTAGATCTATTCGCCACCGAAGAGAACGCGCAATGTCAGCAGTTCTGCGCGTTGGAATTTCCAAGGCGGCACTCGCTCGGCAACGCTTTTCGTCACGAGTGGAGTTGCGGTCTGTTGTACGCTTTTCCGCCTATACCACATCTGCCCAGAGTGCTGAAGAAGATCAGGCGCGACCGGGCCCAAGTCATCTTGGTGGCTCCGGATTGGGCACGAAGGTACTGGTATCCCGAGCTACTCAGTATGTTGACCGATCCTCCGATACGTCTGCCCCTTCGGGAGGATCTTCTGTCGCAGCAGCAGGGGACGGTCCTCCACCCGAACCTGTCCAGCCTCCACCTCGATGCGTGGAGATTGTGCGGCAGCAGTTGATGCCATTTGACTTGCCTCCTGAAGTCTGTGATATCATTCTGGCAGCCAGGCGTCCCTCCACAAAGACGGTATATACGCCTGCCGGTGGAACAAATTTGTGGCATGGTGCACAGCAAAGGCTGTGGATCCCCTTTCCGCCCCTCTTTCTGAGGTTCTCCTCTTTCTTCTTTCTTTGGCCCAGCAGGGCTCTGCCCTGGGCACCTTGAAAGGTTATCTTGCTGCCATCTCTGCCTTCTTGCGGCTTCCTGATCAGCCTTCTCTTTTCAAATCCCCTGTAGTTACACGCTTTCTAAAAGGCATTACTCACACGTTCCCTCCTGTCCCTTTTGTAATGCCTCAGTGGGACTTGAATCTTGTTCTCACATTTCTAATGTGCGCTCCCTTTGAGCCTCTTCATACTTGTCCTCTTCGTCTGCTGACGCTTAAGACTGCTTTTCTGGTAGCCATCACCTCGGCTAGACGGGTGAGTGAGCTCCAGGCTTTATCATCAAAGCCTCCTTTTCTATCTGTTCATCCGGACAAGGTTGTCCTTCGGCCTCGACCTTCCTTTCTACCGAAAGTGGTGACCCCCTTTCATCTTGGGCAGTCTGTCACCTTGCCCACCTTCTTTCCGCCTCCGCATCCTTCCAAAGAGGAAGAGAGGCTCCACCGTCTGGACCCAAAACGTGTGCTCTCCTTTTATCTGGACCGCACAAAGCAGTTCCGGGCGGACGACCAACTTTTCGTTGGATACGTGGGTGCTAAGAAGGGGAAAGCTGTGCACAAACGGACCATCTCTCGGTGGGTCGTTTTGTGCATCAAAATTTGTTATTCATTTGCAAAAAAGGGCCCTCCTGTTGGGCTGCGCGCCCATTCTACTCGGGCCACAGCGGCTACTACTGCTTTGGGACGGGGTGTCCCTTTGCAGGACATCTGTCAGGCGGCGACGTGGGCACCGCTACACACGTTTGCCAGGCATTATTGCCTTGACAGCGAAGTCCGGAGGGATGGCTTCTTTGGCCGTTCTGTCCTCCAGGACTTTCTGGTGTGATCTTGGTTCGCAGACCCACCACCGGGGATGGTATTGCTTGGGTATCTATTCTAAGGTGAGGAATCTAACTAACGTGTTTCTTTCAGATGAACAAGTTACTTACCTTCGGTAACGATGTATCTGTAAGAAACATTAGTTAGTTAGATTCCTCACCGACCCACCCATCCTCCCCGTTCTGCGAACTGACATCTAGGGTTAAGGCTATCCCATTCAGGGCCCTAGTATTTTTTGGCACCAGTGTCGGTATCTTGCATGGCTCTGCGTTCCTGGCGCGGAAGGCTATGTACACGAACTGACGTCAGCGCGCGAGGGCGGCGTCTAAGTACTCCGACGTCATTCCGGCGCACGATGCCGACGACGGACGCGGAGCCGCAGACGACGCCTAGCGACGTGCAAGGGGTATTGCTGACGAAAAATCTTCCGGATCCAGTCTGACGCCTGGGGATATTCTAAGGTGAGGAATCTAACTAACTAATGTTTCTTACAGATACATCGTTACCGAAGGTAAGTAACTTGTTCATATGCTTCTATGTAATTTAACCATTTATATGGTAGAAAGGATATTTATCCTTTGAAAAAGGTTTTATTTGTGGCAAACGATTTGTTTCTTCACCGTTAGTTTTAAGTGTGTGATATATTAATTATAACAGGTTCATTTCTGTTTGATTATCTTTATATCTCTACAAGACATAAGCATTATGTAAACCCGCGGTTGGTCATTTTGTCTGAGTTTTTTATTCCAGGGAGGGAGTAAGATTTGGTTATTTCTTACTTGAGTTGTAAATCATGTTTCATTATTCATAAATAGATCCTTTAGATCTGGCGATGAATGTGTTTATTCATCTTGATGTAAATGGAATGAGTCTTGATAGTCCTTTTTGGATTTTGTAGGGATAGGTTTCCTTCAAGAATTTCTTGACTGTTGTAGTGGATGCGGTTTACATGGCGTTCATTTTGCCCTTTGGCCTTTCTGCGTCTGGAGTTAACTTAACCTTCGGGCTAAATGCTAATGTCTGACTTTTGTCAGATGTATTTTGGTAGGATATTATCCCACTTTCCTTAAGGTTTGGTTTTTCCCGTGCATGGAGAGCTGTTACTTATTTGCATCATCTTTGGTCGTTGCCATGGTTTATATGAGGATCCCAAGCTCTTTTTCATCTGTTCCTACACATAACTGGCCAATTGTTGATTGCGACTGGCTGATTTTTAAGGAGAACTTTAGTAGCATTAGTTCCCAGACCCTCCTCCGGTGGGTACAGCTATGGAATTTAATTCAAAAGTTAAGGAATCTGCGGCTTGATGTCTCTATCAGATGAACAAGTTACTTACCTTTCGTAACGTATTATCTGGTGGAGACTGTGAGAAAGTGGCTCTGTATATACTGTTCCCTAATAGGTACAGTGTGTACAGAGTCCACAGTCCCCCAGGGTTTGTCAGAGGTTAAAGTTAGATATAACCTTACTCTCTAAAGTGGTAGCTTGGTCGAGCAGTAAGGCACTATCAGAGGACAGTGTAAAGCATTTTTTGTACACACTCAGTCAGCAAATGGTCTCACACACTCAATAACTGAACTCTAGGCCAATGATTTATATATAAAAATATATATGCTTGTTTTATTTTAGAACCAACACTTGGATTTAAAATATACTTTCTCAGCATGAGATGTTTCATATAAATACTTTTGCAAAATGCAATACACTTTTGTAAACAGTTACAAGTGGTTGCAGTAGGCAACTCTCTATTTTTTTAAACACAACAATGCATTGAGCTCAATGGTAAATTCAGATTATTTGCAACAGATTACTTTTTAGATTACTTTTGGAATTCCAGTACTGGATCCTAGATTCAGTCCTGGGTCAGTACTCATAATCAAGTGATGAAAGTCGACTTAATTACTGTAATGATTTTTAAACAATATTTAGCTATTTTAAAAGTTGACACTTGGAAAATATTTCAAAGGAAACAGGCAATGATTCCCTATGGAAGAAAATTCAGGTTACAGGTACAGTAGGTTCTCGTTACTTTTGTAATCCAGTACTGGGTGCCTAGACTCAGTACTGGGACCTTTATCCAAAACAGATAAGTAATTACGTTTTCAGATATTATACGATTTTTGAAGAATATTTAAAGATTGCAGAAATCGACACTTAGAAGAAATTTCACAGAAAAACAGTCAATGGATTCCTATGGAAGAAAATTGAGTTAAGGGTAAGTACAGTTGTGAGTATTTTTCAGAGTCCGTGCTGGGCACCAAGATCCAGCACTGGGAGCTCACCTAAGAGCAGGTGAGTAATTTCGTTTTCGTTACTCGGCTGATTTTTGGTGAATATTTTAAGATTTGAAAAGTCCACACTTAAAAGAAATTTCAGGAAAAAGCCAGTCAATGTTACCCTATGAGGAAAATAGAGTTTGCGGTTTAAGGGAAAGTACTCGACTGGCAGAGTTGAGGTTCTGGGCATAGACTCAGGGGTCCCCCAGGGTCAGGTAGGTAAAGTTGGTTCACCCTCAGCGGCTCTAGGGCGGCCGGGTGCAGAGAGAGTTAAGCCCAATGTTATCCTATGAGGGATAGGGTGGCCTTGGTTGGTGGCTGCTGACTGGCAAGCCACGCGGCTGTGGGAGCTGGGCTCCTGGTCACTTACTCAGGGCAAGTGGGGAAGTGGGTAGGTGTAGAGTTTTCACTGCCAGGGCCACTCGGGCGGCTGGGTGCAGAGTGCTTTTGAGCCGTCGGGCGCTCAATTAATTTCAATGGGAAATCTCCGGTTTAGAAAAAGACTGCAAGCTCGGGGACGAGGACTCTTCAGGTGCCACCACCACTTCGAGAGGTAAGTTGCGTAGTTGGAGGATAGGTAGGTACCCCGGGATTGGGCACAGGGGGCCGTGGGGCGCCGCGTTCATGGGGTGCCTTTTGGTGTCGGGAAATCATACCCTCTGTTGATCGCGGTTGGGGGGGCACCTTGTTCTGAGGCTGCAGGCTTCTTCAGGAGTGTCGAGGGAGGTCCTTGGGTGCCGGACTCGGGGTCACAGTCGCCGTGGGGTCGTCCTCTGGATCTTTGTTCACTCCGGCACTGGCCAGGCTTGGCTCGTGCAGAATGTGCTGGGTTCGCGGTTCCGGGCTGCTGCCAGGGATTAGAGGTAGGTTTTGAGTAGAGCCTCTACTCATGGGAGTCCCAGGGGCTTAGAGCCAAAAGGTAGCCAGGTCCTCCGGGGTTGGTGAGGTTGCTGGCCACAAGAGGTGCTGGGTTGGAGCAGGAGCAGGTTCGAAGGTCGACAGGCCGGTAGGGCTGGGGCCAAAGCAGTTGGTGTCTTCCTCTTTTCAGCAGCTGCAGGGCAGGTCTTCTTTTTTCTTGCTCTTCGTAGTTTTGAATCTGGAATCTGGGGACGGAAGGTTCAGGGTGCCCCTAAATACTAGGATTTAGGGGCGTTACAGGTAGGTGAAGGGCAGGGACCAATGGGTCCCTGTCCTGGGGTGGGTACACCCCCTATCCTGCCTCTCTCCGGTGGGAGGGGGCAGTAGCCTAGTCCTGATAGGGTAGGGCTCCCCATCTTCAAGATGGCGAGAGCCCGGATATCTGCTTCACCTCGCCTCCCCCACCTGAGGGGTGGGGTTGGAAGGCTGGCACATCCCCTGTCCTTATTTGGGGTTTCCGGCCAAAGCCTCCCGCCAGAGTGGGGGTTGCAGGGGCCTGGGGAAGCTCACGGAGGCGGAATGCCTTTGAAGCTTCCCCCTGCCTATCCTGGGGGAGGAGATTTAGCACCTCGCCCAGGATGTGCATTGTTGCAGGCCCAGGAGAGCAGGGGCTCTCCTACTCAGGGGTCCAGCAACATGTCTGCTGGGTGGCAGCCTAGGTAGCCTCAGAGCAGATGTGGATTGAAGGTTAGGTTTAAGGGGGCACCTCTAAGATGTCCTCTGGGATGCTGGGTACATTAAATCCCACACTGGCATCAGTGTGGGTTTAATGTGCTGAGAAGTTTGATACCAAACTTCTCAGTTTTTAGTGTTGCCATTATGGTGCTGTGGAGCTCGTGTTTGACGAGCTCTCAGCACAATGTACTCTTAAATGGCAGCACTGCACTTACAGTGCCCAGGAATGGACCTGGGCACTGTAGGGGCACAGGGCTCCTGCTCCTGTGCCCACACCATTGGCATAAGGCACCCAGCTAGAGGGGTGACTGATGTAGGCCATGGCAGTGTAGGTGATGGGCATGGCACACAGGGATGTGTGCCATGTCGACTTTGTTTTTGTCTTGCACCCAAACACTCAGCCTGCAAAGGCAGTGTGTGTGTGTGTGTGTGTGTGTAAGGGTACAGGGCCTCTAAGGGTGGCACAAGGAGTGCTGCAGCCCTTAGAGGCCTTCCCTGGTCACAAGGCCCTGGGTACCTAGGGTACCATTTACCAGGGGCTGACATGTGGCCAGGGTTTGCCAATGTGCGTTTGGTTTGTTTTAGGGAAGGAACATAGGCCCTGGGCACCTGATTGGCAGGAGTCCAGGGCACACTCAGTCAAAGTACATTCAGCAATTCAGCAAAAAGTGGGGGCATACCATGCAAGCAAGATGGCACTTTCTCACAGAGACCCACTCTGGCCACAGATTCCCTAACGCCCTGCCTGTCCTCACTGCCCTGCGAACAACCTGTAGTGTAAGGCTTACACCTTTTAAAGTACTAGTTTTATATACCAGTGATCACTGTTTCACCTTATTGTGTAATTCAATGGACCATTGGGTCTTACTCCTTTATCTTGGTATTGCTATACTGTAGGAAAATAGGATCTGCTTTCATGGTTACCCCCCCTTCTTGCTGGTGTCTGTATATTGTTTTGACTAGTTTGCCTGGGATCCTGGTAATCAGGATCCCAGTCACTGTGCTTTCTCCCTACATTTGACATTCCAAGTGCTTCTGTACCTCCACAATTGACTACTGGTGTACCCTTATTAGTCCCTAGTATGTGGTACTAAGGTACCCAGGGCATAGGTTGTCCTTTCTAAGGTAGTCACACCTTTCCATTTTGGCCAGTTCATCACTTTGCTTACCTTTTACGCCGGCTTCATCCCTCTATAGAAGAGGAGAGACACCACCGGCTGAACCCAAAAAGAGCGTTGTCCTACCTTGACCACACAGACCGTTCTTGGAAGACTATCAACTCTTTGTGGGGTATATCTGATAGAGACTACTAGCCGCAGATTCCTTAACCTAGAATTATCCCCAGGCGTGAGACTGGATCCGGAAAACTTTTTGCCACAGCATCTCTGCGTGCCAGGGCGGTACCACGTGACCCCGCCGTGACGTCGTCAGCGGACATGACGTCAGTGAGGTCACATAAGTCCCACCCCGGCGCGCTGACATCAGTTAACTTCTTTTCCGCGTGCAACGCGGATCCGAAGTAAGTTCCCTTGACCTGTTTTCAGGCCTCTTTTAACGCCTTTGCGTTGGGAACAGTGTGCAATGCCTTCGGGTTTCAAGACTTGTGCTTCTTGTGCGCGTCAGATATCGGCGACGGACCCTCAACCTATTTGTATGTGGTGTTTGGGCGAGCACCATGATTCTACGGCTGCGCCGCTTGTCAGCATCTTAAGCCGAAGTCCCGACGGGAGCACCGGATGAAATTGCTTTCGGCTCGCTTGTCTAGATCGGTCTCGTCACACCGTCCCCTACCTCGAAAGGGTCCCGAAGCCGCTGATTACTGCTGCGGCATCGTCCTTCACCGAGACCCCACGGGCGTCGCTTGCCCGCTGGTAAGTCCTGCAGCTTGTCACCAAGGCCCTGTCCTCATTCTGCAGAGGGTGCGAGTTTCTCTCTGGATGTGAGCCCTCGCCCGTTGCCACCCTATCCGCCATTTTCTGGCATTGGGGCAACAAGGGTCCAAATGAAGGCCTACGCTACGGCTCTGCAGGCTTCTTTGGCCCCTCTCCTCTTCCTGTGACGTCCGAGGTTCCCTCACAATGTGCGGGGCCTTCTACGGACTAGCCGGGACGAGTTCGGCTTCAGGTTTTGGAGGTGTGGTGTCGTCGAGGTGCGGCCCTAAGGGCATACCCCTCTTCAACCCACGGCGTCCCTGCCTTGCTGCAAAACCCTGCAGCAAGGTGTCGCAGGAGGTCGTCGGGACTCACGGCTTGTCCCAGAGTCCCCCTCGGTCCTCTGAACAGGCGGCTGTCTTAGCGGCGGCCGAGCCGGCGCCTGTCTGGCATTGATTGCTTTCCTCCCCGGCCCTGGCGGCGCCGCGGCTGGGGGCCGGGACCTGGGGCGCCTCCCCGAGTCGCTCTCGGTCCTCTGCGCAGGTGGCTGCCTCGTCGGAGGTAGAGTCGGCGCCTTTTCGGTTCCGTTCATCGGCTGGTTCAGCTCCATCCCTGCCCCCTTCTCTGATGAGGCACATGGTGGTGGAGGTCGACTCGGCACCCCTGGTGGACACTTCGGCGCCGATAGAGGACACACTGGTGCCTGTGGGGGAGACCCCGACATCAGATCGTCGACTCTTCTCTGGATGTCCCTTCCTCACCGGAGGATTGTCGTCTCCATGTCTCCTCTTCACCGGAGACTGAACGCCGCATCGTTGCATTTTCCCCGGCGGCTTCCAGGGCGGGTTCTACGCTGTCTCAGCGTCCACAACCCCCGGACCCGCTCTTCGGCACCTTGCAATTGGTTGCCCCGCAGGCTTCTCCGCCTTCTCTGGAGACCCCTCAGGCCCATCCCTCATCCATGGGTCTTCCAATCAGCAGGGGCTGACCGTTTCCTCCTCCAGCAGGGTACGGGGACGGGCAGCTTAGTTTGCAGCCTTCGCCCACGGAAGAGTTGCTTTCCCCCCCCCCAAAGACGCCCTACGGAGGTGAGTGTGGACTTTGTCTGGGCCATCTCCACGGCCACCGGCATTTTGCAATTGTGCAACCCGGTCGCTCCACTCCCAACGGACCACTTGTTGGAGGTGCTCCACCAGGGCACTGATGGAGGTGTCCCGCTTCTTCCGTTTGAAGCTTCGCTCCACAACTCTCTTCTGGGGGCCTGGGGGTGTCCTGCCACGCGGGATCCGGTGCCTCAGTTTAAGAAACTGACTATATATACTGCACCAAAGTGAGGTACTGTGTGTATAGAGTCCAAGAGTCTCCAGAGGTTTGGCGGAGGTTAAAGTTAGAGAGAACCTTATTCTCTGAAGTGGTAGCTTGGTCGAGCAGTACGGCAGGATCAAAGGACAGTGTAAAGCATTTGATGTACACACTCAGTCAGCAAATGGTCTCATCCACTCATGAACTGAACTCTAGGCCAATTGTTTTGTATAAAAAAATATACTGTTTTATTTCTAGAACCAAGCAAGGTAAGCATATAAATACTTTGCAGTAGTAATTGTCTTGTTTGAACACAGTTCAGAATTGCAGTATAACTGGTACTGGTTTTGATTACAGGTTTAAGAAAGCAGTTTGCAACACATTGCAGGTATAGTACATTCAATTGAATGGACTTTTTAAGTAAAAATGCAGTTAATTACTTTTCAGATTACTTTTCTAACCACAGGACTGAATCCTAGATTCAGCCCTGGGACATTTCCCTAAAACAGGTGAGTAAATGTGTTTTGGTTAAAGGTATGATTTTTAACCTCTTCGATGCCGTTGACGTTCCGTCATGCACGCCGGTTGGGCTGTGCTTATTACGGAACCGTTCCGTCATGGCCCCGCCCGCGCTCAGATCTTTCAGCACTGCGCGGGAATCCGCGCAGCGCTGAAGAGGTTAAGGAATATTATTGTATTTCAAAAGTTGACACTTAGAAACTTTTTCACATAGACTCACCAATTTTTTCCCATGGGAGGAAATTCACTTAGCAGGTAAGTTAGGTTATCGTTACTTTTTCTTACTCCGTGCTGGATCCTGGATTCAGCACTGGGACATTTCCTGAAAACAGTTGAGAAAATGTGTTTTGGTTAATCGGCAGATTTTTAAGGAATATTTGCAGTTTTCAAAAGTCGACACTTTGAAACTTTTTAAGAGAAAAAGTGTCAATGTTATGCTATGGGGAAAAATGAGTTATCGGTTTCAAGGTAAGTAATCGGTCTTTTGAGTTAGGGTTCTGGGGTTAGACTCAGGGGTCTCCCAGGGTCAGTGATGCACTGTTGTTGCACCTTCAGCAGCACTCGGGCGGCCGGGTGCAGAGTGTTTAGGCCCAATGTTATCCTATGGGAGATAGGGGGACACCGGTTGGCGGCTGCTGGCAAGAAGGCCACAGGATTGTGGGAGCAAAGCTCCTAGGGTTAAGCTCAGGGCACATTGGGGACCAAGTTAGCACCAAAGGGACACCCTCAGCGGCGCTAGGGGTGCAGGGTGCAGTTCTGTTGAATTCAATGGAGATTCTCCGGGCCAAAGAAACACTGCAGGCTCGGGGACGAAGCTATTCCAGGAGTGATCACCACTTTGAGGGGTAAGTTGGGATGTAGAGGGATGGTTAGGCACCATTGGGTTGGGCACACAAGGCAGTGGGGTGTCTGGTGCATGGGTGCCTTTAGACATCGGCTTTTCTTACGCGCTGTGGTCGCGCTGGGGCGGTCTCCTTGATTGAGACTGCAGGTGTCGTCTGGACGCTTGAGGCAGGTCAGGGGTCGCTGGATCTCGGGTCAAGATCGCCGGGGGGACCTCCTCGTGGTGTTTGTTCACTCAAACACAAGCCGGGCTCGGCGGGTGCAGAGTGGGCTGGATTCGCGGCTTCTGGCTGGCACCAGAAGCTGCAGTTCAAACACGTCCGGTGTTCACGGGAAAAACAGCTTGAAGAGTGAATGCTGGCAGTTCCTCCGGGGTTTTTGAGGTTGCTGGCCGCTGGACACGCCGGGATTTTGCAGGAGCAGGTTCGAGGGTAGTCAAGCCTGTAGGGCTGGGGCCAAGTCAGTGGGCGTCGTCCTCTTAGCTCTGCACGGCTTCTCGTCCTTCTTCTGCCTTTCTTGTGGTTGATGGATCTGAGGAAGGAAGGTTCAGGGTGTCCCTAAATTCTAAATTTAGGGGTTTTACAGGTAGGTAAAGGGCAGGGACCAATGGGTACCTTCCCTGGGGTGGGTACACCCCCTATTTTGCCACTCTCCAGCGGGAGGGGGGCAGGAAACTGGTCCTGGTTGGCTGGGTCCACCCATCCTCAAGATGGCGGGGACTCGAGGTTGTGCTTCACCTCGCCTCCCCCACCTTAGGGGTGGAGTTGGCAGAGGTGGGCACACCTCTCTTCCTCACTTTGTATTTCCCGCCGGTTCTCCCGCCCAAAGTAGGGGGTAGAACCAGTGGGGACCAGTTGCTGAGTACAGCAAGTGGTCTGGAGAAGCTCAAAAAGGCAGCATGCCTTTAAAGCTTCTCCTTCGTGAACCCTGCCCATCCTGGGGGAGGAGGCTTGGCACCTCGTCCCAGGATGTGCATTGTTTCAGGCCTCCGAGAGCAGCAGCTCTTGACCCAGGGGTCCAGAAACATGTCTGGTGGTGGCAGCCTGCACAGCCACTCAGTCAGGTCACTGGGAGTTGATCGAGTTTCAGGGGGCATCTCTAAGATGCCCTCTGTTGTGCATTTTACATTAAATCCCACACTGGCATCAGTGTGGGTTTAATGTGCTAAGAAGTTTGATACCAAACTTTCCAGTCTTTAGTGCAGCCATTATGGTGCTGTGAAGTTCGTAATGACAACCTCCCAGCACCATATAATCTTAATGGCAGCACTGCACTTACCGGGCCCAGGAATGGACCTGGACACTGTAGGGGTACAGGGCTCATGCACCTGTACCCTCACCACTGGCATAGGGCACCCAGCTAGAGGGGCGACTGATGTATGCCAGGGCAGTGGTTTGTGGGCATGGCACACAGGGATATGTGCCATGTTGTCTCTTTGTTTTGTTCTGCACCCAGACACTCAGCCTGCAAAGGCAGTGTGTGTGTGTCAGTGTACAGGTCCTCTAAGGGTGGCACAATAAGTGCTGCAGTCCTTAGGGGCCTTCTCTGGTCACAGTTCCCTGGGTACCTATGGTACCATTTACCAGGGGCTGACATGTAGCCAGAGATGCCAATTGGGTTTAGGCTTCAATGCAGTTTTAGGGAAGGAACACAGGCCCTGGGTACCTGATTGGCAGGAGACCAGGGCAAACTCGGTCAAAGTACATCAGCAAAAAGTGCATCAGCAAAAAGTGGGGGCATACCATGCAAGAAAGAGGGCACTTTCTCACTCTCAGCCTCTCCTTCACTGCCACTGTCCTGCCCGCACGATCTGCCCAGGGCCCTGTCCTGCAGACTGCTTTTCCTTCCTTGCCTTCGGTGTTGCTCCCTCCGTCACGGGAGGCCCAGTGGTTGGACTCCTGGGGGCGTAACATTTTCGCTTCCACTAGTGCTGCTCTGCGAGCGCTCAACACGCGTTGTGTGTTGGCCGGGTCTACCTCCGACCTGTGGGATTCTGCGGAGTTCCTACTGTCTCGCACCTCCCACGGAGGTGCCCGCGCTGATCTGTCGCACCATGTGCGGGATGGACGGGAGTTAGCTGCATTTATTCTCCGTTCGGCCTTGGATGTCTCTGATTCTCTTGCATGCGCTATGGCGAGTTCTGTGGCCCTCCGCCGCCATGCTTGGTTGCGGGATAGCGACTTTCCGGAGAATATTCGGGAGCATCTTGTTGACCTACCTTTTGATGGGATTCTGTTATTTAACACCCACGCGGACTCCGCTATTCAACGACTCCTTGCGGGGCTCCGTCCTCCTCCCCGTCCGTAAGCTTCGGCTTGTCGGTCCTCAGGTGTTGTATGAGAGGCGTTGATCCCACCTTTCTCTTTGGGGCCTAGTGTTTCGGTTGGCCAGCCTGTGTGCTGTGTGTGGCTTGGAATGACTTCAGGGTCCTTAAGTTGGCCCCTCTGTTCTTTTGGCTGCTGGTTCAGCCCTTCAAATTTTGTGGTGAGTAATTTTTGGCTGTTGGTGAAGCCGTATAGGTCGTCAGGTTGGACCATCTGTGTATTTTTTAGCTGATTGGTAAGCTGCCAGTGGTGATATCCACAGGTCTTTTATGTTCTTCACCTCTGCTGCGGGTTTCCCTAAGAGGTATTCCCCTGTTTTGTTTGGGGACGCGTCATACCGTCGGCGGGGTACTTGTTTGTTATTGTATAGCTCTGTCCTAAGCTGAGTGGGTGTGGATGCCTTCTCTGGTTCCTCGCGTTTCCTGGCGTCACTTTATACCGCTTGCTGCGTCTTTTTCTTTCGCCTTAGCGCAGCTTGCGCTGCTCCAGGTTCTGTCCCGCTCCGTATCCAATGGTGTTAAGATCCTTCTTCTACGGGGCTTGCCTGTCGTTCATTTTGCCCTTTGTTCCTGCGGGATATTTGCCTTCCTCTTCAGCCTCTGGATCGCCAGACCGTCTCTTGTCATGCCGTCCACGGCGTCGTGTCTTGGTGTTTCCACCTTGTTTTCCGGCGTTTCGGCCTGGGCCTCTGCCTTGCATTCCAGGGGGGCTAGGTTATTCCTGGTGTTCTCCTGTGTTTTGGTGGACGGATTTAGGTCTGTACTCATATGTCTCACTTCCCAGGGGCCGCTTCGTTCCCCCCTCCTCCCCTCCCTCCCGGCTGCTTCTTGAAGAGTTCTCCTCCTCCTCTCTATCTTCTGGCTGGTCCCACTCCTCTTCGTGGAAAGGGTTGTGCTCTGGGATGGTCCTTCTCTGGGGCTTGTTCTGGGGTTCCCTTGCCTCTGTTTTCGTCTTGTGCTCGGCTTATTCTGGGCACGCTGCTTCATAGTATTTACCAGCTGCCTACTGCGCACGCCTGGTAGTTATGGTCAACCTCCGAGGGCCTTGGCGTGTAACAATGTGCTCCTGTCCCTTGCTTTGCTGGAGCTTTGCGCGTCTTTGTCTTCCTTCTCATGTCTGCGCTTATTGGCTGTGGGGCCGTTCCTGCCTTGTTCCCTGCCTCGGGGCTGACACCCTTTCAGCTGTCCCCTTCGCTGTGTGTGTTCTCCTGAGGCAGGCTCTGCCTCCGTTCCACCTCTTCTCCTCGGATTTGCGGGTGGTTCTTTTCTTTCTTTGGTACTCGCTTGGTGTAGTCTGTTCCTCCGGGTTTTCTGGCTGACGCCCTTTGCTTCTCGGGTAGGCTTGTGGTATCCTAGCCTTCATTTCTCCTTGTTCTTGCTTACATATGCTTGTAGGGGGCTCGGCCATTCTTCCTGTCCCCGTGACACATCCCCTGTTGGGGCCCTGTGTTTTTCCAAGCTGGTGAGGTTCTCTCGCAGCCCTCCTCCCCTCTGGGTATGGCTAGGTATCTATTCTACGTTAAGGAATCTGCGGCTAGTAGTCTCTATCAGATGTACAAGTTACTTACCTTCGGTAACGATTTATCTGGTAGAGACGATTCTAGCCGCCGATTCCTTCACGGCCCACCCTTCCTCCCCATTCTGGGAGGACCCTTCAACTTGATCTTCTGCGCTCGCCTCCCTCCGGGTGGCATTTGTCTTCTGCGGGTGCCCTCTTTCACTCCCTCCCTGGCGGGATGCTCCGTTCTGTTTATTTGTTCCACTCTTTCTGTTCTGGTAATTGAACGGTAGGATCTGAAAGAAACACGTTAGTGATCGATTCCTTACCTTAGAATAATCCCCAGGCGTCAGACTGGATCCAGAAAGTTTTGCTAGCAGTTTCTCTGCGCGTCAGTAGGTGGCGTTGTGAGGCTCCGCGTCCGTAGCTGGCGTCGTAAGCGCCGAGATGACGTCACGGAGACTACTTAGGCACCATCCATGCGTGCTGACGTCAGTTCTTTCTTTTTCCGCGCCAGACAAGCGCAGATCCAGTTAGAGCACGTGCCTTAGTCACTTTTTGACTACGCTTTTGAGACTTTTGTCTCCCTTTTTCTCCTTGGTGCACGTAGGGATGCCTGGATTTAAGTCTTGTGGGGCCTGCCGTCGCAATATGTCGGTGGCGGACCCCCATGATGTTTGCCTCTACTGCCTGGAGACCGACCACCACTCCCGGGACTGTCGAGCCATGGCCCTGAAGACCTTGCGGGAGCGGCGCCAGAAGCTGCTGGATGTCTGGCACTCGTCCCAACGCCGTTTCAGGGACCGTTCCAGGGTTACGGTCGTGGGGCCGCAGTCGTCGCTCCTCGGGCTCATAAAAAGAAGTCGAAGAAGCGTGTTCTCTTTCTGACGTCCCCCCGTTGGTCCTCGGTTGCGGACAAGGGGGACAGGGGTTCTGCCCCTTTGGAGTCTGGGAGTCCCGCGGCCTACCCGCCTTACCTGGGTCCGTCGGTGACTCCCGAACAGGTGCAAGAATTTCTTGCCACCATGGACCGCCTTTTCAGGCCTCGGGCTCCCGCCGGCGCACCTTCGGGCCCCATGGTCCCGTGTCCAGATCCTGTTGGGCTGTCGGCGCTGCCGCCGGATCCAGCTTCGGTGCCACAGGATCCTGCGGGATGCCGTTTGTCCCGCCCTTGTCCCGGTTCCAGGGCCATTTCGTTCCTACTTGGGATCCGCATTGGGATGCGGCGCGGGCTCGGCCCCGGCCGCCGCCATTCACGGCGCTGTTTCCGACGCCGTATGTTCCTTCTCAGGCTCCAGCTCTGCTACTGTGGTCTGTTCCCCCTGCAACAGATGTGGAGGATGACTGGAAGGGGTGCGAGGACCCTCTTGCCCGTCAGTGTGACTCCGAGCAGGGCTGGGTGGACGACTTGGAGGACGCCGGCGACCTAGATGTCTCTTCTGACCTGGTGTTTGCCTCTCCACCGCCTACCATGGAGGAGGACGTCTCCTACACGATGGTGCTCCATCGGGTAGCTGAGGTCCTCAACCTCGACCTTCCCACGGTGGCCCTCAAGACTAATCTCCTCTCTGAGGTGCTCCAGACGGCGTCCACTTCGTCAGAGCCCCTGCTTCCCTTTAACGACGCCCTCACTGACGTCTTGTTGGACACATGGTCGAGGCCGGCCACAGGGGCCCCCGTGGATAAGAATGTCGCCAGGCGTCACCGCCCGGCGCCTGGTGACCCTGCGTTTCTGACCACTCATCCTACGCCTGAGAGCCTGGTCACCCAGGCCTCGATGTCGCAGAGTGCCTTTCCCACGGCTCCGCCGGACAAGGACTCTAAGAAGCTGGAACAGTAAAGAAAGCGGTTGTTCTCTTCGGCCAGCTTGGGGCTGCGGTTGGTGAACACCGCCTGCTTATTGGGCCGCTATTCCCACGCTGTGTGGGATACGGTTGCACAGGTGTTGCCTCAGTGTCCTGAGGAGATCCACGCTGTGCTGTCCCCAGCTGTTGCTGAGGGTAAAGATGCAGCTAAGTTTGTCATTCGGTGTGGTTTGGACACCGCGGACTCACTGGGTAGGGTGATTTCTACGACTGTGGCGCTGCATCGCCACGCCTGGTTGCGATCTACTGGGTTCTCGCCCGATGTCCAGAGCCCGCTAATGGACATGCCCTTTGATGGCACTCGCCTGTTTGGTGATAAGGCCGACAGTGCACTGGAGTGTTTTAAGGACTTGCGGGCCACGGCCAAGTCCTTGGGTCTTTCTGCAAAGAGCCTGGCCACACCCGGCTTTCGTTCCTTTCGTGGCCACGGCAAAGGCGCCCAGGCACGTTCCTTCAGCAAGCCTGTGCAGACACAGCCTCCACGCGGCCGCGGCTTCCTCAGGGGTGGGTCTGGGAATCAGCGTGGGGGTCAGTCCACCTCGGCCCCCACTGCTTCTACCTCCAAACCTTCCTAATCCGAGCTTTGTGGAGCACCCCACGCCGGTGGTTGGCAGGATCCGCCACCACCTCCCCCACTGGCGCGATATCACATCGGACAAGTGGGTGTTGCAGATCATCCGCAGGGGTTACTCCCTTCCCTTTCAGTCCTACCCTCCAGCCATGCCACCGCATGTCGGGGAATTACATGGTACTTCTCCAGCAGGATGTCACAACCCTCTTGGCCAAGGGGGCTATCGAGTGCGTTCCTGGGCTGGAAGTAGGGAGCGGTTGTTATTCCCACTACTTTCTGGTCCCCAAGAAGGACAAGGGGGGCTTGCGCCCCATCTTGGACCTCCGGAACGTCAATCGCTTCCTCCAGAAGGAGAAATTCAAAATGCTGACTCTGGCTCAGGTCCTGGCTGCCCTCGACCCTGGAGACTGGATGGTAGCGTTGGATCTGCAGAATGCATATTTTCACATCCCGGTTCTGCCGGCCCACTGGTGTTACCTGTGGTTCACGGTAGTCCAGGAGCATTTTCAGTTTGGCCTGCTCCCCTTCTGCCTTACCAGCGCCCCTCGGGTGTTCACGAAGGTGATGGCGGTGGTCGCAGCTCACCTGCGCAGGTCAGGGGTGTCAGTCTTCCCTTACCTCGATGACTGGTTGTTGAAGGCGGGCTCGCCCCAGGCTGATCAGAGGACTCTGGTCTCCGGCTCTATATCAACCTTTTGGAGCTTCGGGTGATCCGTCTTTCACTGAAGGCATTCCTTCCCTCTGTACGGGGAATTGTGGTGCAGGTGTTCACGGACAACATCACCGCCATGTGGTATTGCAACAAACAGGGCGGGTGGGGTCCTGGACACTATGTCAGGAGGCTCTGCGCCTCTGGACATGGCTGGAACATCACAGCATTACCTTGGTGGTTCAACACCTGGCAGGTTCTCTGAATGCCAGGGCGGACAAACTCAGCCGCCGGTGCTTGATGGATCACGAATGGCGTCTGAACTCGGACGTGGTACAAGGTCTCTTTCAGCAGTGGAGAGAGCCTTGGTTAGAGTATTTGCCACCGAAGAGAACGCGTGATGTCATCAGTTCTGCGCGTTGGAATTTCCATGGCGGCACTCGCTAGGCGACGCTTTTCATTGCGTGTGGAGTTGCGGTCTATTGTACGCCGTTCCGCCTATACCACTTCTGCCCAGAGTGCTGAAGAAGATCAGACACGACCGGGCCCAAGTCATTCTTGTAGCTCCGGATTGGGCACGAAGGTACTGGTATCCCGAGCTACTCAGCATGGCGATCGATCCCCTGATCCGACTGCCTCTTCGCAGCAGCAGGGGACGGTCCTCCACCCGAACCTGTCCTGCCTCCACCTCCATGCGTGGAGATTGAGCGGCGACAGTTGACAGCTTTCGATCTTTCTCCCGAAGTCTGTGATGTCATTCTAGCAGCCAGGCATCCCAGTATACGCCTGCAGGTGGAACAAGTTTGTGGCATGGTGCACAGCTAAGGCTGTGGATCCCCTTTCTGCCCCTCTTTCCGAAGTCCTTCTGTTCCTTCTTTCATTGGCCCAGTAGGGCTCTGCTCTGGGCACTATCAAAGGTTATTTTCCGGCCAGCTCCGCCTTTCTCAGGCTTCCAGATCATCCTTCTCTCCAAGTCCCCGGTTGTTAACCGTTTTCTGAAAGGCATTACACACGTTTCATCCTGTGCCATTCGTAATGCCTCAGTGGGACTTAAATCTTGTCTTGACCTATCTGATGTGCGCTCCTTTTGAGCGCCTTCACAACTGTCCTTTACGTCTTTTCTCTCTCAAGACGGCTGTCCTGGTAGCTATCACCTCTGCCAGAAGAGCTCCAGGCTCTTTCTTCCAAACCTCCTTTCCTCTCTGTTCATCCGGACAAGGTGGTGTTAAGGACCCGTCCTTCTTTTTTGCCAAAGGTTGTCACGCCCTTCCACATCGGGCAGACCATCACTTTGCCCACCTTCTTTCCGTCTCCTTCAAGGGAGGAGGAGAGGCTCCACCGCCTGGACCCAAAACGTGCGCTCTGGTTCTATCTGAAGCGTACACAGCAGTTCTGGGTCGATGACCAGCTCTTTGTTGGCTACGTGGGCGCCTAGAAAGGTTGGGCTGTGCACAAACAAACCATCTCGCGGTGGGTCATTCTGTGCATCAAAGCATGTTACTCCTTGGCTAAGAAGGAGCCTCCTGTGGGGCTGCGTGCCCATTCTACCAGGGCAACTGCAGCCACTACTGCCTTGGGACGCTGCGTACCCTTGCAGGATATTTGTCAGGCAGCTACGTGGGCCTCGTTGCACACGTTTACCAAGCATTACTGCCTTGACAGTCCAGTCCCGAGAGACGGCTTCTTTGGCCGTTCGGTTCTCCGTGTCTTTCTGGTGTAATCTGTTCGCAGACCCTCCACCGGGGTTGGTGGAATCTATCACTAACGTTTCTGTTCCAGATGCACAAGTTACTACTTGTGTAACGATATATCTGTAAGAGACATTAGTTAGTGATAGATTCCTTACCGCCCCGCCCATCCTCCCCGTTCTACGAACTGATTTCTAGGGTTAAGGTCATCCTTTTCAGGGCCCTAGTTTCTTGGCACCAGTGGTCAGTTTCTTGCATGGCTCTGCGTTCCTGGCACGTAAAGTCGTGTACAGAATTGACGTCATCTCTGCGTTTACGACGCCAGCGACGGACGTGGAGCCACACGACGCCACCTACTGACGCGCAGGGGTACTGTTAGCAACCCTTTCTGGATCCAGTCTGACACCTGGGGATTATTCCAAGATAAGGAATCTATCACTAACTAATGTCTCTTACAGATATGTCGTTACACAAGTAGTAACTTGTGCTTCATGTGTACTTTTACGTCCCTGCACCCTGGTTCTTCCAGTGTGGGGCCTACTCATAATCTACTCCTTTTTTACATTGCTTGGGGTTTCTGACTCCTCTGCAATCCTCTGGGTTGGGGTCTCTTGGCTGTGCCTCAGCCCTTAGTTTTTTACTGGGGATACATTTTTCACATGTTTTTTCTGCCTCCAAGGAGGATAGCGCCTTCGCTTTGCAGAGTTGCTTCTCAGAGCGGTGCTCTGCTCTTTCCTTTCCATGTCTTTCAGTAACGCAGTGCTTGGCACTGTCCCTAATGGTGCTGTTCCTCACCATTCACTTCTTCCCTTTCTGTTTCACTGATTTTTTCGCACACTGTTCCCATACTCTCACAGTTTTGTTTGTGATGGCTCACGTTGTGGCGCGGAAAAGTTCTCTGAAGTTCTCTGAAGAAAACTGACGTCAGCGCCTCGTGGTGGGACTTATGTGACCTCGCTGACGTCACGTCCGCGGACAACATTGGGGCGGGGTCACGTGGTACCGCCTCCGGCGCGCAGAGATGCTGTGGCAAAATGTTTTCAGGATCCAGTCTCGCGCCTGGGGATAATTCTACATTAGCGAATCTGCGGCTAGAATCGTCTCTACCAGATACATCGTTACCGAAGGTAAGTAACTTGTACGTCGGAGCCAGGAAAGGCAAGGCAAGGCGGTGCACAAGTGAACCATCTCCAGATGGACTGTGCTGTGCATTAAGATCTGTTACACTTTGGCAAAGACGCATCCCCCAGAAGTTGTGCATGCTCATTCTACCAGAGTAAAGGCTGCGATCACTCCGTTAGCCTGTTGAGTGTCTGTCCTGAAGATCTGCTAGGCAGCGACATAGGCCTCGTTGCACTCATTCACAAAACACTACTGGCTGCATGTGTCACTTGTGATAGCGCCACGTGGAGCCCCACTACGCCACCTTCAGCACGCAGGTGTACTGCTCACTAACTATTTCCCGATCCATTTTGAAGCCTGGGGAGAATTCTAAAGTAAGGAATCTGTGGCTAGATAGTCTTTACCATATAAAGTGTTACTGAAGGTAAGTAACTTGTTCTTTACTACTTCTACATTCTGTGCTTATTGCTTCAGAGACTTTCATTTTATCATTTAAGGGATTTAGATATGTTGTGGTATTAAAAAAAATCATTTTTCCCGTACAGGGTTCTAAAAGCTCAAACTGACCACAAGTCAAGACATGAAGGTGAGTAGTCCAGAGAATTTGCTTTTTTGCTCTACTTACTCTCTTTAGTATAAACTTTGGGCCTTGTAAACATTTTTTAATTCGTATTTTGCTTTCCATCTTGGATTTCGTTCTCTTCACCTTCAGTACCTCATATTAGTTGATACAGTGCTTGATTTCATGTTCCGTTATTGCTTTGTTTTTGATGCAGCTTTGTATATGCTATTTGGTGTAAATATTCGTGCTCAAAGCATTGTCAACTTCCTTAAAAAATTATCTTAAGCCATACATACTTAAAATATTTCAGTCATGCAAAGAAGGTTCCACAGTACATTTTAAAGGTTATCGATTTTATGTTTTGTACACGCTGGAAACACAGAATAGTCTTACAAAACATGTTGGTAAATAAAGTTGCAAGCATATTTTTTCTAATGGCTCAATAAAAAGCTTTCCAAAAAGAGAGTAAGGTGTATTCAACCACCACAGGAAAGCTTTATAGTATTTAAAAAGTTACCTGGCTAGGGGAAGAAGTTAATGATCTTTCTAGAGCAGCTCTCCTTGGACAAGTAAAAGTTTCTGAATGGCAAAGCCGTCGTAAATTATGTTGACTACCGATTACCACCTTTTATATATATTTGTAATTATCACTCTTTTTCCTTCTTGTTTGGTATATGAAAAATCCAGAGAATGTGCAAGACCAATTTACTAACCATATTGCCCACATAGCTATTCATAGTTGATCAGATCCAGTGTTCGACGAAGAAGTCAAGATTTAAGCCGTGTCGTGAATGTGGGAAACACATGTCCATAACGGATCCGCATGACGACTGCTTGTGGTGCCTGTCATCGGGCCATGATGTCGAGGGATGTTCTTGCTGCTGCAAGATGAGTTCCAAGGCTCTCAAGGAGAGGGAAGCAAAGTTTTTCATCGCGAGGATGAAGAAAGAAAAAAGAGACCGGAGAAAATCGAGATCGAGGTCGGCGTCGAAGTCTACTTAGGGGTATGCTTCCAAATCCAGGAAGCACAAGAAGAAGAGGAGGCATTCGTCTCGGCGTCACTTGGATAAGGATGCGGCTCCGAGATCGACATCGCCCTCCCGACACCGTAAGGACTTTGTGTCTCCCTCTCCCGTTCCAGATTCACCTGTTGGCCTGTCGTCACCTGTGGCTTCATCGGAACATTCTCTGACTCTGGCTCCATCTCCGGCTCCGGCTTCATCCCTGGTTCCGTGTGAGGAGCCTCCAGCCCCGGGTGACCCTTCGGCTCCACTGATTCCACCGTCGGCGCCGGTAGGCCAGAGTCCGGTGATGCCAGAGCAATATCCTGCGTTCCCTGGACCAGGTCAGGACCCCACGCATTATCTTAATGCGATGTATGGAGTATTCTCCAGAGCCATGTTACTCCTCTGGTGCACCTTCGGGTCCTATGGCCTTCAGTTTGGGAGTTCCTCAGGCTCCCGTCATGCCATTTTTTCCGGTGACGCCATCTTGGCATCTACCGGCACCGAGGACATCAACGCCACTCCCTTCTTCACCGGCGCCGACTCGACCCCGTTTGACGCCGGCTGCCCCTGTGAATCCACATTCTACGCTGGCTCTGGCGCCGTCTGATTTGATCACGGCGCCGCCGTCGCCGTTTGTGAGAATCAGGTCTAGGAGGGAGGCACAGAGGGTACTGGATGAACAAAGATACCTTATGGAGGAGGTAGAAGAAGGGGAACTCATGGAGTCGGATGATGTTTTTGAGGAGTTGAAGGAGACTAGTGGCCTGGACTTGTCACCCGAATGGGATATTACTCCTCCTTCTGATAACCCTTCGAAGGATGTGGCTCCATACCATGCCGTTATAAAAAAAAAGCAGCTGAACATTTAGATCTGCAGTTACCTTCTGCCGAGTTCAAACCGAACATCTTAACGGAAGTTCTGCACTCTCCTTCTGCTGTTTCTGAGCCTCTGCTCCCTTTTAACGACGCCATCATAGAGCCAGTGATGGAGGTGTGGCGTAAGCCCTTTTCTGCTCCGGCAGTTTCCAAATTCATCGCCAGGAGGTATAGGGCAGCTCCGGGAGACCCAGAATTTTTAACATCTCATCCGTCTCCTGAGAGTCTGGTTGTTCAGGCTGCATGTTTAAGAAAGTAATTGGGCTCATTTCCCCAGGTCCTGAGTGACAGGGAAGCAAAAAAGCGGGATCAGTCGGCCAAGAAGGTCGACTCTTCGGCCAGCATGGCTCTTAAATCAATGAATGCCACCTGTCTCTTGGGACGTTATACACATGCTCTCATGGACTCAGCTAAACAACTAGCCCCAAAACTATCAGAGGATAGGATTGGTTATAATGAGATCCTTTCGGAGGCCCAGGCGGCGCGTCAGGTGATCCAGAGTGGATTGGACACAGCTGACTCAGTGGCAAGAGTCATGGGATCTTCTGTTGCCACCAGGAGGAGTGTGTGGCTTAAATCATTGGAATTTTCCCCTGATGTCCAGTCAACAGTCTTGGAATTGCCTTTTGATGACTCTGGTCTTTTTGGCAAGAAAGCGGATGCTGCGCTGGAAAGATTTAAGGAGAGTAAGGCCACGGCTAAATCGTTGGGCCTTCAAACTCAGCCAAGAGGCTCATTCAAGAGGTACAGGGGCTTCGGAAGGTCTACCTTTCGTGCATACAGACAGCCACAACAGCAGCAGCAAAGCACTCTGTATAAGGGATACAGAGGCAGAATCAGGGGTCACACTCGTGGCCGACAACTCTCCTCCTCCTCCTCCTCCTCCTCCTCTTCCTCTTCCTCAGCTCCCCCCCACCACTGCAAAGCAGCCCTAGATCCACCATTCTGGATCATGCTGGTCCTGTGGGGGGCCGGCTTACCCATTTTCTACAAGATTGGGAATTGGTCACTTCAGACCTCTGGGTTCTAGATCTTGTAGAAAATGGGTACGCCCTTCCCTTTCGGGAATTCCCTCCAAATTACCCTCCTTGTCAAGGGGCTTGCTCAGAGGACCACCGTCTTCTCCTACAGGAGGAAGTTCTGACGTTACTAAGAAAAGGCGCGATAGAGGTGGTTCCAGTGCAGGAGAGGGGTCAGGGATGCTACTCCCGGTATTTCCTGATTCCGAAAAAGGACGGCAGATTGCGTCCTATATTGGACCTCAGGATCTTGAATCTTTATCTGAAGCAAGAGAAATTCAAGATGCTCACCCTTGCGCAGGTTCTTCAAGCGCTGTGTCAGGAGGACTGGATGGTGTCGATCGACTTACAGGATGCGTATTTCCACATCCCCATCCTGAGGTCCCACAGGAAGTATCTCCGGTTTACGGTAGGGTCGCAACATTATCAGTTTGCAGTCCTTCCGTTTGGTCTTGCTACTGCACCTTAAGTCTTCACGAAGGTGATGGCAGTGGTGGCAGCCCATCTCAGAAGGTCGGGGATTTCAGTTTTCCCCTATCTGGCTGATCAAAGCGGAGTCGCCAGAGAAGGTGCTACATCATCTGCAGGATACAACTCAGCTGTTGTTCAAATTGGGTTTCTCGATAAATGTGCCCAAATCTTACCTGGTGCCCTCTCAGCGCAACCTGTTCATAGGGGCGGTACTGGACACTACTGTGTTTGGCATTCCCACCTCCACAAAGGATTCTCGACATACAGGAATTGATTCCTTTGTTTTACAATGGGGCGGTCGTTCCAGTCCTGAAGGTCCTTCGCCTGCTCGGTCTGTTTGCTTCCTGCATTCTGTTGGTCAACCATGCACGCTGGCACATGAGGGCGCTCCAGTGGTGTCTCCGCAAGCAGTGGTATCAGCACAAAGGAGATCTCAGGGAGTCTGTGAGGATCTCCATAGAAGCTGCGGCAGATCTGTCTTGGTGGAGCGTGGAGGGCAACCTGTCTCAAGGAAAGCCCTTCCATCTACCTCCATCGGTGGCCACAGTGATAACGGATGCATCCACTTTAGGGTGGGGTGCACATCTGGGGGATCTGGAGATCAAGGGTCTTTGGTCTCCAGAGGAGAGGTTGTTTCACATCAACCTTCTGGAATTGCGGGCGATACGTTTGGCACTCAAGGCCTTTCTCCCTTTGCGGTCAGTCGGTTCAAGTCCTGACGGACAACACTACCGCGATGTGGTATGTCAACAAACTGGGAGGAGTTGGGTCTCTTTGTCTCTGTAGAGAGGCTCTGCGTCTCTGGTCCTGGGCTCAGGATCAGCAGATTTGTATGCAGCAGATTTGTATGATGGCAAATCATCTGGCCGGGGTTCTGAAGTTCTCCGCCGATCACGAGTGGAGGTTTCATCCGGAGGTGGTTCATCACGTTTTCCAGATGTGGGGAACCCCTCGGGTGGACCTGTTTGCCACTCATGAGAACGCTCACTGCCCGTCATTCTGCAGTCTCCAGTATCCGTTGTGGGGAGCGTTGGGGGACGCGTTTCAGTTGAATTGGGGTTCACAACTCCTTTACGCGTTTTCTCCCATACCCTTGATTCCTCGGGTTCTGAGGAAGATTCGCCAAGACCGGGCCCAAGTTATATTGATCGCCCCGGATTGGCCAAGAAGGGTGTGGTACACAGATCTTCTCCTCCTCTCCTCGTGCCCTCCGCTCCGTCTCCCTCTGAGGGCAGACCTCCTCTCGCAGTCGGAGGGGCAGGTTCTACACCCCCACCTCGAGAGCTTACACATTCATGCCTTGAGATTGAACGGGCCAACCTGAATTCTTTTTCTCTCCCACCTGATGTGGTAGATGTAATTTTGTCTGCCAGACGTCATTCCACCAAATCTATTTATTTCTATAGGTGGTCTAAATTTGTGCTCTGGTGTGGAGAGAAGTCAATTGATCCTTTGAGGGCTTGTTTATCTGACATTCTGCAGTTTGCCTTTTCTCTTGCTCAGCAAGGCCCTGCCGTGGCCACTGTAAAGGGATACTTATAGGCTTTGTCGGCTTTCCTCTGCTTGCCGGATCAGCCGTCTTTGTTCAAATCGCCTATTGTTTTACGATTTCTGAAAGGCCCTACAAACAAGTTTCCTCCTACTCCTTTTATTGTGCCTCAATGGGACTTAAACCTTGTCTTAACTTATCTTATGGGTTCTCCCTTTGAGCCCTTACACAAGTGTCCCTTGAGATTGTTGTCTTTCAAGACGGTTTTTCTCATTGCGATCACCTCGGCAAGGAGGGTAAGTGAGCTTCAAGCTCTGAGTTCAAAACCCCCGTATTTGACCATTCATGCTGAAAGAATGGTTCTCAGGACCAGGGCTGCATTTCTGCCAAAGGTGGTGACTCCCTTCCATCTGGGGCAGTCCATTACCCTTTCTACCTTCTATCCTCCCCCTCACCCTTCCAAGGAGGAGGAGAGACTTCACCGCTTGGACCCTAAGAGGGCGGTGAGCTTCTATCTTGACAGGACAAAAGACTTCCGAGTTGATGACCAGCTCTTTGTGGGCTTTGTTGGCTGCAGGAAAGGCAGAGCAGAGCACAAGCGCACCCTTTCCAGATGGATTGTCTTGTGTATCAAGATATGCTACTCTTTGGCTGGTAAGGAACCTCCAGAGGGTTTAAGGGCTCATTCTACTAGAGCTAAGTCTTCCACTTCTGCTTTGTCTAGAGGTGTTCCTGTGGAGGACATTTGTAGGGCGGCAACTTGGGCCTCCCTCCACACTTTCGTGAAGCATTACTGCTTGGATACCGAGGTGAGGAGGGACGGACACTTTGCTCGTTCCGTCCTTCGGGACTTTATGGTATAGAAGGGTGGACACCCTCCTTCGGGAGTGGGACTGCTGTGGGAATCTTTTCACAAGGTGAGGAATCCACTGGCAGATATATCCATCAGAAGAACAAGTTACTTACCTTCGGTAACACTTTTTCTGGTGTATACAGTATCTGCCTGTGGCTTCCTCACTGACCCACCCGCCTCCCCGTTGTCCACCCTTGTATACCTACAGTATATGATGGTGTTTCAAAATGTTTTTGTTACTGTCAAAGGCATTGTGTTATTTATTTTGCCTTTCTATTTATTCTCCACACTGTGTGTGTTGGTTTGTATATTATGTACTGTGTATACTGTGTATATATTGCTGTCAGTCCGTCCGTGTGCCTCGAAGGCACGGACAAAAGGGTGGAACTGACGTCATCACGCCGACGAGGTCTTCTTATGAGGCCGGTGACGTCAGCGGAGTCGCGAGTGTAGCCGTGTCTCTGTGACGTCGTCTTCGACCTCATCGGCGTGGACTGCTACAAAAGTTTCCGAATGTTGCTGGCGCAGGGGATATTAACAAGGTGAGGAATCCACAGGCAGATACTGTATCCACCAGAAAAAGCGTTACCGAAGGTAAGTAACTTGTTCTTTGCATCTCTGTCCATGGTCCTTCTTTTATGTGGTAACACTGGTGATAAAGATGTCTCATCCCATCTTTGCTAGACATATTTGCATCCAGCATCAGAAATGAGGAGGCTATTCTGCTCAATTGTGTAGGAGAGTAGGGTCTGCTTTCTATGTTCACCCCCACTTTTTGCTTTACTGGTTTTCGACTTAGATGTGGTTGTGGGCCTGCTAATCAGACCCACAGCCCTGCTGTTCTCTCTCAATTAATACTATGTACTTTAGGTGCATAACCCAATTGGATAGGATCACCTTATTGGCCCCTGTACAGTGTACCTTAGGTACCCAGAGCATAGGTGTACCCTATGCCTACCAGGGGCTGCAGCATGTATTATGCCACCCCTGGCCTGGCCTTCCATTATGACACAACTGGCTGATCACTCAGCTGGGGCAAGGTTGTGTAATCACCCCTTGCTTAGGTGTAGTATTCCTATACCTACCTTATATATAGACACATGTGTACCTATCAGCCACTCCTATGGCAGGCCTTAACAATCCTGGAGGCAGAGTGCTTGGTAACACGTGAGGTAGTGCTCTCGCATGAGCTGGGCCTGTCTGCAGCTTTCGGAACCATGTCCTTATAGCTGTTCTATGATCTAGCCTACCATATACTCTTAAAGTGCCTTATAATCTTAAACGGTTATGGTAACTATGGTTTGGCTTTATCAAAACATGTCGTGTAAGGTGTCTAACACTTGGGGATAATACCCCCATCCCATTTCTGGAGATGAGGATATTACCCCTCCCTTCTAAAGGGAGAAGACATGTTGAAACCTACTTACCCGGTTAAAGTTAACCAGAGCCCCAGCATCACAAAATGGATGCTGCTGCCACGACACAAGTCTGACCTCCTGCTGCTGGGAGTGATCCCGGCACGGGAGGCTTGGACAATAGGTTTCCTGCCTTGGGAGGTGCTAGCACCACCCCAGACAGGCCTTAGTGTATTGGGGCAGGGAGGGATGAAAGAAACTAGACACTGCCTGGGGCACACAAGGTGTCCCATGCATAGTCCAGTTCAAACCAGTGCTGGGGCACTCCAGCCCCAGTCCTGGCGCGAAACTGGACAAAGGGAAGGGGGTGTAACCACCCCCCTCCCAGGTCCCACCCATAAGGCGTGACCTAGCAGGCAACCCAGCCCCCCAGATTAGTATAAGTGTGGTAGCTGGGCCCCAGGCGATTAGATTATCCTGAACCTGCAACTTGAACAGAAACTCTGGACCTTCGACATTCGACGAAAGAAGAAGACTGAAGAATCTCCCTTGTGGCCAAGGAGTGGTCACCCTGTGCGAACAGGCACCATCAAGAGACTTACCCTTTGCTTTGCTGAAGTTCTACGAGGGACCGACTGCAGAGCCTGACCAGAGCCTTGACTTCCAGACTTCTCCGACCCTGATCCACATCCACAGCCGAGCTGAGATCCGTGGAGGCGACGAGAGACGTGGGACCGGCTACCTGGGAAAAGTGGCGAGTATCTTCCAGCGCAGCTTCTGAGGCACCCTCGAGGTTGTGCACTGGGGATTGAGAAGCCCCAACCCCAAGCACCATCTGCACCGAAGATCAGCCCCCCACTCTCCACGAGTCCTGCGTGGAGCCCTTCTGCATTTTCCTGCTTGCCGCGTCTGTCCGGTTGCTTGCCCGGTGGCTAGTAACCTTTGCGACGACACACCTTCAATTTTCCACTGCTGGTTTGGCTCCTCCAGACTGGCTCCTGCTCCTCTGTAAAAGAGAAGCACCCCAGACCTTCCTGGTCTGCACCAGAAGCAAGTCCTCCATTCTTCGTGGGTTCCGCTTGCCAAGGCTTGGTGAGTCCTAGTTCGACTTCGACGCCGCCGACAGCACGAGCCTTCGTGGGACAGTTCGCCTCCTGGTCCTTGTCGTCCTCGACGTCTCCTGGTACCCGTGGCTGCTGCGACAACCTTAACCTCTTCAACTGCAATCTTCCGACATCGCCTGGTTCCTTCCTGGTTCCACGTGGTCACTGGCTAGTGACCCAGACTCTGTCCCTTCTGTTTGCAGGTACCCTTCCTTCTTGATCCCGGCCTTGGGATCCACCGGACACTCTTAACTGACTGCCTGTCAGCATCTTTCCTTCAGGCATTTATAGGAGTCGACGACGAAACCCGATGCAAGTTCACACCTATGCACCCGCAGCCCGTGGGCTAGGTAACTTGGGTACTCCGGTGCTCATCAGGGCATTGACTATCCTAGTGTCTAGTTCTCAAGTCTCGACTTCCTAGCTACTCCAGAAGTGTCCTAAATCTTATTAATTCTAAACTGTACTATTTCTATCGATTATATGCATTACGCGTGAGTGTTTCCACTCTGCACCTGAATCCCGTGGGTCTCCCACTTCCTAACCTTGTTTAGTATAGTGTAGCCCCAGCGATTGCCTAGGCCTATCCTATTTCCGTGACAGTGGTCCTTATACCACTTACTTAGTATATGGTTTGCGTGGCCCCTAGGGCCTAACTGTATTACTTACCTGTGTGACTTAATGTATTCTTGAATAAGACTGTGTTGTACTTACCTCGAATCTCATAAAGAGTGCTGAGGGTTTGACTAGAATAAATACACTTTATTTTAGATATCCACATTACCTCCTCCTGAAGAAAGAGCAGAGGCCACACGGGGGACAAGTCAGAAACACCTTTAATAAGTTTTGCGGCATAATGCATTTCGGCTCGAAATGGCCTTCCTCAGATGCCTTAAGTGTTCAGGAGGCAATGAAGCACCTTAATTTTATTTTAGATATATATATCTGATGTGGTGTCCTTTCATTTGGTATTCAAGGGGTTACAAATGGTATAACAGCTGGCTTCACATGCCATTCAGAGTTTAGCCTAAGACTGCTCTTGTCCATGCTACCACTAGGATAGCTGGTCTATAAGGTTGACTTTACAACCAATCACCATAAGGGTTATTTGGACTGATACAGGGTGTACACTAGAATTAGTGACATCATATATCAGGCCAACTTCTCACATTGGTGGCAGCTGTGGGATCTGAGCTTGCTGTTGTAATAACATTGTAATCTTGAGATACTAAATTGAAAGATCACACAGATATTGTTTAGGTACATATAACATAGATTATAAATACTTAAGTCCTACTGGACTTAGTTGTTGTAGGTTGAAGGGCCTAGCACACCCTGACTACAACTACTAGAGAGGTTTAGTAGATTCAACTAGTGTAGGTTGGTGCACACACCGCACCCTCACTAGATCATGTCTCTGGGAGGAGATCAAGTAGATTCTCTCTCAGGAGGGGTAGGTCTTAGAAAGATCCCCTCTAGATATGATACCCTAACTTTTCAGGAGATGAGACAATTGTGTACCTCCAGAAAGTTAAAACAGGGTGCAAACCCTACCCTCATTCAGCTAGTAGAGATCCTAGAGGAGTATGATGCTCTTAGGGCCTCCCAGGCTGGTACCCTAGGTACAGGTGAGGGTCTACCCGCTACAGATGAGTCAGATGGGGCTTCAGATGAGGAGGTAGACAGCCAGGTCAAAGTAGGAAGACTTAGCCAGGCTAACTTAAGCTTACATGGGAGTCTGCATGGGCCCCCCCCATTCAGACCCCCAAGTGGACTTAACCAGAGAAGCAGGAGAGACAGATCCCCTTCAAGGGAATCCATCCACTCCCATGTCTCTAGCATCTCTAATGCCTCTTCTCACAGGGGAATGACTTCCCCCCCCCCAGAGAAAAGAGCATGAAGCCAGAATGAGGGAAGCTAATCTAAGGATTGAGAGGGAAGAACTTGCCCTTGCCAAGGAGAAGCTTGCTCTGGCTAGAGAGCAGAAGTTAAGTGGGGTTGAACCCACTGGTGGCAGCAATATCCCTAAGGATAGAGACAGGACCTATGATAATAGAAACCTGAGCAAGATTGTCCCTCCCTACAAGTGTGGGGATGACATCCACAAATGGATAACTGCTTTGGAGAGAGCCTGCAAAGTACAGCAGGTACCCCAAAGTCAGTGGGCAGCTATCTTGTGGCTCTCCTTCTCTGAGAAAGGTAGAGACAAGCTCCTCACAGATAGTGATGAGGATGCAGACAATTACACTGTCCTGAAGAGTGCTCTAATTGATGGGTTTGGCCTAACCACTGAACAATACAGGTTGTGGTTCAGGGATACCCAGAAGACAGACTCAGGACTGGACTGACTTTGTAGATTGTGCCACTAAGGCTTTGGAAGGCTGGCTATTGGGAAGTAAGGTTAAGGACTATACAGGATTGTATAATTTGATCATGAGAGAACAAATCCTTAACAACTGTCAAAACCAGCTACTGCATCAACACCTGATTGATTCTGATCTGACTTCTCCCCAAGAATTGGGAAAGAAGGCAGATAGATGGGTCAGGACTAGAGTTAAGCAGAAAAACCAGAACCAGGGCGGTGATCAGAAAAAAACAGACCAGAAGGATTGTTTGGACTGATACAGGGTGTACACTAGAATTAGTGACATCATATATCAGGCCAACTTCTCACAAATGCTGTCATCGGTGTGCAATCTACTGCAAGCCACTTTGTTGGGGGGGGGGGTTGGGTGGGGGGGGCTCTCTGGGAGGGGTTAGTATAAGGGAAGGGAGTTTAGACTGTATCATGTTATTACAGTACTTCTGCATCTGAAAGAAACACGTTAGTTAGATTCCTCACCTTAGAATATCCCCAGGCGTCAGGCTGGATCCGGAAAGATTTTTGTAGCAATACCCCTTGCGCGTCGGTAGGCGTCGTCTGCGGCTCCGCGTCCGTCGTCGGCGTCGTGCGCCGGAACGATTTAGTCGGAGTACTTAGACGCCGCCGTCGCGCGCTGACGTCAGTTCTTTTTTCCGCGCCAGTAAGCGCTGATCCGGGAAGAGCTTACCCCTAGTCATTTTTTGACTACCTTTTTGACTTCTTTTGGTCTATCGACTCAACTCTGGTGCCGGTAGGATGCCTGGTTTCAAGGCCTGTGACTCCTGTCTTCGCCTGATGTCGGTGATGGATCACCATCGCCGGTGCCTGTATTGCCTGGGGCCCGACCATGACGAGGGGTCGTGCCTCGATTGCAAGGCCTTGACGTCTAAAGCTAGGCGGGAGCGGGCCCGTAAGCTTCTCGAGGTTCGGCACTCGGCTCCGCGTCGCTCTCGGTCCAGGAGGAGGTCCAAGGACCGATCGCAGAGCCGTAGCCATCGTCATCGCTCGTCGGGGTCTTCGGGTAAGTCGAAGCACTCCAACAAGTCCAAGAGACGACCTCGCTCTTCGGACTCCATTCGCCGGTCGCGCGACTTGGCTGAGGGTCAGGGTGGTCCCACCCCCGCGGCTCCGTTGGAGCCGCAGGAGCCGCGTCCGTCCCCATACCCGCCGGTCCCTGGGACTGACGCGACTCCGGCGGAGGTCAGTGCCTTCCTCTCGGCCATGAGGGGCCTGGCTCCGTCGTCGATGCCTGTAGGCGCGCCTTCGGGCCCCGCAGGCTCGACTGGGTGACCTCGCGTGCCGGCGGCTCCGGCCCGGGCGCCGTCGACGGCTCCGGCCCCGACGCCGCAGGTCCCCGAGGGATCCAGGCCTGGATCTCGGTCGGCGCCGGTCGACCTCACGACGCCTCCTCCGCCGGCGCCGACACCGGTTCCACCTCCGGCGCCGTCTCCGGACGACGCTGTTCCCCGGTTCAGCCCCGGTCTGGACCCGACGCCGGTACGGCGCCGTCCGGCGCCGCACCCGACGTCGATGCCACCACGGACTCGCTTGGTCAGGCGATTTCCACCACGGTGGCGCCTCGGCGTCACACCTGGCTGAGGTCCACGTCATTTTCCGGGGATGTCCAGAGTTCCCTCATGGACATGCCCTTTGATGGCACTCGCCTTTTTGGTGAGAAGGCGGACAGTGCGCTGGCTCGGTTCAAGGATTCCCGGGCCACGGCCAAGTCCTTGGGTCTTTCGGCCCCGCGGCCGCAAACCTCCACCTTTCGTCCCTTTCGTGGCCAAGGAAGGGGCGCCTCCTCACGTCCGCCCAGCCACCGGCCGCAGAACCAACCTGTACGCGGACGTGGATTCTGCCGGTACTGGAGGTCAACGTGCCGGTCAGTCCACATCTACCCCGGCAGCATCCGCCTCAAAGCCCTCTTAGTCCGAGCTTTCAGGCCCATTCAACGCCAGTGGGTGCCAGAGTTCGCCATCACCTGCTCCACTGGCGCTCCATCACGTCGGACAGGTGGGTGCTGCAAATCGTCCGAAGGGGCTACTCCCTCCCCTTCGAGACGACCCCTCCAGCCATGCCACCGCTGAACCACCGTATGTCGGGGGATCATTTGCATCTTCTACGAGAGGAAGTTTCGGCCCTCTTGGCCAAAGAGGCCGTCGAGCGCGTTCCTGGTCCGGAAGTAGGTCGTGGTTGTTATTCCTGTAGGAAGGTGGATATCGGTCTATGGTTACCCCCAAGTTTTTTTGCCTAGTGTCTAGCTGGTTTTTCGACTTAGTTGGCCTAAGATCCTGCCATTCAGGGTCTCAGGCTGTCTGCTCTCTCTTTAAAATGGACTCCATGTACCCTAGGTACATACCCAATTGGTAAGGATCACCTTATTGGACCCTGTACAGTGTACCCTAGGCCTCCCAGGGGCTGCAGCATGTATTATGCCACCCCTGGCCTGGCCTTCCAATCAGACACAACTGGCTGATCACTCAGCTGGGGCAAGGTCGTGTAATCACCCCTTGCTTAGATATAGTATGTAGGAGAGTAGGGTCTGCTTTCTATGTTCACCCCCACTTTTTTCTTTTTGCTTTACTGGTTTTTGACTTAGATGTGGCTGTGGGCCTGCTAATCAGACCCACAGCCCCGCTGTTCTCTCTCTAAATTAATACTATGTACTTTAGGTGCATAACCCAATTGGATAGGATCACCTTATTGGCCCCTGTACAGTGTACCTTAGGTACCCAGGGCATAGGTGTACCCTAGGCCTACCAGGGGCTGCAGCATGTATTATGCCACCCCTGGCCTGGCCTTCCATTATGACACAACTGGCTGATCACTCAGCTGGGGCAAGGTCGTGTAATCACCCCTTGCTTAGGTGTAGTATTCCTATGTATATAGACACATGTGTACCTATCAGCCACTCCTATGGCAGGCCTTAACAATCCTGGAGGCAGAGTGCTTGGTAACATGTGAGATGGTGCTCTAGCATGAGCTGAGCCTGTCTGCAGCTTTCGGAACCATGTCCTTATAGCTGTTCTATGATATAGCCTACCATATACACTTAAAGTGCCTTATAATCTTAAACGGTTATGGTAACTATGGTTTGGCTTTATCAAAACATGTCGTGTAAGGTGTCTAACGCTTTGGAATAATACCCCCATCCCATTTCTGGGGATGAGGATATTATCCCTCCCTTCTAGAGGGAGAAGACATGTTGAAACCTACTTACCCGGTTAAAGTTAACCAGAGCCCCAGCATCACAAAATGGATGCTGCTGCCACAACACAAGTCTGACCTCCTGCTGCTGGGAGTGATCCCGGCACGGGAGGCTTGGACAATAGGTTTCCTGCCTTGGGAGGTGCGAGCACCACCCCAGACAGGGCTTAGTGTATTGGGGCAGGGAGGGATGAAAGAAACGAGACACTGCCTGGGGCACACAAGGTGTCCCATGCATAGTCCAGTTCAAACCGGTGCTGGGGCACTCCAGCCCCAGTCCTGGCGCGAAACTGGACAAAGGGAAGGGGGTGTAACCACCCCCCTCAAAGGTCCCACCCATAAGGCGTGACCTAGCAGGCAACCCAGCCCCCCAGATTAGTATAAGAATGGTAGCTGGGCCCCAGGAGATTAGATAATCCTGAACCTGCAACTTGAACAGAAACTCTGGACCTTCGACATTCGACGAAAGAAGAAGACTGAAGAATCTCCCTTGTGGCCAAGGAGTGGCTACCCTGTGCAAACAGGCACCATCAAGAGACTTACCCTTTTGCTTTGCTGGAGTCCTACGAGGGACCGACTGCAGAGCCTGACCAGAGCCTTGACTTCCAGACTTCTCTGACCCTGATCCACATCCACATCCGAGCTGAGATCCGTGGAGGCGACGATAGACGTGGGACCGGCTACCTGGGAAAAGTGGCGAGTATCTTCCAGCGCAGCTTCTGAGGCACCCTCGAAGTTGTGCACCAGGGATTGAGAAGCCCCAACCCCAAGCACCATCTGCACCGAAGATCAGCCCCCACACTCCACGAGTCCTGCGTGAGGCCCTTCTGCATTTTTCTGCTTGCCACGTCTGTCAGGTTGCTTGCCCGTTGGCTAGCGGCCTTTGCGACGACACATCTTTGAACTTCCACTGTTGGTTTGGCTCCTCCAGACTGGCTCCTGCTCCTCTGCAAAAGAGAAGCACCTCAGACCTTCCTGGTCTGCACCAGAAGCAAGTCCTCCATTCTTCGTGGGTTCCGCTTGCCAAGGCTTGGTGAGTCCTAGTTCGACTTCGACGCCCCCAACAGCAAGAGCCTTTGTGGGACAGCTCGCCTCCTGGTCCTGGTCGTCCTCAACGTCTCCTGGTACCCGTGGCTGCTGCGACAAGCTTCACCTCTTCACCTGCAATCTTCACGAAATCGCCTGGTTCCTTCCTGGTTCCACGTGGTCACTGGCTAGTGACCCTGACTCTGTCCCTTCTGCTTGCAGGTATCCTTCCTTCCTGATCCCAGCCTTGGGATCCACCGGACACTCTGTACTGACTGCCTGTCAGCAACTTTCCTTCAGGCATCCATAGAAGTCCACGACGAAACCCGACGCAAGTTCACACCTATGCACCCGCAGCCCGTGGGCTAGGTAACTTGGGTACTTCGGTGCTCACAAGGGTAGTGACTATCCTAGGGTCTAGTTTCCGAGTCTCGACTTTCTAGCTATTCCAGAAGTGTCCTAAAACTGCTTATTTTAAAACTGTACTATTTCTATCGATTATACGCATTACGCATGAGTGTTTCCACTTTGCACCTGAATCCCGTGGGCTTCCCACTTCCTAACTGTTGGTAGTGTAGTGTAGCCCCAGCGATTCCCTAGGCCTAGGCCTATTCTATTTCCTTGACAGTTGTCCTTATACCACTTCTTTAGTATATGGTTTGCGTGGCCCCTAGGGCCTAACTGTATTACTTACCTGTGTGACTTAATGTATGCTTGAATAAGACTGTGTTGTACTTACCTCGAATCTCATAAAGAGTGCTGAGGGTTCGACTAGAATAAATACACTTTATTTTATATATATATATCTGTTGTGGTGTCCTTTCATTTGGTATTCAAGGGATTATATATGGTATAACAGCTGGCTTCACATGCCATTCAGAGTTTAGCCTAAGACTGCTCTTGTCCATGCTACCACTAGGATAGCTGGTCTATAAGGTTGACTTTACAACCAATCACCATAAGGGTTGTTTGGACAGATATAAGGTGTACTTTAGAACTAGTGACATCATACATCAGGCCAACTTCTCACATAGTATACCTATATCTACCCTTGAAATAGACACGCGTGTACCTGTGAGCCACTCCTATGGCAGGCCTTAATAATCCTGGAGGCAGAGTGCTTGGTAACATGTGAGATGGTGCTCTAGCATGAGCTGAGCCTGTCTGCAGCTTTCGGAACCATGTCCTTATAGCTGTTCCATGATATCGCCTACCATATACTCTTAAAGTGCCTTATAATCTTAAACGGTTATGGTAACTATGGTTTGGCTTTATCAAAACATGTCGTGTAAGGTGTCTAACACTTTGGAATAATACCCCAATACCATTTCTGGTGATGAGGATATTATTCCTCCCTTCTAGAGGGAGAGACATGTTAAAATCCTACTTTGCTGTTTAACTCTGACCAAAGCCTCAGCATCACTAAATGGATGCTGCTGCCACAGACACGAGTCTGACCTCCTGCAGCTGGGAGCCTTCCCAGCCAGGGAGGCCTGGACAATAGGTTTCCTGCTTGGGGAGGTGCTAGCACCTCCCCAGACAGACTTTAGTGTATTGGGGCAGGGAGGGCTGAAAGGAATGAGACATGCCTGGGGCACACAAGGTGCTCCATGCATAGTCCAGTCCAGCCCCAGCTCTGGCGCAAAACTGGACAAAGGAAAGGGGGCGTAGCCACCCCCCTTCCTGGTCCCACCCATAGGAGGGACCTTGCAGGTAGCCCATCCCACTAGCCTAGTATATTAGAAGGTAGCTGAGCCCTGAAGAATTAGATTATCCTGAATCTGCAACTTGAACAGAAACTCTGGACCTTCGACATTCGACCTCAGGAAGAAGACTGAAGAATCTCCCTTGTAGCCAAGGAGTGACCACCCTGGGCAACCAGGCACCATCCAGCGACCGCTGCTTGCTTTGCGACTGATCCTACGAGGGACGACTGCAGAGACTGACCAGCGCCGAGACTTCCAGACACCTCTGACCCAGATCCACATCTGCAGCAAAGCTGAGACCCGTGGAGGTGACGAGGGATGTGGGACCTGCGACTTGGGAAAAGTGGCTAGTAACTGACTAGCGCGACTTCTGAGGCTTCCTCGAGGCTGTGCTTGGGGAATTGAGAAGCCCCCATCCCGAGCACCATCTGCAAAGAAGATCAGCTCCCCACACTTCACGTGTTCTGCGTGGGGCCCTTCTGCACCTGAGTTGCTCGACGTGTTGTCCGGTTGCTGGCCCGTTGGCTAGTGACCTCTGCGACGACGACCCTTTGATTTCATCTTGCTGTCCGGCTCCTCCAGACTGGCACTCGCTCCTCTGTGAAAGAGGAGCACCCCAGACCTTCCTGGTCTGCACCAGAAGCAAGTCCTCCATTCTGCGTGGGTTCCGCTTGCCAAGGCTTGTTGGGTCCTAACTCGACATCGACGCCGCCGACAGCAAGAACCTTCGTGGGACAGCTCGCCTCCTGGTCCTGGTCGTCCTCGACGTCTCCTGGTACCTGTGGCTGCTACGACAAGCTTCACCTCTTCACCTGCATCTGCACGACATCGCCTGGTTCCTTCCTGGTTCCTTCCCGGCTCCTGGCTGGTGACATAGACTCTGTCCCTTCTGCTTGCAGGTATCCTTCCTTCTTGATTCCATCCTTGGGATCCACCGGACACTCTTCACTGACTGCCTGTCAGCAACTTTCCTTCAGGCATCCATAGGAGTCAACGACGAAACCCGACGCAAGTTCACACCTATGCACCCGCAGCCCGTGGGCTAGGTAACTTGAGTACTCCGGTGCTCACAAGGGTATTGACTATCCTAGGGTCTAGTTTCCAAGTCTCGAACTCCTGGCTATACCAGAAGTGTCCTGAAACTGATAATTTCTAATAACTACTATTTTTATCGACTTTTACATATTACGCGTGAGTGTTTCCACTCTGCACCTGAATCCCGTGGGCCTCCCACTTCCTAACCTTTGGTAGTATAGTGTAGCCCCAGCGATTCCCTAGGCCTAGGCCTATCCTGTGTTCGTGACAGTGGTTCTTATACCACTTACTTAGTACATGGTTTGCGTGGCCCCTAGGGCCTAACTGTATTACTTACCTGTGTGACTTAATGTATGCTTAAATAAGACTGTTGTACTTACCGCGAATTTCATAAAGAGTGCTGAGGGTATTTTGACTAGAATAAACACATTCTATTTTTATATATATCTGTTGTGGTGTCCTTTCATTTGGTATTCAAGGGATTACAAATGGTATAACAGCTGGCTTCACATGCCATACAGAGTTTAGCCTAAGACTTCTCTTGTCCATGCTACCACTAGGATAGCTGGTCTATAAGGTTGACTTTACAACCAATCACCATAAGCGTTGTTTGGACTGATACAAGGTGTACACTAGAATTAGTGACATCATATATCAGGCCAACTTCTCACAATTCCCACTACTTTCTGGTTCCCAAGAAGGGCAAAGGGGGCCTACGCCCGATCTTGGACCTCAGGAGCGTGAACTCCTTCTTCCGGAAGGACCGTTTCAAGATGCTCACTTTAGCTCAGGTTCTGGCTGCCCTAGACCCTGGAGACTGGATGGTAACGTTGGACTTGCAGGATGCTTATTTCCACATCCCCGTCCTGCCGGCCCACCGGCGTTACCTGCAGTTCACGGTGGGTCAGGAGCACTTTCAGTTCATCGTGCTCCCCTTCGGCCTCACCAGTGCCCCTCGGGTGTTCACGAAAGTGATGGCGGTGGTCGCAACTCATCTGCGCCGATCAACGGTTCCAGTCTTCCCCTATCTCGACGACAGGCTGTTGAAGGCGGGCTCGCCCCAGCAAATAGTCTCCCACGTCCAGACTACGGCCGACCTCCTGCACTCGCTGGGGCTCTCCATCAATGTGCCGAAGTCGCACCTGAGTCCCTCCCAAAAGCTCCTTATCATTGGGGCGGTTCTCGATTCGGCGCAGTTCCAGGTCTATCCGCCGGAATAGCGGGTCCGGGACATTCAGGCCCTGATTTCCATCTTCCGGCCTCTGTCCTGGGTTTCGGTCAGGTTGGTGCTGCGGCTTCTGGGGCTGATGGCCTCCTGTATCCTGTTGGTACCTCACGCCAGGTGGCGGATGCGGGCTCTGCAGTGAGACCTGAAGTTTCAGTGGGCCCAGCATCGAGGCAACCTGTCCGACCATGTCTTGATCTCGGAGGGCACTGCGAACCAGCTGCAGTGGTGGCTCACGAATCGCGATTGGGTCAGCGGCAGATCCCTCTCCCTACCCCAACCGGAGCATGTCGTAGTGACGGATGCGTCCCTCCTGGGATGGGGGGGCCATATGGGAGAGGCGGAGATCAGAGGACTCGGCTCCATATCAACCTCTTGGAGCTGAGGGCGATCCGACTTGCACTGAAAGCCTTCCTTCCCTCTGTCCGGGGAAGTGTCGTGCAGGTGTTCACGGACAACACCACCGCCATGTGGTATTGCAACAAACAGAGCGGGTGGGGTCCTGGACCCTTTGTCAGGAGGCTGTGCGCCTCTGGACATGGCTGGAACACCAGGGCATCATCCTAGTGGTTCAACATCTGGCGGGCTCTCTGAACGCCAGAGCAGACGAACTCAGCCGCCGGTGCATGATGGATCACGAATGGCGTCTGAACTCGGACGTGGCGCAAGGTCTCTTTCTGCAGTGGGGAGAGCCTTGGTTAGATCTATTCGCCACCGAAGAGAACGCGCAATGTCAGCAGTTATGCGCGTTGGAATTTCCAAGGCGGGACTCGCTCGGAGACGCTTTTCGTCACGAGTGGAGTTGCGGTCTGTTCTACGCCTTTCCGCCTATACCACTTCTGCCCAGAGTGCTGAACAAGATTAGGCGCGACCGGGCCAAGTCATCTTGGTGGCTCCGGATTGGGCACGAAGGTACTGGTATCCCGAGCTACTCAGTATGTCCATCGATCCCCCGATACGACAGCAGGGGACGGTCCTACACCCTCTCCAGCCTCCACCTCCATGCGTGGAGATTAAGCGGCGACAGTTGATGCCATTTGACTTGCCTCCTAAAGTCTGTGATGTCATTCTGGCAGCCAGGCGTCCCTCCACAAATACGGTATACGCCTGCCGGTGGAACAAATTTGTGGCATGGTGCACAGCAAAGGCTGTGAATCCCCTTTCCGCCCCTCTTTCTGAGGTTCTATTCTTTCTTCTTTCTTTGGCCCAGCAGGGCTCTGCTCTGGGCACCTTGAAGGGTTATCTTGCTGCAATCTCTGCTTTCTTAAGGCTTCCTGATCAGCCTTCTCTTTTCAAGTCCCCTGTTGTCTCCTGTTTTCTTAAGGGCATTACTCATATGTTCCCTCCTGTTCCATTCGTAATGCCTCAGTGGGACTTGAACCTTGTTCTCACTTTTCTGATGTGCGCACCCTTTGAGCCCCTTCACAACTGTCCAATTCGTCTACTGACTCTGAAAACTTTCTTCCTGGTGGCTATCACCTCCGCTAGGCAGGTGAGTGAGCTCCAGGCTCTGTCAGCTAAGCCTCCCTTCCTTTCGGTTCATCCGGATAAGGTTGTCCTCCGGACACGCCCTTCTTTTCTTCCTAAAGTCGTGACTCCCTTTCACATCGGGCAATCTGTCACGCTGCCCACCTTCTTTCCGCCTCCGCATCCTTCAAAAGATGAAGAGAGGCTCCACCGTCTGGACCCAAAACGTGCGCTGTCCTTTTATTTGGACCGCACAAAACAGTTCCGGGTGGACGACCAACTTTTTGTTGGATATGTAGGTGCTAAGAAGGGTAAAGCTGTGCATAAGCGGAACATCTCGCGATGGGTCGTGTTGTGTATTAAACTCTGCTATTCCTTGGCGATAAAGGTCCCTCCTGTTGGGCTGAGAGCCCATTCCACCCAGGCCACAGCAGTGACAACTGCCCTGGGATGGGGAGTCCCCTTGCAGGACATCTGTCAGGCGGCAACGTGGGCTTCACTGCACACGTTTGCCAAGCACTATTGCCTGGACATCCAAGTCCGGAGAGATGGCCACTTTGGCCGTTCTGTTCTCCAGGACTTTCTGGTGTGATCTTGGTTCGCAGGCCCACCTCCGGGGTTAGTATTGTTGGGGTATCTATTCTAAGGTAAGGAATCTAACTAACGTGTTTCTTTCAGATGAACAAGTTACTTACCTTCGGTAACGATGTATCTGTAAGAAACATTAGTTAGATTCCTCACCGACCCACCCAGCCTCCCCGTTCTGCGAACCGACATCTAGGGTTAAGGTTCTCCCTTTCAGGGCCCTAGATTTTTTGGCACCAGTGTCGGTCTCTTGCATGGTTCAGCGTCCCTGGCGCGGAAAGCTATGTATAAGAACTGACGTCAGCGCGCGAGGGCGGCGTCTAACTACTCCGACGTCATTCTGGCGCACGACGCCGACGACGGACGCGGAGCCGCAGACGACGCCTAGCGACGCGCAAGGGGTATTGCTACAAAAACAAAATCCGGATCCAGCCTGACGCCTGGGGATATTCTAAGGTGAGGAATCTAACTAACTAATGTTTCTTACAGATACATAGTTACCGAAGGTAAGTAACTTGTTCTTCAAGTACATATGTATCTGCTGACTGCTGATCCATGTCTAAAAAGGCTTGTGTGGGCTAAAGTTCAATGTGAATTGTAGTCCGAGATTGGGCTGTTGCTTATTTGTTACTACAAGCTGCCTAATAAACCGATTTAAATTTTTTTTAAATGAGGAGGCTCAAGCATGTTCGAGCCTGAGAAATATGTAAAGAAACAAACAGCAATTGAGACAGTTTTGTGTATGGAAATAAGAAGATATACAGTTGTTTACAGTCAGGTTGCTTCAAGATGAGCGTACCCTCTAAATAGGAGAAAAATTCCAGAATATGAAGGGTTCCCATGACAGGACTTCCCTGCAAAGCATCTACAGAAGCTCGTGCTTAGATTCACAGATGAACATTGAGGCTAATTTGGGAAAGTGCCCCTTTGTGACATGGTCACACCCACACCACTGGTACTGATTTGTTTTCGACTGATGGGTGCTGGGTCCCAGCTTATCAGATGCCAGTGCTCTTTCCCTAAACCAAACAACATGATCTGAAAGAAACACGTTAGTTAGATTCCTCACCTTAGAATATCCCCAGGCGTCAGACTGGATCCGGAAGATTTTTCGTCAGCAATACCCCTTGCGCGTCGCTAGGCGTCGTCTGCGGCTCCGCGTCCGTCGTCGGCGTCGTGCGCCGGAATGACGTCGTCGGAGTACTTAGACGCCGCCCTCGCGCGCTGACGTCAGTTCTTCTTTTTTCCGCGCCAGTAAGCGCAGATCCGGGAGAGCTACCCCTTTTAGTCTTTTTTGACTAAATCTTTTTTGATAATTTTTGATCCTTGTCTGTCGACATCTGGTGCCGGTAGGATGCCTGGGTTCAAGGCTTGCGAGGATTGTCATCGACTGATGTCGGTGACCGATCACCACCGCCGGTGCCTCTACTGCTTAGGCCCCGACCACGACGCGGAGTCGTGCAACGACTGTCAGGCCCTGACTTCGAAGGCTAGGCGGGAGCGGTCCCGCAAGCTTCTCGAGCTTCGCCACTCGGCTCCGCGTCGTGCGCGATCCCGGTCCAGGAGGAGGTCCAAGGATCGCTCGCGGAGCCCTAGCCGACGCCATCGCTCGTCCGGCTCCAAGTCGTCGGGTAAGTCCAAACGCTCAAAGAAGTCCAAGAGGCGACATCGCTCTTCGGACTCCCCTCGCCGATCGCGCGACTCGGCCGAGGGTCAGGGTGGTTCCACCTCCGCGGCTCCGGCGGAGCCGCAGGTGCCGCGTCCGCCCCCATACCTTCCGGTCCCTGGGGCTGACGCGGCGCCGGCGGAGATCAGTGCCTTCCTCTCGGCCATGAGGAGCCTGGCCCCGCCGTCGACGCCCACTGGCGCGCCTTTGGGCCCCGCGGACTCGACTGGGCGACCTCGCGTGCCGGCGGCTCCGGCCCCGGCGCCGTCGACGACTCCGGTCTCGACGCCGCAGGTCCCCGCGGGGCCCATGCCTGGGCCCCAGTCGCCGCCGGTTGACCTAGTCACTCCTCCACCGGCGCCGACGCCTGAACCACCGACGCCGTCACCGGCGCCGCCGACGCCTTTGACGCCGACACCCCAGTTTAGCCCTCATCCGGACCCGGCGCCGGCGCGGCGTCGACCGACGCCGCATCCGACGCCGCTTGAGTCCTACCATCTCTACAGTCCGGTTCCGATCATTCCTCCTGTTTATCAGGAATCGGAAGAAGGGAGCGACTGGGAGGGGTTCGAGGACCCTCTGGCTGTTCAGTCACAGCTTTCTCAGGACTGGGCAGATGAACTGGGGGAGGCCAGTGGGCTGGACACCTCGCCAGACACTGGATTCACTTCTCCTCCGACCGTGGCTTCGGAGGAGGGTGCAGCATTTTCTGTGGTGCTGCGCAAGGCGGCCGAGGCCCTTGGGCTCGAGTTGCCTGCCGTGGCTGTGAGGACTAACATCCTCACTGAGGTGCTTCAAACCTCAGCAAGCTCCACTGAGCCTCTGCTGCCGTTCAACGAGGCCCTCACTGACGTTCTGCAGGGCACCTGGTCCAAGCCCTCCACAGTTCCTCCTGTGGATAGGAACGTTGCCAGGCGCCACCGCCCTGCTCCGGGCGACCCCAGTTTCCTGTCCCAACACCCCACCCCCGAGAGTCTGGTTATCCAGGCCTCTACCTCCCAATCCTCCTTCCCGACCGCTCCGCCGGACCGGGATTCCAAGAGACTCGAGCAGTTTGGCAAGAAACTGTTCTCGTCCCTTAGTTTGGGCCTGCGGTCCTTAAATACCGCCTGTCTCTTGGACCGTTATTCCCATTCCCTGTGGGATACGGTGGAGGACGTGCTGCCCCTGTGTCCGGAGGAGGTCCGGCCGCGTCTTACCCAGGCTTTGGCCGATGGGAGGGATGCAGCACGGCACGCCATACGCTGTGGGCTTGACACCACGGACTCGCTGGGTCGGGCGATTTCCACCACGGTGGCGCTCCGCCGCCACGCCTGGATGCGGTCCACGTCATTTTCCGGGGATGTCCAGACCACCCTCATGGACATGCCCTTTGATGGCACTCGCCTGTTTGGTGAGAAGGCGGACAGTGCGCTGAACCGCTTTAAGGACTCCCGGGCTACGGCCAAGTCCTTGGGCCTCTCGGCTCCGCGGGCGCACACCTCCGCTTTTCGCCCCTTTCGTGGCCAAGGAAGGGACGCCTCCTCACGTCCGCAAAGCCACCAGCCGCAGAACCAACCTGCGCGCGGTCGTGGACGTGGCTTCCGCCGTGGCGGAAATGGAGGTCGACGTGGTCAGCCCACCTCCGCCCCTGCAGCATCCGCCTCAAAGCCCTCCTAGTCCGAGCTTTCAGGCCCATACCACGCCAGTGGGCAGCAGAGTTCGCCATCACCTGCTCCACTGGCGGTCCATAACATCGGACAGGTGGGTGCTGCAAATCGTCCGAAGGGGCTACTCCATCCCCTTCGAGACGACCCCTCCAGCCATGCCACCGCAACACCACCGTATCTCGGGGGATCATTTGAATCTTCTCCGCGAGGAAGTTTCGGCTCTCTTGGCCAAGGGGGCCGTCGAGCGCGTTCCGAGTCCAGAAGTAGGTCGTGGTTGTTATTCCCACTACTTTCTGGTTCCCAAGAAGGGCAAGGGGGGCCTACGCCCTATCTTGGACCTCCGGAACGTCAATGCCTTCCTCCGGAAGGAAAGGTTCAAGATGCTAACGTTGGCTCAGGTTTTAGCTGCCCTAGACCCTGGAGACTGGATGGTAGCGTTGGACTTGCAGGACGCATATTTCCACATCCCCGTCCTGCCGGCCCACCGGCGTTACCTGCGGTTCACGGTGGGCCAAGAGCACTTTCAGTTTACCGTGCTCCCCTTCGGCCTCACCAGTGCCCCTCGGGTGTTCACGAAAGTGATGGCGGTGGTCGCAGCTCATCTGCGCAGATCAGGGGTTCCAGTCTTCCCCTATCTCGACGACTGGTTGTTGAAGGCGGGCTCGCCCCAGGCAGTCGTCTCCCACCTCCAGACTACGGCGGATCTCCTGCATTTGCTGGGGTTTTCCATCAACGTGCCGAAGTCACACCTGAGTCCCTCTCAGAAGCTCCTCTTCATCGGAGCGGTTCTCGATTCGGCGCAGTTCCGGGTCCATCCACCGGAACAGCGGGTCCGGGATATACGGGCCCTGATTCCCATCTTTCGGCCTCTATCCCGGGTTTCGGTCAGGCTAGTGTTGCGGCTTCTGGGGCTGATGGCCTCCTGCATCCTACTAGTGCATCACGCCAGGCGGCGCATGCGGGCTCTGCAGTGGGACCTGAAGTTTCAGTGGGCCCAGCATCACGGCAACCTGTCCGACCATGTCTTGATCTCGGAGGGCACTGCACAACAGTTGCAGTGGTGGCTCACGGACCGCGAGTGGGTCAAGGGCAAGAGCCTCTCCCTTCCCCAACCGGAGCATGTCGTAGTGACGGATGCGTCCCTCCTGGGATGGGGTGGCCATATGGGAGAGGCGGAGATCAGAGGCCTCTGGTCTCCGGCGGAGTCTCGTCTCCACATCAACCTGTTGGAGTTGAGAGCGATCCGGCTTGCACTGAAAGCCTTCCTTCCCTCTGTCAGGGGAAGTGTCGTGCAGGTGTTCACGGACAACACCACCGCCATGTGGTATTGCAACAAACAGGGCGGGGTGGGGTCGTGGACCCTTTGTCAGGAGGCTCTGCGCCTCTGGACATGGCTGGAACACCAGGGCGTCACCCTGGTGGTTCAACATCTGGCGGGCTCTCTGAACGCCAGAGCAGACGAACTCAGCCGCCGGTGCATGATGGATCACGAATGGCGTCTGAACTCCGAAGTGGCGCAAGGCCTCTTTCAGCAGTGGGGAGAGCCTTGGTTAGATCTATTCGCCACCGAAGAGAACGCGCAATGTCAGCAGTTCTGCGCGTTGGAATTTCCAAGGCGGCACTCGCTCGGCGACGCTTTTCGTCGCGAGTGGAGTTGCGGTCTGTTGTACGCCTTTCCGCCTATACCACTTCTGCTCAGAGTGCTGAAGAAGATCAGGCACGACCGGGCCCAAGTCATCTTGGTGGCTCCGGATTGGGCACGAAGATACTGGTATCCCGAGCTACTCAGTCTGTTGACCGATCCCCCGATACGTCTGCCCCTTCGGGAGGATCTTCTGTCGCAGCAGCAGGGGACGGTCCTCCACCCGAACCTGTCCAGCCTCCACCTCCATGCGTGGAGATTGAGCGGCGGCAGTTGATGCCATTTGACTTGCCTCCTGAAGTCTGTGATATCATTCTGGCAGCCAGGCGTCCCTCTACAAAGTCGGTATACGCCTGCCGGTGGAACAAATTTGTGGCATGGTGCACAGCAAAGGCTGTGGATCCCCTTTCCGCCCCTCTTTCTGAGGTTCTCCTCTTCCTTCTTTCTCTGGCCCGGCAGGGCTCTGCGCTGGGCACCCTGAAAGGTTATCTTGCTGCCATCTCCGCCTTCTTGCGGCTTCCTGATCAGCCTTCTCTTTTCAAGTCCCCTGTGGTTACACGCTTTCTCAAAGGCATTACACACACGTTCCCTCCTGTCCCTTTTGTAATGCCTCAGTGGGACTTGAATCTGGTATTGACATTCCTGATGTGCGCTCCCTTCGAGCCTCTTCACAATTGCCCTCTTCGTCTTCTAACTCTAAAGACTGCTTTTCTGGTAGCCATCACCTCGGCTAGACGGGTGAGTGAGCTCCAGGCTTTATCTTCAAAGCCTCCTTTTCTATCTGTTCATCCGGACAAGGTTGTCCTTCGGCCTCGTCCCTCCTTTCTTCCTAAAGTGGTGACTCCATTTCACCTTGGGCAGTCTGTCACCTTGCCCACCTTCTTTCCGCCTCCGCATCCTTCCAAAGAGGAAGAGAGGCTCCACCGTCTGGACCCAAAACGTGCGCTCTCCTTTTATCTGGACCGCACAAAACAGTTCCGGGTGGACGACCAGCTTTTTGTTGGGTACGTGGGCGCTAAGAAGGGGAAAGCTGTGCACAAACGAACCATCTCTCGGTGGGTCGTTTTGTGTATAAAAATTTGCTATTCCTTGGCTAAAAAGGACCCTCCTGTTGGGCTGCGCGCCCATTCTACTCGGGCCACGGCGGCTACTACTGCCTTGGGACGGGGAGTCCCTTTGCAGGACATCTGTCAGGCGGCGACGTGGGCTTCGCTACACACGTTTGCCAGGCATTATTGCCTTGACAGCCAAGTCCGGAGGGATGGCTTCTTTGGCCGTTCTGTCCTCCAGGACTTTCTGGTGTGATCTTGGTTCGCAGACCCACCACCGGGGATGGTATTGCTTGGGTATCTATTCTAAGGTGAGGAATCTAACTAACGTGTTTCTTTCAGATGAACAAGTTACTTACCTTCGGTAACGATGTATCTGTAAGAAACATTAGTTAGTTAGATTCCTCACCGACCCTCCCATCCTCCCCGTTCTGCGAACTGACATCTAGGGTTAAGGTTGTCCTTTCAGGCCCCTAGATTTTATTTTTGGCACCAGTGTCGGTCTTTGCATGGCTCTGCGTTCCTGGCGCGGAAGGCTATGTACAAGAACTGACGTCAGCGCGCGAGGGCGGCGTCTAAGTACTCCGACGACGTCATTCCGGCGCACGACGCCGACGACGGACGCGGAGCCGCAGACGACGCCTAGCGACGCGCAAGGGGTATTGCTGACGAAAAATCTTCCGTATCCAGTCTGACGCCTGGGGATATTCTAAGGTGAGGAATCTAACTAACTAATGTTTCTTACAGATACATCGTTACCGAAGGTAAGTAACTTGTTCTTCAATTGTTAAACCAATTGGCCAGTGTAAGAAATTGTCTCTTTATATTGTATACCAAAAAGAGGTGTACTGTGAAAATAGTCCAGGTATCCCTTATGAGTGGATAGGGGCTTGCTCTAGCAATCCAAGGTGCTCTTCTAGGAGACAATGTGGTTGAGCAGCCTTATGCCTATCAGAGATAATAACTCTTATCTTTATATAACTTTTGGCAACAAGATCATCAAAATCAGGTAAGTACGTTTCAAGTTATGAATTTTTACAGGTTTGAAAAATCAACATAGAGTGCAATTTCTGAAGCGGTAATGTTATACTATGGAAGAAAGACATACACTGCATACAGGTACTTCACAGCGATTTACAGGTCCATTCACCTAGACTTAAGTTAAGTATGGTGTAAGGTCCAAGGTAGTACAAACAGGTCACCTCAAGCGGCACTGGGACAGCCGGGTGCAGAGTTGCTTTTAAACGTTAGGGAGCCTAATGTTATCCTACAGAGGGAAAATGTGCTGCATTCGATCCTATGGGGATCGGTCTGGTCAAAGAGAGGCTGCCGACTTGGACTGGGAAACCAGTCATGCTGAATTAACAAAGAGGCTCAGGTCTCACGATGCTCAGGGACGTGGGGGTCACTTTTGGTCCACATCCACTTGGGCTAGGGGTGACGGGTGAAGAGGTGTCTTGATAAGTCAGGTTTTTCACAACTGAGTCACTTGCGCTCGGGGGGCTGCCCACAGAGGCTGTAGGCGGTATCAAGGAGTCCCCTCTTACAAACCCAAGGTGGGCCTCTTCTCTGGAGAGCTGGGGGGGGGGGGGCGCCAGGCTGGCACAGTTGGCCCACCCCCTCTTTGACTTGGAGCGACTCGTGCAATAGTGCTGGCCGGTGTCTGGTTTATGCAGTCCGGAGAACTCACAGTTCTTTCTTTGGTACCTGCAGAGTGCAGGGAAGCAGCTCTACTGCTCCATGTGAGTACCTGTGTCTTGGCAGTAGTGCAGGCGGTCCTCCCAGGCTTTTGGAGGCGCAGGCGCTTACAGGGGGAGTCGACTTTGGTGCCATCATCGGGAACAGCAAACAGGCCCGCAGGCGCCAAGTCAGATGCTCCTTCCACAGTTCTTGCTTTTCGCATCTCTTCAGTCCTTCTGTTTAGTTCGGCAGGATCTGATTTCCTGGTGCTCCCCTAAAATACTGGATTTAGGGGCATTAGGGCAGTGTATGGTAGTATCCAATATGCTACTTACCTCTGGTGTCACTGCGCCCTCTATATGACCATTTCTTGTGGGAAGTGGGCATAACCCTGTCCCAGAATTCCTAAGTATGCCCTCCAAAGATTGTAGACATCTGATTTTCGTATACACTTCAGGTAGCCACCTTAGTTGTGGAACTAGCCTGAAGGTGAACACGCCTCTCTGACTACTAATTTTACTGCCTGTCAAGGCAACAAATGGGCCCTCGAGAGTGGAATCCACATCCTCTCCTGTAAGGGAAGCCAGATTCGTATACCAGAGTCGGTGGGGCCTTTGAAGCTCCCTGCCTTGGAATGCTGATTCGCAGGTCATACTGTGGGAGGGGATGTAAACACCCTCTATCGAAGCTGGCTTTGTTCCTGTCCTCCTATGAGCAAAGGCCCTCGCCCTTAGGAGTCAGAAACTCGTCTGTAGTGACAGGCTGGAGTCAGAAACTCGTCTGTAGTGACAGGCTGGCTTGGACCAGTCAGTCGGCATACTAGTAGTTGGTAGGTTTTCAGGGGATATCTCTAAGGTGCTCTCTGGGTGCATGTATTAATAAATCCATCACTGGAATCAGTGTGGGTTTATCAATATGAGATGTTTGATACCAAACATCTCTAATTTCAGTGAAGCCATCATGTAGCTAGGGAACTCGGGTTTTCTCCTGTGTCCGTCACATGTACTTTAAATGGCTTCCCTAGTCATGTGTACTGGCAGTAATTAAACTGGCCAGCACAGAAGCATATCTGCTCATGCAGATATGCCCACACATGCAATATAATGCATCCTGCATTAGGGCTGTAAGGCCTGCTGTAGGGTTGACGTGTAAATATAACATGCAGTGTTAGGGGACATGGCACACAGGTGTGTGACATGTTGGTTTTTCACTTTTTAGAGCACCTTGTTACGCAGCCTGCAGTGGCAGTCTGTATGAGCTTGGGGCTGCGTCCTTTAGAGTACCACAAGATATGCTGCAGCTTTTAGCCCTCTTTACTACCTGTCCTCTAGGTACCAGCGGTACCATGTTCTAAAGGCCTGGTCACTTGGGGATCAAATGTTTAGTTGCCTTGTTTTGGGGAAAGAACACTAGCTCTGGGGACCTGTTTAGCAGGAACCCAGTGCACTTCAGTCAAAATTGCATCAAGTGCCAGGCAAAAAAGCAGGGGGACTACTGCAACAAAAACCCAGTTTCCTAAAGCCAGACCTTTAGCACCCCTGTAAGTCCCTAGTAAATGGTACCCTTATTCCTTTTATTTTTATTTATAGAGTTTTATATAGGTCGAACTAGACCCAAAGATATCGGGTATCGGAGCGCTACATAGCACCAGTTTCGTTACATGAGAACACATTCATTTTTTTTGTTAGGCACGGGGAGATTAAGTGATTTTCCCAGAATCACAGCATGTTGAGCATCGTTGCAGAGACTCGAACCTGGTTCCCCAGCTTCGACGTCGACCGCTCTAGCCATAAGGCTACATCCTCTCCCCTTGGGCGTGGTTAGTAAAGAGGGTCCCCAATGGCTGCAGCATGTATTGTGCCACCCTAACAGACCCACACTCAAATCCATGCAGGCTGCCATTGCAGGCTGTGTTTAACGGTGCAGACCATTATGAAAACACAACATGGCACACTCTGTGTGCCAAGCCCACAGACACTGCATGCAGCATATGTATGTCATCCCTACAGCAGGCCTTAAAGCCCTAAGGCAGGGTGCATTATATTACATGTGATGGTACACCTTCATGATCGGATATGCCACTGTGATGTCTAGTTCCTTTGCTAGATATTACAAGCGATCAGGGAGTCATTTTAAGTATATGTAGTATATATACTGGGCACAGGTCATTACGAGTTACCCAGCTACATAATGGCTTCACTCAAAATAATGTTGTTTGTCAAGCACCTACTCTTGTCAGATCCATAGTGGTGTCAGTATTGGATTTATCTGAAAGAGACTTCTAGCCACCGATTCTTTATCTTTGCATTTCTCAGGTGTCAGACTGGATCCAGGAGATTTTTCGAGCAGTACCCCTGCATGCCAGTAGGTGGCATTGCTCAGCTCTGCGTCTGTGGTCGGCATTGTTCACACCATAGTGACGTCATAGTACCTGTATTCGCGCCACCCAGGTATGCTGACGTAGGTTCTTTTCTTTCTGCACAAGCCAGTGCTGATCGGGAGAAAAGCTACCCCTCTGTCTTTTTTTGACAGGGAGCTTCCGACTTTTTGTTGACTGTTTTTGTTTGGTTTCCTCCTGGTGTGTCGAGGATGTCCTCTCATAGGACCGATTTCAAGCCCTGCGAAGCCTGTCACTGGGCGATGGCGGTGACAGATCTGGCACCTTGTCTGTCTCTGGTGCCTGGAGCCTCGACCATGACACCAAGGTGTGCTCTGATTGCCAGGCTATGGCTCCAAAGATCTGAGAGAGTGGTTCTTGAAGCTGCTAGTGGGCTGGCACGCGACTCCACATAAGTCGAGGTCCAGGATGAGAGGAAGGTCCCAGGATCATTCATGGAGTCCGAAATCCACTTTATTCCATTTGACATCGTCGGGACTGTCCTGCATGAAGCACAAGAAGAAGAGTAAGAAGTCAAAGTGCTGTTTTACTTCCCCTCATCCGTCGAAGAAGCCACAGCATTCAGCGCCTGGTCGTTCGGAGCATGTGCCTAGGTCGGCTCTACGCCTCTCTGAATATCCGAAAGTCAGAGTGACCGCCGCTCAACTAATGAGTTTTATGAGGCCCTGCATCTATTATTTGGGTGTCCCGACTCAGTTGAGGTTCCTCCAGGGTCGAGGGGTGGGGTCCTATCTGGTAATATGTGGGCTGCTCCGGCGCTGGTTCCAGTGGTTCCCTGTGGATCCAATAGTGGACCTGGATCGGCACCGGTCGCTCCAACTCGACCTTCCCTGACGCCGGTCCAGATGCAGACGCTCCTGGTGCCCACCATTGCTGCCAGCCTCATTATCAATCAATCAGTGTTTTGTAAAGCGCTAGTTACTCAACCGGAGCAGGTCTCAAGGCGCAGAGGGGAGGGCAGGCAGAGGGAGGGGAGGAGGTCGGCAGATCTGGGAGATTTACTGAGTTTCATCGAAGAGCCAGGTCTTGAGATCCTTTAGGAACCCTAATCTGACACGGAGCCAGAACCACGTCCACCGGCACCTTAGCCGACCGACCCTTCGGGTCCTAGGTCGGATCCTGAGCACTACTCGTATGTGCTAGCCCTCGGGTAGAGGTGGGAAGAGACTCGGGTAGATTTGCTCGCCTCTGCCGAGAATGCATACTGTCAGCAGTTTCGCGCACTGGAGTTTCCAAGGTAGAATTTACTCTGAGACCCTTTTCATCTCGAGTGGTGCTCAAGCCTCCTGTACACCTTTCCGGCCATACCACTCCTGCCCAGAGTTCTCAAGAAGAGCAAGAACTACCAGCCCAAGTCATCCTTGTGGCCCCGGACTGGGCATCTCGAGCACCTGAGCATGGCCATCTATCCTCCGATCAGGCTGCCCCTTCGGAAGCATCTTTTGGCACAGCAACAGGGTAGGGTCCTTGTTATCTACCCTCCCGAGCTAGGGACACCTAACTCACAGTGCACAAAACCACATTTCCAAAGAAATGACAATTAAAAACAAACTTTAAAACAATAATCCCTATACCATGTGATTTATCTAAATGCAGAGTTTTGTAGTGCGGCCAGTTGCCGCTGCGGTACAGCGCAAACGCAAGTCCAAATCCCACCGCTGATCACCAATGTTAGAAATGGGATTTCTGGTTGGCTAGGGCTTGCGCCAAAGTCAGGCAGAAACCACCACTCTAGTCAGGGCAAGGAAGTTACACGCCAAAGATAACCCCTGCTCACCCCCTTGGTAGCTTGGCACGAGCAGTCAGGCTTATCCCTGAGGCGATGTGTAAAGCGTTTACGCGCGCACCCAGCAACAACACCCAAGGCCCACCACAAAGGAAACTCCACACAAGGTATTCTATAAAAATAACCTTTGTATTATACACAACACATTAGATAAAAACACACACTCTACAATGTGCCAACAGGCACGGGCAGAATTTACAAGGGATTATATGTACAGGGGACAGGGCCACATGGACCACTGTCAGGAGTTAGCACTCTTAGAACATAGCACTTAGAACATGGGAAATAAAATTACTGTTGCACAAAATTACACCTAGCACACAACCAGTCACTACTGGTATCAGGTAAGTACCACCTACGCGACCCTAACCACCTTAGGAAAATATTGCGCAGGGAATCAGGACCTCACTAGCACCACCTGTACTAGGAGAAAACAACCACCTAAGTATCACAATACCTGTAGGGGTCTAAGCACATAAACACATGATGCATAACATTCAGAGGTGTAAAGCAAAGCACATGACGCATAAACATACATTCAGAGGTGCAGGGAAACACAATTGCGCAAGAACTCACATAAGCCACTACCTGTGGCAGTCCCTAGGCCAACTGGCCTAGTAGGGGCAAGGACGCCCTGCGTCCAGAAAAGTCAGGGCGCGCCGGCGCAGGCTGCGCAAGCCAGAACACCGAGGCCACAACCTAAACGTTGCAGTTGCCCACTAAGTGCTGGGCAACTGGAGAGATGCGGTGGCACCACTGTGCCTTGTTAAACAAATCTGGCGGGGGGGTTGGAGCCTCTCCTGGGCTCTAACCACGCAAAATGCCCCCTAGAGCCTCGCAGCCTCCAAACAACTCTGTGGGGCAAGGTGGGAGTGGCCGGCTGCCATCTGGGGCCACTCAATCACAAGAGAAATGCCCCCGTCGTTGGAGCGCCCTGAGCGCTCTGAACATTCATGCCCCCTGAGCCTTCGTGGCTCAAAACACAGTGCCTTTCTTGTGGAGCCTTCAGGCTCTAGATCCAAGAGTGGGGGCCAATGTTGGAGCGGCCCGCTGCCTTCCGGGGCCGCTCTTCTCCGAAAAACAACTGCCCCCGTATGTTGGAGCGCCACTAGCGCTCTCAGCTATAAAGGCCTCTGCGGGGGCGGACGGGCGCTCTCGTGAGTGCAGCCCCCGTCGGAGCAGCCCGCAACTGCTGCGCCGCTGCGGGGGACGGGGGGGCAGAGACCACTACCACAGGGAGTCCCGCTTACCTGGGACTCCCGCGTTGCCTCTGCTCTCCGCTGGCTCTTCAGTGACCGGCAGCACTCCGATCGGGCAGCCGCGACGCTGCTTGGACGTCTCCGGTGGTGGCGGCGTTTCTTTACTCGGCGCGGGGCTTCCCTCGATCCGGAAGTCCCGCCCACGGAGTCCTTGCCTTCCGGGTCGCGCTGGGCAGCGGCCCGGAGGGAATCCTATGCGCTGCTCGGGCCGCGGCGGTGATTCCCCGGCCGTAAGAGGGGTAGGCTCCCTCAGAATCACCACCACTAAGCGGGGTGGGCACCCGCCGGCTAATTACACAAATAAGCGGGGTGGGCACCCGCCAACGAGCACACCATGCGGGGTGGGCTCCCGCCTTACAACCGTCAAAAGCGGGGGAATCCCTATGTCGGGGTTCCCTTGCAGCTTGTCGTAGAGCCGCGCTACGGGCCAAATTGACGGCGCTCTGCAGGGAAAGCGCCTCTCGGTGCTTGGGCCACAACCAGAGCACTTCTAGCGCTATAAGGGAAATAAAAGCGCTTCCAAGCGCCTAGGGACACAGAGCACTCCCAGCGCTCCAGCCCAAAAAGCACCACAAAGTCCAACAAAGTTCTTCCCTGCATGCAGCAGGGCAGGGGTGGGGGCAAGGCTGGACCCAGAGCCAGCTCACTGGGCCTCCAGGCAGGGAGGTAGTCCAGGTGGCGGTCCTCTGGTCCAGCAGCAGCAGCAGCCCCCCCTCAGGTAAGATCCTGGCAGAGAACAGATTCTGTGGGGACACAGCCCCATTTTTATACAGGCAAACCCTTTGTTCTGGGTTCAGGGTGAGGGGGAAAACCAGTCGCAGCTGGTTGGGGAGCACCCTTGATGTGCTCAGCCCCTCACTCTATTCACTGGCAGGGCTAGGGTCGTCAGTCGCACCACAGGGGGCGGGGCCAGCATTGTGTGTGGAAAACCCTGTCCTATTCAGGACCCTGGTGTACTCCTCCCACCCATCTAGCTGCTGATCTCCCCATTCACCACTGGGTGACTCATCCTGACTCTGGGGAATCCCTAGCCCGTCACATGACATGACCAGCCAATCACGCGATAGACACACTGCACACAGAAGTGCCCACCTCTAGAAGTGGCACTTCCACACTAGGTACATGCACGCCGCACACATCATCGCGCAGCATTCACTCCCACGAGTCCGCACATACCAAACTTGGGCCTGCATACCCCACGCATCAGGAACTACTAGGGACACATACACTCCCCATGCATTCCTATGGGAGGGCAGGCCTATCTCACCACATGCACTCAGAGCACGCACGCACTTTACCCTGGGACACAGGGAAAGTGCGCAGAGACCAAACAATTACCACACCAAGTCATCAGTAAAAAGCAAAAAAAAGTTCAGGGGTGAACCTGCCAGAAGGGCCAAGTCCAACAGTCCTCCACCCGAACCTGTCCACTCTCCACCTTCTTACATGGAGATTGAGCGGCGACAGTTGACAGCTTTTGACCTTCCTCCCAAAGTCTGTAATGTTATCTTGGCAGCCAGGCGTCCCTCTGCCAAGACGGTATGCGCCCTGCTGTTGGAAGAAATTTGTGGATGGTGTGCAGAAAAATCTGTCAATCCCCTTTCTGCCCCTTTTTCTGAGATTCTGCTTTTCATGTTTTCTCTTTCCCATCAGGCTCTGCTCTGGACCCTCTTAAGGGTCATCAATCTGCCATATCTGAACGAAACACGTTAGATTCCTCACCTTAGAATATCCCCAGGCGTCAGACTGGATCCGGAAGATTTCTGTAGCAATACCCCTTGCACGTCGCTAGGCGTCGTCTGCGGCTCCGCGTCGGTCGTCGGCGTCGTGCGCCGGAATGACGTCGTCTGAGTACTTAGACGCCGCCCTCGCGCGCTGACGTCAGTTCTTCTTTTTTCCGCGCCAGTAAGCGCCGATCCGGGAGAGCTAACCCTTTAGTCATTTTTTGACTAACTTTTTTGACTCTTTTTGGTCACTTTCTCGACTCTGGTGCCGGTAGGATGCCTGGTTTCAAGGCCTGCGACGACTGTCACCGACTGATGTCGGTGACCGATCATCACCGCCGGTGCCTATATTGTTTGGGCCTCGACCACGACGCGGAGTCGTGCTCCGATTGTATGGCCCTGACCTCGAAAGCTAGGCGGGAGCGGTCCCGTAAGCTTCTCGAGCTTCGCACTCGACATCGTCGCTCGTCTGGCTCGAAGTCTTCGGGTAAGTCGAAGCGCTCCAAGAGGCGACACCGCTCTTCGGACTCCCCTCGCCGGTCGCGCGACTCGGCCGAGGGTCCACCCCTGCCGCTCTGCCGTAGCCGCAGGCGCCGCGCACGTCCCCATACCCGCCGGTCCCTGGGACTGACGCGACGCCGGCGGAGGTCAGTGCCTTCCTCTCGGCCATGAGGAGCCTGGCCCTGCCGTCGACGCCCGCTGGCGCGCCTTCGGGCCCCGCGGACTCGACTGGGCGACCTTGCGCGCCGGCGGATCCGGCCCCTGGCGCCGTTGGAGGCTCCGGCCCGACGCCGCAGGACCCCGAGGGGCCCGTGCCTGGGCCCCCGCCGACGCCGGTCGACCTCGTCACGCCTCCTCCGCCGGCGTCGACACCGGTGCCACCTCCGACGCCGACTCCGGTCGATGTCGATCCCCGGTTCAGCCCCTGTCCGGTCCCGACGCCGGTGCGACGCCGCCCGACGCCACATCCGACGCCGCTAGAGACACATTTTGTCTATCGACCGGCTCCGATCATTCCTCCTGTTTACCAGGAATCGGAGGACGGTGGCGACTGGGAGGGGTCCGTGAACCCTTTGGCCCTTCAGGGCCAACTTTCACAGGACTGGGCAGATGAACTGGGGGAGGCCAGTGGGTTGGATACCTCACCGGACACTGGATTCATCTCTCCTCCGACTATGGCTTCGGAGGAGGGTGCAGCTTTTTCTGTGGTGCTGCGCAAGGCGGCCACGGCCCTTGGGCTTGAGCTGCCTGCCGTGGCTGTGAGGACTAACATCCTCACTGAGGTGCTTCAGTCTGCCGCATGCTCCACTGAGCCTCTGCTGCAATTCATTGACGTTCTGCAGGGCACCTGGTCCAAGCCCTCCACAGTCCCTCCTGAGGATAGGAACGTTGCCAGGCGCCACCGCCCTGCTCCGGGCGACCCCAGTTTTCTGTCCCAACACCCCACCCCCGAGAGTCTGGTTATCCAGGCCTCTACCTCCCAATCCTCCTTCCCGTCCGCTCCTCCGGACCGGGATTCCAAGAGACTGGCACAGTTCGGTAAGAAGTTGTTCTCCTCGCTCAGTTTGGGCCTGCGGTCTTTGAACACCGCCTGTCTCTTGGACCGTTAATCCCACTCTCTGTGGGATACGGTGGAGGACGTGCTGCCCCTGTGCCCGGAGGAGGCCCGGGCACGGTGTAGGAGAGTAGGGTCTGCTTTCTATGCTCACCCCCACTTTTTGCTTTTGCTTTACTGGTTTTCGACTTAGATGTGGCTGTGGGCCTGCTAATCAGACCCACAGCCCTGCTGTTCTCTCTCTAAATTAATACTATGTACTTTAGGTGCATAACCCATTTGGATAGGATCACCTTATTGGCCCCTGTACCGTGTACCCTAGGTACCCAGGGCATAGGTGTACCCTAGGCCTACCAGGGGCTGCCGCATGTATTATGCCACCCCTGGCCTGGCCTTCCATTTTGACACAACTGGCTGATCACTCAGCTGGGGCAAGGTCGTGTAATCACCCCTTGCTTAGGTGTAGTATTCCTATACCTAACTTACATATAGACACATGTGTACCTATCAGTCACTCCTATGGCAGGCCTTGACAATCCTGGAGGCAGAGTGCTTGGTAACATGTGAGATGGTGCTCTAGCATGAGCTGAGCCTGTCTGCAGCTTTCGGAACCTTGTCCTTATAGCTGTTCTATGATATAGCCTACCATATACTCTTAAAGTGCCTTATAATCTTAGACGGTTATGGTAACTATGGTTTGGCTTTATCAAAACATGTCGTGTAAGGTGTCTAACACTAGGGAATAATACCCCCATGCCATTTCTGGACATGAGAATATTATTCCCCCCTTCTAGAGGGAAAGACATGTTAAAATCATACTTCAACTGTTAGCCTCTGACCAAAGCCTCAGCATCACAAAATGGATGCTGCTGCCACGACACAAGTCTGACCTCCTGCAGCTGGGAGTGATCCCAGCCAGGGAGGCCTGGACAATAGGTTTCCTGCTTGGGGAGGTGCTAGCACCTCCCCAGACAGCCTTTAGTGTATTGGGGCAGGGTGGGCTGAAAGAAATGAGACATGCCTGGGGCACACAAGGTGTTCCTTGCATAGTCCAGTTCAAACCGGCGCTGGGGCACTCCAGCCCCAGCTCTGGCGCGAAACTGGACAAAGGGAAGTGGGTGTAACCACCCCCTCCCAGGTCCCACCCATAAGGCATGACCTAGCAGGTATCCCAGCCCCCCAGATTAGTATAAGAGTGGGAGTTGGGCCTCAAGACTTTAGATTATCCTGAACCTGCAAAACTGAACAGAAACTCTGGACCTTCGACATTCGACGAAAGAAGAAGACTGAAGAATCTCCCTTGTAGCCAAGGAGTGGCTACCCTGTGCAAACAGGCACCATCAAGAGACTACCCTTTGCTTTGCGACCGTTCTACGAGGAACCGACTGCAGAGCCCGACCAGAGCCTTGACTTCCAGACTTCTCCGACCCTCATCCACATCTGCAGCAGAGCTGAGATCCGTGGAGGCGATGAGCGACGTGGGACCGGCTACCTGGGAAAAGTGGCTAGTAACTTACAGCGCAGCTTCTGAGGCACCCTCGAAGTTGTGCACCGGGGATTGAGAAGCCCCAACCCCAAGCACCATCTGCACCGAAGATCAGCCCCCCACACTCCACGAGTCCTGCGTGGGGCCCTTCAGCATTTTCCTGCTTGCCGCGTCTGTCCGGTTGCTTGCCCGCTGGCTAGTGGCCTCTGTGACGACGCACCCTGAAATCTTCTGCGCTGGTTTGGCTCCTCCAGACTGGCTCCCGCTTCTCTGCAAAGAAGAAGCACCCCAGACCTTCCTGGTCTGCACCAGAAGCAAGTCCTTCGTTCTTCGTGGGTTCCGCTTGCCAAGGCTTGGTGAGTCCTAGTCCAACTTCGACGCCGCCGACAGCAAGAGCCTTCGTGGGACAGCTCGCCTCCTGGTCCTGGTCGTCCTCGACGCTTCCTGGTCCTCCTGGCTGCAGCGACAAGCTTCACCTTCACCTGCAACTCTTCACGACATCGCCTGGTTCCTTCCTGGTTCCACGTGGTCACTGGCTAGTGACCTTGACTCTGTCCCTTCTGCTTGCAGGTTTCTTCTCTTCTTGATCCCAGCCTTGGGATCCACCGGGCACTCTTCCCTGACTGCCTGTCAGCATCTTTCTTCAGGCATCCATAGGAGTCGACGACGAAAACGACGCATCTTCACCCCTATGCACCCGCAGCCTGTGGGCTAGGTAACTTGGGTACTCCGGTGCTCATCAGGATAGTGACTATCCTAGTGTCTAGTTTTCAAGTCTCAACTTCCTAGCTACTCCGGAAGTGTCCTAAATCTACCGTTTTCTAAACTGTACTATTGCTATTGACTTTTACGCATTACGCGTGAGTGTTTCCACTCTGCACACGAATCCCGTGGGCCTCCCACTTCCTAACTAACGCTAGTGTAGTGTAGCCCCAGCGATTCCCTAGGCCTATTCTATTTCCGTGACAGTGGTTCTTATACCACTTACTTAGTATATGGTTTGCGTGGCCCCTAGGGCCTAACTGTATTACTTACCTGTGTGACTTAATGTATGCATAAATAAGACTGTGTTGTTCTTACCTCTAATCTCATAAAGAGTGCTGAGGGTTTGCTTAGAATAAATACACTTTATTTTATATATATATCTGTTGTGGTGTCCTTTCATTTGGTATTCAAGGGATTATATATGGTACCACAGCTGGCTTCACATGCCATTCAGAGTTTAGCCTAAGACTGCTCTTGTCCATGCTACCACTAGGATAGCTGGTCTATAAGGTTGACTTTACAACCAATCACCATAAGGGTATTTGGACTGATATAAGGTGTACACTATAACTAGTGACATCATACATCAGGCCAACTTCTCACACACGGCTTTCCTCAGCTCTGGCCGATGGGAGAGATGCAGCGCGCCATGCAATCCGATGTGGACTCGACACTACGGACTCGCTGGGTAGGGCGATTTCTACCACGGTGGCGCTTCGACGTCACGCCTGGCTGCGGTCCACGTCCTTTTCAGGGGATGTCCAGAGCGCTCTCATAGACATGCCTTTTGATGACACTCGCCTTTTTGGTGAGAAAGCGGACAGTGCGCTGGCTCGCTTCAAGGACTCCCGGGCTACTGCCAAGTCCTTGGGCCTCTCGGCCTGTGCCACAAACTTCCGCTTTTCGCTCCTTTCGTGGCCAAGGAAGGGGCACCTCCTCATGTCCGCCTAGCCACCAGCCGCAGAACCAGCCTGCATGCGGTCGCGGACGTGGTTTCCGCCGAGGCGGTACTTGAGGACAACGCGGTCAGTCCACATCCACCCCGGCAGCATCCGCCTCAAAGCCTTCCTAGTCCGAGCTTTCAGGCCCATTCCTCGCCAGTGGGAGGCCGGGTTCGCCATCACCTGCTCCACTGGCGTACCATTACTTCGGACAGGTGGGTGCTGCAAATCGTCCGAAGGGGCTACTCCCTCCCCTTCGAGATGACCCCTCCAGCCATGCCACCGCAGCACCACCGTATCTCGGAGGATCATTTGAATCTTCTGCAAGAGGATGTTTTGGCCCTCTTGGCCAAAGAGGCCGTCGAGCGCGTTCCGAGCCCAGAAGTAGGTCGTGGTTGTTATTCCCACTACTTTCTGGTTCCCAAGAAGGGCAAAGGGGGCCTACGCCCTATCTTGGACCTCCGGAACGTCAATGCCTTCCGGAAGGAACGGTTCAAAATGTTGACTTTGGCTTAGGTTCTAGCTGCCCTATACCCTGGAGACTGGGTGGTAGCGTTGGACTTGCAGGACGCATATTTCCACATCCCCGTCCTGCCGGCCCACCGGCGTTACCTGCGGTTCACGGTGGGTCAGGAGCACTTTCAGTTCACCGTGCTCTCCTTCGGCCTTGCAAGTGCCCCTCGGGTGTTCACGAAAGTGATGGCGGTGGTCGCAGCTCATCTGCGCAGATCAGGGGTTCCAGTCTTCCCCTATCTCGACGACTGGTTGTTGAAGGCGGGCTCGCCCCAGGCAGTCGTCTCCCACCTCCAGACTACGGCGGATCTCCTGCATTTGCTGGGGTTTTCCATCAACGTGCCGAAGTCACACCTGAGCCCCTCTCAGACGCTCCTCTTCATCGGAGCCGTTCTCGATTCGGCGCAGTTCCGGGTTCATCCACAGGAACAGCGGGTCCGGGATATACAGGCCCTGATTCCCATCTTTCGGCCTCTATCCTGGGTTTCGGTCAGGCTAGTGTTGCGGCTACTGGGGCTGATGGCCTCCTGCATCCTATTAGTGCATCACGCCAGGCGGCGCATGCGGGCTCTGCAGTGGGACCTGAAGTTTCAGTGGGCGGAGCATCACGGCAACCTGTCCGACCATGTCTTGATCTCGGAGGGCACTGCACAGCAGTTGCAGTGGTGGCTCACGGACCGCGATTGGGTCACGGGCAAGAGCCTCTCCCTACCCCTATCGGAGCATGTCGTAGTGACGGATGCGTCCCTCCTGGGATGGGGTGACCATATGGGAGAGGCGGAGATCAGAGGCCTCTGGTCTCTGGCGGAGTCTCGCCTCCACATCAACTTGTTAGAGCTGAGAGCGATCCGGCTTGCACTGAAGGCATTCCTTCCCTCTGTCCGGGGAAGTGTAGTGCAGGTATTCACGGACAACACCACCGCCATGTGGTATTGCAACAAACAGGGCAAGGTGGGCTTGTGGACCCTTTGTCAGGAGGCTCTGCGCCTCTGGACATGGCTGGAACACCAGGGCATCACCCTGGTGGTTCAACACCTGGCGGGCTCACAGAACGCCAGGGCGGACGAACTCAGCCGTCGGTGCACGATGGATAATGAGTGGCGTCTGAACTCGGTCGTGGCGCAAGGTCTCTTTCGGCAGTGGGGAGAGCCTTGGTTAGATCTATTCGCCACCGACGAGAACGCGCAATGTCATCAGTTCTGCGCGTTGGAATTTCCAAGGCGGCACTCGCTCTGAGACGCTTTTCGTCGTGAGTGGAGTTGAGATCTGTTATACGCCTTTCCGCCTATACCACTTCTGCCCAGAGTGCTGAAGAAGATCAGGCGCGACCGGGCCCAAGTCATCTTGGTGGCTCCTGATTGGGCACGAAGATACTGGTATCCCGAGGTACTCAGTCTGTCAATCGAACCCCCGCTCTGACTGCCTCTTCAGGAGGACCTTCTGTCGCAGCAGCAGTGGACGGTCCTCCACCCGAACCTGTCCAGCCTCCACCTCCATGCGTGGAGATTGAGCGGCGGCAGTTGATGCCATTTGACGTGCTTCCAGAAGTCTGTGCTGTCATTCTGGCAGCCAGGCGTCCCTCCACTAAAACAGTATAAGCCTGCAGGTGGAACAAATTTGTGGCATGGTGCACAGCAAAGGCTGTGAATCCCCTTTCCGCCCCTCTTTCTGAGGTTCTCCTCTTTCTTCTTTCCCTGGCCCAGCAGGGCTCTGCTCTGGCCACCATCAAGGAATATCTTTCAGCTGTTTCTGCCTTCTTGAGGCTTCCTGATTAGCCTTCTCTTTTCTAGTCCCCTGTTGTGAATAGATTCTTAAAAGGCATTGCTCACATGTTTCCTCCTGTTCCCTTTGTAATGCCTCAGTGGGATTTGAATCTGGTGTTAACTTATCTGATGTGCGCTCCCTTTGAGCCACTTCATAACTGTCCTCTTCGTCTTCTGACTCTCAAGACTGCTTTCCTGGTTGCTATCACCTCTGCCAGGAGGGTGAGTGAGCTCCAGGCTCTTTCTTCAAAACCTCCTTTCCTCTCTGTCCATCAGGACAAGGTTGTTCTGAGGACTCGCCCTTCTTTTCTTCCTAAGGTGGCTACTGCCTTTCACATCGGGCAGTCCGTTACCTTACTCACCTTCTTTCCGCCTCCGCATCCCTCGAAAGAGGAAGGGAGGCTCCACCGTCTGGACCCAAAACGTGCGCTCTCCTTTTATCTGGATCGCACAAAACAGTTCCGGGTAAAAGACCAACTCTTCGTTGGCTCCGTGGGTGCTAGGAAGGGGCGGGCAGTGCACAAGCAAACCATCTCTCGGTGGGTCGTTTTGTGCATTAAGGTCTGTTATTCCTTGGCTAAGAAGGGCCCATTCCACTCGGGCCACAGCGGCTACTACTGCCTTGGGACGTGGAGTCCCTCTGCGGGACATTTGTCAGGCAGCTACGTGGGCCTCGCTGCACACGTTTGCCAAGCATTACTGCCTGGACAGCCAAGTCTGGAGAGACGGCTTCTTTGGCCGTTCCGTTCTCCAGGACTTCCTCGTGTGATCTTGGTTCGCAGACCCACCACCCGGGTTGGTATTGCTGGGGTATCTATTCTAAGGTAAGTAATCTAACTAACGTGTTTCTTTCAGATGCACAAGTTACTTACCTTCGGTAACGATGTATCTGTAAGAAACATTAGTTAGTTAGATTCCTCACCGACCCACCCATCCTCCCCGTTCTGCGAACTGACATCTAGGGTTAAGGTTACTTACCTTCGGTAACGATATATCTGTAAGAAACATTAGTTAGTTAGATTCCCTACCGCCCCACCCATCCTCCCCTTTCTGTGAACCGATATCTATGGTTAAGGTCATCCCTTTCAGGGCCCTAGTTTCATGGAACCAGTGTCGGTTTCTTGCATGGCTCTGCGTTCCTGGCGTGGAAAGCTATGTACAGAACTGATGTCAGCACGTGAGGGCGGCGTCTAAGTACTCCGGCGTCATCACGATGCCGATGACTGACGCGGAGCCGCAGACGACGCCTACCGACGCACAGGGGTACTGCTGAGGAAAAATCTTTCCGGATCCAGCCTGACGCCTGGCGATATTCTAAGGTAAGGAATCTAACTAACTGTTTCTTACAGATATATCGTTACTGAAGGTAAGTAACTTGTGCTTTAGTTTGTTTAAGTCTTGTTACAGGTACTGGCAGGTAGTAGCCAATGGTCTAGTTACCTTTTAAGGTGACTACACACTTTGTATGCCCCCTCCCTTTGGGGAGGGATGTTAGACCTGGCACCTTGGCGTGAGTCTCCCTTCCACTTTTTATCGCTGTGCCTCATGTGTTTTGCTGGTGTTAGCTGCTCAGAGCACTGTGCCACTGCCAACCAGTGCCACAGTGCAAGTGCTCCTTATATGAAATGTATATGTTGGTTGGATTCCATGATTGGCTTATTTGGTGTACTATCAGACCCCAGTAAAGTGCACCAGGAGTGCACAGGGCTTGCAAATACAAATGCTGCTGGTGGGCTTGCAGCACTGGTTGTGCCACCCACAGAAGCGGCCTAGTAAAATGTGTCTAAGGTCTGCCATTGCAGAACCTGCATGCAGTCCGGTACTGTCATGCTGACTGGGCAAGTGCACCCACTTGCCAGTCCCTAAACCTTCCCTTAACTTCATTTTAGTCACCCCTATGGTAGGCCCAAGGGCAGGGTGCATTGTAAGCATAAGGCAGGACAAGCCCTGATGTGTGTGGCATGTCATAATAGTGAATTACAGCCAATTTTGTTTTTCACTATTGTAAGGCTACCTGTTCTCCATAGGCCAGAATGGGCTGTTAGAATTGTTACATTCTATGATCCTAACAGACCCAGGGAACATGGTAGAAATTCGAGTTTAGTATGCCTGAACTCAGAATAATAAAATACATCTTTTAGTAAAGTTTATTCTAATATTCTGTGTTTGCAAATGCCACGTTTAGAAAGCTGGTATTTGCTTGCCTAACCATTTCAGCCCGCCTCTGCTAGGATGTGTATCTGCTGTCTGGTTTCTGTGAGTGACAGGGCTGGGGAATTCCAGGAGACATGCTGGGGCAGCCCGGTGGTGAATAGAGAGATCTACATCCAGATAGGTGGGAGGAGTACACCTGAAATGAAATGAAATGAAAAAAGGAATTTAGTAAAGCGCACTGCGGCCAAAGCGGCTTCCTGGCGCTGGGGGCTCAAACACGCTCACAGGGAAAACCCAAGAGGGCTAGCCGGGAAAAGCCTGGGAAAAAAGAAAAGTTTTAAGGGCCTTGCGAAAGTGACGGTAAATGGGGATGGAACGGATAGCAAGAGGAAGGCTGTTCCAAAGCCGAGGGGCCAGAACCGAGAAGCGAGTGCCCCCGGTACGAGTTTTACGAAAGCGGGGAATGTGAAGCAGAGACAAAGATGAGGAGCGAAGAGTGCGAGCCGGGGCATGAGAGGTGATGAGGGAGTTAATGAACAGAGGGGCAGAACGATGGTGGGCCAGGAAGGCCAAACAAGCAAGTTTAAAAGAAGATCTGAAATGTACTGGGAGCCAGTGGAGAGACCTAAGGGCAGGAGTGATGTGAGAGCATTTAGGTAAGTGAAGAATGAGTCGGGCCGCCTGATTTTGGATGGCCTGAAGACGGCGGGCTTCATAGGCCGGGATGCCAGCATACAGGCCATTCCCATAGTCAAGGCGGGAGATGATTAAAGCGATGACTATAGTTTTGAGAGCATCAGTCGAAAAAAAACGAGAGATCTTGCGAATAATACGAAGGGAAAGGAAACACGAAGAAACAACAGAACTAATTTGTGAGTGCATAGACAGGTCTTGGCTGATCTTGATGCCCAAAGTCCGGACAGAAGAGACGGGTACCGGGGGAGGACCAAAAGAGAGAGGCCAATGAACAGGGGACCAAGGGTTGGAAGGACCACCGGTGAGGACAAGCTCCGTTTTATCCGGATTGAGCTTCAAATGATTGGAGCACATCCACTGCGAAATAAAAACTAGGGTAGAGCAAAATTTGGGAAGGGAAAGAGAAGGGGAAGAGAGATCGAAAACAAGCTGGAGGTCATCAGCGTAGTTATACACAGAAACCCCCAGCTCGAGAAGAGAAGAGACAAGAGGGCGGATATAAAGATTGAAAAGAAGAGGGGAGAGAGAAGAGCCCTGCGGCACCCCACAGGTGACTGAGCGAGGGGGAGCGGAGAATCCGGAAAGATGAACCGCTTGCGTCCTGCCTGAGAGGAAGGACGCGATCCAAGAAAGGGCAGCTCCCTGAATGCCCACTGCGCTGACACGGTCGAGAAGAATGGCATGATCGTCCGTGTCAAACGCAGCGGACAGGTAGAGGAGAACCAGGGCCTGGGGGAGACTGCTATCAGCTTTCCCCTTAAGTTCATCCATGACTGCCAACACCACGCCCTCTGTAGAGTGGCCAGGGCGAAAACCCGCCTGGTGGGAGGCCAAAAGACGATTCTCCTCGAGATAGGTGGATAAGCAAGTAGTGACGTAGCTTTCAAGGATCTTCCCGAGATAGGGAAGCAGAGAAATAGGCCTGAAATTAGATAACGAGGAGGGGTCAAGACTAGGTTTTTTAAGAATGGGAAGAATGATAGCAGATTTGAATGAAGAGGGGACAGTAGCCAAAGTAAGAGAAGCATTAAGAAGAGCAAGAGGGGGAGCAGGGCAACTAGAAAAAAGAGTTCTAAGGATGCGAGCAGGAGCGCAGTCCGCAGGAGAACCGGACTTAACTTTGGCAAGCAGATCCAAAAAGAGCTGAGAGGAAATGGGCTGAAAGTAATTAAAAGAAGAAGAGGGTGAAAAGGAAGAGGCAGAAAATTCAGGTTGGGGCGCAGGAGGAATGTTGGCCTTAATAGTAAGGATCTTATCAATAAAGTAATCATTGAGTGAAGAACATAAAGATTGGGAAGGAACCAAGGATGTGCAAGTGTGGTCAGAAGTGGCAAGACTATGAACTAAGGAAAAAATTTCACGCGATTTGTTGGCAGAGAGGGTAACTCTCTCAGTGAAGTATTTGGTCTTGGCCGCTAAAATAGCACTTTTGTATTCGTTCAAGAGGGTTTTATATTTGAGCCGGAGAGTGGGACAGTAGTTCCGTCTCCACTGACGTTCAGAGCGCCTGAGACCCAGTTTAAGAGTTTTTAGTTCACAAGTAAACCATTTGTGGGCATCATAAGGTCGAACACGCTTAACCCTCTTGAGGGGGGCGGCCTGATCACAAGAGGAGGAGAGCCAAACAGTAATGGCGTCAGCCTGATCTTCCAAGGGCAAGTTAGTGAGGTCAGGAGCGGATAGAGCCAGAGAAGAAGAGAGAGAATTAAGATCAATCTGGTTCCAGCTGCGTGCCAAGATGGTCTTAGAAGGGGGAGCTTTCTCAGCAGAGCCCAGATGGATGGAGAAAGAGATCATAGAGTGATCCGACCAGACACAGGGAAGAATGGAAATTGATGAGATGTTGCAGCATGAAGACCATATTTGATCCAGAGTATGACCCTGTGTGTGAGTGGGGGCCGAAACATGAGAGGAAAAATTGAGGCACTTAAGAGTGGCAGTGAAGTCTTTGGATGATGAATCCTCCCTGGGATCACCTGGCCAATAGTTAAAATCCCCGAGTAGCAGCAACGAAGAGTTGTTGACTACCAGGGTGGCCAGGAGGTCCAGCAGGGTGGACACAAAAAGCGGCATGGCTTGAGGGGGGCGATACAGAAGAACAACTGTAAGAGGAGAGGGTAGATTAAGTGAGCGGGCCACCAAGAAGTCTACATTAAGTATAGGGGGGTGGGCGAGGAGTTGAAATTTCAAGGAGGATCGAATTATCATGGCCACACCCCCACCTATCTTACCGTCCGGGCGATCAGCTCGGAGGGCATAATAGGTGTCAGGCACAATAGCTAAGAGATCAGGAAGAGAGTCAGAAGAGAACCAGGTTTCTGTGAGAAATAGAAAATCTGGAGAGTCCGTGTGAAGAAGAGTGGAAAGTGCCGTATGATTTTTGGCCGCAGAGCGAGTATTGAGCAGAATAGCAGAGACTGGAGGGAGACTAAGAGAAGAGCGGGAAGCAGGAGGAATACAAGGCAAGGGAAGGGAGGAAGTACTACCATCAGAGAGGGAACAAGGAAGAGGGCGGGCATAAATGCCCAAAGCGTCTAGATGGAGCCGTAGAGAAGGAGAAAGTGGAAGAGTAGTGGAGTGAGCAGACAGTTGAGCCGAAGTATACACCAGAGGGGAGGCAAGGACTCTGAATAGGGCTGTGCTCTGCCACCACAATGCTGGCTCCACTTCCTGTGGAGCGGCTGATGTCTCTGCCCTGCACCCTGAATAGAAAGTCAGTCATGTCAACAAAGTGCTCAGGAACTGGTTTGGACTGGGCAAAAGCCCCTCTACCCCAGAGGAACAAAGGAATTAGGGGTATAAGTATTGGGACCCTGCTCCCAAGAAATTAGATCCTGCTTGACAAGAGGAGAGGAGAAGGAACTGGGAAAGCTGTAAGGAGGAGTACTGTCCCTGACCTGGGGGATTGGCCTGCAGTGGTTGCCTTGCTGCTGAAGGAGAGGAGAAAGACAACAAAAGACTTTATTTCAACTTGTGCTTAAAAAGATCTCCACCGGCCTGAGTAGAGCTGGCCTCCTGTTAAGAAGTCCCAGGAACAAAAGGACTTCACCCCCAGCTTCCCCATGAACTCTGCTGTGTGAGTTCTGCCCCTCCTAGAGTGCTGGAACCTGTTTTGGGGCCTCTGGGAGCTGTGCCTGCTGTTGGGAAGCTGGCCAAGAAGAAAGACTTAAAGATCTCCACTTTTTCACGCACAGCCGGCTTAGCGAGAAAATTTCCGTCGCACCGCTCGTTAGCGTGCAGAATTTTATTGCTGAAGCCATCGTCGCAGAGCCTGCTGCCGCTGAGCCCGATCAGCGCTGGGAAAATCGTCGCCCCGCTCGTTAGCGGGCCGAATTTGATCACTACCAGCCCAAGATCCCCGCTCCGCCTGTTAGCGGGTAGAATTCTATCGCTGCGAACTTCGTCGCAGAGCCTGCCGCTGCTGTGTCAAATAGTCGCAGAACAAGCCAAGATCATCGCACCGCTCGTTAGCGTGAGTAATTTTATCGCTGCGAAAATCGTCGCAGACCCAACCAAGATAACCGCTGGTGAAATTGTCGCCCCGCTCGTTAGCGGGCCCGAATTTTGTCGCATAGTGCCTTAGCGAGTAAATTTCCACCGGATAAGCTACACCTTGATTTTCAACGCTAAAGTGCCGCTAGGAACTTTTTATTGCATCATAAGGTACTGCGGTTAAAACGGACACCAAGGTGAATGATTTTGTCGCTAACCTAAGAACTCTTTCTGAAAGCATATTCTTGAACTGTGTATGTCATTTTTGTCGTTATTTGGTCTTGTGCTAAGTCTTTATATAAAAGATCACTATTTTTGATATAAATCTAGTGTGGTGTCCATTTGTGGTGTTGTCACTGAGTTACTGTATATGGTCACAAATGCTTAACCTATAACGCTCTGAGATAAGCCTTGTCTGCTCGCGCCAAGCTACCTAGAAGGTGAGCAGGGGTTGTTTTAGGAGTGTAACCCCTTATCCTGACTAGAGGAGAGGGTCCCTGCTTGTCACAAGTACCTACCTGTGCCAACCACAGATCCCCAATTCTAACAAGGGAGCATCCACCAACCTGATTGGCTAAACTCCTTCCATCCAACATGGAGGAGTTTCTAACGAGGGGGTCACTTCAGCTCAGGGCACCTTAAGGCTGGTCCTCTCTGAGAGGAGAGACACTTCCTGACTACTAATTTTCCAGCAGACCTTGCCACCAAAAGTAGGGCCTCGTCAGGGCATGGGCGGGCATCTCCACTAGCTGGAGAGGCCCTGGCTAGCATAACTAAGGGCAGGAAGCCTTTGAGGGTCAGCTCCTTGAATGCTGTTCCTGCTTGGTGGTAGGTGTGAAGCACCTCCACCCAGAGCAGGCTTTGTTTCTGATCCACAAGGGCACAAGGTTCCCACCTCAGGGGGTCAGAAACCTGTCGAAGTGGCAGCCTGGTGCAGGCTAGTCAGCTACACACCAGAGAGTTGGTCATTTTTCAGGGGGCATTTGTAAGATGCCCTCTGAGTGCATTTTACAATAAATCCAACACTGGTATCATTGTAGGTTTACTATGCTGAGAGGTTTGATATGAAAGTTCCTAGAATTCAGTAGAGCCATCTTGGAGCTGTGGAGTTCGTAATGACAAACTCCCAGCCTATGTACTCAATATGACTTCATTGCACTTCCAATGTCTGAATAGCACAGCCACTTTATGGACATGGTGCTCATGCAGCTATGCCCTCACCTGTGGTATAGTGCACCCTGCCTTAGGGCAGGGAGGCCATGTTAGAGGGGTGACTTACCTATGCCACAGGCAGTGGTTTGTAGGCATGGCACACAGGGATGCACCTAAACACACAGTCTGCAATGACAGTGTGTATGTGCTAGGTGATTAGTCTCTTAGGGTGGCATAATAAATGCTGAAGCCCTTAGAGACTGTCTCTGGTCACAGTACCCTTGGTACCACTGGTACCTTTTACAAGGGACTCATACGTGAGCCAGAGGTGTGCCAATTGTGAAAACAATGATACCGTTTAGGGGAAAGAACACTAGTACTGGGACCTGGTTAGCAGGAACCCAATACACATCAGATACCAGGCAAAAAGTGAGGGGTACTGCAACAGAACCCCATTTCACCAGAAGCGTTCTCTATGGTTCTGCGCTTCTGTCATGGGAAGTTGTGAAAAGAAACTGACGTCCGTGCGCCTAAGTTGCACCTTTATAGGTACTGCAATGCCACTTCCAAATCTGATGACGGACATGGAGCTGATTGAAGCCACTTGGCGGCTCGCAGGGGTACTGCTCACTATAAGTCTTCCGGATGCAATCTGATGCTGGGGGAAAAAGGGATCTGCCTCTAGATCTAGTCTCTACCAGAAAAGGCGTTACTGAAGGTAAGTAACTTGTTCTTTAGGAATAAGATCTGTTTTGCTGTCTCATTGGTCCCCCTAATAATTTCTTGATGCGTATTTTTTGTTTTTCCAAGGGCACGCAGCTCGCCAAATGTGAAATACTTGGCAATTTTATGCATGCTTTAATATGTTCTGAGATGCTCACCTTTTCGCTGTCACCGTTGCGAATAGGTGCAAGAAGCCGCACAAGATTCATGTTGTTTTTTAAGACTGCTCTGAGATACGTATGCTGTTCCTGTTTGTAAATTTCTTCGCATGAGGTTGTACTCATTTAGATTTTGTTTAGTTGTACACCTGAACCATCTATGTTTTTGATAAGGCTGTTGTAGTCCTTCAGATGGTTCTCTCACCTGCTTGTGGGTAAACTGTGAACTCTGCTTCATGGTTACAGGATCCCAATGCGTTCTCCCCTGATAAACGTGGTTTTAAAGTTAAAGCTAGGTATTTGCCACTAATCTTGGTGCTGAGCCCCCATGTTTATCCAATACAGTGGCCAGTTGTGATTTAGATTTTCATTCTGAGCGACTTTTATTATTTTTTTTTATTTTTTTTTTTAGGATTAGAGATCTTGATACCTTTTCCAATATGTACTGCTTAGGGAAGATAAAGAAAATTCAGGAAGTAACATGATTGCTGCTTTATTGTTGGGCTGAGAAAAGAAAATAATCTTAACTTTAAGCATTTTTGTATTGCTTCACCGTTTATGAATTGACACATACGTTTGTGCAAGGAATGTCAATGACTTAGGTTATTTTTGAGGATATGTTCCCTGGGCATCTACTGATGTCTGGATGGTTGTATTGAGGGTATTGTGAGCTACTACTTGAGGTCAGTCAGATCTTGGTGTGCTATTTTTTTTTTAGTAGTTAATGTTATATGATTCCTGTATTGCTTAGCCAAGTTGAGTGTCATCATGTTTATATAGGACATTATAATGGGTTGTGAATATGGTAAAAGTGTAATTAGCTGTTGGTATGGGTTGTACTTAATGTTTATTATCGGTTTGCATTTGAACCTAGGTTTGTCATGAGCCTGGTGTTGAGTAGTAAGTTGGATCTCACTTGGCGAGAGTGTTACAGATTTGTTCTGTATGTTTATTGTTATTACCTCAGAGACTACATGGAGTTGAGTAGACTTGAAGTTGTAGGAGGGAGCAGGCTGAGTGGGTCCTAGCAAGTTGCAAAAGTAAGAAATTCCATGACTGCTTTTTCATTGTGTCAGTGCTGACATTGTGTATTGAGGTCACCTCATCCTGTACAACTGGAGTGTAGCCTTTTGCAGAGCAAGCAGTTCTTGATTTTGTTTTGGTTAGATTGTGTTCTTGCCTGGTTTGGTGTTGAGAGAGAGCTTGCTATATTACGCTATAAAGATGTGTTTATAGGTGATCTTGTGGATGATCCTCATGGATGTTGTGCAATGTTTCTTATGCTGGGGAAGGACAGACGTGTCCTATTTGATGAGTGTGAGGAAATGGGCTGTATTATATGGTGTGGTTGTGCACTCACCATCTAATATACTTGCCAACCCATTTAGGACCCATGGGTTTCGTCTGTCAAACCATCAGCGAAATCCTGGGGATCTTTGGCACTGTGCAGCAAGGCTTACTCAGAGGACCCAGATGTGAGAAGGTGGCCTGATATATGCTGCCCACTAGTTCTAGTGGGCACCTTGTATCAGTCCAAACAACCCCTTATGGTGATAGGTTAAAGACAACCTTATGTGAAAGCTATCCTAGTGGTAGCTATGGAGAGCAACCTTCAGGCTAAGTCTTGAAGGAATGTAAAGCAGTTTGTTTTACTAGTCTATAATCTCTTGAATGATCAAATGAAAAGATAACCACACCAGGTATATATTTAAAATATATGTATTTAAGATAACACACACCCCTCTAGTCTAGGGGCGTACCAAACCATATACTAAGAAAATGGTATAAGAACCATGACTGTAATAGGCACTAGTCCTATTGCCTCTAGAATTGCTGGGATCCCAAGGAACCACCCAAGGTAGTGACACAGGAGACCCACGGGAGCCGTATGCAGTGTGAAAACACAACCGCGGGCTCCTATTATCTTCTATGGAGAATGTCGCAGTTGGAATTTTAAAGATTAGGGACACTTCTAAACGAGTCAGAACCAAACCTTTTTGGACTTAGACAGTTCTAGGATTAGCACCCACGAGAGCACCGGAGTACTCGAGTTACCTCACCCAGGGAAGCCGGGTGCATAGGTGTCTTTTGGTGTCGGGTCCCGTCGTCGATTCCAATGGAAACCTGCAAAGATCTGCTACTGCCGTGAAGAGGAGAAGTGTCCGGAGAGATCCAAGCCTGGATCTAGGATGTAAGGAACCTGAAAGCGGAGGGGACAGAGTCTGGGTCACTAGCCAGTGACCTAGGGCAGGATGGTGCTTCAGGTGAGTTGAGGGTTGTCTTGACTCTGCAGCCACAAGGTCCAGGAGGCGTCGACGAAGTCCACGATCCGGATTCGAGCTGTCCCACGAAGTCTGTCGAATGCTGTGGTGTCGGTGACCAGGAAGGACCCAACAAGCCTTGGCAACGGCAAGTCACAGGAAATCAGAGAAAGGACTGCGGCGCAGACCAGCAAGGTCTGATGGACTCACCCAGCAAGGGTAAGTGAGCACAAGTCTGGAGCAACCAGAAAAGCACAAGTAGAAGTGGAGTTGCCTTCGTGGGGACCTGCTAGCCAACGGGCTAGTGATCGCGAAGGAGCCTCGAGCGGTCGCACTTAAAGCTGGCCCACGGGTCACTCATGGAGTGGAGGCCAACAATCTTCGGTGCAGGAGGTGCTCAAGGCTGTGGCTACTCGGAGCCCAAAGCACAACTTCGAGGATGACCAGGAAGGTAGTGTTGCTGCAAAAGTTCACGGTGTCCAGGGGTCACGTTTCCATGTTACCCACTATAGCCACGGGCCTCAGCTTTGCTATGGACTCAGGGTAGCCTCGGGGAAGTCTGGAAATCCACCTCTGGGGATGCAGAGACTTCGGCGTCCGGCGGGAGCTTCAGAATTGCAGACCGGTCAGTTGCTTCTTTGGTGCCTGCCAAGCAGGGGAGTCACTCCTTGACCCCAAGGGAGATTTCTTCTTTCTCCTAGTTGTGATAGAAAGTCGAAGGTCCAGGGTAATCTAAAGTCCTAGAGACTGGATTCCTATACTTAAACTAAGTTTAGGGGATGGACTAACTCTAAGGCCCCAACTATGGGTGGACCTGGGGTGGGGGTGGTTACACCCCTTCCCCTTTGTCCAGTTTCGCGCCAGAGCAGGGGTGAGTGCCCCTGCAACCGGTTTGAACTGTGCTATGCACGGGGACACCTTGTGTGCCCCAGGCAGTGTCTCAAAAGCATTCTCTGAATGCACCCACCCTGCCCCAATACACATCTGGCTGTCTGGGGATGTGGTTACACCTCCCTGTGACAGGAATCCTATTGTCCAGGCCTCCCCTGCCGGAGTTTCCCCCAGCAGCAGGAGGCCAGACCCGTGTCTTTGGCAGTGGCATCCATTTTTTTATGCCAGGGCTTTGGAAAGTTTTAACCGGGTTTAGCCAGTGCGAACATGTCTCTCCCTCTAGAAGGGTGGAATGCTACTCCCGCCGCCAGAACTGGCGGGGGGGGGGGTAGTATTCCAAACCGTTTGACACCAAACACAACATGTTTTGATGCAGCCTTCCCAAAGTTAGCATTTACCGCAAGGTTATAATGCACTTAAGAGTATATGGTTTGGCTGTATCACAGAACAGCCTTAAGGAAGTATTTCTGAATGCTGCAGAGGGGATTAGCCCATGCTTGGGCACCCTCTCACATAAGACCAAGCACTCTGCCTTAAGGATTGTAAAGGCCTGCCATAGGAGTGGCTTTTTGGTTTATATGTGTCTGTATAGGGTAGTGATATAGGTAGCCTATACCACAGTAAGGGGTGCAAGCACACCCTTACCCAGATGCAGTAGCAGACCTGTGGTGTCATTTTGGAGTGCTTCCCAGGGGTGGCATAATACATGCTGCAGCCCCTGGTAGGCCTCTGAGGTACCTATGCCCTAGGTACATAGTATACCATATACTAGGGGCTTATAAGGCACTGCAGAATCAAATTAGATATGTGCCTAATGTACAGGGAAACCGTTTTAGAGAGGAAGCAGCTAGGCTGTGGTCCTGATTAGCAGGGCCACAGCCGGACTAAGGTCGAAAAACAGTGAAACACCAGCAAAAAGTGGGGGTACCCATGTGAAGCAGATCCTACACCAGTGTAAAGCATTTAAACCACCAAAACAATTGTAGAAGAAATCAACACGGCACTTAAGAAATCAGTCACCAATTTTATAAAAATAGACTTTATTTTTATAAGAATTTAGACACTAGAACAAAAAAGATCCACCAGAGGGTTCTGAAGGTAAAGATTTTACAAGCACTAATAAATCAAAGCAAATTCACTCAGCTGCCAACAAACCTTGAAAAAGTCAACCATTTGGACACTTTAAAAAATGTTTAAAGGAAACCTTAGGTAAGTGGCAATGCGGTAGGTTACAAGTATTTGTGGTGACCATCTCTGGCAGGGAGCTAGTCAAGGGGAACAGCATAGTCCTAGAGAACAGTTACCTTCATAGAAGAAGCAGTCCTTCATTAGTTCCACACACTGTATTGGTGTTGTGGGACACGGGCATAACAAAGTTATGGACGAAAACCCTCACTCACCCGAGGGTGACATGCTTCATCATTGGGTTCCTCCAACACACGGGGACCGCAAGGTACCCCGTGTGGGCTACGACTTCACCCAAGAGGGAATGAGCTAGCACGGGTTGGATCTACTAACTCAATATGGTAAGGAAGGACAGAGTGCAAAGGAAAAGGAAAACGTGTAAGTGTAGTTAAAAAACTATCTACATAGGGGCAACACCTTTATTCTTTATGCTAACAAGCAATTACGTTTCCTACTAGCATGTCGGACTGGTGTGAGACTCTGCTGATGATTGAGTAAACACACAAACAATATGCTATAGGTAAGAATTTTAATTCTGCCACTGAATACTGGGATCTGAAAGAAACACGTTAGTTAGATTCCTCACCTTAGAATATCCCCAGGCGTCAGACTGGATTCGGAAGATTTTTCGTCAGCAATACCCCTTGCGCGTCGTCTGCGGCTCCGTGTCCGTCGTCGGCGTCGTGCGCCGGAATGACGTCGTCGGAGTACTTAGACGCCACCCTCGCGCGCTGACGTCAGTTCTTCTTTTTTCCGCGCCAGTAAGCGCAGATCCAGGAGAGCTACCCCTTTAGTCACTTTTTGACTAACTTTTTCGATCCTTTTTGATCCTGTCTCGACTCCGGTGCCGGTAGGATGCCTGGTTTTAAAGCCTGTGCTGACTGTAACCGCCTGATGTCGGTTACGGACCATCACCGCCGGTGCCTTTACTGCTTGGGCCTCGACCACGACGCGGAGTCGTGTTCGGACTGCAAGGCCCTGACCTCGAAGGCTAGACGGGAGCGGTCCCGTAAGCTTCTCGAGATTCGCCACTCGGCCCCGCGAGCCTCTCAATCCCGGTCCAGGAGGAGGCCGCAGCCGACGTCACCATCGGTCGTCGGGATCCAAGTCTTCGGGTAAGTCGAAGCATTCCAAGAAGTCCAAGAGGCGACATCGCTCTTCGGACTCCCCTCGCCGGTCGCGCGACTCGGCCGAGGGTCAGGGTGGTTCCACCCCCGCGGCTCCGGCGGAGCCGCAGGCGCCACGCACGTCCCCATACCCTCCGGTCCCTGGGACTGACGCGACGCCGGCGGAAGTCAGTGCCTTCCTCTCGGCCATGAGGAACCTGGCTCCGCCGTCGGCGCCCGCTGGTGCGCCTTCGGGCCCCACGGACCCGACTGGGCTGCCTTGCCTGCCGGTGGCTCCGGCCCCGGCGCCGTTGACGTCTCCGGCCTCGACGCCGCAAGCGCCCGAGGGACCCGTTCTCGAGTCCCCGCCGACAACGGTCGACCTCGTCATGCCTCCTCCGCCGGCGTCGACACCGGTACCACCCCCGACGTTGACTCCGCTCGACGTCGAGCCCCAGTTCAGTCCCACTCCGGGCCCGGCGCCGGTACGGCGTCGATGGACGCCGCGATCGGCGCCGCTAGAGACACATTATGTCTATCGCCCGGCTCCGTTGCTTTCTCCTGTATACCAGGAATCGGATGATGGGGACAACTGGGAGGGATCCAAAGATCCTGTGGCCGTTCAGGCTCAACTGTCACAGGACTGGGCAGATGAACTGGGGGAGGCCAGTGGCCTGGATACCTCACCAGACACTGGATTCATCTCTCCTCCGACTGTGGCTTCGGAGGAGGGTGCAGCTTTCTCTGTGGTGCTGCGCAAGGCGGCCGCAGCCCTTGGGCTCGTGCTGCCTGCCGTGGCTGTGAGGACTAACGTCCTTACTGAGGTGCTTCAGTCTGCAGCAAGCTCCACTGAGCCTCTGCTGCAATTCAATGAGGCACTCATTGACGTTCTGCAGGGCACCTGGTCCAAGCCCTCCACAGTTCCCCCTGTGGACAGGAACGTCGCCAGGCGCCACCGCCCTGCTCCGGGCGACCCCAGTTTTCTGTCCCAACACCCTACCCCTGAGAGCCTGGTTATCCAGGCCTCCACCTCCCAATCCTCTTTCCCGACCGCCACGCCGGACCGGGATTCCAAGAGACGAACAGTTTGGCAAGAAGCTGTTCTCCTCCCTCAGTTTGGGCCTGCGGTCTTTGAACACCGCTTGTCTCTTGGACCGTTATTCCCACTCTCTGTGGGATGCGGTGGAGGACGCGCTGCCCCTGTATCCGGAGGAGGTCCGGACACGACTTGCCCAGGCTCTGGCCGATGGGAGGGATGCCGCGCGACATGCTATACGATGTGGGCTTGACACCACGGACTCGCTGGGTAGGGCCATTTCTACCACAGTGGCGCTTAGACGTCACGCCTGGCTGCGGTCCACGTCATTTTCGGGCGATGTCCAGAGCACTCTCATGGACATGCCTTTTGATGGCACTCGCCTTTTTGGCGAGAAAGCGGACAGTGCGCTGAATCGCTTTAAGGACTCCCGGGCTACGGCCAAGTCCTTGGGCCTCTCGGCCCCGCGGTCGCAAACTTCCGCCTTTCGCCCCTTTCGTGGCGAAGGAAGGGGTGCCTCCTCACGTGCGCCTAGCCACCAGCCGCAGAACCAACCTGCGCGTGGTCGCGGACGTGGTTTCCGCCGAGGCGGTTCTGGAGGACGACGAGGTCAGCCCACATCCACCCCGGCAGCATCCGCCTCAAAGCCTTCCTAGTCCGAGCTTTCAGGCCCATTCCACGCCAGTGGGCGGCAGAGTTCGCCATCACCTGCTCCACTGGCGGTCCATCACATCGGACAGGTGGGTGCTGCAAATCGTCCGAAGGGGCTACTCCCTCCCCTTCGAGACGACCCCTCCAGCCATGCCACCGCAGCACCATCGTATCTCGGGGGATCATTTGAATCTTCTCCACGAGGAAGTTTCGGCCCTCTTGGCCAAGGGAGCCGTCGAGCGCGTTCCGAGCCCAGAAGTAGGTCGTGGTTGTTATTCCCACTACTTTCTGGTTCCCAAGAAGGGCAAAGGGGGCCTACGCCCTATCTTGGACCTCCGGAACGTCAATGCCTTCCTCCGGAAGGAAAGGTTCAAGATGTTGACTTTGGCTCAGGTTCTAGCTGCCCTAGACCCCGGAGACTGGATGGTAGCGTTGGACTTGCAGGACGCATATTTCCACATCCCCGTCCTGCCGGCCCACCGGCGTTACCTGCGGTTCACGGTGGGCCAAGAGCACTTTCAGTTTACCGTGCTCCCCTTCGGCCTCACCAGTGCCCCTCGGGTGTTCACGAAAGTGATGGCGGTGGTCGCAGCTCATCTGCGCAGATCAGGGGTTCCAGTCTTCCCCTATCTCGACGACTGGTTGTTGAAGGCGGGCTCGCCCCAGACAGTCGTCTCCCACCTCCAGACTACGGCGGATCTCCTGCATTTGCTGGGATTTTCCATCAACGTGCCGAAGTCACACTTGGGTCCTTCTCAGAAGCTCCTCTTCATCGGCGCAGTTCCGGGTCCATCCACCGGAACAGCGGGTCCGGGATATACAGGCCCTGATTCCCATCTTTCGGCCTCTATCCTGGGTTTCGGTCAGGCTAGTGTTGCGGCTCCTGGGGCTGATGGCCTCCTGCATCCTACTAGTGCATCACGCCAGGCGGCACATGCGGGCTCTGCAGTGGGTCCTGAAGTTTCAGTGGGCCCAGCATCACGGCAACCTGTCCGACCATGTCTTGATCTCGGAGGGCATTGCACAGCAGTTGCAGTGGTGGCTCACGGACCGCGATTGGGTCAAGGGCAAGAGCCTCTCCCTTCCCCAACCGGAGCATGTCGTAGTGACGGATGCGTCCCTCCTGGGATGGGGTGGCCATATGGGAGAGGCGGAGATCAGAGGCCTCTGGTCTCCGGCGGAGTCTCGTCTCCACATCAACCTGTTGGAGTTGAGAGCGATCCGACTTGCACTGAAAGCCTTCCTTCCCTCTGTCAGGGGAAGTGTCGTGCAGGTGTTCACGGACAACACCACCGCCATGTGGTATTGCAACAAACAGGGCGGGGTGGGGTCGTGGACCCTTTGTCAGGAGGCTCTGCGCCTCTGGACGTGGCTGGAACACCAGGGCGTCACCCTAGTGGTTCAACATCTGGCGGGCTCTCTGAACGCCAGAGCAGACGAACTCAGCCGCCGGTGCATGATGGATCACGAATGGCGTCTGAACTCCGAAGTGGCGCAAGGTCTCTTTCAGCAGTGGGGAGAGCCTTGGTTAGATCTATTCGCCACCGAAGAGAACGCGCAATGTCAGCAGTTCTGCGCGTTGGAATTTCCAAGGCGGCACTCGCTCGGCGACGCTTTTCGTCACGAGTGGAGTTGCGGTCTGTTGTACGCCTTTCCGCCTATACCACTTCTGCCCAGAGTGCTGAAGAAGATCAGGCACGACCGGGCCCAAGTCATCTTGGTGGCTCCGGATTGGGCACGAAGGTACTGGTTTCCCGAGCTACTCAGTATGTTGACCGATCCTCCGATACGTCTGCCCCTTCGGGAGGATCTTCTGTCGCAGCAGCAGGGGACGGTCCTCCACCCGAACCTGTCCAGCCTCCACCTCCATGCGTGGAGATTGAGCGGCGGCAGTTGATGCCATTTGACTTGCCTCCTGAAGTCTGTGATATCATTCTGGCAGCCAGGCGTCCCTCCACAAAGACGGTATACGCCTGCCGGTGGAACAAATTTGTGGCATGGTGCACAGCAAAGGCTGTGGATCCCCTTTCCGCCCCTCTTTCTGAGGTTCTCCTCTTTCTTCTTTCTTTGGCCCGGCAGGGCTCTGCCCTGGGCACCTTGAAAGGTTATCTTGCTGCCATCTCTGCCTTCTTGCGGCTTCCTGACCAGCCTTCTCTTTTCAAGTCCCCTGTGGTTACACGCTTTCTAAAAGGCATTACTCACACGTTCCCTCCTGTCCCTTTTGTAATGCCTCAGTGGGACTTGAATCTTGTTCTCACATTTCTCATGTGCGCTCCCTTTGAGCTTCTTCATAATTGTCCTCTTCGTCTGCTGACGCTTAAGACTGCTTTTCTGGTAGCCATCACCTCGGCTAGACGGGTGAGTGAGCTCCAGGCTTTATCTTCAAAGCCTCCTTTTCTCTCTGTTCATCCGGACAAGGTTGTCCTTCGGCCTCGTCCCTCCTTTCTTCCGAAAGTGGTGACTCCATTTCATCTTGGGCAGCCTGTCACCTTGCCCACCTTCTTTCCGCCTCCGCATCCTTCCAAAGAGGAAGAGAGGCTCCACCGTCTGGACCCAAAACGTGCGCTCTCCTTTTATTTGGACCGCACAAAGCAGTCCCGGGTGGACGACCAACTTTTCGTTGGATACGTGGGTGCTAAGAAGGGGAAAGCTGTGCACAAACGGACCATCTCTCGGTGGGTCGTTTTGTGCATCAAAATTTGTTACTCCTTGGCAAAAAACGACCCTCCTGTTGGGCTGCGCGCCCATTCTACTCGGGCCACGGCGGCTACTACTGCTTTGGGACGGGGTGTCCCTTTGCAGGACATCTGTCAGGCGGCGACGTGGGCTTCGCTACACACGTTTGCCAGGCATTATTTCCTTGACAGCCAAGTCCGGAGGGATGGCTTCTTTGGCCGTTCTGTTCTCCAGGACTTTCTGGTGTGATCTTGGTTCGCAGACCCACCACCGGGGATGGTATTGCTTGGGTATCTATTCTAAGGTGAGGAATCTAACTAACGTGTTTCTTTCAGATGAACAAGTTACTTACCTTCGGTAACGATGTATCTGTAAGAAACATTAGTTAGTTAGATTCCTCACCGACCCACCCATCCTCCCCGTTCTGCGAACTGACATCTAGGGTTAAGGTTATCCTTTTCAGGCCCCTAGATTTTATTTTTGGCACCAGTGTCGGTCTTTGCATGGCTCTGCGTTCCTGGCGCGGAAAGCTATGTACAAGAACTGACGTCAGCGCGCGAGGGCGGCGTCTAAGTACTCCGACGTCATTCCGGCGCACGACGCCGACGACGGACGCGGATCCGCAGACGACGCCTAGCGACGCGCAAGGGGTATTGCTGACAAAAAATCTTCCGGATCCAGTCTGACGCCTGGGGATATTCTAAGGTGAGGAATCTAACTAACTAATGTTTCTTACAGATACATCGTTACCGAAGGTAAGTAACTTGTTCTTATGGTGCACACGGGTGTATGTTCTAAATTGTTAAGATATAATTTTATTATTTTACAGAGCCTTCTGATCCATCACACAGAACAACATTGCGTCTGATGGTCAAGAGATTGTGGCTTAAGTATAACTTCTGATGGATACATCTGCCAGTGGATTCCTCACCTTGTGAATATCCCCTGCGCCAGCATTCCGCAGAACCTTTTTCCCCAGCTCTCTACGCCGACATGGACGATGTCTCAATTCATCGGCTCCGCTCGCGACTCCGTATGACGTCACCGGAGCCATAAGAGAGCCACGTCGGCGTGATGACGTCCGTTCCCTTTTTTCCGCGCCGTCGACGCGCAACGGTTTTCCAGCACTCTTCTGCTACTTTGTAGTCGTGTAGTGTGTTACTGTTGAAAAAAAATTGCCATGTCTTCGACTAGGAAGTTGGGTATCAAACCTTGTAGGGAATGTGGGAGCCACATGTCAATGACAGACCCCCATGAAGATTATTTGTGCTGCCTTTCTTCTGACCACACCGTGGAGGATTGTTCCAGCTGCAGAAGGATGAATCCCAAGGCCTTGAAGGAAAGGGACACCCGTCCCGTCTTCCACTGATGAAAGAGGAACACCCCAACTGATTCTGAGAGAAAAGTGAGGTACAACCAGCGAAAGGAGAAACATTCAGACTCTCATATGAAGAACATGGATTGAGCCCTGAAGAAGTCCCCAAATAGGACGAAACGCGTTGGCTACTAAAAGAAAGAATACGAAAATAAAGAACATTTTAAAAATACATTAATTGGATGGACTTGTACTTTTCATCTGAGTGCGGATCTAAAATCCTATAAATTGAAGGAAAAGGAGGCGAAGCTCTTCATGGCCAAGGCTAAGAAGGAGAAGAGAGGTAGGAAGGAGGAGAGATCGAGACCGGAGTCGTCGACTTTGCATTCTTCGAAGTTGAAGAAACATCATAAGAAAAGGAAGCATTCCTCTCGGCGCCGGTCTTCGAAGGGCAAGGCGTCGAGATCGACTTCGCCTCGACGTCGAAGTAAGGATGTGTCTCCTTCTCCATCTAAGTCTCCAGAGAGATCTCCTTCGCCGAAGCGGACTCAGGCGCAGTCCCCGGCGCAGTCACCGTTCCAGTGGAGTCTTCGGCTTCTGAGGCCGAGCAAGAACAAGGAAAGGAGCTTTCTCCAGGGCCGGATGATCCTGCGGCGCCTGTTGAGGACACTGCGGCTCCGGTACCAGGTACTCCTCAGCCGGATCCGGGATTATTCCCTTATCCGCAGTTCCCGACTCCGGGTGCGGATTCGATGCATTTTTTAAATACTATGTATGGGATTTTCCAACGGGCTGCCTTCCCATCTGGCGCACCTACTGGTCCCGTGGGTCCTATGGCATACACTCTGGGAGTACCGCAGCATTATGCTCAGGCCCCGTTTATGCCCTTTCTGCCGATGGCGCCTTCGTGGCAGTTTCCGGCGCCGTCTGGGGATCCATCTCTGCTTCGATTGGATCGACCTTCTTCGGAGCCTTTCTCGACACCGTTGCCGACTCCCTAGGCTCCGTGTCCGGCGCCGTCTGTTCCTCGGATCTGCTCAAGGAGAGAGACCCTGAGAGTCTTGGAAGAGGAGCGTTATAGGGAGGAGGTGGAAGAAGGTGAGGTGGATACTTCTTCTGATGACTTTGAGGGGATTCAAGAGGCTAGCGGTCTCGATACAACTCTCCACCGCAGGAACTGGCTTCTTACCATCTTGTAATAAAGAAGGCCGCAGAGTTGCTGGACTTGCAGTTGCCCTCTGCTGAGTATAAACCTAACCTTCTTACGGAGATGTTACATTCGCCTACCTCGACCAGTGAGCCTTTGCTGCCTTTTAATGAGGCTATTTTGGAGCCAGTTATGGATGTCTGGCGTAAGCCACTCTCTTCGCCGGCAGTCTCCAGGCAGGTGGCAAGAAGATATAGGGTGGCTCCTGGGGATCCAGGTTTTCTTTCTTCCCACCCTTCTCCAGAAAGTCTGGTGGTGCAGGCGTCATGCTCGAAGCATGCTTCAGGAGATTTTCCTCAGACTCCTGCGGATAGGGAGTCTAAGAAGGCGGATCAGGTGGCTAAAAAGACCTTTTCTTCGGGGAGCATGGCGCTTAAGTCCACTAATGCCACCTGCTTACTAGGGCGCTATGTTCATGCTCTTATGGACTCAATGAAATCTTTAGCCCCTAAGTTGCCAGAAGGTGATAAGGCGTCCTTTATGGAAGTGGTCACGGACACTCAGGCTGCTGCAAGGCAGGTGATTCAGTCGGGGCTTGATACGGCTGATTCGGTGGCAAGGATAATGGGGTCATCTATAGCCACTAGGAGGCAAGCGTGGCTTCGTTCGTCTGGCTTCTCTACGGAAGTTTAGGCCACATTGGTGGATTTGCCTTTTGACGGACAGAGACTTTTTGGTGAAAAGGCTGATTCCGTCTTGCAGAGATTTAAAGAGAGCAGGGTGACGGCGAAATCTTTAGGTCTGCAGGCTCCTGCTAAAGGATTTGGGCTTAAGAAATTCAGAGGTTTTGGGAGGTCTTCATTTCGCTCCTTCCAGCAGCCTCAGCTGCAACAGCAGCAGCAGAATCCCCTCTATAGGTCCTATAGAGGGAGACAAAGAGGTCGGAGAGGTTCTGGCCGCAACCCATCTTCATCTTCTGCCTCCTCTGCTCCCAATGAAGCTTCAGGCGAAGCAGCCCTAGATCCCCAATCCTAGATCATGTAAGACCTGTGGGTGGTCGGGTGCCCCATTTTCTGCGAGGTTGGAAATCTGTTACAACCGACCTTTGGGTTTTAAACCTTGTGGAGACTGGGTACGCCCTTCCCTTTCGGGAGTTTCCTCCCCCTTACCCTCCTTGCCAGGGTTACTGCTCAGAGGACCACCTACTTCTTCTGCAGAAGGAGGTACTAGCTTTGCTTCAAAAGGGTGCGATAGAGGTGGTTCCAGAGCAGGAAAGGGGTCAGGGATGCTACTCCCGGTATTTCCTGATTCCCAAGAAGGACGGCAGATTGCGTCCGATACTGGACCTCAGAGTCTTGAATTTTTACCTGAAACAGGAGAAATTTAAGATGCTGACCCTTGCGCAGGTTCTTCAGGCGTTGCAGCAAGGAGACTGGATGGTGTTGATTGACTTGCAGGACGCGTACTTCCATGTCCCAATCCTGAAGTCGCACAGGAAGTATCTCCGTTTTACGGTTGGGTCGCAACATTACCAGTTTGCGGTCCTCCCGTTTGGTCTTACTACCGCACCTCGAGTCTTCACGAAGGTGATGGCAGTGGCGGCAGCCCATCTCAGGAGGTCGGGGATTCCGGTTTTCCCCTACCTGGACGACTGGCTTCTGAAGGCAGAGTCCCCAGAGATGGTGCAGCATCATCTGCAGGTAACATCTCAGCTGTTATTCGACTTGGGTTTTTCGATAAATGTGCCCAAATCTCACCTGGTGCCCTCTCAACGCAACCTGTTCATAGGGGCGGTACTGGACACTACTGTGTGTCGAGCATTTCCTCCACCTCAAAGAATTCTCGACATTCAGGAGATGGTCCCTTTATTCCACAATGGAGCGGTTGTTCCAGTTCTGAAGGTCCTTCGTCTGCTCGGTCTGTTCGCCTCCTGCATTCTGTTGGTCTACAATGCATGCTGGCACATAAGGGCGCTCCAGTGGTGCCTCCGCAGGCAGTGGTATCAGTACAACGGAGATCTCAGGGAGTCTATCAGGATCTCCAGAGAAGCTGCAGCGGATCTATCTTGGTGGAAGGTGGAGGGCAATCTGTCTCAAGGAAAGCCCTTCCATCTACCTCCATCGGTGGCCACAGTGATAACGGATGCATCCACTTTAGGGTGGGGTGCGCATCTGGGGGATCTGGAGATCAAAGGACTTTGGTCTCCAGAGGAAAGGTTGCTTCACATCAACCTTCTGGAATTGCGGGCGATTTGTTTGGCACTCAAGGCCTTCCTCCCTTCCCTTCGCGGTCAGTCTGTTCAAGTCCTGATGGACAAAACTACCGCGATGTGGTATGTCAACAAGCAGGGAGGAGTGGGGTCGCATTGTCTCTGCAGAGAGGCCCTGCGTCTTTGGTCCTGGGCTCAGGACCTTCAGATTTGTCTGATGGCAAATCATCTGGCCGGGGTGCTGAACGTACGTGCGGACAGTCTCAGTCGGCAGTTCTCCGCCAACCACGAGTGGAGGCTCCATCCAGAGGTGGTTCGTTATGTCTTTCGGATGTGGGGAACCCCTCGGGTGGGCCTGTTCGCCACCCGCGAGAACGCGCACTGCCTGTCATTCTGCAGTCTCCAGTTTCCGATGCAGGGGGCGTTGGGTGACGCGTTTCAGTTGAGTTGGGGCTCACGACTCCTTTACGCATTTCCTCCCATACCCTTGATTCCTCGGGTTCTGAGGAAGATTCGCCAAGACCGGGCCCAAGTTATTTTGGTCGCCCCGGATTGGCCAAGAAGGGTGTGGTATACAGATCTTCTCCACCTCTCCTCGTGCCCTCCGCTCCGTCTCCCTTTGAGGGCAGACCTCCTCTCGCAGTCGGAGGGGCAGGTTCTTCACCCCCACCTCCAGAGCTTACACCTTCATGCCTGGAGATTGAACGGGGCAACCTGAATTCCATCTCTCTCCCGCCAGATGTGGTGGATGTTATTTTATCGGCCAGGCGACACTCCACCAAGTCCATTTACTCATATAGGTGGTCTAAGTTTGTTAAATAGTGTGGAGAGAGATCCATTGACCCTTTAAAAGCCCATCTTTCTGATGTGCTTCAGTTTGCTCTTTCCTTGCCTCAGCAGGGATGTGCTGTGGCCACGGTCAAGGGCTATCTTTCGGCCTTGTCGGCTTCTCTATGTCTTCCTGATCAACCGTCAGTATTTAAATCTCCGATTGTACTAAGGTTTATCAAGGGCCTTACAAACAAGTTTCCTCCTACTCCTTTTGTAATGCCACAGTGGGACCATAATCTTGTCTTAACTTTTCTGATGGGGTCCCCGTTTGAGCCTCTTCATAGCTGTCCTCTGAGGCTGTTGTCCTTTAAGACGGTCTTTCTTGTAGCCATAACCTCGGCAAGGAGGGTGAGTGAGCTTCAAGCCCTTCGTTCTAAACCCCCTTTTCTAACATTACATGCTGAAAGGATGGTACTCAGGACCAGGGCTGCTTTCCTACCTAAAGTAGTTACTCAGTTTCATTTGGGGCAGTCTATTACTCTCCCTGTTTTTATCCACCTCCTCATCCCTCCAAAGAGGAGGAAAGACTTCATCGCCTGGACCCAAAGAGAGCGGTGAGCTTTTACTTGGACAGAACGAAGGACTTTCGTCTGGACGATCAGCTCTTCGTGGGTTATGTTGGTCATTCTAAAGGAAGCGCGGTGCACAAGCGCACTTTATCGAGATGGCTCATCCTTGCCATCAAGATCTGCTATGCCCTGGCTGGTAAGGTTCCTCCTGAGGGTATTAGGGCTCATTCAACTAGAGCTAAATCATCAACATCTGCTTTGGCCAGGGGTGTTCCTGTGGCAGATATTTGTAAAGCCGCGACTTGGGCCTCCCTCCATACTTTCGCAAAGCATTATTGCTTGGACTCTGAGATGAGGTGGGAGGGCCACTTCGCGCGCTCTGTTTTGCAAGACTTTCTGGTATAGGAAGGTGGACACCCTCCTCCGGGAGTGGAGACTGCTGTGGGAATCTATTCACAAGGTGAGGAATCCACTGGCAGATGTATCCATCAGAAGAACAAGTTACTTACCTTCGGTAACGCTTTTTCTGGTGGATACAGTATCTGCCAGTGGATTCCTCACTGGCCCACCCGCCTCCCCGTTGTCCACCTTTGTATACCTTAAAAGTTGTCTTGTTTGAGATGTTGTTATGCTTTCTGGTACATTGGTAGGAAATGCTTGTTTTATTTAGCTTTCCTTTTGTTTCTGTACTATGTATATTTGATTGTAAATTGTATACTGTGTATACTTTGAATCTGTCGTTGGTCCACCTGTGCGCCTCGGGGGCACGGAACAAATGGGTGGAACTGACGTCATCACGCTGACGTGGCTCTCTTATGGCTCCGGTGACGTCATACGGAGTCGTGAGTGGAGCCGATGCATTATGACGTCGTCCACGTCGGCGTAGAGTGCTGGGGAAAAAATTCTGTGGAATGCTGGCGCAGGGGATATTCACTAGGTGAGGAATCCACAGGCAGATACTGTATCCACCAGAAAAAGCGTTACAGAAGGTAAGTAACTTGTTCATTTTGATATAAGCGCTTTATTAGCAGAGTGACTATCCTATGATCCTGATGAATGCCCCGAACTATTTTGTCACCAAGGCAGAAACATGTTGATCCTAAGATAGGGTATTTTTTTCAACCTTATAATCACTTGCATTTTAATTGACTACTACATAGGCAGGAAGAATAAAGGTGTTGCCCCTATGTAGATAGTTTTTTAACTACACTTACACGTTTTCCTTTTCTTTTGCACTCTGTCCCTCCTTACCATATTGAGTTAGTAGATCCAACCCGTGCTTTGCACTCCTGCTCCTTCCCTCTTGGGTGAAGTCGTAGCCCACATGGGGTACCTTGCGGTCCCCGTGTGTTGGAGGAACCCAATAATGAAGCATGTCACCCTCGGGTGAGTGAGGGTTTTCGTCCATAACTTTGTTATGCCCGTGTCCCACAACTTTTTATATTAGTCCCTCTATAGAGCTACCCTATATTAAGTGTGATTATCATATACTTTGGAAGATATATAGGATAGAAGTATCTATCTAGTAGCTTAGTTCTTCCTTTGATCCACTTTGTGTGAGAAGACACACTGTATTGGTGTTGCAATGGATTCTTATGGAGTGTTCCTGATGTAAGGGATGAAGGATGCGGAAATGCTTTAAGGATGCGGAGGATGTGGTGTGGTCAACGGGAGTCTTCCTGCAGGGATTCCTCGGTCCATGAAGATGGTGAAGTGGTCGTGCTTTCATGGTCTACTTCTCACAGAGCTTTCTCCAGACTGGCAGAAGTCCATTCACCACTAGACTACGAAGTCGCCTGTTGTCGCGGTCGCAGGACAATTCTTCCTGGGTTAATAACTCGCCCTCTGAGGGTCCCAGTGACTCTGACTGCACTCCCGGTCTCACCAAACTCTGGCTCAACTCTGTGTGTCGGTTCTTGGTCCTTGGCGGCTGTGATAGCATTTTGAAGACTTTAGGCTACCAAATTTGTCAGCTTTTTCAGCTATAGTGTCCCTGTGCTGTGAGAAGCAGGCCAGTCAGCTGGCCCTCAGCGTTATCTTGGCTTGACTGTGCTCTGGAGACTGCTTCTTCTTGAGCACGACACGTCGGGCACAGTCCCTCTCTTGGCTAGCCACCAGGTGCTGCAGGTGCAGTCCTCCTTTGGTACTTTTTCAAAGTCAGCTGAGGTCTTTATGCTCAAAGTGTCCTTAGGGCAGTATGCAGGTGGTAGCCAACGGGTTCCCAGGTACCTGTAACCTGATGACCATTTCCTGTGGAGTGTCATCTGGATATCCCAGGATGCACCATTCTGCCCACTCCCAAGATGGTGAGATCCCTCTCTCGGTGTTTAGACCTCACTAGCCCACCCCTACAGTGTGCTACCTTAGGGCTACACACCCCTGGGGAAACAGGTTTGATTACCGGTTTCCCCACTGCTCCCAGTGCCAGTCTGTCTAAACAATGGGGCAGTCATCTTCCCAAGTGTGTATCATCTGCCCTTCAAAGGCTGCTTTCTCTTTGAAGCCTGCCTTTTGGGGCTACCACCTAATTGATTTCCTGCAGGAGGTAGTTGACACCTCACTGGCCTGCAATCATTGTTCTCCTTCCTGAGAGTCGTTGGCACATTTTCCCAAGAGGGCAGAAAGCTGTCATGTGGAGCAGGCTCCATGTGTGCCTCAGAAGGCACCTGAGCTTTAAAGTAACAAAGGGCCAGCTTTGCTAAAGCTGCAAACTGCAACACGTTACATTAATTTCAATTTGAAATACAAGTGGAGCTTCATGTAACAAGTTGTTTTGTACCTTGAAGTGCCCAATTTGGTCGCACCGTTCAGGAGTTAGCACACCTGAGAGGATTAGCATGTAACTCTGTACTTGCTGATTGGGCGACCAACCCTTTCCACAGTAAAAATGTTGCATGCTTTACTGTCAAGATATGTACATTACATGTCCTGCCTGTGTCATATGTAGCACTCTGCCTTTAAAACTCCGTACACCTGCCAGACTTGTACACCAGTCCAGGGGTAAGTGGTGGCCTTGCCATTGCTTTCAATGGCAAAGGTAGGCTAGCAGTACACAACTGCTCTACCAGTCTGCAGTGGTGGACTAGGGGACTTGTTTTACTTTAGGGACCTCTAGAGTGGCCAAATCAGTGCTGGGAGCCTGGGGTAACCTCCTAACTTACTTGCCCTGGGTACCAGGGTACCATTTACTAGGGACTTACAGGTAAGTTAGCCATTTCCAATTGGGTACAGCCAATTCTACGTACACTTTAGGATCAGGGTACTGGCACTGAGGTCTAGTTAGCAGGCCTCAGTGCACTCTCGGAGTCAAAATACCAGCAGCATCTGTCGAAAAACTTGGGGATGACCATACGGAAAGAAGCTTTTCCCTACAATGAGGTAAGTTTGTCTTTAGTCCGTTTTGTTGAAAAAATTGAATGGATTTTGGGTGAGTTTTGTGTGTCTTTTAGCCTTCCAGTGACATTTGGATAGATTCAGAAGTTGGGTTGACCCCATAATACCTCGAGTTCATGCAAAAAGAGGGTGGTAGCAAACTGTCTCACCACCCAGCACTTAGTTCACCCCAATGCATTATGGTAAATGCCTAAAGTTCATAGTCGAGATTGTAACATGAATCCTACCAGTCATTGGACCGTTAACGTACAAGATACTTACTTGTGTAACGATATATCTGTAAGAGACATTAGTTAGTGATAGATTCTTTACCTTCGAATATCTCCAGGTGTCAGACTGGATCCGGAAAGTTTTTCGTCAGCAGTACCCCTGCGTGTCGGTAGGAGCTACTTAGACGCACCACGCGCGCTGACGTCAGTTCTGTACACGACTTTTCCGTGCCAGGAACGCAGAGCAATGCCAGAGACCGAACTACTGGTGCAACAGAACTAGGGCCCTGAAAAGGATGACCTGAACCCTAGAGAACAGTTCGCAGAACAGGGAGGGCGGGCGGTAAGGAATCTATCACTAACTAATGTCTCTTACAGATATATTGTTACACAAGTAAGTATCTTGTGCATCTGAAAGAGACACATTAGTGATAGATTCCTTACCTTAGAATACATACCCAAGCAATACCAACCCCGTTGGTGGGTCTGCGAAGTGAGATTACACCAGAAAGTCACGGAGAACTGAACAGCCAAAGAAGCTGTCTCTCCGGACTTGACTGTCAAGGCAATAGTGCTTAGTGAAAGTATGCAGCGAGGCCCAAGTGGCTCCTTGACTGATGTCTGGCTGGGGGACACCGCGTCCCAACACTGTAGTAGCCGCAGTCACCCTGGTAGAATGGGCGCGCAGTCCTACCAGAGGTTCCTTTTTAGCCAGAGAGTAACAGCCTTTAATGCACAAGACAACCCATCGAGAGATAGTCTGCTTGTGCACAGCCCGACCTTTCTTGGCACCCACGTAGCCGACAAAGAGCTGGTCATCCACCCGGAACTGTTGTGTGCGGTTGAGATAGAACGAAAGCGCACATTTTGAGTCCAGATGGTGGAGCCTCTCCTCTTCTCTTGAAGGGTGCAGAAAGAAAGTGGGCAGAGTGACAGTTTGCCCGAGATGAAAGGCAGAGACTACTTTTGGTAGAAAGGATGGACGTGGTCAAAGCACAACCTTGTCCGGATGAATCACCAGGAAAAGAGGTTTACAGGAAAGAGCTTGGAGCTCACTCACCCGCCCAGCGGAGGTGATGGCCACCAGGAAGACAGTTTTCAAAGTTAATAACCACAAAGCTTTGACTTTCCAGCCACGTCCAGAGACGTAGAGCCTCCTGACATAGGGTCAACGACCCCACCCCGCCTTGTTTGTTGCAATACTACATGGCAGTGGTGTTGTCTGTGAACACCTTCACTACTCTCCCCTTGATAGAAGGAAGGAATGCTTTAGTGCAAGTAGGATCGTCCTGAGCTCCAAAAGGTTGATATGGAGCTTGGACTCCGCCGGAGACCAGAAGCCTCTGATCTCCGCCTCTCCCATGTGGCTGCCCCATCCCAGGAGGGACGCGTCCGTCACCACCATGTGCTCCGGTTGGGGAAGGGAGAGGGATCTGCCGCTGACCCAACGCTGGTCCGTGAGCCACCTCTGCAAGGCCTGTGCAGTGCCCTCCGAGATCTGGACGTAGTCTGACAGGTTTCCCCGATGCTGCGCCCACTGGATCTTCAGTTCCCACTGGAGAGCCTGCATATGCCACCTGGCATGATTGATGAGCAGGATGCAGGAGGCCATGAGGCCCAGAAGCCTCAGGGTCTTCCTGACTGAAACCCAGGACCAGGGCCTAAAGATCGGAATTATAGCCCGAATGTCCCGGACCCGCTATTCGGGAGGATAAAACCTAAACTGCGCCGTATCCAGAACAGCTCCGATGAAGAGGAGCTTCTGAGAGGGAATCAGGTGCGACTTCGGCACGTTGATGGAAAACCCCAGCAAATGCAGGAGGTCGGCCGTAGTCTGGAGGTGGGAGACGACTGCCTGGGGCAAGCCGGCCTTCAACAGCCAGTCGTCGAGAGAGGGGAAGACTGAAACCCCTGATCTGAGCAGATGAGCTGCGACCACCGCCATCACTTTCGTGAATACCCGAGGGTTGCTGGTAAGGCCAAAGGGGAGCACGGTGAACTGAAAGTGCTCATGGCCTACCGTGAACCGCAGGTAACGCCGGTGGGCCGGCAGGATGGGGATATGGAAATAAGCATCCTGCAAGTCCAACGCTACCGGACAGTCTCGCGGGTATAGGGCAGATAAGACCTGAGGAAGCGTGAGCATCTTGAACTTATCCTTCCAGAGGAAGCGATTGACGTTCCAGAGATCTAAGACAGGACGCAGGCCCTTGTCCTTCTTTGGAACCAAGAAGTAGTGAGAATAACAACTACGACCTACTTATGGTGTCGGAAAGCGCTCGATGGCCTCCTAGGCCAAGAGGGCCACAACTTCCTGCTGGAGAAGTGTCAAGTGATCCCCCGACATGCGGTGGCACTGAGGTGGCATGGCTGGAGGGGTAGACTCGAAGGGGAGGGAGTTGCCCCTTCGGACTATCTGGAGAACCCACCTGTCTGAAGTGATGGTGCACCAGTGGGGGAGGTGATGGCGAATCCTGCCGCCCACTGGTGTCCGGTGGGCCTGAAACACCAGACTAGGAAGGTTTTGAGGCGGTGGTGGCAGGGTCGGTGGTGTATTGATCCGCCCGCTGGCCCCGGGACCCACCACGGTGGGCCCCACAACTGCATCTGCGCTGAGGTTGCGATTGCGATGGCTGGCGGTTCTGAAAGGAACGCGCCTGGTTGCCTCGACCCTGACCTCAAAAGGAGCGAAAAACGGGCCCTGAGGGAGCGAGCGTGGTGGCGAGACCCAAGGACTGGGCCGTAGCCCAAGAGTCCTTAAAGCGTTCCAGGGTGCTATCCTCCTCGACACCACCGAGGCGTGTGTCATCAAAGGGCATGTCCAACAGAGTGTTCTGGACAGCGGAGCTCCACCGTTATGGAAAGAGCCCTGCCGAGGGAGTAGGCCATGTCAAGTCCACAACAGATAGTGAATTTGGCAGCATCTCTCTCCTCGATAATGGCCTGGGAGAGCACCGCCAGAGCTTCCGCAGGGCACTGAGGCAGCACCTGTGCCACGGTGTCCCACACAGAATGTGAGTAGCGGGCCAACAGGCACGCAGTATTCACCGCCCGCAATCCAGAACTGGCAGAAGTGAAAATCTTTTTCCCAGATTGCTCCAGTTTCTTAGATTCCTTGTCCGGAGGAGCAGAAGGGAATGCGCTCGGCGAGGCAGAGGCATGGACAACCAGACTCTGAGGCGTCGGGTGTTGTGTGAGAAAGCTGGGGTCGCCAGGCGATGACTGGGTGCTACACCCTTATCCACAGGAACCCAAGTGTTAGGTTTGTTCCAGGTGCTTCCCAGCATGACAGTAAGGGCGTCGTTGAAGGGCAGCTGCGGCTCCGCGGAGGAAGACGCTGGCTGCAGCACCTCAGTCAGGAGATTGGTCCTGATAGGCACAGAAAGGAGCTCGAGGTTAAGAGCCTCAGCCGCCCTTCGCAACACCACAGAAAAAGTCCCAACCTCCTCCGTAGCCACGGAAGAAGGGAACAGGGTACCAGGGTATGGAGAGAAATCCAGATCGCCTGGACCTTCTAAATCACCTTCCCAGTCCGGTTCATCCTCGCATTGAGCTGCAAGAGGGTCCTCAGACCCCTCCTAGTACTCCTCTTCGTCCGCCAGCTGTGGAAGAGGTCGGTAAGGACGAGGTGCCTGGGGAAATGGGAAAAACTCCCCACCTGGAATTGGAATCGGGGTGTAGTAGACCAATCCAGTATTGACGCAGTCCGGCGCCGTCCCTGGTGCCGGATGGCGCCGCCGAGGCCGGTGCCGCCGCAGGGGATCGTGCCGGAGTAGCCGGGGCCAAAGGTGGCGGCAGAGGGGCAGAACCACCCAACAGGCCCACAGGCGCTCCGGAGGGACCCGATGGGGCGATCAAACGGCCCATGGCCGACAGGAAGACCTGTATTTTGTCCAGAGTCGCGTGCGGGCCCGGGAGGGCGGGTAGGCCGCAGGCAACAACGTAGGCTCCATCGGAGCAGCGGCGGAGTGACCGCCCACCCCCTCCACCGCGACTGGTGAGGGGTAGACGGAGAGCGACGTCGCTTTGACTTATGGCGCCGTGACTTCCGAATCCGACGAGCAATGGTGTCTGCTTCGCGACTGGTCCCTCGACCTCCCACGGAAGCGGGACCTCGAGCGGTGCGGAACAGATTGTCAGACCTCCAACAACTTTTGGGAACGCTCCTGTAAAGCTTTTGATGCCATTGCCTGACAATCGAGGCATGCCCCGGGGTCATGGGCGTGCCCCACGCAGAAGAGACACACGTCGTGCGGGTCCGCCACCGACATGTTCCTACGGCAGGCACTACAGGACTTAAACCCGGGCATCCTACTGCACCAGGAGTTGAGTACTCGACAAAACAAAAGAAACAAGTTCTCAGAAACCAAGTTAAAATATTAACTAGGGGTACCGCTCTCTCTCGGATCTGCGCTTGCTGGCGCGGAAAAAGAAAAAACTGACGTCAGTAGCTCCGACAACGTAATCTCGGCCGCTACGATGCCAGCGACGAACGCGGAGCTGCATGACGACTCCTACCGACACGCAGGGGTACTGCTGACAAAAAACGTTCCCAATCATCCAGTCTGACACCTGCGGATATTCTAAGGTAAGGACTTTATCACTAATGTGTCTCTTTCAGATTGAAACTTTACTAATGATATGTTGTGTGATTTGCAACTGTGTGTGTAAACCTTCTTTATATTGTAACAAATATCACAACTAATTCCAAATCTGTTCGATTTGATGGTCTAATGTGTCATAGTTATGGATCATAAAATTAGTTTAGTACAGCCTACCTTACTTATGTTACATAGTTGTATTTTCAAACCAGAATATTTAGCATACTGGGTGTGCTGCTTAATCCTGTTGTTCACCTTCTTTCACAGTTACCCATTATTCAATGTGGCTTCTGGTGAGTTGGGCTCACTGCTGTTCTTTGGTAAAATCCAGTCTTGCGGACAGTGATTATTTGCAAGATTGGTTGAAGAAACTTACACTTCTTATTCCAGAGGTAAGTACGTTGCTTGTCCTGTTCTTATTTTTTATTTGAAAAAAAAACTTACATAAATGTAAGTACTGTACATTTGATTGAAAATATCCCTGTTAAAAAATACTGCAACCCAAAGTGTAAGATTAAGGCCTTCTATTAGTATATGCATATATTTGTTGTACAAATTGATGGTTTCTAAAATGTTCTCCCTCTACCTAATTTGAAATTTAGAGTAGGCTTTTGACTCAAGGTATCTTGTTTTCTAGTATACTTTCCTAGTGACTTGTTGCTCTCTAAATCCGAATTTTGTTCTTTAGATGACAGTAAAATTTCTCTCGTTGGAGCTTAACGCTTGTTTCTAAATAGGTATTTATTTGTATGCGTTTCCTCTTTTTTGTAATATACTCTAAGTGCAAACTTTGCTTTGAACAGTAGGTGCACCAAAACAAGTCATTGGATCAGAAATTCTTTAATAATCCTAGTAATGTCCCGGCCTTCAAATGACAAAATTCTCAAACCTGATGCCCTTTTGATTTTTCCATGCACCCTAGACACCAGCGAGTGTTTTTCTGAGATATTTTAATTGAACTCTTTTATTTGGTTTTGCGGTTTGTGAAAGCACATCAATTCTGTATAAAGGAAAAATCCAAGCAATTTTTCTTGTGCTATAATGACCTAATAACTTGGCTCACAAAATGTCATTGTACAGTCCTCCAAGGGTGTGAGAACATATGGGGCAGAGATTTATATGAAGCACTCTACTGGGGTTGTTTCTAACAGTCCCATATCCTGGATAATGGAAAAAGCTAGTTGATGTCTCCAGCTCTCCCCTTGTGTGAGTGAGGCCATAAATGTATTCCAGCATACATCAGTTCTCCAGAACACCACCCTCCTTCCATTATAGGGTGGGCCATGGCTTTCTACCTTTGTCTCTTTTTAGTGTCCACATATTTGTGTGACTGTGACATTCCAGAACAGTTCACGGTCTTCACCACTTTTGGTTGAGCTGAATAGAGGCCTGAACTCCAACCTTATTCAGGTCTCTGTGCATCTTATGCATTTGTTTTCTCAGACAGGTCTGAAATGTTGGGGATCTTCTGACTCTGAAAATACTTCTGTTTTTATTGCTGGCACTGCTAAGATTACATCTCTGAACACCCCCTTGTGAAGCACTGCAAAAACATGTCCTTACCCTTGCCTCCACTTTGAGTCCCCTGGTCGGGAGCCGTGTTGCTATCTCCTGGTTGATGGACCTCCCTCTGTTATCTGGATTTTCCTCCTCCGTCATCTCATTGAAACTTAGAGAATGGGTGGTTCTCCTGATAGCTGTTTTGAGGTTGATCTTTGATGTAATGACCTTTGGTGAACTGTTGCACTTCATCCCCCTCTTCCCTGTAGATAGGTGTTGTTGACAGTCTGTGGTACCCACAGTACGATCAGAGGGGCAGCCGCCAGGCTGCACCAAGGACACCTTTGACTGATAGCATTTTGAGGCCAGCCAAAAGCAGAGCAGCTGACTTAAAGGGGGATGCTTTTTGATGGATACTTCTAACTACATATTCCTCATATTCCTCACCATAGTATGTTTCCGAGGCGCCTGATACAATCCAGATCATTTTATAGCAGTGCCCCCATGTGCAGGTAAGTGGCATTGTGCGGCTTTGCACTGACTCTATCCTGCCCTGAAAGTATCAGACAGGAGCCACATACAAGTGCCACCCCTTTGCACTGATGTCAGTTACTTTATTTTTTGCACCTTCTGATGCGGACTCAGAACTATGCTCCTGGCTTTGTCATTTTTTTGAGTATCCAAAATATTTCCTCAGTGTGGTAGCGAACACTATCTCCTCCGTAAATTACAAGTTTCAAGCCATGCCACGGCTGCAGGAAGCAGATGTCAGCCTTTTTTGTGGTGGCCCTGAACCTTACCTCCTGGGATTCAAGAAGAAGAAAGAAGGTCCAAAGAGCAGTGCTGAACGAGGCAGAAGGGGACACCAAATGCTTTGGCCCCAGCCCTACCGACCTGTCCCGACTTTGACCTTCAACCAGTGTAACCCCAGTGTGTCCTGCAGCCATCCAGAACCTGGAGGTCCTGCCCTGCGTTCACCAAAACAACTCTGTCTCCCGTGAGCACCGGATTTGCTCACACCAAAGATTCCTTCACAGACCCCAGATCCAGCCGAATTAGCAGTTCTGCACCCGACGCCCACGGCCTGAGTTCAAGTGGCCCCATACCATGAGGAGGTCTCCCCAGCAATCCTGACTTGGGATCCGGTGATCACTGACCTGCATCGATCTTCTATCCGATGCCTGCAGCCTCAACCTGAGGGGTCGCCCGACTGTAACAAGAGCTGGTAAGAAAATCTGACTCCTGAAGACACCCCCTGCACCCGACGCCCCACACCTTGGGCGGCCCAAACGATGTTGTCCAGGCATCCTTCAACAACTCAACCTATCACTCTTGCCAGTTCGCCCTCAGGAAACTTCCATGCCCGAGCCTGCAGCACTTCTACTGAACCAGAACTGTCCATTGGAAACAGGGCTCCTGACATCTCCATTTGCACCCTGCATTTGGCTGCTTCCGTGCTGATTGTTGGCTTCTGCAGTGCTGATCCTAACCCCAGGAGCCTTGCTCCCATAACCCAGTGGAGGCCTCGTGAGCAGCCCCTGTCCGAAGGCCTCCAAGCCCCTTCGGCTAACATTGGGCCTCTGCACTCTGCACCCAGCTGTCCCAGTGCGGCTGGTGGTGCGATTTGAGTGCCTCCTTGAACCTTGGGGAACCTTGGTTCTAACCCTAAACAGCTATTCTTGCAGGTCGTTTACTTACCTGCAAACCGATAACATTCTCTTCTTCCATAGGAACAAATATTTAGATTTTTCTACTAAAATATTCTATGTTAATATGACTTTTTTATTGAAATCAATGTAACGTTGCTTTGAACCCAGAACCGTCATACTCATCTGTGTTTTATAAGAACCGCGGTGTGATATCTAGGCCGATCCCCCTGAGTAGTCGAAGTAACTGAAAAGTAACACAAAAGTAATCTGAAGAAATTTAAGTGTATTCTGAATGGTTTTAAAAGCACATACAAACTTGTAACAATTACAATTTCAACTGCAATTGCATTATCATGCAAATCTTTGCATTTTAAAGCATATTCTACTTACATGTGCCAAGTCCTGCTTGGGTCTAGATACAAGACATAAGTATACCTTTTTCATACTCACCTAACTGGTTTGGATTCAGTCTGAGTGTGTGCCATCAGGTCTTGCCTGATTGAATACAATAAAGGCTCAACACACCCTCCTGATGAGCCTAACTGCTCGACCACACTACCACAAATCAAGCTGTTAGTGAATATCTAATTTAGCCTCTGTTATACCTCTGGGGATCCACTGGACTCTGTACACACTATACCTTAATTTGGTATAGTATATACAGATACCGCTTCCTAGAGAGTCCCATCTATGTTGGCATGGTCACTCCCAGGTCTGTGTTTCACAGAAAAGTCCACCCCCTGTAGGGAAATGGACTAGCTCAAAAGTTTGGTTTTTTCACCCTTCATTTGTTAAAGCAATAAGAGGGGCATATGGTCCGTCTGAACAATGAAGTGAGTGCCAAACGGGTATGGCCTCAACTTCTTCAAGGCCCAGACAACAGCAAAGGCCTCCCTCCCAGTAGCTGGCCAACGTTTCTCCTTGGGGCTCAACTTTCTGCTTATTAAAACTACTGGTTGGTCCTGGCCATCTTGGTTAAGTTGTGATAATACTGTGCCTACCCCTATCTCAGAAGCATCTGTCTGGAGGATGAAGGTTTTGGAGTAATCAGGACTTTGCAGGATGGGAGTAGAGTACATGGCCTGCTTCAGGTCATCAAATGCCTTTTGACAGCTATCTGTCCACTGAACTTTCTTAGGCATCCTTCTGGAGGTGAGATCAATAAGGGGAGTCAATATGGATCCATAGCCCTTAACAGCCCTCCTTTAGTATCCAGTCAGGCCCAAGAAAGCTCTGACCTGAGTCTGGGTAGTGGGGGCAGCCCAGTCCCTTATTGTGAGAAAGTGCCATCTGTCTTGCATGGTATGCCCCCACTTTTTGCTGAATTGCTGATGTACTTTGACTGAGTGTGCCCTGGGCTCCTGCCAATCAGGTACCCAGGGCCTATGTTCCTTCCCTAAAACTGTGTTGAAACTTAAACCCACTTGGCATCTCTGGCCACATGTCAGCCCCTGGTAAATGGTACACTAGGTACCCAGAGCCTTGTGACCAGAGAAGGCCCCTAAGGGCTGCAGCACTTATTGTGCCACCCTTAGAGGCCCTGTACCCTGACAAACACACACACACACTGCCCTTGCAGGCTGAGTGTCTGAGCGCCTAACAAAACAGAGAGTCGACATAGCACACATCCCTGTGTGCCATGCCCACAACACACACTGCCCTGGCATACATCAGCCACCCCTCTAGCTGGGTGCCCTATGCCAGTGGTGTGGGTACAGGTGCATGAGCCCTGTGCCCTTACAGTACCCAGGTCCATTCCTGGGCACTGTAAGTGCAGTGCTGCCATCCAAGAGTATATGGTGCTGGGAGATCGTCAACGCGAACTCCACAGCACCATGATGGCAACACTGAAGACTGAGAAGTTTGGTATCAAACTTCTCAACACATTAAACCCGCACTGATGCCAGTGTGGGATTTAATGTACAATGCACAATAGGGGGCATCTTGGAGATGCCCCCTGAACCTAACCTACAATCCACTTCTGATGGATACATCTGCCAGTGGATTCCTCACCTTGTGAATATCCCCTGCGCCAGCAACATTCGGAAACTTTTGTAGCAGTCCACGCCGATGAGGTCGAAGACGACGTCACAGAGGAACGGCACCGCTCGCAACTCCGCTGACGTCACCGGCTCCATAAGAAGACCTAGTCGGCGTGATGACGTCAGTTCCCTTTTTTCCGCGCCGTCGAAGCCAACGGATTTCGGGAATCGATGTTGTTAGCGTCGTTGTTAGCGTCGTTGATACTTTGTGTATTCTGGTTAATTTTTCCTGTTCTCTTTCGAGGATGTCGACAAAAAAGTCTGGATGTAAGCCTTGCCGGGAGTGTGGCAAGCACAAGTCCATCACAGATCCTCATGAGGACTGTGTGTGGTGTTTATCGTCGAACCACGACGTGGATGGCTGTACCAGCTGCCGGAAGATGAGCACGAAGGCTCTTAAGGAACGGGAGGCAAAACTCTTCATTGCAGAAATGAAGAAGGAGTCGACTTCGGGACATACTTCTCGGGCCAAGAAACATAAGAAAAAGAGAAGGCACTCATCTCGACACCATTCTGATAAGAGCTCGGCGCCGAAGTCACCTGCTCGGCGTCGTAAGGACTCTGTTTCTCCTTCTCCTGTGCCGGATTCGCCTGCTGGTCCTTCATCTCCAGTGGTCTCCTTGTCTCCGGCTTCACCGGTTCCAGCTCGGACTCCGACGCCGGTTCCGTCTCCGGCTCCGTCTCCGGAAGATCTTCAAGCCCCGGGTGAGCCTGCGACGCCGCTGATTCTACCGTCGGCGCCGGTTGGCCCGAGTCCGGTGAGGCCTGACCAGTACCCTGCCTTCCCTGGACCAGGTCAGGACCCCTCGCATTACTTAAATGCGATGTATGGGGTGTTTGCTCGAGCCATGTATACCTCTGGTGCACCTGCGGGTCCGATGGGTCCAATGGCATTTAACTTGGGGGTGCCGCAAGTATATCCACAGGCCCCTTTCATACCATTCTTTCCAACGACGCCGTCTTGGAATCCTCCGGCTCCGAGGACATCGACGCCGCTTCCATCCTCGCCGGCTCCGGCTCGACCTCGTTCGACGCCGATGGCTCCGGCAGATCCACGCTCGACGCCGGCACCGGCGCCATCGGATTCGAATACGGTGCCGCCGATGATTCGGATTCGTTCCAGAAGGGAGTCTCAGAGGATTATTGAGGAGCAGAGGTACCTTCAGGAGGAAGCGGAAGAGGGGGAATTGGTGGAGTCGGATGAAATATTCGAAGAGCTTAAAGAAGCTAGTGGGTTGGATCTGTCTCCTGAGTGGGAGATTACTCCACCGTCAGATGAACCCTCTAAGGATGTTGCTCCCTACCATTCAGTTATCAGGAAGGCTGCGGAGCTGCTTGATCTCCAGTTAACAACTACGGAGTTTAAGTCGAACATTTTAACTGAGGTACTGCATTCTCCCACAGCAGTATCAGAGCCTTTGCTTCCCTTTAATGAGGCCATTGTGGAACCTGTGTTAGAGGTGTGGCGCAAGCCCTTTTCTGCTCCTGCGGTCTCCAAGATGATTGCTAGGAGATATAGAGCAGCCCCAGGAGATCCTGAATTTTTGACGTCCCATCCTTCACCTGAGAGCCTGGTGATTCAGGCAGCTTGTTCGGGAAAGTCTAAGGGGGCTTTTCCTCAGGTTCCTGGGGACAGAGAGGCTAAAAGGCAAGACCAGTCTGCCAAAAAAGTATTTTCATCGGTCAGCATGGCCTTGAAATCAACAAACGCCACTTGTCTTTTGGGACGCTATGTGCACGCACTGATGGATTCGGCTAAAAAACTGGCGCCAAAACTGCCTGAGGAGGAGAGGACTGGTTTCAGTGACATCTTGGCTGATGCTCAGGCGGCAGCACGTCAGGTGATCCAGAGTGGACTGGACACTGCAGATTCTGTTGCAAGGATTATGGGGTCTTCTGTCGCAACCAGAAGGAGTGCCTGGTTAAGATCTTCTGAGTTCTCACAGGATGTTCAATCGACTCTATTAGACCTGCCATTTGATGGATCCGGCCTGTTTGGCAAGAAGGCAGATGCTGCTCTGGAGCGATTCAAGGACAGCAAGGCGACAGCTAAATCTATGGGCCTGCAGTCTGTCGAGGGGGTCTTTTAAGAGATATAGAGGGTTCGTAAGGACATCTTTTCGAACCTATAGGCAGACCCAGCAGCAGCAGCAAGGTTTCTCGTCTAGAGGTTACAGAGGAAGAATCAGGGGTCGCTCACGTGGTCGTCGGCTCTCCTCCTCCTCTTCCTCCTCCTCAGCCCCTCCCTCCACCACAAAGCAGCCCTAGATTCGCCATTCCGGATCATGCTGGTCCTGTGGGAGGCCGGCTTACCCATTTTCTACAAGATTGGGAATCTGTAACTACAGATCTCTGGGTTCTGGATCTTGTAGAAAATGGGTACCCCCTTCCCTTTCGGGAGTTCCCTCCGAATTACCCTCCTTGTCAAGGTGCTTGCTCGGAGGACCACCGTCTTCTCCTACAGGAGGAAGTCCTGAAGCTGTTTCAAAAAGGTGCGATAGAGGTGGTTCCAGAGCAGGAGAGGGTTCGGGGATGCTACTCCCGTTATTTCCTGATTCCCAAAAAGGACGGCAGATTAAGTCCGATACTGGACCTCAGAATCTTGAACTTTTACCTGAAACAGGAGAAGTTCAAGATGCTCACCCTTGCGCAGGTTCTTCAAGCGCTGAATCAGGAGGACTGGATGGTGTCGCTCGACTTGCAGGATGCGTATTTTCACATCCCCATCCTGAAGTCACACAGGAAGTATCTCCGGTTTACGGTAGGGTCGCAACATTATCAGTTTGCGGTCCTCCCGTTTGGTCTTACTTCGGCACCTCGAGTCTTCACGAAGGTGATGGCAGTGGTGGCAGCCCATCTCAGAAGGTCGGGGGTCTCGGTTTTCCCTTATTTAGACGACTGGCTGATCAAGGCGGAGTCGCCGGAGAAGGTGCTGCGTCATCTGCAGGATACAACTCGGCTGTTGTACAGATTGGGTTTTTCAATCAACGTGCCCAAATCTCACCTGGTGCCCTCTCAGCGCAACCTGTTCATAGGTGCGGTACTGGACACTACTGTTTGTCGAGCATTCCCTCCTCCTCAAAGGATTCTCGACATACAGGAAATAAATCCTTTATTTTACAACGGAGCGGTCGTTCCAGTTCTGAAGGTCCTTCGCCTGCTCGGTCTGTTCGCCTCCTGCATCCTGTTGGTCAACCATGCACGCTGGCACATGAGGGCGCTCCAGTGGTGCCTCCGCAAGCAGTGGTATCAGCACAAAGGAGATCTCAGGGAGTTTATGAGGATCTCCAGAGAAGCTGCAGCGGAACTATCTTGGTGGAGCTTGGAGGGCAATCTGTCCCAAGGAAAGCCCTTCCATCTACCTCCATCGGTGGCCACGGTGATAACGGATGCATCCTCTTTAGGGTGGGGTGCTCATCTGGGGGATCTGGAGATCAAGGGTCTTTGGTCTCCAGAGGAAAGGTTGCTTCATATCAACCTTCTGGAGTTACGGGCGATACGTTTGGCGCTCAAGGCCTTCCTCCCTTCCCTTCGCGGTCAGTCTGTTCAAGTCCTGACGGACAAAACTACCGCGATGTGGTATATAAACAAACAGGGAGGAGTGGGGTCTCTTTGTCTCTGCAGAGAGGCCCTGCGTGTATGGTCCTGGGCTCAGGACCATCAGATTTGTCTGATGGCAAATCATCTGGCCGGGGTTCTGAATGTACGTGCGGACAGTCTCAGTCGGCAGTTCTCCGCCGACCACGAGTGGAGGCTCCATCCGGAGGTGGTTCGTCACGTCTTTCGGACGTGGGGGACGCCTCGGGTGGATCTATTCGCCACTCACGAGAATGCTCACTGCCCGCCATTCTGCAGTCTCCAGTATCCGATGCAGGGAGCGTTGGGGGATGCGTTTCAGTTGAGTTGGAGCTCACGACTCCTTTACGCGTTTCCTCCCATACCCTTGATTCCTCGGGTTCTGAGGAAGATTCGCCAAGACCGGGCCCAAGTTATATTGATCGCCCCGGATTGGCCAAGAAGGGTGTGGTACACAGATCTTCGCCACCTCTCCTCGTGCCCTCCGCTCCGTCTCCCTCTGAGGGCAGATCTCCTCTCGCAATCGAGGGGCAGGTTCTACACCCCCACAGCTTACACCCTCATGCCTGGAGATTGAACGGGGCAACCTGAATTCTTTCTCTCTCCCGCCAGATGTGGTGGATGTTATTTTATCGGCCAGGCGACACTCCACCAAGTCTATATATTCATATAGGTGGTCTAAATTTGTGCTTTGGTGTGGAGAGAGGTCCATTGATCCTTTGAAGGCTCGTCTATCTCACATTTTACAGTTTGCCCTTTCTCTAGCACGGCAAGGCTTTGCTGTGGCTACTGTGAAAGGATACTTATCGGCTTTGTCGGCTTTCCTTTGTTTGCCGGATCAGCCGTCATTATTCAAGTCACCTGTTGTTCTTCGTTTTATAAAGGGCCTTACAAACAAGTTTCCTCCAACTCCCTTTATTATGCCTCAATGGGACTTAAACCTGGTATTAACTTATCTTATGGGTTCTCCCTTCGAGCCCTTACACAAATGTCCCTTGAGGCTGTTGTCCTTTAAGACGGTACTCCTCATTGCAATCACCTCGGCAAGGAGGGTAAGTGAGCTTCAAGCTCTAAGTCAAAACCCCCATTCTTGACTGTTCATGCTGAACGAATGGTACTACGGACCAGGGCTGCGTTTTTGCCTAAGGTGGTAACTCCCTTCCATCTGGGGCAGTTCATTACCCTACCTTCCTTCTATCCTCCCCCTCACCCTTCCAAGGAGGAGGAGGAGCGGCTTCACCGCTTGGACCCTAAGAGGGCGGTGAGCTTCTACCTGGACAGGACAAAGGACTCCAGGGTTGATGACCAGCTCTTCGTGGGCTTTGCTGGCTGCAGGAAGGGTCGAGCAGTGCACAAGCGCACCCTTTCCAGGTGGATTGTCTTGTGCATCAAGATTTGCTACTCCCTGGCTGGTAAGGAACCTCCGGAGGGTTTGAGAGCTCATTCCACTAGAGCAAAGTCTTACACGTCTGCTTTGTCTAGGGGTGTTCCGGTGGAGGACATTTGTAGGGCGGCAACTTGGGCCTCCCTCCACACCTTTGCAAAACATTATTGCTTAGACACCGAGGTGAGGAGGGACGGACACTTTGGTCGTTCCGTCCTTCAGGACTTTCCGGTGTAGAATGGTGGACACCCTCCTCCGGGAGTGGGGACTGCTGTGGAATCTATTCACAAGGTGAGGAATCCACTGGCAGATGTATCCATCAGAAGAATAAGTTACTTACCTTTGGTAACGCTTTTTCTGGTGGATACAGTATCTGCCTGTGGATTCCTCACTGACCCACCCGCCTCCCCGTTGTCCATCCTTCCATACCTAAGGTTCTGTTAATAATGTTTTAGTCTGCTATTCTGTTGATGGTATTTCAAAATGTGTATGTTACTGTCAAAGGCATTGTGTTTTTCTTTGGCCTTTGTATTCATTCTCCACACTGTGTGTTGATCTGCATATTGTGTACTGTGTATACTGTGTATATATTGCTGTCAGTCCGAACGTGTGCCTCGAAGGCACGGAAAAAAGGGGCGGAACTGACGTCATCACGCCGACTAAGTCTTCTTATGGAGCCGGTGACGTCAGCGGAGTCGCGAGCGGTGCCGTTCCTCTGTGACGTCGTCTTCGACCTCATCGGCGTGGACTGCTACAAAAGTTTCCGAATTTTGCTGGCGCAGGGGATATTCACAAGGTGAGGAATCCACAGGCAGATACTGTATCCACCAGATATTCACAAGGTGAGGAATCCACAGGCAGATACTGTATCCACCAGAAAAAGCGTTACTGAAGGTAAGTAACTTGTTCTTCTTGTCTGAGGGGCTGCCTAGGCTGCCACACATCCAACATGTTGCTGGACCCCTGGGTAGAGAGCCATCCGCTCTCCTGGGCCTGCAACAATGCACATCCTGGGCGAGGTGCTAGGTCTCCTCCCCCAGGATGGGCAGGGGAAGCTTCAAAGGCATGCCACCTTTGTGAGCTTCTCCAGGTCACTTGCTGTACTCAGCAACTGGCCCCTTCCGGTTCTGTCCCCACTCTGGCGGAAAGACTGGCTGGAAACCCCAAGGAAGGAAAGGGGGTGTGCCAGCCTCTGCCAACCCCACCGCTCAGGTGGGGGAGGTGAGGTGAAGCACATCTCCGGGCTCTCGCCATCTTGAAGATGGGAAGCCCTGCCCAATCAGGACTAGGCTACTGCCCCCCTCCCACAGGAGAGTGGCAGGATAGGGGGTGTACCCACCCCAGGGAAGGGACCCATTGGTCCCTGCCCTTTTCCTACCTGTAACGCCCCTAAATTCAGTATTTAGGGGCACCCTGAACCTTCCTTCCTCAGATCCAGATTCCGAAACAGACTAGAAGATCAAGAAACAAGCTGCTAACAAGAGGAAGACACCAACTGCTTTGGACCCAGCTCTACCGGCCTGTCGACCCTCAAACCTGCTCCTGCTAAACCCAGGCATCAACAGTGGCCAGCAACCTCACAAACACCGGAGCAGCCACCAACCAAGGTCTCCCTGCCTCCCATAGGATAACATTGGGCCTAACTCACTCTGCACCCGGCTGCCCCTGTGCCGCCGACGGTGTAACAACTGTACTTACCTGACCCTGGGAGACCCCTGAGTTTATGCCCAGAACCTTAACTCTGCCAGTCGAGTACTTACCCAAAAGCCCATAACTCTCTGTTCTTCCATAGGGTAACATTGACTGGTTTCACTTGGAAATTCTTCTAAGTGTGGAGTTTCTAAACTTTAAAATATTCACCTAAAATAAACCGAGTAACGAAAATACTCACCTGCTATCAGGAAAGATCCGAGTGCTGGATCTTGGTGCCCAGCACTGACCCTGAAAAGTAATTACAACCATTCTTACCACTAACCCAATTTTCTTCCATAGGAAACCGTTGACTGTTTTTCTGTGAAATTTCTTTAAAGTGTCGATTTTTACAAACTTCAAATATTCTCTGAAAATCGCACCAACTGTGAAAACTTATTTATTTACCTGTTTTAGATAGAGGTCCCAGTGCTGAAGCTAGGAGCCCAGCACTGGATTACAAATGTAACAAGAACATTATTTACCTATAATTTGAATTTTCTTCCATAGGAAACCATTGACGGTTTTTCTGTGAAATTTCTTCTAAGTGTTGATTTTGCAAACCTACAAATATTCGTAAAAAAAATCGCCTGTATAACCCAAACACATTATTTCAACTGTTTACAGGTGATGCAGGAGTGCTGGATCCAGGATCCAACACTGAGTTAGAAAAAGTAACAATAACCCCACTTACCTGCTAAGTGAATTTCCTCCCATAGGATAACATTGGTGATTGTATGAGAAAAAGTTTGTCAACTTTTAAAATACCAAAATATTGCTTAAAAATCACTACTGTAACCAAAACACTTTTACTCAATTGTTTACAGGAAATGTCCCAGGACTGAATCCAGGATCCAGTCCTGTGATTAGAAAAGTAATCCTTAAAGTAACTAATTGCATTTAACTTGAAATTCCCATTGAGCTCAATGTATTATTGTGTTTGAAATTGTGTTGCCTATTGCAACCACTATAACTATTATATTCAAAAGTCTATTGCCTATTGAAAAGTATTTATCTAAAGTATCTCAATCTGAGAAAGTATATTTTGATACCTATTGTTGGTTATAAAATAAAACTCCATATTTTTACACAAAAACCATTTGCCTAGAGTTCAGTTCTTGAGTGTGTGAGACCATTTGCTGACTGAGTGTGTACAATAAATGCTTTACACTGTCCTCTGATCCTGCCTTACTGTTCGACCAAGCTACCACTTTAGAGAGTAAGGTTATATCTAACTTTAGTCTCTGCCAAACCTCTGGGGACTGTGGACTCTGTACACACACTACCTATTTGGGAACAGTATATACAGAGCCACTTTCTCACACTTATGGTCTTGATTTTGCTCTCCAATGGTTGAACCTGGCCTCCACCTACCAGGTGGCCCAACTATTAAACTTTGCTCTGCTGTAACTGGCCCTTTGTGGCCTTGATAGTGAGGCCTGCCTTTTGCAGGGCTTCCAGAGCATTCCTGAGGTGGACCCTGTGATCCTCCCAGGTAGAGTTAAAGACAGCAATATCATCTAGATATGCTGCACTATTGGCTTCCAGACCTGTTAGGACTTTGTTCACCAACCTCTGAAATGCGACAGGTGCATTCTTCAAGCCAAAAGACATTATAATAAATTGATAAGGCCCACTAGGGGTTGGAAATGCTGTTTTGACTTCGTATCCTCAGCCAGTCTGATTTGCCAGCATTCAGGTCAAATGTACTGAGATACTTGGCAGAGGCCATAGAATCAATCAGCTCATCTGCCTTGGGAATTGGATGGGCATCAGTCCTAGTGACTGCAATGAGACCTCTATAGTCTACACAAAACCCCATCTCACTCTTACCATCTTGGGTGTGAGGTTTTGGGACCAGGACTACAGGACTAGCCCAAGGGCTATCCCAATGCTCAATGACCCTCAACTCCAGCATCTTTTGGACTTCTGTCCTGATGCAATCTCTGACATAGTCAGGCTGTCTGTAGATTTTACGTTTCACAGGCAGGCTGTCACCTGTGTCCACTTCATGGGGACACCAGGTGGTTTGACTGGGAGTCAGAGAGAACAAGTTTGGGAACTGATTGAGGTCTTGCCTACAATCAGCTTTCTGCTGATCACTGAGGCTTTCTGCCAATGCTACACAATCACCTGACCCAACAACAAGGTCCCAAGAGAGGAGATCAGGGAGAGTGTCACTCTCTTCCTCTTGTCCCTCATCAGTGGCCATGAGCAAGCTCATGTCAGCCGTGTCAATAAAAGGCTTTAGGCGTTTAACATGAAGAACTCTGTGAGGACTTCTGGGAGTTCCTATGTCAGTAGGTGACCTCTCCTGTTTTCTCAAAGATAGTGTGTGGGGGGGCACTGCACTTGTCCTGGAGAGCTGCTGGGGCCACAGACTCCAACACCCACACTTTGTGTCCAGGCTGATACAGTCAGTACAGCCTTTTGGTCATGCTAAGCGTTCTGAAGCTCCTGGCTGGCCTCAAGGTTTTGCTGGCCGCCTTCATGTACACAGCTATATTTGAACGCAGTACAAGGACATAGTCTACTATGTCATGCTGAGAGGGGGTTTGAGAGGCTACTCCTAGACCTCCTTAACCAGACACAATGAACCCCTAACTGGATGTCTAAATAGAAGTTCAAATGGGCTGTAGCCCACCCCTTTCTGAGGAACCTCTCTGTTGGCAAGGAGAAGGCAGGGTAGTATCCTATTTTTGTCTCAGCTTTTCTTGGAATCCCATGATCATACCCTTTAGGGGTCTTGTTGAACTTTTCAACAAGTCCATTGAATTGTGGATGGTAGGGTGTGGTAAACTTTTAGCTCACACCACTCTCTTTCCACGTAGCAGTGACATAGCTAGATATGACGTTTGTACCTCTGTCTGACAAGACATTGTTAGGAAGCCCCGCTCTGGAAAGTACTCTCCGATGTGCCCTAGCTACCAAAGGAGCTGTAGTGCTCCTAAGTGGAATAGCTTCTGAATTCCAGTGGCATTGTCCACCTCCACTAGTATGTAACTATGTCCAGAGGCTGTTGAAGATTTTAAGGGACCAACAATACCCATCCCTACCCACTCAAAGGGAGCCCCAACCACTGGAAGTGGAATTAGAGAGCCTTTTTAGTGCCACCTGACTTACCACTGGCTTGGCAAATGACACAGGAGCGACAAAACTCCTTGGCATCTTCAGACATGTGGAGCCAGAGAAAATGAGGGACAAGCCGGTCCCAACTCTTGCTTTGCCTAAGATGTCCTGCAAGAGGAATGTCATGTGCTAGGGATAAAAGAAAACCCTTGAATTTGTGAGGTATGACCAACGTCCTGGTGGCACTAGGCTTGGGGTCTCTACTCTCAGAAAACAGGAGCCCCTCTTTCCAAACGATCCTATGACCCATTGACATTCCCTGCCTTCTCAGCAGCAGCTTGCTGTCTGAGCTGTTCAAGAGAGGGGCAGGATGTCTGCTCTAGACTCAAATCTGCCCTGGAAGGGCCCCCTTTCCCCAAGAGCTCTTCTGTGTCCGGCCCAAATTCTTCTGGGACAATTCCTTCCTAGGGGCTGAGGTCATCTTCCTCAGGAGGCGGATCCTCACTAGGAGTCTGAGAGGAAGATAATGCCTTACCCTTCCTGGTCCTTCTCTTAAAAGCTAACTGGTCCATTCTTCCATGATCCAGTGCTCCCTCAGTGCCTAGCTGTTTGACCTGAGCCCTGGTAACAGCAAATGCACTGGCCAGAGATTCCCATCATCTCTGCATGTTTCCTCAGCTCCACCTCATACCAGGCTGAAGTTTGTAAGTCAGTGCCCAATACACTGTCCACCGGTAGGTCTGGGGAAACCACAACTTGTTTAGGGCCAGTTACTCCTACCCAGCTGTGATTTACACCTCCCAAAGAATGATCAGTCCTGACATTGCTTGCATTGGTCACTTGATAAATTTGACCATGCGTTAGCTGTTCTGAAGACGCAAGTTTCTCTGTCGCCATAGTAACACTGGCCCCTGTGTCCTTGTTTGCCATAGCTTCTTGACCATTAATCAGGGGCTGCTGCCTGTACTTGCCCAAGTTAGTGGGACTTACAAGTAAAGTGGCAAGTTTAATGCCACTCTCACAGACCAGGACAGCCTGAGTGGGTGTTCTGACAAGGCCAGAACCCACTTCAGACCCCAAGGTTAACCCTTCTACTCCTTTGGGAGCACTACTACTACTCTACTTGTACTGGTGCTAGGGGCATTAGTTGCTTTAGGAGCAGTAATAGTTGTTAACTTGGTGACCGCTTTAGGGCATCCCGTGCTCTATGGATTTTCTCCTTACACAGGTAGCACCAAGGTTTCTTTCCAGAGGGAAGAGGAAGTGTGGGGCCCACCTGCAGAGGAAGTCTTTTCAGGGCCTTGTGAAGAATCTTTTTTGTCTTTACCTTTCTCGCCACCCATCTCTTGGGCCATGGAAGAATCTTGCTTCATCTGGTCACCACCATTATTCTGCTTGTCCCTGGTGCAGACCTATTTGTCGGCCTTCTTTCCCAATTCTTGGGGAGCGGTCAGATCAAAGTACACAAGGTACTGGTACAGTTGCTGATTTTGACAATTAAGGATGTGCTCCCTCATCAATAAATTGTACATTCCCTCATAGTCACATACATTACTTCCATGAAAGCCAGCCTTCCAGAGCCTAAATAGTACTGTCTACAAAGTCGACCCAGTCCTAGGTGTGTGCCTTCTGTGTGTCCCTGAACTTAACCCTGTATTGCTCAGTGGTTAAACCAAACCCATCTATGAGGGCACTCTCTAAGACTGAGTAGCTGTCAGCATCTTCCTCCCTGACAGTGAGAAGTTTGTCTCTACCTTTGTTAGAAAAGGAGAGCTACAGGATGGCTGCCCACTGCCCTTGAGGGACCTTCTGAACTTTACAGGCCTTCTATAAAGCAGTGATCCATTTATGGATATTGTGCCCCTCCTGGAAAGGAGGGACCATCGCGCTCAGGTTCCTAGTATCAAAGGAGGTCTCCCTGACCCTAGGTTCACTAGTGCAGACTCCACCTGGTCATGTTCAGAAGTGTGGTCAGTTTGGTTAGCCACCCCTGACCCTTCTTCATGAAGGCCCACCTATACCAAAGTCATACTGCCCTTCTGGCCTATCAGGATTCTGAAGGTCATACCGCAGGAGCATCTCTAGGTGTTTCTCTTTGTTAGGGTTACTACCTGTCGTTAGCTTTCTGGATGCAGCCAAGGTCCTGGAACTTAAGACCACTGTATCTAGAGGGTTGGGACTCACTGGACTCTCCAACTACAGACATGGTAACTAGGTGTAGTGTGGTGTTGCACCTACCTACCCTAGTAAAACTAAACTCTCAAAGATTGGAGAAAGGGTTGTGCTAGACCCTTGACCGCCATTCAAAAAAGTTCAGTAGAACTTACTAATTACAAAAAGTATTTTATATGTGCCTAAGCTAGTGATGTTTTTTCATCTAATCACACCTCGATTAGCTGGTAAAACAGTGCAGTGCAGTAAATCCCATCTGCTGTACACCAATGTAGGAGGATGGCTTAATATATGGTGCATACGTATTTAAGTAAGGCACCTTGCACTAATCCAGGCAACCCTTACAGTGTTTCTAGTGGTCTTTGATAATCTTGGAAAGCTCTCACCGTGGTAACTGTGGAGATCAGCATTCAGGCTTATATTGAAGGAGTGTTAAGCAGCTAGTTTTATCAGTTTAATCATGTAGTTTAGGGTAAATGAAAAAGAACACAGTGTATATATAAAAATGTCTATTAACAAGCCGCACTAACACATTAGTATATCTCCTACCCGGAGATATTAACACAAATACACAACAATACTTTAATTTCAATAAGGTAAGTAGCACAAAATGCAGTGGTCTGCAACGGGAGACCAAACCATATACTAAGCCACCCTGCTGTACAGACATCTCGATCAACATTGTCAGTCCATTCATAACAGTTTCCCATATACTTCTCCTACACAATGTAGCAGCAATATTTTGCATCATTGATCATACAGTAGAGTATTCTGTTAGCAAACTGTAGTAGCTTGGTTTGGAGGGCTGGGATGTATAATCTCTGGATATTACAGGTTGACCCCACATAGCACCACATGCAGGAGACGTTTGAACTACTTAAAGGAAGGAAATCTAACCCACAACTGTCTCCTGGTTGGATGGAGGACATGAATAAAGACTGGTATGAGAGAAGGATTGAAGATTGGTGGAGAAAGGAAGAACGTTGCACAAAGAAACACAAAATATGCTTTGATTCTAGAAAGGCAGGTGGCTTAACAAATGTAAATGAACTAAATATTGTGGTTTTGAATGTCCCCACTGGATGCAAACAATTCTCCAAGGTTACTAAACTCTTAGCGATTAAAAAAGTGTACAATAACGCTGTTAAGGCTAAAAATGCTTGGGAAAGAGCCTGCATTCTTTTCAGACAAGTGTTTCCTGGAGGGAAGGGAGGAAGCAGAGTAAGATAAAATAGGTTAAGTAAAGATGGGTACATCTGAACAATCTCCCAGGAGTTTGCTATCAAAACGTAAATATCTTAATGTATGTGTATTTTGAATATTATATCTGATAGAGACTACTAGCCGCAGATTCCTTAACGTAGAATTATCCCCAGGCATGAGACTGGACCCGGAAAACTTTATTTTTCCACGGGCGTGACGTCTGCGAGGTCACATAAGCCCCACCCCGGCACGCTGACGTCAGTTTTCTTCTTTTCCGCATGGAACGCGGATCCGGATCGTGTTCTTGGACTATTTTCAGGCCTTCTTTTTACGCTTTGCATTTTCTTGAGAACAGTGTGCGAATGCCTTGGGGCTTCAAGACGTGCTCGTCTTGCGCGCGCCAGATGTCGGCGACGGACCCTCTCCCCATTTGTATGTGGTGTTTGTGGGAGCACCATGACTCCACGGACTGCGAGGCATGTCAGCAGATGAAGCCGAAGTCCCGGCGGAAGCACCGGATGAAACTCCTCTCGGCTCGCATGTCCAGGTCGGCGTCGTTGCCGCGCCCGTCCCCCGCGGAAGGGTTCAAGAACCGCCGCTTCAGTCTCCGACATCGTTCCTCTCCGAGGCCGCAAGGGCGTCGCTCACTGTTGGTAAGTGTCGCAGTTTGTCCCCGAGGCCTGGTCCCCACCCTGTGGGGGACGCAGGTTCTCCGTGGATTGTGCGGCCCCGCGCGTCAACACCCTACCCGCCGTTCCCCGGCGCAGGGGCGACCAGAGCCCAAATGGAGGCCTATGCGGGGGCCTTGCAGGCCTCTTTGGCTCTTCCTCCTCATCTTCCTGGGATGTCTGTGGATCCCTTGCCATGTGCGGGGCCTTCTGTGGCGTCGCCGGCGGCTCTGGCCCCGGCGCCGACTGGTTCGGCTTCAGGTTCTGGGGATGTGGTGTCGTCGGGGTGTGGCCCTACCGGGTTCCCTCCTTCGGACCATGGCGCCTCTGCCTCACCGCAAACCCCTGCGGGGGTCTTTGTGGTGTCGCGGGAGGTTGCCGGGGCTCAGGGCTCGTCCTCGAGTCTCCCTCTGGGCAGGTGGCGACCTTGTCCGAAGCCGAGCTGACGCCGCTCAGGTGCTGGTGGCTACTGGCCCTGGCCCTGGCGCTGCCGCAGGGGCTGGCTAGGGGCCGGGGCGTGTCCCCTGGTCTCTCCCCGCAGGTGGCTGCACGAGTCGTGGCAGAGGTCGTCTCGGCATCCCCTTCAGTGCCGGTCGACGTTGAGTCGATGCCAGTGGCGGACTCCACGGCGCTGTGCCGACGCGGGGTCGTCGATTTGTCTTCGGACACCCCCTCTTCTCCAGAGGTTCGGCAACTCTTTGTTTCTTCTTCTCCGGAGATGGGACGCCGCATCGTGGCCTTTTCCCCGATGTCTTCTGAGGACAGCTCTTCGCCGTCCCCGCGCCCGCAGTCTTCCCCGGAGGCGCCTCAGGTTCCCCACTCATCGGTCATTTTTCCCCCATTCCGGGCTTGGCCTTTCCTGCCTCCGGTTGGGTTGGGGGACGGCCGGCTTAGCTTACAGCCGTCGCACACGGACGAATTGCTCTCCCCACCGCGTTGCCCTACGGAGGCGAGTGCTGCCTTCGCCCGGGCTGTCTCCACGGCTGCGGGGATTTTGCGCATTGGCGACCCGGCTGCACATTTTCCTGCGGATCATTTTCTGGAGATTTTCCATCAGTGCTCTGGTGGACGGGAGCTGATTCTTCCCTTCGAGGCTTCGCTCCATAATTCTCTCTTGTGGGCCTGGGGGCATCCTGCCACGGGGGACCCGGTGCCCCAGCTGCTTCTGCACCGCCACCGTCCTGCTCCGCATGATCCTGTCTGCCTTTCCTTCCATCCTTCTACCAGGGGCCCTCTTTTACAGACTGCCTTTCCCTCCTTGCCATCGGTGTTGTCTCCCCCGTCACCGGAGGGCCGGTGGTTAGATTCCTGGGGGCGCAACAACTTCGCCTCCTCCAGTGCTGCCTTGCTGGCGCTTAACACGCTTTGTGTGTTGGCCAGAGCCACTTCTTGCTTGTGGGATTTGTCGGAGTCCCTTCTGTCTTCCGCTTCTTAAGAGGGTGCCTGCGCTGATCTGCGGCACCATGTGTTGGATGGCCGGGAGCTGGCGATGTTTATTCTTTGCTCCTCTCTGGCCGTTACTGAGGTGCTTGGTCGCACCATGGCTGCTTCAGTGGCCCTTCGTCTGAGGGATAGTGTTTTCCCTGAGAACGTTAGAGAACGGCTGGTTGACCTTTCCTTCGATGGCACTCTTTTGTTCCACGCCCCTGCAGATTCTGCCATTCAGAGGTTCTTTGCGGTGCTTCGTCCTCCTCCTCCTCCCCCTCAGTGACCTGGTTGTCGGTCTGTGTTCTGGGAGGTGTTCTCCCATTGTTTTCTGGGGCCTAGTATCGATTAGCCACGGTTGTGTGTTCTGTGTGGTTGGTGCACCTTCAGGGTGCTTCCGTTGGCCCTTTAAAGCTGTTGGCTGCTGGTCCGGCCCTTTTTTGACTTGTGATTTTGGCTGTTGGTAAGCCTGTGTAGGTCCAGAGATTAGGCCTTCTGTGTCTTCTTTATTGGCTGATTGGCAAGTCGTCTGCGGTTTTCTCTACAGGTCTTTCTGTTTGTCCTCTGCTGCGGAAATGTTTTCCTAAGAGGTGTTCCCATGTTTCTTGGGACGTAACCTACCCTATGTGGGGTACTTGTAGCTATTACATACCTCTTTCATGTGCCAGGGCGGTCTGGTCTCCCTTTTTGGTCTCCTTGGTCTCTGTGGCGTCACTGTATGTCGCAGGTGCGATCTTCTTGCCGATTGGCTTGAAGCAGCTTGTGTTGCGTCCAGGTTCGTCCGTCCGTCCTCCTTGTTCGCTACGTCGCTAGGCCAGTCTGGCCTGCTTTCTCCGGTATTGTGTTGTGGCGGTTCCTCACTTCTGTCCGGTGTTTTGGCTGGTCCTCTGTCTGCTGTTCTGGAGGGACTCGCTTTCCTTGGCTTCTGTGTTCTGGTGGACGGCTTGGTCCGTCCTCTGTCTCTCTCGTGGGTCAGTGTTTGTGTGTGTTTCTGGACCGGCCCCTCCTTTGGGGTGTGCCCTGGCCCTCTGTGGCTTCTGCCTTCGGCTGGCGTCTGGCTTGTCCTGGGTGCGCTGTTTCGTGGTGTTGCCTGCTGCTGGCTGCGCATGCCTGTGCAGGCCTGCTTGTTCTCTTCCACCGTTTTGGCCTTTGGTGTATTCCCTTGTGGCCCTGCCTCTGGTTCCGTTGGGGCTTTGCGCAACTGTACCTTTCTTCTTCTACGTCTGCGCCATTGGCGGTGGAGCCGTTCCTGCCTTGTCCACTGCTTGCGGCTGAGGTGTGTTCAACTCTTTTCTGTCATTGTGTCTGTGTTTCTTACGGTGGGCCCTGCCTCCGGTTCTACCGCTTCTCCCTGGGGTTTGAGGTGGTCCTTGTGTTCCTTGAAGCTTTTAAGGCACTGTCTGCCCCTGCGGGGTGTTGGGCAGTTCTCCCGTGGTTAGGCTGAGGGTATCCTGGCCTTTCCCTTCTTGTACGTGTGACATGTCCCCTGCTGAGGCTCCCTGTCTCTGCTGGTGGGGAGGCTCTCTCGCGGGCCCTCCTCCCTTCTGGGTATGGCTTGGGTATCTATTCTACGTTAAGGAATCTGCGGCTAGTAGTCTCTATCAGATGTACAAGTTACTTACCTTCGGTAACGATGTATCCGGTAGAGACGATTCTAGCCGCAGATTCCTTCACGACCCACTCTTCCTCCCCGTTCTGCGAGGACCCTCTGCTTGGGTTTCTGCAGTCGCCCCCCCCTCTTGGTGGCTGTCTTCTGTGGGTGCCCTCGTCCGGTCAGCCATCCCTCCAGCTAGTTCCTCTCCAGTGTAAGGGCCTACCTTTGCTCTTTTCCCTCTGTTGTTAGAGTTTCTGATTCCCTTGCGGTCTTCTTCGTTGGGAAATCTTTTGCCTGTCCTTTGGCCTCCTACTCCTTTCATGGGTTATGGCCATCCTTAGCGGTGTAGTCTGGGAATGGATGGGTGTTGCTCCTCTGTTCCGGGCTTGTGGCCCTTCACTCTGTGGTTGCAGACCCTCTCTCTTCTTTCACGGCGCTTTCCCCTGCTTGTGCCTCCAGGATGGCTCTCGTCTGGGCTTGCACGGTGGTTCCACAGAGTGGTGCTTTGCGCTTTTCTTGCTGTGGCTTCGCTGCTCTGGCCTTATGGTGAGTTAGTGCCGACTCGTGCTCTCGCCTCAGATTGCACGGTTGTTCCTCAGAGTGGTGCTCTGCTCTTTTCCTGCTCTGGCTTGCTGCTGTAGTCTTCTGGTGCCTTGGTGCCAACTGGTGCTGTTCCTCACGTTTTGTTTCTCTCTACTTTGTTTTTCTAGTTTTTTCGCACACTATTCCCATGCTCTCCTCAGTTTTGTTGTGATGGCTCTGCGTTGTGGCGTGGAAAATTCTCTGAAGCAAACTGACGTCAGCGCGCCGGGGCTTAGTCGCGTGGTGCCGCCCCCAGGTGCGCAGAGATGCTGGTTAAGAAAGTTTTCCGGTTCCAGTCTAGCGCCTGGGGATAATTCTACGCTAAGGAATCTGCGGCTAGAATAGTCTATACCAGATACATCGGTACCGAAAGTAAGTAACTTGTACATTTAACTGTATTCATCTAAAGGGGATTTATCTTTCCTCCCCTTTTTCGGTCTCGCCTGGCGATAGCAGCACATGCGGTACTCTCGCCATGCGAGGGCCTTTTGTAATCGATTCAGCCTAAGCTGAATATGCACGCGTACGGATGGAGACAGATGTGTACGCGCACGCCGATGTTTTCAGGCCGATGCCATTTTGTTTAAATTATAAGTACTAATGCTTTTTAGTCCCGCCCCCTTCCCGTTGTCCATGTTCCCGTTGCCTGCAGTCATTTTGTTAAAAACTAATGCTTGTTTAAAGTGTTCTGTGGCGGTACCCCCCAGGACACACCGCAAGATGCTGCGCGCCTCCCTCTACCTCCGGTAATGGGTGAGTGACGGGCGAGTGCGCGGGCAGTGGGGGCTGAGGTGCGCTCCCAGTCCCTGTGAAGTTAGTGCTGACCGACAGCCGCCTGCTGCCTTGTTTTACTTTGATAGAATGTCATAGATTGTGTTCTTGTGCCTGTTCAGTACAAATGAAGTAAGTTTATAATTATAGCCCAGAGTTGGCCACGAGCACCATGAATCATTGTTGGTCCTTGTGATCTTCCTGTTAGTCTCGCCCTTCTTAGTATGTGCGCATGCGCTGTATGTTGTTTGTTGGATTTATAACTGCTCCCGTCTCTGAATAAACATATGTGTGCCAAGAAATCGTGCTCAAGAAAGTTGGCGCGAAGAAGTGCAGCCGCTAGCAACAGCATAAATAAACGCTGAGTGAATGCGGTGAGACGCACCTGTGATGTAGCAAATCTTAGTGAGAGGTTAGGCTTGTAGAGACTAATTGCATACCTGTGTCAAGTCACGTGGAAACAACTTTTTTTTTTCAAATCATATATTTGTCTACTCTGAGAGGAGAGGGTTTGTGAAAATTGCATCCAAGGTGTTCTGATCAGCAGGATTTGCCACATCCAGACTCCTCGTTTTGATTAACATTCTATAGTGCTATATTATAGTTAGTTTTTTTGTTCAAGGAATGTTTCACTAGTCAGGAATGTAGATGAGCCGTCCCGTCATGTATTTTAAATTATTATTTAAGTACATACGATGACTCATCATCTACGCAATGCCAAATGCTCCATAGAAGGTGGTCTTCCTTAACACACTAGGAGCTGTGACCGTGTTCTAAAGTCTATATATAAAATTTATGCTTTCTGTAAATCTACTTGTTGCTCTTCTTTCAGTGTGAAATGTATCTTTTTTGTAAGAAAAGTGTATATTCATTGTGGCGCATTTTTGGGCGACATATTTCATATCTGTAGAAACATGTCACGTCCTGGGAGGTGGTTGTGATGCTCGTATTTCAGATATGTATGTGCCACCCAAAGCAAAAGAAACATGTTTTAGGGGAAATCATTGATTACTTGAAATAGAGTGAAGATACTAAAACTGTAATAATAATTTTTTTTTTTTTATTTCGCAAAGGACATAGTAAGTGGTGTGGCCTAATGGCTAGGGCGGTCGACCTCGGAGCTGGGGAACTGGGTTTGAGTCTCGGCATGGATGCTCAACATTCTGTGATTCTGGGCAAATCTCTTAATCTCCCCGTGCCTAACCAAAAAAAGCATTGAAAATGCAATAGTTCTTGCCTTTTATTAAGTTAAAGCCATTTGCTTTGCTATACAATACAATTAGCAAAGCAAATGGCTTTAACTTCATCAAAGGCGAGACCTATTGTATTTTCAATTCTTGTTTTAGGTACGATTATGGTTGCTGCGAGACATAGTGTAAGAGAGGAGATTTCAGAAGGGGGCTTGAAGCCCGCCCCTCATTTTCAATGGATGGCGTCATCGTTTAGGGTAAACGGTGGCCTCCGATTGAAAATGAGGCTTCTTTGTTACCGCCCTTTCTCCTTTTGGGACGGCCCATCCGGACTGGATCGTTTGCTTCACGGCTGTCGTGAAGCAATTTCTTATATAAAGGTGACTTGTTATATAAACAAGCTGTGAAGCAAAGGATCCAGTCCGGATGGGCCGTCCCAAAAGGAGACTCGTGGTGTGAGGTATGTAGCAACCGACTGTCAGGTATTTATTGGAAATATCTTTGATTGCCAGAACACGCACATTGCACTTCGAGGCGCTCTTTAGCACTGAGCTGGACTCGAGGCGCCGTGCTCCTGAGGGGGGGGGCCACAGAGGGTGACTCGTACTGGCCAGGTGGCTATGGGCGGCAGACAGTACCACAGGAGCTCCTCCGTGGAGGAGTCAACTCATACTAACGTCGCCACTCCACAGCGTCTACTCACCAGCACTGGCCCGGCGTGTCCCTGGGTGTCCCCGTTGCATCAGACCTAGATGTCCTCTGGCAGAGACGGGCAGGCACAATCACCCAATCCAAAGCCGCCCACTGACGGAAGTGGAAGCGCTGTAGGTAATTTCTGCTCAGGGGCACATGCTGCTAAACACATCCAATGAAAGTTCACCTAGCCAGCAGATCACAAGCCGCGTTACGGCTTCGTGGGACCCCGATAGCCAACTGCTGACAGGGACTCTTCTAGCCAATGACAGTGTACAGGCCCGTAATTTGACCACAATTTGCCATGTGTAGAGTATGTCTCTTTGTCTGATTGGTTACCAATATTTTGACATTCCGTAAACTCTGGCTCGCTCAACATGCTATTCACAGAACTGAACCTGTGTTTAGAGAGAATACATGATATCTGATAGAGACTACTAGCCGCAGATTCCTTCACGTAGAATTATCCCCAGGCGTGAGACTGGATCCGGAAACTTTTTTGCCACAGCATCCCTGCCCGCCAGGGGCGGGGGGACATCCCGTGACTCCACCCATGCGTCATCCGCGTACGTGACGTCAGCGAGGTCACATAAGACCCGCCCCGGCGCACCTACGTCAGTTTTTTCCTTTTCCGCGTGCAACACGGATCCGGTCCTTGCTCCGGCCTGTTTAGGGCCCCTTTTTTCTCCATTTCTTTTTGGTGGAACCGTGTGCGAATGCCTTCGGGCTTCAAAACTTGCACGTTTTGTGGGCGTCTTATGTCGGCGACAGACCCTCACCTCATTTGTATGTGGTGTTTGGGGGAGGATCACGGCACCACAGATTGTGTGGCGTGCCAACAGTTGAAGCCGAAGTCGCGGTGGGAGCGCCGGATGAAACTTCTCTCAGCGCGTCTCTCCAGGTCGACGTCCTCCCCTCGGTCTGCTTCGGCGGACGGCTTCAGGTACGGCCGTGGTCGGTGTCCTTGCCCTTCTCCGATGTCATGTGAGCGTCGCTCCCCGTGGGTAAGTGTCGCAGTTTGTCCCCGGGGGCTGGTTTCTGGCCTACCGGGGGCGTGGACTCTCCGCAGGTAATGCGGCCCGAGTGTCGTCCTATCCACCATTTCCTGGTGTTGGGGCGTCGAGAGTCCAAATGGAGACATACGCGGCGGCTTTGCAGGCCTCGCTGGTGTCTCCTCCTCCTTCCCCTCCTGGGGCGTTGGCGGATCCTTCGCCCTGCGCAGGGCCCTCCGCGGCGCCGTCAGTGGCTCCGGCGCCGACTGGTTCGGATCCAGGCTTGGAGGATGTGGTGCTGTTGGAGTGCGGATCCTCTGGGGCACCTCCTGCAGGCCACGGCATCTCTGCCTCACCGCAAACTCCAGCGGGGGTCCCTGTGGTGACGCGGGAGGTCGCCAGGGCTCGGGTCGCATCACCGAGCCCCTCTCGGTCCTTTGACGAGGTGGTCCTGTCTAGGTGACACCGCTACGGCGCCGGCAGCAGCTGGATCGTGCGGAGCCACAGGGGTCGGTGAACCCTCCTCGCCCCACTCTGGGTCGAGGCCGAGGGAGGACCCCTCGTTCCTCTCTGGGCCCCTCTCGTCCCTCCCCACAGGCGGCTGCCTTGTCGGAGGGCGAGTCGGAGGTTGAATTGTCCCTGGTGCGCCACATGGTTTGCCGAGCGATCTTCGTCTCATTATGGGCCGCGGCTGGCGGAGGGCTTCATGCCACTCCCCAGGCCCGTCTCGTTCCCCCACGCAGGTGACTGCCTCGACGGGGGTCGGGTCGGCGTCAGTCCGGCGACGTCCCGGGGGCGGTGCAGCTCCACCTCTACACCGGTCTCCACTCCGGTCTCCGGTGCAGGGTGACTTGGAGGTACCTTGTCCGGTGACACCGGCTGGTGCCGATGTCCTGCCTCAAGCAGCGGACTCTACGGCTCCGCACAAGGGTCGTACCGCGGATTCGTCTTCGGACGTTCCTTCTTCCCTGGAGGCAGGCTGTATATTGCTGTCATCCACCCCGGAGACTGGTCGCTGTGTGGTGTCTTTTTCACCGGCATCGAAGGGCTGCTCCCCGCCCTTCCTGAGGCAGAGGTGTTCGTCGGAAGAGCGGCAGGTCCCTCATTCTTCAGCTCCTTCTGACTTCCAGGTCTGGCCCTTGCCCATCCCACTTGGCCTCGTGGACGGCCGCCTTAGTTTGCAGCCGTCGCCCACGGAGGAGCTGCTTTCTCCACCGCGGAGGCCTACAGAGGCGGGTGCGGCCTTCGCTCACGCGGTGTCCATGGCTGTGGGCATCCTGTGCATGGGTGACCCGGTGGCTCACTTTCCGGCGGGCCATCTATTGGAGGTCCTCCACCAGGGCTTTGGTGGGAGGGAAATCTTACTTCCCTTTGAAGGTTCTCTCCTTTCTTCGTTGATGGGGGCTTGGAGGCGTCCTGCCTCAGGGGACCCGGTGCCTCCGCATCTTCTACACTGGCACCTCCCGGCGCCGCGTGACCCGGCGTGTCTTTCCCTTCACCCCTTAGCCGCCAGCCCCCTTTTGCGGACTGCTTTTCCCTCCCTGCCGCCACTGTTGACTCCGCCGCGCCGAGGGGCCCGCTGGCTGGACTCTTGGGGGGCAACATGTTTGCCTGTGTGTGCTGGCTAGGGCCTCCTCCTGTTTGTGGGACTCGGCTGAGTCTCTGGGATCTGCAGCGTCCCAGGAGTCTGGTCAGGTGGACTTAGGGCATCATGTATTGGATGGCCGGGAGCTTGCAGTGTTTATTCTCCGTTCCGCTCTGGATGTCTCAGAGGTGCTGCGCCGGGCCATGGCTTCCTCAGTCGCTCTCCGTCGCCATGCTTTGCTTCGGAACGGGGTAGTCCCTGAGAATATTCGGGAGTGACTCATCGACATTCCGCTTGATGGCAGCCTGTTTTTCCATGCCCCGGCCGACTTCGCCATCCAAAGGCTCTTGGCAGGGTTCCGTCCTCCTCCTCCACCTTATCCTCCTCCGTCCCCTCCTCAGTGACTTCTGAGTTGGGTTGATTCAGGGCTTTCTTAGGCCGGTTGTTGTGGAGTGTGTTTTCTGGCAGTTTACGTCCTTCCTTAGGACTTTAGCATTGTTGGCTGCTGGTCGGCCCTTGTGTTGATTGTGTGTGGGTTCTGTGGAGTTGTTGCGCAGACTTGGCCCTGAGATTTGGCCTTCTGCTTTGCTTGGGCTACTTGTCAAGCCTTCAGCGGGGGTGTTTTTTCCCCCTGGCTCTTTTGTTTTTTTCCTCTGCTGTGTGAGTTCTTCCAAAGATGGTTCCCATAGCTTGGGTCTTGACGTACGCTATGTGGAGTAGTGGTAGCGGTCATATAGCTTGCGCTCTGCTAGAGGGTTCTGGTCACCTTCGGGTACCTGTTATCCATAGCGTTTTAGGTAGGTTGCTTTGCTCCCTGAGGTCGTGTGCGCGGCCACTCGTAATGGTGTGCTCTGACATCTCCTCCCCTCCATGCTCCTGTCCTGAGGTCTGGGATGATCTTGTGTCCTCCCTTGCCTGGCGTCGCCTACTCGGCCTTCATGGGGCCTTGGCTGTTCTTCTTGCTTCTGGCAGCTTTGACTGCCGACGCTGTTCTGGCTGGCAGGATGCTCTCCGTCTGGAGTGAGTTCGCCTTCTGTTCCCTTGGGCCCTCTAGGCTTCTTCTTCTGCTTTTCCTGTCTTGGCATTGGGCTGAAGCTATGTTTCCTTGTGGGGAAGTGGGGTGCTTCGGCCTCTCCGTCCTTGCCCTTGGTTCCGCTGCTGGGAGTGTACGAGCCTCTTCAGCCTTCTTTCCCTCCTACATCCCGTTGGGGTTGGTGGGGTTCTGCTTGTGGGGGTTCCCTTGGCCAGGCAGGGGCGAGGTTCTACGTGGTCCACAGATCTGGTCCCATGTGGGGCCCTCTGTTCTGCATCGGCTGGTGGGGTCCTTTCGCAGAGCCTCCTTCCCAGGGGTATTGCTAGGGTATCTATTCTACGTGAAGGAATTTGCAGCTAGTAGTCTCTATCAGATGTACGAGTTACTTACGTTCGGTAACGATGTATCTGGTAGAGATGATTCTAGCCGCAGATTCCATCACGGCCCGCCCTTCCTCCCCTATTCTGCGAGGACTCTTGAGTTTGTCTTCGGTACTCGCCTCCCGGTGGGAGCTGTGTCTCCTGTGAGTGCCTTCCTTGTTCTTGACGCGTGGTTCCGTCTGGGGGCGGTTCATTCCTCCTTGGTTCTTTGGAGGATGGGGTTCTGGTGCTCCAGTGCCCTGCTGCTCTGGCTACACCAGGTTGAGGGGGATTGCTTTCTATCCCTGTCCGCCCTCCCCTTCCTTTCTTCCATTGCTTTCCTCTGATTAAGGGTCATATGGCCATGTCTTGCCCTTGTCCCTTGTGGGTGGTTGCCCTCTAGGTTGGGGTGGCTTGGAAGTTTGTTGTCCCGGTCTGTCTTGGGACTGGTCCCATTCCTTGCTCAGGATGGGGGGGGGGGGGGAGCTTTACCACGTGTGCCATGACTTTAACACATGTTCTTTGCCTCTGGGGCACAGGGATGGGGGGCTGTCTATGTGCTGGCAGGGTGACTGCGCAGGTTTCTGCTTGTTCTTCTTCTTCTTTCTCTGCCCTTGGGTTCTGCGGTGTTGGCAGTACTCTGGTGGTGTTGTTAGTCACCATTTCTTTCCAATTTTTCTGCTCTTCGCACACTGTTTCCATGCTTCCACAGTTTTTTAACTGGTGGTTCCGCGTTGTAGTGCGGATAAGTTCTCAGAAGAAAACTGACGTAGACACGACGGAGCGGATCTTATGTGACCTCGCAGATGTCATGTACACGGACGGCGTCTGGGCAGAGTCGCGTGATGTCCCCCCGCCCCCGGCACGCAGGGATACTGTGGCAAAAAAGTTTCCGGATCCAGTCTCACGCCTGGGGATAATTCTATGTGAAGGAATCTGCGGCTAGAATCGTCTCTACCAGATACATCGTTACCGAAGGTAAGTAACTCGTACAACAGGCTTCAAGCTCAAAGAACAAACTGTCCACATGTGGTCATCCTAATTTGAGCGCAGCGGTTTAGAACAGAGGTACAGCGGGGTATGGTCGAGTACATCTGTGTCTAGTAGAGTAATAAAGAGACATGCATGTTGTGAGAGGGGGTTTAGCAATGTATGCATTTTTGCAGTTTTAGCCCTTGCTCACTTCAGTTTCTGTAATTGAACGACCTCTTCTGGTACAATTATGGTTTGTAAAGGAAATGGCCACGAACAAAGAATTGTTTTGTTTTAGCAATTGATGACGGTGTCATCGAGTAATTTTCCGATTAGGGCTTCATTGTAGTCGAGGTATATTCAGCTAGAATTTGTGCTATTACAATTTGTATAGCGCATAGGCTGCCATGAGTATGATGCTGCACTTTAGGTAAGCATGGCGTAGAGTGAGATCCAAGATAATTCAGTCTTGCGAGGGGTACCACGAGGCACATTTTCATACAGTCGATGCGGTGACATGTGAGCGAGAGGGTATATGGATACATGGGTACTTGGCTATTTGGGCTGTAGTTTTACGCCATCAAGTTGCATCAGGACATGGATGGTGTTATTTAGCGTTTTTATACTGTGAGAAAGTGCGCTCTTTCTTGCATGGTATCCCCCCACTTTTTGCTGAATTGCTGATGTACTTTGACTGAGTGTGCCCTGGGCTCCTACCAATCGGGTGCCCAGGGCCTGTGTTCCTTCCCTAAAACTGCATTGAAGCCTTAACCCAATTGGCATCTCTGGCCACAGCCCCTGGTAAATGGTACCACAGGTACCCAGGGCACTGTGACCAGAGAAGGCCCCTAAAGGCTGCAGCACTTATTGTGCCACCCTTAGAGGCCCTGTCCCCTTACACTCACACACTGCCTTTGCAGACTGAGTGCCTTGGTGCAGAACAAAGTGAAGAGTCGACATGGCACACATCCCTGTGTGCCATGCCCACAAACCACTGCCCTGGCATACATCAGTCACCCCTCTAGCTGGGTGCCCTATGCCAGTGGTGAGGGTACAGGAGCATGAGCCCTGTACCTCTACAGTGCCCAAGTCCATTCCTGGGCACTGTAAGTGCAGTGCTGCCATTAAGAGTATATGGTGCTGGAAGTTTGTCATTACGAACTCCACAGCACCATAATGGCTACACTGAAGACTGGGAAGTTTGGTATCATACTTCTCAGTACATTAAACCCACACTGGTGCCAGTGTGGGATTTAATGTAAAATGCACGACAGAGGGCATCTTAGAGATGCCCCCTGAAACTCGACCAACTTCCAGTGACCTGACTGAGACTCTGCGCAGGCTGCCACCACCAGACATGTTTCTGGACCCCTGGGTCGAGAGCTTGCTGCTCTCGGGTGCCTGAAAGAATGCACATCCTGGGAAGAGGTGCCAAGCCTCCTCCCCCAGGATGGGCAGGGTTCACAAAGGAGAAGCTTCAAAGGCATATGCCGCCTTTGTGAGCCTCTCCAGACCATTTGGTGCTATCAGCAACTGGTCCCCACTGCTTCTACCCCCCACTTAGGGCGGGAGAACCAGCTGGAAAAACAAGTGAGGAAGAGAGGTGTGCCCACCTCTGCCAATTCCACCCCTAAAGTGGGGGAGGCGAGGTGAAGCACAACCTCGAGTCCCTGCTATCTTGAGGATGGGGGGAGCCAGCCAACCAGGGACATTCTCGTGCCCCCATCCCACTGGAGAGTGGCAGAATAGGGGGTGTACCCACCCCTGGGAAGGGACCCATTGGTCCCTGCCCTTTACCTACCTGTAACGCCCCTAAATTTAGTATTTAGGGGCACCCTGAACCTTCTTTCCTCAGATCCAGCAACCACAAGAAAAAGAAGAGAAGAAGAAGGACGAGAAGCCGTGCAGAGCTAACAAGAGGCCCCAGCCCTACAGGCCTGTCTCCCCTTGAACCTGCTCCTGCAAAACCCCGGCGTATCCAGCGGACAACAACCTCGAAAACCCCGGAAGACCTGCCTGCCTTCACTTTCCAAGCTGTTTCTCCCGTGAACACCGGACGTGTTTGAACTGGAGCTTCTGGTGCCAGCCAGGAACTGCGAATACCGCACACTCTGCACCCACCGAATCCGGCCTGAGCTTGAGTGGACAAATACCACGAGGAGGTCCCCTCGGTGATCCTGACCCAAGATCCGGCGATCCCTGACCTGCCTCAAGCCTCCAGACGACGCCTGCAGCCTCAATCCAGAGTACCCCCCAACCGCGACCAGAGCGGGTAAGAAAATCCGACGTCCCAAGGCACCCCTGCACCCGACACCCCACGGCCTTGTGTGCCCAACCCAGCGGTGCCTAACTAACCCTCAACATCCTAACTTACCCCTCGAAGTGGTGGTCACTCCTGGAAGATCCTCGTCCCCGAGCCTGCAGAATCTCTCGCCATTGAAATCAACAGTACACCCAACCCCAAAACAGCACCCTGCACCCGGCCGCCCTAGTGCCGCTTTGGTGCTAACTTGGTCCCCAACTTGCCCTGAGCTTAACCCTAGGAGCTTTGCTCCCACAACCCCGTGGCCTGCTTGCCATCAGCCACTAACCGGAGCACCCCTATACTCCATAGAATAACATTGGGCCTCAACACTCTGCACCCGGTCGCCCGTGTGCCACTGGGGGTGAAACAACAGTGCATCACTGACCCTGGGAGACTCCTGAGTCTAACCCCCGGACCCTAACTCCAAAGACCTATTACCTTCCTAGAAACCGATAACCTCTTTTTTCTCAAAGAATAACATTGACACTTTTTCTCACAAAAAGGTTTTAAGTGTCGACTTTTGAAAACTGAGAATATTCCTTAAAAATCACCCGATTAACCAAAACGCATTTTTTCGACTGTTTTCAGGAGATGTCCCAGTGCTGAATCTAGGTATCCAGCACTGAGTAAGAAAAGTATTGTTAAAGTAACTTACCTGCTAAGTGAATTTCCTCCCTTAGGATAACATTGGTGATTCTATGTGAAAGAGTTTTGAAGTGTCAACTTTTGAAATACAATAATATTCTTTAAAAATCGTACCTCTAACTAAAACTTATTTACTAAACTGTTTTCAGGAAATGTCCCAGTGCTGAATCTAGGATCCAGCCCTGTGGTTAGAAAAGTAATCTGAAAAGTAATTAATTGCATTTTGTCTTACAAAGCCCATTCAATCGAATGTACTATACCTGTATTGCAAACTGCTTACTTAAACTGTAACCAAAATTAGTACAAGTTATACTGCAATCTTGAACTGTGTTCATACAAGTAATTTACTACTGCAAAGAATTTATATGCTTACCTGTACCAGGCTTGCTTGGTTCTAGAAATAAACAACAGTATATATTTTTATACAAAAACAATTGGCCTAGAGTTCAGTTCTTGAGTGTGTGAATGCATTTGCTGACTGAGTGTGTACATCAAATGTTTAACACTGTCCTCTGATACTGCCTTACTGCTCGACCAATCTACCACTTTAGAGAGTAAGGTTCTATCTAACTTTAACCTCTGCCAAACCTCTGGAGATCCTTGGGCTCTATACACACTGTACCTCACTTTGGTGCAGTATATATAGAGCCAGTTTCTTACATATAGCACACATGTTTCACAAGTATAGATGTGTACCAGTGTGAGCTTGGTACCAGTTATGATGGAATATGCTGAAAGGTCCAGTGCAGCTGTCAAACTGCATTAACATCGAGCCAAAAGGCACCATAGATGGTCCGTGCTCTCCAGGCGTACCATAATGATCCGGAGTTAGACGGGTCCCTCTGTCCTGAGCATGCCTGTCGGTAGCAGTTTTCACGCCCGATTATGCTTGTAAAGTAAACTTTGACCGTAATACCTTAACTTGTTTTTATTATGTATTACTTCATACCACAGTCCTGTAATTTCTAAGCACCGTAAATAGGCGTTTCTTTGATTTAATTAACAGACATCTGATAATGCAGATGTAAGAATTACCCACAGTAGTCTTTTATAGAGTTCAATTTAAACGACACACGTTGGTTTTATTTGTTTGCCACTGTTTCGAAGCTCTCCCTATGTGCTGTACTAGGAGCAAATAGATCTCCAATTATGTCATGTGTCACCTCACACCTTTGCAAGCTTAATGCCTTTGCCCCCTTATGACGTCTACTGCCACCCTTGTAATGCCATTTTACTGTCATCTGGAATGTGTCTGTCCATCCCTATCCTTTCTGGAGTTGTATCTTCTCGAACTGGAATAATTACTGTAGGTAGACACATTCTTCAAGTTCTTTACAGTGTTCTGTGAAGTTAAGAAATATTATGTTTTTCTGTGATGTTTTTCTGTTGGAGGTTGCAGAAAGAGCTCACCATGCTGTAGTGGGAGTTGTGGTGGGACCCAGTACATGTAAGCTAAGATTCAAGCCCCTTCCCTTTCTACGAGTAGTAGTGATTGCACCGTCAAGGCGGTGTCACTGCTCTATAGGTTCACTCATTAACCGGAAGTACAATACAACCTGTCCCACCCAGTCTGGCCATGGGTAGATGTAATATCCTCTCAGAGTTCTTATTCGAAAATGAGTGGGTATTAAAATTTTGAATGCATTAGATCTGATAGAACCATCTAGCCACAGATTCCTTAACTTAGAATATCCCCAGGCGCAAGACTGGATCCGGAAAATTCTTTGCAGCAGCACCTCTGCACGCCGGGGGACGGCGTCATATGACCCTGGCCAGATGTCGTCCACATACGTGACGTCAGCGAGGTCATACAAGTCCCTCCCGACGCGCTGACGTCCGTTTTCTTCTTTTCCGCGTGCAACGCGGATCCGGAGTAAGCGGTTCCTCTGGCCTGTTTCAGGCCCCTTTTGACGCTTCGCGTCTGGAACAGTGTGCGATGCCTTCGGGTTTTAAAACGTGTACCTCCTGTTTGCAGCAAATGTCTGAAACGGACCCACATCTTATCTGTATGTGGTGTTTGGGCGAACACCATGACTCAACGGATTGCTCTGGGGCCCGGAGACGTTTGCCCCTTATTGGTAAGTCGCAATGCATGTCGGCGAAGGCTTCGACCTCACTTCCGTCTGTTGTCAGGGGCACTACTTTCCGGAACTCTGCGGACGTGCGCCCCCGGGAGTCGCCCCTCCCCTGCCCGCCCTATCTGGGTGCGGGGGCGACTCGGACCCAAATGGAGGCCTATGCCGAGGCTCTGTAGGACTCCCTTGGGTCCTCTCCTGTCTGTGGGGCGTCCTCGGGCCTCTGCTACTTAAGGGCTCGCCAGTGGGTTCCCCCCTTTCGCAAAATAGGCTCTTGCCCTCCAGGGACGAAGGAGATATGGTGTCGTCAGGGTGGGGCCTGGCTGGGTCCCCCTCTACGACCCATAGCACCCCAGCCGCGCCGCATAGTCCCGTGGGGCTCCCTGTGGCATCGCAGGTGGTTGCTGGTGCTCAAAGCCTTGCTTCGAGCACACCTTGGCCTTCCGGGCTGGCTGTCGTAAACCCACCTCCCCGGCTCCGACTCCGCTTCTTACTTCGGAGTCGGAGCCTGTTGTGGTTGAGGCTGAGTCGGCGCCGGTGTGGTGCCAGAGGCTTGCCTCCCCGGCTCCGGCGGTTGGGGCTGAGTCGGCGCCGGTGCGGCACCGGAGGCTTGTCTCTGTCCCCCCCTCGAGGGCTACCGAGGCTGGTTCAGAGTTTCTTAGAGTAGTCTCATTGGCCACTTGTATTCTAAACATGCAGCCCCCTTCGGTCCCCTTGCCTGTGGACCCTCTGCTTGATGTCCTTCACCATGGGTCGGGGAATGTGGAGCCGCTTCTGCCCTTTGAAGCTTCTCTTTATGACGCCCTTATGGGCATCTGGGCACGGCCAGCTTCTTGTGATCCGATGGCTCGTTCTGTCTTGCACCGCCACCGTCCTGCTCCACATGATCCAGTTTGCTTATTTGTTCACCCAGATGTGCAGGGGTTTGTTTTGCAAACTGCCTTCCCTGCCTCAGTTAATGCTTGAGTCGTGGGTCGTGACCTCTTTGCCTCCACTAGTGCTGCCCTTCGTTGACTGAATACAGTGTGTGTCTTGGCTCAGGCTACCTCTGCCCTGTGGGACTCTACAGAGTCTCTTCTTTCGGCCACTTCTGAAGGCGCTCGTGTTGACCTCCTTCATTTTCTCCGGGATGGCCGTGACCTTGCTGAATTCACGATCCGCTCAGCCCTGGATACTGCCGATTCCTTAGGCCAAGCAATGGCTGGTTCCGTTGCCTTGCGGCGCTAAGCTTGGTTGGGGGATAGCGTCTTCCCGGAGAATATCCGGGAGCGACTTGTTGATCTACCCTTTGACAGGGTTCTATTGTTTGATTCCCACGCCGAATCGACTGTTCAGCGCCTCCTTGCTGGCTTTCAACATCAAAAAAGGACTGACAGACACAGAGAAAACAAGGAGGTTTAGTTTAGAAGGGATATGTGTTTTTCTTTGGGATTAACTGTCCTGAAGATACTCTTGGTCAATACATTAGGTTGTTATGAAGACCAGTTGGGTGTCTGCATGCACGAAATGAGTATTGTACGAATGAATGGTGATTGAGTGGCACTAGTGTCAGGATTGAAGCAGATTGCATTGTTTTTTTCTTTACGCCTGTTGCGATTGTGGAAGGCGGCGATCTTCTGTAATGTCTGATAGTCATGACTCTGTGACATTGCATTACTTGGGCAGTAATTAGGACATTAAAGAGGAGTCCTCTTGCAGGTTCATCTTGTGATATGAGATTGAATACATTAGGAAGTCTGCTAGATACAGGGTAGGCTGGTGACTATGTTTTATGATCTTTCCACAGACGCAAGCATTAGCAACGAATGTGCTTCTGTAAGTGACGAAAATTGTACATGATACATGTCCTTCTGACTTGGTGGGAGCTGGAATGTGGGCCCATAGCTCCCATCGGTAAATATTGAATGATGAGAGTATAGGACTAACTATGAGTACTTGTCACATACATCGTAGTAATTGAATTTTAAGTATACCGAAGAGAGCCTGTGTTCTTGACATATCCCTTCTAAACTAAACCTCCTTGTTTTCTCTGTGTCTGTCAGTCCTTTTTTGATGTTGTTTGTCCAGGGAGGTGATTGTTGACCTTGTTAGCCCTGACGAATTTGCCACAAATAATTTGGCAATGAAACATGTTGGCCGTCATTAAAATGGTATACAACATGCTGTATTTTTAAACGTGGGATAGACTCCCAACCTGGAATAAAGGAGGATAGTACCTGTGAGTCTATTCCTTTTTAATTTGAGACCTCCTTGGTCTTTGTTTTTGCACGGGGGACCCAAGTTTTCTTTGATCTTTACTTTCTTCTTCACTGGACACATCTCTCTGTTGTGAGAAAGTTATCAATGATGAAACAAACGTGGGCAAGCTGGTGAGAACCTGCCAGTTGCTCATCTGGTGGTGTGCACGTGAGATACTTTCTCTTTTTCTTACACATTTTTTACACATATACATTGAAGGTTGGTGGTATGCGTAAAGTAAATTTAAGTTAAAAAAAATTCATTAAAGTACTGACTGTTCACTCTTTGGCTCTATCTGTTCCCTTTAATATTTAGAGTATGAGGCACGCTGGATTGGGTTACACCAAGATATTAACTAGGTGATTGAGGTTTTTTGATAAAATGATCTTTCCTTTTCCCCATCCTGACTACAGTGAAGAGTGCCTATTTGTGCCAGTTCTTTGGTGCTCCTATAACACCCATGTTGCATGGACGTAGCTCGTTCACCATTCTTTGATATATATATATATATATATATATATATATATATATGTGTGTGTGTATACATATATTTATATGTGTATAATCAGGTTGCCATGGGTACTCTTCTTCCTATATCTGCTGCGAAGTCTGGTCCTATGTCTCCATGGGTCAGGGAGCTTTTCAGTGTTGCACTCGGGATTGCCCTCGGTCTACGCGGCAGGGTGTCGTTCAGTACACTTAGGTGCACTTCGTTGCTTTTCCTGCATCTTCAGCAATAGGGTCACTTTTGCGTCCCACTACCTAGGGTGGTTCCCCGGCTTTACACTGCTCCCTTTTTGGTGTTCAGATACTGAACGATATCTCTCTTTCTGGGCGAGGGTTAATTTTTACTCCCAGTCGGAGCATGTGGTCTAGAATTCTGAGATTCTTTCCGACATTTATACGCCTATTGGTACTCTGGTGCCTCAGCTGCCACTTCCTTCAGAGGTGCCCCTTTCATTGGGTATCACCCTATACTATGTCAGCTGTGCCTGCGGGACAGCCCTTCTGATGTCAGTCGTCCTAGGGTCTGCATCCTGCAAATCTGTATTTCGTGAGTTAGTTCTCACCTTAGTCTTCAAGCTGCCTGGTTGGGCACTCCTATGCTTTTTTTTTTTAAAGCTACGCCACCTTGTTGTCTCTGTGGCTGTCGGCTCTGTCCATGTTTCAGAGGTAGCACGCATCAGCGTGCTTCAGATTGTTACTGCTCGCCCCTGTCCCCCCTTTGGTGCCTGGGGGTGCACTTGGCGTGTTTCTTGTTCCCGACTGTCCTTCTAGGACATTGCTCAGTTTCTACCTCTTGCCCTTTGGTTCCTGACTGTAGCTTCACCGGCCTTCCTTCAGTGGGCTACCCTGGTTGGCTCTGGTTGCATCTCTTCGTTTTTTCCACAACCTTTGGTTGGTGTCCACATCGTACGATTAAGCTGAGAGTGGTCCTTCTTCCTCCTTCGTTTGGGACTCTCTCTCTCTCTCTCTCTTTGTCTGGTATACAGCTGGTGCCGTTTCTACATCTCATACTTATACGGGTATGATGTAGCACCATTCTGGCATTTTTTGGGACGCCTTGCCTCCCGTTATCTTTTGCTCTTCCAAGCTAATTGGGTTGCTGTCTGGCTGTCCCGCCACAGCCTTCCCCATTGTCCGTCACTCTGTTGCCGGCTCAGTGCTTGGGCACTCTCTGTTGTTCTGTCGCAGACCCACCTCCCCCTGGGGGTATGGCTGTGGTATCTATTCTAAGTTAAGTAATCTGCGGCTAGATGTCTCTATCAGATGTTCGAGTTACTTACCTTTGGTAACGATGTATCTGGTAGAGATGTTGTCTAGCCGCAGATTCCTTAATGCCCACCCATCCTCCCCGTTCTGCAAGGACCTTGCCAGTTGGGTTTCTCCACTTTGTCTCCTTTAAGTTGCCATTCGTTTTCTTTCAGGGTGCTCACATTGTTGTGCCCTATTTAAGAATTGCTATATGCGGCTGACTCCCTCCAGGTGGCTTCTGTCCTGTAAAACGGTGCCTTTTCATTCACCATCGTCAGGAGATTCTTCTTCTTCTTCTCCTGTTGCTTCCCTCCTTCCCCATTGAGTCAGGACTCTTGTCTCCTCTATAGTAGCCTTCTTTGGGGACCTGCTGGGCTATGTTTCGGTCTTCCCTTGCTTAAGGAAATACCATTATTTTCATACCTTCTCGCAGTGGACTGTTCTTCCTGTGTTTCGTCCTTGTTGGTCTTCACAGTTCTACATGGTAATAACAATCTATCTCGCCTGTTGCGATATTCTTCCCTTTTTATTCAGCCTTTGGAGAAGGTCCATGCTTTGCGAGGTTTTTTTCTCAGAGCTGTGCTCTGCCTTTACTTCTTCTCGTATATGTAGACAGTGTCTGCTACTGTCTTTTATGATGGTGTTTTGCACCATCCGCCTTCTTTCTTTCTTTTACGGATTTTTCATCCTTCGCACACTGTTCCCATACTTTCACAGTTTTATTGGTGGCTCCGCGTTGTGGTGTGTAAAAGATTCTCCGAAGAAAACTGACGTCAGCGCGCCGGGAGGGACTTCAATGACCTCGCTGACGTCACGTACGTGGACGTCGTCAGGGCGGGGTTGTGTGGCGCAGTCCCCCGGCGTGCAGAGGTGCTGCTGCAAAGAATTTTCCGGATCAAGTCTGACTCCTGGGGATATTCTAAGTTAAGGAATCTGCGGCTAGACAAGGTCTCTACCAGATACATCGTTACCGAAGGTAAGTAACTCATACATTAATGTGTGAGAAAAAAATAATAATAAAAGCCAGTACCATTTACAATACAAAACTCACACTAGTGCAAACGCAATACAATAGATTTCGCAATTACAACAAAGTGAGCTATTGCCATTTTGCATTACACCATTTAATTAATGCTTAACAAAGGGAAAAAAATAATAACATTTACAATGCCAATAGCTCAAAACAAGGTCGTTGCGAGACCTATTGCATTGTAAATGCTTGTTGTTGAGTTATTTATGTGAATTTTTATAACTTATATCAGCATTACTTAGCCTTTTGACTTCAGTGAAATCCCCAATAATTCAGTGCTGGAAGCTGGAGACCTCTGCCTAAGCAATTTCTATAATTTCAACCTCAAAACAATACAGATAAAATAAAGACATCCAACGAAAACACAACTTATAAATATTTTACTTCACAAACAGAAAATGTGTGAATATTGAAATTTTGAAGAAAAGTTGGAACTTTACAAAATTTTACAGCTAGAAGAGCACAATATGCTAGACGCTAGCATATCTATCGCTTTGTATTTTTTCTCCTAATGCGTGTTCTCTTTTTGGTGACACATACTAGTGCTGATTTATTAAAGGCCTTCAATAATCCATACTAGATTCTGTTTGCTGTACTCGCAGCTGCTCCCACGATTCAGGATAAGGATACCACCTTAATTGTTAGCTTTCAATTTAAAATTCCTACACACTTGCAGAGCATTTTAAATCTTTGAACATTGGTTGTTGCATATATATTCTTTATTAACAAGCTAATATTGCTTATTATATAAACAATTGCAGACGCCCTGGATAGATATCGAAGGCCCCCACGGGTCCACGGACCACTGGCTTATATAACTGTACGATCATTAGGAAGTAATCGTTAGATGTTCAACTGGAAACATGAAAATGTGTGATCTGTGCATGCACTGTGGCATTGGTATTCCAGAACGTAAAACTGGTGCTGGGAACGTATACATTTGAACTAAGAGGTAGTTGAGATCTACAGCCTGGGCCCCAGTGGACTCTACTGTAAAGCTGGAATTGCCTATCCTTAATTTGTTATAGCATTTCTTCAGTTTTCCTTAAGTGTATTGTCCCTTAAAGTAGGAGTAGGTGCTATTAATCAGGGAAATATGCAAATATAAAGCATGCCAAGTTTAACTTCTATTTTATCTTGCTTTGAAACTTCCATTTTGCCAGCAGTTACCTTTAGGTACCTGTTCACTTGTTAAGGGCAGTTTGGTTTCCATTGTATGGCATTTCAGTTTGTAAGATTCAAATCCCCACTAATCTGTAGATCTAAAAGTAGTTGCAGGAATGTCATGGAACCCACCATTGTTGCTTTCTCTCAGCTGTGCTGAACACATCCAAAGCTGTGCTCTTTGTTGACGGCGAAGATGGAGAAAAGGGGATATGAAAGAGAGAAGCCATACAAGAGGCTTCACGTTTTTGTATTCACACAACTTGCCTTGTGAAATGGAAGTTCATTTGGATGTTCTGTAGTCTCTCACCAGTGACTGTTTTTTTAATACTAATCCCAGCACAAGATTACTTTTACTCTCTGCTATTACATCAACTTAAAATACAGTTTTTTTATTTACATGGATTTCATATGAACAGTATCATTCTACAGGAAATGAAAGATACACAGGATTTACTGTAGTAAATGATGCACTATGGTAAACATTCAACATCTCAGTGGCACAGTACCTTTATCTCGCTAAACCCAACAGAATGTTAATAAGGCTGGCATTGTCCAAATCCTGTAGTTCCACTTTGAGACACCACTCAAAACCAAAGGTTTACACTCGATTTGCATGTAACACTGCAATGAACCAAAAACAGTTGTTATAGCACATCTTTGAGGTTGTTACAGAATTCCGGTACTTAAGTGCAATGGACCATACAGGGGCACAACAGAGGGGCCCAACTCTCTCTACCCTGAAGCCTCTGAAGATCACGCTGGGAGAGATTGAATAATTGCTGTGGAATTACTTTGTAGATAATCTCGACTGAAGAGCAGCTGCTCCCACGCAGAGGAACATAGGCGAAGATTAGAGCCCTAGCAGAGGCTTCCTCTCGCACCAGGTAGGAAAGAGAGCTACCTGGTCACTCCCTTGATGTGACCTTTATAGACTGAGGATCCTTAAATCCTGTGATAGATCCTCAAATCCTTCTATTGCCTGCAAGTTAGGGCAAACGGTCACTGCTTTTTACGATGGAAAATAACAGCTTGGCAGCATACACGTGACGGCCACTATTCTGTACAGCATAACTTCTGTCACACCTGCTGACGCAATCCTGAGTTGCAGTGCGTTGAACAATGTGTTGAAGGGACATCCAGTAATGCCCAGTACCAGAGATGGATGGTAGTGAAAATGAGCACCTGAGGCAAACCATGACATTTTTCCATCCTATATCGTTTCAGCTGTATTTTTGAGGGTACCTTTTTTTTTTTTGTTCTTTGGAAGATTGACTTGACTAACAGTGCATTGGATGAGTTGTTAGACTTGTACATTTATATTTCTTCTGTATATTGAATGATGGAGTTTTTGCCTCTGTATTAGTTGGAGCTATTATGGCAATGTCTAATTTAATCCTAGGCTCTTTTTATTGTCAATCAAGTTAGCCCTTTGTAGGAATGAGTTCACTGAATTTGTTAATATGAAACAAACTTCAGTGCGCATTCTTTTAAGGATTATTTTTCCTAAGCTGAATAAAATAACATTTTGTAGGAACTGTATTACAGTGTCTCTCATTGTATTGATCTACAGTTTCCTTGAAATAATTAATTTACATATTTCGTAACCCAAAATAGAATTTTCTCAAAATGTCTGTTAAAGAAAAATTGCTCATAACATTTTCATGTATAGATTTTATTTAAAACAGTTTGTTCTTTCAGACTGCAGTGCGCCATGAATCCTGCAATGGTTTGTACAAGTTATCACTCTCGTGTCTTGATGGGGGAGATTCAATTAATCGATCTTTTCTGCTGCTGGCAGCGTCAACATTGTTGAAGTTCCTTCCTGATGCTCAAGCTCTAAAACCTGCTAGGGTAAGGTTCTCTCTTGTTGTGGTAGATGTTGCTGGTGTTCAAGTTAAATGGTTGATTTATTAGGAGTATTGAAATGTGCCCCGTTGCACATGGACATACAGCAGAAGCAACATAATTAATCATTTAAGCCCACTGTTGGGGACAATATTAGTTCTTAAAGGCCGTGAAGCCCTTTAAGAGCTGTTAAAGCTTGATGCTGAAGGGCTGAAAAGGCTATTAGATTATTCCACACACTGGGGATAGAATGTTATAAACTAAAAATGTAGAAACAGAAAGACAAACATCGGAATATTGGATCAAAGGGTCTGTATCAGCCATTATTGGGTTTGAGTCACTCCATTGATTTCAGTGGAGCTCACAGCCTTCCAGTATTCTAACATACTAAAAAACAAATGTTTAAATGTGACCGATAAAGAAAGTGCATGTACAGATTTGGATTATATATTTGGGTACCTGTGTTTGCTATACTAGTGAGAGGTTTTGACGTTTCTCGATGTGTTAGCAAAATGGTATGTTTTGTTTGCTGCTGTTAAATCACATACAACTTCAGACGTTGGTAACTGTAGCATCTACTGAACAGGAAAGAACATTTTTTATGAAAGTTTGATGTGAGTAAACACTGGTTTGTTATGTAGATTATATTACCTTTTAAACACTTATAAATGTTGGTTTGATTGACAGATCTGTATAAAACATTCAATAGGAGCATGTATGCATGCAGTTTTCATCCCAGTTAGTTTTGTGCAGGTTATTACTAGTGCTGAAGTTGCATTTGTCAGGGAGTCTTGGGAAGTGACAGTATAATAAATACAGGACAGAATGAGAACAAACATAACATGAAGACAAAGCTTAAGCCAAGAGATGGTGATGTCTTCTTTTGGTGTGTTGTGAATGATTTGAAAGAGACAATTAGTTATGGATTCCTCACCTTAGAATTACCCCCAGGTGTCAGACTGGATCCGGAGAATTTTTCCTCAGAAGTACCCCTGCGTGCCGGTCGGTGATGTCGTTAGACTCCGCGTTCGTCGTTGGCGTCGTGGTCGCTGGAATGACATTGGGGTATCTACTTAGACGCCGCCCCTGCGCTCTGACGTCAGTTCTTTCTTTTTCCACGCTAGCCAGCGCAGATCCGGAGAGAGCAGTAACTCGAGCCACTTTTAGACTCTATATTTGTGTCTTTTGAGTCGTTATGACTCCTGGTGCACAGGCATGTCATCTCGGCAGACAGGTTTCAAGCCTTGTGGCTTCTGCCACAAGCTGATGTCTGTGATGGACCCCCATCTTGTGTGCCTCTGGTGCCTGGAGCGGGACCACGACCCGAAGTCGTGCTCCGACTGACGCTCGAGGTCCCGGTCGAGAGGGAGGTCACGGGACCGGTCGCGGAGCCATCACCACCATTCCTTGTCAAAGTCTTCGGGTAAGTTGAAGCACAAAAGAAGGCAAAGCAGCACAGTCATTCTTCGCCTTCTCCCCGTCCGTCGGCCGACGGGGGTTGCGGATGGTAGTCGTCCGGCTCCACGCGCGGAGCCTGTTGGGTCGACTCCGTGCCTCCATCCCTTTCCGGAAGCGACCCTTTCTCAACTTCGTATATTTTGCGAAGCCCTCCATTCTATTTTTGGGCAGCCCGACTCCACTTCGGACCCTGCGAACTCTGCTGGGGCCTGTAGGCCTTCGATGCCAGCGGCTTCGGCACCACAGGGCTCCCAGGTATCCAGGCCTGGCGTCGGTCGACCTCGTAACACCTTCTCTGGCACCGAATCCATTGGCGACACCTCTGCCCCCTCCGACGCCGGTTGTGTCCCCAGCCGACGTCGACCCCGGCCTCCCTCTCAATGTGGACACGGAGCTGGACCGACGTCGGGACCGACAACGACCTGTACTTTTGTACCCCTGTTCTCCCCTGGTGTTCACTATTACCCTGAGTGGCTACCAGAGGAGGGTGAGGAGGACTGGGGGGGGGGGGGGGGGGTGGGTGTCTTTGGACCCTCTGGCAGACCAGTTGGAGGAACCGGACTGGGGAGAGGAGTTGGGTGAGGCCAGTGGCCTGGACACTTCTCCAAACCTTGGCATGCTTTCTCCCCTTACCATGGCTACGGAGAAGGGTGTATCATATGCAGTGGTGATGCGTAGGGCGGCTGAGGCCTAGAACCTTGAGCTTCCTACGCTGGCGGTCAAGACTAACCTCCTAACCGAGGTGCTTCAACTGGCAGCGGCCTCTGCGGACCCCTGCTGCCCTCATGGACATCCTTTTGGGCACTTGGTCCAAACCCAACACGGGGGCTCCTGTGGACAGGATGATTGCGCGACGCCACCACCTGGCAATGGGCGACCCCATTTTCGTCTCCCAACACTCTACCCCTGAGAGCTTGGTGGTCCAAGCCTCGACTTCCAAGGGTGCATTCCTTACCACACCACCTGATCGGGAATCCAAGAAGCTGGACCATCTTGGGATGAAAATGTTTTCTTCCTCCAGCTTAGGACTGTAGTCGGTTAACAGCGCATGTCTCATGGGCCGTTACTCCCAGTCTGAGTGGGACACAGTCACGCAGGCGATGCCACAGTGCCTGGAGGAGGTCCGGGCCTAGCTCTCCTGTGCAGTGGCTGAAGGGAGAGACGCAGTGAAGTTCGCCATACATTGTGGGCTGGCACTGCTGACTCGCTGGGGAGGACGATTTCAATGTCATTAGCCATTAGACGCTACACCTGACTGAGGTCCACTGGCTTTTCGGGTGATGTCCAAGCTACACTTTTGAATATGCCCTTTGATGGCCGTTGCCTGTTCTGCAACAAAGCAGACAGCGCGCTCGAGTGCTTTAAGGACTCCAGTGCTACGACAGATCCTTGAGCCTCGTTTCCACCTCTCACCCTGCGCAGTCTGCTTTTCGCCCCATTTTGTGGCTACGGAAGGAGTGCCATGCCATGTTCCACCCAGAGCCACAGGGCTGCACAAGCCGTCCAGCCTCTGCGCGGCCGGGGATTTGGGACCCACCGTTGTGGGTCTGGGAGCCAGAGGGCAAGGCAGTCCACCAATGCCCCCTCTGTAGCACCCTCCTAGTCTGACCTTTCAGGCCACCAATTGCCAGTGGGCGGCAGGACCCACCATCACCTCCCCCGCTGGCTCAACATCATGTCGGACAGGTGGGTTTTGCAGATAGTCTGAAGGAGCTACTCCCTCCCCTTCGAGACTACCCCTCCATCCATGCCACCTCAATTCCATCGCATGTAGGAGGATCACTTGGCCCTTCTCCAACAGGAAGTTACGACTCTCTTGGCCAAGGGAGCCATCGAGCGAATTCCTGCCCCAGAAGTAGGTCGTGGTTGTTACTCCCACTACTTTCTGGTACCCAAGAAAGACAAGGGCCTGCCTCCTATCTTGGATCTCAGGAATGTCGACCGCTTCTCCGGAAGGAGAAGTTCAAAATGTTGACACTGGCTCAGGTCCTGTCTGCCTTCGAACCTGGATGGTATCGTTGGACTTGCAGGATGTTTATTTTCACATCCCCGTCCTGCTGACCCATCGGCGTTACCTACGGTTTACAGTTGGCCACAAGCACTTTCAGTTTACTGTGCTCCTCTTTGACCTTACCAGCGCCCCTCAGGTGTTTACGAAGGTGATGGCTGTGGTCGCAACTCATCTGCGCAGATCAGGGGTTCCAGACTTCCTCTATCTAGACGACTGGCTGTTGAAGGCTTCCTTGTCCCAAGCTGTTGTCTCCCACCTCCAGACTACGGCTGACCTCCTGCATTTGCTGGGTTTCACCATGAATGTGCCAAAATCACACCCGATTCCCTCTCAGAAGCTCCTTTTCTTCGGATCAGTTCTGGATACAGTGCAGTTTTGGACTTATCCTCCCGACCATCCTCCCGAACAGCGAGTCCGGGATATTCGTGCTATGATTCAGATTTTTCAGCCTCTATTCCGGGTTTCAGTCAAACTGACCCTGAGGCTACTGAGCCTCGTGGTCTCCTGCATCCTGCTGATGGGCTATGCCAGGTGGCATATGCGGGCTCTGCAGTGGGACCTGATTGCATCCAGATCTCGGAAGGCACTGCACACCAATTACAGTGGTGGCCAACGGCCTTGGATTGGGTCAACGGCAGGTCCCTCTCCCTTCCCCAGCCAGAGTACACAGTGGTGACAGATGCATCACTTCTGGGATGGGGCGGCCACATGGGAGAGGCGGAGAGCAGAGGCGTCTGGTCTCCAGCGGAGTCCGTGCTCCACATCAACCTTCTGGAGCATCGGGTGATCCGTCTTGCACTGAAGGCCTTCCTTCCTTCTGTCAAAGGGAGAGTAGTGCAGGTGTTCACGGACAACACCACCGCCATGTGGTACTGCAACAAACAGGGTGGGGTGGGGTCATGGACCCTATGTCAGGAGGCACTACGTCTCTGGAAGTGGCTGGAATATCACGGCATGTCCCTGGTGGTTCAACACCTGCCAGCCACTACTGCCTTGGGACGCGGCTTTCCCTTGCAGGACATTTGTTAGGCAGCTACATGGGCCTCGCTGCACACATTTACCAAGCATTATTGTATTGACAGTCAAGTCTGGAGAGACAGCTTCTTTGGCCGTTCTGTCCTCCGTGACTTTCTGGTGTAATCTTGTTTGCAGACCCACCACTGGGGTTGGTATTGCTGGGGTATCTATTCTAAGGTAAGGAATCTATCACTAATGTGTCTCTTTCAGATACACAAGTTACTACTTGTGTAACGATATATCTGTAAGAGACATTAGTTAGTGATAGATTCCTTACTGCCCCACCCATCCTCCCTACTCTGCGAACTGATTTCTAGGGTTAAAGTCATCCCTTTCAGGGCCCTAGTTTCATGGCACCAGTGGTCAGTTTCTTGCATGGCTCTGCATTCCTGGCGCGGAAAGTCATGTACAGAACTGACGTCAGCGCGCAAGGGTGGTGCCTAAGTAGACTCCGTGACTTCATCTCGGCGCATACGACGCCAGCAACGGATGCGGAGCCGCACGCCGCCACCTTCCGACGCGCAGGGTTACTGCTGACAAAAACTTTCCGGATCCAGTCTGACGCCTGGGGATATTCTAAGGTAAGGAATCTATCACTAACTAATGTCTCTTACAGATATATCGTTACACAAGTAGTATCTTGTGCTTCACCGACCCACCCATCCTCCCCGTTCTGCAAAATGACTTCTAGGGTAAGGGACTCCCTTTCAAGGGCCTTAGTTTTTGTGCACCAGTGGCCAGTGTCTTTCATGGCTGTGCGCTTCTGGCGTGGAATGTCGTGTATAGAACTGACAGCGTGCGAGGGTGGTGTCTAAGTAGATACCGCAACGTCATTCCGGCGACCAAGACGCCAACGACGAATGCGGAGTCAACCAACGCCACCTACCAACACGCAGGGGTACTGCTGAAGCAAAAATTCTCCGGATCCCGTCTGATGCCTGGGGGTAATTCTAAGGTGAGAAATCCATAACTAATATATGTCTCTTACAGATATATCATTACCGAAGGTAAGTAACTTGTTCTTCCCCATTTACTCATCTGTAAGGAAACGGGCTTTTTGCACATTCACACCTACTTTTTGCACTTATTTTGACTGCTAAGCACTGGCTCTGAAATGTCGTGAGCCTTGCCAAACAGGATTCCGCACATGTGCTCTGACCCTTAAATAGATGCATGGTTGATTGGCTTGCACCCAATTGGCATAGCTTAGCTTACTTGTAAGTCCCTAGTATATTGTACCAGGGGTACCTGAGCCTGTAAGTTAAACGTTTCTCTGTGGATTACAGCACTATTTGTGCCATTAAGATATTGAAACCCAAGGTTGGTGCTGTATATTGAAAAGGGGAACATGTACTTTTACATGCCCCAAAAGTAAAAACCCCTAAATTGTGTTTTTTACTGTGGAGAGGCTAGTAGCCTCAATAGTAGAGTTAGTTGCTGACATTTCATCCCTGCTAGCTTCTGAATGATACTACTAAAGTTGGTACTGTCAGATATCAAGAGAATCAGTGCATTAAATTTGGTTTATTGGTTAAATCGAACTTAAAGTTACTGGTGGGCAAAGATTCCATTTTCGGTTGCACACAGACCGTCCTCACAGCAGCTTTCTGCCCTCCTGGGGAGATGTGTGAAAGACTTCCAGGAAAGGACACAATAGGGACCTACAGCAGAAGAAGTGTTACCTCTCCCAGGCAGGAACCCACATGGGATGCTAGCCTAAAGAGCGAGCTTTAAAGGAGGAGCTGCGTTTGAAGGGCAAATAGTGGTCCCAAAGCTTTGGAATTTGCACATTGGTCAAAGCCAATTCGCTTTTGGGGCTATGTGTCTGGGGGTTGCGGAGAGCCTCGAAAGCAAGTGATGTCAGCCCTCTGTTGTGGCATCTCTGTTGGCCCCATATATCATTTTCCGTAGTGGAACGGTGTCCGTGCAGAGTTTCATTGCACCACTTGCCGGCACAGAGGTATGGCTGGAAAATTCCCAGATCCAGTCTGATGCCTGGGGAATATTCAAAAGGTGAGGCATGTGCAGTTATATAGTCTCTACCAGAGAGTTACCGAAGCAAAGTGACTTGTTCACCAGTCACTCAAAGTAGATTTTTAGTAACAATATGTCCCAATGAAATGTCCCCCATACCTTTGAGCAGTGCATCCTTTGGTAGCACGCCTCAAAATCCCCTTGCCTTTACTCGTAGGCATGCAACAATTTACAATGAAACTCACTAGCCAAATTTTTTTGTGGTAAGTGCTGTAAAGATTTGTTGTATGGACTCCTACCAACTAGCACGATGAGAAGGGCATTACCAATATCCTTGGAGGGCTAGAATTAGTTTTATTGCTATAGATGAAAATGGCTCTCCCCCTAATGTGTCATGACTTTATAAAATGTGCATGTCTCCTCTCAATATAGAAACTGGATGCACATATAATGTAGTCAAATTAAGCCATTTGTTTATAGGCTAATTAGGGCATTCCTTCCCTGGGGATCTCCCCCTCTGTTGCATTCCTCCTTGGGGGAAGGGTGCACCCACCATGCATTCTGTTACTCCAGATTTCAACAAAACAGTGTTTGCTTGATTAACTAGAAGATCTGATAGAGACTATTAGCCGCAGATTCCTTCACGTAGAATTATCGCCAAGCGTGAGACTGGATCTGGAAGCTTTTTTGCCACATCATCCCTGCGCGCTGGGGGCGGGGCGACATGTGACTCCGCCCAGGCGTCGTCCGCATACGTGACGTCAGCGAGGTCACATAAGACCCGCCCCGGCATGCCTACGTCAGTTTTTTCCTTTTCCGCGTGCAACACAGATCCGATCTTTGCTACAGGCCTGTTTAGAGCCCCTTTTTCTTCCATTTCTTTTGGTGGAACAGTGTACGGCTTCAAAACTTCAGAGTCGGGCTTCAAAACTTGCGCGTTTCTTTTAACGTTATAATTGTTTGAATCTTGTCAAGCAACCAAATAAAAAAACATAAAGCTCACAGAACCCAGTTGTAGGAGAGTAGGGTCTGCTTCCTATGGTCACCCCCACTTTTTGCTTTTGCTTTACTGGTTTTCGACTTAGATGTGGCTGTGGGCGTAGGCGATATCCTGGAACAGCTATAAGGACATGGTTCCGAAAGCTGCAGACAGGCTCAGCACACACTAGAGCACCATCTCACATGTTACCAAGTACTCTGCCTCCAGGATTGTTAAGGCCTGCTATAGGAGTGGCTGACAGTTTACCCATGTGTCTATATATAAGGTAGGTATAGGGATACTACACCTAAGCAAGGGGTGATTACACGACCTTGCCCCAGGTGAGTGATCAGCCAGTTGTGTCACGATGGAAGGCCAGCCAGGGGTGGCATAATACATGCTGCAGCCCCTGGTAGGCCTAGGGTACACCTATGCCCTGGGTACCTAAGGTACACTGTACAGGGTCCAATAAGGGGATCCTTACCAATTGGGTTATGTACCTAAAGTACATAGTATGAATTTAGAGGGAGAACAGCTGGGCTGTGGGTCTGATTAGCAGGCCCACAGCCACATCTAAGTCGAAAACCAGTAAAGCAAAAGCCTAAAGTGGGGGTGACCATAGGAAGCAGACCCTACTCTCCTACACCAGTAGCCTCTATTTTCATACTGAGTTTGGTGTTGTACTGTCCAGTGTTTTTGGGCTATCAATTGGTATAACTATGGTACGGGAATTTAAATGGGAACTGCAATTGTCTAATACATGCTGCTTCCCACAGATCCCTCATCTTGAACTCTTCACAGTCTTCCAGGTGGATCTATGAATTATTTTCTTGCAATGATTCCATCATAAGTGCTCAGTGGTTCTGTTCCAGTATTATTTGCATCTTGAAGCATCATACAGAAAGGACAAAACAGCTCCATAATGGCACCGCCAGGCTCAAGTAACAACTGTTTCTTCTTTTATGTACCTCATAGATGTTGGGACTCTGAGTCTGTTCTTGTTTCATGGATGCTTTTTCTTCAAATTTTCAAGTTTTATCTAGAATTGGATCTTTAATAAATTCACGGTCTTGACTCATTCTCCATCATCAGGTGAGAAGCTCCGGTGAAAGCAAAAAAGTGTTGAAATTGCTGTAGGTATCAACAACAGTGTTTAATAGCATTTCCACTTCATTTGAAAACTTCAAACCGTGAGGTGGTGTTCTAAGCTTCTCTAACCCCCCCCCCCTGGAGGCCACCACAGCTCTAATTCATGCCATACATAGTATGTGAGGGAGATCCTAGGAAGATAGCAGCCGGTTCCACAATGCTTGTTTCCGGTCCAGGGAGGGCCTGACCTGGCAGTTTGGGCTGATCTGTTTCCATGGGGAACAAGGTCAAGACTGATTTGCATATGGCTGGGTCCAGACTGGGGTGGCGTAGTGTGCAAAAGAACAATGGGTTTAACCCAGATCTTTGACTAGGGGTGAGTGGTTCAAAGTTTCAGCACCCCGTCCATCATCTTATTTGATAACAGCTTCAAAGGCTCTGTCAGGGCCCATATCATAACACCAAGGGTCAATAAAAAGTACAAACCCTCTTCTTCAGACCCTATTTTTTATCAGAGGACAGGTCCCACTGGACTCATTGGTGGTGACCAGTGCTCATAAAAGAACAAACTTATATAAGCAAGAGGAGATGCACCCCCTACCGACAAGGAGAGTAGACGCAACGACGCAGCAGGAAAGAGATTAGCTGCCTAATCTGCAAACCACTGGTGTATCACCAACTCTGTGTTTGCTGGCCAGGTATGACCATGCTCACCGAGATGAGATGGAGGAGCTGCTTCAACATGTAGATGAACCCAGAAAAATCAATCAAACAGCATTTGTAAAGCACAATACTGTCACCCCTAGGGGTATCTAGGTGCTGCATCTCAGTCGAAGAGCCAGGTCTTCATTCCCTTTCTGATGTCTGCTAGCGAGGGGACTATATGGAGCAGGATGGGAAGGCTGTTCCAGGTCTTGGCAGCAATGTAGGATAAGAAGTAGTCACCATTGCAGCTGCGATTGATGCGGGGACTGTGCGAGGGCGAGTGAAGAGGAGCGCAGGTGTCTAGAGGTTGGTGGAAGTTCAGGCGATGGTTGATGTAGACAGGCCCAAGGTCGTGGAGGGCTTTGTAGGCATGCTTGAGGATCTTGAACTGGGATCTCTTCTGGATGAGGAGCCAGTGGAGCTCTCTCAGGTAGGGGGTGATGTGGGTTCTTTTGAAGAGATCCAAGATGAGCCTGGCTGTAGCGTTCTGTAGTGTATGGAGACTTCTGAGGAGCTGGGTGGAGATGTCGGCGTAGAGTGCGTTGCCATAGTCGAATCAGCTGGTGACAGGGGCCTGAGTGACTGTCTTTCTGGTTTTAATTGGGATCAGTCTGAAGATTCTGCAAAGTGTGTGGAAGCAGGAGGAGGCCACTACGTTTACTTGTTGTTTCATGGTCGTTTGGCTGTCGAGGATGATGCTCCGGTTGCGTGCATGGTCGGTTGGTGTGGGTGTAGGTCCGAGTTCTGCTGGCCACCAGCAGTGATCATATGCAGACTTGTTCTTCCCTTAGATCACTACTTTGGTTTTGTGGGAATTGAGTTGGAGGCAGTTGTCTCTAACCCATGGCTACATTTGTCATGGTGTTGCGTAAGTAGGGTTTGATGTTGGAGGGGTTCTCTGTGAGCGAGAGGATCAGTTGAGTGTCGTCTGCGTGTGAGATCTGAAAGAAACACGTTAGTTAGATTCCTCACTTTAGAATATCCCCAGGCGTCAGGCTGGATCCGCAAAGATTTTTGTAGCAATACCCCTTGCGCGTCGGTAGGCGTCGTCTGCGGCTCTGCGTCCGTCGTCTGCATCGTGCGCCGGAATGACGTCGTCGGAGTACTTAGACGCCGCCCTCGTGCGCTGACATCAGTTCTTCTTTATTCCGCGCCAGTAAGCGCCGATCCGGGAAGAGCTTACCTCTGGTCATTTTTTGACTCCTTTTGGTCTATCGACTCGAATCTAGTGCCGGTAGGATGCCTGGTTTCAAGGCCTGTGACGCCTGTCATCGCCTGATGTCGGTGACGGATCACCATTGCCGGTGCCTGTATCGCCTGGGGCCCGACCATGACGCGGAGTCGTGCCTCGATTGCAATGCCTTGACGTCGAAAGCTAGACTGGAGCGGTCCTGTAAGCTTCTCGAGCTTCGCCACTCGGCTACGCATCGCTCTCGGTCCAGGAAGAGGTCCAAGGACCGCTCGCGGAGCCGCAGCCATCGTCATCGCTCGTCGGGGTCTTCGGGTAAGTCCAAGAGACGACATCGCTCTTCGGACTCCCCTCGCCGGTCGCGCGACTCGGCTGAGGGTCCGGGTGGTTCCACCCCCGCGGCTCCGTCGGAGCAGCAGGAGTCGCGTCCGTCCCCAAACCCGCCGGTCCCTGGGACTGACGCGACTCCGGCGGAGGTCAGTGCCTTCCTCTCGGCCATGAGGAGCCTGACTTGGCCGTCGACGCCTGCCGGCGCGCCATCGGGCCCCGCAGGCTCGACTGGGCGACCTCACGTGACGGCGGCTCCAGCGCCGTCGACGGCTCTGGCCTCGACGCCGCAGGTCCCCGAGGGATCCAGGCCTGGATCTCAGTCGGTGCCGGTCGACCTCATGACGCCTCCTTCGCCGACGCGGACACCGGTTCCACCTCCGGAGCCGTCTCCGGACGACGCCGTTCCCCACGTTCAGACCCGGTCCGGACCCGACGCCGGTGCGGCGCCGCCCGGCGCCGCTCCCGACGTCGATGGATGACAATTTCATCTACCGTCCGGCTCCGATCGTTCCTCCTGTTTAGCAGGAATCGGAAGACGGGGGCGACTGGGAGGGGCCTGAGGACCCTATGGCCCTCCAGGGTCAACTTGCACAGGACTGGGCAGACGAACTGGGGGATGCCAGTGGTCTGGACACTTCGCCGGACGCTGGCTTCATCTCTCCTCCAACTGTGGCCTCGGAGGAGGGTGCAGCTTTTTCAGTGGTGCTGCGCAAGGCGGCCAAAGCCCTAGGGCTGGAGTTGCCTGCTGTGGCCGTGAGGACTAACGTCCTCACAGAGGTCCTTCAACCGACAGCAAGCTCCACTGAGCCTCTGCTGCAGTTTAATGAGGCCCTCATTGACGTTCTACAGGGCACTTGGTCCAAGCCCTCGACAGTTCCTCCTGTGGACTGGAACGTTGCCCGGCGCCACCGCTCTGCTTCGGGCGACCCCAGTTTTCTCTCCCAACACCCCACCCCCGAGAGTCTGGTTATCCAGGCCTCAACCTCCCAATCCTCCTACCCGTCTGCTCCTCCGAATCGGAAATCCAAGAGGTTAGAACAGTTTGGCAAGAAACTGTTCTCGTCCTTGAGTTTGGGACTGCGGTCTTTAAATACCGCTTGTCTTTTGGACTGTTATTCCCACTCTCTGTGGGATACGGTGGAGGACTACGGCCGACCTCCTGCACTCGCTGGGGTTCTCCATCAATGTGCCGAAGTCGCACCTGAGTCCCTCCCAAAAGCTCCTTTTCATTGGGGCGGTTCTCGATTTAGCGCAGTTCCGGGTCTATCCGCCGGAACAGCGGGTCCGGGACATTCAGGCCCTGATTTCCATCTTCCGGCCTCTGTCCTGGGTTTCGGTCAGGTTGGTGCTGCGGCTTCTGGGGCTGATGGCCTCCTGCATCCTGTTGGTACCTCACGCCAGGTGGTGGATGCGGGCTCTGCAGTGGGACCTGAAGTTTCAGTGGGCCCAGCATCGAGGCAACCTGTCCGACCACGTCTTGATCTCGGAGGGCACTGCGAACCAGCTGCAGTGGTGGCTCACGAATCGCGATTGGGTCAGCGGCAGATCCCTCTCCCTACCCCAACCGGAGCATGTCGTAGTGACGGATGCGTCCCTCCTGGGATGGGGGGGCCACATGGGAGAGGCGGAGATCAGAGGACTCTGGTCTCCGGCGGAGACTCGCCTCCATATCAACCTCTTGGAGCTGAGGGCGATCCGACTTGCACTAAAAGCCTTCCTTCCCTCTGTCCGGGGAAGTGTCGTGCAGGTGTTCACGGACAACACCACCGCCATGTGGTATTGCAACAAACAGGGCGGGGTGGGGTCCTGGACCCTTTGTCAGGAGGCTCTGCGCCTCTAGACATGGCTGGAACATCAGGGCATCACCCTGGTGGTTCAACATCTAGCGGGCTCTCTGAACGCCAGAGCAGACGAACTCAGCCGCCGGTGCATGATGGGTCACGAATGGCGTCTGAACTCGGATGTGGGGCAAGGTCTCTTTCTGCACTGGGGAGAGCCTTGGTTAGATCTATTCGCCATTGAAGAGAACGCGCAATGTCAGCAGTTACGCGTGTTGGAGTTTCCAAGGCGGCACTCGCTCGGAGACGCTTTTCGTCGCGAGTGGAGTTGCGGTCCGTTGTACGCCTTTCCGCCTATACCACTTCTGCCCAGAGTGCTGAAGAAGATCAGGCGCAACCGGGCCCAAGTCATCTTGGTGGCTCCGGTTTGGGCACGAAGGTACTGGTATCCCGAGCTACTCAGTATGTCCATTGATCCCCCCGATACGTCTGCCTCTTCAGGAGGACCTTCTGTCGCAGCAGCAGGGGACGGTCCTACACCCGAACCTGTCCAGCCTCCACCTCCATGCGTGGAGATTGAGCGGCGACAGTTGATGCCATTTGACTTGCCTCCTGAAGTCTGTGATGTCATTCTGGCAGCCAGGCGTCCCTCCACAAAGACGGTATACGCCTGCCGGTGGAACAAATTTGTGGCATGGTGCACAGCAAAGGCTGTGGATCCCCTTTCCACCCCTCTTTCTGAAGTTCTACTCTTTCTTCTTTCTTTGGCCCAGCATGGCTCTGCTCTGGGCACCTTGAAGGGTTATCTTGCTGCAATCTCTGCTTTCTTAAGGCTTCCTGATCAGCCTTCTCTTTTCAAGTCCCCTGTTTTCTCCCGTTTTCTGAAGGGCATTACTAATATGTTCCCTCCTGCTCCATTCGTAATGCCTCAGTGGGACTTGAATCTTGTTCTCACTTTTCTGATGTGCGCTCTCTTTGAGCCCCTTTATAACTGTCCACTTTGTCTACTGACTCTGAAAACTGTCTTCCTGGTGGCTATCACCACCACTAGGCGGGTGAGTGAGCTCCAGGCTCTGTCAGCTAAGCCTCCCTTCCTTTCGGTTTATCCGGATAAGGTTGTCCTCCGGACACGTCCTTCTTTCCTTCCTAAAGTCGAGACTCCCTTTTACATCGGGCAATCTGTCACACTGCCCACCTTCTTTCCGCCTCCGCATCCTTCAAAAGATGAAGAGCGGCTCTACCGTCTGGACCCAGAACGTGCGCTGTCCTTTTATTTGGACTGCACAAAACAGTTCCGGGTGGACGACCAACTTTTTGTTGGATATGTAGGTGCTAAGAAGGGTAAAGCTGTGCACAAGCGGACCATCTCGCGATGGGTCGTGTTTTGTATTAAGATCTGCTATTCCTTGGCGAAAAGGGTCCCTCCTGTTGGGCTGAGAGTCCATTCCACTCGGGCCACAGCGGCGACAACTGCCCTGGAAGTCCCCTTGCAGGATATCTGTCAGGCGGCAACGTGGGCTTCACTGCACACGTTTGCCAAGCACTATTGCCTGGACAGCCAAGTCCAGAGAGATGGCCACTTTGGCCGTTCTGTTCTCCAGGAATTTCTGGTGTGATCTTGGTTCGCAGGCCCACCTCCGGGGAGGGTATTGCTGGGGTATCTATTCTAAGGTGAGGAATCTAACTAACGTGTTTCTTTCAGATGAACAAGTTACTTACCTTCGGTAAAGGCCAACCCCCAAACCCCCCCCCCCTCATCTGGCCCTTCGAATTTTGGGGACCTGAACTAGTCCTATATTGACGGATCGAAGGTCCCGCTGTGGAATATTCCATAAAAAGAGTTTCTGGATGTCCGACGATCCCCCACTATATAGGTGTTTATGCACCAGACACAGAGCCTTGAATTCAATACGTTGCTGGACCGGAAGCCAATGGAGCTTCCTGATACTGTTCGAAATAGGATGATATTTAGGGATGTTAAGCAGCACCCTCATAGCAGCGTTCTGTAAGGACTGAAGTTTTACTAGTTGGCGTTTCTTGTTGCCCAGAATAAACGCATTGCAGTAGTCAATTCTGGAGAGAATTAACACGACTACTACAGTTTATCTGAGATCCTGGCGAACGAAAGACAAACTTTTGCGCAGAATCTTTAGGAGTAGCGTCGGGGCAATGACCTGCCTCTGCTGGCCACCATAACTGGTTCCACAGTGATGCTCCTTCTCCAAACTCCACAACCTCAGTTTTATCGGTTTTTAGTTTAAGGTTATTCAGATGCATCCACTCAATAATTTGCTTCAGACAGTTGTAATATCTCCCAGCCACAGTTTCTACACTCGAAGAAATAGATATAGCTATCCAAGTGTCGTCATCATAGGAGATCAACGAGAAACCGTGAGCTTTGATCATCTTAGCCAGAGGAGTGACATAAACATTGAACAGGGTCGGCGACAATGCTGAACCTTGCGAAACTCCGCACGGGAGGTAAAACACCTCTGATTGAAAGTTATCCCAGCGCACCCCTTTTCCTGGAGGTAAGAGAAGAGGTTAATAGGATTAGAGCTGTCTCATTAATTCCTATTACCTTCAGCCTCTGCATTAGTAACAGATGGTTAACAGTATCAACCGCTGCTGAGAGGCCAAGTAGGATAAGAATGGCTCTCCCTCCACTGTCCAGCTATCTGCGTATCTCCTTGGTGGCCATGACTAAGGCTGATACTGTGGAGTCATGCGGTCTGAAGCCATGTTGGGTGGAATCTAAGAGGTCGTTGGATTCTAAGTAACCAGTTAGTTCTTGAGTGGGAGATTTTTCTAACATTTTGGCAGCAAGCGGTAGGCAGGATATAGGCCGGTAGTTTTTTACATAACATCTGTCGGGGAGAGTGGGGCGTCTAACATGACAGTCAATAACACCAGACCAGTGGGTGTTGGACATTATCTGACATGGCTATTGCCTGGAGCTCATTACCACACCTCCCAACATACCACCTTGCACCCACAGATTATCACCGGAACTTCAAACACTGCTCAAACAGAAAGTTCAAGCTCTTCTTCTCAAAGCAGCTAAAGAAACCCATCTCTCTACTCCATCAAGCATGAGAAGTATCCTCTTTATACTTCCTAATCCCTAAAAAGTAAAAATCTGTGCGGCCTATTGTAGATCTAAGGACCCTAAACCACTACATCCGGTCAGAGCACTTTCATATGGTCGCACTCCAAGAAGTGATCCCACTCCATCATGGCGACTTTATCGCAGCCCTCGATCTAAAAGAAGCCTATTCCCATACTCCAATACACCAAGTTCATTGCAAATACCTTTGATTTGTGATAGCAGGAAAACATTACCAATTCAAAGTCCTACCCTTGGGGATCATGTTGCACTACTGGTATTCACCAAGTGTTTAGCAGTATTAGCTGCACATCTGCACAGAGAAAACATCCATGTTTTCTCCTATCTGGACGACTGGCTCATTAAAACCAGTACTCATCATCTATGCCAGCAACACACATAAGCTACCATAGATCTCCTTCACCAATTGAGACTCACTGTCAACATCCCACAGTCTCACCTTCAACCTCATCAAATGCAAACATATCCGGGGCAATCCTAAACACAAACATTTGGTTAGCATATCCAAATCCAACAAGAATTAAAAATATCCAAACATTGACATCCTGATTTCAAATCAATCAGCAGTTCACAGTGCGCACTGTCATGAGGCTCATAGGCATGATGGCATCCTGTATTACCATAGTACCCCCATGCTCGACTCTACATGCGTCTGTTACAGGAATGTCTAATAGAAAACTGGTCTCATCACAGCGTCATTTAGAATTGTTGATAAAGAGCTGCACACATCTCTCTTCACAGTGGTGAAACACCAACAAGCTCCTATCTGCACGGCCTTTTCTTGACCCTGTTCCCCGCATGACTTTGACACCAGACACGTCTCTCAATAGGATGGGGTGCACACTTACACAACCTTACAGTCCAAGGCCACTGGGATTCCAAGCACCAGCCTGTCCCCATCAATTAAATAGAGCTTCAAGCTGTTCACCTCGCATTGAAAACCTTCCTACCTCACTTAATCTGAAAAGTTGTTCTAGTTCGGATGGACAATACAACAACATGACACCAAGGGCCCTTTTGGTGTGTGAGGGGTATTTAAGCAAACACTGTGTGCCTCCTCACCTGGATGAGCGACACATTTCCTAGAAACATTTCCCTTGAACACTGTCCGATCTATATGGTGGATCCTTTTGATTTAATGACTTAATACTAGAGGAGGACGTATCCGCCTTAGTGTCCACGTACGACACTACCTCTTCACTCCCTCGCCTTGTTATATGAAGCAGTGTTCTTCATGGCCTCGCACCTTTGACATGGAAGGTCATGAAAATAAACTGTCAGCGTGCTGGGGTGGCATCTATACAGGCACCATGCACATCACTCTGGGTACAGACAACACCACGTGTGAGTGAGCTTCAAGCTCTTTGTGGTCAGCCCACCGTACCACACCTCCTTACCAGACAAATTGGCTGTGCTGATTGAGCCATCCTTTTGACCTAAAGTTGTGACACCACATCCGTCAAAACATCACCCTGTTGGTCTGCCTCACCCCTCTAAGGAGGCAGAGAGACTCCATCAGTTGAACCCCAAGAGAGTGCTGAGCATCTACATAGATTGTTCGATGGTACCAAAGAACACAGATTGGACTATCAGCTCTTTATAGGGGTTCTCTGGGGCGCAGAAATAAAAGTCTGTGCAGAAGAGAACAGTCTCCAGCAGGATCTTACTCTGCGTTAAAAATCTGCTATCCATTTATTAAAAAGCAGCCTCCAGAATAACAGTATGCTCATTCTACCAGGACCAAAGCTGCTACCACTGCGTTAGTACACAGATCCTGCCCTAGACATTTGACAGGTGGCTACATTGGCATCCCTCCGTAGGGTCATGAAGCACTATTGTCTGGATAATCTGGTTTGCTGAGAGGGGCCTTTTACCCGCTTGGTCCTGCAGGACTTTGTGGTTTGAGTCAATCTACAGACCCACCTCCAAATAGTTACTGCTTTGGTATTTATTGAAAATGTGGCTAGAAGTCTCAATTAGAAGAACAAGTTGCATACCTTCGGTAACGCTCTTTCTGGTAGAGACTCAATTGCACACCAACCCTATCATTATTCCTGTTCTTCTGTTGGCCTCTCCATTGATAAGCACTCAAGTCTAGGAATCTGCACTCCGGTCACACCAATTTTCTTTTGGGACTCTGCATCTGGGGGTGCAAACAGTCTCAAAAACAACTGATGTCAGAGTGTGGGAGTGGCACCTATTTGAGCTCCGCATGTCCATTACCGGAGTAGAACAGCATCAGTGCAGAGCTGCAAGGGCCACCTACCGGTGCACAGAAGTACTGTTGAAAACATTCCAGATCCAGTCTGACTCCTTTGGAATATTCAAAACATGAGGAATCTACCGCTAGATAGTCTCTACGAGAAAGAGCATCACCACAAGTAAGTAACTTGTTCATCTCACCTATTTATGAATCTCTATATCCAGTGGATTACTCACACTGCTGGAACACTTTTTAATGTTCAACCAAGCAGTTAATTGATAAGATAACTTAGTTTTAATAGGTGTTCTAAAGATAATTCTACTCTTTTGAAACTGCATTGTTGCTGACAAAATCCTAATTTGTGCTTTTTCTTTTCACAGGTAGATGATTTTGAGGAAGAGCCACTTTTTCGAACTGGGTGCAAAGAATATTTTTGGTTACTGTGTAAACTGATAGATAACATACATGTAAAGGATGCTAGCCAGGTTTGTTACTTTTGTATTTATCATGCCATCAAAGTTCATTGGTGCTACTTGTTTACAAATATATCTCATCTATTCAGACTGCTCTTGAGTTTGTTTTGTGATTTAGTGGACAGGATACAGTAGCTCAGCAACATGAAAAACACGAGACATGGAACATATCACAGGTTCCTCCAATACCTTTCCTCCTATTCTTCTCATGTTGATCTTTGTTTGGGTTTTTATAGGACTTTGGATGTTTTTGACCTTTGTTCATTGTCATGTATGTGGGTAAATTACTCCAATTAGTTATTATGTTATTAACTAGAAATAAGTATGGCACTCGTGCCCAATTTCATGGCCAAAGAGGCTCCTAATTCATTGACATTTTCCTAAGCGATGTTTACCTCCTGTGAATCAGAACTAATATTTATGCTGAGAAAGTAAACCCTGAGGTATTAAAGCAATTCAGTTAATCAAGGGTGTGGAGGTTTCAAATGGTCTAGACGTTTGGTGTGGTCTTTTGCTTTTCTTATAGAGACTTCTAGTTGCAGGTTCCTTACCTTTGAATTTCCCAGGCGTCTGGCTGGATCCAGAAACTTTTGCATGAGCAGTACCCTTTGAGCTCTGTCGGTGGCTCCATTCAGCTCCACGTGACGTTGACATCGTTGGCATCGGTTCTGATGTGGCGCTCACCTATATAGATGCAACGCAGGTGTGCAGACATCAGTTCTTTCCTTTCTGTGCCAGTTAAGCGCTGATCCAGAGAAGAGCTACCCCTCTGTCTCTTTTTGTCAAGCTTTTTCGACTTTTTGTCAACCACAAATGTTTGTGTGTGTCGAGGGATGTTTTCTAGAAAGACAGGGTTTAAACCATGTGGGGCCTGCCACTGCGCCATGTCAGTAACCGAACGCCACCTTGTCTGTCTCTGGTGTCCTGAGCGCGACCATGACTCAAAGTCGTGCTCGGACTGTCGGGCCATGGCTCTGAAGGCCTTGCAGGAGTGAGCTACGAAGCTCTTTGCAGCCCGGCAGTCGACACCGACCAGCAAGACTGAGGAGATCCCGGTCTTGATTGAAAAGGAGGCGGGTCGGCGGACTGCTCCCGAAGCCCCAAGTCCTCTTCCTCCCACTCGAGATCTTCAGGACGCTTGGGGGAGAGGCGCAAGAAAAGTCATCTAGGTGGACTCTATCTTTGCCTCGGCTGTCGACCGTCGATGAACGAGGTAAGGAGCACTGTAGGAGTTTGGCTTAGTATATGTTGCATGCTCATTTAAGTGAAGCACTTTGCACTAATCCAGAAAACTCTTATAGTGATTTTAGTGGTCTTAGACAACCAAAGAAAGCTCTCTGTGTAGAGGTGGGGAGAGCAGCCTTCAGGCTTAGTCCAGAAGGAGTATAAAGCAGCTTGTTTTACCAGATCTAACCACTTAGTGTAGATTAAATAAAAAAAGAACCACACAGTGTATTTATAAAAATTTCTATTTATTATGCAAAACTCACTAACTCATTAGTATATCTCCTACCCATAGGTATCAACACAAATACACACAATACTTAAATTGTACACAGGTAAGTAAGCACAATACACAGTGGTCTCAAGGGGGAGAACAAACCATATACTAAGAAAGTAAAATGCGAACTGCAACTGAAGTCAGGACTTGGTCCAGTAGACTCAGAAGAGCTGGGGACCCAAGGAACCATCCAAAGTAAGTACCTAGGAACCTCACGGAGGTTGTGTGCAGAGTGGAAACAGAGCCACCATACTCAATAGAAGTCAACTGGAAAGTCGCGGTTACAGCTTTGGAGATAAGGTCGGAGAGCCACCCCACCCATGGATACCCCAGGAACAAGGACACCTAGAACAGGGAAGCCTGGTGCATAGGTGCGAAGTGACGTCAGAAACCGCCGTAGACCGTAATGGAAGGCTTCAGAAAATATGCTGCTGGCGAAGACTGTGCAAGAGTGCATTGTTTCAGGTCCCCGAGAGCAGCAGCTCTCGACCCAGGGGTCCAGAAACATGTCTGATGGTGGCAGCCTAGGCAACCACTCATGTCACTAGAAGTTGTTCGAGTTTCAGGGGGCATCTCTAAGATGCCCTCTGTTGTGCATTTTACATTAAATCCCACACTGGCATCAGTGCGAGTTTAAGATGCTGAGAACTTTGATACCAAACTTCCCAGTCTTCAGTGTAGCCATTATGGTGTTGTGGAGTTCGTAATGACAAACTCCCAGCACCATATACTCTTAATGGCAGCATTGCACTTACAGGACCCAGGAATGGACTTGGACACGGTAGGGGTACAGGGCTCATGCACCTGTACCCTCACCACTGGCATAGGGCACCCAGCTAGAGGGGTGACTTATGTATGCCAGGACAGTGATTTGTGTACATGGCACACAGGGATGTGTGCCATGTCGACTCTTCACTTTGTTCTGCACCAAGCCACGCAGCCTGCAAAGGCAGTGTGTGAGTTTCAGGGTCCAGGGCCTCTAAGGGTGGCACAATAAGTGCTGCAGCCCTTAGAGGCCTTCTCTGGTCACAGTGCCCTGGGTACCTGTGGTACCATTTACCAGGGGCTGACATGTGGCCAGAGATGCCAATTGGATTTAGACTTCAATGCAGTTTTAGGGAAGGAATATAGGCCCTGGGTACCTGATTAGCAGGAGCCCAGTGCACACTCAGTCAAAGAACATCAGCAATTCAGCAAAAAGTGGGGGCATACCATGCAAGAAAGAGGGCACTTTCTCACAACAGGGTTTCGGTCCCAGCGGTTCCGACGAGAGATACTGGCCTCAAAATTGCAGAGAGGACAGGTCAGGCCTCGAGGGATTTGCAGAACCACCACCTGTGTTGCTGAGCCTTTCGAAGTCTGTGGGACCTCAGGAGCAGTAGACCGGTAAGCTTTGTTCCGGTGCGTGAAGATGCAGGGGAGTGACTCCTTCACTCCAAGGGAGATTACTTCGGGTGTCCTTGTTGCCCACAGGTCTGTTGAAGATCCTGTGTAAAGCAAAGGCATGGACGATGAAGAAAACTTGCAGAACAGCGAGACCGTGAGCAGCATGAGTCTTCCGTTATGCATTCTCGGTTCCAGGCGAAGTCCAAGTGTCCAGACGGTTGAAGAGTCACATGGTTTCAGGATTGAGTCTTGTCCCGCTGTGAATCTGAGGACCCACCCACAGGTAAGCCCTTTTATACCCGAAGAAAGGGGTTAGGCAGACTCAGGAGTCCCTCCCAGAGGCGAGGCTGGACAAATGGGAGGATACTCCCATGTCTTTTTACTCCAGAGCAGGAGCCAAGGGCTCCCAGAACTGGTTCTAACTAGTGTGTGCAAGAAGGGCACCAAATGTGGCCTTCAAAGCAATCTGGTGGTGCTGGCAAGTGCCCCCACCCCAGCTCAATACACTAAGTTCTGTCTGGTGAGGTGGTCTCACCTCCCTGTGGCAGGAAACCTGTTGTTCTACCTTCCGAAGCTCGAGCTCAGCTCACCAGTATGAGGGCTGAATCGTGTCTGGTTGACAGCAGCAGCACTAGTTTGCTGGCAGACCCTGGAAGGCTGTTACCAGGAGTACTGGGGGCTTTCTAGAGGAGGCCTGCAGTGCATGTAATCATACCTTCAACACCGGTATCAGTGTTGGGGTATGATTCCAACATGTTTGATACCAAACATGCCACAGCCACTATATAGGTAGCCATTGCGTAATGATGCATGGCCACTGTATGTATAAAAATGGCTGTCTGCACTTACAAAGCCTGGAGAATCGACTCTGGGGTTTGTAGGGGGTGCCCTGCTCATGCAGGGCACCCTCATACTTATAACCCAGCCTTCAGGGTTGGAAGGTCTGCTTTAGGGGTGACTTGCAGGTTTTAAGTGTAGTGACCTCAGATATACAAAAACCTGTATCTGTTGTACGCGGTGCTAGCACCAGCTTACACAAGCTTCAATGGCAGGCCTGTAGTCTCTGTTTTAGTGGTCTCTTATGGGTGGTATAATACATGCTGCAGCCCATGGGATACCCTTGGTGTGCCTAAGCCCTAGTTACCTTAGTAACATATACTAGGGACTTACAAGGGTACACCAGTAGTCAATTGTGGCGGTACCATAGTACTTACCATAGTCAAATTTAGGGAGAAAGTACAATGACTGATTAGCAGGATCCCAGTCAGACTAGTCAAAAACACGCTTACTCCAGGCAAAAAGGGAGGGGGGGGGGGGGGGTAACCATGCAAGACGGATTCTACCTTCTTACAAGGACTGACGCTCTAGGCACTGTTCTGCGGAACCGGAGCCATGGTCGACTCCGCGCTTCCCTCAGTTTCTGGGAGCCAGAGCAACCCTGCTTAAATAAAATAATTTTATGAGGCCATGCGCTGTGTATTTGAGTGGGCCGATCCCTGTGGTGAGCCTTTGGGCCCTGTGGGGTCAGAAGGGGCCCCATTGGATTTGTCACAGTCTGCTCCGGCCACGGTGCCGTCTGGGCCTCATGGATCCGATACCGGATTCGAAATGACGCCGTTTGTGCTAATGGGACCTTCCCCGGCGTCAGACCCTGATTCTGTCCATTCAGCACTGCCAGCCCCCACCGTTGCTGCCATCCCCATCCTTATTCCCGATGATTCAGAGTTGGATCGGCATTGTTAGACGCAGACTCCAGCGCCAGCAGAACCATGAGGTTCTATATTGTCGCCTGGTTATTTTTGTCAGGCTTCTCTGTTCCGAATCCTCAGGGTCGTGCTGATGCTCAAAGGGGGCCCACCTCTGAACCACCCCAAGTCTGGATTATGAATACCCACAGACTGTTGAGGTGATTGAGCGGGGGAAGGAAAGGGTAGGAACTGCTGGGAGTGAGATCTGTAGCATTTCCGGCTATTTATTCATTTGTAGATCTGCCCCCAGTGCGCGTATGCTTAGTGCCATGTCTGTTGCAATGCCTGATGGGACACAGAGTCCTGGTACGAGTATCAATATTTCTTAAGTAAGTTCAAATGTTCCATTTGTCATATTTCATTTTTAAGGCAGGCTGCATGTTTGAAGCTGGATGGCAGAGCGAAGTCGTGTGCTCTCCCAATGCTTCATGGCAGTTGTTGGTAAATATTTGGCATGGTGGTCCGGTCGTGGGGAGTAGCACCATTGCCAGTTGGGAGACTGTAAACAGCTGTGCAAGGCTGCCGATTTGAACTTTTCATTTCTGGATCAGCACATCGTTCTATATGCAGATTAAGCCTGCCAGAATGTGCCATGACCTACCAAGGATCGAATTTAAAAATGAAATATGACAAATGGAACATTTGAACTTACTTACGAAATATTGCTACTCGTACCATGACTCTGTGTCCCATCAGGCATTGCAACAGACATGGCACTAAGCATACGCCCACTGGGGGCAGATCTACAAATGAATAAATAGCCGGAAATACAATGGCTGCGAGTTTCAAATGCCGTTTGTGTTTGCCCAAGAAGAAGGGGCTGTTTAACCTTGAAACGCGTTGGCTGCTAAAATACACTGTGGAGCAGGAAGGCAGGCTGCATGTTTTAAGCTGGATGGCAGAGCGAAGTCGTGTGCGCTCCCAATGCTGCAGGGCAGTTGTTGGGGGATATATATATATATATATATCTCCATATCCATATCCCCCCTCCGTATGTCAACCCCTACCTAAAACAATAAAGGTGAATAGCAGGCTTCAGAAGAGCGTGGTGGCACGTTCACAACAAAACACTATCAAGAAATGCAAAACAAGGGAAACATACGAGAGAAGAATTCCTACAGCCCTGGACGCTTCGTTTGTCATCATGAAACACATACCAAGGATACTTGTATCGTACATTGTGTTTGCCAGACCGTGTCTTCTGTACCGACCGTGTCTTCTGTACCCCTCTCTGTGACCTCTCTCCTGGGATTTAAATATAACAAAAGGAAGAACAACCAAAACATGAACGAGTGTCCTTCAAGACTGGGAAATAATGACAGTCTTTTCCTAATCCATTTGTGTAAAACCCAAGGTTTGTTAGAGTGCACAATACCCCAGCAGTTTCTCAATAATCGCACTAGTCTTTTTCTGCAGACTGAACAGTAGAAACACCGCCTGGTAGCGGCTTGCATAGAGGTTCTTTATATTTCAAACGATACAAGACCTTATCCAAGAATCCCAATATACATATATGCCACACAACTTTGGATTCCTAAGATCGCGGGCGCCTTATATCTCCCTGCATGAAACCGGTAATCCTTCGGTTTCTCCAACAGGGAGATATCAGACCCAAGCACCTCAAAAGGCGCCTAAGCTCCTCTGCAAGAGACCGCTAACAGGCGGGTCTCAGCCAACAGAGGAGTCACGGATTAGCGTTGAATCCGTCACCTTACTTATTGCTGTGATGGCGGTTCGTAAGAATTGTGCAAACGCACTCTTACCGCCCAGACTCGGGCACATCGAGTTGAATAATCGGCGACGTTGGCTGGTTTCTGTCGTCCTTATCACTGTACCCGGCATCGCATCCGAGTCACGTGATGCGGGACTCGCGGTGGACGCCGGGAAATGTAGTTCGGCAATGGGTGTTACGGAGCCAGGTGTTTGTGAGGAGGGCAGTTAGTGCGCAACCGGCATTCAGATCATGACAATTTTGATGTCATCTGAGCCACGGGAGGGGACTGGGTAGGGGGTCTATGCACCCTTTAGAACCCCAAGATGTATGTGTAGAACGGATGGAATAGTATGAGGAACTGGATACATCCCCAGATATTGCCATGTTGTCTCCGCTGACTGTGACTACAGAGGAGGGGGCTTCTTATGCCATGGTGGTAATGAGGTCCTTGGACTGGAGTTCCCCTCTGTGCAGCTCAGGACTAATCATCTGACCGAAGTGCTTCAGCCTGAGCTGACACCTTGGAAAACCTATTGACCTTTAATGAAGCACTAACTGATGCCCTCCTAGGCACATGTTCCAAGCCTAGCTCAGGGGCTCCTGTGAACAGGATGATTGCACGCCACCGTTGCCCGGCACCGGGCGTCCCAAGCTTCTTCAGCGAACACTCCACCCCTAAGAGCTTGGTGATGTAGGCTTCGACTTCCCATGGCACGTTCCCTTCTGCTCCTCCGGATAGGGAATCTAAGAGGCTGGACACATTTGAAAAGAAGATGTTTTCTTCCACCAGCCTGGTTTTGCGGTCAGTGAATACTGCATGTTATTGGGCCATTTCTCCTACTCGCCTGGTGAATCTTTGTGCAAGTGCTGCCACAGGTCCCGGAGGAGGCGCAGGCTGTACTCTCCCAGGCGGTGAAGGACAGGAGAGATGCAGCAAAATTCACCATTAGGTGTGTCCTTGACACGACTGACTCGTCTGAGCAGAATAGTTTCATCGACAGTGGCTTTATGGCACCACGGCTGGCTAAGAACATCTGGCTTCCCGTGTGATGTCCAGGCTTCTCGTCTCTTTGTAGAGAAAGACTCGGCCTTGGAGCGCTTCAAGGACTCTCGTCCTACGGCCACATTTTTTGACCTCTCAGTAACACCCCGTGGCCAGTCTAGCTTTCGCCCCTTTAGTGGCAATAGAATGGGTTTTCAGCCACGCCAACCGTATCTCTGCTACTGTCCTGCGCGGATTTGGCTCATTCCGACCTCGGAATGGAAGCCAGAAGTCGTTTGCCATCCAGCCATCAGCAGCCGCAGCCTCAAGGTTGAGGCAAGTGTGACTACAGGGGTCCCTCAACCCTCCTTCCCATGGGGCAACTTAGTCCCTTATCAGGGGTTTCAAGAAATCCCAACTTTAGGTAGAGGTTGACATAGGTCACCCTACAAGGTGATAGTATCTTAACCAGAAGAGGTTAGATATAAGCCCTAGCTATTTCGCCCTGATGAATGCAAAGGACCCTTCGGCCATCCTGGATACATTGGTGCAGAAAGTCTTTGCACCCCTGCAGCGACTCTGCGACAGTCAGACTCTGGTCCTGATATTTCGGGCGCAACCTTTTATTACGACCCAGATGGCTATGAGTATTGTTTGTCTTATAGCCTCATGCATCGTGCTAGAGCCTCATGCTTGTCACATGCAGGCTCTACAGCGGAACTTTTGACTTTAGTCAGTCCAGCATTTTTGCATCTCAAAGAGACATCCCAAGACCTTCGGTGGTGTGTGGCGGGGATCAACCTAAGGTAAATAATTTTTCCTACTCCAGCCAGACCCTGTTATTGTTACAGAGTCATTGTCTGTGGTTTGGGCAGATCTCCTGAACAATGTAGAGATCAGAGGTCTCTGATATTTGGTGGAGCAGCAGTCCCATGTCCGTCTTTTGGAGCTGCATGCTGTCCTCCTTGCCCTCAAGGCAATTCTGCCTTCCATCAGGGGAGATCTGTCCAAGTCCTAAGTCCAAGTATGATTGCAATATGATGCTAGATCTTTTCGCTACCTCTGAGGATGAACTATGTTGGGTCTTTTATACCATTGGAGTTTCCTTTTTAAGGTTCTATGAGATTTGTTCAGAGTTTGGTGGGACTCCTCCCTACTTTACTTGTTCCTGCCACGGGCACTGATTCTGCTGGTTCTGAGGAAGGTCTAGGTGGACTGAGCAATGCTCATCCTAGTGGCCTCAGATTCAACAAAGATGGTCTGGTAGTCTAACCTGTTGAACCAGAGCTTGTGCCCACCACTTAGGCTCTTCCATTGGTAATGTTTGCTGTCTAACCAGCACAGCAAAGACATGAGTCCGAGGTCCACAAATAACATCTCCATGTGTTTTGATTGAATGGATCCAGCCGAGTGCTTTTGAATTGCTATCTGAAGATGTGGAATGTGATCTTGGTGGTTCCCTGCCCATCCCCAAATCCATTTACTCTGGCTGTTGGGCTTAATTTTTGTCCTGTGTGAGGACCCACACACTAATCCTTTTTATTGCTAAATTGTCAGAATCTGAAAGAGACACATTAGTGATAGATTCCTTACCTTAGAATATCCCCAGGCGTCAGACTGGATCCGGAAAGTTTTCGTCAGAAGTAGCCCTGCGTGTCCAAAGGTGGTGTTGTGTGGCTCCGCGTCCGTCGCTGATGTCGTAAGCGCTGAGATGATGTCACGGAGACTACTTAGGCGCCACCCATGCGCGCTGACGTCAGTTCTGTACACGACTTTCCACGCCATGAACCCCAGAGCCATGCAAGAAACTTATTCCTGGTGCCATGGAACCAGGGCCCCGAAAGGGATGACCGTAACCCTAGAAATCAGTTTGCAGAACGGGGAGGATGGGTGGGGCGGTAAGGAATCTATCACTAACTAATGTCTCTTACAGATATATCGTTACACAAGTAGTAACTTGTGCATCTGAAAGAGACCCGTTAGTGATAGATTCCTTACCTTAGAATAGATACCCCAGCAATACCTACCCCGGAGGTGGGTCTGTGAACCAAAATCACACCTGAAAGTCCCGGAGAACCGAACGGCCAAGAAGCCGTCTCTCCGGACTTGGCTGTTGAGGCAGTAGTGCTTGGTAAAAGTGTGCAACAAGGCCCACGTAGCTGCCTGACAGATGAACTGCAAGGGAACGCCGTGTCCCAAAGCAGTCGTGATTGCCGGAATGACGTCGCGGTATCTACTTAGATGCCGCCCCTGCCCGCTGACCTCAGTTCTTTCTTTTTCCGCACCAGCTAGCGCAGATTCGAAGAGAGCGGTACCTCTTGTTAGTTTTTGACTGTCTTTTTTCGACTTTTGTCGACTTCTTTTTCTAGTCGTTTGACTCCTGGTGCACAGAGATGTCACTTCCGCGGACCAGCTTCAATCCTTGTGGTGATGGACCCACATCCTGTGTGCCTCTGGTGTCTGGAGCGTGACCACAACCCGAAATCGTGCTCCGACTGTCGGGCCTTGGCCTGAAGTCTTTGCGGGAGTGGTCCCAAAAGCTTCCGGAGGCCCGGCAGTCGGCTCTGCACCGCTCAAGGTCCTGGTCGAGAGGGAGGTCGAGGGGCCGGTCGCTGAGCCATCACCACCCCTCCTCGTTGAAGTCTTCAGGTAAGTTGAAGCACAAAAAGAAGGCGAAGAAGCACCGTCTCCCTTTGCGATCTTCCCATCCGTTGGCCGATGCGGGATGCCAAAGGTAGTCGTCTGGCCTGTTGGGTCAACTCCGAGCCTCCCTCCCTTCCCGCGAGCTGGAGCGACCCCTGCCTAACTTTGTAGCTTTTACGAAGCCCTCCACTCCATCTTTGGGCAGCCCGACTCTGCCTGCGCGCCTTCGGACTCAGCTGGGGATTCTAGGCCTTAGATGCCGGCGGCTTCGAACCCTTTGCCTCAGGGATACAGGCCTGGATCCGGATCGGAGTCAGTCGACCTTATGACACCTTCTCCGGCGTTGAATCTACTGATGACACCTCCGCCCCTTCCGACACTGGTTGTGTCCCCAACCGACTTTGACCCCATCCTCCCCCTCAACATGGACACGGAGCCGGGCCGACATAGGGACCGGTGCTGACCATTACTTTTGTGCCCTTGTTCTACCCTGTTGTTCCCTATCGCCCTGAGTGGCAACCAGAGGAGGTTGAGGAGGACTGGGAGGGGTATGCGGACCCTCTGCAGACCAGTTAGAAGAACTGGACTGGAGAGAGGGGTTGGGTGAAGCCAGTGGTCTGGACACTTCTCCAAACCTTGGCATATTTTCTCCCCCTACCGTGGCTACGGAGGAGGGTTCATCAAAATGTAGTGGTGTTGCGTAGGCGTGGCTGAGACTTTAAACCTCGAGCTTCCTACGGTGGTGCTCAGAACTAACTTCCTGACCGAGGTGCTTCAACCGGCAGCGGCCTCTTCGGAGCCCCTGCTGCCGTTCACTAATGCCCTCATGTCGACCTTCTGGGCACTTGGTCCAAGCCGAGCACAGGGGCACCTGTGGGTAGGATGATTGCCCGACGCCGCCGCCCAGCCCCAGGCGACCCCATTTTCCTCTCTCTACACCGTACACCCCGCATTCCCTACCGCTCCACCTGATAGGGAATCCAGGAAGCTGGATCACCATGGGAAGAAGATGTTTTCTTCCGCCAGCTTAGGGCTGCGGTCGGTGAACACCGCATGCCTCTTGGGCTGTTACACCCACTTTGTGTGGGTTATGGTCGTGCAGGTGCTGCCACAGTGCCCGAAGGAAGCCCGGGCCGTTCTCTCCTGTGCAGTTGCTGAGGGTAGAGATGCAGCAAAATTTGCTATCCGCTGTGGGCTGGACACAGCCGACTTGCTAGGCTGGACGATTTCAACGTCAGAAGCCCTGAGACGCTACGCCTGGCTGAAGTCCACTGACTTTTTGGGCGATGTCCAATCCACTCTTTTGGCCCTGCCCTTTTATGGTCGTTGCTTTTTTGGCGACAAAGTGGACAACGCGCTCAAGCACTTTAAGGATTCTAGGGTTACGGCCAGATCCTTGGGCCTCGCTACCACCTCTCGCCCGGCGCAGTCCGCTTTTCGCCCGTTTTGTTGCTACGGAGGGGTGCCCCACCACGTTCCGCCCAGAGCCACAGGCCTGCGCAAACTGTTCAGCCTCTCCGCGGCTGGGGACGTGGGACCCAGCGTCGTGGGTCAGGGGGCCAGCGGGTGCGCCAGTCCACCAGTACCCCTTTGCAGCCGCCGTCAAACCTTCCTATTCCGACCCTCCAGTGCCGCCAGTGGGTGGCAGGATTCGCCATCACATCCCCCACTGGCAGAACATCACGTCAGAGAGATGTGTTTTGCAGATTGTCCAAAGGGGCTACTTCCTCCCCTTTGAGACTACCTCTCCATCCATGCCACCTACATTCCATCGCATGTCGGAGGATCACTTGGCCCTTCTCCGCCAGGAAGTCACAGCTCTCTTGGTCAAGGGAGCCATTGAGCGCGTTCCTTTGCCAGAAGTAGGCTGTGGGTTGCTATTCCCACTACTTTCTGGTGCCCAAGAAGGACAAAGGCCTGCATCCTATCTTGGATCTCCTGAAGGAGAAGTTCAAAATGTAGACATTGGCTCAGGTTCTGTCTGCCCTTGACCCTGGAGACTGGATAGTAGCGTTGGACTTGCAGAACGCTTATTTTCACATCCCCGTCCTGCCTGTCCACCGGCGTTACCTGCGGTTCACGGTTGGCCACGAGCGCTCTGTTTACCGTGCTCCCCTTAGACATTAGCAGTGCCCCTCGGGTGTTCACGAAAGTGATTGCGGTGGTCGCAGCTCATCTGCACAGATAAGGGGTTCCAGTCTTCCCTTTTCTCGACAATAGGTTGTTGAAGGTGGGCTAGCCCCAGTCAGTCGTCCCCCATCTCCAGACTACGGCGACTTCCTGCATTCGCTGGGGTTCTCCATCAATGTGCCGAAGTTGCACCTGACCCCCTCTGTGAGAAAGTGACTCTGTATATACTGTTCCCAAATAGGTTCAGTGTGTACAGAGTCCACAGTCCCCAGAGGTATGGCAGAGGCTAAAGTTAGATATAACCTTATTCTCTAAAGTGGTAACTTGGTTGAACAGTAAGGCAGTATCAGAGGACAGTGTAAAGCATTTGTTGTACACACACAGTCAGAAAAATGGTTTCACACACTCAATAACTGAACTGTAGGCCAATGGTTTATATAAAAAATATATGTCTAATAGCAGGTGAGTGTTTTCATTACTCGGCTGATTTTTGGTGAATATTTTAAGTTTTGAAAACTCCACACTGAAACCAGTCAATGTCACCCTATGGAGCAAATTGAGTTATCTGATTTTGGGTAAGTACTTGACTGCCAAAGTTAAGGTTCTGGGCACAGACTCAGGGGTCTCCCAGGGTCAGTTAGGTACAGTTTTTACACCCTCAGCGGCACAGGGGCAGCCAGATGCAGAGTGAGTTAGGCCCAATGTTATCCTATGGGAGGCAGGGGGGCCTTGGTTGGTGGCTGCGGACTAGCAGGCCACGCGGCTGTGGGAGCTGGGCTCCTGGTCACTTGCTCAGGGCAAATGGGGAAGTAGATAGGTATAGAGGTTACACTGCCAGAGCCACTCGGGCGGCAAGGTACTTTTGAGCCTTCGGGCGCTCAATTGATTTCAATGGGAAAGGTCCGGTTTGGAAAAAGGCTGCAAGCTCGGGGACGAAGATTCTTCAGGTGCCACCACTGTAGGAGAGTAGGGTCTGCTTTCTATGTTCACCCCCACTTTTTGCTTTTGCTTTACTGGTTTTCGACTTAGATGTGGCTGTGGGCCTGCTGATCAGACCCACAGCCCTGCTGTTCTCTCTCTAAATTAATACTATGTACTATAGGTGCATATCCCAATTGGATAGGATCACCTTATTGGCCCCTGTACAGTGTACCTTAGGTACCCAGGGCATAGGTGTACCCTAGGCCTACCAGGGGCTGCAGCATGTATTATGCCACCCCTGGCCTGGCCTTCCATTATGACACAACTGGCTGATCACTCAGCTGGGGCAAGGTCGTGTAATCACCCCTTGCTTAGGTGTAGTATTCCTATACCTACCTTATATATAGACAATGTGTACCTATCAGCCACTCCTATGGCAGGCCTTAACAATCCTGGAGGCAGAGTGCTTGATAACATGTGAGATGGTGCTCTAGCATGAGCTGAGCCTGTCTGCAGCTTTCGGAACCATGTCCTTATAGCTGTTCTATGATATAGCCTACCATATACTCTTAAAGTGCCTTATAATCTTAAACGGTTATGGTAACTATGGTTTAGCTTTATCAAAACATGTCGTGTAAGGTGTCTAACACTTTGGAATAATACCCCCATCCCATTTCTGGGGATGAGGATATTATCCCTCCCTTCTAGAGGGAGAAGACATGTTGAAACCTACTTACCTGGTTAAAGTTAACCAGAGCCCCAGCATCACAAAATGGATGCTGCTGCCACAACACAAGTCTGACCTCCTGCTGCTGGGAGTGATCCCGGCACGGGAGGCTTGGACAATAGGTTTCCTGCCTTGGGAGGTGCGAGCACCACCCCAGACAGGCCTTAGTGTATTGGGGCAGGGAGGGATGAAAGAAACGAGACACTGCCTGGGGCACACAAGGTGTCCCATGCATAATCCAGTTCAAACCGGTGCTGGGGCACTCCAGCCCCAGTCCTGGCGCGAAACTGGACAAAGGGAAGGGGGTGTAACCACCCCCCTCCCAGGTCCCACCCATAAGGCGTGACCTAGCAGGCAACCCAGCCCCCCAGATTAGTATAGGTGTGGTAGCTGGGCCCCAGGAGATTAGATTATCCTGAACCTGCAACTTGAACAGAAACTCTGGACCTTCGACATTCGACGAAAGAAGAAGACTGAAGAATCTCCCTTGTGGCCAAGGAGTGGCTACCCTGTGCAAACAGGCACCATCAAGAGACTTACCCTTTGCTTTGCTGAAGTTCTACGAGGGACCGACTGCAGAGCCTGACCAGAGCCTTGACTTCCAGACTTCTCCGACCCTGATCCACATCCACAGCCGAGCTGAGATCCGTGGAGGCGACGAGAGACGTGGGACCGGCTACCTGGGAAAAGTGGCGAGTATCTTCCAGCGCAGCTTCTGAGGTACCCTCGAGGTTGTGCACCGGGGATTGAGAAGCCCCAACCCCAAGCACCATCTGCACCGAAGATCAACCCCCCACACTCCACGAGTCCTGCGTGGGGCCCTTCTGCATTTTCCTGCTTGCCGCGTCTGTCCGGTTGCTTGCCCGTTGGCTAGCGGCCTTTGCGACGACACACCTTTGAATTTCCACTGCTGGTTTGGCTCCTCCAGACTGGCTCCTGCTCCTCTGCAAAAGAGAAGCACCCCAGACCTTCCTGGTCTGCACCAGAAGCAAGTCCTCCATTCTTCGTGGGTTCCGCTTGCCAAGACTTGGTGAGTCCCTTCCTGGTCTGCACCAGAAGCAAGTCCTCCATTCTTCGTGGGTTCCGCTTGCCAAGGCTTTGTGAGTCCTAGTTCGACTTCGACGCCGCCGACAGCAAGAGCCTTCATGGGACAGCTCGCCTCCTGGTCCTGGTCGTCCTCGACGTCTCCTGGTACCCGTGGCTGCTGCGACAAGCTTCACCTCTTCACCTGCATTTTCGTGACATCGCCTGGTTCTTTCCTGGTTCCACGTGGTCACTGGCTAGTGACCCAGACTCTGTCCCTTCTGCTTGCAGTTATCCTTCCTTCTTGATCCCGGCCTTGGGATCCACCGGACACTCTTCACTGACTGCATGTCAGCAACTTTCCTTCAGGCATCCATAGAAATCCACGACGAAACCCGACGCAAGTTCACACCTATGCACCCGCAGCCCGTGGGCTAGGTAACTTGGGTACTCCGGTGCTCACAAGGGTATTGACTATCCGAGGGTCTAGTTTCCGAGTCTCGACTTTCTAGCTATACCAGAAGTGTCCTAAAACTGCTTATTTCTAACTGCTAGTGATTCTATCGACTTTTACGCATTACGCGTGAGTGTTTCCACTCTGCACCTGAATCCCGTGGGCCTCCCACTTCCTACCTGTTGGTAGTGTAGTGTAGCCCCAGCGATTCCCTAGGCCTAGGCCTATTCTATTTCCGTGACAGTGGTTCTTATACCACTTCTTTAGTATATGGTTTGCGTGGCCCCTAGGGCCTAACTGTATTACTTACCTGTGTGACTTATGTATGCTTAAATAAGACTGTGTTGTACTTACCTCGAATCTCATAAAGAGTGCAGAGGGTTTGACTAGAATAAATACACTTTATTTTATATATATATATTGTGGGAAGTTGGCCTGATATATGATGTCACTAATTCTAGTGTACACCTTGTATCAGTCCAAACAACCCTTATGGTGATTGGTTGTAAAGTCAACCTTATAGACCAGCTATCCTAGTGGTAGCATGGACAAGAGCTGTCTTAGGCTAAACTCTGAATGGCATGTGAAGCCAGCTGTTATACCATATATAATCCCTCGAATACCAAATGAAAGGACACCACAACAGATATATATATAAAATAAAGTGTATTTATTCTAGTCAACCCTCAGCACTCTTTATGAGATTCGAGGTAAGTACAACACAGTCTTATTTAAGCATACATTAAGTCACACAGGTAAGTAATACAGTTAGGCCCTAGGGGCCACGCAAACCATATACTAAAGAAGTGGTATAAGGACCACTGTCACGGAAATAGAATAGGCCTAGGCCTAGGGAATCGCAGGGGCTACACTACACTACCAACAGTTAGGAAGTGGGAGGCCCACGGGATTCAGGTGCAGAGTGGAAACACTCACGCGTAATGCGTAAAAGTCAATAGAATCACTAGCAGTTAGAAATAAGCAGTTTTAGGACACTTCTGGTTGTGAGAAAGTGGCTCTGTATATACTGTTCCCTAATAGGTACAGGGTGTACAGAGTCCACAGTCCCCCAGAGGCTGATAGAGGTCAAAGTTAGGTATGACCTTACTCTCAAAAGTGGTAGCTTGGTCGAGCAGTAAGGCAGTACCAGAGGACAGTGTAAAGCATTTATTGTACACACTCAGTCAGCAAATGGTTTCACACACTCAATAACTGAACTCTAGGCCAATGGTTTATATATATAAAATATATGCTTGTTTTATTTTTAGAACCACAAAGGGGGTAAACATATACTTTCTCAGAATGAGAGGTTGAATATAAATACTTTTGTCTTAAGCAATAAATTTGTGTAAACAGTCACAGTTGGTTGCAATAAACAATCCTATTTCCTAAACATAACAATGCATTGAGCTCAATGGTAAATTCAGGTTATTTGTAATAAATTACTTTTCAGATTACTTTTGGAATTCCAGGTCTGGCTCCTAGAACCAGCCTGGGGTCAGTATTCAGAATCAAGTGATGAAAGTCGACTTAATAACTGTAATGATTTTTTTTTTTTTTTTTAAAAACCTTTATTCGGATATTTCAGATACACAGCTATTCAGCCGACAACCCGGAGGTTCGGCAGCTCGTCAAACAACATATGTAGTCTGCTATAGCTGTCATGCAGGAGAGAAAAAAGGTTTCAATTTTTAAAGAAGAAAAAAAAAAAAAAAAAACATAACAAGCAAGGCAATACACATCATGCGTTCGCGTCAGATCCCACCGATGAGGCGGCCCCATATCCACCATCAGATCAGCCCTCAAGTGTGGAGGGGAGGAAGAGGCAGAGGCACTAACTTTCTATCAGATTTCATCCGCAAAACTCAAGTCGGAAGTGGGGCTAGGGGGAGAGGTGCTCCTCTGGTGGGTCAGTGGCAGGAGGCAGGCAGATGTACCCCCTATACTGGTTCCACCCCCCCCACACCTTGTGCCATTTCTTGGGCCTCCCCCGTGCACAATACACTGTTTTCTCCCGAAACATGCACCAATCCATGTTATCCTTCCATGCCTCCAGGGTGGGCGGGCTAGGGGATCCCCACAATCGTGCAATATCCCGCTTGGCCACCATATTACCAAGGGTCACCCATTGAGTCTGTGCAGCATCGTAGTCTGTAGGGCCCCACACGTTCAAGAGACAGCGCCGCGCCTCTGAGTGCAACACAATACCCGTGACCTCCTGCATCACAACATGAATCTGCTTCCACAATTCCGCAATCACACCACACTCCCATATAATGTGCAGAAAGGTGCCCACCATCCCGCAGCCCCTCTTACACAGCCCGTCCTCGGAGAAACCCATGTGGACCAACCGGGGGCCAGTGACATAGACTCTGTGGAGTATCTTAAGCTGGACCAGCCGCAGCCTGGCGGGGATGGCAACCTCTTTCGGGGAGGAGACAGCGCACTGCCAGTCCTCATCGTCCAGCTCAAGACCGTCTCTAGTCCACTGGCCCCGCACCCCCAGGAGGAGATCGGTACGGACGTTCACCAGCTTCTTGTAAATGAGAGAGATTGTGCTCTCCGGCACATGGCCGTCCAAGATCCGGTCCTCCAACGGAGAGGATTCAGGCACCTTCTCCCCCTCAACGAGGACCGATCGCAGCGCATGACGTACCTGCGCGTACCGGAAGTATTCCGTGCCCTCTAGCGCATATTCCGTCTGCAGCTCTGTAAACGACTTAATCCGCCCCTTGGCCAGCATGTCCCCCACCCTGGAGATACCAATCAGGTCCCATTTGTCGAAACCCTTAGAGTTCCAGAGGTTCCCCAGCATGTCCGAGTCAAACAGCGGAGTGGCCAGTGTGAGTCTATCCTTCCACCCCAGGGAGTTCGTGACTGCCTTCCACACGTGCACCGCCACCCCGGTCGGCCCCGTGAGGGATCCAGCCGGGGCCCTTGAATAAAGTGCTCTATAGTAGCCACCACCCCGCAACAACCACCGGTCCATAGCGAAGCCGGGGCTAAGCGCAGGACCGTAGACTCCGTGGTTGACTGCGCTCAGTTGGGAGGCCCAATAGTATCTCCGGATGTCGGGAAGCGCGATACCCCCGTCATACCAAGGGAGAGTTAGTTTTGCTATCGCTATACGCGGGCGGCCGTCCCACAGCAGCGAACGCTGTAGACTCTCAACCTCCCGAAAGTAACTGGCCGGGACCAGCTCCTGGGTGTTCTGCAGGGCATAGAGAAAGCGGGGAAGCGACATCATTTTAAATAGCGCCGCACGACCAAGGAGGGAAAGCGGCAGCCGCCTCCAGCCTGCCACGTCCCGCCGCAGGCGCGCCAACGGAGGGAGCAGGTTTCGCTCATACCGTACCGTGGGGTCGGCTGAAATATAGATCCCAAGATACTGAAAGCCCTCCCGGGCGATCTGGATCGGGCAATTCCGCGGGGGAACCGGAGCGTCTCCACACAGGGCATACAGATATGACTTACCCCAGTTGATGGTGAGCCCCGAGTTCCTCCCGAAGGAAGTCAAGATGTCGCAGACAACTATAAGGGACTTCCGGGGTGAGGTAAGATAGAGCAGAATGTCGTCGGCATAGAGGGAAATGCGGTCCTCGTGGTCGGGGGACCAGCGAATCCCCCTCACGTCTGGGTGCCACCGTATCCATGCCGCTAGCGGCTCAAGGGCGAGAGCGAACAACAGCGGCGAGAGGGGACAACCCTGCCTGGTACCCCTCCCCAAGTCGAAGGAATTGGAGGCCCTCCCGTTAACCGCAACTTTGGCGAGAGGTCCTTCGTATAAGAGCCTCACCCAGCCCACAAATCCGGGCCCGAAGCCGAACTTCGCGAGCGCGGCCCACAAATATGCCCACTCAACCGTGTCGAATGCCATCGTTGCGTCGAGCGCCGCCACCACGGCCGGTTCCCGCATCGTCCCGACCCTTGCGATCACACCATGAATGCGCCTAAGATTCAACGCAGTATTTCGATGTGGGATGAATCCAGATTGGTCGGGGTGGATCAGGTCGCCGACCACCCTGACTAGCCGGTTTGCGAGGATTTTAGCAAGGATCTTCGGCTCAGCGTTAAGGAGCGAGATCGGCCGGTATGAACTGCACCTGTCTCTAGGCTTGCCATCTTTATGGATGACCACGATCGTTGCCAGGCGCTGGTCGAGCGGGAGGGAACCCGTCGCCCGCGCCTCCACAAACATGGCTCGTAGATGCGGAGCGATCTTGTCCGGCTGGAGTTTGTAGAGCTCAATGGGCAGACCATTCGGACGCAAAGAACGGATCGCCCCCGCAATCTCATCGACCGTGATGTCGCCATCAAGGTCGTCCCTGTCCACGTCGGAGAGGCAAGGCAGGGCGAGATCTCGCAGGAGTGCACATGAGTCCTCCACAGGCCTGTCCGACACTGATGTATAGACCGTGCGGAAGTAATCCGCAAAGCACTGGACTATGTCCTCCGGCTCCGTGACCACGACGCCAGCCTCCGTCACTAGGTCCGGCACCACTCGATTGACCCTCTCCTTCTTGTCCAGCCACGCGATCAATTTCCCGGCCTTGTCCCCGACGTCGTACAGACGGCCCCGCTGTTCCCTACTCAGAGCCTTGGCTGCGTCAGTCACGAGGGCCCTGTACTCCGATTGCTTAAGGCTCAATTCGTGCAGCGCCTCCTCCGTGACCTCACCCTCTAGGGCCAGCCCTAGGTCTGCGATCTCCGCCTCAAGCTGGGCGACCTCCGCGTCCCTCCGACGCTTGGCCGCTGTAATCAAGGAGAGGGCCTCACCCCTAATCACGGTTTTGAATGCTTCCCACAAGGACACCGCCGACGTGACCGAACCGAGGTTTTCCTGAAAATAACGGTCGATCGCCTTAAGTACCTCACTACGAGTCACAGGGTCTCTAAGATGCCACGGGTTAATTGGGGCCACCCTACCACCCACTCCTCTGGCAACATCCATACAGATCCACACCGGAGAATGGTCAGAAATACCTCGTGCCATGTGCCTGGCCTCAGAGACACTGGAAGCGTGTGCAGCCAGAGTAAGGACATAATCAATTCTGGAGAGACTGCCATGCGCACCTGAGTGGAAAGTGTACTGCCGTTGTGTGGGATGCAACATTCTCCAACAATCAACCAGCCCTAGGGTATCTATGAAATCAGGAAGCCACTTCTGAGCCCCCCCCGAAGTCCTCTGCGGGTGTCTGTCAAGCAGGCCTGAGCCGACCGCATTAAAGTCACCACCCACCACCAACACGCCCTCTGGGAGATCCAGTAATGTCCTCTCTAAGTCCGCTAGGGTAGTGGGCTGCAAAGCGGGGGGGACATAAACCGACACCAGGACCAACGTCCTGCCCTCCCACCGTCCCGCTACTGCCGCGAAGCGCCCCCTATCGTCCACAGTAGTAGAGTCAACCTCAAATGGGAGAGAGGACCTGACTAGTATTCCCGCCCCTCTGGAACCCGAGGTGAACCCGGAATGCGCAACAAACTTATAGCCTTTACGATTGAGTGCATGGCACGTGTTGCCAATCAAGTGCGTCTCTTGCAAGAGGACAATATCAGGGGCACATCTCTTCAGAAATTGCAGTACAATCCCACGCTTAATACGATCCCCCAGGCCATTCACATTCCAACTGAGTATTTTGAGGCCCCTACCCCCCATCCCAGCATGTAAGGAGACCACCACCACCCACGTGGAACCCGACCCGAACCACAGGAGCTTGCATCATGACGCCTTGCAGAACCAAAAACAACAACAACCCCAACAACAAACCCCACCCACCCCCCACCCTGCACCCCTGCGTAAGCTCTAAAGTGCCCCCCAACTTGCAGTGTGCCTGTCGCCCCTTATAAAACTAGTCTACGGAAAGAACCCCAGAGGAGGAAAAGCTCCCCTACTGCCCCCGCCACCCCCCGGACTATCAACCTCCCGGAGGGTACTTAAGTCCTGGTTCAATGTTCGTCACCGGCACCATCTGCGCCATCAGAGTGTTCCACGCCAGGCCGCCCTTGGGGCAGAGTGTCCAACCAGTCTCCGACCATGTCGGGTGCCTCAAAAAAGAAAGTTCGCTCTTCGAACACCACCCGCAACCGTGCAGGAAAGAGCATGGCATATTTTAGTCCCATCTCACGCAGTCTTCTCTTTACCGCCATGAAGCCTTGCCGCTGCTTTTGCACCATCTGAGTGAAGTCCGGATAAAAGCTTACAGTAGTGTTCTGGAATGGCAGCGGGCCGGCCATCCGCGATGCTTGTAGTATGGCATCTCGATCCCTGAAATTGAAGATCCGGGCGACAATCGGCCTTGGTGGGGCCCCCACCTTGGGCCTCCCGCCAGGAACTCTATGGGCCCGTTCGACGGTAAAGAACTTGCTAAGGCCTTTGGGTGCCAGATGGTTCACCACCAGGTCCTCCACGAACAGGTCCACCGACTGCTCCTCCGAATTTTCCGGGACCCCAATGATGCGCACGTTGTTGCGCCTAGCACGGCCTTCGAAGTCTTCCAACCGGCGGGCGAAGTGATCATTTGCTGCCCGGAGAGTACGGACTTCCTGCTGGAGGCCGGAGACATCGCCCAGGAGGCCGGCAGTCTTGAGGTCCAAGGACTGAACCCGCTCATTAGTTTTGCCGAGGTCGGCCCGAACCAGGTTGACATCTATCGATATGGCATCTACTTTTTGTGCCAGGGTCTCAAATTGCTGCCCAATCGAGGACTTCATCCCTTCGATGGCCCCCATGATGTCCTGCAGGGTTAATTCTGTGGAGGGGGACGCCGCGTCCTTCGAGGCTTCCGACGTCGGGCCTGATTCGCCCGGGGACCCCCTCTGATGGGCATAGCGGTCCATGGTATTAGTCTGGGTGGAGGTGCCCCGCCTGGTGTTCTTGGGCTTCTGTTTTTCGGCGTCCGACCTGGTCGACATCGCACTCTGCCGTGTAGACAATCTCCTGGCCCGTACAGGGTAAATGGGCATGCAACCAGTGGCTGGCGCCGCGCACGCCCCGTCCCGGGCGCCCTGGAGACTGGAAGGCGAAATCGAAAGCGAAAGTGAAATCCCCTCCACCTCCGACGACTCCTCCCCGACCAGGCCGCTGTTGTTCAATTAGGGCACGGGCACTGTGCCAACGCAAGTCCCGGGCACCGTGCGGGGATTAGGCCCCAAACTTCCAGGCAGTATAACTTCGGTCTCCGGTGGGCGATTTCGACCCGGACAACGGGTCCCGCCTCAGCAGCAGATCCTCTCCAATAGTCCGGGCATCAAGTACAGGATAATAGACAGGATAGATGCCGGAGGGAGCGAGGGTCTCTGGAGCTCTAGGCTCACGCGGCCATCTTGATCACGCGCTAAGCTCCTCCCCCTGTAATGATTTTTAAATAATATTTAGCTATTTCAAAAGTTAGCACTTAGAAAATATTTCAAAGAAAACATTCAATGGATCTCTATGGCAAGAAATTCAAATTGCAGGTAGAGTACTTTATCGTTACTTTAGTAATCCAGGACTGGGTACCTAGACCCAGGACTGGGGTCCTTATCAAAAGCAGGTAAGTAATTTCGTTTGCAGAAATGGTACGATTTTAAAAGAATATTTCAAATTTGCAAAAATAGACACTTTGAAGAAATTTCACAGAAAAGCAGACAATGGTTTCCTATGGGAGAAAAATGAGTTAGAGGTAAGTATAGTTGTGAACACTTTTCAGGGTCAGGGCTGGGCACCAAGATCCAGCACTGGGAGCTCACCTAGGAGCAGGTGAGTAAATTCGTTTTTGTCACTTGGCTGATTTTTGGTGAATTTTTGCAGTTTTGAAAAGTTCACACTTAGAAGATTTTTGAAGAAAAAGCCAGTCAATGTTACCCTATGAGAAAAATGAAGTTAGTGGTTTAAGGGTAAGTACTCGACTGGCAGAGTTGAAATTCCGGGCATGGACTCAGGGGTCCCCCAGTGTCAGGTAGGTACAGTTGGTTCACCCTCAGCGGTTTCAGGACGGCCGGGTGCAGAGAGAGTTAGGCCCAATGTTATCCTATGAGGGATAGGGGGGCCTTGGTTGGTGGCTGCTGTCTGGCAAGCCACGCGGCTGTGGGAGCTGGGCTCCTGGTCACTTACTCAGGGCAAGTGGGGAAGTAGGTTAGTGTAGAGAGGGCACTGCCAGGGCCACTCGGGCGGCTGGGTGCAGGGTGCTTTTGAGCCTTCGGGCGCTCAATGGAAATCAATGGGAATGTTCCGGTTTGGAAAAAGGCTGCAGGCTCGGGGACGAGGAGGTTTCAGGTGCCACCACCACTTCGAGAGGTAAGTTGGGTAGTTGTAGGTTAGGTGGGTACCCCGGGATTGGGCACAGGGGGCCGCAGGGCGCCGGGTGCAGAGGTGCCTTTTGACGTCGGGAATCTTACCCTCTGGTTGATCGCGGCTGGGGTGGCACTTGGTTCTGAGGCTGCAGGCTTCTTCCGGGATGTCGAGGGGGGTCCTTGGGTGCCGGACTCTGGGTCACAGTCGCCGTGGGGTCGTCCTCTGGGTCTTTGTCCACTCCGGCACTGGCCAGGCTTGGCTGGTGCAGAGTGTGTTGGGTCCGCGGTCCCGGGCTGGTGCCAGGGATAGCAAATAGGTTTCTTGAGTAGAGCCTCTACTCGTGGGAGTCCCAGGGGCTTAGAGCTAAAGGGTAGCCAGGTCCTCCGGGGTTGGTGAGGTTGCTGGCCACGAGGGATGCCGCGCTGGTGCAGGTTCGAGAGTCGACAGGCCGGTAGGGCTGGGGCCAAAGCAGTTGGTGTCGTCTTCTCTTTTTAGCAGCTGCAGGGCAGGTCCTTGTTCTTCTTGCTCTTCTTGTAGTTTTCTATCTGGAATCTAAGGAAGGAAGGTTCAGGGTGCCCCTAAATACTAGATTTAGGGGCGTTACAGGTAGGTGAAGGCCAGGGACCAATGGGTCCTTGTCCTGGGGTGGGTACACCCCCTATCCTGCCTCTCTCCTGTGGGAGGGGGGCAGTAGCCTAATCCTGATAGGGTAGGGCCTCCCATCTTCAAGATGGCGAGAGCCCGGAGATGTGCCTCACCTCGCCTCCCCCACCTGAGGGGTGGGGTGGGCAGGCTGGCACATCCCCTGTCCTTGTATGGGGTTTCCGGCCAAGCTTCCCGCCAGAGTGGGGGGTTGCAGTGGCCTGGGGAAACTCCAAATGGCGGCATGCCTTTGAAGCTTCCCTTTGCTCATCCTGGGGGAGGAGATTTCTCACCTCACCCAGGATGTGCATTGTTGCAGGCCCGGGAGAGCAGGGGCTCTCCCACCCAGGGGTCCAGCAACGTGTCTGCTGTGTGGCAGCCTGGGCAGCCTCAGAGCAGACGTGGATTGTAAGTTAGCTGTAAGGGGGCATCTCTAAGATGCCCTCTGGGGTGCTTAGTACATTAAATCCTACACTGGCATCAGTGTGGGTTCAATGTGCTGAGAAGTTTGATACCAAACTTCCCAGGCTTCAGTGTTGCCAATATGGTGCTGTGGAGCTTGTGTTTGACAAGCTCTCAGCACCATGTACTCTTAAATGACAGCACTGCACTTACAGTGCCCAGGAATGGACCCGGGTACTGTAGGGGCACAGGGCTCCTGCTCCTGTGCCCACACCATAGGCGTAATGCACCCAGCTAGAGGGGTGGCTGGCATATGCCTTGGCAGTGTAGGTGATGGGCATGGTACACAGTGATGTGTGCCATGTCGACTCTTTGTTTTGTCCTGCACCCAGACACTCAGCCTGCAAGGGCAGTGTGTGTGTAAGGGTACAGGGCCTCTGAGGGTGGCACAATGAGTGCTGCAGCCCTTAGAGGCCTTCCCTGGTCACAAGGCCCTGGGTACCTAGGGTACCATTTACTAGGGGCTGACATGTGGCTAGGGTTTGCCAATTTGGAGTTTGTGTGGTTTAAGGAAGGAACATAGGCCCTGGGCACCTGATTGGCAGGAACCCAGGGTACACTCAATCGAAGTACATTCAGCAATTTAGCAAAAAGTGGGGGCATACCATGCAAGAAAGATGGCACTTTCTCACACTGGTATAGCTAGAAAGTCGAGACTCGGAAACTAGACCCTAGGATAGTCAATACCCTTGTGAGCACCGGAGTACCCAAGTTACCTAGCCCACGGGCTGCGGGTGCATAGGTGTGAACTTGCGTCGGGTTTCGTCGTGGACTTCTATGGATGCCTGAAGGAAAGTTGCTGACAGGCAGTTAGTGAAGAGTGTCCGGTGGATCCCAAGGCCGGGATCAAGAAGGAAGGATACCTGCAAGCAGAAGGGACAGAGTCTGGGTCACTAGCCAGTGACCACGTGGAACCAGGAAGGAACCAGGCGATGTCGTGAAGATGCAGGTGAAGAGGTGAAGCTTGTCGCAGCAGCCACGGGTACCAGGAGACGTCGAGGACGACCAGGACCAGGAGGCGAGCTGTCCCACGAAGGCTCTTGCTGTCGGCGGCGGCGAAGTCGAACTAGGACTCACCAAGCCTTGGCAAGCGGAACCCACGAAGAATGGAGGACTTGCTTCTGGTGCAGACCAGGAAGGTCTGGGGTGCTTCTCTTTTGCAGAGGAGCAGGAGCCAGTCTGGAGGAGCCAAACCAGCAGTGGAAATTCAAGGGTGTGTCGTCGCAAAGGCCGCTAGCCAATGGGCAAGCAACCGAACAGACGCTGCAAGCAGGAAAATGCAGAAGGGCCCCACGCAGGACTCGTGGAGTGTGGGGGGCTGATCTTCGGTGCAGATGGTGCTTGGGGTTGGGGCTTCTCAATCCCCGGTGCAGAGGGTACCTCAGAAGCTGCGCTGGAAGATACTCACCACTTTTCCCAGGTAGCCGGTCCCACGTCTCTCGTCGCCTCCACGGATCTCAGCTCGGCTGTGGATGTGGATCAGGGTCGGAGAAGTTTGGAAGTCAAGGCTCTGGTCAGGCTCTGCAGTCGGTCCCTCGTAGAACTTCAGCAAAGCAAAGGGTAAGTCTCTTGATGGTGCCTGTTTGCACAGGGTAGCCACTCCTTGGCCACAAGGGAGATTCTTCAGTCTTCTTCTTTCGTCGAATGTCGAAGGTCCAGAGTTTCTGTTCAAGTTGCAGGTTCAGGATAATCTAATCTCCTGGGGCCCAGCTACCACACTTATACTAATCTGGGGGGCTGGGTTGCCTGGTAGGTCACGCCTTATGGGTTGGACCTGGAAGGGGGGTGGTTACACCCCCTTCCCTTTGTCCAGTTTCGCGCCAGGACTGGGGCTGGAGTGCCCCAGCACCGGTTTGAACTGGACTATGCATGGGACACCTTGTGTGCCCCAGGCAGTGTCTCGTATCTTTCATCCCTCCCTGCCCCAATACACTAAGGCCTGTCTGGGGTGGTGCTCGCACCTCCCAAGGCAGGAAACCTATTGTCCAAGCCTCTCGTGCCGGGATCACTCCCAGCAGCAGGAGGTCAGACTTGTCGTGGCAGCAGCATCCATTTTGTGATGCTGGGGCTCTGGTTAACTTTAACCGGGTAAGTAGGTTTCAACATGTCTTCTCCCTCTAGAAGGGAGGGGTAATATCCTCATCCCCAGAAATGGGATGGGGGTATTATTCCCAAGTGTTAGACACCTTACACGACATGTTTTGATAAAGCCAAACCATAGTTACCATAACAGTTTAAGATTATAAGGCACTTTAAGAGTATATGGTAGGCTATATCATAGAACAGCTATAAGGACATGGTTCCGAAAGCTGCAGACAGGCTCAGCTCATGCTAGAGCACCATCTCACATGTTACCAAGCACTCTGCCTCCAGGATTGTTAAGGCCTGCCATAGGAGTGGCTGATAGGTACCCATGTGTCTATATATAAGTTAGGTATAGGAATACTACACCTAAGCAAGGGGTGATTACACGACCTTGCCCCAGCTGAGTGATCAGCCAGTTGTGTCATAATGGAAGGCCAGGCCAGGGGTGGCATAATACATGCTGCAGCCCCTGGTAGGCCTAGGGTACACCTATGCCCTGGGTACCTAAGGTACACTGTACAGGGGCCAATAAGGTGATCCTATCCAATTGGGTTATGCACCTATAGTACATAGTATTAATTTAGAGAGAGAACAGCAGGTCTGTGGGTCTGATCAGCAGGCCCACAGCCACATCTAAGTCGAAAACCAGTAAAGAAAAAGCAAAAAGTCGAGGTGAACATAGAAAGCAGACCCTACTCTCCTACACAAACCCCCCCCCCCCCCCCCAAACTTAGGGACATTAAACTAACCTTGACCAGTTGAGTCTTCATGTTCTAAGTGGAAATATCGGGAGAGTCCATCTGCATTGGCATGGTCAGTCCCAGGTCTATGTTCCACTGTGAAGTCCATCCCCTGTAGGGAAATGGACCACCTAAGAAGTTTGGGATTTTCACCCTTCATCTGATTTAGCCACAAGAGTGGCTTATGGTCTGTCTGAATCTTGAAGTGAGTGCCAAACAAGTATGGCCTCAGCTTCTTCAGGGCCCAAACCACAGCAAAGGCCTCCCTCTCAATAGCTGACCAACGTTTCTCTCTAGTGGTCAGCCTTTTACTTATAAAAGCAATGGGCTGGTCTTGACCATCTATATTAAGTTGTGAAAGAACAGCTCCCACACCCAACTCAGAAGCATCTGTCTGGACAATAAACTCTTTGGAGTAGTCTGGACTTTTCAAAATAGGTGCACTGCACATGGCCTGCTTCAGGTCATCAAATGCTTTTTGACAGCTTACTGTCCACTGAACTTACTTTGGCATTTTCTTGGAGGTCAAGTCATTAAGTGGTGTCACAATGGACCCATAGTTCTTAACAAACTTTCTGTAGTACCCAGTCAGGCCCAAGAAAGCTCTGACCTGAGTCTGGGTAGTTGGAGGAGTCCAGTCCTTTATGGTCTGGATCTTGCTCTCCAGTGGTTGAACCTGACCCCCACCAACTAGGTGGCCCAGGTATACAACCTTGCTCTGCCCTATCTGGCACTTAGTGGCCTTGATAGTGAGGCCTGCCTTTTGCAGGGCCTCTAAAACATTCCTCAGGTGGACCAGGTGATCCTCCCAGGTGGAGCTAAAGACAGCAATATCATCAAGATAAACTGTACAGTAGTCATCCAACCCAGTAAGGACTTGATTCACCAACCTTTGGAAAGTGGCAGGTGCATTCTTTAAACCAAAGGGCATTACCACAAATTGATAATGTCCTCCTGGGGTCGAGAAAGCAGTTTTGGCCTTTGCATTCTCAGCTAGTCTGATTTGCCAGTAGCCTGCTGTCAGGTCAAATGTGCTCAAAAACTTACCAGCTGCCAGTCTGTCAATGAGCTCATCTGCCCTAGGTATTGGGTGGGCATCTGTCCTAGTGACAGCATTGAGACCTCTGTAATCCACGCACAACCTCATCTCTCTCTTACCATCATGGGTGTGAGGTTTTGGCACAAGGACTGCAGGACTAGCCCAAGGGCTCTCTGAAGGTTCAATGACTCCCAGCTCCAACATCTTTTGTACCTCAACTTTTATGCAGTCCCTGACATGGTCAGGTTGCCTGTAGATTTTACTCTTCACAGGCTGACTGTCACCAGTGTCCACCTCATGGGTGCACCAGTTTGTCTGACTTGGGGTCAGAGAGAACATATGTCTGTAGGATTTCAGAACTTGCCTGCAGTCCTGTTGCTGATGGGCAGTGAGGCTGTCAGAAAAGACCACACCATCAACTGAGCCATCAGGGTTCTGAGTCAACAGGTCTGGGAGAGGGTCACTCTCTTCCTCCTGCCCCTCATCTGTAGCCATGAGTAAGCCCATGTCTGCCCTGTCAACATATGCCTTCAATCTGTTGACATGAAGCACCCTGTGGGGGCTTCTGGGAGTCCCAAGGTCCACCAAGTAGGTGACTTCTCCCTTTTTCTCAACAATAATGTGGGGTCCAGACCATTTGTCTTGGAGTGCTGCTGGGGCCACTGGCTCCAACACCCACACTTTCTGCCCTGGCTGGTAAACAGTCAGCACAGCCTTTTGGTCATGCCAAGCTTTTTGGAGTTCTTGGCTTGCCTCAAGGTTTTTAGAAGCCTTCTTCATATACTCTGCCATCCTGGAGCGGAGACCAAGTACATAATCCACTATATCAAGTTTGGGTTGTCTGAGAGGTCTCTCCCATCCTTCCTTCACCAAACACAGGGGTCCTCTTACAGGATGCCCAAACAAAAGCTCAAAAGGGCTGTAGCCAACCCCCTTTTGTGGGACCTCTCTGTAAGCAAACAGAAGGCAGGGTAAAAGGATGTCCCATCTTCGCCTAAGCTTGTCTGGTAAACCTTTTATCATTCCCTTTAGGGTCTTGTTGAATGTCTCAACAAGCCCATTGCACGGTGGGTGATAGGGTGTGGTGAACTTGTAGTTCACACCACACTCCTTCCACATTGCAGTCAAATATCCTGACATGAAGTTAGCTCCTCTGTCAGAAATGACCTCCTTTGGAAAGCCCACTCTGGAGAATACTCCAAGTAGGGCCCTTGCCACAACAGGAGCTGTTGTGGTCCTCAGGGGAATAGCTTCTGGATACCTGGTGGCATGGTCCACTATCACCAGTATGAATCTGTGCCCAGATGCTGTTTGTGGGTCCATTGGTCCTACAATATCTATGCCCACTCTTTCAAAGGGAACCCCCACCACAGGTAGTGGTATGAGGGGGGCCTTTGTGGTGCCACCTGATTTGCCACTGGCTTGGCAGGTGACACAGGAGCGACAAAACTCCTTGGTATCTTCTGACATATTGGGCCAGTGAAAGTGAGGGACAAGTCTGTCCCAAGTCTTGTTCTGGCCTAAGTGTCCTGCAAGGGGAATATTATGGGCCAAGGTAAGAAGGAAGCCTCTGAACTTCAGTGGTATGACCAACCTCCTGGATGCACCAGGCTTGGGGTCTCTAGCCTCTGAATACAGCAGCCCTTCATCTCAATACACTCTATGGGTACCTTGAGCATTCCCTGCAGCCTCAGTAGCAGCCTGCTGTCTGAGGGGTTCAAGAGAGGGGCAGTCTAATTGTGCCTGCCTCAGATCTGCCCTTGAAGGTCCCCCTGTCCCAAGAAACTTAACCTGATCAGGTTCAAGTTCTTCTAGGACAGTTCCTTCAGGGCTCTCAGAATCATACTCCTGTGAGGGCTGATCCAGTGCCTGAGGCAGGGGGGAAGGCACAGCCTTTACCCTACTGCTCTTTCTCTTGGTTTGTGACTGGTCCATAGTTCCAGAATCCAGCACTTGTTCAGTGGTGCACTTTTTGGCCTGTGACCTGGTCACAGCAAGGACATGTGCACCTATCAGTTAAACAACTAAAGAGTGACAAGGGAAAAAGAAGGAGCAAAAAGACACGGGCGAAAACCAAAAGGAATTGTTAAAAGAACCCTCACTCACCAACCTAGTTGGTGACATGCTTCCTCATCGGGTTCCCACCAGAGAGGCCGAGTGCCTCTCTGGTGTGCTACAACGCCTGAATTACAGCGGAGCTGGTTTTTGAATGTGGAGGGGAGTGGAATTAAAAGGTAAATGGTTTTAACCATCAACTTATTTAATGTCGGCAAACCAAAGACCAATAAAAACGTGAATTGGGCAAGTTCTGGCTTGTTAGGTTAACCAGAGCTTAACCAATTAGTGATAAAGTCGACATGACATGTTTCTGCTTAAATTTGCCCAATTGGCTAAGCTTTCATCAGGACCACAAGGGTCTCCACGGCGGTATGCGCACGCTAAGGCGCACCCTAACCTGTGGAGATCAAAATGGTAAAACTCACGGTTTTACCGAATAGCCATCCTAGTATTTCCGGGGCTATAAAAGTTTAAGTACTCGATGTTACTAACATCATGGGTCCGGGAGGGGGGTAGTGAGCTATAGTTTTTCCATGCTCGCACACTCCCGCAGTCAGCCTCGATCTGTCCTCCTCGTCCCGGATATTCATGTGCACCTATCCCCAGCATTTCTGCATAGGTCCTATACTCCACTTCAGACCAAACTGAAGTTTCAAGATCATTGCCCAGTAAACACTCCACAGGAAGGTCTGAACTAACAACAACTTTCTTGAGGCCAGTTACCCCTCCCCAGAAGAAGTTAACAATTGCCACACTATGGGAGGTAGTGGCATTGCTAGCGTTGGTCACTAGGTAGTTCTCACCTAGTATGATCTGTCCAGGGTCCACAAAGGCAGGTGTCACCATTGTGACATTAGCCCCAGTGTCCCTGTAGGCCTGAGCCTGCCTATCATTGATAAAAGGAGTCTGTCTATACTTGCCCAGGTTACTGGGGCCTATAGTAGAGGACAAAGCTATGTCCCCATCACAGATCAGAACAGCCTGAGTAGGTATCCTGACTAGGCCAGAATCCTCCTCAGTTCCCAGGGTTAACCCTACTACACCCTTTTGCTGGGAACCACCACTTACAGCTGAACTAGGGGGTACAGTTGCCTTAGGGGCAATGGTGGCTGGGGTCTTATCCTTTTTGGTGCACTCACTAAACCAATGTGAGTTGGACTTACAATAGTTGCACCATGGTTTCTTTTGGCCATCTTTCTTTTTATCCTTTTTGGGACCACCCTCCCCCTGAGCCTTTTGGGGGCCTGGTGAAGATTTCTGGTCTTTTTGTTTCTGATCATTACCCTTCTGGTCTGCCTTTTTCTGATCACCGCCCTGGTTCTGGTTTTTCTGCTTAACTCTAGTCCTGACCCATCTATCTGCCTTCTTGCCCAATTCGTGGGGAGAGGTCAGATCAGAATCAATCAGGTGTTGATGCAGTAGCTGGTTTTGACAGTTGTTAAGGATTTGTTCTTTCATGATCAAATTATATAATCCTGTATAGTCCTTAACCTTACTTCCCACTAGCCAGCCTTCCAGAGCCTTAGTGGCACAATCTACAAAGTCAGTCCAGTCCTGAGTCTTTGTCTTCTGGGTATCCCTGAACAACAACCTGTATTGTTCAGTGGTTAGGCCAAACCCATCAATTAGAGCACTCTTCAGGACAGTGTAATTGTCAGCATCCTCATCACTAACTGTGAGGAGCTTGTCTCTACCTTTCTCAGAGAAGGAGAGCCACAAGATAGCTGCCCACTGACTTTGGGGTACCTGCTGTACTTTGCAAGCTCTCTCCAAAGCAGTTATCCATTTGTGGATGTCATCCCCACACTTGTAGGGAGGGACAATCTTGCTCAGGTTTCTATTATCATAGGTCCTGTCTCTATCCTTAGGGATATTGCTACCACCAGTGGGTTCTAACCCACTTAACTTTTGCTCTCTAGCCAGAGCAAGCTTCTCCTTGGCAAGGGCAAGTTCTTCCCTCTCAATCCTTAGATTAGCTTCCCTCATTCTGGCTTCATGCTCTTTTCTCTGGGGGGGGAAGTCATTCCCCTGTGAGAAGAGGCATTAGAGATGCTAGAGACATGGGAGTGGATGGATTCCCTTGAAGGGGATCTGTCTCTCCTGCTTCTCTGGTTAAGTCCACTTGGGAGTCTGAATGGGGGAAGCCCATGCAGACTCCCATGTAAGCCTAAGTTAGCCTGGCTAAGTCTTCCTACTTTGCCCTGGCTGTCTACCTCCTCATCTGAAGTCCCATCTGACTCATCTGTAGTGGGTAGACCCTCCCCTGTACCTAGGGTACCAGCCTGGGAGGCCCTAAGAGCATCATATTACTCTAGGATCTCTACTAGCTGAAGGAGGGTAGGGTTTGCACCCTGTTTTAACTTTCTGGAGGTACACAATTGTCTCATCTCCTGAAAAGTTAGGGTATCATATCTAGAGGGGATCTTTCTCAGACCTACCCCTCCTGAGAGAGAATCTACTTGATCTCCTCCCAGAGACATTATCTAGTGAGGGTGTGGTGTGTGCACCTACCTACACTAGTTGTATCTACTAAACCTCTCTAGTAGTTGTAGGCAGGGTGTGTTAGGCCCTTCAACCTACAACAACCAAGTCCAGTACGACTTAAGTATTATAATCTATGTTATATGTACCTAGACAATATCTGTGTGATCTTTCAATTTAGTATCTCAAGATTACAATGGTATTACAACAGCAAGCTCAGATCCCAACCGCTGCTCACCAATGTGAGAAGTTGGCCTGATATATGATGTCACTAGTTCTAGTGTACACCTTATATCAGTCCAAACAACCCTTATGGTGATTGGTTGTAAAGTCAACCTTATAGACCAGCTATCCTAGTGGTAGCATGGACAAGAGCAGTCTTAGGCTAAACTCTGAATGGCATGTGAAGCCAGCTGTTATACCATATATAATCCCTTGAATACCAAATGAAAGGACACCACAACAGATATATATATAAAATAAAGTGTATTTATTCTAGTCAACCCTCAGCACTCTTTATGAGATTCGAGGTAAGTACAACACAGTCTTATTTAAGCACACATTAAGTCACACAGGTAAGTAATACAGTTAGGCCCTAGGGGCCACGCAAACCATATACTAAAGAAGTGGTATAAGGACCACTGTCACGGAAATAGAATAGGCCTAGGCCTAGGGAATCGCTGGGGCTACACTACACTACCAACAGTTAGGAAGTGGGAGGCCCACGGGATTCAGGTGCAGAGTGGAAACACTCACGGGTAATGCGTAAAAGTCGATAGAATCACTAGCAGTTAGAAATAAGCAGTTTTAGGACACTTCTGGTATAGCTAGAAAGTCGAGACTCGGAAACTAGACCCTAGGATAGTCAATACCCTTGTGAGCACCGGAGTACCCAAGTTACCTAGCCCACGGGCTGCGGGTGCATAGATGTGAACTTGCGTCTGGTTTCGTCGTGGACTTCTATGGATGCCTGAAGGAAAGTTGCTGACAGGCAGTCAGTGAAGAGTGTCCGGTGGATCCCAAGGCCGGGATCAAGAAGGAAGGATACCTGCAAGCAGAAGGGACAGAGTCTGGGTCACTAGCCGATGACCACGTGGAACCAGGAAGGAACCAGGCGATGTCGTGAAGATGCAGGTGAAGAGGTGAAGCTTGTCGCAGCAGCCACGGGTACCAGGAGACGTCGAGGATGACCAGGACCAGGAGGCGAGCTGTCCCACGAAGGCTCTTGCTGTCGGCGGCGACGAAGTCGAACTAGGACTCACCAAGCCTTGGCAAGCGGAACCCACGAAGAATGGAGGACTTGCTTCTGGTGCAGACCAGGAAGGTCTGGGATGCTTCTCTTTTGCAGAGGGAGCAGGAGCCAGTCTGGAGTCTGGAGGAGCCAAACCAGCAGTGGAAATTCAAAGGTGTGTCATCGCAAAGGCCGTTAGCCAACAGGCAAGCAACCGGACAGACGCGGCAAGCAGGAAAATGCAGAAGGGCCCCATGCAGGACTGAGTGTGGGGGGCTGATCTTCAGTGCAGATGGTGCTTGGGGTTGGGGCTTCTCAATCCCCGGTGCACAACTTCGAGGGTACCTCAGAAGCTGCGCTGGAAGATACTCGCCACTTTTCCCAGGTAGCCGGTCCCACGTCTCTCGTCGCCTCCACGGATCTCAGCTCGGCTGTGGATGTGGATCAGGGTCGGAGAAGTCTGGAAGTCAAGGCTCTGGTCAGGCTCTGCAGTCGGTCCCTCGTAGAACTTCAGCAAAGCAAAGGGTAAGTCTCTTGATGGTGCCTGTTTGCACAGGGTAGCCACTCCTTGGCCACAAGGGAGATTCTTCAGTCTTCTTCTTTCGTCGAATGTCGAAGGTCCAGAGTTTCTGTTCAAGTTGCAGGTTCAGGATAATCTAATCTCCTGGGGCCCAGCTACCACACTTATACTAATCTGGGGGGCTGGGTTGCCTGCTAGGTCACGCCTTATGGGAGGGACCTGGGAGGGGGGTGGTTACACCCCCTTCCCTTTGTCCAGTTTCGCGCCAGGACTGGGGCTGGAGTGCGGTTTGAACTGGACTATGCATGGGACACCTTGTGTGCCCCAGGCAGTGTCTCGTTTCTTTCATCCCTCCCTGCCCCAATACACTAAGGCCTGTCTGGGGTGGTGCTCGCACCTCCCAAGGCAGGAAACCTATTGTCCAAGCCTCCCTTGCCGGGATCACTCCCAGCAGCAGGAGATCAGACTTGTGTTGTGGCATCAGCATCCATTTTGTGATGCTGGGGCTCTGGTTAATTTTAACCGGGTAAGTAGGTTTCAACATGTCTTCTCCCTCTAGAAGGGAGGGGTAATATCCTCATCCCCAGAAATGGGATGGGGGTATTATTCCAAAGTGTTAGACACCTTACACGACATGTTTTGATAAAGCCAAACCATAGTTACCATAACCGTTTAAGATTATAAGGCACTTTAAGAGTATATGGTAGGCTATATGATAGAACAGCTATAAGGACATGGTTCCGAAAGCTGCAGACAGGCTCAGCTCATGCTAGAGCACCATCTCACATGTTACCAAGCACTCTGCCTCCAGGATTGTTAAGGCCTGCCATAGGAGTGGCTGATAGGTACACATGTGTCTATATATAATGTAGGTATAGGAATACTACACCTAAGCAAGGGGTGATTACACAACCTTGCCCCAGCTGAGTGATCAGCCAGTTGTGTCATAATGGAAGGCCCCAGGCCAGGGGTGGCATAATACATGCTGCAGCCCCTGGTAGGCCTAGGGTACACCTATGCCCTGGGTACCTAAGGTACACTGTACAGGGGCCAATAAGGTGATCCTATCCAATTGGGTTATGCACCTATAGTACCTAGTATTAATTTAGCGAGAGAACAGCAGGGCTGTGGGTCTGATTAGCAGGCCCACAGCCACATCTAAGTCGAAAACCAGTAAAGCAAAAGCAAAAAGTGGGGGTGAACATAGGAAGCAGACCCTACTCTCCTACATATATCTGTTGTGGTGTCCTTTCATTTGGTATTCAAGGGATTATATATGGTATAACAGCTGGCTTCACATGCCATTCAGAGTTTAGCCTAAGACTGCTCTTGTCCATGCTACCACTAGGATAGCTGGTCTATAAGGTTGACTTTACAACCAATCACCATCAGGGTTGTTTGGACTGATACAAGGTGTACACTAGAATTAGTGACATCATATATCAGGCCAACTTCTCACAACCACCACTTCGAGAGGTAAGTTGGGTAGTTGGAGGATAGGTAGGTACCCAGGAGTTGGGCGCAGGGCACCGGGTGCAGGGGTGCCTTTTGGTGTTGGGAAATCTTACCCTCTGTTGATCGCGGTTGGGGGGTAGCTGGTTCTGAGGCCGCAGGCGTCGTCAGGAGTGTCAAGAGAAGTGCTTGGGTGCTGGGCTCGGGGTCACAGTCGCCGGGGGGTCGTCCTCGTGGTCTTTGTTCACTCCGGCACAGGCCAGGCTTGGCGGGTGCAGAGTGTGCAGGGTTCGTGGTTCCGGGCTGATGCCAGGGATTAGAAGCTGAGTTTGAGTAGAGCCTCTGCTCATGGGACTCCCAGGTGCTTAGAGCCAAAAGGTAGCCAGTTCCTCCGGGGTTTGTGAGGTTGCTGGCCACAAGAGGTGCCGGGTTGTAACAGGTGCTGGTTAGAGGGTCGACAGGCCGGTAGGGCTGGGGCCAAAGCATTTGGTGTCTTCCTCTTCTTAGCAGCTGCACAGCAGGTCTTCTTTCTTCTTGCTCTTCTTTGTATTTCGGAATCTGGGGAAGGAAGGTTCAGGGTGCCCCTAAATATTAAATCTAGGGGTGTTACAGGTAGGTAAAGGGCAGGGACCAATGGGTCCCTGTCCTGGGATGTGTACACCCCCTATTCTGCCACTCTCCTGTGGGAGGGGGGGGCAGTAGCCTAGTCCTGATTGAGTAGGGCCTCCCGTCTTCAATATGGCGAGCGCCCGAAGATGTGCTTCACCTCGCCTCCCCCACCTGAGGGGTGGGGTTGGCAGGCTGGCACATCCCCTGTCCTTATTTGGGGTTTCCGGCCAGGCTTCCCGCCAGAGTGGGGGTTGCAAGTGGCCTGGGGAAGCTCACAGAGGCGGCATGCCTTTGAAGCTTCCCCCTGTCCATCCTGGGGAGGAGACCTAGCACCTCGCCCAGGTTGTGCATTGTTGCAGGCACAGGAGAGCAGGGGCTCTCCTACCCAGGGGCCTAGCAACATGTCTGCTGTGTGGCAGCCTAGGCAGCCTCTCAGACCAGACGCGGATTGTAGGTTAGGTTTCAGAGGGCATCTCTAAGATGCCCTCTGTGGTGTTTGGTACATTAAATCCCACACTGGCATCAGTGCGGGTTTAATGTGCTGAGAAGTTTGATAGCAAACTTCTCAGTCTTCAGTGTTGCCATTATGGTGCTGTGGAGTTCGTGTTTGAGCTCTCAGCACCATGTACTCTTAAATGGCAGCACTGCACTTACAGGGCTCAGGAATGGACCTGGGTACTGTAGGGGCACAGGGCTCATGCTCCTGTGCCCACACCACTGGCAAAGGGCACCCAGCTAGAGGGGTGGCTGAAGTCTGCCAGGGCAGTGTAGGTGGTGGGCATGGCACCCATGGATGTGTGCCAAGTCGACTTTGTTTTGTCTTGCCCTGGGTACCTAGGGTACCATTTACCAGGGACTGAAGTGGCCAGGGTTTGCCAATTTGGGTTTGAGGTTTTTGTTTAGGGAAGGAACATAGGCCCTGGGCACCTGATTGGCAGGAGTCCAGGGCACACTCAGTCAAAGTACAGTCAGCAATTCAGCAAAAAGTGGGGGCATACCATTCAAGAAAGATGGCACTTTCTCACACCCTCTCAGAAGCTCCTCTTCATCGGAGCGGTTCTGGACACAACGCAGTTTCAGGTTTATCCTCCTGAACAGTGAGTCTGTGATATTCGGGCTATGATTCTGATCTTTCAACCTCTATCCCGGGTTTTGATCAGGCTGACCCTGAGGCTGCTGGGCCTCATGGCCTCCTGCATCCTGCTGGTCGATCATGCCAGGTGGTATTTGCGAGCTCTGCAGTGGGACCTGACGTTCCAGTGGACGCAGCATCAGGGGAATCTGTCCGATTGCGTCCAGAACTCGGAGGCCACTGCACGACAATTGCAGTGGTGGCTCACATAGCAGGGTTGGGTCAATGCCAGATCCCTCTCCCTTCCCCAACTAGAAAACACAGTGGTGACAGACGCATCCCTTCTGGGATGGGGGCGGGCACATGGGAGAGGCGGAGGTCAGACGCCTCTGGTCTCCGACAGAGTCCGAGCTCCACATAAACCTTCTGCAGCTTCGGGCGATCCGTCTTGCACTAAAAGCATTCCTTCCCTCTATCCGGTAAAGAGTAGTGCAGGTGTTCACGGACAACACCACCGGCATATGGTACTGCAACAAACAAGGCAGGGTGGGGTAATGGACCCTATGTCAAGAGGCCCTGCGTCTCGGGACATGGCTGGGCATATCCCTGGTGGTTCAATACCTGGCAGGTTCACTGAACGCCAGGGCGGACGAACTCAGCAGCAGGTGCATGATGGATTACGAATGGTATCTTCACTCGGAGATGGTGCAAGGTCTCTTTCAACAGGTGGGAGAGCCTTGGTTGGATCTGTTCGCCACCGAAGAAAACGTGCAATGTCAGCAATTCTGCGTGTTGGAATTTCCAAGGCGGCACTGGCTATGCAACACTAATTGTCACGAGTGGAGTTGCGGTCTTCTATACGCCTATCCGCCTATACCACTTCTGCCCAGAGTGCTGAAGAAGATCAAGCGCGACTGGGCCCAAGTCATCTTGGTGGCTCCGGATTAGGCACGAAGGTACTGGTATCCCGAGCTACTCAGTATGTCCATCGATCCCCCGATATGTCTGCTTCTTCAGGAGGACCTTCTGTCGCAGCAGCAGGGGACAGTCCTACACCCGAACCTGTCCAGCCTCCACCTCCATGCGTGGAGATTGAGCGGCGACAGTTGATGCCATTTGACTTGCCTCCTGACGTCTGTGATGTCATTCTGGCAGCCAGGCGTCCCTCCACAAAGACGGTATACGCCTGCCGGTGGAACAAATGTGTGGCATGGTGCACAGCAAAGGCTGTGGATTCCCTTTCCGCCCCTCTTTCTGAGGTTCTACTCTTTCTTCTTTCTTTGGCCCAGCAGGGCTCTGCTCTGGGCACCTTGAAGGGTTATCTTGCTGCAATCTCCGCTTTCTTAAGGCTTCCTGATCAGCCTTCTCTTTTCAAGTCCCCTGTTGTCTCCCGTTTTCTGAAGGGCATTACTAATATGTTCCCTCCTGTCCCCTTCGTAATGCCTCAGTGGGACTTGAACCTTGTTCTCACTTTTCTGATGTGCGCTCCCTTTGAGCTCCTTCACAACTGTCCACTTAGTCTACTGACTCTGAAAACTGCCTTCCTGGTAGCTATCACCTCCGCTAGGCGGGTGAGTGAGCTCCAGGCTCTGTCAGCTAAGCCTCCCTTCCTTTCGGTTCATCCGGATAAGGTTGTCCTCCGGACATGTCCTTCTTTCCTTCCTAAAGTCGTGACTCCCTTTCACATCGGGCAATCTGTCACGCTGCCCACCTTCTTTCCGCCTCCGCATCCTTAAAAAGATGAAGAGAGGTCCACCGTCTGGACCCAAAACGTGCGCTGTCCTTTTATTTGGACCGCACAAAACAGTTCCGGGTGGACGACCAACTTTTTGTTGGATATGTAGGTGCTAAGAAGGGTAAAGCTGTGCACAAGCGGACCATCTCGCGATGGGTCGTGTTGTGTATTAAGATCTGCTATTCTTTGGCGAAAAAGGTCCCTCCTGTTGGGCTGAGAGACCATTCCACTCGGGCCACAGCGGCGACAACTGCCCTGGGACGGGGAGTCCCCTTGCAGGACATCTGTCAGGCGGCGACGTGGGCTTCACTGCACACGTTTGCCAAGCACTATTGCCTGGACAGCCAAGTCCGGAGAGATGGTCACTTTGGCCGTTCTGTTCTCCAGGACTTTCTGGTGTGATCTTGGTTCGCAGACCCACCACCGGGGTTGGTATTGCTGGGGTATCTATTCTAAGGTGAGGAATCTAACTAACGTGTTTCTTTCAGATGAACAAGTTACTAACCTTCGGTAACGATGTATCGGTAAGAAACATTAGTTAGATTCCTCACCGACCCATCCAGCCTCCCCGTTCTGCGACCCGACATCTAGGGTTAAGGTTCTTCCTTCAAGGGCCCTAGATTTTTTGGCACCAGTGTCGGTCTCTTGCATGGCTCAGCGTCCCTGGCGCGGAAAGCTATGTATAAGAACTGACGTCAGCGCGCGAGGGCGGCGTCTAAGTACTCCGACGTCATACCGACGCCGACGACGGACGCGGAGCCGCAGACGACGCCTACCGACGCGCAAGGGGTATTGCTACAAAAATCTTTCCGGATCCAGCCTGACACCTGGGGATATTCTAAGGTGAGGAATCTAACTAGCTAATGTTTCTTACAGATACATCGTTACCGAAGGTAAGTAACTTGTTCTTTAGGTGCACCCTGAACCTTCCTTCCTGAGATCCAGATTCCGAAATAGCAAAGAAGATCAAGAGACAAGAAGACCTGCCGTGCAGCTGCTAAGAAGAGGAAGACACCAACTGCTTTGTCCCCAGCCCTACCGGCCTGTCGACCCTCGAACCTGCTCCTGCTAAACTCTGGCATTTCCAGTGGCCAGCAACCTCACAAACCCCGAAAACCTGGCTACCTTGTGACTCAAAGCAACTGGGACTCCCACGAGCAGTGATACTCAAAGCCAGTAACTGACCTCTGGCATCAGCCAGGAACCGCGAACCCTGCACACTCTGCACCTGCCAAGCCTGGCCTGTGCTGGAGTGAACAAAGACCCCGAGGAAGTTTCCCCAGTGACTGTGACCCCGAATCCAGCACCCAAGGACCCACCTCGACGCTCCTGATGACGCCTGCAGCCTCAGAACCAGGGACCCCTCCAACCTCGGTCCTGCCGAGGGTAAGATTTCCCGACACCAAAAGGCACCCGTGCAGCCGGCGCCCTGCGGCCCCCTGTGCCCATCTCCTGGGTGCCTACCTATCCTCCAACTACCCAACTTACCTCTCGAAGTGGTGGTCACACCTAAAGAATCTTCGTCCCCGAGCTTGCAGCCTTTGTTCGTTTTTGAGCTTCTCCATTGCAATCCATTGAGCGCCCGACGGCTCAAAAGCATCCTGCACCCAGCGGCCCGAGTGCCCCTGGCAGTGCAATCTCTACTTCACTCTACTTCCCCATTTGCCCTGAGCAAGTGACAAGGAGCCCATCTCCCACAGTCGCGTGGCCTGCTAGCCAGCAGCCACCAACCAAGCGCCCCCTGCCTCCTATAGGATAACATTGGGCCTAACTCACTCTGCACCCGGCTGCCCCTGTGCCGCTGAGGTTGTAACAACTGTACTGACCTGACCCTGGGAGACCCCTGAGTCTATGCCCAGAACCTTACTTTTGCCAGTCGAGTACTTACCCAAAAGCCGATATCTCTCTTTTCTTCCATAGTGTAACATTGACTGGTTTCACTTGGAAATTCTTCTGTGTGGAGTTTCTAAACTTTAAAATATTCACCTAAAATCAACCGAGTAACGAAAACGAAATTACTCACCCGCTACCAGGAGAGATCCCAGTGCTAGATCTTGGTGCCCATCACTGACCCTGAAAACTAATTACAACCATACGTTCCGCTAACCCAATTTTCTCCCATAGGAAACCATTGACTGTTTTTTTGTGAAATTTCTTCTAAGTGTCGATTTTGCAAACTTACAAATATTCGTTAAAAATCGCCTGTATAACCAAAACACATTCTTTCAACTGTTTACAGGTGGTGCCCCAGTGCAGGATCCAGGATCCAACACTGAGTTAGAAAAAGTAACAATAACCCCACTTACCTGCTAAGTGAAATTCCTCCCATAGGATAACATTGGTGATTCTATGAGAAAAAGTTTTCAAGTGTCAACTTTTAAAATACCAAAATATTGCTTCAAAATCACTACTGTAACCAAAACACTTTTACTCAACTGTTAACAGGAAATGTCCCGTGACTGAATACAGGATCCAGTCCTGTGGTTAGAAAAGTAATCCTCAAAGTAACTAATTGCATTTAATTAGAAATTCCCATTGAGCTCACTGTATTATTGTGTTTGAAATTGTGTTGCCTATTGCAACAACTGTGTCTATTGCATTCAAAAGCCTATTGCATACTGAAAGTATGTATATAAAGCCTCGCATTCAGAGAAAGTATATTTTGAAATCTATTGTTGGTTCTAAAATAAAACAACCATATATTTTTATACAAAACCATTGGCCTAGGTTCAGTTCTTGAGTGTGTGAGACCATTTGCTGACTGAGTGTGTGCAACAAATGCTTTACACTGTCCTCTGATACTGCCTTACTGCTCGACCAAGCTACCACTTTAGAGAGTAAGGTTATATCTAACTTTAGCCTCTGCCAAACCTCTGGGGACTGTGGACTATGTGCACACTGTACCTAACAGTATATACAGAGCCACTTTACTACAACATGTCTTCTCCTAAAATGACAGGTTTTATACCCTGCAAGGATTGCCACAAACCAATGTGGGTGGCGATCCCTCACGAGGTCTGTCTTTGATGTCTTGGCTCTTTGCATGATTCAAAGTCGTGCAGCAAATGCATTCTGATGAATACGAGCAGCTATACTATAAGCCAAATGCTGCATCACTAAGAACCCAGGAATGCTTGGAAAGCCTGTTCCCGTTTGAAGTCGCAGACTTATTCTCTGCCCTTAGGCAGTACCTGAGAGAGGTGGTCATCCCACTCCAAATCCTTTGGTAGGCCCATTAAGAAGTCGAAACATGGGTCCCTTTTTTCCCCGTCATTCATGTCGGGAGAAGTCACGCAAGCATAGGGTACCCCCCAGATTTTGGTCCTGGTCCGCCAGCAAGTAACCGATCCCCTTGTAAGTCCCAATCCTCCCCAAGTTTCCGGGACCATCAGTAACTCCGCAGCAGATAAAATGCTTCAAGGGTGCTATGTTTCAGATTTTCGGTACCCTCTGTGATCTCTTTTTGTGCCCTCTGGTCCCATGAATTCGAGGAGGTTTCCAGTCAGGTTGCTGCAGTTGCATCTGTCACCGACTGTACCTCCCAACCCCATTCCAGGATTCACCCTGACTCAGAGACTGCTGCTTACTCCTACTCCTCATGTAGTGATGAAACCTGTACTGGTTGTAAGCGCAGCCGAAGGGAGAGCCTATAGTCCTTTTGGGCTCAGAAGCAAATCTCTGCAACCTTGTTCGAAGTAGTATCCACCTCAACCTCTTCCACAACCTCATTTTAAGCTGTGACTTATTTGGTCTAGCTCTCAAATTACCTTGACCTATAGATGTATAGGTTTCAGCAATAATTTGAGGTAATTTGCATTCCTGGTCCACAGTAGGAACCTGCGTGAGGTGTTGGCGTACTGCTAATGCTGCTGCTGCCCCTTTTATGTTAATATAACTGAGGGGGCTAGCATAGTTGCTAATTCATTTCATCCCCAAATCCAGGGCTGTGGCAGCCCCGTATTCATTTTGAATTTTAGCACTTCAGGCAAAACAGCGAAAGTGGGTTATGGTATGTATTGCAGCAAATACTGTGCCCCAAGTGGTACATTCATCTACTGTAGGAGCCATCCCTAGTGGGAGGCACATTGTGAGAATTCTGTTTTTCTTGGGGTCCCGTATAGAGTAATACTGCTTCAAGCTGGTTGTTTTTTTGTGCAATCTAGGACAGAATTTCCTCCCATCTGGTGGGAACTTTACCCATAATTGTGTTGATAGTTACTGGACTAATTGCATGAACGGTTGGTTATATGTGGCTGCACAGCTTTAACCGCCCTAGCTTGGGGTTGCTGTTATTGTTTGCATGGCAAACTGTGTTAAATATCTGTACAGTCTAACTAGACCTGTATAAAGTGCACAGAGTTCTACAACATTTAATGGTGTTAAGTTTGGATATGTTGTATAGCCAGCTAGGACTGGCCAAGTCTCTCCCTCATTGCTGAGGGGATCCAGTCTTACATTGTTTAGTGGATGTGGTAGGACTCCTCGGAACTAATTTCGGTGTTCCTGAAATGTTATTGGTATTTCCAAATCTTCACAGGCTCTATATTGTATATATGTGTAAAATGTCTATGTATTAGCATCTGCTGCTGGAAAAGTGACCCATGAATAAAATACCTCTGTTTTGTACGCTTCATGGGCCTCTACCACTAAGGTAACCTCCCCCCACGTGAGAGGGAGTCGTCGTTGTTGTAACATTGTAGTTAAAGCTTGTCTGTAATAGGAATAATTGCTGCTACCGCCAATTTTATTGAATGGAATTTAGAGAAAGGAAAATACTGTTGTGGGGTGATCCTTTTAAAATGTTAAAGTTTTAAATAACCTTCAAACAGAAATACGGGTTCGCTGATGAGGATTGATCACTAACACCATGGAAGTCTCCATGTAAGGTGACTAGCGGCATTGGGCACATTCAACAACTATTCAGGAGACCCGTTGAATAAGTACCTGACCTAGAACCTTGGCGGCTACAAATTAAGTTTCCTGCAAACTAAGTAGGACTACAAATTCCTACAAATTACAGTTCCTACAAATGAAGTAGGACTACGTAACCCAGCAACATAATCGTCAGAATATGGGGACCGATTCCACTCACACCATCATAATATGTTGCGCCAATTCCTAGCTAGCTCACAGTGCCCTATCTGAACCTCCAACCATACCAGGGTAGCAGATGGTTTCTGCAACCTCAGAACATGATCCTTCTAATTCCCCAAGGAAATCGTAGAAACCAATCTTACCCTTTTGTTACACAGGCACAACAAAAGGGGGGCACAAGAAAGGTACAAATTTGGCTTTTTTTACATTATTTGAAGCAATTCTATTCTTATGTAAAAGACGTAAGGTGCAGTTATTAGCAGAATGAAACATAGCATTGTAACCAGCAATACAAGAATGGTGAAGAAGATTAACTGTTCAACCATTATAACAGTAATGTGATTATATAAATCTTTAATTAGAATCATATGTATATATATTTATACTCCTACATAATGCTCACTACACTAACGACAGCATAGTGGGAGTATCTTCCAGTTCTCTTGGGACAACCCACCCCCTATACCTGTGTATGATGCATCAGGAAGCCCATCTGGTGTAGAGCAGGCTACCATCCTTTGCAGGATGGAGATTAGAGTCAGCATGGCTGCATCTTAGTCACAAGCACAGCATTCCAGAATAATCCACAGAAGTGCTCCTCTGCCGAATTTGGCTCAGAGGCGGCTTATGTACTAAAAGTACTCTACCAATCTCACTGTGTCAGAGGTGCAGCGGTGATGTGATTGCAAGTTAGGGCTGTCTCCATCAGAACAACCAAATGAAAGGGCATCACATTCAATGTTCCTAGCCTTGGACGAAGTGTACTAGCCAACTTAGTGATCAGCCTACCAAGAAATGTACTGCTTGCAGAATAATTTCCATGTAGGCTATCATGTACGTGAAACACATGTAGAAAGCCACCATCCGAAAAGAAGTCAAGTTTAAACGTGTGGTTTAAAATGGAGACTTTGTGCTTGTGGGCCCTGTCTAACCTGACAACAACTCTTCCTCAGAAAGTCTGGTGATCCTAGCATCTTTCTCCTCAGTCCATTCCCAAGGTACATTCTCAAAAGTGCCGTCAGACAGGGAGTTCAAATTATTGGAGTTATGTGGGAAGAAAATCTTCTCTGCTGGCAGTATGGCGCTTGAATGTCAACTGTCTTCTGGCAAGCTACATGCACACGCTGTGGAATATGACCCAGCTATTCACAACAAACGTCCTGCAAGACATCTGTGAGTACTTTGAGGAAGTGCTGAGCGATGGACTGAATGCCTCCCAGGCATATTCTTAAATCGGTCTTGAACACTGCCGAGTCTGTGGCATGAGCAATGGGCACTTTGGTCTCCATCCATTGCCATGTCTCTCTTAGGATGCCAGGATTCTCCATGGATGTGCAGGCCAACCTGATGGAGCTAAATTATTTGGGACAAAGCTGATGGAGCCCTTTAGTGTTTTAAAGCCAGGAAGGCAACAGCAGAATCTTTGAACCTCCAAGGTTTACTGACAGTTTTGTTGCTTTTGAAGATTCTCCAGAGGATTTTCTTTGTCAGTGACAACCCTACCAAACAGATGCAGCAGTCTCAAAACCTGATGGTCCACTAGTACTGGGGTAAGGCCAGAGAAAAAAAACACTATGGATTCCTTTAGTAAGCCAACTCCTCAACCTCTTTTCCTGCACATTTTCACAAAGTATCACTGCTTGACGACCAGTTGCAACGAGAAGGGCATTTCTCACTTTCGGTCCTGAAGTATTTTTTGGTTGACCCCACTCCCATCGATCCTTCACCTTTGGAGATAGTGCTTTGGTATCTATTCTAATGTGAGAAGGTTAGAAGTATCTGTCAGAAGAACAAGTTACTTACCTTTGGTAACGCTCTTTCTGGTAGAGACTCTGTCTTAACTGCAGATTCGTCTCTGACCTCCTCCCTCCCCGTTCTGTGTCCTGGTCTCTTGCCAGCTTAAAATGTGTTCACACTGGTACTTCCAATAGTTTTGCGGTCTTCCTCCGAGGGCTTGGAAAGAGTCAAGTAAGAAACTTAAGTTGGTGCACAGGTTTGGCACTTATATGTGGCTTGTCTTTCACTTCTGAAGCAGAGCAAAGCCAACACAGCGCTGCACTGAGTCACCAATTGATGCGCTGTATCACTCCTAATAAAACATTCTGGATCCATTATGGCATCTGTGAATATTCTAAAGGTGAGGTCTCTGTGGTTAGCTAGAGTATCCACCAGGAAAAGCATTACTGAAGGTAAGTAACTTGTTCGTTTAAGGCACTTTGCATGATAAACAGGGCAATTGTCCTTAGAATCTCACGTCTTGGCTTCAGTACAACATGTCCTGGGTTCAGCACATTAAAGCAGAGCTATTGGTATTGCCAATGTTTTTTTTTTATTATGGCTCATGCCACAATTCCTGGTGACAAGAGGTCCTTAGGCTTGATTGGTGAGGACACCTCCCTAATATGATTTGCAGGAGCGCTTAATGTGTTTTTGAGTGACCCACAAGGGAGTGAAGTGCAGAAAGGGGATATTTTGGAGGGCATTTGTCATATTTTTTAACAGTTTCTTTTTGTGTGGTTTAAAATACAGCATGTTGAGTGTGAACAATAGAGATATATTGTCATAATGTATTTTTAATGTCTTTTTTATTCTTGTTTTTTATTTAGACAACATTGCTTGATCTTGATGCCTTGGCAAGACACCTAGCTGACTGTATTCGCAGGTAAAAATATCAAAAATATGTTAAGAAAAACAATATGAATAACATCGGGATTACATAGTGTATGGTTTGCGTGTTATTTAAAGTGCAATCCATTTACAACAGCCATAGTTTGAATGTGTAAGTACGATTGATACAAGGTGAGATTATCCATTACCCTCCAGCTTGCTAAATAACTAAAGCCACCTTATCTTACTCTAGTCTGTCCGCATAATCAATAAACAACCACATGTATTTCACACTGACAGATACCATAAAACTTCACACTGCAAACTCTCAAAATAACTGACCAAAAGTACATTCGAAGCTTATCTCACACACACACACACACACACACTAACCATCCAGAAATACAAAAGAATGTGAATTCCAACTAACTATCGTCGTTATGAACCCAGAAAATAAGGTTGTCCAGCTGCTGATTTAAGTTCAAGGACACATCTTCATTTCTGGGGTGCTCTCTATCGATCCTCTTAGGTCAATCTAGTTGAGAGGTGTTCCCCTTAGTCAGCGTTTCTCTTGACCTTGGGCCCAGTCATCTGTTCGAGGTCGCCCCTTGATTCTGACCTTGATATTATCTCTGTACCCTGTTAGGCAAAGATCCATTGCCCGGCTCCATCCCAGTGACATGCCCGGTGATAACACATCTGCTCTGGACTTTTTTGGCACCTGATGTTTACCCTGCTTAAGTGCTGGTGTTTGACCCGGCTCTTCCAATAGGGCCATAAGGTGATTCCAGCCCGTTGTTTGCCCCTCTGCCAGTGGTTACTACTCTGGTGCTGGTTGACTACGGACACCTGACTTGTTCCTTCCCAGCCTTGATGTATTCCTGTCTGCTGCCAGTGCCTCGTCCATTTTTTCATCATCAGTACGAGTAGGCAGAGGGCTCTCACCCCGCCTTCCAGGTGTCTGCTGTTCTGTCGGTCCAAATAAACCAGACATTTAGTGCTGACCCTTATGCAGTGTCTCCTCATGCCTTGTGATTCCAGAGTCCCAGTCACTCTGCTTATTTCTGCTTAACTGCATTAGGGTGTCGGACCGACACTGTTGGTGCAGTTAGGTAGAATGATATAAAAGAAATGTATCTGATAGAAACTTTCAGCTACAGATTCCTTACCTTTGAATTTCTCAGGCGAAAGGCTGGATCCGTAAACTTTTGCTGAGCAATAACCCTTGCATGCGACATCGGGTGGCTCCATTCAGCTCCGCATGTCGTCAATGACGTCGGTAGCGTCGGTTATGGCATTGCAGTGTCTTCATAGGCGCCACCCCTCTGCCGCTTTTTGGCAGGCTTTTTTTCTCAACTTAGTCGAAATTTTTGAAGACTTTGTGTGCGAGGGATGTAGGGTAGGAAGACAGGTTTTAAACCGTGCGGTACTTGGTCCCGCACGCTGTAGGTTACTGATCCCCACCACGTATGTCTGTGGTGTCTTGAACGTGACCACGATTTGAAGTCGTGTTCAGACTGCTGGGCGATGGCTCCGAAGACCTTGAGGGAGCGGGCATTGAAGTTGTTCGCGGCCCAGCAGTCGACACTGTTGAGCGAGACTCCGAGGAGGTCATGATCCCGTTCGAAGAAGAGTTGTTCACGGGATCGCTCTTGGAGCCCTAAGTCCTCTTCCTCCCATTCGGGGTCCTCTGGACACTCTGGGAAGAGGTAGAAGTAGTAGTCCAAGCGGACTTTGACTTAACCTCAACTGGCGTCTGGCGTCGAGAGAGGTAAGGAGCACCGACGATCTAGGCACGGTTCTACGGAGCCAGAGCCTGAGTCGACTTTGCGTCTCCCTCCGTTTCTGGGAGCCGGAGAGACTCCCGCTCAAATTAAGGATTTTAAAGGCCATGCGCCATTGATTTGAGCAGAACAACCCTGTTGGTGAGCCCTTGGGCCCCGCGGGGTCGGATGGGGCCCCATTGGGTTCAACGTCGTCGACTAAAGCCACTGTGCCAGTGAGGCCTCAGGGATCCGATCTCGGATCTGGTTCGATGCCGGTCGTACTAACGCGACCTTCCCCGACGTCGAACCCGAAGTCTGTGCCAGCATCGTCACCGGTGGCTGTCAGTGGCGCAAGCCCCATCCTCCTCCCCGATGAACCGGAACGGCGTAGTTCGCCGCCGATTCCTACTTAGACAGAACCCAGGGGTTCTATATTGTCACCTGAGCGCTTTGTAGACATGCTAGGCTCAGGAGAGGAATGGGAGGAGTCTGGAGATCCTTTGAAGACCTATAATGTCTCTGAGGAGACTATGGACTGGTATGGGGAACTTGGGAGGCCAGTGGTCTGGATACTTCCCCAGAAACTGGCATGCTCTCTCCACCTACAGTGGCTACGGAGGAGGGGACGTCCTATGCTATGGTGGTTAAGAGGGCAGCTGAGGTCCTTGGACTGGAGCTGCCCTCAGTGCAGGTCAGGACTAATCTCCTGACCGAAGTGCTTCAACCTGGGGCTTCCACCTCTGAACCCTTTTTGCCCTTTAATGAGGCACTTACGGACTTCCTACTAGGAACTTGGTCCAAACCTAGCACAAGGGTGCCTGTGAACAGGACGATTGCACACCGCCATCGCCCAGCACAGGGCGACCCAAAGTTCCTCAGCCAACACCCCACCTCAGAAAGTTTGGTGGTGCAGGCCTCTACTTCCCAGGGCACATACCCTTCCGCCCCTCTGGATAGGGAATCCAAGAGACTGGACTTTTTAGGGAAGAAGTTGTTTTCTTCCTCCAGTCTGGCATTGCGGTCGGTGAACACCACATGATTATTGGGCCGTTCCTCCCACTCTGTTTGGGAGACGGTTGTGCAAGTGCTGCCACAAGTCCCGGAGGGGGCCTGGGCTGTGCTCTCCCAGGCTGTCAAGGACGGGAACGATGCGGCAAAATTCACCATTCGGTGTGGTTTGGATACAACCGATTGGCTGGGCAGGTCTATTTCATCGACCGTGGCCTTGAAGCGCCACGCCTGGCTTCGTACAACTGGCTTCTCGGGGGATGTCCAAGCCAATTTGATGGACATGCCCTTAGATGGAACCTCCCTTTTTGGGGGAAAGGCTGACTCTGCCGATGTCTGGTTCAAGGACTCTCGAGCTACGGCCAGATCCTTGGGCCTCTCCTCCACTCCTCATGGCCAGTTTTCCTTTCGCCCCTTTCGTAGCAATGGAAGAGGTTTCCAGCCGCGTCAGCCCTATCCTAGTCACCGTCCCGCACAGACTTCCCAAGCCTTGCGTGGACATGGTACATTCCGGTCTCGGCATGGAGGTCAGAAGTCGTCCGCCACACTGCCCCCAGCAGTCGCAGCCTCCAAGCACTCCTAGGCTGATTCTGCAGGACCACCCTACTCCAGTGGGTGGGAGAATTTGTCATCATCTCCCCCACTGGAGATCTATAACAGACAAGTGGGTCTTGCAGATCGTCCAGGAGGGCTATTCCCTTCCTTTCCTTTCTTGTCCACCTACTACTCTGCCAAGTCAGGAACGGCTGGCAGGGGATCACTTAAAACTGCTCCAAGAGAAAGTTACGTCTCTTTTGGCCAAAGGAGCTATAGAAAGGGTTTCAGTTTCAGAAGTAGGCAGTGGCTGTTATTCTCGCTACTTTCTGATTCCGCAGAAGAACAAGCGTCTTCGGCCCATTTTGGATCTTCGGACTGTCAATCTCTTCCTCAAAAAGGAAATATTCAAAATGCTCACATTGGCTCAAGTCTTGTCTGCCTTACACCAAGGAGACTGGATGGTAGCGCTGGACCTGCAGGATGCCTATTTTCACATTCAACATCCTGCCTGGCCACAGGCGTTACCTACGGTTCAAGGTAGGCCACGAGCACTTTCAGTTTACCGTGCTCCCCTTCAGCCTTACCAGTGCCCCTCAGGTGTTCACCAAGGTGATGGCATTGGTTGCGGCTCATCTGTGCAGGTTAGGGGTTTCAATCTTCCCCTACCTCGCTTACTGGCTGTTGAAGGCGTTCTCGTCCCAGGCAGTCGTCTCCCACCTTCAGACTATGGCGGTCCTCCTGCATTCGCTGGGGTTCTCTATAAATGTGCCGAAGTCTCACCTGACTCCTTCTCAGATGCTCCGTTTCATCAAAGCTGTTCTGGACACAGTGCAGTTTCGGACTTACCCTCCCGAGCAGCGAGTCCAGGATATTCAGGTTATGATTCCGATATTTCAGCCTCTATCCTGGATTTCGATGAGGTTGACTCTGAGGCTGTTGGGCCTCATGGCCTCCTGCATCCTGTTGGTCAGACACGTGAGATGGCTTATGCGGGCTCTGCAGTGGGACTTGAAGTTCCAATGGGCACAGCATCGGGGAAATCTCACCGACATTACTCAGATCTCAGAAGGAACTGCAAAGGATCTGCAGTGGTGGTTAACGAACTGCGATTGGATCAATGGCGGACCTTTCTCCCTTCCCCAACCAGATTTCACAGTTGTGTCTGATGCGTCACTTTTGTGATGGGGTGGCCACATGGAAGAGGCGGAGATCAGGGGTCACTGGTCTCTGGCGGAGACTGGGCTCCACATAAACGTGTTGGAGCTCCGAGCGATTCGCTTGGCATTGAAAGCATTTCTTCTCTCTGTCAAGGGGAGGTTGGTACAGGTGTTCACAGACAACACTGCTGCCATGTGGTACTGCAACAAACAATGCTGGTGGGGTCATGGGCCTTTTGTCGAGAGGCCCTGCGTCTCTGGACATGGCTGGACCATCAGGGCATAACTCTGGTGGTTCAACACCTGGAAGGTTCTCTGAACGCCAGGGCAGGCGATCTCAGCCGTCGATGCCTAGTGGATCACGAATGGTGTCTCCAGTCGGAGGTGGCGCAAGGTCTCTTTCAGCAGTGGGAAGAACCTTGGTTAGATTTGTTCGCTTCCGAAGAGAAAGCGCAGTGTCAGCAGTACTGCGCGCTGGAGTTTCCAAGGCGGCTATCGCTCAGTCCTGTTGTACGCCTTTCCGCCCATACCACTCCTGACCAGGGTTCTAAAGAAGATCAGGAGTGACCGGGCCCAAGTCATCTTTGTGGCGCTGGACTGGGCAATGAGAGTCTGGTATCCAGAGCTTCGGAGCATGAGTGTCGATCCTCCGATCAGGCTGCCCCTTCGGAAGGATCTTCTGTCATAGCAGCAGGGGAGGGTTCTCCACCCGAACCTGTAAACTCTACGCCTCCATGTGTGGATATTGAGCGGCGGCAGTTGATGGCTTTTGACCTTCCTCCCGAAGACCTTAATGTTATTCTGGCGGCCAGGCGGCCCTCCACTAAGTCGGTATACGCCTGCTGTTTGCAGAAATTTGTAATATACTGTACAGAAAGGTCTATTGACCCTGTTTATTGCTCCTCTTTCTACTGTACTTTTATTCATTCTGACCAATGCCTAGCAGGGCTCTGCTTTGGAAACTCTCAAGGGGTATCTTTCTGCTCTGTCTGCTTTTTTGCGGCTGCCAGACCAACCGTCTCTCTTTAAATCTCCTATTGTAAATAGATTTCTAAAAGGGCTGGTTCACTTGTTTCCACCCATGCCCTTTATTATGCCACAATGGGACCTTAATTTTGTCCTCACGTATTTGATGTGTGCTCCATTTGAGTCTTTCCACAATTGTCCCCTTTGGCAGTTGACCATCAAAATAGCCTTCTTAGCGACGGTTACATCGGCGCGTAGGGTGAGTGAGTTACAGGCGTTATCCAGCTTGCCTCCATATTTTATGTCCTTTCAGGACAAGGTGGTGCTTTGCACCAGGGCGTCTTTTTTTTACCAAAGGTTCTGACCCCATTCGAACTGGGTCAGTTCATCACTTTGCCCACCTTCTTTGCTCCCCTCTAAGGAAGAGGAGCGTCTCCATCGACTGGACCCAAAAAGAGCATTGTCGTTCTACCTTGACCGCACAAGAGAGTTCCGGGTGGATGACCAACTCTTTGTGGGGTATGTGGATGCAAAGAAGGGAAAGGCAGTGCAGAAAAGGACCATCTCTTGCTGGGTTGTTCTCTGCATTAAAATCTGTTACGCCTTGGTAAAGAAGCAGCCCCCTGAGAGATTAAGAGCCCATTCCACCAGGGGAAAGGCTGCGACTACGGCTTTGGCATGGTGTGTCCAAGTCCAAGACATCTGTAAGGTAGCGACGTGGGCATCATTGCACACGTTCGCGAAACATCATTGCCTTGATGGTCAAGTAAGCAGGGATGGGCATTTTGCCCGCTCAGTCCTGCAAGTCTTTTTATTCTAGTCCATGAGTCCGCAACCCAACGCTGGGATTGTATAGCTTATCTGATTCAAAGGTAAGGAATCTGCAGCTAGAAGTCTCTATCAAATGAACAAGTACTTACCTTGGGTAATCCATTTTCTGATGGATACATCTGCCTGTGAATACCCCTTGTGCCAGCATTCCGCGGAAATTCTTTTCCTAGCTCTCCCACGTCGACGAGGATGTCATAATAGCATGGCTCCAGTCGCGACACCGTATGATGTCTTCGGAGCCATAAGAAGACCTCGTCTGCGTGCTGACGTTAGTTTCCTTTTTTCCGCGCCGTCAACGCGTAACTTTTTTTCTGGGACTCTCCATTTTCTTAGTGATTACTTTTTCTTCAAGTATCTTGAGAAATGGCTACTTCTAAGAAGTCTGGATTCAAGCCCTGCAGGGAGTGTGGCGGTCATATGTCGATGAATGATCCCCACGATGATTGCCTTTGGTGTTTGTCTTCTGACCACGACGTTGAAGGTTGTTTATGCTGCAGGAGAATGAATCCTAAGGCTGTAAAAGAACGCGAGGCAAAACTTTTCATGGCTAAAGCACAGAAGGAGAAGAGGGGCCATAATGCTCGAAGTCCTCAACCTTGTACACTTCAAGATCCAAGAAGTTGAAGAAGAGGCATAGTTCTCGATGTCGCTCTTCGAAGGGCAAGGCTTCGAGGTCGCCTTCACCAGCTCAGCGGCGTCGGAGAAAGGACTTTGTTTCCCCATCACCTTCTCCTTCTCCGCAGGCGACTCCGATCCACTCACCGGCTCCGAGGTCACCGGCGTCGAGTGGCTCTTCGACGCCTAAAGGTACTGCAACGCCCAGGAGGTCTCCAACAGAGATGCTTGTCAGCAAATGAAGCCGAAGCCCCGGCAGGAGCGCCGGATGAAACTCCTTTCGGCCCGCATGTCCAGGTTGGCGTTGTCGCCGCGTCTGTCCCCTGCGGAGGGCTTCAAGAACCGCCGCTTCCGTCTCCGACATCGTCCCTCTCCACGGCCGCGGTAAGTGTCGCAGTTTGTCCCCGAGGCCCGGTCCCCGGCCTGTTGGGGGAGTGGGTTCTCCGCGGGTGGAGCAGCCCCACGCCTCGCCACCCTATCCGTCATTCCCCGCCACAGAGGTGACCAGAGCCCAGATGGATGCCTATGCGGTGGCCTTGCAGGCGTCTTTGGTTCTTCCTTCTTCTCCTCTTCTTCCTGGAACGTCTGCGGATCCCTTTCCGCATGCTGGGACATCTGCGGCGTCGCAGGCGGCTCCGGCAGTGACAGGTTTGGCTCCAGGTTCTGAAGATGTGGTGCCGTCAGGGTACGGCCCTTCGGGGTTCTCTCCGTCGGACCACGGCGCCTCTGCCTCGCCGCAAACCGCTGCGGAGGTCCCTGTGGTGTCGCGGGAGGTTGCCGGGGCTCGAGGCATGTCCTCGAGTCCCCCTCGGTCCCCTGGACAGGCGGCGGCCTTGTCCGAGATGACGCCTCTCAGGCGCTGGCGGCTGCTGGCTCTGTCGGCACCGCAGGGGCCGGCTAGGGGTCGGAGCATGTCCGCGGGCCCCCCTCGTCCCTCCACGCAGGTGGCTGCCTCGTCGGAGGTCGAGTCGACTCCGTTCCTTAGCCGTTCTGGCTCCGACCCCGCCCTCCCTGCGACGAGCGTTGTGGCAGAGGTCGTTTCGGTGTCCCCTTCGGCGCCGATCGACGTTGACCTGACGCCGGTAGCGGACTGTACGGCGCCGTGCCGGCGTCGGGTCGTTGATTTGTCTTCGGACGCCCCCTCTTCTCCAGAGGTTCGGCAGCTGTTTGTTTCATCTTCTCCGCAGACGGGTCGCCGCATCGTGGCTTTTTCCCCGGCGTCTTCCAAGGACAGCTCTTCGCTGTCACCGCGCCCGCAGTCTAAGCCGGAGGCGCCTCAGTTTCCCCACTTGTTGGTCCCCCCCTCCCCCATTCCGGGCTTGGCCTTTCCTTCCTCCGGTTGGGCTGGGGGACGGCCGCCTTAGCTTGCAGCTGTCGCCCATGGAGAAACTGCTTTCCCCACCGCGTGGCCCTACGAAGGCGAGTGCTGCCTTTGCTCAGGCTGTCTCCACGGCTGCAGGAATCTTGCGCATGGGCGATCCAGCTGCCCATTTCCCCATGGATCATTTGCTGGAGGTTCTCCATCAGGGCTCTGGTGGACGGTAGCTGCTTCTTCCCTTCAAGGCTTCGCTCCACAATTCTCTCTTGGGGGCCTGGGGGCGTACTGCCATGGGAGACCCGGTGCCCCAGCCACTTCTGCACAGCCACCGTTCTGATCTGCATGATCCTGTCTGCCTTTCCCTCCACCCTTCTACCAGGGGCCCTCTTCTGCAGACTGCCTTTCCCTCCTTGCCATCAGTGTTGTCTCCCCCGTCACGGGAGGCCCGCTGGTTAGATTCCTGGGGGCGCAACATCTTCGCCTCCTCCAGTGCTGCTTTACGGGCGCTTAACACTCTTTGTGTATTGGCCAGAGCCCCTTCTTGCTTATGGGATTCGGCGGAGTCCCTTATGTCTTCCGCTTCTCAGGAGGGTGCCTGCCTTGATCTGCAGCACAATGTGTTGGATGGCCGGGAGCTGGCAGCGTTTATTCTTCGCTCGGTTCTGGACGTCTCATAGGTGCTTTGATTGCACCATGGCTTCTTCAGTGGCCCTTCGTCGCCGTGCCTGGCTAAGGGATAGTGTTTTCCCTGTGAACGTTAGAGAACGGCTGGTTGACCTTCCCTTTGATGGCGCTCTTTTGTTCCACGCCCCTGCGGATTCTGCCATTCAGAGGTTTCTTGCGGGGCTTCGCCCTCCTCCTCCTCCTTCCCCTCAGTGACCTGAATGTCGGTCTGTGTTTTGGGAGGTGTTCTCCCGTTGTTTTCCTGGGGCCTTGTAACGAGTAGCCCTGGTTGTGTGTTCTGTATGGTTGATGTGCCTTTGGGGTCATTTTGTTGGGTCCTTGGTGCTGTTGGCTGCTGGTCCGGTCCTTTTTTGACATGTTGTTTTGGCTGTTGGTAAGCCCGGTAGGCCCTGAGATTAGGCCTTCGGTGTCTTCTTTATTGGCTGCTTGGTAAGCCGTCTGCGGGTTTTTTCTGCAGGTATTTCTGTTTTGTCCTCTGCTGCGGAAATCTTTTCCTAAGAGGTGTTCCCGTGGTTCTTGGGACGGAACCTACCCTATGTGGGGTACTGGTAGCTATTACATAGCTCTGTCATGTGCTGGGGAGGTGTGGTCACCCTTTTCGGGCTCCTTGCTCTCCGTGGCATCACGGTATGTCGTAGGTGCGATCTTCTTGCCAATTGTCTTGGAGCAGGTTGCGCTTGATCCGTCCTTCTCCTTGTCACTGCGTCACTTGGCCGGTCGGGCCTGCTGTCTGCGGCTTCGTGTTGTGGCGGTCCCGCACTTTTGTCCTGTGTTTTGACTTGGCCCTCTGTCTGCTGCTCCAGAGGGTTTGGCTTTCCTTGGCCTGTGTTCTGGTGGCCGGCTTGGGCCTGTCCTCCGGCTCTCTTTCTTTTCTGCCGGTTCCTCCGCTTCTTCGCGGGTCAGTGTGTATTTGTGTCCTGGCCCTCCCTGGCCTCTGCCCTGTCTTGTGTGCGCTGTTCCGTGGTGTTGCCTGTTGCTGGTGGCGCATGCCCGTGCAGGACTGCTTGTTCTACTCCACTGTTGTGATCTTGATGTGTTCCCTTGTGCCCCTGCCTCTGCTGGGGCTTTGCGCACTGGTGCTTTTCTTCTTCCGCCTGTGCTGTTGACGGTGGAGCCGTTCCGGCCTTGCCCACTGCTTGCTGCCAAGGTGTATTCAGCTCTTTTCTATCTGTGGGCATGTGTTTCTTACGGTGGGCCTGCTTCTGGTTCTACCTCTTCTCACTGGGTTCGAGGTGGCCCTTGTGCTCCTTAAAGCTTTTGGGGCGCTGGCTGCCCCTGCAGGGTGTTGGGCGCTCTCCCTTGGTTTGGCTTAGGATATCCTGGCCTTTTCCTTCCTGTTCTTGTGCCATGTCTCCTACTGGGGCCCTGGTCTCTCCTGGTGGGGAGGCTCTCTCGCAGGTCCTCCTCCCTTCTGGGTATGGCTAGGGTATCTATTCTATGTTAAGGAATCTGCGGCTAGTAGTCTCTATCAGATGTACGAGTTACTTACCTTTGGTAACGATGTATCTGGTAGAGACGATTCTAGCCGCAGATCCCTTCACGACCCACCCTTCCTCCCCATTCTGCGAGGACCCTCAGCTTGGTTTTCTGCGCTCGCCTCCCTCTGGGTGGCTTGTCTTCTGTGGGGGATCTTTTTCGTTTTCTGCCCGCGGGCTTTCCTCCAGCTGGGTTCTCGCCAGTGTAGGGGCCTGCTTTTGCTCTTTTTCCCTTTGTTGTTACAATTTCAGATCCTCTTGCGGTCTTTTACGCTGGGGGTTCTTTTGCTTGTCCTTGGCCTCCTGCTCCTTTCAGTGGCTCTGGGCCTCCTTGACTGTGTAGTCTGGGGGTGGATTGCCTCTCTGTTCCGGGCTTGTGGCCCTTTGCTCTGTGGTCTGTGGTTGCAGTTTCTCTCTCTCTCTTTCTCTTATATATATTTTCTACTGCTTGTGCCTCCAGCCTGGCTATCGCCTTGGCTTGCACGGTGGTTCCACGGAGGGGTGCTTTATGCTTTCCCTGCTGTGGCTTTACTGATGTGGCCTTCTGGTGCTATTGTGCTGCCTGGTGCTATCCCCTGGCTTGCACATTTGTTCCTCAGTGGTGGTCTGCTCTTTTCCTGATTTGGCTTTCCTGCTGTAGCCTCCTGGCGACTCACTGCCACGTGGTGCTGTTCCTTGCCTTTTCTCTCTCTCTCTTTTTGTGTATCTGTTTTTTTCGCACACTGCTCTCATGCTCTCCTCAGCGTGCCGGGGTGGGGCTTATGTGACCTCACTGACGTCACGCCCGCGGAGGACGTCGGGGTGGAGTCGCAAGGTGCCGCCCCCTTCCCCGGCGCGTAGAGATGCTAGGCAAGAAAGTTTTCCGGGTCCAGTCTCACGCCTGCGGATAATTCTACGTTAAGGTATCCGCGGCTAGAATCGTCTCTACCAGATACATCGTTACCGAAGGTAAGTAACTCGTACGTTTGGCATGTTTGCCAGGGCCTCTCATCCTACCGGTGCGCCATCGGTCCCCGTGGGTCCGTTGTCTTTAATTCCCCATCAATACGCCCTAGTACCTTTCATTCCTTTCATGCCGACGGCTTCAGATTGGCATTTTCCGGCGCCGAGGTCTTCCACTCCAAATCCACAGACTCCATCTGTTGTCGATTTGGCACCACCTTAGATTTGATCGGCGCCGATGCTTGATCCTGAAGGTCCTCCTTCGACTCCTGTGCCGTTGTCACCGGCACAGCGTCTGACGCCGCCGACGCCAATCCTGAAGCGGCGCTCCAGGAGGGATGTGCAGAGACTGCTTGAAGAGGAAGAAAATAGGCAGGAGCATGGCAAGGGAGAGATGATCGACTCTGTTGATGAATTTGAGGGCCTAAAAGAGGCCAGTGGGCTGGATACTTCCCCAGAATGGAACCTCTCTCACCAAAGGCTAGGATCTCACAGGATATTGCTCCTTATCATGTAGTCGTAAGGAAAGCCGCTGAGTTGCTAGACCTGCAGTTGCCTTTGAACTGAAATTAAATGGAATATTTTGACTGAGGTACTCGATACATCTTCAGTAAATGAGCCTCTTCTGCCCTTCAATTAGGCTTTGACAGAACCTATTTTAGAAGTTTGGCAAAGGCCCTTGACTGCTCTGGCTGTTTTCCAGGTCTATTGCAAGGAGGTACAGGTTAGCTTCTGGGGATCCGGCTTTTCTGTCTACTCACCCATGACCTGAAAGCTTTGTGGTTCAAGCTTCTTGCTCCAAACAGTCAACTGGTTCCTTCCCTACCATCCCGGGGAATAGGGATTCTAAGAAGATGGAGCAGGCAGCTAAGAAAGTGTTTTCCTCTGCAAGTATAGCATTGAAATCTACTAATGCTACCTGCTTACTTGGAAGGTATATCCATTCCCTTATGTTAAACAGTTGGCCTCCAAATTACCTGAGGATGATCGGATTAATTTTCTTGAAGCTCTTTCAGACTCTCAGGCAGCTGCCTGTCAGGCTATCCAGTCAGGTTTGGACACTGCTGATTCGGTGGCCCGAGTAATGTGTTCTTAGTTGCGACGAGGAGACAAGCTTGGCTAAGATCTTCTGGACTTTCTCCAGTTGTTCAAGCAACTCTGTTGGATTTGCAAAAACAACAGTTGATGGATAGAATGCAGAACAATGTCATACATTCACCCCAGTACAGCGATCTGGACCTAAATCCATCGTTTTTTTGCTCACCATGCCATTCCAGTTTGAACCCAGCCATATGCAAATCAGTCTTGACCCTGTGCCTCATGGGAACAGTCCAGCCCGAACTGCCTAGCCAGGTCCTACCTGAACTGGAAACAAGCATCCTAGGACCGGTTTCGGGCTTTCAGCCCTCATCAGCCAGGATAGCTTGATTCCAGTGGCATGGAGAGCACGAGACCCACGTCTGGGCATACCCTTCCCGGGCTTACTGTGCCACTGAAATCTAGCTATCTTGGCTGAAGAGGGGTGAAACCCCGAAACCGGTCCTAGAATGCTTGTTTTCGGTCCAGGGAGGACCTGGCTTGGCAGTTCGGGCTGGACTGTTCCCATGAGTCACAGGGTCAAGACTGATTTGCATATGTCCAGGTCTAAACTGTGGTGGCATGGTGAGCAAAAGAATGATGGATTTAACCCAGATCTCTTGACTGGGGGAGAATGTTTTGATTTGTTCTGCATTCCGTCCATCAATTGTGTGTCTTTTGCTTTCTTGCCCTAAGTGCGCCGGGTATGCCTAGACGTAGGTCCTGGGCTCACTGTGCCACTGGAATCAAGCTATCCTGGCTGAAGAGGGGTGAAACCCTGTAACCGGTCCTAGGATGCTTGTTTCCGGTCCAGGGAGGACCTGGCTTGGCAGTTCGGGCTGGACTGTTCCCATGAGGCACAGGGTCAAGACTGATTTGCATATTGCCAGGTCTAAACTGTGGTGGCATGGTGAGCAAAAGAATGATGGATTTAACCCAGATCTCTTGACTGGGGGAGAATGTTTTGATTTGTTCTGCATTCCGTCCATCAATTGTGTGTCTTTTGCCAACTCTGTTGGATTTGCCCTTTGATAGTACAAGGCTGTTTGGCACAAAGGCTGACTCTGCTTTACAGCACTTTAAAGATAGCAGAGAGACTGCAAGATCCCTGGGCCTTCAAACTCAGTCTAGAGGGTACGGCTACAAGTGGTATAGAGAATTTGGAAGGGCGGCTGCCTTTCGTGGCCGCCAGCAACCTCAGCAGAATTAGCAGTAGAACCCTGTGTACAAGTTGTACAGGGGTACAAATAGAGGTCATCTTCGAGGAGCCGCTCGGCAGCAGTCCTCCTCCTCCTCTTCTTCTTCTCCCCCCACCGTTGGTGCCACAAGAAAGCAGCTCTAGATCCCCCATCTTAGACCATGTTGGTACTGTAGGGGGTCGGGTGTCCCATTTTCTACAAGATTGGAAATCGATTACTTCAGACCGTTGAGTTTTGAATCTTGTAGAGAATGGGTACACCCTCCCTTTTCTAGACTTTGCTCCTCCTTACCCTCCTCGCCAGGATTGGTGTTCAGAGGACCATTTGCTGCTTTTGCAGCAGGAGGTTCTTTCCTTGCTGCAGAAAGGTGCGATAGAGGTGGTTCGAGAGGAGGAAATGGGTCAGGGGTGCTACACTCGGTATTTCCTGATACCCAAAAAGGATGGTCGGTTGAGGCCGATCCTGGACCTCAGGATTTTGAATCTTTACCTCAGGCAGGAAAAGTTCAAAATGTTGATCTTAACTCAGGTTCTTCTCGCGCTGCAACGGGAAGACTGGATGGTGTCCATCGATTTGCAGGATGCGTATTTTCATCTTCCCAGCTGCATCGGAAGTATCTCCGGTTCACGGTAGGGTCGCAACACTACCAGTTTGTGGTCCTCCCATTCGGTCTGACTTCCGCACCTCGAGTCTTCACGAAGGTGATGGAGGTGGTAGCGGCACATCTCAGAAGGGCAGGGGTTCCTGTTTTCCCCTAACTGAACGACTGGCTGTTGAAAGCCGAGACTCCGGAGATGGTGTTGAGCCATTTGCAAACAACAACGCATCTGTTGTTCAACTTGGGTTTCGCGATAAATGTACCCAAATCTCACCTGGTGCCTTCTCAGCGCTGCCTGTTCATAGGGACAATACTGGACACTACTGTATGTCGGGCATTCCCGCCTCCGCAGAGAATTTTCGACATTCAGGAGATGATTTCTTCGTTTCACGATGGAGCGGTTGTTCCAGTCCTTCGCTTCCTGCATACTGTTGGTCAGTCATGCTCGCTGGCACATAAGGGCACTCCAGTGGTGCTCCCGCAGGCAATGGTATCAACACAAAGGAGATCTCGGGGAGAAGGTCAGAATCTCCAGAGACGCTGCAGCGGAGCTGACTTTGTCGAGTGTGCAGGACATCCTGTCTCGAGGAAAGCCCTTTCAGTCTCCTCTGCCGGTTGCCACAGTGATTACGGATGCCTCCACTCTAGGGTGGGGTGCTCATCTGGAGGTCAAAGGTCATTGGTCTCCAGAGGAAAGGTTGCTTCACATCAACCTTCTGGAATTGCGGGCGATATGTTTGGCACTAAAGGCTTTCCTTCCTTCCCTTCATGGTCAGTCAGTTCAGGTCCTGATGGACAACACTACCGCGATGTGGTACATCAACAAGCAAGGAGGGGTGGGGTCATATCGTCTCTGCTGAGAGGCTCTGCGACTCTGGTCGTGGGCTCAGGGTCATCAGATTTGTGTGTTTGCAAATCATCTAGCCGGTGTGTTAAATGTTCATGCAGACAGTCTCAGTCGGCATTATTCGGCCGATCACGAGTGGCAGCTTCATGTAATGACAAACTTTAGATCTCCCCTGGACCAAGGAATGTACCATCACTTTCCCAGGGAGAGAATATCAGTTCCAAACTTATGGAATATAACATATACACAGCACTTCCTAAGGTGGGCAAACTTTCAACACTCCCCCAAAGGCAAGGCAAGAAAACAATAATTTGCGCATCACTTGTTAGGATTAGACCAACTTCCTATAACACAATTACCTGCTAGAAGGGAATTCACCCATCCTTCTACAACAGAATACCTGGCCAAGAAAGAGTCCACACCTCCTGCTACAAGGAAAAGACGAATTGGTATATCTGGGATGTATTTATTTGTAAATAGCATCACACAGTAAGCCAAATGCACCTATCATAGCAGACTCTAACATATCAATAGTATGATTGAAACCCAATCAAGGCAAATATATATGTAGAAATATATATATGTTTGGATATAAGAATCAGAAAATAAGGAGAGAATCAGTAAAGAATCAAGAGACAGTTAGTAGCAGAGACACCTCACCTAATGCTCCATCATTTCACCCCGCTTTGCTCAAAGGGAGTCCATTGCTTGAACCGGGTGAAAGCTCAGAGGTAAAACCAGCCTCCACTCTTCCGTGACAGCACGTCTGCTCCACGGATGAACTTCCACCAGGCCAGTGTCGGCTCCCCTTTTTAATACACATTCAAAACACAGCGAAGCTTCTAGCAAGCCACGCCCCCTAGTTCTCATGAGAGCCCGTACCAGCTTGCTTCAAGGTCACAGCAAAGGGTTGATCAGGCCCTCGCTATGGCTACGAGTCAAACCATGTACATTCCTCTGATAAGAACCAGTTCTCTCTAGTCAGTAAAATGCGAAAAACAGGAAAAAAGAGCAGACCATGCCATGCCCTCCCCACTTTGCAGCTTCGTGCAGGCATTGAAAATGGCTTCAGAGTTAGTTAAGCCATGTACACAAAGGCCCAAAGCAGGATGGAATTGAAAAGCAAGATGACATGAGACCATGTCAAAAGAGCACCTATAATTCTCATCCACACAACTTACAAGCACCACTGTGCACACAGAAAAGTTTGAAGCAAGGTAAAGTCAGAAGGCCGAATGACATTAGACCACGTCAAAGCCAATAGGTCAAAGTCATAATTCACCTAACCCAAATAACATTATACACTTAATCCCTCGGTATACAACATTGAGCACATGTGTGCACCACCACCCAGAACATTGCACCTCAACATCCCATACCTTCTATTCTTGGAAAGACTATTCCACTAAAAGGCAGAAGAAAAGCAGGCATATGCAAACCCATCCTACATTAAGGCTAAGGTAACATAACACACTTAAGTCAGTACAGAATGGTGGTGGTTGAGGGTCATCATAGGGTGTCAGACCACAAAAGTGGCTGATTCACTACACTTCATCCGGAGGTCGTCCATCACATCTTTGAGATGTGGGGGTCCCCTGTTTGCCACTCACGAGAACGCGCACTGTCCGTTGTTCTGCAGTCTCCAGTATCCGATGCAGGGATCGCTGGGGGACGCGTTTCAGTTGGATTGGAGCTCGCAATTCCTTTACTCGTTTCCCCCCATACCCTTGATTCCTCGGGTTTTGAGAAAGAATTGCCAAGACAGGACCCAAGTTATATTGATAGCTCCGGATTGGCCGAGAAGGGTGTGGTACACAGATCTACTTCACCTCTCATCGCATCCTCCGTCTCCCTCTCAGGGCAGACCTCCTCTTGCAATCGCAGGGGCAGGTTCTACGCCCCCACCTCCAGAGTCTGCACCTTCGTGCCTGGAGATTGAACGGGGCAACCTGAGTTCCTTCTCTCCCCCACCGGATGTGGTGGATGTCATTTTATCACCCAGGAGGCACTCCACTAAGTCTGTTTACTCCGCCAGATGGTCTAGATTTGTCAAATGGTGTGGATAGAGGTCCTTTGATCCTTTGAAGACCCACTTGTCAGATGTTCTTCAGTTTTCGCTTTTCTTGGACCAGCAGGGTTAAGGGAGATTTGTCGGCTTTATCGGAGTTTCTTTGTTTGCAGGATCAGCCATCTTTGTTTAAATCTCCCATTGTTTTGAGATTTATTAAGGACCTTACCAATAGGTTTCCGCCTTCCCCCTTTGTTATGCCTCAATGGGATTTAAATCTTGTTTGGACTTTCTTGATGGGTTCCCCGTTTGAACCCTTCTATAGTTGTCCTTTGAGACTCCTGTCTTTGAAAAGACGGTCTTTCTTGTGGCTATTATATCAGCCAGAAGGGTAAGTGAGCTTCAGGCTCTCAGTTCAAAACCCCCGTATTCGACCATTCATGCTGAAAGGATGGTCCTCAGGACCAGGGCTGCTTTTCTACCTAAAGTGGTTACTCCCTTCCATCTAGGACAGTCCATTACTCTTCTTGTCTGTGTATTCCTCCAGGTTGTCCAAATTTGTAAAGTTGTGTGGAGAGAGGACCATTGATCCTTTAAAGGCTCGTCTGTCTGATGTGCTAAGGTTCTCTCTTTCCTTGGCCCAGCAGGGTTGTGCTGTGGCTACGTCTGTCTGATGTGCTACGGTTCTCTCTTTCCTTGGCCCAGCAGGGTTGTGCTGTGGCTACAGTTAAAGGTTATTTGTCGGCTTTGTTGGCTTTTATTTGTTTGCCGGACCAGTCGTCTTTGTTCAAATCTCCTGTAGTTATGAGGTTTATTAAGGGCCTTACCAATAAGTTTCCTCCTACTCCTTTCATTATGCCTCAGTGGGATTTAAATCTTACTTTTCTTATGGGTTCTCCATTTGAGCCTCTTCATAGTTGTCCTTTGAGGCTTCTCTCTTTTAAAACGTTTTTCTTAATCGCTATAATCTCGGCCAGGAGGGTAAGTTAGCTTCAGGCTCTTAGTTCTAAGCCTCCATTCTTGACCATTCATGCAGAAAAGTGGATTCTTAGGACCAGGGCTGTTTTCCTTCCTAAGGTGGTTACTCCTTTCCATTTGGGACAGTCCATTACCTTTAGGCCTGGGCGGTAAATTTCGTTCCGCTCGCGGAATTTGCGATATTTTGACATTTTCGCGTTCCTCGGAGAGCGCGAAAATGTCAAAACTTTTGCAACCTGCCACGAAACGGAAGTATTTTTCTTGTTTGCGCTTTAAAAATGCATTCTCGCGTGCGCGGTCGTGACTTACCGGGTCCCTGCGTTCGCCGACGAGTTTTCCTATCCGTTCCCGCGTGCCACAAGATGTTGGATTGTTGGTAGCCGGTCGCGCTACCCCGCGAGAGTTTGTGATCGCGAACACGTCATTGCAATCGCGAACAGGAAATAAGCATCGCGAGCACGATGGCCGCGCCCATTAGCGACCGCGAACGGGCAGGAAAAGCAATCTTCGCTAAAGTTTTGCACGCTCGCAGAGATTTTGCGCAATTTCGCGATAAATCTGCCCACCCTTAATTACCTTACCCTTCTTCTATCCTTCCCCCCCCCCTCCAAGGAGGTGGAGAGACTTCATCGTTTGGACCCAAAGAGGGCAGTCAGTTTTTACCTGGACAGGACCAGGGAATTAAGGCTGGATGATCAGCTCTTCGTGGGCTATATTGGTCGCTTGAAAGGAAGAGCTGTACCCAAGCAAACTCTTTCCAGATGGATCATCTTGTGTATCAAGATCTGCTATGCTCTGGTCAAGAAGGACCCGCCTGAAGGTATCAGAGCTCATTCTACCAGAGCTAAGTCATCTTCTTCTGCTTTGGCTAGAGGTGTTCCTGTTGTTGATATTTGTGAGGCAGCAACTTGGGCCTCCCTCCATACCTTTGCGAAGCATTACTGCTTGGATTCGGAGGTTAGGAGGGACAGCCATTTTGCACGTTCTGTTCTGCAAGATTTTTTTGTCTAGTCAGGTGGACACCCTCCTCCGGGAGAGGTACGGCTTTGGGATTCTATTCAAAAGGTGAGGAATCCACAGGCAGATGTATCCATCAGAAGAACAAGTTACTTAGCTTCGGTAACGCTTTTTCTGCTGGATATAGTATCTGCCTGTGGATTCCTCACTGTCTCAACCGCCTCCCCGTTGTCCGCCTGTTTCTACCAAAAATGCTATAACTGTTTGACATGAATGTTTTTAGTATGTCTTATTCATGCTTTCGGTTTGATACTGGAAAATGCTTGTTTTGTTGCCCTTTTTAGGTCGAGGGACCATCCGGTCTGCCGAAGGCAGAACCGGAAGTCCGGAGATTTAATGTTTTGGAGAAGAGAGGCTTGAACCCGCCCCTCTTCTCCCCTCTTCTCCATTGGCTGGCCTCTTGAATGCTGGCCAGCCATTGGAGAAGAGGTTTGTCTCTCCGAACAGGCCCCGTCCTTTTCGGATTCGGGGGCGTGTTTTTTGCTACTTTTCTCATTATATCCTCCAGCCAATGGCAAGAGGAGAGAAAAGCAAAACACGCCCCCGAATCCAGAAACGCCGCTGCCTTTCTCCGAGGCATTTCTGCTTCGCCTCGGAGAAAGGCAGTGGTGTGCTTGTTATATATCAGCAAACTGTTCAGGGACTTCTGGAGTTACCAACACCCCTGGCAGTGGCCTGCGTGCACATCTGCCCGAGTGGCGCGCAGGTACTCGCCCCCTCCCACGGACGCACTCCCTCTCCCTGGAAGGACGGGCTTTGAAAGGCACAGCTGACGTGTAGTCAGTCACCTCCGATGCCTGGCTAGGAGGCTCCGGTATGTCTCAGCCCCTCCCCGGCAATCATCGGCCGCAGGCCTGCTGGTACAGCTGTCGGACCTTCACCTGCACACAGCCGAGGTCACTGGGCGGCGTGACGTGTTCTCATTCCACCCTCGCCTTACATACGGCGATGCGGGGCTCCTTTTCATGGAGTTCTGGCCGAGGAAGGGATTCCTTTTTCGTGACGTTAAACAAGCGGATTTTTCGGATCCCATCCGATGGGATCCAAACGTAGATAATTTTTAACACGAATTGGAATGTATGTCTGAAAATCCCTCTTGCACGCGAATAATGATTTGCTGTTGAATAAGTGTATATCTGCGTGTAACAATTGTTCCACAATCCAGGTTCTGTACTATAGACCGGGGAGAGTTTGAGTTTACTTAAATCTATATCTATTAAAACGTGGCTTTGTTTGTGTACCAGTACAAGGTTTATTTAACACATTCATTTGACAGTTAAGGGTGTCAGATGGCCATATGCAAATTAACTGAAGCTAGGGTACTGGGGTCGGGAGGCGCGCTGTCCAGGTCAAAGACCCCCATCCTCACAGTACCAGGGGGCAGTGTGTCCAGGTGGATGTTTTCCAGAATAAGAGAATCATTTTAACATCCTACTCTGTTTTTTTGTAGCGCCACTATTCCTGCCTCATGGTGATAAATGTACAGTTTACTTTGATAAATGCGCACTTCATAATCTGGTGGCAAGTGCGGGTCTCATAACTGCAGGTGTGCGTTTTGTGGGACCAAGTTGGCGCCGTACAGCGATAAACTGACCAGAGTGGGGAGGTGCTCACCTTAGGGCGCAAAGTGCTTACATCGCGGTGTTTAAGAGTGGGCATACTGGTGCCAGAGCTCGCCACCCGGTGAGAAGTGTTCATTAGAGCGCTTCACTGCGCGCCTCGCGACCTGCGCCTCAAGGTGCACAGAGATGCACCAAGATGCCCACGGTAATAGTCTTTCCGAAAACATATTACAGACATGTATGTACTCATCTGAAATGTAAGATCGGCGAGTTGTCATGTGAGTGCTCACTAACTCCCTGTCTCGCGTGGAATGCGTGGCATGTGTATTTCGCGAACATGATACCAAACTGAAGAGATCCAGGCACTTCCTGACTACCGTGTGCCTAACAAGGCATCCCCGCCTCCAGGCCGAGCTAGCACCGTTTCGACTTTTTTTGAAAGCGTGAATTTCTCACCCTTTTGGCAAAGACGCCTGTTTCGCACCCCTTTCACGGCCCCTTTCAAACACCTACAGAACAGAGACAAGGAACAAGAGAGCTAAATTCAACTGGAGGCTGGAATTCCACAATTTCCCGCGAAATACCCAATGCATTTGCCCGTTTTCTGCATTTCCTCCATGTTTTGTATATTTTCAGAGGGTTGGCTGCGGCAGGGCACGGTGTCAGCCCGAGCTTGTCGGCAGTGTCCAGTTACCTGAAAAAGCACATCTCCCACCTGGCAGTAGTCAGCTAGGCAGCTCTCTTTTCAGGCTAAATCATGTTTCATGCTGTTGAACATTCGTCAAGAGCTGGCCGGGCTCTGACCCCCAAGTGATGAATGGGTTTTTATAGTTCACTGACTTTTGTGTGTTTCAACGTACCCCTGTATTCCAAGCAGTGGTGTAATACTTAACTATGCATCCCCCTCCCCACCCCGCAGAATGTTGAGGGGCCCCTGAGTCTCTCATAACACTGATATTTATTGGCCTTGGGCTTTATTCAATCAATCAATCAATCAGGACTTATGAAGTGCTGCTAATCACCCCGGGGCTATCCAGGCGCTGGCAGGGTGGCCAGATTTCAAGAAACAAAAACCGGGACGGGTCAGACATAATAGTAGGACTAAAGCCTGCGATCATTTTTACAGTAGACGTGGTCTTTTTATGTATTCTTTTATTGTATTTATTTTGTATAGTGCTCACAGACTTCAGAGCCTCTAGCTCTTAGGGTAATGGCTGCTGGCATTATAATACGTGTCTGCTCCATAGGCTGCAGGCGATGTAATTCGCAGTGTCACACCTGATGTAACCCCACAAAATAATAAAACAAGCTATTTAAAAATAAAAAATCTGCCTTTGCCACTTAGTGGTGCCCCACGAGGCCCCCGGGACTGAAAGGCAGTTCTGCCTGTCACATGTTTTTTGGTGCACATTTGGAGTGTCACCTATCTCTGGAGTCCCCAGAGCCCCGACCCGCTCTACAAAACGTTAATAATAAAAGTACAGCCATCTGAGAGCCAGTCTCCCTTTCAAAGCGAGGCTGCCTGTGCGGGCTATTACCCTCAATTACCAGTTGCTGTCCACTCTTCCTAGCTGCGGGGTTGAACTCTGAGCACTTCCCTTTGAAGTCACGATCCTTTTATCTGTGGCCGGACTCAGGAATTTAAGAAGAACCGTCATACTGATGCTCAGAACAGTTCGTGGTTACTACAGTGCTTAATTGATGAAAAAAATAAATATATACAAGTAAAAAACATATAAGTGCCAGGGCCCTCCTTGGGAGGCCCCTGCAGCTTGCGCCACACATTGCGGCTCTGTGGGTGGCTCTGTGTGTGTGTGTGTGAGGCTCTATGTGTGCATGCCTCTGTGTGCATGGCTCTGTGTGGGTGGCTTTTTTTGTAGGTGGCTCTATGCGTGGGTGGCTCTGTCTGTGTGTAGGTGGCTCTGTGTGGGTGGCTCTATTTGTGTGTGGGTTGCTCTATGTGAATAGCTCTGTGTAGGTGGCTCTGTGTGGGTGGCTCTGTGTGTGTGGCTCTGTGTGTGGGTGCAAATGCAATAGGTCTCGCATTTGAGAGAGATTAAGCTATTGACATTGTAAATAACAATGCCGTTTCTTTAAATGTTTTAAAAACAAAAACATAAACAAAAATAATGTCATGAGCAATGCCAATAGCTCTAACTTTAACAATGCGGAGACCATTGCATTGTAAATGCTTGTTCCATGCTATTATTGGTTATGCTGTGTGTATTTGCATTTGTATATATATTTTGTATGTGAGAAGGTAGCCTGATATATGCTGTCCACTAGTTCTAGTGGGCACCTTGTATCAGTCCAGGCAACCCCTTATGGTGATAGGTTAAAGACAACCTTTATTGAAAGCTATCCTAGTGGTAGCTATGGAGAGCAGCCTTCAGGCTAAGTCCTGAAGGAATGTAAAGCAGCTTGTTTTACCAGTCTATAATCTCTTGAATGATCAAATGAAAGGACAAGCACACCAGGTATATATTTAAAATGTATGTATTTAGGTTAACACACACCCCTCTTGTCTATGAGACTGGAGTTCGAAGTACTTTATTTAAAAGTGAGCAATCATCAGTAATAGCACAAATACACATTTGGGCCCTAGGGGCGTACCAAACCATATACCAAAAAAGTGGTATAAGAACCACGACTGAACTAGACACAAGGCCTAGAGCCTATAGAATCTCTGGGACCCCAGGGAACCACCCAAGGTAGTGACACAGGGGACCCACGGGGACTGTATGCAGTGTGAGAACACAACCGCGGGTTCCCGTTATCTTCTATGGGCAATGTCGCGGTTGGAAATTTAAAGATTAGGGACACTTGGAATCGAGTCAGGACCAAACCCTTTTGGACTTAAGAAGTTCTAGGGCTAGCACCCACGGGAGCACCGGAGTACTCGAGTTACCTCACCCAGTAAAGCCTGGTGCATAGGTGTCTTTTGGTGTCGGGTCGCACCGTCGATTGCAATGGAAGCCTGCAAAGAATTGCTGCTGCCGTGAAGAGTAGAAGTGTCCGAAGAGATCCAAGCCTGGATCTAGGATGGAAGGAGCCTGAAAGCAGAGGGGACAGAGTCTGGGTCACTAGCCAGTGACCGAGGGCAGGATGGACCAATGCCCACAGATGTCGGGTGCTTCAGGTGAGTTGATGGGTGTCTTGACTCTTCAGCCACGAGGTCCAGGAGGCGTCGACGAAGTCCAAGAGCCGGATTCGAGCTGTCCCACGTAGTCTGTCGAGTGCTGCGGTGTCGGCGACCAGAATGGACCCAACAAGCCTTGGCAACGGCAAGTTACTGGAATTCAGAGAACGGACTGTGGTGCAGACCAGCAAGGTCGGAGGGACTCGCGCAGCGAGGGTAAGTCAGGGCACTTCTGGAACAACCAGGAAAGCCCAAGTATAAAAGGAGTTGCCTTCGTGGGGACCTGCTAGCCAACGGGCTAGTGATCACGAAGGAGCCTCGAGCGGTCGCACTTGAAACTGCCCCACGAGTCACTCGTGGAGTGGAGGCCAGCAATCTTCGGTGCAAGAGGTGCTCAAGGCTGGAGCTATTCGGAGCCCAAAGCACAACTTCGAGGAAGCCCAGGAAGATGCTGTTGCTGCAAAAGATCACGGTGTACAGGGGTCACGGTTCCACGTCACCCACAATAGCCACGGGCCTCAGCTTTGCTGTGGACTCAGGGTAGCTTCGGGGAAGTCTGGAAATCCACCTGTGGTGATGCAAAGACTTCGGCGTCTGGCGGGAGCTTCAGCTATGCAGACCGGTCAGTTCCTTCTTTGGTGTCTGCCAAGCAGGGAAGTCACTCCTTGACCCCAAGGGAGATTTCTTCCGTCTTCTAGTCGTGATAGAGAGTTGAATGTCCAGGATATATGTTGCAGAATTTCGTCCAGGGTAATCTAAAGTCCTAGGGACTGGATTCCTATACTTATACTAAGTTTAGGGGATGGACTAACTCTAAGGCCCCACCTATGGGTGGGCTTGGAAAGAGGGGTGGTTACACCCATTTCCTTTGTCCAGTTTCGCGCCAGAGCAGGGGCAGGTAGCCCTTGCAACTGGTTTGAACTGGACTATGCACAGGAACTGCTACCAGTGCAGGACTTCAAAGCGCCAGAGAGTGCTCCCGCCTAGCCCCAATACACATCTGCCTGTCTGGGAAGGTGGTTACACCTCCCTTCGACAGGAAACCTATTGTCCAGGCCTGCCCTGCCGGAGTTTCGGTCAGCAGCAGGAGGCCAGACCCGTGTCTGTGGCAGAGGCATCCATTTTGTGAGGCCAGGGCTCAGGAAAGTCCTACCGGGTTTGACCTGTGTGAACATGTCTCTCCCTCTAGAAGGGTGGAATGCTATCCCCGCCGCCAGAACGAGGGGGGGGGGGGTAGCATTCCAAAGCGTTTGACACCAAACACAACATGTTTTGATGCAGCCATTCCAAAGTTAGCATTTACCGTGAAGTTATAATGCACTTAAGAGTATATCGTATGGCTGTATCACAGAACAGCCATAAGGAAGGATTTCTGAAAGCTGCAGAGGGGCTCAGCTCATGCTTGGGCACCCTCTCACACAAAACCAAGCACTCTGCCTTCAGGATTGTTCAGGCCTGCCATAGGAGTGACTTATAGGTTTGTATGTGTCTGTATATATAGGTGGATATAGGTAGCCTATACCACTGTAAGGGGTGCAAGCACACCCTTACCCAGGCTGCAGTAGCAGACCTGTGGTGCCATTTTGGAGTGCTTCCCAGGGCTGGCATAATACATGCTTCAGCCCCTAGTAGGCCTCTGAGGTACTTATGCCCTAGGTACATAGTATACCATACAGTAGGGACTTATAAAGCACTCCAGAATCCAATTAGATATGTACTAATGTACATGCAAACCATTTTAGAGAGGAAGCAGCTAGGCTGTGGTCCTGATTAGCAGGGCCACAGCCAGACTAAGGTAAACAAACACAGTGAAACACCAGCAAAAAGTGGGGGTACCCATGTGAAGCAGATCCTACGCTCCTACATTGTATACTGGCCCTGTCGCTAGCGCTGGGAGGCCTTTGGTAGCCATGCGCTCTACAAGTACTTATTCATACTGTGTATACATGTGAAAATGTGTTGTCCGTCCTTTTGCCTCGAGGGCATGGGAAAAATGGGTGGAACTGACGTCAGCACGCCAATTAGGTTTTCTTATGGCTCCGATGACCTCATACGGAGTCGCGAACGGAGCCGTGCTATTATGATGTCCTCATTGATGTGGGAGAGCTAGGAAAAGAATTCCCGCAGAATGCTGGCGCAAGGGGTATTCAAAAGGTGAGGAATCCACAGGCAGATACTGTACCCACCAGAAAATGCATTACCGAAGGTAAGTAACTTGTTCATCTGGTAGAGACTCTATCTAGCTGCAGATTCCTTACAGCCCCACCCATGCCTCCCCGCTTTGCGGACTGATGTAGTAGATCTAGGGTTACTCCCCTTTCAGGGCCCTAGTTTAGCACACGTTTGTCAGTCACTTCGTGGCTCTGCGCTTCTGGCATGGAAAAATTTAAGTAATCACGTCCGCGTGCCTGGGTGGCGCCTATGTAGGCACTGCAACGTCATAACTGATGCTACTGACGTCATCAATGACACGCGGAGCCGAATGGAGCCACCCGTCGTGCGCAAGGGGATTTGCTCAGCAAAAGTTTCCATATCCAGCCTGACGCCTGGGAAATTCAAAGGTAAGGAATCTGCAGCTCTATAGAGTCTCTACCAGATAATGCGTTACCTAAGGTAAGTAACTTGTTCTTTATGCCTTCTCTTCTTTGGAGTCTCAGAGAGGTTTTTATTGTGTCTTTAATAATACCTGTGGAAGGAAGTCCAACTCCGAGGTTGATCTTGAATGGGCCCCTTATCTTTCACATAAGACAGTTCCTCTTTTATTCTCTGTACTTATGATGATGAAGGTTAAAACTAATTGGACAGTCTCCCATGAGGTATTTCCTCATTAGATCCCTTGCTGCCCTCTAATGAGGTGCTGATGGAACCCATTAAGTATATTTGGCATTTACCGACCTCTGTGTAAGCGGTGGAGGTGGACAGTGCTATCGTGTAGGTCCTGGGATTCCTGATTTTCTTTCTTCTAATTCTAACTCTTGGCAGGCCTGTGCGGCTTACCTGGTTAGACCACAAGGTTGTCAAAAGCCCCCTCTCTTTGTCTTCATCGGTCTGTTGGATGTGGGTTTGAAGTGGATTGATGCAAAGGGGTTGAAAGTTTTCTTGTGAGGTAATAATGCCCTCCATTCTTGCAGTGCTGTATGCCTTTTGACTGACTTCGCCTACACTCTTAGGAAGATGACACAGATGGTTGTGCCACTCCTTCCTGGTTATGTGAAGAGCAGCTTTGCATTGGTGGTTCATGATCGATTTAAGGCTGCTAAACGTCTCCTTAGTTCTTGCCATGTCTCGGTGGACTTAGTGGGCAGATGCAAGGGATCCTCTGTGTCTCTAAGCGGTCTAGTTTGGTTTTCCTCTTCTGGTCTCGGAGTTGATGCCCAAACTGACATGTTGGATTTTTGATGTTTCCCCATTGCTTCGCAACAGTCGCTGAGCTGGTCTTGGAGCAGCACAGGGGCATAGACAAACATTTTTTGAATATGTACGGAGTCTTCACACATTCCCTAGTTGTGAGAGGGAATATTATAATTTGGGGAGTTCCTGAATCGGTCTCAGGGGGCCTTGAGCTGAGCTTCCTCTTCTGGTTTGCACTGGTTAAGTTAATCTGTGTTTATATGTGTTGTAAATAGGAACAGTGTTCCTTCTGATGGTAACAGCAGTTCTTTTGCTGACTGTCTCATGTTCTTGAGGACCACGTTCTAGTTCTGTTGAGAGATCCTGTCATATTGCACACTTAGTGCATTCTGCGCTGTGGTTTGGCTTATTCTTTTGTATTTTCCCTGCCAAGACATTGCTCTCTTGATTGTATTCTTCCATTAGTAGTTCAGATGTTTTTTAAGGTATGACCTCCTTGGGGTCATTTTCATGGGTTGAAGGTGTGTGTTCTTCTGCTGTGGGGTATTTTCTTCCCCTGTATGTTATGTCTAGCTATTGCAGGAAGAAGCACTGCAACAGTGCTTATTTGGTCTGTGGCCTGCTACTTGCCTAATTATTAATGTGTATATAAATACAGAAGCAAAATGTAAAACTGAAAATGCTAAGACATTCTGGAAATGTGAAGGAATTTGGAAATTGGAGGGTAAGCTTTACGTTGGTATTCTTAGATTTATTTGCAGAAATAATGCATGTTTAGTTTAGAAAGCTTTATTAAATAAGATAGGCCAAGTAACACATCAATACAAAAACAGATGGCAATGAAGTAAGGCAAAATAATAATAACATTTAACAATATACAATGCAATCCCATAAGGGACATAGGAACTGTACCAAAAAAACAAGCTTTTTAAAGAGTATTTTGTGTTGTGGGGAGGGCGGGACGAAAGAGAAAAGAGAGGAGGGAGGGAGGGTGTAAAGAAAGGCAACTTAAAATACATTTTTAACATCGGAAATTGACATTAGCGATTAAACGTGAAATTCTAAGCAATACATATAAGGAGAGCAGGAAAAGGGTAAAAGGTAAAAATCAAGATAAAAATTAAGAAACCTGTCTGGAAAGGAAATTAGTTAAAGGCAACCATAACAAATCGTTTTTAATCAATAAAGGTACAGTAGTAGCAAAGGCACGATCAAGCCTATGATGGTGACATAACAGGTTCCACCAAGCACTTAACAATATCTTTGAGGTATCTTTCCAATTAGTTGTGATTATCTGAAAAGAAATGGCTATATATAGATCTATAAATTTGCGAAAATTACATTGAACATTCCAAATGGGTAGGAAACCACTCAGAAAAATATGAACTATCTCAAATGGGTGATCTGTAGCTAAAATATCATTTAATTTTGTCCAGATGTGAGACCAGTGGGATTTAACCGACGGGCAATAAAAAAACATATGAAGAAAGTCGCTATCAACACATGAGCAGGACCAGCATTTTGTAGAGTCTAGTAACTTGAATTTGTGTAAATCAAAGGGAGTTAAAAAAAAGTCTGTTGTAAAAGAAGTATAAAGTCTGTGTGGTGCTGGCAGAGCGTGAAACAGTATGTATTTTAGACCATATAGAATCCCAAACCTGAAGGGAAAATTCCTGGCCTAAGTCCCTTTCCCATGTGAGCTCAAGTTTAGATTTGGACCTATCAGCAGAGGGATGGGAAAGTAGTTTATAAATGGCAGCAGCTTTGAGAGGAGTAAAAAAATCTGGTGGGGGGAGAGGGTGGAAACAGCAGTAGTCAGGGAATTAATTTGAGAGTTAAGGGAGGTTAAGGTATTTTTAAGCAAAGGATACTTGGAGGAATATTTATTGGAAAGCAGAAAAGAATCACAAATGTCTGTGAAATCCCTCAGGGAATTGTCTTTAAGTAAATTATCATAAGTGATGATGGCTTTGTCAGTCCATTCCTTCCAGAAAAGCGCTCTGTTAATCTTTAAGAATTTATTGTACCAAATCGGAGTTAGGAGGTGAAGATCAGTTTGTGAAAGAAAGGAACGGAACAGGGAAAGAGCAAGTGCTTTGGAATGTTTGAATATGGGAGTGAGAAATCGCTTTGGAGGTTGAGATAAGCGAGTGGCTGTAAGTAATGAAAAAGGTGAGAGCTGTGCAAGTTCAATTGAGCTCCAGGCTGTTAAGGGAGGAGCAGACGAATCTGTTAAAGGCCAAATTTGTTTTCAAAGAGAAAGCTGAGTGAAATCGAGTAAGATTGGGAAAGTTGACTCCACCTAAGCCTTTGGGCTGTTGAAGAAGAGAGAGAGAAATTCTAGCTTTACGGTTATTCCATAGGAATTTTGTGAGGATGCGGTTTATGGTTTAAAGAAATAGAGTGGGAGAGAAATAGGAAGCATCGAGAGAGGAAAATTGACAATAGGCAGAAGCATCATTTTGATAGTTGCTAACCGTCCCCACCAAGATAGGAAAAGGGGAGACCAACCATCTATGAGTGAAGAAAGCTTTTTAAGTAAGTCTTTATGGTTTAGTTTAATAGTTTCTCTGGTAGTGTTAGAATAAAGAATTCCTAAACACTTAATATTATTAGGATTCCATTCAAAGCCAGAGCCATGAAACATATGGGAAAGGCAAAATTTGTTAAGAGGTAGGACTTCAGACTTATCTATATTCAATTTGTATCCAGAAACTGAGGAGTATTTTTGTAGTAAAGAGAAAAGTGAAGGTAAAAAGGGGACCGGGTTAGAGATATAAAGTAGGATGTCGTCTGCGTAAACAGTGAATTTAATATTAATGTTCTTAAAAGTGAATCCGGTATGGGACGGTGAAAGTCGAATTTTCTCCAAGAAGGGTTCTAAAGCAAGAATAAAAAGAAGAGGGGAAAGGGGACAACCTTGTCTGGTGCCCCTATGGAGAGAAAAATATTTGGATTGAGAACCATTGACCCAAATAGAAGTGGAGGGGGCAGTATACAACAATTGAATATATTGAATAATGGTGGGGCTAAAGCCATGCCACCTCAATACTCCAAACATAAAGTCCCAGCTGACCGTATCAAACGCTTTTTCGGCATCTAATGTGATTGCTGCGACCGGGGAGTCCATCATTGAGGTGAGGTGGATGATGTTTAGGAGAGTTCTCGAATTATCTGCAATGGATCTACCCTTGACGAACCCAGATTGATAAATATCAATAAGGTCGGGAATTACTTTGTTCATACGAATGGCTAAAATATTTGCGTAAATTTTACAGTCAGTATTGATTAAGGAAATGGGTTGATAATTTTTGCAAAGGGAAGGGTCCTTATCTTTTTGGGGAATCAAGCATAACATTGCCGGTGTAAAGGAACCCTTGGATTCTCCTTTGGCGAGAAAATGATTAATCAATGAAAGCAGATGAGGTATTAGAATATCCTTAAAGTGGAGATAAAAACGAACAGTGAAGCCGTCGGGACCAGGCGTTTTGTCCTTGGGTAGGAGTGTAATTGCATTGAGTATTTCTTTTTCCGAGATAGGAATATCTAGGGAGGAAAGATCTGAAGGATTATCGGGGGATTTGGGATGATATTGAAAAAAGGAGTCAATTTGTGCGGAAGAAGGAGTGGATTCCGGAGTATAAAGAGAAGAGTAATATTGGACAAAGCAATCAAGGATTTTGTCATCAGTGGATGGAAGATCTCCATGGATATCCTTAATAGCTATGATCTTGGATTTTTGTTTTTTAATTTTGAGGTAGTTTGCAAGGGATCTACCTGCTTTATTTTGCCCTCCATACATTTTAGCATTAAATTTGAGAAGATTATTACATGCGGAATCCCAAGAGTGCTTGTTATATTGTATTTTCGCTTTGATAAGAGAAGAGTGTGACCGAGGAATTCGTGGTGAAATAAGTATGTTCAAGTTCTTTAATTTGTTTGAGGATGTAGGATGACTGTGAAAGGGCTTTCTTCCTTTTTCTAGAAACAAAATCAATAATGAATCCTCTAGCAGCTGCCTTGAAGGAGTCCCAAATAAAATGAAATTGAGAAGTGGAAAGAAGATTATTATGAAAGAATTCTTCCATGAAAAGCAGAAAATGTTCATTAAACTTGGGATCTAATAAAAGAGGGTTATTAAAGCGCCAAGTGATGAGAGTAGGTGATGGGTAGTCCATATCTAAAATGACAGGTGCGTGATCTGAAATAAGAATAGAGCCTATTTCTGAGTTAGTCATGAATTGAAAGGCGTGTTGGGTGAGAAAAATATAATCAATACGGGAGTGTGATGCATGTACAGGAGAAAAGAAAGAGAACTCAAGTGTGTCAGGGTGAGAGATTCTCCAGGAATCTATGAGACGTCTGGAAGAGATGGCTCCACGAAAGGCTTTTTGCATCTTGTTGGGAACATATCTGGTTCGTTATTTCCGGTCTAAAAAGGGATCCATGAGTTGGTTATAGTCCCCGCCCACAATTAAATCATCAGTCGCATGTGAAGAAAGAAGCGTGGAAAAGTCTTTCCAAAAGGTTAAATCAATGCCATTAGGGCCATATACATTACAAAAGGAAAGTCATGTGTTATTAACAGTAATGTCTAAAAATAACCATCTACCATTGGTATCATGAAACTCGTTATGTAACTGAACGGACAATGACTTATGAAACAAAATGATAACACCATTTTTGTTGTTCACTGCCGGAGAGCAGAAGGCTTCTCCTACCAAATGTTTACGCAGTGAAGACAGATGTTGTAGACTAAGGTGCGTTTCTTGTAACAATGTAACTTGACATTTCAATCTCGCTAAATGAGATAAAACGCGTTGTTTTTTAACAGGATAGCGAATACCTTTGACATTCCAAGAGATTATGCGAAGACCACTCATCCCTGAAAGTTAAATAAGAGTAGGCGGAGGAGTAAAGAGAAGTTAAAGAAGAATAGATAGAGAGAAAATAAAGATAAAAAGAGGATGGAAAGATATAAATAGTAAGGAAAAGCAAGAAGAGAAGAGATTGAACCATATGACCACCACAAAAATATAAGCCAGAGCAGGTTAAGGGAGTAGTAGAGAATCATACGTTGAGAAGATGAAAAGTAAGATGGAGAATGGAATAAATGATATAAATGTTGCCAGAGAGAGGAAGGGAAAAGGGACAGGAAACAAGGGAGCAGTGAAAAAAAGAGAAGGATAGAGGAATAAAAGGGAGAAAAAGGAAAAGAGAAGAAAGAGGAAGGAAGAGGGGGACATAATACCCCAAAAGAAGACATCGAAAAGAGGATGACAGAAAGCCAGACGGCTTAAGCCATAAAGAACAAATCACCAAAAGACATTAATTTTGGAGGGGGGCGGCAGGGAACAAAACAACCACACGCACAACAGACACCGATTTAAGAAGAACAGGTCACCGTGCAATAAATAAAAAAAATATACTAAAAAGAGAGGTCCAAAAACGGAAGGTGACCAAATGAAACAAAATGAGGGGGACTTACCAAACATTTAAGGGAAACAGCAGCGGATTGGATCGCACATTACAGACATCAGGACAACACAGAAGAAAACATTTAACAACGAAGCTGCAAAGGGGAGACCTGTGAAACATGGGAGAGGAAAAACAAGGAAACCATTATAATTTACGAGTTACATATTGAAATAAAATTAACAGAACAAAGCAATGAATCATTAACAGAACAATTAGGGTTTGCTCAGTTCCATAAGTTCTCATTTGTGAGTATGAATGAACTTTCGAAGGTCAGCAGGATCTTCAAAGCTAAAAGATCTTTCTTTATATGTTACTTTGAAAAAGCAGGGATGGATTAAGTCGTAGCGCGCATTCATTGATTTTAACGCAGGTCGAAGGTCTAGGAATTCTTTCCGTCGAGTGGCAGTTGGTTTAGAAACATCTTGGGTGAAGAAGACTCTGTGGCCTGACCAAAGCATCTGCTTATATTGTTTAGCTGCATTGAGAATCAACATAAGGTCTGAATATAGGAGAAAATAAGCAATTCTGCCTCTAGGTTTAGATGTAGAAGATGTATTCTTTGGTCCCAGACGATGAGCTCTTTGAATGTTGAATTCCGTGGGCTTTGGGAGTCCAACAATTTGAAGGACTTGAGATTTCAGAAATTGAATCATGTCAGACCCTTCAGAACCCTCCGAAATACCATAAAATGCGAAGGTTGTTGCGCCTATTGCGATTTTCTAAATCTTCTGTGACCTTTTTGAGCTGGCTAACTTCTTTAGTAAGGTTATTGACTTTGGCAACAACATCCTGAGCATCGCTAACCTTTTGTTCTACATCAGTAAGTCTCATATCAAGGCTAGACCATTTATCGTCCAACCTCTGAAGAGTAGCGACCATGTCAGTCATAAAAGGACGAATGAGGCGCAACTCCTCCATGATGTCCTCCAGCGTGAGAGGAAGCTGTGATTTTGACGTGGAAGGTGGATATTTCCTGGTGCATATACCAGAAGATGCAGGTGGGTCTTTACGACCTCCAGAAGAAGTCCCATGAGATTTGGTAGAATGTGAGGAGTACATATTGAGAATAATATAACAAGAAAGTAGCAACCAGGAGTGGAGAAGGAAACAATTTTGGTGTAAATGAAGAGGAGGAGCCAGGAGAAAGTTTGAAGTGTAACAGCACCCTGCTTGACCAGAGAATATCAAATATTCCGAACAATGCAGCGAGAGAGAGCGTTGAAATGTATGACACTGAAGGAGCGTATTAAAAGAGTAGTCAAATATAAAAAGAAAAAAAACAACTGTCAGACCATATGACCTGCGCAAACAGAGAATGCTGTGTAGAAAATGTGCTCCCACTTCTTTCTTCCTTGCATAGTTAGTATTTAAAGTCATTGCTTGTAAAGGCAATACTGAGGTAAGTGAAAAAGCAAAAACTGAGGTATATTGGAAAAATCACTATTTCAGCACGACATGAGTAAAGGAAACAAGCCTCGTCAGCAATAGACAGAAGTAGTGGTTATGAAGGCACAGCAAAAAGCACCATTGCAGAGAGAGATAAAAGAAAAACGCTGCATAGGGAAATAAACAAAATGGCGGCCGCTTGTCAGAGGAATCAAATTCAGCGAGCAGAAGGTCCAAAATACTACATTTCAGTCTAAAAACTTGCCCGAATATGCCCGGTCATTTCCGATGCAAGAATCTGCTGTGTCCGTGTGAAAATGCTGCCGATAAAAGGTCCCTTCTTTCGTAAGCGGAGCTCGTCCGAGCGGAGCTCTTCAGGTGGCGGCCAACTTACAGCGCCGCGCTGCCCCCTCTTAGCTCAGTATTGCAAGTTTGATCAAACAGAATATAGTATTGTTGATAGGTGGCCTTAGTTGAATTTTGAAAAGCTCCAACTTTTCCAATAAAATTAAAATGTATGTGTTAATCAAATAAAATATCTCTTTATTTGTGTATTTGTTTTATGAATGCTTGTATGGGTTTGAATGCTCTGTATTTATGTGTCTTATTTAGAGGTTCAAGTCCTAAAAATTGCTTAGACAGGGTTCCCCTGCTTCCAGTAATGACTCAGTTGGGGTGGCCAGATTCCCAAAATAATTCAGTGGGAGTCTCTGGATTCCTGCAGTGATTAACTAAGGGTCACAGAAGTCAAAAGATTAAGAACCACTGTCCTAGACTGTACTAACATCTAGTCTTTGCAGATGTTTCGAGACCTTCTTGACTTTCCTCTGCAAGCAGACTGGACACTTGTAGTTAACGTTTGCTGCAGTCTGTTGCATCATTGTTTGGTATGGCACAGATGCTTCTGATGCAGCCATAATGTTTTTCTGTTGGCTTTATTCTTAGATGATGCCTTCCGTCTCAGGGGTAGGCACCTCAAACTGCTTCACTCTCCTACATCCCATCTGGCTAACTTTTCAGGGGTGCACTGGATATTCAGTTCCTTGATCCTTCCTGTTTTGAGTTTAGTGAATGCACCTGCTGGTGCATGATGGGGTGCCCGTGTTAACTACTTCTTCTACTTTGTTTCTTCATTTTCCAGCATGCCATTGCCCTTTTTTCTGAGACGGAAGCTACATTTGAGCTACAGTCTGCTTTTTTAGATTTATAATGAGCACATGGATAGTTTCAGATTGGATAGCTTTGTGTTCTATTTTCACTCCTTTGGGTGACTGTCTAGCACTGTCCGTGGTGGTTAAAATCTCACCATATTCAGCGACTGTTGATGTTTACTCTAGTTATGGGTGCCTCTTTCTGGGATGTTTACTATCGTTTTGGCAATAGTGCATTTTATGCTGGCCTGTGGACATTCCTTTCTGAAGGATGCTTCAAGTTGCTCACCTTAAAATATGCCAAGGTGCCTTACTGGAACAGAAAGAAAATTCTGTAATGTTCCTGTGTACTGATGGATGGTGTTGTTAGGCTCTGACTTCTTATCGCTCCAGAAGTGATCAAGCAGAGCCACATAAAAAACTAGGCACTAAGAAACCTCTTAGTTAACGTGTGGTCTATAAATGAAACTAACATAACATATAAACACTACCCCGTGTGCAGACATGAGTTACTTTCTTTCAGCACCTTCTCGCATAGTTCCTGAGCTCCGCTCCTGCCTTTGTTTGTTTTCTGACGACTCCAAGCCAGTCTATGTGTTTCAATGGAACGATGTCCCCATTTAAAACAAGAGAATTCCAGACGAGCCGCTATTGCAGCAGCAAATGTTGTTCACGGACCCACACAAGGTGTGACTTTGGTGCCTTGGCTTCGGCCATCACTCTAAGTCTTGTGCAAAATGCACCCTCATGCACCCAAAGGCGATTCAAGATCAGAAGGCGAAGTTGTACGTTACTAGACATAAAAAGAGTTGCTGTCTTCACACAGGTACTGTCTTGTTCGAAGTTGTGTTCCTGGTTATGGGGCTGTTCCAAATCTCAAAATCTCCAGCTAAGTTGAAATCACAGTCCAACCGCAAGCAGAAGAAAGGGCAGCAGGACATAAGACCATCCCGCCATTCTGATTCCAAAGAAAGGGCATGAGTTCATCAATATTTGAGTCTCATTCCCTCAAGGTCACTCGTCACAGAACTGATATGTCGGTTGGTCCAGAAGCTTCCTCAGTTCTCTAAGCCATGTTCAACCCCGCAGCAAATCGAGGCCTTTTAAGAGCTATGCTGCAAATCTTTAGTGTGCTACCATCTCCCTTTAGTGTGCCTTCGGGTCCCCTGGAGCTGCTGGGGCAATCAGTACAGTTACTCCTGGCAAGCTCTCCCCTAGCACTGTTGGCTACTTTGGGATCCTTTATTTGGCCCATAACCACTTCTCAGCAGACTTCCACTCCGGCCAGAGATCCATGCTGTTCCCCTCACCTCAACGTGGTTACTGACTCCACTGGCACTGATGAAGTGGTGCTGACATCCACATGGGACCCCCGACATCGGCTGGAGTTCGACCGATATCATGCTATAAAATCACTAAAGTGCAAACAGTTGTCATGTAGCCTACCACTATTCCGGTGCCTCTGCCATGGCGCAACGACCAGCAAAGTGCCTTATTTACTGTGGTGGTTCGGAGGGCAGCTAATGTGCTAGAATTACAGTTGCTCTTCACTGAGACCTTAGGACCTCTTTGGCTCAGACAATGCATGATGGGCAAGACACTTTAAAATAAATCAACTGACCAAGTTTTTATACCACAGATTGCCTTCTAAGGGTGGTCGGTACGGTACCAGCTTCATATGTCTCTGTCATGCCTGTTTGAAGGTAACATGATTAAGTGGGGATATGCAGGATTTGCTGCTGGACATGCCATTTGATAGGTCTTGCCTCTGTAGATCGAAGGTGGACTCCTGTTTAAATCGCTTTGAGGATCGTAGGGTTACAAAAGTATTCCTTTGGGCAATTTCCCCATTATTTTAGCAAATTTAAAGTCTCCTCCAGGGAGAAAGCTTGTTGACAGTGACAGCCTTCCCAGCCAATTATGCAAAAGACAACTAAGCACATTTGGGCTGCAGATGTTGAACCAGCAGATAATCATACAGGCTAGCAGGGGCATCAGTCCTGCAACTCCTCTTCTCTTTCTACAGTGGCCGACAAGCTGATTTAGTTTGCCCTCAGAAGCTCATGGGAAACAGATGAGGTTTGCAGAATGATCAAAAGCGCTGCATCCTACATTCCTCTCCTCCCACTTACCGTTTATTCCTGCACTAGAATGAGTTTTGGAGGAGCATCTGTTTTTCATGCTGCAGGAGGTAGGCCTCTTACTCTCCAAATGTGCCCTAGAGTGGGTATCAAATTCAGAGCTAGGCAGGGGTTGTTATTCCTGTGATTTCCTCTGCCCAAGAAAAAGCGGTGGCTCTGGCCTATCCTGAGCCTTTGATTCCTACACTTGCTGGTGTTTGCCAAGAACATGTCTGCTCTGTATCCAGAAGACTGGATAGTATCCTTGGACTTGCAGGACGCACATTTAAATATTCCCATCTTCTGATACCACAAGCATTACCTGCTATTCACGGTGGGCAAGAAGTACTTTCAATTTGCCATGCTACCTTTTGGCCTCACCTCCACCCCTTGGGTATTCATGATTATATCTGATAGTGACATCTAGTCGCAGATTCCTTAACTTTTGAATTCTCCCGAGGCGTCAGATTGGATCCTGAAAGTTTTCAGCAGTCCCTCTGCACTCGGGGGGACCGCGCCTTACAACTCTGTGATGACGTCGACTCCGGTTGTGACGTCAGTGGAGTCATACAAGTCCCTTCTGGCACATGGATATCAGTTTCTTCTTTTCCATGCCGCAATGTGAATCCGGAGAAGCAGTTCCTGAGGCCGTTTTTTCTGTTCTACTTCTATAGTTTTTGCCGGCTGGGAACAGTGTGCCCGTTCTAGGTTGTCAGGCTTTAAGCCTTGTAGGTCCTATTCTCAACAAAAGTTGGCTAGAGACCCTCATTCAGTTTGTATGTGGTGTTTGGGAGAACACCACGACTCTGAGGATTGCATCTCCAAAGGCGCTAAAGGATTGCTGTATAAAGTTACTGGCTGCGCGCCTGTTGCGATCCTTGGAGACTTCACGGTCTCGATCTTCTTCTCATACGGAGGTCCATTCACAGGGCTGTTCCAGGAGCCAGAGCCGATCTCTGGCAGAGACGTCTAAAGGTAAGCACAGCTGTTTGAATACGCGGCACCCCCGACTTCGCTGCATGGTGACTGTCACCCACAGCTCCTCCCGCTCGCCGGTTAAAGAAGCCATTCACAACTCGGCCCTGTGTCGAGCCGGTGCATCGATGGCTCAGATTAGGGAGTATGCTAACTCTCTACTGCTCATCTTTGGGCCCCCATCTTCTCTGGAGTGCCCCCGAGCTCCAAGGAGGTGAGTGGATCCATGGCTGCGGGTTCGCTCTTGGTGTTGGTTGGGCAATCATTTATTTGGGTCAGCACTGGTCGGCGTTGGCTGACTCCGCTTTGGCGCCAGTGCACAGCCCTTTGGGGCCTCCACCTTTGGCATCCGTTCTTGATCAGCTGACTCCGGCATTGAAGTCGGAAACGTTGCCTTCTCAGCATCATTCGATGTCGGGTGTGGAGTTGTTAGAGCAAACTGAGGGGAATATGGCATTTTCCCTTCCTTCTCATCATGAGACATCTGGGAGTCGCCTTGTGGCAGGTGATCCAAGGGAGTCTGGGCCTTTTCAGCCAATTTCTGAAACTATTGCATCATAAGCGGAAGAGAGTTGGATATCTGGACTTGGTGAGGCTAGTGGACTGGAGTCTTCCCCAGTCTCTGGGCTACTTTCACCTCCTAGTCTCGCTACTGAGGCAAGTCCCTCCTTCGCAGATGGTTTGAGGTGAGTGGCTGTAGTTATGGACTTGTCACTGCCTACGGTGGAGAAGACGACCAACCCTCTGATTGATATCCTTTATCAAGGACATTCTAGGGAAGAGCCTGTTCTTCCATACAGTGAGGCCATGTTTGACATTTTGTTGGGCATTGGGGCCAAGCCTGATACAGGAGTCTCGGTGGACTGTGCTATATCTCACATGGAACCTGCCTGCGCCTGGAGACATCGTTTATCTCGTCAGGTATCATACCACTCGTAGCCTGGTAGTTCAGGCTGCTACAGCCTCACAGGATATGAATTCTTCACAGCGGACTCCATTGACTATAGAGTCTCGAGATCAGGATGCATATGGCAAACGCATCCTTTCTTCGGCTGCTTTAGGGTCCACCAACATGTCTTGTGTTCTTGGATGTTTTTCCCCCTGCTTCGTGGTACTCTTTGCAGACTAGGTTACCATCACTTCTGGATGACCCCAGTTCTGATGATAAACAGCTGATTAGAGATGGTCAACAGGCGGCCAAGCTGATAATTAAATGTGGCATGGTGTGAGAAAGTGCCATCTTTCTTGCATGGTATGCCCCCACTTTTTGCTAAATTGCTGAATGTACTTCGATTGAGTGTACCCTGGGTTCCTGCCAATCAGGTGCCCAGGGCCTATGTTCCTTCCTTAAACCACACAAACTCCAAATTGGCAAACCCTAGCCACATGTCAGCCCCTAGTAAATGGTACCCTAGGTACCCAGGGCCTTGTGACCAGGGAAGGCCTCTAAGGGCTGCAGCACTCATTGTGCCACCCTCAGAGGCCCTGTACCCTTACACACACACTGCCCTTGCAGGCTGAGTGTCTGGGTGCAGGACAAAACAAAGAGTCGACATGGCACACATCACTGTGTACCATGCCCATCACCTACACTGCCAAGGCATATGTCAGCCACCCCTCTAGCTGGGTGCATTACGCCTATGGTGTGGGCACAGGAGCAGGAGCCCTGTGCCCCTACAGTACCCGGGTCCATTCCTGGGCACTGTAAGTGCAGTGCTGTCATTTAAGAATACATGGTGCTGAGAGCTTGTCAAACACGAGCTCCACAGCACCATATTGGCAACACTGAAGCCTGGGAAGTTTGGTATCAAACTTCTCAGCACATTGAACCCACACTGATGCCAGTGTAGGATTTAATGTACTAAGCACCCCAGAGGGCATCTTAGAGATGCCCCCTTACAGCTAACTTACAATCCACGTCTGCTCTGAGGCTGCCCAGGCTGCCACACAGCAGACACGTTGCTGGACCCCTGGGTGGGAGAGCCCCTGCTCTCCCGGGCCTGCAACAATGCACATCCTGGGTGAGGTGAGAAATCTCCTCCCCCAGGATGAGCAAAGGGAAGCTTCAAAGGCATGCCGCCATTTGGAGTTTCCCCAGGCCACTGCAACCCCCCACTCTGGCGGGAAGCTTGGCCGGAAACCCCATACAAGGACAGGGGATGTGCCAGCCTTCCCACCCCACCCCTCAGGTGGGGGAGGCGAGGTGAAGCACATCTCCGGGCTCTCGCCATCTTGAAGATGGGAGGCCCTACCCTATCAGGATTAGGCTACTGCCCCCCTCCCACAGGAGAGAGGCAGGATAGGGGGTGTACCCACCCCAGGACAAGGACCCATTGGTCCCTGGCCTTCACCTACCTGTAACGCCCCTAAATCTAGTATTTAGGGGCACCCTGAACCTTCCTTCCTTAGATTCCAGATAGAAAACGACAAGAAGAGCAAGAAGAACAAAGACCTGCCCTGCAGCTGCTAAAAAGAGAAGAAGACACCAACTGCTTTGGCCCCAGCCCTACCGGCCTGTCGACTCTCGAACCTGCACCAGCGCGGCATCCCTCGTGGCCAGCAACCTCACCAACCCCGGAGGACCTGGCTACCTTTTAGCTCTAAGCCCCTGGGACTCCCACGAGTAGAGGCTCTACTCAAGAAACCTATTTGCTATCCCTGGCACCAGCCCGGGACCGCGGACCCAACACACTCTGCACCAGCCAAGCCTGGCCAGTGCCGGAGTGGACAAAGACCCAGAGGACGACCCCACGGCGACTGTGACCCAGAGTCCGGCACCCAAGGACCCCCCTCGACATCCCGGAAGAAGCCTGCAGCCTCAGAACCAAGTGCCACCCCAGCCGCGATCAACCAGAGGGTAAGATTCCCGACGTCAAAAGGCACCCCTGCACCCGGCGCCCTGCGACCCCCTGTGCCCAATCCCGGGGTACCCACCTAACCTACAACTACCCAACTTACCTCTCGAAGTGGTGGTGGCACCTGTAACATCCTCGTCCCCGAGCCTGCAGCCTCTTTCCAAACCGGAACATTCCCATTGATTTCCATTGAGCGCCCTAAGGCTCAAAAGCACCCTGCACCCAGCCGCCCGAGTGGCCCTGGCAGTGCCCTCTCTACACTAACCTACTTCCCCACTTGCCCTGAGTAAGTGACCAGGAGCCCAGCTCCCACAGCCGTGTGGCTTGCCAGACAGCAGCCACCAATCAAGGCCCCCCTATCTCTCATAGGATAACATTGGGCCCAACTCTCTCTGCACCCGGCCGTCCTGAAACCGCTGAGGGTGAACCAACTGTACCTACCTGACACTGGGGGACCCCTGAGTCCATGCCCGGAATTTCAACACTACCAGTCGAGTACTTACCCTTAAACCGCTAACTTCATTTTCCTCATAGGGTAACATTGACTGGCTTTTTCTTCAAAAATCTTCTAAGTGTGAACTTTTCAAAACTGCAAAAATTCACCAAAAATCAGCCAAGTGACAAAAACGAATTTACTCACCTGCTCCTAGGTGAGCTCCCAGTGCTGGATCTTGGTGCCCAGCCCTGACTCTGAAAAGTGTTCACAACTATACTTACCTCTAACTCATTTTTCTCCCATAGGAAACCATTGTCTGCTTTTCTGTGAAATTTCTTCTAAGTGTCTACTTTTACAAATTTGAAATATTCTTTTAAAATCGTACCATTTCTGCAAACGAAATTACTTACCTGCTTTTGATAAGGACCCCAGTCCTGGGTCTAGGCACCCAGTCCTGGATTACTAAAGTAACGATAAAGTACTCTACCTGCAATTTGAATTTCTTGCCCTAGAGATCCATTGAATGTTTTCTGTGAAATATTTTCTAAGTGCTAACTTTTGAAATAGCTAAATATTATTTAAAAATCATTACAGTTATTAAGTCGACTTTCATCACTTGATTCTGAATACTGACCCCAGGCTGGTTCTAGGAGCCAGACCTGGAATTCCAAAAGTAATCTGAAAAGTAATTTATTACAAATAACCTGAATTTACCATTGAGCTCAATGCATTGTTATGTTTAGGAAATAGGATTGTTTATTGCAACCAACTGTGACTGTTTACACAAATTTATTGCTTAAAACAAAAGTATTTATATTCAACCTCTCATTCTGAGAAAGTATATTTTTACCCCCTTTGTGGTTCTAAAAATAAAACAAGCATATATTTTATATATACAAATCATTGGCCTAGAGTTCAGTTATTGAGTGTGTGAAACCATTTGCTGACTGAGTGTGTACAATAAATGCTTTACACTGTCCTCTGGTACTGCCTTACTGCTCGACCAAGCTACCACTTTTGAGAGTAAGGTCATACCTAACTTTGACCTCTATCAGCCTCTGGGGGACTGTGGACTCTGTACACCCTGTACCTATTAGGGAACAGTATATACAGAGCCACTTTCTCACACATGGATACTACTGATTCAGTAGGTCGGGCCATGGCATCTTCGTGGCACTATGACATCCTGCATAATTAAGATATCTGAAAGAAACACGTTAGTTAGATTCCTCACCTTAGAATATCCCCAGGCGTCAGGCTGGATCCGGAAAGTTTTGTCAGCAATACCCCTGCGTGTCGCTAGGCGTAGTCTGCGGGTCCGTCGTCGGCGTCGTGCGCTGACGTCAGTTCTTTTTTCCGCGCCAGACAGCGCGGATCCGGGAAGAGCTTACCCCTTAGTCATTTTTTGACTAAACTTTTTGACTCTTTTGGTCTCTTGTTGACTCGACTCTGGTGCCGGTAGGATGCCCGGGTTCAAACCCTGCAACTCCTGTCACCGACTGATGTCGGTTACAGACCATCATCGCCGGTGCCTGTTCTGCTTGGGGGCTGACCACGATTCCGAGTCGTGCCTCGACTGCCGGGCCCTGACTACGAAGGCGGGAGCGGTCCCGCAAGCTCCTGGAGTACCGGCAGTCGGCTCGAGGTGGAGGAGATCAAGGGACCGGTCGCGGAGCCGCAGTCACCACCATTCGTCCGGTTCCAAGTCTTCGGGTAAGTCGAAGCATGGTAAGAAGTCCAAGAGGCGACATCGCTCTTCGGGTGCCGGTCGCGCGACTCGGTTGAGGGCTCGGGTGGTACCACCCACGCGGCTCCGTCGGAGCCGCAGGAGTCGTGTCCGTCCCCATACCCGCCGGTCCCTGGCACCGACGCGACTCCGGCGGAGATCAGTGCCTTCCTCTCGGCCATGAGAGGCCTGTCTCTGCCGTCGACGCCTACCGGCGTGCCTTCGGGCTCGACTGGGGGGCCTAGCGGACTGGCGGCTCCGGCCCCGGCGTCGACTCCGGTCCCGACGCCGCAGGTCCCCGCGGGATCCAGACCTGGATCCCAGGCGACGCCGGTCGACCTCACGACCCCTCCGCCGCCTCCGGTACCACCTCCGGCGCCGCCTTCGGACGACGCCGTTCCCTGGTTCAGACCCGGGCCGGGCCCGGCGTCGGAGCGGCGCCGCGTCCGACACCGATGGGTGGCAATCTCATCTTTCGCCCGGCTCCGATCATTCCACCTGTCTACCAGGAATCGGATGACGGTGACGACTGGGAGGGGTCTGAGGACCCTCTGGCCTTGCAGGCCAACTTATCACAGGACTGGGCAGATGAGCTGGGGGATGCCAGTGGTCTGGACACCTCCCCTGACACTGGCTGCATCTCTCCTCCGACTGTGGCTACGGAGGAGGGTGCTGCATTTTCCGTGGTGCTGCGCAAGGTGGCCGAAGCCCTTGGGCTGGAGCTGCCTGCTGTGGCCGTGAGGACTAACCTCCTCACTGAAGTGCTCCAACCGTCAGCAAGCTTCTCGGAGCCTCTGCTGCAGTTTAATGAGGCACTCGTGGACGTTCTGAAGGGCACTTGGTCCAAGCCCTCCACAGTACCTCCTGTGGATCGGAACGTGGATCGGGAATCCAAGAGGCTTGAACAGTTCGGTAAGAAGCTGTTCTCTTCCCTTAGTTTGGGACTGTGGTCTTTGAGTACCGCTTGCATCTTGGACCGTTACTCTCACTCCCTCTGGGATACGGTGGAAGACGTGCTGCCCCAGTGTCCGGAGGAGGCCCGGACACGGCTCGCCCAGGCTCTTGCCGACGGGCGGCATGCAGCGCAACATGCTATCCGATGTGGACTAGACACTACGGACTCGCTGGGTAGGGCGATGTCAACCACGGTGGCTCTTCGCTGCCACGCCTGGTGGCGGTCCACGTCTTTCTCAGGGGATGTCCAGAGCACCCTCATGGATATGCCCTTCGATGGCAGTCGCCTTTTTGGCGAAAAGGCGGATAGTGCGCTGGTGCGCTTCAAGGACTCCCGGGCTACGGCCAAGTCCTTGGGCCTTTCGGCCCCGCGCCCGCAAACTTCCGCTTTTCGTCCCTTTCGTGGCCAAGGAAGGGGCGCCTCCTGACGTCCGCCTAGCCACCGGCCGAAGACCCAACCTACACGTGGTCGCGGACGTGGATTCCGCCGAGGCGGTACTGGGGGACAACGTGCCGGTCAGTCCACAACTACCCCTGCAGCATTCGCCTCAAAGCCCTCCTAGTCCGTGCTTTCAGGCACATTCCACGCCAGTGGGCAGCAGAGTTCGCCATCACCTGCTCCACTGGCGGTCCATCACGTCGGACAGGTGGGTGCTGCAAATCGTCCGAAGGGGCTACTCCCTCCCCTTCGAGACGACCCCTCCAGCCATGCCACCGCAGTACCACCGTATGTCGGGGGATCACTTGAATCTTCTGCGGGAGGAAGTTATGGCCCTCTTGGCCAAGGGGGCCATCGAGCGCGTACCTGGGCCAGAAGTAGGTTGTGGTTGCTCTTCCCACTACTTTCTGGTTCCCAAGAAGGGCAAAGGGGGCCTGCGCCCTATCTTGGACCTCAGGAGCGTCAACGTCTTCCTCCGGAAGGAACGGTTCAAGATGCTCACTTTAGCTCAGGTTCTGGCTGTCCTCGGCCCTGGAGACTGTATGGTAGCGTTGGACTTGCCGGACACCTATTTTCACATTCCCATCCTGCCGGCCCACCGGCGTTACCTGCGGTTCACGGTAGGCTACGAGCATTTTCAGTTTACCGTGCTCCCCTTCGTCCTCACCAGTGCCCCTCGGGTGGCGGTGGTCGCAGCTCATCTGTGCAGATTAGGGGTTCCAGTCTTCCCCTATCTCGACGACTGGTTGTTGAATGTGGGCTCGCCCCAGGCAGTGGTCTCCCACCTCCAGACTACGGCCGACCTCCTGCATTCGCTGGGGTTCACCATCAATGTGCCGAAGTCACATCTGAGTCCCTCTCAGAAGCTCCTCTTCATCAGAGCAGTTCTGGACTCGGAGCAGTTCCGGGCTTATTCTCCGGAACAGCGGATCTGGGATATTCAGGCCCTGATTCCCATCTTCCGGCCTCTATCCTGGGTTTCGGTCAGGTTGGTGCTGCGGCTTCTGGGTCTGATGGCCTCCTGCATCCTGCTGGTACATCACGCCAGGTGGCGGATGTGGGCACTGCAGTGGGACCTGAAGTTTCAGTGGGCCCAGCATCAGGGCAACCTGTCCGACCGTGTCTTGATCTCGGAGGGCACTGCAAAGCAGTTGCATTGGTGGCTCACGGACCGCGATTGGGTCAGTGGCAGATCCCTCTCCCTACCCCAACCGGAGCACGTAGTAGTGACGGATGCGTCCCTCCTGGGATGGGGGGGCCATATGGGAGAGGCGGAGATCAGAGGCCTCTGGTCTCTGGCGGAGTCCCGACTCCATATCAACCTATTGGAGCTGCGGGCGATCCGGCTTGCACTGAAGGCATTCCTTCCCTCTGTTTGGGGAAGTGTAGTGCAGGTGTTCACGGACAACAATACCGCCATGTGGTATTGCAACAAACAGGGCAGGGTGGGGTCGTGGACCCTTTGTCAGGAGGCTCTGCGCCTCTGGACATGGCTGGAACATCAGGGCATCACCCTGGTGGTTCAACATCTGACGGGCTCTCTGAACGCCAGAGCCGATGAACTCAGCCGCCAGTGCATGATGGATCACGAGTGGCGTCTAAACTCGGACGTGGCGCAAGGCCTCTTTCGGCAGTGGGGAGAGTGTTGGTTAGATCTATTCGCCACCGAAGAGAACGCGCAATGTCAGCAGTTCTGCACATTGGAGTTTCCAAGGCGGCACTCGCTCGGGGACGCCTTTCGTCGCGAGTGGAGTTGCGGTCTGTTGTACGCCTTTCCGCCTATACCACTTCTGCCCAGAGTGCTGAAGAAGATCAGGCTCGACCGGGCCCAAGTCATCCTTGTGGCTCCGGATTGAGCAAGAAGGTACTGGTATCCCGAGCTACTCAGTCCGTTGATCGATACCCCGATCAGTCTGCCTCTTCAGGAGGACCTTCTGTCGCAGCAGCAGGGGACGGTCCTCCACCCGAACCTGTCCAGTCTCCACCTCCTTGCGTGGAGATTGAGCGGCGGCAGTTGATGCCATTTGATTTGCCTCCTGAAGTCTGTGATGTTATTCTGGCAGCCAGGGGTCCCTCCACAAAATCTGTATACGCCTGCAGGTGGAACAAATTTGTGGCATGGTGCCCAGCAAAGGCTGTGGATCCCCTTTACGCCCCTCCTTCTGAGGTTCTCCTCTTTCTTCTTTCTTTGGCCCAGCAGGGCTCTGCTCTGGGCACCCTGAAAGGTTATCTTTCTGCTATCTCTGCTTTCTTACGGCTTCCTGATCAGCCTTCTCTTTTCAAATCCCCTGTTGTCTCTCGCATTCTTAAGGGCATTACTCACATGTTTCCTCATGTTCCTTTTGTAATGCCTCAGTGGGATTTGAATCTGGTCTTGACGTTTCTGATGTTTGCTCCCTTTGAGCCACTTCATAATTGTCCTCTTCGTCTTTTGACGCTCAAAACTGCTTTCCTGGTGGCCATCACCTCTGCTAGAAGGGTGAGTGAGCTCCAGGCTCTCTCTTCGAAGCCTCCTTTCCTTTCTGTCCATCCGGACAAAGTTGTTCTCAGAACTCGTCCTTCTTTCCTTCTTAAGGTTGTGACTGCCTTTCACACTGGGCAGTCTGTCATGTTGCCCACCTTCTTTCCGCCTCCGCACCCATCGAAAGAGGAAGAGCGGCTCCACCGTCTGGACCCAAAACTGGCGCTGTCCTTCTATGTGGATCGCACCAAGCAGTTCCGGGTGGACGGCCAACTCTTTGTAGGCTACGTGGGCGCTAAGAAGGGATGAGCGGTGCACAAACCGACCATCTCTCGGTGGGTCGTTTTGTGTATCAAGGCATGTTACTCCTTAGCTAAAAAGGAACCTCCTGTAGGGCTGAGAGCCCATTCTACTCTGGCCACTGCGGCTTCCACTGCACTGGGACGGGGAGTCCCCTTGCAAGACATCTGTTAGGCGGCAACGTGGGCATCGCTGCACACATTTGCTAAGCATTATTGCCTTGACAGCCAAGTCCGGAGAGACGGCTTCTTTGGCCGTTCTGTTCTCCAGGACTTTCTGGTGTGATCTTGGTATGCAGACCCACCACCGGGGATGGTATTGCTGGGGTATCTATTCTAAGGTGAGGAATCTAACTAACGTGTTTCTTTCAGATGAACAAGTTACTTACCTTCGGTAATGATGTATCTGTAAGAAACATTAGTTAGTTAGATTCCTCACCGACCCACCCATCCTCCCCGTTCTGCGAACCGATATCTAGGGTTGAGGTTATCTCTTTCAGGGCCCTAGAATTTTTTGGCACCAGTGTCGGTCTCTTGCATGGCTCTGCGTTCCTGGCGCGGAAAGCTATGTACAAGAACTGAGGTCAGCACGCGAGGGCAGCGTCTAAGTACTCCGACGACGTCATCCCGGCGCACGACACCGACGACGGACGCGGAGCCGCAGACGACGCCTAGCGACGCGCAGGGGTATTGCTGACAAAACCTTCCAGATCCAGCCTGACGCCTGAGATATTCTAAGGTGAGGAATCTAACTAACTAATGTTTCTTACAGATACATCGTTACCGAAGGTAAATAACTTGTTCTTTCAGGATTTTCAGAGGCTGTACAGGCGGCTTTGGTCCAAATGCCCTTTGACGGCGCCCATCTTTTTGGGGCCCAGACCAACTCACCATTGAGACTCTTCCGTGATAGGTGAAGTGATACAGAGTCTTAAATACTCTTTCTCTGTTTTTTCTCTGTCATTAGTTTTGTCACCATTCTAGGGTTGTATAGATGTAGGAAAGTAGGATCTGCTTTCATGGCTACCCCCACTTTTTGCTGGTGTCAATAAGTTTGTTTGACCTAGTCTGACTGGGATCCTGCTGATCAGGACTCCAGTCACTGTGCTTTCTCCCTAAATTGACCATGGTTAGTACTTTTGTACATCCGCAATTGGCAACTGGTGTACACTTGTAAGTTACAAGAATATGGTACTAAAGTACCCAGGGCATAGGTACACTAGGGGTCTCCCATGGGTTGCAGCATGTATTGTGCCACCCATGGGAGTCCATGTAAACTGTGGCTACAGGCCTGCCATTGCAACCTGTGTGAGTTGGTGCTTGCACCTCTCACAACAGATAGGTTTCCTTATATCTGAGGCCACAACATTTAAAACCTATAAGTCACCCCTATGGCAGGCTCTTTGTTCCTGAGGGCAGGGTGCTTGGTTGCAAGTGTGAGGGTGGCCCTGCATGAGCAGGACACCCCTACAAACCCTGGAGTCGATTCTGCAGGCTTTTTAAATGCCGTCAGCCATTTTAAGACGTATAGTGGACATCAGTCATTACGAGATGTCTAACTATATAGTGGCTGCACCGAACCCAGTCGTGTCAAACATGTTCGAATCAAACCCCAACACCGATTCCAGTGTTGGAAGTATGATCACATTTAATGGGGGGCTCCATTGGGATACCCCCCTGTACTCCGGTAACAGCCTTTCAGGGTCTGACAGTAAGCTCGTGCTGCTGCGGACCACAGACATGATTCTGTCCCCTGATGCTCAGCCAAGCTTGAGCAGGGGAAGGTAGAACAATAGGTTTCCTTTCACAAGGCGGCGTGACCACCTTCTTGACAGGACTTAGTGTATTGGGCTAGGGTAGGGGCGCTTGCCAGCGCCCCCAGACTGCTTTGAAGGGCACATTTGATGCCCTCCTTGCATACTCCAGTTTGAGCCAGTTCAGGAAGCCCTTGGCTCCCACTCTGGTGCGAAACTGGACAAAAGACATGGGAGTATCCTCCTGACTGTCCAGCCCCTCCTCTGGGAGGAACCCCTGAATTGCTCCAAAACATTCCTTAGGGTTCATAAGGGCTTACATGTATGTGGGTCCTCAGATTCATCGTGGGACAAGACTCCAGACTGAAACTACGTCGCTCTTCGACCGTCTGGACACTTGAACTTCATTGGACTTCAACTGGAACCGAGACTGCGCCAAGGAAGACATATGCTGCTCCTGGCCTTGCTGTCTTCAAGCCTTCGTCGTCTGTGTCTGTGCCTTTTCCAGGTTCTTCAACAGACCTGTGGGCCTCAAGGACACCCAAAGTAATCTCCCTTGGAGAGGAGGAGTCACTCCCCTGCATCTGCAGGCACGTCATTGAAGCTGACCAGTCTACTGCTCCTATCGTCCTTCGGACTTCCCGAGGCTTAGCAACACAGGTGATGGTTCTGCAACTCCCTCAAGGGCTTACCTGTCCTCTCTGAAATTTTGTGGCCAGTATCCCTCGTCGGAACCGCTGGAACCAAACCCATGTGCACTGTCGACATGCCGTTGCCAATGCTTGTTGACTCTCTCCTCCAGAGATCTTCGGGCTCCAAGAAGCTCCAGCTTCGAGCAACGCCTACAGCCAAGATAGTCGCCATCACCACTTCCTCTGCACCATGGCCCTTCTTCATTGGTGAGCTGCTCGAGGTCCTCTTGCAACTCCGGTGCCTTCTGCCCGTGGATCCTCTTGAAATGAAATACCACCATTTGTAAAGCGCACAGCTACCTCCGGAGGGTCTTCTTTGGCTCTTGTGGACTCCTCTGCTTGCTTGGGGCCTACTCTGACTTACCTGCTCGTGGTGAGTCACCTGGACCTTGTTGGTCCCGACACTGCACCTTTTTCGACTACTAAGTTGGTTGCGTCTGCCTAGGGTCGTTGGTGCCCCTGCCAGACACTGACCCCTGGCTCTTGACATGCGACGTGGGGCTGCTTGTGAACGGCTCCTGATATTCCACAGCGTCCCCTGGTCCACACAGCTGCAACTTCAAGAGCACCATCAACTCTTCTGCCTCTATCAAATTCAGTTGGAATTTGTCTTCCGTGTGTCATGCTCACTCCTGAGTGGCATAGACTCTGTCCCCTCTGCTTGCAGGTTCTTCTCATCTCTGATCCACGTTTGGGTTCCTCCAGTCTCCTTCATCTTCTTCTCCAGAAGCACTTTTCCTGAAGTCCTCCATTGTGGTCTGCGGTGGTTTCCAACATCATTTCACACCAATGCACCGACTTCCCTGGTGTTGGTATCCTGGTTCCTGGGGTATCAAAGGATGGGATGACTCTCCAACCTTCCATCTTCCACAGGGTTTCTTCAGGATCCACTGGGAAGGGTCCTTTTTCTTTAAAACTGCAACCGCGACTTACCCATTGACTTGTGTTGATCACGCAGTTGTGTTCATGCTCTGCACACGGCTTCCGTGCTTTTGCTTGGTACTTACCTTGGGTGGTTCCTTGTGTCCCCAACACTTCTACGTCTTATGTGTTCCGACTCGACTTAGGTCGTGGTTCACATTCCACTATTTTAGGATATGGTTTGGTCTCCCCCTGGAGACCACGGTGCATTTGTGCTATTTACGTGTTATATTTCCAAAGTATTGTGAATATATTTCTGGGTAGCAGATATTGCAATGTGTTCGTGAGTGTTTGTAATAAAATACATATTTTTATAACTACACTGAGTGATTCTTTTTCACATAACCTATACCATAAGATTAAGTACTGTTCAAACAAGCTGCTTTACACTCCCTCTGGACTAAGCCTGAAGGCTGCTCTCCACAGCTACCACTTAGAGATTTCTACGGTTCTATAAGACCACTAAAATCACCGTAAGGGTGGTGTGGATTAGTGCACAGTGCTTCACTTAAATAAGTGAGCACCATATACTAAGCCAGCTTTTCATAACAAGTTATCCAGACAGTTTTAAAAGATTTTATTTGCTTTGAGCACTCCCACTTTCCAGCAGCCCCCGCATTAGGAAAGAGGGTACTCCCCCCACCAGCAGCAACTACGATTTGCCTGTAAGAGTAAATGCACTGGCTGTCGAGTTGCAAAGTCACATCTGACTCTTCCGAGAATGCCAAAAAGAAGAAGAAGTGATATACAAGGGTTATGTGGTTCCTTATAGACGCACATTCAAACAGGGAACTTGCTCACAGGCCTTTTGATGTATTCCCAAAAGAAAGATTTCAAATTTCAATACTCTGAATTGACGAGTGCGCACATGTGAATCTACAACAGAGCAAGCCACAAACTAAGTATTACAAGTAAGTAACTTTTTTCATACTTGTTACACAATTTTTCCAAAAAAGCTGAGATTTCTAGTCAAAAATTTACATTTTTGATTACTTACTGTTTGATTTTCAATTGTCGGTGCCTAATAGTCTAAAACCAGTTAAAAACAAGTGGCATATGTTTCCTTGTACAGTATGTTTTTAATTCTGACTTCTACTACTGAATCTTTCTGATCAACCTGGTGTGTTAGCAATTTATTTTTCACAAGTTAAGTAATATGTACCTACAAGTTAATAGCCAGTATTACTCATTATATAACTATACAAACTCTTTGTGTGCGTTCAGAAAAATAGTAATATCCACTTCTACAATATTTTGTCTTATAGCAGAGACATCTTTGACCCTCAAGATGGAAGTATTGAAGACGATGGGCTCACTGGGCTGCTCAGACTGGCTACTAGTGTTATTAAGCACAAACCACCATTTAAATTTTCTCGTGAAGGACAGGTAGGCATGTTAGTTGCTGAAATGCCTTTGAGAACTATGTCATTTGAATTGGGCTGTTATTAATATGCTAGTGACTACAGTAGGTGATATATTACTTGAAGCACCCCACCATAGAAGTTTCTTTATATTTAAATATATCGTTAATTATCTTGGTTAGTTTAAAGTGTGTGTTTGAGAAACTAGTATCTGATGGATATTTCTAACTACAGATACCTCAAGCAAGCACATTTCACTGCATACATTTTAAAAGAAGCAGAAACCATTGCAGTTCAATTGCATGCATGCCATCCAAAATGCAATCTCTTTATCAAGATTCATTCAGTGAAGTAATACACCTAGACTCTCCCACATGCTTGTGAGACTCTAGTTGATAGAATAGGGGAAGCTTGCAGGATGATCTGACAGACCACAACCGTTGAGGTGGGGGTCCTTTGCCACTGATGTCCCAGGGTCTATTCTTCTATGGCACTGCAAACTAGACAAGTTCAACCACTGCAGAATGACACTCTGAGATAGCCAGGGCAAGCTGTCACAGGCTGATTTCCATAAGGTGGGCCCCTGTCTTAAGTGGCACAGTGGTTGAAAAATGATTGGTTGAAATGCTACACAGAGCGATTGGCAGTTTTTAAACTATTTGCAAACTTTTCTCACCACCTTTTATGCTTGAGATTTGACAACTTCTTGAGGCCTGGTTGTTGCATCTCCCTTTAAAAGGTTTCACCAATAGCACGTTATTTTGGGTGATACGGCAATAATTTTAATAAACCTTTTCTGATCGATACTGCTAACGACAGTTTCCTCACATTGTGAATATTCCTCTGGTGCCAGTCTGGATCTGGAATCTTTAAAACAGTATTCCTGTGTGCCATTAGATGGTGGTGTGCTGCTCCACACCCACGTCCTGGCACTACGGAAATCACAAGCAGAGCCGCATATAAGCGCTCCCATGCACACTAATGTCCGTCCTTGTCTTTCAACTCCTTCAGACGCCAATCTGAATCTTCTTGTTGGTTTAACAAGCAATTTCTTGTAAAAAAAAAAAAGAAATACACCGGGGGGGGTGGGGGGGGCTCAGCTTTTGAGGGTCTCTGGACCAAGAGAGCAGCGTTGTTTGACTTGGGCTGTGGGGCTTGGGTGCAGAGGTGTTTTATACAGTGGATCGCTTGCTTTGGAGGTGTTTTGGGTTTATCCTCCCGAACAGCGAGTCCGGGACATTCGGGGTATGATTCCGATCTTTTGGTCCTGGGTTTCGGTCAGGAAGACCCTGAGGCTGCTGGGCCTCATGGCCTCCTGCATCCTGCTCATTGATCATGCCAGGTGGCATATGCGGGCTCTGCAGTGGGACCTGAAGTTCCAGTGGGCGCAGCATCGGGTAAATCTGTCCGACTACGTCCAGATCTCGAAGGGCACTGCACAGGGCTTGCAGTGGTAGCTCACGGACCAGCGTTGGGTCAGCGGCAGATCCCTCTCCCTTCCCCAACCGGAGCACATGGTGGTGACGGATGTGTCCCTCCTGGGATGGGGCAGCCACATGGGAGAGGCGGAGATCAGAGGCCTCTGGTCTCCGGCGGAGTCCAAGCTCCATATCAACCTTTTGGAGCTCAGGGCGATCCTACTTGCACTGAAAGCATTCCTTCCATCTGTCAAGGGGAGAGTAGTGCAGGTGTTCACAGACAACACCACCGCCATGTGGTACTGTAACAAGCAAGGCGGGGTGGGGTTGTGGACCCTTTGTCAGGAGGCTCTGTGTCTCTGGACATGGCTGGAACGTCAAGGCATTTCCTTGGCGGTTCAACACTTGGCAGGTTCTTTGACCTCCAGAGCGGACGAACTCAGCCGCAGGTGCATGTTAGATCATGAATGGCGTCTTCACTCGTAGGTGGCACAAGGTCTCTTTCAGCAGTGGGGAGAACCTTGGTTAGATCTATTCGCCACCGAAGAGAACTCGCAATGTCAGCAGTTCTGCGCGTTGGAATTTCCAAGGCGGCACTCGCTCGGAGACGCTTTTTGTCGCAAATGGAGTTGCGGTCTCTTGTACGCCTTTCCGCCTATACCACTTCTACCCAGAGTGCTGAAGAAAATCAGATGCGACCGGGCCCAAGTAATTGTTGTGGCACCGGACTGGTCTCGAAGAGTTTGGTATCCCGAACTTCTCAGTATGAGCGTGGAACTCCCGATAGGACTGCCTCTTCGGGAGGATCTCCTGTCGCAGCAACAGGGGACGGTCCTCCACCCGAACCTGTCCAGCCTCCATTTCCTTGTGTGGAGATTGAGTGGTGACAGCTGATTCCATTTGCCTTGCCTCCTGAAGTCTGTAATGTGATTCTGGTAGCCAGGCGTTCCTCCACTAAAACTGTAGCCGCCTGTCGTTGGAAAATATTTGTGGCATGGTGCACAGCAAAAGCTGTAGACCCTCCTTCTGCCCCTCTTTCTGAGGTCCTTTTATTCCTTCTCTATTTGGCCCAGAAGGGCTCTGCTCTGGGCACTATTAAGGGCTACCTTTCTGCTCTTTCAGCCTTTCTTAGGCTGCCTGATCATCCCTCTCTGTTCATGTGCCCGGTTGTCAATAGATTTCTCAAAGGCATTACTCACCTTTTCCCTCCTATTCCTTTTGTGATGCCTCACTGGTTCTCACATACTTGATGTGCACTCCCTTTGAGCCTCTTCATAACTGTCCTTTTTTTTGGTTATTGACTTTGAAAACTGTCTTCCTGTTGGCCATCACCTATGCTCGGCGAGTGAGTGAGCTCCAGGCTCTTTCCTGTGAGCCTCCTTTCCTGGCGATTCATCCGGACAAGGTTGTGCTTCGACCGCATCCCTCGTTTCTACCAAAAGTAGTCGCTGCCTTTCTTGTCGAGCAAACTGTCACTCTGCCCACTTTCTTTTCGCCTCTGCACCCTTCAAAAGAAGAGAAGAGACTCCACCGTCTGGACCCAAAACGTGCGCTTTCGTTCTATCTCAACCGCACACAACAGTTCCGGGTGGATGACCTGCTCTTTGTTGGCTACGTGGGTGCCAAGAAAGGCCGGGCTGTGCACAAGCGGACTATCTCCCGATGGGTAGTCCTGTGCATTAAAGCCCGTTACTCTCTAGCTAAAAAGGAACCTCCGGTAGGACTGCGCGCCCATTCTAACAGGGCGACTGTAGCTACTACAGCATTGGGACGCGGTGTCCCCCTGCAAGACATCTGTCAGGCAGCCACTTGGGCCTCGCTGCATACTTTCACTAAGCACTAATGCCTGGACAGCCAAGTCCGGAGAGACTGCTTCTTTGAGACGTCCTGGTGTGATCTTGGTTCGCAGACCGACTACCGGGGTTGGCATTGCTGGGATATCTATTCTAAGGTAAGGAATCTATCACTATGTGTTTCTTTTAGATGAATAAGTTAATTACCTTCGGTAACAATATATCTGTAAGAAACATTAGGAGTGAAAGATTCCTTACCGCCCCACCCATCCTCCCCGTTCTGTGAACTGATTTCTAGGATTAACGTCATCCCTTTCAGGGCCCTAGTTTCAAGGCACCAGAGGTCAGTATCTTGTGTGGCTCTGTGTTTTCTGTCACGGAAAGTCGTGTATAGAACTGACGTCAGCGTGCGAGGGCGGCGTCTAAGTAGCTGCTGTGACGTCATCTCGGCGACCACGACGCCAACGACTAACGCGTAGCCGCACGACGATGCCTTCCGACACTCGGGGGTACTGCTGACGAAAACTTTCCGGATCCAGTCTGAGCCCTGGGGGTAATTCTAAGGTAAGGAATCCATCACTACTAATGTTTCTTACAGATATATCGTTACCAAAGGTAATTAACTTGTTCGTTATGTTTATAAGCTTCAACGTGGACAGAACCTGTGAATACCTGTTCGAGGACCAGTTTTTCATTAGCTATGTTGATGCCCAGAAGGGCAAGGTCATTCAAAAGCGTACTCTTTCCAAGTGCATCCTGTTGTGTAATAACATCTCCTGTGCTCTTTCCAAGAAGGCCCCATTTGACCATAGCGGAGGCTGCTTCTTCAGTGTTATCCAGGGTGCTTCTATTCTGGACATCTTTTGGTCTGTGATATGGGCTTCAGTCCATGCATTCATCAGACGTTTTGATTCTGAAGGCATGGCCTCTTTATGAAGTGCCTACGGTAGGAACTCTTTGTTTAATGATTTTCTCAGACCCACCGCCAGCAAAGTTCTACTCTGCTGTGGATTCAAGAAGAAAGGAATCTGCAAGTAGAAGTATCCATCAGAAGAACAAGTTACTTACCTTCGGTAATGATCTTTCTGATAGAGATTTCTACACACCGAATCCTCACCTTAAAATATTCCCCAGGCGTCACTGGATCTAGAAAATCTTGAGCAGTACCCCTGCGCGTTCTTAGCTGGTGTTGGGCTGCTCCGCGTCGGAAGCGATGTGCGCTGTGCCTATAATGGCTCCACCCTGGCATGGTGACATCAGTTCCTTTCTTTCTGCGCCAACAACGCAGATCCAGAGGGCTACCATTATTTTTTTACTACTTTTTTGAGTTTTAGTTAACTTAATTTTTTGGTAATTTTTTTTTTTTTATACCTTTGCTCCCAGTATGCTATCGGCATGGCTCCCAACAAACCCATGGAGTTTAAACCATGTGAAGAATGTCAAACAGATGTCTATCTCTAACCCACACTTAGTTTGCCAGTGGTGCCTGGAATCGGGCCTTGATATCAACTGCAAGTCCATGCACCTTTTGGCGATTCGCGAGCAGACGATGAAGCTCCTGGTGGCACGGCAGAAAAAAGCTCCGTGTTGATCCTGAGGAAGATTAGTGTCCCATTCTGAGAGCTGATCCCGTAATCAATAGTTATCCTGCCTCAAATTGTCATCCTCAAAGTCTGGTAAGTCCAAGAAGTCGATGTCAAAGCTTTCCTCAACTTCTCCTGGGTATCAGTGTGCTGCTAGGCCCTGCGTCTGCACTCCACCCATGGAGCTGGCTGCAGCCCTGCTTCCCTGAGTTCCTGAGAACTGGAGGGACTCCGGCCCAACTCAAGGAGTTCTATGATGCCATGCACATCTTTGAGCCAGTTGCTCCTGCTGGTGTGCCTTTGGGCTTCACGGAGTAGAACGGTGCCCCTGCTGGTTTACCATCAGTGGGTTAACCCTCCATCCCAGCCAGGCCCCCTGGATCTACTTCCAGATCCGGACTGACCTTGACACTGGTGCCTCTACCACTGCCAGTCTCAGTACAACTGACGCTGTCCCTGGTGTTGCTGGAAGAGTGCAAGCAGGATCGCCGTAAGCTCCAACTGATTGATATGGAGCTCAGACTCCGCAGGAGACTATAGGCGTATGATCTCCGCCTCCCCCATATGGCTGCCCCATCCCCGGAGGGACACATCTGTTACCACTGTGTGCTCCGGTTGGTGAAGGAAGAGGGATATGCCACTGAGCCAACTCATAGGCCGAATGACCCAGATGCGTTGTTCGGAAAGATAAACCCGAAATCGCGCCGTGCCCAGAACAGCTCCGATAAAGAGGAGCTTCTGAGAGGGAGCCAGATGTGACTTCTGCATGTAGATGGAGAACCCCAGCAAATGCCGGAGGTTGGCTGTAGCTTGGAGGTGTTAGATGACTGCTTGGGGCGAGCCTGCCGTTAACAGCCAGTAGTCGAGATAGGGGAAGACTGAAGTACCTGATATGCGCAGATGAGCTGCGACCACCGCCATCACTTCTGCGAACACCTGAGGGGTGCTGTCAAGGCCAAAAGGGAGTATTGTGAACTGAAAGCGGGAGAATTTAGAGCTTTTTCGTCTGAAGGTAAGTGATGTACCAGAGGCCTAAAAGAGGACGCAGGCTGTTGTCCTTGTTTGGAATCAAGAAGTAGTGGGAATAACAACCCCGACTTACTAGTGGCGTCAGAACGCGCTCGACGGCCCCCCGTGGCTAAGAGGGCCGGAACGTCCTGCTGGAGAGGTGCCAAGTGATACACCGACATGCGGTGGTACGGAGGGGGCACGGCCGGAGGGGCAGTCCGGAATGGTAGGGAGTAGTCCCTTCGGACTATCTGCCAAACCCCACTGTCCGAAGTGATGGTGCGCCAGTGGGGTAGGCGATGGCGAATCGTGCCGCCCACAGGCCTTCGGTGGGCCCGAAAACCCCGGACTAGGAAGGTTTGGAGGCTGTGGTGGCAGGGGCGGCGGCAGACTGACCCGGCCGCTGGCCCAGTGACCCACCTCTGCGGGTCCACTTTCAGTGGCTGCGCCGAGAGTGCTGCTGCGCAGGCCTGCGGCTTTGAAAGGAATGTGTTTTGGGCACCCCGTCCCTGCAGGAAAGGAACAAAAGGCAGACCCCGAGGGAGTGTGCATGGCGGAAAGGTCCAAGGACTGGGCCATTACCCGGGAGTCCTCAAAACATTCCAACGTGCCATCCGGGTTGTCACTAAAGAGGCGCGTGCCATCAAAGGGCATGTCCAACAAGGCATTCTAGACATCCCTTGAGAAGCCAGTGGCTCTGAGCCAGGCGGAACAACGGAGTGCCACAGTTGTGGAAATTGCCCTGCCGAGGGAGTCGTCGGTATCAAGGCCACCACGTATAGTAAACGGTGCCGCATCTCTCCCCTCAGTATAGCTTGGGAGAGTAGCGTCCGAGCATCCGTCGGACACTGAGGTAGCACCAGCAACACTGTGTCCCACACAGAGTGGGAATAGCGGGCCAAAAGGCATGCAGTATGCACTGTCCACAGTCCTGAAGTGGCAGTGGTAAAACCTTGTTCCCAAACCGCTCACCCTCTTATTTTATTTTTATTTTTTTGAGACCCTATCTGGAGGTGCGGAAGGGAATGCGCTGGGAGAAGCAGAGGTCTCGACAACCAGACTCTCCGGCGTCTGGTGTTATGGGAGGAAACTGGGAACGCCCGGGACCGGGCAATGCTTTTGTGCCACACTCCTATCCACAGGAGTACCTGTGGGAGACTTGGACCAGGCGCCCAGAGGACGTCTGTAAGTGCGTCATTAAAGGGCAGCAGCGGCTCCTTGGAGGAGGCTCCTGGCCGAATCACCTCAGTCAGGAGTTCGGTCTTGAGAGACACCGTAGGGAGCTGGAGGTTAAGAGCCTCAGCCGCCCTGCGCAACACCACAGAAAATGTACCATCCTGCTCCGTAGACTGGAGCGTGGAGAGAAATCCAGATCGCTCAAATCCTCCACATTGGCATCCTAGTGTGGCGCATCCTCACACTGAGCTGCGAGAGGGTACCCAGACCCCTCCCAGTCTTTCCCATCGGCTGTGTAAGAGGGCGAGGAGGCGGCGAGGCCGGAGCCAGCGGCGGCGCCGAGGCCGGAAGCCAGCCGACAGTGCCCGAGGCCGAAGCCAGCCGACAGTGCCGAGGTCATAGCCAGCGGCAGGGCTGAGACCGGAGCCATCGGCAGATTGGCGGCCAGGACCAACGGCGGGGCTGAGGCCAGAGCCAATGGTGCCCCAGGGTATCTTGCCGGCGTTTACGGTGCCAAAGGTGGTGACACGGGGGCAGAACCACCCAACGGTTCCACGGGACCCGAAGGCGCTCCGGAGGGACCCGAAGGGGTGAATAAAAGACCTATGGCCGATAGGAACACTTGTATTCCTTCTAGAGTCTCGTACGGCCCGGGGAAAGGCCGCAGGCAACAACGGAGGCTCCACCGGAGCCGCGGGGGAGTGACCATCCGCCCCCTCCACTGTGTCCCGCAACCTGTGAGGGGTGGGCAAAGAGCGACGCCGCGTCTTCGACCTGGTATGGCGCTTTGATTTACCTGACCCCGATGCCGACAAACGATGGTGTAGGCTCCGCGACCAGCCCCTCCACCGCCTACGAGTGCGGGACCTTAAGTGGCGCGGAGCAATTGCCAGTCCTCAAAGAACTGTCGGGAACGCTCTTGCAAGTCTTCGGCGCCATGGACCGATAACAGGGGCATGTCTCGAGGTGATGGACCTGCCCGAAGCAGAAGACACACACGACATACAGGTCCTCCGCCGCCATGTTTCGACAGCAGTCACAACTGGACTGAGACCCGGGCATCCCTACTGCGCCTACATAGGTGCCACCCAGGCAGGGATGTCCGTTTGTTTCTTTCCGCGCCAGTTAAGCGCCAATCCGGGAAAAGCTATCCCTCTGTAGCTTTTTGGCAGCCCTTTTTTGACTTTTTGTTGACTTCAGGATTTTTCAAGACTTTGCGTGCAAGGTTGTGTTCGAGGAAGGCAGGGTTCAAGCCTTACAGTGCCTGACACCGCATGATGTCGGTTACCTACCCCCACCTTGCCTGTCTTTGGTGTCTTATGCGCAACCACGATTCGAAATCGTGCTCTGACTGTCGGGCTATGGCTCCAAAGGCATTGCGGGAGCGGGCTTTGAAGCTCCTTGTGGCCGACAGTCTGTACCATCCAGCGAGACTCTGAAGAGGTCCTGGTCCCGATCGAAGAAGAAGTCGCGGGACCGCTCCTGGGGCCCAAAGTCCTCTTTGTTCCACTTGAGGTCTTCAGGACACTCTGGGAAGGGGCACAAGAAGAAGTTCAAGCGGACTTCATCTTCACTACGACTGTCGTCTTTCGACAAATGAGGTAAGGAGCACCGATGCTCTAGGCACGGTTCAGTTGCTCCGTAGCCATGGTCGACTTCACGCCTCTTTCCCTTTCCAGGAGCTGGAGCGACCCTGGCGCAAGTTAAAGAATTTTAGGAGCCCATGCGCCACGTATTTGAGCAGACCGACCCCGTGGGACCAGAAGGGGACCCATCAGATTCAACGCGGTTGGGTCCGGCCACGGCACCGGTGGGGCCTCAAGGATCCGATCCGGGATGATGCTGGTCGTGCCATCGCAACCTCCCTCCGCGTCGGACCTGAAGTCAGTGCCTTCGGCTCCCACCTGCGGTGCCAGTACTATCCTTATCTCCGACAACATGGAGTTAGAATGGCATCAATTGAACCTAGGGGTTCTATGATGTCACCTGAACACTTTGGAGATGTTCTAGGCTTTGCAGAGGAATGGGAGGGGCCTATGGACCCTTTGGAACAACATGATGTCTCTGCAGAGCAGTTGGACTGGTATGGGGAACTTGGGGGCGGCCAGTGGTCTTTGGACTAGAGTTGCCCTCCGTGCAGGTCAGGACTAATCTCCTGACCGAAGTTCTTGAACCTGGGGCTTCCACCTGTGAACCCCTTTTGCCCTTCAATGAGGCACTAACTGATGTCCTTGTAGGCACATAGGCCAAGCCTAGCACAGGGGCTCCTGTGAATAGGACAATTGCACTCCGCCATCGCCCAGCTCCGGGCGACCTAAAGTTAGTCAGCCAACATCACACCACCGAAAGCTTGGTGGTACAGACTTCTACTTCCAAGGGCGTGTTCCCTTCCGCCCCTCCGTATAGGGTATCCAAGAGGCTGGGTTCACCTGGGAAAGAAATGTTTTCTTCCTCCAGCCTGGCATTGTGGCCGCATATTGGGCCGTTTCTCCCACTCCCTTTGGGAGACCGTTACTCAAGTGCTGCTGCAAGTCCCGTAGGTGGCCCTGGCTTTGCTCTCTCAGGCAGTCAAAGACGGAAGAGATGTGGCAAAATTCACCATAAGGTGTTGCCTTGACACAACTGATTCGCTGGACAGAGCGATTTCTTCGCCAGTGGCCTTGAGACTTAGGACAACTGGCTTCTTGGGTGATGTCGAGGAAAATTTGATCGACATGCCCTTTGATGGATCCCGTCTGTTTGGAGAGATGGCAGACTCTGACCTATTGAGGTTCAAGGACTCTCGAGCTATGGCCAGATCCTTGGGTCTCTCTTCTACACCTTGTGGCCAGTCTAGCTTTGGTCCCTTTCGTGGCAACGAAAGAAGTTTCCAACCGCATCAGCCCTATCCCAGCCACCGTCCTGCGCAGATTTCCCAAGTTGTGCAAGGACGTGGACGCGGTTCATTCTTACCAAGGAATGGAAGCCAGAAGTAATCGGCCACCCTGCCTTCAGCAGCCACAGCCTCCAAGCACTCCTAGTCTGACTCTGCAAGACCACACCACTCCAGTTTGTGGGAGAATCCATCATCTCCTCCCCCGCTGGAAGTCCAAACCCTCGGACAAGTGGGTCTTGCAGATCATTCGGGAGTGCTATTCTCTGCCATTCCTTTCTTTTCCTCCTCCCTTTCTGCCAAATAGAGAATGGCTGGCAGCGGATCATTTGAAATTATTCCAAGAGGAAGTTACTGCTCTCTTGGCCATAGGACCTATCGAGAGGGTCTCCGATTCAGAAGTAGGCACTGGCTGTTATTCCCGCTACTTTCTGATTCTGAAAAAGAACCAAGGGTTATGGCCCATTTTAGATTTTCGGACCGTCAATCTCTTCCTCAAGGAGACGGTCAGGATGCTCTCTCTAGCTCAGGTCTTGTCTGCCCTAGTCCAAAAAAGACTGGATGGTAGCGTTGGACCTGCAGGATGGCCATTTTCACATCCCCATCCGGGCCACAGGCGTTGACGGCGGTTCATGTAGGCTGCAAGCACTTTCAATTTACCGTTCTCCACTTCGGCCCTACCAGTGCCCCTCGGATGTTCACCAAGGTGATGGCAGTGGTCGCAACTCATCTGCGCAAGTTTAGGGGTGTCAGTCTTCCCCTACCTAGATGACTAGCTGTTGAAGGCGTCCTCGTCCCAGGCTTTCGTCACCCACCTTCCGACTACAACCCACCTCCTGCATTCGCTAAGGTTCCATATAAATGTGTCAAAGTCTCACCTGACTCCTTCTCAGATGCTCCTTTCATCGAGGCTGTTCTGGACCCAGTCCAGTTTCTGGCGTATCCTCCCGATCAGCGTGTCCAGGACATTCATGTTATGATTCCGATGTTTCAGCTTCTATCCTGGATTTTGATGAGACTGACTCTGAGGCTGTTGGGCCTCATGGCCTCCCGCATCCGGTTAGTAAAGCATGCCAGGTGGCGTATGCGCACTCTGCAGTGGGACCTGAAGTTCCAGTGGGCACAGCATCGAGGAAATCTCACTGATGTGGTCCAGATCTTGGAAGGAACTGCGAGAGATCGGCAGTGGTGGTTGACGAACCGCGATTGGGTCAATGACAGACCCCTCTCCCTTCCCCAACCAGAGCTCAGTCATGACAGATGCATCACTTCTAGGATATGGCAGCCATCTGGGAGCGCTGGAGATCAGGGGACACTGGTCTCCGGTGGAGTCGGGGCTCTATATTAATTTGTTGGAGCTTTGATCGATTCGGTTGGCATTGAAGGCATTTCTTCCCTCTGTCAAGGGGAAGTTATTGCAGGTGTTCACGGACAACACCACTGCCATGTGGTACTGTAACAAGCAGGGCGGGGTGGGGTCATGGACCCATTGTCAAGAGGCCCTGCGTCTCTGGACATGGCTGGAACAGCAGGGCATAACCCTGGCGGTTCAACACCTGGCAGCTTCTCTAAACGCCAGGGCGTAAGATCTCCGTCATGGATGACTAGCGGATCACGAATGGTGTCTCCAGTCGGAGGTGGCGCAAGGTCTCTTTTAGCAGTGGGGAGAACCTTGGTTAGATCTGTCCGCCTCCGAAGAGAACACGCAGTGTCGGCAATACTGCGCGCTGGAGTTTCCAAGGCGGCTGTCACTCTGCAACACTGTTCGTCGCGAGTGGAGCACAGGCCTACTGTACGCCTTCACGTCCATACTACTCTTGCCCAGGGTTCTGATGTAGATCAGGAGCGACCGGGCCCAAGTCATTCTTGTGGCTCCCAACTGTTCGAGGAGAGTCAGGTATCCAGAGCTTCTGAAAATGAGTATCGATCTTCCGATCAGGCTGCCCCTTCAGGTGGATCTTCTGTCGCAGCAGCAGGTGAGGGTTCTCCACCGAACCCGTCAACTCTGCGTCTCCATGCATGGAGATTGAGCAGTGGCAGTTGATGTCTTTTGACCTTCCTCCCAAAGTACGTAATGTTTGGCGGTCAGACATCCCTCCACTAAGACTGTATACACCTGCCGTTGGCCTAAATTTTTATTATACTGTACAGAAAGGTCTACTGTTTCTCTTTCTTCTTCTCTTTCTACTGTTCTTCTCTTTATTATTACCCTTGCCCAGTAGGGCTCTGGGTTGGGTACTCTCAAGGGTCATCTTTCTGCTCTATGCGCTTTTTTGCGGCTGCCAGACCAGTCCTCTCTCTTCTGGTCTCCAATTGTAATTAGGTTTTTGAAAGGGCTGGCTCACTTGTTTCCGCCCACGCCCTTTGTTATTCCGCAGAGGGACCTTAATTTGGTCCTCACTTATTTTATGTGTGCTCCCTTGGAGACTTTACGCAACTGTCCCCTCTAGCTGCGTACCATCACATCAAATGTTATTAAACCTGCAGTTCTAGTGACTTAAATAATCTACTCGACCTATTTTTAATACTCTTGACCTATAAACTAGTTTCAAATGATGTGATCGTTGGAAATATTTTCATTCATTGAGCCGCCATTTTCTTCATTATCACATATGAGAGCACTTCCAAATGTGCGAGTTCAGCATGTCTGCTATACAAAAAACTCTTGTTTGGTTTAATAGACTAAACTTTTTCTACATAAAATACAAATCTAGCCACATATAGGAAACTCATGACCCCTGATTTGCCTCTTGGTTAATTAACAGCATTGTTATCTATCACTTTTAATAAATACATAACTAAAGCCTGAAGGGGTGGCACACTTTCATTTGTAATCAGCAGATTTTACATTGAAATGGCCACAAACTTTCCCGTTGACAAGCGGCTTTACTGATGAAACTATATAGTGTACAAACAAGAATGTTTGGAAATAGAGTTTCTGCAAATGTCATTTGCACATCACCAAATAGTGTTCTAATTTGTTTTGCTCCTTATTTATTCTTTGTTTGCATCACACTTATTAATTACAAAAAAAATTGCTTTTGTAATTCCTGACCTATTTTTAAATATTTGTAATATTAATTTACAGGCTATTTATTTAAATGTTATGTTAGAGAAAAATAACTGACATTTTCAGACAGCTACTTCACAAAAAACCTCAAACTCTAGTAAGAGAGAGAAAAATAAACTTAATTTTACAAGCAGCAATTAGTTAAAAGACAAACTGATTTCCTTGAACAGACAGCAAATGTGTCAAGATAAAAACAAGATTTAATGGCTTCTTTATTGCTCATTCACTTTCTGAATGAACATAAATACCTGTTCCTTTCCAGACTAAGTTTACTCACCAGATGGGACTAGTAGGTGTTAAATATAGCTCAACCTGATAACAATTTACTCGCAATTGCGAGTGGGCGAGTAGATGTTTCGAGACCTGCATCAAGACAGCCTTTCAAGTGGCGATTACATCTTCCCCGGATTGTGAGTGAATTGCAGGCACTATCTGAAAGAAACACGTTAGTTAGATTCCTCACCTTAGAATATCCCCAGGCGTCAGGCTGGATCCGGAAAGATTTTTTGTAGCAATACCCCTTGCGCATCGCTAGGCGTCGTCTGCGGCTCCGCGTCCGTCATTGGCGTTGTGCGCCGGAATGACGTCGTCTGAGTGCTTAGACGCCGCCCTCGCGCGCTGACGTCAGTTCTTCTTTTTTCCGTGCCAGACAGCGCCGATCCGGGAAGAGCTTACCCCTTAGTCAATTTTTGACTAAACTTTTTTTGTCTCTTTTTGGTCTTCTGTCGACTCGACTCTGGTGCCGGTAGGATGCCCGGATTTAAAGCCTGTGACTCCTGTCATCGACTGATGTCGGTGACTGACCACCATCGCCGGTGCCTTTACTGCCTGGGGGCCGACCACGACGCGGAGTTGTGCCCCGATTGTCAGGCCTTGACCTCGAAGGCTAGGCGGGAGCGGTCCCGTAAGCTTCTCGAGCTTCGGCACTCGGCTCCGCGCCGCTCACGGTTCCGGTCCAGGAGGAGGTCCAAGGACCGGTCGCGGAGCCGCAGTCACCATCATCGCTCGTCGGGCTCGAAGTCTTCGGGTAAGTCGAAGCGATCTAAGAAGTCTAAGAGGCGACAACGCTCTTCGGACTCCCCTCGCTGGTCGCGCGACTTGGCCGAGTGTCAAGGTAGTCCCACCCCCGCGTCTCCGTCCGTCCGTCCCCATACCCGCCGGTCCCTGGGACTGACGCGACTCCGGCGGATGTTAGTGCCTTCCTCTCGGCCATGAGGGGCCTGGCTCCGCCGTCGCCGCCTGCCAGCGCGCCTTCGGGCCCCGCGGGCTCGACGGGGCGACCTCGCGTGCCGGCGGCTCCGGCCCCGGCGCCGTCGACGACTTCGGTCCTGACGCCGCAGGTCCCCGAGGGATCCAGGCCTGCGTCTGTCGGCGCCGGTCGACCTCACGACGCCTCCTCTGCTGGCGCCTACACCGGTTCCGCCCCCAGCGCCGTCTCCGGACGACGCCGTTCCCCGATTTAGCCCCTGTCCGGGCCCGGCGCCGCTTGACGCCGCACCCGATGCCGATGGATGAACGTTTCATTTACCGCCCGGCTCCGATCATTCCTCCTGTTTATCAGGAATCGGATGACGGGGGCGACTGGGAGGGGTTTGAGGACCCACTGGCCATACAGGGCCAACTTTCACAGGACTGGGCAGACGAACTGGGGGATGCCAGTGGTCTGGACACTTCCCCCGGACGCTGGTTTCATCTCTCCTCAAAGGTGCAGCTTTTTCAGTGGTGCTGCGCAAGGCGGCCGCAGCCCTGGGGCTCGAGCTGCCTGCTGTGGCCGTGAGGACTAACGTCCTCACAGAGGTGCTTCAACCGTCAGCAAGCTCCACTGAGCCTCTGCTGCAGTTCAATGAGGCCCTCATAGACGTTCTTCAGGGCACTTGGTCCAAGCCCTCCACAGTTCCTCCTGTGGATCGGAACGTGGCCCGGCACCACCGCCCTGCTCCGGGCGACCCCAGTTTCCTGTCCCAACACCCCGCCCCCGAGAGTCTGGTTATCCAAGCCTCCACTTCCCAATCCTCCTTCCCGTCCGCCCCTCAACAGTTCGGAAAGAAGCTGTTCTCCTTCCTGAGTTTGGGCCTGCGGTCTTTGAACACCGCTTGCCTCTTGGACCGTTTCTCCCACTCTCTGTGGGATACGGTGGAGGACGTGCTGCCCCTGTGTCCGGAGGAGGTCCGGACACGTCTCTCCCAGGCGCTTGCTGATGGGCGAGATGTAGCACGACATGCCATACGGTGTGGACTAGACACCACGGACTCGCTGGGTAGGACGATTTCCACCACGGTGGCGCTCCGGCGCCACGCCTGGCTGCGATCCACGTCTTTTTCGGAGGATGTCCAGAGTTCCCTCGTGGATATGCCCTTTGATGGCACTCGCCTTTTTGGTGAGAAGGCGGATAGTGCGCTGGCTCGTTTTAAGGACTCCCGGGCTACGGCCAAGTCCTTGGGTCTCTCGGCTCCACGGCTGCAAACTTCCGCCTTTTGCCCCTTTCGTGGCCAAGGAAGGGGCGCCTCCTCACGTCCGCCTAGCCACCGGCCGCAGACCCAACCTGCACGCGGTCGCAGACGTGGATTCCGCCGTGGCGGTACTGGAGGACAACGTGCCGGTCAGTCCACATCCACCCCGGCAGCATCCACCTCAAAGCCCTCCTAGTCCGAGCTTTCAGGCCCATTCCACGCTAGTGGGCGGCAGAGTTCACCATCACCTGCTCCACTGGCGATCCATCACTTCGGACAGGTGGGTGCTGCAAATCGTCCAAAGGGGCTACTCCCTCTCCTTCGAGACGACCCCTCCAGCCATGCCCCCGCAGTGCCACCGTATATCGGAGGATCACTTTAATCTTCTGCGGGAGGAAGTTACGGCCCTCTTGGCCAAAGTGGCCGTCAAGCGCGTTCCTGGTCCGGAAGTAGACCGTGGTTGCTATTCCCACTACTTTCTGGTTCCCAAGAAGGGCAAAGGGGGCCTACGCCCTATCTTGGACCTCAGGAGCGTCAACGCCTTCCTCCGGAACGAACGGTTCAAGATGCTAACTTTAGCTCAGGTTCTAGCTGCCCTCGACCCTAGAGACTGGATGGTAGCGTTGGACTTGCAGGACGCCTATTTTCACATTCACGTCCTGCCGGCCCACCGGCGTTACCTGCGGTTCACGGTGGCGCAGGAGCACTTTCAGTTCACCGTGCTCCCCTTCGGCCCCTTCGGCCTCACCAGTGCCCCTCGAAAGTGATGGCGGTGGTCGCAGCTCGGGGGTTCCAGTCTTCCCCTATCTCGACGACTGGCTGTTGAAGGCGGGCTTGCCCCATCAAGTTGTCTCCCACCTCCAGACTACGGCCGACCTCCTGCATTTGCTGGGGTTCTCCATCAACGTACCGAAGTCACACCTGAGTCCCTCCAGAAGCTCCTCTTCATCGGAGCGGTTCTCGATTCGGCGCAGTTCCGGGCTTATCCTCCGGAACAGCGGGTCTGGGATATTCAGGCACTGATTCCCATCTTCCGGCCTCTATCCTGGGTTTCGGTCAGGTTGGTGCTGCGGCTTCTGGGGCTGATGGCCTCCTGCATCCTGTTGGTACCTCACGCCAGGTGGCGAATGCGGGCTCTGCAGTGGGACCTGAAGTTTCAGTGGGCCCAGCATCGAGGCAACCTGTCCGACCATGTCTTGATCTCGGAGGGCACTGCGAAACAGCTGCAGTGGTGGCTCACAGACCGCGATTCGGTCAGGGGCAGATGCCTCTCCCTACCCCAACCGGAGCACGTAGTGGTGACGGATGCGTCCCTCCTGGGATGGGGGGCCATATGGGAGAGGCGGAGATCAGAGGCCTCTGGTCTCCGGCGAAGTCTCAACTCCATATCAACCTGTTGGAGCTGAGAGCGATCCAGCTTGCACTGAAAGCCTTCCTTCCCTCTGTCCGGGGAAGTGTCGTGCAGGTGTTTACGGACAACACCACCGCCATGTGGTATTGCAACAAACAGGGCGGGGCAGGATCGTGGCCTCTTTGTCAGGAGGCTCTTCACCTCTGGACATGGCTGGAACATCAGGGCATCACCCTGGTGGTTCAACACCTGGCGGGCTCTCTGAACGCCAGGGCGGACAAACTCAGCCGTTGGTGCATGATGGATTACGAGTGGCGTCAGCTCGGACATGGCGCAAGGTCTCTTAGGGCAATGGGGAGAACCTTGGTTAGATCTATTCGCCACCGTAGAGAACGCGCAATGTCATCAGTTCTGCGCATTGGAATTTCCAAGGCGGCACTCGCTCGGAGACGAGTGGAGTTGCGGTCTGTTATACGCCTTTCCACCTATACCAGTTCTGCCCAGAGTGCTGAAGAAGATCAGGCACGACCGGGCCCAAGTCATCCTTGTGGCTCCGGATTGGGCATGAAGATACTGGTATTCCGAGGTACTCGTCTGTCAATCGATCCCCCGATTCGACTGCCTCTTCAGGAGGACCTTCTGTCGCAGCAGCAGGGGACGGTCCTCCACCCGAACCTGTCCAGCCTCCACCTCCATGCGTGGAGATTGAGCGGCGGCAGTTGATGCCAATTGACTTGCCTCCTGAAGTCTGTGATGTCATTCTGGCAGCCAGGCGTCCCTCCACTAAAACGGTATATGCCTGCAGGTGGAACAAATTTGTGGCATGGTGCACAGCAAAGGCTGTGGATCCCCTTTCCGCCCCGCTTTCTTAGGTTCTCCTCTTTCTTCTTTTCCTGGCCCAGCAGGGCTCTGCTCTGGGCACCATCAAGGGATATCTTTCAGCTGTTTCAGTCTTCTTGAGGCTTCCTGATCAGCCTTCTCTTTTTAAGTTCCCTGTTGTCAATAGATTCTTGAAAGGCATTACTCACACGTTTCCTCCTGTTCCCTTTGTAATGCCTCAGTGGGACTTGAATCTGGTAAGTTATCTGATGTGCGCTCCCTTTGATCCACTTCATAACTGTCCTCTTTGTCTTCTGACTCCCAAGACTGCTTTCCTGGTTGCCATCACCTCTGCCAGAAGAGAGAGTGAGCTCCAGGCTCTTTCTTCTAAACCACCTTTCCTCTCTGTCCATCAGGACAAGGTTGTTCTGAGGACTCGCCCTTCTTTTCTTCCCAAGGTGATTTCTGCCTTTCACATCGGGCAGTCCATTACCTTACCCACCTTCTTTCCGCCTCCACATCGCTCAAAAAAGGAAGAGAGGCTCCACCATCTGGACCCAAAACGTGCGCTCTCCTTTTATCTGGATTGCACAAAACAGTTCCAGGTGGACGACCAACTCTTCGTTGGCTTCGTGGGCGCTAACAAGGGGCGGGCAGTGCACAAGCGAACCATCTCTCGGTGGGTCGTTTTGTGCATTAAGGCCTGTTATTCCTTGGCTAAGAAGTATCCTCCTGTGGGGCTGAGGGCCCATTCCACTCGGGCCACAGCGGCTACTACTGCCTTGGGACGGGGAGTCCCTCTGCAGGACATTTGTCAGGCAGCTACGTGGGCCTCGCTGCACACGTTTGCCAAGCATTACTGCCTGGACAGCCAAGTCCGGAGAGACGGCTTCTTTGATGTGATCTTGGTTCGCATACCCTCCACTGGGGTTGGTATTGCTGGGGTATCTATTCTACGGTAAGGAATCTAACTAACGCGTTGCCTATATAGGTGACCGTGACGTCCTAACCGGCGCTACCGACGATGTCACGCAGGGCCGAATTGAGCCACCCAACGGCGCGTGCAAGGGGTAATTGTTCAGCAAAAGTTTCTCGCTACAGCCTGACACCTGGGAAATTCAAAGGTAAGGAATCTGCAGTTAGATATTATCTCTACCAGATAATGTATTACCGAAGGTAAGTATCTTGTTCTTTGACGCGTTTCACATGTACCACCCTTTTGGGGGACTTGCTAGTGCCCAGGTTTACCAAGTAGGTGACCTCACTTTTTTTTCCTCCAGGGTAGGGTAAGGGCCACTTCATTTGTCTGCAGGGCCCTTGGTGTCACTGGCTCGAACACCCACACCTGTTGCCCTGGTTGGAATTCCGTCAGTGCAGCTTTCTAGCCATACCAGAGCTTCTGGCACACCTGGCTTGCCTTAAGGTGTTTGGATGCTTTGTGCATGTACTCTGCCATCCTGGAACTAAGGCCTAGTACATATTCAACCACATCTTGCTTTGGTACATGATGGGGTCCCTCCCATTCTTCCCTCACAAGTGAGAGTGGTCCCCTTACAGGGTAACCAAACAGAAGATCTGATAGACACTACTAGCCGCAGATTCCTTAACGTAGAATTATCCCCAGGCGTGAGACTGGATCCGGAAAATCTTTGCCACTGCATCTCTGTGCGCCGAGGGTGGTACCACGCGATCCTGCCCTGACATTGTCCGCGGACGTGACGTCAGCGAGGGCACATAAGTCTCACCCTTTTGATAAGTTTCCTTCTTTTTCACGTGTAACGCAGATCTGGAGTGTGCTCCTGGGCCTGTTTTCGGCCCTGTTTAGCGCCTTGAGTTGGGAACAGTGTACCATTCCTTCGGGCTTCAAGACGTGTGCTTCTTGTGCACGTCAGATGTCGGCGACGGACCCTCACACTATTTGTATGTGGTGCTTGGGCGAGCACCATGACTCTACGAACTGCGAGGCTTGTCAGCACCTCAAGCCGAAGTCCCGGTGGGAGCGCCAGATGAAGTTGCTGTCGGCTCTCTTTACCAGATCGGTGTCGTCGCAGCGTCGGTCTCCTACCTCGGACGGGTCCAGGGGCTGCGGTTTCCGGCTGCGGCATCGTCCTTTGCCGCGGCCCCATGGGCGTTGTTCACCCGCCGGTAAGTCTTGCAGCTTGCCGCCGAGGCCCTTTCCTCCTTCGGCAGAGGGCGCCGGTCCCTCCCTATCCGCCGTTTCCCGGCGTTGGGGCAATAAAGGCCCAGATGAAAGCCTACGCTTCAGCTCTGCAGGCTTCCCTGGACCCTCCTCCTCTTCTTACGATGTCCGTGGATTCCTCGCCCGTGTGCGTGGCCTTCTGCAGACTCGCTGGCGGCTTCGCCCCTGGCGCCAACGAGTTCGGCTTCAGGTTTTGTGGATGTGGTGCCATCGCGGCGCGGCCCTTTGAGGTTCCGCTCCTCGGCCCATGGCGTCCAGGCCTCGCCTCAAAGCCCCACAGGGTTCCCTGCGGTGTTGCAGGAGGTTGCCGGGACTCAGGGCTCGTCCCTAAGTCCCCCTCGGTCCTATGGGCAGGTGGCTGTCTTCCCGGAGGCCGAGCCGACGCCTCTCCGGCGTCAACGGCTTTCCTCACCGGCACGGGCGGCGCCGTGGGTGAAGGCCGGGACCCGGGATGCTTCCCCGGGCCCCTCTTGGTCCTCGGCGCAGGCGGCTGCCTCACACGGGGGTCGAGCCGGCGCCTTTTCGGCGCCGTTCATTGTCCGCCTCGGCTCTGACCCCGCCCCTCCCTTCTCCGATGCAGTACGTGGTGGTGGATGTTGACCCGGCGCCGCTGGTGGACACTTCGGTGCCGGTCGAGGACTCATCTGTGCCTGTGGTGGACTCCCCGACGTCGGATCGTGAACTCCTCTCCGGATGTCCCTGCCTCTCCGGAGGGTTGTCGTCTCCTCTTCACCGGAGACTGGGCGCTGCGTCCTGGCCTTTTCTCTGGTGGATTCCAGGGCGGGTTCTATGCCGTCTCCACGTCAACGGCCCTCTCCAGAGACCCCTCAGGTTCCCCACTCGTCCGTGGGTTTCCCATCCTACAGGGGCTGGTCTTTCCTCCCTCCAGCGGGGTACGGGCATCTTAGTTTGCAGCCTTCGCCCACGGAAGAGTTGCTTTCCCCCCACGACGCCCTACGGAGGAGAGTGTGGCCTTTGACCGGGCCATTTCCAAGGCCACTGGCATTCTGCAGATGGGCAATCCAGTTGCCCCACTCCCTACGGGCTACTTGTTAGAGGTTCTCCACCAGGGCTCTGGTGGAGGGGAGCCGCTTCTCCCATTTGAAGCGTCGCTCCATAACTCTTTTCTGGGGACCTGGGGGCGCCCTGCCACGGGGGATCTGGTGCCTCAACCGCTCCTTCACCGCCAACGTCCTGCTTCGCACATTCCAGTTTGCCTTTTTTCCCACCCCTCGGCCCAGGGCCCTGTCCGGCGGGCTGCTTTTCCTTCCTTGCCTTCAGTGCTGCTCCTACCGTCACGGGAGGCTAGGTGGCTGGACTCCTGGGGGTGTAACAATTTCGCCTCCCCTAGCGCTGCTCTGCCTGCACTCAACACACTTTTTGTGTTGGCCAGGGCTACTTCCCATTTGAGGGATTCCGCAGAGTCCCTTCTGTCTTGCGCCTCCCAAGAGGGTGTCCGCTCTGATCTGCGGCACCATGTGCGGGATGGTCGGGAGTTAGCTACATTCATTCTCCGTTCGGCCTTGGACGTCTCTGATTCCCTCGGCCGTGCTATGGCGAGTTCTGTTGCCCTCCGCCGTCATGCTTGGCTGCGGGATGGTGTCTTTCCAGAGAATGTTTGGGAGCATCTGGTGGATTTACCTTTTGATGGAACTCTGTTGTTTCACACCCATGCGGACTCCGCTATTCAGAGACTCCTTGCGGGGCTCCGTCCCCCTCCCCCTCCGTAAGCTCGTCCCTCCGGCGCTTTATGGGAGGCGTTATCCCTCTTTTCTCTAAGGGGCCTTAGGTTTCGGTTGGCCCGTTGTGTGGCTTTGAATGCCTTCGGGGTCTTTAAGTTGGCCCCTCTATTCTTTTGGCTGCTGGTTCAGCCCTTCAGCTTGTGATGTGTGTTTTTTGCTGTTAAGTGCATCTGTATAGGTCCTCAGGTTGGACCCTCTGTGTCTTTTTTGGCTGCTTGGTAAGCTGTGTGTGGTGTTCCTACAGGTCTTTTATGTTCTTGACCTCTGCTGCGGGTTTCCCCAAGAGGTGTTTCCCTGTTTTTGTTCAGGGACAATATATACCCCAGGTGGGTTATTTGTTGGCTATTGTATAGCCCTGTCTTAAGCTAGGCGGGCGTGGATACCTTCTCAGGTTCCTCGCGTTTTCCTAGCGTCACAGTATACCACTTAGTGCGGTCTCTCTTTTATGTTTCTATCCTTCTTCTATTAGGTTTCTTTCCTCTTCGCCTCTGGATCATCGGACCGACCTTTGCCATGCTGATTATAGTGTTGTGTCTTGGTATTTCCTCCTAGTTCTCCGCCGTTTCGATGGGGCGTGTCTGTCTTTATCTTGCGCTCGTCTTGTTCTGGGCTGCTGCTTCATAGTATTTGCCAGCTGTTTGTTGCGCGCGCCTGGTAGTTTTGTTCCCCCTCCGTGGGCCTCGCCGTGTCAGCGTGTGCTCCTGTCCCTTGTTTGTTGGAGCTTTGAGCTTCTCTGTCTTCTTTTTCACATCTGCTCTTCTCGACTGTGGAACCGTTCCGACCTTCTTCCCTACTTTAGGATAGACACCCATTCAGCTGTGCCCTTCGCTGTGTGTGTGTGTGTTCTCCTGGGGCAGGCTCTGCCTCCGTTCCTTCTCTTTTCCCTGGCTTTGAGGGTGCCTATTTTCTTCCTCTGGTACTCGCGGGGTGCCTTCTGCCTCTCCGGGTTTTCTGGCGGACGCCTTTTGCTCCTAGGGTAGGCTTGTGGTATCCTGGCCTTCCCTTCTCCATGTTCTTGCTTACTTCTGCTTGGTAGGGGCCGGGCCGTCCTTCCTGTCCCCATGACACATCCCCTGTGGGGCCCTGTGTTCTTCCGAGCTGGTGAGGTTCTCTCGTAGACCCTCCTCCCCTCTGGGTATGGCTAGGGTATCTATTCTACATTAAGGAATCTACGGCTAGTAGTCTCTATCAGATGTACAAGTTACTTACCTTCAGTAACGATGTATCTGGTAGAGACGATTCTAGCCGCAGTTTCCTTCACGACCCGCCCTTCCTCCCCTTTCTGCGAGGACCCTTCAGCTTGGTCTTTTGCACTCGCCTCCCTTCGGGTGGCATTGTCTTCTGCGGGTGCTCTCTTTCTCTACCTCCCTGGCGAGATGCTTCGTTCGGTTTAATTGTTCCACTCCTTCTTTTCTGGTGACTGGACTGTAGGTTCATGTGTACTTTTGCATCCCTGCACCCTGGTTCTTCCAGTGTGGGGTCTATTCATAATCTCCTCCGCAATCCTCTGGGTTGGGGGTTTCTTGGCTGTGCCTCAGCCCATTGCTTTTTGCTGGGGATATGACACTCCTTGATGGTGTTGTCTTGGGGTGCTTTGTCGTTACTCCTCTGTTCCGGACTTGTTGCCCTTCACTATTATAGATTGTGGTTGTAGACTTTGTCGTCTGCCACGTTATTTTTAACATGTTTTTTTCTGTCTCCAGGGTGGTTATCGCCTTCGTTTTGCAGGGTTGCTTCTCAGAGCGGTGCTCTGCTCTTTCCTTTTCCTGACTTTCAGTAACGTAGTGCTTGGTACTGTCCCTAATGGTGCTATTCCTCACCATTCGCTGCTTCACTTTTTGTTTCACTGATTTTTTCGCGCACTGTTCCCATACTCTTACAGTTTTGTTTGTGATGGCTTCATGTTGTGGCACGGAAAAGTTCTCCGATGAAAACTGATGTCAGCGCGCCGGGGTGGGACTTATATGACCTCGCTGACGTCACGTCTGCGGACGACATCAGGGCGGGGTCGTGTGATACCACCCCCGGCGCGCAGAGATGCTGTGGGAAAGACTTCCCGGATCCAGTCTCACGCCTGGGGATAATTCTACGTTAAGGAATCTGTGGCTAGAATCGTCTCTACCATATACATCGTTACCGAAGGTAAGTAACTTGTACTTCAAAGGGTGAAAACCCTACTCCCTTCTGAAGCACCTCTCTGTAGGCAAAAAGCAGGCAGGGTAGCAGAACATCCCATCTCTTTTTGAGTTTTTTAGGGAGTCCCATTATCATGCCTTTCAATGTCTAGTTAAATCTTTCAACAAGGCCATTGGTTTGTGGCTGACAAGGTGTTGTGAACTTATAAATCACTGCACACTCATCCCAGATCTGTTTCAAGTATGCAGACATGAAGTTGGTACCAAGGTCTGATTCTACCTCCTTAGGAATCCCTACCCTGGTGATGACACCAATATGGGCCTTGGCTACCACAGGGGCTGAGGTAGTCCTAAGGGAATGGCTTCAGGATATCTAGTAGCATGATCCACTACTACTAGTGTACATTTGTTTCCTGAGGCTGTGGGAGTCTCATGTGGATCAACTATATCCACGCCTACCCTCTCAATGGGAAACCCAACAACTGGCAGTTGAATAAGGGGGGCATTTGGGTCTCCTGTTTTGCCACTGGCTTGACAGGTGACACAAGAGCTTACAAACTCTTTCACTTGTTGGGCCATCGCGGGCCAATAAAAGTGGGTGACCAATCTTCCCAAGTTTTGGTCTGGCTCAGATGCCCAGCTAGGAGGATGCCTCGGGTTAAAGTGAGTAGGAACTCCCTATACAGCTGAGGCACTACACCTATCCTAGTGGCTCCAGGTTTGGGCTCTCTGGCCTCAGTGTACTGGAGTCCCTCCTCCCAATAGACTTTGTGACCTCTCGCTGCTCCTGTGTAGAAACTTGCTGCCTCAGGCTTTCAAGAGTTGGGTAGACCTGCTGCCCAAGGCACAGCTGTTCCCTATTGGGTCCCCCTGGTCCCAAGAGCTCTACCTCGTAAGGTTTAAGTTCCATGGGCTCAATTCCTTCTGGGGCTGAGGAGAGGGGTCCTGATTTTTTTTTGCTGTATGGAAGCTGTTTCACTAGTCGTTCCTACCTTTCTTCTTGAGAGTTTGGGCCATCATTTCAGGCTCCAGCTCTCCTTTTTTACCCTGTGCTAGGCACTGTGCTCTTGTTTTCACACACTCTATCTCAGGGATTTGCAGCATGCCTGCATGCGTCTTTCTTTCTTTCTCAGCCCATGCTGAATTTTCCAGATAATTACCAAGTAGCCATGCAGCTGTAAGCTTTGGAGAGACCACTACCTATTTCAAGCCAGCAACCCCTAACCCCCCACCCTGTCTAATATCACCATGGCATGGTTAGTGGTGACACTGTCGGCATTGGTAGCTGGATAGGTTTTTCCAATTAGGTATTTTTTCTGGGAAAACCAGTGTATCTTTCACCATAGTGACACTGGCATCTGTATCTCGCAGGGCTTTTATCTTAGTCCTATTAACTAAGGGGTACTGCAGGTATTTCCTTAAATTAGGGGGGCAAACAGTTGAAGTAGCTAACCCTCCCTCCTTTTCAGGGACTAAAACAGCTTCAGTGTGAACCCTGATTTGCTCTGGGCACACTATTGATCCCATCTGGAGATTTGCCATACCAGTAGGTACTGTTGAGGAACTAGGGGCTGTTTTGTTGGGACAAGCATTATATCAAGTTTGGTGTTCCTTCTTGATACAGTGGAAACACCAGGCCTTAGAAAGGATCAATACTGGAAGAATTCTTTGTCCCACCACCCTGACCAGGATTTTGGGAGGCTTTAGATTACTCTTGTATTTGGGTTTCTGACCCTCTTTTCCCTGGTGAGGGTTTGTAATACTTTATTTTCGTCACCCCCAGTGGTTGTCTTGCTTACCCTGGTCTTTACCCAGTGGTCCGCCTTCTTTCCCAATGCTTGGAGAGAAATTGGACCTAGGTTTACCAGATGCTGATGCAACTTTTCATTGATGCAGTTACTTAAAATGTGTTCTTTCGTAAACAAATTATAAAGACCATCATAATCTTGCACTTTACTTCCAGTCAACCAGCCACCTAGTGTCTGTACTGAATAGTCTATAAATTCCAGCCAGGGCTGACTGATATGGGAGACCCTTGTTTGCCTCCTGCCCCTGCACAATTTTATTTATCTCTTTCTATTAAAACTCAGTTTCGATTTTATCTAGCTAAGTTCAGTTTATGCACAGTGCACTTTTTGCTGGCATTTCTTGCCCAATAGGGTGGTCAGACACGCCTATTCCCTGCCCATGTGACAATGACTATTAGTATTTTGGACATTGTAAAAGTCGGAGAGAACTAGATTCTGCTCCCATTATTAGGGAATGCTCGCCCTTGCTTGTATATTGATGGTTTTAATTTGTTTACAGTCCTTGGCCATGTCAGAAATCTGTTTTGCAGTAGCTAACTTTCTGATGGATACATCTGCCAGTGGATTCCTCACCTTGTGAATATCCCCTGCGCCAGCAACATTCGGATACTTTTGTAGCACTCCACGCCGATGAGATCGAAGACGACATTACAGATACACGGCTCCGCTCGTGACTCCGCTGACGTCACCGGATCCATAAGAAGACCTCGTTGGCGTGATGACGTCAGTTCCCTTTTTTCTGCGCCGTCAACGCTAACGGTTTTCGGGGACTCTCTTTGTAGCTTTGGCTAGATACTTTGTTTTCCTGCTGGTATCTGTTTCTTCTTGTTGCAGTTGAAAAATGTCGACTAAGAAGTCCGGATTTAAGCCTTGCAGGGAGTGCGGTAACCACATGTCGATTACGGATCCGCATGAAGACTGTGTCTGGTGCCTGTCATCGGATCATGATGTCGAAGGATGTTCCTGTTGCCGCAAGATGAGCTCAAAGGTTCTGAAGGAAAGGGTGGCCAAGTTATTCATTGCCAGGATGAAAAAGGAGAAAAGAGGTCGAAGAAGATCGAGGTCGGCGTCGAAGTCGACGTCGGGGCATGCTTCCAAGTCCAAGAAACACAAGAAAAAGAAGAGGCAAGGATCTCAACCTCGTTCGGACAGGGATGCGGCTCCGAGATCAACCTCACCTTCTCGATGTCGTAAGGACTTTGTGTCTCCTTCTCCTGGCTCTGTTCCTGATTCTCCTGTTGGTCTGACATCGCCTGTGGCTTCACCGGAGCATTCTCCGGCACCAGCCCCGGCTCCATCTCTGGTTCCAGTTGAGGATGTGCTGGTTCCACCGTCGGCGCCGATTGGCCCGAGTCCATTGATGCCTCAGCCTGAGCCATATCCTTCATTTCCAGGCCCGGGTCAAGATCCGACGCATTATTTAAATGCTATGTATGGGGTCTTTACCAGAGCTTTTTACCCCTCTGGAGCGCCTTCGGGTCCCATGGGTCCAATGGCTTTCAACTTGGGAGTTCCTCAAGCTTACCCTCAAGCTCCCTTTCTGCCATTTTTCCCAGCGACGCCGTCTTGGCATTTACCGGTGCCTAGGACATCGACGCCGCTTCCATCTTCACCGGCACCGGCTCGCCCTCGCTCTACTCCGGCTGCTCCTCTGGATCGGTGTTCGACGCCGGCGCTGTCGGATTCGGTTACCGCGCCGCCGACTCCTGTTGTGAGAATCAGATCCAGGAGGGAAGCTCAAAAGGTACTGGAAGAACAAAGGTACCAGATGGAAGAAGTGGAAGAAGGTGAGCTTATGGAATCTGATGATCTATTTGAGGAGTTGAAAGAGGCTAGTGGCCTGGACTTGTCACCTGAGTGGGAGATTACTCCTCCGACTGATGCTCCTTCAAAAGATGTGGCTCCCTACCACTCGGTTATTAAAAAAGTGGCTGAGGTTCTGGATCTGCAGTTACCATCTGCTGAGTTTAAACTTAACATCCTCACAGAGGTTTTGCATTCTCCTTCCTCTGTTTCGGAACCCTTGCTTCCATATAACCTCTTCTGTGCCCATGACGAGATAGTCTCGTCATGGAGCACGGTCGCGCTGTGCCCATGACGAGACTATCTCGTCATGAAACCCACCCGCGTGGGAAACGCCCGGCACAGGAGGGGGAAAGGGCGTGGCACCGAAGGGGTTAATGACGCCCTTATTGAGCCGGTCTTGGAAGTATGGCATAAGCCCTTCTCTGCTCCTGCGGTCTCTAAGGTTGTTGCAAGAAGATACAGGGCGGCTCCAGGGGACCCAGACTTTCTGACTTCCCATCCTTCTCCGAGGAGTCTGGTGGTTCAGGCTGCCTGTTCTAAAAGTTCTGTAGTAGGGGATCTCTGTGTATAGTCATAATCTAGTGAATAGTCCCGCCCATGTGCGTGGACCCCGGAGCAATAAAAAATAATCTCTAAAGGTGACAAATCATGCAGACCTGCATACACCTTTAAGAGAGAATTTAATTTAAAGACAGATAATGCAGCCTATACCCACAGGCTACACTGTCCAGTACTTCAACTAGAATTCCACCAACATCCACAAACAGCACTGCCTGTCCAGCTTTTCTCCACATAGGAAAAAACCCTGCCTCTACCAGCAAAAGCCTCTGGAATGATAAAGAGGAAGGAGTGGACAGACAAGCCCCATAGGCTGTCATTATGTGGCTTAGAACAGGATACTGTGCCTTTAAGAAAAATTTCCAGATTTCCAGAACTTTCCCCAGTATCCCAGAATGGCCAGCAGGTCCCTTTTACTTTCCGTTCTTTTTTCCGGCTCCTGCTAGCAGGACCCTGGAGCATTGAGCTCTCCCTTTTCAAGGGTTATTGGTTAATTTCAAGTGTTAGAAAGTCATTTTTCCTTCTGGTGTTATCAGAATGACTGGCTTGTTCGACAAGTGTCCTGATTTTGGAAGAAAAAAGGCTAAGTCAGACACACACAGGGTGTGTATAGTCTGCCTCCCCAGTCCCACGTGCCTGAGGATTGTGAGATCTGCAAATCCTTTTCAGCCAGGACCCTGAGAGAGAGGAAGAAGATCAGGCTCCAGGTCCTGGAGGACAGAAAGCTGAAGGCACGAGGTGGGTCTGGAGGGGCTGATTCTGCCCATGCTGAGGCCTCTGGGGGGCTCCCCAGGGGCAGGAAGACCAGCAAGCGTCCCCTCTCCCCGTCGAGGGCGTCGACGACGGCGTCGAGGGGGATGACTACGGTCTGTTCGCCATCTCCCCAGGGCTCTGGGGAGAAGCGGCGTCGACGATCGACGTTGAGGGAGCTGAACAGGCCGCCGTCGACGACATCGGCATCTTCTGCTCGCCGTCGAAGGGGGAGCGCCGCTCGCCGTCGAAGGGGGAGCGCCGCTTGCCGTCGGCGAAGAGGCGACGGTCGCCGTCGAAGCGATCGACGTAATGGAGATCGACCTCGAGAAGACGCTCGCCGTCGAAGACGCTTGCCGTCGAGAAGACGATCGCCGTCGAGAAGGCGATCGACGTCGAGAAGGCGATCGACGTCGAGAAGGCGATCGACGTCGAGACGGCGCAGGGGGAGCCCTGGCGCCAGGAGTAAGAGGGGAACAGAGTCGCCGGGATCGGAGTACTCCGTGGTGTATACACCTCCTCGGAACCCTACGCCATCACCACCGCCGCTTCCGCCACCACGGCCACCGACTCCACCGCCTCCACCGCCACCACCACTGCCACGGCCGGTGTCGCCACCTCCACCTCCCCCTCCGCGTTCTGTACCACCTCGCACGCCGTTGGGGCCTCCTGCAGTTCCACCGAGGTCGGTCTCCCTGCCCAGGTACCCGACTCCGCCGCAGGGGACGCCGAGGCCGCGTCACCCACGGTCGCTGGGCCCGGCTAGACCGTCGGACAGGCCGAAGCCGAGGAGGTCGCGCTCCCGCTCCGACAGGAGGAGAAGGTCGCGGAGCCATAGGAGGTCGTCGTCGTCGACATCGGGACGGCGCCATAGCAGGCGCAGGTCCAGGTCGCGCACGCGGTCCTCGGCCAGGGACTTCTCGCCGACGCTGTCGAACTCACCGGGGACTAGGGTGTCTCCGGTGGATGATCTGGTCTCCTTCCAGGAGGTGCTGCTGCGGGGGGCAGCCAAGTTGGGCATCTCGGTGACGGTACCGACGCCCACGACGTCCGTGATATTCGAGACGCTACACAAAAAACACCTGTCTCGCCCTCTGCTGCCTCTAGTGCCGGGACTGGTGGAACCCGCGTTGGAGTTGTTCCTCACCCCCGCGGTGACGAAATCCGCCCCCTCACGGCTCACGAAAAAGTATCGGGCCCCGGACTCGGACCCGGCTTTTTTACGGATGGACCCGAAAACGGGTCATCGTGACGGCGGCGAGGAAGCAGCATGCGACTGCCCCTTCATCGACGGTCCCGCCCGACAAGGAAAGCCGCTGGCTGGACTCGGCGGGCAGGAAGGTGTGTGGGACCGCGTCTACCACCATGAAGGCGGCGAGTGCGGGGGCACTGTTGGGGCGTTACGACCGGGCCCTGTGGGAGTCCCTCCAACAGTATGCGGACCTGCTGCCCCGGGACCGGAAGGAGGACTTCCTAGAAACGGTGCGAGAAGGCATGCTGGTGTCGAACCAAGTCATCAGTGCGGCAGCGGATGTCTCCTTGTTGGCGGCGCACTCTTACTGTCATGGTGTCCATCAGAGGCGTCACTCTTGGCTGCGCCTGACGTCGCTCAAGCCGGAGGCTCAGCACAGAGTAGCCAACCTGCCCTTCTCGGGGGAAACCCTGTTTGGAAAACATGCGGATGATGAGATGGCCCGCATGAAGGCGGAGGCGGAGACCCTGACGGCCGTCGGGTTGGAGAAGGCCGAAAAGAAGAAGCGCCCGTTCCAGAGGCAGTTCGGGTCTACGGGCAGAGGGCGCGGGCAGGGTTCGGGACAGCAGCAGCATCAACAGCAGCAGTTCCGGAAGCCCTTCCAGAAACGCCAGAGGGGTAGAGGCGGCCAGCAGGCTGCTACCGCTACCAAGGGCCCGGCCGGGTCTCGGCCCTGAGAGACTACTTCCCCCTCAACCGTTACCCACTCCAGTGGGGGGAAGCATTCAACTTTTTCCGGCAGAGTGGAGAAAAATTACTCAGGACAAGTGGGTGCTAAATATTGTTTGCAATGGATACAGTCTTCGGTTTATCAGCCCGCCTCCAGCGATTCCGCCGGTAAGCTCTCAGTTTCAGCTTGGAGAGCTCCAGGCGGAGGCAGACATCTTGGTGAGAAAGAAGGCGGTAGAAGAGGTACCTCTGTCTCAAAGGGGAAGAGGTCTGTACTCTCGGTTCTTCCTCGTTCGCAAAAAGGACAAGAACGAGTTCAGGCCCATTCTGGATTTGCGACAGGCAAACAAATGGATTCGCAGAGAGAGGTTTCGCATGCTATCGTTGCATCAGATTTACCCTCAGCTGCAACGGGGAGACTGGCTCTGTGCCATAGACCTACAGGATGCGTACTTCCATGTGCCCATCGCACGGAAGCACAGGAACTTCCTGCGATTCCAAGTCGGCGCCAATCACTATCAATACACAGTACTGCCATTCGGGCTAAAGTCTGCGCCCAGGACCTTCTCGAAGTGCATGGCAGTGGTGGCGGCACACCTGCGGAGAAACAAGGTGTTTGTCTACCCGTATCTGGACGATTGGCTGATCAAGGCATCATCCTTCGCGGAAGCGCAAGAACACTTCCGCTGGACGTGCGCTCTCTTGCACAAGCTGGGGTTACATGTCAACATGTCCAAGTCGGTCCCGACTCCGGTCCAGTGCATACAGTACCTGGGAGACTCCATCGATACGCGGTCAGCAACCGTGTCTCCTTCGGAGGAGAGACGGTTATCACTCCTTCGGAAGGCTCAGGACCTCAGGACTGCTCCATCGACGACAGTGAGGAAGGTGTCTTCGCTAGTGGGATCGATGGCCTCCTGTATCTTCCTCACGCCTCCTGTATCTTCCTCACGCACGGCTACACATGAGACCACTGCAGGAGTGCTTGGAGGATCAGTGGGATCAGAGGACAGGTTCTTGGGACGACAAGATACGACTGTCTCTACATGCTCTTCAGTCTCTGAAGTGGTGGTGTTCGGCGGAAAACCTCCTCAGGGGGGTTCCCTTCCACAAGGACATTCCCACGAAGAGTGTCGTGACGGATGCGTCTCTCCAAGGCTGGGGAGCGCATTCCGGGGACTTGCAGATTCAAGGAAAGTGGTCTCCTTTGGAATCGACGTACCACATCAATTTCCTGGAACTCAGATCTGTCTTCCTGGCACTGAAGGCCTTCCTTCCGTCCTTCCAGACCAACTCGCTGCTGATACAGACGGACAATACAACCACGATGTATTACCTCAACAAGCGGGGGGGTCGAGATCGCGCACTCTGTCGCAGGAGGCGCAGGCGATCTGGCACTGGCTTCTGGCCCGAGGACTGACGATTACGGCCACGCATCTGCCAGGGGTACAGAATGCTCAGGCGGACGCCTTGAGCAGGCTGATTCAGGAAAACCACGAATGGGTCATAAACGACGAAGTACTAGGAGAAGTCTTCGCAAGGTGGGGGACTCCAGACGTAGATCTGTTCGCCACAGCCGAAAACAGCAAATGCCGAGACTTCGCATCCAGGTACTACCAGCGGGGGACGCTGGGGAATGCGTTATGGATCGATTGGTCGAACAGCTTTCTGTACGCTTTTCCACCCATTCCCCTGATTCCGGCAGTGCTCATCAAGCTGTCCCAGTCCAGGGCGCGGATGATCCTGATCGTCCCGGAATGGCCCAGGCAGTGGTGGTTCACGGACCTACTTCACCGGTCTCTCCTTCCTCGCATACGGTTGCCGTGCAGGCCGGACCTTCTCACGAAGTTCGGGGGGCGGATGGTGCACCCCAACCTCTCGTCTTTGAGTTTGGTGGCATGGCTCCTGAAATAGTGCAATATGGCCATCTGAATCTACCAGAAGATTGTATGGACATACTGAAGGAGTCTAAACGACCTTCCACTAGGACATCCTATGCCTACAAGTGGAAGAGGTTCTGTATCTGGTGTAAGTCCAAGAACTTTGATCCGACGACATGTAAGGAAGATGTCATCCTTCCGTACCTTTTACATTTGGCGCAGTCTGGCCTTAATTTCCATTCCATTAAGGTTCATCTGGCTGCTTTGACTGCTTACAGGAAATGCCCTTCACAGACTTCCTTCTTTCAGATCCCTGTGGTCAAGGATTTTTTGGAAGGCTTGAAGAAAGTGTTTCCTCCCGTCAGACTTCCCTCGCCTTCCTGGGACTTGAATTTGGTGCTGTCCAGACTGATGAAGGAGCCTTTTGAGCCCATTCACAAGGCTTCATTGCAGCACCTATCCTCGAAGGCGGCGTTCCTAGTGGCCATTACATCGGCCCGCAGGGTGAGTGAACTTCAGGCATTATGTTGTCAAGAACCTTATACTGTATTTCATGCTGCTAAGGTTGTGATGCGTACTCACCCTAGATGTCTTCCTAAGGTTGTATCTGATTTTCATGTCAACCAGACTATAACTTTGCCTACGTTCTTTCAGAATCCCTCTTCGCCAGCGGAAAGGTCTCTCCATTCCCTGGATGTTCGGAGGGTGTTGAAATTTTATCTGGATAAGACCAAGGATATTCGTAGGTCTGACCAATTGTTTGTTAATTATGGATCAGTCAGGACCGGTCTCGCGACCTCTAAGCAGTCCATTTCTCGGTGGATTGTGTCCTGCATACAATTGTGTTATCAAAAGGCTAATAAGACCTTAGGGGGTAAACCTAAGGCTCATTCCACCAGGGGCAAAGCTGCCACGACGGCTTTGCTGCGTAATGTTCCTATTGCGGAAATCTGCAAGGCGGCCACTTGGAAGTCGGTCCATACCTTTGCTGCGCATTACTGTCTGGACTCGGATGCCAGGGCAGATGCTCAGGTTGGGCAGGCTTCGCTGCGAAATTTGTTCGCACAGTAGTGGTATTGTCTTGTTTGTTCTCCACCGCTGTTGTTGTGTGGGGATGGGCTTGCCATTCTATTCACTAGATTATGACTATACACAGAGATCCCCTACTACAGAAGGAGTAGTTTCTTTTCTGTAACTCCAGTTCTGTAGTAGGGGTATCTCTGTTATAGTCATAAGCGCCCGCCCTCCTCCCCGGTGGAGAGATAATTATTCATGTGAAGAATGCTACAAGTCTGGCGTGCTACGCCTTCAAAAAGAACTGAAAGTAAAAGGGACCTGCTGGGCATTCTGGGATACTGGGGAAAGTTCTGGAAATCTGGAAAGTTTTCTTAAACGCACAGTATCCTGTTCTAAGCCACATAATGGCAGCCTATGGGGCTTGTCTGTCCACTCCTTCCTCTCTATCATTCCAGAGGCTTTTGCTGGTAGAGGCAGGGTTTTTTCCTATGTGGAGAAAAGCTGGACAGGCAGTGCTGTTTGTGGATGTTGGTGGAATTCTAGTTGAAGTACTGGACAGTGTAGCCTGTGGGTATAGGCTGCATTATCTGTCTTTAAATTAAATTCTCTCTTAAAGGTGTATGCAGGTCTGCATGATTTGTCACCTTTAGAGATTATTTTTTATTGCTCCGGGGTCCACGCACATGGGCGGGACTATTCACTAGATTATGACTATAACAGAGATACCCCTACTACAGAACTGGATTTACAGAAAAGAAACTACTCCATCTTCAGGTGCCTTTCCCCAGGTCCCTAGTGACAGGAATGTAAAGAAATTAGACCAGTCAGCCAAGAAGGTCTTCTCTTCTGCCAGTATGGCTTTAAAATCGACAAATGCCACCTGTCTTTTGGGCCGATATATCCATGCTCTAATGGATTCGGCGAAACAACTGGCCCCTAAATTGTCGGAGAAGGATAGACAGAACTTTAATGAGCTGCTATCGGACACTCAGGCCGCTGCACGTCAAGTAATTCAGAGCGGCCTGGATACTGCTGATTTTGTCGCTAGGATTATGGGCTCTTCTGTTGCCACTAGGAGGGGTGCGTGGCTCAAGTCATCTCAGTTCTCCCCTGATGTGCAGGCAACGCTCCTGGACTTGCCTTTTGATGGCTCTGGTCTTTTTGGTAAGAAAGCTTATGCTGCGCTGGAGAGATTTAAAAAGAGCAAAGCCATGGCCAAATCTCAGGGCCTGCAGACTCAGCCTAGGGGTTCGTTTAGGTACCCGAAGGTACAGGGGCTTTGGAAGATCATCATTTCGTACTTAAAGGCAGCCCCAGCAGCAACAGCAACAACAGAACACCCTGTATAAGAGCTACAGGGGCAGAGTCAGAGGTTGTGCTCGAGGTCAGCAGCTCTCCTCCTCCTCTTCCTCAGTCCCTCCCACCACCGCAAAGCAGCCCTAAATCCACCATTCTGAATCATGCTGGTCCTGTGGGGGGCCGGCTTACCCATTTTCTACAAGATTGGGAATCGGTTACTACAGACCTTTGGATTCTAGATCTTGTAGAAAATGGGTACTGTAGGAGAGTAGGGTCTGCTTTCTATGTTCACCCCCACTTTTTGCTTTTGCTTTGCTGGTTTTCGACTTAGATGTGGCTGTGGGCCTGCTGATCAGACCCACAGCCCTGCTGTTCTCTCTCTAAATTGATACTATGTACTTTAGGTGCATAACCCATTTGGATAGGATCACCTTATTGGCCCCTGTACAGTGTACCTTAGGTACCCAGGGCATAGGTGTACCCTAGGCCTACCAGGGGCTGCAGCATGTATTATGCCACCCCTGGCCTGGCCTTCCATTATGACACAACTGGCTGATCACTCAGCTGGGGCAAGGTTGTGTAATCACTCCTTGCTTAGGTGTAGTATTCCTATACCTAACTTACATATAGACACATGTGTACCTATCAGCCACTCCTATGGCAGGCCTTAACAATCCTGGAGGCAGAGTGCTTGGTAACATGTGAGATGGTGCTCTAGCATGAGCTGAGCCTGTCTGCAGCTTTCGGAACCATGTCCTTATAGCTGTTCTATGGTATAGCCTACCATATACTCTTAAAGTGCCTTATAATCTTAAACGGTTATGGTAACTATGGTTTGGCTTTATCAAAACATGTTGTGTAAGGTGTCTAACACTTTGGAATAATACCCCCATCCCATTTCTGGGGATGAGGATATTATCCCTCCCTTCTAGAGGGAGAAGACATGTTGTAACCTACTTACCCGGTTAAAGTTAACCAGAGCCCCAGCATCACAAAATGGATGCTGCTGCCACAGACACGAGTCTGACCTCCTGCTGCTGGGAGTGGTCCCGGCAAGGGAGGCTTGGACAATAGGTTTCCTGCCTTGGGAGGTGCGAGCACCACCCCAGACAGGCCTTAGTGTATTGGGGCAGGGAGGGATGAAAAGAATGAGACATGCCTGGGGCACACATGGTGTCCCGTGCATAGTCCAGTTCAAACCGGTGCTGGGGCTCTCCAGCCCCAGTCCTGGCGCGAAACTGGACAAAGGGAAGGGGGTGTAACCACCCCCCTCCCAGGTCCCACCCATAAGGCGTGACCTAGCAGGTAACCCAGCCCCCCAGATTTGGATAAGAGTGGTAGCTGGGCCCCAGGAGATTAGATTATCCTGAACCTGCAACTTGAACAGAAACTCTGGACCTTAGACATTCGACGAAAGAAGAAGACTGAAGAATCTCCCTTGTGGCCAAGTAGTGGCTATCCTGTGCAAACAGGCACCATCAAGAGACTACCCTTTGCTTTGCTAAAGTTCTACGAGGGACCGACTGCAGAGCCCGACCAGAGCCTTGACTTCCAGACTTCTCCGACCCTGATCCACAGCCGAGCTGAGATCCGTGGAGGCGACGAGAGACGTGGGACCGGCTACCTGGGAAAAGTGGCGAGTATCTTCCAGCGCAGCTTTTGAGGCACCCTCGAAGTTGTGCACCGGGGATTGAGAAGCCCCAACCCCAAGCACCATCTGCACCGAAGATCAGCCCCCCACACTCCACGAGTCCTGCGTGGGGCCCTTCTGCATTTTCCTGCTTGCCGCGTCTGTCCGGTTGCTTGCCCGTTGGCTAGTGGCCTTTGTGACGACGCATCCTGAAATCTTCACCGCTGGTTTGGCTCCTCCAGACTGGCTCCCGCTTCTTTACAAAAGAGAAGCACCCCAGACCTTCCTGGTCTGAACCAGAAGCAAGTCCTCCGTTCTTCGTGGGTTCCGCTTGCCAAGGCTTGGTGAGTCCTAGTCCAACTTCGACGCCGCCGACAGCAAGAGCCTTCGTGGGACAGCTCGCCTCCTGGTCCTGGTCGTCCTCGACGTTCCCTGGTCCTCGTGGCTGCAGCGACAAGCTTCACCTTCACCTGCAATCTTCACGACATCGCCTGGTTCCTTCCTGGTTCCACGTGGTCACTGGCTAGTGACCTTGACTCTGTCCCTTCTGCTTGCAGGTCTCCTCTCTTCTTGATCCCAGCCTTGGGATCCACCGGACACTCTTCACTGACTGCCTGTCAGCAACTTTCCTTCAGGCATCCATAGAAGTCCACGACGAAACCCGACGCAAGTTCACACCTATGCACCCGCAGCCCGTGGGCTAGGTAACTTGGGTACTTCGGTGCTCACAAGGGTAGTGACTATCCTAGGGTCTAGTTTCCGAGTCTCGACTCTCTAGCTGCTTCAGAAGTGTCCTTAAACTGTTTATTCCTAAACTGTACTATTTCTATCGACTATACGCATTACGCGTGAGTGTTTCCACTCTGCACCTGAATCCCGTGGGCCTCCCACTTCCTAACTGTTGCTAGTGTAGTGTAGCCCCAGCGATTCCCTAGGCCTAGGCCTATCCTGTTTCCGTGACAGTGGTCCTTATACCACTTCTTTAGTATATGGTTTGCGTGGCCCCTAGGGCCTAACTGTATTACTTACCTGTGTGACTTAATGTATGCTTAAATAAGACTGTGTTGTACTTACCTCGAATCTCATAAAGAGTGCTGAGGGTTTGACTAGAATAAATACACTTTATTTTATATATATATCTGTTGTGGTGTCCTTTCATTTGGTATTCAAGGGATTATATATGGTATCACAGCTGGCTTCACATGCCATTCAGAGTTTAGCCTAAGACTGCTCTTGTCCATGCTACCACTAGGATAGCTGGTCTAGAAGGTTGACTTTACAACCAATCACCATAAGGGTTGTTTGGACTGATATAAGGTGTACACTAGAACTAGTGACATCATACATCAGGCCAACTTCTCACAGTTACGCCCTTCCCTTTTGTGAATTTCCTCCAAATTACCCTCCTTGCCAAGTTGCTTGCTCGAAGGACCATCTTCTTCTCCTCCAGGAGGAGGTCCTTACGTTGTTAAAGAAAGGTGCGATAGAGGTGATAGAGGCTGCGTCCAATCCTGGACCTCAGGATCTTGAATCTTTTTCTGAAGCAAAGAAGTTCAAGATGCTCACCCTTGTGCAGGTTCTTCACACGCTGCAACGGAAGAGTGGATGGTGTCGATCGACTTGCAGGATGCGCATTTTTACATCCCCATCCTGAAGTCGCACAGGAAGTATCTCCGTTTTACGGTAGGGTCACACAACATTATCAGTTTGCGGTCCTTCCGTTTGGTCTTACTACTGCACCTCGAGTCGTCACAAAGGTGATGGCAGTAGTGGCAGCCTGTCTCATAAGGTTGGGGATTCCTGTTTTCCCCTATCTAGACGACTGGCTGATCAAAGGGGAGTCGCCAGAGAAGGTAATTCATCATCTGCAAGTTACAACCCAGCTGTTGTTCAAATTGGGTTTCTCGATAAACGTGCCTAAATCTCACCTGGTGCCCTCTCTGCGCAACCTGTTCATAGGGGTGGTACTGGACACTACTGTGTGTCGAGCATTCCCACCTCCGCAAAGGATTCTCGACATACAGGAAATGATTCCATTGTTTTACAATGGAGCGGTTGTTCCAGTCCTGAAGGTCCTTCGTCTGCTCGGTCTGTTTGCTTCCTGCATTCTGTTGGTCAACCATGCACGCTGGCACAAGAGGGAGCTCCTGTGATGCCTCTTCAGGCAGTGGTATCAGCATAAGGGAGATCTCAGGGAGTCTGTGAGGATCTCCAGAGAAGCTGCGGCGGATCTGTCTTGGTGGAACATGGAGGGCAATCTATCTCAAGGAAAGCCCTTCCATCTACCTCCATCGGTGGCCACAGTGATAACAGATGCATCCACTTTAGGGTGGGGTGCGCATCTGGGGGATCTGGAGATCAAGGGTCTTTGGTCTCCGGAGGAGAGGTTCCTTCACATCAACCTTCTGGAATTGCGGGCGATACGTTTGGCGTTCAAGGCCTTCCTCTTTTCCCGGTCAGTCAGTTCAAGTCCTGATGGACAACACTACCGCGATGTGGTATGTCAACAAGCAGGGAGGAGTGGAGTTGCATTGTCTCTGCAGAGAGGCTCTGCGTCTCTGGACCTGGGCTCAGGATCATCAGAATTGTCTGATGGTAAATCATCTGGCCGGAGTTCTGAACGTGTGTGCGGACAGTCTCAGTCGGCAGTTCTCCGCCGACCACGAGTGGAGGCTCCATCCGGAGGTGGTTCGTCACGTCTTTCGGATGTGGGGAACTCTTCGGGTGGACCTGTTTGCCACTGACGAGAACGCTCACTGTCCGTCATTCTGCAGTCTCCAGTATCCGATGGAGGGAGCTTTGGGGGACGCGTTTCAGTTGAGATGGGGCACTCAACTCCTTTACGCGTTTCCTCCCATACCCTTGATTCCTCGGGTTCTGAGGAAGATTCGCCAAGACCGGGCCCAAGTCATATTGATCGCCCCGGATTGGCCAAGAAGGGTGTGGTATACAGATCTTCTCCACCTCTTCTCGTGCCCTCCGCTCCGTCTCCCTCTGAGGGCAGACCTCCTCTCGCAGTCGGAGGGGCAGGCTCTACACCCCCACAGCTTACACCTTCATGCCTGGAGATTGAACGGGACAACCTGAATTCTTTATCTCTCCCGCCAGATGTGGTAAATGTAATATTGTCTGCCAGACGTCATTCCACCAAATCTATCTATTCCTATAGGTGGTCTAAATTTGTTCTTTGGTGCGGAGAGAAATCTATTGACCCTTTGAGGGCTCGTTTATCTGACATTCTTCAGTTTGCTCTTTCTCTTGCTCAACAAGGTTTTGCTGTAGTCACTGTGAAGGGATATCTATCGGCTTTGTCGGATTTTCTTTGCTTGCCGTATCAGCCATCATTGTTCAAATCACCTATTGTTTTACGATTTCTTAAGGGCCTTACAAACAAGTGTCCGCCAACTCCTTTTATTGTACCTCAATGGGACTTAAATCTTGTCTTAAAATACTTGATGGGTTCTCCCTTCGAGCCCTTGCACAAGTGTCTCTTGAGACTGTTGTCTTTCAAAATGGTTTTTCTCATTGCGATTACCTCGGCAAGGACGGTAAGTGAGCTTCAAGCTCTGAGTTCAAAACCCCCGTTCTTGACCATTCATGCTGAAAGAAAGGTACTCCGGACCAGGGCTGCCTTTCTGCCTAAGGTGGTAACTCCTTTCCATTTGGGGCAGTCTATTACCCTTCCTACCTTCTTTAGTCCCACTCACCCTTCCAAGGGCAGTGAGCTTTTACCTCGATAGGACTTAAGACTTTCGAGTGGACGACCAGCTCTTTGTGGGCTTTGTTGGCTGCAGGAAAGGCAGAGCGGTGCACAAGCGCACCCTTTCCAGATGGATTGTCTTGTACATCAAGATATGTTACTCTTTGGCCGGTAAGGAACCTCCAGAGGGTTTAAGGCAGTGGTTCCCAAACTTATTCGAACCACAGCTCCCTTGACTCATTGGCCATTGCCCCTGGCTCCCTACTGTTACTTTTTTTGGAGGGAGGGGGGGGATGTAGGCCCGGCCTTAGGAGTACTTGCATTTTTCTCCCTGAAAATAATTGGGATGAAGCTGATGACGGTATTATAATCATATACACAGGGTGTTTCGTAATACTAAGGCGGCACCTCTAATAAAAATATTCCTAGTTACACTTCTTTGCCCATGCCTTTTTTAGAGTACCCTCTCAAACTTTATCCCACTTACAGTGCTAGATAGCACCCCTATGCATGTAGGCCCCAATGCCAAAGTGTTTCTGCGCGTGAAGAATATGTGCATGCACTTCCATTTCTACCCATGTCATATGTGCCAACAAACCTGTCACAGCTGGGTGACTCACGATTTTTTTAAACCACATTATTTTTGATGTCTCATCCCTAAAATTGCCTCCAAATCAATGCACGTAAAATGAATTCCTCTGATTGTTTTTTTTTTAAACGCCCCTCTTTCTTGCTTCCAAATGCTAGCATAATGCTGTATATGGTGTTTTACTTCCCCGTGCTCAAGAAGAGAGCGGGCCTGTCTGGAAATGTGTGTGTACTGAAAGAAGTGTGTACTGGAAGTACCTATGATTCAAGTGCAAATGTCAATACTTTAATAGACAGGACAACTGTACTTTCCTGATAACTTGCATTGGTGTAAAATGCTTTTGGGAAAAAGCAAAACTTTGGTGTAAAATGCATTTGAAAAAAAACTGAACTATTAAGGAGTCTAACAAAATTAATCAGGGTTCTTCCCCTTACTTTGGGAGTGTTGAAATGTGGGGATTCAGTGAAATACGGAGGTCATCTCCCTCAACATGCCATCAATTAAGCACTACATGTACAGTTTTAGGTATGTCACTTACAAATCATCAACATCAGGCGTTTAATTCTAATTAGTTTAACTGAAGCCAACAACTCCTTCAACATTAAATGCATTGAAGTTCTTGGTGCACGGCTCCCCTGGCTATGTTTGACGGCTCCCCTGGGAGCCACGGCACACAGTTTGGGAACCACTGGTTTAAGGGCTCATTCTACTAGGGCAAAGTCTTCTACGTCTGGCTTGTCTAGAGGTGTTCCTGTGGAGGACATTTGTAGGGCGGCAACTTGGGCCTCCCTCCACACTTTCGCGAAGCATTACTGCTTGGATTCCGAGGTGAGGAGGGACGGAAACTTTGCTCATTCCGTCCTCCAAGACTTTCTGGTATAGAAGCGTAGACACCCTCCTCCGGGAGTGGGACTGCTGTGGGAATCTTTTCACAAGGTGAGGAATCCGCTGGCAGATGTATCCATCAGAAGAACAAGTTACTTACCTTCGGTAACGCTTTTTCTGGTGGATACATTATATCTGCCTGTGGATTCTTCCCTGACCCACCCGCCTCCCCGTTGTCCACCCTTGTATACCTATAATTCTAATGGTGATGTTTCAAAAATGTTATTCGTTACTGTCAAAGGCAGTGTGTTATTTTGTTTGCCTTCCTATGTTATCTCCACACTGTGTGTGTTGCTTTGTATATTATGTACTGTGTATTCTGTGTATATATTGCTGTCAGTCCGTCCGTGTGCCTCGAAGGCACGGAAAAAAGGGCGGAATTGACGTCATCACGCCGACGAGGTCTTCTTATGGATCCGGTGACGTCAGCGGAGTCGCGAGCGGAGCCGTGTCTCTGTGACGTCGTCTTCGACCTCATCGGCGTGGAGTGCTACAAAAGTTTCCGAATGTTGCTGGCGCAGGGGATATTCACAAGGTGAGGAATCCACAGGCAGATACTGTATCCACCAGAAAAGCTTTACCGAAGGTAAGTAACTTGTTCATATAGGAGCCTCTATAGTGATCAGTAAGCACTATGAGTAAGATTTGCTTAGAAATTTAAATCTGTTATTGTGAATCTTGTATGTCCTGTATTTTAATCTTTTTTAGTCTGTAAATCTTTTTATGGTGTTTTGAGCTGAAGTAAAGTTATTCTTGACTTGACTACTGAATAGTCTACAAATTCCACCCAGGACTGACTCTGGGATTTCTGCTTCCTCCTGAACTTAATTCTAGGGTGCCCTTTATGACTTCATAGGACTCTGCCTCTGGCCCACTAAGGGTCAGAAGTCTGTCTCTGCACGTAACAGAGAACAGTTCCCACAGGAGTGCCCTTCAGTGAGATTACCTCATTTTTATGGCTTCTCAAGCCCTCTCAAAGGCTGTGAACCACTTGGTTATGTTATCACCATCCTCAAAGTTAGCCACCATTGATGGGTCCTAGGCCCATTTATACTCTCTATTTTGCTAGAGCTAGGAGCCTAGTTTCTAGGTCTAGTCTTTTGGTCATCCTTGTAGGAGAGTAGGGTCTGCAATCCTATGATCACCCCAGATTTTTGCTTTTTGCTTCATTGGTTTACGACTTTCCCTGGCTGTGGGCCTGCTAATCAGACCCACAGCCTAGCTGTTCTCTCTCTAAAATTGACGCACATGTACCTTAGGTGCATTTACCAATTGGAACTGGGCCACCTTATCAGTCCCTGTACCAGCATACCTTAGGTATCCAGGGCATAGGTGTACCCAGGGCCTACCAGGGGCTGCAGCATGTATTATGCCACCCCTGGATGGCCACCCAAATCTGACACAACTGGCTGCACGACGGCTGGGGCAAGGTGGTGTAATCACCCTTTGCTTTAGGTATAGTATTCCTATATCTAACCCTAACCCTAAAATGGACACATGTATTCCTATCAGTCACTCCTATGGCAGGCCTTATCAATCCTGAAGGCAGAGTGCTTGGAATCATGTGAGATGGTGCTCTGGCATGAGCTGAGCCCGTCTGCAGCTTGCGGAACCAAGTCCTAATAGCTGCTCCAGGATAACGCGTACCATATGCTCTTAAAGTGCATTATGATCCTCGCGGTTATTTGCTAACTTTGGTCTCGCATTATCCAAACATGTCGAGTAAGGTGTCATACGAATTGGAATACTAACCCCTCACCAATTCTGGCGACGGGGTTAGCATTCCACCCTTCTAGAGGGACACGACATGTATGTAACTGTGAACCCCGGTTAAAGTTGACTCGAGCCTCAGCATCACAAAATGGATGCTGCCACCACAGACACAAGTCTGACCTCCTGCTGCTGGGAGTCCTTCCAGCGAGGAGAGCTTGGACAAAGGGTTTCCTGTCAGGGGCGGTGCCAGCACCATCCCAGACAGGGTTTTGTGTATCCCAGGTAGGCAGGGCTGAGAGGAAGGTGACTGCAAGTGGCACCCCGGTGCTCACTGTGCATAGGCCGGCTCAAACCAGTTCCAGGGGCACCCCAGCCCCTGAGCTGGAGATAGACCGGACAAAGGAGAGGGGTGTAACCACCCCCCCTGGTCCCACCCATAGGCAGGACCTAGTCACGGGCCAGCCCCTTTTCTTAGGATAAAGGTAGGAGCGGGCCCCCTTCCCAAATTGGATAATTCTGAATCTTGAACTACTTTCCACGAAAGGAACTCTTGACTTTTTCTGAAGACTCTCCCTTGTGGCTAAGGAGTAGCCACCCTGCACCAGCAGGCACCACCTAAGCGCTTGCGGTTTGCTGCACGTCCATCCTCCGGATCCAGACTGACCAGCTCGACGAGACCCGGATTCCCTGCCATCTCTGACCTCTACCTGCATCATCAGCCCAGCTGAGATTCGTGGGTGTGACGAGACCTGCGGGACCGGCCATCTTCAAAACCTGCACGACGCTTGCCTAGCACGACCACCGAGGGACCCTCGAGTGAGTGCTCCTGGGGTTTGAGAAGCCCTAACCCTGAGCAGCTCAAGCACCGAAGACCAGCCTCCCAGCATCCCCGGGATCTGCGTGGGGGCCCTTCTGCTCTTTGCCGCTCACCGCGTTGTTCGGTCACTTGCCCGTTGGCTAGTGGCCCTCCTAACGACGCACCACGACATTTTCGCCGCTGGTCTGGTTGCTCCAGACTGGCCCTGGCTCCCCTCCAACAGAGGAGCGCCCCGGACCCCCCTGGTCCACTCCAGACGCCATCTTGACTCCACCGCGTGGGCTTGCCTTTGCCAAGGGTTGTTGCCCCAATCCTGGGTCCAGCATCGCCGACAGCAGACACCTTCGTGGGACAGCTCGCCCCTTCTGCCTGGTCGCCGACAACGCCTCCTGCACCGAGGGACAGCAGAGTCCAGCGTCACCCACTCACCTGATCGGGGTGACTACCTCCGGTGTCATCCTGGTGCCAACCCAATCACTGGCTAGTGATTAAGAACTGAGTCCCCTCTGCTTTCAGGTCATCTCCATCACCGATCCAGGCTTGGATCCCTCCGAATATCGACACTGGTCGCCTGCCAGCAACGCCTTCTTTCAGGCTCCATATCCTTCAACTAGGATTCCCGACGTCTTTTGAACCCTATGCAGCCGCAGCCCCTGGGCTAGGTAAACCGAGCATTCCGGTGCTCCAACGTAGGTTCACTCTCTAAGTGTCCAGATCCTTTTTCGTTTTCAGTCTAGCTGGTCGGATTCGTCCGGAAACAGTAACTTTAGAAACGCTAGCATCCATAGACTTCTTCCCGCATCCCGCGTGAGAGTGCACACTCTGCACCCGATCTCCCTAGGCCTCCTGCTCCTGACCTTAGAGTCCAGTAGTGTAGTCCTAGCGATCCTGAAGCCTCTGGATCTGTTTACTTACCTGCTAGCAATTCGCATTTCACTTTTAGTGTATATGGTTTTTCGTGCCCCTCGGGCATTTGTGTAAATTGTGCAACTTGAAGTATTTTCATAAGAGTTTTGTATTGTGCTTAGCTCCCTGACTCATAAAGAGCCAGGGTAGTCTTGTTATAAATAAATATCCTTTATTTTCATAACAACTTGTGTGGTGTCCTTTCACTTGGTGTTCAAGGGGTAAATGTGGTGGTAAAACAGCTGGCTTAACACGCCCTCTAGAGTTTAGCCTAAAGACTGCTCTTGTCCATGATACTAGGATAGCTCGTCTATAAGGTTGACTTACAACCAATCATCAATAGCGGTCGTTTGGTATGATACACAGTGATCACTAGAATAGTGAGCACTATATATCAGGCCAACTTCTCACATTGGTGAGCAGCGGTTGGGATTTGAGCTTGCTGTGTTTTGCCACCCACGTATCCTAAGAACATCAGTTGAAAGATCACATAAGTACCCAGGTACATATAACTTAACTTAGAATACTCTGAGTTCTACTGAACCAGCTGTTGTAGTGTAACAGGGCCTAGCACACCCTGACTACAGCTCTTAGCAAGGGATCAGTAGGTAAACACATAGTGTAGGTAGGTGCATCACTTACACCTCACTAGAAAGCATGTCTAACCACGGAGAGTCTTCAGAGACTCCCCTAGTGGTCATTGACCCTCCACATGTCACGTCAAGATATGCAGCTCTTTGCTTCCAGGAGATGAGCAACTGTGTCACACCAGGAAGCTAAACCAGGGTTCTAACCCTACCATTACATTTCTGATAGGTCTCTTAGAGACTTATGATGCTAGGAGGGCCTCTAACACAGGCCCCCCTGATCCTGATGGGAACATGCCCCCCTTAGAGGGAACCCTTGGTGACCCTGACCTTGGCCTCCATGGTGAGGAGGAAGAGGAAGAGGAGTTAGCAGGGGACGAGGCAGACAAAGGTCCAGTAGTAGTCAGTAGGCTCACGAGGGCCAACTTAAGCAGGCATGAGAATGGGACTGGGGGAGCCCCAGGCCCACTCTCAGGCAGGCGTAACATTGGGAATGGACGAGTCAGGTCTCTCTCCAGAGGCTCTTAACAGATCTGTTCGAACCCATGTCTCTCAGGCATCTTCTCGGGGAGGAATGACATCCCCTCAGAGAAGGGAGCATGAAGCTAAGATGAGGGAAGTCAATCTGAGGATTGAGAGGGAAGAACTTGCCCTTGCCAAAGAAAGACTTGCCTTTGCCAGAGAGCAGAAATTGAGTGGGGCAGACCCCACTGGTGGCAGCATTATCATTAGAGAGAAAGACAGGGGTTTAGACACTAGACACCTGAGTAAAATAGTGCCCCCCTTTAAACAAGGGGATGACATCCACAAATGGATGACTGCTTTGGAGAGGGCCTGCACTGTCCAGTGTGTCCCCCCAAGTCAGTGGGCAGCTATACTGTGGCTCTCCTTTGAGGGTAAAGGTAGAGACAAGCTCCTCACTACTAGAGCTGAGGATGCTAACAACTACCAAGTCCTGAAGAATACACTGATTGATGGGTTTGGCTTAACAACTGAGCAGTACAGGTTGCTGTTCAGGGACACCCAGAAGATTCAGTCTCAGGATTGGGCTGACTTTATCGATTGTGCCACTAAGGCTTTGGAAGGCTGGTTGCTGGGTAGCAAGGTTACTGATTACACAGGATTGTACAATCTTATCATGAGAGAACAGATTTTAAACAACTGTCAGAACCAATTGTTGCATCAGTACCTTGTTGACTCGGATCTGACCTCTCCCCAAGAATTGGGAAAGAAGGCAGACAGATGGGTCAGAACAAGGGTCAAGCAGAACCAGACTCAGAACCAGGGTGGTCAGAAGAAAGCAGACCAAAAGGGTAGTAACAAGAGTGAACAAAATGACCAGAAGTCTTCGACAGGTCCCCAACAAACCAAAGAGGGTGGGGGTCAGGCTTCACAGCAGAAAAAGAAGACTCCAGAAGGCCAGTCAAAAAGGTGGTGCCAATACTGTAACAGTAAGACTCGCTGGTTTAGTGAGTGCACCAAGAAAGGAGGGCAAACTCCTGCCACTGCAGCCCCTAAGGCACCTGCACCCCCTAGTACAGCCAGCAGTGGTAGTGCACCTCCCAAGGGTATAGTTGGGTTAACCTTGGGAACTGAGGGGTGTGACGACTTAGTTGGCACACTCACTCAGGCTGTCCTTGTCTGTACAGGGGATATGGATATATCTCCTGATGCCAGTCCCAATACTTTGGGCAAATACAGGCAGACACCTTTGATCAATGGAAAAGTGGCTCAGGCCTACAGGGACACTTGTGCCAGTGTCACAATGGTGACACCTAACTTTGTGGACCCTGGACAAATCATGCTAGGTACAGATTACCTGGTGACCAATGCTAGCAATGTCACTACCCACCATAGTATGGCAATTGTTGATTTCTCCTGGGGAGGGGTAAGTGGCCAAAAGAAAGTTGTGGTTAGTTCAGACCTCCCAGTAGAATGTTTGTTGGGCAATGATTTGGAAACATCGCAATGGTCAGAAGTGGAGCAAAGGACTCGCATGGAAATGTTAGGCTTGCCAGCACATGTCCTCGCTGTGACTAGGTCACAGGCCAAAAGATGCCCCACTGAACAGGTGCTGGATCCTGGAATAATGGACCAGACACCTTCCAAGAAAAGGAGCAGTAAGGGTAAGGCATCGCCTTCCCCCTTGCCCCAGGTTGTGGATCAAGTCTCAGAGGAGGCTGACCTTAAAGAACTGAGGGAAACTGAGCCTAAAGAGCTTGAACCTGATCAGGTTGAGTTTCTGGGCTCAGGGGGACCCTCCAGGGAAGACCTGGGGAAGGCACAGTTAGACTGCCCCTCACTTGAACCCCTCAGACAGCAGGCTGCTGCTGAGGCTGCAGGGAACGCCACAGGTGCCCACAGGGTATACTGGGATGATGGACTCCTGTACTCTGAATCAAGAGACCCCAAGCCTGGTGCAACCAGGAGGCTGGTCATTTCCTTGTCTCAGAGGGATTTCCTTCTTACCTTGGCCCATGAGATTCCCCTTGCAGGACACTTAGGCCAGAATAAAACGTGGGACAGACTTGTCACACACTTTCACTAGCCTCACATGAATGAAGATACCAAGGAGTTTTGTCGCTCCTGTGTCACTTGCCAAGCCAGTGGTAAGTCAGGTGGCACAACAAAGGCCCCCCTTATACCACTACCGGTGGTGGGGGTACCCTTTGAAAGAGTGGGGATTGACATTGTCGGTCCAATGGAACCCCAGACAGCATCAGGGCACAAGTTTATACTGGTGGTGGTGGACCATGCCACCAGGTATCCTGAAGCTATTCCCCTTAGGACCACTACAGCCCCTGTTGTGGCAAGAGCCCTAGTTGGAGTGTTCTCCAGAGTGGGCTTCCCTAAGGAGGTGGTCTCTGACAGAGGTGCCAACTTCATGTCAGGATATCTGACTGCAATGTGGAAGGAATGTGGTGTCAACTACAAGTTCACCACACCCTATCACCCATAGTGCAATGGGCTTGTTGAGAGATTCAACAGGACCCTCAAAGGGATGATTCATGGACTACCTGAAAAGCTCAGGCGTAGATGGGATGTCCTGATACCCTGCCTCTTGTTTGCTTACAGAGAGGTCCCACAGAAGGGGGTTGGCTACAGCCCTTTTGAGCTTCTGTTTGGGCATCCTGTAAGAGGACCCCTTTGTTTGGTAAAGGAAGGATGGGAGAGGCCTCTCAAAAAGCCTGCATCAAACATTGTGGACTATGTACTTGGTCTCCACTCCCGGATGGCCGAGTACATGGAAAAGGCATCCAAAAACCTTGAGGCCAGCCAAGAATTACAAAAAGCTTGGCATGACCAAAAGGCTGTCCTGACTGTGTACAGGCCTGGACAGAAGGTGTGGGTGCTGGAGCCAGTGGCCCCAGCAGCACTCAAAGACAAATGGTCTGGGCCCCACACAATCATTGAGCAAAAGGGAGAGGTCACCTACCTGGTGGACCTTGGAACTCCCAGGAGCCCCCTCAGGGTGCTCCATGTGAACAGGCTGAAGGCATATGTCGACAGGAAGGACATGGGCTTGCTCATGGCCACAGATGAGGGACAGGAGGAGGAGAGTGACCCTCTCCCAGACCTGCTCACTCAGAACCCTGATGATGGGTCAGTAGATGGTGTTGTCTTTTGTGGCAGCCTCTCTGAACATCAGCAAAAGGATTGCAAACAAGTTCTTCAATCCTTTAGACATATGTTCTCTCTGACACCCAGTCAAACCAATTGGTGTACCCATGAGGTTGACACTGGAGACAGTCTGCCAGTCAAGAGTAAAATCTAGAGACAGCCTGATCATGTCAGAGACTGCATCAAGACAGAAGTGCAGAAAATGTTGGAGCTGGGAATCATTGAGCCCTCAGATAGCCCCTGGGCTAGTCCAGTAGTTCTAGTGCCAAAGCCTCACACCCAGGGTGGTAAGAAAGAGATGAGGTTTTGCGTAGACTACAGGGGCCTCAATGCAGTCACTAAGACTGATGCCCACCCAATACCAAGAGCAGATGAACTTATAGACAGATTGGCTTCTGCCAACTACTTAAGTACATTTGACCTGACAGCTGGGTATTGGCAAATCAGGTTAGCTGAGGATGCCAAGCCCAAAACAGCATTTTCTACCCCTGGTGGGCATTATCAGTTCGTGGTAATGCCCTTTGGTTTGAAGAATGCACCTACCACCTTCCAAAGGCTGGTGAATCAAGTTCTCACTGGGTTGGATGACTTCTGTGCAGCATACCTTGACGATATAGCTGTCTTTAGCTCCACCTGGGAGGATCACCTGGTCCACCTGAGGAAAGTGTTGGAGGCACTGCAGAAGGCAGGTCTCACTATCAAGGCCACTAAGTGCCAGATAGGGCAGACACAGGTTGTATACCTGGGCCACCTTGTAGGTGGAGGCCAGGTTCAGCCATTGGAGAACAAGATACAGGCCATCCAGGACTGGGCTCCTCCAACCACCCAGACTCAGGTTCGAGCTTTCTTGGGCCTGACTGGATATTACAGGAAATTTGTCAGAAATTATGGATCCATTGTGACCCCACTTAACGACCTGACAAGTAAAAAAAAATGCCAAAGAAAGTTCAGTGGACAGCAAGCTGTCAAAAGGCATTCGATGACCTAAAGCAGGCCATGTGCACAGCACCTATCCTAAAGAGTCCAGACTACTCCAAAACATTCATTGTCCAAACAGATGCTTCTGAGTTGGGTGTGGGAGCTGTTCTATCTCAGCTGAATTTTGATGGTCATGACCAGCCCATTGCTTTTATTAGCAGGAGGCTGACCCCCAGAGAGAAGAATTGGTCAGCCATTGAGAGGGAGGCCTTTGCTGTGGTTTGGGCCCTGAAGAAGTTGAGGCCATACTTGTTTGGCACTCACTTCAAGATTCAGACCGACCATAAGTCCCTCTTGTGGCTAAATCAGATGAAGGGTGAAAACCCCAAACTACTTAGGTGGTCCATTTCCCTACAGGGGATGGATTTTACAGTGGAGCATAGACCTGGCACTGATCATGGCAATGCAGATGGGCTCTCCAGGTACTTCCACTTAGAGCAAGAAGACTCACCTGGTCAAGGTTAGCTTATTGTCCCAAAGTTTGGGGGGGGGGGGGTCATGTAGGAGAGTAGGGTCTGCAATCCTATGATCACCCCAGATTTTTGCTTTTTGCTTCTTTGGTTTACGACTTTCCCTGGCTGTGGGCCTGCTAATCAGACCCACAGCCTTCCTGTTCTCTCTCTAAAATTGACGCACATGTACCTTAGGTGCATTTACCAATTGGAACTGGGCCACCTTATCAGTCCCTGTACCAGCATACCTTAGGTATCCAGGGCATAGGTGTACCCAGGGCCTACCAGGGGCTGCAGCATGTATTATGCCACCCCTGGATGGCCACCCAAATCTGACACAACTGGCTGCACGACGGCTGGGGCAAGGTGGTGTAATCACCCTTTGCTTTAGGTATAGTATTCCTATATCTAACCCTAAAATGGACACATGTATTCCTATCAGTCACTCCTATGGCAGGCCTTATCAATCCTGAAGGCAGAGTGCTTGGAATCATGTGAGATGGTGCTCTGGCATGAGCTGAGTCCGTCTGCAGCTTGCGGAACCAAGTCCTAATAGCTGCTCCAGGATAACGCGTACCATATACTCTTAAAGTGCATTATGATCCTCGCGGTTATTTGCTAACTTTGGTCTCGCATTATCCAAACATGTCGAGTAAGGTGTCATACGAATTGGAATACTAACCCCTCGCCAATTCTGGCGACGGGGTTAGCATTCCACCCTTCTAGAGGGACACAACATGTATGTAACTGTGAACCCCGGTTAAAGTTGACTCGAGCCTCAGCATCACAAAATGGATGCTGCCACCACAGACACAAGTCTGACCTCCTGCTGCTGGGAGTCCTTCCAGCGAGGAGAGCTTGGACAAAGGGTTTCCTGTCAGGGGCGGTGCCAGCACCATCCCAGACAGGGTTTTGTGTATCCCAGGTAGGCAGGGCTGAGAGGAAGGTGACTACAAGTGGCACCCCGGTGCTCACTGTGCATAGGCCGGCTCAAACCAGTTCCAGGGGCACCCCAGCCCCTGAGCTGGAGAGAGACCGGACAAAGGAGAGGGGTGTAACCACCCCCCCTGGTCCCACCCATAGGCAGGACCTAGTCACGGGCCAGCCCCTTTTCTTAGGATAAAGGTAGGAGCGGGCCCCCTTCCCAAATTGGATAATTCTGAATCTTGAACTACTTTCCACGAAAGGAACTCTTGACTTTTTCTGAAGACTCTCCCTTGTGGCTAAGGAGTAGCCACCCTGCACCAGCAGGCACCACCTAAGCGCTTGCGGTTTGCTGCACGTCCATCCTCCGGATCCAGACTGACCAGCTCGACGAGACCCGGATTCCCTGCCATCTCTGACCTCTACCTGCATCATCAGCCCAGCTGAGATTCGTGGGTGTGACGAGACCTGCGGGACCGGCCATCTTCAAAACCTGCACGACGCTTGCCTAGCACGACCACCGAGGGACCCTCGAGTGAGTGCTCCTGGGGTTTGAGAAGCCCTAACCCTGAGCAGCTCAAGCACCGAAGACCAGCCTCCCAGCATCCCCGGGATCTGCGTGGGGGCCCTTCTGCTCTTTGCCGCTCACCGCGTTGTTCGGTCACTTGCCCGTTGGCTAGTGGCCCTCCTAACGACGCACCACGACATTTTCGCCGCTGGTCTGGTTGCTCCAGACTGGCCCTGGCTCCCCTCCAACAGAGGAGCGCCCCGGACCCCCCTGGTCCACTCCAGACGCCATCTTGACTCCACCGCGTGGGCTTGCCTTTGCCAAGGGTTGTTGCCCCAATCCTGGGTCCAGCATCGCCGACAGCAGACACCTTCGTGGGACAGCTCGCCCCTTCTGCCTGGTCGCCGACAACGCCTCCTGCACCGAGAGACAGCAGAGTCCAGCGTCACCCACTCACCTGATCGGGGTGACTACCTCCGGTGCCATCCTGGTGCCAACCCAATCACTGGCTAGTGATTAAGAACTGAGTCCCCTCTGCTTTCAGGTCATCTCCATCACCGATCCAGGCTTGGATCCCTCCGAATATCGACACTGGTCGCCTGCCAGCAACGCCTTCTTTCAGGCTCCATAGACTTCAACGAGAATTCCCGACGTCTTTTGAACCCTATGCAGCCGCAGCCCCTGGGCTAGGTAAACCGAGCATTCCGGTGCTCCAACGTAGGTTCACTCTCCAAGTGTCCAGATCCTTTTTCGTTTTCAGTCTAGCTGGTCGGATTCGTCCGGAAACAGTAACTTTAGAAACGCTAGCATCCATAGACTTCTTCCCGCATCCCGCGTGAGAGTGCACACTCTGCACCCGATCTCCCTAGGCCTCCTGCTCCTGACCTTAGAGTCCAGTAGTGTAGTCCTAGCGATCCTGAAGCCTCTGGATCTGTTTACTTACCTGCTAGCAATTCGCATTCCACTTTTAGTTTATATGGTTTTTCGTGCCCCTCGGGCATTTGTGTAAATTGTGCAACTTGAAGTATTTTCATAAGAGTTTTGTATTGTGCTTAGCTCCCTGACTCATAAAGAGCCAGGGTAGTCTTGTTATAAATAAATATCCTTTATTTTCATAACAACTCGTGTGGTGTCCTTTCACTTGGTGTTCAAGGGGTAAATGTGGTGGTAAAACAGCTGGCTTAACACGCCCTCTAGAGTTTAGCCTGAAGACTGCTCTTGTCCATGCTACTAAAAGAGATCCTCCTCAGTGAGGTTGTCCTCGCTGTCTGGTATGGAGTTGACCCTTCCTGTGTAGGAGCCAGACCCTGTATCTCCTGGGTGTGGAGGATAGGACACAAAGTTTCCTTCCTTCCTTAGTAGTTCAGCTGGTTGGCCTAAGGCTTCATCATCTGCACTACTTTCCTCATTTTCTTGAAGGTCTTCACCTTCTTCTGTGGGGTGGCCCTTTGTATGCCCTATCTGAAAGAAACACGTTAGTCAGATTCCTCACCTTAGAATATCCCCAGGAGTCAGGCTGGATCTGGAAAGATTTTTCGTCAGCAATACCCTTGCGCGTCGCTAGGCGTCGTCTGCGGCTCCGCGTCTGTCGTCGGCGTCGTGATCGCCGGGATGACGTCGCCGGAGTACTTGGACGCCGCCCTAGCGCGCTGACGTCAGTTTTTCTTCTTTTTTCTGCGCCAGTAAGTGCCGATCCGGGAAGAGCATACCCTTTTAGTCACTTTTTGAATAAACTTTTTTGAACTCTTTTGGTTCCCTTTTTCACTCGACCTCGACTCTGGTGCCGATAGGGATGCCTGGCTTCAAAGCTTGTGACTCCTGTCACCAACTGATGTCGGTTACGGATCACCACGGCCGGTGCCTCTATTGCCTTGGGGCCGACCAACACGCCGAGTCGTGCCCCGACTGCCGGGCCTTGACTTCGAAGGCTAGTTGGGGGCGGTCCCGCAAGCTGCTCGAGCTCCGGCAGTCATCACCGTTCGTCGGGGTCAAAGTCTTCGCGATCCGGTAAGTCGAAGCACAGCTAGAAGTTGAAGAAGCGACATCGCTCTGAGGGCTCGGGTGACACCACCCGCGTGGCTCCGTTGTAGCCACAGGAGTCCCGTCCGACCCCCATACCCTCTGGTCCCTGGGTCTGACGCAACTCTGGCGGAGATCAGGGACTTACTTGTGGCCACGAGGAGCCTGGCTCCGCCGTCGACGCCTGCCGGCGCGCCTTCGGGCCCCGCAGGCTTGACTGAGAGGCCTAGCGTGCCGGCGGCTCTGTCCCCGACGCCGTCGTCTACTCCGGTCCCGACGCCGCATGCCCCCGTGGGATCTAGGCCTGGATCCTGGTGGACGCCGGTCGACCTTACGACCCCTCTGCCGGCGCCGACCCCTATGGTGCCGCCCCCGGTGGCGCCTTCGGACGATGCTGATCTCCAGTTTAGTCCCGGTCCGTGCCCGGCGTCGGAGCGGCACCGCCCAGCGCCGCATCCAACGCCGATTGGTGAAAGGTTCATCTTCCGCCCGGCTCCAATCCTTCCACCTGTGTACCAGGAATCGGATGACGGAGACGACTGGGAGGGGTCTGAGGACCCTCTGGCTCGGCAGGGCCAGTTATCACAGGACTGGGCAGACGAACTGGGGGATGCCAGTGGTCTTGATACCTCCCCTGACACAGGCTTCATCTCTCCTCCGTCCGTGGCTTCGGAGGAAGGTGCTAAATTCTCTGTGGTGCTGTGGAAGGCGGCCTAAGCCCTTGGGCTGGAGCTGCCTGCTGTGGCCGTTAGGATTAATCTGCTCACCGAAGTGCTTCAACAGTCAGCAAGCTCCTCGGAGCCTCTGCTGCAGTTCAATGAGGCACTGATTGACGTTCTGAAGAGCACCTGGTCCAAGCCCTCCACAGTTTCTCCTGTGGACCGGAACGTGGCCCGGCGCCTCCGCCCTGCACTGGGCAACCCCAGTTTTCTGTCGATGCACCCCACCCCCGAGAGCCTGCTTATCCAGGCCTCTACCTCCCAGACCTCCTTCCCGTCCGCTCCCCCGGACCGGGAATCCAAAAGGTTAGAACTGTTTGGGAAGAAACTGTTCTCTCTTAGATTGGGGTTGCAGTCTATCAACACCGCGTGCCTTTTGGACGTTACTCTCACTCCCTGTGGGATACGGTGGAGGACGTGCTGCCCCAGTGCCCGGAGGAGGCCCGGACACGGCTCGCCCAGGCTCTTGCCGAGGGGCGGGATGCAGCACGGCATGCAATCCAATGTGGACTGGACACAACGGACTCACTAGGCAGGGCAATGGCGACCACGGTGGCGATTCCTCGCCACACCTGGCTGAGGTCCACGAGTTTCTCCGGGGATGTCCAGAGCACCCTCATGGACATGCCCTTCGATGGCAGTCGCCTTTTGGCGACAAAGCGGATAGTGCCCTGGAGCGCTTTAAGGACTCCAGGGCTACGGCCAAGTCCTTGGGCATCTCGGCCCCGCGCCCGCAAACTTCCGCTTTTTGCCCCTTTCGTGGCCAAGGAAGGGGCACCCCCTCACATCCGCCTAGCCACAGGCCGCAGAACCAACCTCCACGCGGTCGCGGATTCCGCCAAGGCGGAACAGGGGGACAACGAGCTGGTCCGTCCATATCTACCCCAGCAGCATCCGCCTCAAAACCCTCCTAGTCCGAGCTTTCAGGCCCATTCCACGCCAGTGGGAGGAAGAGTTCGCCATCACCTGCTCCACTGGTGTACCATCACATCGATCAGGTGGGTGCTGCAATTCGTCCGAAGGGGCTACTCCCTCCCCTTCAAGGCGACCCCTCCAGCCATGCCACCGCAGTACCACCGCATGTCGGGGGATCACTTGAAACTTCTACAGGAGGAAGTTACGACCCTCTTGGCCAAGGGGGCCATTGAGCGCGTTCCTGGGTCAAAAGTAGGTTGGGGTTGTTATTCCCACTACTTTCTGGTTTCCAAGAAGGGCAAAGGGGGCCTGCGCCCTATCTTGGACCTCAGGAGCGTCAACGCCTTCCTCCAGAAGGAGAGGTTCAAGATGCTCACCTTAGCTCAGGTTCTGGCTGCCCTAGACCCTGGAGACCGGATGGTAGTGTTGGACTTGCAGGACGCTTATTTCCACATCCCCGTCCTGCCGGCTCACCGGTGTTACCTGCGGTTCACGGTAGGCAACGAGCATTTTCAGTTTCCTGTGCTCCCCTTCGGCCTCACCAGTGCCCCTCGGGTGTTCATGAAAGTGATGGCGGTGGTCATAGCTCACCTGCGCAGATTAGGGGTTCCAGTCTTCTCCTATCTCGACAACTGGTTGTTGAAGGCGGGCTTGCCCCAGGCAGTCGTCTCCCACCTCCAGACTACGGCCGACCTCTTGCATTTGCTGGGGTTCTCCATCAATGTGCCGAAGTCGCATCCAAATCCCTCCCAGAAGCTCCTCTTCATCGGAGCGGTTCTGGACTCTGCGCAGTTCCGGGTCTATCCTCCGGAACAGCGGGTCCGGGATATTCAGGGTCTGATTCCTATCTTGCGGCCTCTATCCCGGGTTTCGGTCAGGTTGGTGCTGAGGCATCTGAGTCTGATGACCTCCTGCATCCTGTTGGTGCATCACGCCAGATGGCGGATGCGGGCTCTGCAGTGAGACCTGAAGTTTCAGTGGGCTCAGCATCGGGGCAACCTGTCCGACCATGTCTTGATCTCGGAGGGCACTGCAAGACAGTTGCAGTGGTGGCTCACGGACCGCGATCGGGTCAGTGGCAGATCCCTCTCCCTACCCCACCCGGAGCACGTAGTGGTGACGGATGCGTCCCTCCTGGGAAGGGGGGGCCACATGGGGGAGGCGGAGATCAGAGGACTCTGGTCTCCAGCGGAGTCTCTGCTCCATATCAACCTGTTGGAGCTGAGAGCGATCCGACTTGCACTGAAGGCATTCCTTCCCATTGTCCGGTGAAGTGTGGTGCAGGTGTTCACGGACAACACCACCGCCATGTGGTATTGCAACAAACAGGGCGGGGCAGGGTTGTGGACCCTTTGTCAGGAGGCTCTGCGCCTCTGGACATGGCTGGTTCATCAGGGCATCACCCTGGTGGTTCAACATCTGGCGGGCTCTCTGAACGCCAGAGCAGACGAACTCGGCTGCCGGTGCATGATGGATCACGAATGGCGTCTCAACTCGGACGTGGCGCAAGGCCTCTTTCGGCAGTGGGGAGAGCCTTGGTTAGATCTATTCGCCACCGAAGAGAACGCGCAATGTCAGCAGTTCTGCGCGTTGGAGTTTCCAAGGCGGCACTCGCTCGGGACGCTTTTCGTCGCAAGTGGAGTTGCGGTCTGTTGTACGCCTTACCGCCTATACCACTTCTGCCCAGAGTGCTGAAGATCAGGCGCGACCGGGCCCAAGTCATCTTGGTGGCTCCGGATTGGGCACGAAGGTACTGGTATCCCGAGCTACTCAGTCTGTCAATCGATCCCCCAATACGACTGCCTCTTCAGGAGTACCTTCTGTCGCAGCAGCAGGGGACGGTCCTCCACCCGAACCTGTCCAGTCTCCACCTCCATGCGTGGAGATTGAGCGGCGGCAGTTGATGCCATTTGACTTGCCTCCTGAAGTCTGTGATGTCATTCTGGCAGCCAGGCGTCCCTCCACTAAAACGGTAGACGCCTGCAGGTGGAACAAATTTGTGACATGGTGCACAGCAAAGGCTGTGGATCCCCTTTCCGCCCCTCTTTCTGAGGTTCTTCTCTTCCTTCTTTCTTTGGCCCAGCAGGGCTCTGCTCTGGGCACTCTTAAAGGTTATATTTCTGCTATCTCTGCCTTCATCCAGCTCCCTGATCAGCCTTCTCTTTTCAAATCCCCCGTAGTTTCTCTATTCTTTAAGGGCATTACTCACATGTTTCCTCCTGTCCCTTTCGTAATGCCTCAGTGGGATTTGAATCTTGTTTTGACATATCTGATGTGCGCTCCATTTGAGCCACTTCATAATTGTCCTCTTCATCTGTTGACGCTTAAGACTGCTTTCCTGGTAGCCATCACCTCTGCTAGAAGGGTGAGTGAGCTCCAGGCTCTCTATTCTAAGCCTCCTTTCCTTTCTATCCATCCAGACAAGGTTGTGCTCCACACTCGTCCTTCCTTCCTTCCTAAGGTAGTGACTGCCTTTCACATCGGGCAGTCTGTTACGCTGCCCACCTTCTTTCCGCCTCCGCATCCCTCGAAAGAGGAAGAGAGGCTCCACCTCCTGGACCCAAAACGTGCGCTCTCCTTCTATCTGAACCGCACAAAACAGTTCCGGGTGGATGACTGTGAGAAGTTGGCCTGATGTATGATGTCACTAGTTCTAGTGTACACCTTATATCAGTCCAAATACCCTTATGGTGATTGGTTGTAAAGTCAACCTTATAGACCAGCTATCCTAGTGGTAGCATGGACAAGAGCAGTCTTAGGCTAAACTCTGAATGGCATGTGAAGCCAGCTGTGATACCATATATAATCCCTTGAATACCAAATGAAAGGACACCACAACAGATATATATATAAAATAAAGTGTATTTATTCTAAGCAAACCCTCAGCACTCTTTATGAGATTAGAGGTAAGTACAACACAGTCTTATTTAAGCATACATTAAGTCACACAGGTAAGTAATACAGTTAGGCCCTAGGGGCCACGCAAACCATATACTAAGTAAGTGGTATAAGAACCACTGTCACGGAAGTAGAATAGGCCTAGGCCTAGGGAATCGCTGGGGCTACACTACACTAGCGTTAGTTAGGAAGTGGGAGGCCCACGGGATTCGTATGCAGAGTGGAAACACTCACGCGTAATGCGTAAAAGTCAATAGCAATAGTACAGTTTAGAAAACGGTAGATTTAGGACACTTCCGGAGTAGCTAGGAAGTTGAGACTTGAAAACTAGACACTAGGATAGTCACTATCCTGATGAGCACCGGAGTACCCAAGTTACCTAGCCCATAGGCTGCGGGTGCATAGGGGTGAAGATGCGTCGTTTTCGTCGTCGACTCCTATGGATGCCTGAAGAAAGATGCTGACAGGCAGTCAGTGAAGAGTGTCCGGTGGATCCCAAGGCTGGGATCAAGAAGAAAGGAAACCTGCAAGCAGAAGGGACAGAGTCAAGGTCACTAACCAGTGACGACGTGGAACCAGGAAGGAACCAGGCGATGTCGTGAAGATTGCAGGTGAAGGTGAAGCTTGTCGCTGCAGCCAGGAGGACCAGGAAGCGTCGAGGACGACCAGGACCAGGAGGCGAGCTGTCCCACGAAGGCTCTTGCTGTCGGCGGCGTCGAAGTTGGACTAGGACTCACCAAGCCTTGGCAAGCGGAACCCACGAAGAACGAAGGACTTGCTTCTGGTGCAGACCAGGAAGGTCTGGGGTGCTTCTTCTTTGCAGAGAAGCGGGAGCCAGTCTGGAGGAGCCAAACCAGCGCAGAAGATTTCAGGGTGCGTCGTCACAAAGGCCACTAGGAAAATGCTGAAGGGCCTCACGCAGGACTCGTGGAGTGTGGGGGGCTGATCTTCGGTGCAGATGGTACTTGGGGCTGGGGCTTCTCAATCCCCGGTGCACAACTTCGAGGGTACCTCAGAAGCTGCGCTTTAAGTTACTAGCAACTTTTTCCAGGTAGCCGGTCCCACGTCGCTCGTCGCCTCCACGGATCTCAGCTCTGCTGCAGATGTGGATGAGGGTCGGAGAAGTCTGGAAGTCAAGGCTCTGGTCGGGCTCTGCAGTCGGTTCCTCGTAGAACGGTCGCAAAGCAAAGGGTAGTCTCTTGATGGTGCCTGTTTGCACAGGGTAGCCACTCCTTGGCTACAAGGGAGATTCTTCAGTCTTCTTCTTTCGTCGAATGTCGAAGGTCCAGAGTTTCTGTTCAGTTTTGCAGGTTCAGGATAATCTAAAGTCTTGAGGCCCAACTCCCACTCTTATACTAATCTGGGGGGCTGGGATACCTGCTAGGTCACGCCTTATGGGTGGGACCTGGGAGGGGGTGGTTACACCCACTTCCCTTTGTCCAGTTTCGCGCCAGAGCTGGGGCTGGAGTGCCCCAGCGCCGGTTTGAACTGGACTATGCAAGGAACACCTTGTGTGCCCCAGGCATGTCTCATTCCTTTCAGCCCACCCTGCCCCAATACACTAAAGGCTGTCTGGGGAGGTGCTAGCACCTCCCCAAGCAGGAAACCTATTGTCCAAGCCTCCCTTGCCAGGATCACTCCCAGCAGCAGGGGGTCAGACTCGTGTCTGTGGCAGCAGCATCCATTTTGTGATGCTGAAGCTTTGGTTAGAGTTAAACAGCAAAGTAGGATTTTAACATGTCTCTCCCTCTAGAAGGGAGGAATAATATCCTCATCACCAGAAATGGTATGGGGGTATTATTCCAAAGTGTTAGACACCTTACACGACATGTTTTGATAAAGCCAAACCATAGTTACCATAACCGTTTAAGATTATAAGGCACTTTAAGAGTATATGGTAGGCTATATCATAGAACAGCTATAAGGACATGGTTCCGAAAGCTGCAGACAGGCTCAGCTCATGCTAGAGCACCATCTCACATGTTACCAAGCACTCTGCCTCCAGGATTGTTAAGGCCTGCCATAGGAGTGACTGATAGGTACACATGTGTCTATATATAAGGGCAGATATAGGCATACTATATCTAAGCAAGGGGTGATTACACGACCTTGCCCCAGCTGAGTGATCAGCCAGTTGTGTCTGATTGGAAGGCCAGACCAGGGGTGGCATAATACATGCTGCAGCCCCTGGGAGGCCTAGGGTACACCTATGCCCTGGGTACCTAGGGTACACTGTACAGGGTCCAATAAGGTGATCCTTACCAATTGGGTATGTACCTAGGGTACATGGAGTCCATTTTACAGAGAGAGCAGACAGCCTGAGACCCTGAATGGCAGGATCTCTGGCCAACTAAGTCGAAAAACCAGCTAGACACTAGGCAAAAAGTTGGGGTAACCATAGTCAGATATCCACCTTCCTACAATGACCAACTCTTCGTTGGCTACGTGGGCGCTAAGAAGGGGTGGACGGTGCACAAGCGAACCATCTCTCGGTGGGTCGTTTTGTGCATCAAAGCGTGTTACTCCTTAGCTAAAAAGGAACCTCCCATAGGGCTGAGGGCCCATTCCACTCTGGCCACGGCGGCGACGACTGCCCCGGGTCGGGGAGTCCCCTTGCAGGACATCTGTCAGGCAGCAACGTGGGCCTCGCTGCACACTTTTGCCAAGCATTATTGCCTGGACAGCCAAGTCCGGAGAGACGGTTTCTTTGGCCGTTCTGTTCTCCAGGACTTTCTGGTGTGATCTTGGTTCGTAGACCCACCACCGGGGTTGGTATTGCTGGGGTATCTATTCTAAGGTGAGGAATCTAACTAACGTGTTTCTTTCATATGAACAAGTTACTTACCTTCGGTAACGATGTATCTGTAAGAAACATTAGTTAGATAGATTCCTCACCGACCCACCCATCCTCCCCGTTCTGCGAACCGATATCTAGGGTTGAGGTTATCCCTTCCAGGGCCCTAGCATTTTTTGGCACCAGTGTCGGTCTCTTGCATGGCTCTGCGTTTCTGGCGCGGAAAGCTATGTACAAGAACTGATGTCAGCGCGCGTGGGCGGCGTCTAAGTACTCCGACGTCATTCTGGCGCACGACGGATGCGGAGCCGCAGACGACGCCTAGCGATGCGCAAGGGGTATTGCTGACGAAAAATCTTTCCGGATCCAGCCTGACGCCTGGGGATATTCTAAGGTGAGGAATCTAACCAATGTTTCTTACAGATACATCGTTACCGAAGGTACGTAACTTGTTCTTCACATGCTCAGTGCTCCATGGTTTCCTTTTCTTACCACTCGTACAAACAAGCTACCTTGGAAGGGTTTTTGTTGTGGGATGTTTTCAATAGGTGAGCAGTTTGTAGGTAAGAACAAAAAGTTACTAACCATCAGTAACTGTCTTTATGATGGATATTTTTATCTGTAGATTTCTCACCTGTAGAACAGTCCCCAGTCATCAGACTGGATCGGGAAAACTTCAAAGCAACGGGGTTGCCAATAGAGGGTGCCATCGAGGCCATATAGTGCTCGTCTGGTGCATTTACGTTGGTTTTCTTTTTTCAGTAACTAAATATAACAAGATTGTGGAGTGTAGAGGAAGGGCATGTGTAGGCGTTGAGGTGGATACGTCCTCCACTCCAGAGTAGTTAATAAACAAAAAGATCCACCTTTGAAAAGAAAGGTACTGAAGATGCTGAATAAATTGGGGTCGTTATAGGTGAGTGTCCCAATATGGTTGGGCACACACAGTGTTGTTTAAATACCCCTCACACACCAAGAATGGCCCATGGTGTCATGCTTCATCATAGGGGTCTTCCCGCCCCGCTGCGGGACGGGGCGTGCTACGACCTACGACTACGTGGGAGCACTGATGATAAAGTGCTATGTGTGATGCAAAGGGGAGGGTCTGATGTGGTTGTAAATATGTGTTTGTAAAAAGCACCTGGCCCCTTAAGACAGAAAAAACTTTAATATGTCCCGGGAGGCTGGTACTGCTAAAAACAGGGGTGCGGAGTTTGCCTACGTAATGTGTAGTTACTCCTTGTGAGTCAACATGTTTCGATGCAAAAGCATCTTCATCAGGACAGGAAAAGATCCCTCCCGACTTGAAGGCATGTGCTTAACAATATAGAGAAGTGAGAGATGCATTCAGTGGTGCACGTATATACAATACCTACTCGTATGTATGCATATCTGTAAAAACAAGGAAGAATAAAGGCATCTTCAATTTCCTGGAAACAGAGCGTGGTACCTGTAAATACAATGGATGCGCCACAATGTGACCTAAAACGCGTGCTTCAGCTAGACTTTAGCGTTATCAGGAAAAGGTGCAGTGACCTGTAAAGGAAAGGACAGTACAAGACACTACAGACAGAAAACACACACTCTATAAATTTTCGTGAAAAATAAGTGAAAAATAATAAGTGGTCCAGGTGGGTAATACAGTTAAAAAGCCCAAATGCATACTTATATGTATGTGAGGTTAATGCCTCATGAACCTTGAACAGGTGGAATCGTCATGGGACCTCAATTCTAGTGGGAAAAACGGAGGAGGTACAGCATCAGGCTTTTACCTTGAGTGAATGTCTCGAATGCTGAACGAGGTCTGCTTCCACGGGCGGCTGTGCCGTACTTACGTGCCCTGACTGGAAACTCGACTAGAGTCTATCCCTCCCGCGGTTCCGCTGTGTAATGGGACCATGGCGGGTGACTGCTTTTAAACTACCCGTTAATTTCTTAAATGCGAGTCAGCTGGTGGTGACGGGGGCATACAAGTATACTTCCGGGTTAGAACCCAGGCGAAAACTAGACTGCGGTATCGGTGCAGGGTGACCCGGAAGTGAGGGAGGTTCCTTCGTTAGTTTCTATGAAAGAAGTGGTGACGGGAGTAAAAAAATAATAATAAATAAAAAGGGGAAATAACTTTATTGACTACGGAAAATGTCCTCAGAACTCGACATAATGTCTCAATATAGTCAGAGCAGTCTCCGTACTAGACTGTGTATGTTTCCAGCGCGTTAACGATATGGGTTGCGAGCTCAGGATTGTAAAAAAAGGGCACGCGCATGATTATACAGGCGTACTTGTATGAAGCCCGTTAATGCTATGGCTAGCGTGCTTAAAAATGAAACCCACTTAAAATTAAGCGGGTGTGTTGAAGATTTGACAAAGGGTAAGAAAAGGGGGGGGTGGTGGTGGTTATGCTTATATACGTCAGCGTGACTGCGCCGTGGGAGTGACACCTGACAGGTCTTAATAAACAATATGTACCCACACGAGACGGTGGAAAAAGGCCATGTCAAAGATTGGTTGAAAAGTTGATGAATGACATCGCAGTTGGGAGAACCCGGTATTAGGTCAATTGTGCCCAAGGTATATCATCGTTGAGGCCGGTTATGTGCGTGCCCAGGCGGAACACCCATCGTTGTTCTTTTTCAAAGAGTCCACGATCATTGTTAAGTTGTTCAATGATGGTCCATTTAATTTCATCCACGCCATGATTCATGGTCAAAAAGTGGGTTGCCATCTTGGTTGTGCTCTTCTTGCAGCGGATATTGCTCTTATGTTCTCCAATCCGCACCTTTATTTGTCTCGTGGTCATACCGACATACTCCATACCGCATGGGCAGGTGATAAGGTACACCACATTCTTGCTGTTACAATTGGTGAATTTGCGTTGCTCCCATGATGTACCATTTGCAAAGGTGAGCTGGGTACTTCTTTTAGTGAGAGAGCATGTACTACACATGCCGCATGGGTGATGCCCTTTGATGGGTGGTAACATACTACACGTGTCTTGACGTGCTGGTGGAATACGTGGTCTGGTGTGGACCAGGATGTCCCTCAGACTACGGCCGCGTTTATGAGAGAACATTGGTTTTGGTAGGTCCACTTTTTGACCATGAAACATGGCGTGGATGAAATTAAATGGACCATCATTGAACAACTTAACAATGATCGTGGACTCTTTGAAATAGAACAACGATGGGTGTTCCGCCTGGGCACGCACATAACCGGCCTCAACGATGATATACCTTGGGCACAATTGACCTAATACCGGGTTCTCCCAACTGCGATGTCATTCATCAACTTTTCAACCAATCTTTGACCTGGCCTTTTTTCACCGTCTCGTGTGGGTACATATTGTTTATTAAGACCTGTCAGGTGTCACTCCCACGGCGCAGTCACGCTGACGTATATAAGCATAACCACCACCACCACCCCCCCCCTTTTCTTACCCTTTGTCAAATCTTCAACACACCCGCTTAATTTTAAGTGAGTTTCATTTTTAAGCACGCTAGCCATAGCATTAACGGGCTTCATACAAGTACGCCTGTATAATCATGCACGTGCCCTTTTTTTACAATCCTGAGCTAGCAACCCATATCGTTAACGCGCTGGAAACATACACAGTCTAGTACGGAGACTGCTCTGACTATATTGAGACATTATGTCGAGTTCTGAGGACATTTTCCGTAGTCAATAAAGTTATTTCCCCTTTTTATTTATTATTATTTTTTTACTCCCGTCACCACTTCTTTCATAGAAACTAACGAAGGAACCTCCCTCACTTCCGCGTCACCCTGCACCGATACTGCAGTCTAGTTTTCGCCTGGGTTCTAACCCGGATGTATACTTGTATGCCCCCGTCACCACCAGCTGACTCGCATTTAAGAAATTAACGGGTAGTTTAAAAGCAGTCACCCGCCATGGTCCCATTACACTGCGGAACCGCGGGAGGGATAGACTCTTGTCGAGTTTCCAGTCAGGGCACGTAAGTACGGCACAGCCGCCCGTGGAAGCAGACCTCGTTCAGCATTCGAGACATTCACTCAAGGTAAAAGCCTGATGCTGTACCTCCTCCGTTTTTCCCACTAGAATTGAGGTCCCATGACGATTCCACCCGTTCAAGGTTCATGAGGCATTAACCTCACATACATATATGTATGCATTTGGGCTTTTTAACTGTATTACCCACCTGGACCACTTATTATTTTTCTCGAAAATTTATAGTGTGTGTGTTTTCTGTCTGTAGTGTCTTGTACTGTCCTTTCCTTTACAGGTCACTGCACCTTTTCCTGATAACGCTAAAGTCTAGTTGAAGCACGCGTTTTAGGTCACATTGTGGCGCATCCATTGTATTTACAGGCACCACGCTCTGTTTCCAGGAAATTGAAGATGCCTTTATTCTAACTTGTTTTTACAGATATGCATACATACGAGTAGGTATTGTATATACGTGCACCACTGAATGCATCTCTCACTTCTCTATATTATTAAGCACATGCCTTCAAGTCGGGAGGGATCTTTTCCTGTCCTGATGAAGATGCTTTTGCATCGAAACATGTTGACTCACAAGGAGTAACCACACATTACGTAGGCAAACTCCGCACCCCTGTTTTTAGCAGTACCAGCCTCCCGGGACATATTAAAGTTTTTTCTGTCTTAAGGGGCCAGGTGCTTTTTACAAACACATATTTACAACTACATCAGACCCTCCCCTTTGCATCACACATAGCACTTTATCATCAGTGCTCCCACGTAGTCTTAGGTCGTAGCACGCCCCGTCCCGCAGTGGGGCGGGAAGACCCCTATGATGAAGCATGACACCATGGGCCATTCTTGGTGTGTGAGGGGTATTTAAACAACACTGTGTGTGCCCAACCATATTGGGACACTCACCTATAACTACCCCAATTTATTCAGCATCTTCAGTACCTTTCTTTTCAAAGGTGGATCCTTTCTTTTTTCAGTGTCTTCAGGACTGATCCGAGTTGTGTCTCCTCCCAAAAGGTCTGGGTTCCAACGCTGCAAGAATTACAAGGGACAGATGTCCACTACACGCCCTCACGTGGAGTTGAGGGTCTGGCCATGACTTGAAGGCCTGCCCCTCGTGCCTCAGCATGCATCCCAAGGCCATCATAGAACAGGAGGGCAAACTTATCATGGCCAGAGCAAAGCACAAACATAGACCCCAGAAGCAGTCCCTGCACCAATTTCGTTATCCGTCATCCTCTTCAGCCACGAAAGAGGAAACACTGAAAGAACAACAATACCATTCTCCATCTCCCACAGGACCTTCTTCCTCAGAACTGAAGCTTGTCGACCTGACGCCAGTGGATCCTCAGTGCATCCCTGTGCCTCCTATGGACTCTGCTCCGGACTGACTTTCACAATCCCCGGAGCCCTCTGCTGCAGTATCTCTATATCACGAGCTTCCGGTGCTGGCTTTGACATTCCCCGAGTTTCTGATTCCGGGATTAGATCCAGCTGCATTCCTTAATGCCATGTATTCCATCTCTGCGAATGCCTCAGTGCCGTTAGGCGCCCCTTCCAGTCATCAACTCAAAATGGGGAGACACTGTTCCGTAGATTGGGGTGCCAGGAGTCACCCACTCAACCCAACTAAAAAGAGAAAAAGAAAGAAAAGATAAGAGGTAGTCCTAAGTCTAGAACCCACTGGTCCGAGGCAAGAACAAGTCTTGTCTCTTCTTGCCCTCACACACCCCAAAGGATGTCATGCTTTTGATCTTTTGAGAACTGCCGTCAGATGGGTGTGGGTGTGTGTGGTGAGTCCTATGAGGAGGGTGAGTGCTAATAAGTAAAAGGGATAAAACAACCCTCTGTGAGGTCAAGGAAGGCCACAACTGTGTACCCTACAGTTAGGCTACAACTGAATAGTTGAACCGCTCCTGATGTGACCTAAAGTCAAATGGAGAATTGCTCCATGGGATAGGGGCGTAGGTAGCCCGCACCTTTACAGGGGGTTTCGCTAGAGTGCTGGCTCTCAGCACCTACCCGTCCATACTAGCAGTTTCACACCACGACTTGTTTTTTGGTCCTGATGAAGCGCCACAGATCTTTGTGACCAGCCGGGCGCAAAACATGTCGACCTTTTAGTTACCTGCACACATTACGGCTACTGGAGTAACACACCACCTTTGGGTTTTTTATTCTGACAAGGGTACCGTCACAATAAATATCCCCTTTTGGTAACCCATAGCCAATCAAGAAATTGACATTATGCATGGGTGGTGTCTAACTGCAACTCTGCTCCGTCACTTCTGAGGTGCAACGAGGTCAACGCGGAGCCATAGGACACCATCTAGTTCGTTACGGTTTTGAGACTTTAACTTTTTAGGCTTGAGGCGATCTTTGGAACAGGACATAGTCTTTGTTGCAGAGAGAGACTGTGAGGCTTGTCCCAGTGTACTTTGGATTTGCTGGACCGTCTTCGACACTGCAGCGCAAAGAGGCTTTTAATGAAGCCAGGCTGCACATTTTCAAGACAATGCCTTCGCTCCCTGGAGTGCCATTGGATCCCACGTAGCCAAAGGGTCACTAGTTGCACTTTCGCTGTTGGGTGCCTCCCCTGTGCTGATTGACCCTGCTTGGCCTCCATCTGGTTCCTTGTTGGAACTAATCTGTAGCTCCTCTTCTGCCATGGGTCCACGCCGGTCCTGGCTGCACCCATGCTGATTCCAACTCAAGCTGCTGCTCTGCCAGATTTGATCGTAATGCTAATCTCCGATCTGGAGCAGACATCTGCCCACCTCAGATCTATTTCATACTGTAATATCACCAAGTATAGCCCTCAACTTCAGGAAGTGACCCCAACCTTTCCTTTGACATCAGTACTGTAAAGTGACTACTGCCCGTTTGTCACAAGATCAGACACTGTTCAAGGACTGCACAACTTTCCACATGGCAATGTAGAAGATGACGACACTGACAACTCCCTTCCTCCTCAGTATACTAAGGCTAGATTGTAAGTGGACCTACGCAATGCTAGTGGTTTAAACACTTTTCCTGAGATTGAGTTTGACTCTCCTCCTGGTCCACCCATGAAGGAGTTCCTCCTTCATGGAGATTGTCCATCGGGCAGGCAACGGTCTTGATTTTACAGTTGCCTATAGTAGAAAGATATTCTACTGACTGCAAACTCTCTGCCTGGACATGCCATGTCGGAAACCCTTGCTGCCAATCACTAAGGCTCCAACAGCCACCTCATTACCAGTGTTTTGTTGGTTGTTCCCTGTTGCTTATGCCCTTCGGGGTCCAGAAATCACTGACTCTCATGCTGTGGTTCGAGAATGCTCTGCGGGTGCTTCTCCCGTATTTCTATTAACTCAGTGATGTCAACAGGTGAGACCATTATGCTTACTTTTTGTGCAGATGTTTTGGTCTCATCTTCTGGGTTAGGACATCTTGACACGTTATGGACATCGTAGACCTGATCTGCCATAAATTAATCTGTCCTAGATCAGTGTATGCAGGAGAGCACCTCCAGACCATTTAGTCTGCATGCTTACCTACCTTGCATGGATCAGCAAGCCTAATCCAACCCATTGGACCACTAGCCTCTGCAAACTCAACTACAGAGATTCACCCTGGTCTTCTGAACCAGAAACATTTTACACAGCCATTGATAACCAAGGGTTCGCCACTTCATAATCAGTTCAGTCTTTCCTAGCAGACCTTAGATCATGCCCTACTAGCTAACAAATATCTTGTCTCCCTATGAATCAGCTACTCTTCTCCATGATATGAGCACCACACATTCCAGCAATATTCAGTTCCGACATCTTTCTTTGACATGTAGGACATCAGACTCACATTCCCAAGCACCATACCTGCACTTACTGAAATGTTTGTGCAGCGAATGCAGCTTAAAATAATTTGGAGATGTTTGTCATTTTTGCTGCCTCTTTTATAAAAATGCCAAATAGAATTAGTCTGAATTCCCGTTGAAAAAGTAAGTCAGATCTATTGTTTGTTACATGTTTCATTGAACTCAAAATAGTCTGACGTCCTGAGTGTTACTACTCAAATGGCTGAATTAGATGGACAAGCTAGGCTGCTGTGTAGCAAGTTTGATGAACATTTGTAGTGCTTGTCTGATTTCCCTGTTTTGTTGGTGCACAATTTGAATGTGCTTGGCATTTTACGCAAAATTGTGTCTGTTACAGATGTTATGTTTGTAACTATAATGTTTCAAATTATTTTGTTGCAGGAATTTCTTCGAGAGATCTTCAATTTATTGTTCCTGTTGCCTAATTTAAAGGATAAGCTTCAACCAAAATGTAAATCTCACTCTTCCAGAGCTGCAGCCTATGACTTGTTGGTCGAAATGGTAAAAGGTTCTGTGGAGAACTACAGGTTGTTGCACAACTGGGTTATGGCACAACACATGCAGTGTAAGGATATATCAATTTGTATTTTTGTTCCATACTGAGTATTTTGTTTAAATTAGATGTATTGTAAGGAAATATTGATTGTGTTGAATTTTTGTTTCAGGGTCTTAAAAATGTCCATTATTTCAGATCACGTTGAAATGGCTTAGGTGTGTTAAAGTCAAGCTCTGTAAACCAGCAAGAAATGTCAGCTGTGTTTCATGCCATAGCTGGTGAAAGATCAGAAAATCTATGCTTAGAATGCGCACGTAACTGAACAATGTCTGTAGGAGGCTGGCTTAGAATATGGTGCACACTCTCAGGAGTGATGCACCATGCGCTAATCCAGGCAACCCTTATGGTGATGTTAGTGGTCTTTGAGAACCATAGTAGGCTCTCAAAGTGGTAGCTGTGGCGAGCAGCCTTCTGGCTCATCTTGAAAGAGTGTAAAGCTGCTTGTTTTACCACATTTAATCAACCGTGTAAATTAGATTAAAAAGAACCACACAGTGTTTTATATAAATAAGTCTATTTATTACACACAAAAAATTCACGAACACATTGGTATATCTCCTACCCAGAGATATCAACAATACACACAAGAATACTTCAAAATAATTAGGTAAGTAGCACAAATATACACCGATCTCTAGGTGGAGACTAAACCATAGACTAAAAAAGTAGAGTGTGAACTACAAAGCAAAACGGGACTTAGACCAGAAGACTAAGGAGTTGTGGACACAAGGAACCACCCATGGTAACCACCCAGGAACCCCACAGGGGCCCTTCCCAGAGGACCCTAAAGAAACCCTTTGGAAGATGGAAGGTTGAAGAGCCACTCCACCCGTGGATGCCCCAGGAACCAGGTTACCTGAATCACAGAAGCCGGGAGCATAGGGGTGAAGTGACGTCGGAACCTGCCGTAGATGACAATGGAAGACTTTGAAGAAGATGCCTCGGGAGAAGCCTGTGAAGGAGTCCGGTGATATCAGAGGGTGGATTATTGAAGAGGAGAACCTGCAAGTAGAGGGGAGAGAGTCTATGCCTCTCGGAGGTGACCAGGAGGCACAGAAGCACAATGTCCGCCTATGTCGAGAGGTTCAGGAGTGAAGACTGTGACCTTGTCGCTGCAGCTGTGAGGACCAGGCAATGCTGAGGAAGACATGGAGCCGTGCACAAGCTGTCCCATGTTGGATGTCGGTGTCTAGGTGGTCAGTGTCCGGTGGGAGCGCTGACAAGCCTTGGTAGCCGCAAATGGTGTGGAGAGCGATAAGGTGCAGACGTTGGGACCAGCAAGGTCCACAGGACTCACCAAGTGCAGGAGAGTTCGAGCAGGCCCCAAGCAAGCAGGGGAGCCCACTGAAGCTAAGGCAGATCCTTGAGAGGGGACACAGGCACAGGAGTAAGAGGAGGACATTAAGCAGCCCATCAAAGATTGAGGTCCACGGTGCAGAGGATGCAGTGAGGATGCTGATCTTCAAGGGATGAGGTGCTGGAGGCGGGAGCTTCTCGTAGCCCAAAGATCTCTGGAGTGCAGAGCCAGCAAGCCTTGGCAACCACAAGTCGACACGGTGCTCAGGGGTTTGGTCCCAGCGGCTCCCACGAGGGATACTGTCCCCAAAATTGCAGAGAAGACTTGTCAGGCCTCTAGGAGCAGCAGAACCACCATCTGTGTTGCTGGGTCTCAGGAAGTCCGTAGGACGACAGGAGCAGCCGACCGGTCAGCTTCGTTGCGGTCCCTGCAGATACAGGGGAGTGACTCCTTCATTCCAAGGGAGATTTCTTCAGATGTCCTTGATGACCACAGGTCTGTTGAAGAACCTGGAAGAAGCACAGACACAGACAAAGGAGTCTTGAAGAACAGCGAGTCCAGAAGCAGCAGGAGTCTTCCTTGATGCAGTCTCGGTTTTTGTCAAAGTCCAGGTGTCCAGACAGTCGAAGAGTGTGTTGGTTTCAGAGGTGAGTCTTGTCCCACAACAAATCTAAGGATCCACCCACAGGGGAGCCCTTAGGTACCCCAAAGAAAGGTCTGTAATGACTCTGGGGTCCCTCCCGCAGGAGGAGCTGGACAGAGGGGAGGATACTCCCCAGTCCTTTGTCCAGTTTCGCGCCGGAGTGGGAACCAAGGGTTCCTGAACTGGCTCAAACCGCAGTATGCAAGGAGGGCACCAACTGTGCCCTTCAAAGCAGCCTTGTTGTGCTGGAAATCTATTGTTGTACATTCCTCTGCTCGAGCTTAGTTCCGCAGCACGAGGGCAGAATCGTGTCTATGGTCGGCAGCAGGTATAGCTTACTGGTAGACCCTGAAAGGCTGTTACCGGCAGTACGGGAGGGGGGATCCCCAAGGGAGTCCCCCAGTACATGGAATTATATTTCCAGCACCGGCATCGGTGTTGGGGTATTATTCAAACATTCGATACCTACCATGACCAGGTTTGGTCCAGCCATTATATAGTTAGACATCTCGCAATGACTAATGTCGACTATATACCTTATAATGGCTGACCGCACTTCCAAAGCCTGGAGAATTGACTCCGGGGGTTGTAGGGGGTGTCATGCTCAGGCAGGGGCACCCTCACACTAATAACCAAGCACCCTGCCTGCAGGTTTGAAAGGCCTGCCATAGGGGTGACATATAGGTTTTAAGTGCAGTGACTTCAGATATAAGGAAACTTATATCTGTCATGAGGGGTGCAAGCACCAACTCACAGAGGCTGCAATGGCAGGCCTGTAGTCACAGTTTAAGTGGCCTCCCATGGGTAGCACAATACATGCTGCTGCCCATGGGAGACCCTTGGTGTACCTATGCCCTGGGTACCTCAGTACCATATACTAGGGACTTATAAGGGTACGCCAGTAGCCATTTGTGGAGGTACCAAAGTACTTACCAGAGCCAATTTAGGGGTGAGAGCACAGATGCTGGGGTCCTGATTTGCAGGAACCCAGTAAACCAAGTCAAAAACACACTGATACCATGCAAAAAGTGGGGGTAACCATGAACCATATCCTACTTTCTTACAATAACTATGTTAAAAGCATCAGTAAATCTAATTACGCCAAAAGTGGCCATTGCTCAGACTCTGGTACAATGAGCAATCTCTTATTTTAGTCAGTGTCTTGGGTTCATAAATGATCATGCTACGTCATCCTTTCAACTGTCTGAACATTTTGTGTCCATGGGCGTGTGTGTTTTTCATTGGAGCTATCTAAAGAGAAATGTGGTGATTCCTAGAATTGTTGGACATACAAACTTTATTCAATGAACACACTGCAGTCCAGTGTTGCACTGAGCAAGTTTATTAGAGAATATTGTTAGAAAGAGGTGTTTGCCGGAAGGCACTACTTTGGACCTGCACCTTAGTACACAAAATAATAAATACGTAACAGATTAAGAATGGCAAGTACATTGAAAACAGATTTGCTGAAGTAGATTGTGTTGTTCGAGGATATAATTTGAGACACAATGGGAGCATCGATTGAATGGAAACACACATTTGCCAGGCCACGAGTTAGTTATTGAATACACGTTTACAGAGGTAGGAAGAACTACACTTTTTCATTTCTTTCATTTCATTTTAGTTGTCTTAACCACATCCATCCTAGCTTAAAACTGTGTGCATACAAGCTGTTTGGGAAGGTTGTGTAACATATATACAAGATCTGGGGATATCCTCCTCAATGCTACTGTTGCCTGTACCGAGACAGAAAGGGAAGGTGGAGGTAACTTTCCTACACCTCATGTGCCTAACCTCCATGAACAGCTTCACTAGCTTCCTCTCGCTAAGGAAATCTCTTTTAAACCCTTCTTATTTTTTCAGTGAAAGATAGATATATTTTAAAAGTACATCACTGGAGGTCACCTGCACATGCTTTCAATTTGTCTTTAAGACCCAGTTATCCCTAAAAGGCTTTCCTAGTTATGCTATCCCTGTTGGCTTTGCACCCTGTTCTGTCAAGATTTTTGGCAGCCATGCATCTTCACCCCATTAACTTGAATCCTGGGCTGGGGCTCAGCAGTTCACCAACGGTCTGTCTGAGCTATTGGATGTAAGGTGAATTTGCAGCTGTGGGGTGCACAGATAGGGGAAGTAAGATTAAAGTAGTCAAAGGAAGCCCCCACATGCAGTCAGACTGTGGACTGTGGCAGCAGTCTTTTATGTTCATCGTGGTAGATTCCAGTGGGCGCTGCCTAGCAGCAAGCATGCTTGTCCTTCTCTGATTATTGCCATTGCATCCTTTTTACAGTGTATGGAAATAGGAGCTTAATTGAGAGGGAATTACCCAGTAGAAGAGATCCCTTAACTTTCACAGCCCATTCCGTTTTAGCAATTGCATCAGGGGTACTCTGGGAGCTTTATTACGTTGAGAAAACCACCCTGCATTCATATGAGGAACACCCCTGCCGGCTCTCTGTAAGAAAGCACCCAAACCTAAAAAGAGTTCTCTTAGTGACTCATTGCACAGGCAAATGTGCAACTGCAGCTGTAAGACGTCATGGGCAAAAGAAGACTGTCTGCTGCTGCCGGCAAGCTCTTTCCTGTGGTGCCCAACTTATGAGTCCATTTCAGTGGTGGACTACTTTGCCAGTCACCTCTGCAGAATGTCGACATTCATTATACTCCTGTTGGCTGATTAATAATATGAAAGTCACTTGATACAAGCAATGATTCTGGGTGGCTGACCCAAAGCAGGCTTTGGCTAAAATGGGCTGACCTAAAGCCCCTCTTTGTATGTTTATATGGGGTCTAGCGGGCAGGTAAATATAAGAAATAGTAACAAACAGGAATCACCACCTGAATATCCCTCTCAAAATTTGGGTATTTGGTGTGACTGGACAGTTGTTTACCTCATTCAAATCTACATGGAGACTCGACAATCCGATTGGCTTGGAATGTTTTTCAAAAACTTCTTGAGAGAATTGTGGATTCTGCAAATCCCCTGGAGTGTGATCATCCCCAAGCAGGGAGGTACATTTTGCATTCAAGATTGTGTGTATGTGTCTTGTAAAGCGCACTGCTGCCCTGAGGTGTCGTGGCGCTGTAGACCGCTGGGGAACCCGTCCTGGCTATCCCTGTGAGATGGTCCCTCCTGGGTATCTCCAAGGTGAAACCAGGTAACCCCGGCGAATGTGGGGGGCCGTTGTGGAGATGAGGCAAGCTAATGCCCAGAGTTGCCGAGTGTGATCCCTGGTTAGAGTAGGCACCGAGGCGAGAATTATAGAGTCCGCTGGCCCTGGTCCACGACCCTGTCGTGTCGGGAATTGAACCCTGGTCCAAGATTCCATCTGTTGCTGCTTTAGTTTTATTATATAGTTAAATGTATTTTAATAAAGAATGATGTAATAAGTGATCATTAATAAAATGTGGAAAATGTATAAATTGTGAAATTTGAAAAAATACACTATTGAGTAGGCAAATGTTAACTTTATTTAGCTGTATTTGAACCTAGAACATTTTATAATGAATTTATGAGGAAACAGATAGATTTTAAAGATGCTTTATTTTTCAGACGTATTATGAATGATTGAAGTGGAAATGTGATAGATGAAGAGTAACTGTGATTATTTTCTATGCTATTAGATTTTCATTGTAACTCTTGTATGGAGGAAATGTTCATTCTGACAAGCTTAAATGTTACTAAATGTACTTTTTGAAAGCATACAAATCTGAAAATATAAAATTCAAGTTATGGTCGGATTTTTTTTTTTTTTTTTAACTTTAATGCATAGCGGTATCTCTTTGATCCTAGACTGCTATCGAACACATCTAGTACATTCTGGGAGAAACAACCACGAATGGTGATATCCTGTTCTTCATTCCCCCCACATGCTGAGTGCCATTTGCATCATTTTCATTTTCGTTCTTTTGTTTGATAGTATGGCACCTCGTTTGCCTTAGGTACATGGCCCAGTCACAGTGTTATCCTAGCTGGAAATGTTTTGCTTCTGGAAGCCTCCCTTCTAGTCTGATTTGTTTTCTTCTGAAGCAATCTTGCCTAGAGTTTTGTTAGTTTTCCAGTCTCCATCACTTATACCCCATATAGTGCTAGGCATCTCGCCGACCTCAAGTGGGCTAAACCCTGCTTCTCCTCCTTTCACCTAAGCATTTTGTATTGACTCATTTTGCCACATCATGCTTAATGGAGTGGGCTTCACATCACTTCTGTATTTACCTTTGCTGAAGGTCTGTGATTTGCTGCAGTCACAACCAATGGCTTCCATGTATGGGAGATGGTGGGCTTGGCCTGCGATATGATGTGAAGAAATGTGGTTTATTATATTGTGTGGTTGGGGGACCTCACTGTGTAATAAACTCACACACTGGTTTTGAGTCCAGTCATGCTTGTTTGTCAAACCTTAGCTCAACTCTGTAGCTGTGGCTTTGAACAGTTGGGGTTCAACAAGGAACAGGTGTAAAGCAAGATTATCCAACACCAATTTATAAAAATAGACTATATTATTAGAAATGTGTAGACACCAATATGAAAGAGATCCATTGGTTGGTTCCTGAGATACCATTTCTTGAAGAAACAGTAAATCACAACTTTCCACTTAACCCTGAAGAAACGTTGACAGATTTGACACCTGGAAAACTATTTCAGCAAATCTTATGTCAAAGTTGAATGCACCACTTCCAGTTACTTTAGGCGACCAACAGGTCAGGGGGACTAGCAAAGTCCCAAAGAACAGTTACCTCCAAGAGCAAGCAGTTTATTTTTTTATTTTTTATTTATTAACAATTTTATTAAATTGAAAGCACAGAGTCATCATTACGATAGCATAGTACATTGTAAACATGATGAATAACAATACATCAATAGTCTTGTGTTGCCCAGCCCTGACGGTTAAAAGATTATTGCTCAATTCGTCTGTGCATCGCCATGTCTTCCGTTGGTGATGTACAAATCTCTTCCCTAGAGGCGTTCCACTTTCCCCATTTCCTGTCCCACTTCTTAGGGCAACCTCGGAATTTGTAGACCTCCTTCTCTGCTATCATACAGCGGTCCATCTCTGCCACACACCCTATCGAATGAAGGTCTTTTATCAGAGCCCCAGAGCATGGCTATGGCCCTCTTCACCAATAGATACCCCAATGCCACCCACTGTTGCTCGATTTCTGTCAAGTTGGTGGGCTCCCATATATTCAATATACGTGTTGTTCCAGAAAGGGTATATCTCGGGACAGCCCCACAAGACGTGATAAAACCTAGAACATTTTATAATGAATTTATGAGGAAACAGATAGATTTTAAAGATGCTTTATTTTTCAGACATATTATGAATGATTGAAGTGGAAATGTGATAGATGAAGAGTAACTGTGATTATTTTCTATGCTATTAGATTTTCATTGTAACTCTTGTATGGAGGAAATGTTCATTCTGACAAGCTTAAATGTTACTAAATGTACTTTTTGAAAGCAGAAAAATCTGAAAATATAAAATTCAAGTTATGGTCGGATTTCTTTTTTTTTTTTTTTACTTTAATGCATAGCGGTATCTCTTTGATCCTAGACTGCTATCGAACACATCTAGTACATTCTGGGAGAAACAACCACGAATGGTGATATCCTGTTCTTCATTCCCCCCACATGCTGAGTGCCATTTGCATCATTTTCATTTTCGTTCTTTTGTTTGATAGTATGGCACCTCGTTTGCCTTAGGTACATGGCCCAGTCACAGTGTTATCCTAGCTGGAAGACGTGATAAAAGGTGCCGTCCCCCCCCCCCCCCACAGTGTCTAAGGCAGAGTACGTTTGTCCGGCTACCTATCTTGGCTAGAAGCACACCGGAGAGATAGGTTTGGTGTAGGATTTTTAATTGGATAAGGCGAAAGCGATGATTTAGCGATGATTTATCGATGTTTCTCTGGGAGACATCAGTGCAATCTGCCAATCTTCATCATCCAGTGGCCCCACATCTCCCTTCCACTTTTCCCTAAGGGTCTGAAAGGAATCAGGTAGATTATTACAAAGCTTTCGATACGTGTACGAGACAGCCTTTCTCGGGAGCGGCTCCGAAAGTAGCCGGTCCTCCAGTGGGGAGGAGTCTGGCAGAGAGGACACATCCGGGATGTTGGCGAGTAGGGCATGTCTAACTTGTAAATACCTAAAAGCTTCACCCGGTGCGAGTGTGTGTTTGGTTTGCAGCTCTCTGAAAGTGAGAAGTTTGCCCATGTGTAGTAGGTCGCCGATGTTAGAGATACTAATTGTGTCCCACTTATCAGAACCTGCGTGATGACATAGTAGGCCCAGTCGCTGTGTGGACCAAAGTGGTATAGCTTTTGTAAGTTTGTCCGCCCATCCCAATCTCCGAGTGGCCTGATGCCAGATATTTACTGTCTGCGACATAGGCCCTAAGTAGCAGCCCCTTCGGCCTTACTATAGAGGGCGCCTAGATAGCCCTCACGCCCAGTTTGGTATCGTTCTAGATGGAAGGCCGGATTAGATGGGGAGCCATAAATCCAGTGATTTGTGGTTACTAGTTGTGAGGCCCAGTAATATAGATGTATATCCGGAAGGGCAAGTCCCCCATCGTTCCACCCCTTTGTGAGTTTCCGGAGGGCAACGCGTGGTGCTCCTCCATCCCATAACAACGTATGGATCTCTGCCTCAATGGCGGTAAAGTAGGTGTTAGCGATCGGGAACAGACAATTCTGGAGTACATATAAAAATCTAGGGAGTGCAAGCATTTTAAATAGAGCAGCTCTTTCCAGCAGAAACAAGGGCAGCGACCTCCAGTGTTTGACATCTTCCTGTAGGCGTCGGAGGGGGCTCAGAAGATTTCGATCATAAAAGAGTTTTGGGTCGGTGGTAATGTAGATCCCTAAGTATTTTAAGCTGTAATTTCGATCGTATATCCCCGAGGGAGTTTGGGCGGGGGGCCATGTAAAACATAAATTATCGCCTTGGACCAATTTATGGTGTACCCCGAGTATTTACCAGAGTTAGTAATGATGTGGAGCAGGCTATTGAGGGATGACTGTGGGGATGCCAAGTAAATCAAGATATCGTTGGCATATAACGAGATTTTATCTTCTGTATCCTCACTCCATCCCAGCCCACGTACCAAGGTATCGCGTCTAACCCAGTGCGCTAATGGCTCAAGAGGCAGCGCAAACAACAGAAGGGATGGGGGCATACCTGTCTATTCCCTCTCTGCAGGGCAAATTTACGTGAGGTATGATTACTCACTCTGACTTGCCCCAACAATGCAGTGTACAGCAGCGCCACCCATGTTTGAAACCGAGGCCCGAAACCAAGCCTTGCCAAGACCTCAAAGAGGTAGGGCCATTCTATCGAATCAAACGCCATGGCGGCATCTAGTGACAGTATGATGGCGTCTTCCTGTATATATGGTTGCCTCCCTAGGACGTTATGGGCCCGCCAGAGATTTAATGCGGTGTTACGGCCATGTATGAACCCCGATTGATCGTCATGGACCAGTGAGGGGAGGACTGCAATTAGCCGGGAAGCGAGAAGTTTGGCCAACACCTTAGCTTCCGTGCTTATCAGGGATATGGGTCTATATGAGCCACACTGGGTTGCAGGTTTGCCGGGCTTATGGATGACGACAGTTGAGGCTAGTCTTTGATCTAATGGAAGAACACTTTGTGCCAGACTCTCCTCATACATATTTGTGAGATGTGGGGCCACCTTGAGGGCCATGCCCATGAGAAACTCGATTGGGATCGCATTGGGTCCCATAGCCTTCCCGGAGTTAATGGCAAAGATGGCTTTACAGATTTCGTCCGCCGTTATGTCGGCATCTAAAATGTCCCTGTTGCTGTCTGAAAGTGTGGGTAGGGTCATTTCTTCTAGGAGTTGACGTGAGTCGCCTCCAGGTGGTTTGCAAAAGTATCTGCCACCTCCTGTGGATCTGTTATACGTGTCTCGTCCTCCAGTAGGAGTTCAGGTACCCATCTAGCCACCTGATCTCGCCGTTCTAACCAAGCCAACATTTTCCAAGCCCTCTCACCAAGCTCGTAGACTCTATGGCGGGTGCGGAGGAGTTTTGCATGAGTTTTTTCACGTGCTAAGGCGTTATATTCTAATCGTTTGTTCTGGATATTGCGGGCAGTTATTTCTGAGGGGGAAGAGTTATGTTCTGTTTCTAATCTGAGCAGGTCACTTTCTAATTGGGTCAGTTGTGTATTTTGATTCCTAAGATACCCACACTTCAGCGCCAGTGCATGCCCCTTAATCACTACATTATAGGCCTCCCAGACAGTGATTGCTGAGTCAACCGATCTGACATTTTCCTCAAAATAGTGATCAGTGTGATCTGCAAGGTCTTCTTTGATGTCCGGGATCTTGATGAGCCACTGGTTAATAATTATAGGGCCGTGGGTACTGTGGCGATGAAAGGTAAGTTCCACCCTGAGAGGGGAGTGGTCCGAGATACCCCTTGGGAGTCCCTGAGGGTGTTGAAATGTGCCTATATCCGTAAGAGAGGTGAGAAAATAGGAAATGCAAGACATACTTTTGTGCGCGTTGGAGTAGTGCTTGAAATAGGCGGTGGTGGGGTTTAGTGTGCGCCAGATGTCTGCAAGACCCATTGCGTGAGTGAATTCAGCCATGTGAGTGCTTCTGTGGGGAGATAGTTTCTGGGGGTGTTTGTCAAGTCCCTCGTCCATTACCGTATTGAAGTCCCCTCCCAGTATTAGAGTACCTGGGGGTAGATCTATGAGAATTTTATCCAGGTCTTGCAGTGCCTGTCTACCCAATGAGGGTGGAAGATATGCCGATATGACATTTAGTGATTTGCCCTCCCACGCCGCCTCCAAAACAGCAAACCTACCCTGCAGGTCAGTCCACACACGGGTGGGCGTGAAGGCGAGATTTTTGTGTACCAGGATCCTCGTTCCCCCTATAACCTGAGGTGTACCCTGCGTGGGCTAGGAGTTTGTATCCCCATCTGTTAAGAGCCTTGCAACTATTTCCCACCAGATGCGTTTCCTGTAGCAGGATCAGATCCGGTGAGTGCCTCTTGAGGCATTGTAGGACCACCCCTCTTTTTGTCTTGCTGCCCAGGCATTGACGTTTCACGTCATTATAGACAACTTGGTGCTGTTCACGTCTGCCATGGCGGGTAGTGGTGTAGAACCGAGGGGGAAAGTGACGCAAGGATCGGTGATACGCCCACTATTTCCAAACCAAAGGGCCGATTGAGCAGAAATATACTGAGAAAGCCTCTCCCATCTCTCCCCTTTGAGTGTATGGGCGATGTGTGCTGCCGAGTGCAGGAGCCAGCTAAACTTGCTTTCACTTGGATGCTCTGTGAAAACACAACTGTAACATAACAAACCCCAACTATCCCTCCTCCCCCACCCCTTATCCCCCTCCCTGCCCCCCTGCCAGCGGAATTCCAACTTTCCACTCCCCAACAAGGCAGAGTGCCTGTCGCCCACCCCGTCATGAGTAGGTTGCCTAGCTAACTACCCCTTCCCCATACCCATATAACATGATATGTTCATAGTATATTTGTGATTGCATTTCTAGTCCGATCCTTCAAATAGCTTTCTTTCCGCATCGATGCTAGGTGGCTGGTACATGAGGTCATAGGAGAAGCCTTGCAGCAAGGATACGTGCAGCCTTTATCCAGAGAGTCACTGTGCAAGCCGCCGGGTCAGGTGAGGCCTGGTGACGTCATCAGAGCCAGAGCGGGACCAGCTATTCCGGTTAGAGCTTTCAGTCTGGGTCACCTTCTGAGTGGTGTTCTTTTGATGGCGAAGGAGCTCGTTGAGACCTTTGTGGTGGTGGTTTGCTGACTGTTTCCCCACTCGGCGCCAGCTCTGGTGGGTAAGTCCGTTTGGGGAGAAGCAGGCGGCGTCGCGGAGAGGCATCAAAGCTGGGGAGCCCGCTCCGACCTCAGGCCGGGTCCGTCTCCACCCCTCGGAGGTCGCCTCCGCGGGTCGTCCGCTCCCCACACCGCCGCGCACGGACCTCGCCCCCCCCCCCCGGTATTGCGGTCCGATTCAACAGCTGTTCTCACCGCCAATGCCTCTGCACCGGGGAAAGCTGTCTCCGTACATGGCTGTATTTCTCAGGCCGCCATCCTGCCTGCTCCGGGCGTCTTGACTTAGCCGCTCTCTGTGGTCTCGGTGAAGGCGCTGCACGATTGGTGCACAGCACACGGTAGCAGGATCGGGTTATGAGGAGACCCCCGATCTAGGAGGGGGGGTCAGCCTCTCAGCAGATGGAGTATTGTATGGCTATTAGGGCAAGGATCCCGGAGCCGCCTCAAGTAGCGACCATTCCCGGCGGTCGCTAGCCCATAAGTTCGAGCACACAGTTTCCAGTCCAATTCCAGTGTTAATGGCAGGCAATTTGCCCTTGACTTCTATGGGGTGATCCTGATGCAAGGGATATTGAACATGCAGAGTATGCTGTGCGGTCAACGGGAAACTTCCTGAGGCTATTCCTCGGTCCACAGTCCTGGCAGAGTGACTTTGGCTACAGCGGTGATGTCCCTAGAAGTCCTCCTTGGTCCAGCAAAAGTCCAGTAATCACCGGACTGCTGGTCTCCAGACACAACAAAACCAGTTGCTACCTTTTTCTGGCCATTGCTGTCTGTCTGGGCAACCAAACTGCCCTCTTACTCTCCCAGGTCAAGCGGATTCTGGTGCAACTTTTGGCCAACTGAGCTCTGACTCCCAGGTTACACTGCAACAAACCGGTGATCTGATAGAGACGCCCAGCTGCAGATTCCTTACCTTAGAATCATCCCCAGGCACCAGACTGGATCTGGAATTTTTTTCTACTGCAATACCTCTGCGCGTCAGTATAGGGCGTTGAGTGACTCTGTAACGATGTCCATCCACTGGTTGTGACGTGGTCAGAGCACATATAAGCCTTCCCCTGACTCGCTGACTTCAGTTTCTTCCTTTCCACGCTTTCACAAAGATCCGGAGAGCGGTACCTCTGGCCATTTTGGCCTACCACCACGGTAGAGTGTGCCCTTTCTCAAGTTCTTCGAGGTCTACGATGGGCGTCGGGCTGTTGGAATTCCGCATCCCTGCCTCTTCTATACCTCGGCACGTCCTGTTTTTCCTCTGTTTCTGCCTTGAACGAAGCTGCGGTTGCTTTTATTTTTTTGATTGGAGCAGTTTCTGTGACACCTTCGTGGCCAACCCCACCATTTCGTTATTGGTCTGGCTGTTCTTCAGATGTTCCTTCTCTATTTTTTGGGGGTATATGGTAAAAGTTTCTCTTTTGTTCTTCTCGGTCATGGGTTCCTTGTCTTTCCACTCTGTGGTGGATTGTACGGAAACTGTGAGTCATTAGGATTCTTTTTTGGGGACTTTCCTCCAATTCTTGCGAGCGAGGTTGCAGTTCTCACCCCGTGGCTCGTCTTCCTTGTGCTACCAGCCTTTTGGTTATGATCCTGGGTGGTGTCAGGATCCTCACCCTTGTTATCTGGCTTGTTGTGCCGGTAACGGATTGTCCCGTGCATACGAGGACTTTCCTTTGCTTCTGGCCTTCCTGCCTCCTCGGCTGTAGACACTGCCTTGCTATTGGTTCCTTCTCTTCTTTACTCCGGCCCTTTAGTTGGACTTGTAATACTATTTATTTTACTCTGTTGCCTGGTTGTCTGCATAGACCTTCAAGGTGTTGGCCCCGTCCTCCTCGGTCCCCTTTTTCCAGTCCTCCATTGTGATCTTTATTTCAATAATGTAGTGGTATTATTTCTCCCATGTGGTTTTCTTTTCAATTGTCTCTTGACTGTCTAATCGTACCGTTACCTGATAGAGACTTCTAGCTGCAGATTCCTTTCCTGTGAATTTCCTACGCATCAGGCTCTATCCGGAAACGTTTGCTCGAGCAATAACTCTTGCACGTTCCATCGGGTGGCTCCATTCGGCTCCGCCTGACATCGTCGGCGTCGTTAATGTCGGTTATCTCGTCACGGTCAGTCTCAACCAGATAATGCGTTACCGAAGGTAAGTAACTTGTTAGTCTGTATTGCTTTTCTGTATTATCTCTTGGTTTTCTGGGGCGTGTTCTTTCGTCCCACCCTCTCCCTTTAGACTGGCCCATTTGGCTGGTTTCCAGTTTGCCTCTGTCTCACCTACGGCTGATGTTGTGGTCATTGTCTTCTTGGGCACCTATTATTGTACAATGTGAATTCTGTATATGTTTGTTAATATATATATATATATATATATATATATATATATATATCTCTTCTGTCAAAAAACTGAAGGACCAGCACTCGCGTTAGCTTCAATCCCGTTTTGGATTTATTCGTGCAAAAATCAAAACAAAAGACGACGTGTTTCAGCCATAGCTAGCGTCATAGAGGCGGAAGTTAATATTTACAAATGTTAATCAAAACAAAGGAAGGACTTTCACATTCAATTTCAGTCGCCATATTGGAATGTGCAAAAGACATCGTAGCAGTACATTTTCGCTTTTTACATAAATAATGCGATTCATAGTCCATCAAACTGTGATTGCAGAAAAAAAGATCCTGAATTAATCATATTAAGTATACATGATTCCAATATTTACAATTGACTCAACATATTTACAGAGGGACAAATGTAACTTGTAATTATTAAGCCCTCTATGGGCTGGCATTGGTTTACACAGTGAGATAACTTCTCTTAGTTAATACGTGCTGGGTCCAATTTAGTTGCTTCCTCATATTCATGCTCTTTATCACTATACATAAATTACATTACGTTACTCCTAACTCATATGTTGTCTAATTCACGAATGTGTTACATATCAGTCCTCCCAATTTTTAACCCAGACATGTATGGTATTGTTCAGAATTGTATACATATGTATATGCTACAAGTGAGTTATTAACTCTTCTCCAGCGTTTAAGCCATTTGGTGACTTCGATTGGAGTTCGATAATGTATCTGGACTCCAGACGCCGCAATCTTTTCTCCTTATCTCCTCCCCTGATGTCATTTGGGATACAATCTAAACAGAAAAACTGTAGGAGAGTTCTGTTACTGTTGTGGTAGCTAGCGAAATGGCGTGCTACAGGGTAGTTGTCATCCCTATTAGCAATGGCTCTTTGGTGTTTCAATATGCACATCTTTACTGCGTTGACTGTGCTTCCTATGTAGTGATAGCCACATGGACACTCTAGGCAGTACACCACATACGTTGTAGTACAAGTCATGAATTTAGTGATCTTGGTGCAGGACCTTTTGTCAGGAACTTGGTAAGTCAGAACTCTTTTACTGGTACTGCATGCTTTGCATTTCCCACATGGGAACGAGCCATGAAGGCTCTGCATTCCTGAAGTTGGAGGTAAATTTGTCAGATCAGGCCGCACATCACATCAAGTAAGGAAACTCCTTTATTTTTGACAACAGGCAGCTTACGATTCCGTATTTAAATCTTCCTGGCCTGACGCGTTTCAGAGGGTGTCTCCCTCCTCCCTCCTTCCTCAGAGGCCGTCTTAAGCAAAAGGTAGATTTGTGCGTAACCACAAGTTCCCTGCGTGCTTTTAAACATTTCGATTGGCCTCAGGTGTTCCTTTTCCGTTTAATTTCTTTCACAATGCACGCTGGTCCTTGTTTTAGTAGTGCATAATTAAACCCTCCGGTGGGTCCCAATTGCTCAAGTTGCTTTAAGATTGTTTTTCTATCCCTCCATTGAGCCCCCGGATCGGACTCTGCCTGTTAAATTTCTTCCTTGTGTGCCTTTTGACAAGGGGAAGCTTCCCCCTATAAGCATCCATTCTGTGTTGCTGGATGGTGCGATCCCTCCACGGCCTGGAACCGCTGTGTTAACATTCTCCAAAACTACCCAGCAGATGAGGCTGCACAACACATCAAGTAAGGAAACTGCTCTATTTTTGACAACAAGCAGCTTACGATCCTTACTTGATGTGTTGTGCGGCTAGAAAAACAATCTTAAAGCAACTTGAGCAATTGGGACCCACCGGAGGGTTTAATTATGCACTATTATCCCCTCCTCTTTTGCATGGGGGGATAGCATCAATTAAGAAGTATTTCAGTTCTTTGGGGTCTGCGTTGTGTTTCTCCTCAAAGTGTCTCGCCACAGGGTACGCTGTATCTTTGTTTTTGATGGCCCTGATGTGTTGAAGTATACCTTTATGTCCCTGTAATATTGTCCTTCCTACATATTTGCGGGAACAGGGACATTCCAAAACGTATACCACAAAATCGGATATGTATATATATATTATCTACTGGCCAGTAGATAGTTATAGTTAGGACCTATTTTCCATAGGAAATCCGCAACATTCTATTTGGAATAACGTTGGCGCCGGTTGACGAATCCTCGCAAAATTTTCCAAACTTTTGGCCAGCTCCGCTCCTACCATGAAAGTTTTGTGGTGATTCGTCAAGCGGGGGCCGAGAAAAAAGGGGGTCCCAAAACGCGTTTTCCCCATGCAATTTCCCATAGGATCTGTTGTCGCAGCTACAGCCCGAACCGCTGAACGGAATGACACCAAATTTGGCAAAGAGGTAGTCCTCAGTTCGGACTCGTGCCTTTTGCATATATGGTGTGAATCTGTTCAGTAGTTCCTGAGAAAATTAGGGTAAAAAAGTTAGTGATATCTATGGCCGCGGAGGATCCGCGGACCCTACCCGCACCGTAAGCGCACCCTCCCCGAACCGAGCGCGCACCCTCCCGATTGCGCGCTGAATGCTAATTGGCTGTTGAGTGTCTCTGTATATTCGAAACCAGGAACTGTTGGCAGCCATTTTCTGCCTCGGTAGAAGCGAGGCTGAAGATGCAAGGGGAATAAATGTGTAAAACATATAAAGGGGGCAGAGTGGAAATACTCTGACCCTCTAGAGGTGCTTAGGGGGTCCCAGAAGGACCCCCTGGGGCCCCCTTTTTAAAAAAAAAAAAAAAACGGGGAAATGCGCTCACGGTGCGCGCATCCTATCGTGTTGGATGCACAGATTCTCTCGCGGTGGGTGCGCGGATCCACGGCTACGTTTTTTGAAAAACGACAAGAAATCATTGGTTATATGACAACTTTCTACACTGAAGGTAGGGTGTATATTTATGTTTTTTAAAGGTATGATTGTTATTGGTTAACAAAAACAGATTGTAAGGAACATTATATATGATAAGCTGATATGTTGAAAAGTCAAGCACACTTCCTGTCTTGTGTAGGAACATTGTGTGCTGAACCTGTGAGCTCAGTGCAGTGTTCCATGACCTGTTTCTATGGTAACAGGCAGAAGGCAGATTGGGGGAAGGGTTGAAATGTATTTAATTTGGAAAGAGTTGAAATGTTTAACCAATAGAAATTTGTGTTTGCTTTTGAGTTTATGTGCGAAGGATTGTGATTTGATGTTTACATGTATATGTGTGGAAAATGAAAGGGAAACTTTTCCATTCTTTGCTTTTGCTGAGAGGGGCACAGTGCAGAGATTCTGTAAAATAAAATATGGTGAGTGATTGATATACTTCTTAAACTACAAAAGAACTTGAAAGATGAGTTATTTAATTGTGAGGGGATGTATGTAGACTATTTTGATTTTAATCAGACTAATGTATTTTTCCTGCTAAAGTGTAGGGAGTACTTTTTTTCTCTACAATGTGTGTGCATGTAGAAAACATTCTGTGATAAGCATTTGTGTTTTTCATGTGTTTGTAGACAGATAACTGTGCTGTTTTTATATTTTGGTAGAATTAGAAACCAGTCATTGTTTATGAATTTGTGAAATGAGTTATGTTATGTTTCTATACTAAAATGTAGTACTACTTCTAGATGAAGAAATGTGTTTTGGTATAGTGCAATGGATAGTGTTGTTTGTCTAGAATCACACAGTGAGTCTGTGTGCATTTGGGAACCACTGTGAGAGAAGCATTTGGTAACATCGTGTATTTGCTGACAGATAACTGTTTTAACTTGTCATGTTGTGAAGTTTTAGTAGCATTAGAAGACAGTTATGGCTTATGATTTGATTAAATGAGTCAGGCATCGACAGTATATTGCAGTCGTGAAATATGTAGATTGTGTGCAGTTCCCTTACCACTTGCACTGTAGTGAATGAGTTTTGGTAAACTCATGGGGATAGTGGTGGTTGTCTAGAATCACACTGTGAGTTAATGTGTGTTTGGGATCAGTGTGAGAGAATCATTTGGTAACATTATGTATTTGCTGACAGATAACTGTTTTAAAACCTGTCATGTTGTGAAGTTTTAGTAGCATTAGAATCCAGTCTTTGCTTATATGTTGATTAAATGAGTCATGCTTTGACACTGATGTGCTGTACTTAAATATGTAGATTGTGTGCAGTCCCCTTACTCCTTCCACAGTAGTGAATGAGTTTTGGTAAAGTCCTAGGATAGTGTTGATTGTCTAAAATCACACTGTGAGTCTGTGTGCATTTGGGTAAGGATTGTGAGAGAAGCATTTGGTAACATCGTGTATTTACTGACAGATAACTGTTTTAAAACCTGTCAAGTTTTAGTAGCATTAGAAGCCAGTCTTTGCTTATGCGTTGATTAAATTAGTCAGGCATTGACATTAAAGTGTAGTCGTGAAATATGTAGATTGTGTGCAGTTCCTTTACCACTTCCACAGTAGTGAATGATTTTTGGTAAACTCCTAGGTATAGTGGTTGTTGTCTAGAATCACACTGTGAGTCTGTGTGCATTTGAGAACCACTTTGAGAGAAGCATTTGGTAACATTGTGTATTTGCTGACAGATAACTAATTTAAAACCTCTCATGTTGTCAAGTTTTAGTAGCATTAGAAGCTAGTCTTTGCTTATGCATTGATAAAATGAGTCAGGGTTTGACACTAAGGTGCAGTACCTTGTACTATTCTGTTCACTATGACAGAACTGAAAATTTAAAAGTTTTACCTAAGCACTGTCCTAGAAGTAGTCTGATTATTTAGTCCGTTTCTAATTACCAAATAGATTGCTTCAAATGTCTATGCAGTATGCATGTAGTGTTCTAACATACTATACACTTGTCTTTTACACCTTCAATTCCCTAGTCAGTATCCATACACTTCCAGGAAACATCCTGTCACTTCCTTTGCAGTTCTCTAGAGACCCACTCCACAGCATGTACTAATCCATTCACTGTGCTAAAAGCCAAACACTTATAAATTCACCAAGACACTCTCTTTCCAATACTCTAATGATTCAGTCACTGCCTAAGTATTCATGCACTGAGCCAGGTCTTAGCACATGGACTTCTTCAAACCCCTATCCACTATGCATGTAGTCCTCTAACCATCTACACACTTGTCTTGCACACCTTCAATTCCCCAGTCAGTATCCGTTCACTTCCAGCAAACACCCTGTCACTCCATTTGCACTCCTCTAGTGACCCATTCAGCATCATGTACTAATCCATTCACTGCGCCAAACCGTAATAAATTCACCCAGGCACTCTCCTTGCAGTACTCTAATCATTCAGTCAGTACCTAAGTACTCATCCAGTGACCCAGGCCTTAGTATAGGGACTGCTTCAAACCCTTATCCACTATGCATGCAGTCCTCTAACCACCTACACAATTGTCTTTCTCACCTTCAATTCCCTAGTCAGTATCCATACACTTCCACGAAATACCCTGTCACTCCCTTTGCAGTCCTCTAGTGACCCATTCAGCACCATGTACTAATCCATTCACTGTGCTAAAACCCAAACACTTATAAATTCACCAATATACTATCTTTGCAGTACTCTAATCATTCAGTCAGTACCCAAGTGAGCCAGGCCTTAGCACATGGACTGATTTAAATGCCTATGCAGTATGGATGCAGTCCTCTAATCACCTACACAGTTGTGTTTCACACCTTCAATTCCCTAGTTAGTATTCATACTCTTCTAGCAAACACCCTGTGAGTCACCCAGTGTGTCTCCTTATAGTACTGTAATCATGTAGTCAGTTAGCATGTAGTCTTTTAGTGAGGTAGGCTTTAGGGCATGAACTGCTTCAAAGTAGTATGCACTATGCATGTAGTGTTTTAACGATCATCACACTTGGGGTTCAGGGCTATAGTTTCTTACAGTTTTTATATAAAATGTGTTTGTACAGTAATGGAATAGTATAAATTTGAAAGTTATTAATATACATTTATTTGTGATTCTTTTTTACAGATACAGAACAGGAGTATTTCTCATCTGTTTGCACTCTTCTCGTGCAAGATTGTTTGCATGAAGGGTCCTTAGGTGTTTCATCATACTTGCTGTGCCGCACGAGTATTTTTTGTTAGGATCCCCTCGTAACAGAGCTCTTTGGCAAATCTTGCCAGTGACGAAGGTGGCATTGGTCTTTGTTTGCCCCTTGGAAAAAGTAAAACATTTCCTCACCACTGAAGAAAAACGTTGTGGGCGTGGTGCCTTCTGCAAAAAATGTTCCTCAGATTCGGTAAATATTTTAAAGCGGCAACATTTACAGTTTTTGTAAGTTAAACTTATAAAATTTTGTTAGCTGTATGCATTTTATATATCTGTGATTTGTTTCTTGTGGTATTTTTTTGAGAATACCATGTTTTTTTTTTTTAACAATCTTTCTGATTTTCCAGGTCTGTCGTCGACATCCATGGTTCCCACAGGAGTGTTCCGCCTTGTTGTTTTGTATTATCGTTGTTACATTTTGTTTATTAGTTTGTTTATATTTATGTTAATAAAAAAAGAAAGTTTGAAAATAGTTTATCGTTTATATATTTATTATTATAAAAAATAAAGTTTGAAAAAAAAATTAATAATGTTTTTGGTTGTTGTCTTAACTGCTGTGTGACTCTTTCTTGTTCTTATTACTGTTATTTGATGGAGTCCACCATGGTGGTAAATTTTGGGGCACTTATCGCTGGAATACTGGTGATATCTGCAGTTTGCACCAACTTCTGAATAGCGTGTTAGATTTATCTCAACTTTACTTCCGTTAAAGTGCTGATAATGAAATGGAGAGTAGCCGTTCCCGTGCAAAAAGACACGAGGTGCACCTTTCCGATTTATTCTAAATACTAAAATCCTGTATTGTATTGCACTGAGGTATTGGCTGCGCTTACAGTGTACACACAAAATCTATTAAGAAATCTCATTGTATTTATATTGATTGGGAATAGTGCGTCAGGTGCTGGATCTTGACGAGATACACTGCTCACATCACAACTTTCACACCAATTGCAATGCGAAACAAATTCCGGAGATAAGACACGTTAGCACCAGGGATTTTACACCTGCTTTCTGCTGGTGTTAAGCAGGACAACTACCTGCACCATGAAAGGGAACACAGCCAAGAGCCACACCAGAACACCAATAGGTGCCATAGAGTCAATGAGCATGATACAGGGATACCCATGAGGGCCAGAAGACTTATCTCAACCACTCCAGTACCGTCAATGCCCCCCAAACCCATATCTTAGTAAGTGTGTCCCTGTGGTCATTGTCTTAGCATGATAGGCACGAGCCCTGCAACATCACAGTGTGCTGTCACCTCAGCGTTGGCAGTGAGCCTGGATGTGTAGCTACGCACGCATCCTCCTGCATGCACAACTGGCGTGTGCTGGTCTGGGGTTCACAGGTCAGTGGAGGGGTGCGCCTATCCGGCAAGAGGAACGGGGTGTCTCAGACATGTCCGTGTACAGGAAGTGCGGTAAGTGTGTCTCTGTGTTCTGGTGTGACCTGTTTCAAGAGCCCCAGCAGTCGATGTTGTAAAGTGGCATGCACCACCTCCAAACGGCACTGTGATGTTGTAGTTGGAATGTAGCAGGACATGCGCAAATAGGCATTACAATGGTGTGCCGTACGAGTGCACGAGATACAACAGCGCACTGTACAAAAGTGTGGGGGCTTGTGGGAGGGAGGAGCAGCCGTTTGGCAGCATAACACACAGTGAACTCGACCATGTGCCACATGCTAGGCATCTCATTCATGATGACCATGGTCGCAGACATCCCACAACACCAACGACTGGCCTTTGTACACATTCTGTATGAATACAGCGTGGTTTTCACTTCTATGCTCGTTCAGTGGTGTGATGTTGGCGGGTTGTGTGACTTGTGCTCCTTGTTAGTGTGTTTCATTTTGGCCATTGTTTGTATATACTTGTGCTGTACTTAATTGTGCATGTGTGCCATTCTGCCCATCTCCCCCGTCCCCCCACTCCCTGCTTCTTCCTCTTCCTAGTGCTGTTGTGTCTATAATTTTGTTGCTGCACACATAAATACATGTAAAGAATAAATTGGAATTGTTCCTTGATTCTTTTAGGTTTCAAAACGTCTCTATTGGTTTCTTTTTAATTTTCCATATGAACCGTTTTTTTTTAATATTCAACAACACATAGAAGTCAGAAGGGCAACGTATTCTATCAACACACTTTCTAGAACATTCTACAATATGTGCAGGTTAAAAGTTCATCAATTTTTTAAAACTTTACAATATTTTTTTGTAACATTTTCTTGAACATTTAACGACGCGTGGAGGTTAAAAGTTGACGATTGTTTTAAGTTCGAACAGTGCCTTCCAAATGCAAGTAGCAGGTGTGGTTGAGCTGAGCGAATTTTATCCTATACTCCACGTTGAAACTGCTTTTTCTTAACCAATCACAAAGATGCTTTTCCACAAAACTAATGTGCACCCTACTTTTAAAAAAGAATGCTTTTCATGATATCTTTAGAGATAAGTTATAGATCGGAATTAGCATTTAAAAAGCCTTTGAAATTCACTGAAAAAACCATAGGTTTCAGGGGCGTTATAGTTAGGAATTGGCATATAAAAAACCTTAGAAATTCACTGAAAAAACCATAGGTTTCAGGGGTGTTATAGTTAGCTGGAGATTTCCCTCGTACAAAACCCTAGAAATTCCCCTGTTATAGTTAGTTGAGCTAACTATAACTCGCGCCCCCGCAATGCACTGCTGATGACGTCACATATTACATCACTCATGACATGGTCAGTGACATCACTGATGACATCACTGATGACTCCATCCATGTGATAAATTAGTGCATCTTCTCACACCCTAATATAACCTTTGATACACCGACTCAAAATTTCAAACTGCCATTTTGACAACCATAGATACTCCAATAGCAATAACTACACACCAACTCATTGACTTTTAGGTCTACATACATGTCCACTCACTCACCTGTACAGTCACTCATACTTACAGTCACTCTGTGCATTTATACACCCATATAGACACTCACACACCACCAATCATCCATTGATGTACTGACACATCTAGTCAGTCATACAAATAATTAATCACAGTCCAATTTACTTACCTATACAGTTAAACACACTGAAGTTCACTTACTCATAAAAATACTAACAAATTCTGTGTCTTCCTGCAGAAAAACAAACAGCACATGACACAGATATCCTTGCACTATGGCGCATACAGCCACTCCCAAAATCACACACACTCACATTTTTTGTTGTAACATATTTTTATTAACATTTTCAGGTTTATTGTGATATACATCACACACTCTCACATATAGATAGTTATATACTCTTACACACATATACACTGCGTTTCACATATGTAGTTACTGACACATGTACAACTGAGATATACATTCAATCACTAACACACCCATACATACTCACCCAACCATACAGTCCATCACAGATGCACTCTTAAAACCATGCACCCACTGAATCACCCACTCACACATCTAGTCACAGAGTCACACACACCCTACCCACACAAACACTCAGGCACCCATACAGATACTCAGACAACCAATCAATAACCCATATAGACACTCGTATAGCTATTCACAAAACCATGCAGCCACTTATACACCAACACACAGACACATACAGATATTCACACAGTTTAGTCACTAGTCTGCAGTAAGATACATTTAATGACTCACTTATAGAGTCAGTTACGCACCTAGAAAATCATCCATTCACACACTTGTACACCCACTTATTTTTCAACAGGCCTTTCCCTATATATTAAAACTGTTCAGAAACACATACTCAATGGATGATGTAATCAGTGATGTCATCAGTGATGTCATTTGAGATGTCATCAGTGATGTCATTTGAGATGTCATCAGTGATGTCATCAGTGATGTCACTGACCATGTCATGAGTGATGTAATATGTGACGTCATCAGCAGTGCATTGCGGGGGCGCGAGTTATAGTTAGCTGAACTAACTATAACAGGGGAATTTCTAGGGTTTTGTACGAGGGAAATGTCCAGCTAACTATAACACCCCTGAAACCTATGGTTTTTTCAGTGAATATATATATATATATATATATATATATATATATATATATATATATATATATATATATGGGTTTTCAAAAGTCACTGTGGAGAGCCGCTCACCCTCCTAACGACGCCGGTGCCAGCAGCGGGCACAGTCCCGCTATATATATTTTCAAAGAAATCGTTATCCCAAGCTCCAGAATAACTTCCAGCGGCACACCAGAGGACGAGTTCAATAAGGATTTATTGCCTCAAAAACAAAACAGTACGACGCGTTTCGGCGACGCCTTTGTCAAGCAGTTTGACCTGTGCCCAATTCCCCATAGAAATAGGGGTTACCGTTTGTAAACAGAGAAACAATACTTCCCACAGACAAACATGATAAGAAAACAGACTGAAAAATGCGTTGCATGAACTGTATCAATAGAAAATAAAAAGGAAGGTATACATCCTATAATACATCAGAGCTGCATCTTAAAGCGCCAATGTTTATCGCCAAAACGGAATTATTCTTAGAAAACGTAATGCGTTGGGAAGTATTTATCAAAGAGCTGACAGCTAATCAGTACTATTCAGCTAGCGGTCGCAAATGCTAATATGTAAAATAAATGTTTGCAACCATCTCACATGTACCTTCAATATATAAACAAGGATATATACATTGTGGTTAATTCGGGATCATGTAACGGTGATGTACCCATTATATTGTATAAGTCGTCTAAGGCGACATCACATAGATTGGCATCTTGATAGCCTTTGGCTTGATAAAACAATTGTTATATTCGTCTCCTAGGATCAAGGGTAATGTACCCAGCGCATGACGTGCAGCAACATGATTCATGCAAATGTTTATCATACAATTAAATCTGCAGTTGATAAGGGAAGCATTATAACATTTCATATATATGGCAGGATATGCACACAAAAAACATATAAAATGGTGGACCAAAAATTACCAGGGGTGATGTACCCTGTACCTAATAACCAATAACATATTACTATAAGGCATAACCCCTTCTGTTGCATTTCACTGCCTTTCAAATAGACATATATGTTTTTCTGTAAAGGGCAAAGGTGTACATTTGTTCCTGATGAGATTCCGTGCCCTATGCACCATGAATAGTGCAGTAAGCCTGTATGCCGGTATTTTTGGCTATCCGGCTTTAACTGCGATCACTTTTCTCCTTACCCTTCAATGCTATCTTTTTTAATACTTATCACACACTTATCACTCAACGATTCACATATCGTGGCATCACTGTAAATATTCTCATCATATATATTGAAGGTACATGTGAGATGGTTGCAAACATTTATTTTGCATATTAGCATTTGCGACCGCTAGCTGAATAGTACTGATTAGCTGTCAGCTCTTTGATATATACTTCCCAACGCATTACGTTTTCTAAGAATAATTCCGTTTTGGCGATAAACATTGGCGCTTTAAGATGCAGCTCTGATGTATTATAGGATGTATACCTTCCTTTTTATTTTCTATTGATACAGTTCATGCAACGCATTTTTCAGTCTGTTTTCTTATCATGTTTGTCTGTGGGAAGTATTGTTTCTCTGTTTACAAACGGTAACCCCTATTTCTATGGGGAATTGGGCACAGGTCAAACTGCTTGACAAAGGCTTCGCCGAAACGCGTCGTACTGTTTTGTTTTTGAGGCAATAAATCCTTATTGAACTCGTCCTCTGGTGTGCCGCTGGAAGTTATTCTGGAGCTTGGGATAACGATTTCTTTGAAAATATATATATATATATATATATATATATATATTTACTATTCATGTGTTTTATAATATTCTTTTCTTGGAACTCTACGCTGCATAGTCTCGGAGAGTCTCCTCTCTCTCAAAATGTTTCCTCTGCATAATGTGGTTTAAAGCCATGATTGTTGCTATTGCTTACGGTGCTTTGTCAGCTGTTGGTGGGAGTTCTCTGCCTTGCCTACCACTATGGCTGAGAGCTTGGCCCGGTAGTCTTAGTTGTTGACCTTAGCCTTCCGCCTCGGTATCTTGGACCGGTTGCACTTCCGGGGGGTGTTGTAGTGCTATGTTTATATGGAGTGTTCTTCCCCCTTGTCTGGTTCTTCAGTCATGATTTTTCTCTCATGTCTTTGCACAGCCACGGATTCCGTTCCGTACGGAGTTCTCCCCAAGTTTTCTGGTGTTTTTTTTCTTCCGTCCCTTCCTGGTGAGCGGTCTCCTTTTCTTATGCATATTGGATAGCCTAGTCTGGGATATTTCTTGGGATCAGTTCTTAGACCCTCCTCCTGGATGGTATTGCTTGGGTGTCTAATCTAGGGTAAGGAATCTGCGGCTAGATGTCTCTATCAAATGATTAGGAGGCTTACAATCGGTAACGCCTTGTCTGGTAGAGGCTAGATCTACCCGCAGATTCCTTACCGACTCACCCATCCTCTATGCGCACCAGTTTTCCCTTTTTCTTCCAGATCCCTTTTAGGTACCTTTGTGCTTATCCTTGGTAAAAAAAAAATCATAATAACAATGATAAATACATAAAATATATCTTTATAAATCTATGATGCTCCAACTAACCAACAGTACTTCATATAAGTGTCTTTCAAATGGAGGATTTGTTTTGGGCATACAGTTTCCATAGCGGTCTTTATACGTGGCTCTACATTTTAGCGTGAGAAGTAGTCACAGATGAAACTGGCGTCAGCGCAGCAGGGAAGGCTTATATGGATTATGACGACGTCACAACCGGTGGACGACGTTGTTACGGAGTCGCTTGGCGCCCTCTACCGACGCGCAGAAGTACTGCTGAAGAAAAACATTCCGAATCCAGTGTGGCGCCTGGAGATAATTCTAAGGTAAGGCATCTGCAGCTAGATCTAGTCTCTACCAGATAAGGCATTACCGAAGGTAAGTAACTTATTCATCTGAACCAGCAAGACACCCAGGCAGGCTTCTCCAATTTTTGTGGCCATGGGGCTGGCACAGGACGTCAGCCAACTGACTCTTAGAGTCTCTGTTTGTGGCTGGGCTCGTGGGACTTCTCTATGAGCAGGACACCACTAGTGCAGTCATCTCTTTGATTGCCCAAGGAGCAGCTGGTGCAGTCCAACTTTGGTGCAGGCTTTTCTTTGCTTGGTTGGCAGGGCAGTGCTCCTTCGGTCCTCTTTTCAGATCCATGCAACTTCTGAGTTCTTGGGGCCAGGGGAGCCTCTTCTATTCCCAAAAAGGGCCTTTATTAGTGGTTGCTGTCACTAGCCCATGGGCTACTCAAATCCCTCCCGTTTGATGACAACTTGCTGTGAAGTGTGGGATCTAGCTATCCCAGAGCGCTCTATACTGCCCACTCCCACGATGGCTGAATCCCTCTCTCGGAGTGTGTAGCTCAGTAACTCATCCTAGAGGTGTGGCTGTCTTTGGGCTACACACCCATGGTAAAACCGGAATGACGAGTGTTTTCCCCTTGCTGTCCCTGTTGCTCTTCTATCTACCTAGACAAAGGAGCTGTATTTCTCAGGCCGCCATCCTGCCAGCTCAGGGCATCTTGACTTAGCCGCTCTCTGTGGTCTCGGTGAAGGCCTTCTGCTTTTCATTCCATTCGTGGCCACGGAAGGGGTGCCCCAACACGTTTGCTTCAGAGCCACAGGCCTATGCGGCAACAGTCCAAGCGCGGCCGCGGATGTTAGGACCTGCCAAGGTGGGTCAGGGGGCCAGCGGGCGGGTCAGTCAACCACCACCCCGCCACCACTGCCTCCAAACCTTCCTAGTCCCATTTTTCAGGCCCATCAAAAGCCAGTGGGTGGCAGGATTCGCCATCCCCTCCCCCACTGACGCACCATCACTACGGACAGGTGGGTTTTACAAATAGTCCGAAGGGGCTACTCCTTCCCCTTTGGGACTACCCCTCCAGCCATGCCACCCCAGTACCACTGCATGTCGGGGAATCACTTGGCACTTCTTCAACAGGAAGTCGTGGCCCTCTTGGCCAAGGGGGCCATCGAGCGCGTTCAGACGCCAGAAGTAGGACGTGGTTGCTACTCCCACTACTTTCTGGTGCCCAGGAAGGGCAAGGGCTTGCGTCCTATCTTGGACCTCCGGAACGTCAGTCGCTTCCTCCGGAAGGAGAAGTTCAAGATGCTAACTTTGGCTCTGGTCTTGTCTGCTCTCGACCCTGGAGACTGGATGGTAGCGTTGTACTTGCAGGATGCTTATTTTCAGATCCCCATCCTGCCGGCCCACCGGCGTTACCTGCGGTTCACGGTAAGCCACAAGCACTTTCAGTTTACCGTGCTCCCTTTTGGCCTTACCAGTGCCCCTCGGGTTTTCACAAAAGTGATGGCGGTGGTAGCATCTCATCTGCGCAGATCAGGGGTTCCAGTCTTCCCCTATCTCGACGACTGGCTGTTGAAGGCGGGCTTGCCCCAGGCAGTCGTCTCCCACCTCCAGACTACGTCCGACCTCCTGCATTTGTTTGGGTTCTCCATCAATGTGCCGAAGTCGCACCTGATTCCCTCTCAGAAGCTCCTCTTTATCGGATCGGTTCTGGATACGACGCGCTTTTGGGTCTATCCTCCCGAACGGCGAGTCTAGGATATTCAGGCTCTAATTCCGATCTTTCGGCCTGTATCCTGGGTTTCGGTCAGGATCACCTTGAGGCTGCTGGTCCTCATGGCCTCCTGCTGCTCGATCATGCCAGATGACATATGCGGGCTCTGCATTGGGACCTGAAGTTCCAGTGGGCACAGCATCAGGGGAACCAGTCCGAGGTCGTCCAGATCTCAGAGGGCACTGCACAACAATTGCAGTGGTGGCTCACAAACCGGCATTGATTCAGTGGCAGACCCCTCTCCTTTCCCCAACCGGTGCACACAGTGGTGACGGATGCGTCCCTGCTGGGATGGGGTGGCCACATGGGAGAGGCGGAGACCAGAGGCCTCTGGTCTCCGGCGAGTCCCGGCTCCATATCAGCCTTCTGGAGCTTACGGCGATCCGACTTGCACTGAAGGCATTTCTTCCCTCTTTCAAGGGGAGAGTAGTGCAGGTGTTCACAGACAACCCCACCGCCATGTAGTATTACCACAAACAGGGCAGGGTGGGATGGGGTCGTGTAACCTATGACTTGAGGCTTTGCGCCTCTGGACATGGCTGGAACATCAGGGCATTTCCCTGGTGGTTTAACACCTGGCAGGTTCACTGAACGCCAGGGCGGACAAACTTTGCCACAATTGCATGATGGATCACGAATGGGGTCTTCACTCTGACGTGGCGCAAGGTCTCTTTCAACAGTGGGGAGAGCCTTGGTTAGATCTATTCGCAACCAAAGAGAACACGCAATGTCAGCAGTTCTGCACGTTGGAGTTACCAAGGCTGCACTCCCTAGACGGCGCTTTTCATCGCGAGTGGAGTTGCGGTCTGATGTACGTATTTCCGCCTATATCACTTCTGCCCAGAGTGCTGAAGAAGATCAGGCTCGACCGGGCCCAAGTCACTCTTGTGGCCCCGGACTGTGCTCGAAGGTTTGGTATCCCGAGCTACTCAGTTTGCCCATCGATCCCCCGATCCTTCTGCCTCTTCGGGAGGATCTTCTGTCGCAGCAGCAGGGGACGGTCCTCCACCCGAACCTGTCCGGTCTCCACCTCCTTGCATGGAGATTGAGCGGCGACAGTTGAATATTTTCGACTTGCTTCCTGAAGTTTGTGATGTCATTCTGGCAGCCAGGCGTCCCTCCACTAAGTTGGTATACGCCTACAGGTGGAACACATTTGTGGCATGGTGCACAGCAAAGGCTTTGGATCCCCTTTCTGAAGTCCTTTTGTTCCTTCTTTCTTTGGCCCAGCAGGGCTCTGCTCTGGGCACTATCAAGGGCTACCTTTCTGCTATTTCAGCCTTCCTCAGGCTCCCTGATCAGCCCTCTCTTTTCAAGTCCCCTGTTGTAAATAGATTGCTCAAAGGCATTACTCACCTTTTCCCTCCTTTTGTGATGCCACAGTGGGTCACATATTTGATGTGCGCTCCCTTTGAGCCTCTTCACAACTGTCCTTTACGTCTATTAACCTTGAAGACTGCTTTCTTGGTTGCTATCACCTCCGTGAGTGAGCTCCAGGCTCTTTCTTGTAAACCTCCTTTTCTATCTGTCCATCCGTACAAGGTTGTGCTCAGAACCCGTCCATCCTTTCTGCCAAAAGTTGTCGCTGCTTTTCACAACGGGCAAACCAACACTTTGCCCACCTTTTTTCCGCATCCTTCCAGAGAGGAAGAGAGGCTCCACCGTCTTGCCCCAAAACATGCGCTGTCATTTTACTTGAACTGGACACAACAGTTCAATGTGGATGACCAGCTCTTTGTTGGCTACGTGGGTGCCAAAAATGGTCGGGCCGTGCACAAGTGGACTATCTCCTGATGGGTCGTCTTGTGTATTAAAGCCTGTTATTCTCTGGGAAAGAAGGAGCCTCTGTTTGGGCTGCACGCCCATTCCACCAGGGCGACGGCTGCCACTACGGCTTTGGGACATGGTGTCCCCTTACCAGACATCTGTCAGACAGCTACGTGGGCATCGCTGCACACTTTTACTAAGCATTACTGCCTGGACAGCCAAGTCCGGAGAGACAGCTTCTTTGGCCATTCAGTTCTCCGGGACTTCCTGGTGTGATCTTGGTTCACAGACCCACCACCGGGGTTGGTATTGCTGGGGTATCTATTCTAAGGTAAGGAATCTATCACAACGTGTTTCTTTCAGATGAACAAGTTACTTACCTCCGGTAACAATATATCTGTAAGAAACGTTAGTTAGTTAGATTCCTTACCGCCCAACCCATGCTCCCTGTTCTTCGAACTGATTTCTAGGGTTAAGGTCATCCCTTTCAAGGCCCTAGATTCAAGGCACCAGTGGTCAGTATCTTGCATGGCTCTGTGTTCCTGGCGCGGAAAGTCGTGTACAGAACTGACGTCAGCGCGCGAGGGCGGCATCTAAGTAGCTGCCGCAATGTCATCTCGGCGACCACGACGCCAACAACGGACGCGGAGCCGCACAACGCCACCTTCCGACGCGCAGGGGTACTGCTGACAAAAATTTTACGGATCCAGTCTGGCACCCAGGGGTAATTCTAAGGTAAGAAATCTGTCACTACTATAGTTTCTTACAGATATATTGTTACTGAAGGTAAATAACTTGTTCTACTGTTAGTACCTTAAAACCATGAAACTACAGGTCAAGCCTTTTGAAGTGACTTACAAATATTAAAAAGGAAGGCTGAGGCTTTGCCATTGCTTGAAATTGCAAAGTCGACAGCTTAAATCTGAAAGACACACGTTAGTGATAGATTCCTTTCCTTAGAAGGTATCAGACTGGATCCGGAAAGTTTTCGTCAGCAGTCCCCTTGCGCGTCGGTAGGCAGCGTCGTACGGCTCCACGTACGTCGCGGGCTTCGTAGCCGCCGAGATGACGTCGTCGGAGCTACTTAGATGCGCCCACGCGTGCTGACTTCGGTTCCTTCTTTTTCCGCGCAGCAGCGCAGATCCGAGAGAGAGCGGAATCCCTAGTTAAAAGTTTTAACTTGGTTTCTGACAACTTGTTTTGTCGAGTACTTGACTCCTGGTGCAGTAGGGATGCCCTAATTTAAGTCATGTAGGGCCTGCCGCCGAAACATGTCGGTAGCGGACCCACATGACGTGCGTCTCTTCTGGTTGGGGCAAGCCCATGACCCCGAGGCGTGCCCCGATTGTCGGGCCTTGGCACTGAAAGCTTTGCGCGAGCGTTCCCGAAAGTTGTTGGAGGTCCGGCGCTGATCGAGGTCCCACTCCCGTGGGAGGTCAAAGGACCGGTTGTAGAGCCATCAACATCGCTCACCAGAATCGGGGCCAGGTAAGTCTCGGCACCATTAGAATTCGAAGAAGCGACGTTGCTCTTCCTCTACCCCTCACCGGTCGCGGGACGCCGTGGAGGGGGCGGGCAGTCACTCCCCCGTGGCTCTGTTGGAGCCTCAGTTGTTGCCTGCGGCCTACCCACCCTTTCCGGGACCGCACACGACTTCGGACGAGGTGCAGGCCTTCAGGTCGGCCTTGCGCCATTTGCTTGCCCCTTCGGGTCCCTCCGGAGCGGCTTCGTGCCCCGCAGAGCCATTGGGAGGGTCTGCCTCCGTGCCACCGCCTTTGGCCTCAGCTATGCTGGCACCATACCCCGCGGCGCCACCGGCTCCGTCCTCGGCGCCGGCTCCGTCCTCGGCACCGGCTCCGTCCTCGGTGCCGGCCGCTGCACCGCCGCTGACACCGGACGGCGTCGAACAGTCCACCACCGCTCCTGCCGCCGCTGCCTCTAAACCTTCCTAGTATGGTGTTTCAGGCCCACCAGATGCCAGTGGGTGGCAGGATTCGCCATCACCTTCCCCACTGGCACACCATCACCTCGGACACGTGGGTTCTGCAAATAGTCCGAAGGGGCTACTCCCTTCCCTTTGAGTCTACCCCTCCAGCGATGCCACCTCAGTACCACCGCATGTCGGGGGGTCACTTGGCACTTCTTCAGCAGGAAGTTGTGGTCTTCTTGGCCAAGGGGGCCATCGAGCGCGTTCCGACGCCAGAAGTAGGTCGTGGTTGCTATTCCCACTACTTCCTGGTTCCAAAGAAGGACAAGGGCCTGCGTCCTATCTTAGACCTCCGGAACATCAATCACTTCCTCCGGAAGGAGAAGTTCAAGATGCTCACCCTTGCTCAGGTCTTGTTTGCCCAAGACCCGCAAGACTGGCTGGTAGCGTTGGACTTACAGGATGCTTATTTTCATATCCGTATCCTGCCGGCCCACCTGTGTTACTTACGGTTCACGGTAGGCCACGGTAGGCCAGGAGCACTTTCAATTCTCCGTGCTCCCTTTCGGCCTTACCAGTGCCCCTCGAGTGTTCACGAAAGTGATGGCGGTGGTCGCAGCTCATCTGCACAGATAAGGGGTTTCCGTCTTCCCCTATCTCGACGACCAGCTGTTGAAGGGGGGCTCGCTCCAGGCAGTTGTCTCCCACCTCCTGCTTTTGCTGGGATTTTCCAACAACGTGCCGAAGTCGCACCTGATTCCCTCTCAGAAGCTTCTCTTCATCGGAGCAGTTCTGGATACGGTGCAGTTTCGGGTTTATCCACCCAGGACATTCAGGCTATTATTCCGATCTTTCGGCCCTGGTCCTGGGTTTCGGTCAGGAAGACCCTAAGGCTTCTGGGCCTCATGGTCTCCTGCATCCTGCTGATCTATCATGCCAGATGGCATATGTGGGCTCTGCAGTGGGACCTGAAGATCCAGTGGACGCAGCATAGGGGCAACCTGTCCTACTACTTCCAGATCTCGGAGGGCACTGCACGGGACTTGCAGTGGTGCTTCACGAACCAGCGTTGGATCAGCGGCAGATCCCTCTCCCTTCCCCAACCGGAGCATACAGTAGTGACGGACGCGTCCCTCCTGGGACGGGGTGGCCACATGGGAGAGGCAGAGATCAGAGGCCTCTGGTCTCCGGCGGAGTCCAAGCTCCATATCAATCTTTTGGAGCTCAGGGCGATCCTACCTGCACTGAAACCATTCCTTCCCTCTGTCAAGGGGAAAGTAGTGCAGGTGTTAGGAGACAACACCACCGCCATGTGGTACTGCAACAAATAGGGCGGGGTGGGGTCGTGGACCCTATGTCAGGAGGCTTTACGTCTCTGGACGTGGCTGGAACGTCAAGGCATTTCCTTGGTGGTTCAACAACTGGCAGGCGCACTGAACGCCCGGCGGACGAACTCAGCCGCAGGTGCATGTTTGACCACGAATGGCGTCTTCACTCGGAGGTTGTGCAAGGTGTGTTTCAGCAGTGGGGACAACCTTGGTTAGATCTATTCGCCACCAAAGAGAACGCGCAATGTCAACAGTTCTGCGCGTTGGAGTTTCCAAGGCGGCACTCGCTCAGAGACGCTTTTTGTCGCAAGTGGATTTGTATGCCTTTATGCCTATACCACTTCTGCCCAGAGTGCTGAAGATCAGACGCGACCGGGCCCAAGTCATTCTTGTGGCGTCGGACCGGGCTCGAAGAGTTTGGTATCCCGAGCTACTCAGTATGAGCATAGATCCCCCGATCCGACTGCCTCTTCGGGAGGATCTCCTGTCACAGCAACAAGGGACGGTCCTCCACCCGAACCTGTCTAGCCTCCACCTCCTTGCGTGGACATTGAGCGGCAACAGCTGATTCCATTTGATTTGTCTCCTGAAGTCTGTAATGTGATTCTGGCAGCCAGGCGTCCCTCTACTAAAACGGTATACGCCGGTCGGTGGAAAAAATTTGTGGCATGGTGCACGGCGAAAGCTGTAGAGCCTCTTGCTTCCCCTTTCTGAGGTCCTATTGTTCCTTCTTTCTTTGGCCCAGTAGGGATCTTCTCTGGGCACTATCAAGGGCTACCTTTCTGCTCTTTCAGCCTTTCTTAGGCTGCCTGATCAGCCCTCTCTTTTCAAGTCCCCGGTTGTCAATAGATTTCTCAAAGGCCTTACTCACCTTTTCGCTCCTATTCCTTTTGTGATGCCTCAATGGGACTTGAAACTGGTTCTCACATACTTGATGCGCTCTCCCTTTGAACCTCTTCATAACTGTCCTTTGCGGTTATTTATTTTGAAAACTGTCTTCCTGGTGGCCATCACTTCCGCGCGGCGGGTGAGTGAGCTCTAGGCTTTTTCTTGCAAACCTCCTTTCCTGGCGATTCGTCCGGATAAGGATGTGCTTCGACCGCGTCCCTCCTTTCTACCAAAAGTAGTCTCTGCCTTTCATCTCGGGCAAACTGTCACTCTGCCCACTTTCTTTCCGCCTCCGCACCCTTCAAGAGAAGAGGAGCGGCTCCACCATCTGGACTCAAAAAGTGCGCTTTCGTTCTATCTCAGCCGCACACAACAGTTCCGGGTGGATGACCAGCTCTTTGTTGGCTACGTGGGTGCCTAGAAAGGCTGGGCTGTGCACAAGCGAACTATCTCCCGATGGGTTGTCTTGTGCATTAAAGCCTGTTACTCTGTGGCTAAAAAAGAACCTCCGGTTGGTCTTCGCGCCCATTCTACCAGGGCGACAGCAGCTACTACAGCATTGGGGTGCGGTGTCCCCCTGCAAGACATCTGTCAGGCGGCCACTTGGGCCTCGGTGCATACTTTCACTAAGCACTATTGCCCGGACAGTCAGGTCCGGAAAGAAGGCTTCTTTGGCTGTTCGATTCTCCATGACTTTCGGGTGTAATCTCACTTCGCAGACCCACCACCGGGATTGGTATTGCTTGGGTATGTATTCTAAGGTAAGGAATCTATCACTAACGTGTCTCTTTCAGATGCACAAGTTACTTGTGTAACGATATATCTGTAAGAGACATTAGTTAGTGATAGATTCCTTACCGCTGCCCATCCTCCCCGTTCTGCGAACTGTTCTCTAGGGTTCAGGTCATCCCTTTCAGGGCCCTAGTTCTATTGCATCAGTAGTCGGTCTCTGGCATGGCTCTGCGTTCCTGGCGTGGAAAAGTTGTGTACAGAACCGACGTCCGCGCGTGTGGGCGCTTCTAAGTAGCTCCGATAACGTCATCTCGGCGGCTACGACGCCAGCGACGTACGCGGAGCCGTATGACGGCGCCTACCGACGTGTAGGGGTACTGCTGACGAAAACTTTCCGGATCCAGTCTGACGCCTGGGGATATTCTAAGGTAAGGAATCTATCACTAACTAGTGTCTCTTACAGATATATCGTTATACAAGTAAGTAACTTGTGTAACTGCTCTGCCAGCCAGTAATGGCAGGCTGGGAATCATGCTTTTGCCTAGTCTCTCTCATTGTGGCACAACTAGTGCTTCAGGCCACGAAAGACAATTTAACGTACAGGCCCTACGTACCATATAATAGGTACTTACAAGTAAATAAAGTTTTGCCAATTGGGGATAATCAAATATAACATACACCTTTTTAAGGGTCAGAGCACATGCACCGAGTCCTGATTAGCAGAGCCCAGTGCATTTTAGGTCCATTACACCAGTGCCTAGTAGTCAACATGGGGGCAAAAAGTGGTGGTGAACCTGCAAAAAGCCTATTTCTTCACACATTAGTTCCATGAAATGTGCTTCACCAGTCTTATCATGTTGAAAGTGAAAATGACAAGTTGATGATAAGCTTTGGATGGGATATTTCAGAACTGGTAATCCTATTTTTTTATATTGAAAACCATAATAGAGACTGACCTATTTATTCCTATGATTGAACTTAATTGTTTCCTTGTAAAAACCTCCCTCAAATAACATTACCTTTTAAGTACATTACAACCTAAAGTATTTGTACACCTGTGGTAATTTTGCTCCCTCTATTTGCCCATTTTCCTCCTTATCCTACCTCTGTGTCATTTTCCCAGATCCCATAGTCTTTTCTCGCCTGCCTCATGTACTCTGCTTCTGAGTCCCTTCACCCCCTACCTTTCCCACCCTTTACTTTTCTTTAGTACCTTGACATCTTGTTTATTTGTTTATGAATCTGAACATGACGCAGTCTGCTATCACCTTTGAATCTACTGTGAAGGGTTGGTGATTGTTTGGTACTGGGAAAATATAGGTTTGAAGATGGCTTCAGTGTTTCTGGTGTCCTCATAGTATGATGTATCAGCTTATCTTATTGATAAGGACACAAATTGTTTATTATTTAGTGTCTGAGAGTTTTATGTGACCTTGAGTGCAGTTGTTAAATTCCAGTAACTGGTTTGAGCATCTTTTTTGCAGTTCATTCCATGTCTTCATTGTAGCTCTTAGGAATGTATTTGTAGAACAGATTAGAAAACAATTGCCTACTCTGAATTAATGTTAATTGACTCAAATGGTTATGTTTGAGGTATGTGTGCTGTAGATACACATGCTTTGCATACTCCTGCCATCTAATATTGGGTCCGGATGATAGCTAGTTGGTTTTCTTCGAATAAGTCTTTTCCAGTCACGAGGTAAGGTGACTGCTCCTGTTGGTGATAATGCGCATGGGCATCAACTCCATTGTTAGATTGTTTTCTTTCTGCCATCGGGTTTGGATGTGTATTACAGCGCACCGATTCACAACAGTCAATCGGGATCTATTCGGTACGCAATTCACTTACCTTAGTCATTATTGTTTTTGATCACGGTTCCACCTTCTGTGTGTCCAAAATTTCGGAAAACGTTCATTATCTAATCGAAAACTCCAACCACGGCCTTCGGGCCTAGCTAGTTTTCCTCTATTTACTTCCACTCCAAGATCCATCATAGAGTCTTCTGCCAATTGATCCCACGCCATTTCAATTCTGTCCTCTGTGCCAATCTAAATACCTGCTCACTGACCTTCATAATGTCTGTAACCTCGGTATCTCCCTGGAACATAAAGAGGAAGCCTGAGACACTTGTCGGTCGTTACGATCCAAAAAGACTAAGTGGGACCGTTGGGCTCGACGAAGAGACATCCAGCGGCAGAGTATCGAGGGTACCCCTGATATCTGATGTCAAGCAAGAAGAGATGGAAGCATCTGCAGCAGAAGAGAAAGAGGCCCTCTCCGTTCAGGACTCCGATTACGATTTGGAGATTAAACTAGAGTCCCACGACGTTCCAGCTGGACAGGGTGCCGTGAGTAACAAAGCCCCTTTGCCCACCAAATCCGCTCCACCTAAACAAAAGTCTATTGGTGTCGCGGAAGCGTCAGCGTGTCAGCAGGATACACTACCCACTAACCTGAGCCAGCCAGCAGGAACGATGCTTGCGATGAGAATCCCCCCTATTCTCCCCTTCGCTAACGCTCCCCCCAGAAAGGCCACCAGAGTAGGGAGAGAAAGCGGTTGGGAGAAGGGGGAGGGAACCAAAGATGACCACCGGAGGATTTGCAGGGCAACCTACTGTCCAGTAGGTGGGTCAGGTAGAAGTTCTATGAGGGTTCTTGCGTCGGAGACTATGGACAAGAAAACAGAGGGCACGTAAGCCACTACCGTTACCATGAATATCCCCACCCCCTGTCCCACTTTCTAGAACTCACAGTTTTCAAGGAGGGTGGTCCTACAACTGGTATCCGGTAATCGTCCTCTGGGAGTAATGGGTAGTCGGTTGTGGTTCAGCTTAAAACGTACAGAGTCTTCTGTGGAAAGGGTAGGTTCTGACTCTGTGTTCTGCGCGGTGAAAGTAGATATGGAGTGACTGTCTGAAGGGAGACAAGGGAGGGCTCGCTGACCCCCTACAATCCTGCGTCTTGTCTACCTTCCCTCCCAACGTCCTTGCGTAAATCAAAAAGAATGTGTGCTCTCCACTGTTACGTCACAGCAGGGCACCCTGGTCATGAGGAGAGAATTCCCTTCTCCTTTTGCTGGCACACGCTGTTGCGCTATCACGGCAGTCGTGCTCTGTTCTCTCGGAACCATAGAGCTCTGCCAGGTCTGATTGCTTCTCCGCGGTTCCGTCACCGCGGGAGCCGTCTCCGAAATTAGAGGCTTTAGGGAATACTTACACCGGTTCCTGTTGATCCGGTGAATCTAGCGGGACGCCGTAGTTCTCCCACACGGCTCCTGCGGTTGTCGGCTAGAGGGGTGGTTTCTCCGGTTTCGTGGTATCCGCGAAGTCCAAGGGTGAGCGCGCACACGGCGCTCGTTGCGACGAAGGTCTCGGAAACAATACCGGAACTGGGGCGAGATTGTCAAGCGCCTCCTCTAGGGGGAGGCGGTCTTTTATTGCTGCGAGATATGCGACCCTGGCTGACGCGAGTTCTGTTCGCCAGCTCCAGGGTGTTCTGGGCAATGTAGTTCCTGGCCGGTGTTCGCGTAACCGCGACAATTGGTCCACCACTGATCTGCCAGCGGACGGATGTTCACAGCACCGTTAAGTTAATTGACCAGACGAAGGGACCCCATTTCTACTGTATTCCATAGAACAAGTTAACATCCACACTTTATGTTAAGAATCTGCCCCTTTCTGATATTGGAGCCTATGGGACTGTCCTCTCCACCACAGTTCTAGGTGGACTGAGAGTGTCCCCTTTGTCCCGATGAAGACCGGTCTGTAAGGAGCAGAATTGCCTACACTAACCTTTGGTCGAAACGTCGACAGCCTTGTTTTTTGTACTGAATGTGGACAACAGTGATTGATTCACCATGTCCCCCTTTGACATTCCGTCTTTGTAAATACTTTAGCCTTGGTTAAGGCTGGAGAGGCCTTTTTATGCGTTTGGCTGTACACACTGTCCACTGCCCTCCTTCTTTCACTCACCCTCAGTTCTGCAATTTGATGCACAATCTAACCCCCCCCCCCCGTTTCTGGGCACCTATGCACTGAACCGTTTTGACAAATGTACTATGCTTTGAACATGATGCATTATATGTTCAATATCATTAAATATCCTGAATATGCAGAAGTAGTGTCTGCAATTAATTTATCAGGTGATGTTGATATTTATATAATTATTGGGTTTCCACTGGGCCATCCTTTGTTGTACCTCATTTCAACCAGGTCCCAGTGACGTTCTGGGTTACCCCCATTATTGTGAAACCAGGTCATGGTAGGCACCGAGACTCTTGATTCCAACTCCCCGCCTTCAAGCTCGGCCCCGAAACTGCAAGTCAAGCCTTTCGGCTCGGGCCCGAGCCGAGATGATACCCCTTTGGTTCCGAAACATTCTGGATCCAAAGAGAAAAAGGACAAATCCAGCTCGGCACCAAAAACTTCGGCACCGAAACAAAGGCGCTCCTTTAACTGCTTCCCTGCGGCGCACATTCCCCTGCTGTGTGGGAGAATTACACGCGTGCGCGAATCGGGGCCGTCCGACGCATGAAAGAGGTTAAAGCCACTGGAGGCTATTTTAGAGACAATGAAACAAAAGTTGGATCCAAAGCAGAAGAAAATTCATATAAATCCGGACACTGACCACATTACAACTAAGCCAGCAGTACCATCTTCCAAAAGGTAAATCGATACTGAATATAAGATCCCCTCAAGAAGAAAAAGGGCAGGAATACTAGTCCTATTAATATTCCTCAAACACCTCCACCGTCTTTACCAATAACTATTATTTCTGATGGATACATCTGCCAGTGGATTCCTCACCTTGTGAATATCCCCTGCGCCAGCATTCCACAGAATTTTTTCCCCAGCTCTCTACGCCGACGTGGACGTCATAATACCTCGGCTCCGCTCGCAACACCTTATGACGTCACCGGAGCCATAAGAGAGCCACGTCGGCGTGATGACGTCAGTTCCCTTTTTTCCACGCTGTCTGCGCGTAACGGTTTTCCAACACTCTCCTGCTACTTTGTTGTCTTGCAGTGGTTTACTGTTTCTGGATTGATCATGTCTTCGACGAGGAAGTCAGGTTTCAAACCTTGTAGGGAATGTGGGGATCACATGTCCATCACTGATCCCCACAAAGATTGTTTATGGTGTCTTTCATCGGACCATGATGTGGACGACTGCTCCAGCTGCAGAAAGATGAATGCCAAGGCCCTGAAATAGAGGGAAGCGAAACTCTTCATGGCCAGGGCAAAAAAGGAAAGGAGAGGTAGGAAGAAGAAGTCGAAGCCGGAGTCGTGGACTTCGCACTCTTCGAAGTCGAGGAGGCACAAAAAGAAGAGGAAGCATAGCTCTCGGCGCCGATAGGCGAAGAGTAAGGCTTCGAGGTCGCCATCGCCTCGACGTCGAAGTAAGGAATTCATTTCTCCTTCGCCTTCCCCTTCTCCTCGTGTGTCTCAGGAGAAGTCATCTTCGCCCAGGTTGACTCCGGCGCCGTCTCCGGCGCCAGTGAACTCTCCAGCTTCTGACGCTGAGCCGGAGCAGGTGGAAGATCTTTCTCCAGTGCTAGCTGAACCTGCGGCTCCAGTTGAGCATACTTCGGCTCCTGCTACTCCTCGACCGGATTCAGGATCGAACCCGTACCCGCATTTCCCGACTCCGGGTGCTGATCCAACGCATTTCCTCAATGCTATGTATGGGGTTTTCCAAAGAGCTGTATTCCCATCCGGCGCACCTTCTGGTCCCGTGGGTCCAATGGCGTGTACTTTGGGCGTGCCGCAACATTATGCTCAGGCACCTTTTATGCCCTTCTTGCCGATGGCTCCTTCATGGCAGTTCCAGGTGCCGTCTGGAGATCCATCCTCCTTGCCTCTACTGGATCGTTTGCCTTCTTCGGAGCCTCCCTCGACGCCGGTGCCGGCTCCATCTGCACCGCGTCCGGCGCCGCCTACTCCGGTGCCGCCTACTCCGGTGCCGCCGACTCCACGTTCGGTGCCGCCGACTCCGCGTACGGCGCCGCCGACGCCGTGCCCGCGGATCCGTTCTCGGAGAGAGGCTCAGAGTATTATGGAGGAGGAACGATATAGGGAGGAAGGTGAAGTTGGTAATTCCACTGATGAATTTGAGGGCATTCAGGATGCAAGTGGACTTGATACTACTCCAGAATGGGAGCATTCTTCTGCCAGATCTTCTCCTCCACAAGAGTTGGCTGCTTATCATTTAGTCATCAGGAAGGCTGCAGAGTTGTTGGACTTACAGTTGCCCTCTGCAGAGTACAAGCCAAACCTTTTAACTGAAGTCCTTCATTCACCAACTTCCATTATTGAGCCCTTGTTGCCCTTTAATGAGGCTATTTTAGAGCCTGTTATGGACGTTTGGCGCAAGCCACTTCCTTCACCTGCAGTCTCCAGACAAGTGGCATGGAGGTATAGAGTATCTCCGGGGCACCCGAGCTTCCTTTCCTCTCACCCTTCACCAGAGAGCCTTGTAGTGCAAGCTTCCTGCTCGAAGCAATCTTCAGGCGCCTTCCCTCAAGCACCAGCTGACAGGGATTCTAAAAAGATCGAACAATCAGCTAAAAAGGTCTTTTCATTTGGAAGCATGGCGCTTAAGTCGACTAATGCAACTTGCTTATTGGGGCTCTACGTTCATGGACTCGGTGAAGCAGTTAGACCCTAAACTGTCTGAAGAGGAGAAGGCCTCTTTTATGGAGGTTGTTGCGGACACTCAAGCTGCCGCTAGACAACTTATTCAGTCGGGCCTAGATACGGCTGATTCCGAGGCTAGGATTATGGGATCTTCAATAGCCACTAGAAGGCAGGCTTGGCTTCGTTCTTCAGGCTTCTCTGCTGATGTTCAGGCCACTCTAGTCGACTTGCCCTTCGATGGGGAAAAGCTTTTTGGGGAGAAAGCTGATTCCGCCTTGCAAAGATTTTAAGATAGCAGGGTTATTGCGAAATCTTTGGGTTTGCAGACGCCAGCTAAGGGATTTGGCTTCAGGAAGTATAGAGGATTTGGGAGGTCATCCTTTCGTTACTTCCGTCAACCTCAGCAACAGCAGCAACAACCGCAGCAAAATCCTCTCTATAGATCATATAGAGGAAGACAAAGGGTCAGAGAGGTTCTGGTCCCAATCCCTCCTCATCTTCAGCCTCCTCTGCTCCCAATGAAGCTTCGGGGAAGCAGCCCTAGATCCCCCATCCTAGATCATGTGAGACCTGTGGAGGGTCGGGTGTCCCACTTTCTGCGAGGTTGGACATCGGTCAAGATGGACCTTTGGGTTTTAAACCTCGTGGAGAATGGGTACGCCCTTCCCTTTGAGGAGTTTCCGCCCCCTTACCCTCCTTGCCAGGGTTTTTGCTCAGAGGACCATCTGCTTCTTCTGCAGAAGGAGGTTCTTGCATTGCTTCAAAAAGGTGCGATAGAGGTAGTTCCGGAGCAGGAAAGGGGTCAGGGATGCTTCTCCCGGTATTTCCTGAGTCCCAAAAAGGACGGCAGATTGCGTCTTATCCTGGACCTCAGAGTATTGAATTTTTACCTGAAACAGGAGAAATTCAAGATGCTAACCCTTGCACAGGTTCTTCAAGCGTTGCAGCAAGGAGACTGGATGGTGTCGATCGACTTGCAGGATGCCTATTTCCACATCCCAATCCTGAAGTCGCACAGGAAGTATCTCCGTTTTACGGTTGGGTCGCAATACTACCAGTTTGCGGTCCTCCCGTTTGGTCTTACTACTACACCTCGAGTCTTCACAAAGGTGATGGCAGTGGTGACTGCTCATCTCAGGAGGTCAGGGATTCCGGTCTTTCCCTACCTGGACGACTGGCTTCTGAAAGCAGAGTCCCCAGAGATGGTGCAACATCATCTGCAGGTAACATCTCAACTGTTGTTCGACTTGGGTTTTTCGATCAATGTGCCCAAATCTCACCTGGTGCCCTCTCAACGCAACCTGTTCATAGGGGCGGTACTGGACACTACTGTGTCGAGCATTTCCTCCTCCTCAAAGAATTCTCGACATTCAGGAGATGATCCCTTTATTCCACAATGGAGCGGTTGTTCCAGTTCTGAAGGTCCTTCGCCTGCTCGGTCTGTTCGCCTCCTGCATTCTGTTGGTCAACCATGCACGCTGGCACATGAGGGCACTCCAGTGGTGTCTCTGCAGGCAGTGGTATCAGCACAACGGAGATCCCAGGGAGTCGATCAGGATCTCCAGAGAAGCTGCAGCGGATCTGTCTTGGTGGAGCGTGGGGGGCAATCTGTCTCAAGGAAAGCCCTTTCATCTTCCTCCATCGGTGGCCACAGTAATAACGGATGCCTCCACCCTAGGGTGGGGTGCTCATCTGGGGGATCTGGAGATCAAGGGTCTTTGGTCTCCAGAGGAAAGATTGTCTCATATCAATCTTCTAGAATTGCGGGCGATACGTTTGGCGCTCAAGGCCTTCCTCCCTTCCCTGCGCGGTCGGTCGGTCGGTTCAAGTCCTGACGGACAATACTACCGCAATGTGGTATGTCAACAAGCAGGGAGGAGTAGGGTCGTACCGTCTCTGGAGAGAGGCGTTGCGACTCTGGTCCTGGGCTCAGGACCATCGGATTTGCTTGATGGTGAATCATCTGGCCGGGGTGCTGAACATGCGTGCGGACAGTCTCCGTCGGCAGTTTTCCGCCGACCACGAGTGGAGGCTTCATCCAGAGGTAGTTCAGCATGTCTTCCGGACGTTGGGGACTCCTCGGGTGGACCTCTTTGCTACTTTCGAGAACGCGCATTGCCCGTCATTCTGCAGTCTCCAGTTTCCGATGCAGGGTGCGTTGTGGGACACGTTTCAGTTGAGTTGGGGCTCACAGTTCCTTTACGCGTTTCCTCCCATACCTTTGATTCCTCTGGTTCTGAGGAAGATTCGCCAAGACTGGGCCTAAGTTATATTGATCGCCCCGGATTGGCCAAGAAGGGTGTGGTACACAGATCTACTTCACCTCTCGTCGCACCCTCCGCCTCCCTCTCAGGGCAGACCTCCTCTCGCAGTCGGAGGGGCAGGTTCTCCACCCCCACCTCCAGAGCCTGCACCTTCATGCCTGGAGATTGAACTGGGAAACCTGAGTTCTTTCTCTCTCCCGCCTGATGTGGTTGATGTTATTTTATTGGCCAGGCGACACTCCACCAAGTCCATGTACTCCTACAGGTGGTCCAAGTTTGTAAAATGGTGAGGAGAGAGATCCATTGACCCTGTAAAAGCCCATCTTTCCAATGTGCTTCAGTTTGCTCTTTCCTTGGCTCAGCAAGGTTGTGCTGTGGCCACGGTTAAGTGCTATTTATCAGCCTTTCTGTGTCTTCCAGATCAGCCGTCATTATTTAAGTCTCCTATTGTTTTAAGATTTATCAAAGGTCTTACTAACAGGTTTCCACCTACTCCCTTTGTAATGCCACAGTGGGACCTTAATCTTGTGTTGACTTTTTTGATGGGGCCTCCTTTTGAGCCCCTTAATAGCGGTCCTTTGAGGTTGTTGTCCTTTAAAACGGTCTTTCTTTTAGCCATAACCTCGGCAAGGAGGGTGAGTAAGCTTCAAGCTCTTAGTTCGAAACCCCCGTTTTTATCCTTACATGCTGAAAGGATGGTCCTTGGGGCCAGAGCTGCTTTCCTACCTACGGTAGTTACTCCCTTTCATCTGGGGCAGTCGATTACTCTCCCTGTGTTTTATCCACCTCCTCATCCTTCCAAGGAGGAGGAAAGACTTCATCGATTGGACCCTAAAAGAGCTGTGAGCTTTTATTTGGACAGAACGAAGGACTTTCGTTTGGATGATCAGCTCTTCGTGGGCTATATTGGACAATCTAAAGGCAAAGCTGTGCACAAGCGCACTCTGTCCAGGTGGATCATCTTAGTCATCAAGATCTGCTATGCCCTTGCTGGTAAGACTCCTCCTGAGGGTATTAGAGCTCATTCAACTAGAGCTAAATCTTCTACCTCTGCTTTGGCCAGTGGTGTTCCGGTGGCAGACTTTTGTAAAGCTGCGACTTGTGCCTCCCTCAATACTTTCACAAAGCATTATTGCTTGGACTCTGAGATGAGGAGGGAGGGCCATTTTGCGCGCTCTGTCTTGCAGGACTTTTTGGTATAGGAAGGTGGACACCCTCCTCCGGGAGTGGGACTGCTGTGGGAATCTATTCACAAGGTGAGGAATCCACTGGCAGATGTATCCATGAGAAGAACAAGTTACTTACCTTCAGTAACGTTTTTTCTGGTGGATACAGTGTCTGCCTGTGGATTCCTCATTGGCCCACCCGCCTCCCCGTTGTCCACACCTTTGTATACCTTAAAGGATGCCTTGCTTGAAAGGTTGTTTCATCTGGTACACTTATAGGAAATGTTTTGTTCCTTAGCTTTCCTTTTTGTATATGTACTATGTATATTTGTTGGAATGTTGTATACTGTGTATACTTTGAATCTGTTGTCGGTCCACCTGTTTGCCTCGGAGGCACGGAAAAAATGGGTGGAACTGACGTCGTCATGCCGATGTGGCTCTCTTATGGCTCCGGTGACGTCATACGGAGTCGCGAGCGGAGCTGAGGTATTATGACGTCCACGTCGGCGTAGAGAGCTGAGGAAAAAATTCTGTGGAATGCTGGCGCAGGGGATATTCACAAGGTGAGAAATCCACAGGCAGATACTGTATCCACCCGAAAAAGCGTTACCGAAGGTAAGTAACTTGTTCACCAGCTTCAGACCCTTTACGCATCACACCACTGGGTTCTTCAAATATAAATCCTGATGTATTAGATGATGATGACACCTATGATCAGCCACCACCTCATCTTTGGGATGACTACAATATAGACCCACCTGTAGACACAGACCCAGATCTATATCCAGCTAAACCTTCTCCTCCTTATGATAATACTGCATTTTAGGAGATGATTGCTAGAGCAGCCACTTATTATGTGGTGACTTTACATAAAGAAGCCCTAGTAGAGGCTCTCCTATTTGAAACCTTAGGAAACACACACAGAACATCACAAACCTTACTTATGTTAAAAGGTATGATCGGTGGGAGGGTATGGCTGGTTGGGAGCGGGCGAGGAGTGGCTTGCCCACTATTGTGGGCCCTGACTGTTTGGTCGGCCCTCTGGGGCCGACCAAACCAGTCATGCGCACACTACATTTTCTCTATGTAGGCTGTATGCAGCCTACATAGAGAAAATGGCCTCCCTTCAGGCCCCCAGTTGGGCGCCGTCTTCACCAATCACAATGCTGCCATTGCAGTGTTGTGATTGGCTGGGGAGGGAGGATGCCTGCTTCCTGTTCTCCCGAAGCAGCAGGAAAACATGCGACACGGCCAGCAGCGGAGGCGGCGCTGTTCCCGGTGAGGTAAGTTTATTTTTATATTAATCCAATTCCCCGTGCAACGCCCCCCCCCACCCACAAGTCTTGCGAGCCGCACCTGGCGGTAATAACTTTAAATGAAGAGATGGAGGGACACCAACTCTTAGCTCTCCAGCCACTAATATACAGTGATTTGTTATCACTTTTCCCCGATCAGTCATTGCCTGTCGGGGTAAGATTACAGCAGTTTCTTCCCATTTGGCAATCAATAACATCAAAAAAATGGGTGTTGTATATTATCCACCATGTTTGTTGCCTGAAGCTCACATGCAACCCTCCCAACATTCCACCTCAAACTCGCAAACTGTCTTTAGAACACCAACATCTGCTCAAACAAGAAGTACAAGCTCTTCTCACAAAAAGCGATAGAACCTGTCGCATTACAACAAGGATCAAGGGTATATTCACTATACTTCCTAATTCCCAAAAAGGACGGTTCATTAAGGCCAATCTCGGATCTCGGGCCATTACATCTGTACTTATTATCAGAACACTTCCATATGGTCAAACTGCAACAAGTAGTTCCACTTTTACTTTTGCAGCAATGCGACTTTATTTGAACACTAGACTTAAAGGACGCATACTTTCATATACCCTTTCATCCAGCACATCTCAAATACCTCGTATTTGTGATAGGAAACGATCATTATTAGTTCAAAGTACTTCCATTTGGCGTAGCAAGTGCAGCCAGAGTGTTCACCAAATGCCTTGCAGTGGTAGCAGCACATCTACGAAGACAACAAATCCATGTCTTCCCATACCTAGACGATCAGCTTATAAAAGTCAACACACATCCCAAGTGTGTGCAATACACACAAATCAACATAAACCTTCTACATCAGTTAGGATTTCTACTCAATGCACAAAAATCCCATCTTCAGCCAACTCAAATACAACCATATCTAGGAGCCATTCTAAACACTCAAATGGCTCTAGCATATCCCAGTACAGCCAGGATTCACAATTTTCAAACACTGTTACTCCAGTTCCAAATCAATCAGTATCTCCCAGTCAGGACTTTCATACAATTACTAGGGACGATGGCGTCAAGCATTGCAATAGTTCCTCAGGCAAGACTAAATATGCGTCCTTTACAAGAATGCTTAGCACATCAGTGGAATCAATCACAAGGTCAGCTAACCGATCTAGTGTTGGTAGACAGCCACACTTATCGCTCTCTGCTGTGGAGGAACACATAAAATGTATCAAAAGGGCAGCCCTTTGTCGACCCTATTCCACAAGTAGTGCTCACAACAGACTCATCACTCACAGAATGGGGTGCACATTTACAACATCTAACAGTTCAGGGTCTCGGGACTACCAAATAACAGAACCTTCACATCAACTACCTAGAACTGCAAGCAGTTCAGCTAGCGTTAAAAGCGTTTCTACCTCATCTGATAGGGAAGGTTGCTCTAGTCCAGACAGACAATATTTTAACAATGTACTATGTACAAAAACGGGGGGTGGGCCACACCTTGCAGCTGCCACACCCCTCTCAGACCATTTGGCGTTGGACAATTCATCACAAACTTCAACTCCTGGCAGAAAACCTTCGAGGGACCGACAACATCAATGCCGATCTCAGCAGAATGAAGCAACAAGTACACAAATGGGAACTTCACCTATGAGTTCTCCTTCCGTACTTTCGAAAATGGGGATTCCCAAATTGACCTCTTTTCCACAGTAGAGAACTCAAAACGTCCAGACTTCGCCTCCAGGTCCCCACAGCCTCTATCCAAAGGCAGTGCCCTATGGATCAACTGCTCAGGGATATTTACTTATGCTTTTCGTCCTCTCCCTCTACTTCCATTTGTGTTTCGTAAACTCAGGCAGACACCTCTCACGCTGATTCTGGTGGCTCCTATATGGGCTCATCAACCATCGGATGACTGTGACGACTGGGAGGGGTCTGAGGACCCTCTGGCACGGCAGGGCCAGTTATCTCAGGACTGGGCAGACGAGCTGGGGGATGTCAGTGGTTTGGATACGTCCCCTGACACTGGCTTCATCTCTCCTCCGACGTGGCTTCGGAGGAAGGTGCTGCATTTTCTGTGGTGCTGCGCAAGGCGGCCGAAGCCTTTGGGCTGGAGCTACCTTCTGTGGCCGTGAGGACTAACCTCCTCACTGAAGTGCTCCAACCGTCAGCAAGCTCCTCAGAGCCTCTGCTGCAGTTTAATGAAGCACTGGTTGACGTTCTGAAGGGCACCTGGTCCAAGCCCTCCACAGTACCTCCTGTGGACCGGAACGTGGCACTGCGCTACCGCCCTGCACCGGGCGACTCCAGTTTTCTGTCCATGCACCCCGCAATCCACACCCGAGAGCCTGGTTATCCAGGCCTCTACTTCCCAGACCTCCACCCGTCCGCTCCCCCGGATCGGGAATCCAAGAAACTAGAACAGTTTGGTAAGAAGCTGTTCTCCTCCCTTAGTTTGGGATTGCGTTCTATTACCACCGCTTGTCTCTTGGACCGTTACTCCCACTCCCTGTGGGATACGGTGGAGGACGTGCTGCCCCAGTGCCCGGAGGAGGCCCGGACATGGCTCGCCCAGGCTCTTAGCCGAGGGGCGGGATGCAGCACGGCATGCAATCCGATGTGGACTGGACACTACGGACTCGCTAGGTCGGGCAATGTCGACCACGGCGGAACTTCGCCGCCACGCCTGGCTGCGGTCCACGTGTTTTTCTGGGGATGTCCAGAGCACCCTCATGGACATGCCCTTCGATGGCAGTCGCCTTTTTGGCGACAAAGCGGATAGTGCGCTGGAGCGCTTTAAGGACTCCAGGGCTACGGCCAAGTCCTTGGGCCTCTCGGCCCCGCGCCCGCAAGCTTCCGCTTTTCGTCCCTTTCGTGGCCAAGGAAGGGGCGCCCCCTCATGTCCGCCTAACCACAGGCCGCAGAACCAACCTCCACGCGGTCGCGGACGTGGATTCCGCCGAGGCGGTACAGGGGGACAACGTGCCGGTCCGTCCACATCTACCCCAGCAGCGTCTGCCTCAAAGCCCTCCTATTCCGTGCTTTCAGACCCATTCCACGCCAGTGGGCGGCAGAGTTCGCCATCACCTGCTCCACTGGCGTTACATCACGTCAGACAGGTGGGTGCTGCAAATCGTCCGAAGGGGCTACATCCTCCTCTTCGAGGCGACCCCTCCAGCCATGCCACCACAGTACCACCGTGTGTCGGGGGATCACTTGCAACTTCTGCAGGAGGAAGTTACGGCCCTCTTGGCCAAGGGGGCCATCGGGCGCGTTCCTGTCCCAGAAGTAGGACGGGGTTGTTACTCCCACTACTTTCTGGTTCCCAAGAAGGGCAAAGGGGGCCTACGCCCTATCTTGGACCTCAGGAGCGTCAACGCCTTCCTCCGGAAGCAGAAGTTCAAGATGCTCACCTTAGCTCAGGTTCTGGCTGCCCTGGAGACTGGATGGTAGCGTTGGACTTGCAGGACGATTATTTCCACATCCCCGTTCTGCCGGCCCACCGGCGTTACCTGCGGTTCACGGTGGGCCAGGAGCATTTTCAGTTTACCGTGCTCCCCTTTGGTCTCACCAGTGCCCCTCGGATGTTCACGAAAGTGATGGCGGTGGTCGCAGCTCATCTGCGCAGATTGGGGGTTCCAGTCTTCCCCTATCTAGACGACTGGTTGTTGAAGGTGGCCTCGCCCCAGGCAGTCGCCTCCCACCTCCAGACTACGGCCGACTTCCTGCATTTGCTTTGGTTCTCCATCAACGTGCCGAAGTCGCATCTGAATCCCTCCCAGAAGTTCCTCTTCATCAAAGCGGTTCTGGACTCAGCACAGTTCCGGGCCTATCCTCCGGAACAGCGGGTCCGGGATATTCAGGCTCTGATTGCCATCTTCCGGCCTCTATCCCGGGTTTCAGTCAGGTTGGTGCTGCGGCTTCTGGGTCTAATGGCCTCCTGCATCCTGTTGGTGCATCACGCCAGATGACGAATGCGGGCTCTGCAGTGGGACCTGAAGTTTCAGTGGGCCCAGCATCGGGGCAACCTGTCCGACTAGGTCTTGATCTCGGAGGACACTGCGAGACAGTTGCAGTGGTGGCTCACGGACCGCCATTGAGTCAGTGGCAGATCCCTCTCCCTACCCCAACCGGAGCACGTAGTAGTGACAGATGCGTCCCTCCTAGGATGGGGGGGGGCCACATGGGAGAGGCGGAGATCAGAGGACTCTGGTCTCTCATGGACAACACTACCGCCATGTGGTTTTGCAACAAGCAGGGCGGAGTGGGGTCGTGGACCCTTTGTCAGGAGGCTCTGCGCCTCTGGACATGGCTGGAACATCAGGGCATCACCCTGGTGGTTCAACATCTGGCGGGCTCACTGAACACCATAGCAGACGAACTCAGCCGCCGGTGCATGATGGATCACGAATGGCGTCTAAACTCTGACGTGGCGCAAGGCCTCTTTCGTCAGTTGGGAGAGCCTTGGTTAGATCTTTTCGCCACCAAAGAGAACGCGCAATGTCAGCAGTTCTGCGCGTTGGAGTTTCCAAGGCGGCACTCACTCGGGGACGCCTTTCGTCGCGAGTGGAGTTGCGGTCTGTTGTACGCCTTTCCGCCTATACCACTTCTGCCCAGAGTGCTGAAGAAGATCAGGCGCGACCGGGCCCAAGTCATCTTGGTGGCTCCGGATTGGGTAAGAAGGTACTGGTATCCCGAGCTACTCAGTCTGTCGATCGATCCCCCGATACGACTGCCTCTTCAGGAGGACCTTCTGTCGCAGCAGCAGGGGACAGTCCTCCACCCGAACCTGTCCAGTCTCCACCTCCATGCGTGGAGATTGAGCGGCGACAGTTGATGCCATTTGACTTGCCTCCTGAAATCTGTGATGTTATTCTGGCGGTCAGGCGTCCCTCCACAAAATCGGTATACGCCTGCAGGTGGAACAAATTTGTGGCATGGTGCACAGCAAAAGCTGTGGATCCCCTTTCCGCCCCTCTTTCTGATGTTCTCCTCTTTCTTCTTTCCATGGCCCAGCAGGGCTCTGCTCTGGGCACTCTTAAAGGTGATCATTCAGCTATCTCTGCTTTCTTACGGCTTCCTGATCAGCCTTCTCTTTTCAAATCCCCTGTTGTTTCTCGCTTCTTTAAAGGCATTACTCGCATGTTTCCTCCTGTCCCTTTCGTAATGCGTCAGTGGGATTTGAATTTGGTATTGACGTATCTGATGTGCGCTCCCTTTGAGCCACTTCATAATTGTCCCCTTCGTCTGTTGACGCTTAAGACTGCTTTCCCGGTGGCCATCACCTCTGCTAGAAGGGTGAGTGAGCTCCAGGCTCTCTCTTCCAAGCCTCCTTTCCTTTCTGTCCATCCGGACAAAGTTGTTCTCAGAACTTGTCCTTCCTTTCTTCCTAAGGTAGTGACTGCCTTTCACATCGGGCAGTCTGTTACGCTGCCCACCTTCTTTCCGCCTTCGCATCCCTCGAAAGAGGAAGAGAGGCTCCACTGTCTGGACCCAAAATGGGCGCTGTCCTTCTATCTGGACCGCACCAAACAGTTCCGGGTGGACGACCAACTCTTTTTCGGCTACGTGGGCGCTAAGAAGGGGCGAGCGGTGCACAAACGAACCTTCTCTCGGTGGGTCGTTTTGTGTATCAAGGCTTGTTACTCCTTAGCTAAAAAGTAACCTCCTGTAGGGCTCAGGGCCCATTCTACTCGGGCCACAGCGGCGACCACTGCCCTGGGCCGGGGAGTCCCCTTGTAGGACATCTGTCAGGCAGCAACGTTGGCCTCGCTGCAAACATTATTGCCTGGACAGCCAAGTCAGGAGAGACGGCTTCTTTGGCCGTTCTGTTCTCCAGGACTTTCTAATGTGAACTTGGTTCACAGACCCACCACCGGGGTTGGTATTGCTGGGGTATCTATTCTAAGGTGAGGAATCTAACGTGTTTCTTTCAGATGAACAAGTTGTGAGAAAGTGGGTTTCTGTTGCAGTAACCCCCCCCCCCTTTTTTGCCTAATAGCTGATGCACTTTTCCTTGTTGTGCTCTGGGCTCCTGCCAATCAGGTGCCCAGGACCTGTGTTCCTTCCCTAAAATACAAACTCCCAATTGGCAAACCCTGGCCACATGTCAGCCCCTAGTAAATGGTACCCTAGGTACCCAGGGCCTTGTGACCAGGGAAGGCCTCTAAGGGCTGCAGCACTCATTGTGCCACCCTTAGAGGCCCTGTACCCTTACACACACACACTGCCTTTGCAGGCTGAGTGTCTGGGTGCAGGACAAAACAAAGAGTCGACATGGCACACATCTCTGTGTGCCATGCCCATCTCCTACACTGCCAAGGCATATGTCAGCCACTCCTCTGGCTGGGTGCCTTATGCCTATGGTGTGGGCACAGGAGCAGGAGCCCTGTGCCCCTACAGTACCCAGGTCCATTCATGGGCACTGTAAGTACAGTGCTGCCATTTACAAGTACATGGTGCTGAGAGCTCGTCAAACACGAGCTCCACATCACCATAATGGCAACACTGAAGACTGGGAAGTTTGGTATCAAACTTCTCAGCACATTAAACCCACACTGATGCCAGTGTGGGATTTAATGTACTAAGCACCCCAGAGGGCATCTTAGAGATGCCCCCTTACAGCTAACCTACAATCCACGTCTGCTCTGAGGCTGCCCAGGCTGCCACACAGCAGACACGTTGCTGGACCCCTGGGTGGGAGAGCCCCTGCTCTCCCGGGCCTGCAACAATGCACATCCTGGGTGAGGTGAGAAATCTCCTCCCCCAGGATGAGCAAAGGGAAGCTTCAAAGGCATGCCGCCAGTTGGAGTTTCCCCAGGCCACTGCAACCCCCCACTCTGGCGGGAAGCTTGGCCGGAAACCCCTTACAAGGACAGGGGATGTGCCAGCCTGCCCACCCCACCCCTCAGGTGGGGGAGGCGAGGTGAAGCACATCTCCGGGCTCTCGCCATCTTGAAGATGGGAGGCCCTACCCTATCAGGATTAGGCTACTGCCCCCCTCCCACAGGAGAGAGGCAGGATAGGGGGTGTACCCACCCCAGGACAAGGACCCATTGGTCCCTGGCCTTCACCTACCTGTAACGCCCCTAAATCTAGTATTTAGGGGCCCCCTGAACCTTCCTTCCGCAGATTCCAGATAGAAACCTACAAGAAGAGCAAGAAGAAAAAAGACCTGCCCTGCAGCTGCTAAAAAGAGGAAGACACCAACTGCTTTGGCCCCAGCCCTACCGGCCTGTCGACCCACGAACCTGCTCCTGCTCCAGCGCGGCATCTCTTGTGGCCAGCAACCTCAAAAACCCCGGAGGACCTGGCTACCTTTGAACTCTGATTCCCTGGGACTCCCATGAGTAGAGGCTCTACTCAAGAAACCTACTTTTAACCCCTGGCAGCAGCCCGGGACCGCGGACCCAACACACTCTGCACCAGCCAAGCCTGGCCAGTGCCGGAGTGGACAAAGACCCTGAGGACGACCCCACGGCGACTGTGACCTCGAGTCCGGCACCCAAGGACCCCCCTCGACATCCCGGAAGAAGCCTGCAGCCTCAGAACAGAGTGCCACCCCAACCGCGATCAACAAGAGGGTAAGATTCCCGACGTCAAAAGGCACCCCGGCGCCCTGCGGCCCCCTGTGCCCAATCCCGGGGTACCCACCTAACCTACAACTACCCAACTTACCTCTCGAAGTGGTGGTGGCATCTGAAGCATCCTCGTCCCCGAGCTTGCAGCCTTTTTCCAAACCGGAACATTCCCATTGACTTCCATTGAGCGCCCGACGGCTCAAAAGCACCCTGCACCCAGCCGCCCGAGTGGCCCTGGCAGTGCACTCTCTACACTAACTTACTTCCCCACTTGCCCTGAGTAAGTGACCAGGAGCCCAGCTCCCACAACCGCGTGGCTTGCCCGACAGCAGCCACCAACCAAGGCCCCCCTATCCCTCATAGGATAACATTGGGCCTAACTCTCTCTGCACCCGGCCGTCCTGAAACCGCTGAGGGTGAACCAACTGTACCTACCTGACACTGGGGGACCCCTGAGTCTATGCCCGGAATTTCAACTCTGCCAGTTGAGTACTTACCCTTAAAACCGCTAACTTCATTTTCCTCATAGGGTAACATTGACTGGCTTTTTCTTCAAAAATCTTCTAAGTGTGAACTTTTCAAAACTGCAAAAATTCACCAAAAATCAGCCAAGTGACAAAAACGAATTTACTCACCTGCTCCTAGGTGAGCTCCCAGTGCTGGATCTTGGTGCCCAGCCCTGACTCTGAAAAGTGTCCACAACTATACTTACCTCTAACTCATTTTTCTCCCATAGGAAACCATTGTCTGCTTTTCTGTGAAATTTCTTCTAAGTGTCTACTTTTGCAAATTTGAAATATTCTTTTAAAATCGTACCAGTTCTGCAAACGAAATTACTTACCTGTTTTTGATAAGGACCCCAGTCCTGGGTGTAGGTGCCCAGTCCTGGATTACTAAAGTAACGATAAAGTACTCTACCTGCAATTTGAATTTCTTGCCATAGAGATCCATTGAATGTTTTCTTTGAAATATTTTCTAAGTGCTAACTTTTGTAATAGCTAAATATTATTTAAAAATCACTACAGTTATTAAGTCGACTTTCATCACTTGATTCTGAATACTGACCCAGAGCTGGATCTAGGAGCCAGACCTGGAATTCCAAAAGTAATCTGAAAAGTAATTTATTACAAATAACCTGAATGTACCATTGAGCTCAATGCATTGTGATGTTTAGGAAATAGGATTGTTTATTGCAACCAACTGTGACTGTTTACAAAAATTCATTGCTTAAGACAAAAAGTATTTATATGCAACCTCTCATTCTGAGAAAGTATAATTTTATCCCCTTTGTGGTTCTAAAAATAAAACAAGCATATATTTTATATATATAAATCATTGGCCTAGAGTTCAGTTATTGAGTGTGTGAGACCATTTGCTGACTGAGTGTGTATAATAAATGCTTTACACTGTCCTCTGGTACTGCCTTACTGCTCGACCAAGCTACCACTTTTGAGAGTAAGGTCATACCTAACTTTGACCTCTATCAGCCTCTGGGGGACTGGGGACTCTGTACACCCTGTACCTATTAGGGAACAGTATATACAGAGCCACTTTCTCACACAAGTTACTTACCTTCGGTAACGATACATCTGTAAGAAACATTAGTTAGTTAGATTCCTCACCGACCCACCCATCCTCCCCGTGCTGCGGACCGATATCTAGGGTTGAGGTCATCCCTTTCAGGGCCCTAGAATTTTTTGGCCCATTTTTCGGTCTCTTGCATTGCTCTGTGTTCCTGGCACGGAAAGCTATGTACATGAACTGACGTCCGCGCACGAGGGCGGCGTCTAAGTACTCCGACGACGTCATCCCGGCGATCACGACGCCGACGACGGACGCGGAGCCGCAGACGACGCCTAGCGACGCGCATGGGTGTTGCTGACGAAAATCTTTCCGGATCCAGCCTGACGCCTGGGGATATTCTACGGTGAGGAATCTAACTAACTAATGTTTCTTATAGATATATCGTTACCGAAGGTAAGTAACTTGTTCTTTTCTCACACAGAACCATGGAGCAATCAGACATCCAAACCTCAAGGAACTCATTCTTGCAATTTGGCTCTGAAGTCATAGAGTTGGATACTTAAACCTACCACCAGATTGTATGACAATTCTTAAAGAAGCAAGAAAACCCACCACTAGAGCATGTTATGCAGCAAAGTGGAAAAGGCTTGTAATCTATTGTAATAACAGAATTGCATCTATATAAATATTATTTTTTATCTTTTGCATCTACAGCGAGTTGGCTTAGCCTACATATCCCTTCGAGTACACCTTGCAGCAGTAACTGCATATCAACAAAATAGACATCCTTTACCCCTATTCAAAGTTCAATTAAGTAAGGCCTTTATGAAAGTCCTTAAAAGAATAATACCACCTATGGTACCATCTGCACCTGTCTGGAACCTTAACATTGTTCTCACAAGGCTTACGGGTCCGTCTTTTGAACCTTTATACAACTGTTCATTACAGCTTCTTTCATGGAAGATTGCCTTTCTCATTGCTGTCACTTCACCAAGACGTTTTAAGGAGCTACAGACTTTAACCTTAGAAGAACCCTTCTTTCAGCTTCAAAAAGATAGAGTGGCTCTTCATACAAACCCAAAATTCTATCCAAAAGTAGTCTCTGCTTTTCATATTAACCAATCAATTGAGTTACCTGTGTTCTTCCCTCAACCCAATTCAGTACCAGAAAGAGCTCTACATACATTTGATGTCAAAAGAGCACTTTTATATTGATAGGACAAAAGATTTTCACAAAACTACTTTTTGTTCCCTTTGCTCCACCTCATAAAGGAAATCCTATCTCTAAATCCAGTATTTCTTGATGGATTGTTAAATGTATTTAAACTTGATATGTGAAAGCTAAAATACCTTTATACCTCCTAGAGCACATTCTACTTGCAAAATAGGAGCATCTATGACCTTTTTAGGCAACATTCCAATTACTGACATATGTAAGGCAGCCACATTGTCTACACCACACACATTTAACAAACATTATTGTCAGCAAGCTTATGTAGTGCTAAAATTACTTTTTCAAACAACTTCAACACCCACTGGTTAGGCACCGCTTTGGGATAATACTGCTATGCAGTCTATGCAAAGCATGTATATCTACAGCACACATGCCTGGAATGTATTATGTTACTTACCCTGTAAGCATCTGTTCTTGGCATGTAGAGCTGTAGATTCACATGTGCTTGTGGTTGTTGCTGTTCTTCTTATTCACGTTCTCTCTATACTACACTTACTCCATTCTCAACCTCTTGCGGGAAAACAATCTAACAATGGAGTCAATGCCCATGCACATTATTACCTCATGACTGGAAAATACTTCTTTGAAGAAAAACAACTTGCAAATATCCGGACCCACCACTAGATAGCAGGAGTATACAAAGCATGTAAATCTACAGCTCCACATGCCAAGAACAGTTTCTTACAGGGTAAGTAAAATAATCCTTTTTCTGTCATGGTGACTTACATTTTTTGTGTGTTATTTTCTTTCTTATTGCAGCTTCCCATGCCCCTTACAAATGGGACTACTGGCCCCATGATGATGTTCGAGCTGAATGTAGGTTTGTTGGTTTAACAAATCTGGGAGCAACTTGTTACATGGCATCTACAATTCAACAGCTTTATATGATACCTGAGGCCAGGCAAGAAATATTTACAGCTAAGGTATGCTTGATTCTAAACCTCATTTATTGCCATATCTGTATTCTTTGTTATTTTACCGTTTATTAATGAATGAATGAATAATTGTGCATATGTTATTATAAGCGGCTTTAGGTAGGGCAACAAATGAGATTCTCACATTCCAGGAATGGTGTATAAATGTTGTAATGCTCAGATCTCCCCTGGACCAAGGTATGTACCGTCACTTTCCCAGGGAGAGAATATCAGTTCCAAACTTATGGAATATAACATATACACAGCACTTCCTAAGGTGGGCAAACTTTCAACACTCCCCCAAAGGCAAGGCAAGAAAACAATATATACACAGCACTTCTCTAGAGCGAAACATACTTTTCACATCACTTGCCAGGAGTAGAACACAATTACCTGCTAGAAGGGAATTCACCCATTCTTCTACAACAGAATACTTGGCCAAGAAGAGTCCACACCTCCTGCTACTAGGAAAAGACTAATTGGTATATCTGGGATGTATTTATTAGTAAATAGCACCACACGGTAAGCCAAATGCACCTATCATAGCAGACTCTAACATATCAATAGTATGATTGAAACACAATCAAGGCAAACATATATGTAGAAATATATATGTATGGATATAAGAATCAGAAAATAAGAAGGAAAGGAAAGAATTCAGAAAAGAATCAAGAGACCGTTAATAGCAGAGACACCTCACCTACTGCTCCATCATTTCACTCCACTTCGCTCAAGGGGAGTCCATTGCTTGAACCGGGTGAAAGCTCAGAGGTGACACCACTCTTCCGTGACAACACGTCTGCTCCACGGCGTGAACTTCCACCAGGCCAGTGTAGGCTCCCCCTTTTTTTTTTCAAAATTTTTTTTATTGTAATGAAATAAGACACAAACAAAAATAACCAAAGAAAGGAAAAGACATGCGACAATTCCGCCATAATTCCCACGCAGGGGAGTTGCACTAGATGAGGGGGGCCGCTATGACTAGTAAATGTTCTATTGTCCGGCCCAGCAAGGTAGTAGCGCTAAAGAGGATATGAGGGGCCAAGGCCGGTTCGCCGGATCAGGTGCATTACAGTTGGACAAAGTCCGCCCCACTAAATTGTACAACAGGTGGGTCTCAAGGGCTGGCTCATCCAAGTCCCGTATCTCGAGCCCATCCCTCTCGGATTCCGGACTGTCACAAGAATCAATCAAACCAAAGAAAAACAACCAGGGAAACACCCCCCCACCCTCTAACAACCCCCCCCCCCACCCCTCCAGTGGTGGAAGCACGCACTCACTCATACCTTTGCCAGCTTCCTGCGGTATTCACACTTGAAATAGATGTAGGGCTCTAATCGACGGTGGGCACACTGCAGCTGGTAGCCCCCGAGAGAGGAAGCGCACTAAGGGCCCCCAGCGGAAAACAAAGTTCTTAAAGTCTCCTAAAAATACGTCTGCCATTCGCTCCATGCTCAACAACTTCCACAACCTCGCATGCCAGAGGGAAATCGCTGGAGCTCCCTCTTTTTCCAGGCCGCTGCCAAGGTAATTTTAGCCGCCCCAGTACAGAGCCAGAAGATTTTTTTATCCGCTCGGGTCTGATGTTCTAGAAGCGGGTCTCTAAGGCCCAACAGCACTTGTTCCAAAGAGTCCACGATAGGATACCCCAGGATGTCTTTAATATGGGCCAGAATCTCTTCCCAATAAGGGCGGATAATCGGGCAGTCCCACCAGATATGGCGGAAGTCCCCCAACAACCCACAGCCTCTCCAACATCTATCCGAGGTGTTAGGAAAGATGCGATGGAGCTTGGCAGGGGGGAGATACCAGTCCATCATGGTTTTAACATGCTCCTCCTGCAGCTCCATCGAGTGGTTGTGTCTGGCCAAATCGCGCCACAGATGGGACCACTCCTCATTCGCGATGTCACGACCAAGGAGGCCCTCCCAGTGACCCATATATCGTGGCCTAGGCGTGGCAGTTGTGGCAAGGAGGTGGCTATAGATGAAGGAGATAGCTCCGCGCATGGTCGAGGTGCGGGAGAGAAAGGCCTCAAAGGGGGTAGGCGGCCGAGTCGCCACCTCCCGTACTGACGGGGATAAGTGTAGCAACTGTCCGTGGTGGAACCTTTCCGTTTCAGCAATCCCGTAGTCCCGCCCACAATTCGGGAAAGTCAAAGGGGCGGAGCCGTGGAACAAATGCGTGAGGGCCAGGCAGCCTCCCTTTCTCCAGGCGTCAAATGGCCCCTCCTTAAGCGTGGGCGGAAAGGCCGGATTGAAGTGTATGGGAGTGAAGGTCGATGGGAAGGTGGTCCACCGCATCCCAAACCTTCAGGGTGGTGCCGGTAGGGGTGCTAAGATAAGCATTCTTGGGCCTATCCCCCTTAGGTTTCCACACCAGGCCCCAGATCGTGCGGCTCGCCACACTCCTATCCATGTGCAGCCAATGCTTTTCCGAAAGTGGCTGGGTCCACTCCACCAAGACTCTCAATTGCGCTGCCTTGTAGTAGAGTTGCATATCAGGGAGACCCATCCCTCCCTCCGCCCGCGACCACTGAAGAGTGGTAAAGGAAAAGCGGGCCCTGCCCCCCTGCCACACAAAGCGCAGCATGAGCATCTTCAGGCGGCGGAAAAAGTCGCTGTCTAAGACAATGGGAAGAACCTGAAAGAGGTATAAAAGCTTCGGAAGGAGTGTCATCTTGATCGCATGAATCCTGCCCATCCAGGAGATAAACAGCGGTTTCCAGCGTTGCAGCTCCGCCTGAATAGTTGCCAAGAGCGGGGGAAAATTAGCTGCGTATAGCTTGCCCACGGTGGGGGTCACGCGGACCCCCAGATACATCGGCGAGGAGTGAGACCACGGCAGGGGCGAGAGCGGGCGAAGCCGTTCCACCTCCGCCGAGGAGAGCGTGAGGTTGAGGATATACGATTTGCTATAGTTGACCCGAAACCCCGCTACGGCCTCAAAGTGCGCCAGGGCAGTCTGCACATGAGGAAGAGAGTGCGCCGGATCCGCAAGGGAGAGGAGGACATCGTCTGCGAACAGGGAAATCTTATGTTGTTCCCCCGTGAAGGGCAGGCCCCGGATGTCTGGCTGTACCCGGATTGCCACTGCGAGAGGCTCAATACTCAGGGCAAACAGCAAAGGGGAGAGAGGACAACCCTGTCGCGTTCCCCGCGAGTGCGAGGGCCAAGCAGCTCCCTCGGATCGACGCCTTGAAGGCGTCCCAGGTAGTGAAAATCGATGTGTCCCGCACCGGGTTAAGCTGAAAGAATTCCCGGATCGCCTTGCGGAGGTCGTTACAAGAAGACTCATCCCGCACCACTGACGCCGGAAAAAACCATCTACGCGGCGCAGACCCCTCAGGAGCCCACTGAAAGCCCAGCGCCAGTAAGCTATGATCAGAAACAGAGAGGGGAAATATCTTCGCGTCTTTCAGGGACCCCCGTAGGGATTGGCTGTAGAAAACATGGTCCAGGCGGGAGTAAGAGTTGTGTACGTGGGAAAAAAAGGTGTAATCACGGGAGAGGGGGTGTAAAGAACGCCACCCGTCCCGCAGACCAAGCTCCTCAAATCGCCGTCGTGTCTCCTCAGAGAAGAGGCCGGCCTCAGCCCTCCGCTGGTGATAGCAGTCCAAATCCCTGTCCCAGACCAAATTGAAATCACCCAGCAGAAAGAGGCCGCCCTCCACAAAGTCTTCTACCGAACGCAGCAATTCCAGGAGGAACCGATTTTGCCCAGCATTGGGTGCATACACCAGTAGGAACGTGCAAGTTCTGCCAAGGAGCACTCCCTTCACTACAAGCCATCTGCCCTCCTTATCGCTGCGCACCCCCAGCGGCTGAAACTGGAGAGACGAACGGAACAGCAGGGCTACTCCCCTGTGCTTGGACCCCGCCGAGGACCTGTAGATAAGAGGGAATTGACTATGCTTGAGACGGGACTCGTCACTCCGGGCCAGGTGCGTCTCCTGGAGCCCCACCACATCCAGGTGGTGGTCCAGGATGTATTTCCAAACCTTCTGGCGTTTCTGCGGCGAGTTCAGCCCCTTCACATTCCAAGTACCTAAGGTAACAGGCATCCTATCACACACCCCTCTCCCTTCTCCGCCAGCTCTCCCCCTGCTCTGCACAGCAAACCCACACCTCCACCAGCATGACCAACACTCCCTCTCCACGATCGGGCCAGCAGCGCCCCTCGGGGCCATCGCTCTCGGAGCAAAACCCCAGAAATTACCGGATCACATCCCGGGTTGTCATGCGGCTCATCAGGCCCATCAGCCAGTAATTGCCCCACGCCTGGACATGGCAAAAAGACCAAAGACCCAGTCCAATTCCGCCCCCGACTCCCCCGTCTGTAGCCGAGTCGTGCACTGTCACTCATTCCAGGACCTCTCTCCATACCCCACCCAACAGACATCCCTCACCTCGCTCGCACACTCTCCCCCTGGCCTCCACCACTGGACCCTCCCATCCCTAAACCCAACCACCCCCCTCCCCTCCCTCACCCCGGGACCCCCCCCAACCAGGGACCCACCAAAGAAAAACAAAAGTAACCTGAGTATCCAATACCCCCAAAGCCGGGACCTCTGTGGTTATCCCCCAAGTCCCCGAGGCGGTGTCTCCGCCCCCATCCCTCCAGCGAACAGGTCCAGGGTGTCTCCTCACAAAGTACATCTATACCCAGTGGTACCTGAAAGGAGGACGGCCCTCCGGCGCCGATCAATCTGAGGCCTACCGGGTGACTAGGCAGCAGAAGAAGAGTCCTGCAAGGCTGCCTCCGTCACGTTCACCACCGAGGCCACCGCGGCGTCCCTCTCCTGTACGTTGGTCTCCGGGTCCGGCCGACCCGGGGCAGCTGGACGCCCCACTCGTTGCCAAGGGAAGGAGCTCCGACGTCGCCTCACAGGCGAGCCCCCATCTCCCAGCAAGGGGGACCCGTCATCCAAACCAAGGAGGTCCTTGGCAGCCTGCAGAAAGCGGACCTGAACCAACCTGTTTTGCCATCAAAAAATCAGCCGAAACGGATGCCCCCATGAGTAGGTGATGTTCTGGCTTCGCAAGAAAGATGTTACGGGGCGAAAGTCACGGTGTTTCTGCAGCGTCGACGCCGCCAGATCTTGAAATAGCTGGGGACGGTGGTCCCGATAAAGCAGTGATGGAAGCCCTCTCGCCTTCCGGAGTATTCGCTCTTTAAGCTGATAGTCGTGGACGCAGAATGTCCGGGGGAGGAACCCCTGTCCCTCTCGGCAGCCCCACTCGGTGCACTCTGTCCATCCGTACTTCGCGGACATCATCCTCTCCCAAAATCTGCAGAAACAGGCCCTCCACATAGCCCCGTAGGTCCCCAGCCTCTCCGTCCCAGGGCACCGCGCAAATGCGGATATTGTTCCGTCGGGACCGATTTTCTAAGTCCTCCGCATGGGCTTGGAGGTCCAAATTCTGTTCCGTGAGCCGGAGAACATCTTGCTGAAGCTGATGGACATCGCCAGCGAGCCCCAAGTCATGCTCCTCCAGGGTTGCCACCCTCTCTCCAATACCATCCACATCTCGTCGCACCTCCCGAAGGTCAGAGGCCAGCTGGGAGCGGAGGCTAGTGATGTCCTCCTTGATAGCATTAAACAGTTCCAGCATAAAGGCCTTGGTGACAGGCGCATCATCATCAGGTGGCTTAGAGGAGGCACCAGCGCCAGGATGCGTCGAGGGCGCAGCTCCCCGCTGCGAACCTTCTCGTCCGGTTTTGCCCCCACGGGTCTTACCAGACATCGTGTCCTGGTCAAGGAAGTTCGGTGCCACCCACTGGCAGGTTTCGTATCACCCCCGCCAGTACCGCTTCAGCACGCGCCCCCTCAGTCAGGGGAGGGCAGTCTCCGGACACAGCCACTCCGCAATTCGTGCCCAGCGTGGGGGGTAGTCAGTCACTGCCCAGAGCTCAGTCGTAGGCCGAATATCCCAGCACCGGGGCCACGCCACCGCACCGCCGGCCACAGGGCGGCTCCTTGATCGGCCCCGCGTCTTCGGGCCCCCGTCCACCCTCCGCCACTCGGGACACACAACCAACCGGGAAAGTTGCGGGGCGATGGTCCCCCCAGAAGTCGTCGGGAGGAGCCCCCAGAGATATCGCCCACACCTCGGGCCCCAGCCCAAGCTTACCGGGTCCTCACGGGGAGTGCCTGGGTCCAGGTGGCAGCCCTACAGTCCTCGGCTCCTCCAACAGACCGCCTAAGCCAGAGCAGGCCCTCCAGCTTCACTGTGGCGGAGCGTGCTCATGCTCCCATGTCTCAGAGCCTACCAGGCGCCGGCAGACGATGGCCCCCTGTGGCCGCTGCCCCACGACAGTCTCCGCTGCTTTTAGAAGCCCCGGGGAGCCGAACACCCCCCCGCACGCCGCATCCTCGGGCTGGCCCGGTCGGGGCAGACTCCGGATCCACAGTTCCTTGGTCCGGGGAGGCCCTCAGGCTTCGCTCCCCTCACCGGTGCGGGGATCCATGCCTCCCCGGCGTCCACAGCTGCAAACCCTCGTGGGCTAGGGCGCTCTGCTTCCGCCTGCCAGATGTCTGCTTCTCCTCGCTGCCGCCGGCGCCAGCTCCCCCCTCCCTGGGCAGCCGAGTTCCACAGCGTCTGCCTCGCGCAGCAGGCGAGGTCCCGGCTCCTCCTTCGCCAGCCGCCTCACAGGCCTCCGATGTTACGGGACCGCCAGCGCCTCAAGGGAATCCGCCGGTGACACCAGACTGGCCCCGCCACCACCGGACATCGAGCGCTACCGCTTCCAGGTCTTGGAGATCCCCGGGAGGCCGCTCGTACAAGGCTATGCTGGTTCGGCGCCGGAGGGACCTAGGAGAGCGTCCTACTCCGTCGCCATCTTGACTTCGCCCCCCTAGGCTCCCCTTTTTAATACAAATTCAAACACAACGAAGCTTCTAGCAAGCCTCGCCCCCTCGTTCTCATGAGAGCCCGTACCAGCCTGCTCCAAGGCCACTGCATCGGTTGATCAGGCCTTTGCTATGGCTCCGAGACAGACCATGTACATTCCTCTGATAAGAACCAGTTCTCTCTAGTCAGTAAAGTGCGAAAAAACAGGAGAAGAGCAAAACATGCCCTCCCCACCTACTGCTGCTTCGTGCAGGCACAGAAAATAGCTTCAGTCATGAAAATTGAGTTAGTTAAGCCATGCACACAAAGGCCCAAAGCAAGATGGAATCAGAAAAGCAAGATGACATGAGAACATGTCAAAGGCAAAAGTCAGCACTGCCATAAAGCAAGGTAAAGTCAGAAAAGAAAATGACATTAGACCACGTCAAAGCCAATAGGTCAAAGTCATAATTCACCTAATCCAAATAACATTATACACTTAATCCCTCAGTATCCAGCATTGAGCACATGTGTGCACCATCACCCACAACACTGCACCTCGACATCCCACACCTCCTATTCTTGGCAAGACTATTCTACTAAAAGACAGCAAGATTACAGTACAGAAGAGAAGCAGGCATATGCAAACCCATCCTACATTAAGGCTAGGGTAACATAACACACTTAAGTCAGTACAAAATGGTGGTGGTTGAGGGTCATCATAGGGTGTCAGACCACAAAAGTGGCTCATTCACCACAAATGTCTCTTTACATCAGGTGGGTAGTCACTTAAAAAAAAAAATCTCTTTATTGATTTTTGAAAAATAAGAAACAACATTAACATGAACATATAACAATTATCAACAAACATCATCTTTAGCATGATCAAAATAAACAAATTGGATGATACAGTAATGATGCATCTCTTTTCATGGATCTTCACCCACCCGCACTGAGGACCCTAGACCCAGCCCTCACATCGATGTCAATGTTGTTGCTCTCAGACTTTTACATGTATCAAGTTAGTCCATCATGCTTGTGTCACATATCACAAGTTAAATTAATTAATGCAGACGTGTCTCGCCTTTCTCATTAAAAAGTGGGAGTGTGGTGCCGAAGGAATTGATAGCGAGTCATTGAAAGGTCTATTTATAAAGAATGTGTTGTGCACAATAGGGGCTAGCTAGAACCCTGCACCCACTCTAGCATTTATCACACATGGTTGATGTTTTAGAATTTGGATAACTTGACATTTCCTCCTATGTGACACCATTGTCTAGTTATAGGGATATTTTTTGACAGATGGCACTTACCCTGATGAAACACATAAAGTGACTATAGAGTTGAAACATCAATGACACACCCTAGGTTGTAACCTGGTTTGTTTGGACATAGAAACCTGAGAATGACACTGATTCATCCCTTCTCTTTATTAATATTCTTGCAAACTATTTCTTTACATATGTGATTTATGTTTAGTTTTGTATATGCACACTTTTCGAGCACTACAACCAATTGTATGTGAAACATTAATATCTGCAAAAATACTTCAAGCCTTGAGAGAGGCTTTTGTCTACAAATGTGTTTTTTCTTTTGATTTACATCTTTTTATTGAGTTTTAAGACAGGAAACGCATACAAAACACCATACAGGTACAAACCTGTATGCAAAAGAGAAACATCTATCCAAACCAGCTATTAGAATGTCAAACACCATCTGTGGATACAATACAGTCATTGTGGCTGGGAGCGTTACAAAGCATTACAGGGAGTACCCAAGACAATAACCAGGGGGTAGTATGCAGGCATGGCAAATTTGAGCGGGTCGTATAAGGCTCGGAGATGAGTGGGCATACCTGTAGGGATGGAAAGAGGCGAACAGGAAGAAGAGCAAGGTCATTCGGGTATAAAGAGAGACACACCCCAGACAGGTACTCTCACAGTTAAAAGACAGCAGTGCAGGGGTAGGAGAGGGCAGGGAAATGGCGACAGGGTGGCAGGGCCATCAAGAGGACTAGTTGCAAGGCGGAAGCAGGAGAGTGGCCAGTAAAGGAAGGGGGGGTGGAGAAACTAGGCCGACACAGATCGGTAGACATACAAACAGACAAACCCCAACAGACAGATAGACGGGAGAAAGAAATAATGACGCATATTCGTCAAATGGACCGTGGTCGGTGGGGTTGGTAACCCCTCATGCTGTCCCACGGTGGAGTGGACCCCAAATTTCCATAAATAGGTGCTCCTGGTCATGTCAGATGGTAAATCAGTCAGTCATGTGCCTCTTTGGTCGCCACACTTTCAAGCCGGTTCTCCTGGGTAGGAGCAGTCGGGTGAACCACAGGCTGAGGAAGCATACCTTAGCAGCAGTAAGCCACCCAGCAAACATTGTGGGAGGTAAGTCCAAATAGGCCCTGCGTGTCATGAAGGATTGCCGGTGAGCCTGAAGAGGGGTGGCTTTGCTAAGTGTATCTCACAAGAGACAATCAACTCCAGCCTAGAAGGGTGCATGTGCCGGGCAAGACTAGAGGATATGAAGAATGTCAGTTTGGGACCAGGCCTCTTCAGCAGTCCGATAAAGGCGTCAGCCATGCCCTGTGGAGCCTAGCCGGTGACCAGTGACAGTCTTTCAGGATTTTGAAGTAGAAAAACCTAATTCTTGCCTCCTGTGGCCCCTTATTGTGGGACGCCAGGAGGAGGGACTAACATTCCGGGGAATAGTCAATGTGAAAATGTTTCTCCAGCGAATCCGAATCATGCGTTCCAGAGAGGTAGAGAACAGTTTAGACAGCTGGAGGCCATAAAGTCTAGAGACCAGTTTTTTGTCAGAGCTCCAGGGATGTGTGGAGAAAGATAGGGAGGTGGGGGGGCAGGACTCAGCATGTAACTGCGATTGAAGTCAGTGTCGGAGCTGAAGGTAGCAAAAATGAGAGAGCGGTATAATGTAGTATGCAAAACATCTCTCAAAAGACCGAAGGGTATCCTTTGTCAGAAGATGACGTATATCTGAGATTCCTGTTCGTAAAACGGTAGACGGTCAATCGTGATTAAGCTGTTCTGCCATAAGGGTGCCTTCAGGTGTTAGAAGCTGCAGTCCTTCAAAAGAGCAGGAGTAGACTTCCAGACCACGTTAATTGCCATAAAAATGGGGTTATGCGGATCACGTGATGCCTGTGGCCCCGCGTAAAGCATCGAAAGGCTGGGGGGTGGGGACAACATTATGAAGGCTACGCTCAATCTTGACCCACAAAGGAAGTTTCCTGTGCTGAAGAAGGTGATACCCCATCTTGGACAACTGGTGGGCCCTATAATTGGACTGAAAGTTAGGAAGCCAAAGCTCTCTGGAGGATGTGGCAGCATAGAGATTAGCAGGAGCAAGCCTTGAGGGCAGAGAGCCCCAGGCATATTTGTGTACTAGGGAGTCAAGCTGCAAGAGAAGGCCAGCTGGTAGGTGAAACGAGAGCATGCCAAATAAATAATTAAACCATGGGCTGTCACCATTTTGACTGTCTAGACCCAGCTCTACAGGGGTAGGTGGCAGGCTGTCCATTTAGTTAAGTCCAGTTTCATCGAGGCCAGAAGCGGGCAAAGATTATCCTGCACTAAAGTGTGAAAATCCCTGTGTAGTGAGACACCCAGGTTGCGGAGTTCATTCTGGTAAGCAGGCTAAAAGCGGATTGGTCAACGCCATTGGCCCAGTTGATCTTATAACTTGGAAAAGTATGCAAAGGAGTCCACAAGTTTCATAGTGGCTGGAAACGATACTCCCAAGTCCGTCAGTGTCAGGAGGATGTTGTCCGCATATAGCAGAAGATCTGATAAAGACATCTAGCTGCAGATTCCTTAACTTAGAATATCCCCAGGCATCAGACTGGATCCGGAAAACTTTTTGCAGCAGCTCCTCTGCATGCCGGGGGACGACGCCACACGACCCCGCCCCAACGCTGTCCACGGATGTAACGTCAGCGAGGTCATATAAGTCCCTCCAGCCGCGCTGACGTCAGTTTCCTTCTTTTCCGCGTATAACGCTGATCCGGAGTAAGCAGTTCCTCTGGCCTGTGTTCAGGCCCTTTTCTGATGCTTCGCGTCTGGAACAGTGTGCGATGCCTTCGGGCTTTAAAACTTGTACCTCCTGTTCGCGGCAAATGTCCGCGACGGACCCACACCTAATCTGTATATGGTGTCTGGGCGAACACCACGACTCGGACTGCGACGCCTGCCAACACCTCATGCCGAAGTCCCGGCAGGAGCGCGGGATGAAGCTGCTTTCGGCTCATCTGTCCCGGTTGGAGTTATCTCGGCCCCCGGTCTCCTCATCGGCGGCAGGCCCCTCTGGCAGTGGGTTCCATTTGCGGCGTCGGTCGCCCTCTGGGTCCCAGGTGCGTTGTTCGGCTCGCTCGGGTAAGTCACGGCACATGTCACCGAGGTCCTCGCCGTCACTTCCTTCTGTTGTCGGGGGCACTTGTTCCCGTAATCCTCCGGACGTGCGCCCCCGGGAGTCGCCCCTTCCATATCCGCCTTATCATGGCATGGGGCGACTCGGACCCAAATGGAGGCCTATGCAACGGCCCTGCAGGTCTCCCTTGGGTCCCCTCCTCTCCCTGGGGCATCCTCGGAGCCTCCGCTACGTACGCGGTCTCCGGCGGATGTGATGGCGGGTTCGCCCCCAGCACCAACTGTGCCTCTTGCCTCTGGGGATGATGGAGAGATGGCGTCATCAGGGCGTGGCCCGGTGGGGTCCCCCAGTTCGACCCATAACACCCTTGCTGCGCCGCATAGCCCAGTGGGGCTCGCTGTGGCGTCGCGGGTGGTTGCTGGTGCTCGCAGCTTGGCTCAGAGCCCACTTTGGCCTTCCGGACAGGCCGCTGGCTTCTCTTTATGATGCCCTTTTGGGCACCTGAGGTCGGCCAGCTTCCAGTGATCCGGTGGCTCGTTCTATCTTGCACCGCCACATGATCCAGTTTGCTTATTTGTTCACCCAGACGTTCAAGGGTTTGACCTGCAAACTGCTTTCCCTTCCTTGCCTCAGCTGTTGCTTCCTCTCTCCCGGTAGTCCAGATGGCTGGAGTCGTGGGACTGTAACATTTTCGCCTCCACTAGCGCTGCTCTTCGATGTGTCTTGGCTTGTCTTCTGAGGGCGCTCGTGTTGACCTCCTTCCTCTTCTCCGTGATGGCTATGATTTGGCGGAATTTTCAATCCGCTCGGCCTTGATACTGCGGATTCTGGCTGGTTCGGTGGCCCTACGGCGCCATGCTTGGTTGCGAGATGACATCTTTCCGGTGAATATACGGGAACGCCTTGTTGATCTACCCTTTGATGGGGTCCTTTTGTTTGATGCCCATGCTGATTCGGTTGTTCAGCACCTCCTTGCAGGATTTCGTCCTCCCCCATAGGCCTATATCTTAAAGGTTTCCATTTACCATGATCTAGTTGGTTGGCTATTTATTTGGCGTCCACTAGTTGCATTGGGTTCCACTAGTTGCACTATGTGTTTTAGGCTGGCGGTAAGCCTACTGTGGCGGTGTTCCACAGATTGTTTGTGTTCAGTCCTCTGATTGTGGTTTGCCCTAAGAGGTGTTCCCCCATGGTTCTTGGGGATGTGACAGACTCCAAGTGGAGTACCTGTATGCTATTGTATAGCTCTGCTATGCGTCATGCGGGCATGGAGGCCCCTTTGGGCTGTCTGCGTCCAATGACGCCCTTGTCTTACCGTTGCACAGTGTTAAGTGTTGTGCCTTTGGCGCTATCTCCTTTACGCCATGCCTTACATATGTGCCTCATTCTCTTTCAATGTATTTCAACACGCTTCAAAATGCGGCTACCTCTTGCCACGGGTGCACTAGGTAGGTTCCTCCTGTGGCACCCGTAGTTGCGTGGTCGCAGCTGCCAAGGAGCAAGTCTGTGATTGTACTCTAGCTTGCCCTCGTTCTGCTCGGCGGTGTCTTTTATAGCACCTCTCAGTGCGCTTTGGTGACTTGTCCTACATCTTCAGCACCCAGGGTTCCTTGCGTTCCTCTCCCTGGGATGGGCCACCTGCTTCACAATGCTTCTTCTTGGCCTATACTATACAGTCCCACTCTTCTTTACAGGGTGGATTTCCCCTCACGGTCGGAGAAAGTGCTTTGGAGATCTGAGGTTCTTCTCAACAGTTACGCATGTTCCTATTCACAGCTCCTAGTGGCACTTTCGGTGCCTCTGTGGCCACTCCCTTCGGATGTGTCTTTTATACTGAGCGTCGCCCTTCTCTATGTCTCCTGTGCCTGCGGGACAGCTCCTCCGCTGCAGGTTGTCCCAGGTGCTGCACCCTGCTTCTTTGTATTTCGTGGGTGAGTTCTCACCTCGACCTTAAAGCTCCCTGGTTGGGCGGTTCCATGCTCATTTTAGCTTTCACCGTGGCTGTCTGCTCTGCGCATGTTTTAGTTTGGTTCTCTGCAAGCTTGCTTCAGAATGCTACTTCCGCCCCTGTCATACTTTTTGGTGACTAGGTGTGCACTTGGCGTGTCTTTGTTCCCGCCTGCTCTTCTACAATGTTCCTCAGTTCCTCCCTCTACCCTACGCTTCCTCGCTGTGGCCTTCCGGCCTCCCTTGCGTGGGCTGGCCTGGTAGGCTCTGGTTATATTTCTTTTTGAAATCCGCTAGCATTCCTTGGTGTCCCTTTAATGCACCATTGAGTGGGGAGTAGTCCTTCTCCCTCCGTCGTTCTGGACTCTCTCTCTTCTGTTCTGGAATATGGCTAGTTCTGTTTATACATCTCATACGGGTATGGTGTCTCGCAATTCTGGCAGTTTGGTATGTCTTGTCTTTTGCTCTTTCGAACCACTTGGGTTGCTGTCTGGCTGTTGCGCCACAGCCTTCCCCATGGTCCATCACTCTGTTGCCGGCTCAGTGCTTCGGGCACTTTCTGTTGTTCTGTCGCAGACCCACCTCCCCCTGGGGGTATGGCTGTGGTAACTATTCTAAGTTAAGGAATCTGCGGCTAGATGTCTCTAGCAGATGTACGAGTTACTTACCTTCAGTAACGATGTATCTGGGAGAGACGTTGTCTAGCCGTAGATTCCTTAACACCCACCCATCCTCTCCGTTCTGCGAGGACTTTGCCAAGTAGTTTTCTCCACTTTGCCTCCTTTCCGTTGCCATTGGTCTTCTTTCAGGGTGCTCACATTGTTGTGATCTCTTTCAGAATTGCCATAGGCGGATGCCTCCCTCCAGGTGGCTTCTTTCCTTTAAAATGGTGCCTATTCTTTCACCTTCATCAGGAGATTCTTCTTCTCCTGTTGCTTCCTCCCTCCCACAGTCTCCTTTGAGTCAGGACCCTTGTCTCCTCTATGGTCGCCTTCTTTGGGGTTTGCTGGGCTTTGTTTCGGCCTTCCCTTGCTATAGGGGAATACCATTCTTTTCATACCTTCTCGCAGTAGACTGTTCTTCCTGTGTTCCGTCCTTGTTGGCCGGCATAGTTCTAAGTGGTAATAACAATCTATCTTGCCTGTTGTTATTTCTTCCCTTGTTTCTCAGCCTTTGGAGATGGTCCATGCTTTGCTTTGCGGGGTTTCTTCTCAGAGCTTTGCTTTGCCCTTACTTCTTCTCGTATATGTAGACCGTGTCTGCTACTGTCTTTTATGATGGTGTTTTGCACTATCCGCCTTCTTTCTTTTACGGATTTTTCATCATTCGCACACTGTTTCCTTCTTTCACAGTTTTGTGGGTGGCTCCGTGTTGTGTCGCAGAAAAGTTTCGCCGAAGAAAACTGACGTCCGCGCGCCTGGAGGGACTTATATGACCTTGCTGACGTCACATCCGTGGACGACGTCCGGGTGTGTGGCGCCGTCCCCGGGCACGCAAAGGTGCTGGTGCAAAAAGTTTGCTGTATCCTGTCTGACGCCTGGGGATATTCTAAGTCAAGGACTCTATGGCTAGACAACGTCTCTACCAGATACATCATTACCGAAGGTAAGTAGCTCGCACTTTAAGCTCCCCCACTCTTATCTTGATCCCTGAAATGTGGGCCGTAGATCTAACCACTACATCCTGGGTATCCAGTGCCAGGAGGAAAAGGAGAGGTGACAGGGGGCAACCCTGCCTGGAGCCCTGGGTGATGGAGACCAGATCAGAGAAAAGGCAGTTACAGTTGATCTAGGCCACAGGGGATTGGTTTAGCATCAGACCATTTGGATAAACTTGGGGCCAATACGTAAGCGAGCCATGGTGCGGAAGAGATAGAACTATTTGACCCAGTCAAAGGTCTCCTCCGTGTCTAGGCAAGACACCAGGCGCTCATTTTGGGCCAACTTGAGGGACCAGATGACATGTGCTAGGGGACAGAAATGGCTGCGGCAAGAGCGGTAGAGCACAAAGCCCACCTGGGTATCATGTATCAGTGATCGAATCACCCGGCCCAATCTGGTGGCCTAAACTTTGGCTAGTATTTTCACATTGCAATTCAGTAGCGAAATGGGGTGGTAGTTAGCACAGTGGAGATGGTCTTTCTCAGGCTTGGGAATTAGGGAGCCAACTGGTATTCTACAGCCCTTCATAAGTCCGTATGCACTGTGAACCGCTCGAGAAGAGATGCAGGAACAGCAAGACCCCAGAAGACTGCTCAGCCTTCAAAACCAATATCACTGCACACCACCACCTCTTTAGAACAACAAAGAAAGCGGCCCTACCATAAAGGATCAATGCCAATACACTCAATAGCAAAGAACTTTTTGCCATGGTCAAAGAACTCGCCAAACCAGCGCAGAGACAGCAGACATATTATCCTCCCAAGCAGGCCTCGAAAAATCATAAAAATATTACTAGACCTGCAGGTGTAGTGACTAAAATAATCTACTCGACCTAATTATAATGCTCTTGACCCATAAACTGGTATTCAAAATATGTGATTCTGGGCAAGTATTTTAATTCACTGAGACGCCATTTTTGTCTTTATCACATAAGCGAGCTCCTTTAAATACACGAGTTTATCACGTCTGCTGTACAGAAAACTATTTTGTTTGATTTAATTAACTAAACATTAACTCCATATAGAATACAAATCTGGCCACATAAAGGATACACATGACCACTTACGTGCCTCTTAGTTCATTAACTGCATTGTCATCAGTGCGGGGGCAGGAATGTTTCTCAAATCGCGTGTAAAAACTATCACTTTTAATAAATAAATAACTAAAGCATAAAGTAGCAGCACACTGTAATTTGCATTCAGCAAATTTTACAATTAAATGGCCACAGAATTTGTCACTGACATGGTTTTAAAACTATATAGTGTACAATGTTTGGAAACAAAGTGTCTGCACATATTTGTCATTTGCACATCACCTAGTAAAGTATTCTGATTACTTTGCTCCTATTTAAGTCTTTATTTGCATAACACATCTGAATTATAAAAAAAAGTTATTTCATAATTTCCAGTTCTATTTTGAAATACTTGTACTATTCATTTACAAGCAGTTTAAATGTTGTTGGAGAAAAAAACTTGACATTTTACATCCTTTTGTTTCACAATTATTTTCAGCTCACTTGACCAAAACCATTCACTGGGATAGAAGAGTTAAAACCATTTTCCAGGAATAGAAAGGCAACAATTAGTAAAAAGTCAAACTGACATTTGACCTCTGTCATTAAGCAGTCAGCAGATGTGTCAAGATAAAAGACGTCTTGAATGCTCATTCACTTTGTGAATGAACAGAAAACCTGTTTCTTCCAGCTTAAGTTTACTCGCCAGCAAGGAAGAGTAAGTGCTAAAAATAGCTCTACCTGATAAAAGTTTTTCGAGGCCTGCTCGCAAGACCTCTGCAACAGCCTCGGCACCTTCTTCCACTGCAAGATTAAGGAGATCTACGACCGCTTCAACAGACTCAATACTCAAGAAACACTCACCCCACTCACAACCACTGCACCCAATGACTCCAAACGCCAGCAGACCCTGCTCAGCTGAACTCTCCTCACCGAATAAGACACCCTCAAGATCTTGAAGAGCATCCCCCTCAGGAACACTCTTGGACCCCTGCCCTCATCACATCTTCAACAGAGCCGGCACCCGAACTCTGCCGCACCATCAACTGCTCCATCAAATCCGCACCTTCCCAGAAGACAGGAACACACAGAGATCAACCCCTTGCTGTAGAAACACTCTGCTCACCCAAAGAACCTCAAGAACTTCAGACCCATCTCTCGGTTCCAGACTAGCACAGTTCCACTTGGAACCCACAGAGATCAGCCGCAGTGTGTCTCAGGGCTCCTCCCTGAGCCCCATTCTCTTCATCATCTACATGGCCTCGCTGGCAGCCATCGTTCTAAACCACAGACTTTTTTTTATTTTATTTTATTATATATTTTTATTTGGTTTTGATAATTTGAACATGCAAACAATGAAATCATGAATAGACGATACAAAGGGATTGACAGTCGGTGTAGGACTTAAGATATAACAACACTTCCTCTGAAAGAGAGCACGGGCCGAATTCGCAGTGTTAAATATATACATGTGCTGAGGATCACATCAGGGTCAACCATCATTGTCAACAATAGGTCAGGTATTACAAGGTTCAAGGCTCTTTTCCCGTTCTTCCCAGTACCAGGTCTAGTCCCTCCCCCTCCCATCCTAGTTCCAAGCCTTAATAATGTATCCATGGAGTCAATATCTTTCAGAATTTTCAGGGACAATCCCTTTCCGTGTACGTCATTTTCTCCGCAACCAAGTACAGATCTAGACAGTTTCTAGGAACTACAGACTTAACATCATCTCCTACACCGACACCCAGCAGTACCTCTCCCTCACCAATGAACCCACGTCGCCAACAACAACCGCCAACAACTTCTACGGCCTCAGCAACCTCCTCCTCTGATATGAGTGAGTCCCCTGCCTCTCTATCACTCCTAGGAAGAGAGAGTGGGGAGGCAGAGAGCCAACATAAAAGCCTGCTCCCATGTGGTGTCAAACAGGTAATCTGTTGTGGAATGCGCTGTATAGAACGTGGAGAATTCCTTTACAATGTCCAGCGGCTGGGTCAGGAGCAATCCAGCATATGACCAGAGCGCCAGAACCATCGATTGTGCATTCTGCTGTCTCAGTTGCATTGCTAGGAGTCACCCTGCCTTCTCGCCATGTTCGATCGTGGTCTGCCATATGCAGGACAACGCTTTCTCCGCATCCAGTGCATACAAGCTGTTGAGTTTAAGCTATTTCGCTAGTAGGGTCCGCTGACCCAAGGGGGTAGGGGAGGCTCAGTATGCCCCTAGGAGGGTTCGTTCATCCTTTCCAATGCGATCCTCTTAACAGCAGCTTCAGGGCATGCAATGCCAGCCTCAGAGGTACACCTTCTTTGCCGCCCAGAGGAATTGGGAGGAGAAAGATGCCCGTGGTGCATTTAACTCAAGATAGTCTTGAAGGAGAGCCTGAAGTCTTGATATCCCCTTTGGCTCTATAAGCATAACGTATCGCATTAATGCTTGGTATATCACATTAATGCTTGGTAATAGTAAAACACAAACCTTTCTTTTTTAACTCAGCTGGATCACGCAGGGTAACTGCTAAAACAGATCTAAAACTACTCTCAAAGAGATCAAATAAGATCACAAGAATCTTGTAGCTCCTAGGGAGAAGGCAGACGAATAGGTATAGCATATGACTGTCAAATTGCTACCAGAATTTATCTCCCTCCATTTAGAACAGTGCCACACGACTTAAAAGGCCCCAATTTGTTTATGCTTTCCCATTGTGTCTCTAACTTTTGTTGTCCGCTTCTCCATCTCATATATATTCCTGAGTTTGGTCCCTTATAAATCAATAGGGGGAGTTTCGGGTGTTTCCCAAGTGCAGGCTATACCTAGTTTAGTTGCAATACCATATGGTTAATGACTGTGCTGACCAGTGAAGAAAGGGAGGTAGGTCCCACTTTCTACAAAATCATCCATCAAGAGCACTAATGGTTCAATATTCAATTCAATTCCTGTTATCTCATTTATGTATGCCCACCAAATGAGCAACTTTGTACTCAGTTCAGAATATCCCCTTCAACATGTATTGAAATAGTTACAGCTTTCAGGCAAACTGACGTCAAGTACCATTGGGTCATTACTATATGAATTCTCCTTGTATTAGGAACAGATGGGGTTCCGGCCCCAAAATGGGACTGAAACAGCTCTTTTAGCAGTGGTTGAAGAGTCCAGAAAAATTCTGGACCAAGGTGATACGGCAGCTAACATCCTCTTGTACCTCAGCGCTGCATTCGACACCGTCAACTATAACATATTGACTCTTAGACTCAGGAGTCTTGGGGTGATGGGGGTATCATCACCTGGCTGCAATCCTTCTTAGAAGACAGGTCCTTTCAGGTCTTTGAAGGAGATATCATTTCTAAGCGCATGTCTCTCAGCTGCGGTGTGCGTCAGGGATCCTATTTGAGTCCTACACAGTTTCATGTCTACATGAGCCCACTGGCAGATATAGTCCGTCCATTAGGCATAAAAATAGTTACCTACGCCGATGACACACAGCTCGTGGTGGCCTTAAACCACCCGGAAACGTCATCCGGTGGCCTAGGCCGCTGCTGCCTGGAGTAGGTAGCCAAATGGATGGAGCACTTGTGCCTGAAACTAAATGGAGATTAGATGGAGCTTATGCTCTACGGCAACTCTCTAATCTTCAATTCAGGTCTGCTATCTTCCTAACTGTTTTGGCCCCGCTCCGGGACCAAAGAACCAGATCAAAAGCTTGGGCATGTGGCTGGATCGCTCCCTGAATTTTAAATATCAGGTGTCGAAACTCTGGGCCACGTGCTATTGCATTCTGAGGATGCTTTGCAAAATACATCCTCTCGTCCCATTCCAGGCAAGAAGGATAATGGTCCAGGCTCTTATTCTATCACTCCTGGTCTATGGGAATGCCCTTTACTTAGGAGCCCACCAAGCTGCAACCTCCAAGCTACAGATCGTTCAAAACTGCGCAGCTCACCTGCTCCTACAGACCCCCTAAAGGCAATCAGACAAGCTGGCACTGAAGACTCTTCATTGGCTGCCTATAATGCAGAGAATAAAATTCAAGGCTTTATGTATCACGCATAAGTCCTTCTGTGGGAATGGACCGACAATCATTCGATCTATGATCACCACCTACTGCCCTAACAGAATCCTCCGTTCGGCTAACCTCTCAATCGCCGTGCTTCCAAAAATAAAAAGAGCAAGAAGTGGAGGGCGTTCCTTCTCTTACAATGCTGTTAAGCTATGGAACGCTCTCCCTCCCCACATACACCGGAAGCCCAAGCTAATGCCCTTCAGGAAACTCCTTAAAACCTGGCTTTTCCAAAATTCCACCTAACAAACTGTCCTCTCTGTCCATGTCCGCTGATAGTGCTGGGATGCCTTAGGGTAGTGTTGTGGGTTAATTTTCACTCTTGTATTTCCTATGCATGTTGTTCTGGTTTCTCTTGCCTGTGTTGTTAGGCTATGGCCAGCATTCTATGTTGTCATGGCCTAGCAACAGAATGCTGGGGAGGTGGGAGAATTGAGTGAAGGCAGTTGTAAGGTAACTGCTGTCTGGACTGGTGGTCTTTATTTCTATTCTTGTGAATAAACTCTTTCTACCGTTGGATTGGCTTCTGGACTTTTCTACTTTGGGAATCATCTTCATTTCTACACTGGCGATGAGTTGACCCTGCGTGGGGACAGGACTGCAGGACCACCAGTCTCCCCAAAACGAACCCACTAATTGATTCGTGCAATTCGTGAAATTCAGGTATGATTTTGACTGATGCTGTCGACACATGTTTCAGCTTGATACTAATGAAGAAATCAAGCCATCGATGTGCGCATTGTGTTTGAGAGGTTTCTCTACTCTTCTGACTGAACTCGACACTCGTTGCTGTCTTGCAGTTATCAAGTATTAAGTTCTGATACTTGGGCCGATAACACATCGGAGAAAGGACCGTGGCATGATGTTTACATCTTTTGCTGCATTATGGCGTTTAACAGCGCTATTGTGAATTAAACGTGTCGCATGTAAATTGGGAATCTAACAGTTACCATTTTGAAAAATAACTTGGCCAGAGTAGAATCTTACCGATCACCGTTGCTCGAGCGCTGCTGTGTGACGCGTTATCTTCCTCTGGCCTCATCTTGTGAGTAGCACCTACGTGCCTTGAACCACCCGGCGGATGTCAAAGGACATTGATGCAACGTGCCGCCATTTTAATTTTCACGAAGAAATCTGCCAATCGGGTTGCCGAGTAAGGGACATTTTTGTATTTGTCCTTGGAAGAAGAGCTTGACACCGGCTTGTGGGGAAGAGTACGCATCTTCTAATGGATACCGGATTGTGTTTCAGCGTGAATCAGGGATACACACACTTTCGCCTCGCGAAGACTCCACATGAAGTAGGAGTTTTATTATTAGACTTGTGGAAGGTGAATTCCAGATTGTGTCCTACCGTGTATCAGTGATACACACACTTGTGAGGACCAAACATAGTGCAGAAGCATTTATGTGCAGAAGCTTTATATATATTTGGACCGCATGCATTTACCATTGATTTTATTGCCCTATTGATATTTATACTGAGAATTCTACCTAGCTGCACCATCACACTTTAACTCTAACGATATTTTGTTGTTCTTCTCTCTTTTCTTTTTAGTCTTTATTTTTTTCAAATGATGGCTTCTTCAGGCATGTCTCAACCGCCACAATTTTTAACTGATGTTGGTGATCCTGCTTTGCCTTGGAAAAGGTGGAAGCCTCTGTTTGATTCATATCTCTTAGCTATTGGAGGGAAAACGTTTTCAGCAGTACGAAAGCAAGCCACACTTCTGCATAATTTAGGAGTGGAGGGTAGGCATGTGTATGACAGTTTAGATGAAATTCCATTAGGGCGGGGTGAGGGTGAGCCTGAAAACATTTATTGCATGTCTGTTTTGATGCTGGAAAATAATTTTGGCTCCAAAATTAATGTAGTATTAGAACGTCATAAGTTTAAACAAGAGAAAATTGCCAGTTATGTGGCTACATTGAAAACATTAGCTCGCACCTGTGAATTTGAACAGCTTACTGATTCCCTTATAAGGGATCAGATTGTTAGATGTACCAATGACCCGAAAGTTCAGCAAAAACTTCTTGCTAAGAATCCTGATCTTAAAGATACACTGTCTATTGTTGAAAGTATGGAGAATACTAACATGTGGGTGTGTGAAATGAAAGTGGAAAAGACTTCTGATGTTAACAGTGATGATAGGACTGTTCACGAGATTAAGAAGGATGAGATTAAAAAGGATGATTCAAAAAGCATGTTGAGGGGGAGTCTGAGTGAGAAAGATAGGAAGTTTCCCGGCCCTGATCAATCTTATTCCAGAAATAAGTCTTCTGATTCTGAGCATTTGGGATTTAGAAACAACAAGAATGGTTTTAAATGTTTCTGGTGTGGGAGTGAAAATCATTCACCCAACAGTCCCAGTTGTTTTGCTAGATCTGTGGTTTGCAACAAGTGTGGTAAGAGGGGTCATTATGCACGAGTGTGTCGTAATGGCAGGATTCAGGCTGTACAGCAGGTTGAGCAAGAGAAACAGTTCATTTGCAGTATCAGACATGATAGTACTGTTGACGATGATGCACTAGAAATGCCTGAATGTGAGGTGTTTGGTGGTCAGCAGTTCTCTGTTCTTGCAGATTCGGGATCACCTTACACCATGGTTGGAGATGCTAATTGGGATGCTGTTTATGGATTAGACAGAACTGAATTACTTCCCCCGGACATTAATCCAGTGGGTTATGGTGGGGTTAAGATTGATGTTTTGGGGTTTGTCATAAAGAAAATTCAGTTCAAGGACAGAGAGACTATGGGAAAAGTGTATGTGGCTAGGTGGGGAGACAATCTTCTTGGTTGGAGACACCAGAGATATGGGGATCAAATTGGATCCCAATTCACCACAAAAAGTGCTACTTTTGTTCCCTGGTTTATCTTCTGATGTATGTTCACAGTTTCAATTTGGATTAGGTTTGGATATTGCAGGACCATTTGAGTCTTTTGCGTATGATGAGCGCTATGTGCTTTTACTTGTGGATTACACTTCTAAGTGGGTAGTTACGAAGTGTGTGCTGGTGGTGAACACTAGAACTGTCGTGGAGTTCCTTTCAGATGAATTTTCAAGAGAAGGAATTCCAAAGCATCTCATTACTGACAATGGTGTTCAGTTTGTCTCCCATGAGATGAACATGTTTTTGAAGGAGTTGTCTTTCACACATTTTAAGACAGCCTTGTATTCTCCACAAGCAAATGGTCTAGCAGAAAGAATGAACAGGATTGTCAAATCTTGTGCTCAGAGGGCATTGCAAACTAGATCCTCGCTTAAAAAGATTCTTATAGGAACGTGGTGGGCCCACCGCAATACTCCCAATTGTGTAACTTCGGTTTCGCCTTTCTCTATTTTGAGAGGACGGAAGCCACATGACAAAATAAGTCCTCCTGGTAAATTTAAATGTTGAGGATGTACAAATGAGTGACCAAGTTGTTTTGAAACGTAGACAATATCAAGATAGATATAAAAAAAACTTTGATTCATGGCATTCCTCCTTCCTCAGACATTGGAGAGTGGGTGATGAAGTGTTAATCTGGTCTCCTGAGCAAAGGTCAATCACGATTTACTGGTCCATTCACTATTAAGGAAGTTAGGAATAATGTTGTTGTCTTGAATTCTGGTGAAGTGTGGAGCATGTCTCGACTTGTTAAATGGGAACCAGGAACCGGTCACATGCTTTCCTATGGTTCGCACAAGAGTTCCAATTTTGAAACTCAAAGTAATGTTCCTACTGTTCTTAATTGTGATGGTCAACGAAGGTTGAGATTTAAACCATCTTGGCACAAGGACTACAAAATGTTTAAGTAAGTTATATTTAAATTGCCTTAACTTATTGTGTCAGGGTTTTTCTCTTGTGGAGTTTTTTTTTTCCTCATGTGTTTGGGGAGGGAGATGTGTTGTGGGTTAATTTTCACTCTTGTATTTCCTATGCATGTTGTTCTGGTTTCTCTTGCCTGTGTTGTTAGGCTATGGTCAGCATTCTATGTTGTCATGGCCTAGCAACAGAATGCTGGGGAGGTGGGAGAATTGAGTGAAGGCAGTTGTAAGGTAACTGCTGTTTGGACTGGTGGTCTTTATTTCTATAATTGTGAATAAACTCTTTCTACCGTTGGATTGGCTTCTGGACTTTTCTACTTTGGGAATCATCTTCATTTCTACAGGTAGCTATGCACTTTATAAAGATTTTTTCATTCATTCATTAATAGCTCATAAGCAAATTGTGAGCCACACCCTATGTACACTTTCCCGATTTAAGTTTTTCCCCCCTTTTAACAAATCTGGATAATTGAGGAGTTTGTTATGCTTAACAGTGTGTAAAGATGCCTTTTCTAGATGGTTGTTGTGATAAACTGATTCCATCGAGTTTTTATCCCTCGCTGACGTAGTGATAATCATAGGTAAACTCGCCCAGTGGAAAAGCTGCTGAAGTCAAAACGTGTTAGTAGGCGACAGTTCTCACTCTTCACAGCAAAAGAATATGTCTTTGATTTGTCAGCATGTGCACTTAAATGATGATAGTTTTGCAGAGATCTGCAGATGTTGGAAGTTGAGATTTACTTATCTTGGAGATAGGTTGTCCAATGTAGAGAGACTGTCTAACTGCAGATTCCTCACTGACCCACATTCTTGCCTGTTCTTTGGCATAAAATGGCAACCTAAAGAGCTGCACACTGCATTATCTGATGTTGATGGCTGTGCGTCCGGCGGCACAGACAGAGATCAGAAAGAAACAAACGTCGGAGTGCAGAGGTGACGCATATATGGGGGCCCCGACGTCACATCTGGGGCATGACAGATTCGACATGGAGTGCATGACACTGCCTAACGACACGAGGAAGTTGCTACAAAAGTTTCCTGATCCAGCCTGGTGTCTGGGGAAATTCACTAAGTAAGGAAGCAGCGATTAGATAGTCTCAACTGGACAAGGTACTACCAAAGGTAAGTAACCTATTTGTTACTATAACTTTCAAATGTAAAAATGAAAACAGATCATTGCCATAGTGTGTAAGTGCTGTTTTTGTTTTTAAAACGTTTGAAATAGAGATGTCGCCTGTTGCTGCCAGTTAATTTTCTGCTGCATCCCTTCACTTTGATTTAAAATGTTTTATGTTTTTTAGTATTCTGAAGATATGAAACATAAAACTACACTTTTGGAACTCCAAAAAATGTTTACACATTTGATGGTAAGATCAGTCACAGTTGAAATCCTGTTTAACGTGATTATTTGTTTCTATATTGTGAAATTTAAATGCCATTTCGCACCTGTTTCTTTGTAAACGTATAGGTGTATGAGTTAATTAATTTCCTGGAGCGCTCTGTGTAAAAAGGGTTGCAGAGCTTTCAGCAAAGTTTTTTTTTTATTTATTTTTTTAAATGAATATCTGTCTCATGGCTTGCACAGGCTTACAGAATATTTCCAATATTAACATTTGACATACAGTTTACATATATGCCATTATTGTCCTTCTGGAAAAGGTGCAAGTAATCACTTACTTTAGAGCTTAAGCCATTTGTGCTGCTCTTTGTATGGGGCTCCAGTATACCATTTTGTTTTTCACAAAACTTCAAAAAATATTTGCATAGATAATGTTTTCAGTTAACTAAGCACATATCACCAACTGTCACATATTTTAAAAGTGCTTTTGCCACAGGCACCATTTTATATTGTCTTTTGTACCTTATGCCAAACCGTTAATATTTCCTGAAAATATCCCTCTTAATCACTTGAGAGATTGCAAACTTTAAATCTATTATTTTATTTTAAATGATAACCACTGACTCTTGTCTCCTTCCATTGAATAAGTTCCCCATTGCACCCCTAAAAGTGTTCATGCTCATGGCTACTAATAAATTGTATTTTTGTAAGGTGTTGCTGACTGATGTGTTCGAAAACGAGTTTGTTCACCGAGAGTGCAGAAAATATCTAGTTTGTATGTAGATGTAATTGAGACATCGCATTCTTCTTTATGCTGATTTAGTACTCATCTACCAAACCACACTTTAGGTATGAGTGGGGATTCTGTTTCACTTAATTTCTTTTTCAGTATCATTTTTTTCTTTCTTACATCTGCTTTTATCACTTTAAGGCACACATTGCCTTACCACAGACTATATGCAAGAATTCTTTGAACCGTTAAAGTGAGACTCCACAGTAAAAGCGGGAGAAATAATGTTACTAATGGATGCTTTTTTCCAATTTCTTAATTACTTCATCTCTTTCCCTTAGCTCCACTTTAGAGCTGTAAACGTTTTAAAGCCATGACTCGTAAACGACACCAGTTGACATTGTGCAGCAACATTTGTGCATCCATTAGGCTTCACAGGAAGTGACATAGCAATGCCGTACAGTTACCTGTGATATCAGTTGTTTTTTTCCCTGCTACTTCACAAACACCAGATCTGGAACCACTTAGATATTTATTCAGTTTATTTTACATTATTTTTCAAAATATTTTTTTCCCTTCGCTTTGATTTTTCCTAGCCTATGGTCTTTAAGCCTTGTTCCAGTTGTCCCAGACAAACATCTGTGACTGATCCCAGTCAGAATGCCTCTGGTGCCTGGGTACATCAGATAGCACTACATCTTGTGACATGTACACCAAGACGCACCAAAAGGTAATTTGATAGAAGGATCAAAGTTAGTGAAATTGTTGGTCTAGGATACCTTGTAAATCGAGGATGACATCCTGAAGTTGCTCATCCGAAAAACAGTATAACTAATACTGAAAACATAAGAGATCATTCTCTGACTTGAGAATAGTGGAAAATAGTACCAGTTCCTCTTCTCCAGGACACTTCTCCTCAAACATAGGTCATTTTCCACCCTCTGGTGCCACAGATTTCCAGGTTCTGTTTTTTGTTTCTTTAATCAAGTTGTATTGGCCATTTGTGCTATTCACAAGTCCTCTAGTGTGCCATCTTGAGTGGTCATGGTTTATTTTGGATGCTTTACGACATCAACTAGATTCGAGCAGCGTCCACCTCTAAGCCATTTATGTTACCAATTGGAAAACTGCCTTAAGCTTCAATTCCATCAGTGTCCCCGTTTAAGCCTGGGGTTGGTTCAAGGATTCAGTGTCATTAATCACCCTGATGGATCTTATATAAAAGACAGCCAATTGGAGAAAAACAATCACTAGACGGGAAATTTCCTGGTTGCAAAATGTCTTTGGTTTTAGACTCGGACGCCAGACATTGAGGATGGATTGTCACCTCTATATTGAACCAGACACTAAAAGTTTTATCACAAGAGTTACTGCCACCTTTTGAAGTTATGGGACTGCAAGCTGTACCCTCCCTCCATTGAACAAAGCCACTGCCCCACGCTTCCCAGGAAAGATGGTATCTCTTTCTCTCTTTGTCATCTGAAAGTGGTGACAATATTATAGTATTTATACCTAACACTCTGTTTTTGTTCCAATTGAATCCTATTCTTTGTTGTCCTTTATTGATTCATGTTTGCTTGGGTTGCATTCACCATTAAGCTTTCTCAAGCCTGCTGAATGATCCCACAATAGAAAGGAATGATTTGATAATAGTCCGACAAGTTGTCATTTTCTTATTGACTTGTATTTCTTATAATCTTCTTGAATTACTGAACACTCTTAATTAGTTGGTATAACCAGTTGTCATTGTCTTATCTGATATCACATTTCCCTTCTCATTTTACCTCAACTGTGTTTAGGTCTAGCATGCTTTGAGGCTTTACTTCAGGTGTATTGATTTAGAGGATTTGTTACAGCTGTTTGGGAATAGACTTTACTTGAGCCACATTGACAGTTTGAATCGTATTTATTAAGATTTGCACTGTATAAAGTAATAGTACTAAAATTGTAGGATTAAAGCTCATATCAATGATTATTATGAATAACCTGTATCTATATATCTGATAGAGACACTTAGTTGTAGCTTTCTTACCTTAGAATTTCCCCAGGCGTCAGTCTGGATCCTAAGATTTATTCTTCATCTGTACTCCTGTGCGTCATTAGGTGGTGTCTGTGAGAAAGTGGCTCTGTATATACTGTTCCCAAAAAAGTACAGGGTGTACAGAGTCCACAGTCCCCAGAGGTTTGGCAGAGGCTAAAGTTAGATATAACCTTACTCTCTAAAGTGGTAGCTTGGTCGAGCAGTAAGGCAGTATCAGAGGACAGTGTAAAGCATTTTGTTGTACACACTCAGTCAGAAAATGGTTTCACACGCTCAATAACTGAACTCTAGGCCAATGGTTTATATATAAAAAATATATGCTTGTTTTATTTTAGAACCAACAACAGGTATCAAAATATACTTTATCAGAATGAGATGCTTTAGGTAAATACTTTTGCAATATGCAATTGGCTTTTGTAGATATTAACAAGTTGTTGCTATAGGCAACACAGTTTAAACACAATAATGCATTGAGTTCAGTGGAAGTTTCAGTTTATCTGCAATAGATTACTCTCAGGATTACTTTGTAATTCCAGGACTGGATCCTAGATTCAGTCCTGGGACAGTTCTTAGAAACAAGTGACAAAAGTCGACTTGGTTACTACTAGGATTTTTAAGTAATATTTTGCTATTTTAAAAGTTGACACTTGGAAGACATTTCATAGAAAACAGTCAATGTTTCCCTATGGAAGAAAATGCAAGTTGCAGGTATAGTATGTTCTCATTACTTTTCTAATCCAGTACTGGGTGCCTAGACTCAGTACTGGGACCTTTATCCAAATCAGGTAAGTAATAACGTTTTTACAATTTATACGATTTTTAAGGAATATTTAAAGTTTGCAAAAATCGACACAAGAAATTTCACAGAAAAACAATCAATGATTTCCTATGGAAGAAAATTGAGTTACTGGTAAGTACGGTTATTTTGGTTTTTTTAAACAGACTTTATTGGGTCACAAAACAGAATACAGTCAATCCCCTTCCCCATTACTCCGCCCTCCAGCCAATTCAGAGCGTAGAGCAGTGACCAGTCCACCAAACTGATCATAACTGTACAGCATTCACCCCATCAACAGCTATGCTACGAGGTAGTCCATCCACATGATTAATCCACAGCGAGTGTGCGATATAACCAATATGCCCCCCGCCCCATCCCCCAGCAACCCCCCCAACATACCCCCCCCCCTAATCACCCCCCCAAGCATGTCGCCAGTATCTATCATAATTACATGCGTATCAAAGCCTCCCCTGCCACTTGTCGGATCAGTGGTAAGTACGGTTATTAATATTTTTCAGGGTCAGTGCTGGGCAGCAAGATCCAGCACTGGGAGCTCACCTAATAGCAGGTGAGTATTTTCGTTTTCATTACTCGGCTGATTTTTGGCGAATATTTTAAGTTTTGAAAACTCTACACTTAACTCAATTTTCCCCATAGGGAAATTTCTTCTATCGGGTTTAAGGTAAGTACTCGACTGGTAAAGTTAAGGTTCTGGGCACAGACTCAGGGGTCTCACAGGGTCAGGTAGGTGTACAGTAGTTACACCCTCAGCGGCACAGGGGCAGCCGGGTGCAGAGAGAGTTAGACCCAATGTTATCCTATGAGAGGCAGGGGGGCCTTGGTTGGTGGCTGCTACCTAGCAGGCCACGTGGCTGTGGGAGCTGGGCTCCTGGTCACTTGCTCAGGGCAAATGGGGGAGTAGATAGGTGTAGAGGTTACACTGCCAGGGCCACTCGGGCGGCGGGGTGCAGGGTGCTTTTGAGCCTTCGGGCGCTCAATTGATTTCAATGGGAAAGCTCTGGTTTGGAAAAAGGCTGCAAGCTCGGGGACGAAGAGGTAAGTTGGGTAGTTGGAGGATAGGTAGGTACCCAGGAGTTGGGCACAGGGGGCCGCAGGGCGCCGGGTGCAGGGGTGCCTTTTGATGTTGGGAAATCTTACCCTCTTTTGATCCCGGTTGGGGGGGGTACCTGGTTCTGAGGCTGCAGGCGTCGTCAGGAGCGTCGAGGGAAGTCCTTGGGTGCCGGACTCTGGGTCACAGTCGCCAGGGGGTCGTCCTCGTGGTCTTTGTTCCCTCCGGCACAGGCCAGGCTTGGCGGGTGCAGTGTGTGCAGGGTTCGCGGTTCCGGGCTGATGCCAGGGATTAGAAGCTGGTTTTGAGTAGAGCCTCTACTCATGGGAGTCCCAGGTGCTTAGAGCCAAAAGGTAGCCAGGTCCTCCGGGGTTTGTGAGGTTGCTGGCCACAAGAGGTGCCGGGTTGTAGCAGGAGCAGGTTTGAGGGTCGACAGGCCGGTAGGGCTGGGGACTAAGCAGTTGGTGTCTTTCTCTTCTTAGCAGCTGCAGGGCAGGTCTTCTTTCTTCTTGCTCTTCTTTGTATTTCGGAATCTGGAATCTGGGGAAGGAAGGTTCAGGGTGCCCCTAAATACTAGATTTAGGGGCGTTACAGGTAGGGAAAGGGCAGGGACCAATGGGTCCCTGTCCTGGGGTGGGTACACCCCCTATCCTGCCTCTCTCCTGTGGGAGGGGGGCAGTAGCCTAGTCCTGATTGGGTAGGACCTCCCATCTTCAAGATGGCGAGCGCCCGGAGATGTGCTTCACCTCGCCTCCCCCACCTGAGGGGTGGGGTTGGCAGGCTGGCACATCCCCTGTCCTTATTTGGGGTTTCTGGACAGGCTTCCCACCAGAGCGGGGGTTGCAAGTGGCCTGGGGAAGCTCACAGAGGCGGCATGCCTTTGAAGCTTCCCCCTGCCCATCCTGGGGGAGGAGATTTAGCACCTCGCCCAGGATGTGCATTGTTGCAGGCCCAGGAGAGCAGGGGCTCTCGTACCCAGGGGTCCAGCAACATGTTTGCTGTGTGGCAGCCTAGGCAGCCTCTCAGACCAGACGTGGATGGTAGGTTAGGTTTCAGAGGGCATCTCTAAGATGCCCTCTGTGGTGCTTGGTACATTAAATCCCACACTGGCATCAGTGTTGGTTTAATGTGCTGAGAAGTTTGATACCGAACTTCTCAGTCTTCAGTGTGGCCATTATGGTGCTGTGGAGTTCGTGTTTGATGAGCTCTCAGCACCATGTACTCTTAAATGGCAGCACTGCACTTACAGTGCCCAGGAATGGACCTGGGTACTGTGGGGGCACAGGGCTCATGCTCCTGTGCCCACACCACTGGCATAGGGCACCCAGCTAGAGGGGTGGCTGATGTATGCCAGGGCAGTGTAGGTGATGGGCATGACACACAGGGATGTTTGCCATGTTGACTCTTTTTGTCTTGTACCCAGACATTCAGCCTGCAAGTGCAGTGTGTATGTGTGTTCGGTTACAGGGCCTCTAAGGGTTGCACAACGAGTGCTGCAGCCCTTAGAGGCCTTCCATGGTCACAAGGCCCTGGGTACCATTTACCAGGGGCTGACATGTGGCCAGGGTTTGCCAATTTGGAGGTTTTTATTTAGGGAAGGAACATAGGCCCTGGGCACCTGATTGGCAGGAGTCCAGGGCACACTCAGTCAAAGTAAATTCAGCAATTCAGCGAAAAGTGGGGGCATACCATGCAAGAAAGATGGCACTTTCTCACAGTGTCGGTCTCAATGCCCCCATCATGGGCGCCGGGATGACAACGCTGGACCTACATAGATGCCACCTATGCACGCTGACTTTAGTTCTTTCTTTTTCTGCCCCAGCCTAGCGCAGATCCAGAGAGCGCTACCCCTAGCCACTTTTTGGCTAACTTTTTAAAAACCTTTTGTCAACGTCTTTTTCAAATCATAGACTCGTGATGCGTCGAGGATGTCCCAGAGAAGGCCCTTCCTCAAGTCCGTGGTTCCTGCCACCAGATGATGTCTGTGAGGGATCCGCACCTCATGTGCCTTTGGTGCCTGGAGCGTGACCACGACCCAAAGTCATGCTCTGAGTGCTGGGCCATTAACCCGAAGGCTTTGCAGGAGCGGTCCCGAAAGCTGCTGGACGCCTGCCGCTTGGCTGCACGTCGCTCCCGTTTTAGTTAGAGGGGAAGGTCTTGAACGGTCTCGGAGCCCACACTCCTCGCGCTTGAAGTCATTGGGGAGATCTTAGGTTAAGTCAGGAAAGCACAAAAAGAAGCCAAAGAAGCACAGGCATTCTTCGACTTCTCTCTGTTGGTCGGCAGACTGTACGCGGGATCCCGAGCATCGTTGCTCGAAGGCTCTGTATCCCAAGCCCACTTCTGAGACAGCTCTGCGCTTCCCTCCCTTTCCGGGAGCTGGAGCATCTCCTGCCCAGTTCCAGAATTTCTATAAGGCCTTGTACCTCATATTTGGGCAGCCCGGCTCCGCTGACGTGCCTTCTGGACCCGTGGAGTCGGTAAGGGGCCCTGGGACTTTGACACTGGTGGCACCGGCTCCAGAGGGTCCCCGTGGATCCAGGCCTGGATCCGAATCAACACCGGTTTATCTCACTTGACCTTCCCCGATGACACTCCCAGCGTCGACCGTGCCCGCGGTCGGCGACGACCCCAACCTCATCCCCAAAGTGGACACGGAGCTGGACTGACGTCGGAAGAGACTTTCGTTCCTCTGTTCATTCCTGGTGTTCCTTTTGGGTCAGAAGATGAGGAATAGGACTGGGACCCTTAAACTGACCAGCTTGAGGAACCGGAATGGAGAATGGACCTGGGTGATGCCAGTGGTCTGAACACTTCCCCTGACACTGGCCTGCTTTCTCCCCCTACCATAGCTATGGGGGAGGAGCTTCCTATGCTGTGGTGGTGATGTGGGCAGCCGAAGCCTCGAGCTCCCTACGGTGGCAATCAGGACTTACCTCCTGACAGAGGTGTTTCAGCCTGCGACTTCCTCTTTTAAAACTCTTTTGCCGTTCAATGAAACCCTCACGGATGTCCTTCTGGGGACTTGGTCCAAGCTCAGCACAGGGTTTCCTGTGGATATAACAATTGCCCGCCACCACCGCCATGGGAGACCCAGCGTTCCTGACCAGACACCCCTCCCCTGAGAGCTTGGTATTCCAAGCTTCTTCGTCAAAAGGTGCATTCCCTTCTGCTCTCCCAGATAGGGAATCCAAGAGGCTGGACCATCTTGGGAATATGTTCTCTTCCTTCAGCATGGCATTGTGGTCGGTAAATACTGCTTGCCTGTTGGGCCGATACTCCCATACTATCTGGGATAGTGTCACTCAGATGCTGTCTCAGTGCCCGGAGGAGGCCTTGGCCAGTCTCTCTCAAGCAGTTGCAGACATAAGGGATGCAGCCAGATTCACCATACAATGTGGACTAGATACTACCGACTCACTGGCCGAACGATTGTCACTTTGGTAGCTGTTAGATGCAATGCCTAGTTGAGGACTTCTAGCTTCTCAGGGGATGTCCAGTCTTCCTTGATGGACATGCCCTTTAATTGCACTAGCCTTTTTTGCAACAAGGCAGACTCAGCGCTCGAGCGCTTAAAGGATTCTCGAGCTACAGCCAGATCCTTGGGCCTCGCTGCTACCTCACGTCCACCTCAGTCTGCCTTTTGTCCCTTTCTTGGCTATGGAAGGGGCGCCCAGCCACCTCCTGTCCAGCCCACCAACAGCCACGCAAACTGTCCAGCCTCTGCGTGGCCACTGACTTGGGACTCTGCGTCCTCACAGGTCAGGGAGCCATCAGGTGGGCCAGTCCATCCCCTCCCCCCCCCTCCCCCCCTTCCGCAGCAGCATCCAAACCTTCCAAGTCCGATGTTTCAGGCCCATCAACAGCAGCACCCAAACCTTCCAAGTCCAATGTTTTAGGCCCATCAACTGCCAGTTGGAGGCAGGATCCATCACCTCCTCCACTGGCAGTCCATAATGTTGGACAGGTGGGTTCTGCAAATAGTCCGAAGGGGCCACTCCCACTCCTTCGCCACTACCACCTCCTCAATTTCACCTTCTTACAATCACATGGCGGTGGATCATTTAGCACTTGTCCGCCAGAAAGTATCAACTACTTTCTGGTCCTAAAGAAGGACAAAGGTCTGCGTCCTATCTTAGACCTCCGGGAATAGGGCTCACTCTAGCCCAAGTTCTTTCTGCACTCGACCCAAGAGACTTAGCTTTGGTTCACGGTGGACCACGAGCACTTATAGTTTACCTTGCTACCCTTTAGCATTACCAGTGCCCCTCGGGTGTTCACAAAGGTGATGGCGGTGGTCACAGCTCATCTGCGCAATTCAGGGGTTCCAGTCTATCCCCTATCTCAGCAACTGAGTTTTGAAGGTGGGCTCTCCCCAGGCTGTCTCCGCCCTCTCCAGACCTCCTGCATTCACTGTGATTTACTATCAACATGCCAAAGTCACACCTGACTCCCTGTCAGAAGCTCCCTTTCATCTGGGCTGTTCTGGACACAGTGCAGTTTCAGGCCTATCCTCCAGAGCAGGGAGCCCGGGATATTCAGGCTATGATACCGATGTTCCAACCTCTTGGCGGGCCCACCACTCAGGCACACGAGCGCTCCTCTCCTGTCGTTGTACCGCCAAGCCAGCAATAAAGCGCAGTGAAGTAGCCAGTCACTCGCTCCATGATCTTCTGCCACAGCGGTGTGAGCGGCGAGCAGCATGTGGAGCGTTGCGGGTCTCGCAGGGGCTTCAGTGTCATTCCCTTATCTTTCGAGCCTCAGGAGAGGAGGAGTCCGCCATTTTATTGTTTCCACGCTCCCACCGCCACGCCGCGGAAGCAAGTGTGTATGTGGGTGTTGGGCCCCGGTGGTGAACCCCGCCATTCTCAGATGGAGTAGATACTCTCGTCAGGAAGTGGCAGCCAAAATTGTCGCTGTAAGGATGTTAATTGGCAGGAATTACGTCTGCCATGTTCGGCAGTTGACCACGCCCGAGTCTTTGACTCCTGGTTGCACGAGGGATGTCCCATCGTCGGACCGGCTTCAAGCCCTGTGACTCCTGTCACAAGTGGATGTCGGTCACCGATCCGCACCTCGTGTGCCTTTGGTGCCTGGAGCGCGACCACGATCCGAAGTCATGCTCGGATTGCCGGGCCATGAACCTGAATTCTTTGCGTGAGTGGTCGGGAAGCTTTTGGAGGCCTGGCAGTCCGCTCCGCACTGCTCGAGGTCCCCTTCGAGAGGAAGGTTGCGAGACCGGTCGCGGAGTCTTCACCACTCCTCTTCAAAGTCTTCGCACTCCTCCGGTAGGTCGAAGCTCAAGAAGAAGGTGAAGAAGCATCGTCGCTCTTCGCCTTCTCCCCGTCCGTTGGCCGACGCAGGACCTGGAGCATCATAGCTCTCAGGCTCCTCCCTCGGAGCCCACTAGGACGGCTCCGCGTCCCCTGCCCAGCTTGTTCAATTTTACGAAGCGCTGCACAGCATATTTGGGCAGCCCGATTCCGCAGGCGTGCCTTCGGGCCCCACATACTCAGTTGGGGGCCCTGGGCCTTCGAAGCCGGCGGCTCCGGCGCCACAGGTTCCCCTGGATCCAGATCGGTGCCGGTCGACCTCACGGTACCTTCCCCGGTGCCGATTCCAGTGGCGATGCCCCCGATGCCGGTTGTGCCCCCAAACTCACCTCGATGTGGACACGGTGCCGGACCGACGTCGGAGGGTACTTTTGTACCGCTGTTCATCCCTGGTGTTCCCTACTGCCCTGAGTGGCAGCCAGAGGAGGGTAAGGAGGACTGGGGAGGGTCTATTGTCCCTCTAGCAGTCCAACTTGAGGAGCCGGACTGGCGAGAGGAGTTGGGTGATGCCAGTGGCCTGGATACCTCCGCAGACCTTGGTATGCTTTCTCCCCCTACCGTAGCTACGGAGGAGGGAGCCTCCTACGCTGTGGTGTTGCGTAGGCCGGCTGAGGCCTTGGGCCTCGAGCTTCCTACGGTGGCTGTCAGGACCATCTCCTGACTGAGGTGCTTCAGCCGGCAGCAGCCTCTATGGAGCAACTGCTGCCTTTTAATGAGGCCCTCACTGACATCCTTCTGGGCACTTGATCCAAGCCCAGCACAGGGGCTCCTGTGGACAGGATAATTGCCCAACACCACCGCCCGGCCACGGGCGACCTACTTTTCCTCTCCCAACACCCTACGCCTGAGAGCTTGGTGGTCCAAGCCTCATCCTCAAATGGCGCATTCCGTACTGCTCCCCCAGATAGGGTATCCAAGAAGCTGGACCATCTTGGGAAGATGTTTTCTTCCTCCAGCTTAGGACTGCGGTCAGTGAACACCGCATGTCTCTTGGACCATTACACACACAGTGTGGGATACGGGTGCGCAAGTTCTGCCACAGTGCTCGTGTTAGAATTGGGGATCTCTGGTTGGCACAGGTAAAGACTTGTGACAAGCAGTGACCCTCTCCTCTAGTCAGGGTAAGGGGTTACACTCCTAACACAACCCCTGCTCACCCTCTAGGTAGCTTGGCGCGAGCAGACAAGGCTTATCTCAGGCCGTTACAGGTTAAGCATTTGTGCCCACTTACAGTAACTCAGTGACAACACCACAAATGGACTCCATACTGGGATTATCAAAAATAAGTAGTTTTATATAGACCGAGACCAAATAACGATAAAAAGGCCCTTAATACTAATGGTAATAAGCAGTTCTTGTTTCGAGCGTAATTTCAAGGTTCTGTGCGGTTCGTTCCTCTTCGTACGGTTCGTACAGGGATAAAAGATGCTTAAGAACGGGTCTCACAATGCTGCAGATGCTCCGGTGCGAAGCGTACACCCTGCGGTGCTTAACGTACACAGTACCTTATCTTGGAGAGTTCGTCACGGACGATGCGATGAAAACAAACGCGTTGTACGGTGCGATGTCCTCCTGTTACGGTGCGAGCTACGGCTCGTTGGGGGCCTCAGTCGCGTTGTTCGAGGGGACGGTGCGTAGGTACGGTGCTCTTGATGTTCGTTGCGACTTACGAGCCATATCTTGAGAGCGGCACTTTTTCCTTAAGCGTGGTGCGAAGCAGGCAGTATGCTCAGATTGTGAGCGACGTACCTAGCCACTCTACGCGCAGCAGCCTGCCCACAACAGGGGTAGGGGGCACGCCTGAGCAGTACGATGCGAAGGGGGGAAATCAAAGTGCGGCACTAAGTCCTTCCTTCACGGTGCGAGCTATGGCTCGTAGGGGGGCCTTAGTCGCGTTGTTCGGGCCGGACAGCTTGGCACAACCTTTCCAGTGTACGCGTCGATCTACGAGGCGCACACTTCTCTCGGCTTCGGCGCTACAGGGAGAACGGCGGTTCTCAGCGGCGTTTCTCAAGGCGGTGAAGTCCACAGTTCCTGGGACTTCGTTCAGGGGGCAAGCTCAGTCACAAGCCCTTGGAGATCTTAAAAAGCACAAGTTGAAATAAAGTTTCTTTAGCAATCTTTCTCCTCTCCTTCAGCAGCAAGGCAACCACTGCAGGCCAATCCCCCAGGTCAGAGACAGTACTCCTCCTACAGCTTTCCCGGTTCCTTCTCCTCAGGCAGAGGTTTGTCTTGTCAGCAGGATCTGATTTCTTAGGAGCCAGGGCTCCTATATTTATACTACATTTCTTTTGTTCTTTGTGGCCAGGGGGCCTTTGCCTAGTTCAGTCCGGTTTCTGAGCAGGCTTCTGCTTTCCGTGTGCAGGGCAGAGACATCAGACGCTCCACAGGAGGTGGAGCCAGCATTGTGGTGGCAGAGCACAGCCCTAGCCAAAGTCCAGGTGTACTCCTCCCACCCATCCTGGTGTAATCTTCCTATTCACCACCTGGCTGTCCAGCCTGTTTCCTGGAATTCCCCAGCCCTGTCACTCACACAAACCAGACAGCAAATACACATCCGCGCAGAGGCGGGCTGAAATGGTTAGGCAAGCAAATGCCAATCTTCTAAAAGTGGCATTTGCAAATACAGAACATTAAAATAAACCTTGCTAAAAGATGTATTTTATTATTCTGAGTTCTGGCATACTAAACTCGAATTCCTACCATGTTCCCTGAATCCGCTAGGATTATAGAGTGTAATAATTCCAGCAGCCCATTCTGGCCTATGGGGAACAGGTAGCCTTACAATAGTGAAAAACGAAAATGGCTGTAATTCACTATTAGGACATGCCACACACATCAGGGATTGTCCTACCTTATGCTTACAATGCATCCTGCCCTTGGGCCTACCATAGGGGTGACTAACATGAAGTTAAGGGAAGGTTTAGGGACTGGCAAGTGGGTACACTTGCCCAGTCAGCATGACAGTACCAGACTGCACGCAGGTTCTGCAATGGCATCCCTTAGACACATCTTACTAGGCCGCTTCTGTGGGTGGCACAACCAGTGCTGCAAGCCCACCAGCAGCATTTGTATTTACAAGCCCTGGGCACTCCTGGTGCACTTTACTGGGGTCTGACAGTAAACCAAATAAGCCAATCATGGAATCCAACCAACATATACATTCTATACAGGGAGCACTTGCACTGTGGCACTGGTTGGCAGTGGCACAGTGCTCTGAGCAGCTAACACCAGCAAAACACATGAGGCACAGCGATAAAAAGTGCAAGGGAGACTCACGCCAAGGTGCCAGGTCTAACAGCTCGGCGGAGGCCCAGGCCGTGCTCACCCGGGCTGTTGCTGAGGGTCGAGACGCAGCAAAGTTCACCATCCGATGTGGGCTGGATACCGCCGACTCGCTGGGTAGAACGATTTCCATGTTGGTAGCTCTGAGGCGTTACGCCTGGCTGAGAATGTTTGGCTTCTCTGGGGATGTCCAATCTACCCTTTTGGACATGCCCTTTGATTGCCGTAGCCTGTTTGGTGACAAGGCGGATAATGCTCTCAAGCGTTTCAAGGACTTTAGGGCTACGGCCAGATCCTTGGGCCTTGCGACAACTTCTCGCCCCATGCAGTCTGCCTTTTGCCCTTTTCGTGGCTAACAAAGAGGTCCCCCACCATGTTCCAGCCAGAGCCACGGGGCTGCGCATGCTACCCAGCCTCTGCGTGGTCGGGGATGTGGGACCCAGCATCGTGGGTCTGGGGGCCAGTGGGGGCCCAGTCCACCAAAGCCCTCCTAAAGCAGCCTCTAAAACTTCCTAGTCCGAACTTCCAGGGTCACCAGTTGCCAGTGGGTGTCAGGATCTGCCATCACCTCCCCCACTGGCACAACATCACGTTGGACAGGTGGGTTTTGCAGGTGGTCCGAAGGGGCTACTCCCTCCCCTTCGAGACTCCCCCACCCTCCATGCCACCAACACTCCATCGCATGTCGGAGGATCATTTGGCCCTTCTCCGCCAGGAAGTTATGGCTTTCTTGGCCAAGGGAGCCATCCAGCGGGTCCCTGTGCCAGAAGTAGGTCGTGGTTGCTACTCCCAATACTTCTTGGTACCCAAGAAGGACAAACACCTGCATCCTATCTTAGACCTCAGGGACGTCAACCGCTTCCTCCGGAAGCAGAAGTTCAAGATGTTTACTTTGGCTCCGGTCTTGTCTGCCCTCGACCATGGAGACTGGATGGTAGCGTTGGACTTGCAGGATGCTTACTTTCACATCCCCATCTTGCCTGCCCACGGGCGTTACCTACGGATCACGGTAGGCCATGAGCATTTTCAACGGCCAAACCTCCCCTTTGGCCTTACCAGTGCCCCTTGGGTGTTCATGAATGTTCCAGTGGGCGCAGCACCAGGGAATCTTTCCGATGTCATCCAGATCTCGGAGGAGACTGCAAGTCAGTTGCAATGGTGGGTCATGAACCAGGAATGGGTCGGCGGCAGATCCCTCTCCCTTCCACAAGTTCACGGTTACGTCACTTCTGGGATGGAGCGGCCATATTGGAGAGGCGGAGATCAGGGGCCTCTGGTCTTCGGCGGAGTCCGGGCTCCACATCAACTGTCTGGAGCTCTGGGTGATTCGTCTTGCACTGAAGGCATTCCTTCCTTCTGTCAAAGGAAAAGTAGTACAGGTGTTCACGGACAACACCACTGCCATGTGGTACTACAATAAGCAGGGCGGAGTGGGGTCGATGACCCTATGTCAAGAGTCTCTTCACCTTTGGATATGGCTGGAGAATCAGGACATATCTTTGGTGGTTCAACACCTGGCAGGTTCCCTGAATGCTGGGCAGACAAACGCAGCCGCCGGTGCATATTGGATCACAAATGGCATCTTCACTCGGAGGCAGGTGGTGCAAGGTCTCTTTCAGCAATGGGGCGAGCCTTGGTTAGATCTATTTGCCACCGAAGAGAGCGCACAATGTTAGCCGTTCTGCGCGTTGGAGTTTCCAAGGTTGCTTTCGCTCGGCGCCGCTTTTTGTCTCGTTGTGGAGTTGCGGCCTCCTGTACGCCTTTCCGCCTGTACCACTTATGCCCAGAGTGCTGAAGAAGATCTAGTGTGACTGGGCCAAAGTCATTCTTGTGGCTCTGGACTGGGCACGAAGAGTCTGGTACCCCGAGCTCTTGAGTATGGCCAGAGATCCTCCGATAAGACTTCCTCTTTGAGAGGATCTTCTTTTGCAGCAGCAGGGGACGGTCCTCCGCCTGAAACTGTCCAGTCTCCACCTCCTTGCGTGGAGATTGAGCGGCAACAGTTGACCGCTTTCGACCTTCCTCCTGAAGTCTGTAATGTCATCCTGGCAACCAGACGTCCCTCCACTAAAACGGTATACACCTGTAGATTGAACACATTTGTGGCATGGTGCACAGCAAAAGTTGTGGATCCCCTTTCTGTCCCTCTTTCTGAGGTTCTCCTCTTCAAACTTTCTATGGCCCAGCAGGGCTCTGCTCTGGGCACTCTTAAAGGCTATCTTTCGGCCATTTTGGCCTTTCTTTGCCTTCCTGATCAGCCTTCGCTTTGCAAGTCAAAATTGTTAACAGATTTGTGAAGGGCATTACTCTTTTCTTTCTTCCTTCTCCTTTCGTAATGCCCCAGTGGGACTCGAAGCTTGTCCTCACTTATCCTATGTGTGCTGCCTTTGAGCTACTTCTTAATAGTCCTTTTCGCCTCCTTACTTTGGAGACTGCTTTCTTGCTTTCCATCACCTCTGCTCGCAGGGTGAGTGAGCTTCAAGCCTTATCTTCCAGACCTCCCTTTCTTGCTGTCCATCCGGACAAAGTAGTCCTCCATACTAGGCCCTCTTTTCTGCCCAAAGTAGTTACCTCTTTCCACATAGGTCAGACTATCACATTGCCCAACTTCTTCCTGCCTCCGCACCCTTCCAAAGAGGAGATCGTATCTTCTGCATTTGACAGTGTCACTACTATCTGAAAGAAACACGTTAGATTCCTCACCTTAGAATATCCCCAGGCGTCAGACTGGATCTGGAAGATTTTTCGTCAGCAATACCCCTTGCGCGTCGCTAGGCGTCGTCTGCGGCTCCACGTCCGTCGTCGGCGTCGTGCGCCGGAATGACGTCGTCGGAGTACTTAGACGCCGCCCTCGCGCGCTGACGTCAGTTCTTCTTTTTTCCGCGCCAGTAAGCGCAGATCCGGGAGAGCTACCCCTTTTAGTCTTTTTTGATTAAGTTTTTTGATCCTTTTTGATCTTGTCTCGACTCCGGTGCCGGTAGGAGGCCTGGTTTCAAAGCCTGTGCTGACTGTAACCGCTTGATGTCGTTTACGGATCATCACCGCCGGTGCCTTTACTGTTTGGGCCTCGACCACGACGCGTAGTCGTGTTCGGACTGCAAGGCCCTGACCTCGAAGGCTAGACGGGAGCGGTCCCGTAAGCTCCTCGAGATTCGCCACTCGGCTCCGCGCCCCTCTCGATCCCGGTCCAGGAGGAGGCCCAAGGATCGGTTGCGGAGCCGCAGCCGACATCATCATCGCTCGTCTGGCTCCAAGTCTTCGGGTAAGTCGAAGCACTCCAAGAAGTCCAAGAGGCGACACCACTCTTCGGACTCCCCTCGCCGGTCGCGCGACTCGGCCGAGGGTCAGGGTGGTTCCACCCCCGCGGTGCCGCAGGCGCCGTGCACGTCCCCATACCCGCCGGTCCCTGGGACTGACGCGATGCCGGCGGAAGTCAGTGCCTTCCTCTCGGCCATGAGGAACCTTGCTCCGCCGTCGACGCCCGCTGGCGCGCCTTCGGGCCCCGCGGACCCGACTGGGCGACCTTGCACGCCGGCGGCTCCGGCGACGGCTCCGGCCACGACGCCGCAGGTCCCTGAGGGACTCGCCCCCGAATCCCCGTCAACGCCGGTCGACCTCGTTACGCCTCCTCCGCCGGCGTCGACACCGGTTCCACCTCCGACGCCGGCTCCGCTCGGCGTCGATCCCCAGTTCAGCCCCGCTCCGGATCCGGCGCCGGTGCGGCGTCGATGGACGCCGCGTTCGGCGCCGTTAGAGACACATTATGTCTACCATCCGGCTCCGCTCCTTCCTCCTGTTTACCAGGAATCGGATGACGGGGGTGACTGGGAGGGGTCCTATGACCCTATGGCCGTTCAGGCCCAGCTGTCACAGGACTGGGCAGATGAACTGGGGGAGGCCAGTGGTCTGGATACCTCACCAGACACTGGATTCATCTCTCCTCCGACTGTGGCTTCGGAGGAGGGTGCTGCTTTCTCTGTGGTGCTGAGCAAGGCGGCCGCAGCCCTCGGGCTCGAGCTGCCTGCCGTGGCTCTGAGGACTAACGTCCTCACTGAGGTGCTTCAGTCTGCAGCAAGCTCCACTGAGCCTCTGCTGCAATTCAATGAGGCCCTCATTGACGTTCTGCAGGGCACCTGGTCCAAGCCCTCCACAGTTCCTCCTGTGGACAGGAACGTCGCCAGGCGCCAACGCCCTGCTCCGGGCGACCCCAGTTTTCTGTCCCAACACCCCACCCCCAAGAGCCTGGTTATCCAGGCTTCTACCTCCCAATCCTCCTTCCCGACCGCTCCGCCGGACCGGGATTCCAAGAGACTGGAACAGTTTGGCAAAAAGCTGTTCTCCTCCCTTAGTTTGGGTCTGCGGTCCTTGAACACCGCCTGTCTTTTGGACCGTTATTCCCACTCTCTGTGGGATACGGTGGAGGACGTGCTGCCCCTGTGCCCGGAGGAGGCCTAGACACGACTTACCCAGGCTCTGGCCGAGGGGAGGGATGCAGCACAACATGCAATCCGATGTGGGCTTGACACTACGGACTCGCTGGGTAGGGCGATTTCTACCACGGTGGCGCTTAGACGTCACGCCTGGCTGCGGTCCACATCCTTTTCGGGGGATGTCCAGAGCACTCTCATGGACATGCCCTTTGATGGCACTCGCCTTTTTGGTGAGAAAGCGGACAGTGCGCTGAATCGCTTTAAGGACTCCCGGGCTACGGCCAAGTCCTTGGGCCTCTCGGCCCCGCGGTCGCAAACTTCCGCCCCTTTCGTGGCCAAGGAAGGGGTGCCTCCTCACGTCCGCCTAGCCACCAGCCGCAGAACCAACCTGCGCGCGGTCGCGGACGTGGTTTCCGCCGAGGCGGTTCTGGAGGACGATGCGGTCAGCCCACATCCACCCTGGCAGCATCCGCCTCCAAGCCTTCCTAGTCCGAGCTTTCCGGCCCATTCTTCGCCAGTGGGCGGCAGAGTTCGCCATCACCTGCTCCACTGGCGTACCATCACTTCGGACAGGTGGGTGCTGCAAATCGTCTGAAGGGGCTACTCCCTCCCCTTCGAGACGACCCCTCCAGCCATGCCACCGCAGCCCCACCGTATCTCGGAGGATCATTTGAATCTTCTGCGAGAGGAAGTTTCGGCCCTCTTGGCCAAAGAGGCCGTCGAGCGCGTTCCGAGCCCAGAAGTAGGTCGTGGTTGTTATTCCCACTACTTTCTGGTTCCCAAGAAGGGCAAGGGGGGCCTACGCCCTATCTTGGACCTCCGGAACGTCAATGCCTTCCTTCGGAAGGAACGGTTCAAAATGTTGACTTTGGCTCAGGTTCTAGCTGCCCTAGACCCTGGAGACTGGATGGTAGCGTTGGACTTGCAGGACGCTTATTTCCACATCCCCGTCCTGCCGGCCCACCGGCGTTACCTGCGGTTCACGGTGGGCCAGGAGCACTTTCAGTTCACCGTGCTCCCCTTCGGGTGTTCAGGAAAGTGATGGCGGTGGTCGCAGCTCATCTGCGCAGATCAGGGGTTCCAGTCTTCCCCTATCTCGACGACTGGTTGTTGAAGGCGGGCTCGCCCCAGGCAGTCGTCTCCCACCTCCAGACTACGGCGGATCTCCTGCATTTGCTGGGGTTTTCCATCAATGTGCCGAAGTCACACCTGAGTCCCTCTCAGAAGCTCCTCTTCATCGGAGCAGTTCTCGATTCGGCGCAGTTCCGGGTCTATCCACCGGAACAGCGGGTCCGGGATATTCAGGCCCTGATTCCCATCTTTCGGCCTCTATCCTGGGTTTCGGTCAGGCTAGTGTTGCGGCTTCTGGGGCTGATGGCCTCCTGCATCCTACTAGTGCATCACGCCAGGCGGCGCATGCGGGCTCTGCAGTGGGACCTGAAGTTTCAGTGGGCCCAGCATCACGGCAACCTGTCCGACCATGTCTTGATCTCGGAGGGCACTGCGAAGCAGTTGCAGTGGTGGCTCACGGACCGCGATTGGGTCACGGGCAAGAGCCTCTCCCTTCCCCAACCGGAGCATGTCGTAGTGACGGATGCGTCCCTCCTGGGATGGGGTGGCCATATGGGAGAGGCGGAGATCAGAGGCCTCTGGTCTCCGGCGGAGTCTCGTCTCCACATCAACCTGTTGGAGTTGAGAGCGATCCGACTTGCACTGAAAGCCTTCCTTCCCTCTGTCAGGGGAAGTGTCGTGCAGGTGTTCACGGACAACAGCACCGCCATGTGGTATTGCAACAAACAGGGCGGGGTGGGGTCGTGGACCCTGGACATGGCTGGAACACCAGGGCGTCACTCTAGTGGGTCAACATCTGGCGGGCTCTCTGAACGCCAGAGCAAACGAACTCAGCCGCCGGTGCATGATGGATCACGAATGGTGTCTGAACTCCGAAGTGGCGCAAGGTCTCTTTCAGCAGTGGGGAGAGCCTTGGTTAGATCTATTCGTCACCGAAGAGAACGCGCAATGTCAGCGGTTCTGCGCGTTGGAATTTCCAAGGCGGCACTCGCTCGGCGACGCTTTTCGTCACGAGTGGAGTTGCAGTCTGTTGTACGCCTTTCTGCCTATACCACTTCTGCCCAGAGTGCTGAAGAAGATCAGGCGCGACCGGGCCCAAGTCATCTTGGTGGCTCCGGACTGTGCTCGAAGGTACTGGTATCCCGAGCTACTCAGTATGTTGACCGATCCTCCGATACGTCTGCCCCTTCGGGAGGATCTTTTGTCGCAGCAGCAGGGGACAGTCCTCCACCCGAACCTGTCCAGCCTCCACCTCCATGCGTGGAGATTGAGCGGCGGCAGTTGATGCCATTTGGCTTGCCTCCTGAAGTCTGTGATATCATTCTGGCAGCCAGGCATCCCTCCACAAAGACGGTATACGCCTGCCGGTGGAAGAAATTTGTGGCATGGTGCACAGCAAAGACTGTGGATCCCCTTTCCGCCCCTCTTTCTGAGGTTCTCCTCTTTCTTCTTTCTTTGGCCCAGCAGGGCTCTGCCTTGGGCACCTTGAAAGGTTATCTTGCTGCCATCTCTGCCTTCTTACGGCTTCCTGATCAGCCTTCTCTTTTCAAGTCCCCTGTAGTTACACGCTTTCTAAAAGGCATTACTCACTCGTTCCCTCCTGTCCCTTTTGTAATGCCTCAGTGGGACTTGAATCTTGTTCTCACATTTCTAATGTGCGCTCCCTTTGAGCCTCTTCATAATTGTCCTCTTCGTCTGCTGACGCTTAAGACTGCTTTTATGGTAGCCATCACCTCGGCTAGACGGGTGAGTGAGCTCCAGGCTTTATCATCAAAGCCTCCTTTTCTCTCTGTTCATCCGGACAAGGTTGTCCTTCGGCCTCGTCCCTCCTTTCTTCCGAAAGTGGTGACCCCCTTTCATCTTGGGCAGTCTGTCACCTTGCTCACCTTCTTCCCGCCTCCGCATCCTTCCAAAGAGGAAGAGAGGCTCCACCGTCTGGACCCAAAACGTGCGCTCTCCTTTTATCTGGACCGCACAAAGCAGTTCCGGGTGGAAGACCAACTTTTCGTTGGATACGTGGGTGCTAAGAAGGGGAAAGCTGTGCACAAACGGACCATCTCTCGGTGGGTCGTTTTGTGCATCAAAATTTGTTATTCCTTGGCAAAAAAGGACCCTCCTGTTGGGCTGCGCGCCCATTCTACTCGGGCCACAGCGGCTACTACTGCTTTGGGACGGGGTGTCCCTTTGCAGGACATCTGTCAGGCGGCAACGTGGGCTTCGCTACACACGTTTGCCAGGCATTATTGCCTCGACAGCCAAGTCCGGAGGGATGGCTTCTTTGGCCGTTTTGTCCTCCAGGACTTTCTGGTGTGATCTTGGTTCGCAGACCCACCACCGGGGATGGTATTGCTTGGGTATCTATTCTAAGGTGAGGAATCCAACCAACGTGTTTCTTTCAGATGAACAAGTTACTTACCTTCGGTAACGATGTATCTGTAAGAAACATTAGTTAGTTAGATTCCTCACCGACCCACCCATCCTCCCCGTTCTGCGAACTGACATCTAGGGTTAAGGCTATCCCTTTCAGGGCCCTAGAATTTTTTGGCACCAGTGTCGGTATCTTGCATGGCTCTGCGTTCCTGGCGCGGAAGGCTATGTACAAGAACTGACGTCAGCGCGCGAGGGCGGCGTCTAAGTACTCCAACGTCATTCCGGCGCACGACGCCGACGACGGACGCGGAGCCGCAGACGACGCCTAGCGACGCGCAAGGGGTATTGCTGACGAAAAATCTTCCGGATCCAGTCTGACGCCTGGGGATATTCTAAGGTGAGGAATCTAACTAACTAATGTTTCTTACAGATACATCGTTACCGAAGGTAAGTAACTTGTTCGTTAAGCCTGGACTTTTCAATCAACAAGCCCAAATCTCACCTTGAGCACTCCAAGTGCCTCCTGTACATATGGCCTGTTCTGGATACTACCCTTCTCCACGCCTTTCCTCTTTCACAGAGAAGTCTCGACATCCAGAAGATCGTACCATCCTTCCTGCAGGTCACACTAGTTCTATTTCTGATGGTGTTATGTCTGGTAGGTCTACTGGCTTCCTGCATTCTCCTGGTCATGCATGCACATTGGCATATAGGGGCTCTGATCTAGCGCCTTCCCAGGCAGTGGTTCCAGCACGTGGAGACCAGTCAGACTCCATTGTAATCTCCCAGAGCTGCAACAGATGTGGTTTACTGGTTTTGTGGAGTAACATGGTAAACTTGCACCATGGGGTGGTCTTAAATACCCCTCCGACCGTGAGCACAATAGTGACAGATGTCTCCAACCTAGGAGGGGGGCTCATCTTTACAACCTTGAGACTAGAGGCCTCTAGTCTCTGCAGGAGCAGGTGCTTCACTTTAACTTGCTGGAATTGTGGTTGGTTAGGCTGGCGCTCAAGGCCTTCCTCCTCTCTATCCAAGGTTGGTTTGTCCAGATCTTGATGGACAGTACAGCAGTGATGTGTTACTCAAACAAGAAAGACGCAGGAGTTGTGTCAGAAGTTAGAACACAAGGTCTGAAGCAGGATAGCCAATTAATGCCAGAAGGAGCAAGGAAAGGTGTAGCCAGGGACACGTGCCAATCAAAATAACATTTGTTATTTATTTTCAACAATATGCAAAGATAGTTCAGATGCTCACATAAAAAAGTGACAGCAAACGTAATGTGATAAGTGAGGGTGACTATAAAATGTATACATCGCATTGACCACACACAAGAGAACTCCTCATGAACAAATTATAAAATAAAATGAATGGTGTTCTTGTAGGGGGTCAAAGGCGTCTCGATCTCAGTGACTTGAGATCATCTTCAGGACGTAGCATATGCGAGCAAGTTGAATCTATAAAAACATTACATAGTATGTTAAGGTATAGTCCCTGGATTTTCTTATTATTAACTATTATTGTAACCAAGTGAACTAGTGCTCCCAGTGAGAGAGAAATCCTCATGTTGCTCAACACTTGGTTACTTAGTGCCATTCACGGTTTGGTATGCAAATTCTGTGTCAGAGATATTTTCTTACCTTTAGTCACCTGGGTCGAAACAGCTTACTGGTAGATGCCATTCCCAGCGTTCATCATTTATCGTTCTTCTACCACTCACCGCCTGAACGCCTTGGTTGCGTCCCTCATCTGAAAGAAAGAGTTAGTTATAGATTCCTTACCTTAGAATTACCCCCAGGCGTCAGACTGGATCCGGAAAGTTTTTCGTCAGCAGTACCCGTGCGCGTCGGAAGGTGGTGTCGGTCGACTCCACGTCCCGTCGTTGGCGTCGTACTCGCCGGGATGAGGTCGCAGTAGCTACATAGATGCCGCCCTCGCGCGCTGACGTCAGTTCTTTATTTTCCGTTCCTGCAAGCGCAGATACAGAGAGAGCGGTACCCCCAGTCACTTTTTAGACTGACTTTTTTGCAACTTTTGTCGACTTTGTTTTTAGTCTCCATCAACTCCTGGTGCACAAGTGATGCCCGGCTTCAAGGCATGTGGTTCCTGTACCCCACTAATGTTGGTGACGGATCCGCACTGCATGTGCCTCTTACTCCCTGGAGCGCGACCATGACCCCAAGTCGTGCTCCTTCTGCCGAACCATGGCCTCAAAGACTTTGCAGGAGCGGTCCCGAAAGCTCCTCGAAGCCCGGCAATCAGCTCCACGTCGCTCAAGGTCCCGGTCCTCTTCTAAGTCTTTGCACTCAGGATCAGGTAAGTCGAAGCACAAAAAGAAGTCGAAGAAGCATTGTCGCTCTTCTACTTCCCCTCTTCCATTGGCCGACGCAACGAAGGGTGCGGGTGGTGCCCCTCCCTTGGCTCCGCGTGCGGATCCTTCAGGGTCGACACCGGCCTTCCCTTCCTTCCCGGACCGAGAGTGACCTCTGCCCAACTTTGTCAATTTTAAGGAATGATGCACGCTATCTTTGGGCAGCCCTGCCGCCGATCCTTCTGGCCCCGTGTACTTCGTCGCCGGCGGCTTCGGCCTTGGCACTGCAGGACACCCTTGGATCCGGGCCTGGATCCGGATCGGCACCGGTCGACCTCGTTACACCTCCGCCGGTGCCGACTCTACCAGAACCACGTCCGCAGGTGACGCCGGCGTCGACCGAAGCCGGATCCGGTGCCAATTGACGCTGGATCCGGCACCGATGGGTATTTTTGTCCTTGTGTTTCATCCTGCCCATTTTCAGCCAGATTGGCAGCCAGAGGAGGATGAGGAAGACTTGGAGGGGTCTGGTGACCCTTTAACAGACCATATGGGGTATGATCCGGACTGGAGAGAGGAACTGGGGGATGCCAGTGGTCTGGATACCTCCCCAGACCTAAGCATGTTGTCTCCTCCTACCGTGGCAATGGAGGAGGGAGCGTCATATGCAGTGGTGTTGCTTAGGGTGGTGGAGGCTCTCCACCTCGATCTCCCTATGGTGACAGTCAGGATTAACCTCTTGAGAGAGGTGCTTCAACCGGCAGCGAGCTCTGTGGAGCCCCTGCTGCCGTTCAATGAAGCCCTAACGGACATCCTTTTGGGCACCTGGTCCAGGCCCAATACAGTGGCTCCTGTGGATAGGATGAGTGCCCGATGCCGCTGCCCGGTCCTGGGCGACCCCACTTTCCTCTCCCAAACCCCCACCCCTGAGAGTTTGGTGGTCCAAGCCTCTACATCCAAAGGCGCCTTCCCTACTGCCCCACCTGATAGGGAATCCAAAAAGTTGGGAAGAAGATGTTTTCTTCCTCCAGATTTGGACTGCGGTCGGTAAACACCGCATGCCTGTTGGGCCGTTATTCCCACTCTGTGTGGGATACGGTGGCACAAGTGCTACCTCAGTGCCCGACGGAGGCCCGGGCTGTGCTATTCCGTGCAGTTGCCGAGGGGAGAGACGCAGCAAAAGTTTACCATCCGCGGTGGGCTGGATACCGCCGATGCATTTGGCAGGACGATTTCCACGTTAGTAGCCCTTCGATGCTACGCCTGGTTGCGTTCGACTGGTTTTTCCGGGAATGTCCAATCCACCCTTATGGACATGCCCTTTGATGGTCCTTGAGCCTCTCCACCACCCGCCTTGCACAGTCTGCCTGTTGTGGCTACGGAAGGGTTGCCCCACTACGTCCCACCCAGAACCACAGGCCGGCGCAGGCTTTTCAGCATCAGTGTGGCCAGGGACGTGGGAACCACTGGCGTGGTTCTGGGGGCCAGCGTGCAGGACAGTCCGCCACAGCCCCCTCTGCATCAGCCTCCAAACGCTCCTAGTCCGACCTTCCAGGGCCACCAAACGCCAGTGGGCAACAGGATCCGCCATCCCCCACTGGCGCACCATCGCGTCGGACAGGTGGGTTTTGCAGATAGTCCGAAGGGGCCCTCACCTTCGAGACTAAACCTCCCTCCATCCCACCTCAATACCATTGCATGTCAGAGGATCCCCTGACCCTTCTCCAACAGGAAGTTTCGGCACTCTTGGCCAAGGGTGCCATCGAGCACGTTCCTGCCCCAGAAGTAGGTTGTGGTTGCCATTCCCACTACTTTCTGGTGCCCAAGAAGGACAAAGGCCCGGAAGGAGAAGTTCAAAATGTTGACGCTCACTCAGGTCCTGTCTGCCCTCGACCCTGGAGACTGGATGGTAGCGATGGACTTGCAGGACGCTTAACTTTCACATCCCCGTCCTGCCAGCCCACCTGCGTTACCTGCAGTTCACGGTAGGCCACGAGCACTGTCAGTTTACCGTGCTCCCCTTTGGCCTTACCAGCGCCCCTCAGGTGTTCTCTAAAGTGATGGCTGTGGTCGCAGCTCATCTGCGCAGATCAGCGGTTCCAGTCTTCCCCTATATCGACGACTGGCTGTTGAAGGCGGGCTCGCCCCAGGCTGTCGTCCCCCACCTCCAGACTACGGCCGACCTCCTGCATTTGCTGGGGTTCTCAATGTGCCGAAGTCACACCTGACTCCCTCTCAGAAGCTCCTCTTCGTCGGAGCGGTTCTAGACACAACGCAGTTTTGGGTTTATCCTCCCGAGCAGCGAGTCCGAGATATTCAGGCTATGATTCTGATCTTCCAGCCTCTATCCCGGGTTTCAATCAGGATGACCCTGAGGCTGCTGGGCCCCATGGCCTCCTGCTGGTCGATCATGCCAGGTGGCATATGCGGGCTCTGCAGTGTGACCTGAATTTCAAGTGGGCACAGCATCAGGAGAATCTGTCCGATTGCGTCCAGATCTTGGAGGGCACTGCGCAATAATTGCAGTGGTGGCTCATGAACCAGGATTGGGTCAACGGCAGATCCCTCTTCCTTCCCCAACCAGAACACACAGTGGTGACAGATGCATCCCTTCTGGGATGGGGCGGACATATGGAAGAGGCGGAGATCAGAGGGCTCTGGTCTCAGGTGGGGTCTGGGCTTCACATCAACCTTCTGGAGCCTCTGGCAATTCGTCTTGCACTCAAAGCATTCCTTCCCTCTGTCCGGGGAAGAGTAGTGCAGGTGTTCATTGACAACACCACCTCCATGTGGTACTGCAACAAACAGAGTGGGCTTGAGTCGTGGACCCTATGTCAAGAGACCCTCCGCCTCAGGACATGGCTGGAACATCAGGGCATATCCCTGATGATTCAACACCTGGCAGGTACCCTGGACGCCAGGGCAGATGAACTCAGCCGCAGGTGCATGATTGATCACGAATGGCGTCTTCACTTGGAGGTGGTGCAAAGTCTCTTTCATCAGTGGGGAGAGCCTCGGTTAGATCTATTTGCCACCGAAGAGAATGCGCAATGTCAGCAATTCTGCACGTTGGAATTTCCAAGGCGGCACTCGCTAGGCGACGCTTTTTGTCGCAAGTGGAGTTGCAGTCTTCTATGCGCCTTTCTGCCTATACCACTTCTGCCCAGAGTGCTGAAGATCAAGCGCGACCGAGCCCAAGTCATTCTTGTGGCTCCGGATTGGGCATGAAGTGTCTGGTATCCCGAGCTGCTCAACATGGCCATCGATCCTCCGATACGACTGCCTCTTCGGGAGGATCTTCTGTCGCAGCAGCAGGGGATGGTCCTCCACCTAAACCTGTCAAGCATCCACCTCCTTGCGTGGAGATTGAGCGGTGGCAGTTGACACCTTTCGATCTTCCTCCCGAAGCCTTTGATGTCATCCTGGCAGCCAGGCGTCCCACCACTAAGACAGTATACGCCTGAAGATGGAATCAATTTGTGGCATGGTGCACAGCAAAGGCTGTGGATTCCCTTACTGCCCCTCTTTCTGATATCTTGTTCCTCCGATATTTGGCCCAGCAGGGCTCTGCTCTGGGCACTCTTAAGGGCTACCTCTCGGCCATTTCAGCCCTCCTCAGGCTCCCTGATCAGCCTTCTCTTTTCAAGTCACCTGTTGTAAATAGATTTCTTAAGGGCATCACTCATCTGTTTCCTCCTGTTCCCTTCGTAATGCCCCAGTGGAACTTGAACTTGGTTTTGACATATCTTATGTGTGCTTCCTTTGAGCCACTGCATAACTGTCTTCTCAGACTCCTCACTTTGAAAACTGCTTTTCTGGTCGCAAGGTGAGTGAGCTGCAAGCTCTGTCTTCCAAGCCTCCTTTTCTGGTTATCCATCCGGACAAGGTTGTCCTTAGAACTAGACCTTCCTTTCTTCCCAAGGTGGTTACTTCTTTACACATTGGCCAAACCATCACTTTGCCCACCTTCTTTCCGCCTCCTTCATGGGGAAGAGAAGCTCCACCATCTGGATCAAAAACGTGCGCGTTCCTTCTGCTTAGATCGCACCAAACAATTCCGGGTGGACGACCAGCTTTTTGTTGGTTACGTGGGCGCTAAGAAATGGTCGGGCTGTGCACATATGGACCATCTCCAGATGGGTCGTTCTGTGCATCAAAGCCTGGTATTCTTTGGCTAAGAAGGAGCCTCCAGTGGGGCTGCGTGCCCATTGTACCAGGGCGACGGCGACTACTACTGCTTTGGGACGGGGTGTCCCCCTAATTGACATCTGTCAGACTGCTACGTGGGCATCAATGCACACTTTTATGAGACACTACTGCCTGGACAGCCAAGTCCGAAGAGATAGCTTCTTTGGCCGTTCTGTTCTCCAGGACTCTCTGGTGTGAAATTAGCTCGCTGATCATCCACCTTTTTTTTTTTTTTTTTTTTTTTTTTGCTGGGGTGTCTATTCTAAGGTATGGAATCTTTAACTTATAGTCTCTTTCAGATGAACAAGTTACTTACCTTCGTTAACAATATATCTGTAAGAAACATAGGTTAGTTATAGATTCATTACCGCCGCACCCATCCTCCCTGTTCTGTGAACTGACTTATAGGGTTAAGGACATCCTTTCAGGGCCCTAGTTTTGTGCACCAGTGGTCAGTGTCTTGCAAGGCTCTGTGCTTGTTTCATGGAAAGTCGTGTACAGAACTGACGTCAGCGCGCGAGGTCGGTGTCTAGGTAGCTATTGCGACGTCATCCCGGCGACCACGACGCCAATGACGGATGCAGAGTCGACTGACGCCACCTTACAACGCGCAGGGGTACTGCTGACGAAAAACTTTCTGGATCCAGTCTGACGCCTGGGGGTAAGTCTAAGGTAAGGAATCTATAACTAACCTATGTTTCTTACAGATATATGGTTACCGAAGGTAAGTAACTTGTTCTTTACTGTCCTTCTACATTCTCACCTGCTTTGTCCGGTTTCAGAGTAAGTTTTGTGTTTTCACAATTTACGCGCTTCTTATTCTTCCTGTCAATAAACTTGCGCTTTGGCAGGACTATCCCTTTTTTCTCCTCAACGTATTTCAAACATTTCGTTTTCAACTACGCGTCTATACCTCACCTATTCTAATTACTATTCAATTCTGGGCATAGTTTCTTCCCTTGCCTACACTGCAATTACGTAAATATGTCTGACACAGAATTTGAATACCAGACCGTGAATGGCACTAAATAACCAAGTGGTTAGCAACATGAGGATTTATCTCTCAATGGGAGCACTACTTCACTTGTTTACAATAATAGTTAATAATAAGAAAATCCAGGGACTATACTTTAACATACTATGTAATGTTTTTTATAGATTCAGCTTGCTCGCATTTGCTATGTCCTGAAGATGATCTCAAGTCACTGAGATCGAAACGCCATCAACCCCCTACAACAAGAACTGCATGCATTTTTTAATGATTTGTTCGTGAGGAGTTCTTTTGTGTGTTGTCAATGCGATGTATATAGTTTAAAGTCACCCTCACTTATCACATCACGCTTGCTGTCACTTTTTTATGTGAGCACCTGAACTATTTTTTGTATATTGTTGAAAATAAGCAACACATGTTATTTTGATTGGAACGTGTCTCTCGCTACACATTTCCTTGCTCCTTCTGGCATTAATTGCCTATCCTGACTCAGGCCAAGTGTTCTCATTTCTGAAGCAACTCTTGCGTCTGTTTTGGACTATTTTGGCCACATAGTAACCATTGTCTTCAAAAACATTACCTCACCCTAGGTTCTAGTATTGGGGTACCCTTGTTTACCTTACTACGTGTTACACGAACAAGTATGGAGATGTAGGGTCTCAACTCCTCTGCCTCGAGGTGTTGAGGCAACGGTTTTAAGCACTGTAGGAAGCTGGCTTTCTATATATTATACTAAAATGAGGTATAGTGGCCAGAAAGTCCAGTGGATCCCCAGAGGCTAAAGTAGATAATACTAATTCTCTCTTTTGTGGTAATGTGGGAGAGCAGTTAGGCTTACCAGAGGGTAGTGTTAAGCATTTGTTGTGTACACAGTGACTAATGGAGAGACACACTCAATGAATAAATCGGAGACCAATTTATAAAAATAGTGTAATTGGTTATATTTATTTTGTTGAACCACAGTACTTTGTCTTGGTTATATACGTTTTTCAATATGGATACTTTTCAGTGTAAAAAGTGGACACAGTGCAATTTTCAGATTTCATGATGTTAACCTACGGGAGGAAGAAAACATTCAACACATGTATAGGCAACATCGACATTCAAGACCAGCCTTCTGGAGTTAAGGTCAGCATTGGGCAAGGTTCAGTTCAGCACCAGCAGTACACCACCAGCAGCCGGGGGGCAAGTTCGAGGTCAGTCGCCCAATACAAATCAATTCAGGACTGGAGCAATCGATTCAATTCAATCAGCTTTATTCGATTATAAACACGATAATCATAAAAGCACAGTAAAAAGACAAACCACCGAATGTACATACACAATAGATAAAAATTCATAAATTTTTTTTAAACGATTGGTACACAGCTGTGGTCAATAAGCTTTAAAAATTGATTACATCATAATCTAATTTCTGCATCTTAAAACATTCTTTAAAAGTATTAAAATTGATCATCTGTTTTTCTCCTAATATTTGTAAAAACAGAAAAGAAGGACGGCATTGTCTTGGGCCACTATGCCTTAAGATCGGCAGGATCCACCTTTTTCTATTGCGAGAGTAAAATTTACAAAAGAATAATACTTGCATGGTCGATTGGGCGGACACATCGTTACATGGACATTTACACAGCTCTCTTGTCCAATCATTCCGAAAAGTGACAAGCCTATGGAAAATTCACAGTCTCAGTCGCGTCAGCAAAAATCTATCATGTTCTTTTGTTAGCAGCTCTAAATAAGGCTGGAATCTAGCAGACAGGACTATTAGCTGGTGAGCTTGAACAATTATTTTCTGTAATTCCACATTTCTTCTCTTATCTTCCAGGTAACTTAGCTAATTTTAAGGTCTTTCCTCTGGACCTCTCTTAAACTTAAAGGCTCCGAATAGTATTCAGGGTGGCCAAGATTACCCAGAACATTTTTAATATACTCAAGCCATCTAATGCTCAAAGCCCCATCCAGATTACCACAATCCCTTAGTATCTGTCTGTTTAGCTCCCGCTGTTCCGAGGTCCAGATCCTGTGCCACAGAAGTACAGGTTGAGTTTTGCATAAATCAGCTATATAAGTCATGCCCAATTCAGTGTAGCAAATAAAAGTGGCAGTACTATCAGGGACTATGAGTAAGAATCTTAAGAACTTATTCTCAATAATTTGTAGTTGGTTAACATCCTCATAGCCCCAGATGCCTGCCCCATAGGTGGCTATAGAAATACATTTAGCCTTATAAATCTTTATTAAAACATCTGGATCACGTTTTCCAATCTTCCTGCTAAAATTTGAAAGTGCTGCAACAGCTTTTAAAAACAACAGCCTCCTGGTCTTTATCGCCTGGGTCCAGGTCCCCCTTCTGTCAAAAAGGATCCTTAAATAGGAGAAAGTGCTACAGCATTCAATGTGTTTCATGCCTAATATAACAGGACTGCATTTTGCGCTGTCCGACCCACATTTCATCACATAAGTTTTAGAAAGGTTAAAATTTAGACCCAATTTGGACATATACTTCGAGAAACTACCCACTAGCCTCTGGATACCCACGGGAGTGCGTGCCATGAGAACTGCATCATCGGCATACATTAGCGCAGGTACTGATTTGAGGGAGGTCCTGGCACTCTTCATCTAAAGTACATCCCAGGTCGTTCATATATATTTTGAACAGGAAGGGAGCCAGGACGCACCCTTGTCTCACATCCCTCCTCACTCTAAAGTGCTTAGTGCATTCCCCTCCAGCCCCGTATCTGATCCTTGCATTCGCCCCTGTATATAGTTGTCTTAAAAAAGCTATTATGGTGCTCTCCACCCCCAAGTTTGTTAAAATGCTCCAGAGTTCCTCGTGAATCACACTATCGAACACTGCAGTTAAATCAACAAACGTTAAAAACAGCCTGCCCCTTTTAGCCTTGGTGTATTTTCCAATCAACATATTTAAATTTAAACCCTGATCGACAGTGCCCAATCCCTTTCGAAAGCCAAACTGTAAATCACTGAGAACTGAATGATCTTCTGCCCAGTCTTGTAGTCTAGAAAGCAAGACTCATCCAATAATTTAAATTGTCGAGTCAAGCAAAGAAATTGGCCTATAACAGGCTGGGCCCGAACTGTATTCTTTTTTAAAACTCGGAACCAGTGTTGATTCATACCAGGATGGTAAGAGACCAGTCATACTACATGCGTTTAATACTTGAGTTAATAAAGGACCCCACAATTGGGTATTATGTTTAAAAAGGTGAACTGGGATGCCGTCTGGTCCGGGTGCCTTTCCTCCCAAGCTTGACTCAATAGCCAAAATGATCTCACTCAACTCAAATCTCAGTTTGTTATTATCCTTACATACTGTGGATACTACGGACTCGTCAGTCACCAGCCCTGCTGTAGGCGTAAGGGTGGGATTGCTATATAATTCTTCAAAATGCTCAACCAACTCTGCCTCACTAATGGCTATCTCAATAGACGCCCTGTCTCTCTCCATCAGAAATGGTGCATTGACTGCCTTCCAGAAGGCGGATGAATCCCTTGTTTTTGATGCTAGGTGTAACTCCTGCCAGGCTTCTTTTTTCAGTGTTTTTTTCCTTAACTTTAAAGTCTCATTGTACTCACTGTGAGCATTCCTAACCTCTTCTGCTATTCTAGGCTCTGTATGTAAGGCCTTTTTAAGTTTAGCATGGGCCTTAGAACAATTTGTATCAAACCATCCTAATTTGGGCTTATTCGCTTTGAGTTTCCTAAATAAGTCCTGCTTAACCTAGTTCGAAATTGTCAGATACCCAGCAATAATGTCTTTATGCAAGGAGTCTACATCTAGACAGACATTAACCGCCTCATAGCAGTTTGTAACCACCTTCCCTGTGAACTTATCTGGGTCTAATTTGTCCCATTTTAAGGCATACCCATTTTGTCTAGATAGTGATATTCCCTATTGTTACCGTTTTTTGATTACTGGAACTGTCCAAATTTCTTTTTGTCCTAATTGATGTGCTCAAGGGAAAATGATCACTCACTGATATCTCGTAGGTATGAAAATCCACGACTCTGGAGGCGTATCTACAAGATGCCAGGATAAAATCAATTGTCGAAGATTTACCTTGCCCAAAATAGGTAGGGTTGAAAGGGGCTGAGTTGAAGCATAGCTTATTGCCAAAACCGAGATCTACTTCAAACATAGTTTCATTCAAAATATCCCCATACTTATTATGTATAAAATGGTCAAAAGAATGATCATTATCAGAAGAAATACCACAGCACCCACTATCTGCATGGTTGCAAAATATTGCAATTAAAATCCCCGCCCCATATAGTGCATACATCTCTCGTGGATGTGGCCTGGGTATTTTGTACCACAGTATTAATTGATCTCAATACTGCTTTGAACCTGTCGAATGAGATGTTATTATAAAAATTAACAACAAGCAAACTCCGTGAATTATCAATGTCAAGCAGAAGGATCTGGTAATTAAAATCGGCACTAATCTGAGCAGTTTTTTCCAGGGTCAAAAGATTCGACACATAAAAACACAGTCTCCCCTTTGCTCTCCCATGGGGTTAAGGAATTGCAGAAATGTGGAAGGTTCTATAGCCATTTATATGTATGGGGTCATGAGTCAATGTCTCCTGGACACCAAAAACGTCAAACCTTTTAACAAAATCGCACCAAGTATGGTCAATCACCTTTGTTTTCAACCCGGCCACATTCCAAAACATGATTGCACAACAGTTCCTCCTATCCTCCCTTGTTACCTCTGATAAAACTCCTAATTCTGCTACTGGGGATGTAGCCTGATGAAACTGCTTAGACAGTGAACTTGTGTGTATGTCGGGTATATTGGGGCTTAGGGTACGAACATCTACACCCGCGATATCACCTTTGTTGATTCCAGATAAATTGCCCTCACTCATCCTGTATGAATCCTCTGGAGACCCCAGTTCTATACTCCTCTGGGTATGTCTTTAACACATTGGGGCACCTGGGTACACTCAAGAGTTTTACCACTTATTTCGGGCAGAGAGGACTGCTTCCTAGTTTGTAGCAGTTTCAGTCAGTCCACCTCTTCTAAAGTAGTGAGGAAATCAAACCTATTATGTGTTTGAACATTGTATTGTTGTTTAGGATTTACAAGATGGGGAACTATTGGGGCCACTGGGAAAATAGCATGTGTGGGTTGATAAAAGTAACCCAGGGAAAGAATATTTATTCCATTTCTTAGGAGAACCTGGTTACCAGCCCTGGACAAGATCATTTGCACGAACTGCGGGTTGGTAAATGATAATACCACACAGTCGCCACTTAACCCTTTTAACCCTTGCCCTACCCAGCTTATCCTTCTTGCCATCTTAAACTCAGAGAATAGCTTTTCGGTCTGTCCAATCTTGGTTCCCAACCAACAAAGGCTTTTATTTCTAAGCGTGTCCCAATTCTCTTAACCCCATAAGACAGTGTTGGTACATTGGCTAAAACCACAATGCATGGCGTGGCCGCTCGGGGAAGATCCAATGTGGTCAATTTTTGGAAGACTTACTGCTTTTGTCATGTGAGGTGTGTGCCCCTGCTACTCTCCTCTGATGTTACTGAGGTTCGTGGGGTCACTAAGGGTTATGGGCCTAAATCCAGCCTCTCAGATGGCAGATTCATATTATGGTTTTTAGACTCTGAAATATTTTGATGTTCTAACAGAGATAGAGGATCATCACTGGTAATATGCACATCAGGCTTCTTCATATCTGTAATCTGGCTGTGCTCTACACACTTTGTCAATGTGGCCACAATCGCATCTAATCTGGTGGTCATTATTGACATAAAATCTCTAACAAGATTGTACAGTGACTCCAGTTTAGTTTTTAAGGTTTCAAGTTCATTCTTAAAATGGTTTTCACACACCACCGATGTTTCTTTGTTCCTTAGTTTTGCTTTAGTCTGGCCCTTGACTTTCTTAGTTATTTTGTTAGAGGGTGTATACACAGGACTAGTCACCACGGATCCCACATCTATTTTGGGGCCGGACGGGCAGCCTATTTTCTTTGGTCGCTTGCCAGGTGGCTGCGAGGCACTCTCCTGTTCGCTAATCGATATCTGATCCGAGATGTCTAAAATACAGCCATTTGATTTAAATTCCCCTTTTAATGGGCTTAAATGAGTCGGAGCGGAAGTAGACAAACCTACTTTTGTCAACACTACCGCAGATGACCCCTCCGTGCTTATTTTCTCTGTATTTATGAAATCCTCAACTGAGCTAATTTGTTGTTCTATGGCCCCCATAGCTCCAGTCAAATAGTTCAGTAGGGTCTGCTTTGTGCCTGCTACCGGTCTTGTCTTTTGTGCATCCTGTGCTTTTCGTTTCCCCATTATGGACTGGAAAAGACAGGTAAATACTACTCACGCTTCCCGGTTAATCCACAATCTTTCCACACTTCGATAGTCCGTGGTTACTCTGCATATTGTTCCATGAAAGATCGCTCTATTGCCCCGCTGATAGAAAGAAAACCAACAGATGTGGCCCAGCCCAGCCTCTTCCAGACTATGACGGGCTAAGACGGGCAGCGTGGTGTGTCACCAATGAAAAGCAATGGAGACCAACCAAATCTGAAAAGGGCTGTAGGCTCAGGCCAGGAGGCTGGTCGAAGAAAACCAACAACAGCAGAGTTAAATTGCGATGCCCGGGGACATAGGGACACCTTTTGTGCTCTTCACCAAGGCTCCGTGTTGGATGGGTGCAGGGGTTCTTTTTATGTCAGACACCGCTTATTAGAGCAGGTAGCGGATGACGGGGTCTCCGTGCAGAGGCTGCAAGCGACATCGAGGAGAGGTCAGCTTACTGTGTACTCAGACTCTGGAGTGCTGGGGAGCATTGCCGGAACCGGTGGACCACTTGGACTCAGGCGGAGGCATCGGGTGTAGAGGTGGAACTCGGGACAAGCTTCACCGATTGTCAGTTCACAGAGCCTTTACTTTGAAGACAATTGCTTTGTGAACAGTTCCACTGTTCTCTGGATATCTTGGTCTTTATTGAAGGCAGGCTGTCCTCTCAAGGGTCTGGACGTTGTTGGGCTGCAGGATGAGTTGTCTTTTGCTGCAGGAACTTTGAGGGCTGCAGACAGGCCGATAGGGCTGGGGCCAAGTCAGTAGATCTCTGCAGTCTTCTCTTTGGGTGCGGCTCTGTAGTGTCCGGCTCTTCTTTGGTCGTCAGGAATTGAAGTTCAGGGTCTGGGGATGCCACCTAAATACTAGATTTAGGGGTGTTAAAAGGAGGTGACCGGTCGTGACCAATGGGTCCCTTATCTGGGGTGTCTTCATCCTCTATTATGCCCACCTCCTGCAGGAGGGGTACATAGTCCTAGCCCTGATTGGATAAGTCCCACCATCTTCAAGTTAGTGGGCACTGAAAATGTAACTTCTCCTCGCCTCCAGCACCTGAAGGGTGGGGTTCGCAGAGGGGGGGGGGGAGGGGTTTTGCACACCTTCTATTCTATCTAAGGTTTCCTACTTGTCATCACGCCAAAAAGGGGGCGAGTACAGGAAGTGGCCCTGCTCTTTCTAACAGGAGAGGCTCGGGTCGCATTACAAAGGCGGCAAGGTCTTTGAAGCCCCCTGCGACTGATGGCTCTTCCTGACCAAGGGAAGGTGTGAACACCTGCACCCAGGAAAGGTGTTATGTGCCTCAGAGCGTGCAGCCATTCTCCACATGAGGTCAGAACACTCTCTGGTGGTGGTAGGCTGGCTCAGTCGGTGACCAAAGTAAATTTTCTTATCATTTCAGATACCTATTCGGTTATAGAAAATAATAGGGGCCATTGTACCCCCTATATTTTTTTTTTATTATTATTATTTTTTTCCAGACTTGCGCATTTTTGCAGTTTAGGTTTTGAAAGATAGGCATACAATCTATATAAACAAGTATTATATTTTGAGTGCAGTAGGGATCACACTAGGTCCTGATGAGTAAAGCAGTGGGGACTGCTTACGAAACATGTTGACCCAGTAGGGGGTATCACATTAAGGTACACCCCCTACACATTCCCTTTCTTAACGTTCCCAGCCAGGGAAATTAATAAAATAGATTTTTCCACTAGCCAGGGAATTTTAATTTTTATATAACTTTCACTAACCCTACCACTCTCACTCCTACACTACACATAGCCTATTTTTTCCCAACGACAGTGCTCCCACGTATCTGCAGGTTGTAGCACGCCCCGCCCCGTAGAGGGACGGGAAGACCCCTATGATGAAGCATGACATAATGGGATTCATAGTGTGTGAGGGGTATTTTAAAAACACTTAGTGCTTTTCCATGACATTTAATGGATCACTACTACACTTTATTTATAATCACTAGAAAAACTAAAAAACAAAAAATAATTTTACTGGTCATTTATATAGGGTAGAATGATACTGTTTATGAAAAGTTGAACAGGAGCTAGATTCTATCTGTATACCTCTCTACTCCCTCCCCCTTTTGTTATCTTTTTCATAGTATCGACAGCGCGCAGCTGTGGGAATTTTCTCCAAATTAACCACACTAAGCTGAGGTGTTTTGCCAAAAAACACTCTTTCCTCCTTTTCTTTTGAGAATTAGAATACATATCACTTATAGTTAGACAAGACAACACAACACACACACATACTATGGCGGAAAATACAGGACTGACCTTCACTGAAGAGGACATAGAAAATATTATGTCGTCCCTGGGAACTTTTGAAGGACTCAACACAGCTGAACCTTCTGTTAGTAATAATGATTGGGATGAAATAGAAGAACTAAGACACACCCGAATAAAGACTGCCCTACATGGTTTACTCTTGTCAGAATACCTAAAAGCACACGCAGCACCACAAGGTTTGATTGTCCGAAACAAACCGTATATTTTCCAACATGATAAAAGTTTTAAGAAAGATTGCTCACAAATATCGTGGCATTGCACGAGAGATTGGATTGTGCTAATAATAAAAACAGCAAGTAGATTAGCACAAGAATTAAAAATAGAAATCCAGACAATAGAAGTACAACTCAGAAGCTACAAAACACTAAATGATTTCGAAGCTACATTGAAGCAGACATATCCATACATTAAGGATGATTATAAGCCTTACCAACAAGAAACAACAGATGAGGATTCCTCCGACACAGGATCCAATAGTTCGGGCTCAAGCCGAGGTAAGAGCCCAAGATACCAAGGATCATAAAGCAATTACAGACGCCCACACCAACATGGACCCAGAGGATGGGGTAATTTTCAAGGACCATCCATGTATCCACCACAGCTCTTTGGGCCACCTCCGTTTTCACATCTCCATTTTCACATCTCCAGGGGGCATACCCACCGTGGAGTTACTCTCCTCAAGAATAAGCCTACTTTGATCAGACCCATTTTTTAGGATCACGCCAAGGAAGAAACAAAGGAAGGAACCGGAGAGGGAACAATGTTTACTGGACACCAAGAGAAGAGGAACAAGCAAGGGTATCAACCAGGAGCATGACGAAAGCATCAACGAGCAGAAAATGAACTTGGTGGTGAACCTGACTGATGAAAATCTTACAGGGGCCCAGATCTCAGTTTTGGAGAAAGGACTAGGGTTTGTGCCGACATCTAACATGGACAAATTCCTACTATGTAAGGAAATACAAGAATTTCTGAGAAGATTGAAATTACAAGTCTTTTTTAAGGACAAAGAGAAAACCGAAATACAAGAAGGAGATACATGTTTAAAACCAAAATCTAGCTTCACACCACCCGACTCCACTCTCCCCATAAAATTGCTTACCTTTGAGAAAGCAGTCATGAAGGATTTGGAGGAATTAGACCCTACTACAAACCAAGTATTCCAGAATATAAATGGTGAAGAAAGGAAAGCAATACGAGAGCTAAGCAACAATCCCAAATTGGTGATAAAACCTTCAGACAAAGGAGGGGCGATAGTCATACAATCAATGGATCAATATGCCAGAGAATGTAGACTCCTCCTCCATGATTAAAGAAATTATGAAGTCCTGAATCAGGATCCAACCGAAAGGATAAATATAAAAATGAGCATGGTAGAAGAGGCTATTGCTCATGGATGGATGACAAAAAAAGGGAGATTTTTTGATCCAAGATTCACCCAGAACACCTTACCTGGACACTATTCCTAAGATACATAAGAGACTGGAAAACCCTCCAGGCCGTCCAATTGTGTCCGGAATAGGATCCATTTTGGAACCAGTCTCAAAATTCGCAGACGCATACTTAAGACCAATGGTGCAAAAAACATCAACTTATCTAAGAGTTACCAAAGATGTCTTAGTACTACTAAAAGATCTCTCTTTTGACCTCCAACACCAACTTCTGATTAATTGTTATGTTGAGAGCTTGTATACCAGTCTCCCCCACAATGAAACATTAAACATCATTGAAGAAGTCCTTTTTAACACTGATTGGGAATATCAAACACCTAGAAATGTCATTATGGAATGCTGTAACTTGGCACTGATAGAGAAATCTTTTGAGTATAACCAGACCTTATATCTCCAGAAGCACGGGACCAGCATGGCGAGCACATTTGCTCCTAGCATAGCTGGACTCTGTGTACACCACCTGGAGACAACAAAAATTCTACACCCAGACAACCCCTTTTACAATCACATCAATACCTGGAAACGGTATATAGATGATATATTGATTATCTGGGATGGAGATGAGGTAACAGCCAAACGTTTCATCACTTGGCTCAACTACCAAGATGAATTCCTAAACTTCACCAGTACCATTTCAAACAAAGAACTGGTCTTCCTTGACCTCAATATATCACCTAAAGATGGGAGACTCATGACCACAACACATTTCAAAACAACATCCAAAAACTGTCTTTTGATGTACCAAAGTTTCCACCCCAAATATCTGCGGGACAATCTTCCCTACGGACAATTTTTACGTCTTAGACGCAATTGTACAGAAGTTAGTGATTTCAAAACCCAATCAGAGGATCTCAAAAAGAAGCTTGAAAAAAGACAATACCCCAAGCGGGTAATAGATCAGGCTTATAAAAGTGCACGCAACAACTGAAGGGAGAGTCTTCTAGAACCTGCCAACCCAAAGCCTGATGAGAGACGGCCATTCTGTATTACAACATACAACACCAACTCCAACCAAGTAACCAAGATCGTTAACAAGCACTGGCGGATCCTTGATAGTGGTGGTCTGAATCTCCCCAAACCTATTTTCTCTCACAGAAGAGGGAAAAGCATTCGCGACATGATTGTACACACAAGACCCCGAAAGAGTGAACCCATGGGCCAATCAACAGCAATGGCTAGTATACATGGACACCATCCATGTGGGAAATGCAAAGTCTGCCCACTTACAAAGAAAAGCAAAGAAATCACTTTCCTCAATGGTACCAAATGAAAACAGAGAAAATTCACCACGTGCAACAGTAACAACGTAATATACCTCATTACTTGTCCATGCCTACTAGAATATGTGGGTACGACAACACGACCAGTAAAAACAAGGATAGGAGAACATAAAAGCAACATTAGGTGCAAAAAAAGCACCACAAAAATGGCATCGCATTCCCTAGAAAAAGGCCATACACCAGAGGATATCTCCTGGACAGTGATTGAACAAGTCCCAAACGAGAGGTACCTCTTTGAAAAGGAACAGAGATGGGTGTTCCGTTTAAGGACAAATATTGAAGGCTTAAACGATGAAATCCCATGTGGTCAATTATGATTATAATATAGTACATAAAACTATCATAGGTAATTAGGTTTCAGATACCTGTTGATTCCATGTCTCTTCCTTTCATTGAACATTTAGGAACCCCGTTTTTAAAGAACAGGAGCACAATTTAATTCTCCTTTTATGTACATATTTTTATATATATATATATATATATATATAATATATATATATACATATATATATACGTAATTCTCCTGGTTATTGCACCATGTTAACCTCAGTTAGAGACTACCATAAACATCACCGTTTGGTGTGTCGCTAACAACGCTTTGGGGGAACAACTGAAAAAAACTTGACAGCCTGTTGCCACTGCACACATCGTCAACTATGAGGTGTATGAACTATGGAGGATAGATCATCCTTTTTTTCCCAACCATTGAGAAGGGCTTGTTTTTTACATTTTTTATATCTTTGTATAGAATGAACAGCTTTAAAATAATTAACCTGGTCTTCACACAGACCCCAGGTTGTTGTTTTTCATGTGGACCCTCTTTTTAATCTGATTGGCCATTCCCCGCCGAACCAGGAAGTAGTGCTTCTCTTATCTGAACCTCGGCACAGAGAGAGTAGCCATTTTGGAGTAATTCAACGCTCTTGTCCTTATTTTAGAAAATCCGGTCTGTGGTTTTTCCAATTTTACATCAGTTAAATACTCAGTGCAAACGCATTTAGAACGTTCCACGGAGCAGCACGGAGGCATACAGAGGCGAGGGCAGATCCTTCTTCATGTGAGTAAGACTAAAGCCAAGTCTTTCAACCGGGCTCGTTTGTCTAACGCACAGAAGTTTTTGCGATCCTGCCTTGAAGACACGGCGCGATTGCTAAACACTAACGCTATGTGATTTCTTACTTTACCAATAGTGATTAATTCAAGGCATCCTCCCCTTCGGTGCAAGCTCATGAAGCCTGACTATCATTCCAAATAGTGTATGTACTAAGTTATTCTTATGTGATTAATTATTTGCCATTAGGACTGAAACATGCTAGCACAATCCTACTTTTTCCAGCATGTCTGCATTTCCGGATGTATGATTCATTATATCTTGAACGATGCCCCCGAGCTGAACGAAATTGGATCATATGTATGAGTGTGTGTGATAGTTGTTTTTGTCTTTTTAAATATATGTTTATAGCAAACTGACATTAAGTTCCACAATGAGCGGGCAGCAAATCGCTGGTTTTCAGAAAAGGGACCAGTGCTGCAGAAACTGTGAAAAATATATCACAAAATTTGGTTTACCTGTGTGATTCCACAGTATAGTGATGTGTTCAGATAAACAATCAAAATGGTTGTTTACTCCATGTTTTCTTATCATTTCAGATACCTATTCGGTTATAGAAAATAATAGGGGACATTGTACCCCCTATAAAAAAAAAATCTCCAGACTTGCGCATTTATGAGGTTTGGCTTTTGAAAGATAGGCATACAATCTATATTAACATGTATTATATTATGAGTGCAGTAGGGATCACACTAGGTCCTGATGAGTAAAGCAGTGGGTATCACATTAAACATGTATTATATTTTGAGTGCAGTAGGGATCACACTAGGTCCTGATGAGTAAAGCAGTGGGTATCGCATTAAGGTACACCCCCTACACATCCCCTTTCTTAACGTTCCCAGCCAGGGAAATGAATAAAATTGTTTTTTCCACTAGCCAAGGAATTTTTAATTTTTTGTAACTTTCACTAACCCCACCACTCTCACTCCTACACTACACATAGCCTATTTTTTCACAACTACAGTGCTCCCACGTATCTGCAGGTTGTAGCACACCCCGCCCTGTAGAGGGAAGGGAAGACCCCTATGATGAAGCATGACACTATGGGATTCATAGTGTGTGAGGGGTATTTTAAAAACACTTAATGCTTTTCCATGACATTTCATGGATCACTACTACACTTTATTTAGAATCACTAGAAAAAATAAAAAATAATTTTACAGGTTATTTATATAGGGTAGAATCGTATTGTTTATGAAAAGTTGAACAGGAGGTAGATTCTATCTGTATACCTCTCTACTCCCTCCCCCTTTTGTTATCTTTTTCTTATGTTATTTTGACAGCCAGGCATTCGTCCACTAAGGTGGTATATGCCTACTGTTGGAGGAAGTTTGTTGCATTGTGTACAGACCAACTTGTGGAACTTTAGTCAGCATTCTTCTCCCAAGTTCTCCTGTTTGTTCTTTCCTGGGCCTAACAGTGCTCTGCTTTGACAACGATGAAAGGCTATCTTTTTGCCATCTCAGCATTTTTGCAGTTGCCAGAGCAGCAGTCTCTCTTTAAATCCCCCATTGTACATAGGTTTTTGAAAGGTCTCTAACATATGTTCCCACTAGCACCCCTATTATTATGCCCCAGTTGGACATGAATTTGGTTCTTACTTGACTCATGTGCTCTCCCTTTTAGCGAGTTCACAATTGCCCTGTCAGACTCCTAACCATCAAAACGACCTTTCTAGAGGCAATAACATCTGCCCAGAGGATCAGTGAGTTTTAGGCTCTGTCTGCAAATCCTCCATACCTTACCATCTATACAGTCAAGCTGGTCCTTCGGACTCGAGCATCCTTTTTACCGCAGGTGATAACTCCTTTTCAGGTAGGCAAGTCAACCAGTATGCCGACCTTGTATATTCCACCTCATCCTTCTTACGAAGAGGAGAGACTCAATCGGCTGAACCCAAAAAGAGCACTGTCGTTTTACCTTGTACTCACCAAAGAGTTCCGAGTAAATGATCAACTCTAAGTGGGGTATTTTGGAGACAAGAAAGGAAAGGGGGTACAGAAACTGACCATCTCGTGATGGATGGTGCCCAGCATCAAAAACTGCGTGCATTGGCCAAAATGCAATCCCTTGAGGCCTTATGTGCTCACTCTACCAGAGACAAGAATGCAGTGCTAGCTTCCGAAGTCCCTGTCCCAGTTATCTGTCAGGCAGCAATTGTGGCTTTTTGATGCCTGGGCAGTCAAGTCAGGCGTGACAGTCACTTTGCCCGTTTGGTCCTACAAGACTTTTTAGTCTAATCCGTATCGCAGCCCCACCTCCAGGGAGGTATTGCTTGTGTATCTGTACTAAGGTAATTAATCTGCGGCTAGCAGTCTCTATCACATGAACTAGGTGCTCACCTTCGGTTATGCCTTGTCTGGTAGAGACTCTTTTCTTGATGCAGGTTCCTTACCATGCCTTCCATACTCACCGCTCTGTGAACAGATTATAGTGAAAAGTGATCACCACTTCTAAGGGAACTAGCTTTACACACCAGTGGTCAGTGTTTCTCGTGGGTCTGCGCTTCTGGCGTCCAAAGTCACGAAAAGAAACTGATGTTTGCACACTTGGGTGGCACCTTTGTAGGCCCCACGTGCATCATTTCCTGTGCAGATGACACCTTGCGGAGCCGAATTACGCTGCATACTGTCGTGCAGAGGTACTGCTCATAAAAAGTGTCCAAATCAGTCTGACGCCGGGAGAGTATTCGAAGGGTAGGACTCTACGGCTAGATAAGTCTCTGCCAAGCAAGGCGTTACAAAAATAGGGTGTAGTGAAAATGTCGGTTCAAGTCAATCACTCGTTCCATATGGTTTACTTGTATGATTGAGATCTTAATGAAGTAATCTTTCAAAGATTCATCATCCATTATAAAAGTGTTCCTGGTTGCTTATTTGTTTTCTCTTACCTAGTGAGAGATAGGACAGCAATCATAAAGTGTTTGTTTTTGTAAATACATGTATGGTTATTGATCTAGTTAAAACACATTCTTGCTTTTTACATTTTTTTTTAGGAAAGCGAGTGCAAAGCTTATAATCCAAGGCCTTTCTGTAAAACTTACACCATGGATAAGCAACCACTTAATACAGGAGAGCAGAAGGATATGACCGAATTCTTTACTGATTTGATTACAAAAATTGAAGAAATGTCACCAGAGCTGGTAAGTATTCTCACCATCTCTACGAGCAATTGAGGGCCAAATGTACTGAGCATTTTACCGGTTCCAAATGCTCCAATTTGTCATTTGCAACAGATGAAATGCCTTTTTTAAAATCTATTGATCCCTTTATAAGAGGCTGAAATGTTTTTCCGACTCCTAAAATGGGGTTCAAAATGGATACAGATTTGGTTTCTGGAAGGGGCTTGTTCTACTGAATCAGTAGCTAATGTATCAATGTTTTGCGAACGAAAACAGGTTGCTAAACATTGATATTTTACGGAGCTGGTAATGCATTTGCAAAAGTGAAGGTGTCCTTTTGGGACCCCTTTCCCTTTGTGAATGTTTATTTATTTATTTATTTATTTAAAGGCTATTTAAGAGTAGTCACTGGTCCGGGACCACTGTCGACTATTAAACATAAAAAAAGTTAACTTTTTTTTTTAAATGAAGTCCCGTTTCACTTAAGGAAAGGGGCCTGCATTTAAAAAGGAAAAATAAAGTTTATATTATTGAAAAACAAAAACAGACATGGTGGTTTGCTGGCCTGCAATGGACTCCAATTGTAGTCAATCCCAATTTGCAACTTATCTTGTAAATATTCATGAGGTAGGTCCGATTGTGACCAACTGAGATTCAGATTTTTAAGAACCCACCTTGTGTTAAAAATCCTTACTGGACGTGAAAATACTGGTCACGTTTTTGTTCCGATATTCGTACATTTGGCCCTTAGTTTGTGAAGAGTATACTGTATAAATGTTGCACTCGGTGTGTCTAAAATGATTGCATAATGTAATGATTACTCTTAAAATCTGTTTCTTTCAGAAAAACACTGTGAAAACTTTATTTGGGGGCGTCATAACAAACAATGTTGTCTCTCTGGTAAGTAGTCTTGTTGTTTTGATATAAATTATGTAAAATCAATGGCTCATTCTTTCAGAAAAGAAATGCAGCAGGCTAATAGAAACCTGTTGAGCACTTGTGAATATAAACCTGACCGTGATCCATTCTCCTGGCTGCTTAATGGTTGTGATCATTTCCTATTTTTAGCAACTGTAATTTACTGATTTGTCATCTAAAACTTTACGGTACTTGCTGTAGGATTGTTTGCATGCATTGGGCCTTTAACAGCATCTTAGCTATTAGATGCTAAAGTCTTTTACCATTAAATTCCAATTTTTTGTTTCTCAAAAGCCAGATTATGGGGTCTCTCTAAATTTCAATGGGGTTAAAAGCAGTTCCACTGAAATTATGAGATGCGAGGGACCACCAAAGGTCAATTGTATTCAGCCTGAGAGTTCGCTTTAGAAAGCAACCAATATCTCTTGGTAAAATTCTGGTGGGAAATTCAGAATTCTAAATTCCCTTGCAAATTTCTCATTTCACTACACAGGAATTATAATGTTATGTACAAGGCATGTGAGCTGTAGATCACATGCTAATGCATAGATCACCATGTAGTGTAGTGTCCAGATGTTTGCACTTTGTTTTTCTTTCGAAGAAGTCTTCCTTGTCACGAGGTAGGTGGCTCCTCCTTTCGGTGATAGTGCGCATGGTCATCGACTCCATCTTCAGATAGATTTTTTCCGCCATCGGGTTTGGGTGTGACTCGCTACGCTCCGGTTCGACGCCTATCCTTCGGTTCCTCTCGGCGGGTACAACATTCACTCTCGATGGTATTGCTTCCGATCGTGTTCCCCTTTCTTGCGGATCGTGTTATTGCTAAAAACATTTTCGATAGGAGAGCTCGTGGTAGACCATCGGGCCTAGCCCTGAGTTGCCTCACAGTCGATAGAACAAACTCCCTTTAAGTTCTGCCCTTGGTGCCATGCGAAATACCTGCGCACCGACTCACACGCCGTCTGCAACTTGTGTTTGTCACCGGGATACAGTGAACAGGACTGCGACGGGCGCCGAGCTTTGCGCTCCAAAAAGACTCTTCGCGACCGTCGGGCCAGACGACGCGATATGCAGAGCCAACACACAGGCTCCATTCTGGACCTCTTCGGACCTGAATCGGAGGAAGAAGAAGCCGGCGACGCCATCGGAGCCGATGAGGAACAGGAAGAAATCTCCCTTTACTACGATGGCTCCGACCAGGATGAAGACAACTCGCATGGACAACGTACTGCAAGTACAGTCCTTTGCTCACCCCAACTTCCAGTTCCATCGAAAAAGAAGGCTCCGGACCAACCTGCGCCCTCGGGCCCCGATCGGCAGCGAGATCACGCTTCTGACGCCCCGCCTACAGGCTTGGCATCAAAGCCTATCAAAAACTTCACCTGAGCACTCACCACTACATACACCTGACAATTAGGGTGATGGGGATGGGTAGGATGATGATGACAATCAGCCCAGACCTACAGATGAGTGGGATGACTATAACACTGACTCGCCCACTGACAACCCGGACCTATATCCTATATCCAGTGTAGGCTATATTGAACTACTAGGCAGGGCTGCTAATTACCATAGGGTCCAACCCCATAAAGAATCCCTTGAAGAGGACTTCCTTTTTGAGACATTAAATAGCACACAGAAATCTACACACATGTTGCCCAGGTTGAAAGGAATGACCAGACATGTAGGCGACATCTTTAAGGATCCTGTCAGAGCACATATCCTTACTCCTAGGGTAGATAAAAAATACAAGCCTGCCCCATCGGATCCAGTCTACATAAGAGGACAACTACCCTTAGACTCATTAGTAGTTTCTGATGCACGTAAAAGGGCAAACTCCCAGACTACTTGAGACGCATCACCCCCAGATAAGGAGTCCAAACTCCTTGATGTTTCAGGGGAAAGGGTAGTCTCCTAGGCAGCTAACTTCTGGCGCATATCTAACACTCAAGCAGTGCTAGCAAGATATGACCGCGTGCACTGGGACGAAATGGAACAACTCATTCAATTTCTACCCCAAGAAAACAGATCTAAAGTGCAGGACCTGGTACGCGAGGGTCAATTAATTTCAAATAATTAAATTTGATGTTCCCTAGATGCTGCTGATACATCTGCCAGAGCGGTGAACACTAGTGTTCTTCTTCTAAGAAGGCACTCCTGGCTGCGCATATCAGGGTTTAAATTTAAATTAAACACCTTTTGATAAGGAACACCTTTTTGGGCCGATGATAGATTCTTCACTTCCTTTATCGAGGAGGGTCCAAAAATACTTCCACCTACACTGCATCCACCTATTAGGGCAATAACCAACCCTCAGGTTCCAAAATCTTCTTTTAAGGCAATTATAGAGGAAACAACAGCAATGGCAGGGGTAGAGGTTCCAATACACGTACCTCTCCCACCAATGCAAAGCAGTGACTTGTCCATAGTTCCCCCGACCATTTACCACCTGTGGGGGAAGATTGTCACAAGTTCTACCAAAGTGGCAGTCCATGACAACAGACCAGTGGATTCTCCAAATTATCCATTCTGGTTACTGCCTGGAGTTCATCAACACTCCTCCAAACATTCCCCCAAAGTTGTACAAACTTTCACCGGATCACCTATACCTTCTCAAACAAGAGGTAAAATTCCTACTACTAAAACAAGCTATAGAGCCCATACTACCACAACATCAAGGGTTGGGCGTCGACTCCTTTTACTTCCAAATTCCCCAAAAAGACGGAGCAGAGAACTAAATCTTTACATACAGTCAGACCATTTCCACATGGTAACACTTCAACAGGTACTACCTCTTTTGCAAAAGAGCGACTTTCTTTCTACTCTAGATTTAAAGGACTCCTACTTTCCTATTTCAATCCATCCGGCTCACCGCAAATTTCTCAGGTTTGTGGTAGCACGTCAACACTACCAATTCAAAGCCCTCCCATTCAGAGTCACCACTGCCCCCAGAGTCTTCACAAAGTGTCTGGCAGTAGTAGCTGTGCATCTCGGACGACAAAGCATACAAGTCTTCCCCCTATCTGTATGACTGGCTCATTAAAGCCAGCACATACCAACAATGCCGCAAACACACTTCAGTAACCATTCAGTTGCTTCACCAACTAGGATTTTCAGTCAATGTGTTAAAATCACATCTCCAGCTAAGCAAAATTCAGAATTACATAGGAGCCACTCTGGATACTCAAAGGGCTCTAGAGTTTCCCCAATGCAGCCAAAATTTGAAACATTCAGACGCTAATTATCAAATTTCAAGCCACTCAATCACTTCCAGCTCGAGTGTTTATGCAACTGTTGGGAAGGATGGCATCTGGCATCTTGCATCATGGACGTTCCCCACGCCAGATTACACATGTGTCCACTTCAAGAATGCTTGCACAGTCAGTGGAACCAGTCACACGATCTTCTAACCGATCTAGTGTTGGTAAGCGGCGTACTCCTCGCTCTCTGCAGTGGTGAAACACCCACTGTGAGAAGTTGGTCTGGTATATGCTGCTCACTAATTCTAGTGATCACCTTGTACCATGCCAAACAACCCTTATGGTGGTGGTTGAAGTCAACCTTGATAGACCAGCTATCCTAGTGGTAGCGTGGACAGTGCAGTCTGCAGGCTAAACTCTTGAGGGCATGTGAAGCCAGCTGTTTTACCATATGTAACGTCCTTGAATACCAAATGAAAGGACACCACACAGATATATATTCAAAATATATATGTATTTATTTAATTTAAAAGTATCCCCTATACTCTTTGTGAGCACAAAAGCACATTCGTTAAAACAAGGCAGTGTTTAAATATACAAAAGTTGCACAATTATGGATGGGCCAGGTGGCCAGCTAAACCATATACTAAAATAGGGGTATAATAACCACGAATAGAAAGGAAGGAAGGTCTAGGGTCTTGGGAATCGCTGGGACGACAAGGAACTAACTGTAGTTAGTGACCAGGAGGCCCACAGGATGTGTGTGCAGTGTGAAAAGTTACACGCGTGCACCTATTGATTTCAATGGGTGCGTAAAAGTCACAAAGTTAAAGGAAAAGGAGTCTTCCGGATGGACCAGAACCTAACAACTTGACACTAGAGATGTTTCTCTACCCAGGAGCACCGGAGTGCCAGCGTTACCTCACCCAAAGGAAGCGGGTGCATAGGGGGTCAAAGTGCGTCGGGTTTCGTCGTGCAGGTCTATGGAGCCTGAGGATGAAGATGCTGCAGGCGGCCAGGCAGGAAGAGTTCGGGTGGATCCAAGGGTGGATCTGAAGAGTAGACGACCTATAAGCAGAGGGGACAGTGTTCAAAGTCACTAGCCAGTGACCGGCGTGGAACCAGGAAGGAACCAGGCGATGTCGGGTGCCAACAGGTGAAGAAAGTAAGCTTGTCTCCGCAGCCACGTGGAAGTGAAGGGATCGACGACGACCAGGAGTCACTCACGAGCTGTCCCATGAAGGCTCTAGCTGATGGCGGTGTCGGCTTCTTGATCGTAGCAAACAGGCCTTGGCTAATGCAAGCCACGCAGGAATCGATGAAAGCTTGGTGCTCTAACCAGCAAGGTCAGAGGGGCTGCTCCTTTTCACAGGAGCAAGGGCCAGTCTGGAGCAACCAGACCAGCGGTGTTGTTTGTAGATTTCGTCGCCAAGATGGCCACTAGCCAACGGGCCAGTAACCGGGATGACGCGTCGAGTGGCAAAAAGCAAAAGGGCCCCACGCAGATCTCGTGGATGCTGGAGGGCTGATCTTTGGTGCAAATGCTGCTCGGTGTTGGAGCTTCTCAGGGCCCAAAGCACAGCGTTGAGGATGCCTCGGGTGCTGCGCAGTCAGCTTGTCGTGGACGTTCCAAGATGGCCAGTCCCACGTCTCTCGGTACCTCCACGGGTCTCTTTTTTGCAGGGACTGTGGATCTGGCTCAGAGATGTCTGGGTCTTTTCGGGCTCTGGGCTCGGTCTCCGGCGGGAGGCGGCGGCAAAGCAGTCGTTGAGTTGCTGGATGGTGCCTGTATTCACAGGGTAGTCATTCCTTGGCCACAAGGGAGATTCTCTTCAGTCTTCTGTGCAGCAGAACGTCGAAGTCCAGTAGTTCTTCTTGTTTAAGTCGAGTTTCAGGATGATCTGAAGTCTTGGGACACAGCTCCTACTCTTATTCCAAATCTAGGGGCCGGATTACCTGCTAGGTCCCTCCTCTGGGTGGGACCAGGAAGGGGGGTGGTTACACCCCCTTTCCTTTGTCCAGTTTCGCGCCAGGACTGGGGCTGGAGAGCCCCAGCTCCGGTTTGAACTGGCATATGCACAGGGACACCTTGTGTGCCCCAGGCATGTCTCAATCTATTCAGCCCTCCCTAACCCACTACACAAAATCCTGTCTGGGGGGGTGCAAGCACCTCCCCTGACAGGAAACCCTTTGTCCACACCTCCCAAGCTGGAAGGACTCCCAGCAGCAGGAGGGCAGACTGGTGTCTGTGGTGGCAGCATCCATTTTGTGATGCTGAGGATCTGTTTAACTTTACCCGGGTTTCAGGTTAGGTACATGTCGTGTCCCTCTAGAAGGGTGGAATGCTACCCCCGTCACCAGAACTGGCGAGGGGGTAGTATTCCAAATCGTATGACACCTTACCCGACATGTTTTGATAAAGCCAAACCAAAGTTAGCATTTGACCGCGAGGTACATAATGCAAGAGTATATGGTATGGCAATATCATGAAACAGCTAAAGGACGTTGTTCAGAAAGCTGCAGACAGGCTCAGCTCATGCCATAGCACCATCTCACATGAAACCAAGCACTCTGCCGCCAGGATTGTTAAGGCCTGCCATAGGAGTGACTGATAGGTTACCATGTGTCCATATATGTTAGATATAGATATACTATATCTAAGTAAGAGGTGATTACACCAACTTACCCCAGCTGAGTGATCAGCCAGTTGTGTCAAATAGTGAGGCCAGGCCAAGGGTGGCATAATACATGCTGCGGCCCCTGGTAGGCCTTGGGTACACCTATGCCCTGGGTACCTGGGGTACACTGTTACAGGGTCCAATAAGGTGAACCAGTTCCAATTGGTAATGCACCTAGTGTGCATTGGCATTAATTTAGGGAGAGAGCAGCAGGGCTGTGGGTCTGATTAGCAGGCCCACAGCCACACTAAGTCATAAAACCAGTGAAGCAAAAGCAAAAATTTGGGGTGACCATAGGATAGCAGACCCTACTCTCCTACACCCACAATCTGTCAAAAGGGCAGCCGTTCATAGACCCGGTTCCACAGACCGTATTAACAGCGGATGTGTCTCTCACTGGCTGGGGAGCTCATCTTCAACAACACACAGTGCAGGGGCTGTGGGGCCATCAGCAATAGTTGTTCCACATCAATCATTTAGAGCTCATGGCAATCTTTCTAGCTCTCAAAGCCTTTCAAGATCACCTATCTGGCAAAGCTGTATTAGTCTGAACAGACAACATGACAGCTATGTATTACATACAAAAACAGGGGGGGACACACTTTCTCCAACTGTCCCACTTAGCCCAAGACATCTGGAGGTGATCTATTCATCACAACATTTATCTCCTAGCGGAGCACCTTCCAGGAGTCAACAACCAGATCGCGGACCTCCTCAGCAGGCAGCGGTGTCAAACACGAGTGGGAACTTCACCCTTAAGTTCTCCACCCATACTTCCAGGCCTGGGAAGTCCCTCACATAGACCTGTTCGCAACACCCGAAAACGCAAAATGCCAAAGCTTCACCTCCAGGTATCCACACCCATTGTCCAAAGGCAATGCACTATGGATGAACTGGTCAGGGATATCTGCCTATGCTTTTCCACCGCTCCCACTCATTCTATCAGTGGTTCGGAAACTCAGGCAAACATCCCTCACACTAATATTAGTGGCTCCAACATGAGCACGTCAACCCTGGTTCACAACCCTGTTGGAACTCTCCCTGGTACCACATCAAAAATTACAATCTGAAAGAAACACGTTAGTTAGATTCCTTACCTTAGAATATCCCCAGGCGTCAGGCTGGATCTGGAAAGATTTTTCGTCAGCAGTACCCTTGCGCGTCGGTAGGCGTAGTTTGCGACTCCACGTCCGTCGTCGGCATTGTGATCGCCGGGATGATGTCGTCGGAGTACTTAGACGCCACCCTTGCTCGCTGACGTCAGTTCTGTACATAGCTTTCCGCCCCAGGAACGCAGATCCATGCAAGAGACCGACACTGGTGCCAAGAATCTAGGGCCCTGAAAGGGATGACCTTAACCCTAGATATCAGTTCGCAGAACGGGGAGGATGGGTGGGGCGATAAGGAATCTAACTAATGTTTCTTACAGATATATCGTTACCGAAGGTAAGTACCTTGTTCATCTGAAAGAAACACGTTAGTTAGATTTCTTACCTTAGAATAGATACCCCAACAATACCAACCCCGGTGGAGGGTCTGCGAACCAAGATCACACTAGGAAGTCCTAGAGAACGGAACGGCCAAAGAAGCAGTCTCTCCGGACTTGGCAAACGTGTGCAGCGAGGCCCACGTTGCTGCCTGACAAATGTCCTGCAGAGGGACTCCTCGTCCCAAGGCAGTAATAGCCGTTGGGAGTGGAATGGGCCCTCAGCCCCACAGGAGGATCATTCTTAGCCAAGGAATAACAGGCCTTAATTCACAAAACCACCCACCGAGAGATGGTCCGCTTGTGCACTGCCCGCCCCTTCTTAGCGCCCACGTAGCCAACGAAGAGTTGGTCGTCCACCCGGAACTGTTTTGTGCGGTCCAGATAAAAGGAGAGTCCACGTTTTGGGTCCAGAGGGTGGAGCCGGTCTTTCTCTTTCGAGGGATGTGGAGGCGGAAAGAAGGTGGGCAATGTAACAGACTGGCCGATGTGAAAGGCAGTAACCACCTTATGGAGAAAGGAAGGACGAGTCCTGAGAACAACCTTGTCCGGAGGAAAGGAGGTTTAGAAGAAAGAGCCTGGAGCTCACTCACTCTTCTGGCAGAGGTGATGGCAACCAGGAAAGCAGTCTTAAGAGTCAGAAGACGAAGAGGACAATTATGAAGTGGCTCGAAAGGAGCGCACATCAGATAGGTTAACACCAGATTCAAGTCTCACTGAGGCATTACGAAAGGGACAGGAGGAAACATGTGAGTAATGCCTTTAAAGAATCTAGCAACAACAGGGCACTTGAAAAGAGAAGGGAAGCCTGGGGATATTCTAAGGTAAGGAATTTAACTAACTAATATTTCTTACAGATATATTGTTACCGAAGGTAAGTAACTTGTTAGTCAGTTCTTCTTTTTCCGCTCCAGTAAGCGCAGATCCGGGAAGAGCATACCCTTAGTCACTTTTTGACTAACTTTTTGGTCTATTCTTTCGAGTCTACATCGACTCTTGGTGCTGGGAGGGATGCCCGGGTTCAAGCCGTGTGACGCCTGTCACCGACTAATGTCGGTTACAGACCCCTACCGTTGGGGTCTCTACTGCCTTGGGGCCAACCATGATGACAAGCCGTGCCCCGACTGTCGGGCCTTGACCTCGGAGGCTAGGCGGGAGCGGTTCCTCGAGATCCGGCAGTCGGCTCCGCGCCGCTCGAAGGTCCCGGCCGAGGAGGAGGTCGAGAGACCGGCCGCGGAGCCGAAGTCGTCACCGCTCGTCGGGTTCGAATTCCTCGTATTCAGGTAAGTCGAGCCACAGTAAGAAGAATTCGAAGAAGCAACACTGCTCTTCTGACTCCCCTCGCCGGTCGCGCGACTCGGCCGAGGGTTCACACCCACGTGGCTCCGCAGGAGTCGCGTCCGGCCCCATACCCTCCGGTCCCTGGGCCTCATGCAACTCCGGGCGAGATTCGGGATTTTCTTGTGGCCATGAGGAGTCTCGCTCCGCCGTCGAGGCCTGCCGGTGCGCCTCCAGGCCCTGCAGGTCCGACTGGGGGGCCTAGCGAGCCGGCGGCTTCGGCCCCGGCGCCGTCGTCTACTTCGGTCCCGACGCCGCAGGTCCCCGTGGGATCCAAGCCTGGATCCCGGTCGACGCCGGTTGACCTTACGACCCCTCCGCCGGCGCCGACCCCTATGGTGCCGCCCCCGGCACGCCTTCAGACGACGCCGTCCCTAGTTTCAGCCCCGGTCCATGTCCGGCGTCGGAACGGCACCGCCCGGCGCCGATGGATGAGCATTTCATCTACCACCCTTCTCCATCCTTCCTACCTGTATACCCGGAGACGGATGAAGGGGAGGACTGGGAGGGGTCTGAGGACCATCTGACACAGCAGTGCCAGTTAAGTCAGGACTGGTCAGACGAGCTGGGGAATGCCAGTGGTCTCGACACTTCGCCTGACACTGGCTTCATCTCTCCTCCTTCCTTGGCTACGCAGGAGGGTGCAACTTATTCTGTGGTGCTGCGCAGGGCTGTCGAAGCCCTTCACCTGGAGCTCCCTGAAGCGGCCGTGAGGACTAACCTCCTTACTGAGGTGCTTCAACCGCCAGTAAGCTCTTCGGAGCCTCTTCTGCAGTTCATGAGGCCCTCACTGACGTTCTGATGGGCACTTGGTCCAAGCCCTCCACAGTCACTCCTGTGGATCGGAACGTGGCCCGTCGCCACCGCCCTGCTCTGGGCGACCCTGGCTTTCTGTCGGTACACCCCACCCCTGAGAGTCTGGTTATCCAGGCCTCTACGTCCCAGACCGCCTTCCCGTCCGCTCCTCCGGATCGGGAATCCAAAAGGTTGGAGCAGTTTGGGAAGAAACTGTTTTTCTCCCTCAGTCTGGGGTTGCGATCCATTAATACCGCGTGTCTTTTGGACCGTTCTACCCACTCCGTGTGGGATACGGTGGCGGACGTGCTGCCCCAGTGTCTGGAGGAGGCCAGGACACTGCTCGCCCAGGCTCTTGCTGAGGGGCGGAATGCAGCACGGTACTCCATTCGATGTGGAGTTGACGCCACAGACTCGCTGGGTAAAGCGATTACGACGACTGTGGCGATTCTTCGTCACGCCTGGCTGAGGTCCACACATTTTTCAGGGGATGTCCAGAGCGCCCTCATGGACATGCCCTTCGATGACCGTCGCCTCTTTGGCGACAAAGCGGATAGTGCGCTGGAGCGCTTTAAGGACTCCAGGGATACGGCCAAGTCCTTGGGCCTCTCGACCCTGCGCCCGCAAACTTCCGCTTTTTGCCCGTTTCGTGGTCAAGGAAGGGGCACCCCCGTCGAGCCACAGGCCGCAGAACCAGCCTCAACGCGGTCGCGGACGTGGATTCCGCCGTAGCGGAGCAGGGGGGACAGAGAGCCGGTCAGTCCACATCTGTTCCTGCAGCATCTGTCTCAAAGCCTTCCTAGTCCGAGCTTTCAGGCCCATTCCACGCCAGTGGGAGGCAGAGTTCGCCATCACCTGCTCCACTGGCGTACCATCACGTCAAACAGGTGGGTGCTGCAAATTGTCCGAAGGGGCTACTCCCTCCTCTTCGAGGCGACCCCTCCAGCCATGCCACCGCAGTACCACTGCATGTCGGGGGATCACTTGCAACTTCTGCAGGAGGAAGTTACGGCCCTCTTGGCCAAGGGGGGCATCGAGCGCGTTCCTGTCCCAGAAGTAAGACGGGATTGTTACTCCCACTACTTTCTGGTTCCCAAGAAGGGCAAAGGGGGCCCTACGCCCTATCTTGGACCTCAGGAGCGTCAACGCCTTCCTCCGGAAGGAGAAGTTCAAGATGCTCAATTTAGCTCAGCTTCTGGCTGCCCCAGTCCCTGGAGACTGGATGGTAGCGTTCGACTTGCAGGATGCATATTTCCACATCCCCGTCCTGCCGGCCCACTGGCGTTACCTGCTGTTCACGGTAGGCCACGAGCACTTTCAGTTTACCGTGCTCCCCTTCGGTCTCACCAGTGCCCCTCGGCTGTTCACGAAAGTGATGGCGGTGGTCGCTGCTCATCTGCGCAGATTAGGGGTTCCAGTCTTCCCCTATCTCGACGACTGGTTGTTGAAGGCGGGCTCGCCCCAGGCGGTTGTCTCCCACCTCCAGACTACGCCCGACCTCCTGCATTTGCTGGGGTTCTCCATCAACGTGCCAAAGTCACATCTGAGTCCCTCCGAGAAGCTCCTTTTCATCGGAGCGGTTCTGGACTCGGCATCCTCCCGAACAGCGGGTTCGGGATATTCAGGCTCTGATTCCGATCTTTCAGCCTTTATCCCGAGTTTCGGTCAGGATGGTCCTACGGCTGCTGGGTCTGATGGCCTCCTGCATCTTGCTGGTACATCATGCCAGGTGGCGGATGCGGGCTCTGCAGTGGGACCTGAAGTTCCAGTAGGCTCAACATCGGGGCAACCTGTCTGACCACGTCCTGATCTCGGAGGGCACTGCAAGACAGTTGCAGTGGTGGCTCAAGGACCACGATTGGGTCAGTGGCAGATCACTCTCCCTACCCCAACCGGAGCACGTAGTGGTGACGGATGCGTCCCTTCTGGGATGGGGGGGCCACATGGGAGAGGCGGAGATCAGAGGCCTCTGGTCTCCGGTGGAGTCCTGGCTCCATATCAACCTATTGGAGCTGCAGGCGATCCGGCTTGCACTGAAGGCATGCCTTCCCTCTGTACGGGGAAGTGTAATGCAGGTGTTCACGGACACCACCAGTGCCATGTGGTATTGCAACAAACAGGGCGGGGTGGGGTCGTGGACCCTTTGTCAGGAGGCTCTGCGCCTCTGGGCATGGCTGGAACATCAGGGCATCACCCTGGTGGTTCAACACCTGGCGGGCTCTCTGAACGTCAGGGCGGACAAACTCAGCCGCTGGTACATGATGGATCATGAGTGGCGTCTGAACTCGGACATGGCGCAAGGCCTCTTTCGGCAGAGGGGAGAGCCTTGGTTAGATCTATTCGCCACCGAAGAGAACGCGCAATGTCATCAGTTCTGCGCGTTGGAATTTTTGTCGCGAGTGGAGTTGCGGTCTGTTGTACGCCTTTCCGCCTATACCACTTCTGCCCAGAGTGCTGAAGAAGATCAGGCGCGACAGGGCCCAGTCTTCCTTGTGGCTCCGGATTGAGCACGAAGATACTGGTATCCCAAGCTACTCAGTCTGTCAATCGATCCCCCGATTCGACTGCCTCTTCAGGAGGACCTTCTGTCGCAGCAGCAGGGGATGGTCCTCCAGCCGAACCTGTCCAGTCTCCACCTCCATGCGTGGAGATTGAGCGGCGACAGTTGATGCCATTTGACTTGCCTCCTGAAGTCTGTGATGTCATTCTGGCAGCCAGGCGTCCCTCCACTAAAATGGTATACGCCTGCAGGTGGAACAAATTTGTGGCATGGTGCACAGCAAAGGCTGTGGATCCCCTTTCCGCCCTGCTTTCTTAGGTTCTCCTCTTTCTTCTTTTCCTGGCCCAGCAGGGCTCTGCTCTGGGCACCATCAAGGGATATCTTTTAGCTGTTTCAGCCTTCTTGAGGCTTCCTGATCAGCCTTCTCTTTTCAAGTCCCCTGATGTTGCTAGATTCTTTAAAGGCATTACTCACATGTTTCCTCCTGTCTCTTTCGTAATGCCTCAGTGGGACTTAAATCTGGTGTTAATCTATCTTATGTGCGCTCCTTTCGAGCCACTTCATAATTGTCCTCTTCGTCTTCTGACTCTTAAGACTGCTTTCCTGGTTGCCATCACCTCTGCCAGAAGAGTGAGTTCCAGGCTCTTTCTTCTAAACCTCCTTTCCTCTCTGTCCATCCTGACAAGGTTGTTCTCAGGACTCGTCCTTCCTTTCTCCCTAAGGTGGTTACTGCCTTTCACATCGGCCATTCTGTTACATTGCCCACTTTCTTTCCGCCTCCTCATCCCTCGAAAGAGGAAGAGCGGCTCCACCGTCTGGACCCAAAACGTGCTCTCTCCTATCTGGACCGCACGAAACCAGTCCGGGTGGACGACCAACTCTCCGTTGGCTACGTGGGCGCTAAGAAGGGGCGGGCAGTGCACAAGCGAACCATCTCTCGGTGGGTCGTTTTGTGCATTAAGGCCTGTTATTCCTTGGCTAAGAAGGAACCTCCAGTGGGGCTCAGGGCCCATTCCACTCGGGCCACAGTGGCTACTACTGCCCTGGGACGGGGAGTTCCTCTGCAGGACATTAGTCAGGCAGCAACGTGGGCCTCGTTGCACACGTTTGCCAAACATTACTGCCTGGACAGCCAAGTCCGGAGAGACGACTTCTTTGTACTCCGACGACGTCATCCCAGCGATCACGACTCCGACGACGGACGCAGAGCCGCAGACGACGCCTAGCGACGCGCAAGGGTATTGCTGACGAAACATCTTTCCGTATCCAGCCTGACGCCTGGGGATATTCTAAGGTAAGGAATCTAACTAACTAATGTTTCTTACAGATATATCGTTACCTGAGGTAAGTAACTTGTTCGTCGATCCTCTGCTGTGTTCTGGGAGGTGTTCTCCCATTCTTTTCTGGGGTCTAGTATTCGGTAGCCCCGGTTATGTGTTCTGTGTGGTTAGTGTGCCTTCAGGGTCCTTCGGATGACCCTCCGGTGCTTTTGGCTGCTTGTTCCGCCCCCCCTTTTTTGACTTGTGGTTTTGGCTGTTGGTAAGCCCGTGTTGGTCCTGAGATTGGGCCTTCTGTGTCTTCTTTATTGGCTGCTTGGCAAGCCGTCTGCGGTTCTACCCACAGGCCTTTGTTTGTCCTCTGCTGCGGAATGTTTTCCTAAGAGGTGTTCCCATGTTTTCTTGGGACATAGCATACTCTATGTGGGGTACTTGTAGCTATTATGTACCTCTGTCCTGTACTGGGGAGGTGCGGTCACCCTTTCAGGTTTCTTGCGCAGGTGCGGTCTCTTTGCCGATTGTCTCGGCGCAGCTTGCGTTGCGCCCAGGTCTGTCCTTCTCCATGTTCGCTACGTCGCTAGACCGTTCTGGCCTGCAGTCTGCGGCATCTTGTTGTGGCGATTCTGCCCGGCGTTTCGGCCTGGTCCTCTGTCTGGTGTTCCAGAGGGACTTGTTTTCCTTGGGTTTCTATGTTCTGGTTGACGGCTTGGGCCCGTCTTCTCTCTCTCTCTCTTTCTCTTTCTCTTTCTCTTTCTCTTTCTCTTTCTCTCTCTCTTTCTCTTTCTCTCTCTCTTTCTCTTTCTCTCTCTCTTTCTCTCTCTTTCTCTTACTCTCTCTCTTTCTCTTCTGCCTGGTCCCACTTCTTTCGTGGGTCAGTGTGTGTTCTGGACTGGCCCCTCTTTTGGGGCGTGTCCTGGCCCTCCCTGGCTTCTGCCTTTGGCTTGCTCCTGGCTTGTTGTGGTGCACTGCTCTGTGGTGTCGCTGGCTGCGCATGCCTGCTTGTTCTGGTCCACCGTCGTGGCCTTTGATGTGTTCCCTTGTGCCCCTGCCTCTAGTTCCGCTGGGGCTTTGTGCACCTGTGTCTTCTTATGCCTGCGCTATTGGCAGTGGGGCTGTTCCTGCCTTGTCCGCTGCTTGCGGCCGAGGTGTGTTCAGCTGTTTCCTCTCACTATGTGTGCTTCTTGCGGCGGGCCCTGCCTTTGGTTCTATTTCTTCTCCCTGGGGTTCAAGGTGGTTCTTTTGTTCCTTGAGACTCTTCGGGCGCTGTCTGCCCCTGTGGGGTGTTAGGGTGGTTCTCCCTTGGTTGGGCGTTGGATCTTCTGGCCTTGCCTTCTTGACCCTGTGACATGTCCCCTGCTGGGGCCCTGTGTCTCTCCTGCTGGGGAGGGTTTCTTGCAGGCCCTCCTCCCTTCTGGGTATGGCTAGGGTATCTATTATACATTAAGGAATCTGCGGCTAGTAGTCTCTATCAGATGTACAAGTTACTTACCTCCGGTAACGATGTATCTGGTAGAGACGATTCTAGACACTGATTCATTCACAACCCGCCCTTCCTCCCCGTTCTGGGAGGACTCTCAGCTTGGTTTTCTGCACTAGCCTCCCTATGGGTGGCTTGTCTTCTGTGGGTGTCCTCTTCGCTTTCTTCCGGTCAGGCCATCTAATTGTTCCACCCCCCCTTTTTTTCTTTTGATACAAGGTGGGTTGGTTTCTGCCTGCCTTTGCATCCCTCCAGCTGGTTTCTCTCCAGTGTAGGGGCCTGCTTTTGCTCTTTTTCCCTCTGTTTGTTTGGAATTTCTGATCCTCTTGCGGTCTTCTACATTGGGGATTCTTTTGCCCGTCCTTTGGCCTCCTGCTCCTTTCAAGGGATATGGCCCTCCTTGACGGTGGAGTCTGGGGGTGGCTGGCTGTTGCTCCTTTGTTCCAGGCTTGTGGCCCTTCACTGTGTGGTTGTGGTTGCAGACTCTCTCTTTCTGTGACGGCACTTTCACATACTTGTGCCTCCAGGATGGCTATCGCCTTGGCTTGCATGGTTGTTCCTCGGAGTGGTGCTCTGCGCTTTCCCTGCTATGGCTTCGCTGCTATGGCCTTCTGGTACTTTTGTGCCAACTGTTGCTCTCGCCTTGGCTTGCACAGTTGTTCCTCAGCGTGATGCTCTGTTCTTTCCCTGCTATGGCTTCGCTGCTATAGTCTTCTGGTACCTTGGTGCCACCTGGTGCTGTTCCTCACCTTCTGTTTCTCTCGGTTTTGTTTCTCTGATATGTTCGCACACTGTTCCCATGCTCTCCTCAGTTTTGTTGTGATGGCTCCGCGTTGTGGCATGGAAAAGTTCTCCGAAGCAAACTGACAGCGTGCCGCGGTGGGGCTTATTTGACCTCGCTGACGTCACGCCCGCGCAGGACGGCAGGGCGGAGTCGCGTGGTGCCGCCACACGGCGTGCAGAGATGCTGGGCAGGAAAATTTTCCGGGTCCAGTCTCACGCCTGGGGATAATTCTACGTTAAGGAATCTGCGGCTAGAATCGTCTCTACCAGATACATCATTACCCGAGGTAAGTAACTTGTACGTTTGACACGACACGTGGGCCAGATTGGCCATCTATATCTTAAAGATAATTGGTAAAATGATGTTGGTGTCTTTGATACCTCCTCTGAGTTGGGGGTTCCCCAGGTCCTCCCACTGAGGAGAGTGCTTCTTATGCCATGGTAATGCATAGGCAGTCGAAGTCCTTGAACCACAGCTCCCCATGATGGAGGTGAAGACCGTCTTTCTTACAGAAATCCTTCAGCCCCAGCAAACATCTACTGAGCCCCCCTTACTTTTGAACAAGGTATTACAGACGCTGTAGGGGCCATAGGTCAAAGCTTGAACCTAGCCCACCAATCAACTGCCAGATTGCAGAACACCCTTGCCCACTCTGGGCAACCTGGCATGTTTATCTCAGCACCCCTGCCCTGAAAGCTTGGTGGTGCTTGTGTCTGCTACCGAAACTAACCTGAAACCATTCCTGTGAGGAAACAGGCTTTTTACAGTTTTCATCTTCCCTGCGCATGACCCCTCTTGACTAATAGGCACTCATGTATTGGCTCTGAAATGCCCTCAGTCCTGCTAAGCATGAGTCAGTGAATGTGCTCAGACCCGTAAAAAGCTACATGGTTGATTTGCTTATTCCCAGTTGGCATAGCCTAACTTACTTGTAAGTCCCTAGTATATGGTACCAGGGTTACCAGGGCTGTAAGAGTGAACCCTCAGGGACTGCAGCACTTATTGTGCCACCCTGAGTGGGATAGGATAAAACTTGGCTCCAAGTCTGCCACTGGATACTGGAAGGGAAGTTTTAAACTACTAACTCAACTTTGCCATTTAAAGGAATGGCAAAGACCGAACCCCCTACAGCAGGCCTATCGAGTCCTAAGGCAGGGTGCGGCATGTTAGTAAAGTAGGACATGTATTTAACGTGTTCTAGCAGTAAAAACTCACAATTCTTGTATTTACTGGGAAGGAGATGACAAATACGAAGTTACACACTGACACCTCAGCTGCCTTAACTTCTGAATGGGACTATGAAAGTTGGTACCTGAAGGGTGTAATTTGTTTCTACATGCACCTTTTAGAACGACTCCCAGGAAAGTTGACAATAAAGGCTTGCCTGGAGGAGATGTTCACTCCTCCTGGCAAGAAGCAACACAGGATGTTGGCCCAAAAGGTGAGCTTCAAAAGGGAAGCGGCCTTTCAAGAGCAAATAGGAAGCACGGAAGGGAGGGGTTGCCCTATTGTGTAGGTAGGCAGGCAGGCTAGCAGCGGCGACAGAGAGGGTAAACCAGTTGCCAAACTGCCCCCTTTTACTATGGGCGTGTAGCTCACTGGAATCCACACCCCTAGTGGGGGCTATCAAGCTCTTGAGACCAGGAGAGGTGTTCTGCCATCTTGAAAGTGGGCAGCATAGGATATTCTGGGATAGCTAGATGCCACACTTCAGAGGAAGATGTCATCAGGCGGCAAGGACCCTGGTAGCATATTGGCTAGTCACCGCATCTTCCCCTGAGGTCATTTTCTGAACATAAAAAGGGCGTCCTTGGCACCCGACCTCAGATCTCATTGGACTAGGGAAGAGGATCAAAGGAGGGCTGCCCTGCTTCACCGATGACCCAGCTTGGAGAGCCTGCATCGATTTGGATGCACCTGCTGTACCTGGTGGCTAGCAAAGGAGAAAGGACTGTGCCTGGTGTGTCCTGCTCATGCAGAAGTTGACTCTTGAACCAGGTGAAGAAAGAGACTGCAAGGGTCAGTTGGCTGACCTGTTCGTAGCACAGGGCCACAACAGCTGAAGATGCCTGCTGGGGCGATTTGGTATCTCAGATTCCTAAGGCTGCTGATCCCGGGGCATGCAGTTTGTTCGCACTGAAGGGAAGCTATCGCAAAAAGGACACTGCTGTACTGGGTGACTGGTAGTCCAGTAGCGACTTCTTCCCAGGTCAAGAGGACTTCAAAGCACGTCACCCCTATGACCAGAGTCTCCTCACCAAGGCCATGGATGGAGGAGTAGCTGCAGGAAGACCCCTGCCGACCATCTGTGTGAGAAGTTGGCCTGATATATGATGTCACTAGTTCTAGTGTACACCTTGTATCAGTCCAAACAACCCTTATGGTGATTGGTTGTAAAGTCAACCTTATAGACCAGCTATCCTAGTGGTAGCATGGACAAGAGCAGTCTTAGGCTAAACTCTGTATGGCATGTGAAGCCAGCTGTTATACCATTTGCAACCCCTTGAATACCAAATGAAAGGACATCACAACAGATATATTATAAAAATAGAATGTATTTATTCTAGTCAAAATACCCTCCGCACTCTTTATGAGATTCGAGGGAAGTACAACACAGTCTTATTTAAGCATACAGAGTCACACAGGTAAGTAATACAGTTAGGCCCTTGGGGCCACCAAACCATATACTAAGTAAGTGGTATAAGAACCACTGTCACGAACACAGGTTAGGCCTAGGCCTAGGGAATCGCTGGGGCTACACTATCCTATCAGTTGCTAGGCAGTGGGAGGCCCACGGGATTCAGGTGCAGAGTGGAAACACTCACGAGTAATGCGTTAAAGTCGATAGAAATAGTAGTATTTAGAAATTAAGAGTTTTGGGACACTTCGGAAGGAACTAGGAGTTAGAGACGTGGAAACTAGACACTTGGATAGTCAATATCCTTGTGAGCACCGGAGTACTCAAGTTACCTAGCCCACGGGCTGCGGGTGCATAGGTGTGAACTTGCGTCGGGTTTCGTCGTCGACTCCTATGGATGCCTGAAGAAAGTTGCTGACAGGCAGTCAGTGAAGAGTGTCCGGTGGATTCCAAGGATGGAATCAGGAAGGAGGATACCTGCAAGCAGAGGGGACAGAGTCTAGGTCACCAGCCAGGAGCCGGGAAGGAACCAGGCGATGTCGTGAAGATGCAGGCGAAGAGGTGAAGCTTGTCACACCAACCAGGGGTACCAGGAGGCGTCGAGGATGACCAGAACCAGGAGTCGAGCTGTCCCACGAGTGCTCGTGCTGTCGGCGGCGTCGATGTCGAGCTGGGACAAAACAAGCCTTGGCAAGCGCAACCCATGCAGAATTAAGGATTCGCTTCTGTTGCAGACCAGGAAGGTCTGAGGTGCTTCTCTTTTGCAGGGAAGCAAGGGCCGGTCTGTAGGAGCCAAACCTGCGGTGGAAAGTTCAAGGTTCGTCGTCACAAAGGCTACTAGCCAACGGGCAAGCAACCGGACAGACGCGTCGAGCAGGAAAATGCAGAAGGGCCCCACGCAGAACTCGTGGAGTGTGGAGGGCTGATCTTCGGTGCAGATGGTGCTCGGGGTTGGGGCTTCTCAATCCCCAGAGCACAACTTCGAGGGTGCCTCAGAAGCTGCGCTGGAAGCAAGTAGCCAATTTTCCCAGGTAGCCGGTCCCACGTCTCTCGTTGCCTCCACGGATCTCAGCTTCGCTGTGGATGTGGATCAGGGTCGGAGAAGTCTGGAAGTCAAGGCGCTGGTCGGGCTCTGCAGTCGGTTCCTCGTAGAACGTTGAGCAAAGCAAACGGCAGGTCGCTTGATGGTGCCTGTTTGCACAGGGTGGTCACTCCTTGGCCACAAGGGAGATTCTTCAGTCTTCTTCCGTAGTCGAATGTCGAAGGTCCAGAGTTTCTGTTCAAGTTAAGTTTATCAGGATAATCCCAAGTCCTAGGGACTCAGCTCCCACTCTTATACTAAACTGGGGGGCTGGGTTACCTGCTATGTCGCTCCTATGGGTGGGACCAGGGAGGGGGGTGGTTACACCCCCTTCCTTTGTCCAGTTTCGCGCCAGGACTGGGGCTGGAGTGCCCCAGCACCGGTTTGAACTGGACTATGCATGGGACACCTTGTGTGCCCCAGGCAGTGTCTCGTTTCATTCATCCCTCCCTGCCCCAATACACTAAGGCCTGTCTAGGGTGGTGCTCGCACCTCCCAAGGCAGGAAACCTATTGTCCAAGCCTCCCTCCCTGGAAGGTCTCCCAGCAGCAGGAGGTCAGACTCGTAGCTGTGGCAGGAGCATCCATTTTGTGATGCTGGGGCTCTGGTTAACTTTAACCGGGTAGTAGGTCTTCAACATGTCTTCTCCCTCTAGAAGGGAGGAATACTATCCTCACTGCCAGAAATGGTGTGGGGGTAGTATTCCAAAGTGTTAGACACCTTACACAACATGTTTTGATAAAGCCAAACCATAGTTACCATAACCGCGAGGATTATAAGGCACTTTAAGAGTATATGGTAGGCGATATCATAGAACAGCTATAAGGACATGGTTCCGAAAGCTGCAGACAGGCTCAGCTCGTGCTGGAGCACCATCTCACATGTTACCAAGCACTCTGCCTTCAGGATTGTTAAGGCCTGCCATAGGAGTGACTGATAGGTTACCCATGTGTCTATATATAAGGTAGGTATAGGAATACTACACCTAAGCAAGGGGTGATTACACGACCTTGCCCCAGCTGAGTGATCAGCCAGTTGTGTCACGATGGGAGACCAGCCAGGGGTGGCATAATACATGCTGCAGCCCCTGGTAGGTCTAGGGTACACCTATGCCCTGGGTACCTAAGGTACACTGTACAGGGTCCAAAAAGGTGATCCTTACCAATTGGGTTATGCACCTAAAGTGCATAGTGAATTTAGAGAGAGAACAGCTGGGCTGTGGGTCTGATTAGCAGGCCCACAGCCACATCTAAGTCGAAAACCAGTGAAGCAAAAGCGAAAAGTGGGAGTGAACATAGAAAGCAGACCCTACAATCTGCATCTTCAGCATCCTGAATCCCCTGCATCAGGACCACTTCTTAGAAGTCATTGGCATGGAGCCACTGACACTGGAACGGAACTGACAACTGTTTTTCTAGAAAATGTAGCTGTTTCTGTAGACCTTGCTCGTCCCCCTTACAGCTTCCCTGGCAGAGTTGGTCGCCTGAAGGACCTCTAAGTAACCGCATTGATACTTACCAAAGTTTTTCTGGAAATTGGAATTGCCAATGCTTTTTCTTGCTTAAGTAAAAAGTGTTGATTTACTATGTGTTGTAAATTCTGTACTCCGAAGCTTCTGGTGGATCTTTTTGATTTTTGTGTCTAAATTTACATGAAAAATAATCTATTTTTATAAATTGGTGTTGGAATTTTTGAGTGTTTTTTGTATTTCTTCACTTGCTTTGGTGCTGTTTAAATGCTTTATACTTATTCATTTGTGTAAGGCTCACTGTTCAGAGCCACAGCTACCCAAGGTGGAGCTAAAGTTCGACAGGGAGTCAAAATCGGTGGAGACATTTGGGGAAAGGGTCTTCTCATCCACAAGCTTGGAGGTCTGGTCTATAAGTGCTGCTGGGGCGCTATTCCCACGCTCTTTTGGATTCAGTGGCTTAAGTCCCAACCTATGTCCCTGAATATATCTGACCTGTCCTTGCCCTGGGTATACAGGACATGCTGTTTGACATGAATCGCCTGTTTGGTTACAAGGCAAACTGCACTCTCAAGTGGTTCAATAATAGCAGCAGGGCCACAGCTAACTCCCTGGATGTATCTGCTCTTCTTCACCATCTGCATTAGCCCTACTGCTTCATTTGTGGCGTCAGCAGAGGTACCCCCTTAGCGCCTGCCACTCCAACCTCCACAAGGCACCCAGCAGTTTAGCTATCCAGGCCCTGGTGCACCGCCTCCACAGTCAAGGTCAACAGACCGCCCAGTCGACTAACAACCTGCAGCCTTACCTGCCAAACCCCTTCAGCATGCTCTTATGTAGCAGAGCCACACTGTAGGAGGCAGAATCTGACAGTTTCATCAGGCATGTGTTACAGATTGTTGGCAAGGATATAACCTACCTCTTATTCTTTCACTTTCGCACTTTCCATCTTCTCCCCAGTGACTGACAGAGAAACATCTTTCTGTTTTGCGGCAGGGAGTGCGAGCCCTTTTGGCCAAAGGGGCTATTGCGACTGTACCTGCCCCAGAAGCAGGACTTGTTTGTTATTCCTGCTCTTCTCTGGTGCCCAAGAGGGAAGGAGGCTGCCTTCTTATTTTATGCCTGCGTCCCCTCAGCGCCTCCCTCCGGAAGGAGAAATTCACAATTAACAGACGTGATGGTGGCATTGGACCTGCAGGATGCGCATTTCAGTGTACCTGTCCTGTGGGCTTATCTGCGCTATCTGTGGCGAGACAGGATCATTTTCAGTTTGGTGTGCTCCACTTTGGTCTCACCATGCCCCTTGTGTCCTAATGAAAGTGATGGTTGTGGTAGAAGCACACCTTTAGAAGTCAGGGGTGCCAGTATTCTCCATACCTTGACTACTGGCTTCTGCAGGCAAACTCAACCTAGCTGTCGTTCACCTCCTCCAAACTACGGCAAACCTGTCATCTTTGGGGTCTACAATCAATGTGTCAGTCACACCTTACTCTTTCTCAGAGGCTCACCTTCATTTGAGCCATTCTGGGCACAATTTGGTTTTGTGCCTTTCCTCTGGGAAAGAGAGCAGGATATTCAGGATATGATCCCAGTCTTTCAGCCTCTGTCATGGATTTCAGTGAGGTTGATTCTGAGGCTGCTAAGAGTGATGGTCTCCTGCTGGATGAACATGCAGAGTGGCACATATAGGCTTTGCAGTGGAATCTAAAGTCTTATTGGGCCCATCATCAAGGGGACCTCTCTGTACATGTTCATATTTCAGAGGAGACTGCAAGAGGTCTGCAGTGGTGATTGCAGGATCACTATTGGGTCAGAGGCAGACCCCTCTGCTTTCCCTTCCCAGAGCAGACAGTGGTGACTAATGTATTGCTTCTGGGTTGGGATGGCCATCTGGGAGAGGTGGAGATGGAGGCCCTGGTCTTGGTTAACTCCCAGCTCCGACTCACATTGGTCAGAGCATTACTTACCAGCTTTCTATGCTACACCTCACGCCTCTAAGGAAGAGGAGGGACTATATAGCTTGGAGCCCAAGAGAGCGCTGAGCTTTTACATAGATCGTACCAGTGAACACCAGGTAGCCTATTCGGTCTTTGTGGGGTTCTCTGGAGTAAAAAAATAGGCAACACTGTGCAGAACAGAACCATCTCCTGCTAAATTGTGCTCTGCAATAAGATCTGCTATGCTATAAAAGCAGCATCTGAAAGAAACACGTTAGTTAGATTCCTCACCTTAGAATATCCCCAGGCGTCAGACTGGATCCGGAAGATTTTTCGTCAGCAATACCCCTTGCGCGTCGCTAGGCGTCGCCTGCGGCTCCGCGTCCGTCGTCGGCGTCGTGCGCCGGAATGACGTAGTCGGAGTACTTAGACGCCGCCCTCGCGCGCTGACGTCAGTTCTTCTTTTTTCCGCGCCAGTAAGCGCAGATCCGGGAGAGCTACCCCTTTAGTCACTTTTTGACTAACTTTTTCGATCCTTTTTGATCTTGTCTCGACTCCGGTGCCGGTAGGATGCCTGGTTTTAAAGCCTGTGCTGACCGTAGCCGCTTGATGTCGGTTACGGACCATCACCGCCGGTGCCTTAACTGCTTGGGCCTCGACCACGACGCGGAGTCGTGTTCGGACTGCAAGGCCCTGACCTCGAAGGCTAGACGGGAGCGGTCCCGTAAGCTTCTCGAGATTCGCCACTCGGCTCCGCGCCCCTCTCGATCCCGGTCCAGGAGGAGGTCCAAGGATCGGTCGCGGAGCCGCAGCCGACGTCATCATCGGTCGTTGGGATCCAAGTCTTCGGGTAAGTCGAAGCACTCCAAGAAGTCCAAGTGGCGACACCGCTCTTCGGACTGCCCTCGCCGGTCGTGCGACTCGGCCGAGGGTCAGGGTGGTTCCACCCCTGCGGCTCCGGCGGAGCCGCAGGCGCCGCGCAAGTCCCCATACCCACCGGTCCCTGGGACTGACGCGACGCCGGCGGAAGTCAGTGCCTTCCTCTCGGCCATGAGGAACCTGGCTCCGCCGTCGACGCCCGCTGGCGCGCCTTCGGGCCCCGCGGACCCGACCGGGCAACCTTGCCTGCCGGCGGCTCCGGCCCCGGCGCCGTTGACGGCTCTGGCCTCGACGCCGCAAGCGCCCGAGGGACCCGTTCCCGAGTTCCCGCCGACGCCGGTCGACCTCGTCCCGCCTCCGATGCCGGCGTCGACACCGGTACCACCTCCGACGCCGACTCCGCTCGGCGTCGAGCCCCGGTTCAGCCCCAGTCCGGGCCCGGCGTCGATGGACGCCGCGTTCGGCGCCGCTGGAGACACATTTTGTCTATCGCCCGGCTCCGATCCTTCCTCATGCATACCAGGAATCGGATGATGGGGGTGAATTGGAGGGATCCGAGGATCCTATGGCCGCTCAGGCTCAACTGTCACAGGACTGGGCAGATGAACTGGGGGAGGCCAGTGGTCTGGATACCTCTCCGGACACTGGATTCATCTCTCCTCCGACTGTGGCTTCGGAGGAGGGTGCTGCTTTCTCTGTGGTGCTGCGCAAGGCGGCCGCAGCCCTTGGGCTCGAGCTACCTGTCGTGGCTGTGAGGACTAACGTCCTCACTGAGGTGCTTCAGTCTGCAGCAAGCTCCACTGAGCCTCTGCTGCAATTCAATGAGGCCCTCATTGACGTTCTGCAGGGCACCTGGTCCAAGCCCTCCACAGTTCCTCCTGTGGACAGGAACGTCGCCAGGCGCCACCGCCCTGCTCCGGGCGACCCCAGTTTTCTGTCCCAACACCCTACCCCAGAGAGCCTGGTTATCCAGGCCTCTACCTCCCAATCCTCCTTCCCGACCGCCCCGCCGGACCGGGATTCCAAGAGACTGGAACAGTTTGGCAAAAAGCTGTTCTCCTCCCTTAGTTCGGGCCTGCGGTCTTCGAACACCGCCTGTCTCTTGGACCGTTATTCCCACTCTCTGTGGGATACGGTGGAGGACGTGCTGCCCCTGTGTCCGGAGGAGGTCCAGACACGACTTACCCAGGCTCTGGCCGATGGGAGGGATGCAGCACGGCATGCTATCCGCTGTGGGCTTGACACTACGGACTCGCTGGGTAGGGCGATTTCTACCACGGTGGCGCTTAGACGTCACGCCTGGCTGCGGTCCACGTCCTTTTCGGGGGATGTCCAGAGCACTCTCATGGACATGCCCTTTGATGGTACTCGCCTTTTTGGTGAGAAAGCGGACAGTGCGCTGAATCGCTTTAAGGACTCCCGGGCTACGGCCAAGTCCTTGGGCCTCTCGGCCCCGCGGTCGCAAACTTCCGCTTTTCGCCCCTTTCGTGGCCAAGGAAGGGGTGCCTCCTCACGTACGCCTAGCCACCAGCCGCAGAACCAACCTGCGCGCGGTCGCGGACGTGGTTTCCGCCGAGGCGGTTCTGGAGGACGACGAGGTCAGCCCACATCCACCCCGGCAGCATCCGCCTCAAAACCTTCCTAGTCCGAGCTTTCAGGCCCATTCCACGCCAGTGGGCGGCAGAGTTCGCCATCACCTGCTCCACTGGCGGTCCATCACATCGGACAGGTGGGTGCTGCAAATCGTCCGAAGGGGCTACTCCCTCCCCTTCGAGACGACCCCTCCAGCCATGCCACCGCAGCACCACCGTATCTCGGGGGATCATTTGAATCTTCTCCACGAGGAAGTTTCGGCCCTCTTGGCCAAGGGGGCCGTCGAGCGCGTTCCGAGCCCAGAAGTAGGTCGTGGTTGTTATTCCCACTACTTTCTGGTTCCCAAGAAGGGCAAAGGGGGCCTACACCCTATCTTGGACCTCCGGAACATCAATGCCTTCCTCCTGGCTCAGGTTCTAGCTGCCCTAGACCCTGGAGACTGGATGGTAGCGTTGGACTTGCAGGACGCATATTTCCACATCCCCGTCCTGCCGGCCCACCGGCGTTACCTGCGGTTCACGGTGGGCCCAGAGCACTTTCAGTTTACCGTGCTCCCCTTCGGCCTCACCAGTGCCCCTCGGGTGTTCACGAAAGTGATGGCGATGGTCGCAGCTCATCTGCGCAGATCAGGGGTTCCAGTCTTCCCCTATCGCGACGACTGGTTGTTGAAGGCGGGCTCGCCCCAGTCAGTCGTCTCCCACCTCCAGACTACGGCGGATCTCCTGCATTTGCTAGGGTTTTCCATCAACGTGCCGAAGTCACACCTGAGCCCCTCTCAGAAGCTCCTCTTCATCGGAGCAGTTCTCGATTCGGCGCAGTTCCGGGTCTATCCACCGGAACAGCGGGTCCGGGATATACAGGCCCTGATTCCCATCTTTCGGCCTCTATCCTGGGTTTCGGTCAGGCTAGTGTTGCGGCTTCTGGGGCTGATGGCCTCCTGCATCCTCCTAGTGCATCACGCCAGGCGGCGCATGCGGGCTCTGCAGTGGGACCTGAAGTTTCAGTGGGCCCAGCATCACGGCAACCTGTCCGACCATGTCTTGATCTCGGAGGGCACTGCACAGCAGTTGCAGTGGTGGCTCACGGACCGCGATTGTGTCAAGGGCAAGAGCCTCTCCCTTCCCCAACCGGAGCATGTCGTAGTGACGGATGCGTCCCTCCTGGGATGGGGTGGCCATATGGGAGAGGCGGAGATCAGAGGCCTCTGGTCTCCGGCGGAGTCTCGTCTCCACATCAACCTGTTGGAGTTGAGAGCGTTCCGACTTGCACTGAAAGCCTTCCTTCCCTCTGTCAGGGGAAGTGTTGTGCAGGTGTTCACGGACAACACCACCGCCATGTGGTATTGCAACAAACAGGGCGGGGTGGGGTCATGGACCCTTTGTCAGGAGGCCCTGCGCCTCTGGACATGGCTGGAACACCAGGGCGTCACCCTGGTGGTTCAACATCTGGCGGGCTCTCTGAACGCCAGAGCAGACAAACTCAGCCGCCGGTGCATGATGGATCACGAATGGCGTCTGAACTCCGAAGTGGCGCAAGGTCTCTTTCAGCAGTGGGGAGAGCCTTGGTTAGATCTATTCGCCACCAAAGAGAACGCGCAATGTCAGCAGTTCTGCGCGTTGGAATTTCCAAGGCGGCACTCGCTCGGCGACGCTTTTCGTCACGAGTGGAGTTGCGGTCTGTTGTACGCCTTTCCGCCTATACCACTTCTGCCCAGAGTGCTGAAGAAGATCAGGCACGACCGGGCCCAAGTCATCTTGGTGGCTCCGGATTGGGCACGAAGGTACTGGTATCCCGAGCTACTCAGTATGTTGACCGATCCTCCGATACGTCTGCCCCTTCGGGAGGATCTTCTGTCGCAGCAGCAGGGGACGGTCCTCCACGAGAACCTGTCCAGCCTCCACCTCCATGCGTGGAGATTGAGCGGCGGCAGTTGATGCCATTTGACTTGCCTCCTGAAGTCTGTGATATCATTCTGGCAGCCAGGCGTCCCTCCACAAAGACGGTATACGCCTGCCGGTGGAACAAATTTGTGGCATGGTGCACAGCAAAGGCTGTAGATCCCCTTTCCGCCCCTCTTTCTGAGGTTCTACTGTTTCTTCTTTCTTTGGCCCGGCAGGGCTCTGCCCTGGGCACCCTGAAAGGTTATCTTGCTGCCATCTCTGCCTTCTTGCGGCTTCCTGATCAGCCTTCTCTTTTCAAGTCCCCTGTAGTTACACGCTTTCTAAAAGGCATTACTCACACGTTCCCTCCTGTCCCTTTTGTAATGCCTCAGTGGGACTTGAATCTTGTTCTCACATTTCTAATGTGCGCTCCCTTTGAGCCTCTTCATAATTGTCCTCTTCGTCTTCTGACTCTTAAGACTGCTTTTCTGGTAGCCATCACCTCGGCTAGACGGGTGAGTGAGCTCCAGGCTTTATCTTCAAAGCCTCCTTTTCTCTCTGTTCATCCGGACAAGGTTGTCCTTCGGCCTCGTCCCTCCTTTCTCCCGAAAGTGGTGACTCCATTTCATCTTGGGCAGTCTGTCACCTTGCCCACCTTCTTTCCGCCTCCGCATCCTTCCAAAGAGGAAGAGAGGCTCCACCGTCTGGACCCAAAACGTGCGCTCTCCTTTTATCTGGACCGCACAAAGCAGTTCCGGGTGGTCGACCAACTTTTCGTTGGATACGTGGGTGCTAAGAAGGGGAAAGCTGTGCACAAACGGACCATCTCTCGGTGGGTCGTTTTGTGCATCAAAATTTGTTACTCCTTGGCAAAAAAGGACCCTCCTGTTGGACTGCGCGCCCATTCTACTCGGGCCACGGCGGCTACCACTGCTTTGGGACGGGGTGCCCCTTTGCAGGACATCTGTCAGGCGGCAACATGGGCTTCGCTACACACGTTTGCCAGGCATTATTGCCTTGACAGCCAAGTCCGGAGGGATGGCTTCTTTGGCCGTTCTGTCCTCCAGGACTTTCTGGTGTGATCTTGGTTCGCAGACCCACCACCGGGGATGGTATTGCTTGGGTATCTATGTAGGAGAGTAGGGTCTGCAATCCTATGATCACCCAGATTTTTTGCTTTTGCTTCATTGGTTTACGACTTTCTCCGGCTGTGGGCCTGCCAATCAGACCCACAGCCTAGCTGTTCTCTCTCGAAATTAACACACCTGTACGTTAGGTGCATCCACTAATTGGAACTGGGCCGCCTTGTCAGTCCCTGTCTCAGCATACCACAGGTATCCAGGGCATCGGTGTACCCAGGGCCTACCAGGGGCTGAAGCATGTATTATGCCACCCCTGGAATGGCCGCCCAAATCTGACACAACTGGCTGCACGACAGCTGGGGCCACGTGGTGTAATCACCCGTTGCTGTAGGTGTAGTATTCCTACACCTAAACCCTAAAATGGACACATGGATTCCTATCAGTCACTCCTATAGCAGGCCTTATCAATCCTGAAGGCAGAGTGCAGGGGATCATGTGGGACGGTGCTCTGGCGCGAGCTGAGCCCGTCGACGGCTTGCGGAACCAAGTCCTAATAGCCGTTCCATGGTGACGCGGGCCAACTACTTTTAATGCAATTGCTAACTTTGGCCTCACCTCACCTATACATGTCGAGTAAGGTGTCATACGAATGGGAATACGAATGGGAATACGTACCCCTCGCCAGTCCTGGTGACGGGGTTAGCATTCCCCCCTTGTAGAGGGACACGACATGGAAGTAACCTTGAACCCCGGTTAAAGTTGACTCAAGCCTCAGCATCACAAAATGGATGCTGCCACCAGACACAAGTCTGACCTCCTGCTGCTGGGGGACCTTCCAGCAAGGGGAGCTTGGACAAAGGGTTTCCTGTCGAGGGCGGTGTTAGCACCGTCCCAGACAGGGTTTGTGTATCCCAGGTAGGCAGGGCTGAAAGGAAGGTGATTGCAAGTGGCACCCCGGTGCTCACTGTGCATAGCCCGGCTCAAACCAGTTTCGGGGGCACACCAGCCCCTGAGCTGGCGCGAAGCCGGACAAAGGTTAGGGGTGTAACCACCCCCCTCCTGGCTCCACCCATAGGTAGAACCTAGTCACGGGCCAGCCCCTTTTCTTAGGATAAAGGTAGGAGCGAGTCCCCTTCCCAAATTGGATAATCAGATAATCGGATAACTCCGAATCACGAACCACTTTCCACGAAAGGAACTCTTGACTATTTCTGAAGACTCTCCCTTGTGGCTAAGGAGTAGCCACCCTGCACCAGCAGGCACCACCTAAGCGCTTGCGGTTTGCTGTAAGTCTCTCCTACGGATCAAGACTGCCCAGCTCGACGAGACCCGAGTACCCTGCCATCTCTGACCTTTTACCTACCTCATCAGCCCAGCTGAGAGACGTAGGTGTGACGAGACCTGCGGGACCGGCTATCTTCAGAACCTGCACAACGCTTATCTAGCACGCCCACCGAGGGACCCTCGAGTGAGTGCACCTAGGGGTTGAGAAGCCCTAACCCTGAGCAGCTCCAGCATCGAAGTCTGCCTCCCCAGCATCCCCGAGATCTGCGTGGGGGCCCTTCCGCTCCTTGTTGTTCACCGCGTTGTTCGACCACTTGCCGACCGGCTTGTGGCCCGCTTCACGACGCACCACGATTGTTTCATCACTAGTCTGGTTGCTCCAGACTGGCTCTTGCTCCCCCTCAACAGAGGAGTACCACGGACCCTCCTGGTCCACTCCCGACGCCATCTTGACTCCCCCGCTTGGGTTGCCACTGCCAAGATCCGCTGCCCCTGCCTGGGCCCAGCATCATCGACAGCAGACACCTTCGTGGGACAGCTCGCCCTCCATTCTGGTCGCCGCCGCGCCTCCTGGCCCGAGGAACAGCCGAGTCCGACGTCACCCACTCACCTGGTCGAGGTGACTTCAGCCGGTACCCTCCTGGTACCCACACGATCGCTGGCTAGCGGTTGAGAACTGAGTCCCCTCTGCTTTCAGGTTTCCTTCATCACCGATCCAGGCTTGGATCGCTCTGAACATCGTCACTGGTCGCCTGCCAGCAACTTCTTCTTTCAGGCTCCTGAGACTACACGAGGACTCCCGACATCTTGCCGAACTTCACGCAGCCGCAGCCTCCGGGCTAGGTAACTCGAGCATCTCGGTGCTCCATCGCAGGTTCGCTCTACAAGTGTCCAGTTCCTTTTTTTCGTTTAGTCCCACTGATCGGATCACTCCGGAATCAGTACCTCCAGACTCTAACCATTCGCATTTCACTGTTAGTGTAGATGGTTTCTCGTGCCCCTCGGGCATTTGTGTAAATTGTGCAACTGAAGTATTTTCCTAAGAGTTTTGTAGTGTGCTTAGCTCCCTGACTCATAAAGAGCCAGGGTAGTCTTGTTATAAATAAATATCCTTTTATTTTTATAACAACTTGTGTGGTGTCCTTTCACTTGGTGTTCAAGGGGTATATGTGATGGTAAACAGCTGGCTTAACACGCCCTCTAGAGTTTAGCCTAAAGACTGCTCGTATCCACGCTACTAGGATAGCTGGTCTAAAAGGTTGACTTACAACCAATCATCAATAAGGGTCGTTTGGAATGATACACAGTGATCACTAGAATAGTGAGCACTACATATCAGGCCAACTTCTCACAATCTATTCTAAGGTGAGGAATCTAACTAACGTGTTTCTTTCAGATGAACAAGTTACTTACCTTCGGTAACGATGTATCTGTAAGAAACATTAGTTAGTTAGATTCCACACCGACCCACCCATCCTCCCCGTTCTGCGAACTGACATCTAGGGTTAAGGTTATCCTTTTCAGGCCCCTAGATTTTATTTTTGGCATCAGTGTCAGTCTTTTCATGGCTCTGCGTTCCTGGCGCGGAAAGCTATGTACAAAAACTGACGTCAGCGCGCGAGGGCGGTGTCTAAGTACTCCGACGTCATTCCGGCGCACGACGCCGATGACGGACGCGGAGCCGCAGACGACGCCTAGCGACGCGCAAGGGGTATTGCTGACGAAAAATCTTCCAGATCCAGTCTGACGCCTGGGGATATTCTAAGGTGAGGAATCTAACTAACTAATGTTTCTTACAGATACATCGTTACCGAAGGTAAGTAACTTGTTCTTCTAGAAGGTCTGTGTGCTTGTTCTACCAGGGCCAAAGCTGCTACCACTGCATTGGTGTGCAGAGTCTCTGTCGTGGACGTTTGCCTGGCTGCTTCATGGGCACCCCTCCATTCATTCATGAAGCTTTATTGCCTGGACAGTCTGGTTTGCTGAGAGGGGTATTTACCAGCATACAAAATACCCACTGCAGGACTTTATGGGTTGAGCCCATCTACAGGCCGACCTCCAAATAGATACTGCTTTGATATCTATTCAAAAGGTTAGGAATCTACAGCTAGAAGCTTCTATCAGAAAAACAAGTTATTTACCTTTTGAATGCTCTTAATGGTAGACACTCCATCTAGGTGTAGATGACTCACCCACACTCCCATACTCCCCATTCTGTGATTGGGCTCTACATATTAACGAGATCCCAAGTCCTAGGAATCTGTACACTGGTCACATGAATTTGCTTTTGGGGTTTATGCATCTGTGGACATGGATAGCTCGAAACCAACGGACGTCAACGCACAGGAGTAGCATCCATATATACTTCGCACTTTATTTCTGGAGCGGATCTACATCAGTGTGTAGCCTTATGGCGCACCTTACCGGACACAGAGGTACTGCTGAAAAGTTTCTGGATCCAATCTTACGTCTGGGAAACATCCAAAAGGTGAGGAAGCTGCAACTAGAAACTGTCTCTACCAGTAAGGATGGTACCAAAGGTTAAGGAACTTATTGGTTAGATACTCTGAAAATATTTACTTTTCAATATATATGTTTTGTCATCGGTCTCTTTCTTATGTTTTCTCACTCTAATGCTGATTCCTTTTAGAGAGAAGTTTATTATTTAATTTATTTTACGTTGATTATTTATGAACAGGATTGCGACCATGTCAGTCAGACTGCAGAGGAATTCTATACAGTGAGATGCCAAGTAGCTGATATGAAGAATATTTATGTAAGTAAATACTTGCTATGCTGAAAATGACATTTTTGTATGGTTTATTTAAAGACTAGCGTGATAGACCAGGTCATTACTTGGTCATTCCGCCTAGTTTTGACACTACAGGACCTCTTCTTCGTCTTCTGCTGTACCATTAGTAACGCAGTACTAAAGTTCTGTAGTGATTTTCCCAGCCTATTTAAACCTAATTTTTAACATTTATCACAAAGGCGCAAGGAACAGTAAATATGGACAGACATAAGTGTTTTTTTGTCACTTCATCTATAGCTAATATGCTTTCAACAATGGCATGTAGGCATTTTACATGCATTGTGTTGGTTCACTTAGTACAATTCTCATCCCCATTATGAGTTTCAATCTTTTTTTTATTTCAAATCATTTTTATTAAATTTCAATAAATGAACAAATAAATAATGGTAAACTCAGTAATAATAATAAGTACAATGGTGAGATGATAAACAGGAACGAAAGTGAGAATCGAAAATGAGAATAAGAATACCTGTAAATCATTAGAAAGCAAAGTAAATGGAGAACAACAAGTTACTCAAGTGCCTTGCCATAGTGGTCACAGTGAAGTCGCAGCGATGTACATGGATAGTAATAACAAATACTATGTAGTACAGGTAAATCAAGCAAGTACAGTTAGATGAATGTAGTGGTGGAAAATACAGTATAGGAATATCACTGTCAGTATAGTATTCCATGAGCATTACATTATGGGAAATTGAGTCTATTTTCACGGAGGGTCATATGAGAAGGAAAAAGCGTCAAGGGTCTTCCATAACTTCCTGTGTGATTTACGCCAGGGAGAGGCGTGGAGTGTAACGTTGTCTGCTCCTTTAAGGAAGGAGAGCCATTCTTGCCACATCCTAAATGAGTTTTTCCACTTATTCAGAACAATTTTACAGGCTAGAGTAAGCATAAGATCTAGCAAGTATCGGTCATTTACATCTGTAATCTTAGGGTCTTGAGCACCTAGAAGAACATAAGAGAATTCCCTTGGAGGGGCTATGTTGAAAATATTGCCTCTACACGTAAATCTTATCCCAATATGTTTGAAGGATAGGGCAGTGGAAGAGCATGTGGGCAAGGTTACCAACTTGGGATTTGCAATTCCAGCATGTAGGGCTTTCACCGAGGTTCAGTTTAAAAATCCTCTCGGGGGTCCAGTAAGACCTATTTATTAACATCAGTTTAGTCTGTGACAGTAGTGGAGGTATTTTATTCGAGAAGTGGGTGCATCTTTTCCCATTTGAATGGGTATTGCTAGAGTTGGCTTTGGATTCCCATTTTTCCTCACATTTCATGTGTGATTTGCGTGGTTTGGGGGATAGGAATTTATATATTTTAGAGACGGTGTTTCCTGACTTTAGTAGCTGTAGCATCTTTGAGAGTATTGACGGGTCAGAAGGCTTAATAGAACGCATCGTGAGGAGAGATTTTAGCTTTAGGAATTCATAAAAGTCTATCGGGTTTAGCCTTTGGCGAGACTGAAGCTTGAAGAAAGGGACGAGGAGGGTCCCTGTAAAAAGATCTTTGACTAGATTTATACCATTATTAGACCAGTGTTCCCAGTGGAGCATCCTTCCATCAACCTTCAGGCTCGGGTTGTGCCAGAGAGAGGACAGGTTAGATTAGTTGACTTTTAGTGTGGAGAAGTGTTCCAGTCGTAATAGTGCTCTTTTAGTATTAAGTAACACATATTTTGAATGGGGTACGGAGGATATATCCATGATGAGGAGAGCAGGCAAAGGCATATTGTTGATGATTGAGCTTTCTATGTCCAGCCAGACTGGGGTATAGTCAGTCTGAGGGAGTAGCCAGTTGGATCCCTGTTTACAAAGATATGCAGTTTGATAGTTCCTAAAGTTCGGAAGGCCCAGAGCACTTTTCTCTGGGTAATTGGAGTTTTTTCATAGATATTCCGGGTCTCTTACCTTGCCAAAGGAACGTGTTAAAACATTTGTAGATCCTGCTCAGGAAGTCATTTGAAAATGTCATTGGTAGCATACTAGCTAGATAGTTGACCAGAGGAGTAATCATCATTTTTAATGTCTCTGCTCTTCCCTACCAGGATAAAAACTTAGGCGACCAACCATCCAACAGTGAAGAGATTTTATTGAGGAGAGCATTCTCATTGGTCTGAAGGGTGGTGATCAGGTCTCTTGTGAAATCTAAGCCTAAGTATTTGAAGCACTTAGGTTGCCAAACTAGACCCGAGTTACCAATAATTTCCCTCCCTCCAAAGTTGTTCAGGAGTTTTACCTCCGTCTTGTCTTTATTCAACTTGTAACCAGATACTGCAGCAAAGTCCTCTATTGAGGACATAAGTGCGAGGATAGCAGCTTCCGCGTTCTCGGAGACAACACGTTGTCTGCATAAGCAGTTATCTTGATCGTGCAATTGTTAAAACGAATCCCTGTGATCTGTTTATTGTTCCTAAGGTGGTAGAGGAAAGGTTCAGTTGCAAGGAGGAATAGAGAGGGTGAAAGGGGGCAGCCTTGCCTTGTTCCCTGTTCTAATTTAAAGGAGGATTAGAGGCAACCTCCCACTCTGACCCTGGCCGAGGGGCTAAAATATAGTGCAGTAACCATATGTTTAAAATTCTCACCCAAATTAAATCTATCAAGTGTTGCGTCTAAGTAGCCCAATCAACTTTGTCGAAAGCCTTTTTGACATCCAAGTTAATGGCGACAGTTGGCGAGTCAGTAAGTTTGGCTTTCTCTAGGACATGGGCTAGGATACGAGTATTATCACTAGATAGCCTGTTTTTTTTTTAAACCAACTTATGAGTTTGGGTATAAAAAAATTGGAGGCGTTTAGCGAGAATCATTGCGTAAATTTTGCTGTCTATTAATTAGAGATATCGGCCTGTAATTTTTAGGGAGTGTTGGGTCCTTTCCTTCTATGGGAATTACTGCTATGATGGCTTCTGCTGGTGTCCCATTAATCTTGCCAGAGTCACTAAACTCGTTGAATAAGTTTAAAAGTGGGACAGTCAGTGTCGATGAGAAGCACTTGTAAAATTTGGCATCTGATAGAGACATCTAGCCGCAGATTCTTTAACTTAGAATATCCCCAGGCGTCAGACTGGATCCGGAAAACTTTTTGCAGCAGCACCTCTGCGCGCCGGAGGACGGCGCCACACGACCCCGCCCTGACGTCGTCCACGGACGTGACGTCAGCGAGGTCATATAAGTCCCTCCCGGCGCGCTGCCGTCAGTTTCCTTCTTTTCCGCGTACAACGCGGATCCGGAGTAAGCAGTTCCTCTGGCCTGTTTTCAGGCCCTTTTCTGACTCTTCGCGTCTGGAACAGTGTGCGATGCCTTCGGGCTTTAAAACTTGTACTGCCTATTCACGGCAAATATCTGCGACGGACCCACACCGTATCAGTATGTGGTTTCTAGGCGAACACCACGACTCAACGGACTGCGACGCCTGCCAATACCTCAAGCCGAAGTCCCGGCGGGAGCGCAAGATGAAGCTGCTTTCGGCTCATCTGAAAGAAATACGTTAGTTAGATTCCTTACCTTAAAATATCCCCAGGCGTCAGACTGGATCCGGAAAGATTTTTCGTCAGCAGTACCCTTGTTGCAGGGATTCTGCTTTTGCACAGAACTATGCGCAGGAGACGAGGACCTCAGAGAATTGTGGTGTACCAGAAAACTCCCCTCAGAACCCAGAACTCCTTATCCGACTAGCTTAGTATCCCATTCGTTAACCTAGATCTAGCTAGGTGGTCCCAATGTATAGACAAACCAGAACAAGCGACTTAGATATTTCTCAGGAGTGGTGGGAATCCGAAATACCTGTTCGTACTTATTTGTTAACTCACAACATAATAATACAGACACGGTAAAGTTTAAAGAGTTTATTTTATAAACCTCGCGTCCTAAGATGCAGTACTTTGGCTAACACTAGCAGACTAACAGTACAGATCAGAACCATAAGCATTATTACAATACCATATATAATGAAAGGAGCAATCATAATAATAATGACAGTGGTAAGGTGCCACACTCCTTTCACTAAAATCTAATACATTATTATTATTAGACTATTAGAAGGTCTCTTCGGCTAACAGGGGGGACCCCATACCGTATAGATCAGCTTAGTAGAATCACATCAAAGGATCAGCTACCGCATGCATCAGCTCTTCTGTTCGAATGAAATGTAAAACCAAACTGTTCTGCAATATTAAAGACGCTTGTCCTTCAGATATTGGCAGCTGTATGCATGATATGTCTAACAAGTGTCTACGATCAATCTAAACACAACACTCTGTACCTTCTAGTGACCCAGACGCGTTCTTTGCATGATGTACAGACCAAGGGCACATTTCACGGTTAAGAATGTGAAACAACAGTTTGTTATCCTGTAAGGCAAAGTCGAGTCAGCATTTCTAAAATGAATAACACATAACAACAGTGTTGTGTGCAGCGCAGCAGAAACGACAAGCTTGCTTGCTAATAATGATCTCGTTTATGCTAACTTAGTGTTGTAAATAGGGCGTGGCTTAATCCATCTCACACCCCCCCATGATCGGAGCACTAACCAATAGGGATACACTTATCAAGAACGCAGAGTTCAAGTGATTAAGAACGGAACCAAGGGCATGAACTATAAGTCCATATAAGGTAAGTGTAACGTCCGAGAATAAAAAAATGTTCGTTTAAAAAAATGAAAAATGATGTGTTAAAAAAATAAGCAAAACCTTCGTAGAAAATTAACAATCCTGGATGTACCCTGGAGTGACGGTGTCAATCAGTCAATCCATGAAGGTATATGCACCGTAAGTTGCAACTGCTTCCAAGAGGAAATCATTGGAGCGTTCCGCAAAAGTATCTGCCATCCAATTTAACAAGGGAAAGGAACACACATGTTCATCAAGTATCGGAGTATCCAGCACCATGATAGGACAACTGTCAGTCTCCTCAATATGACTCCTTTCAAGGAATTCAATAGCTGCCTCTCCGATATCCCAGTTTCCAATGACTCTGTGTGCAGCACCCAAAGCCATAAACCCGACACCAGAACAATCAAATTCATGAGCCACTAAGGGACACATTAGTTCATCAAAATCCGGGTCAGGTGACGCCAAGTTTGACAGGCACAAGTCCAGAGCCCATTGGAAGGGACAATCTAGGCAATGAAAGACAGGTTGCTCACACGTAAAAAAGGGAAACCGGAAAGACAATCCATACTTGACGCTTAATACCGCCAGTGGTAAGGTGCCGTAGTAATCAAACATTCGGCAACGAAGATGGAGCAAGCGCAGCACGCTGTCTTGCAACTCCCGGTGTGCAGCCATATCGAAGTGCGCAAATCAACAAGAGGATCCCAGCCACCAAAGCGAGGAGCAATGGGAACCCTCCGAAGACACTCGAAAAAATAGAATGTAAAAATGCGGGGATCACTCCAAAAAAGATGTCACGAGGCCCGAGCCCACAATTTTAAAAAAATGAACAAGGCCAGTCGTAGACGAAGCATTAAAGATAGTTTGAATCAAGGTTCCAAAATGGAGTGGGAGGTCGGTATTTAAAAGAGCTTGTACCTCAGTGCGTGTGTTCGCCACATTAAGAAGAAATGTTTCACGGGACAAAGTCAACGCAACCTCTTTTTTAGACAAAAGAGCCCTTATTCTGCTCATCCTATTGAATTCTGCGTTCAAGGTTGGAATCGCTGGCCAGATGGATATATCGAGTCGGCCTTGCGGGGGTGGGAAAAGGACGTTATTACAGCAAACTACTTTTTGTGAAACAGTCACTATGTAAGGAATGCCCACTAGCATCCCACAGCAAGCTTCACTATTTAAAAGCAAATAACTACCGTTGGCAAGCAGCTTAAAAGAAGATGTTATAACTGGCATTGGAATTCCCTTTAGGACACAAGCTAAATTAGGAGCGTGTATATTGCAAGCGCCATGTAATTGTATATGTCTACAAACCACAGAGTGATCAGGAGCGGAAGTGCATTCTTCACCTTTTAAGTAAACTTCCTTGCCATCCCTTACACACCTGTAAGTGAACGGAAGTGACCAAACTTCGTGCAGGAACGCATCACCAAGTTGTTCATATCTGCCTATGGCATAATGCTTCATGCACAAACTAAATTTGAACAAACTGAACGGTAAAGTGACTAATCCGTGAATTAACCACACGGCTGAATTTAACTCAGCTACAGAAAAAGGTAAAGATTCTAATTTTTCAATGTGCAGCAATGCATAAGTTGCATCTTTCATGGACATGAACTGCTGTTTTTCTGTCAAATTAAACGGAAGGAACAATGATGAAATATTCATGTAATCCCAAGGGACTTTCCCTGCCTTTAACGTTTGCAATGTCCATGCAAACTGCATAATTGAACGCAACTGATTTTGACCATGATACAACACAGATACATCATCTTGCACAATGTCTACCACAGAAGAAACAATATTATCTAATGTATAAATTCTAGAAGACAACGTATTAATACTATTATCTATTACAGCCAATACCTTTTCCATATTGGCCTGGTCAATAATAGCACGTAATCTAGAAGCAGCTTCAATTTGCGACAATTTCCAGATTTCATTGTAAATAGCATAAGCCCATCGTTTAGATCCACCATTTACAGGACCCTTAATGAAATCATTCAAATCTATTTTTTCATTTAAACGTGACAAATGAAGCTTAACTGAAGTTAACGTGGAATGTTGCAGCCATGACTGACATAAATTACCTACAGAGTAGGTAGTCACCGTGTGTGAAGATGTGAAACGAGGGTCAACCCTAAGTTGTGTATACCCTGGAGCCAAATCTAAAAACCTACGTTGACAGGAATCCGAGCTTGTTTGCCATACCAACCAACCCTCAGGATTCAATGTTGAAATATTGAAGGTGCTATTGGAAACAAGTGACTGCAACAAAGTAAGGGACAGATCTGAGTGATTCTCCCAACTAGGATAAGCACCCAGATCAGGGATCGAGGGGGAAATTAATTTTTTAGATATAGCCAATCCAAAACAGGTGGACTGAAAAATAGACGAATTTAAAAATAAGATATGGTTTGGGATAAGACAGGCACGATGCAAAGCTTCCGGTTCTTTTACTTGCCACGGTTTAGTTCCCCAAACCGATTTAAGATCGATAGTAGCCTTCCATACGTCATAACCTCCAATAGCCAATTCATCCATAAAGGATTTGGAATATAATAATTTTGTGTGTGTCAGTCTGACCTTAGAAGTGGGTTCTACTGCCATCTTAAAATAAAAAGAATCGGGGTTAGACACACTAAAATCTGAAAAGTATGTGAATTTTTTCAATAAAGTGTCAGAGCTGCCAGGCATAGGGACAGGACAATGTTCCCATTGAGTAAAAATTTTTTTTTTTTTGTAAATTTTTTTATTAGAAACCGTTGGCACACAATAAAAGACAGACAAGGGCCTACAACCACCAGGGCCGGCCGCTACAGAGCCCGAGGGCCCACCGTATAACGCCACACAGTCAAATGAACCAGAGGCAAAGCGCCCGGCAGTTCGTATGCACATATAACAAGCCATGGCCCTAGGCCAGGAGCAATTGAAGACAACAGTTTCATTTTTTATTAAATATAAAACACACTCAAGGCAATGAGAGTCCGAAATAGCAGCGTGCTCTTCCCAGGACGGGGAATAACCTACAGTGTCCAAAGCAGTTCTTGTCCGGAAGCGGTAGAGGGGGGCAGTGGGAGGACAAAATATGGAACACACCTCACACCCTCCCGCAGAACGCGTGGCTAGGGGGTCAAAGCAATATCGACCTCTAATGGCAGAGGCGGGGTGCAGATACGTCCTCGATATAAATTCCACGGATCCCATACCCTAGTCCATTTCCCTGGCTTGCCTCTCGCCACATACACCGTCTTTTCCCTAAACATACACCAGTCCATATTTTCCTTCCATACCTCGATCGTGGGCGGCCTCGGGGAGCCCCATAACTGTGCAATGTTACGCTTGGCCACCATGTACCCCAAGGTCACCCACTGTGTCTGCCGCATTACAATCATTCGGTTCCCAGACATTCAACAAACACCTCCTGGCCTCTGGCAACAGGGCAACGTGTGTGACCTCCTCCATTACGGTGTGAATACCATTCCAGAATCGCACAACCTCCGAACATTCCCACAAAATATGAAGAAAAGTGCCCGGCAGGCCACATCCACGCTTACACAATCCATCCATCGAGTAACCCATACGCAGCAAACCGGGCCCCGTAACATACACTCTCCATTGAGTAAAATTAACAAAATTTCTACAAGTATTTGCTCTGTGTAAGAAATGTGTGCCATAATGTTGAAAACAAAACTGTTCATCATAGTTTGCAGTATTTAAATACAGATCTTCAGCATCAAATGCAGCATAATATTTTAAATCAGAAAACAGTGCTTCTATTGCTTGTACATCCCAATCATCTGAGCGGATGTTTTGTTTAACTACATCACCCATAGAAACACGAAAAACAGTTGGCACATTAATAACTTCGGTGGGACCATGAATTTGAAAGTTCACCGCATCCCAAGCAATCCCATCTCGTACAGGCCAGGCGGTGATGTTCACAAACGTCTGGTCCCTTTTCATGATGTGTGATGAGGAATGAGGGGCCAAAGTTCCATCAATTAATTGAATTGTAGAACGCTCATTCAGGTAGTGTCCATTGATAAGTCTAAAAAACACTACCACAAAGCCAATTGTCATGAATAAAAAAATACAAATTAGTACCAACCAGATGTAAGTCCAAAGTGCAACCAAAAAATGTCTCTTGAACCAGGCAAAAAATATAGATATTTTGGAAGGGACAGTGGAAGTCAATGATTCAGTTTCAAAGGAAGAATGTGACTGGGTAAGTGTTGTTGTATTTAATAGGGGCAAAGCGACTTCTGTAGGATAAGCATACTCCGGATCACCAGGCAAACCACCAGCAGAAGGAGGCACAGGCAGGTCTGAAACTGTATGCATCTCAATGGAAACTTCAGGCATGATGATAGAGGGTGGCAACACAACAGAGTTTCTCAGCATTGAAGGGCAGGAAACCGAAGGTGCCATACTATGGAGAATCGGCCACCCTGTGTAGCTTGACATTTTCAATTAAAATGTACCTGTTTTCCTTGCGACCAGGAAGTGGTGGTAAAACAACTGTACGTGTACCCAATACTCCAAGCACCGGGACTGGTGCACGATAAGAGGGGCCAAACTCCTTGTTCTCCACCTTCTCACGGACCAGGTCACCAACTCGAGGCAGCCAGCCGACCACCGGAATCAGGATCGCTTCTTCAGATGTAGAGGGCACGTGTTCCTTCGCTAGAGTGTCTCTTGCTTCTTGTAGATTCTGCAATACAGCACAGTGGTCATCGAGGTCAAAAGGCGCGGCAGCCGCCGCCATGTCTAGACCATCAAGGTCCGGAACAAACATTCTCACTGTGAGAAGTTGGCCTGATATGTAGTGCTCACTATTCTAGTGATCACTGTGTATCATTCCAAACGACCCTTATTGATGATTGGTTGTAAGTCAACCTTTTAGACCAGCTATCCTAGTAGCGTGGATACGAGCAGTCTTTAGGCTAAACTCTAGAGGGCGTGTTAAGCCAGCTGTTTACCATCACATATACCCCTTGAACGTCAAGTGAAAGGACACCACACAAGTTGTTATGAAAATAAAAGATGTTTATTTATAACAAGACTACCCTGGCTCTTTATGAGTCAGGGAGCTAAGCACGCTACAAAACTCTTAGAAAATACTTCAGTTGCACAATTTACACAAATGCCTGAAGGGCACGAGAAACCATCTACGCTAACAGTGAAATGCGAGTGGTTAGAGTCTGGAGTTACTGATTCCGGAGTGATCCGATCAGTGGGACTTAACGAAAAAGGAACTGGACACTTGTAGAGCGAACCTGCGATGGAGCACCGAAATGCTCGAGTTACCTAGCCCAGAGGCTGCGGCTGCGTGAGGTTCGGCAAGATGTCGGGAGTCCTCGTTGTAGTCTCAGGAGCCTGAAAGAAGAAGTTGCTGGCAGGCGACCAGTGTCGATGTTTCAGCAAGATCCAAGCCTGGATCGGTGTTGAAGGAAACCTGAAAGCAGAGGGGACTCAGTTCTCAACCACTAGCCAGCGATCGTGCGGGTACCAGGAAGGTACCGGCTGAAGTCACCTCGACCAGGTGAGTGGATGACGTCGGACTCGGCTGTTCCTCGGACCAGGAGGCGCGGCGGCGACCAGGATGGAGGGCGAGCTGTCCCACAAAGGTGTCTGCTGTCGATGATGCTGGGCCCAGGAGTGGGGCAGCAGGTCTTGGCAGTGGCAACCCACGCGGTGGAGTCAAGATGGCGTCTGGAGTGTACCAGGAGGGTCCGAGGTACTCCTCTGTTGAAGGGGAGCAAGCCCAGTCTGGAGCAACCAGACCAGTGATGAAAACAAACTATCGTGGTGCGTCGTGAAGAGGGCCACAAGCCGGTCGGCGAGTGGTCGGACAACGCGGTGAACAGCAAGGAGCAGAAGGGCCCCCACGCAGATCTTGTGGATGCTGGGGAGGCGGACTTCGGTGCTGGAGCCGCTCAGGGTTAGGGCTTCTCAAACCCTAGGTACACTCACTCGAGGGTCCCTCGGTGGGCGTGTTAGATAAGCGTCGTGCAGGTTCTGAAGATGGCCGGTCCCGCAGGTCTCGTCACACCTACGAATCTCAGCTGGGCTGACGATGTAGGTAGAGGTCAGAGATGGCAGGGAACCCGGGTCTCGTCGAGCTGGGCAGTCTTGATCCATGGGAGAGACGTACAGCAAACCACAAGCGCTTAGTTGGTGCCTGCTGGTGCAGGGTGGCTACTTCTTAGCCACAAGGGAGAGTCTTCAGAAAAGTCAAGAGTTCCTTTCGTGGAAAGTAGTTCAAGATTCAGAATTATCCAATTTGGGAAGGGGACCCGCTCCCACCTTTATTCTAGGAAAAAGGGGCTGGCCTGTGACTAGGTCCTACCTATGGGTGGGACCAGGAGGGGGGTGGTTACACCCCTATCCTTTGTCCGGCTTCGCCCCAGCTCAGGGGCTGGTGTGCCCCCGAAACTGGTTTGAGCCGGGCTATGCACAGTGAGCACCGGGGTGCCACTTGCAATCACCTTCCTTTCAGCCCTGCCTACCTGGGATACACAAACCCTGTCTGGGATGGTGCTAACACCGCCCTCGACAGGAAACCCTTTGTCCAAGCCCCCTTCGCTGGAAGGTCTCCCAGCAGCAGGAGGTCAGACTTGTGTCTGGTGGCAGCATCCATTTTGTGATGCTGAGGCTTGAGTCAACTTTAACCGGGGTTCAAGGTTACTTCCATGTCGTGTCCCTCTAGAAGGGTGGAATGCTAACCCCGTCGCCAGAACTGGCGAGGGGTTCGTATTCCAATTCGTATGACACCTTACTCGACATGTGTAGGTGATGCGCTGCCAAAGTTAGCAAATAACCGCAAGGATTATAATGCATTTTAAGGTAGTTGGCCCGCGTCACCATGGAACGGCTATTTAGGACTTGGTTCCGCAAGCCGTCGACGGGCTCAGCTCGCGCCAGAGCACCGTCCCACATGATCCCCAGCACTCTGCCTTCAGGATTGATAAGGCCTGCCATAGGAGTGACTGATAGGAATCCATGTGTCCATTTTAGGGTTAGGTATAGGAATACTACACCTACAGCAACGGGTGATTACACCACCTTGCCCCAGCTGTCGTGCAGCCAGTTGTGTCAAATTTGGGCGGCCATCCAGGGGTGGCATAATACATGCCGCAGCCCCTGGTAGGCCCTGGGTATACCGATGCCCTGGATACCTGTGGTATGCTGAGACAGGGACTGACAAGGCGGCCCAGTTCCAATTAGTGGATGCACCTAATGTACATGTGTATTAATTTCGAGAGAGAACAGCTAGGCTGTGGGTCTGATTGGCAGGCCCACAGCCAGGGAAAGTCGTAAACCAATGAAGCAAAAGCAAAAAATCTGGGTGATCATAGGATTGCAGACCCTACTCTCCTACACTCACTCCAAAGAGCATCATGTACGGGGTCCGCCCACCCAGAGACCTTCTAGGGAGATTATTAAGTGCACGTTGGACGTCATACAAGTGGGCAAGCCAGTTCCGGCCTGTACCTAACACCTTGGCTGTCAACGATTGCTTTAGGTCACGGTTCATCCGTTCCACAACATTATTGTCCGCAGGCCGGTATGGAGATGAAAATTTGACTTGGACCCCCAAACTTCTCATTGCCTCTTTGTAAGCCTTAGAGGCGAACGCCGGGCCCTGATCAGAGTGAAGGGTACCACACGCAAAACTCCCTATAAAGACACGCAATGCTTTGATGACAGTCCTGGCATCAGCACTCCTTTGTGGCCACACCCACAGAAAATGTGTGCACGAATCCACTGCAACCAAGATGTACTTGTACGCAGTATCAGAGGTAAAAGGACCGCAGTGATCTAAATAAACACACGCTAGTGGTTGATTAGATATATGCAGCTGCGTAGGAGGTGGACGCGCAACAGAAGAAGGTTTGATCTGCTGGCAAATGTCACAATTAAGTACATAAGCCCGCGCTTGTTTATTCAAACCGTACCACCAGTAACGTTGCTGCAAAAGAGACACAGTTGCTGACACTCCAGCATGCGCAGACGCAACACCTTCGTGGGCAGCTGTTATCAAATTTGGCCTGCAGTCCGCGTTGGGAATCATTCTATCACCAACGTCGTTAATCCTCACTAATGGGACGTTATCAGGACTTAAGTGATAATGGTATCGAGAAGGGAAACCTCTAGGGTAGTTTGTCCCTGTCTCAGAAGCAGCTATAGCTGCTAAGATGTCTGCATCTATCTTAGTTTTTGATCTTGTAACTGCTGCTACTAAATATGTCGCCACTGCTGTTTTAGCTGCCTCGTCAGCCAAACTGTTACCAACAGCATGGACACCAACTCGTTGGTGACCAAGAGTGTGAATTACATCCACACGTGGCAGACTCACTTTGAGTTCCGACACTCGAGCCCAAAGCGTTTTATGCTTCACTGCGCTACCTTTGGAATCACGAAAACCATTCATAATCCAAAAAAGCAAATTGTCGTTGTAAGATTGAACACAATAGTAAGAGTCACTCACTATAAGAGTAGTGACTCTGTTATCAGCAAACTCAAGTGCAAGCACCAGAGCACGAAGCTCCGCCAGTTGCGCGGTACAATCACCCAATGACTGCGTATGCACTGCATCAGATTTGAACTCTCCATTCACGAAAGTACCCACTACAATTGCGCAAGCCTCTGAATAAGCGTGCCTTGATCCAGTTGTGTGTTGTGCCGACCCGTCAGTGTATATGACACAATGGTATTCCTCGATGGGGCGCAATGACTGTGGAGCAGGATGAACAAATTCATACTCCAAACTCTCTTGAGTCTGCAACGCCGCGTCAAAGATGTATTCGACGTCAGGCGAAGCTAAGGAGGTTGCCCATTGTATCCACCTCGGATGCAAAGCCTTAGAATTTGGTACACTAGCTTAGTGACTGCTTCAAGAGCAGGAAACGGTGTTACCACCAGCATGCGTTTTCCCTGTGATAGCGCTCGTTCTTTCAGGATCGCCATCTGAACTGCTGTCAAGACTTTTTCAACAGTGGAAAATCGCAGCTCAGCCGAAGTGTACAGATGAGATTTGTAAGCAATGGGGACTGTGTCACCCTCATTGAACGTTAAGTACGTGAAACCTTCCGCTGTTGGAACAATTCTAATGACCAGGTTGGTGTGGTTGTCACGAGTTTTTAGATATTTAGCTGTAAGAAGATCAGTTTGTAAAGTATACAATGCCAACGAGTGCTCTGGCAGCCAGCAAGATCTGGTAAAAGTTTGTTGTATCAAGGCATAAAGCGTCTTGATACGCTGGGCATAATCAGGAATGTAGGATCGACCGAAATTCAGAAAACCCAGCAAGGATTGTAGTTTTTTCAGTGTCGTAGGGATACGAAGGTTTGCGCATTTCTCAAGGAACTGCGGTGCCAAGCCTCGACCTTCATTATTGAGTTCGTACCCTAAGAACAACACTGTGAATTCAGCAATGTGGGACTTCTTAAAGTTAAACTTGTAACCGAAGTCTGCAAACATAGTCACTATGTTATCCACACGAGCAAGGTGTGGAAGCAACTCGTCGTCTGTCAGATGGATGTCATCAACATACGAGTATGCTTCCGGGTCTACCATCTCCAAGAGAGAGACCACGCGAGCGGCAAAAACTCCAGGGCTGTTTTTATAGCCCATCGGGAGCCTCTTGAACAATTTTTGTTTGCCACCCAAGGTAAAAGCTGTCCACTCATAACTAAGAGGGGACAGGTTATGGCAATAAAAGCCATTTGATAAGTCGAGCGTAGTTTTGAAACGTTTTCTCACAAGACTATCTACGAGAGCCGAACTATGAGTATTTTGTACCGCACACGTCCGGCAATGCGAGTTTAAATGCCGGTAATCCAAAACTAGGCGGTACGACCCGTCAGGCTTCGTTACAGTGAATAAAGGATAATTCATGGGTGACACACATGTCTCAATCACTCCTTGATATTCCAATTGTTCAAGAATAGACGCGACGTGAGTTCTAGCCTCGCGACGCATGGGATATTGGGGTTGTGGCTGGGGATCGGATCGCAATGGAATCTCGTGATTGGGAGAACATTTGTCCCAGCCAACCTGATTACGATATAACGCAGGCGTAAGCACCTGCGCCCACTCCCCGGCTAACCTAGTAGACTCCTCCGTGGGCACTGCGTGCCCAAAGGAAGGAAGTATAACTTCCTCTCCCCTAGGGGCATCCAAAATGAAAGCCGGAGGCCAATCTTTCTCCGCCAAAAGAATATCATATGTGGTGGTAAGATTATCCCAATAATTTTGCGTTGTATGTCACCCTCAATATTAAGGACTATTTCAAATAATCTTTCTGGGGGGGCTACGCGAGTATCAGCAGTTTCAACTGTCACATAAATGTCAGTTGCTGTCGCCTCCAGAAATGGACGCAATGCTTCCCGCACTACTGTAACTTCCGCCGCGCTGTCTAGCAGCCTTAGTGCCCATGTCAGGTTCCGAAGCTGTGTCCTGACCATCTGAGGCATATCTCGCTGAGATAGCAGCAACTTTCTTTTTCTGAAACGGTGGACGAGGTCTGGCAGCGCCTTCCTGCTTGCCTTTACCGTCAGTCTGGCGGGGCTGGTCTCGACCTTGAGTGCCCCTTCCTCTCCCACGGTCTCCACCACCAGAGTGCGAAGTCGATGTTTCCTGTGAAGAACGAGGAGAGCGTTGTTCAGAAACCTGAAATCTATCAGGTGACTTAATACGAGTACGATCACGCAAATCATAAGTGCGTTCACTATACGACTGTACGGGTGAGGCAGGACGAGAAACCTGTTTCTGTTGCTGCTTCTCTTGTTTTTTGGCTCTCCAACTTTGTTTATGAAAGTTGGGCTTTTCGTCTTTTGGAGACGAACTCACCTTAGTTTGCTGCACTACATCAGGAATTTTGATGGTGGGTTTCACGCCTAAGGCACTACATCCAACCATCCTATAGGCTTTCGCAATAATTTTCGCGAACTCCCTTGGCTTATCGGCATCAGCCACAAGCTCCAGCATATTACCAACTTGGAACTGCATAGCATCTCCTTTGAGGTTGCCCATTACCATGGAACAAACCACATCGAAACTGTCGACAAGCCGTAATCCCAACTCAATAGCTGCCTCCGCACCATGACTTTCTTGAACTTTCTTGATGACGGAGGGTAGTACAGCCATAGACGGAGTGCCGTAGCACTTCGAATATGTCGCAGCAAAGACCTTGCCCCAATTGTCACAATCAACAAGTTCAGGGACCAGGTCCTTCGGCAAAGTAATGGTGAGTATCCTGTGTTTATCCACAGGTGTAGTGTTTGGAAACACGGCTTCTAATTGATCAAATTTTTCTGCAAGCCAGTAAGGAAATTCATCCTTACTGAGGGGGCGCTTGCCGACGACCGCGTTAACCATAACAGGGCTAATCACCACCGCGTGATGGTGATCCGCCCCATGTCCAGCAACCGCAGGTGCTCCCACCTGAACTGTGCATGACACATACTGCACTAAAGCGCTATGGAGCGTAATCAGGGCTGTGTGTAGTGTTCGTAAATCACCCACTCCCACGGTCATGTAGCGTGGGTGTGGGGTATATCCGGCCAGTACCGGCCATGTGGCCCCTGCAATTGACAACGGGCCCATTCTCGCCGATACGACCTCATGGGGGAGGGCGCCATTAAACCAAATTGTATGCTGCCAGGCAGAAATAGGAATTTCTAGAGTCCGATATGGGGCATAAGCCGCAGGTACAGCCGAGGCTGTATATTCGTGGAACAAATTATCGTCCGTATCCACCTCCTCAAAGGTCACCCATGAGTAAAACAACTCATATGGGTAGGTGGTATCAGCACTGACCACAAAGACTACGGCCATCCCGTCATCAGGTACCCCATACGCCCTCAAATGAGCGCGCAGAGGAACCCTACTATGAGCGGGAATATTAACCGCCGTAAGGACACCTTAAAGAGTAACAACGATATTCACAGTAGCACTTGGGCTCAAAAATTATAACCTTTTTAATTTTCAAGCTTGATAGAACCTTTAGTCTAAACCTAGGTAGGTTAAACCGTCACTCAAGTTTTCCGGAAACAAGGGTGAGGGTAGTTGTGGACTAAATACTAGTACTACTAAAGCGTCTCAGATCTTAAGACCAAATTTTAGGTGCGCCATGTTGCAGGGATTCTGCTTTTGCACAGAACTATGCGCAGGAGACCAGGACCTCAGAGAATTGTGGTGTACCAGAAAACTCCCCTCAGAACCCAGAACCCCTTATCCGACTAACTTAGTATCCCATTCGTTAACCTAGATCTAGCTAGGTGGTCCCAATGTATAGACAAACCAGAACAAGCGACTTAGATATTTCTCAGGAGTGGTGGGAATCCGAAATACCTGTTCGTACTTATTTGTTAGTCCACAACATAATAATACAGACACGGTAAAGTTTAAAGAGTTTATTTTATTAACCTCGCGTCCTAAGATGCAGTACTTTGGCTAACACTAGCAGACTAACAGTACAGATCAGTTACATAAGCATTATTACAATACCATATATAATGAAAGGAGCAATCATACTAATAATGACAGTGGTAAGGTGCCACACTCCTTTCACTAAAATCTAATACATTATTATTATTAGACTATTAGAAGGTCTCTTAGGCTAACAGGGGGGACCCCATACCGTATAGATCAGCTTAGTAGAATCACATCAAAGGATCAGCTACCGCATGCATCAGCTCTTCTGTTCGAATGAAATGTAAAACCAAACTGTTCTGCAATATTAAAGACGCTTGTCCTTCAGATATTGGCAGCTGTATGCATGATATGTCTAACAAGTGTCTACGATCAATCTAAACACAACACTCTGTACCTTCTAGTGACCCAGACGCGTTCTTTGCATGATGTACAGACCAAGGGCACATTTCACGGTTAAGAATGTGAGACAACAGTTTGTTATCCTGTAAGGCAAAGTCGAGTCAGCATTTCTAAAATGAATAACACATAACAACAGTGTCGTGTGCAGCGCAGCAGAAACGACAAGCTTGCTTGCTAATAATGATCTCGTTTATGCTAACTTAGTGTTGTAAATAGGGCGTGGCTTAATCCATCTCACACCCTTGCGCGTCAGTAGGCGTCGTCTGCGGCTCCACGTCCGTCGTCGTGATCGCTGGGATGACGTCGTCTGAGTACTTAGACGCCGCTCTCGTGTGCTGACGTCAGTTCTTCTTTTTTCCGCGCCAGCAAGCGCAGATCCGGGAAGAGCGTACCCTTAGTCATTTTCTTACTAACTTTTGGGACATTTTTGTCTATCTTTTTCGAGTCAACTTCGACTCCTGGTGCCGATAGGGATACCCGGGTTCAAGCCGTGTGATGTCTGTCACCGACTGTTGTCGGTTACCAACCCCCACCATCGGGGTGCCTACTGTCTTGGGGCCGACCACGATGACAAGTCGTGCCCCGACTGCCGGACCTTTTTAAGCTAGGCGGGAACGGTCCCGCAAGCTCCTCGAGATCCGGCAGTCTGCTACGTGCCGCTCGAGGAGGAAGTCGAGGGACCGGTCGCGGAGCCGCAGTCATCACCGCTCGTCGGGATCCAAGTCCTCGCACTCCGGTTAGTCGAGGCATGGTAAAAAGAAGTCGAAGAAGTGACATCGCTCTTCTGACTCCCCTCGCTGGTCGCCCGACTCGGCCGAGGGTTCGGGTGGCACCACCCGTGCGTCTCCGCAGGGTACGCATCCGGCCCCACACCCTCCGGTCCCTGGGCCTCATGCGACTCCGGGCGAGATTCGAGCCTTCCTCGTGGCCATGTGAAGTCACTTTCTGCCGTCGAAGCCTGCTGGCGCGCCTCCGGGCCCTGCAAGTCCGACTTGGAGTCCGAGTGAGCCGGCGGCTTCAGCACCGTCGTCCACTTCGGTCCCGACGCCGCAGGTCCACGTGGGATCCAGGCCTGGATCCCAGTCGACGCCAGTTGACCTCATGACTTCTCCGCTGGCGCCGACCCCCATGGTGTCGCTCCCGGCACCGTCCTCGGACAACGCCGTCCCTAGTTTCAGCCCCGGTCCGGGTCCGGCGTCGATGTGTGAGCCTTTCACCTACGACCCGGCTCAGCCATTTTTGCCTGTTTACCAGGAGACTGATGAAGGGGAGGACTGGGATGGGTCTGAGGACCCTCTGGCACAGCTAAGAGAGTTAAGTCAGGACTGGGTAGATTAGATTCCTTACCTTAGAATATCCCCAGGCGTCAGGCTGGATCCGGAAAGATTTTTCGTCAGCAATACCCTTGCGCGTCGCTAGGCGTCGTCTGCGGCTCCGCGTCAGTCGTCGGCGTCGTGATCGCTGGGATGAAGTCATCGGAGCAGTTAGACGCCGCTCTCGCGCGCTGACGTCAGTTCTTCTTTGTTCCGCGCCAGTAAGCGCAGATCCGGGAAGAGCATACCCTTTTAGTCACTTTTTGACTAACCTTTTTGAACTCTTCCCATTTCGAGTCGACCTCGACTCTTGGTGCCGGTAGAGATGCCTGGATTCAAGCCGTGTGACGCCTGTCACTGCCTGATGTCGGTCACGGATCATCACTGCCGGTGTCTCTACTGCCTTGGGGCCGACCAGGATGCCGAGTTGTGCCTCGACTGCCGGGCCTTGACCTCGAAAGCTAGGCGGGAGCGGTCCAGCAAGCTCCTCGAGATCCGGCAGTCAACTCCGCGCCACTCGACGTCCCGGTCGAGGGACTGATCGCGGAGCCGCAGCCACCACCGCTCGTCGGGATCGAAGTCCTCACATTCCGGTAAGTCGAGGCACATTAAGAAGTCGAAGAGACGACATCACTCTTCGCCGGTTGTGCGACTCTGCTGAGGGTTCGGGTGGCACCATCAGCGCGGCTCCGTCGGAGCCGCAAGAGTCGTAGTAATCAAACATTCGGCAACGAAGATGGAGCAAGCGCAGCACGCTGTCTTGCAACTCCCGGTGTGCAGCCATATCGAAGTGCGCAAATCAACAAGAGGATCCCAGCCACCAAAGCGAGGAGCAATGGGAACCCTCCGAAGACACTCGAAAAAATAGAATGTAAAAATGCGGGGATCACTCCAAAAAAGATGTCACGAGGCCCGAGCCCACAATTTTAAAAAAATGAACAAGGCCAGTCGTAGACGAAGCATTAAAGATAGTTTGAATCAAGGTTCCAAAATGGAGTGGGAGGTCGGTATTTAAAAGAGCTTGTACCTCAGTGCGTGTGTTCGCCACATTAAGAAGAAATGTTTCACGGGACAAAGTCAACGCAACCTCTTTTTTAGACAAAAGAGCCCTTATTCTGCTCATCCTATTGAATTCTGCGTTCAAGGTTGGAATCGCTGGCCAGATGGATATATCGAGTCGGCCTTGCGGGGGTGGGAAAAGGACGTTATTACAGCAAACTACTTTTTGTGAAACAGTCACTATGTAAGGAATGCCCACTAGCATCCCACAGCAAGCTTCACTATTTAAAAGCAAATAACTACCGTTGGCAAGCAGCTTAAAAGAAGATGTTATAACTGGCATTGGAATTCCCTTTAGGACACAAGCTAAATTAGGAGCGTGTATATTGCAAGCGCCATGTAATTGTATATGTCTACAAACCACAGAGTGATCAGGAGCGGAAGTGCATTCTTCACCTTTTAAGTAAACTTCCTTGCCATCCCTTACACACCTGTAAGTGAACGGAAGTGACCAAACTTCGTGCAGGAACGCATCACCAAGTTGTTCATATCTGCCTATGGCATAATGCTTCATGCACAAACTAAATTTGAACAAACTGAACGGTAAAGTGACTAATCCGTGAATTAACCACACGGCTGAATTTAACTCAGCTACAGAAAAAGGTAAAGATTCTAATTTTTCAATGTGCAGCAATGCATAAGTTGCATCTTTCATGGACATGAACTGCTGTTTTTCTGTCAAATTAAACGGAAGGAACAATGATGAAATATTCATGTAATCCCAAGGGACTTTCCCTGCCTTTAACGTTTGCAATGTCCATGCAAACTGCATAATTGAACGCAACTGATTTTGACCATGATACAACACAGATACATCATCTTGCACAATGTCTACCACAGAAGAAACAATATTATCTAATGTATAAATTCTAGAAGACAACGTATTAATACTATTATCTATTACAGCCAATACCTTTTCCATATTGGCCTGGTCAATAATAGCACGTAATCTAGAAGCAGCTTCAATTTGCGACAATTTCCAGATTTCATTGTAAATAGCATAAGCCCATCGTTTAGATCTACCATTTACAGGACCCTTAATGAAATCATTCAAATCTATTTTTTCATTTAAACGTGACAAATGAAGCTTAACTGAAGTTAACGTGGAATGTTGCAGCCATGACTGACATAAATTACCTACAGAGTAGGTAGTCACCGTGTGTGAAGATGTGAAACGAGGGTCAACCCTAAGTTGTGTATACCCTGGAGCCAAATCTAAAAACCTACGTTGACAGGAATCCGAGCTTGTTTGCCATACCAACCAACCCTCAGGATTCAATGTTGAAATATTGAAGGTGCTATTGGAAACAAGTGACTGCAACAAAGTAAGGGACAGATCTGAGTGATTCTCCCAACTAGGATAAGCACCCAGATCAGGGATCGAGGGGGAAATTAATTTTTTAGATATAGCCAATCCAAAACAGGTGGACTGAAAAATAGACGAATTTAAAAATAAGATATGGTTTGGGATAAGACAGGCACGATGCAAAGCTTCCGGTTCTTTTACTTGCCACGGTTTAGTTCCCCAAACCGATTTAAGATCGATAGTAGCCTTCCATACGTCATAACCTCCAATAGCCAATTCATCCATAAAGGATTTGGAATATAATAATTTTGTGTGTGTCAGTCTGACCTTAGAAGTGGGTTCTACTGCCATCTTAAAATAAAAAGAATCGGGGTTAGACACACTAAAATCTGAAAAGTATGTGAATTTTTTCAATAAAGTGTCAGAGCTGCCAGGCATAGGGACAGGACAATGTTCCCATTGAGTAAAAATTTTTTTTTTTTTGTAAATTTTTTTATTAGAAACCGTTGGCACACAATAAAAGACAGACAAGGGCCTACAACCACCAGGGCCGGCCGCTACAGAGCCCGAGGGCCCACCGTATAACGCCACACAGTCAAATGAACCAGAGGCAAAGCGCCCGGCAGTTCGTATGCACATATAACAAGCCATGGCCCTAGGCCAGGAGCAATTGAAGACAACAGTTTCATTTTTTATTAAATATAAAACACACTCAAGGCAATGAGAGTCCGAAATAGCAGCGTGCTCTTCCCAGGACGGGGAATAACCTACAGTGTCCAAAGCAGTTCTTGTCCGGAAGCGGTAGAGGGGGGCAGTGGGAGGACAAAATATGGAACACACCTCACACCCTCCCGCAGAACGCGTGGCTAGGGGGTCAAAGCAATATCGACCTCTAATGGCAGAGGCGGGGTGCAGATACGTCCTCGATATAAATTCCACGGATCCCATACCCTAGTCCATTTCCCTGGCTTGCCTCTCGCCACATACACCGTCTTTTCCCTAAACATACACCAGTCCATATTTTCCTTCCATACCTCGATCGTGGGCGGCCTCGGGGAGCCCCTTAACTGTGCAATGTTACGCTTGGCCACCATGTACCCCAAGGTCACCCACTGTGTCTGTGCCGCATTACAATCATTCGGTTCCCAGACATTCAACAAACACCTCCTGGCCTCTGGCAACAGGGCAACGTGTGTGACCTCCTCCATTACGGTGTGAATACCATTCCAGAATCGCACAACCTCCGAACATTCCCACAAAATATGAAGAAAAGTGCCCGGCAGGCCACATCCACGCTTACACAATCCATCCATCGAGTAACCCATACGCAGCAAACCGGGCCCCGTAACATACACTCTCCATTGAGTAAAATTAACAAAATTTCTACAAGTATTTGCTCTGTGTAAGAAATGTGTGCCATAATGTTGAAAACAAAACTGTTCATCATAGTTTGCAGTATTTAAATACAGATCTTCAGCATCAAATGCAGCATAATATTTTAAATCAGAAAACAGTGCTTCTATTGCTTGTACATCCCAATCATCTGAGCGGATGTTTTGTTTAACTACATCACCCATAGAAACACGAAAAACAGTTGGCACATTAATAACTTCGGTGGGACCATGAATTTGAAAGTTCACCGCATCCCAAGCAATCCCATCTCGTACAGGCCAGGCGGTGATGTTCACAAACGTCTGGTCCCTTTTCATGATGTGTGATGAGGAATGAGGGGCCAAAGTTCCATCAATTAATTGAATTGTAGAACGCTCATTCAGATAGTGTCCATTGATAAGTCTAAAAAACACTACCACAAAGCCAATTGTCATGAATAAAAAAATACAAATTAGTACCAACCAGATGTAAGTCCAAAGTGCAACCAAAAAATGTCTCTTGAACCAGGCAAAAAATATAGATATTTTGGAAGGGACAGTGGAAGTCAATGATTCAGTTTCAAAGGAAGAATGTGACTGGGTAAGTGTTGTTGTATTTAATAGGGGCAAAGCGACTTCTGTAGGATAAGCATACTCCGGATCACCAGGCAAACCACCAGCAGAAGGAGGCACAGGCAGGTCTGAAACTGTATGCATCTCAATGGAAACTTCAGGCATGATGATAGAGGGTGGCAACACAACAGAGTTTCTCAGCATTGAAGGGCAGGAAACCGAAGGTGCCATACTATGGAGAATCGGCCACCCTGTGTAGCTTGACATTTTCAATTAAAATGTACCTGTTTTCCTTGCGACCAGGAAGTGGTGGTAAAACAACTGTACGTGTACCCAATACTCCAAGCACCGGGACTGGTGCACGATAAGAGGGGCCAAACTCCTTGTTCTCCACCTTCTCACGGACCAGGTCACCAACTCGAGGCAGCCAGCCGACCACCGGAATCAGGATCGCTTCTTCAGATGTAGAGGGCACGTGTTCCTTCGCTAGAGTGTCTCTTGCTTCTTGTAGATTCTGCAATACAGCACAGTGGTCATCGAGGTCAAAAGGCGCGGCAGCCGCCGCCATGTCTAGACCATCAAGGTCCGGAACAAACATTCTCACTGTGAGAAGTTGGCCTGATATGTAGTGCTCACTATTCTAGTGATCACTGTGTATCATTCCAAACGACCCTTATTGATGATTGGTTGTAAGTCAACCTTTTAGACCAGCTATCCTAGTAGCGTGGATACGAGCAGTCTTTAGGCTAAACTCTAGAGGGCGTGTTAAGCCAGCTGTTTACCATCACATATACCCCTTGAACGTCAAGTGAAAGGACACCACACAAGTTGTTATGAAAATAAAAGATGTTTATTTATAACAAGACTACCCTGGCTCTTTATGAGTCAGGGAGCTAAGCACGCTACAAAACTCTTAGAAAATACTTCAGTTGCACAATTTACACAAATGCCTGAAGGGCACGAGAAACCATCTACGCTAACAGTGAAATGCGAGTGGTTAGAGTCTGGAGTTACTGATTCCGGAGTGATCCGATCAGTGGGACTTAACGAAAAAGGAACTGGACACTTGTAGAGCGAACCTGCGATGGAGCACCGAAATGCTCGAGTTACCTAGCCCAGAGGCTGCGGCTGCGTGAGGTTCGGCAAGATGTCGGGAGTCCTCGTTGTAGTCTCAGGAGCCTGAAAGAAGAAGTTGCTGGCAGGCGACCAGTGTCGATGTTTCAGCAAGATCCAAGCCTGGATCGGTGTTGAAGGAAACCTGAAAGCAGAGGGGACTCAGTTCTCAACCACTAGCCAGCGATCGTGCGGGTACCAGGAAGGTACCGGCTGAAGTCACCTCGACCAGGTGAGTGGATGACGTCGGACTCGGCTGTTCCTCGGACCAGGAGGCGCGGCGGCGACCAGGATGGAGGGCGAGCTGTCCCACAAAGGTGTCTGCTGTCGATGATGCTGGGCCCAGGAGTGGGGCAGCAGGTCTTGGCAGTGGCAACCCACGCGGTGGAGTCAAGATGGCGTCTGGAGTGTACCAGGAGGGTCCGAGGTACTCCTCTGTTGAAGGGGAGCAAGCCCAGTCTGGAGCAACCAGACCAGTGATGAAAACAAACTATCGTGGTGCGTCGTGAAGAGGGCCACAAGCCGGTCGGCGAGTGGTCGGACAACGCGGTGAACAGCAAGGAGCAGAAGGGCCCCCACGCAGATCTTGTGGATGCTGGGGAGGCGGACTTCGGTGCTGGAGCCGCTCAGGGTTAGGGCTTCTCAAACCCTAGGTACACTCACTCGAGGGTCCCTCGGTGGGCGTGTTAGATAAGCGTCGTGCAGGTTCTGAAGATGGCCGGTCCCGCAGGTCTCGTCACACCTACGAATCTCAGCTGGGCTGACGATGTAGGTAGAGGTCAGAGATGGCAGGGAACCCGGGTCTCGTCGAGCTGGGCAGTCTTGATCCATGGGAGAGACGTACAGCAAACCACAAGCGCTTAGTTGGTGCCTGCTGGTGCAGGGTGGCTACTTCTTAGCCACAAGGGAGAGTCTTCAGAAAAGTCAAGAGTTCCTTTCGTGGAAAGTAGTTCAAGATTCAGAATTATCCAATTTGGGAAGGGGACCCGCTCCCACCTTTATTCTAGGAAAAAGGGGCTGGCCTGTGACTAGGTCCTACCTATGGGTGGGACCAGGAGGGGGGTGGTTACACCCCTATCCTTTGTCCGGCTTCGCCCCAGCTCAGGGGCTGGTGTGCCCCCGAAACTGGTTTGAGCCGGGCTATGCACAGTGAGCACCGGGGTGCCACTTGCAATCACCTTCCTTTCAGCCCTGCCTACCTGGGATACACAAACCCTGTCTGGGATGGTGCTAACACCGCCCTCGACAGGAAACCCTTTGTCCAAGCCCCCTTCGCTGGAAGGTCTCCCAGCAGCAGGAGGTCAGACTTGTGTCTGGTGGCAGCATCCATTTTGTGATGCTGAGGCTTGAGTCAACTTTAACCGGGGTTCAAGGTTACTTCCATGTCGTGTCCCTCTAGAAGGGTGGAATGCTAACCCCGTCGCCAGAACTGGCGAGGGGTTCGTATTCCAATTCGTATGACACCTTACTCGACATGTGTAGGTGATGCGCTGCCAAAGTTAGCAAATAACCGCAAGGATTATAATGCATTTTAAGGTAGTTGGCCCGCGTCACCATGGAACGGCTATTTAGGACTTGGTTCCGCAAGCCGTCGACGGGCTCAGCTCGCGCCAGAGCACCGTCCCACATGATCCCCAGCACTCTGCCTTCAGGATTGATAAGGCCTGCCATAGGAGTGACTGATAGGAATCCATGTGTCCATTTTAGGGTTAGGTATAGGAATACTACACCTACAGCAACGGGTGATTACACCACCTTGCCCCAGCTGTCGTGCAGCCAGTTGTGTCAAATTTGGGCGGCCATCCAGGGGTGGCATAATACATGCTGCAGCCCCTGGTAGGCCCTGGGTATACCGATGCCCTGGATACCTGTGGTATGCTGAGACAGGGACTGACAAGGCGGCCCAGTTCCAATTAGTGGATGCACCTAATGTACATGTGTATTAATTTCGAGAGAGAACAGCTAGGCTGTGGGTCTGATTGGCAGGCCCACAGCCAGGGAAAGTCGTAAACCAATGAAGCAAAAGCAAAAAATCTGGGTGATCATAGGATTGCAGACCCTACTCTCCTACACTCACTCCAAAGAGCATCATGTACGGGGTCCGCCCACCCAGAGACCTTCTAGGGAGATTATTAAGTGCACGTTGGACGTCATACAAGTGGGCAAGCCAGTTCCGGCCTGTACCTAACACCTTGGCTGTCAACGATTGCTTTAGGTCACGGTTCATCCGTTCCACAACATTATTGTCCGCAGGCCGGTATGGAGATGAAAATTTGACTTGGACCCCCAAACTTCTCATTGCCTCTTTGTAAGCCTTAGAGGCGAACGCCGGGCCCTGATCAGAGTGAAGGGTACCACACGCAAAACTCCCTATAAAGACACGCAATGCTTTGATGACAGTCCTGGCATCAGCACTCCTTTGTGGCCACACCCACAGAAAATGTGTGCACGAATCCACTGCAACCAAGATGTACTTGTACGCAGTATCAGAGGTAAAAGGACCGCAGTGATCTAAATAAACACACGCTAGTGGTTGATTAGATATATGCAGCTGCGTAGGAGGTGGACGCGCAACAGAAGAAGGTTTGATCTGCTGGCAAATGTCACAATTAAGTACATAAGCCCGCGCTTGTTTATTCAAACCGTACCACCAGTAACGTTGCTGCAAAAGAGACACAGTTGCTGACACTCCAGCATGCGCAGACGCAACACCTTCGTGGGCAGCTGTTATCAAATTTGGCCTGCAGTCCGCGTTGGGAATCATTCTATCACCAACGTCGTTAATCCTCACTAATGGGACGTTATCAGGACTTAAGTGATAATGGTATCGAGAAGGGAAACCTCTAGGGTAGTTTGTCCCTGTCTCAGAAGCAGCTATAGCTGCTAAGATGTCTGCATCTATCTTAGTTTTTGATCTTGTAACTGCTGCTACTAAATATGTCGCCACTGCTGTTTTAGCTGCCTCGTCAGCCAAACTGTTACCAACAGCATGGACACCAACTCGTTGGTGACCAAGAGTGTGAATTACATCCACACGTGGCAGACTCACTTTGAGTTCCGACACTCGAGCCCAAAGCGTTTTATGCTTCACTGCGCTACCTTTGGAATCACGAAAACCATTCATAATCCAAAAAAGCAAATTGTCGTTGTAAGATTGAACACAATAGTAAGAGTCACTCACTATAAGAGTAGTGACTCTGTTATCAGCAAACTCAAGTGCAAGCACCAGAGCACGAAGCTCCGCCAGTTGCGCGGTACAATCACCCAATGACTGCGTATGCACTGCATCAGATTTGAACTCTCCATTCACGAAAGTACCCACTACAATTGCGCAAGCCTCTGAATAAGCGTGCCTTGATCCAGTTGTGTGTTGTGCCGACCCGTCAGTGTATATGACACAATGGTATTCCTCGATGGGGCGCAATGACTGTGGAGCAGGATGAACAAATTCATACTCCAAACTCTCTTGAGTCTGCAACGCCGCGTCAAAGATGTATTCGACGTCAGGCGAAGCTAAGGAGGTTGCCCATTGTATCCACCTCGGATGCAAAGCCTTAGAATTTGGTACACTAGCTTAGTGACTGCTTCAAGAGCAGGAAACGGTGTTACCACCAGCATGCGTTTTCCCTGTGATAGCGCTCGTTCTTTCAGGATCGCCATCTGAACTGCTGTCAAGACTTTTTCAACAGTGGAAAATCGCAGCTCAGCCGAAGTGTACAGATGAGATTTGTAAGCAATGGGGACTGTGTCACCCTCATTGAACGTTAAGTACGTGAAACCTTCCGCTGTTGGAACAATTCTAATGACCAGGTTGGTGTGGTTGTCACGAGTTTTTAGATATTTAGCTGTAAGAAGATCAGTTTGTAAAGTATACAATGCCAACGAGTGCTCTGGCAGCCAGCAAGATCTGGTAAAAGTTTGTTGTATCAAGGCATAAAGCGTCTTGATACGCTGGGCATAATCAGGAATGTAGGATCGACCGAAATTCAGAAAACCCAGCAAGGATTGTAGTTTTTTCAGTGTCGTAGGGATACGAAGGTTTGCGCATTTCTCAAGGAACTGCGGTGCCAAGCCTCGACCTTCATTATTGAGTTCGTACCCTAAGAACAACACTGTGAATTCAGCAATGTGGGACTTCTTAAAGTTAAACTTGTAACCGAAGTCTGCAAACATAGTCACTATGTTATCCACACGAGCAAGGTGTGGAAGCAACTCGTCGTCTGTCAGATGGATGTCATCAACATACGAGTATGCTTCCGGGTCTACCATCTCCAAGAGAGAGACCACGCGAGCGGCAAAAACTCCAGGGCTGTTTTTATAGCCCATCGGGAGCCTCTTGAACAATTTTTGTTTGCCACCCAAGGTAAAAGCTGTCCACTCATAACTAAGAGGGGACAGGTTATGGCAATAAAAGCCATTTGATAAGTCGAGCGTAGTTTTGAAACGTTTTCTCACAAGACTATCTACGAGAGCCGAACTATGAGTATTTTGTACCGCACACGTCCGGCAATGCGAGTTTAAATGCCGGTAATCCAAAACTAGGCGGTACGACCCGTCAGGCTTCGTTTCAGTGAATAAAGGATAATTCATGGGTGACACACATGTCTCAATCACTCCTTGATATTCCAATTGTTCAAGAATAGACGCGACGTGAGTTCTAGCCTCGCGACGCATGGGATATTGGGGTTGTGGCTGGGGATCGGATCGCAATGGAATCTCGTGATTGGGAGAACATTTGTCCCAGCCAACCTGATTACGATATAACGCAGGCGTAAGCACCTGCGCCCACTCCCCGGCTAACCTAGTAGACTCCTCCGTGGGCACTGCGTGCCCAAAGGAAGGAAGTATAACTTCCTCTCCCCTAGGGGCATCCAAAATGAAAGCCGGAGGCCAATCTTTCTCCGCCAAAAGAATATCATATGTGGTGGTAAGATTATCCCAATAATTTTGCGTTGTATGTCACCCTCAATATTAAGGACTATTTCAAATAATCTTTCTGGGGGGGCTACGCGAGTATCAGCAGTTTCAACTGTCACATAAATGTCAGTTGCTGTCGCCTCCAGAAATGGACGCAATGCTTCCCGCACTACTGTAACTTCCGCCGCGCTGTCTAGCAGCCTTAGTGCCCATGTCAGGTTCCGAAGCTGTGTCCTGACCATCTGAGGCATATCTCGCTGAGATAGCAGCAACTTTCTTTTTCTGAAACGGTGGACGAGGTCTGGCAGCGCCTTCCTGCTTGCCTTTACTGTCAGTCTGGCGGGGCTGGTCTCGACCTTGAGTGCCCCTTCCTCTCCCACGGTCTCCACCACCAGAGTGCGAAGTCGATGTTTCCTGTGAAGAACGAGGAGAGCGTTGTTCAGAAACCTGAAATCTATCAGGTGACTTAATACGAGTACGATCACGCAAATCATAAGTGCGTTCACTATACGACTGTACGGGTGAGGCAGGACGAGAAACCTGTTTCTGTTGCTGCTTCTCTTGTTTTTTGGCTCTCCAACTTTGTTTATGAAAGTTGGGCTTTTCGTCTTTTGGAGACGAACTCACCTTAGTTTGCTGCACTACATCAGGAATTTTGATGGTGGGTTTCACGCCTAAGGCACTACATCCAACCATCCTATAGGCTTTCGCAATAATTTTCGCGAACTCCCTTGGCTTATCGGCATCAGCCACAAGCTCCAGCATATTACCAACTTGGAACTGCATAGCATCTCCTTTGAGGTTGCCCATTACCATGGAACAAACCACATCGAAACTGTCGACAAGCCGTAATCCCAACTCAATAGCTGCCTCCGCACCATGACTTTCTTGAACTTTCTTGATGACGGAGGGTAGTACAGCCATAGACGGAGTGCCGTAGCACTTCGAATATGTCGCAGCAAAGACCTTGCCCCAATTGTCACAATCAACAAGTTCAGGGACCAGGTCCTTCGGCAAAGTAATGGTGAGTATCCTGTGTTTATCCACAGGTGTAGTGTTTGGAAACACGGCTTCTAATTGATCAAATTTTTCTGCAAGCCAGTAAGGAAATTCATCCTTACTGAGGGGGCGCTTGCCGACGACCGCGTTAACCATAACAGGGCTAATCACCACCGCGTGATGGTGATCCGCCCCATGTCCAGCAACCGCAGGTGCTCCCACCTGAACTGTGCATGACACATACTGCACTAAAGCGCTATGGAGCGTAATCAGGGCTGTGTGTAGTGTTCGTAAATCACCCACTCCCACGGTCATGTAGCGTGGGTGTGGGGTATATCCGGCCAGTACCGGCCATGTGGCCCCTGCAATTGACAACGGGCCCATTCTCGCCGATACGACCTCATGGGGGAGGGCGCCATTAAACCAAATTGTATGCTGCCAGGCAGAAATAGGAATTTCTAGAGTCCGATATGGGGCATAAGCCGCAGGTACAGCCGAGGCTGTATATTCGTGGAACAAATTATCGTCCGTATCCACCTCCTCAAAGGTCACCCATGAGTAAAACAACTCATATGGGTAGGTGGTATCAGCACTGACCACAAAGACTACGGCCATCCCGTCATCAGGTACCCCATACGCCCTCAAATGAGCGCGCAGAGGAACCCTACTATGAGCGGGAATATTAACCGCCGTAAGGACACCTTAAAGAGTAACAACGATATTCACAGTAGCACTTGGGCTCAAAAATTATAACCTTTTTAATTTTCAAGCTTGATAGAACCTTTAGTCTAAACCTAGGTAGGTTAAACCGTCACTCAAGTTTTCCGGAAACAAGGGTGAGGGTAGTTGTGGACTAAATACTAGTACTACTAAAGCGTCTCAGATCTTAAGACCAAATTTTAGGTGCGCCATGTTGCAGGGATTCTGCTTTTGCACAGAACTATGCGCAGGAGACCAGGACCTCAGAGAATTGTGGTGTACCAGAAAACTCCCCTCAGAACCCAGAACCCATTATCCGACTAACTTAGTATCCCATTCGTTAACCTAGATCTAGCTAGGTGGTCCCAATGTATAGACAAACCAGAACAAGCGACTTAGATATTTCTCAGGAGTGGTGGGAATCCGAAATACCTGTTCGTACTTATTTGTTAGTCCACAACATAATAATACAGACACAGTAAAGTTTAAAGAGTTTATTTTATTAACCTCGCGTCCTAAGATGCAGTACTTTGGCTAACACTAGCAGACTAACAGTACAGATCAGTTACATAAGCATTATTACAATACCATATATAATGAAAGGAGCAATCATACTAATAATGACAGTGGTAGGGTGCCACACTCCTTTCACTAAAATCTAATACATTATTATTATTAGACTATTAGAAGGTCTCTTAGGCTAACAGGGGGGACCCCATACCGTATAGATCAGCTTAGTAGAATCACATCAAAGGATCAGCTACCGCATGCATCAGCTCTTCTGTTCGAATGAAATGTAAAACCAAACTGTTCTGTAATATTAAAGACGCTTGTCCTTCAGATATTGGCAGCTGTATGCATGATATGTCTAACAAGTGTCTACGATCAATCTAAACACAACACTCTGTACCTTCTAGTGACCCAGACGCGTTCTTTGCATGATGTACAGACCAAGGGCACATTTCACGGTTAAGAATGTGAGACAACAGTTTGTTATCCTGTAAGGCAAAGTCGAGTCAGCATTTCTAAAATGAATAACACATAACAACAGTGTCGTGTGCAGCGCAGCAGAAACGACAAGCTTGCTTGCTAATAATGATCTCGTTTATGCTAACTTAGTGTTGTAAATAGGGCGTGGCTTAATCCATCTCACACCCTTGCGCGTCAGTAGGCGTCGTCTGCGGCTCCACGTCCGTCGTCGTGATCGCTGGGATGACGTCGTCTGAGTACTTAGACTCCGCTCTCGTGTGCTGACGTCAGTTCTTCTTTTTTCCGCGCCAGCAAGCGCAGATCCGGGAAGAGCGTACCCTTAGTCATTTTCTTACTAACTTTTGGGACATTTTTGTCTATCTTTTTCGAGTCAACTTCGACTCCTGGTGCCGATAGGGATACCCGGGTTCAAGCCGTGTGATGTCTGTCACCGACTGTTGTCGGTTACCAACCCCCACCATCGGGGTGCCTACTGTCTTGGGGCCGACCACGATGACAAGTCGTGCCCCGACTGCCGGACCTTTTTAAGCTAGGCGGGAACGGTCCCGCAAGCTCCTCGAGATCCGGCAGTCTGCTACGTGCCGCTCGAGGAGGAAGTCGAGGGACCGGTCGCGGAGCCGCAGTCATCACCGCTCGTCGGGATCCAAGTCCTCGCACTCCGGTTAGTCGAGGCATGGTAAAAAGAAGTCGAAGAAGTGACATCGCTCTTCTGACTCCCCTCGCTGGTCGCCCGACTCGGCCGAGGGTTCGGGTGGCACCACCCGTGCGTCTCCGCAGGGTACGCATCCGGCCCCACACCCTCCGGTCCCTGGGCCTCATGCGACTCCGGGCGAGATTCGAGCCTTCCTCGTGGCCATGTGAAGTCACTTTCTGCCGTCGAAGCCTGCTGGCGCGCCTCCGGGCCCTGCAAGTCCGACTTGGAGTCCGAGTGAGCCGGCGGCTTCAGCACCGTCGTCCACTTCGGTCCCGACGCCGCAGGTCCACGTGGGATCCAGGCCTGGATCCCAGTCGACGCCAGTTGACCTCATGACTTCTCTGCTGGCGCCGACCCCCATGGTGTCGCTCCCGGCACCGTCCTCGGACAACGCCGTCCCTAGTTTCAGCCCCGGTCCGGGTCCGGCGTCGATGTGTGAGCCTTTCACCTACGACCCGGCTCAGCCATTTTTGCCTGTTTACCAGGAGACTGATGAAGGGGAGGACTGGGATGGGTCTGAGGACCCTCTGGCACAGCTAAGAGAGTTAAGTCAGGACTGGGTAGATTAGATTCCTTACCTTAGAATATCCCCAGGCGTCAGGCTGGATCCGGAAAGATTTTTCGTCAGCAATACCCTTGCGCGTCGCTAGGCGTCGTCTGCGGCTCCGCGTCAGTCGTCGGCGTCGTGATCGCTGGGATGAAGTCATCGGAGCAGTTAGACGCCGCTCTCGCGCGCTGACGTCAGTTCTTCTTTGTTCCGCGCCAGTAAGCGCAGATTCGGGAAGAGCATACCCTTTTAGTCACTTTTTGACTAACCTTTTTGAACTCTTCCCATTTCGAGTCGACCTCGACTCTTGGTGCCGGTAGAGATGCCTGGATTCAAGCCGTGTGACGCCTGTCACTGCCTGATGTCGGTCACGGATCATCACTGCCGGTGTCTCTACTGCCTTGGGGCCGACCAGGATGCCGAGTTGTGCCTCGACTGCCGGGCCTTGACCTCGAAAGCTAGGCGGGAGCGGTCCAGCAAGCTCCTCGAGATCCGGCAGTCAACTCCGCGCCACTCGACGTCCCGGTCGAGGGACTGATCGCGGAGCCGCAGCCACCACCGCTCGTCGGGATCGAAGTCCTCACATTCCGGTAAGTCGAGGCACATTAAGAAGTCGAAGAGACGACATCACTCTTCGCCGGTTGTGCGACTCTGCTGAGGGTTCGGGTGGCACCATCAGCGCGGCTCCGTCGGAGCCGCAAGAGTCGCATCCAGCCCCATACCCTCTGGTCCCTGGGCCCGACGTGACTCCAGCGCAGATCCGAGACTTCCTCGTGGCCATGAGGAGTCTTGCTCTGCCGTCGAGGCCTCCCGGCGCGCCTTCGGGCCCGCAGGTCCGTCTGGGGGGCCTAGCGAGCCGGCGGCTCCGGCCCCGGCGCCATCGTCGACTCCGGTCCCGACGTCGCAGGCCCCCGGGGGATTCAGGCCTGGATCCCGGTCGACGCCAGTCGACCTTACGACCCCTCCGCCTGCGCCGACCCCTCCGTGGCCACCCCCTGCGCTTCCTTTGGACGACGTCGTCCCCAGGTTTAGTCCCGGTCCGGGCCCGGTGTCGGAGCGGCGCAGTCCGGCGCCGGATACGGCGCCGATGGATGACAGATTCATTTACCGCCCGGCTCCGACCTTTCCGCCTGTCTACCAGGAGTCGGATGACGGGGACGACTGGGAGGGGTCTGAGAACCCTCTGGCACAGCAGTGCCAGTTATCTCAGGACTGGGTAGAAGAGCTGGGGGATACCAGTGATCTTGGCACCTCCCCTGACACTGGCTTCATCTCTCCTCCCTCCGTGGCTACGGAGGAGGGTGCTACCTATTCAGTGGTGCTGCGCAGGGCTGCCGAAGCCCTTCTTCTGGAGCTCCCTGCAGTGGCCGTGAGGACTAACCTCCTCACTGAAGTGCTTCAACCGCCAGTAAGCTCCTCGGAGCCTCTCCTTCAGTTCAATGAAGAACTGACGGACGTTCTGCAGGGCACCTGGTCCAAGCCCGCCACAGTCCCTCCTGTGGACCGGAACGTGGTCCGGCGCCACCGCCCCGGGTGACCCCAGCTTTCTGTCTGTACACCCCACGCCTGAGAGCCTTGTTACCCAGGCCTCTACCTCCCAGACCGCCTTCCCGTCCGCTCCCCCGGATCGGGAATCCAAAAGGTTGGAACAGTTTGGGAAGAAACTGTTCTTCTCTCTTAGTTTGGGGTTGCGGTCTGTCAACACCGCGTGCCTTTTGGACCGTTACACCCACTCCTTGTGGGATACGGTGGCGGACGTGCTGCCCCAGTGTCGGGAGGACACCCAGACACGGCTCGCCCAGGCTCTTGCCGAGGGGCCGGATGCGGCACGGTACTCGATACGATGTGGACTTGACACCACGGACTCGCTAGGTAGGGCAATTGCGGCCACGGTGGCAATTCGTCACCACGCCTGACTGAGGTCCACAAATTTCTCCGGGGATGTCCAGAGCACCCTCACGGACATGCCCTTCGATAGCTGTCGCCTTTTTGGCGACAAAGCGGATAGTGCGCTGACTCCAGGGCTATGGCCAAGTCCTTGGGCCTCTCGGCCCGCGCCCGCAAACTTTCTCTTTTCGCCCCTTTCGTGGCCAACGAAGGGGCGCCCCCACACGTCCGTCTAGCCACAGGCCGCAGAACCAGCCTCAATGCGGTCGCTAACGTGGATTCCGCCGAGGCGGAGCGGGGGGACCGAGAGCCGGTCAGCCCACGTCTACCCCAGCAGCATCTGCCTCAAAGCCTTCCTAGTCCGAGCTTTCAGGCCCATTCAACGCCAGTAGGAGGCAGAGTTCGCCATCACCTGCTCCACTGGCGTACCATCACATCGGACAGGTGGGTGCTGCAAATCGTCCAAAGGGGCTACTCCCTCCCCATGCCACCGCAGTACCACCGAATGTCGGGGGATCACTTGAATCTTCTGCGGGAGGAAGTTACGGCCCTCTTGGCCAAGGGGTCCATCGAGTGCGTTCCTGGCCCAGATGTAGGTCGGGGTTGTTATTCCCACTACTTTCTGGTTCCCAAGAAGGGCCAAGGGGGCCTACGCCCTATCTTTTACCTCAGGAGCTTCATCGCCTTCCTCCGGAAGGAGAAGTTCAAGATGCTCACCTTAGCTTAGGTTCTGGCTGCCCTAGACCCTGGAGACTGGATGGTAGCGTTGGACTTGCAGGACGCTTATTTCCACATCCACGTCCTGCCGGCCCACCGACATTAACTGCTGTTCACGGTAGGCCACGAGTACTTTCAGTTTGCCGTGCTCCCCTTCGGCCTCACCAGCGCCCCTCGGGTGTTCACTAAAGTGACGGCGATGGTGGCAGCTCATCTGCGCAGATTAGGGGTTCCAGTCTTCCCCTATCTCGAAGACTGGTTGTTGAAGGCGGGCTCGCCCCATGCAGTCGTCTCCCACCTCCAGACTATGGCCGACCTCCTGCATTTGCCAAAGTCGCATCTGAGTCCCTCCCAGAAGCTCCTTTTCATCAGAGCGGTTCTGGACTCGGCGCAGTTTCGGGTGTATCCTGGGTCTGATGGCCTCCTGCATCCTTCTGGTTCATCATGACAGGTGGCGGATGCAAGCTCTCCAGTGGGACCTGAAGTTTCAGTGGGCCCAGCATCGGGGCAACCTGTCTGTGAGAAGTTGGCCTGATGTATGATGTCACTAGTTATAGTGTACACCTTATATCAGTCCAAATACCCTTATGGTGATTGGTTGTAAAGTCAACCTTATAGACCAGCTATCCTAGTGGTAGCATGGACAAGAGCAGTCTTAGGCTAAACTCTGAATGGCATGTGAAGCCAGCTGTGATACCATATATAATCCCTTGAATACCAAATGAAAGGACACCACAACAGATATATATATAAAATAAAGTGTATTTATTCTAAGCAAACCCTCAGCACTCTTTATGAGATTAGAGGTAAGTACAACACAGTCTTATTTATGCATACATTAAGTCACACAGGTAAGTAATACAGTTAGGCCCTAGGGGCCACGCAAACCATATACTAAGTAAGTGGTATAAGAACCACTGTCACGGAAATAGAATAGGCCTAGGCCTAGGGAATCGCTGGGGCTACACTAGCGTTAGTTAGGAAGTGGGAGGCCCACGGGATTCGTGTGCAGAGTGGAAACACTCACGCGTAATGCGTAAAAGTCAATAGCAATAGTACAGTTTAGAAAACGGTAGATTTAGGACACTTCCGGAGTAGCTAGGAAGTTGAGACTTGAAAACTAGACACTAGGATAGTCACTATCCTGATGAGCACCGGAGTACCCAAGTTACCTAGCCCACAGGCTGCGGGTGCATAGGGGTGAAGATGCGTCGTTTTCGTCGTCGACTCCTATGGATGCCTGAAGAAAGATGCTGACAGGCAGTCAGGGGAGAGTGTCCGGTGGATCCCAAGGCTGGGATCAAGAAGAGAAGAAACCTGCAAGCAGAAGGGACAGAGTCAAGGTCACTAGCCAGTGACCACGTGGAACCAGGAAGGAACCAGGCGATGTCGTGAAGAGTTGCAGGCGAAGGTGAAGCTTGTCGCTGCAGCCAGGAGGACCAGGAAGCGTCGAGGACGACCAGGACCAGGAGGCGAGCTGTCCCACGAAGGCTCTTGCTGTCGGCGGCGTCGAAGTTGGACTAGGACTCACCAAGCCTTGGCAAGCGGAACCCACGAAGAACAAAGGACTTGCTTCTGGTGCAGACCAGGAAGGTCTGGGGTGCTTCTTCTTTGCAGAGAAGCGGGAGCCAGTCTGGAGGAGCCAAACCAGCGCAGAAGATTTCAGGGTGCGTCGTCACAGAGGCCACTAGCCAGCGGGCAAGCAACCGGACAGACGCGGCAAGCAGGAAAATGCTGAAGGGCCCCACACAGGACTCGTGGAGTGTGGGGGGCTGATCTTCGGTGCAGATGGTGCTTGGGGTTGGGGCTTCTCAATCCCCGGTGCACAACTTCGAGGGTACCTCAGAAGCTGCGCTGTAAGTTACTAGCCACTTTTCCCAGGTAGCCGGTCCCACGTCGCTCGTCGCCTCCACGGATCTCAGCTCTGATGTGGATGAGGGTCGGAGAAGTCTGGAAGTCAAGGCTCTGGTCGGGCTCTGCAGTCGGTTCCTCGTAGAACGGTCGCAAAGCAAAGGGTAGTCTCTTGATGGTGCCTGTTTGCACAGGGTAGCCACTCCTTGGCTACAAGGGAGATTCTTCAGTCTTCTTCTTTCGTCGAATGTCGAAGGTCCAGAGTTTCTGTTCAGTTTTGCAGGTTCAGGATAATCTAAAGTCTTGAGGCCCAACTCCCACTCTTATACTAATCTGGGGGGCTGGGATACCTGCTAGGTCACGCCTTATGGGTGGGACCTGGGAGGGGGGTGGTTACACCCACTTCCCTTTGTCCAGTTTCGCGCCAGAGCTGGGGCTGGAGTGCCCCAGCGCCGGTTTGAACTGGACTATGCAAGGAACACCTTGTGTGCCCCAGGCATGTCTCATTCCTTTCAGCCCACCCTGCCCCAATACACTAAAGGCTATCTGGGGAGGTGCTAGCACCTCCCCAAGCAGGAAACCTATTGTCCAGGCCTCCCTGGCTGGGATCACTCCCAGCTGCAGGAGGTCAGACTTGTGTCGTGGCAGCAGCATCCATTTTATGATGCTGAGGCTTTGGTCAGAGGCTAACTGTTGAAGTATGATTTTAACATGTCTTTCCCTCTAGAAGGGGGGAATAATATTCTCATGTCCAGAAATGGTATGGGGGTATTATTCCAAAGTGTTAGACACCTTACACGACATGTTTTGATAAAGCCAAACCATAGTTACCATAACCGTCTAAGATTATAAGGCACTTTAAGAGTATATGGTAGGCTATATCATAGAACAGCTATAAGGACAAGGTTCCGAAAGCTGCAGACAGGCTCAGCTCATGCTAGAGCACCATCTCACATGTTACCAAGCACTCTGCATCCAGGATTGTCAAGGCCTGCCATAGGAGTGACTGATAGGTACACATGTGTCTATATGTAAGTTAGGTATAGGAATACTACACCTAAGCAAGGGGTGATTACACGACCTTGCCCCAGCTGAGTGATCAGCCAGTTGTGTCAAAATGGAAGGCCAGGCCAGGGGTGGCATAATACATGCTGCAGCCCCTGGTAGGCCTAGGGTACACCTATGCCCTGGGTACCTAGGGTACACTGTACAGGGGCCAATAAGGTGATCCTATCCAAATGGGTTATGCACCTAAAGTACATAGTATTAATTTAGAGAGAGAACAGCAGGGCTGTGGGTCTGATTAGCAGGCCCACAGCCACATCTAAGTCGAAAACCAGTAAAGCAAAAGCAAAAAGTGGGGGTGAACATAGAAAGCAGACCCTACTCTCCTACACAACCCCCCCCCCCCCAAACTTAGGGACATTAAACTAACCTTGACCAGTTGAGTCTTCATTTTCTAAGTGGAAATATCTGGAGAGTCCATCTGCATTGGCATGGTCAGTCCCAGGTCTATGTTCCACTGTGAAGTCCATCCCCTGTAGGGAAATGGACCACCTAAGAAGTTTGGGATTTTCCCCCTTCATCTGATTTAGCCACAAGAGGGGCTTATGGTCTGTCTGAATCTTGAAGTGAGTGCCAAACAAGTATGGCCTCAGCTTCTTCAGGGCCCAAACCACAGCAAAGGCCTCCCTCTCAATAGCTGACCAACGTTTCTCTCTAGGGGTCAGGCTTCTACTTATAAAAGCAATGGGCTGGTCTTGACCATCTACATTCAGTTGTGAAAGAACAGCTCCCACACCTAACTCAGAAGCATCTGTCTGGACAATGAACTCTTTGGAGTAGTCTGGACTTTTCAGAATAGGTTTACTGCACATGGCCTGCTTCAGGTCATCAAATGCTTTTTGACAGCTTACTGTCCACTGAACTTTCTTTGGCATCTTCTTGGAGGTCAAGTCATTAAGTGGTGTCACTATGGACCCATAGTTCTTAACAAACTTTCTGTAGTACCCAGTCAGGCCCAAGAAAGCTCTGACCTGAGTCTGGGTAGTTGGAGGAGCCCAGTCCTTTATGGTCTGGATCTTGCTCTCCAGTGGTTGAACCTGGCCCCCACCAACTAGGTGGCCCAGGTATACAACCTTGCTCTGCCCTATCTGGCACTTAGTGGCCTTGATAGTGAGGCCTGCCTTTTGCAGGGCCTCTAAAACATTCCTCAGGTGGACCAGGTGATCCTCCCAGGTGGAGCTAAAGACAGCAATATCATCAAGATAAGCTGCACAGTAATCATCCAACCCAGTAAGGACTTGATTCACCAGCCTTTGGAAAGTGGCAGGTGCATTCTTCAAACCAAAGGGCTTTACCACAAATTGATAATGTCCTCCTGGGGTCGAGAAAGCAGTTTTGGCCTTTGCACTCTCAGCTAGTCTGATTTGCCAGTAGCCTGCTGTTAGGTCAAATGTGCTCAAAAACTTAGCAGCTGCCAGTCTGTCAATGAGCTCATCTGCCCTAGGTATTGGGTGGGCATCTGTCCTAGTGACAGCATTGAGACCTCTGTAATCCACGCAAAACCTCATCTCTCTCTTACCATCTTGGGTGTGAGGTTTTGGCACAAGGACTACAGGACTAGCCCAAGGGCTCTCTGAAGGTTCAATGACTCCCAGCTCCAACATCTTTTGTACCTCAACTTTTATGCAGTCCCTGACATGGTCAGGTTGCCTGTAGATTTTACTCTTCACAGGCAGACTGTCACCAGTGTCCACCTCATGGGTGCACCAGTTTGTCTGACTTGGGGTCAGAGAGAACATATGTCTGTAGGATTGCAGAACCTGTCTGCAGTCCTGTTGCTGATGGACAGTGAGGCTGTCAGAAAAGACCACACCATCAACTGAGCCATCATCAGGGTTCTGAGTCAACAGGTCTGGGAGAGGGTCACTCTCTTCCTCCTGCCCCTCATCGGTAGCCATGAGTAGCCCCATGTCTGCCCTGTCAACATATGCCTTCAATCTGTTGACATGAAGCACCCTGTGGGGGCTTCTGGGAGTCCCAAGGTCCACCAAGTAGGTGACTTCTCCCTTTTTCTCAACAATAGTGTGGGGTCCAGACCATTTGTCTTGGAGTGCTGCTGGGGCCACTGGCTCCAACACCCACACTTTCTGTCCTGGCTGGTAAACAGTCAGTACAGCCTTTTGGTCATGCCAAGCTTTTTGGAGTTCTTGGCTTGCCTCAAGGTTTTTAGAAGCCTTCTTCATATACTCTGCCATCCTGGAGCGGAGACCAAGTACATAATCCACTATGTCTAGTTTGGGTTGTCTGAGAGGTCTCTCCCATCCTTCCTTCACCAAACACAGGGGTCCTCTTACAGGATGCCCAAACAAAAGCTCAAAAGGGCTGTAGCCAACCCCCTTTTGTGGGACCTCTCTGTAAGCAAACAGAAGGCAGGGTAAAAGGATGTCCCATCTTCGCCTAAGCTTATCTGGTAATCCTTTTATCATTCCCTTTAGGGTCTTGCTGAATCTCTCAACAAGCCCATTGCACTGTGGGTGATAGGGTGTGGTGAACTTATAGTTAACACCACACTCCTTCCACATTGCAGTCAAGTATCCTGACATGAAGTTGGTACCTCTGTCAGAAATGACCTCCTTTGGAAAGCCCACTCTGGAGAATACTCCAAGCAGGGCCCTTGCCACAACAGGAGCTGTTGTGGTCCTCAGGGGAATTGCTTCTGGGTACCTGGTGGCATGGTCCACTATCACCAGTATGAATCTGTGCCCAGATGCTGTTTGTGGGTCCATTGGTCCTACAATATCTATGCCCACTCTTTCAAAGGGGACCCCCACCACAGGTAGTGGTATGAGGGGGGCCTTTGTGGTGCCACCTGATTTGCCACTGGCTTGGCAGGTGACACAGGAGCGACAAAACTCCTTGGTATCTTCTGACATATGGGGCCAGTGAAAGTGAGGGACAAGCCTGTCCCAAGTCTTGTTCTGGCCTAAATGTCCTGCAAGGGGAATATCATGGGCCAAGGTTAGAAGGAAGCCTCTGAACTTCAGTGGTATGACCAAGCTCCTGGATGCACCAGGCTTGGGGTCTCTAGCCTCTGAGTACAGTAGCCCTTCATCCCAATACACTCTATGGGTACCTTGAGCATTCCCTGCAGCCTCAGCAGCAGCCAGCTGTCTGAGGGGTTCAAGAGAGGGGCAGTCTAATTGAGCCTGCCTCAGATCTGCCCTGGAAGGTCCCCCTGTCCCAAGAAACTCAACCTGATCAGGTTCAAGTTCTTCTAGGACAGTTCCTTCAGGGCTCTCAGAATCATCCTCCTGGGAGGGCTGATCCACCACCTGAGGCAGGGGGGAAGGCAGAGCCTTAACCCTACTGCTCTTTCTCTTGGGTTGTGACTGGTCCATAGTTTCAGGATCCAGCACTTGTTCAGTGTTGCACTTTTTGGCCTGTGACCTGGTCACAGCAAGGACATGTGCATCTATCCCCAGCATTTCTGCATGGGTCCTATACTCCACTTCAGACCAGACTGAAGTTTCAAGATCATTGCCCAGTAAACACTCTACAGGAAGGTCTGAACTAACAACAACTTTCTTGAGGCCAGTTACCCCTCCCCAGGAGAAGTTAACAATAGCCACACTATGGGAGGTAGTGGCATTGCTAGCGTTGGTCACTAGGTAATTCTCACCTAGTATGATCTGTCCAGGGTCCACAAAAGCAGGTGTCACCATTGTGACACTAGCTCCAGTGTCCCTGTAGGCCTGAGCCATTCTTTGGTTGATAAAAGGTGTCTGTCTGTACTTGCCCAGGTTACTGGGGCCTACAGTAGAGGACAAAGCTAAGTCCCCATCACAGATCAGAACAGCCTGAGTAGGTACTCTGACTAGGCCAGAATCCTCCTCAGTTCCCAGGGTTAACCCTACTACACCCTTTTGCTGGGAACCACCACTTACAGCTGAACTAGGGGGTACAGTTGCCTTAGGGGCAATGGTGGCTGGGGGCTTATCCTTTTTGGTGCACTCACTAAACCAATGTGAGTTGGACTTACAATAGTTGCACCATGGTTTCTTTTGGCCATCTTTCTTTTTATCCTTTTTGGAACCACCCTCCCCCTGAGCCTTTTGGGGGCCTGGTGAAGACTTCTGGTCTTTTTGTTTCTGCTCATTACCCTTCTGGTCTGCCTTTTTCTGATCACCGCCCTGGTTCTGGTTTTTCTGCTTAACTCTAGTCCTGACCCATCTATCTGCCTTCTTTCCCAATTCTTGGGGAGAAGTCAGATCAGAATCAATCAGGTGTTGATGCAATAGCTGGTTTTGACAGTTGTTAAGTATTTGCTCTCTCATGATCAAATTATACAATCCTGTATAGTCCTTAACCTTACTTCCCATTAGCCAGCCTTCCAGAGCCTTAGTGGCACAATCTACAAAGTCAGTCCAGTCCTGAGTCTGTGTCTTCTGGGTATCCCTGAACAACAACCTGTATTGTTCAGTGGTTAGGCCAAACCCATCAATCAGAGCACTCTTCAGGACAGTGTAATTATCTGCATCCTCATCACTAACTGTGAGGAGCTTGTCTCTTCCTTTCTCAGAGAAGGAGAGCCACAAGATAGCTGCCCACTGACTTTGGGGTACCTGCTGTACTTTGCAAGCTCTCTCCAAAGCAGTTATCCATTTGTGGATGTCATCCCCACACTTGTAGGGAGGGACAATCTTGCTCAGGTTTCTATTATCATAGTGCCTGTCTCTATCTCTAGGAATGTTGCTGCCACCAGTGGGTTCTTTCTAACCCACTTAACTTTTGCTCTCTAGCCAGAGCAAGCTTCTCTTTGGCAAGGGCAAGTTCTTCCCTCTGAATCCTCAGATTAGCCTCTCTCATTCTGGCTGCATGCTCCTTTCTCTCAGGTGAAGTCATTCCCCTGTGAGAGGAAGCATTAGAGATGCTAGAGACATAGGAGTGGATGGATTCCCTTGAAGGGGATCTGTCCCTCCTGTTTCTCTGTGAATGCCTACTTGTGGGTCTGTATGGGGGGACCCCATGCAAACTCCCATGTAAACTTAAGTTAGCCTGGCTAAGTCTCCTTACTTGGCTCTGGCTGTCTACCTCCCCATCTGAAGCCCCATCTGACTCCTCTGTGGTGGGTAGACCCTCCTCTGTGCCTAGGGCACCTGCCTGAGATGCCCTCTGAGCATCATACTCCTCTAGGAGTTGTCTTAACTGAAGGAGGGTAGGGTTTGCACCCTGTTTTATTCCTCTGGAGGTACACAAGTGTCTCATCTCCTGGAATGTTAAGGTATCATATCTAGAGGGGATCTTTTGCAGACCTGATCCTCCTGAGAGAGCATCTACTTGATCTACTCTCAGAGACATGATCTAGTGAGGGTGTGGTGTGTGCACCTACCTACACTAGTTGTATCTACTAAGCCTTTCTAGTAGTTGTAGTCAGGGTGTGTTACTCCCTTCAACCTACAACTACAAAGTCCAGTAGGACTTAAGTATAATAATCTATGTTATATGTACCTAGACAATATCTGTGTGATCTTTCAATTTAGTATCTCAAGATTACAATGGTATTACAACAGCAAGCTCAGATCCCAACCGCTGCTCACCAATGTGAGAAGTTGGCCTGATGTATGATGTCACTAGTTATAGTGTACACCTTATATCAGTCCAAATACCCTTATGGTGATTGGTTGTAAAGTCAACCTTATAGACCAGCTATCCTAGTGGTAGCATGGACAAGAGCAGTCTTAGGCTAAACTCTGAATGGCATGTGAAGCCAGCTGTGATACCATATATAATCCCTTGAATACCAAATGAAAGGACACCACGACAGATATATATAAAAAATAAAGTGTATTTATTCTAAGCAAACCCTCAGCACTCTTTATGAGATTAGAGGTAAGTACAACACAGTCTTATTTATGCATACATTAAGTCACACAGGTAAGTAATACAGTTAGGCCCTAGGGGCCACGCAAACCATATACTAAGTAAGTGGTATAAGAACCACTGTCACGGAAATAGAATAGGCCTAGGCCTAGGGAATCGCTGGGGCTACACTACACTAGCGTTAGTTAGGAAGTGGGAGTTTTCAAGTCTCAACTTCCTAGCTACTCCGGAAGTGTCCTAAATCTACCGTTTTCTAAACTGTACTATTGCTATTGACTTTTACGCATTACGCGTGAGTGTTTCCACTCTGCACACGAATCCCGTGGGCCTCCCACTTCCTAACTAACGCTAGTGTAGTGTAGCCCCAGCGATTCCCTAGGCCTAGGCCTATTCTATTTCCGTGACAGTGGTTCTTATACCACTTACTTAGTATATGGTTTGCGTGGCCCCTAGGGCCTAACTGTATTACTTACCTGTGTGACTTAATGTATGCATAAATAAGACTGTGTTGTACTTACCTCTAATCTCATAAAGAGTGCTGAGGGTTTGCTTAGAATAAATACACTTTATTTTATATATATATCTGTTGTGGTGTCCTTTCATTTGGTATTCAAGGGATTATATATGGTATCACAGCTGGCTTCACATGCCATTCAGAGTTTAGCCTAAGACTGCTCTTGTCCATGCTACCACTAGGATAGCTGGTCTATAAGGTTGACTTTACAACCAATCACCATAAGGGTATTTGGACTGATATAAGGTGTACACTATAACTAGTGACATCATACATCAGGCCAACTTCTCACACTGTCCGACCATGTCTTGATCTCAGAGGGCACTGCAAGACAGTTGCAGTGGTGGCTCACGGACCGCGATTGGGTCAGTGGCAGATCCCTCTCCCTACCCCAACCGGAGCACGTAGTGGTGACGGATGCGTCCCTCCTGGGGTGGGGGGACCACATGGGAGAGGCAGAGATCAGAGGCCTCTGGTCTCCGGCGGAGTCCCGTCTCCATATCAACCTCTTGGAGCTGCGGGCGATCCGACTTGCACTGAAGGCATTCCTTCCCTCTGTTCGGGGAAGTGTAGTGCAGGTGTTCACGGACAACACCACCGCCATGTGGTATTGCAAACAGGGCGGGGTGGGGTCGTGGACCCTTCGTCAGGAGGCTCTGCGCCTCTGGACATGGCTGGAACATCAGGGCATCACCCTGGTGGTTCAACACCTGGCGGGCTCTCTGATCGCCAGGGCGGACAAACTCAGCCGCCGGTGCATGATGGATCACGAATGGCATTTGAACTCGGACGTGGCGCAAGGCCTCTTTCGGCAGTGGGGAGAGCCTTGGTTAGATCTATTCGCCACCGAAGAGAACGTGCAATGTCATCAGTTCTGCGCGTTGGAATTTCCAATGCAGCACTCGCACTGAGATGCTTTTTGTCGCGATTGGAGTTGCGGTCTGTTGTACGCCTTTCCGCACTGAAGAAGATCAGGTGCGACCGGGCCCAAGTCATTCTTGTGGCTCCGGATTGGGCACAAAGATACTGGTATCCCGAGCTACTCAGTCTATCCATCGATCCCCCGATTCGACTGCCTCTTCAGGAGGACCTTCTGTCGCAGCAGCAGGGGACGGTCCTCCACCCGAACCTGTCCAGCCTCCACCTCCATGCGTGGAGATTGAGCGGCGACAGTTGATGCCATTTGACTTGCCTCCTGAAGTCTGTGATGTCATTCTGACAGCCAGGCGTCCCTCCACTAAAACGGGATACGCCTGCAGGTGGAAATAATTTGTGGCATGGTGCACAGCAAAGGCTATGGATCCCCTTTCCGCCCCTCTTTCTGAGGTTCTCCTCTTTCTTCTTTCCCTGGCCAAGCAGGGTTCTGCTCTGGGCACCCTCAAGGGATATCTTTGAGCTATTTGTGCTTTCTTACGGCTTCCCGATCAGCCATCTCTTTTCAAATCCCCTATTGTTGCTCGATTCTTTAAAGGCATTACTCATATGTTTCCTCCTTTCCTTTCGTAATGCCTCAGTGGGATTTGAACCTGTTATTAACCTATCTGATGTGCGCTCCCTTTGAGCCACTTCATAATTGTCCTTTTCGTCTTCTCACTATTAAGACTGCTTTCCTGGTTGCCATCAGCTCTGCTAGGCGGATGAGTGAGCTCCAGCCTCCTTTCCTTTCTGTCGATCCGGACAAGGTTGTTCTCAGGACTCGTCCTTCCTTTCTCCCTAAAGTGGTAACTGCTTTTCACATCGGCCAGTCTGTTACAATGCCCACCTTCTTTCCGCCTCTGCATCCCTCGAAAGAGGAAGAGAGGCTCCACCGTCTGGACCCAAAACGAGCACTGTCCTTCTATCTGGACCGCACAAAACAGTTCCGGGTGAACGACCAACTCTTTGTTAGCTATGTGGGCGCTAGGAAGGGGCGGGCAGTGCACAAAGCGAACCATCTCTTGGTGGGTTGTTTTGTGCATTAAGGCCTGTTATTCCTTGGCTAAGAAGGATCCTCCTGTGGGGCTGAGATCCCATTCTTCTCGGGCCACAGCGGCTACTACTGCCCTGGGACAGGGATTTCCCTGCAGAACATTTGTCAGACAGCAACGTGGGTCACGCTGCAAACGTTTGCCAAGCATTACTGCCTGGGCAGCCAAGTCTGGAGATACGGCTTCTTTGGCCGTTCCGTTATCCAGGACATCCTGGTGTGATCTTGGTTCGCAGACCCACCACTAGAGTTGGTATTGCTGGGGTATCTATTCTAAGGTAAGGAATCTAACTAACGTGTTTCTTTCAGATGCACAAGTAACTTATCTTCGGTAACGATATATCTGTAAGAAACATTAGTTAGTTAGTTAGTTAGATTCCTTACTGCCCAACCCATCCTCGCCATTCTGCGAACCGATATCTAGGGTTAGGGTCATTCCTTTCAGGGCCCTAGTTTCATGGCACCAGTGTCGGATTCTTGCATGGCTCTGCGTGCCTGGCGCGGAAAGCTATGTACAGAGTTGACGTCCGCGCGCGAGGGCGGCGTCTAAGTACTCCGATGTCATCCCGGCGATCAGGACGACGGACGCGGAGCCGCAGACGACGCCTACCGACGCGCAAGGGTACTGCTGACGTAAAATCTTTCCAGATCCAGTCTGATGACTGGGGATATTCTAAGGTAAGGAATCTAACTAACTAATGCTTCTTACAGATATATCGTTACCGAAGGTAAGTAACTTGTGCGTCTGTCCCGGTCGGAGTAGGCTCGGCCCCCGGCCTCCTCATCGGCGGCAGGCCCCTCTGGCAGTGGTTCCCAGGTGCGTCGTTCGCCTCGCTCAGGTAAGTGACGGCGCATGTCGCCGAGGTCCTCAACCTCACTTCCTTCTATTGTCATGGGCACTGGTTCCCGGAATCCTCTGGATGTGCGCCCCTGGGAGTCGCCCCGTCCTTATCCGCCTTATCCTGGCGTAGGGGCGACTCGGACCCAAATGAAGGCCTACGTAGCGGCCCTGCAGGCCTCCCTTGGTTTCCCTCCTCGGAGCCTCCGCTACGTGCGGGGTCTCCAGCGGACGCACCGTCGTGTTTGGCCCCGGCACCGACTGTGCCCCTTGCCTCTAGGGATGATGGAGATATGGCGTCATGAGGGCGTGGCCCAGTGGGGTCCCCTTGTTTGGCCCATAGCACCCCTGCTGCATCCCATAGCCCAGTGGGGCTCCCTGTGGCGTCGCAGGTGGTTGCTGGTGCTTGCAGCTTGGCTCCGAGCCCACCTCGGCCTTCTGGACAGGCGGCTGCCTTCTCGGAGGCCGGGCCAGCGCTGTTTCGGCGCTGTGGCCTTGCCTCCCTGGCTCCGGCTCTGGAGGCCGGAGCGGCGCCGGTCCGGTGCCGAGGCCTTGCCTCTCCGGCCCCGTCCCTTACTTCAGGGTCAGAGCCTGTTGTGGTCGAGGTGGGGTCGGCGGCGGTCCGGCGCCGTAGACTTGCGTCCCCGCCTCCTACTCCATTCCTTCCTTTGGAGTCGGAGACTGTTGGGGTTGAGGCTGAGTCTGCGCCGGTTTGGCTTCATAGGCTTGCCTCCCCTGCTCCGGTCGCAGTCCCCTTCTTATTCGGAAGCGGAACTCGTCGTGGTTGAGGTCGAGTCGGTCCCGGACGGGACCGAGTCTGCGCCGGATGGGGCAAGGTCGGCGCCGGCCGAAGTTGCCCAAGTGCCGCCCCGACGCAGGATTCTTGACTCCTCTCCGGAGGTTTCCGGTGGAAGTTCGGCATCGCCTCAAGTGCCGGCAACGCCGGATCTGTCCCTGCCTCTTCCACCCTTGGAATTTGTCACCCCGGCGGACTCCCCGCCTCCTCAGGAGCCCCATCAGGACCCTCATTTGTCAATGGGGCTTCCGTCTTTTGGGCATTGGTCGCATCCTCAGTTCATTGGCCAACCTCCTTGGGGTGGGAGGCTTAGTTTACAGCGCTCGCCCACAGATGAGTTGCTGTCCCCTCCTCAGAGGGCTACCGAGGGTGGTGCGGCGTTCCTTAGGGTTGTCTCCTTGGCCGCTCGTGTTCTGAGCATGCACCCTCCTTCGGTCCCCCTGCCAGTTGACCCTCTGCTGGATGTCCTCCACCACGGTTCAGGGACTGTAGAGCCTCTTCTACCTTTCGAAGCTTCTCTTTATGATGCCCTTTTGGGCACCTGGGCTCGGCCAGCATCCGGTGGCTCGTTCTATCTTGCACCAAGATAGAATGAGCTACCTGCTCCACATGATCCTGTTTGCTTATTTGTTCACCCAGAGGTTCAGGGATTTGTCCTGCAAACTGCTTTCCCTTCCTTGCCTCAGCTGTTGCTTCCTCCCTCCCGGGAGTCCAGATGGCTGGAGTCGTGGGGCCGTAACATTTTCGCCTCCACTAGCGCAGCTCTTCGATCACTAAATACAGTGTGTTTCTTGGCTTGGGCTACTTCTGCCCTTTGGGACTCTGCCGAATCTCTTCTATCGGCCGCTTCTGAGGGAGCTCATGTTGACCTCCTTCCTCCTCTCCGTGATGGCCATGATTTGGCGGAATTTACAATCCGCTCGGCCTTGGAATCTGCGGATTCCTTAGACCGTGCTATGGCTGGTTCTGTCGCCCTACGGTGCCATGCTTGGTTGCGAGATGGCGTCTTTTTCCGGAGAATATCCGGGCACGCCTTGTTGACCTACCCTTTGATGGGGTCCTTTTGTTTGATGCCCATGCCGATTCAGCTGTTCAGCGCCTCCTTGCGTAATTTCGTCCTCCCCCATAGACCTGTATTTTAAAAGTTTCCATTTCCAATGATCTGGGTTGGTTGCCCATTTATTTGGCATCCACTAGTTGCACTGGCGTCCACTAGTTGCACTATGTGTTTTTAGGCTGGCGGTAAGCCTACTGTGGCGGTGTTCCACAGATTGTTTGTGTTCTGTCCTCTGATTGTGGTTTGCCCTAAGAGGTGTTCCCCCATGGTTCTTGGGGATGTGACATACCCCAAGTGGAGTACCTGTATGCTATTGTACAGCTCTGTCTTGCATCATGCGGGCACTGAGGCTCCTTTCGGCTGTCTGCGTCCACTGACACCCTTATCGTACCATTGCACGGTGTTCAGTGTTGTGCCTTCGGCGCCATCTCCTTTACGCCATGCCTTACATATTTGCCTCATTCCCTTTCAATGTATTTCAACGCGGTTCAAAATGCAGCTCCCTCCTGCCACGGGTGCACTAGGTGGGTTCCTCCTGTGGCATCCGTAGTTGCGTGGTAGCTAGCCTCACCCCCCCCCCCCCCCCCCTTCCCCCACTGCTCTCCACCTCTCTTCGCTGCTGCGAAGTCTGGTCCTATGTCTCCGTGTTTCAAGGAGCAAGTCAGTGATTGTTCTTGAGCTTGCCCTCATTCTGTACTCGAGCTTGCCCTCATTCTGCACGGCAGTGTCTTTTCTAGCACCTCTAACTGCGCTTTGGTGTCTTTTTCTGCATCTTCGGCACCCAGGGTTTCTTGCGTTCCACTCCCTGGGATGGTTCACCCGCTTCACGATGCTTCTTGTTGGCCTACACTATTCAGCCCCACTCTTCTGTACGGGGGGGGATTTCCCCTCACAGTCGGAGGAAGTGGTTTGGAGATCTGAGGTTCTTCTCAACAGTTACGCGTGTTCCTATTCACGGCTCCTAGTGGCACTTTCGGTGCCTCAGCGGCCACTCCCTTCAGATGTGTCTTTTCTACTGAGCGTCACCCTTCTCTATGTCTTCTGTGCCTGCGGGACAGCTCCTACCCTGCAGGTTGTCCCAGGTGCTGCACCCTGCTTCTTTGTATTTCGTGGGTGAGTTCTCAACTCGACCTTCAAGCTCCCTGGTTGGTCGGTTCCATGCTCATTTTAGCTTTCACTGTGGCTGTCTGCTCTGTGCAAGATTTAGTTTGGTCTGCTACAAGCGTGCTTCAGAGTGCTTGTTAGAGTCGGGGATCTCTGATTGGCGCAAGGAGGTCCTTGTGTCAAGCAGGGACCCTCTCCTCCACGTCAGGGCAAAGGATAACCCCTTTTGGAATGACCCTTGCTCACCCTCTAGGTGCGTGGTGTGAGCAGCCAAGGCGATTCTTCAGGCGTTGTTGGTTAAGCAATTATAATCACACACACAGTAAACACATCAATCCCCCCAGAAACGGACACCAGGCTTAGGTATGTGAAAATACGCTCCTTTATATAAAAATAGTTATCGCAATATGCAGACTTATCACAAGACTAGTAACGTTGTTTGGATGCCACCAGGTTATAAAGCAGGCAAGCAGTTCTTTAAGCGGGTACTTCTTTAGTCTTTTACCAATGTCACTTGAGGGATTCCAGTCTTGACTTACTTCAGGCCTACCGCGGCTCATGCATCTGTCGTGGGCGCGCCTGCGCCGTGCACAGCTCCTCCCGGCAGCTCCGGGGCGGCGGGAGGTGAGACGGGCGTGCGGTGCGGTGAGGATAACGGGGAAATAAGGCGGTGCGGGCCCCGAGCCCGATACTGGAACTCCTTTAGTGATGTGGAGGGTCGGCACAGGTCGGTGCGACTCTCAGCTTGGGAAGTGTTCTTGGGTCCTCAATCAGCGGGTGTGGGCAAGTAGGCAGGCGCGGCCAGCGACCCTTAGCACGGCGGTGCAGTGGGGTCTCCACAGCGGGGGCGGCGCGGCCTGGGGGTGTTCCAAGGATAACGAAGCGGGGTCACAGGGCAAGGTCCGTGCAGCTGGTGACCCGGCGAAGATCACGATCGTTGGAAGGATTCCGACGGGAGGGGTGACAGCGCTTTCAGCGCGCTCCAGTGGCAGGCGGTGACAGGGGTGCAGGCAACCTAGCCCGGGGACAGAGAGCGGCTCCGGACGGAGCGGGGCTCTCACGGGGTTGAGGCAGGCAAGCTCCTGAGTGTCACGGCCCTAGGAGGGGCGATGAGGGGCGCAGTCTCTTTCCAGCGGGATGCACACACGGCTCGAATTGGAGGACGAGCAAAAGCACAGAGAACCCACTGGTCCTGGGGTTCAGTTCAGGGGGCAAGCTCAGATCAAGCCCTTGGAGAATGTTCAAGCACAAAGCAGCAAAGTCTTTTCAGCAAGTCTCTTCCTCTCCTTTCTCAGCAAGGCAAGCAGCAGGCCAGCTCCTCCAGCGTCTTCTTCTCCTTCTAGTCGGGCAGAGGTTCTTTGTGGTAAAACAGGATTCTGATTCTCGAGGAGCAGGGCTCCTACTTTTATACAGTGATTCTTTTGTTCTTTAGCGCCAGGGGGCCTGGGCCTGGCTCAGTCCAGTTCTGGAGCACTTTGTTATGGTGACTCTGCTCTTTCCTTTCAGCAGCAGGGCAGAGACATCAGCCGCTCCACAGGGGGCGGAGCCGGCTTTGTGGTGGCAGAGCACAGGTCTATTCAAGAGTCAAGGTGTACTCCTCCCACCCATCCTGGTGTAATCTCTCTACCCACCACCTGGCAGCCAGCCTGTCTCTGGGGATTCCCCAACCCTGCCCTTACTGTTGCTAGGCAGAACACACACACACAGCAGAGGCGGACTGAAATGGCCAGGTCAGTAAATACTAACTTTCTAAAAGTAGTATTTACAAACGCAGGATATTAAAATAAACTTTACTAAAAGAAGTATTTTATTATTCTGAGTTCAGGCATACTAAACTTGACATTCTACCATGCTCTATGAGTCCACTGGGGTCACAGCGTGTAGTGACTCCAGCAGCCCATTCTGGCCTATGGAGAGCAGGTAGCCTTCAATAGTGAAAAACGAAAATGGCTGTAATTCACTACTAAGACATGCCACACACCCAGGGCTTGTCCTACCTTACACCTACAATGCACCCTGCCCGTGGGCCTACCATAGGGGTGACTAACATGAGGCAAAGGGAAGGTTTGGAGGCTGGCAAGTGTGTGCACTTGCCCAGCCAGCATGACAGTACCAGACTGCACGCAGGTTCTGCAGTGGCAGACCCTAGACACATTTTACAAGGCCGCTTCTGTGGGTGGCGCAACCAGCGCTGCAGGCCCACTAGCAGCATTGGCATTCACAAGCCCTGGCACTCCTGGTGCACTTTACTGGGGACTGACAGTAAATCCAATAAACCAATCATGGACACCAATCAATGTATACATTTTGCCATAGGGAGAGCATATGCACCTTAGCACTGGTCAGCAGTGGTAGGGTGCCCAGAGTCATAAAACAGCCAAGAATAGGTCAGAAAAAATACAGGAGGAAGGCAAAAAGTTTAGGGATGACCCTGCAAAAAGGGCCAAGCCCAACAGTGCTCCTATCCGCCCCTGTCACAATTTTTGGTGACTAGGTGTGCACTTGGCGTGTCTTTGTTCCCGCCTGCTCTTCAACAATGTTGCTCAGTTCCTGCCTCTGCCCTTCGCTTCCTGGCTGTGACCTTTCCGGCCTCCCTTGCGTGGGCTGGCCTGGTAGGCTCTGGTTATATTTCTTCTTGAAATCCGCTAGCATTCCTTGGTGTCCCTTTAATGCACCATTGAGTGGGGAGTAGTCCTTCTCCCTCTGTCATTCTGGACTCACTCTCTTCTGTTCTGGAATATGGCTAGTGCTGTTTATACATCTCATACTCTTACGGGTATGGTGTCGCGCAAGTCTGGCAGTTTGGTATTTCTTGTCTTTTGCTCTTTCGAGCCACTTGGGTTGCTTCTGGCCTTTCCGCCACTGCCTTCCCCATGGTCCATCACTCAGTGCTTTGGGCACTTTGGTGTTCTGTCGCAGACCCACCTCCCCCTGGGGTTATAGCTGTGGTATCTATTCTAAGTTAAGAAATCTGCAGCTAGATGTCTCTATCAGATGTATCTGGTAGAGATGTTGTCTAGCCGCAGATTCCTTAACGCCCACCCATCCTCCCCGTTCTGCAAGGACTTTGCCAGGTGGGTTTCTCCACTTTGCCTCCTTTCAGTTGCCATTGGTCTTCTTTCAGGGTGCTTACATTGTTGTGACCTCTTTCAGAATTCCCATAGGCGGCTGCCTCCCTCCAAGTGGCTTCTTTCATGTAAACTGTGCCTTTTCTTTCACCTTCATCAGGAGAGTCGTCTTCTTCTCCTGTTGCTCCCTCCCTCCGTCTCAATTGAGTCAGAACCCTTGTCTCCTCTATAGTCGCCTTCTTTGGGGTTTGCTGGGCTATGTTTCGGCCTTCCCTTGCTATAGGGGAATACCATTCTTGTCATACCTTCTCGCACTAGACTGTTCTTCCTGTGTTCCATCCTTGTTGGTCGGTACAGTTCTATGTGTTAATGACAATCTGTCTTGCCTGTTGCGATTTCTTCTCTTGTTCCTCAGCCTTTGGAGATGGTCCATGTTTGCTTTGTGGGGTTTCGTCTCAGAGCTTTGCTCTGCCCTTACTTCTTCTCGTATATGTAGACAGTGTCTGCTACTGTCTTTTATGATGGTGTTTTTTGCACCATCCGCCTTCTTTCTTTTATGGATTTTTCATCATTTGCACACTGTTCCCATACTTTCACAGTTTTGTTAATGGCTCTGCGTTGTGTCGCGGAAAGATTCTCCGAAGAAAACTGACATCAGCACACCGGGAGGGACTTATATGACCTCGCTGACATCACGTCTGTGGACGACGTCAGGGCGGGGTCGTGCGGTGCCGTCCCCCAGCGTGCCGAGGTGCTGCTGCAAAAAGTTTTCCGGATCTAGTCTTACGCCTGGGGATATTCTAAGTTAAGGAATCTGCAGCTAGACAACGTCTCTACCAGATACATTGTTACTGAATGTAAGTAACTCGTACATCTGAAAGAAACACGTTAGTTAGATTCCTCACCTTAGAATATCCCCAGGCGTCAGACTGGATCCGGAAGATTTTTCGTCAGCAATACCCCTTGCGCGTCGCTAGGCGTCGTCCGCGGCTCCGCGTCCGTCGTCGGCGTCGTGCGCCGGGATGACGTCGTCGGAGTACTTAGACGCCGCCCTCGCGCGCTGACGTCAGTTCTTCTTTTTTCCGCGCCAGTAAGCGCAGATCCGGGAGAGCTACCCCTTTTAGTCTTTTTTGACTAAATCTTTTTGATCATTTTTGATCCTTGTCTGTCGACATCTGGTGCCGGTAGGATGCCTGGGTTCAAGGCTTGCGAAGATTGTCATCGACTGATGTCGGTGACCGATCACCACCGCCGGTGCCTCTACTGCTTAGGCCCCGACCACGACGCGGAGTCGTGCAACGACTGTCAGGCCCTGACTTCGAAGGCTAGGCGGGAGCGGTCCCGCAAGCTTCTCGAGCTTCGCCACTCGGCTCCGCGTCGTGAGCGATCCCGGTCCAGGAGGAGGTCCAAGGATCGCTCGCGGAGCCCTAGCCGACGCCACCATCGATCGTCGGGCTCCAAGTCGTCGGGTAAGTCCAAACACTCTAAGAAGTCCAAGCTGCGACATCGCTCTTCGGACTCCCCTCGCCGGTCGCGCGACTCGGCCGAGGGTCCAAGTGGTTCCACCCCCGCGGCTCCGGCGGAGCCGCAGGTGCCGCGTCCGCCCCCATACCTTCCGGTCCCTGGGGCTGACGCGGCGCCGGCGGAGATCAGTGCCTTCCTCTCGGCCATGAGGAGCCTGGCCCCGCCGTCGACGCCCGCTGGCGCGCCTTCGGGCCCCGCGGACTCGACTGGGCGACCTCGCGTGCCGGCGGCTCCGGCCCCGGCGCCGTCGACGACTCCGGTCTCGACGCCGCAGGTCCCCGCGGGGCCCTTGCCTGGGCCCCAGTCGACGCCGGTTGACCTAGTCACTCCTCCACCGGCGCCGACGCCTGAACCACCGACGCCGTCACCGGCGCCACCGACGCCGACGCCTGTGACGCCGACGCTCCAGTTTAGCCCTCATCCGGACCCGACGCCGGCACGGCGTCCGCCGACGCCGCATCCGACGCCGCTTGAGTCCTACCATCTCTACAGTCCGGTTCCAATCATTCCTCCTGTTTATCAGGAATCGGAAGAAGGGGGCGACTGGGAGGGGTTCGAGGACCCTCTGGCTGTTCAGTCACAGCTTTCTCAGGACTGGGCAGATGAACTGGGGGAGGCCAGTGGGCTGGACACCTCGCCAGACGCTGGATTCACTTCTCCTCCGACCGTGGCTTTGGAGGAGGGTGCAGCATTTTCTGTGGTGCTGCGCAAGGCGGCTGAGGCCCTTGGGCTCGAGTTGCCTGCCGTGGCTGTGAGGACCAACATCCTCACTGAGGTGCTTCAAACCTCAGCAAGCTCCACTGAGCCTCTGCTGCCGTTTAACGAGGCCCTCACTGACGTTCTGCAGGGCACCTGGTCCAAGCCCTCCACAGTTCCTCCTGTGGATAGGAACGTTGCCAGGCGCCACCGCCCTGCTCCGGGCGACCCCAGTTTCCTGTCCCAACACCCCACCCCCGAGAGTCTGGTTATCCAGGCCTCTACTTCCCAATCCTCCTTCCCGACCGCTCCGCCGGACCGGGATTCCAAGAGACTCGAGCAGTTTGGCAAGAAACTGTTCTCGTCCCTTAGTTTGGGCCTGCGGTCCTTAAATACCGCCTGTCTCTTGGACCGTTATTCCCATCCCCTGTGGGATACGGTGGAGGACGTGCTGCCCCTGTGTCCGGAGGAGGTCCGGACGCTTCTTACCCAGGCTTTGGCCGATGGGAGGGATGCAGCACGGCACGCCATTAGATGTGGGCTTGACACCACGGACTCGCTAGGTCGGGCGATTTCCACCACGGTGGCGCTCCGCCGCCACGCCTGGATGCGGTCCACGTCATTTTCCGGGGATGTCCAGAACACCCTCATGGACATGCCCTTTGATGGCACTCGCCTGTTTGGTGAGAAGGCGGACAGTGCGCTGAACCGCTTTAAGGACTCCCGGGCTACGGCCAAGTCCTTGGGCCTCTCGGCTCCGCGGGCGCACACCTCCGCTTTTCGCCCCTTTCGTGGCCAAGGAAGGGGCGCCTCCTCACGTCCGCAGAGCCACCAGCCGCAGAACCAACCTGCGCGCGGTCGCGGACGTGGCTTCCGCCGTGGCGGAAATGGAGGCCGACGTGGTCAGCCCACTTCCACCCCGGCAGCATCCGCCTCAAAGCCCTCCTAGTCCGAGCTTTCAGGCCCATACCACGCCAGTGGGCGGCAGAGTTCGCCATCACCTGCTCCACTGGCGGTCCATAACATCGGACAGGTGGGTGCTGCAGATCGTCCGCAGGGGCTACTCCCTCCCCTTCGAGACGACCCCTCCAGCCATGCCACCGCAGCACCACCGTATCTCGGGGGATCATTTGGATCTTCTCCGCGAGGAAGTTTCAGCTCTCTTGGCCAAGGGGGCCGTCGAGCGCGTTCCGAGTCCAGAAGTAGGTCGTGGTTGTTATTCCCACTACTTTCTGGTTCCCAAGAAGGGCAAGGGGGGCCTGCGCCCTATCTTGGACCTCCGGAACGTCAATGCCTTCCTCCGAAAGGAAAGGTTCAAGATGCTAACGTTGGCTCAGGTTTTAGCTGCCCTAGACCCTGGAGACTGGATGGTAGCGTTGGACTTGCAGGACGCATATTTCCATATCCCCGTCCTGCCGGCCCACCGGCGTTACCTGCGGTTCACGGTGGGCCAAGAGCACTTTCAGTTTACCGTGCTCCCCTTCGGCCTCACCAGTGCCCCTCGGGTGTTCACGAAAGTGATGGCGGTGGTCGCAGCTCATCTGCGCAGATCAGGGGTTCCCAGTCTTCCCCTATCTCGACGACTGGTTGTTGAAGGCGGGCTCGCCCCGGGCAGTCGTCTCCCACCTCCAGACTACGGCGGATCTCCTGCATTTGCTGGGGTTTTCCATCAACGTGCCGAAGTCACACTTGAGTCCCTCTCAGAAGCTCCTCTTCATCGGAGCGGTTCTCGATTCGGCGCAGTTCCGGGTCCATCCACCGGAACAGCGGGTCCGGGATATACAGGCCCTGATTCCCATCTTTCGGCCTCTATCCCGGGTTTCGGTCAGGCTAGTGTTGCGGCTTCTGGGGCTGATGACCTCCTGCATCCTACTAGTGCATCACGCCAGGCGGCGCATGCGGGCTCTGCAGTGGGACCTGAAGTTTCAGTGGGCCCAGCATCACGGCAACCTGTCCGACCATGTCTTGATCTCGGAGGGTACTGCACAGCAGTTGCAGTGGTGGCTCACGGACCGCGAGTGGGTCAAGGGCAAGAGCCTCTCCCTTCCCCAACCGGAGCATGTCGTAGTGACGGATGCGTCCCTCCTGGGATGGGGTGGCCATATGGGAGAGGCGGAGATCAGAGGCCTCTGGTCTCCGGCGGAGTCTCGTCTCCACATCAACCTCTTGGAGCTGCGGGCGATCCGACTTGCACTGAAGGCATTCCTTCCCTCTGTTCGGGGAAGTGTAGTGCAGGTGTTCACGGACAACACCACCGCCATGTGGTATTGCAAACAGGGCGGGGTGGGGTCGTGGACCCCTCGTCAGGAGGCTCTGCGCCTCTGGACATGGCTGGAACACCAGGGCGTCACCCTGGTGGTTCAACATCTGGCGGGCTCTCTGAACGCCAGAGCAGACGAACTCAGCCGCCGGTGCATGATGGATCACGAATGGCGTCTGAACTCCGAAGTGGCGCAAGGCCTCTTTCAGCAGTGGGGAGAGCCTTGGTTAGATCTATTCGCCACCGAAGAGAACGCGCAATGTCAGCAGTTCTGCGCGTTGGAATTTCCAAGGCGGCACTCGCTCGGCGACGCTTTTCGTCACGAGTGGAGTTGCGGTCTGTTGTACGCCTTTCCGCCTATACCACTTCTGCCCAGAGTGCTGAAGAAGATCAGGCGCGACCGGGCCCAAGTCATCTTGGTGGCTCCGGATTGGGCACGAAGATACTGGTATCCCGAGCTACTCAGTCTGTTGACCGATCCCCCGATACGTCTGCCCCTTCGGGAGGATCTTCTGTCGCAGCAGCAGGGGACGGTCCTCCACCCGAACCTGTCCAGCCTCCACCTCCATGCGTGGAGATTGAGCGGCGGCAGTTGATGCCATTTGACTTGCCTCCTGAAGTCTGTGATATCATTCTGGCAGCCAGGCGTCCCTCCACAAAGTCGGTATACGCCTGCCGGTGGAACAAATTTGTGGCATGGTGCACAGCAAAGGCTGTGGATCCCCTTTCCGCCCCTCTTTCTGAGGTTCTCCTCTTCCTTCTTTCTCTGGCCCGGCAGGGCTCTGCCCTGGGCACTCTGAAAGGTTATCTTGCTGCCATCTCCGCCTTCTTGCGGCTTCCTGATCAGCCTTCTCTTTTCAAGTCCCCTGTGGTCACACGTTTTTTCAAAGGCATTACACACACGTTCCCTCCTGTCCCTTTTGTAATGCCTCAGTGGGACTTGAATCTGGTATTGACATTCCTGATGTGCGCTCCCTTCGAGCCTCTTCACAATTGCCCTCTTCGTCTTCTAACTCTAAAGACTGCTTTTCTGGTAGCCATCACCTCGGCTAGACGGGTGAGTGAGCTCCAGGCTTTATCTTCAAAGCCTCCTTTTCTGTCTGTTCATCCGGACAAGGTTGTCCTTCGGCCTCGTCCCTCCTTTCTTCCTAAAGTGGTGACTCCATTTCACCTTGGGCAGTCTGTCACCTTGCCCACCTTCTTTCCGCCTCCGCATCCTTCCAAAGAGGAAGAGAGGCTCCACCGTCTGGACCCAAAACGTGCGCTCTCCTTTTATCTGGACCGCACAAAACAGTTCCGGGTGGACGACCAGCTTTTTGTTGGGTACGTGGGCGCTAAGAAGGGGAAAGCTGTGCACAAAAGAACCATCTCTCGGTGGGTCGTTTTGTGTATAAAAATCTGCTATTCCTTGGCTAAAAAGGACCCTCCTGTTGGGCTGCGCGCCCATTCTACTCGGGCCACGGCGGCTACTACTGCCTTGGGACGGGGAGTCCCTTTGCAGGACATCTGTCAGGCGGCGACGTGGGCTTCGCTACACACGTTTGCCAGGCATTATTGCCTTGACAGCCAAGTCCGGAGGGATGGCTTCTTTGGCCGTTCTGTCCTCCAGGACTTTCTGGTGTGATCTTGGTTCGCAGACCCACCACCGGGGATGGTATTGCTTGGGTATCTATTCTAAGGTGAGGAATCTAACTAACGTGTTTCTTTCAGATGAACAAGTTACTAACCTTCGGTAACGATGTATCTGTAAGAAACATTAGTTAGTTAGATTCCTCACCGACCCTCCCATCCTCCCCGTTCTGCGAACTGACATCTAGGGTTAAGGTTATCCTTTTCAGGCCCCTAGATTTTATTTTTGGCACCAGTGTCGGTCTTTGCATGGCTCTGCGTTCCTGGCGCGGAAGGCTATGTACAAGAACTGACGTCAGCGCGTGAGGGCGGCGTCTAAGTACTCCGTCGACGTCATCCCGGCGCACGACGCCGACGACGGACGCGGAGCCGCAGACGACGCCTAGCGACGCGCAAGGGGTATTGCTGACGAAAAATCTTCCGGATCCAGTCTGACGCCTGGGGATATTCTAAGGTGAGGAATCTAACTAACTAATGTTTCTTACAGATACATCGTTACCGAAGGTTAGTAACTTGTTCTTTAAACCCATCAGGGCCCGGAGCCTTCCTAACTTTGAGGGCCCTTATCGAACTTTCAATTTCTGGGGCAGTAATTGGGCTGTTAATTTCAGATTTTTCTTGTTCGGAGAGGGCAGGTAGTGGGCATTTATTTAGACATTCCTGTGTTTTTGTGGTATCCAGATCTTTGTTTTTACTATACAGAGTACTATAGAAATTCTTTAAAATTTCTGCAATTTTCTATTAGATTCTTAATCGTGTTCTTCTGTATTTTAAACTTTAAGTATGACGCTAAGCTCTTCCCTGCCTTATTGGATTCACAGAGCTTAATGCTTTTTGGTTATTTATTCATATTCCTGCTCTTTCGCCTACTATTTTATTATACTCTTATTTCTTTTTCATTATTTAGGTTAAGACTAAGGAATCTCTGGATATTACATGTTGTCCTTCTAGCATAGTAATCTATTTGTCTAGCTTATCAAGGTTGTTATTGGAGTCTTTATTCATGGCAGTTCTAATTTTAATGATCTTTCCTCTGATGGTGCTCTTTAATGCCTCCCATCTTCTGAGGTCCGACGTGTCACCCATGTTATTATCTATGAGGTAGTTCTGTATCACGCTCTCAATGATTGTCTATGAGATTCTTTTTCTAAGACTTCATTATTGAGTCTCCAGAAGGGTTGTTTTTTAAAAGGCTTTGGGTCAGAAATAGACAGGCTAATGCAGGAGTGGTCTGAGATCACCCTTGGTTCAATCGAGGTTTGTTCGATCCTGTCTATGGCATTACCTGAGATAAACAGGTAATCAATGCGTGATTAGGAGTTATGTGGAGATGAGTAGAAGGTATATTCCCTCCCTGATGGATTTTGTACCCTTTAAGAGTCTATCAAGTTGAAGCGTGTGTAAAGATTAGTAAAGCCTTTGTGGGATTTGTTGGTACGAAAAGGACAACGTGAATCTCTATCTAGGATCGGGTAAATGGGCAGGTTAAGTCGCCTACTACTATGTGCATGGCACTATCTGGTATTGTGTCAATTTGTTTGCTTAGATCTTCCCAGAAGTCCACCTCCTCCCTATTGGGTGCATAGATATTAGTAATATAAAATTCCGTGTTGTCCTTTGTCAGTTTTGTTGTGGTCCACCTCCCTTTAGGTTCAGATGTGCTTGTCACCATTTCTGTGTTAGATTTTTTAGCTACCAAAGTCAGAACACCGTTTTTCTTGCCTAGTGCATCAGAGCCAGCAACATCACTGTAAAACCTATTTCTAAGGGAGTTACATTGTTTGGAGTCGATCTTTGTTTCCTTTAATAGGAAAACGTTGCCCTTCTGTTTATGAAGATAATCAAGAATCTTCCTTCTTTTGATAGGGTGGTTTAAGCCCTTAACATTCATTGATGCTATATTGAGATTGTTATGGGCTAATGTGCCCGGGGAAATTTGCAACATCCCAAGTGCATCATAAACATTGTCATTGGTTCTCTAAATCTGAAGCAATTTTTGTACGGTTTACTCACTATATGGGAAGAGGATGTGTTCCCATTTTGTACTTGCGATGAATTTAGTGGCTACAGTTGTGTCGAATTGATAAGCGATATTTACAAGTCATGTATATAAAGCTTGACACTAGAAGAGGTACCACATGTATATACAAGGATGTCACAACAAAACATTTGGCTTGAGAGAAAATATAGAGCATAACATGCAGTGGAGTGTCCCTTTTATGTACAAGATTATCACAGCGGAACATGGCACTTGAGTGAAAACACCTGGTATCTGAGTAAAGAAACAAGTCACTTATATGGTGCATACCATACATTGAGGCACCCTGTGTATATACAAAGATAATATTGTAACACATCTCACTTGAGTGAGGGAACATGACATTTGAGTAAAAAGATACAACATGTATGTAGAGCATACCTTTCAATGTAGTATCACTTGTATGTGCAAGATTATCACTTGAGGAAGGAGGCAAGGCACTTGAGTAAAGAAAACAATTATGATCAGCGTGAAAAAAACTGAAAGTAAAGGAAAATAAAATAAAATAAGGATAACAAGATATAAAACCCTAGTTCAACCCACCCTCAAGCAGGGCCGCCCGTGTGGCGCAATCCCCCGGTGCACCACACGGGTGGGGGGCCGGTTTTGGGCCCCTGGGGGCCGTTTTTGTCACAGGGTGGTTTTTGCAGCATAGCTGCAAAATCGGCCCTGTAACAAAATCGGCCGAAAACCGGCCCTGGCAAAGAGCTCGGCGGCACCCCCAACCCCGGATGGCCGGCCGAGCACTTTGCCAGGGCCGGTTTTTGTTCCCAGTCCGGCCCTGCCCTCAACCCTAACCCTCCCTCCCAACCCTGAAAGCAGATAATTGGCATGGTGACACGGGAAGAGAGCTCCCCTCCCATGGGAGCCAGAACGAAGGTGTCTTGGACGCATAAGTCCAGTTTGTGGCTTAAGTTTGTGACTTAAGCACTAATAAAAAGTTTGGGACTTAAGTACTAATAAACTTCAAAGTCTAAGAACTGTGAACAGAGTGTGATATGGAGTGTGATAAGGACCATATGGACCATAGCAGTACCATTGCAATACATAAACGTCCTGCTAGGACATTGACCAGCATCATTGACACAGAGCACAATTACACATCAAGTTTGCTCAGATTAGTTTTAAATGACGTTAGTGGAGAACAGGTGAAGTATTGGATGAACAGTTGTACCTTTGTGTGAGGTTTGCATGAAGATCAAGTGATGACTAGATGAGGCTAATGGCCAGGTGTGGCCAATGAGGCTAGAAGAGCATGTATTGTTATGCAAAAATTTGTTGACTTTATGAATTTATGAACAAGGTTCCAAAGGTCGCCGTGTCCATAAAGGAAATAACCTGTCTTAAGGATAGAAATTACCAGTTTGAGGCCTGCGACATTAATACATCAAGTTAGATTAAAGAGTACATGAATGTCAGGTGCATGGTCATGCATCTTCAACAGAGGCCAAAATAGTTCATATTTATATGAAATCTATGAAAAGTTCAGAAGGTTCAAAATGTCGTTAAGCAATTTGCTGCAGGGTAATGATGTGCTAGAGATTTAAGAGATTATGGAAGAAGGCCCCGCGGCTGCTGTGTCCATGGAAGGGTCATCCGGTCTGTCAAGGAATCTTTTCAGTTCTAGATGGTCCGTAAAGAATTGTGGGGATCCCTGGATCATTACACAGAATTTAGCTGGACCCGCAAAGGCAAACTGGTAGTTCAAGTTTCTTAGTCTTGGGCGAAGTGCTAGGAACCCTTTTCCAGTGTCTACAGTTTCTTTGCTGTAATCTTGTGAAATAAAAATATCGGATAGAGACATCTAGCCGCAGATTCCTTAACTTAGAATAGCCCCAGGCGTCAGACTGGATCCGGAAAACCCTTTTGCAGCAGCACCTCTGTGCACCGGGGTACGGCGCCACATGACCCCGCCCTGACGTCGTCCACGTACGTGATGTCAGCGAGGTCATATAAGTCCCTCCTGGCACGCTGATGTCAGTTTTCCTTCTTTTCCGTGTTCAACGCGGATCCGAAGTGTGCGGCTCCTCTGGACTGTTTTCAGGCCTGCGTTTCCTCTGGTCTGTTTTCAGGCCCCTTTTTCGATCGAGAACATTGTGCGATGCCCTCCTGCTTTAAATCCTGTACTTCCTTTTTGCGGCAAATGTCCATGACAGACCCGCATCTTATTTATATGTGGTGTCTGGGTGAGCACCACAACTCCACGGACTGTGTAGCCTTCCAACACCTTAAGCCGAAGTCCCGGCAGGAGCGCCGGATGAAGCTTCTTTCGGCACGACTGTCCCGGTCGGAGTCGTCTCGTCCCACGACCTCTTCAACGCAGTTTCGCTGGGGCCCGAGGCCGTCATTCACCACTTCTTGGTAAGTTGCGGCGCAGGTCACCGAGGTCCTCGACCTCCCTTTCATCTGTTGTCAGGGGCACTGGTTCCTGGAATGTTCCGGACGTGCGCCCCAGTCAGTCACCCCCCCCTCTATCTGCCCTATCCGGGTGCAGGGGCGACTCGGGCCCAAATGGAGGCTTATTCCACGGCTTTGCAGGCTTCCCTTGGGTCCTCTCCCATCCCTGGGTCGTCCCCGGGCCTCCGTTACCTGTGCGGCCCGGCTGGGTCCCCCTCTACGGCCCATCGCACCCCTGCCGCGCCACATAGTCTCGTGGGGCTCCCTGTGGTGTCGCAGGTGGTTGCTGGTGCTCAAAGCCTCGCTTTGTGCACAACTCGGCCTTCTGGGCAGGCGGCCGCCTGTCCGGAGCCCGAGACGGCACCTTTCCAGCGCCATAGACTCGCCTCCGCTTCTTTCTCCAGAGTCGTAGCCTGTTGCGGTTGAGGCTGAGGCGGCGCCAGAGGTTTGCCCCCCCCCCCGACTCCGTCACCTTCTCCTTCTTCGGAAGGTGAGCTTGTCGCCCTTGTCTGTGGACCCTTTACTTGATGTCCTTCACCGTGGGTCAGGGAATGTGGAGCTGCTTCTGCCTCCGCTTCTTCCCTCGGAGTCGGAGCCAGTCCGGGTTGTGGCTGAGTCGGCGCCGTTGCGGCGCCGGAGGCTTGCATCCCCGGCGCCTTCTCCTTCTTTGGAAGGAGAGCTTATCGTGTATTCGGTGCCGGATATAGCCGACTCGACACCGGATGGAGTCGAGTTGGCACCGGACAAACCTCGGTTGGCGCCTACTAAAGTGGTTTTGGCGCCACATCGACGCCGAGTTGTTGACTCTTCTCTGGAGGCGTCCAGAGAGTGTTTTGCGTCGCCCTCCTGTCCGGCGACACCGGATGTATTTATGTGCCTCCCTTAGAGTATGTGGATCTGGTAGGGTCCCGACCTCCTTAGGAGCTCCCTCAGCCGACAGGCTCCTCGCCTCCTCAAGAGCCTCATCAGGACCCCCATTCATCCATGGGGCTCCCTTCAGTTGGTCATTGGTCACACCGTCACTGTCTTGGGAGGGTTAGCTTACAGCCATCACCTACTGATGAGCTACTATCCCCTCCTCGGAGGGCTACCGAGGCTGGTGCAGCTTTTCTCAGAGTGGTCTCTTTGGCCACTCGGATTTTGAACATGCAGCCCCCTTCGGCGCCCTTGTCTGTGGACCCTTTACTTGATGTCCTTCACCGTGGGTCAGGGAATGTGGAGCTGCTTCTGCCCTTTGAAGCTACTCTTTATGATGCCCTTTTGGGCACCTGGGTTCGGCCAGCTTCTGGTGAACCGGTGGCTCGTTTGGTCTTGCACCGCCACCCTCCTGCTCCACATGATCCGGTCTGCTTATTTGTGCAGCCCGACGCGCATGGGTTTGTTTTGCAAACTGCCTTCCCTTCCTTGCCTCGGCTATTGCTTCCTCCCTCCCGGGGGTCTAGATGGCTTGAGTCATGGGGTCGGAACATCTTTGCCTCCACTAGTGCTGCACTACGGTCAATAAATGCAGTGTGTGTCCTGGCTCAGGCTACCTCTGCCCTGTGGGACTCTGCAGGGTCTTTGCTCTCAACCAGCACAGAAGGCGCTCGTGTTGACCTGCTTCATCTTCTCTGGGATGGGCGTGACCTTGCTGAGTTTACGATCCGCTCCGCCTTGGATACTGCTGATTCCTTAGGCCGGGCTATGGCTGGTTCACTCGCTCTGCGGTGCCATTCTTGGTTACGGGATAGCGTCTTCCCGGAAAATATATGGGAGAGTCTAGTTGATTTACCCTTTGATCGGGTTTTATTGTTTGATGCGCGCGCCGACTCGGCTGTTCAGCGCCTCCTTGCAGGCCCCCCCCCCCCCCCCTTAGGCCTGTGTTCCTCAGACGTTTGTTCTGGGATAGTACCTTTTCATTCAGCATCCTTTTGATGCGTTGTGTTTAATGCTGATAGTAAGCCTCGGGTCTTCCTTTTGCATGATTGGAGGTGATTACCCTTTCGGTTCTCATCCTTTGGATGCATTATGCGTTTTCAACTGGTGGTTAACGTGCTGTGGCAGTGTTCCACAGATTGTTCCTCTGACTGTGGCTTGCCCTTATGAACGTGTTCCCCGTTGTTAGGGGGGATACATACTCCGTGTGGAGTACTTGTTTGCTATTATATAGCTTAGTTATGTCAACTGGGCCTACGAGTTCCTTTGGCCTCTAGGCGTCCTCTGGTGCTCTTCTCTGCTGTTGTATGGTGCTCAATGTGGTGCCTTGGCGTCATCTTTGCGTCATTGGTCATCTTGCCTCATTCTCCTCCCTCCGAGGTTTTCGGGGTGTTATATCACGCTTTAACGGCAGCTTCAGTCTGCCATTACAGTACCAGATGTGTTCCTCTGCAACGATGTTGTGTAGTCGTGGCTAGTTTACCCATTTTTGCTATATATATTCTGTAATTTGATATATATACCAGTTCCATGGGTACTCTTCTTCCTAACTCTTCGCCTCTCTTCGAGGCTGCAAGGTCAGGTCCGAAGTCTCCATGTTTCAGGGACCTTTCCAGTGATGCACCCGGCATTGCCAATAAGGCCCCTTTTTGCGTTCCGCTTGCTGGGGTGGTCCCCCAGGTTTACACTGCTCCCTTCTTCGTGTTCAGTTACTGAACGATTCTCTCTTCTGGACAAGGGTTACTTTCCTTCCCGTCGGAGGGTGTGGTCTAACATTCTGCGATTATTTCTCAGTTTCTACGCCTTAGTACTTTGGTGCCTCCGCTGCACCTTCCTTTGGCTGTGCTATATTGTATCAGCTGGGCATGCGGGACGGCTCTTCTAATGTCAGTCATCCTAGATCTACACCCTGCATTCTGTATGTCGTGTGTTGCTCCTCACCTTGGTCTTACCGCGGCCTGGTCGAGCAGCCTTATGCCTATTTTAGCTACGCCACCTTGTGGTTTCCGTAGCTGTTTGCTCTGCGCATGTTTCTGTGGTGGCCTGCATCAGCGAGCTTAAGATTGTTACGGTTCGCCCCTGCTCCCCATTTTGGTACTGGGTGTGCGCTTGGCGTGTTTCTTGTTTCCGCCTACAATTCCAAGAACATTGCTAATTCTATCTCTTGACCTTCAATTCTCGGCTGGAGCCTCTCCAGCCTTCCTCCCGTGGGCTGGCCTGGTAGACTTTGGTTGCATCTCTTCATGTTTCTTCTCAACCTTTGGTCGGTGTTCACATAGTGCGCCATTACGCTGAGAGTGGTCCTTCTTCCTCTCTCTCTTTCTTTTGTTCTGGTATATGGCTGGTGCCGTTTCTACCTCTCATACTTGTATAAGTATGGATCTGATAGAGACTGCTAGCCGCAGATTCCTTCAGTTAGAATTATCCCCAGGCGTGAGACTGTATCCGGAAACTTTTTTGCCACAGTATTCCTGCGCGCCAGGGGCGGGGCGACATCACGCGACTCCCAGGCGTTGTCCGCATACGTGACGTCAGCAAGGTCGCATAAGACCCGCCCCGCCTACGTCAGTTTTTTCGTTTTCCGCATACAACGCGGATCCGATCCTTGCTACGGGACTGTTAGGGCCCCCCTTTTTCTTCCATTTCTTTTGGTGGAACAGTGTGCGAATGCCTTAGGGCTTTAAGACTTGCACGTCTTATGGGCATCTTATGTCGGCGACGGACCCTCATCTCATTTGTATGTGGTGTTTTGGGGGAGGATCCCGGCACCACAGATTGTATGGCGTGCCAACAGTTGAAGTTGAAGCTGAAGTCTTGGCGGGAGCACCGGATAAAACTTCCCTCGGCGCGTCTCTCCAGGTCGATATCCTCCCCTCGGTCTGCTTCAGCGGACGGCTTCAGATACGGCCGTGGTCGTCATCCTCGCACTTCTCCGATGTCACATGAGCGTCGCTCCCCGGTGGGTAAGTGTTGCACTTTGTCCCCGGGGGCTTTTTTCCGGCCTACCGGGGGCGTGGACTCTCCGCGGGTGATGCGGCCCCGCGTGTCGTCCTATCCACCGTTTCCGGGTGTTGGGGCGTCGAGAGTCCAAATAAAGACATACGCGGCGGCTTTGCAGGCCTCACTGGCGTCTCCTCCTCCTTCCTTTCCTGGGGCGTCGGCGGATCCCTCGCTCTGTGCAGGGCCCTCTGCGGCGCCGCCGGTGGCTCCGGCCCTGGCGCCGACTGGTTAGGATCCAGGCTAGGTGGATTTGGTACTGTTGGGGTGCGGCTCTCTGCCTCGCCGCAAACTCCCGCGGGGGTCCCTGTGGTGTTGCGGGAGGTCGCCGGGGCTCGGGTCGCATCCCCCAGCCCCTCTCGGTCCTTTCACAAGGTGGTCCTGTCTAAGGCCAAGGTGACGCCGCTACGGCGCTGGCAGCACCTGGACTGTGCGGCGCCACAGGGGTCAGTGGACCCTCCTCGTCCCGCTCCGGGTCGAGGCCGAAGGAAGACCCCTCGTCCCTCTCCGGGCCCCTCTTGTTCCTCCCCACAGACGGCTGCCTCGTTGGAGGGCGAGTTGTAGGTCGGATCATCCCTGGCCGCCGCCACATGGGTTGCTGAGCGATCTTCGCCTCATTCTGGGCCGCGGCTGGCGGAGGGTTTCATGCCATTCCCCAGGCCCGTCTTGTTCCCCCACGCAGGTGGCTTCCTGGGTGGGGGTCGGTTCGGCTTCACCACGGTGCCGCCCCGGGGCCGGTGCGGCTCCAGCTCTACTCCGGTCTCTGCTCCGGTCCCCGGTGCAGGGTGACTTGGAGGTACCTTGTCCGGTGACGCCGGCTGGTGCCGACGTCCTACCTCGCGCAGCGGACTCTACGGCTCCGCGCAGGGATCATACCGCGGATTAGTCTTCGGACGCTCCTTCTTCTCCGGAGGCAAGCTGTATATTGGTGTCGTCCTCCTCGGAGACTGGTCGCCTTGTGGTGTCTTTTTCAACGGCGTCGAAGTGCGGCTCCCCGCCCTCCCTGAGGCAAGGTGTTTGTCGGAAGAGCGGCAGGTCCCTCATTCTTAGGATCCTTCTGACTTCCAGGTCTGGCCCTTGCCCGCCCCGCTTGGCCTCTGGGACGGCCGCCTTAGTTTGCAGCCGTCGCCCCTGGAGGAGCTGCTTTCTCCACCGTGGGACCCTACGGAGGCGGGTGCGGCCTTCGCTCATGCAGTGTCCACGGCTGTGGGTATTCTGCGCATGGGTGACCCGGTGGCTAACTTTCCGGCGGACCATCTATTGGAGGTCCTCCACCAGGGCTCTGGTGGGAGGGAAATCTTACTTCCCTTTGAAGATTCGCTCCTTTCTTCCTTGACGGCTTGGAGGCGTCCTGCCTCAGGGAACCCGGTGCTTCATCATCTTCTGCACCGGCACCTCCCGGTGCCGCGTGACCCGGCGTGTCTTTCCCTTCACCCCTCAGCCACCAGCCCCCTTTTGCGGACTGCTTTTCCCTCCCTGCCGCCACTGTTGACTCCGCCGTCCCGAGAGGCCCGCTGGCTGGACTCTTGGGGACGCAACATGTTCGCCTCGACCAGCGCGGCCCTGTGGGCCCTTAACACCTTGTGTGTGCTGGCTAGGGCCTCCTCCTGTTTGTGGGACTCGGCTGAGTCTCTGGGATCTGCAGCGTCCCAGGAGTCTGGCCTGGTGGACTTACGGCATCATGCATTGGATGGCCAGGAGCTTGCGCCGTTTATTCTCCGCTCCGCTTTGGACATCTCAGAGGTGCTGGGCCGGGCCATGGCTTCCTCAGTCGCTCTCCGTCGCCATGCTTGGCTTCGGGACGGAGTATTCCCTGAGAAAATTCGGGAGCGACTCATCGACCTTCTGTTTGATGGCAGCCTGTTGTTCCATGCCCCGGCCGACACCGCCATCCAAAGGCTCTTGGCAGGGCTCTGTCCTCCTCCTCCTCCGCCTTATCCTTCCCCTACTCAGTGACTTCTGAGTTGGGTTAATGCTGGGCCTTCTTAAGCTGGCTGTGCAGTGTGTTTGCTGGCCGTTTACGTCCTTCCTTGGCACTTTGGCATTGTTGGCTGCTGGACAGCCCTTGTGTTAATTGTATGTGGTTCTGCAGGAGTTGTTGCGCAGGCTTGGTCTGAGATTGGTCTTCTGCTTTGCTTGGGCTACTTGTTAAGCCTTCAGCGGGGGTGTTTTTCCCCCGTGGCTCTTTTTTTTGTTTTTTTTCCTCTGCTGCGGAAGTTCTTAGAAAGGGGGTTTTGCTATCTTGGGACTTAACGTACCCTATGTGGGGTAGTGGTAGCTGTTGTGAGAAGTTGGCCTGATGTATGATGTCACTAGTTCTAGTGTATACCTTATATCAGTCCAAACAACCCTTATGGTGATTGGTTGTAAAGTCAACCTTATAGACCAGCTATCCTAGTGGTAGCATGGACAAGAGCAGTCTTAGGCTAAACTCTGAATGGCATGTGAAGCCAGCTGTGATACCATATATAATCCCTTGAATACCAAATGAAAGGACACCACAACAGATATATATATAAAATAAAGTGTATTTATTCTAGTCAAACCCTCAGCACTCTTTATGAGATTAGAGGTAAGTACAACACAGTCTTATTTAAGCATACATTAAGTCACACAGGTAAGTAATACAGTTAGGCCCTAGGGGCCACGCAAACCATATACTAAAGAAGTGGTATAAGGACCACTGTCACGGAAATAGGATAGGCCTAGGCCTAGGGAATCGCTGGGGCTACACTACACTAGCAACAGTTAGGAAGTGGGAGGCCCACGGGATTCAGGTGCAGAGTGGAAACACTCACGCGTAATGCGTATAGTCGATAGAAATAGTACAGTTCTGAAATAAACAGTTTAAGGACACTTCTGAAGCAGCTAGAGAGTCGAGACTCGGAAACTAGACCCTAGGATAGTCACTACCCTTGTGAGCACCGGAGTACACAAGTTACCTAGCCCACGGACTGCGGGTGCATAGGTGTGAACTTGCGTCGGGTTTCATCGTGGACTTCTATGGATGCCTGAAGGAAAGTTGCTGACAGGCAGTCAGTGAAGAGTGTCCGGTGGATCTCAAGGTTGGGATCAAGAAGAGAGGAGACCTGCAAGCAGAAGGGACAGAGTCAAGGTCACTAGCCAGTGACCACGTGGAACCAGGAAGGAACCAGGCGATGTCGTGAAGATTGCAGGTGAAGGTGAAGCTTGTCGCTGCAGCCACGAGGACCAGGGAACGTCGAGGACGACCAGGACCAGGAGGCGAGCTGTCCCACGAAGGCTCTTGCTGTCGGCGGCGTCGAAGTTGGACTAGGACTCACCAAGCCTTGGCAAGCGGAACCCACGAAGAACGGAGGACTTGCTTTTGGTGCAGACCAGGAAGGTCTGGGGTGCTTTTCTTTTGCAAGGAAGCGGGAGCCAGTCTGGAGGAGCCAAACCAGCAGTGAAGATTTCTGGATGCGTCGTCACAAAGGCCACTAGCCAACGGGCAAACAACCGGACAGGCGCGGCAAGCAGGAAAATGCAGAAGGGCCCCCACGCAGGACTCGTGGAGTGTGGGGGGCTGATCTTCGGTGTAGATGGTGCTTGGGGTTGGGGCTTCTCAATCCCCTGGTGCACAACTTCGAGGGTGCCTCAGAAGCTGCGCTGGAAGATACTAGCCACTTTTCCCAGGTAGCCGGTCCCACGTCTCTCGTCGCCTCCACGGATCTCAGCTCGGCTGTGGATGTGGATCAGGGTCGGAGAAGTTTGGAAGTCAAGGCTCTGGTCGGGGTCTGCAGTCGGTCCCTCGTAGAACTTTAGCAAAGCAAAGGGTAGTCTCTTGATGGTGCCTGTTTGCACAGGGTAGCCACTCCTTGGCCACAAGGGAGATTCTTCAGTCTTCTTCTTTCGTCGAATGTCGAAGGTCCAGAGTTTCTGTTCAAGTTGCAGGTTCAGGATAATCTAATCTCCTGGGGCCCAGCTACCACTCTTATCCAAATCTGGGGGGCTGGGTTACCTGCTAGGTCACGCCTTATGGGTGGGACCTGGGAGGGGGGTGGTTACACCCCCTTCCCTTTGTCCAGTTTCGCGCCAGGACTGGGGCTGGAGTGCCCCAGCACCGGTTTGAACTGGACTATGCACGGGACACCTTGTGTGCCCCAGGCATGTCTCATTCTTTTCATCCCTCCCTGCCCCAATACACTAAGGCCTGTCTGGGGTGGTGCTCGCACCTCCCAAGGCAGGAAACCTATTGTCCAAGCCTCCCTTGCCGGGATCACTCCCAGCAGCAGGAGGTCAGACTCGTGTCTGTGGCAGCAGCATCCATTTTGTGATGCTGGGGCTCTGGTTAACTTTAACCGGGTAAGTAGGGTACAACATGTCTTCTCCCTCTAGAAGGGAGGTATACTATCCTCATCGCCAGAAATGGTGTGGGGGTAGTATTCCAAAGTGTTAGACACCTTACACGACATGTTTTGATAAAGCCAAACCATAGTTACCATAACCGTTTAAGATTATAAGGCACTTTAAGAGTATATGGTAGGCTATATCATAGAACAGCTATAAGGACATGGTTCCGAAAGCTGCAGACAGGCTCAGCTCATGCTAGAGCACCATCTCACATGTTACCAAGCACTCTGCCTCCAGGATTGTTAAGGCCTGCCATAGGAGTGGCTGATAGGTACACATGTGTCTATATGTAAGTTAGGTATAGGAATACTACACCTAAGTAAGGAGTGATTACACGACCTTGCCCCAGCTGAGTGATCAGCCAGTTGTGTCATAATGGAAGGCCAGGCCAGGGGTGGCATAATACATGCTGCAGCCCCTGGTAGGCCTAGGGTACACCTATGCCCTGGGTACCTAGGGTACACTGTACAGGGGCCAATAAGGTGATCCTATCCAAATGGGTTATGCACCTAAAGTACATAGTATCAATTTAGAGAGAGAACAGCAGGGCTGTGGGTCTGATTAGCAGGCCCACAGCCACATCTAAGTCGAAAACCAGTAAAGCAAAAGCAAAAAGTGGGGGTGAACATAGAAAGCAGACCCTACTCTCCTACAGCTGTCAAATGGCTTGTGCTCTGGTAGAGGGTTCTGGTCGCCTTCGGGTGCCTGTTATCCATGACGTTTAGGTAGGTTGCTTTTGCTTCCTGAGGTCATGTGCGCGGCCACTCGTAGTGGTGGCCCGGGCATCTCCTCCTCTCCCTGCTCTTGTCCTGAGGTCTAGGATGATCCTGTGTCTCCCTTGCCGGGCGCCGCCTATTCGGCCTTCCTGGGGAATCAGGCTGTTGTTCTTGCTTCTGGCTTTGACTGCCGGCGCTATTCTGGCTGTCAGGCTGCTCTCCATCTGGAGTGGGTTCGCCTTCTTTTCCCTAGTTTCCTTGGGCCCTCTAGGCTGCTTCTTCTTTTTCTTCCGCTTTTCTTGTCTTGGCATTGGGCGGAAGCTATGTTGCCTTGTGGGGGAGTGGGGTGCTTCGGCCTCTCAGTCCTTGCCCTTGGTTCCTCTGCTGTGAGTGTACGAACCTCTTCAGCCTTCTTTCCCTCCTACAATCCCTTGGGGTCGGTGGGGTCCTGCTTGTGTGGGTTCCCTTGGCCTGGCAGGGGCTAGGTTCTACCTGATCCACGGATCTGGTCCCCTGTGGGGCCCTCTGTTCTGCATTGGCTGGTCGGGTCTTTTCGCAGACCCTCCTTCCCAGGGGGCATTGCTAGGGTATCTATTCTACGTGAAGGAATCTGCGGCTAGTAGTCTCTATCAGATGTACGAGTTACTTACCTTTGGTAGCAATGTATCTGGTAGATACGATTCTAGCCGCAGATTCCTTCACGGCTCGCCCTTCCTCCCCTATTCTGCGAGGACCCTTGGGTTGGTCTTCGGTACTCGCCTCCCGGTGGGGGGCTGTGTCTCCTGTGAGTGCCTTCCTTGTTTTTGACGGGTGGCTCCGTCTGGGGGCGGTTCATTCCTCCCTTGGTCCTCGAAGTCGACGTCGGGTTATGCTTCAAGATCTAAGAAGCATAAGAAGAAGAGGAGGCACGGCTCACGAAGCAGTTCAGATAAGGAGACGGCTCTGAAATCGACTTCTCCAGTTCCTCGGCGTCGTAAGGACTATGTTTCACCTTCTCTTTTGGCTTCGAATCCGGCTTCACCTGTTTGTCCGGCTTAACCTGTTTGTCCGGCCTCGCCTGCAGCTTCTCCGGAGCGTTCTCCTGCTCCGACTCCATCTCCGACGCCGACACATTCTCCGGCTCCAGTGGAAGAGGCTCCTATACCTGAAGAGTCTTCGACTCCTTTGGCTCCACCGTCTGCGCCGATTTGCCTGAGTCCGGTAATGCCTGGGCCTTTATCGAGCCCTTACCGCCTTTACCTGGCCCGGGTCAAGACCCATCGCATTACTTGAATGCCATGTATGGTGTATTTTCAAGAGCAATGTACCCCTCTGGAGCACCTTCGGGTCCCATGGGTCCAATGGCCTTTAATTTAGGGGTTCCTCAGGCCTATGCTCAGGCTCCCTTAATGCCTTTCCTTCCAGCGGCGCCGTCCTGGCATTTCCCGGCGCCAAAGACGTCAACGCTGTTCCCTTCATCTCCGGCTCCAGCTCGACCTCGTTCGGCTCAGGCTGTGCCTCTGGATCCATGTTAGACGCCGGCTTGGGCTCCATCGGAGTCGTGTGTAGCGCCGCCAACCCCGGTTCCCAGGATAAAATCCAGGCGGGAGGCACAGAGGATTTTGGAAGAGCAGAGGTATCAGGCAGAAGAAATGGAAGAGGGTGAACTTGAAGAGTCAGATGACTTATTTGAAGAATTAAAGGAGGCAAGTGTCCTTGATATGTGCCCAGAATTGGAGCTTTCTCCTCCTTCAGATGCTCCCTCTAAGGATTTGGTTCCTTACCACACAGTCATAAGGAAGGCAGCAGAGCTCTAAGACTTGCAGCTCCGAACGGCTAAATTTAAGTCCAACATCTTGACGGAGGTTCTTCATTCCCCCTCCACTGTGGTAAAACCGTTGCTTCCTTTTAATGATGCCATCACTGAGCCAGTTATGGAGGTTTGGCGTAAGCCCTTTTCGGCTCCAGCAGTGTCTAAATCTGTTGCTAGGAGGTACAGGGCGGCTCCAGGAGATCCGAACTTCCTAACATCCCATCCTTCTCCTGAGAGTCTGGTGGTTCAAGCTGCCTGTTCGAAGAAGTCTTCTGGAGCTTTTTCTCAAGTTCCTAGTGATAGAGAGTCTAAAAAGCTTGACCAGTCGGCCAAGAAGGTGTTCTCCTCTGCAACTTTGGCCTTGAAGTCCACAAATGCCACCTGCCTTTTGGGCCGTTACATTTACGCCCTGATGGATTCTGCAAAAAAGCTGGCTCCTAAATTGTCTGAGGAAGACGGGCAGAATTTTAATGAGGTCTTGTCGGACACTCAAGCAGCTGCACGACAGGTTATCCAGAGTGGTTTGGACACTGTGGACTCTGTTGCCAGGATCATGGGATCTTCGGTTGCCACAAGAAGTGCTTGGCTTAAGTCGTCGGAGTTCTCTCCAGATGTGCAGGCAACACTTCTAGATTTACCCTTTGATGGTTCTGGACTGTTTGGAAAGAAAGCAGATGCAGCCTTGGAAAGGTTCAAGGACAGCAAAGCCACAGCTAAGTCTCTGGGCCTGCAGGCGCAGCCTAGAGATTCTTCTTTCAGAAGGTACTGAGGTTTTGGGAGGTTGTCCTTTCGAATCTACAGGCAGCCTCAGCAGCAGCAAAATTCCCTGTATAAGACCTACAGGAGCAGGAACAGAGGTCGTCCACGAGGTCGTCAGCCCTCTGCCTCCTCCTCTACCTCCCTCCCTCCTACCACTGCAAAGCAGCCCTAGATCCACCATTCTGGATCATGTTGGTCCTGTGGGGGTTCGGCTTACCCATTTTCTGCAAGATTGGGAATCGTTCACTACAGACATTTTGGGTTCTAAATCTTGTGGAAAATGGATATGCTCTTCACTTTCGGGAATTCCCTCCAAATTACCCTCCTTGCCAAGGTGCTTGCTCGGAGGCCCACCTTCTTCTCCTGCAGGAGGAAGTCCTAACATTACTGAAAAAAGGTGCGATAGAGGTGGATCCAGAGCGGGAAAGGGGTCAGGGATGCTACTCCCTGTATTTCCTGATACCCAAGAAGGATGGCAGGCTGCGGCCAATCCTGGATCTCAGTATCTTGAACCTTTTTCTGAAGCAGGAGATGTTCAAGATGCTCACCCTTGCGCAGGTTCTTCAAGCGCTGCAACAGGAGGACTGGATGGTGTCGATCGACTTGCAGGATGCGTATTTTCATATTCCGAACCTGGAGTCGCACAGGAAGTATCTCCATTTTACGGTAGGGTCGCAACATTATCAGTTTGCGGTTCTCCGGTTTGGTCTTACTACTGCACCTCGAGTCTTCACCAAGGTGATGGCAGTGGTGGCAGCCCATCTCAGAAGGTCGGGGATTCTAGTTTTCCCCTATCTGGATGACTGGCTGATCAAAGCGGAGTCGCCAGAGAAGGTGCTTCATCATCTGCAGGTTACAACTCAGCTGTTGTACAAATTGGGTTTCTTGATAAACGTGCCCAAATCTCATCTGGTGCCATCTCAGCGCAACCTGTTCATAGGGGCGGTACTGGACACTACTGTGTGTCGAGCATTTCCTCCTCCACAAAGAATTTTCGACATACAGAAAATGATTCCCTTGTTTTACAATGGAGCGGTCGTTCCAGTCCTGAAGGTCCTTCGTCTGCTCGGTCTGTTTGCTTCCTGCATTCTGTTGGTGAAAAAAGGAAACACGGGCACATGAGGGCGCTCCAGTGGTGCCTCCGCAGGCAGTGGTATCAGCACAACGGAGATCTCAGGGAGTCTGTGAGGATCTCCAGAGAAGCTGCAGCGGATCTGTCTTGGTGGAGCGTAGAGGGCAATCTGTCTCAAGGAAAGCCCTTCCATCTACCTCCATCGGTGGCCACAGTGATAACGGATGCATCCACTTTAGGGTGGGGTGCCCATCTGGGGGATCTGGAGATCAAGGGTCTTTGGTCGCCAGAGGAAAGGTTGCTTCATATCAACCTTTTGGAGTTGCGGGGGACACGTTTGGCACTCAAGGCCTTTCTCCCTTCCCTTCGCGGTCAGTCGGTTCAAGTCCTGACGGACAACACTACTGCAATGTGGTATGTCAACAAGCAGGGAGGAGTGGGGTCGCATTGTCTCTGCAGAGAGGCTCTGCCTCTCTGGTCCCGGGTTCAGGATCATCACATTTGTCTGATGGCAAATCATCTGGCCGGAGTTCTGAACGTACGTGCGGACAGTCTCAGTCGGCAGTTCTCCGCCGACCACGAGTGGAGGCTCCATCCGGAGGTGGTTCGTCACGTCTTTCGGATGTGGGGAACTCCTCGAGTGGACCTGTTTGCCACTCACGAGAACGCTCACTGCCTGTCATTCTGCAGTCTCCAGTATCCGATGCAGGGAGCTTTGTGGGACACGTTTCAGTTGAGATGGGACTCACATCTCTTTTATGCGTTTCCTCCCATACCCTTGATTCCTCGGGTTCTGAGGAAGATTCGCCAATACCGGGCCCAAGTCATATTGATCGCCCCGGATTGGCCAAGAAGGGTGTGGTATACAGATCTTCTACACCTCTCCTCGTGCCCGCCGCTCCGTCTCCCTCTCAGGGCAGACCTCCTCTCGCAGGGGCAGGTTCCACACCCCCACCTCCAGATCTTACACCTTCATGCCTGGAGATTGAACGGGGCAACCTGAATTCTTTTTCTTTAGCACCTGGCGTGGTGGACGTGATTTTGTCTGCCAGGCGTCACTCCACCAAATCTATCTATTCCTATAGTTGGTCAAAATGTGTCCATTGGTGTGGGGAGAAGTCTATTGACCCTTTGAGGTCTCGTTTATCCAACATCCTTCAGTTTGCTCTCTCTCTAGCTCAGCAAGGTTTTGCTGTAGCTACAGTGAAGTGTTATTTATCGGCTTTGTCGGCATTCCTTTGTTTGCCGTATCAGCCGTCCTTGTTCAAATCACCTATTGTGTTACGGTTCATTAAGGGCCTTACCAACAAATTTCCGCCCACTCCATTTATTGTGCCTCAATGGGACTTAAATCTTGTCTTAACTTACTTGATGGGTTCTCCCTTTGAACCCTTGCATAAGTGTCCATTTAGGCTATTGTCTTTTATGTTTAAATCTTTTATTGGCATTTCAAGACATTCCATAACAAATACCGCAGTCAGAAACATGGATAGCATTCCGTGCAAACTCAAGTGGATGCTTAAGTCTCTCAGTTCTATAGTGCACACTGCGGCAAGCGCACAACCACTATGGGAGTGCCATAGAGCTCTCCAGAAGGATGCCGTAGTACAAAAGGAAAACAGTAGGACCCCCCCACCCATTCCCCCCCTCCCCTCCCTCCGTTCTGCGTCTGACAAACCAAGGTTTTTGTAGTTCCAGTAGTGCCCTGTCATCGTTCTTCCTTCTGTGTCTCAGATAGCCTCAGTAACCGAAGGTAGCGGGGACAGCTCACCTCCCTAAACTCGGTGGCCAACAGGGACAGGAAGGGCCTCCACAATTCCCCATAATTGGATCCCTCCCCGGCAAGCGTCAATGTGAGTTTCTCCATGCCCAGGACGTGCCACAGGCGATGCAGCCAACCTGTGAAAGTCGGTGAGGTGTGGGAGTGCCTGTGAGTAAGTATGTTCTGTGTCGCTGAACCCAGCGCTATGGCCATTAGCCTACCTCTGCGTGACTTGAGTGGGTATGTTAAAGGGTTGGGGAGACCCAGCAGCACATATGCCGGAAATCGCGGGATCGCCGTGTTGAGATGTTTATCGATTTCGTCAAGCACCTGGGTCCAGTACGCCCGGACTCCCTCGCAATCCCAAAGCAAATGAGTCAGGGTACCTATCTGCCCACACCCCCTCCAACAATACGCCTCCCTCTTCTTATCCATTGCGTGCAGGCGTTCTGGGGTGTAGTACCAATAGGTCGCCACTTTTGTTAGGGTATCTGTGAGTCCCATATGGTACGCGGAATATCGGGCCCTGTAAGATATGCCCTCCCACTCCTCATGAGACAACGATCTACCCAATTCCCTCTCCCAGCGTAGCCGTCCTGCATTGTACGTGTGTGTGAAGCGGCGCTGAAGTGTTCTGTAGAGGTCTGTAATCAATTGCTTGTCGGAGGTGCGCGTTAGTAACCACCGCTCGTATGGAGAGAGGCGCCTGTCTGCCCCCGGTCGAACCCTCCAGTCCAGCGCCCAGTGTCGCACCTGGAGATAGCGGATGCGTTCCCCCTCCGGCAAATCGTATTCCTGCCTGAACTGCCAGAACGGACGGACCCCCTCCACGTCGTACATGTGATGTAGACAGCGACACCCAGCCGGCTTCCATCTATGAAAGTCTGCCGAGACCATACCGGGGGAAAAATCCGGGTTCAACGAGAGGTCCAGCGCCATTGATTTGTCCGCATTAACCCTGAACCCCGCCACCCGTGCAAAGGTGTCAAGATCCGCGATGCACGCCGGTATCGCCACCTTAGGGTTTGATAGGGAGAGCAACACATCGTCTGCGTATAGGCTGATGGTGTGAGTGTATCCCCCGAACTTAATCCCGGTGATTCCCGGATTTTGCCTGATCTTTTGGGCCAAAGGCTCCATGTAGGCCGCGAAGAGCAGCGGCGACAGCGGGCATCCCTGCCTCGTGCCCCGCGTGATGGGGAAGCTAGCAGACGTGTGGCCGTTGACCCGGACCATGGCTGACGGGAACTTATAGCAATTGAAGATGTGGGTGCGGAACTTCTCCCCCAACCCCATCCGCGACAGAACCTGCTCCAGGTAGGGCCAGTGGACCCGGTCAAACGCTTTTTCGGCGTCGATCGCCAGGAACATATATTCACCCGACGTGCGGGAGGCCTTCTCAACCAGATGCATAACCCGTTTCGTGTTGTCCGGGGCTTGCCGTTCCGGTATGAACCCCGCCTGATCCGGATCAATAAGATTTGGCATGCAGGGTGCTAATCGACTAGCCAGGATCCCGGAGTAGAGTTTAAGATCAACATTCAACAGGGAGATGGGCCGGTACGCTCCACAGCGGGTCCGGTCCTTCCCCGGTTTGGGGATCACCGCTATGTGAGCCCTCAAGAGGTCCGGGGGAATCGCCCCCATAACCGAGAAGGAATTGAAAAGCCGGGTGAGCGTGGGGACCAGGAGGGCGCAGAATTTTTTATAGAAAATGGCGGTGAAGCCATCGGGCCCCGGGGCCTTCGCCAGCTTTAACCGGGAGATAGCGGCAATCACCTCCTCCGAGCGTATATCCCCGTCTAGTCGGTCCGCCTGGGCCCCCGTCAAAGCGGGTAGTTCGACGGAGTCCAGAAAGGCCGCCCTATCGCCTCCCACCGACCCTGACCCGTCGTACAGGGCTGCATAATAGGCCCGGAACGAGTCAGCTATATCCCTATCGTCTGTTACTCTCGTGCCATCCTCCCTGCAGATCTCGGGTACCCCCTGCCTCCTCCGGACCTCCCGGAGCTTGTGTGCAAGTAAGCGACCTCATCGATCGCCCCCGGTATAGTAAGCATGTTTTAAACGGAGGGCAGCGTATTTCGCTCTATCCTGATCGAGAGCCGTCAACTGCTGCCGAATGGCCCGCAGCTGGCGCCACGTCCTGGGGGCACCTGTCCTCTGATGCATTTGTTCCAGCTCCTTAGTTTGCTGTGTGAGCTCCTCCCATTTTTCCCGCCGCTCAGCGTTATCGGCAGCCGCTATGGCAATAAACTCCCCCCGGAGAACCGCTTTCAACGCCGCCCACTGCGTCGCAAGGGTCGTGTCAGCGTTACCCTTATGCGTAAAAAAATCCTTGATCTTCCCGGTGATCTGCTGCATCACATCTTCCCGGTGCAGCAGAGAGTCCCGAAGACGCCATACCCTATCCGGCTGTACCAACGGTGGCAGTGACAATTCGACATGCACCGGGGCATGGTCTGAGAGGGAGATCGCTCCTATTTCGACTGCCACGGCCATTTCTCGAACCGCGGCCGACGTTAGAAGATAGTCTAGTCGTGCGTACGTCTTATGCGCGTGTGAGTAATAGGAGTACTACCGGTCCTGCGGGTGAGAACTGCGCCAAATATCCTCGAACCCCAGCTCACGCACTCTAGCAAGCCCGGCCGCGGAAATCGCCCCCATTTGGTGTGTACGTTGGCAAGACCTGTCGCGCACGTTGTCGAAGACAAGATTGAGATCGCCCCCTAGAAGAATGAGCCTATCGCTCGTCGCCGTTATCTCCGTGAGTGCGGATTGCAAAAATCGCTCTTGCCCTTCATTGGGAGCATAGATGGAGCCTATGGTGAAGGTTAAGGCCCCCAAAGCAAACCTGTATATCAAAAGCCGTCCTCTAACTTCGGCTTCCTTCTGCAGGACCTCCCCACGAAAGCGCTGGGCTACCAAGATCGCGACTCCCGCAGTCTTAGTAAGACTGGAGGAAAAGAGCTGGACCGGGATCTTGCGGGAACGAAGCCGATGACAGTCCCGAGCGAGTAGGTGGGTCTCCTGAAGGAGGCAGATGTCGGCCCGCGAGCTCTCAAGGCACGACAGCACCGCTTTACGCTTAACGGGGTTGTTGAGGCCCCGAACATTAAGTGTTAGTACCTTAAGTGTAGGAGGCGCCATGTGATCCCACCCTGATCAGTAAGCTGTGTCTTGCTGGGGATGCCGCTTGTGTCCGGGAACTGCCCACCGATCGCCGCTCCCCCCGCCCCTCCCGCTGTCCGCCCGCCGTGTTCCCCTCCCTGACAGACGCGGAACCCCATCCCCTATGCGAACCCCCCCCCCAACCCCCCCTCCCCCCAAACAGCCCAACATCAAAACCACAATAGTCCAGAACCAGTGTCCTCCACTTTCCAGTGGATGGTATCGAAAGGGCGTAAGGAACAGTAGTACCACCAAGAGGCCCCTCTCCCGCAGACAACCCCTTCAAGGATCCAGCAGAATTGCCCGCAACAGACATTATACTGCCTCCCCAGGCAGAGAGCTACACAAGCTGCCGGAGACAGTCTCTAATGCATCCTGCCGCCCTCTGAGGATCTCCGCCGCTGGGGGTTTCTTCGTACGTTTACGACGGCCCTGTCGACGCCAGCCGGGTCCCGCCTTTGTGGCCACCGGCGGTTCTCCGTCCTCCTCACTGTCCTCCTGTGGTAAGGTCACCCCCAACAGCTGTGCTGCTTCCGACAGGGACTTCAGTTGATATAGAGTACTGTCAATGCGGAACACCAGTCGGAACGGGAGGCCCCAGCTGTATCGGATGTTGCGTTGTTGGAGGTGTGTTGTGATGGGCTTGAACAACCTGCGTTTATGGAGCGTAAGCGCCGACAAGTCTTGATATAGGACTGGTGCGTGGTCCCAAAACCTCACGGGATGCTGCCGGCGGGCATTACGCAGGATCTCTTCTTTGGTGCGGTAATCCTGAACACACACCAGGATATCTGCCGGGCCGGCCGCCGCGGCCCGCGGGGGGCCCACTCTATGCGCTCGGTCAATGCGCAGCTCCGACTCCAGTGGGCGCCCCAAGATGTGATTGAAAAGTTCCCTCGTGAAGGTAAAGAGATCCTTCGAGTCCTCCGAGGTAGGCACCCCTCGGATCCGTATATTATGGCGCCGGGACCGGTTTTCGAGGTCTTCCACATGTGCCTGTAGGTCCACCTGCTGGTCGTGTATCCGGAGGACTTCCTGTTGGAGTGCCGCCAGCTCCGATTCGCGGCCGTCTCCTTTATCGTCTAGCGCAGCTACCCGTTCCCCAATACTGTCCACATCTCTGCGCACTTCCTTAAGCTCCGCTGCGAATTCCTTTTGGAGGTTCTGAATGTCCGTCCGCAGACCGGTGAACATTGATTCCAAAAACGACTTGGTGATGGGCTCTGACCCCTCCGGTTGTCCGAGCGGGCTGCCCGCCGTGTTCGACGCCATGGCGCCAGTCGTGGGCCCGGCCTGGGGCTTCGCGAATAACTCCTTCAGGGTCTTGTCACGTCGGCCCTTCGGGGGGACCATAACGGGCCTCAAGTCCACCTTTCTCCCATCCGGGGGCCTCCGTACCTCCCGACCCCCAACCAGGCCTGCCCCGTGTCCTCTCTCCTGGCTCCGCTGCCCCCAACGTCCGGGCAAGGCTGGCGTGCCTCACCGGTCAGGGACACCCCGGGTCCGCTGCTTCTTCAGCCCTCCTCTTGAGGGGCCACGCGGTTCCGTCTCTCCCCCAGCAGCTCCGAGGCGCTCGTCCGCTGGCGTCCGGAGTGGTTCAATCGCCCAGAACAGTGCTCAGACCCGCGCCCGAACTCCCTTCCTCACGTCTGTCTCTGCCTGCGTCTCTGCCAGGGCCCTCTCGGGGGGCCCTCAGCCGGAGGCCCTGCACCCACCACGCACCGCTCCCATCTCACCTCCAGCACCGACCAGGGCCTTGCTCCACGCCGGTCTTGTCGCGCCCCAGGCTACCTCTCTGTCCCCGCGCGGGTGTTTCGCTCTCGGGGGGGGGGGGGCCCGATCCGGGGGGCTCCCCACTCGCAGGGTCTCCGGCTCTGTTAGTCCACCGCCTCTGCAGGCCCGCCGGCGTGCACGTGGGAGTTCCTCAAAGTGTAATCCGCGCCCCCCGGGGTCGCCGCTGCTCTGCCGTGGTCCTCCCGCCTCCGCCGGATCCGCCGTATGCCCCGCTGGCTCTCGGGCTCCCCGGGCCCCCTTCTGGTAACTGCGCCTGGTGGCAGGCCTCTGGCCTTCCCTGGGGGGATGTCACACTTCTGCCCCGGGCCCCCACCGGCAGCGCCAGCAGCGCGCTCACTTGCCTGCTCGGCGTCCGCCCCCCGGCAGGGGCCCCCGGGCTCCGCTCCGATCTGGGGTCCGCCGCACCTCCGGGCCGCCGGTCCCCTCTCCTCCGCCGTCCGGACTGTCGCGTTGGGCCGCTCTGTTCCGCCGGATCTTTTTGCCTCTCCAACGTCCCCGCCAGGGGTTAGGTGCCGGTCCCGCTCCCTTCAGGGCCGCCGCAGCTCAGTGACCGCGGGCCCCACTCCGCTCTCCGTTGCTTCTGCCCGGAGTTCCTCCAGAGCCGTCCGTCCCCCTGCTCGGCAGGCCCCTCGTTCGCCGGGCCGCCCTCGGATCCGCAGCGCGGGCTCAGCAGTGTTCCGCCGGATAACACCGACACTCCCTCCGTCTCTGTCCCGGCGGGCACTTTCTGGGCTATTTACTGAGGTGCCGGCCAGCTGGAAACGGCCGTGCACCGTGCTTTTTGCGAGGTGCCCGCGGGAGAGGGGAAACCACACGTCCGCCTAGTCCGCCATCTTGGCCACGGCTATTGTCTTTTAAATTTGTTTTTATTTTATGAAGTAACAGCAATACAACACAGCAATACAGGCAGTTGTTCATAAGGCTGAGCAGTACATCAGCCACCAACAGAGAAAAATTTGCAGGCAACAGTTTCGCCACAATACCCATCTTCGATACCCACCACTTCGCACCCATAGCTATTGTCTTTTAAAACAGTTTTTCTCATTGCAATTACCTCGGCAAGGAGGGTAAGTGAGATTCAAGCTCTGAGTTCGAAACTCCCGTTCTTGACCATTCATGCTGAAAGAATGGTACTCAGGACCAGGGTTGCTTTTCTGCCTAAGGGGGTTACTCCTGTCCATCTGGGGCAGTCCATTATCCTTCCTACCTTCTATCCTCCCCCCTCACCCTTCCAAGGAGGAGGAGCGGCTTCACCGCTTGGACCCTAAAAGGGCAGTGAGTTTTTACCTCGATAGAACTAAAGACTTTCGAGTGGATGACCAGCTCTTCATGGGCTTCATTGGCTGCAGGAAAGGCAGAGTGGTGCACAAGCGCACCCTTTCCAGATGGATTATCTCGTGCATCAAGATCTGTTACTTTTTGGCCGGTAAGGACCCTCCAGAGGGTATAAGAGCTCATTCTACCAGGGCAAAGTCTTCTACATCTGCCTTATCTAGAGGTGTTCCTGTGGAGGACATTTATAGAGCGGCAACTTGGGCCTCCCTCCACACTTTCGCGAAGCATTACTGCCTAGATACCGAGTTGAGGAGGGACAGACACTTTGCACGTTCCGTCCTTCAGGACTTTTTGGTATAGAAGGGTGGACACCCTCCTCCGGAAGTGGGGACTGCTGTGGGAATCTATTCACAAGGTGAGGAATCCACTGGCAGATGTATCCATCAGAAGAGCAAGTTACTTACCTTCGGTAACGCTTTTTCTGGTGGATACAGTATCCGCCTGTGAATTCCTCACTGACCCACCCGCCTCCCCGTTGTCCACCCTTGTATACCTACAATAGTGATAATGTGATAAAATCTATCTGTTACTGTCAAAGGAAGTGTGTTATTTATTTTGCTTTCCTGCATTGACTTCACACTGTGTGTGCTGGTTTGGATATTATGTACTGTGTATACTGTATATATATTGTTGTCGGTCCGTCCGTGTGCCTCGAAGGCACGGAAAAAAGGGCGGAACTGACGTCATCACGCCGACGAGGTCCTCTTATGGCTCCAGTGACGTCAGCGGAGCCACGTGCAGAGCCGTGCTATTGTGACGTCGTCCATCGTGCGCCACACTATTTGAATGGGTCAACGTACCCTGTGAGAATCTCTGTTCCCTCTCTCCCAACACAATACTGTATCGTGACGCATTTGTTCACGTTCCTTAGTAACCAGTGATGTCTAACTTGACGGTAACCAAGACGCCGTGGAGACGCATACTCTTTCACGCCCCGGCGTCCTTATTCATCCCCTAGCAACCAGGCACGTCACCACGCTACGTGATGACACGTGGTTAGTACGTCACGCTTACTTTCACTTTGGGTTATCTAGCCATGGCGGCAGACGTTCCTTACCACCCCGGACTCTGGCGGCTTGGGTAGGTCTTCAGGACAAGCGTTCGTTGACGCTGGTGAGTACGTCTAATACTTGTACCCCTGGTATCCTGTTAATTATTGTTTACTTTTCTCTGGAAGGCTACTTTGACCTGGTAACATTTCTCCCCCGTAATTGACCATGCCGGTTACCGCGATCAACTGCATACTTTTTGGTCCTGAGCTCCGGCCGGACACGCTCTGAATTTAATCAGTGCACTTCATAGGTCTGACAGAATCATTGTGTAATTGTTACTAGAGACAACAACTTCGGTACTAAGTTCTGTCGACATCACTGTCTTTTTCATTTTCAAATTGGATCACTTTGTCTTGATTGTCAGTGTTTATTTCTTTCTATACCCCCCTTTTACTCCAGGACCCAATCGGTGTCCTATATAGCCGCCAGCTCCGTTGCTAGCTTGTCTAGTCAACGTATTGGGTGAGTGAATCCCTTCTGTCCTTGAGAACATCATTAGCGTATTAGTAGACCTAATACCACCGCCCTCCCTTCACGTTCACTGATCCTTTGAAATAGTGCACTATGAACTAGTTTGTTGTACTCACGTTGTGCACGGTGATTCTTGCAACACCATTGTTGACATATTATGTACTTATTGAAGAGATATAATTGGTTTTATTCTTGATGTTGTTATTTTATCTCTACAGGCCAGCAGCCTAGGACGTGGTATGTAGAGTACACATTACCACTTTTTATGTAGACAGTCCCTGATCCTGATGAATTTCCCTGATCCTCCTGACACACATGGCAAGAAACATGTCGATCATTTTAGAGTAGAGCTTTACGTCTAGACACCTTATTTCTAGGACTTAGCCACTCTACACCATTTTTAACAGGGTAGTCTACCTTTTGAATAAAACACTGTTAGGACTGACCAACCCTTTTTAACTTCCATGTTCTGCTACATTCATTCCACCAGGCCCCTCACACCCAAGCATATATCGGCAGGAACAAAAGATCCCCGACAAAGAGCCCCGGTTTCGGGAGCCCGTCAAGGATTGCAGCGCCGACTTGACGAGGGGCAGTGCTCGTATGATGAAGCATGACACCTAGCTTGCTGAGTGTGTCAGAGCACTAGTTCCACCAAGGGAAATTCCCTGGCCCCCCACTGATTACTTTCTAACAATCTATTGTTGGCTAAAGCTTCCATTCACCTTCCTCATCTCTTCCTTCCTGTACTTGAGGAACTCTGTACCCCGTTTTGGATCTAGTTAAAGAGATGTAATTTTGACCACACTGTCACCCTATCCTCATGCCATGACAGTCTGCCATAGTTGTGCTCCACAGCATCTCCGTGTTCTGATTGAGCCAAATCCCCAGGTATTGAACAGAATCAGTGGCCCACGTCAAGGAGAAATTAGGGGCAAAAGTTTCCGTGACATCAGAAAGTGGGAATTAATTATATCAGAGGCAAGATGGCGGCCGCAGCTGTGGCCGAGTGAGAGGTTGTGAGCTGTGCTCCCGCTGGAACCCGCCCAAGCGCCAGCAACTGACATACCTGCTATCGATTGTCCGCTCTAGTACGAGAGGGGATGTAGCGGCAACTTTTCCACATGGCATTACATCGCAAAGGTGGTGTTTATACGTGGGTTCACACTGGTGCTCCGAGCAGTGGTAGGAGCGAGAATTGGACCGGAGTAGCAGAGGAGTGGAGCTATTGTGTGTCGGCGTCTCAGGCATTGCCGAGCCCCGCAGTAACTGCCTTGGCGTCTTGCTCGGAGCTCGCGGCTCGCTGTTTGCTTTCGCGGCAGAGGAGGCGAGTCTGCCGGAGGGAGTGCAGGCGCCGGAGAAGCTCTCCTACCTTTTCGGAGTCTGCTGATTCTGGAGGTCCAATGGCCCTGAAAGGAAAGGGGACAAATGCAAGAGCTGCGGCCAATGTGGTCAATGCAGTGGTTACAACGAGGATAGAGGGGGCAGGAGGAGGAGTGCTGGAGGCACCTTTAGGCCCCCCGGAGGTGAATGCCGGTAACACCGGTAGTCAAACCTGTTCTGAACAACCCAGAGGAGAGTTGGAAAATGGGGCTGAAGGTGCACAGTCTGGTCGAGGACGTCAACAACAGGCAAGTAGTATGAAGGAACGTATAGTTCCAGAAATATTTTTTAAAAAGGCTGTACCTCGTTCCAATACTGAAGATTCACCTCATCTACAGCCTCCCAAGCAAACTATGTCTGTTCTCACAAGCAACAATGTAACTGCTGTAAGTAAAGCAACAGTTTCTCCAATATGATTAGCTGACTGCTCTGAATTTTGTTCGGATATAGGCGCGCAAGTTGAGCTAGACGAAGCAGATATAACGTCACCTGGACCGAGTCTACGGCCAAGTGCATCGTTACCCCAGAACGGTGGAAACTGCGTCATGGACTCAGTAATAGACTTAATGAATGATGGGGAGTTCGCTGGCTCAGGGGGACAGTTCTATTCTATGTCCGATGTTTCTATTACCTCGAAGAATGAAAATGATAGTGAAAAACGGAGTAATATAGATGACTGAGCTGATGATGGTAGCTCGCAACTAGAAGAAGATGTATTAAGTATAGATTCTACGATGAATCAAGAATTGCATGAAACTGTCCGGAAAATGTACGAGTCTGTGAATCCGCCATTAAAGGATAAATCGAGTGTGGCTAATCAGTCCCTATGGGATAATTCACCTAGTCTCCAACCTGACCAAGTAACCCCAAGTGGAAATTTTTATTCTGAGCCAGAGGGCGAGATTACCTTAATGACTATCTATAAGGTAATAATGGCCCATAGGGAAGAAACTAAAGCTGAAGGGATGCGGACCCAGGGGGCGGTGCGCAAGTTACAAAATACTGTGCATCGCATTGAGAAATTGGGAATTAAATAGACTTCGCCCAATTAATAGTAATGGCAGCTATACCACCAAATCGAATAACCTCCATAAGGAGCGGGTCAAGGTTTTCTAGTGGGTTCTGGATGTACAGGGTAACATCATCTGCGTACTTAGTATCTGAAAGAAACACGTTAGTGATAGATTCCTTACCTTAAAATTACCCCCAGGCGTCAGACTGGATCCGGAAAGTTTTCGTCAGCAGTACCCCTGCGCGTCGGAAGGTGGCATCCTGCGGCTCCACGTCAGTCGTTGGCGTTGTTGTCGCCCAGATGACGTCGCATTAGCTACTTATACGCTGCACTCATGCGCTGACGTCAGTTCTTTCTTTTTCCGCGCCACCAACCGCAGATCCGGAGAGATCGGTACCCCCAGTCATTTTTTGACTGAGTTTTTCGAGGCCTTTTTGTCTCTGTTTTTCGAGTCGATCGACTCCTGTTGCCGTAGGGATGCCCGGCTTCAATTCTTGTCATCGCATAATTTCGGTGACGGGTCCCGCACGACGTGTGTGTCTACTGCCTGGGGCACGACCACGACCCCAAGTCGTGCCCCGACTGCCGGGCCAAGGCACCGAAGTCTTTGCGGAAGCGGTCCCGAAAGTTGCTTGAAGTCCGGCAGTCGGCTGCGCGCTGCTCAAGGTCCCGGTCCCATGGGAGGTCGAGGGACCGGTCACGGAGCCACCACCATCGTTTGTCGGGATTGAAGTCTTTGCACTCAGTGTCAGGTAAGGCGATGCATCACAAGAAGTCAAAGAAGCGCCATCGCTCTCCGAACTCCCCTCGCCTGACGCAGCTGAGGGTGGGGGTGGTGCGGCTCCGGCGGAGCTTACGCAGTCGCCGTCGGCCTACCCTCCCTTCCTGGGTCCGTCGGCGACTCTGGCCCACTGCAGGAATTTCTGTCAGCCATGGCCCGCCTCTTTGGGGGCGTCTGGCCCCACCGGCGCGCCTTCAGACACCGCGGGCCCTACTGGTGGTCCTCGCCCTTTACTGTCAGTGGCTCCGGCATCGCTGTCGGCTCCTGCCCCGGCGCTGCAGGGCCCCCTTAGATCCAGGCGTGGATCCCGGTCGACACCGGTTGACCTTGTGACACCTCCACCGACATCGACACTTCCTCCGACTTCACCCGTGCTACTGGACGACGACGTCCCCGGTTTCAGCCCCGATGTGGACACTGCGCCGGAACGGCGTCGCTCGACGCCGATGGGGCCTTTCTACCCCTATGTTCATCCTCCTTATTTTCGGCCTGAACATCAGCCTTCGGAGGAAGGGGAAGACTGGAAGGGGTCTGAGGACCCTCTCACAGCTCAATGTGAGTTTGACCCGGACTGGGCAGAGGAGCTGGGGGATGCCAGTGGTCTTGATACCGCTCCTGACCTTGGCATGCGAACTCCTCCTAACATGGCTACTGAGGAGGGTGCAAGTTACGCAGTGGTGTTGCTTAGGGCGGCCGAGGCCCTCCCCCTCGAGCTCCCTACAGTGGCCGTCAGGACTAAATTCTTGACAGAAGTGCTTCAGCCGGCGGCTACCTTTGCAGAGCCATTGCTGCCCTTTAATGATGCACTTTCAGACGTTATTTTGGGCACCTGGTCCAGGCCCAACACAGGGGCGCCTGTGGATAGGAACTTGGCCCGACCCCATCGCCCGGCCCCGGGCGACCCCCTTTTCCTTTCCCAACACCCCACCCCTAAGAGCTTGGTTTTCCTAGCCTCTACCTCCCAGACCGCATTCCCTACAGCACCCCCGGATAGGGAATCCAAGAGACTGGAGCAGTTTGGTAAGAAGATTTTTTCTTCCACGAGTTCAGGGCTGTCGGTTGTGAACACTGCATGCCTCTTGGGCCGTTATTCCCACTCTGTGTGGGATACGGTGGCGCAAGTGCTGCCTCAGTGTCCGGAGGAGGCCCGGACAGTGCTCTCTCAAGCTATTGCTGAAGGGAGGGATGCAGCCAAGTTCACAATCCGGTGTGGCCTTGACACCGCTGACTCGTAGGGAGGGGCGCTGCGCCGCTGCGCCGCCACGCCTGGCCGAGGACAACTGATTTCGCTGGGGATGTCAAGAACACTCTGATAGGCATGCCCTTTGATGGCATGCGCCTTTTTGGCAACAAGGCAGATAGTGCGTTGGAGCGTTTTAAGGACTCAACGGCTACGGCCAAGTCCTTGGGCCTTTCGGCCATTCGCCCTCCTCTGCCTTCTGCTTTTTGCTCCTTTTGTGGGAACGGAAGGGGCGCCCAGACACGTTCGCTTCAGAAGGAGAAGTTCAAGATGTTAACTCTGGCTCAGGTCTTGTCTGCCCTCGACCCTGGAGACTGGATGGTAGCGTTGGATCTGCAGGACGCATATTTCCATATTCCCGTCCTGCCGGCCCACCGGCGTCACCTGCGGCTTACAGTAGGCCACGAGCACTTTCAGTTTACCGTGCTTCCCTTTGGCCTTACCAGCACCCCTCGGGTGTTCATGAAAGTGATAGCGGTAGTCGCAGCTCATCTGCGCAGAACAGGGGTTCCAGTCTTACCCTATTTCGACGACTGGCTGTTGAAGGCGGGCTCGCCCCAGGCAGTCGTCTCCCACCTCCAGACTACGGCCGACCTCCTGCATTTGCTGGGATTCTCCATCAATGTGCCAAAGTCAAACCTGATTCCCTCTCAGAAGCTCCTCTTCATCGGAGCGGTTCTGGATACGACGCACTTTCGGGTCTATCCTTCCGAATGGCAAGTCCAGGATATTCAGGCTCTGCTTCCAATCTTTCGACCTCTATCCTGGGTTTCGGTCAGGATCACCAACAAGAAGTACAATTTCACTATATATATTTTTCAAAGGGTAATATATCCACACATTAACATATCCCAAAGACCAATGATATTATCTAAAAAGTAAAGTTAATTAAATTGTCTAATGTAATGTACGACATAAATATAAATAACACATAAAGCTGAAATTATCATAAAGATCATAAAGGTGTACATCAATAATTATGGAGCCCCATAATCCCAATACGTAGACCAATAAATAGTGAGCAATTACAAACTACAAAACAGATCACAGACATGCAATAAATCAGGTGCGTACAAAAAAAGTACAGAACTAGAAACAATGATATCATACACAAAAATGTACAGTGTGAGAAGTTGGCCTGATATGTAGTGCTCACTATTCTAGTGATCACTGTGTATCATTCCAAACGACCCTTATTGATGATTGGTTGTAAGTCAACCTTTTAGACCAGCTATCCTAGTAGCGTGGATACGAGCAGTCTTTAGGCTAAACTCTAGAGGGCGTGTTAAGCCAGCTGTTTACCATCACATATACCCCTTGAACGTCAAGTGAAAGGACACCACACAAGTTGTTATGAAAATAAAAGATATTTATTTATAACAAGACTACCCTGGCTCTTTATGAGTCAGGGAACTAAGCACACTACAAAACTCTTAGAAAATACTTCAGTTGCACAATTTACACAAATGCCCGAAGGGCACGAGAAACCATCTACGCTAACAGTGAAATGCGAGTGGTTAGGGTCTGGAGTTACTGATTCCGGAGTGATCCGATCAGTGGGACTAAACGAAAAAGGAACTGGACACTTGTAGAGCGAACCTGCGATGGAGCACCGAAATGCTCGAGTTACCTAGCCCAGAGGCCGCGGCTGCGTGAGGTTCGGCAAGATGTCGGGAGTCCTCGTTGTAGTCTCAGGAGCCTGAAAGAAGAAGTTGCTGGCAGGCGACCAGTGTCGATGTTTCAGCGAGATCCAAGCCTGGATCGGTGTTGAAGGAAACCTGAAAGCAGAGGGGACTCAGTTCTCAACCGCTAGCCAGCGATCGTGTGGGTACCAGGAAGGTACCGGCTGAAGTCACCTCGACCAGGTGAGTGGATGCCGTCGGACTCGGCTGTTCCTCGGACCAGGCGGTGCGGCGGCGACCAGGAGGGAGGGCGAGCTGTCCCACAAAGGTGTCTGCTGTCGATGATGCTGGGCCCAGGAGTGGGGCAGCAGGTCTTGGCAGTGGCAAACCCACGCGGGGGAGTCGAGATGGCGTCTGGAGTGGACCAGGAGGGTCCGAGGTACTCCTCGGTTGAAGGGGAGCAAGGGCCAGTCTGGAGCAACCAGACCAGTGATGAAAAACAAACTATCGTGGTGCGTCGTGAAGAGGGCCACAAGCCGGTCGGCGAGTGGTCGGACAATGCGGTGAACAGCAAGGAGCAGAAAGGGCCCCCACGCAGATCTCGTGGATGCTGGGGAGGCGGACTTCGGTGCTGGAGCCGCTCAGGGTTAGGGCTTCTCAAACCCTAGGTACACTCACTCGAGGGTCCCTCGGTGGGCGTGTTAGATAAGCGTCGTGCAGGTTCTGAAGATGGCCGGTCCCGCAGGTCTCGTCACACCTACGAATCTTAGCTGGGCTGACGATGTAGGTAGAGGTCAGAGATGGCAGGGAACCCGGGTCTCGTCGAGCTGGGCAGTCTTGATCCGTGGGAGAGACGTACAGCAAACCGCAAACGCTTAGTTGGTGCCTGCTGGTGCAGGGTGGCTACTCCTTAGCCACAAGGGAGAGTCTTCAGAAAAGTCAAGAGTTCCTTTCGTGGAAAGTAGTTCAAGATTCAGAATTATCCAATTTGGGAAGGGGACCCGCTCCCACCTTTATTCTAGGAAAAAGGGGCTGGCCTGTGACTAGGTCCTACCTATGGGTGGGGCCAGGAGGGGGGTGGTTACACCCCTATCCTTTGTCCGGCTTCGCCCCAGCTCAGGGGCTGGTGTGCCCCCGAAACTGGTTTGAGCCGGGCTATGCACCGTGAGCACCGGGGTGCCACTTGCAATCACCTTCCTTTCAGCCCTGCCTACCTGGGATACACAAACCCTGTCTGGGATGGTGCTAACACCGCCCTCGACAGGAAACCCTTTGTCCAAGCTCCCTTCGCTGGAAGGTCTCCCAGCAGCAGGAGGTCAGACTTGTGTCTGGTGGCAGCATCCATTTTGTGATGCTGAGGCTTGAGTCAACTTTAACCGGGGTTCAAGGTTACTTCCATGTCGTGCCCCTCTAAAAGGGGGGAATGCTAACCCCGTCGCCAGAATTGGCGAGGGGTTCGTATTCCAATTCGTACGACACCTTACTCGACATGTGTAGGTGATGCGATGCCAAAGTTAGCAAATAACCACAAGGATTATAATGCATTTTAAGGTAGTTGGCCCGCGTCACCATGGAACGGCTATTTAGGACTTGGTTCCGCAAGCCGTCGACGGGCTCAGCTCGCGCCAGAGCACCGTCCCACATGATCCCCAGCACTCTGCCTTCAGGATTGATAAGGCCTGCCATAGGAGTGACTGATAGGAATCCATGTGTCCATTTTAGGGTTAGGTATAGGAATACTACACCTACAGCAACGGGTGATTACACCACCTTGCCCCAGCTGTCGTGCAGCCATTTGTGTCAGATTTGGGCGGCCATCCAGGGGTGGCATAATACATGCTGCAGCCCCTGGTAGGCCCTGGGTACACCGATGCCCTGGATACCTGTGGTATGCTGATACAGGGACTGATAAGGCGGCCCAGTTCCAATTAGTGGATGCACCTAATGTACATGTGTGTTAATTTCGAGAGAGAACAGCTAGGCTGTGGGTCTGATTGGCAGGCCAACAGCCAGGGAAAGTCGTAAACCAATGAAGCAAAAGCAAAAAATCTGGGTGATCATAGGATTGCAGACCCTACTCTCCTACATGACCCCCCACCCAAACTTTGGGACAATAAGCTAACCTTGACCAGGTGAGTCTTCTTGCTCTAAGTGGAAATACCTGGAGAGCCCATCTGCATTGCCATGATCAGTGCCAGGTCTATGCTCCACTGTGAAGTCCATCCCCTGTAGGTAAATGGACCACCTAAGTAGTTTGGGGTTTTCACCCTTCATTTGATTTAGCCAAAAGAGGGGCTTATGGTCGGTCTGAATCTTGAAGTGAGTGCCAAACAAGTATGGCCTCAACTTCTTCAGGGCCCAAACCACAGCAAAGGCCTCCCTCTCAATAGCTGACCAATTCTTCTCTCTGGGGGTCAGCCTCCTGCTAATAAAAGCTATGGGCTGGTCATGACCATCAAAATTCAGCTGAGATAGAACAGCTCCCACACCCAACTCCGAAGCGTCTGTTTGGACAATGAATGGTTTGGAGTAGTCTGGACTCTTTAGGATAGGTGCTGTGCACATGGCCTGCTTTAGGTCATCGAATGCCTTCTGACAGCTTGCTGTCCACTGAACTTTTTTTGGCATCTTTTTACTTGTCAGATCGTTTAGCGGGGTCACAATGGATCCATAATTTCTGACAAATTTCCGGTAATAACCAGTCAGGGCCAAGAAAGCTCGAACCTGAGTCTGGGTGGTTGGAGGAGCCCAGTCCTGGATGGCCTGTATTTTGCTCTCCAATGGCTGAACCTGGCCTCCACCTACAAGGTGGCCCAGGTATACAACCTGTGTCTGCCCTATCTGGCACTTAGTGGCCTTGATAGTGAAGCCTGCCTTTTGCAGGGCCTCTAACACTTTCCTCAGGTGGACCAGGTGATCCTCCCAGGTGGAGCTAAAGACAGCGATATCGTCCAGATACGCCGCACAGAAGTCGTCCAACCCAGTGAGAACTCGATTCACCAGCCTTTGGAAGGTGGCAGGTGCATTTTTCAAACCAAAGGGCATTACCACGAACTGATAATGCCCACCCGGGGTAGAAAATGCTGTTTTGGGTTTGGCCTCCTCAGCTAACCTGATTTGCCAATACCCAGCTGTCAGGTCAAACGTACTTAAGTAGTTGGCCGAAGCCAACCGGTCTAGAAGTTCGTCTGCTCTTGGTATTGGGTGGGCGTCAGTCTTAGTGACTGCATTGAGGCCTCTGTAGTCCACGCAAAACCTCATCTCTTTCTTACCGCCCTGGGTGTGAGGTTTCGGCACGAGAACTACGGGACTAGCCCAGGGGCTGTCCGAGGGCTCAATGACTCCCAGCTCCAACATTTTCTGCACCTCTGTCTTGATGCAGTCTCTGACATGATCAGGCTGTCGATAGATTTTACTCTTTGCGGGCAGACTGTCCCCAGTGTCGACCTCATGGGTACACCAATTGGTCTGACTGGGTGTCAGAGAGAACATATGTCGAAAGGATTGAAGAACCTGTTTACAATCCTTTTGTTGATGTCCAGAGAGGCTGCCGCAAAAGACAACACCATCTACTGACCCATCGTCAGGGTTCTGAGAGAGCAGGTCCGGGAGAGGGTCACTCTCCTCCTCCTGTCCCTCATCTGTGGCCATGAGCAAGCCCATGCCCTCCCTGTCGACATATGCCTTGAGCCTGTTTACATGGAGCACCCGGTGGGGGCTCCGGGGAGTTCCCAGGTCTACCAAGTAGGTGACCTCTCCCTTTTGCTCAATGATCGCGTGGGGCCCAGACCATTTGTCTTTGAGTGCTGCTGGGGCCACTGGCTCCAGCACCCACACCTTCTGTCCAGGCTGGTACACAGTCAGGACAGCCTTTTGGTCGTGCCAAGCTTTCTGTAATTCTTGGCTCGCCTCAAGGTTTTTAGATGCCTTTTCCATGTACTCTGCCATCCGCGAGCGGAGGCCGAGCACATAGTCCACAATGTTTGATGCCGGCTTTCTGAGAGGTCTCTCCCATCCTTCCTTTACCAAACAAAGGGGTCCCCTTCCAGGATGTCCGAACAGAAGCTCAAAAGGGCTGTAGCCAACCCCCTTCTGCGGGACCTCTCTGTAGGCGAACAAGAGGCAGGGTATCAGGACATCCCATCTCCGCCGAAGCTTTTCAGGTAGTCCGTGAATCATCCCTTTTAGGGTCCTGTTGAATCTCTCAACAAGCCCATTGCATTGCGGGTGATAGGCTGTGGTGAACTTGTAGTTGACACCGCACTCCTTCCACATTGCAGTCAGATATCCCGACATGAAGTTTGCACCTCTGTCTGAGACAACCTCCTTAGGGAAGCCCACTCTGGAGAACACTCCAACTAGGGCCCGTGCCACCACAGGGGCTGTAGTGGTCCTAAGGGGAATAGCTTCAGGATACCTGGTGGCGTGGTCCACCACCACCAGTATAAACTTGTGCCCTGATGCTGTCTGGGGTTCCATTGGTCCGACAATGTCGATCCCCACTCGTTCAAAGGGCACCCCCACCACCGGTAGTGGTATGAGGGGGGCCTTTGTCGTGCCACCTGACTTACCACTGGCTTGGCAAGTGACACAGGAGCGGCAAAACTCCTTCGGACATGTGGGGCCAGTGAAAGTGTGGAACAATTCTGTCCCAAGTCTTATTCTGGCCTAAGTGACCTGCAAGGGGAATCTCGTGGGCCAAGGTAAGAAGGAAACCTCTCAGAGACAAGGGGATGACCAGCCTCCTGGTCGCGCCAGGCTTGGGGTCTCTTGCCTCGGAGTACAGGAGTCCATCGTTCCAGTACACTTTGTGGGTACCTGTGGCGTTCCCTGCAGCCTCAGCAGCAGCCTGCTGTCTGAGGGGTTCAAGTGAGGGGCAGTCTAACTGTGCCTTCCCCAGGTCTTCCCTGGAGGGTCCCCCTGAGCCCAGAAACTCAACCTGACCAGGTTCAAGCTCTTTCGGCTCAGTTTCCCTCAGTTCTTTAAGGTCAGCCTCCTCAGAGACTTGATCCACGACCTGGGGCAAGGGGGAAGGCGAAGCCTTACCCTTACTGCTCCTTTTCTTGGAAGGTGTCTGGTCCCTTCTTCCAGGATCCAGCACCTGTTCAGTGGGGCATCTTTTGGCCTGTGACCTGGTCACAGCAAGGACATGTGCTGGCAAGCCTAACATTTCCATGTGAGTCCTCTGCTCCACTTCTGACCATTGTGACGTTTCCAAATCATTGCCCAACAGACATTCTACGGGGAGGTCTGAACTAACCACAACCTTTTTTGGGCCACTTACCCCTCCCCAGGAGAAATCAACAACTGCCATACTGTGATTGGTAGTGACGTTGCTGGCATTGGTCACTAGGTAATCGGTACCTAGCATGATCTGTCCAGGGTCCACAAAGTTAGGCGTCACCATGGTGACACTGACACAAGTGTCCCTGTAGGCCTGAGCCACTTTTCCATTGATCAAAGGTGTCTGTCTGTATTTGCCTAAAGTATTGGGACTGGCATCAGGGGACATATCCATATCCCCTGTACAGACAAGGACGGCCTGAGTGAGCGTGCTGACTAAGTCGTCACTCCCCTCGGTTCCCAAGGTTAACCGAACTAATGCCTTGGGAGGCGCACTACCACTGCTGACTGTACTAGGGGGTGCAGGTGCCTTAGGGGCTGCAGTGGCAGGAGTTTGCCCTCCTTTCTTGGTGCACTCACTAAACCAGTGAGTCTTACTTTTACAGTATTGGCACCACCTTTTTGACTGGCCTTCTTGAGTCTTCTTCTTCTGTGAAGCCTGACCCCCACCCTCTTTGGTTTGTTGGGGGCCTGTCGAAGACTTCTGGTCATTTTGTTCGTTCTTGTTACTACCCTTTTGGTCTGCTTTCTTCTGACCACCCTGGTTCTGAGTCTGGTTTTGCTTGACCCTTGTTCTGACCCATCTGTCTGCCTTCTTTCCCAATTCTTGGGGAGAGGTCAGATCCGAGTCGACAAGGTGCTGATGCAACAATTGGTTCTGACAGTTGTTTAAAATCTGTTCTCTCATGATAAGATTGTACAATCCTGTGTAATCAGTAACCTTGCTACCCAGCAACCAGCCCTCCAAAGCCTTAGTGGCACAATCGACAAAGTCAGTCCAATCCTGAGACTGGATTATCTGAAAGAAACACGTTAGTTAGATTCCTCACCTTAGAATATCCCCAGGCGTCAGACTGGATCCGGAAGATTTTTCGTCAGCAATACCCCTTGCGCGTCGCTAGGCGTCGTCTGCGGCTCCGCGTCCGTCGTCGGCGTCGTGCGCCGGAATGACGTCGTCGGAGTACTTAGACGCCGCCCTCGCGCGCTGACGTCAGTTCTTCTTTTTTCCGCGCCAGTAAGCGCAGATCCGGGAGAGCTACCCCTTTAGTCAATTTTTGACTAACTTTTTTTGATCCTTTTTGATCGAGTCTCGACACCGGTGCCGGTAGGATGCCTGGGTTTAAAGCCTGTACGGGCTGTAGCCGACTGATGTCGGTTACGGACCATCACCGCCGGTGTCTTTACTGCTTGGGCCTCGATCACGACGCGGAGTCGTGTTCGGACTGTAAGGCCCTGACCTCGAAGGCTAGACGGGAGCGGTCCCGTAAGCTTCTCGAGATTCGCCACTCGGCTTCGCGCGCCTCTCGATCCCGGTCCAGGAGGAGGTCCAAGGATCGGTCGCGTCACCATCGGTCGTCGGGATCCAAGTCTTCGGGTAAGTCGAAGCATTCCAAGTAGTCCAAGAGGCGACATCGCTCTTCGGACTCCCCTCGCCGGTCGCGCGACTCGGTCGAGGGTCAGGGTGGTTCCACCCCCGCGGCTCCGGCGGAGCCGCAGGCGCCGCGTCCGTCCCCATACCCTCCGGTCCCTGGGACTAACGCGACGCCGGCGGAAGTCAGTGCCTTCCTCTCGGCCATGAGGAACCTGGCTCCGCCGTCGGCGCCCGCTGGTGCGCCTTCGGGCCCCGCGGACCCGACTGGGCTGCCTTGCCAGCCGGCGGCTCCGGCCCCGGCGCCGTTGACGGCTCCGGCCTCGACGCCGCAAGCACCCGAGGGACCCGTTCTCGAGTCCCCGTCGACGCCGGTCGACCTTGTCACTCCTCCACCGGCGTCGACTCCGGTTCCACCCCCGACGCCGACGTCGACTCCGCTCAACGCCGTGCCCCAGTTTAGTCCCGGTCCGAGCCCGGCGCCGGTCCGGCGTCGATGGACGCCGAGATCGACGCCGCTAGAGACACATTTTGTCTACCGCCCGGCTCCGTTACTTTCTCCTCTACACCAGGAGTCGGATGATGGGGACTACTGGGAGGGATCCGAGGATCCTATGGCCGCTCAGGCCCAACTGTCCCAGGACTGGGCAGATGAACTGGGGGAGGCCAGTGGTCTGGATACCTCGCCAGACACTGGATTCATCTCTCCTCCGACTGTGGCTTCGGAGGAGGGTGCTGCTTTCTCCGTGGTGCTGCGCAAGGCGGCCGCAGCCCTTGGGCTCGAGCTGCCTGCCGTGGCTGTGAGGACTAACGTCCTCACTGAGGTGCTTCAGTCTGCAGCAAGCTCCACTGAGCCTCTGCTGCAATTCAATGAGGCCCTCATTGACGTTCTGCAGGGCACCTGGTCCAAGCCCTCCACAGTCCCTCCTGTGGACAGGAACGTCGCCAGGCGCCACCGCCCTGCTCCGGGCGACCCCAGTTTTCTGTCCCAACACCCTACCCCTGAGAGCCTGGTTATCCAGGCCTCCACCTCCCAATCCTCTTTCCCGACCGCCCCGCCGGACCGGGATTCCAAGAGACTAGAACAGTTTGGCAAGAAGCTGTTCTCCTCCCTTAGTTTGGGCCTGCGGTCTTTGAACACCGCTTGTCTCTTGGACCGTTATTCCCACTCTCTGTGGGATGCGGTGGAGGACGCGCTGCCCCTGTCTCCGGAGAAGGTCCGGACACGACTTACCCAGGCTCTGGCCGATGGGAGGGATGCCGCGCGACATGCTATACGATGTGGGCTTGACACCACGGACTCGCTGGGTAGGGCCATTTCTACCACAGTGGCGCTTAGACGTCACGCCTGGCTGCGGTCCACTTCATTTTCGGGTGATGTCCAGAGCACTCTCATGGACATGCCCTTTGATGGCACTCGCCTTTTTGGCGAGAAAGCGGACAGTGCGCTGAACCGCTTTAAGGACTCCCGGGCTACGGCCAAGTCCTTGGGCCTCTCGGCCCCGCGGTCGCAAACTTCCGCCTTTCGCCCCTTTCGTGGCCAGGGAAGGGGTGCCTCCTCACGTACGCCTAGCCACCAGTCGCAGAACCAACCTGTGCGCGGTCGCGGACGTGGTTTCCGCCGAGGCGGATCTGGAGGTCGACGAGGTCAGCCCACATCCACCCCGGCAGCATCCGCCTCAAAGCCTTCCTAGTCCGAGCTTTCAGGCCCATTCCACGCCAGTGGGTGGCAGAGTTCGCCATCACCTCCTCCACTGGCGGTCCATCACATCGGACAGGTGGGTGCTGCAAATCGTCCGAAGGGGCTACTCCCTCCCCTTCGAGACGACCCCTCCAGCCATGCCACCGCAGCACCACCGTATCTCGGGGGATCATTTGAATCTTCTCCACGAGGAAGTTTCGGCCCTCTTGGCCAAGGGGGCCGTCGAGCGCGTTCCGAGCCCAGAAGTAGGTCGTGGTTGTTATTCCCACTACTTTCTGGTTCCCAAGAAGGGCAAAGGGGGCCTACGCCCTATCTTGGACCTCCGGAACGTCAATGCCTTCCTCCGGAAGCAGAGGTTCAAGATGTTAACTTTGGCTCAGGTTTTAGCTGCCCTAGACCCTGGAGACTGGATGGTAGCGTTGGACTTGCAGGACGCATATTTCCACATCCCGTCCTGCCGGCCCACCGGCGTTACCTGCGGTTCACGGTGGGCCAAGAGCACTTTCAGTTTACCGTGCTCCCCTTCGGCCTCACCAGTGCCCCATGGGTGTTCACGAAAGTGATGGCGGTGGTCGCAGCTCATCTGCGCAGATCAGGGGTTCCAGTCTTCCCCTATCTCGACGACTGGTTGTTGAAGGCGGGCTCGCCCCAGACAGTCGTCTCCCACCTCCAGACTACGGCGGATCTCCTGCATTTGCTGGGATTTTCCATCAACGTGCCGAAGTCACACTTGAGTCCCTCTCAGAAGCTCCTCTTCATCGGAGCAGTTCTCGATTCGGCGCAGTTCCGGGTCTATCCACCGGAACAGCGGGTCCGGGATATTCAGGCCCTGATTCCCATCTTTCGGCCTCTATCCTGGGTTTCGGTCAGGCTAGTGTTGCGGCTTCTGGGGCTGATGGCCTCCTGCATCCTACTAGTGCATCACGCCAGGCGGCGCATGCGGGCTCTGCAGTGGGACCTGAAGTTTCAGTGGGCCCAGCATCACGGCAACCTGTCCGACCATGTCTTGATCTCGGAGGGCACTGCACGGCAGTTGCAGTGGTGGCTCACGGACCGCGATTGGGTCATGGGCAGAAGCCTCTCGCTTCCCCAACCGGAGCATGTCGTAGTGACGGATGCGTCCCTCCTGGGATGGGGTGGCCATATGGGAGAGGCGGAGATCAGAGGCCTCTGGTCTCCGGCGGAGTCTCGTCTCCACATCAACCTGTTGGAGTTGAGAGCGATCCGGCTTGCACTGAAAGCCTTCCTTCCCTCTGTCAGGGGCAGTGTCGTGCAGGTGTTCACGGACAACACCACCGCCATGTGGTATTGCAACAAACAGGGCGGGGTGGGGTCGTGGACCCTTTGTCAGGAGGCTCTGCGCCTCTGGACGTGGCTGGAACACCAGGGCGTCACCCTAGTGGTTCAACATCTGGCGGGCTCTCTGAACGCCAGAGCAGACGAACTCAGCCGCCGGTGCATGATGGATCACGAATGGCGTCTGAACTCCGAAGTGGCGCACGGTCTCTTTCAGCAGTGGGGAGAGCCTTGGTTAGATCTATTCGCCACCGAAGAGAACGCGCAATGTCAGCAGTTCTGCGCGTTGGAATTTCCAAGGCGGCACTCGCTCGGCGACGCTTTTCGTCGCGAGTGGAGTTGCGGTCTGTTGTACGCCTTTCCGCCTATACCACTTCTGCCCAGAGTGCTGAAGAAGATCAGGCACGACCGGGCCCAAGTCATCTTGGTGGCTCCGGATTGGGCACGAAGGTACTGGTGTCCCGAGCTACTCAGTATGTTGACCGATCCTCCGATACGTCTGCCCCTTCGGGAGGATCTTCTGTCGCAGCAGCAGGGGACGGTCCTCCACCCGAACCTGTCCAGCCTCCACCTCCATGCGTGGAGATTGAGCGGCGACAGTTGATGCCATTTGACTTGCCTCCTGAAGTCTGTGATATCATTCTGGCAGCCAGGCGTCCCTCCACAAAGTCGGTATACGCCTGCCGGTGGAACAAATTTGTGGCATGGTGCACAGCAAAGGCTGTGGATCCCCTTTCCGCCCCTCTTTCTGAGGTTCTCCTCTTTCTTCTTTCTTTGGCCCGGCAGGGCTCTGCCCTGGGCACCCTGAAAGGTTATCTTGCTGCCATCTCTGCCTTCTTGCGGCTTCCTGATCAGCCCTCTCTTTTCAAGTCCCCTGTGGTTACACGCTTTCTAAAAGGCATTACTCACACGTTCCCTCCTGTCCCTTTTGTAATGCCTCAGTGGGACTTGAATCTGGTTCTCACATTTCTGATGTGCGCTCCCTTTGAGCCTCTTCATAATTGTCCTCTTTGTCTGCTGACGCTTAAGACTGCTTTTCTGGTAGCCATCACCTCGGCTAGACGGGTGAGTGAGCTCCAGGCTTTATGTTCAAAGCCTCCTTTTCTCTCTGTTCATCCGGACAAGGTTGTCCTTCGGCCTCGTCCCTCCTTTCTTCCGAAAGTGGTGACTCCATTTCATCTTGGGCAGTCTGTCACCTTGCCCACCTTCTTTCCGCCTCCGCATCCTTCCAAAGAGGAAGAGAGGCACTACCGTCTGGACCCAAAACGTGCGCTCTCCTTTTATTTGGACCGCACGAAGCAGTTCCGGGTGGACGACCAACTTTTCGTTGGATATGTGGGTGCTAAGAAGGGGAAAGCGGTGCACAAACGGACCATCTCTCGGTGGGTCGTTTTGTGCATCAAAATTTGTTATTCCTTGGCAAAAAAGGACCCTCCTGTTGGGCTGCGCGCCCATTCCACTCGGGCCACTGCGGCTACTACTGCTTTGGGACGGGGTGTCCCTTTGCAGGACATCTGTCAGGCGGCAACGTGGGCTTCGCTACACACGTTTGCCAGGCATTACTGCCTTGACAGCCAAGTCCGGAGGGATGGCTTCTTTGGCCGTTCTGTCCTCCAGGACTTTCTGGTGTGATCTTGGTTCGCAGACCCACCACCGGGGATGGTATTGCTTGGTTATCTATTCTAAGGTGAGGAATCGAACTAACGTGTTTCTTTCAGATGAACAAGTTACTTACCTTCGGTAACGATGTATCTGTAAGAAACATTAGTTAGTTAGATTCCTCACCGACTCACCCATCCTTCCCGTTCTGCGAACTGACATCTAGGGTTAAGGTTATCCTTTTCAGGCCCCTAGATTTTATTTTTGGCACCAGTGTCGGTCTTTGCATGGCTCTGCGTTCCTGGCGCGGAAAGCTATGTACAAGAACTGACGTCAGCGCGCGAGGGCGGCGTCTAAGTACTCCGACGACGTCATTCCGGCGCACGACGCCGACGACGGACGCGGAGCCGCAGACGACGCCTAGCGACGCGCAAGGGGTATTGCTGATGAAAAATCTTCCGGATCCAGCCTGTCGCCTGGGGATATTCTAAGGTGAGGAATCTAACTAACTAATGTTTCTTACAGATACATCGTTACCGAAGGTAAGTAACTTGTTCGACTGGGCCCAAGCCATTCCTGTTGCTCTGGAGTGGGCACGGAGAGTCTGGTATCCCGAGCTTCTGCAGCTGAGCATCAATCTTCCGATCAGACTGCCCCATCGGGAGGATTTTCTGTTACAGCAGCAGGGAAGGGTCCTCCACTCGAACCTGTCAACTCTATGCCTTCTTGCATGGAGATTGAGCGTCAGCAGCTGATAGGATTCAGCCTTCATCACAAAGTCTTTATTGTTAGTTTTGGTAGCCAGGCATCCCGCTACCAAGACCATGTATGCTTGCCGGTACAAATTTGTAAAACATTGTACAGAAAGATTTATTGACCCTCTTTATGCTTCCCTTTCCCAAGTCCTTCTCTTTATTTTGACACTTGCCAGCAGGCCTCTGCTCTGTGCACTCTCAAAGGGTACCTTTCAGCCTTTTTTGCCTTCTTGAGGCTGCCAGACCAACCCTCCTTAGTCAAATCCCCTGTTGTAAATAGATTTCGGGGCTTGTACACATGTCTTCTCCTACCCCTTTCATCATTCCTCAGTAGGACCTTAATTTGGTTCTCACTTTCCTGATGTGTGCTCCCTTTGAAACGCTGCATAACTGCCCCTCCCACTGCTTACCATCAAAACAGCCTTTATAGTGGGCATAACGTCTGCCAGAAGGTTGAGCAACTTAGAGGCTCTGTCATCCAAGTCTCCTTACCTTACCATCGTCCCTGATAAGTTAGTGCTTCACACTAGTGCCTCTTACTTACCAAAAATGTTAACTGCATTCCATGTGGAACAATCTGTCACCGTGCCCACTTTTTATGCTTTTCCACATCCCTCTAAAGAAGAGGAACCACTCCACCATCTGGACCCAAAAAGAGTGTTGACGTTCTACCTTGACAGCACAAAGGAGTTTGGGGTGGATGACGAACTCTTCATGGGGTACGTTGGATCAAAAAACGTTGTGTGGTGCAGAAGAGGATTATCTCACGATGGGTCGTCGTCTGCATCAAAATTTGCGACGCTCTGGCTTAAAAGCAGCCTCCTAGAGGCTTAAGGGCTTATTATACCAGAGCTGAGTCTGCTACCACAGCCTCCATATCCTTTGTCCTCGACATCTGTCAGGCAGCAACATGAGCATCCCTGCACATGTTTACCAAGCACTTGTTTGGGAAAGGATGTGGCCTTACGGCTAGAGCGGTTGACCTCAAAGCTGGGGAACCGGGTTCAAGTCTCGGCAGGGACGCTCAACATACTGTGATTCTGGGCAAATCACTTCATCTCCCGGTGCCCAACAGAAATGAATGTGTCTGTCTATAACACAACTTGTGCTCATGTAAAGTGCTCTGATACCTTCTGGTCAAGTTCGCGCTATATAAAACACAGAAAAAAAAAAAGCACTACTGCCTGGACAGTCAAGTCTGACAGGACAGCCTTTTTCGCCGCTCAGTCCTGCAGGACTTCATGGTCTAAACTTCTGCAGTCCCTCCTCCGTGGATGGTTTTGCTTGGGTATCTTTTCTAAGGTAAGGAATCTGCGGCTAGATGTCTATATCAGATGGACAAGTTACTTACCTTCGGTAACACATTGTCTGAAGGAGAAATAATCTCTCCACAGATTTGTTAATGAACAACCCATCCTTCGCGCACTGCGAACAGGTTTTTAGGGTCAGGTCTGTTCCATTTCAGGGCCCTACTTGTTCTAAACACACCACTGTCAGTGCATTTCATGGCTCCGCAATCCTGTCATGGAAAGTCGTGAAAAGTAACTGACCTCAGCGCTCCGAGGAGGTGCCTACATAGGTTCTAGCACGGACAAAGCTGACGAGCTCACATGGATCGACTGACACCACCTACCGGCGCCAACGGTATTGTTCGGGCAAAAACCTTCCGGATCCAGCCTGATGCCTTTAAAATTCTAAGCTAAGGAATCTGTGGCTACATTATTACTCTACCAGATAAGGCGTTTCTGAAGGTAAGTAACTTGTCCTTGAGGGCGCAACTCTAAGGTGTCCTCTTGGTGCATGTCATAAAACATCTAGTACTGGCAACAGTCCAGATTTATTAAGACATGGTGTTTGATACCAAACACCATAGTTTTCAGTAAAGCCATCATGTAGCTGGAGAACTTGTAATTACCAGTTTCTCATACATATACTGGCTATGGCTTCCCTGTTCACCTGTGCATTCGAATAATTGAAGTAGACAGCACAGGGACATATATGCTTATGCATATGTTCTCACATGTAATATATTGCACCCTGCCTATTTCTTCCTCCTAAAGTGATTACCCCCTTCCACTTAGACCAGTCCTTTACCACTTCTACATTCTGTCCTCCTCCACAACCAACTACAGCGGAAAAAAGACTTGATCTTGTTCCTAAGCGAGCAGTTAGCTTCTACGTGAACAGAACAAGACTCCAAACTGGATGATCAACTATTTGTGACATATGTTAGAAAGATGAAAGGCAAGGCAGTCCACAATAGAACCTTGTAAAGATGGATAATCCTGTGCATCAATATCTGCTACTCCATGACACATGAGGAGCATCCAGAAGGTATTCATGCTCTTTCTACCATACCAAGTCTTCTACTTCAGCATTGCCGAGAGGAGCGCCTGTAGCATATATCTGCAAAGCGACTACATTGTTGTCCCTTCACACTTTTGTGAAACAGTACTGGTTTGTATCCTGAAGTGAGAAGGGAATGTCACTTTACACGCTCAGTTCTTCAGTATTTTTTGGTAGTACCATCCATGCGCCTACCTCCTGGTGTTTGACTGCTTGTGTAATCTATTCAAAAGGTGAGGAATCTACATGTACAAGTATCAATCAAAAGAAAAAGATGCATTCCTTCAGTAATGCTTTTTCTGGGGGGTATGGTACCATCCGTTCTCCTCGAAGGATCTCTAAAGCATTGATGGTAGATGACTTCAGCACTTCGACAATGGTGCTTTATGGCTCTAGTGATGTCAGGAGGTGCGGTGCCATAGTAGACCTACTGTCGGGGGGGGTGCTATTGAAAGGTTTTCAGATACAGACTGGTGCCTGGGATATTCAAAACATGAGGAATCTGCAGGCAGAAAGAGTATCCACCAGAAACGGTGTTTCAGAAGATAAGTAACTTGTTCATTTGCTTCAATTATTTGACCATCTTATAAAATTTTCTTTACGCTTACCCTAATTCCTTTGACATTTGAACCTGTTTCAAGTGAATGCAACTAAGAAATTGTCAACCATATTTTTGCTTGGATTTTCATGGACATATGTTTTACAGGAATCTCTTGATGAAGTTACCATTAAAGATACATTGGAGGGTGACAATATGTACACTTGTTCTCACTGTGGGAAAAAAGTGCGGGCAGAGAAAAGGTAATGGTCGCTTCGAGTTAAATAGATATTTTCTGTCTGCTGTTGTGTATAAAATACCAGGTTTAGTTATTTGGAAATTGTATAGGCTTACTTTTGGGTCAAATTGTACAGCAGTTTTTGTCTGCTTCTTAAATTTTCATTGGTATGCTTAACTATGCCATTGTATTTAAAGTGTAATAACTAGAGTAAAATGTCTCAATTATATAAATTTGGTATGTAAAATGTTTAAGGACAGTATGCATACATCCCTTTTTTAAATGTTTTTTGTTTGTTTTAGTTTTATGACCGCTGTACAACAAAGCAATCTAACCCATGAAGTTCCCGCTGTTACCTAGTGCATTGTACATTGTTGTGATGTTCAGTCATTAAAGCACTCTTGACCAGCTGTGTAGTAGTCAATTTTGGTTATCATTGCGATGTCTAAAGTGACCTTCCATGGGTTGGTGATGACGTTAAGTACTAAGGTGTCTTGACCCTGCACTAAGAGCTGGTGGTTTCAGGTTTGAGTGGCTCACGTCTCTTGGTCAACTTGGAATGCTAGGTATGTACTGAAGGTACTCCAAATATCTTTGGGTGGGATCTAGCTGGCATCAGCCCCCAGTACCCTTCTAGTCTCTCTTGGCAATAGGACACATCTTTTAACCAGTCTTTTAGACTGGGCTGCTGGGTCCTCTCCAGTGCATTGCCACTTTTCTTTTGTCAGTAAGCAACATCATAGCTACCAGGTGGCAGGTGGTGGTTTGGATATTTTTGATGTATCCCAGCTGTGCTGTGAGCTGTACAGAGCCATCAGTCACTTCATTTATGCAGTTGAAGACTGAGAGCCAAAATCCGGCTATCTTTGTGCACCCCCAGGCAAGATGCATGAAGTCAGCATCTGTGGAACCAAAACACATGCATCGTGCTTCAGGAATCTGCCTATGTTACACAGACCTGTACGTACGTAGGAAATTTGATTGAGGAATTTATCATGGAGATATCTCCGTCTGTAGTTGGGGGAGAACATGCTCATTTGGGAGCAACAATACTGCTATCTCTGTTTCATCAGGTTACCACCAAGGTCTGTCCTCCATCCCACAAATTCCCTAGGTTTAACCACGGTGGCTTTATCTTGCATCGTGGTCTATAGGCGAGTGATTAGTCTTCTAGGGAAGTTAAAGTCCAGTATTGTAGGAAGCTGGCTCTGTATATACTATACCAGAATAAGGTATAGTGTGCACAGAGTCCGGTGGATCCCCAGAGGCTTTTAGAGGCATAAGTCGATAATACTAAAAGCTCTATTCATGTTAGTGTGGTTGAGCAGTTAGGCTTATCAGAGGGCTCTGTTAAGCATTTGTTGTACACACTCGGGTAAGAAATGGTTACACATGTGTTTTGTATAAAAAGTTATTATTTTATCTTATTTTAAGGACCAAGAGGAACTCAGTTGCAGGTAAGTAACAGTTTCAAGAGTAGTAATACTTTTTGAATGCAGTTGTAAAGGCAGTCAAATAATTTAGAGTAGTATCATGAATACTTTGGCAATGTCAATCAAACAGTAGCAAACTTAGCAAATGTGAAAGATTGACATTTAGTGTAATAAGCAGAAAATGCAATGCAATCCTATGGACGGAAAACGGTTATATGCAGTGTGGGAGGCTGGCTTAGTATATGGTGCTCACTTATGTAAGTGTAGCAACCTGCACTAATCCAGACAACCCTTATGGTGATTTTAGTGATCTTAGACAACCTTATAAAGCTCTCCAAGTGTTAGCTGTGGAGAGCAGCCTTCAGACTTAGTCCAGAAGGAGTGTAAATCAGGTTGTTTTACCAGTACTTAAACTTATGGTATAGGTTAAGTGAAAAGAACAACACAGTGTAGTTATAATACAAATGTATTTATTATTCACACTCACTAACACATTGTATAATCTCCTACCCGTAGATACAATACACACAATACTTTGTCAATAGAATTCATAAATAGCACAGAATACACAGTGGTCCCCAGGGGGAGACCAAACCATATACTAAAATAGTGGAATGCAAACCACGACTTAAATCGAGAATGGACCCAGAAGATGTAGAAATGCGGGGGACTCAAAGAATTACCTAAGGTGAGTGAGTATCTAGGCACCCCATGGAGGTCGTGCTCAATGTCAGTCATTCGGTAAGTCGCAGTTGCAAATTTAAAGAAAAACCCTTCCCAGCAGACCCTGAAGAAACCCCGTTGAAGATGGAATGTTGGAGAGTCACCCCGCCTGTGGATACCCAAAGAACCAGGATACCTTACACCAGGGAAGCCAGGTGCATAGGTGTGAAGTGAAGTCGGAAACCGCCCTAGACCACAATGGAGTACTTCGGAAAAGATGCCGCTGGCGAGGAAGGTGAAAGTGTCCGGTTGAACCCAAAGTTGGATTCAAGGTGAGAGGTACCTGCAAGCAGAAGGGACAGAGTCTATGCCACTCAGGAGTGACCAGGAGTCATTGAAGACGAATGCCCACCGATGTCGGAGTTGCAGGAGAGTTGACTGTACCCTTTAGGTTGCAGCTGTATGGACCAGGTGACACAGAGGAGGACCAGGAGCCGTGGACCAGGAGCCGTGCACGCGCTGTCCCATGTCAGATGTCAAGAGCCAAGGGGTCAGTGTGTGGCAGGGACACCAACAAGCCTTGGCAACGGCAACTAATGTAGGTGAAGAAAAAGGTGTGGTCTCTGTACCAGCAATGACCAAGTGACTCGCTACAAGCAGGTAAGTCAGAGTAGGCCCGACCAAACAGGGGAGCCCACTGGAGCCAAAGAAGACCCTTGAGAGGACCCACAGGTCGAAGGCGCAGGAGTTGCAAGAGGACCTCGAGCAACTCACCAAAGGCTGAAGGTCCACGGTGCACAGGATATGATGTAGGTGAAGATCTTGGCTACTAGAGTTACTTGAGGTCGGAGTTTCTTGGAGTCCTGAGATCTCTGGAAGAGAGATTCAACAAGCCTTGGCAACGGCAAGTCGACGCGATGCACAGGGGTTCTGTTCCAGTGGTTCCGACGAGGAATACTGGCCTCAAACTCGGTGTGAAGACAGAGCCACCAGTGTTGCTGAGCCTTTCAGAGTCCGTGGGAGCCCAGGATCAGCAGACTGGTCTGCTGTGTTGCAGTGCCTGCAGATGCAGGAGAGTGACTCCTTCACTCCAAGGGAGATTCCTTTAGTGTCTTGGATGTCCACATGCCTTGTGAAGAACCTGCATGGAGCACGGGCACAGACTTTTCAGCAGACTTGCTGGATGACCAGACCAGGAGCAGAAGGAGTCTTCCCAGTTGCTGTCTCATTTCCCAACGCGAAGTTCAGTGAGGTCCAGAGTGCCCAGACGATCGAAGTTTTAGTGGTATGTGATCTGAATTTTTTCCCATGACGAATCTAGGGACCAACCTACAGGTAAGCCCTTAAGTATCCTAAGGAAAGAGTTGGAACGATTCAGGGGTCCCTCCCAGAGGAGGGTCTGGACAGTGGGGAGGAAACTCCCATGTCCTTTGTCAAGGTTTGCGCCAGAGCGGGAGCCAACGGCTCCCTGAACTGGTTTGGACTGGAGTATGCAAGGAGGGCACCAAATGTGCCATTCAAGTAGTCTGAGTGACGCTGGCCAGTGCCCCCACCCTGTCCCAATACACTAAGTCCTGTCTGGGAGGTGGTCACACCTCCCTGTGACAGGATACCAATTGTCCTGCTTGGCTCAGCAGCAAAAGGGCAGAATCGTGTCTCTATTCGGCAGCAGACATACTTTGCTGTCTGGGTCTAGAAGATTGGTATCGGGAACAAAAAGCACCTAGCTTCACGGTGCATGGAATCATACCTCACACAACGTTTATGGTGTGGGGGTATGATTCCTACATGTTTGATAGCAAACACAACGGGGTTCGTTACAGGCAGTTTAGAGATGGTCATTGCGTAATGATGCGCGGCTCCTCTATGTATTTTAATGGCTGATGCACTTACAACCTGGGAGAATGGACTCCGAAGGTTGTAAGGGTGTCCTGCTCATGCAGAGGCACTCTCACACTTATAACTGAGCACCCTGCCTTCAGGATTGAAAGGCCTGCCTTAGGGTTGACTTGTAGGTTTCAACTGTAGTGACATCCGATATAAGAAAACCTATATCTGTTGTAAGTGGTGCTAGCACCAGCTTACACATGCTGCAATGGCAAGCCTGTAGTCACAATTTGAGTGGTCTCTCATGGGTGGCATAATACATGCTTCAGCCCATGGGAGACCTCTGGTGTACCTATGCCTTGGGTACCTTAGTACTATATACTAGGGACTTATCAGAGTACACCAGTATCCAATCTGGAGTGTACCTAAGTACTCAACAAGTTCCTCAAGTCGGAGGTTGAGGATTCAGGGGTGCCCTTTGCTTTTGGATTTCCTTTTCTGGAGTCAGTCACAGTCGGGGGGACCCTTCAAGATGAGGCTGCAGGCGTCTTTGTGGAGTCCAGTAGAGGTCATCCAGCATTGGTTTTGAGGTCAGGATAGCTGAGGAGACTTCACTGGACAGGTGAGCCACTCAGACTCGGGCCTTGGGCGTCGTTTTGCAGAGTGGGCAGGGAACGCGGATCTAGCTGGATCAGAAATCCTTGTAATTGGATTCTTCTGGGCAGCGCTGCTGTCCACGGCAGATCTGGTCTTTGTTGAAGCATGGGCAGTCTTCCTCAGGTTCTGGAAGTCGCTGGCTACAGGATGGCATAGTTTGCAGGGTCTTTGAGCAGGAGGCAGGCCAGTAGGGCTGGGGCCAAATCAGTAGTTTTCATCAGGCTTGGCTGCATGGCGTCTTCTTCATCCTTTTCTTCCTAAGTCACATGAATCCGAGGATCAGGGTTCAGTGGTGCCTCAAAATACTGATTTTAGGGACGTTACAGTTGCTGACAGATGATAGCCAATGGGCTACCTGCCTTCAGTGTGACTGCACTCCTTGTATGTCCCCTCCTTTTGTGGAGGGGCATCCCCTAAACTGATTGGCTAAAATCCTTCCATTCAAGATGAAGGGTTTCTAATGAGGGGTCACCTTGGTCTAGGGCACCATAGGGCTGGTCCTGGCAGAGGGGGTACGCACCTCTCCTGAATGCTAATTTTCACGCTGACGTTGCTGCCAAAAGTGGGGCTTGGTCAGGGGGTGTGGGCAACTCCACTAGCTGGAGAGACCCTGGTCAGTATAACAAAGGGCAGGAAGCCTTTGAGACTCACCACCCTGAATACTGTTCCTGCTTGGGGGTAGGTGAGAAGCACCTCTACCCCAAGCAGGCTTTGACTAACGAGAACCCAACGGCTCCCACTTCAGGGGATCAGAAACATGTCTGTGTGTGGCAGGCTATTGCAGACCAGTCAGCTGAACACGAGGGAGTCGGACATTTTCAGGGGGCATCTCTAAGATGCCCTCTGAGTGCATTTTGCCATGAATCCAACACTGGCGTCAGTGTGGTTTATTGTTCTGAGAAGTTTTATACCAAACTTCTTAGGATTCAGCAAAGCTATCATGGAGCTGTGAATGACAAACTCCCAACCCATATACTCAATATGGCTTCACTACACTTACAATGTCTAAGAATGAACTTCGACACTGTAGGGACATATTGCTCATGCACCCATGCCCTCACCTGTGGTATAGTGCACCCTGCCTTAGGGCTGTGAGGCCTGCAGAGGGGTGCTTTGCCTATGCCACAAGCAGTATTGTGGGCATGGCACACAGGGATGTGTGTCATGTCGACACTTAGGTTTTGTCTGCACCAAAAACCCACAGTCTGCAATATAAGTGCATATGTGTTTCGGTAAGGAGTCTCTCAGGGTGACACAATACATGCTGCAGCCCTTAGATACCCTCTCTGGTCAAAAGGTCTTTGGTTCCACTGGTACCTTTTACAAGAGACTTACATGTGGGCCAGCGGTGTGCCAATTGTGAAACAAAGGTGCAGTTTTGGGAAAGAACAGAGGCACTGGGAGCCTTATTGACAGGGACCCAGTGCACACTCAAAGCGCATCAGATTACAGGCAAAAGGTGGGGGGGTAACCATGCAAAAAGGGACACTTTCTTACAAGTATGCAGTCCATGGCGTGCAGGATTTCAGTCTCATGGGGAAAGGAGCTGTGCATCACTTTTCAGGCGCTATACGATCGATAATGGAGGAAGATGTCAAGCAGTGTACAGCAGGCGCTGTTCTGTAAGTCTTGCATGGATAGGAACCCCCCTCCTTTCCCCCAGGCATAAATCTCCCATTGTCTCCAAGCACATGCTTCTCAGTTGGTGCTGTGTGAGCTCATCCTCGGTAGGGGGGTAGCATGGAGTTATTGGCCAGTGGAAGGCCAGCAGAGTAGTGACATTCTAGCCGGGCTCTACAGCAGAGACAATGCTAAGCCCACATGATTGGATCCGGATTTTTTTTTCTCAGAAGTACTGTGCTTCGCAGGGGTGCACTGCATGGCTCCGTTTGACGTCGACTCCAGATATGACGTCAGTGGAGCCATATAAGTCCCCTCTGCCACGCTGATGGTAGTTTCTTCTTTTTCTGCGCTGCATGCGGATCCCAAATAGCATATCTCCAGCCGTTTTCGGTCTGCTGTAACAAGCTTATCTGAAAGAGACACGTTAGTGATAGATTCCTTACTTTATGCATATCCTCAGGCGTCAGACTGGATCCGGAAAAGTTTTCGTCAGTAGGCGTCCTCGTACGGCTCCGGGTACATCGCTGGCGTCATAGTCACCAAGATGACCTCGTCGGAGCTTAGATGCGCCCACGCGCTCTGACGTCAGTTCTTTCTTTTTCCGCGCAGCAGCGCAGATCCGAGAGAGAGCGGTACCCCTAGTTAAAAAAGTTTTAACTTCGTTTCTGACAACTTGTTTTGTCGAGTACTTGACTCCTGGAGCAGTAGGAATGCCAGGGTTTGAGTCCTGTACGGCCTGCCGCCGAAACATGCCGGTAGTGGACCCGCATGACGTGTCTCTTTTGCTTGGGGCACACCCATGACCCCGAGGCGTGCCCCGATTGTCGGGCCATGGCGCCGCAAGCTTTGCGGGAGCGGTCCCGCAAGTTGTTGGAGGTCCGGCAATCGGTTCCTCGCCGATCGAGGTCCCGATCCAGTGGGAGGTCGAGGGACCGGTCGCGGAGCCATCAGCATCGCTCGTCGGAATCGGGGACAGGTAAGTCTAGGCGCCATAAAAAGTAAAAGAAGTGACAACGCTCTTCCTCTACCCCTCACCGGTCGTGGGACGTGGTGGACGGGGCAGGCAGTCACTCCCCTACGGCTCCGTAGGAGCCTCCGTTGTTGCCTGCGGCCTACCCACCCTTTCCGGGACCGCACGCAACTTCGGACGAGGTGCAGGCCTTCGTGTCGGCCTTACGCCATTTGTTTGCCCCGGCGGGTCCCTCCGGAGCGCCTTCGGGCCCCGCGGATCCGTCGGGAGGGTCTGCCTCTGTGCCGCCGCCTTTGGCCTCGGCTACGCCGGCACCATACCCTGCGGGGCCTTGGCACCAGCATCGGCTCCAGCCTCGGCGCTGGGTCTGGATCCGGCCTCGGTGCCGGGTCTCGGTCTGGATCTGGCCTCGGCACCGGGCGCGGCCACTGAAGCCAGACTCCGCCGAACCGGGACTGGTATCTTGCTCCCCCCATTCCATTGCTTGGAGTGGAGTTCATCCCATTTCCCAGGGCACCTCGTCCTCAACGGCCTCTTCAACAACCAGTGGATGAAGGGGAGTACTGGAAGGGGTCTGAAGACCCTCTTGCAGCTCAATGCGAGGATGAGCCTGAATGGGAAGACGATGTGGAGGGTCCAATAGATCTGGATTTCTCTCCACACCCTGGTACTCTGTCCCCTTCTTCCATGGCTACGGAGGAGGTTGGGACTTTTTCAGTGGTGTTGCGTAGGGCGGCTGAGGCTCTTAACCTCGAGCTCCCTTCTGTACCTATCAGGACCAACCTCCTGATTGGGGTGCTGCAGCCGCAGTCCTCCTATGCGGAGCCGTTGCTGCCCTTCAATGAAGCGCTTACCGATATCTTGTTGAGCACTTGGAACAAACCTAACACAGGAGTTCCTGTGGACAGGGGTGTGGCAAGCCGCCATCGTACGGCGGCAGGCGATCCCAGCTTTCTCACACAACACCTGACGCCCGAGAGTCTGGTTGTCCAGGCTTCTGCCTCGCCGAGTACGTTCCCTTCTGCTCCTCCGGACAAGGAATCTAGGAAACTGGAGCAATTTGGGGGAAAAAAGTTCACTTCTGCCAGCTCCGGGTTGCGGGCGGTGAATACTGCGTGCCTGCTAGGCCGCTATTCCCATTCTGTGTGGGACACCGTGGCACAGGTGCTGCCTCAGTGTCCTGTTGAAGCACGGGCTGTTCTCTCCAAGGCCATTACCGAAGGGAGAGATGCTGCAAAATTTACTATCCGTTGTGGGCTTGACACAGCCGATTCTCTTGGTAGGGCACTTTCCACAACAGTGGCGCTCTGTCGTTATGCTTGGCTCCGCACTACTGGCGTCTCTGGGGATGTCCAGAACACCTTGTTGGACATGCCCTTTGATGGCACATGCCTCTTTGGTGATAACGCGGATAGCACCCTGGAACGCTTTAAGGACTCTCAAGCTACAACCCAGTCCTTGGGTCTCGCCACCACACGTACTCCCTCGGGCCGCTTTTCGCTCCTTTCGAGGTCAGGGTCGGGGCACCTAGGCACGTTCCTTTCAGACATGCAAGCCTGCCCAGCCAGGACCCGCCGTGGTGGGTCTCGAGGACATCGGGCGGGTCAAGCCACCATCTCCCCTGCAGCTGCTGCCTCTAAACCTGTCTAGTCCGGTGTTTCAGGCCCACCAGACGCCAGTAGATGGCAGGATTCACCATCACCTTCCCCACTGGCGCTCCATTACCTCGGACAGGTGGGTTCTGCAAATAGTCCGAAGGGGCTACTCCCTCCCCTTCGAGTCTACCCCTCCAGCCATGCCACCTCAGTACCACTGCATGTCGGGGGATCAACTTGTCACTTCTCCAGCAGGAAGCTGCGGCCCTCTTGGCCAAGTGGGCCATCGAGCGTGTTCTGACGCCAGAAGTAGGTTGTGGTTGTTATTCCAACTACTTCGTGGTTCCAAAGAAGGACATGGGCCTGCGGCCTATCTTAGACCTCCGGAATGTCAACCGCTTCCTCCAGAGGGAGAAGTTCCAGATGCTCACGCTTGCTCAGGTCTTGTCTGCCCTAGACCCGCAAGACTGGCTGGTAGCGTTGGACCTGCAGGATGCTTATTTTCATATTCCCATCCTGCCAGCCCACCGGTGTTACCTGTGGTTCATGGTGGGTCAGGAGCATTTTCAGTTTACTGTGCTCCCCTTCGGCCTCACCAGTGCCCCTCGGGTGTTCACGAAAGTGATGGCGGTGGTCGCAGCTCATCTGCGCAATCAGGGGTCCAGTATTCCCCTATCTCGACGACTGGCTTCTGAAGGCGGGCTCGCCCCAGCAAGCCGTCTCCCACCTCCAGACTATAGCCGACCTCCTGCATTTGCTGGGGTTCTCCATCAACGTGGCGAAGTCGCATCTGAGTCCCTCCCAGAAGCTCCTTTTCATCGGGCCGTTCTGGACTCGGCGCAGTTCCGGGCTTATCCTCCGGACCAGCGAGTCCGGGATATTCAGGCTCTGATTCCCATCTTTCAGCCTCTATCCCGGGTTTCGGTCAGGTTGGTGCTGCGGCTTCTGGGTCTGATGGCCTCCTGTATCCTGTTAGTGCATCACGCCAGGTGGCGAATGCAATCAATCAATCAATCAATCAGAGACATTTGTAAAGCGCACTACTCACCCGGGGGGTCTCAAGGCGCTAGGGGAGGGGGGGTCCGCTACTGCTCGAACAGCCAGGTCTTGAGCTGCTTTCTGAAGGCGAGGTGGTCCTGGGTCAGGCGGAGGTGGGTCGGGAGGGAGTTCCAGGTCTTGGCGGCCAGGTAGGAGAAGGAACTTCCTCCTGTTGTGGCTCTGCGGATGCGGGGGACGGCGGCGAGGGCGTGGCTGGTCGATCGGAGCTGGCGTGAGGGAGTGTGGAAGTTGATGCGGCTGTTGAGGTATCTCGGGCCTTGGTTGTGTAGGGCTTTGTGTGCGTGGGTGAGGAGACGGAAGGTGACCGGGAGCCAGTGCAGATCTCTCAGATGTCCGGAGATGTGGCTGTGTCGGGGGATGTCGAGGATGAGTCTGGCTGAGGCGTTCTGGATTCGCTGGAATCTCCTCTGGAGCTTGGCGGTGGTTCCGGCATAGAGGGTGTTGCCGTAGTCCTGTCGGCTGGTGACGAGGGCCTGGGTGACCGTCTTCCTGGTCTCGGTGGGGATTCACCGGAAGATCTTACGTGGCATGCGCAGGATATTGAAGCAGGACGAGGAGACGGCGTTGACTTGTCTGGTCATGGAGAGGGAGGAGTCCAGGATGACGCCCAGGTTGCGTGCGTGGTCTGTTGGTTTGGGTGCGGAGCCTAGGGCGGGCGGCCACCATGAGTCGTCCCAGGCGGAGGGTGAGGAGCCCAGGATGAGAACTTCCGTCTTGTCTGAGTTCAGTTTCAGGCGGCTGGTCGTCATCCACTCGGCCACGTCTTTCATCCCTTCGAGAAGGTTGGTTCTGGCGGTGGTGGGGTCGTTGGTGAGGGAGAGGATCAGCTGTGTATCGTCGGCGTAGGAGATGATGTTGAGGTTGTGTTGGCGTGCGATGGCCGCAAGGGGGCTCATGTAGACGTTGAAGAGGGTGGGGCTGAGCGAGGAGCCCTGAGGAACGCCGCAGATGACTTCGGTGTCCTCTGACCTGAACGTGGGTGGGCGGACTCTCTGTGTCCTTCCGGCGAGGAAGGAGGTGATCCACTCCAGTGCCTTCTCCTGGATTTCGACGTTGCTGAGGCGCTGCACTAGGGTGCGGTGGCAGACAGTGTCGAATGCTGCGGAGAGGTCTAGGAGGATGAGGGCCGCTGTTTCTCCGTTGTCGAGCAGGGTTCGGATGTCATCGGTGGCAGCGATGAGGGCGGTCTCGGTGCTGTGGTTGGCCCTGAAGCCCGACTGAGATGGGTTGAGGGATCCATTCGTCTCGAGGAAGGCGGCTAGTTGCTTGTTGACTGTCTTCTCGATGACTTTGGCTGGGAACGGTAGGAGCGAGATGGGGCGGTAGTTTTTGAGTTTGGTGGGGTCCGCTGTTGGTTTTTTAAGTAGAGCGCTAAGTTCGGCGTGCTTCCAGCTCTCAGGGAAGGTGGCGGTGTTGAAGGAGGTGTTGATGATGTCTCGCAAGTGGGGTGCTATGACATCGTCGGCTTTGTTGAAGACGTGGTGAGGGGTTGGGTCGGTGGGGGACCCAGAGTGGATGGAATTCATCGTGCAGATGGTGTCTTCGGTGCTGATCGGGGTCCAGGCGCTGAGGGTGGTGGTGGGGGGCGTTGGTGCGGTCGTGGGGAGCGTTGGTTGTGTGTTGAAGCTGTTGTGTATGTCAGCGATCTTGTTGTGGAAGTAGGAGGCGAGGGCGTTGCAGAGGTCTTGCGATGGTGTGATGTCGTTTCCGGCATTGGGGTTGGAGAGCTCTTTCACGATGTTGAAGAGTTCCTTGCTGTTGTGTGCGTTGTTGTCCAGCCGCTCCTTGAATGCTGTTTTCTTGGTGGCGTGGATCAGTTGATGGTGCTTTCGGGAGGCGAGCTTGAGGGTGGTCTTGTTGTTTGGTGTTGGGTCTCTTCTCCAGGCTTTCTCGAGGGCTCGGCAGTTCTTCTTGGAGCTCTTGAGTTCGTTGGTGAACCATGGGGCCTTCTTGCTGCCGGGTCGGCTGGGCGGGGTCCTCAGTGGGGCGAGGTCGTCTGCGCAGATGCTGATCCACTTTGTGAGGTTGTCGGCGGCCTGGCTGGGGTTTGCTGAGCTGGCGGGAGGATGCTGGCTCAGGGATGCGGCGAGTTGGTCGGCCGAGATCTTGTTCCAGCTTCTTCGTGCGCCCTGTTGCTGGTGGTGGTGGATCGTGGTCCTTCTGAAGCTGAAGTGGACGCAGCTGTGGTCTGTCCAGTGGAGCCCGGTGGCGTGGCTGAAGGCGATGTCTTTGCTGGCTGAGAAGACTGCGTCGAGTGTGTGACCGGCGAAGTGGGTGGGGGTGGTCACCAGCTGCTTGAGTCCGAGGTTGGCGAGGTTGTCAAGCAGGGTGGTGGTGTTGCGGTCGTTGTTGTTCTCCAGGTGGAAGTTGAGGTCCCCGAGGAGGATGTAGTCAGCGGAGGGGAGGGCGTGCGGGCTGATGAAGTCGGCGATGTCCTCGCTGAATTGTGTGCGTGGTCCCGGGGGTCTGTAGATGAGTGTGCCTCTGAGGGTGGTCTTGGGGTTGGTGTGGATGTGGAAGTGCAGGTGTTCGGCGGTTGTCAGGGTGTCGTCGGTGTTGGTCGTGATGCGGATGGTGTTCCTGTGGATGATGGCGATGCCTCCTCCCAGCTGGTTGGTGCGGTCTCTCCGGGTGATCTTGTATCCCTCCGGGATGGCGATGGCGATGTCGGGCGCTGAGGAGGCGTTCATCCATGTTTCCGTGAGGTAGGCGACGTCTGGAGATGTGGTGTCGAGGAGGTTCTAGAGTTGGACGGCGTGTCTGTGGACGGAGCGGGTGTTGAGTAGAATGCATTTCAGGTGGCTGCTGTTGGTGTTTGGCTTGGTGGGTGCGGGTGCAGTGCAGGTCCGGATGCAGGTGAACTTGCAGGAGTGGCAGCTGAAGGGTCCATGGGTGCGTCTCGGGGTGGCACAGTAGCATCCCGGGGTACGGCCGATGTTGAGTGCGTTGAGGGTGGCGGCGTCGTAGGTCCGGCGGGTGGACTGGCGGCTGCGGGGGCCAGGGGGTCTGGCGCTGGGCGCGGTCCAGGCGCAGACGGGCGCAGACGGGCTTACCTTTGGCGCGCCTTCGGCGCGCTGTGGGCGCGCCCGCTGCGCGTCAACGCTGCGGGTTTGCCCGGTCGCCATATATGGCGAAGTGGGAGGGAGGAGCTAGGAGGCGGGAGCGGGGAGGGTACACAAAGAAAAGGGGGCGTGGCCGCGAGCACGGCGGCGGGGCGGGGGGCACAGGGGCACAGGGGGAGCAAGCACGGGGAAAAGAAGAGTCACAGGCTCAGGGGGAAGAAAATACAATAACAACAACAACAACAACAGATACAGTGGAAAAAGTCACAATCACCGAGCACACTGGAGGGAATCCAAGTAGCGCGGCAACAGTCAGGCAGGGAGAGCGATCCCGCTAGGGCAGCGGGGGCGGGGTAGAGGCGGCAGGCTCAGCGAGGCTGAGAGAAGCAGCGGGCAGGGGGGCACACGCTGCAGCTGGTGGCCGTGCGGTGCGGGGGTGTCCTGGGAGCAGGTCACAGTGGGACCTGAAGTTTCACTGGGCCCAGCATCGGGGCAACCTGTCTGACCATGTCTTGATCTCGGAGGGCACCGCAAAGCAGTTGCAGTGGTGGCTCACGAACCGTGATTGGGTCAGCGGCAGATCCCTCTCCCTACCCCACCCGGAGCACGTAGTGGTGACGGATTCGTCCCTCCTGGGATGGGGGGCCACATGGGGGAGGCGCAGATCAGAGGACTCTGGTCTCCTGCGGAGTCTCGGCTCCATATCAACCTTTTGGAGCTGAGAGTGATCCGACTTGCACTGAAGGCATTCTTTCCCATTGTCCGGGGAAGTGTGGTGCAGGTGTTCACGAACACCACCACCGCCATGTGGTATTGCAATAAACAGGACGGGGTGGGGTCGTGGACCCTTTGTCAGGAGGCTCTGCGCCTCTGGACATGGCTGGAACATCAGGGCATCACCCTGGTGGTTTACCATCTGGCGGGCTCTCTGAACGCCAGAGCAGACAAACTCAGCTGGCGGTGCATGATGGATCACGAATGGTGTCTCAACTCGGACATGGCGCCAGGCCTCTTTTGGCAGTGGGGAGAGCCTTGGTTAGATCTATTCGCCACCGAAGAGAACGCGCAATGTCAGCAGTTCTGCGCGTTGGAGTTTCCGAGGCGGCACTCGCTCGGGGACGCTTTTCGTCGCGAGTGGAGTTGCGGTCTGTTGTACGCCTTTCCGCCTATACCACTTCTGCCCAGAGTGCTGAAGAAGATCAGGCACGACCGGGCCCAAGTCATCTTGGTGGCTCCGGATTGGGCACGAAGGTACTGGTATCCCGAGCTACTCAGTCTGTCAATCGATCCCCCGATACGACTGCCTCTTCTGGAGGACCTTCTGTCGAAGCAGCAGGGGACGGTCCTCCACCCGAACCTGTCCAGTCTCCACCTCCATGCGTGGAGATTGAGCGGCGGCAGTTGATGCCATTTGACTTGCCTCCTGAAGTCTGCAATGTGATTCTGGCAGCCAGGCGTCCCTCCACTAAAACGGTATACGCCTGCAGGTGGAACAAATTTGTGGCATGGTGCACAGCAAAGGCTGTGGATCCCCTTTCCACCCCTCTTTCTGAGGTTCTTCTCTTCCTTCTTTCTTTGTCCCAGCAGGGCTCTGATGATGAAAAATCTTTCCGGATCCAGCCTGATGCCTGGGGATATTCTAAGATGAGGAATCTAACTAACTAATGTTTCTTACAGATACATTTTTACCGAAGGTAAGTAACTTGTTCTTCAGACTACTGCAGCAGATACTGGTGGTCGCCGCTAAGGATCGGTACTGCTATACAATCTATGCTAAGTGTGTGATCTGCAGCTCATATGCCTCGAACGGCAAATGCTACTTACCAGTATGCATCTGTTCTTCGTATATAGAGCTGCAGATCCACCCACGCCCACCCGCCTTTATCTGAAAGAAACACGTTAGTTAGATTCCTTACCCTAGAATATCCCCAGGCGTCAGGCTGGATCCGGAAAGATTTTTCATCAGCAGTACCCCTGCGCGTCTGTAGGCGTCGTCTGCGGCTCCGCACCTGTCGTCGGCATCGTGATCGCCGGGATGACGCCGTCGGAGTACTTAGACGCCGCCCTCGCAGGCTGACGTTAGTTCTTCTTTTTTTCCGCGCCAGCAAGCGCAGATCCGGGAAGAGCGTACCCTTAGTCATTTTTTGGCTAACTTTTTGGACATTTTGTCTATCTTTTTCGAGTCGACTTCGACTCCTGGGGCCGGTAGGGATGCCCGGGTTCAAGCCGTTTTGTCTTTTAAAACAGTTTTTCTCATTGCCATTACCTCGGCAAGGAACGTAAGTGAGCTTCAAGCTCTGAGTTCGAAACCCCCGTTCTTGACCATTCATGCAGAAAGAATGGTACTCAGGACCAGGGCTGCTTTTCTGCCTAAGGCAGTAACTCCTTTCCATCTGGGGCAGTCAATTACCCTTCCTACCTTCTATCCTCCCCCTCACCCTTCCAAGGAGGAGGAGCGGCTTCATCGCTTGCACCTTAAAAGGGTGGTGAGTTTTTACCTTGATAGAACTAAAGACTTTCGAGTAGATGGCACCAGACACAATCTTCCTGAGGATCCGTGATTGACATATGTCCTCTGCACTCTCTACAGGGCTTGAACCCTGACTTCCTCGACGACATCTTCAGGAAAGAAGCAAGAGAGGACCAGAAACAATCCAGAAAAAACAAAGTAACCAGACAAGCTACAGAGAGTCCCAGAAACCGTTAGCGTCGATGGCGCGGAAAAAAGGGAAATTACGTCATCACGCCGACAAGGCTCTGTTATGGCTCCAGTGACGTCCGCGAAGCCGCGTGCGGAATAATGCTATTGTGATGTCGTCCTCGTCTGCGTGGAGAGCTACGAAAAAATTCAGAATGTTGCTGGCGCAGGGGATATTCACAAGGTGAGGAATCCACAGGCAGATACTGTATCCACCAGAAAAAGCGTTACCGAAGGTAAGTAACTTGTTCATTAGGTGAAAAAGAAACACGCAGTGTATTTTAAAAAATATGTATTTGTTATAAGACTCTAACCTATACAGATATCTCCTACCCGGAGATATACACAATGCACACAATACTTTACAATATTGTGCTTGGATGGATTCCGTTTTCACTTTTTCTTCATATCTTAGTTTCTTTTTCCCACTTAACGGTTTGCTTGGCTTCTCTAGTGGATACATTCTTTAACCCAGATAGATGCCATCCTCTGGTTATTCGATCTGGTGGCTCAGTCCTCTATTATACATATTGCAGACCCCTCTGCCTCTTCTAGTGGTCATGTAATCACGTTCCAGTGGGGCCAATTAGCCTTCGTTTAATTGGATCCATGTCTAGACATAGTCTAGCCACGGATTCCTTAATGCCCCTCCCATCATGCCTGCTCCACGGATGACCTTTAGGTCTGCTCTTGGAGTTTTTTATCTGATAGAGACTACTAGCCGCAGATTCCTTAACGTAGAATTATCCCCATGTGTGATACTGGACCCGGAAAACTTTCTTGCCCAGCATCTCTGTGTGCCGGGGTCGGTACCATGCGACTCCACCCGGACGTCTTCCACGGGCGTGACGTCAGCAAAGTCACATAAGGCCCACCCCGGCGCGCTGACGTCAGTTTCCTTCTTTTCCCCGTGCCATCCGGATCGTGTCCCTGGCCTGTTTTCAGGCCTTCTTTTCACGCTTTGCGTTTCTCGTTTGAGAGCAGTGTGCGAATGCCTTCGGGTTTTAAGACGTGCTCGTCTTGCGAACGCCAGATGTCGGAGACGGACCCTCACCCAATTTGTATGTGATGTTTGGGGGAGCACCATGACTCCATGGACTGCGGGGCTTGTTAGTGCACCCGCTGAAGTGCCGGCGGGTGTCCCGGATAAAGCTCCTTTCAGCCCGCATATCCAGGTTGGCAGCGTCACCGCATCCGTCCCCCACGGAAGGGTCCAGGAACTGCCGCTTCCGTCTCCGACATCGTCCTTCTCAGAGGCCGCAGGGACGTCGCTTGCCCGTTGGTAAGTGTCGCAGCTTGTCCCCGAGGCCCGGTCCCTGCCCTTTGCGGGGCGCAGGTGCTTCACGGGTCGTGCGGCCTCAAACGTCGCCACCCTACCCGCCGTTTCCTGGCGTGGGGGCATCCAGAGTCCAAATGGAGGCCTAAGCTGCGGCCCTGCAGGCCTCATTGGCTCCTCCTCCCCTTCCTGGGACGGCCACGGATCTCTTGCCATGTGCGGGGCCTTCTGCGGAGTCGCCGGCGGCTCCGGCGCAGACCGGTTCGGCTCCAGGTTTTGGGTGTGTGGTGTCATCAGGGTGCGGCCCTACGGGGTTCCCTCCTTCGGCCCACGGCACCTCTGCCTCACCGCAAACCCCCGTGGGGGTCCTTGTGGTGTCGCGGGAGGTTGCCGGGACTCGTGGCTCTTTCCCGGAGACGGGACGCCGCCGTGTGGCTTTTTCCCCGGCAACTTCCAAGGAGGGTTCTTCACCATCCCCATGCCCACAGTCTTCCTCAGAGGCACCTCAGGCTCCCCACTCGTCTGTCCAGCCTTCTCCTGTCCGTGCTTGGCCGTTTCTTCCTCCGGTTGGGCTGGGGGATGGCCGGCTTAGCTTACAGCCGTCTCCCACGGAGGAATTGCTCTCCCATCGCGTTGCCCTACAGAAGCGAGTGCTGGCTTCGTCCGGGCTGTCTACATGGCCGCTGGGATTTTGTGCATGGGCGTACCGGCTGCCCATTTCCCCGCGCACCATTTGCTTGAAGTTCTCCATCAGGGCTCTGGTGGACGGGAGCTGCTTCTTCCTTTAGAAGCTTCGTTTAATAATTCTCTCTTGGGAGCCTGGGGGTGTTCTGCCACGGGGGACCCGGTGCCCCAGTCGCTCCTGCACCGCCACCGTCCTGCTCCGCATGATCCTGTCTGCCTTTCCTTTCACCCTTCTACCAGGGGCCCTCTTCTGCAGACTGCTTTTCCTTTTTCGCCCTCGGTGTTGTCACCTCCGTCATGGTTGGTTTCGTGGGGGCGTAACATCTTCGCTTACTCCAGTGCTGCCTTGCGGGCGCTCAACACACTGCGTGTTGGCCAGAGCCACTTCCAGCTTGTGGGATTCCACGGAGTCCCTTCTGTCTTGTGATTCTCAGGAAGGTGCCTTTGCTGATCTGCGGCACCATGTGTTGGGTGGCCGGGAGCTGGCCGCGTTTATTCTTTGCTCGGCACTGGATGTCTCTGAGGTGCTTGGTCGTGCTATGGCTCCTTCGGTGGCCCTCCGTCACCATGCTTGGTTGAGGGACAGTGTTTTTCCTGAGAATGTTAGGGAGCGTCTGGTTCACCTCCCTTTTGATGGCACTCTTTTGTTTCATGCCCCGGCGGATTCTGCTATTTAGCGGTTCCTTGCGGGTCCTCGCCCTCCTCCTCCCCCTCAGTGAACCTGGATGTTGGTCCTCTGCTGTGCTCTGGGAGGTTTTCTCCCCTTGTTATTCTGGGGTCTAGTGTTCGGTAGCCCCAGTTGCGTGTATGTCTGGTTGGTGTGCCTTCAGGGTCCTTCAGTTGGCCCTTTGGTGCTGTTGGCTGCTGGTGCGGCCCTTTTTTGACTTGTGGTTTTGGCTGTTGGTAAGCCGTGTAGGTCCTGAGATTAGACCTACTGTGTTTTCTTTGTTGGCTGATAGGCAAGCCGTGTGCGGTTCTACCCGCAGGTATTTCTGTTTGTCCTCTGCTGCGAAAATTTTTCCTAAGAGGTGTTCCCATGTTTTCTTGGGACTTAACATACCCTATGTGGGGTAATTGTAGCTATTACATAGCTCTGTCCTGTGCTGAGGAGGTGTGGTCGCCCTTTCGGTCCTAGGAAGCTTGTTTCCGTTACAGGGAAGGCATGGCTTGGCAGTTCGTGCTGGACTGTTCCCATGAGGCACAGGATCAGACTGATTTGCATATGGCCATGTCTGAACTGGGGTGGCAGAGTGGGCTAAAGAACGGTGATGGATCAAACCCAGATCTGTTGACTGGGTGTGAGTGTTTGATTGGTTCTGATGCTCCGTCCATCACCACCCCCTTTTGTACCGCTTTGTTCGCCATAAGTTGGCAGGGTATGCTCAGACGTGAGTCCCTTGCTCACTTTGCCACTGGATTCAAGCAAGCCTGCCTGAAGACGGCTGAAATGCCAGAAACCGGTCCTAGGGAGCTTGTTTCCGTTCCAGGGAAGGCATGGCTTGGCAGTTCGTGCTGGACTGTTCCCATGAGGCACAGGGTCAGATTGATTTGCATATGGCCATGTCTGAACTGGGGTGGCAGAGTGGGCTAAAGAACGGTGATGGATCAAACCCAGATCTGTTGACTGGGTGTGAGTGTTTGATTGGTTCTGATGCTCCGTCCATCACCACCCCCTTTTGTACCGCTTTACTCTCTGTGGCGTCACGGTATGTCGCAGGTGCGATCTTCTTGCCGATTGTCTTGACGCAGCTTGCGTTGTGCCCACGTCCGTCCTTCTCCATGTTCGCTACATCGCTAGACGTCGCTAGGCGTAGTCTGGCCTTCTGTCTGCGGCATCGTGTTGTGGCGGTTCCGCACTTCTGTCCGGTGTTTCGGCTTGGTCCTCTGTCTGGTATTCCAGAGGGACTGGCTTTCCTTGGCTTCTGTGTTCTGGTGGACAGCTTGGGCACGTCCTCCGTCTCTCTCTCTCTCTCTCTTTCTTTTCTACCTGTTTATAATTCTTTTCATGGGTCAGTGTGTGTGTTTCTCGACCGGACCCTCCTTTGGGGTGTGTCCGGGCCCTCCCTGGCATCTGCCTTCGACTTGCGTCTGGCTTGTTCGGCGTGCGCTGTTCCATGGTGTTGCCTGCTGCTGACTGCGCTTGCCCGCGCAGGCCTGCTTGTTCTGCTCCACCGTTGTGGCCTTTGATGTGTTCACTTGTGCCCCTGCCTCTGGTTCCGCTGGGGCTTTGCGCAGTTGTGCCTTTCTTCTTACGCCTGCTTTATTGGTGGTGGAACCGTTCCTGCCTTGTCCGCTGCCTGCGGCTGAGGTGTATTCAGCTATTTTCTATCGCTTTGTGTGTGTTATTTATGGTGGGCCCTGCCTCCAGTTCTACCTCTTCTCCCTGGGGTTTGAGGTGGTCCTTTTGTTCCTTGAGGCTTTTCGGGCGTTGAATGCTCCTGCGGGGTGATGGGCGGTTCTCCCTTGGTTGGGCTTAGGAAATTCTGGCCTTTCCCTTCTGGTCCCGGTAACGTGTCCCCTGCTGGGGCCCTGTCTCTCTCCTGATGGGGAGGCTCTCTCGCAGGCCCACCTCCCTTCCAGGTATGGCTAGGGTATCTCTTCTACATTAAGGAATCTGCGGCTAGTAGTCTCTATCAGATGTACAAGTTACTTACCTCCGATTTTAGCCGCAGATTCCTTCACGACCCGCCCTTCCACCCCGTTCTGCGAGGACCCTCTGCTTGGTTTTCTGCACTCGTCTCCCTCTGGGTGGATTGTCTTCTGTGGGTGTCCTCTTCGCTTTCTTACGGTCAGGCTGGCTGGTTCTGCTTGATTTCCCCCCCCCCCCTTTTTTTCTTTTGATACAAGCTGGGTTGGTTTCTGCGTGCCTTTGCTTCCCTCCAGCTGTTTTCTCTCCAGTGTAGGGGCCTACTTTTGCTCTTTTTCCCCTCTGTTAGAGTTTCTGATCCCCTTGTGGTCTTCTACGTTGGGGATTCTTTTGTCTGTCCTTTGGCCTCCTACTCCTTTCAGGGGATATGGCCATCCTTGACAGTGTAGTCTGGGGGTGGATTGCTGTTGCTCCTCTGTTCCGGGATTGTGGCCCTTCACTGTGTGGTTTGTGGTTGCAGACCCTCTCTGTTTCTGTCACGGCGCTTTCACATGCTTGTGCCTCCGGGATGGCTGTCGCCTTGGCTTGCACAGTGGTTCCACGGAGTGGTGCTTTGCGCTTTCCCTGCTATGGCTTCGCTGCTGTGGCCTTCTGGTACTTTAGTGCCCACTGGTGCTATCGCGTTGGCTTGCACAGTTGTTCCTCCGAGTGGTGCTCTGCTCTTTCCCTGCTCTGGCTTTGCTGTTGTGGCCTTCTGGTACCTTGGTGCCAACTGGTACTGTTCCTCACCTTTTGTTTCTCTCTGTTTTGTTTCTCTGTTTTTTTCGCACACTGTTCCCATGCTCTCCTCAGTTTTGTTGTGATGGCTCCGCTTTGTGGCGCGGAAAAGTTCCCCGAAGCAAACTGACGTCAGAGCGCCGGAGTGGGGCTTATGTGACTTCACTGACGTCACGCCCGTGGAAGACGCCAGGGCGGAGTCGCGTGGTACCGCCCCCTGGCGCGCAGAGATGCTGGGCAAGAAAGTTTTCCGGGTCCAGTCTCACGCCTGGGGATAATTCTACGTTAAGGAATCTGCGGCTAGATTCGACTCTACCAGATACATCGTTACCGGAGGTAAGTAACTTGTACTTTAGTTACTTCCTGATTCTATGGCCATTGATGTGGGAGTGCCCCCCCTTTTCCTTATACTGTTGAGGCAGGGTTCTCGAGACCCGCTGAGCTGGTCTTTATGACCTTATATGAAGTTCTCTTCCACACTTTCCTATTGGTATATGGTCAAAGGAGTTCCACCCATCTCTCCTGGTGTTGTTTTAAGGGAGTAGGAGGTGTTTTTGTTGCATACCGTGTCATGCGCTTCTGAGCACTGACCTACATGGTTTGTCCTTCATTGACTTTTTGGCCTTTTCTTCAGGAGTCTTCTTTTCCCTTTTTCGCTTGTTGTTCTACAATTTTTTTTCTCTTATTAGCACACTGTTTCCACAGCTAGTTTCTATGTGTCTTCACGTTTTGCGCGGACAGTTTCACAGAATAAGCTGACACCATCCTCCAGAGGGGACTTATCTGCCTCCACTGACTTCATATCCGGAGTAGACATTGTACGGAGCCATGCGGCGCCCCTTCCCCGGTGCGCAGAGGTACTGCTGAGAAAACGTTTTCCAGATCCAATTGGACGCCCTTGGGAGAATTCACAAGTTAAGGAATCTGCGGCTAGACTATGTCTCTGCCAGATACTTCATTACCGAAAGTAACTTGTTTTTCTTGTCTTCACTCCTCGAAGGATGAGTCTCTGAAGTCAGTGTCCCCGAGTCCTAGAAGATGCCGTAGAGATGAGGTATCTCTAATACCCTCTCAGGGGGTGTCTCCGTCACCGGGGGCTGTTACTCCTCCGACTCCAAGATCCGTTGTTGCCTCCACCAGCGTCAAGGCCTGCGACTTCACCTCCGGCGCTAAGCACTTCAGTTCCTAGCCGGATCCAGATTTAGTGCCTCCACGTTCGGCTCCAGAGCCCTTTAATCCGTGTCTGACATGTCCAGCGTTCCTGACTCCGGGCTCAGATCCGACTCACTTTTTCAATGCTATGTTTAGCATTTTTCAAAGGGCCGTGACTCCATCTGGTGCACCTGCGGGCCCCATGGATCCATTGCTTTTCAATGAGGCTTTAACAGCCTATTTTACAAATCTGGCAGAAGCCAATGTCACCTGCTGCAGTCTAGACAACAGTGGCTAGGAAAAATAAAGTGGCTACTGGGGATCCAGTTTTTTTGTCCACACATCCTTCTCCAAAAGGCCTAGTTGTTCAGCCTTCTTGCTTTTCCAAGTTGTCAGCTGGGTATTTTTCCATCCAGGCCTGCTTATAGAGAATCTAAAAGGATGGAGCAGTCGGCCAAGAAGGTCTTCACGCTCTCATGGATTCTGCGAAAGAGGTTGTCCCAAAGTTGCCTATGGAGATCCTGGGGCATTTTCTGGACTTTTGACGGACGCTCAGGTGGCAGCTCGTCAAGTGATCAAATCTGGGCTGGACTCTGTAGCATGGACAATGGGGTCTAAGGTGGCGATGAGAAGGCATGCCTAGGTAAGGGAATCCGTTTTTTTGCGAGATGTTCAGGCTACATTGTTGGACTTGTCCTTTGATGGATCTCGCTTGTTTTGAGCCAAGGCATACTCTGCTCTGCAACGTTTTAAGGGCAGCAAGGCAACTGCAAAGACCTTAGGAGTTCAGTTCCAACCCAGGGACTGTAGACAGTTCCGCAGGATTCAAGGCTTTTCTAAGAACCTGTCCTTTTGTTGCTGACAACAGCCGCAGCAGCAGACAAATCCTCTGCCACATCCTATAGGGAAAGGGGCAGAGGTCACCAGAGTGGTGCAACAAGTCTCCTCCTCCACCTCCTTTGCCTCTCCAACTGTTGTTGCAGGGAAGCAGCTATATCTCCGCCATCTTAGAGCATTCTTGTCCTGTGGGAGGAGAAGAGGCCAATTTTCTGCCTCATTGGAGGTCTGTCACTTTAGACCTCTGGGATTTAAATATCGTAGAAAAGGGGTATGATCTACCCTTCTGGGAATTTCCCCCTCCTTTCCCTCCCAGTCATGACCTTTGCTCGGAAGAGCATCTTCTGCTTCTCCAGCAGGAACTATTGTCATTGCTGCAGAAGGGTGCAATAGAGTTAGTTCCAGAACAGGAAAGGGGTCAGGGATGCTACTTCCGGTTCTTCCTTATTCCAAAAAAGGATGGTAGTTTACGGCTGATTCTCAACCCCAGGATTTTGAATTTTTACCTCAAACAGGAGAAATTCAAAATGTTGACCCTGGGACTGGTTCTTCTCGCGCTGGAGAAGGAAGACTGAATAGTGTTGATCGATTTACAGGAAGTGTATTCTCACATTCCCATTCTGAAGTGGCATCAGAAGTATATCCGTTTTATGGTGGGTGTGAGAAGTTGGGCAGATATGTAGTGCTCACTATTCTAGTGATCACTGTGTATCATTCCAAACGACCCTTATTGATGATTGGTTGTAAGTCAACCTTTTAGACCAGCTATCCTAGTAGCGTGGATACGAGCAATCTTTAGGCTAAACTCTAGAGGGCGTGTTAAGCCAGCTGTTTACCATCACATATACCCCTTGAACGTCAAGTGAAAGGACACCACACAAGTTGTTATGAAAATAAAAGATATTTATTTATAACAAGACTACCCTGGCTCTTTATGAGTCAGGGAGCTAAGCACACTACAAAACTCTTAGAAAATACTTCAGTTGCACAATTTACACAAATGCCCGAAGGGCACGAGAAACCATCTACGCTAACAGTGAAATGCGAGTGGTTAGAGTCTGGAGTTACTGATTCCGGAGTGATCCGATCAGTGGGACTAAACGAAAAAGGAACTGGACACTTGTAGAGCGAACCTGCGATGGAGCACCGAAATGCTCGAGTTACCTAGCCCAGAGGCTGCGGCTGCGTGAGGTTCGGCAAGATGTCGGGAGTCCTCGTTGTAGTCTCAGGAGCCTGAAAGAAGAAGTTGCTGGCAGGCGACCAGTGTCGATGTTTCAGCGAGATCCAAGCCTGGATCGGTGTTGAAGGAAACCTGAAAGCAGAGGGGACTCAGTTCTCAACCGCTAGCCAGCGATCGTGTGGGTACCAGGAAGGTACCGGCTGAAGTCACCTCGACCAGGTGAGTGGATGACGTCGGACTCGGCTGTTCCTCGGACCAGGCGGCGCGGCGGCGACCCGGATGGAGGGCGAGCTGTCCCACGAAGGTGTCTGCTGTCGATGATGCTGGGCCCAGGAGTGGGGCAGCAGGTCTTGGCAGTGGCAAACCCACGCGGGGGAGTCAAGATGGCGTCTGGAGTGGACCAGGAGGGCTGAGGTACTCCTCTGTTGAAGGGGAGCAAGGGCCAGTCTGGAGCAACCAGACCAGTGATGAAAAACAAACTATCGTGGTGCGTCGTGAAGAAGGCCACAAGCCGGTCGGCGAGTGGTCGGACAACGCGGTGAACAGCAAGGAGCAGAAGGGCCCCCACGCAGATCTCTTGGATGCTGGGGAGGCGGACTTCGGTGCTGGAGCCGCTCAGGGTTAGGGCTTCTCAAACCCTAGGTACACTCACTCGAGGGTCCCTCGGTGGGCGTGTTAGATAAGCGTCGTGCAGGTTCTGAAGATGGCCGGTCCCGCAGGTCTCGTCACACCTACGAATCTCAGCTGGGCTGACGATGTAGGTAGAGGTCAGAGATGGCAGGGAACCCGGGTCTCGTCGAGCTGGGCAGTCTTGATCCGTGGGAGAGACGCACAGCAAACCGCAAGCGCTTAGTTGGTGCCTGCTGGTGCAGGGTGGCTACTCCTTAGCCACAAGGGTGAGTCTTCAGAAAAGTCAAGAGTTCCTTTCGTGGAAAGTAGTTCAAGATTCAGAATTATCCAATATGGGAAGGGGACCCGCTCCCACCTTTATTCTAGGGAAAAGGGGCTGGCCTGTGACTAGGTCCTACCTATGGGTGGGGCCAGGAGGGGGGTAGTTACACCCCTATCCTTTGTCCGGCTTCGCCCCAGCTCAGGGGCTGGTGTGCCCCCGAAACTGGTTTGAGCCGGGCTATGCGCAGTGAGCACCGGGGTGCCACTTGCAATCACCTTCCTTTCAGCCCTGCCTACCTGGGATACACAAACCCTGTCTGGGATGGTGCTAACACCGCCCTCGACAGGAAACCCTTTGTCCAAGCTCCCTTCGCTGGAAGGTCTCCCAGCAGCAGGAGGTCAGACTTGTGTCTGGTGGCAGCATCCATTTTGTGATGCTGAGGCTTGAGTCAACTTTAACCGGGGTTCAAGGTTACTTCCATGTTGTGCCCCTCTAAAAGGGGGGAATGCTAACCCCGTCGCCAGAATTGGCGAGGGGTTCGTATTCCAATTCGTATGACACCTTACCCGACATGTGTAGGTGATGCGATGCCAAAGTGAGCAAATAACCGCAAGGATTATAATGCATTTTAAGGTAGTTGGCCCGCGTCACCATGGAACGGCTATTTAGGACTTGGTTCCGCAAGCCGTCGACGGGCTCAGCTCGCGCCAGAGCACCGTCCCACATGATCCCCAGCACTCTGCCTTCAGGATTGATAAGGCCTGCCATAGGAGTGACTGATAGGAATCCATGTGTCCATTTTAGGGTTAGGTATAGGAATACTACACCTACAGCAACGGGTGTTTACACCACCTTGCCCCAGCTGTCGTGCAGCCAGTTGTGTCAAATTTGGGCGGCCATCCAGGGGTGGCATAATACATGCTGCAGCCCCTGGTAGGCCCTGGGTACACCGATGCCCTGGATACCTGTGGTATGCTGAGACAGGGACTGACAAGGCGGCCCAGTTCCAATTAGTGGATGCACCTAACGTACATGTGTGTTAATTTCGAGAGAGAACAGCTAGGCTGTGGGTCTGATTGGCAGGCTCACAGCCAGGGAAAGTCGTAAACCAATGAAGCAAAAGCAAAAAATCTGGGTGATCATAGGATTGCAGACCCTACTCTCCTACAGTGGGGTCTCGGCAGTGGCAGTTTGCACTCCTTCCATTTGACCTTACTTCCACATCTCTTATTTTCACAATGGTGATGGAGTTGGTGGCAGGACCTCACAGAAGATGAGGGATTCCTGTGTTTGTCTATATCGACGACTAGCTGCTCAAAGCAAAATCCAGAAATAGTGTTCCTTCATTTGCAGGTAACAACACCGCTGTTGTTCAGCTTGGGATTTTCGATAAATGTACCCAAATCTCACGTGGTGCCCTCTCAGCACAACTTGTTCATAAGGGCAGTACTGGACACTACAGTGAGTCATGCCTTTCCGTCTCCACAGAGGATTCAGGACATCCAGGCTATGATTTCACTGTGTTAGAATGGAGCGTCTGTTCCAGTCCTGGAGGTCTTGTGCCTGCTAGGTCTGTTTGCTTCCTGCATTCTGCTGGTTAACCATGCTTACAGGCATATTAGGGCCTTCCAGTGATGCCTCCACAGGCAATGGTTTCAACACAGCGGAGATCTAGATGAATTGGTCAGAATCTCCAGAGACACTGCAGTGGGCCTGCAATGGTGGAGTGTTGCAGTCAACCTGTCTCAAGGGAAGCCGTTTCAGCCTCCTTCTCCGGTGCCTACAGTTATAAATGATGCCTCCACTCTAGGGTGGGGAGCTCATCTGGGAGTTCTGGAGGTCCATGGTCTTTGGTCTCCAGAGGATAGGTTGTTTCACATCAATTTGAAATTGCGGGTGATATATTTGGCTCTCAAGGGCTTCCTTCCTTCCCTTCGCGGTAAGTCTGTTTAGTTGTTAACAGACAACACTACCACAATGTGGTATATCAACAAACAGGGAGGAGTAGGGTTGTATTCTCTGTAGAGAGGCTCTTCGACTCTGGCCCTCGGCTTAGGGCCATCAGATTTGCGTAATCTCAAAACATCTGGCTGGAGTGCTGAAAGAGCGTGTGGATAATGTCAGTCAGCAATATTAGGCCTTTCACGAGTGACGTCTCCATCCGGAGGTGGTACTTCACATTTTCAGAATGTAGGGGTTTCCTCACTTGGACCTGTTTTTCACTCATGAGAACTTACACTGCCTGTTGTTCTGCAGTCTCCAATATCCAACGCAGGGAGCTTTGGGGGACGCATTGGGGCTCACAGATTCTTGAAGCCTTTCACCCATACACTTGATTCCTCGAGTTCTGAGAAAGATTCGCCAAGACCGGGCCCAAGTTATATTGATCGCCTTGGATTGGCCACGAAGGGTGTGGTACACAAACCATCTTTTCCTCTCAATGTGCCCTCCGCTCTGTCTCCCTCTCAGGGCAGACCTCCTCTCGCAGTGGCAGGTTCTACACCTCCACCTCCAGATCCTGCTCCTTAATGCCTGAAAATTGAACGGGGCAACCTGAGCTCTTTCTCTCTTCCAACGGATGTGGTGGATTTTATTTTATCAGCCAGAAGACACTCCACCAAAACTGTCTATGCTGGTAGGTGGGCTAAATTTGTTAAATGGTGTGGAGTGAAATCGATTGATCCCTTGAAACCCCGTTTATCTGATGTTCTGTGTTTCTCTCTTTCCCTGTTGCAACAGGCTTGCACTGTGGCAACTGTTAAAGGTTATTTATCTGCCTTGTCGGTATTTCTTTGTTTGCCAGATCAATCCTCTCTGTTTAAATGTCCTATACTTATGAGATTTATTAAGGGTCTCACAAATAGGTTTCCTCTCACTCTCTTTATTTTGCCTACTTCTATTTCTATTTATTGGATTTATAGAGCGCATGGCTGCCCAAGGGCTTCCCAGCGCTAAAAAGAGCTCTGACAGTGAACAAGCTAAGCCAATGCCTAGTTATTGTGGGAAAAGCCAGGTTTTAAAATCCTTCCTGAAAGCTAGTTCGTTTGGGGCAGCACAAATTTCCAGTGGGAGGGCATTCCACAACTTAGGTACCAGATGGGTGAAAGATCTACCTCCCCATCTGGCTCTTTTAGCTCTGGTAGTTTTGAGGAGCTGTTGCTGGCCGGATCTGAGATGTCTAGAAGGAATGTACCTGGATATCCGGTTCCTCAGTTTTTCCGGCCCAGAATTGTTAATAGCTTTCCGAGCTATGTAAAGAGTTTTAAACTTAACTATAGCCTCAATGGGTAGCCAGTGGATCTGTTTAAGTGCTTCCCTAGCAGAGATGCGATTGGGGATCTTTAACAAGAGTCTAGTGGCCGCATTCTGTACCACTTGCAGCCTCCTAATGACATATTTAGGTGAACCCAGATAGAGGTAGTTCCCATAGTCCAAACGTGAGATGAGGAGGGATTCTATCACCATTTTCCTCAGCTGCTCAGGGATTACATTAATGATTTTCCTTACCAGTTTGAGCAGGGCAAAACATATCCCTGAAAGTTTCCTGGATTGACAGTCCAGTGTTAGGGAGTCCTCCAGCCAAATACCAAGGTTTTTCATTGCGGATTTGGCAACAGGAGGATCTCCCATACATTTGGGCCAATGTATCAGAGGTGAGTGGATACATGGATCTCCGAGCAACATGAGCTCCATTTTCCCCTGTTCAGCTTAAGACAGCTGTTGGACATCCAACTTACCACTCTCTCCAGACAGATGGGTAGTTGATTGTTACTAGATTCAGAGCCATTAGAAAAGGACACCACTAATTGGGTGTCATCGGCGTATGACACCACCGACATTCCAAATTCCTGTACCAGCTCAGCCAACTGACGGACATAAACATTGAACAAAGTCGGACTGAGGGACGAACCCTGCAGGACGCCACATGTGGTAGGGAGGTGCTCTGAAGCGCAGTCCCCTTCCATCACTTGGAAAGATCTATTATCCAGGAAAGAGGCGAGCCACTCCAAGGCTTTTCCCTGAATTCCCACTTCCCCCAATCTCACTTTTAAAATAGCATGATCCACAGTGTCAAAAGCGGCACTGAGATCTAGCAAGAGGATGGCGGCAGACAGACCCTCATCAAGTGTGGATTTTAGCTTCAATGAGACGTGACCCTCTTGTTGCCCGATGCCATGTCATCGGGCAACAAGAGGGTCACGTCTCATTGAATCTCGAAAGAACCAATACTTTAAACTTGGATAACAGACAGCCCAAGACTAAATAGAAAACCCTCTTGTTTGGCGCTGTACACTCCGCTAAGAGAACCAATACTTTAAACTTGGATAACAGACAGCCCAAGACTAAATAGAAAACCCTCTTGTTTGGCGCTGTACACTCCGCTAAGAGCCATACTCTTATCGAACAGATACCATATGTGCAAGGCTAATACGGGTCACACAGAACAAACCCTGACCACAACAAGACTTCTTGACCCTGAATACTCCCTAGCAGGCACACCTACTGCAGAGTGTACAAACTTCGGCTCTAACTCTACTAATTAACTACCCTAGAGGAACCATTACAATCATGCATATATTGTATGCTGAAACAGAATAAAAGTAGCCCCTCTACGGTTTTAACTCTTTGATGGTCCTGAGGAAGGTGATCTTAATCATTCTATCACCGAAACGTACGTAGACCAGACCAACTATCTCACAACTGGAATATAAACCTTGATGGATCAACTGAAACCGAATGCAAAAAGAAACTCAGTCTGAGAAAAATGTCATCAGAATAGTGTTTTGACAACAATAATCAAAATAAGTTCTTTCCAGTTGCAATATATATGTTTTATAATCTTCTCTTTGTATATTTTGTGGTATATGGTATGGATGTTGGTATGCGAGACTAGTTAGCAAGATGTTTATGTATATACTTTTTGATGTGCTTTGAGGGGCACTGCTAATTATTTAAGTATTTCTTTGTCTTAGATAATAATTTAATTGTTATTCACTGTCATTGACCACGTATATTCATTTTTCTTTATAACTTATGTAAAGCACAAAACAAAAAAGAAAAAATTGAAAATGTTATATGGATATATATTTTTGATACAAAAAAAACTATGTTTACTTCTGACTAAATAATAAAAACATAGAAAAAGCATTTATGTTGTAAAGACATTGTATCTATGGGGAACATTGTGATGTTTGTTAAATTTGACTTTTGAGATTTTTCTACCCACTAAAATAAGATAGGTCGGTTAAGAGGCACACAACTCAATATTCTCAATTTTTTCCCCCCTCTTGGACCTCAAATTAACCGGGGAAAACCTTTTTTATAGTCCCCCGTGGGATCCAGGCCTGGATCCCGGTCGACGCCGTCCCTAGTTTCAGTCCCGGTCCGGCGTCGGAGCGGTGCCGCTCGGCACCTATGACCCAGCTCCGTCCTTTCTGCCTGTTTACCAGGAGACGGATGAAGGGGAGGACTGGGAGTGGTCTGAGAACCCTCTGGCACAGCAGTGCCAGTTAAGTCAGGACATTGCAGACGAGCTGGGGGATGCCAGTGGTCTAGACACTTCGCCTGACACTGGTTTCATCTCTCCTCCTTCCGTGGCTATGGAGGAGGGTGCAACTTATTCTGTGGTGCTGCGCAGGGTGGCCCAGGCCCTACACCTGCAGCTCCCTGCAGTGGCCGTGAGGACTAACCTCCTCACTGAGGTGCTTCAACCGCCAGTAAGCTCTTCGGAGCATCTACTACAGTTCAATGAGGCCCTCACCGACGTTCTGATGGGCACTTGGTCCATGCCCTCCACAGTCTCTCCTGTGGATCGGAACGTGGCCCGGCGCCACCGCCCAGCTCCGGGCGACCCCAGCTTTCTGTCTGTACACCCCACCCCTGAGAGTCTGGTTATCCAGGCCTCCATGTCCCAAACCGCCTTCCCGCCTGCACCTCCGGATCGGGATCCAAAAGGTTGGAGCAGTTTGGCAAGAAACTGTTTTCCTCTCTGTCTGGGGTTGCGGTACATTAATACAGCATGCCTTTTGGACCGTTACACCCACTCTTTGTGGGATATGGTGGCGGACGTGCTGCCCCAGTGTCCAGAGGAGGCCAGGACACGGCTCGCCTAGGCTCTTGCTGAGGGGCGGGATGCACCACGGTCCTCCATTCGATGTGGACTTGACACCACGGACTCGCTGGGTAGAGCGATTGAAACGAAGGTTGCGATTCGTCGTCACGCCTGGGTTGTCCAGAGCACCCTCATGGACATGCCCTTTGATGGCCGTCGCCTTTTTGGCATCCAAGCGGATAGCGCGCTGGAGCGCATTAAGGAGTCCAGGGCTACGGACAAGTCCTTGGGCCTCTCGGCCCAGCGCCAGCAAACTTCTCCTTTTCGTCCCTTTCGTGGCCAAGGAAGGGGCGCCCCCGCACGTTCGTCTAGTCACAGGCTGCAGAACCAGCCTCAACGCGGTCGCGGGCGTGGATTCCGCCATGGCGGAGCAGGGGGACAGGAAGCTGGTCAGTCCACACCTGCTCCCGCAGCATCTGCCTCAGAGCCTTCCTAGTCCGAGCTTTTAGGCCCATTCCACGCCAGTGGGAGGCAGAGTTCGCCATCACCTGCTCCACTGGCGTACCATCACTTCGGACATGGGAGAGGCGGAGATCAGAGGCCTCTGGTCTCCGGCGGAGTCCCGGCTCCATATCAACCTATTGGAGCTGCGGGCGATCCGGCATGCACTGACTGCATTCCTACACTCTGTCCGGGGAAGTGTAGTGCAGGTGTTCACGGACAACACCACCGCCATGTGGTATTGCAACAAACTGGCCGGGGTGGGGTTGGTGACCCTTTGTCAGGAGGCTTTGCGCCTTTGGACATGGCTGGAACATCAGGGCATCACCCTGGTGGTTCAACACCTGGCGGGCTTTCTGAACACTAGGGTGTACGAACTCAGCCGCCGGTGCATGATGGATCACGAATGGAGTCTCAACTCGGACGTGGAGCATGGCCTCTTTCGGCAATGGGGAGAGCCTTGGTTAGATCTATTCGCCACCGAAGAGAACGCGCAATGTCATCAGTTCTGCACATTGGAATTTCCAAGGCAGCACTCGCTCGGAGACGCTTTTCGTCGCGAGTGGAGTTGTGGTCTGTTGTACGCCTTTCCGCCTATACCACTTCTGCCCAGAGTGCTGAAGAAGATCAAGTGCGACCGGGCCCAAGTCTTCCTTGTGGCTCCGGATTGGGCACGAAGATACTGGTATCCCGAGCTACTGCCTCTTCAGGAAGACCTTCTGTCTCAGCAGCAGGGGTCGGTCCTCCACCCGAACCTGTCCAGCCTCCACCTCCATGCGTGGAGATCGAGTGGCGGCAGTTGATGCCATTTGACTTGCCTTCTGAAGTTTGTGATGTCATTCTGGCAGCCAGGCGTCCCTCCACTAAAATGGTATACGCCTGCAGGTGGAACAAGTTTGTGGCATGGTGCACAGCAAAGGGTTTGGACCCCATTTCCGCCCCTCTTTCTGAGGTTGTCCCCTTTCTTCTTTCCCTGGCCCAGCAGGGCTCTGCTCTGGGCACCATCAAGGGATATCTTTCAGCTGTTTCTGCCCTCTTACGGCTTCCTGATCAGCCTTCTCTTTTCAAGTCCCCTGTTTTAAATAGATTCTTAAAGGGCTTTACTTACATGTTTCCTCCTGTCCCCTTTGTAATGCCTCAGTGGGACTTGAATCTGGTGTTAACCTATCTGATGTGCGCTCCCTTTGAGCCACTTCATAACTGTCCTCTTCGTCTTCTGACTCTCAAGACTGCTTTCCTGGTTGCCATCACCTCTGCCAGAAGAGTGAGTGAGCTGCAGGCTCTTTCTTCTAAACCTCCTTTCCTCTCTGTCCATCCGGACAAGGTTGTTCTGAGGACTCGCCCTTCTTTTCTTCCTAAGGGGGTTACTGCCTTTCACACCGGGCAGTCTGTTACCTTGCCCAGGGCTCGAAAAATCCAGAAAATGGTACCAGTCCTGCAGGTCTAGTGCCTTGAAAAATCCCCTCGACCTCACTTCAACCTACTTGACCTCCGTCTCCGAAAACGGAGAAAAAGTGACAAGATATCAAGATTTAAAGGCATCTTTATTGCTCATTCCCTTTGTGAGCAATAAAAATGCCTTTAAATCTTGTTATCTTGTCACTTTTGCTTCGTTTTCACAGACAGAGGACAAAAGTTAGTTTCTCTTCCTACTCGCCAGAAAGGGCGAGTAGGACCTAAAAATAGCTCGTCCTCATCAATTCTCCCTCGCAAATGAGAGCGGGCGAGTGGATTTGTCGAGCCCTGTGTGAGAAAGTGCCCTCTTTCTTGCATGGTATGCCCCCACTTTTTGCTAAATTGCTGAATGTACTTTGACTGAGTGTACCCTGGACTCCTGCCAATCAGGTGCCTATGGCCTATGTTCCTTCCTTAAAACACACAAACTCCAAATTGGCAAACCCTGGCCACATGTCAGCCCCTAGTAAATGGTACCCTAGGTACCCAGGGCCTTGTGACCAGGGAAGACCCCTAAGGGGCCCTGTACCCTTACACACACACACACTGCCTTTGCAGGCTGAGTGTCTGGGTGCAGGAGAAAATGAAGAGTCGACATGGCACACATATCTGTGTGCCATGCCCAACACCCACACTGCCAAGGCATATGTCAGTCACCCCTCTGGCTGGGTGCCTTATGTCCATGGTGTGGGCACAGGAGCAGGAGCCCTGTGCCCCTACAGTACCCAGGTCCATTCCCGGGCACTGTAAGTGCAGTGCTGCCATTTAAGAGTACATGGTGCTGAGAGCTCGTCAAACACGAGCTCCACAGCACCATAATGGCAACACTAAAGACTGGGAAGTTTAGTATCAAACTTCTCAGCACATTAAACCCACACTGATGCCAGTGTGAGATTTAATGTACCAAGCACCCCAGAGGGCATCTTAGAGATGCCCCCTTACAACTAACCTACAATCCACGTCTGCTCTGAGGCTGCCCAGGCTGCCACACAGCAGACACGTTGCTGGACCCTGGGTGGGAGAGCCCCTGCTCTCCCGGGCCTGCAACAATGCACTTCCTGGGTGAGGTGATAAATCTCCTCCCCCAGGATGAGCAAAGGGAAGCTTCAAAGGCCTGCCGCCTCTAGGAGTTTCCCCAGGCCACTGCAACCCCCCACTCTGGCGGGAAGCTTGGCCGGAAACCCCATACAAGGACAGGGGATGTGCCAGCCTGCCCACCCCACCCCTCAGGTGGGGGAGGGGAGGTGAAGCACATCTCCGGGCTCTCGCCATCTTGAAGATGGGAGGCCCTACCCTATCAGGATTAGGCTACTGCCCCCCTCCCACAGAATAGGGGCAGGATAGGGGGTGTACCCACCCCAGGACAAGGACCCATTGGTCTCTGGCCTTCACCTACCTGCAACGCCCCTAAATCTAGTATTTAGGGGCACCCTGAACCTTCCTTCCCCAGATTCGAAAAACTACAAGAAGAGCAAGAAGAACAAAGACCTGCCCTGCAGTTGCTAAAAAGGGAAGAAGACACCAACTGCTTTGGCCCCAGCCCTACCGGCCTGTCGACTCCCGGACCTGCACCAGCGCGGCATCTCTCGTGGCCAGCAACCTCACCAACCCCGGAGGACCTGGCTACCTTTTGGCTCTAAGCCCCTGGGACTCCCATGAGTAGAGGCTCTACTCAGAAACCTATTTCTAACCCCTGGCAGCAGCCCGGAACCGCGAACCCAGCACACTGCACCAGCCAAGCCTGGCCAGTGCCGGAGTGGACAAAGACCCTGAGGACGACCCCACGGCGACTGTGACCCCGAGTCCGGCACCCAAGGACCCCCCTCGACATTCCGGAAGAAGCCTGCAGCCTCAGAACAAGGTGCCCCCCCAACCGCGATCATCAGAGGGTAAGATTTCCCGACACCAAAAGGCACCCCTGCACGCGGTGCCCTGCGGCCCCCTGTGCCCAATCCCGGGGTACCCACCTAACCTACAACTACCCAACTTACCTCTCGAAGTGGTGGTGGCACCTGAAGCATCCTCGTCCCCGAGCTTGCAGCCTTTTTCCTAACCGGAACATTCCCATTGATTTCCGTTGAGCGCCCGACGGCTCAAAAGCACCCTGCACCCAGCCGCCCGAGTGGCCCTGGCAGTGCAATCTCTACACTAGCCTACTTCCCCACTTGCCCTGAGTGAGTGACCAGGAGCCCAGCTCCCACAGCCGCGTGGCCTGCTAGTCAGCAGCCACCAAACCAGGCCCCCCTATTCCTCATAGGCTAACATTGGGCCTAACTCTCTGCACCCGGCCGTCCTGAAACCGCTGAGGGTGAACTGACTGTACCTACCTGACACTGGGAGACCCCTGAGTCTATGCCCAGAATTTCAACTCTGCCAGTCGAGAACTTACCCTTAAACCACGAACTTCATTTTCCTCATAGGGTAAAATTGACTGGCTTTATCTTGGAAATTCTTCTCCAAGTGTGAACTTTTCAAAACTCAAAATATTCACCAAAAATCAGCCGAGTACCAAAAACGAATTTACTCACCTGCTCTTAGGTGAGCTCCCAGTGCTGGATCTTGGTGCCCAGCACTGACTCTAAAAAGTACCCACAACTATACTTACCTTGAACTCATTTTTCTTCCATAGGAAACCATTGACTGTTTTTCTGTGAAATTTCTTTTAAGTGTTGATTTCTGCAATTTCTAAATATTCCACAAAAATCGTATAACATCTGAAAACGTAATTACTTACCTGTTTTGGATAAATGTCCCAGTACTGAGTCTAGCCACCCAGTACTGGATTACAAAAGTAACTATAACCTACTGTACCTGTAACCTACCTTTCCTTCCATAGGGGATCATTGATTGTTTGCTCTGAAATATTTACTTTTGAAATAGCTAAATATTAGTTAAAAATCATTACAGTACCAAAGTCGACTTTCAACAGCTGATTCTGAGAACTGACCCAGGACTGGATCTAGGATCCAAGCCTGGAATTACAAAAGTAATCTAAAAAGTAATCTGTTGCATATAATTTGAATTTATCATTGAGCTCAATGTATTGTGTTTAGAAATAGAGTTGCCTACTGCAACTATTTGTAACTGTTTACTAAAAAGTCTATTGCATATACAAAAGTATTTTTATGAAACATCTCCTGTCGAGAAAGTATATTTTAATTCCAAGTGTTGGTTCTAAAATAAAACCAGCATATATATTTTTTATATACAAACCATTGGCCTAGAGTTCCGTTATTGAGTGTGTGGAACTATTTGCTGACGGAGTGTGTACAACAAATGCTTTACACGTCCTCTGATACTGCCTTACTGCTCGACCAGGCTACCACTTTGAAGAGTAAGGTTATATCTAACTTTAACCTCTGTTAAACCCTTGGGGTCTGTGGACTCTGTACACCCTGTACCTATTAAGGAACAGTATATACAGAGCCACTTTCTCACACTGTTGCCCACCTTCTTTCCACCTCCGCATCCATCGAAAGAGTAAGAGAGGCTCCACTGTCTGGACCCAAAACGTGCGCTCTCCTTCTATCTGGACCGCACAAAACAGTTCCGGGTGGATGACCAACTCTTCGTTGGCTACGTGGAAGCTAAGAAGGGGCGGGCAGTGCACAAGCGGGCCATCTCTCGGTGGGTCGTTTTGTGCATTAAGGCCTGTTATTCCTTGGCTAAGAAGGATCCTCCTGTGGGTCTGAGGGCCCATTCCACTCTGGCCATAGCTACTACTACTGCCTTGGGACGGGGAGTCTCTCTGCAGGACATTTGTCAGGCAGCAACGTGGACCTTGCTGCACACGTTTACCAAGCCCTACTGCCTGGACAGCGAAGTCCGGAGAGACGGCTTCTTTGGCCGTTCCGTTCTCCAGGACTTCCTGGTGTGATCTTGGTTCGCAGACCCACCATTGGGGTTGGTATTGCTGGGGTATCTATTCTAAGGTAAGGAATCTAACTAATGTGTTTCTTTCAGATGAACAAGTTACTTACCTTCGGTAACAATATATCTGTAAGAAACATTAGTCTGAAAGAAACACGTTAGTTAGATTCCTCACCTTAGAATATCCCCAGGTGTCAGGCTGGATCCGGAAAGATTTTTTGTCAGCAATACCCCTTGCGCGTCGCTAGGCGTCGTCTGCGGTTCCGCGTCCGTCGTCATGCGCCGGAATGACGTTGTCGGAGTACTTAGACGCCGCCCTCGCGCGCTGACGTCAGTTCTTCTTTTTTCCGCGCCAGACAGCAGTTCTTCTTTTTTCCGCGCCAGACAGCGCCGATCCGGGAAGAGCTTACCCCTTTAGTCACTTTTTGACTAAAACCTTCTGGACTCTTTTGTCTACTCTATTCGAACTGGTGCCGGTAGGATGCCGGGGTTTAAAGCCTGTGACTTCTGTCATCGACTGATGTCGATGACTGACCACCACCGCCGGTGCCTTTACTGCCTGGGGGCCGACCACGATGTGGAGTCGTGCATCGACTACCAGGCCTTGACCTCGAAGGCTAGGCGGGAGCAGTCCCGTAAGCTTCTCGAGCTCTGACACTCGGCTCCGCGCCGTTCATGGTCCTGGTCCAGGAGGAGGTCGAAGGACCGGTCGCGGAGCCACAGCCACCACCACCGCTCGTCAAGGTCGAAGTCTTCGGATAAGTCGAAGCATGTTAAGAAGTCCAAGAGGCGGCATCGCTCTTCGGACTCCCCTCGCCGGTCGCGCAACTTGGTCAAGGGTCCGGATGGTACCACCCCCGCGGCTCAGTCGGAGCCGCAGGAGCCGCGTCCATCCCCATACCCTCCGGTCCCTGGGACTGACGCGACTCCGGCGGAGATCAGTGCCTTCCTCTTGGCCATGAGGGGCCTGGCTCCGCCGTCGATGCCTGCCGGCGCGCCTTCAGGCCCAGCTGGCTCAACTGGGCGACTTAGCGAGCCAGCGGGTCCGGCCCTGGCGCCGTCGTTGACTTCGGTCCCGACGCCGCAGGTCCCAGTGGGATCCAGGCCCGGATCTGTCGGTGCTGTCTCCGGACGACGCCGTTCCCCGGTTCCGCCGCGGTTCGGGCCTGGCGCCGGTGCGGCGCCGCAGCCGACGCCAATGGATGACAATTTCATCTACCGTCCGGCTCCAATTAGCCCCCCTGTTTATCAGGAATCGGATGACGGGGGTGACTGGGAGGGGTCTGAGGACCCTCTGGCCATGCAGGTCAACTTATCTCAGGACTGGGCAGATGAGCTGGGGGATGCCAGTGGTCTGGACACCTCCCCGGACACTGATTTCATCTCTCCTCCGACTGTGGCTTCAGAGAAAGGTGCTGCATTTTCAGTGGTGCTGCGCAAGGCGGCCGAAGCCCTTGGGCTGGAGCTGCCTGCTGTGGCCGTGAGGACTAACCTCCTCACTGAAGAGCTTCAACCGTCAGCAAGCTCCTCAGAGCCTCTGCTGCAGTTCAATGAGGCACTAGTGGACGTTCTGAAGGGCACCTGGTCCAAGCCCTCCACAGTACCTCCTGTGGATCGGAACGTGGCCCGGTGCCACCGCCCTGCTCCGGGCGACCCCAGTTTTCTGTCCCAACACCCCACGCCCGAGAGCCTGGTTATCCAGGCCTCTACTTCCCAATCCTCCTTCCCGTCCGCTCCCCCGGATCGGGAATCCAAGAGGCTAGAGCAGTTTGGTAAGAAGCTGTTCTCTTCCCTTAGTTTGGGACTGCGGTCCTTGAACACCGCTTGCCTCTTGGACCGTTATTCGCACTCTGTGGGATACGGCGGAGGACGTGCTGCCCCAGTGTCCGGAGGAGGCCGGACGCGGCTCGCCCAGGCTCTTGCCGATGGGCGGGATACAGCACGACATGCTATTCGATGTGGACTAGACACTACGGACTCGCTGTGTAGGGCGATGTCAACCGCGGTGGCGCTCCGCCGCCACACCTGGCTGCGGTCCACGTCTTTCTCAGGGGATGTCCAGAGCACCCTCATGGATATGCCCTTTGATGGCAGTCGCCTTTTTGGCGAGAAGGCGGATAGTGCACTGGTGCGCTTCAAGGACTCCCGGGCTACGGCCGAGTCCTTGGGCCTCTCGGGGCCACGACCGCAAACATCCGCCTTTCGTCCCTTTCGTGGCCAAGGAAGGGGCGCCCCCTCACATCCGCCTAGCCACCGGCCGCAGATCCAACCTGCCCGCGGACGTGGATTCCGCCGAGGCGGTACCGGGGGTCAACGTGCCGGTCAGTCCACATCCACCCCGGCAGCATCTGCCTCAAAGCCCTCCTAGTCCGTGCTTTCAGGCCCATTCTATGCCAGTGGGCGGCAGAGTTTGCCATCACCTGCTCCACTGGCGTTCCATCACGTTGGACAGGTTGGTGCTGCAAATCGTCCGAATGGGATACTCCCTCCCCTTCGAGACGACCCCTCCAGCCATGCCACCGCAGTGCCACCGCATGTCGGGGGATCACTTGAATCTTCTACGGGAGGAAGTTGCTGTCCTCTTGGCCAAGGGGGCTGTCGAGCGCGTTCCTGGTCCAGAAGTAGGTCGTGGTTGTTATTCCCACAACTTTCTGGTTCCCAAGAAAGGAAAAGGGGGCCTATGCCCTATCTTGGACCTCAGGAGCGTCAATGCCTTCCTCCGGAAGGAGAGGTTCAAGATGCTTACACTAGCTCAGGTTCTGGCTGCCCTGGATCCAGGAGACTGGATGGTAGCGTTGGACTTGCAGGACACCTATTTTCACATTCCCGTCCTGCCGGCCCACTGGCGTTACCTGAGGTTCACGTTGGGTCAGGAGCATTTCCAGTTCACAGTGCTGCCCTTCGGCCTCACCAGTGCCCCTCGGGTGTTCACGAAAGTGATGGCGGTGGTCGCAGCTCATCTGCGCAGATCAGGGGTTCCAGTCTTTCCCTATCTCGACGACTGGCTGTTGAAGGCGGGCTCGCCCCAGCAGGTTGTCTCCCACCTCCAGACTACGGCCGACCTCCTGCATTTGCTGGGGTTCTCCATCAACGTGCCGAAGTCGCATCTCAGTCCCTCCCAGAAGCTCCTTTTCATCGGGCGGTTCTGGTCTCGGCGCAGTTCCGGGCTTATCCTCCGGAGCAGCGGGTCCGGGATATTCAGGCTCTGATTCCCATCTTTTAGCCTCTACCCCGGGTTTCGGTCAGGTTGGTGCTAGGGCTTCTGGGTCTGATGGCCTCCTGCATCCTGTTAGTGCATCACGCCAGGTGGCGAATGCGGGCTCTGCAGTGGGACCTGAAGTTTCAGTGGGCCCAGCATCGGGGCAACCTGTCCGACCATGTCTTGATCTCGGAGGGCACTGCAAAACAGTTGCAGTGGTGGCTCACGAACCGCAATTGGGTCAGCGGCAGATCCCTTTCCCTACCCCACCCGGCGCACGTAGTGGTGACGGATGCGTCCCTCCTGGGATGGGGGGGCCACATGGGGGAGGCGGAGATCAGGGGACTATGGTCTCCGGCGGAGTCTCGGCTCCATATCAACCTTTTGGAGCTGAGAGCGATCCGACTTGCACTGAAGGCATTCCTTCCCGTTGTCCGGGGAAGTGTGGTGCAGGTGTTCACGGACAACACCACCGCCATGTGGTATTGCAACAAACAGGGCGGGGTGGGTCGTGGACCCTTTGTCAGGAGGCTCTGCACCTCTGTACATGGCTGGAACATCAGGGCATCACCCTGGTGGTTCAACATCTGGCGGGCTCTCTGAATGCCAGAGGAGACGAACTCAGCCGCCGGTTCATGATGGATCACGAATGGCGTCTCAACTCGGACTTGGTGCAAGGCCTCTTTCGGCAGTGGGGAGAGCCTTGGTTAGATCTATTCGGCACCGAAGAGAATGCGCAATGTCAGCAGTTCTGCGCGTTGGAGTTTCCTAGGCGGCACTCGCTCGGGGACACTTTTCGTCGCGAGTGGAGTTGCGGTCTGTTGTACACCTTTCCGCCTATAGCACTTCTGCCCAGAGTGCTGAAGAAGATCAGGCGCGACCGGGCCCAAGTCACCTTGGTGGCTCCGGATTGGGCATTAATCTACTGGTATCCCGTGCTACTCAGTCTGTCAATCGATCCCCCGATACGACTGCCTCTTCAGGAGGACCTTCTGTCGCAGCAGCAGGGGACGGTCCTCCACCCGAACCTGTCCAGTCTCCACCTTCATGCGTGGAGATTGAGCGGCGACAGTTGATGCCATTTGACTTGCCTCCTGAAGTCTGCGATGTGATTCTGGCAGCCAGGCTTCCCTCCAGTAAAATGGTATACGCCTGTAGGTGGAACAAATTCTTGGCATGGTGCACAGCAAAGGCTGTGGACCCCCTTTCCGCCCCTCTTTCTGAGGTTCTCCTCTTCCTTCTTTCTTTGACCCAGCAGGGCTCTGCTCTGGGCACTCTTAAAGGTTATCTTTCGACTATCTCTGCCTTCCTTCGGCTTCCTGATCATCCTCCTCTCTTCAAATCCCCTGTTGTTTCTCGGTTCCTTAAGGGCATTACTCACATGTTTCCTCCTGTCCCTTTCGTAATGCCTCAGTGGGATTTGAATCTTGTTTTGACTTATCTGATGTGCGCTCCCTTTGAGCCACTTCATAATTGTCCTCTGCGTCTCTTGACGCTTAAGACTGCTCTCCTGGTAGCCATCACCTCTGCTAGAAGGGTGAGTGAGCTCCAGGCTCTCTCTTCTAAGCCTCCTTTCCTTTCTATTCATCCAGACAAGGTTTTGCTCCGCACTCGCCCTTCCTTCCTTCCTAAGGTTGTGACTGCCTTTCACATGCTTGTTACTGACATTGCCTGTGGTCCTTGCCACAGTTATTATAAGGAGTCCCATTCTTCTTTTCATCTAATTCGTATGTACGTCTGGTCTCTTGTTAATTTCAACTGGCTTTTGTAGGATTAGTTCACAGACCCTCTTCCGGGCGAGGTATTGCTGTTTCATTTAATTCAAAAGTTAAGGAATCTGCTGCTTGATGTCTCTATCAGATCAACAAGATACTTACCTTCGGCAGCGCATTATCTGGTAGAAACATAGTCTAGCAGCAGATTACTTAATGCCCTACCCATCCTCTCCACTCTGCCAACGATCTGTATTGTAAGAGGAATTTCTTTTTACAGCTCTGGTTTATACATCAGTGGTTTCTGTTTTGCGCAGCTATGTGCTTCGACGAACAATTTGGTCTTTCCTTACTGACCTTGTCTGGGTATTAACATACCATTCATTACCACTCCCTTATTATTGAAGATACAGTGATATTGTTTCAAAGATACATTGATCATTTTTGGCACACAGTTTCTACAGTCTGTTCAATAGTAGCTCTGCGTAATGGCACGGAAGGTTTCACAGGAGAAACTGACAACTGTGTCCTGGAGGGGACTTATGACTCCGCTGCCCAAACAATTTGAGTCGATATCAGTATGGTGCGCAGAGGCACGGCTGGAAACATTTCTGCTTCCAGGCTGGCACCTGGGGAGAACTCAAAAGTTAAGGAATCTGCCAGTAGACTATGTCTCTATCAGATAAAGCGGTACCAAAGGTAAGTAACTTGTTCGTTAGGTAGGGCTAGTATTATCATATATATTCATATAATCACTGCGAAGTTATAATGGTTGAAATATTCATTTTTTTCAACATTCTTGTAATGCTGGTATCTGATTGAGACGTCTAGCCGCAGATTCCTTACATTTGAATTTTCCCCAGGCTCCAGACTGCATTCGAAACAAATTCTACAGCAGTCCCTCTGCACGTTTGTAGCAGGCATCAAGTGACTCAGAAATTACATTGTCCACCGGATGTTATGTCGCCAGAGTCCATATAAGCCCTCCCCTGATGTTAGTTTCTTCTTTTCTGTGCTTCTACGTGGATCTGGAGAGCGGTTACGCTGACCATTTTTTGGCCTCTCTCAGGGTTTTGTAGACGGCACAGTGTACTTTTTTCCTGGTGTCCTCTGGGTCCCTGGGATGACAAATGTTTGCCCTTGACCATCGTAGTATTTGTGTGTGGGGTCTAGGCTATCATCATGACTCTGAAGAGTGTGGCTCCTTCCTTCAACATCGACCCTCGGCACTGCAGGAGCACCATATGACTTTCTTGCCCTGCAGGAGCACCATATAACTTTTGAGTTCTCCCCAGGTGCCAGCCTGGAAATCGCCGGCCCACATCGGTCGCGGTCTTTTTGTTCCAGTAATCCTGCCTGCGAGCATCATTCGCCCTCAGTGTTGACTGGTAAGTCATGCTGTAAGCAGTTGAAGTTGCAGCCTTCCCCGCCTTAGCCACATATGTGCAGTGTCTCTGACTCCCATACATGTCCTCTGGTTGAGGAGTCGGAGCGAGCATCTACCCCGCGCATTCCGGTATTCTCTGGTACTGGTGCACTCAGAATTAGTTGAGGGAATATTATCTCTCCCTACATGCTATTTGTGGTTCTCCGCCTCCCTCTGGTGCACGTTTCTACGTCAAGGAGGTCAGAGGAGCCTTCACTGAATTCATGCCGGTGGGGTTTCCTCCAGCGTGAGTGAGGCCCTCTGGATCCGTGGTCTGATCAGTCTCTGCTCCGGTGCAAAGCCCTTTGGGGTTACCACCTGCAATGCCAGTGTGGGTTCAGCCGGCTCTGAAGTCGACGGGTGCCAATAGCCACTACTGTATCTCTCCTTTCCGACATCGAGGTATCACCACATGGATGATGTCAGTAGCGGCGTTCACAGAGCAGGTCACTCAGGGCTACCTTCAGATGAGCCCCCAGCTGTTTTCACTTCAGGCGACCGGTGTTTTGGTGGAGTCAGTGATGACATGTGCGACACTGCTTTGCTTCTTCTGGAGTTTGAGTGTCTGAACTTGGTGAGGCTAGTGACCTTCCGTCTTCTCCCTCCTCGAGCTTGTTTTCACCTCCTGGCTTAGCTTCTAAGACTAGTTCTGTTTTCCCAGGCTCTCCTCAGGAGTCGTATTGCTTGGGTATCTCATTCATAGGTAACAAATCTGCAGCTAGGCGTCTCTATCAGATGAATAAGTTACTTAACTTCGGTAACTCCTTATCTGGTAGGGACAAGATCTAGCTGTAGAATCCTTACTGATTCACCCATCCTCCCATTCTATGCACATTGGTGCCTTTCATTGGTTTAAAAAAAAGATATATATATATATATCTCCAACACAAAAAGGTTACCCTTAAGGAAGAGCCGACAGGTAATTCACTCGAAGCACATTTCTTTAATGAATTGCAGCAGAGCAAGAACAAAGACGAGCTTTAAAAGTCAATAGCAATCTCTGTCAGACGCGTTTCAAGCTTCCCTTTCTTCAGTGACAGAGGGTGCAGCGAAAAGTCCAGGTGAGGCATGCTACTAATTATACACAGTGAACCTCCCCAGTGGGCGTGGCCGTTGCTACAGCATGCTTGTTCCTGTAGTAGCACTGAAAATATCTTCCGCATTTGAGTTTCACCCAGAGTTCGCTTTTCCCAAAAATAAATCCCAAGTGGGTGAAAAACACAGTCTCGTAAAAGCGCTGCTTCTTTCATGCAAATCATTAGGCTTTTACCTCCCGCTTGCATGGTAACCTCTCACCCGAAGTCACCGCGGGTCAGCCGTAGCAGAGTGGCTCTTCCTTAAGGGTAACCTTTTTGTGTTAGGGATATATATATATATATATATATATCTATATATATTCACTTAATAAACCATAGGTTTCACACATGTTATAGTTAGCTGGACATTTCCCTCGTAAAAAACCAATGAAATTCCCCCGTTATAGTTAGTGCAGGCAACTATAACTCACGCGACCGCAATCCTCTGCTGATGACGTCAGATATTACATCACTGTATTTAGAAACCTATTTACCCATGTCTTCTTCCATTAATCTTTAGCTATACATATATTACAAATATTTATTTTTCAGAAAGACACATATGTAATCAGTGATGTAATATCTGACGTCATCAGCAGAGGATTGCGGTCGCGTGAGTTATAGTTACCTGCACTAACTATAACGGGGGAATTTCATTGGTTTTTTACGAGGGAAATTTCCAGCTAACTATAACGTGTGAAACCTATGGTTTTTTAAGTGAATTTGCAAGGTTTTTTAAATGCTAATTCCTAACTATAACGTGTGTGAAACCTATGGTTTTTTAAGTGAATTTGCCAGGTTTTTTAAATGCTAATTCCTAACTAAAACGTGTGTGAAACCTATGTTTTTTTAAGTGAATTTGTACGTTTTTTTAAATGCTAAGTTATGTATTTATTAATATTTTTTTTTTCAGGTTTTTCACCGTGCGCGCGCTGTGGGCACTCGGTGCGCTTCACGCACCGACCGCCCACGATGCGTTGTGCGTGCCGTGCGCGCACGGTGCGCGCACCCTGCGCTTTTTCTTGAAAAAAAAAAAATGTTTCACCCTTGGGGGTCCTTCAGTGACCCCCTGACAAAGGCTAGGGGGTCAGGAACTGTCCACCCTGCCCCCTTTTCACGTTCTCCACCTTTGTTTTTCACTGCATCAGACTGCGAGAGACAAAATGGCAGACAACACTTCCTGATTTCGACCGATTCGAATGTTTACTGACATCTAACAACCAATCAGAATTGCGCTCGCGCACTTCACCGTGCGCGCTTATAGATATATATGTACTTTTAACTGAAATTTTCTCAGGAACTAATGAACAGATTGACTCCAGATATTCAAAAGGCTCATCCCTGACCTGAGGACTACCTCTCTGCCAAATTTCAAGTAATTCTGTTCAGCTGTTCGGGCTGTACCTTGGACTAAAGGTCCCTATGGAAAAATGCATGGGGAAAACGCGTTTTGGGACCCCCCTTTTTTCTCGGCCTCCGCTTGACTAATCACCCCGTGACTTTCAGGGTAGGAGCGGAGCGGAGCACCCCACCTATTTTGAAAAATTCGCGAGGATTCGTCAACTGGCGCCAAAGTTATTCAAAATAGAATTTTCAGATTTCCTATGGAAACACGGTCCTAACTATAACTATCTAATGGCGACCGCCAGTAGATTATATATATATATATATATATATATATATATATATATATATATATATATATATATATATTACCTACTGGCGCGCACGGAACGAACTGCGTTAAGTGGGCGCGCACGCCACAAATGGCGTAAAGTAACTTAGCATTTAAAAAACCGTACAAATTCACTGAAAAAACCATAGGTTTCACACATGTTATAGTTAGCTGGACATTTTACTGATAAAAAACCAATGAAATTCCCCCGTTATAGTTACTGTAGGCAACTATAACTCACGCGACCGTAATCCTCTGCTGATGACATATGTGTCTTTATGAAAAAAAAATATTTGTAATATATGTATAGCTAAAATTTAATGGAAGAAGACATGGGCAAATAAGTGTCTAAATACAGTATTAGCATCAGCAGAGGATTACGGTTGCGTGAGTTATAGTTGCCTACAGTAACTATAACGGGGGAATTTCATTGGTTTTTTATCAGTAAAATGTCCAGCTAACTATAACATGTGTGAAACCTATGTTTTTTTCAGTGAATATATATATATATATATATATATATATATATATATATATATATATATATATATATATATATTGGTCAAACAACTCCGCCCATTGCCTTGCTCTCAGCAGTGTGGGAATCATGGCGGAGATATCCGCAAAGAGCAAAACCCCCGGACAGAAACATCGCAAAACCAGGAGAGGGGGCAAGAACCGCAAGAGGAGGTGGAATACCCAGAACAACGAGGGGCAGGCGAGGAGCCAACAGAAAATAGACGCGCAAACAGTGGTAAACCTTTCTGGAAGAATGCTAACTGACGAAGAAGTGGGAGTCCTCGAGAGGGGCCTGACATTTTGCCCAACTTCTGAATGGGACTATGTCCAAACTAGAATAGATCTTTATTGTTTCGTACGCAAACTGAAATTACAGAAAACTTTCAAACTACGTCCAATTTTACCATCACCGGCAACACCACATCAAATAACGGATGCATTAACAGGACAAGATCTTGAGACGCTGGACACCCTGCAAGGGTTGCAAAAAGGTGCGACATCAACGCAGTCAGAGGAAGAGGGGAATCCTCTTCTAGGCATTAATCAAACCAGCGGCAAAAGTAAATTCAAGAAGAAATCGAAGTTTATTCCAAAAATGCCCTTTGATGCAATCGATTGCTTCCATGATTCTGTGACAAGAGATCTGAACAAACTAAGGTCGCATGACAATGCAAGGCAATTGAAGAGTTATAATTTTTACAATTTATCTAAAGCACATTGGGCAGCGGTCAAGACTCTCAAAGAAGATACAGACATCATCATCAAACAGTCTGATAAAGGCGGCAATGTGGTGGTGATGTCCAGAGAGTCTTACAAAGAGGAAGCATTAAGATTATTGGGTGACGTAACCAGCTACGAAACAATTAACAGAGAAAGGTATAATACCAGCGTGACACTATTCTATGATCTGCTTGAAAAATGGAGAAATTGTGGTATTTTAGAGGAGGACGAATTCCAGTTCATTAAAGTTGACAGTCCTGTATTACCAACCTTCTACCACTTACCAAAAATCCATAAGGACCCCCTAAAACCACCAGGGCGCCCTATAGTTTCAAGCAAAGAGAGTCTGTTGGAGAAGGCATCTATCTATGTAGATCATTTTCTTTTTCCCCTTGTAGCTGATCTCAGCTCTTTTATCCAGGACACAACTGATTTCATCAAGCGTATACAAGAGATACAGTGGGAGCCAGACTTGGTACTAATAACTATGGACATAACCAGTCTCTATACCTGTATTGCACACAATGATGGACTGAGAGCACTCCATTATTTTCTAAAAGCCAGACCGTTGAAGTTCCAGATGCATAATAACATGCTACTGGAATTTGCTGAATTTTGTTTATGTAACAATATTTTCCTATTTGGTGGTCAACTATACCTGCAAACTCAGGGCACTGCGATGGGCACGTGCTTCGCCCCCAGCTACGCGAACTTGTTCGTGGGCTGGTGGGAGAAGCACGTGGCCTGGGCAGACCATAACGAGATATGGGTCGAGAAAATTGCCCTTTGGGAACGTTACATTGATGACCTGTTCATCGTTTAGAAAGGTACACTTGAAGAGGCAAGAGAGTATGTAGATATCTTGAATGACAACACCCTCAATCTACGATTCACAAGCTATATGAGTAAAACCGAGGTACCATTTCTAGACCTTTCAGTTTTTGTGGCAGATGGCAAAATTTGTACCAAGCTTTATCGCAAGCCCACTGCAGGGAATACAGTTCTGCATTACAAAAGTCAACATTCTCAGTCATTAATTCGGAGCATTCCCTACGGGGAGCTGTTGCGGCTGAAAAGGAACTGCACGCTCCCCGATGACTATACTCAGGCAGCTAGTGAGTCGTTGAGCAGATTTAGATCAAGAGGATACACCAATGATCTCCTCAATGATACTGCCCTAAAAGTGCAGGCGATTGAGAGACAGTCTTTATTGGGCTCAAAAGAGCCTAAGAAGGCTGCCACACCGGAAGATATTGTAAGTCCCCGACTCATTTTGGGCTTCTCTACACAAGCCAGAACCATCAGGGGACTTGTAGAAAAGAATTGGAAATTCTGCAAACTGACACTGTCATCGGGAAAACCATCCCCGAGCAACCCGAGGTAACCTATCGGAAAGGTAAATCATTGAAAGATCTACTAGTGCGCAGTCATTTTTCTGATAAAATTCCGAAAAAGACTGTGTCTGGCTTTTACCCATGCCTTGCATGTAAAGCTTGTAAAAATAGCAAAAAGGTTAAAGAGTACATGGTCCCCGGTAGGAAAGGAATGTGCACTATTAACAGGTTCATGAATTGTAACACGAACTTTGTGGTTTATTGTCTGACTTGCCCGTGTGGTCTCCAATACGTTGGAAGCACCATTCATCCAGCGAAGAAACGTGTGTTGGAGCACACACGGGCAATCACCAACCGGGATACCAATTACCCGGTGGCCAGGCATTTTGCCGAAAAGCATGAATCTCGCAGTGATAAACTGAGTTATTTCTGCCTTGACCACGTCCCCGTCACTGAAAGGGGTGGAGACAGGGTCAAAGAATTGCGTCAACTGGAGGCACGCTTTATTGTTGAACTCCAGACACGCACCCCGGGGGGCCTAAATATGGAAGAAGAACTGTGGTCCTTTATTGGTTAATTCAAAGTTTAAATCCCAGGGGACACCATGTCCATAATTGGCTTTAAAATACTAAAACATCAGTAGATTGGCTGAACGAGCAATGTGTGGGATACTTGTACATATTTTCTGTATTCTACATTTATTACGAGACATCAGCCCATTGGAGGGCTCTACTTTCAATTTACAAAATATTATTGACCCTAGACAGAGTTTTTTGTTAAATTTTAATATGTGAGATGAGGGAGCAATATTTTCAATGAATTTGTTGTGCTTAATTTTGAAAATTGATGCAAGTGAATGAACTGATTTTCCTCTCTCCTCTAAGGCAATTTGCAATTCGTGCATATCCGTTTTTGCATGCTTGATATGTCTTAAGGGTTTCAGATTGTTTCATTTACCCACACAACTGCCATGGTTTGATGAATTACCCTTCCAATTTTGTTGTAATTCTTTGATAATTGACTAGGCTAAAATGGCCGACACATAACGATTGATTCATTGTAATCTATTTGATTAGTCCTTTGTTGGTTTTGCTCACTTTCCTTTCTGTCCAATGATAACAATGATTATTTATATGTGGCATTTGTAATGTATTAACTGACACTGACGAAGGCCAGGGTGCCGATACGCGTGTGTCAGCTTTTTCCACGGAGAGTAAAATAAAGATTTGATTTTTGGAATACGAGCTCGGAGTGCGATTCACGTTATCTTGGGAGACGTGTGTTTTTGGAGATATATATATATATATATATATATATATATATATATATATATATATATTCAGCATAGGGTTACGAACAGCTTTACAGTAACCACGCTGCACTCCTAGGGGTTTTCTTTCACGGCTTCTTTTATTGATGAGTTACTTCACATCAACGCGTTTCGAGGGCCTCTCGCCACCTTGTTATCTATCTATCTATCTATCTATCTATCTATCTATCTATCTATCTATCTATCTATCTATCTATCTATCTATCTATCTATCTATCTATCTATCTATCTATCTATCTATCTATCTATCTATCCCCCTTCCCTCTGCCAATTTCTTCCCAGGGAACCTCATCACCTGTGGCCAGGCTTTTTTTCTTTTTTTTTACATATTGGGAGAGGGCCCTGCGTGCCCCCCCTCTCCACGAACCAATATTGCCCTGGGGACCCCACCCCCGGGGCATGGCCATCTTGTTGGGGACTGCAGGGGGAGCCTGAAGGCCCCCGCAGTCCATGCCGGCTACCCACCACCTGTAGAAGCAGACTGACATGCAGCTCCCTCTGTCCAAAAGTAATTCTGCTCCGCTTCATGGAAGCAGGAGCAAAACCGCCAAATTTGGTGTAATTCCATTCAACAGTTCGGGCTGTAGCCATGTCTACAATTTCCTATGGAAGTTAGCATTGAGAAAAATTGTTTTGGGACCCCCTCTTTTTCTTGGCCCCTGCTTGACAGATCACCCCAAAATTTCAAGACAGCAGCTGAAATGACTGCCGTATTCCTTATGAAAATTTCATGAGAATTCCTTAAACGACTGCAAAGATATAGGCAAAGATATAGACAACTGAAATTATATAAATCAGGATCTAACTATGGCTATCTACAGGGGACCACCATATTTATATAAAACTTTCAATCCTGTATGCCCCACGATCATCATTTTGCTTAGTCTCTATTGCTCCCCTCGTTCGTACCACGGATCGTGTTTCCAAGCACAATGGCATCCATTTTGGCTCTGTCCGATGGATGCCATATGTGTATATTTATATGTATGTGTGTGATTTTCATAAAGAAGATTGTTTTTGGGCACACTGTTTCCATAGTGGTTTCTATACCTGGTTACGCGTTTTAGCGTGGAAAGAAGTCACAGAAGAAACGGGCATCAGCGCACCAGGGGAGGTCTTATATGGACTCTGTCTACGTCATCTTGTGGATGACGTCGTATCGGAGTCGCTAGACACCCTCCACCGACGCGCAGAGGTACTGCTGTAGAATACTTTCCAGATCCAGTCTGGTACCAGGGGATAATTCAAAGGTAAAGAATCTGTGGCTAGATCTGGTCTGTACCAGGTAAGGCGTTAACTGAATATAAGTAACTTATTTTTCTGAAGGAGACCGTTTTTATAGATTCCTTACCTTAGAATTACCCCCAGGCATCAGACTGGATCTGGAGATTTTTTTTTGTAGCAGTACACCAGGGCGTCGGTGGGTGGCATCGGTCGACTCTAAGTTCGTCATCGGCGTTATGGTTGCCGGTATGACATTGCGGTGTCTACTAAGACGCCGCCCCTGCCCGCTTATGTCAGTTCTTTCTTTTTCCGCTCCAGCCAGTGCAGATCCGGAGAGAGCGTGCTCTTTAGTCACTTTTCGACTAACTCTTTTTCAGCTTTTGTCGACATCTTTTTGAGTTTTCTACTGCAGGTGCACGAGGGATGTCCAGCTGTCGTCCCGATTTCAAGCCCTGTGACTCCTGTCACAAGTTGTCGGTCACCGATCCACACCTCATTTGTCTCTGGTACCTGGAGCATGACCACGACCCGAAGTCGTGCTCCGACTGCCGGGCCCTGAACCCAAAGTCTTTGCGGGAGCGGTCCTGAAAGCTTTTGGATACTCCATGCCGTTCGAGGTCCTGGTCGAGGGAAGGGTTGCGGGACCGGTCGCAAAGCCACCACAATTCGTCCACAAAGATTTTGCTTGCACTCTGGTAAGTCGAAACACACGAAGAAAGCCATACAGCATCGCCGCTCTGCGCCTTCTACCCGTCCGTCGGGTGACTCGACACGGGGCCCAGAGCGTTGCCGCTCTCCGGCTCCTTCCTCGGAGCCCGCTGGGACTGCTCCGCGCTTCCCTCCTTTTTACGGAGTGTCTCCTGCCCAGCTTCCTGCATTTTACGAAGCGCTGCACAGCATCTTTGGGCAGCCCGACTCCGCAGGGGTGCCTTTGGGTCCCACTGACTCGTCTGGGGGCCCTTGGACCTTCAATTCTGGCAGCTCCGGCCTCCGCTCCGTAGGGCCCCCAAGGTTCCAGGCCTGGATCCGGATCGGTGCCGGTCGACCTCACAGTACCTTCCTTGGCACCGATTCCAGTGACAACGCCCCCGACGTCGGTTGCGCCCCCATCCAGTGTTGACCCCAGCCTCAACCCCGATTTGGACATCGACCGACGTCGGTACCGGCGCCGGGGGTTACTTTTGTACCGCTGTTCCTCCCTGGTGTTCCTTACTGCCCTGAGTGGCAGCCAGAGGAAGGTGAGGAGGTCTGGGAGAGGTCTATTGACCCTCTAGCAGCCCAACTTGAGGAGCCGGACTGGTGAGAGGAGTTGGGTAATGCCAGTGGTCTGGATACGTTCCCAGACCTTGGTATGCTTTCTCCCCCTACCGTGGCTACGGAGGAGGGTGCTTCTTACGCTGTGGTGTTGCATAGGGCGGCTGAATCTTTGGGCCTCGAGCTTCCTACGCAGGCTGTCAGGACTAACCTCCTGACTGAGGTGCTTCAGCCGGCAGGAGCCTCTTCAGAGCCCCTGCTGCCTTTTAATGAGGCTCTCACTGACATCCTTCTGGGCACTTGGTTCAAGCCCAGCACAGGGGCTCCGGTGGACAGGATGATTGCCCGACGCCACCGACCAGCCCGGGTGACTCACTTTTCCTCTCCCAACTCTCTATCCCTGACTGCTTGGTGGTCCAAGCCTCATCCTCAAAATGCACATTCCCTACTGCTCCCCCAGATAGGGAATCCAAGAAGCGGGACCATCTTGGGAAGAAGATGTTCTCTTCCGCCAGCTTAGGACTGCAATCGGTGAACAGCGCATGTCTCTTGGGCCGTTATACACACACGGTGTGGGATACGGTCGTGCAGGTGCTGCCACAGTGCCCGGAGGAGGCCTGGGCCATGCTCACCCGTGCTATTGCTGAGGGTCGAGACGCAGCTTAGTTCACCACCTGGTGTGGGCTGGATACCGCCGACTCGCTGGGTAGGACGGTTTCCATGTCGGTAACCCTAGGGCGCTACGCCTGGCTGAGGACCTCTGGCTTCTCTGGGGATGGCCACACTTTTGGACATGCTCTTTGATGGCCGACGCTTGTTTGGTGATAAGGCGTACAATGCACTCGAGCACTTGAAGGAATCTGCCACGCCCAGATCCTTGTGCCTCGGATCAACTTCTCTTCCCATGCAGTCTGCCTTTCGCCCCTTTCGTGGCTATGTAATGGGTGCCCCACCAGGTTCTGCCCAGAGCCACAGGGCCATGCAAGCTACCCTGCCTGTGCGTGGCCGGGGACCTAGTGTTTTGGGTCTGGGGGCTAGCAGGTGGCCCAGTCTACCAATGCCCCCTCTGCAGCAGCCTCCAAACCTTCCTAGTCTGACTTTTCAGCGCCGCCAGTGGGCGGCTCGATCCGCCATCACTTCCCCCACTGGTTCACCATCACATCGGACAGGTGGGTTTTGCAGAAAGTGAGAAGAGGCTACTCCCTCCCTTTCGAGACTACCCCTTCCTCCATGCCACCAACGCTCCCATCGCATGTCGTAGGATCACTTGGCCCTTCTCTGCCAGGTAGTTATGGCTCTCTGAGCCAAGGGGGCTATCGAACGAGTCCCTGTGCCAGAAGTAGGTTGTGGCTGCTACTCCCACTACTTCCTGGTACCCAAATAGAACAAAGGCCTGCACCCTATCTTAGACCTCAGGGACGTCAACCACTTCCTCTGGAAGGAGAGGTTCAAAATGTTAACCTTGGTTCAGGTCCTCTCTGCCCTCGATCCTGGAGACTGGATGGTAGCGTTGGACTTGCAGGACGCATATTTTCACATCCCCATCTTGCCTTCCCACCGACGTAAACTACGGTTCACGGTAGGCCACAAGCAGTTTCAGTTTACCGTGCTCCCCTTTGGTTTTACCAGCGCCCCTCGGGTATTCACTAAAGTGATGGCAGTGGTCATAGCTCATTTGCGCAGATCAGGGGTTCCAGTCTTCCCCTATCTAGACGACTGGCTGTTGAAGGAAGGCGCTCCCCTGGCTGCCGTCTCCCACCTCCAGGCTACAGCGGACCTCCTGCATTCGCTGGCGTTCACTATCAACGTGCCGAAGTCGCAGCTGATTCCCTCTCAGAAGCTCCTTTTCATCGAGCAGTTCTGGATACAGCCAGTTTCAGGCTTTACCTCCCGAGCAGTGAGTCTGGATATTCAGGCTATGATACAGATGTTTCAGCCTCTATCCCGGATTTCGGTGAGAATGACTCTGAGGCTGCTGGGCCTCATGGCCTCCTGCATCCTGCTGGTGGATCATGCCAGATGGCATATACGTGCTCTGAAGTGGGACCTGAAGTCCCAGTGGGCACAGCATCAGGGCAATCTTTTCGATGTGGTCCAGATCTCGGAGAGGACTGCGAGTCAGTTGCAGTCGTGGCTAACGAACCAAGATTGGGTCACCGGCAGATCCCTCTCCCTTCCCCAACTAGAGTTCACAGTGGTGACAGATGCGTCATTCCTGGGATGGGGCGGCCACATGGGAGAGGCAGATGTCAGGGGTCTCTAGTCTCCTGTGGAGTCCGGGCTCCACATCAACCTTCTGGAGCTTCGGCATTTCTTCCTTCTGTCAGAGGAAGAGTAGTGCAGGTGTTCACAGACAACACCACTGCCATGTGGTACTGCAACAATCAGGGCAGGGTGGGGTCTTGGACCCTATGTCAAGAGGCTCTTCGCCTTTGGACATGGCTGGAACATCAAGGCATATCCCTGGTGGTACAACATCTGGCGGGTTCCCTGAACGCCAGGGTTGACTAACTTAGCTGCTAGTTCATGATGGATCACGAATGGCGTCTTCACTCGGAAGTGGTGCAAGGTCTCTTTAAGTGGTTGGGAGAGCCTTGGTTAGATATATTTGTCACCAAAGAGAATGCGCAATGTCAGCAGTTCTGCACGTTAGAGTTTCCAAGGCGGCACTCTCTCCATGACGCCTTTCATCGCATGTGGAATTACGGCATCCTGTACGCCGTTCCTTCTGTACCACTTCTTCCCAGTGTGCTGAAGAAGGTCAAGCGCGATCAGACCCAAGTCATTCTTGTGGCCCTGTACTGGGCACGAAGAGCCTGGTCCTCAGAGCTCTTGAGCATGGCCATCGATCCTCTGATCAGACTGCCTCTTCAGGAGGATCTTCTGTCGCTGCAGCAGGGGATGGTTCTCCACCCGAACCTATCCAGCCTCCATCTCCTTGCGTGGGGATTGAGCAGCGAGAGGTGACAGCTTTCGACCTTTCTCACGAAATCTGTAACGTCATCTTGGCAGCGAGGCGTCCCTCCACTAAAACAGTATACACATGTAGATGGAACAAATTTGTTGCATGGTGTACAGCAAAGGCTGTGGATCCCCTTTCTGCCCCTCTTTCAGAGGTTCTCTTCATTCTTTCTTTGGCCTGGCAGAGCTCTGCTCTGGGCACCCTTAAAGGCTTTCTTTCGGCCTTTCTTCGCCTTTCTGATCAGCTTTCTCTTTTCAAGTCCCCTATTGTTGACAGATTTCTGAAGGGCATTACTCATCTCTTTCCTCCTCCTCCTTTAGTAATGCCTCTGTGGGACTCGAATCTTGTCCTCACTTCTCTTATATGTGCTCCTTTTGAGCCACTACATAATTTTCTTCTTCATCTTCTTACTTTGAAAACTGCTTTCCTGCTCGCCATCACCTCTGCTCTCAGGGTGAATGAGCTTCATGCTCTTTCTTCTGAACCTCCCTTTCTTGCTGTCCATCCGTACAAAGTGGTCCTTCGTACTAGGCCTACTTTTCTGCCCAAAGTGGTTATCTCTTTCCACAGTGGCCAGACCATCACATTGCCCACCTTCTTCCCACCTCCGCACCCTTCCAAGTCGAAGGAGAGACTCAACCGTCTGGACCCAAAACGTGTGCTGTCCTCCTACCTTGACCGCACTAAAGAATTCTGGCTGGACGATCAACTCTTCGTGGATTATGTGGGCGCCAAGAAAGGTGGGGCAGTACACAAACGTACCATCATTCGATGTGTTGTCTTATGCATTAAGATCTGTTATTCTTTGGCGAAAAGGGAACCTGCAGTAGGACTGCACGCCCACTCTACCAGGGAGACGGCAGCCACTACTGCTTTGGGACATGGATTTCTGCTGGTTGACATCTGCCAGGCAGCCACGTGGGCATCCCTGCAAACTTTCTCGAAACATTACTGCCTGGACAGCCAAGTCTGGAGAGACTCCATGACTTCCTGGTGTGAACATAGTTCGCAGACCCATCTCTGGGGTTGGCATTGCTGGGGTATCTATTCTAAGGTAAGGAATCTATAACTATGGTCTCTTTAAGATGAACAAGTTACTTACCTTCAGTAACAATGTAACAATGTATCTGTAAGAGACATTAGTAGTTCTAGATCCCTTACTGCCCCACCCATCCTCCTCATTCTGCGAACTAATTTCAAGGGGTAGGGACTCCCTTACAGGGCATTAGTTATGTGCACTAGTAGTCAGTGTTTTGCATGGCTCTGCGCTTCTGTCGTGGATAGTCGAGTCAGATCTGACGCCAGCGCGCAGGGGCTACATCTAAGTAGACGCACCGACGTCATCTTGGCGACCATGACGCCGACGACGAACGCGGAGTCCACCTATCGAAGCGCAGGGGTACTGCTACGAAAATATTTCTCTGGATCTAGTCTGACGCCTCGGGTAATTCTAAGGTAAGGAATCTATAACTACTAATGTCTCTTACCGAAGGTAAGTAACTTGTTCAAAAGTTCTTTCTTTTCTTGTGCTAATAATTGCAGCTGATGTCTTTTACACAGGAATCCAGTTGCTTCAATCAATGTTTGATATGCCAATTGGTGTATTTCTTGTTTCTCCCTTTGGACATGCCTAAGTAACAACAAAAGGGTAGATCTGTTTCTATGATTTCCTTGGAGGAATTGGAGTGGTCATGTTCTGAGAATGTTGACACCATCTGGTACCCTGTCAGGTTTAAGGGTCCAGATGGCACACTGTGAGCTAGTCAGGAATTAGGCCAACATATTCTGGTTATATGAGTGGACTTGGTCCCCATATTTTGACACATATGTTGTTCAAGCTCACAGGCATACTTAGTAGGAACCGTACAACAACGCCACTCTCCCTTCCCCACTCCTAGCTGACAGTGCTACATCCTGATATGTCTTAGGGCATCTTCCACCAGTGGGGACAGCCCTGTCTAGATCTTTTCTCCTCTGCAGAGACTGTGTAGTTTCAGATAGCTTTGTGCCTTGGAGTTTCCATAGAGGCACTGTTATAGCACGCATTCCAGCTGGAATGGAACAAAAAACTTGTATATGTCTACCCGCCACTTCGTCTCCTGCCCCAAGGCCTGAAGATAATAAGGAACACCAAGTCCCAAGCCATCCTGGTTCCCCTGGATTTGGGTCAGGAGAGTGTGGTACCCAAAACACCTGAGCAGAGAAGCTCTACTCTGCTCAGGACTCCCCTTCAGGACGGCCTTCTGTCTCAGCAACAGGGTAGGGCCCTTCACTGAAACTATGCAATGTACACCTCCAGGTGTGTCGATTGAGCAGTGGCAATTGACAGCATTTGATTTGGCACTTGAAGTGGTCGGTGTCATCCTCCGTGACAGGCCCCCTCTGCAAAATTCATTTATGTTATGCGCTGCGATAAATGTAACCTGATGCGCTGCCCAACATACAGATCCCTTACAGGCAAAGCTGTTAGATGTCTTTTTATTTTATTTTGCCCAGTAAGATTTTGTATTGGGCACTAAAAAAGTTTATTTATTGGCCTTTTCAGCCTTTCTGCATTTGCTAGATCAACCATCCTTGTTCATATCACCTGATGTTCATTAAAAGGTTGACACACATTTCCTCCCATGCTATTTGCAAGTTCAAAAGACTTTTTTTGAGCGAACAAAGGTGTCAGCATACAATATATAAAATGAAACATAGGTCATGACAGTACAGAAGAACTTTTACAAAAAGAAAGGAAAAATACATGCCATTTGTGATGCCACAGTGGGACCTTAACTTGGTCTTGACATTCCTCATGTGCACTCGCTTCACGCCGATGCATAGCTGCTAGCAGCTTCCCCTGACTTGAAAACGTTCTTTCTCATTGCGGTTACATCATCTCTTTGCTTCAGTGAACTACCAGTCTTTTCAGTGCAACAGCTCTACACCACCCCTTGTCCCACACTCATTGGCACTGAGGACTCTGGCAGCCTTCTTACCTAAAGTCTATCCTTGGTGTGCTGTCCATCACTCTGCCTGTGTTCTTTGCTCTCTCCTCACCCCAGAAAAGAGGAGGAGAGGGTCTATGTGTTGGACCCTGTAAGCGCTGTATGCTTTTACAAATATCATACCATAGATCATAGAGTTGATGATCAGCCTTTTGTAGGGTTTAACAAAACAAAGGGAATGCTGTGCAGAAGTGGACCTTGTTGAGAGGGATTCACCAATCCTGCAGCAAGTTTACCCTGAGTGTCCAGCGGTGTGTGCGCTTCATGTACGCTAGATGAAAATATTTCAGCCTACCACGATCCGTTCCGAAGCGCCTCCTGGTCGAGTGGGACATTTTGTGGCCCTTTTTGCATACTTCCAATTGGTCCTTTAAGCATTGTTTGCCCTCTGTTCCTTCTGGAATGCCTCCAGCACCATCTGGAGGCTTTCCATTGCCTATACCTAGACCAATTCCTTTCCGTTATACATTCCTCCTATGCTGACTCCACCAATGCTGCTGTTTCCTAAAAATAGCCTGTTTTTGCTTCTAGCTGCAGATTTCTCACCCTTTGAAAATTCCCCAGGCGTCCGACTGGGTCCTAAACTTTTTCGGCACAACTTCTGCACGGCAGTGGGTGGTGCCATGTAGCTTCGCACTGATTCCTCGGAAATGACGTGCAAAGCATAAATAGGTGCAACTTCCACGAACTGGCGTCTTTTCTGGCGCGGATCCAGAGCTCTATCTCTTATCTTTGAGACACCTCAATATTTTTCTGGAATTTCCAGTGTGTAAGTGATGTCACCCCATAAAACGACAGGTTGTAAACCCTGTAGGGACTCCTGCAAACAAATGTCTGTGACAGTACCCTATCAGGTGTGCCTGTGGTGTCTGTATTAGAGTCCTGCAGTGACTGTGCGTTGTTGAACCCTAAGGCCATCTGCAACCAGAAGGTGAAACTCTACATCACCAAGCATAGAAGACTCCTTGCCAAGACCCATCCAAGTCACGGTCCAAGTCTTGGGTTCGGTCGCGGTCCCATTCCTTATCAGAATCATCTGGCTAGTCCAAAAATAAGCACAAGAAATCAAAGCCGGATTTGCCACTTCTCACCACTGGTGTATGCCTGAGCAGGTACGGGGTTGGCGTTATGGCTCTTGATTTTATTCCTGGAGCCGATCCCACAATTGGTTCCCACACAACCCACGTTTCTGGGGCCATCTGCCACTACATAACCGATCAAAGAGTTCTGCGTAGCCATGCTCAGGCTCTTCTGATCGTTGCCAACTCCCTCTGGCATGCCTTCTGGCCCCAAGGAGCTGAGAAGGATTTCATCTGGAGTACCGCCAGCAGGTTCAAACTTGGCACCACTTGGATTCTCCGAGCTAGTCATAACACTTCTGGCTCAGTCTAGAACTCTCTCCAGTGCCACAGTCCAACCTGGCCTGCTAGAACTTAGAATCCATTGACATTGGATGAGGAGATACCCATAGTTTTGTCTGATTTCGAGTCTGCGCCTGTTCCAAACTAGGCCAAAACGTCATCCAACGACTGTTGAGGCGCCACTCCCTCAACTTGATCTGCGGCCTCCACAAGGGAGACAGCACAAGATAAACTAACTTCTCATCATGGATTCGGGCAATGATTGATGCTGCTGATGAGTTTACTCAGCCCTCTCAAGATGATAGTTGATCAACACGCACAAGTGGCACCAAAGTAGATTCTGCATGTCATTTCCAGAGCAGAACAGCATCAATGTAGAGCCGCACCGTGCCACTAACCGGCATGCAGAGTACTGCTGAAATGTTTCCAGATCCTGTCTGACATCTGGGAAATATTCAAAAGGCGAGGAATCTTTAACTAGACCGTTTCAACCAGAAAAAGACAGGAAGTAACTTGTTCATCTAAGACTGAATCAGTACTGCAAAGGTCCAGGAGGGAAGCTCAATGCTTAAGTTAGGAACAAGGATACAGGGAAGAACATGTGGATACTGGCATACTATCCATGACCCAACTGGATCAGACTCTGACCCATTTACGTTGCCAGATATCATCCAGCAAGATACGAACAACAACAGCGTGGCTACCTAATTCCTACCACCCCTGCCATTAGATACCGCAGATTACTTGATCTTGCAGCAGGCTAGTGTAAGGAACAACCTCTGTACGAGGCATATGAGCTGCAGATTACACACTTTTGCATAGATCGCCATCTGGTGTTGGGCCCGGATGTTTGCAGTTTGTTTTTCCTTTTGGAAAGTCTTTGGAAGTCACGAGGTCGGTGACTCCTCCTTTGGATCGTATTGCGCATGGGCTTCGGCTCCATCCTCAGATTGTTTTTTTCCGCCATCGGGCTCGAACGTAATACTTCGCGCTCCGGTTCCGAACATTTCCAGTTCGACGATCGAAGCGAAATCCTCGCTCATTGCGGTATTGTTCAGATCCAGATCTCCCCAATCATCGGCACATCTTAGATTCCAGTCGTCGACGGCGGCCTTTGGGCCTACCCAAGCTCCGGTCCCGGCTGATGGAAAGAACTCCTTTCAAGAAGTACCCTCGATGTGGGTCCAAATTCCCCCACACCGATCTTCATGAGGTGTGCAACCTCTGCCTCTCCCCTGAACACGAGGCTCATGACTGTCCGGCCTGCAAGTCTTTCAGATCGAAAAAGACTATTCGAGATCGAAGGGCCAGAAGAAACATGGCGCACTCCTAGACCTCCGTTCCAGTCGACATCTTCGGGGACGACGTCGAAGCAGCACACCGAAGAGGACCTCGTCAGTGCTTCCGAAGCCGACGACTCAGATGTGGAGGACATCACCCCGGGGCAGAGGGTCGTGAGTACTATACCCCCTCCCGCACCCGCGCCCACACCCAAAAAGGCTTCGTCACGCCTTCGCCTCCGGGCCTAGGCAAGACACTGCTTCAAACACCCCACCTTCGGGCCCGGTGAAGAAGCCACATAAGCCTTCCAGCGGCTCGGGCTCGAGCCAGCCCAACAGCGGTGCCGAGAAACACACTTCGGCACCGAAAAAGAGATCGGCCTCTACCTCGACACCGATCCCCGCACCAAAGTCCTCGGTGTCGAAACCCAGCCTTTCGGTACCGACCAAACTCCATAAGGCCCTCGGCACCGGCACTTCTACGCCGAAGCCCACCTCGGCGCCGAACAAGAAATCGGAGGTTCCCAAGCCCAGTGCTAAGCACGGCACAGACAAGCCTAAAAAGTCATCGGCCCCGAAACCTTTGGCGCCGACGGAACAAACATTGTCACAGGAACTGTTTACACTGGATCCCTTGCAAAAGGCTCTTACCAAGGATCCAAAAACTGGACATTTGGCACTCTCTTCTAAAAAGAGACATTTGGACAAACCGGCTCCGCCTCCACCTCCAAAGAGGAAGGACTCTGCTACCTCCCCTTTCAGAGAGCCTTACCCACCTCCTCCACCTCCTCCACCCTCTCCACCTCCGCCCCCTCCACCTTCTCCACCCCCACCGCATCGCTCTCCGACCCCGTCTCCAGACGATGATGTTCAGGGGGATCCATATTACGATCCAGGGGATGTGCCCCAAGACCCCACCCCTACAGGATCCCCAGACCCATGGGACAACTACAATAATCCAGACATTCCAGACGTCCCACAAAATGACCTTTACCCTTCCAGGCCAACTCCACCAGAAGACTCGTTAAGTTTCCACCACCTACTTCAGAGGGCGGCACATTATCACGGGGTAGAGCTACACACTGACCTAGTAGAGGAGGATTTCCTCCTCGACACCTTTGATACCGCACATAGGTCTACCTCCATACTACCTATGCTCAAGGGGGTGATAAAACATGCGCCAGAGGTTTTTAAAGACCCAGTCAGGGCTAGGGTCATTAACCCACGCATACAGAAAAAGTACAAAGCTGCCCCCACAGATCCTGCCTATATCAAAGGGCCAGCGCCAGTAGATTCCCTAGTGGTTTCCACTGCACGGAAGAGGTCAAACTCCCAGGCGTCAGGCGAAGCACCACCACCTGACAAAGAGTCAAAGCTACTGGACGCGTCAGGAAAGCGCACTGCGTCACAGACAGCCAATATATGGCGTATCCCCTACACTCAAGCGCTATTGGCCAGATACGATAGAGCGCATTATGATGAATTAGAAACCATAATGCACCATCTCCCAGAAAGATACAAAAATAGGGCCAATGAATTAATTCAAGAGGGTAAGACTATAACTAACACCTCCATACGCTGTGCCTTAGACGCAGCAGACACAGCCTCCAGGGCCATTACCACTAGCGTCCTCCTCCGTCGCCATGCTTGGCTAAGAGTATCAGGCTTCAAACTTGAGGTACAGGCCTCCATCCTAAATCATCCCTTTGACCAAGAACACCTATTCGGCCCAAAGGTGGATGAGGCCCTCGAGAAAATGAAGAAGGACACCGATACGGCGTAATCTATGGGAGCCCTTCAGTCACACCCTCCTAGGCGCTCCTTTCGCCGCTCTTCCTTTCGGGGTACTGCTAGAGGCTACTCCTCAGATAGCGCGTCCACTTCCTACAAATCCCCTGCTCAGTCCACCTTCACAAGGGGTTATCAAAGAGGCGGCTATAGGGGCAATAACAATAAAGGCAGTGGCAAAACAAATACCGCCTGCTCTGCCACACTGCCTACCCAATGACTTCCCCCCGCTCCCTCCAGACCATCCCACTCCGGTCGGGGGCAGGCTACAAAATTTCCTTCAGGTCTGGGAGACCATCACCTCAGACAAATGGGTGACCCAAATTATTCGGTCAGGGTACTGCCTAGAATTGACATCTACCCCCCCAAACATTCCACCCAGGCACCGCCCAATGTCACAAGAACATTCTACATTATTAAAACAGGAGGTAATCTCCCTCCTACAAAAACAGGCAATAGAAAAAGTTCCCGCCAATCAGCAAAATTTAGGGGTCTACTCCCTATATTTTTTAATACCAAAAAGAGACGAGACTCTACGACCTATTCTAGATCTCCGGCCTCTAAACACATACATACATTCGGACCATTTTCACATGGTAACACTTCAGCAGTTCAGCAGGTACTTCCGCTCCTCTCCCAGAACGACTTTCTCACCACACTGGACTTGAAAGATGCATACTTTCACATTCCGGTACACCATGCTCACAGAAAGTACCTCAGATTTGTAGTGGACGGGCAACACTACCAGTTCAAGGTGCTCCCATTCGGGGTCACAACAGCACCAAGGGTATTCACCAAGTGCCTAGCGGTAGTGGCGGCACACCTCAGAAGACAGAACATTCACGTCTTCCCATATTTAGACGACTGGCTGATAAAAGCCACGTCCTACAACCAATGTGTACACCACACCGCCACTACAATCCAACTACTTCACCAGCTAGGCTTCACGGTGAACCACCAAAAGTCCCAGCTAACACCATCCCACATAAAGCAATACCTCGGTGCCACCATAGACACCTCAAAAGCCATAGCCTACCCCAATCCTGCCAGGATTGCAAGCATTCAGGCTTTGCGTCAAAGATTCATACCTCAACACTCTCTGCCAGCAAGAGTGTTTATGCAACTAATAGGGATGATGGCCTCTTGCATTTTCATAGTGCCTCATGCAAGACTCCAGATGCGTCCACTCCAAGAGTGCTTAGCGCGCCAATGGAACCAGGCCCAGGGGCAACTGACAGATCTGGTGTTGGTGGACGGTCGCACCCATCGCTCTCTGCAGTGGTGGAACACCACAAATCTTTCCAGAGGTCGACCGTTCCTGGACCCGGTTCCACAAATAATACTAACAACAGACGCATCGCTCTCCGGCTGGGGAGCTCATCTATTACACCTCACAGTGCAGGGCACATGGACACCGCAACAAAAGTTCCTCCATATCAACCATCTGGAGTTACTGGCAATCTTTCTAGCCCTAAAATCCTTACAAACACAGATTTTAGGCAAGGCAGTCCTCATTCGCACAGACAACATGACAGCCATGTACTACATTCAAAAACAAGGCGGCACACACTCTCCACAGCTCTCTCAACTAGCACAGAGCATATGGAGATGGGCAATTCCACACAAAATCTTTCTCCTAGCCCAACATGCCCCAGGAGTCCAAAACACCATGGCAGATCTGCTCAGCAGACAAACGCAGCAGATCCACGAGTGGAAACTTCACCCACAGGTTCTTCACCCGTTCTTTCAGATGTGGGGGCATCCACAGATAGACCTCTTCGCCACCCACGAAAACAAAAAATGCCCAAGCTTCGCCGCCAGATACCCACACCCATTGTCCAAAGGCAATGCGATATGGATGAACTGCTAAGGCAAATTTGCGTACGCCTTTCCACCTCTCCCACTAATTCCATTAGTGGTGCGAAAGCTACAACAGCATTCCCTCACGCTGATCCTAGTAGCTCCAACATGGGCCAGACAACTGTGGTACACCACGCTGCTGGAACTCTCGGTAGTACCACACCAAAAGCTACACCTCTCACCATGCCTCCTAACCCAGAACCATGGAGAGATCAGACACCCGGACCCAGCTCAGCTCAACCTTGCGATCTGGCTCCTGAGATCCTAGAATTCGGATACCTTAACCTTCCCCCTGACTGTATGAACGTCATCAGAGAAGCTAGACGCCCTACCACTAGAGCCTGTTAAGCTGCCAAGTGGAAAAGATTTGTTGTTTATTGCCATAACAACACAATCAATCCTCTAGACGTATCTATACAGCACATCATATGCTACTTGCTCCATCTACAAAGGGGTAACCTAGCATATACATCCATTCGGCTACACCTTGCAGCAATTGCCGCTTACCTACAAAACAGACCGCACCTATCACTTTTCAGAGTGCCTGCCATTAAAGCCTTCATGGAAGGCCTCAAACAAATAATTCCCCCCAGAGTACCACCATCACCTGTGTGGAACTTAAATATAGTTCTCACAAGGCTAATGGGACCGCCCTTCGAACCTTTGCATAAATGCGAACTGCAATTTCTCACATGGAAAACAGCTTTTCTTGTAGCCATCACTTCCCTTAGAAGGGTCAGTGAGATACAAGCACTTACTATACAAGAACCTTTTCTCCAAATGCACCAGAACAAGGTTGTTCTCCGTACCAACCCAAAATTCCTACCCAAAATCATTTCCCCCTTTCATCTAAACCAATCGGTAGAATTACCGGTATTTTTCTCACAACCTCAAGCTGTTGCAGAAAGGGCTCTGCACACATTAGACGTTAAACGGGCATTACTTTACTATATCCAGAGAACACAACCTTTCAGAAAGACCAAGCAACTATTTGTCTCTTTCTCTCCATCACACAAAGGCAACCCCATCTCTAATTCAGGGATAGCTAGGTGGATTGTAAAATGCATACAGATTTGCTATCACAGAGCAAAACAAACACTATCTGTTCCCCCTAAAGCCCACTCTACACGAAAGATAGGGGCTTCTATGGCTTTTCTAGGGAACATCCCATTAGATGATATCTGCAAAGCAGCTACATGGTCAACACCGCACACTTTCACTAAACATTACTGTGTAGATGTGCAAACCAAGCAACAAGCTAGTGTGGGCCAGGCTGTACTAAAAACACTATTTCAAACCACTGCAACAGATACTGGTGGTCGCCGCTAAGGTTGTGAACTGCTATATAGTCTATGCAAAAGTGTGTAATCTGCAGCTCATATGCCTCGAACGGAATATGCTACTTACCAGTATGCATCTCTTCTTGGCATGTAGAGCTGCAGATCTACACACGCCCACCCGCCTCCCCGGCTACCTGTATCTGTTCCAGTCTATCTTATTTAGATACAACACACATGGGTTTCTTCACTGTTATTACTACGCTCCATCTTTCCCTGTTGGCGAAAAACAATCTGAGGATGGAGCCGAAGCCCATGCGCAATACGATCCAAAGGAGGAGTCACCGACCTCGTGACTTCCAAAGACTTTCCAAGAGGAAAAACAAACTGCAAACATCCGGGCCCAACACCAGATGGCGATCTATGCAAAAGTGTGTAGATCTGCAGCTCTACATGCCAAGAACAGATGCATACTGGTAAGTAGCATATTCCTTCTGTATGGTCACCCCCAAGTTTTTTGACTGATGTCTGCTGGCTTTTCGACTCTGCCAGTGTATGGAGGCCTGCTTACAAGACCTCAGTGTAATTGCCCTGACGCTAAAGTGTATCCAATTGGAAATTGCTAACTTACCTGTAAGTCCCTAGTATATGCTACCCTGGTATCTAGGGCTTGTAAGTTAGATGAGTACAAGATCATCGGAATCAGGTAAGTACTTTCAGAGTTATCATTTTTATTGAGAAGCAGTAGAATAGTTAAATCTGTCAGATTTGAGGCATGAGCCTCGAAAGGGGTATTGTTATCCTATGGTAGAAACAAATACTGCATAGATATACTTTCAAACGGTTGTTAGGGTTGATCTCTTGGACTTAACGTGCTTAGGGGACAAGGTCCATAGAACCACCAGCAGATTGGTTTTACCTGCCCTGGTGTGTCCGGGTACTGAGGTGTTTGTTGTGATGGTAGCCTCACGGATATCCTAAGGATTTGGGGGGCCTTGGCCCAAACATATTTTGATGGCCCCTGTTCGGAACACCTTTGATCCAATTTCAGATTTTTTCGTGCCCTCTTTGGTCAGGTCACTGAGATTACACAGGCCGATTCATCCAAATTCTAAATGTGTTCCCAAACTGATCGAGACTACTAGCCGCAGATTCCTTAACGTAGAATTATCCCCAGGCGTGAGACTGGATCTGGAAAATCTTTGCCACAGCATCTCTGCGCGCCGGGGGGCGGTACCACGCAACCCCGCTCTGACGTCCGCGGACGTGACGTCAGCGAGGTCACATAAGTCCCACCCCGGCGCGCTGACGTCAGTTTCCTTCTTTTCCGCGTGCAACGCGGATCCGGAGTCTGCTATTTGGCCTGTTTTCAGGCATCTTTTGCATCTTGAATTGGGAACAGTGTGCGATGCCTTTGGGCTTCAGGACATGTGCTTCTTGTGCACGTCAGATGTCGGCGACGGACCCTCACACTATTTGTATGTTGTGCTTGGGCGAGCACCATGACTCTACGGACTGCGAGGCTTGTCAGTATATCAAGCCAAAGTCCAGGTGAGAGTGGCGGATGAAATTGCTGTCGGTCCGCTTGTCCAGATCAGTCTCATCGCAGCGTCCGTCTCCTACCTCGGATGGGTCCAGGGGCCGCCGTTTCCAGCTGCGGCATCGTCCTTCGTCGAGGCCCCATGGGCATCGTTTGCCCGCCGGTAAGTCTTGCAGCTTGCCACCGAGGCCCCGTCCTCCTTCGGCAGAGGGTGCCGGTTCCTCCCGGGACGTGCGTCCTCACCCGTCGCCGCCCTATTCGCCGTTTCCCGGCGTTGGGGCGACAAGGACCCAGATGAAAGCCTACGCTATGGCTCTGCAGGCTTCCTTGGGCCCTCCACCTCTTCCTGCGACATCCGTGGATCCCTCGCCGTGCGCGGGGCCTTCTGCAGACTCGCCGGCGGCTTCGCCCCCAGCGCCGACTAGTTCAGCTTCAGGTTTTGGAGGTGCGGTGCCGTCGAGGTGCGGCCCTTCGGGGTTCCCCTCTTCGGCCAGTGGCATCCTGGCGTCGCCACAAAGCCCCGCGGGATTCCCTGCGGTGTCGCAGGCGGTCCCCGGGACTCACGACTCGTCCCCGAGTCCCCCTCGGTCCTCTGGGCAGGCGGCTGTCTTCCCGGAGGCTGAGCCGACACCTCTCCGGCATCAACGGCTTTCCTCCCCGGGGCTGGCGGCGCCGCGGGTGGAAGCCGGGACCCAGGGCGCTTACCCGTGCCCCTCTCAGTCCTCGGCGCAGGCGGCTGCCTTTTCGTGCAGTTCATCGGCCGCTTCGGCTCCGACCCTGCCCTCCCCTCTCCAATGAGGCACGTGGTGTTGAAGGTCGACCTGGCGCCCCTGGTGGACACTTCGGCGCTGCTCGAGGACTCACCGGTGCCGATGGTGGACTGCCCGACGCCGTCCCGATGTCGGATCGTCGACTCTTCTCCGGATATCCCTTTCTCTCCGGAGGGCTGTCGTCTCCTTGTCTCCTCTTCACCGGAGACTGGGCGCCGCATCGTGGCCTTTTCTCCGGCAGATTCCAAGGCGGGTTCTACGGTGTCTCCGCATCCACAGGTCCCAGACCCGCTCTTCCGCTCCCTGCAGTTGTCTACCCCGCAGGCATCTCCGCCCTCTCCAGAGACCCCTCAGGTTCCCCACTCGTCCGTGGGTCTTCCATCTTACAGGGGCTGGTCTTTTCTCCCTCCAGCAGGGCACGGGCATCTTAGTTTAGAGCCTTCGCCCACGGAAGAGTTGCTTTCACCCCCACGACGCCCTACGGGGGCGAGTGTGACCTTTGTCCGGGCAATTTCTACGGCCACTGGCATTTTGCAGATTGGCAATCCGGTTGCTCCACTCCATACAGACCATTTATTGGAGGCTCTCCACCAGCGCTCTGGTGGAGGGGAGCTGCTTCTCCCATTTGAAGCGTCGCTCCACAACTCTCTTCTGGGGGCCTGGGGACGCCCTGCCACGGGGGATCCGTTGCCTCAACCGCTCCTTCACCGCCACCGTCCTGCTCCGCACGATCCAGTCTGCCTTTTTTCCCACCCATCTGCCTACGGCCATGTCCTGCGGGCTGTTATTCCTTCTTTGCCTTCAGTGCTGCTCCCACCGTCACGGAAGGCCCGGTGGCTGGACTCCTGGGGGCGTAACATTCTCGCCTCCACTAGCGCGCTGATCTGCGGCACCATGTGCGGGATGCTCGGGAGTTAGCTACATTCATTCTCTGTTCGGCCTTAGATGTCTCTGATTCCCTCGGCCATGCTATGGCTAATTCTGTAGCCCTCCCCGCCATGCTTGGTTGTGGGATGGTGTCTTTCCGGAGAATGTTCGGGGATTTACCTTTTGATGGGACTGTTGTTTCACACCCACGCGGACTCCACTATTCAGAGACTCGATGCGGGGCTCTGCCCCCTTCCCCCTCCGTAAGCTTCAGTTGGTCGGTTCTCCGGCGTCTTATGGGAGGCGTTTATCCCACCTTTCTCTTTGGGGCATTAATGTTCGGTTGGCCTGTTGTGTGCTGTGTGCAGCTTGGAATGCCTTCAGGGTCCTTCAGTTGGCCCCTCTAATCTTTTGGCTGCTGGTTCAGCCCTTCAGCTTGTGATGAGTGTTTTTGCTGTTAAGTGCAGCTGTATAGGTCCTCAGGTTGAACCCTGTGTGTCTTTTTTGTCTGATTGGTGTTTCCCACAGGTCTTTTATGTTCTTGACCTCTGCTGCGGGTTTCCCTAAGACGTGTTTCCCTGTTTTTGTTTAGGGACGATTCATACCCTAGGTGAGGTATTTGTTGGCTTATGTAGCATTACATGGAGATTGTGTTGTGATCAATTTTGGGTCACCACTTGTGGTGCGTACAATCTTAGAGAGGAGCTACAACGGGCCTGTTAATCCCAACGATGTAAACATATTACCATTGGGATATTTTTACCGTCCATCAGACCCCTCAATCATGCAAGGTCCCCAGTCTGCAGGAAATAACTCTTTGGGAATTAGGCAGTTTAGATACCCTATCCCAACACACAATCGTTTTGATGCCTTGCGTTCCTTGGAAGACATTGACTGACTTCTCCTTGGGACGACTGCACATTACAACTGTGTAACTGGCCTACACGATATTGGGGTCAACTCTAGTCCGACTTTAAAGGATAAAGACGATGCTGCTGCTAATCATCATGTGGGAAGCAACAGAGTTGTGCCTTGTGGGTTCAGGGACATAAGCAAGGAGTCTCAGGTTGATACTCAGAGTACTTCCAATGCTCTTTCCCCATCTGGCTATCTAGAGGAGGTCACAACAGAACGTATAAGTGACGGGGTTCAAGGGCTTAGGGATTTAAGAAATAAGTCTCTGCCTGGTTTCAGGGCATGCCTAATGGTTTACCTTTATCTGTATGTTTAAATGAGGATTTACCAAGGGCAGCATCTCCTTGCCATATTCACACTATTGTTGGTAAACCCCCTCTATGTCACATTGTTTCATGGAATATTGCTGGATTGCGCTCACAATTAAATATCCAATTATGGTGTGATTTTATTGAACAATGTGAGGTTCTCTGCTTTCAGGAGACATGGACCAAAGAAGCAAACCACCTAAATGGGTTCAGAACTATCATGTCCCAGCTGTTGACGGTCGGAGTGGTAGAGCAAAGGGTGGTCTGTGCGTATATATATCTAATAGCTTGATCCTAAAGAAAATAACGAAGCTCGCTAATGATGATTATCACCAATTAGTGGTGTTGGACCTAGATACAACATCTTCCATAGCTTTGGTTAATTTCTGTAATAATATGCCCCCAGGTTTAGTGAGTACTGTCATTAAAAATATGTCACAATCGTTGTAATTATTGGGTAAAAGTAAAGGGAAGATTATACGTTAATCTTGGTGGGGGACTTTAACTGTACGTTGTGTGAGAATGCTGGGAAAAAATTGTGTGGAGCACTATCGGAATAAGGTGTATGTTCATCTCACTTTAGTCATACTGCCCTGGGGGAACAGCTAAACACATTTATATTTGGCTTTGACCTAGGCTTTGTAAATGAATTGTGTTCATCACCAGCACCCCTGCTCTGAACATATAATGGTAGGGGATGCTGTTCCACCATTGATTATATTTTGGTATCCAGTTACCACGCACAAAGCCTCCATTCCTTTTATGTCTCTGAGAATTCACTCAGTGACCATTACCCACTCTGTCTGTCTGTAACATTACCCTCTAGTAAAATTTTTGGAACCAATAATAATGATCGATTGTTAGAGAATATAGCCATCGGGAGCACCAACTTATACTCCCTCAGATGGGCTATGGTAGATCAAGAATTAAACTAGTTGTTGGTAAATGTAAATCAGACATAGAGACATGCCTGGGAGAGAAAGTCGCACCTGCAACCATATTAGCATCCTTCTCAGTAATAACCAATGTAATTAGAGAGTCTCTCATTAGGAAAAAAAAGAGTAATAGACCTCAGAATGGATGGTTTGACTCGAGGTGTACCCAAGCCTACTCCCAGTTAAAAAAAGAACTGCATAAAAACCCGAGAAATACCTCTGATATTAGGAAAGCAAGAGGGCGATTAGGGATAGAAAAATTACAATGAGGAAGGAGGCATGGGAGGCATTGCATTCAGCCGCAGTAGCTAAGAATAGTGCGGCTTTCTGGAAGGTAATTAGGGCACCTTTTTTTATCTAAGGAGCCCGGCCCAACGATAGAGATAGCCATAACTGAGGAACAGTGCTCAAGCACTTTACTCATGTATATAGCGGTGATGAACCCCCTGTTATGAGGGAAAATTGTGCCCGGGTGGTCCATGGTTCAAATTATTCCCCACATTATAAGGAACTAATGTTTACCTTAAAGGAAGTAGAGAGGGCTCTACATGCTAGTCAGGGTGGTAAGGCTCCTGGCCCGGACGGGGTCCCCATAGATAAGCTAAAGTAAATCATTCCTGTGTGGGGGCCCCTACTGGTGCCAGGTGCTCAATGCTAGCTGTAGTACTGATGTCTTACCTACTTGGGTGGAATCTACAATTGTGCCCATCTTCAAAAAGGGGGGATAGGCAAGACCCGGGGTGTTACAGACCAATCTCCTTGTTGGATGCCACAACGAAGGTAGCGGGCAGAGTTATTTTGGAACGTCTTCAGGATTGGGCTGACGAGAACTCTATTCTGTCGGACCTGCAATATGGCTTTCGGGCCGGTGTGGGGACGGTAGAGCAGGGCTTGAACCTTTCCCTTCTGGTGGGGAAATACACAAGGGCCAAAAAAGGGAACCTATTTTTAGCATTTGTGGATCTCACATCTGCTTTTGATAGTGTGGTCCACTCTAAATTATGGAAATTACTGGAAGCCCCGGGGGTGGATGTAAGTATTATTTATTTTCTTCAGCGCTTTTTTTGTGATGCTAAGGCACGTGTACGTTACGGTCTGAAGGGTGAGTGTTCGGCTGCTTTCCCAATTAGGAGCGGAGTCAGGCAGAGTTGTGTTCAAGCTCCGTTCCTTTTTTTTTTTGTCAAAATTGTTTTTATTAGCCACAAAAAGAGAGCATAACATACAGAACATACCATGACATGTGCCTCATAGCTGAATGGACCAGCAAGCGATAGTGGATACAACAACGTACCAACCCTTAGTCGAACCCAAAAAAGGCGAGCCTCCCCAATCGTAACATTCGCTATAGGAGGGGTACAGAAAAGCTAACATAAGAGGTGGAAGCAGGCCCCGGAGTGATACCCCGGAAACCTCCAGTGGGCGCCCATCAGGTACTAACAGTCCCGTGCCGGTCCAGCTCTCAAAAGGCTTGGCCTAAACGCCTCGCTGGCACAATGTCAGGAGGCTACAACTGCAATTTACGATCATCCCCAACTCCCCACAATCCCTCCCTACCCCCCCACCCCACCCCCAAATCATAAGAGAAAAAATAGAGAAAGAGAAGGGAAAGTAGGAGAGAAAGAGACAGGGGAGGGACTCCGGCAGCGGGCCCCGAAGGCCCGGCGCTGTGACAAGGGAAGGGAGGTGTCTGTCCCAAGTGGAGGCCGGTCAAGGGCTCACCCAAGAATCCCGTAACCGCAATCTGTACAAGCAGGGGATGTCACCCACAGCCGCAGCGGCCGACTACAATTGAAACAGCCGTAGGCCCCTAAGCTGAGGCGGACAAACCGCCGGCGGCAGACCTCTAGAAAGGAAAGTCACCAACGGGCCCCACTTGAGCTCAAACGCGGCATAGTCATCCCTGAAGATATCAGTCATTCTCTCTAAGCTCAGGAGTCTCCAGAGGCGGGCATGCCACATCGAGGCCGTGGGCGCCGTCCGCTTCTTCCAGTTGGCCGCAATGGCCACCTTCGCCGCCCCCAAGCACAGCCACATCACTGCCTTATCCGCTCTGGTTTGGTAGCGCAGGGAGGGGTCTCGCAGGCCCAACAATGCTGTCGCCATTGAGGTGGGGATCGGGTAGCCCAACATGGATTTAATTTGCGCCAAGATCTCTTCCCAGAAGGGGCGGATCGTCGGACAGGTCCACCAAATGTGCTCAAAGTCCCCCAGTAACCCGCATCCCCTCCAACAGCAATCAGAGGTGCCTGGAAAGATACGCCGCAATTTGGCTGGATATAAATACCAATCCACCATTACCTTCATGTGCGCCTCCCGCAATTCTATCGTGTGGTTGTGCTTAGAGATGTCCGACCACAACGCCTCCCACTCCCGTACCTCAATTGGTTGCAGCAGCACCTCCTCCCATTTAGCCTTAAATCGTGGGGACGGGGAGACTACAGTGGCCAAAAGGTGACCATAAAGAAAGGAGATAGCCCCCCTCATAGTTGTGGTAGTGCGCGCGAATTTTTCAAAGGGTGTCTGGGGCCTGCGGACCGCTGCCTGGAGCTCCTGTGTTTGAAGCCAGTGCTTGAGTTGGAGGTATCGATAGTGTTCAGTGTGCGGAAGGCTAAAGTCAGCCCTACATTCGGAAAAGGTCATCAACCGTGTCCCCCTGAAAAGATGTCCGACCATTAAACAACCCCCCTCCTCCCACGCAGCGAATGGCCCTCTAGTAAGTGCCGGCGGAAAGGCCGCCAACCCATGAATAGGTGTGTGGGGAGAAGGGAAAGTGGTCCACCGTGCGTCCGAAGCCAAAGTGTCCCAAACCCGCAATGTTGTTCTAGTAGGCGTGCTGATGTAAGCGTTTTCCGGTCTATCTTGTTTCGGGCGCCACGCTGTGAGAAGTTGGCCTGATATATATTGTTCACTATGTATCATACCAAACGACCCTTATTGATGATTGGTTGTAAGTCAACCTTATAGACCAGCTATCCTAGTAGCATGGACAAGAGCAGTCTTTAGGCTAAACTCTAGAGGGCGTGTTAAGCCAGCTGTTTTACCACCACATTTACCCTTTGAACACCACGTGAAAGGACACCACACAAGTTGTTATGAAAATAAAGGATATTTATTTATAACAAGACTACCCTGGCTCTTTATGAGTCAGGGAGCTAAGCACAATACAAAACTCTTATGAAAATACTTCAAGTTGCACAATTTACACAAATGCCCGAGGGGCACGAAAAACCATATACACTAAAAGTGGAATGCGCATGGTTAGAGAGTCTAAAGTTACTGATTCCGGAGAAATCCGACCAGAGGGACTAAACGAAAAAGGAGCTGGACACTTGTAGAGCGAACCTGCGATGGAGCACCGAAATGCTCGAGTTACCTAGCCCAGAGGCTGCGGCTGCGTGGGGTTCAGCAAGATGTCGGGAGTCCTCGTTGTAGTCTCAGGAGCCTGAAAGAAGAAGTTGCTGGCAGGCGACCAGTGTCGATATACGGAGGGATCCAAGCCTGGATCGGTGATGGAGATGACCTGAAAGCAGCGGGGACTCAGTTCTTAATCACTAGCCAGTGATTGAGTTGGCACCAGGATGGCACCGGAGGTAGTCACCGCGATCAGGTGAGTGGGTGACGCTGGACTCTGCTGTCCCTCGGTGCAGGAGGCGTTGTCGGCGACCAGGTAGAAGGGGCGAGCTGTCCCACGAAGGTGTCTGCTGTCGGCGATGCTGGACCCAGGATTGGGGCAACAACCCTTGGCAAAGGCAAGCCCACGCGGTGGAGTCAAGATGGCGTCTGGAGTGGACCAGGGGGGTCCGGGGTGCTCCTCTGTTGGAGGGGAGCCAGGGCCAGTCTGGAGCAACCAGACCAGCGGCGGAAATGTCGTGGTGCGTCGTTAGGAGGGCCACTAGCCAACGGGCAAGTGACCGAACAACGCGGTGAGCGGCAAAGAGCAGAAGGGCCCCCACGCAGATCTCGGGGATGCTGGGAGGCTGGTCTTCGGTGCTGGAGCTGCTCAGGGTTGGGGCTTCTCAAACCCCAGGAGCACTCACTCGAGGGTCCCTCGGTGGTTGTGCTTGGCAAGCGTCGTGCAGGTTTTGATGTTGGCTGGTCCCGCAGGTCTCGTCACACCCACGAATCTCAGCTGGGCTGATGATGCAGGTAGAGGTCAGAGATGGCAGGGAATCCGGGTCTCGTCGAGCTGGTCAGTCTGGATCCGGAGGATGGACGTGCAGCAAACCGCAAGCGCTTAGGTGGTTCCTGCTGGTGCAGGGTGGCTACTCCTTAGCCACAAGGGAGAGTCTTCAGAAAAAGTCAAGAGTTCCTTTCGTGGAAAGTAGTTCAAGATTCAGAATTATCCACTTTGGGAAGGGGGCCCGCTCCTACCTTTATCCTAAGTAAAGGACATGGCCCGTGACTAGGTCCTGCCTATGGGTGGGACCAGGGGGGGGTGGTTACACCCCTCTCCTTTGTCCGGTCTCTCCCCAGCTCAGAGGCTGGGGTGCCCCTGGAACTGGTTCGAGCCGGCCTATGCACAGTGAGCACCGGGGTGCCACTTGCAGTCACCTTCCTCTCAGCCTTGCCTACCTGGGATACACAAAACCCTGTCTGGGATGGCGCGGGCACCGCCCCTGACAGGAAACCCTTTGTCCAAGCTCTCCCCGCTGGAAGGACTCCCAGCAGCAGGAGGTCAGACTTGTGTCTGTGGTGGCAGCATCCATTTTGTGATGCTGAGGCTCGAGTCAACTTTAACCGGGGTTCACAGTTACATGCATGTCGTGTCCCTCTAGAAGGGTGGAATGCTAACCCCGTCGCCAGAATTGGCGAGGGGTTAGTATCCCAATTCGTATGACACCTTACTCGACATGCTTTGATAATGCGATACCAAAGTTAGCAAATAACCGCGAGGATTATACTGCACTTGAGTATATGGTACGCGTTATCCTGGAACAGCTATTAGGACTTGGTTCCGCAAGCTGCAGACGGGCTCAGCTCATGCCAGAGCACCATCTCACATAATTCCAAGCACTCTGCCTTCAGGATTGATAAGGCCTGCCATAGGAGTGACTGATAGGAATACATGTGTCCATTTTAGGGTTAGATATAGGAATACTATATCTAAAGCAAAGGGTGATTACACCACCTTGCCCCAGCCGTCGTGCAGCCAGTTGTGTCAGATTTGGGTGGCCAGCCAGGGGTGGCATAATACATGCTGCAGCCCCTGGTAGGCCCTGGGTACACCTAGGCCCTGGATACCTAAGGTATGCTAATACAGGGACTGATAAGGTGGCCCAGTTCCAATTAGTAAATGCACCTAAGGTACATGTGTCAATTTAGAGAGAGAACAGCTAGGCTGTGGGTCTGATTAGCAGGCCCACAGCCAGGAAAAGTCGTAAACCAATGAAGCAAAAAGCAAAAATCTGGGGTGATCATAGGATTGCAGACCCTACTCTCCTACACACGCCAAATCCCAAATTGTCCGACCTGCCACCGACCTGTCCATATGTAGCCAATGTTTATCCGATTCTCTCTTTGACCATTCTATCAAAACGCGCAGTTGAGCCGCCTTGTAGTAAAGGTGGAAGTCGGGGAGGCCTGCCCCGCCCGCAGAACGCGGCCTCCGCAACAAGGAAAATGACAGTCGGGCTCTGCCCCCCTGCCAGATGTAGCGAGAGCATAGGGAGCGTAGTCGAGAAAAAGGAGAGAGGGACATCAATGGGGAGGGCTTGGAACAAGTGGAGCAACTTCGGCAAGATCGTCATTTTGAGCGAGTGAATACGCCCCAGCCAGGAGATAAACAACGGCTTCCAGCGCGCTAAGTCAGCCTTAATATGCCCAAGAAGGGGGGGGGAATCGGCCTTGTAGAGATCATCTACGGATGGGGTGAGCTGAACTCCCAAGGATTGGAGCGACGTAGCCGCCCAACGGAAAGGTGTGCTCCGCTGGAGGTGCGCTAGCTCATCACCCTGAAGCGTAAGATTAAGGATTTACGACTTGTCCTGATTAATCTTGAACCCCGCTACTCGTTCATTGCGCCGCAGCTCTGCGTGGAGAGTCGGAAGCGACGCGGAGGGGTGAGTAAGGGATAGAAGCACATCATCAGCGAACAGGGAGATCTTATGGTCCTCTCCTGCGAACGGGATACCCGTAATCTGCGGGTTGCGTCGAATGGCCATCGCCAGCGGCTCGATGCTCAGGGCAAACAGGAGGGGGGACAGCGGGCACCCCTGCCTAGTGCCCCTAGAGAGGGCGAACGGAGCCGAACAGGTCCCATTGACCTGGACCCGTGACATAGGAATTCGATAGTTGGCCCGTATCATCGCTATAAAGGCGTCTGCAAAGCCCATCCGACGCATGGTGGAGAAGAGAAAGCCCCAGTCCACCCGGTCGAACGCCTTCTCGGCATCCAGACCAACCAGGACGGCCGGCAAGCGTCGTCTAGAAGCCTTTTCTATGAGATGCACTATGCGTCGTGTGTTATCGTGCGTTTGCCTACCTGGAATGAAACCCGATTGGTCGGGATGGATCAGCGCTGCCATTAGAGGGCTGAGCCTAGCTGCCAGAATAGAGGAATACAATTTAGCGTCCAGGTTTAAGAACACGATTGGGCAGTAAGAGGAACAGTGATCCTTGGGTTTCCCCGGCTTGGGGATGACCGTAATAACCGCCTCCGCCATGGATGGGGAGACCACCCCCTGAGTGACGACGGCGTTAAACAGAGATTGCAGGCGTGGGGCCAGGTCCGGTGCGAAGGTATGATAGAATAGGGCTGTGAGGCCATCGGGCCCCGGAGCTTTATTCAATTTAAGCGCCATTATGGCCCTGGTACCTCCTCCAACGAGATAGGGGCACAGAGGTCCGCATTGGCCGCGGCGGCAACTTGAGGGAGTTGTAACTCCTGCAGGTAATCTTCCTGCGCTGGGCCTTCCAAAGGACCCGACGAGTAGAGCTTGCTATAAAATGAGCGTAAGCAGTCCGCCTTGCCCGCATCCGAGTGAGTAACCACGTCTGCGGCATCCCTCACCCCCTCGATATATTCCTTATCCCGTTTAACTCGGAGCTGTCTGGCCAGGTGCCTCCCCACCTTGTTCCCCTGGATATACGAGGTGTGACGTAGCCGCAAGAGGGTAAGTTCAGCCCTGTTGGCATAGATAGACTTGAGTTTGCCCCGCAGCGCCGTAAGGGGCCGCAAGGTGAGGCGAGAAGGCTTGGCCTTATGGGCCTGCTCCGCCGCCACTAACTCCTCCTCCAGGCGTTCCCGTTCCGCTGCTCTCTGCCGGTTAAGCGCGGAGTTGAGTGCGATGCACTTACCCCTGAGCACCGCCTTAAAGGCGTCCCATCGCGTCTGCTCTGAGGTCTCCTCCGCGCCGTTGAGGGCAAAGTAGTCATCTATAGCCTCCCGTAGCGATGCGCGCAGCACTATATCCCTGGTAAGGGAAGCGGGGAAATACCATTTCCGCTGGCGATCCCGGGGACCCGGCCAGTGAAGTGCAATCGTGACCATACTATGGTCAGAAACAGAGAGCGGAAGGATCTGCGCATCTCGCAATGACCCCGAAAGAAAGCGATTAATGAAAATATAGTCCAACCGGAAATACGACCGGTGGACATGTGAGAAATGGGTATAATCCTTCGTGGAGGGATGAAGGGTGCGCCAGGAGTCGCAAAGGCCCAACTCGGAAAAGCGTTGTTTAGAAGCCGCTGAAAAGGCACCCGACTCAGCCCTCTGTGAGTGCGAACTATCCAACTCTGCCCGCCACACCAGATTAAAGTCCCCCATCAGAACCACCGAACCCTCCGCAAACTGCTCCAATCGTGAGCAAAAAGTGGACAGAAACCCCGCCTGACCAGTGTTTGGTGCGTAGAGGGAAATGAAGGTGCAGGTCTGCCCCCGTAGGACCCCTTTTACCATCACCCACCTCCCGGCCGTGTCCGAGCAGACCTCCAGCGGCTGGAACCTTATTCCGCTATGGAACAGCAACATCACCCCCCTATGCTTGGTGGTGGCTGATGAACTGTACATCAGTGGGTATGACCTATGCCGCAGCCTATGGTCCTCCCCCCTACGCAGGTGCGTTTCTTGCAGCGCAACTATGTCTAGGTGACGATCCGATATGTACTTCAGCACCCTCTGTCGCTTCTGGGGGGAATTGAGCCCTTGTACATTCCAGGAGCCTAGGGATACTGCCATCGTGTATTGGAATGTATGCAACCCTCAGCAGCCAAGCCCAGCGCCCGTCCACCCCTCCCCGGTGTCAAGGAAAGAAAGGGAGAAAAAGAAGAAAAGGAGAGAAGAAAAAGGAAAAAAAATAACCCGCACACCCCATTGCTACACAGCATTCAAGTGGTAAATACTCAGAGGGTATGGCAACCCGCCCCCCCCCCCCCCACCCCGGCAGCAAATATAACTCTTATGCATAGAGAAGAAACTAGGAAAACATCCTCAACGGTAGTTCCCGGGCCCCCTGACAGGCCCATTCTCGTAGTCCCGCACCCAGCGATACTCCTTCTTCTGCACCGGCCATCCGCCCCGACAGGGCAGCCGGCGATCGTGGCCTCAGGAGCTCATAACCAGTGCACCGGGTCTCCCTCCGCCGGATAAAGCAATCCTCCAAATGGCGTCGCCCGTGGAATCATCTGAGAGGGGCACGACCCACCGTGGCCCATTCTCCGGCCTCAGCCCCGGTGCCTCCAGCTGTCGTAACCCCCCCTTCCACCTGCTCATCTTCTGGTGTGGAAAGACCCAGAATGGCCCTGCCGGCCGCCAAGTCTGTCACAGTTCTTTGCTTGTTCTGGTATTCAAACGATAGGCCAAAGGGGAAAGTCCAACGGTACCTGATGTGCTCCGCTCTCAATTTAGTAGTCAGAGGCCGAAAGGACTGGCGCCTCGCCAACGTCGCCGGGGATAGATCCTGGTATAGCGCACATGTAAACCCCTGGAACGACACCTCCGAGGTCTTCCGGGCCGCCGCTAGGACAGCCTCCTTGATTTTGTAGGAGTGAAATTTAGCCAGTATGTCTCTCGGCCTCCGTTTGTCTCCAGGCGCCAGAAAGCCCACCCTGTGTGCCCGGTCAAGCTTGATCTTGAGGGTCTGCGGCTTCACCACCCCAGCGAAGAGGCCCTCCAGGAAGGCCTCTAGGTCCGGGCTCGTTCCTCCAAGTGGCGCACGCGTATGTTATCGCGGCGAGCGCGGTTCTCCAGATCCTCTGTCTTGAGCTGCGTTTGCGCCAGTTGATCCCGAAGAGCCTGAATCTGACGCGAGTGATCCGCGGACCTGCCGTCCAGGCTCTCATGGCGTGCCTCCAACACCACCACTCGCGTGCCCACTGCGTCGACGTCGTGCCGGAGGCCGGACAGCTGGTCGCGCAAGTCCGCCCGCAACTGGTCCACCGAACGTTGGGTATCCCGGCCAATCTCCTCTTGCATTTCCGCCTTGAAATCTCGCAGTGAAGCCAGGAGATCCTCCTTGGTTAGCGCCATTGCTCCCGGCGCCGCCGCCGGGGCCCCAGACAGCCCCCTGTCCGCTGGACCGAAGAAGTCGGTCACGGAGGCGTTGCGTTTTGCCTGGCCCTTCTTAGCCGGCATATGGCCGCCCCCACCGGCCCGACCAGCGCCTCGCTCGAGTAAGGGCCCCCCGAACAGTCCCCCGGGACCTCAGCCTGCTCCGACTGCTCCTTTCAGCCGCTCCGGGCCCCCCACGCCAAGGCCTCCGCCGGGACCCCCGGGACCCGCTAGTCGCTGCAAACGAGGAGGCGGACCTCCTCCGGCACCTCCGTCCGGCGCTCTTATGCCCCCTTCACAGGCTCTTTCTTCTGCCCCCCAGGTGGAAGGCACGCCACAAACAGGCCGCAGCCGAAGGCCCCCGAGGCGCCCACGCAGTCAAGGCTTCTCACCAGCGCCGCAGGGTTGAGGAGACCTCCACGGCGACCCAGCAGCAGGCTATCCCCCCCCCTCAGTCCAGGCTCGGGGACTCTCTCACACGGGGCCCCCCGGTAGCGCTCAATCCCGCTCCTCACCGTGCCTCCGCCGCTCCGACTCCTCTCCCTCCACCATGAGGCCTCAGCAGCCGGGTCCACGAGTTCTCGGGGCCCCGCCTCCGCATCGTCCGCCGCCTCGGGAGGAGTCCCCTCCGGACAGTGCCAGGCCTTCCTCACGGCCCCTCCGGGCCCGAGCCTCCACGAGCACCCCCAGGGAGAAGCCGCCACATTCGCCGCCAGGCCAGGCGCACCGGATCCTCAGTCGCGGCCGATGCGAAGCGCCGATCCACCTGCGGGAGCCGCCATCTTCTCCGCCGCAGCGCCGCCGCGGTCACGGGTCTCGGGAGCCTCAGCCAGCCGCCGCTCGGGAATCATCCAGGTCTGCCGGTGCCCAGCCGCTCATCAGTGCATTCGGCGAGGGTTCGTCCCGCCCAGGGACCCAGGAACCGCTCTGAAGCCGGGGTAAGTCCGGGGTGGTGCGGGAGCCGACTCGGATCACGTCCGATCGGCCATCTTGCCCAAGCCACGCCCCCCCCGTTCCTTTTTAACTTGTACATAAATGGACTTGAGGAAGCTTTGCTTAAAGATAACCAAGACTTTCCCCAAGTAGCCGGCCGCCCAATTCCAGCCCTCTTGTATGCAGATGACGCCGTGCTGTTGTCTCGCACACAAGTGGGCCTTCAGCGCGTTTTGGATAGTTTTTCTCTCTTTATGAAAGACTTAGGACTAAGGGTAAATTCTTTCAAAACTTTTATTATGCGCTGTGGCAGGGGTTTTAAAACAAATAGAAACATGTTTGTTGCAGGACAAAAAATTGAGGCTACAAATAAATTCTCCTATCTGGGCATTCTCTTTGCCCATAACGATACCTGGAAAACAAGCTGTAGCAGCCAAAAAATTGGCATTTATACGTACTACATCTGCCCTTATCACCTTTGCCAGGAAACTGGGTAAAAGACCACCAGAGGAACTTATTAAAATATATAAGGCAAAGGGTGTTTCTACTGCAGCTTATGGGAGTGGGGTTTGTTGACCTCTCCCCTGTTCAGTTAGTTGAAAATTCCTTCCTAAAATACATCCTAGCTGTCCCGAGAGGTACCTCAGCATGCATCTGCCATGCAGAGCTTGGTCTTCCCTACATCTTCGATTTAATTAGACTGGAGCCCGTGCTATTATGTCACCGGCTGTGGATGAAAGAGGAGGACAAACTGAAAAGAGATATCCTTTTAGATATCTTAAAATTGGAAGGTGTCATGAGGATTCCATGGCTAAGATATGTTTACAACTTTTTTAAAGATCTTGGCCACTTAGAGTATTTTACCAATCCTACCACCATTATGACAGTAAATAAGAAGGAATTGAGAAAAGAGGGTCTCTTGCTATTGGATAATCTCAGAATGTCATCTGAGATTTTAAAGCCCACAGTCATGCACAATCAACTGGTTTTAAATACTTTTATCATTCAACCCTATTTAATTTTTGTTTCCGGTGCTTACGATATGTTCCTATTAACTCGATTTAGGCTGGGGGTCTTCCATAGACTAGTCTCTTTTCCTATTATGAATGACTGGTCACGAGACCTCCAGCTTTGCCCTTGTGATAATATCTCCCCCCAATCCACGATTCATGTTACCTTTTTCTGTAAATTCTATTCTTCTGTAAGGAATCTGCTTTTGATACCCATCTTAAAACAGTATGGGCTCTGTCAATGCCGTCCTGCCTTTTTGGCATTACAATCCCTAGATAACGAGAATAGTGTCTTAAGGAAAAGTGCGCCTATTTAATTGATTCTTTTGAATGTGATAAGGGTTTCTGTCAGTGTAAATACTGATTTGTTTAATTGGATTTTTATGTAATATTTGTTTTTAATATATGAATTGTGCATATACTTTTAATTGCTTGCTTTTATGATTGTTCTTAATCAAATCAAATTTCAAAGCTTTATTCGACAGCATGTCATAAAAGCATGTTACATCCTAACAATAAATATAAATACTATATTTAAAAACAATGTACAATTTTTAAAATTACATTAAACCATAATGCTGGCGAATAGTTCCGATGAATTAATACCATCAATTTAAGACAACCTTTATAAAAAAATTGAACAATGTCCTTAGTGTCAGATACTCATTATCCATCTTCTAGCATTTTTAGGGTACGTGAACGTATTACCCAGGCCCACCCCAAGAATTTTGCTACAGCAATAACCAAGTATGGAGTGCAATCAGATTCAAATATCCTCAGGGCATCCTTGTATCTACGTATTCCCAAATTTAAACATACTGGTTTTATCCATCTACGACGTGGGATAACATATAATGGACAGACAAATAATAGATGGCCAGCATCTTCGATCAAATCTCGACAGTGAGGACAACAATTATCATGGTTGGGTGACCAATTTTGGGTAAATGCTTTAACAGGGAGAGACCCAATTCTAAACTGAAAATACAGTTTTCTATCAAAAGGCCTCTCTATGTAATCCCAAAATGCCTCACAAGATGGAATACATTTAATATCGAGGTATCGTCCTGTTAGATTGGCATTCTGGCCAGTATTAAAAGCAGATGTTATAATCATGTCCCAGTAAATTTTTTTGAGTGCAGGCTTAGGAGGAATTTTTAACCCATTTGGATCATTCCATAGATGCCCCAGGTCTAATTTTATTAATAAGTCTCTGATTTCTTTAAGCCATGCTATAGAATGAAAATGGTCAGCCCTAATAATGTCTTTTAGGGCGGTAGCATAGTGGGCAAGTTCCGGTGTGACCATGATGCGTCGCCAATAAAGGAGTGGGCGCAATCGTGCCAAGTCCTCAACTCTTTTCCTACCAAGATCATATGCTAATGGAATCATTGGGGTACTTCGGGGAACTCCCGTTAAGCAACGTAAAAACTTATTTTCAGCTAGACTTAGTTGTTTCAGGTTGCCAAAGCCCCATAATTCCGATCCATATAATACAGCACTAATAGCCTTCATATTGTAAATCTCTAAGGCTGGAGTGATAGGTTTAGTCAAGGATAATTTATATTTTGAAACAATTGCTCCCGCTAACTGATGAAATTTTAGGGCAGCCATATCAATATGGTTTGTCCACTTCATATTGTTCTGGAGGGATATCCCTAGGTATGTGAATGCCTCTACTTGTTCCAGCGGGGTGTCGTTGAATTTAATAACACCTCTAAAAATTTTTCTCTTATTTAAGCACATAAACTTTGTTTTGGAGGTGTTTATTTCAAGACCACGTTCTCGACAAAAATCACCGAATGCATTTAGCGCCTTCTGCAGGCCACTAGGTGTCCGTGAGACTATCAGTGTGTCGTCCGCGAACATGAGGACAGGCACGCGGGTCCCAGCCAATACGGGAGCGTCTGTGGGAGAACGGCTCAGATATTCTACAATGCCATTAATAAACAGGGAGAACAACGTGGGTGCCAAGACACATCCCTGCCGAACACCACGCTCTACAGGGAATGTGTCAGTAACCTCCCCCTGCGTTCCCCACCTGATTCGTGCGTAATTGTTCTCGTGCAAGCGGACGAGTAATGTTAGCAGTTCTGGAGCTATCCCTGCTTCGTCGAGAACCCTCCATAGTTTGGTGCGAGGCACTAGATCAAATGCGGATTTTAAGTCTATAAAAACCGCATAAAGGGTCCCATTAGTTAGCTTTACATTCCTCCAATAGAGTGCTAGAAAGTAAAATACCTGGTCAACCGAACTAGTACATGGTCTAAACCCAGCCTGAAAAGGGGACAAAATGTTATTTTCTTCAATCCAGGTATGTAGTTTATTTTGTACTAATCGACCCATCAGTTTCTGGGCAGAATCTATGAGACTGATGGGTCTATAGTTACTGGGTAACGATTTGTCCCCTTTTTTAAAAACTGGGATTATTTCAGCCCCTTTCCATGAGGGGGGTACGGGCGCCCCCATAGCTATAGAATTTGCTAAGTGTTGAAAGTACTGACACCAGGATGTTCTATCAGTTAAAAATACATCTTAATCAATAGAATAAAGCCTTTTTGAACTTGAACTTATGTATAGCCCTGTCTTAAGCTAGGCGGGCGTGGATACCTTCTCAGGTTCCTCGCGTTTTTCCTGGCGTCAGAGTATATCGCTTGGTGCGGTGTGTGTGTGTGTGTCTCTCTCTCGCTTGCTCGCTCGGTCTCTCTCTCTCTCTCTCTCTCTCTCTCTCTCTCTCTCTCTGTCTCTCTCTCTCTGTCTCTCTGTCTCTCTGTCTCTCTGTCTCTCTGTCTCTCTGTCTCGCTCTCTCTCTCTCTCGCTCTCTCTCTCTCTCGCTCTCTCTCTCTCTCTCTGTCTCTCTCTCTCTGTCTCTGTCTCTCTTTCTCTGTCTCTCTTTCTCTCTTTCTCTCTGTCTCTCTTTCTCTCTCTCTCTTTTTCTTCCGCCTTTGCACAGCTTGCGCTGCTCCAGGTTTTGTCCCGCTCAGTATCCAAGGGTGTTTCTATCCTTCTTCTATAGGGTTCCTTCCCTCTACGCCTCTGGATCGCCGGACCGACCTTTGTTATGCTGCTTACAGCGTCATAACTTGGTGTTCCCACCTAGCTCTCCACCGTTACGGCCGGGGCCTATCTGCCTTGTGTTCCAAGAGGGCTGGTTCTCCTGGTGCTCTCCTGTGTTCTGGTTGCCGGCTTTCAGTCGGTACTACTTGTATCTCTTTCTCTTCTGGCCGGTCCCGCTTCTATTCGTTGGCCGGTGGTGCTCTTGGGGCGGTCCTTCTCTGGGGCTTGTTCTGGGGTCCCTTGCCTCTGTCTTCGTCTTGCTCTCGACTTGTTCTGAGCCGCTGCTTCATACTATTTGCCAGCTGTTTGCTGCGCGCGCCTGGTGGTTTTGGTCCCCCTCCGTGGCCTCACCGGGTCAGCGTGTGCTCCTGTCCCTTGCTTGTTGGAGTTTTGCGCGTCTGTATCTTCTTTCTCACGTCTGCGCTTCTCGACTGTGGAACCGTTCAGGCCTTATTCCCTGCTTCGGGATAGACACCCATTCAGCTGTCCCCTTCGCTGTGTGTGTGTGTGTGTGTGTGTGTGTGTGTGTGTGTGTGTTCTCCTGGGGCTGGCTCTGCCTCCGTTCCTCCCTTTCTTCCTTGGTTTTGAGAGTGGTTCTTTTCTTCCTCTGGTACTTGCAGGGTGCCTTCTGCCCCTCCGGGTTTTCTGGCGGATGCCCTTTGCTCCTCAGGTAGACTTGTGGTATCCTGGCCTTCCCTTCGCCTTGCTCTTGCTTACTTTTGCTTGGTGGGGACTGGGCCGTCCTTCCTGTCCCCATGACACATCCCCTGTTGGGGCCTGTGTTCTTCCAAGCTGGTGAGGTTCTCTCGCAGACCCTCCTTCCCGCTGGGTATGGCTAGGGTATCTATTCTACTTTAAGGAATCTGCGGCTAGTAGTCTCTATCAGATGTACAAGTTACTAACCTTCGGTAACGATGTATCTGGTAGAGACGATTCTAGCCGCAGATTCGTTCACGACCCGCCCTTCCTCCCCGTTCAGCGAGGACCCTCAGCTTGGTTTTCTACGCGTGCCTCCCTCTGGGTGGCTTGTCTTCTGTGGGGGTCCTTTTCGTTTTCTTTCCATCAGGCTCCCTCCACCTGGTTTCTCTCCAGTGTAGGGGCCTGCTTTTGCTCTTTTTTCCTTTTGTTGTTACAGTTTCTGATCCCCTTGCAGTCTATGTTGGGGGTTCTTTGGCCTGTCCTCGGCCCCCTGCTCCTTTCAGGGGCTATGGCCCTCCTTGACTGTGTAGTCTGGGGGTGGATGGCTGTTGCTCCTCTGTTCCGGGCTTGTGGCCCTTTCCTGTGTGGTCTGTGGTTGCAGTCTCTCTCTCTTTCTCTTATGGCGCTTCCAATGCTTGTACCTCCACACTGGCTATCACCTGTTGTGGCCCCCTGGCGCCTCGGTGCCACCGGGTACTGTTCCTCACCTTTTGTCTCTCTCTTCTTGTTTCTCTGTTTTTTTTCGCACACTGTTCCCATGTTCTCCTCAGTTTTGTTGTGATGGCTCCGTGTTTTGGCGCGGGAAAGTTCTCCGAAGCAAACAGATGTCAGCGTGCCGGGGTGGGGCTTATGTGACCTCGCTGACCACACGCCCGTGGAGGACGTTGGGGCGGAGTCGCAAGGTACCGCCCTGTGGCGCGCAGAGATGCTGGGCAAGAAAGTTTTCCGGGTCCAGTCTCTCACGCCTGGGGATAATTCTACGTTAAGGAATCTGCGGCTCGAATCGTCTCTACCAGATACATCGATACCGAAGGTAAGTAACTTGTACTTTAATCTCCATCCTCAAGGACTCCTGCACGACTGTCCACTATTGATGCGCTTTGGGAGCCTGACTGAGTACCGTTAGCCAACAGATCATGACAGAGTTCCCACCAGAGCCTTAAATCGTCCTCTAATTTCTCATCTTTGCAACATCTCTTCATGTGCACTTCCTCATCTAATGTCCATTCACGCACATCTCGCATCCATGCTAATACCTCAGGGGCCCGCGTCCCAAGCCATGCGATAGCGATTCTGCGCCGGGCTAGTACTAATAATAATTGCTGAAGTCTGTATGCTATCTTGCCCTGTTTTTTCGGGTTACGGATTAACCCCAGTAAGCAGTGGGCAGGTGTCAACTGTAATCGCTCGGCTTACTCACGATGCCCCTGATGCGCTCCACCACCTCTATCCAGAAGCTTCCAACCTCAGGACATTCCCAAGCCAGATACAAAAAAATTAGCCCTTTCCTTACGACACCTAGGGCATAGGTTGGGCCTGTTGGGGGACATGCGATGTAGTCTCACTGGGGTCATATATGTGCGGTGCATGTTATTGTAGTGGATTAACTGGAATCGGGCAGTACAGGAGACCGAGTGTGTATGTTAACCCTCCAAGTCTTGTACTCCAAAGGTACCTCAAGGTCGGAGATCCAAGTAAAAAATGCCCCGGGTGGAGGGGCACTGGCATCCTCCCTCATGGTCCTATACAGTAGTGATATGAGACGACTACCCGCACCGCAAGTGAGTAGAATGTCTAGTGTCTGCGTAAGCCCTGGGATTGCTGGGTACGTGGACCATACTTCTTTAAATATGTTAGCTAGGGTTGCGTATTATATATATTGTCCCTGCCCCAAGTCAAAGTTGTCACAGGCTTGTTCAAATGCAATAAAGTACCTTTGAGACGTACTCCCAATCAACAGAATCAAATGCCTTCTCCAAGTCTATGTGGACCAGGGCCAGATCATCACTCCTATGCCGTACTTCTTGCAAAATATGTATCTGATAGAGACAATTAATTATAGATTCCTTACCTTAGAATTACCCCCAGGCGTCAGACTGGATCCGGAGAATTTTTCAGCAGCAGTACCCCTGCGTGTCGAAATCTGGCCTCGGTCAGCTCTGCGTTCGTCGTTGGCATCGTGGTCGCCGGGATGATGTTGCGGTAGCTACTTAGACGTCGCCCATTTGCGCTGACATCATTTCTTTCTTTTTCCGCCCCAGCCAGCGCAGATCTGGAGAGCGCGGTACCTGCACTCACTTTTTGACTGACTTTTTGTCGACATCGATTTTGAGTCCTAGACTCCTGGTGCGCGTAGGGATGCCCGGATTCAAGGCATGCGGCTCCTGCAACCGACTGATGTCGGAAACGGATCCACACCGCGTGTGCCTGTTTTGCTTGGAGCGCGACCACTATCCCAAGTCCTGCTAAGACTGCCAGGCCATGAATCCGAAGTCTTAGCAGGAGCAGTTCCTAAAGCTTTTTGAGGCCCTGCAGTCGGCTCCGCGCCGTTCGAGGTCCCGGTTGCGAGGGAGGTCGAGGGACTGGTCGCAAAGCCACCGCCACCAGTCTTCTTCAAAGTCTTTGCACTCCTCGGGTAAGTCGAAGCACAAGAAGAAGTCGAAGAAGCACCGTCACTCTTTGACTTCTCCCAGTTGGTCTGCCGACCCGACGAGGGATTTGGGTAGAGCCCCAAGGGTCGGCTCTGAGTTTCCCTCCCCTCCAGGGACCCGGAGCAACCCCTGTCCAGCTTCGCACCTTTTACGAAGCGATGCACGCTATCTTTGGGCAGCCCAACTCCGCCGGCACGCCTTCAGGCCCCGCAGACTCGACACCGGCAGCTCCGGCACCGCTGGGCCCCCTTGGATCCAGGCCTGTATACGGATCGGCGCCAGTCGACCTAACTACATCTCCACCAGCACCAGGTCCGCAACCGATGCCTGTTTTGTCCCCAGCTGGCGTCGACCCCGGCCTCTACCTCAATGAAAATACGGAGCCGGACCGATGTCGACGGATGCTGGATCCGGTGCAGAAGGGTACTTTTGTGCCCCTGTTCTACCCTGACTCTTTGAAACCAGATTGACAGCCAGTGGAGGGTGAGGAGGACTGGGAGGGGTCTTGAGACCCTTTGACTGACCAGCTAGGTTACAAACCAGGCTGGAGAGAGGAACTGGATACCTCACCAGACCTTGTCATGTTGTCTCCTCCTACCGTGGCTATGGAGGAGGGAGCGTCTTATGCGGTGGTGTTGCGTAGGGCGGCCGAGGCTCTCAACCTCGAGCTACCTACGGTGGCAGTCAGGACTAACCTCCTGACAGAGGTGCTTCAACCGGTAGTGAGCTCTTCGGAGCCCCTGCTACCATTTATTGAAGCCCCCACTGACATCCTTTTGGGCACCTGGTCCAGGCCCAACATAGGGGCTCCTGGGGAAAGGATGTTTGCCCGACACCACCGCCCAGCCCTGGCGACCCCACTTTTCTCTCCCAACACCCCACCCCTGAGAGCTTGGTGGTCAAAGCCTTCACATCCAAAGGCACATCTCCTAATGCACCACCCGATAGGGAATACAAAAACCTGGACCATCTTGGGAAGATGTTTTTTTCCTCCAGCTTGGAACTGCGTTCAGTAAACACCTCATGTCTGTTGGGCCGTTACACCCACTCAGTGTGGGATACGGTGGCGCAAGTGCTGCCCCAGTGCCCGGAGGAGGCCCGGGCTGTACTCTCCTGTGCTGTTGCTGAGTTGAGAGACGCAGCAAAGTTGACAATTCGCTGACTTGCTAGGCAGGATGATTTCCACGTTTTTAGCCCTTCACCGCTATGCCTGGCTGAGGGCGACTGGTTTTTCAGGGGATGTCCAATCCACTCTTATGGACATACCCTTTGATGGCCGTCGCTTGTTCGGCAAAAAGGCAGACAACATGCTAGAGCGCTTTAAGGACTCTCGGGCTACGGCCATGTCCTTGGGCCTCTCCACCACTCGCCCTGCGCAGTCTGCCTTTCGCCCCCTTTCGTGGCTACGGAAGGGGTGCAGCACCATGTTCCACCCGGGGCCACAGGCCAGCGCAAGCTGTTCAGCCTCTGCAGGGCCAGGGACGTGGGTTCCCTCGTCGTGGTTCTGGGGGTCAGCGACAGGGCCAGTCCACCACCACCCCCTCTGCAGCTGCCTCCAAACCCTCCTAGTACAACCTTCCAGGGCCACCAATCACCAGTGGGCGGCAGGATTCGCTATCACCTCCCCCACTGGCGCACCATCACGTCGGACAGGTGGGTTTTGCAGTTAGCCCGAAGGGGCTACTCCCTCCCCTTCGAGACTCCCCTCCCCCCACCCTCCCCAGCCATGCCACCTCAGTACTATCACATGTCGGAGGATCATCTGGCCCTTCTCCAACAGGACCTTATGGCTCTCTTGGCCAAGGGAGCCTTCGAGCGAATTCCTGCTCCAGAAGTAGATTGTGGTTGCTACTCCCACTACTTTCTGGTACCCAAGAAGGACAAAGGCCTGCTTTCTATCATCGATCTCAGAAATGTCAACTGCTTCCTCCCGAAGGAGAATTTCAAAATGCTGACGCTAGCTCAGGTCCTGTCTGCCCTCGACCCTGGAGACTGGATGGTAGCGTTGGACTTGAAGGACACCTACTTTCACATACTCGTCATTCCGGCCCACCGGCGTTACCTGCGGCTCACAGTAGGCCACGAGCACTTTCAGTTTACCGTGCTCCCCTTTGGCCTTACCAGCGCCCCTCGGGTGTTCATGAAAGTGATGGCGGTGGTCGCCGCTCATCTGCGCAGATCAGGGGTCCCTGTCTTCTCCTATCTCGACGACTGGCTGTTGAAGGCGGGTTCGCCCCAGGCAGTCGCCTCCATCCTCCAGACTACAGCCGACCTCCTGCATTCGCTGTGGTTCTCCATCAACGTGCCGAAGTCGCACCTGACTCCCTCTTAGAAGCTCATCTTTATCGGAACGGTTCTGGACACTATGCAGTTTAGGATCTATCTTCCTGAACAGTGAGCCTGGGATATTCGGGCTATGATTCCGATCCTTCAGCCTCTATCCCGGGTTTCGGTCAGGATGACCCTCAGGCTACTGATCCTCTTGGCCTTCTACATCCTACTGGTAAACCATGCCAGATGGCATATGCGGGCTCTGCAGTGGGACCTGAAGTTCCAGTGAGCTCAACATCAGGGGAACCTGGCTGATTGCGTCCAGATCTCGGAGGGCACTGCCCACCAATTGCAGTGGTGGCTAACGAACCAGGATTGGGTCAACGGCAGATCCCTCTCCCTTCCCCAATCAGAGTTCACAGTCGTGACAGATGCATCACTGCTGGGATGGGGCAGCCACATGGGAGAGGCGGAGATCAGAGGCCTCTGGTCTCCGGCGGAGTCCAGGCTCCACATCAATCTTCCGGAGCTTTGGACTATCCGTCTTGCACTCATACCATTCCTTCCCTCTGTCTGGGGAAGAGTAGTGCAGGTGTTCACAGACAACTCCACCGCCATGTCGTACTGCAACAAACAGGGCAGGGCGGGGACGGGGTCGTCGACCCTATGTCAAGAGGCTCTCTGGACATGGCTGGAACATCAGGGCATATCCCTGGTCGTTCAACACCTGGCAGGTTCACTGAATGCAGGGGCAGACAAACTCAGCCGCAGGTGCATGATGGATCACGAATGGTGTCTTCACTCGGAGGTGGTGCAAGGTCTCTTTCAGGGAGAGCCTTGGTTAGATCTATTCGCCACCGAAGAGAACGCACAATGTCAGCAATTCTGCGCGTTGGAATTTCCAAGGCGGCACTTGCTAGGCGACACTTTCTGTCGCACGTGGAGTTGCAGTCTTCTATACGCCTTTCTGCCTATACCACTTCTGCCCAGAGTGCTGAAGAAGATCAAGCGCGACCGACCCAAGTCATTCTTGTGGCTCTGGATTGCGCACGAAGAGTCTGGTATCCCGAGCTGCTCAACATGGCCATAGATCCTCCGATCCGACTGCCTCTTCGGGAGGATCTTCTATCGCAGCAGCAGGGGGACGGTCCTCTACCCGAACCTGTCCAGTCTCCACCTCCTTGCGTGGAGATTGAGCGGTGGCAGTTGATGTCATTTGACTTGCTTCCCGAATTCTGATGTAATCTTGTCAGCCAGGCATCCCTCCACTAAGACGGTATACGCCTGCGGATGGAACAAATTTGTGGCATGGTGCATAGCAACGGCTGTGGATCCACTTTCTGCCCCGCTTTCCGAGGTTCTCTTGTTCCTCCTTTCTTTGGCCCAGCAGGGCTCTGCTGTGGGCTCTCTTAAGGGCTATCACTCAGCCATATCAGCCTTTCTAAGGCTTCCTGATCAGCCTTCTCTTTTCAAGTCCCCTTTTGTAAATAGATTCCTTAAGGGCATTACTCATCTTTTTCCTCCTGTTGCCTTCGTAATGCCTCAGTGGGACTTGAACTTGGGTGTTACGTATCTTATGTGCGTTCCCTTTGAGCCACTACATAACTGTCCACTCAGGCTTCTGACTCTAACAATTGCCTTTCTGGTGGCCATCACATCTGCGCACAGGGTTAGTGATCTCGAAGCTCTTTCTTCCAAGCCTCCATTTCTGGCTGTTCATCCGGACAAGGTCGTCCTCAGAACTAGACCTTCCTTTCTTCCCAAGTTGGTTACTTCTTTCCACATTGGTTCAAACCATCACTTTGCCCACCTTCTTTCCGCATCCTTCAAAGGAGGAAGAGAGGCTCCACCGTCTGCATCCAAAACGTGTGCTTTCCTTTTATTTGGATCGCACCAAACCATTCCGGGTGGATGACCAACTCTTTGTTGGGTGTGTGGGCTCCAAGAAAGGTCAGGCCGTGCACAAGCGGACCTTCTCCAGGTGGGTCGTTTGTGCATTAAACCTTGCTACTCATTGGCAAAGAAGGCGCCTCCAGTGGGACTGCGCCCCTATTCCACCTGGGCGACGGCAGCTACCACTGCATTGGGATGGGGAGTCCCCCTTAATGACATCTGTCGGGCATCAACGTGGGCATCTCTGCACACGTTCACGAAACACTACTGCATAGACAGCCAAGTCCGGAGAGACGGCTTCTTTGGCCGTTCTGTTCTCCAGGACTTTCTGGTGTGAACTTGGTTCACAGACCCACCTCTGGGGTTGGTATTGCTGGGGTATCTATTCTAAGGTAAGGAATCTATAACTAATTGTCTCTTTCACATGAACAATTTACTTACCTTCGGTAACGTTATATCTGTAAGAGACATAAATTAGTTATAGATTCCTTACCGCCCCACCCGTTCTGTGCACTGTCTTCTAGGGTCAGGGATTCCCTTTCATGGCCATAGTTTTGTGCACCAGTGGTCAGTGTCTTGCGTAGCTCTGCGCTTCTGCAAGTAATGTCATGGAAAAGAACCGACGTCAGCTCGTGAGGGCAGTGTCTATGTAGCTACCGCAACGTCATCCCGAACGCGGAGCCGACCGACGCCATCTTCTGACACGCAGGGTTACTGCTGATGAAAAATTCTCTGGATCCAGTCTGATGCCTGGGGGTAATTCTAAGGTAAGGAATCTACAACTAACCTTTATCTCTAACAGATATATTGTTACTGAAGGTAAGTAACTTGTTTGTTAGCTTCCTAATATTCATACCCGTATTATGTGTTGGTATGAAACCACATTGGTCTTCGTGTACCAGGTGCACCATGTAGGGAAAATACAAAAACAACAGTTGATGGACAGAATGCAGAACAATGTCATACATTCACCCCAGGACAGAGATCTGGGCCTAAATCCATCGTTTTTTTGCTCACCATGCCATTCCAGTTTGAACCCAGTTATATGCAAATCAGTCATGACCCTGTGCCTCATGGGTACAGTCCAGCCTGAACTGCCAAGCCAGGTCCTCCCTGGACTGGAAACAAGCATCCTAGGACCGGTTTCGGGGTTTCACCCCTCTTCAGCCAGGATAGCTTGATTCCAGTGGCATTGAGAGCACGGGACCCACGTCTGGGCTTACCCTTCCCACTCGGAGTGACAAATACAAAAACAACAGTTGATGGACAGAATGCAGAACAATGTCATACATTCACCCCTGTGCTGAGATCTGGGCCTAAATCCATCGTTTTTTTGCTCACCATGGCATTCCAGATTAACCCAGCCATATGAAAATCAGTCTTGACTTGTTCCTCATGGGTACAGTCCAGCCCGAACTGCCAAGCCAGGTCCTCCCTTTACTGAAAATAAGCATCCTAGGACCGGTTTCGGATGTTCACCCCTCTTCAGCCAGGATAGCTGCAGAGTGGTCCCCCTGGGGCTGACCTGCCAACCACAGCAGTGCAGCCGCAGCCATTGAGCCCAAACCCCCAGGGCCTAAACGGCAACACAAGGGACAGGGATCCCCAGGCTGTGGGCGTACCCAGCTTGGCTCCACTTAATACCCAGTGCATCGTGAGGGGGAGCAGGGTCTCTGAAAGCGCTAAGCAAGACAGAGGCTTGGCGATGTTAAGCTTGCGGTCCTCGGGCCCGTGACTGAAGCTCCGAGCCCTCCCCTGCCAGGCAACAACCACTCTCTGCTGATTCTTATGGTGAGTGCGAGTCCCAGCCGTGCAGCGCCCACCTCCACTGAGACTAGGGCTCAGCCACGATCAGCCACGGCTGCACTGATGTAGCGGGGCGTCACCCAGGCAGGGAGCGCACCCTCCGGCGCTTTCGATTCCCCTGGCTTGATTCTTTTTAATGTAAGAAGGGTTTCTCTCAATGTAAATACCGATTTGTTTAATTGGATTTTTATGTAATATTTGTTTTTAATATATGAATTGTGCATATACTTTTAATTGCTTGCTTTTATGATTGTTCTTAATCAATCGAATAAAGCCTACTTGAACCTATGTATAGCCCTGTCTTATGCTAGGCGGGCGTGGATACCTTCTCAGGTTCCACGCGTTTTTCCTGGCGTCACAGTATACTGCTTGGTGCGGTGTGTGTGTGTGTCTCTCTGTCTCTCTCTCTCTCTCTCTCTCTCTCTCTGTCTGTCTCTCTCTCTCTCTCTCTCTCTCTCGCTCTCTGTCCCTCTCTCTCTCGCTCTCTGTCTCTCTGTCTCTCTCTCTCTCTCTCTCTCTCTCTCTCTCTCTCTCTCTCTCTCTCTCTCTCTGTCCCTCTCTCTCTCTCGCTCTCTCTGTCACTCTGTCGCTCTCTCTCTGTCGCTCTCTCTCTCTCTTTCTGTCCCTGTCTCTCTCTCTCTCTGTCCCTCTCTCTCTCTCCGTCTCTCTCTCTCTTTTTCTTCCGCCTTTGTGCAGCTTGCACTGCTCCAGGTTTTGTCCCGCTCAGTATCCGAGTGTGTTTCTATCCTTCTTCTATAGGGTTCCTTCCCTCTTCGCCTCTGGATCGCCGGACCGACCTTTGTCATGCTGCTTACAGCGTCGTGACTTGATGTTCCCACCTATTTCTCTGCCGTTTCGGCTGGGGCCTATCTGCCGTGTGTTCCAAGAGGGCTGGTTCTCCTGGTGCTCTCCTGTGTTCTGGTTGCAGGCTTTCAGTCGGTACTACATGTATCTCTTTCTCTTCTGGCCGGTCCCGCTTCTATTCGTTGGCTGGTGGTGCTCTTGGGGCGGTCCTTCTCTGGAGCTTGTTCTGGGGTCCCTTGCCTCTGTCTTCGTCTTGCGCTCGACTTGTTCTGAGCCGCTGCTTCATAGTATTTGCCAGCTGTTTGCTGCGCGCGCCTGGTGATTTTGGTCCCCCTCCGTGGCCTCACCGGGTCAGCGTGTGCTCCTGTCCCTTGGTTGTTGGAGTTTTGCGCGTCTGTGTGTTCTTTCTCACGTCTGCGCTTCTCGACTGTGGAACCGTTCAGGCCTTGTTCCCTGCTTCGTGATAGACACCCATTCAGCTGTCCCCTTCACTATGTGTGTGTGTTCTCCTGGGGCGGGCTCTGCCTCCGTTCCTCCCTTTTTTCCTTGGTTTTGAGAGTGGTTCTTTTCTTCCTCTGGTACTTGCGGGGTGCCTTCTGCCCCTCCGGGTTTTCTGGCGGATACCCTTTGCTCCTCGGGTAGACTTGTGGTATCCTGGCCTTCCCTTCTCCTTGCTCTTGCTTACTTTTACTTGGTGGGGACTGGGCCGTCCTTCCTGTCCCCATGACACATCCCCTGTTGGGGCCCTGTGTTCTTCCAAGCTGGTGAGGTTCTCTCGCAGGCCCTCCTCCCCTCTGGGTATGGCTAGGGTATCTATTCTACGTTAAGGAATCTGCGGCTATTAGTCTCTATCAGATGTACAAGTTACTTACCTTCGGTAACGATGTATCTAGTAGAGACGATTCTAGCCGCAGATTTCTTCACGGCCCGCCTTCCTCCCCATTCTGCAAGGAGCCTTTAGATTGATGAAAAAAAAACAACAAAAAAAGAAAGGGAGAGGATCAAATAAAAGGAACGAAGCAAATGCCACCCGGAGGGAGGAGAGTGCAGAAGACAGACGATTCTAGCCGCAGATTCCTTCACGACCCGCCCTTCCTCCCCTTTCAGCGAGGACCCTCAGCTTGGTTTTCTATGCGCGCCTCCCTCTTGGTGGCTTGTCTTCTGTGGGGGTCCTTTTTGTTTTCTTTCCGTCAGGCTCCCTCCAGCTGGTTTCTCTCCAGTGTAGGGGCCTGCTTTTGCTCTTTTTTTCCCTTTGTTACAGTTTCTGATCCCCTTGCGGTCTGCTATTTTGGGGGTTCTTTGGCCTGTCCTCGGCCCCCTGCTCCTTTCAGGGGCTATGACCCTCCTTAACTGTGTAGTCTGGGGGTGGATGGCTGTTGCTCCTCTGTTCCGGGCTTGTGCCATTTCCTGTGTGGTCTGTGGTTGCAGTCTCTCTCTCTCTCTCTTATGGCGCTTTCAGTGCTTGTACCTCCAGGCTGGCTATCACCTTGGCTTGGGTGGTGGTTCCACGGGGTGATGCTTTATGCCTTCCCTGGTGTGGCTTTGCTGCTGTGGCCTTCTGATACTTTGGTTCTGCCTGGTGCTCTCACCTTGGCTTGCACAGTTGTTCATCAGAGGTGCTCTGCTCTTCCCCTGCTTTGGCTTTCCTGTTGTGGCCTCCTGGCGCCTCCATGCCACCGGGTGCTGTTCCTCACCTTTTGTCTCTCTCTTCTTGTTTCTCTGGGTTTTTTCGCACACTGTTCCCATGTTCTCCTCAGTTTTGTTGTGATGGCTCCATGTTTTGGTGCGGGAAAGTTCTCCGAAGCAAACTGACGTCAGCGTGCCGGGGTGGGGCTTATGTGACCTCGCTGACCACACGCCCGTGGAGGACGTCGGGGCGAAGTTGCGAGGTACCGCCCTCTGGCGCGCAGAGATGCTGGGCAAGAAAGTTTTCCGGGTCCAGTCTCACTCCTGGGGATAATTCTACGTTAAGGAACCTGCGGCTCGAATCGTCTCTACCAGATACATCGTTACCGAAGGTAAGTAACTTGTTCTTTAATCTCCATCCTCAAGGACTCCTGCACGACCGTCCACTATTAATGCGCTTTGGGAGCATGACTGAGTACCGTTAGCCAACAGATCATGACAGAGTTCCCTCCAGAGCCTTAAATCGTCCTCTAATTTCTCATCTTTGCAACATCTCTTCATGTGTACTTCCTCATCTAACGTCCAATCACGCACATCTCGCATCCATGCTAATACCTCAGGGGCCCGCGTCCCCAGCCACACGATAGCGATTCTGCTCCGGGTTAGTACGAATAATAATTACTGAAGTCTGTATGCTATCTTGCCCTGTTTTTTCGGGTTTACGGATTAACCCCAGTAAGCAGTGGGCAGGTGTCAACTGTAATCGCTCAGCTCACTCACGTTGCCCCTGATGCACTCCACCACCTCTATCCAGAAGCTTCCAACCTCAGGACCTTCCCAAGCCAGATGCAAAAAATTAGCCCTTTCCTTACGACACCTAGGGCAAAGGTTGGGCCTGTTGGGGGACATGCGATGTAGTCTCACTGGGGTAATATATGTGTGGTGCATGTTATTGTAGTGGATTAACTGGAATCGGGCATTACAGGAGACCGAGTGTGTATGTTCACCCTCCAAGTCTTGTCCTCCAGAGGTACCTCAAGGTCGGAGTTCCAAGTAAAAAATGCCCCGGGTGGAGGGGCACTGGCATCCTCCCTCTTGGCCCTATACAGTAGTGATATGAGACGACTACCCACACCGCATGTGAGTAGAATGTCTAGTGTCTGCGTAAGCCCTGGGATTTCTGGGTACATGGATCATACTTCTTTAAATATGTTAGCTAGGGTTGCGTATTGTATATATTGCCCCTGCCCCAAGTCAAAGTTGTCACAGGCTTGTTCAAATGCAATAAAGTACCTTCAAGACGTACCCCCAATCAACCGAATCAAATGCCTTCTCCAAGTCTATGTGGACCAGGGCCAGATCATCACTCCTATGCTGTACTTCTTGCAAAACATGTATCTGATAGAGACAATTAATTATAGATTCCTTACCTTAGAATTACCCCCAGGCGTCAGACTGGATCCAGAGAATTTTTCGGCAGCAGTACCCCTGCGTGTCGAAATGTGGCATCGGTCAGCTCTGCGTTCGTCGTTGACATCGTGGTCGCCGGGATGACGTTGCGGTAGCTACTTAGACGTCGCACATTTGCGCTGACATCAGTTCTTTCTTTTTCCGCCCCAGCCAGCGCATATCTGGAGAGCGCGGTACCACCACTCACGTTTTGACTGACTTTTTGTCGATATCGATTTTGAGTCTTAGACTCCTGGTGCGCGTAGGGATGCCCGGATTCAAGGCATGCGGCTCCTGCAGCCGACTGATGTCGGAAACGGATCTACACCGCGTGTGCCTGTTTTGCTTGGAGCGCGACGACTATCCCAAGTCCTGCTAAGACTGTCAGACCATGAATCCGAAGTCTTAGCGGCAGCAGTTGCTAAAGCTTTTTGAGGCCCTGCAGTCGGCTCCGTGCTGTTTGAGGTCCCGTTTGCGAGGGAGGTCGAGGGACTGGTCGCAAAGCCACCGCCACCAGTCTTCTTCAAAGTCTTTGGACTTCTCAGGTAAGTCGAAGCACAAGATAAAGTCGAAGAAGCACCATCACTCTATGACTTCTCCCAGTTGGTCTGCCGACCCAACGAGGGATGTGGGTAGAGCCTCAAGGGTCGGCTCTGAGTTTCCCTCCCCTCCTGGGACCCGGAGCAACCCCAGCCCAGCTTCGCACCTTTTAGAAAGCGATGCACGCCATCTTTGGGCAGCCCGACTCCGCCGGCACACCTTTGGGCCCTGCAGACTCTGCTCCGGCCCCGGCACTGCAGGGCCCCCTTGGATCCAGGCCTGGATCCGGATCGGCGCCGGTCGACCTAACTATGCCTCCACCGGCACCACGTCCGCAACCGATGCCTGTTGTGTGCCCATCCGGCGTCGACCCCGGCCTCTACCTCAATGAAGACACGGAGCTGGACCGATGTCGACGGATGCCGGATCCGGCGCAGAAGGGTACTTTTGTGCCCCTGTTCTACCCGGACTCTTTGAGACCAGATTGGCAGCCAGAGGAGGGTGAGGAGGACTGGGAGGGGTCTGGAGACCCTTTGACTGACCAGCTAGGTTACGAACCAGGCTGGAGAGAGGAACTGGATACCTCACCAGACCTTGTCATGTTGTCTCCTCCTACCATGGCTATGGAGGAGGGAGCGTCTTATGCTGTGGTGTTGCGTAGGGCAGCTGAGGCTCTCAACCTCGAGCTACCTACGGTGGCAGTCATGACTAACCTCCTGACAGAGGTGCTACAAACGGCAGCGAGCTCTTCGGAGCCCCTGCTACCATTTATTGAAGCCCTCACTGACATCCTTATGGGCACCTGGTCCAGGCCCAACATAGGGGCTCCTGTGGAAAGGATGATTGCACGAAAAACCACCGCCCAGCCCTGGGCGACCCCACTTTCCTCTCCCAACACCCCACCCCTGGTTGCTTGGTAGTCAAAGCCTCCACATCCAAAGGTGCATTCCCTAACACACCACCCGATAGGGAATCCAAAAATCTGGACCATCTTGGGAAGATGTTTTTTTCCTCCAGCTTGGGACTGCGATCAGTAAACACCTCATGTCTGTTGGGCCGTTGCGCCACCGTATCCCACACTGAGTGGGTGTAAGTGCTGCGCCAGTGCCCGGAGGAGCCTCGGGCTGTACTCTCCTGTGCTGTTGCTGAGGTGAGAAACGCAGCACAGTTTACAATTCGCTGTGGACTGGATACCGCAGACTTGCTAGGCAGGATGATTTCCACGTTTATAGCCCTTCAACGCTATGCCTGGCTGAGGGCGACTGGTTTTTCAGGGGATGTCCAATCCACTTTTATGGACATACTCTTTGATGGCCGTCGCTTGTTCGGCAACAAGGCAGACAACACGCTAGAGCGCTTTAAGGACTCTGGGGCTACAGCCATGTCCTTGGGCCTCTCCACCACTCGCCTTGCGCAGTCTGCCTTTCGCCCCCCTTTCGTTGCTACGGAAGGGGTGCAGCACCATGTTCCACCCGGGGCCACAGACCAGCGCAAGCTGTTGAGCCTCTGCAGGGCCAGGGACGTGGGAACCCTCGTCGTGGTTCTGGGGGTCAGCGAGAGGGCCAGTCCACCACCACCCCCTCTGCAGCTGCCTCCAAACCCTCCTAGTAGAACCTTCCAGGGCCACCGATCACCAGTGGGCGGCAGGATTCGCTATCACCTCCCCCACTGGCGCACCATCACGCGGGACAGGTGGGTATTTCAGTTAGACCGAAGGGGCTACTCCCTCCCCTTTGAGACATCCCCCCCCCCCCCCCCCAGCCATGCCACCTCAGTACTATCACATGTCGGAGCATCATCTGGCCCTTCTCCAACAGGACCTTATGGCTCTCTTGGCCAAGGGAGCCTTCGAGCGAGTTCTTGCTCCAGAAGTAGATTGTGGTTGCTACTCCCACTACTTTCTGGTGCCCAAGAAGGACAAAGCCTGCTTTCTATCATCGATCTCAGAAACGTCAACTGCTTCCTCCCGAAGGAGAAGTTCAAAATGTTGACGCTAGCTCAGGTTCTGTCTGCCCTCGACCCTGGAGACTGGATGGTAGCGTTGGACTTGAAGGACACATACTTTCACATACTCGTCATTCCGGCCCACCGGCGTTGCCTGCGGTTCACAGTAGGCCACGAGCACTTTCAGTTTACCGTGCTCCCCTTTGGCCTTACCAGCACCCCTCGGGTGTTCACGAAAGTGATGGCGGTGGTCGCAGCTCATCTGCGCAGATCATGGGTCCCTGTCTTGTCCTATCTCGACGACTGGCTGTTGAAGGCGGGTTCGCCCCAGGCAGTCGCCTCCCACCTCCAGACTACAGCCGACCTTCTGCATTCGCTGTGGTTCTCCATCAACGTGCCAAAGTCGCACCTGACTCCCTTTCAGAAGCTCATCTTCATCGGAACAGTTCTGGACACTATGCAGTTTAGGATCTATCTACCCCAACAGCGAGCCCGGGATATTCGAGCTATGATTCCGATCTTTCAGCTTCTATCCCGGGTTTCGGTCAGGATGACCCTCAGGCTACTGGGCCTCTTGGCCTTCTGCATCCTAGTGGTAAACCATGCCAGATGGCATATGCGGGCGCTGCAGTGGGACCTGAAGTTCCAGTGGGCTAAACATCAGGGGAACCTGGCTGATTGCGTCCAGATCTCGGAGGGCACTGCACACCAATTGCAGTGGTGGCTAACGAACCAGGATTGGGTCAACGGCAGATCCCTCTCCCTTCCCCAACCAGAGTTCACAGTGGTGACAGATGCATCACTGCTGGGATGGGGCAGCCACATGGGAGAGGCGGAGATCAGAGGCCTATGATCTCCGGCGGAGTCCAGGCTCCACATCAACCTTCCGGAGCTTTGGACTATCCGTCTTGCACTTATACCATTCCTTCCCTCTGTCTGGGGAAGAGTAGTGCAGGTGTTCACAGACAACTCCACCGCCATGTCGTACTGCAACAAACGGGGCAGGGCGGGGTGGGGTCGTCGACCCTATGTCAAGAGGCTCTCTGGATATGGCTGGAACATCAGGGCATATCCCTGGTGGTTCAACACCTGGCAGGTTCACTGAATGCAGGTGCAGACTAACTCAGCCGCAGATGCATGATGGATCACGAATGGTGTCTGCACTCGGAGGTGGTGCAAGGTCTCTTTCAGGGAGAGCCTTGGTTAGATCTATTCGCCACCGAAGAGAACGCGCAATGTCAGCAATTCTGTGCGTTGGAATTTCCAAGGCGGCACTTGCTAGGCGACACTTTTTGTCGCAAGTGGAGTTGCAGTCTTCTATACGCCTTTCTGCCTATACCACTTCTGCTCAGAGTGCTGAAGAAGATCAAGCGCGACCGACCCAAGTCATTCTTGTGGCTCCGGATTCTGCATGAAGAGTCTGGTATCCCGAGCTGCTCAACATGGCCATAGATCCTCCGATCCGACTGCCTCTTTGGGAGGATCTTCTATCGCAGCAGCAGGGGACGGTCCTCCACCCGAACCTGTCCAGTCTCCACCTCCTTGCGTGGAGATTGAGTGGCAGCAGTTGATGTCATTTGGCTTGCTTCCCAAAGTCTGTGATGTAATCTTGTTAGCCAGGCGTCCCTCCACTAAGACGGTATACGCCTGCCGATGGAATAAATTTGTGGCATGGTGCACAGCAAAGGCTGTGGATCCACTTTCTGCCCCGCTTTCTGAGGTTCTCTTGTTCCTCCTTTCTTTGGCCCATCAGGGCTCTGCTCTGGGCTCTCTTAAGCTTAAGGACTATCAATCAGCCATATCAGCCTTTCTAAGGCTTCCTGATCAGCCTTCTCTTTTCAAGTCCCCTGTTGTAAATAGATTCCTTAAGGGCATTACTCATCTTTTTCCTCCTGTTGCCTTCGTAATGCCTCAGTGGGACTTGAACTTGGGTGTTACGTATCTTATGTGCGTTCCCTTTGAGCCGCTACATAACTGTCCACTCAGGCTTCTGACTCTAACAATTGCCTTTCTGGTGGCCATCACATCTGCGCACAGGGTTAGTGATCTCGAAGCTCTTTCTTCCAAGCCTCCCCTTCTGGCTGTTCATCCGGACAAGGTCGTCCTCAGAAGTAGGCCTTCCTTTCTTCCCAAGTTGGTTACTTCTTTCCACATTGGTTAAAACCAGCACTTTGCCCACCTTCTTTCCGCCTCCGCATCCTTCAAAGGAGGAAGAGTGGCTCCACCATCTGGTTTCAAAAAGTGTGCTTTCCTTTTATTTGGATCGCGCCAAACAATTCCGGGTGGATGACCAACTCTTTGTTGGCTTTATGGGCTCCAAGAAAGGTCAGGCCGTGCACAAGTGGACCTTCTCCAGGTGGGTCGTTTTGTGCATTAAAGCTTGCTACTCATTGGCAAAGAAGGAGCCTCCAGTGGGACTTCGCCACCATTCCTGGGCGACGGCAGCTACCACTGCATTGGGACGGGGGGTCCCCCTTAATGACATCTGTCAGGCATCTACGTGGGCATCTCTGCACACGTTCACGAAACACTACTGCATAGATAGCCAAGTCCCGAGAGACGGCTTCTTTGGCCGTTTTGTTCTCCAGGACTTTCTGGTGTGAACTTGGTTCACAGAGCCACCTCCGGGGTTGATATTGCTGGGGTATCTATTCTAAGGTAAGGAATCTATAACTAATTGTCTCTTTCAGATGAACAAGTTACTTACCTTCGGTAACGTTATATCTGTAAGAGACATAAATTAGTGTTAGATTCCTTCCCGCCCCACCCGTTCTGTGAACTGACTTCTAGGGTCAGGGATTCCCTTTCATGGCCATAGTTTTGTGCACCAGTGGTCAGTGTCTTGCATAGCTCTGCGCTTCTGCAAGTAATGTTGTGGAAAAGAACCGACGTTAGCGTGTGAGGGCAGCTTCTAAGTAGCTACTGCGATGTCATCCCGAACGCGGAGCCGACCGACGCCACCTTCTGACACGCAGGGTTACTGCTGATGAAAAATTCTCTGGATCCAGTCTGATGCCTGGGGGTAATTCTAAGGTAAGGAATCTACAACTAACCTTTTTCTCTTACAGATATATTGTTACCGAAGGCAAGTAACTTGTTTGTAAGCTTCCTGATATTCATACCCGTATTATGTGTTGGTATGAAACCACATTGGTCTACGTGTACCAGGTGCACCTTGTAGGGGAAATTCAAAAACAACAGTTGATGGACAGAATGCAGAACAATGTCATACATTCACCCCAGTACAGAGATCTGGGCCTAAATCCATCGTGTTTTTGCTCACCATGCCATTCCAGTTTGAACCCAGCCATATGCAAATCAGTCTTGACCCTGTGCCTCATGGGTACAGTCCAGCCCGAACTGCCAAGCCAGGTTCTCCCTGGACTGGAAACAAGCATCCTAGGACCGGTTTCGGATGTTCACCCCTCTTCAGCCAGGATAGCTGCAGAGGGGTCCCCCTGGGGCTGGCCTGCCAACCACAGCAGTGCAGCCGGAACCATTGAGCCCAAACCCCCAGGGCCTAAACGGCAACACAAGGGACGGCGATCCCCAGGCTGTGGGCGTACCCAGCTTGGCTCCACTTAATACCCAGTGCATCGTCAGGGCGAGCAGGGTCTCTGAAAGCGCTAAGCAAGACAGCGGCTTGGCGATGTTAAGCTTGTGGTCCTCGGGCCCGTGGCTGAAGCTCCGAGCCCTTCCCTGCCAGGCACCAACCACTCACCGCTGATTCTTGTGGCGAGTGCGAGTCCCAGCCATGCAGCGCCCACACCTACTGAGACCAGGGCTCAGCCACAATCAGCCACGGCTGCACTGATGTAGCCGGGCGTCACCCAGGCAGGGAGCGCGACCTCCGGAGCTTTCGATTCCTCCGCACCTCAGGTTGATGGGGGGGTGGATGCCCACGGGGCCAGTCAGGTGAGTTACACTGATCTCCTCCGGACCCAGAATGCATCAGAGTCCCGGGTCTCCATCACCTGAGTCCCCGGCCGTCGCAGTGTCTCAAGGCCCAACCTTTGCCCACGCCTAGTCGAGCCCTGCACCGGAAGCCATTGATTTCCAAACTTCCCTGCCTGGAGTCAGCACCCCCAGCGCACCGAGAGCCACCGGTCACAATGCTGTGTTTGGGGCTAATCGGTAGGTCCAAACTTCAGAATTAATTAAGGATTATAAGGCCGGTTGGCTGGGATCTGCGAAGCTCACATTATGTGGGCCATGTTGCTTGTCCACACCTCCTTGTGAACAGAGATTGGTCACATCGCATTGTTTTGTGCACTTGATTTCACACAAAATTACAGCTTTCTTCTCCCCACTCTCGTTTCACGTAGTGTAAACCGACTAAGCGATAATATTCACAGCTACAAGATGGTGGCCACACATCACACCCTTTCACATAGTCCTTCTACCATGTTTGACAATATATCCAATAACCGAGAATACGCGCGCACTAACAATCAGTATCGAGTAGGACGCGAGTTCTTGAAAACACGCCACTCGTAAGTCACACTTTTATTCTTTGTATTTAGAATGCATTTATAGTTTAATGCTATGATATGTCTATAAAGACGTGTGTAGCGACTACTGCATATCTGAAAGAAACACGTTAGTTAGATTCCTCACCTTAGAATATCCCCAGGCGTCAGACTGGATCCGGAAGATTTTTCGTCAGCAATACCCCTTGCGCGTCGCTAGGCGTCGTCTGCGGCTCCGCGTCCGTCGTCGGCGTCGTGCGCCGGAATGACGTCGTCGGAGTACTTAGACGCCGCCCTCGCGCGCTGACGTCAGTTCTTCTTTTTTCCGCGCCAGTAAGCGCAGATCCGGGAGAGCTACCCCTTTAGTCACTTTTTGACTAACTTTTTCGATCCTTTTTGATCCTTGTCTCGACTCCGGTGCCGGTAGGATGCCTGGTTTTAAAGCCTGTGCTGACTGTAGCCGCTTGATGTCGGTTACGGACCATCACCGCCGGTGCCTGTACTGCTTGGGCCTCGACCACGACGCGGAGTCGTGTTCGGACTGCAAGGCCCTGACCTCGAAGGCTAGACGGGAGCGGTCCCGAAAGCTTCTCGAGATTCGCCACTCGGCTCCGCGCCCCTCTCCATCCCGGTCCAGGAGGAGGTCCAAGGATCGGTCGCGGAGCCGCAGCCGACGTCATCATCGGTCGTCAGGATCCAAGTCTTCGGGTAAGTCGAAGCACTCCAAGAAGTCCAAGAGGCGACACCGCTCTTCGGACTCCCCTCGCCGGTCACGCGACTCGGCCGAGGGTCAGGATGGTTCCACCCCCGCGGCTCCGGGGGAGCCGCAGGCGCCGCGCAAGTCCCCATACCCACCGGTCCCTGGGACTGACGCGACGCCGGCGGAAGTCAGTACCTTCCTCTCGGCCATGAGGAACCTGGCTCCGCCGTCGACGCCCGCTGGCGCGCCTTCGGGCCCCGCGGACCCGACTGGGCAACCTTGCCTGCCGGCGGCTCCGGCGCCGTCGACGGCTCCGGCCTCGACGCCGCAAGCGCCCGAGGGACCCGTTCCCGAGTCCCCGCCGACGCCGGTCGACCTAGTCACGCCTCCTCCGCCGGCGTCGACACCGGTACCACCTCCGACGCCGGCTCCGCTCGGCGTCGATCCCCAGTTCAGCCCCGCTCCGGGCCCGGCGCCGTTACGGCGTCGATGGACGCCGCGTTCGGCGCCGCTAGAGACACATTTTGTCTATCGCCCGGCTCCGATCCTTCCTCCTGTATACCAGGAATCGGATGATGGGGGCGAATGGGAGGGATCAGAGGATCCTATGGCCGTTCAGGCTCAACTGTCACAGGACTGGGCAGATGAACTGGGTGAGGCCAGTGGTCTGGATACCTCTCCAGACACTGGATTCATCTCTCCTCCGACTGTGGCTTCGGAGGAGGGTGCTGCTTTCTCTGTGGTGCTGCGCAAGGCGGCCGCAGCCCTTGGGCTCGAGCTACCTGCCGTGGCTGTGAGGACTAACGTCCTCACCGAGGTGCTTCAGTCTGCAGCAAGCTCCACTGAGCCTCTGCTGCAATTCAATGAGGCCCTCATTGACGTTCTGCAGGGCCCCTTGTCCAAGCCCTCCACAGTTCCTCCTGTGGACAGGAACGTCGCCAGGCGCCACCGCCCTGCTCCGGGCGACCCCAGTTTTCTGTCCCAACACCCTACCCCCGAGAGCCTGGTTATCCAGGCCTCTACCTCCCAATCCTCCTTCCCGACCGCCCCGCCGGACCGGGATTCCAAGAGACTGGAACAGTTTGGTAAAAAGCTGTTCTCCTCCCTTAGTTTGGGCCTGCGGTCTTTGAACACCGCCTGTCTCTTGGACCGTTATTCCCACTCTCTGTGGGATACGGTGGAGGACGTGCTGCCCCTGTGTCCGGAGGAGGTCCAGACACGACTTACCCAGGCTCTGGCCGATGGGAGGGATGCAGCGCGGCATGCCATCCGCTGTGGGCTTGACACTACGGACTCGCTGGGTAGGGCGATTTCTACCACGGTGGCGCTTAGACGTCATGCCTGGCTGCGGTCCACGTCCTTTTCGGGTGATGTCCAGAGCACTCTCATGGACATGCCCTTTGATGGCACTCGCCTTTTTGGTGAGAAAGCGGACAGTGCGCTGAATCGCTTTAAGGACTCCCGGGCTACGGCCAAGTCCTTGGGCCTCTCGGCCCGCGGTCGCAAACTTCCGCTTTTCACCCCTTTCGTGGCCAAGGAAGGGGTGCCTCCTCACGTACGCCTAGCCACCAGCCGCAGAACCAACCTGCGCGCGGTCTCGGACGTGGTTTCCGGCGAGGCGGTTCTGGAGGACGACGAGGTCAGCCCACATCCACCCCGGCAGCATCCGCCTCAAAGCCTTCCTAGTCCGAGCTTTCAGGCCCATTCCACGCCAGTGGGCGGCAGAGTTCGCCATCACCTGCTCCACTGGCGGTCCATCACATCGGACAGGTGGGTGCTGCAAATCGTCCGAAGGGGCTACTCCCTCCCCTTCGAGACGATCCCTCCAGCCATGCCACCGCAGCACCACCGTATCTCGGGGGATCATTTGAATCTTCTCCACGAGGAAGTTTCGGCCCTCTTGGCCAAGGGGGCCGTCGAACGCGTTCCGAGCCCAGAAGTAGGTCGTGGTTGTTATTCCCACTACTTTCTGGTTCCCAAGAAGGGCAAGGGGGGCCTACGCCCTATCTTGGACCTCCGGAACGTCAATGCCTTCCTCCGGAAGGAAAGGTTCAAGATGTTGACTTTGGCTCAGGTTCTAGCTGCCCTAGACCCTGGAGACTGGATGGTAGCGTTGGACTTGCAGGACGCATATTTCCACATCCCCGTCCTGCCGGCCCACCGGCGTTACCTGCGGTTCACGGTGGGCCCAGAGCACTTTCAGTTTACCGTGCTCCCCTTCGGCCTCACCAGTGCCCCTCGGGTGTTCACGAAAGTGATGGCGGTGGTCGCAGCTCATCTGCGCAGATCAGGGGTTCCAGTCTTCCCCTATCTCGACGACTGGTTGTTGAAGGCGGGCTCGCCCCAGACAGTCGTCTCCCACCTCCAGACTACGGCGGATCTCCTGCATTTGCTGGGATTTTCCATCAACGTGCCGAAGTCACACCTGAGTCCCTCTCAGAAGCTACTCTTCATCGGAGCAGTTCTCGATTCGGCGCAGTTCCGGGTCTATCCGCCGGAACAGCGGGTCCGGGATATTCAGGCCCTGATTCCCATCTTTCGGCCTCTATCCTGGGTTTCGGTCAGGCTAATGTTGCGGCTTCTGGGGCTGATGGCCTCCTGCATCCTACTAGTGCATCACGCCAGGCGGCGCATGCGGGCTCTGCAGTGGGACCTGAAGTTTCAGTGGGCCCAGCATCACGGCAACCTGTCCGACCATGTCTTGATCTCGGAGGGCACTGCACAGCAGTTGCAGTGGTGGCTCACGGACCGCGATTGGGTCATGGGCAGAAGCCTCTCCCTTCCCCAACCGGAGCATGTCGTAGTGACGGATGTGTCCCTCCTGGGATGGGGTGGCCATATGGGAGAGGCGGAGATCAGAGGCCTCTGGTCTCCGGCGGAGTCTCGTCTCCACATCAACCTGTTGGAGTTGAGAGCGATCCGACTTGCACTGAAAGCCTTCCTTCCCTCTGTCAGGGGAAGTGTCGTGCAGGTGTTTACGGACAACACCACCGCCATGTGGTATTGCAACAAACAGGGCGGGGTGGGGTCGTGGACCCTTTGTCAGGAGGCTCTGCGCCTCTGGACGTGGCTGGAACACCAGGGCGTCACCCTAGTGGTTCAACATCTGGCGGGCTCTCTGAACGCCAGAGCAGACGAACTCAGCCGCCGGTGCATGATGGATCACGAATGGCGTCTGAACTCCGAAATGGCGCAAGGTCTCTTTCAGCAGTGGGGAGAGCCTTGGTTAGATCTATTCGCCACCGAAGAGAACGCGCAATGTCAGCAGTTCTGTGCGTTGGAATTTCCAAGGCGGCACTCGCTCGGCGACGCTTTTCGTCACGAGTGGAGTTGCGGACTGTTGTACGCCTTTCCGCCTATACCACTTCTGCCCAGAGTGCTGAAGAAGATCAGGCGCGACCGGGCCCAAGTCATCTTGGTGGCTCCGGATTGGGTACGAAGGTACTGGTATCCCGAGCTACTCAGTATGTTGACCGATCCTCCGATACGTCTGCCCCTTCGGGAGGATCTTCTGTCGCAGCAGCAGGGGACGGTCCTCCACCCGAACCTGTCCAGCCTCCACCTCCATGCGTGGAGATTGAGCGGCGGCAGTTGATGCCATTTGACTTGCCTCCTGAAGTCTGTGATATCATTCTGGCAGCCAGGCGTCCCTCCACAAAGACGGTATACGCCTGCCGGTGGAACAAATTTGTGGCATGGTGCACAGCAAAGGCTGTGGATCCCCTTTCCGCCCCTCTTTCTGAGGTTCTACTGTTTCTTCTTTCTTTGGCCCGGCAGGGCTCTGCCCTGGGCACCCTGAAAGGTTATCTTGCTGCCATCTCTGCCTTCTTGCGGCTTCCTGATCAGCCTTCTCTTTTCAAGTCTCCTGTTGTTACACGCTTTCTAAAGGGCATTACTCACACGTTCCCTCCTGTCCCTTTTGTAATGCCTCAGTGGGACTTGAATCTTGTTCTCACATTTCTAATGTGCGCTCCCTTTGAGCCTCTTCATAATTGTCCTCTTCGTCTGCTGACGCTTAAGACTGCTTTTCTGGTAGCCATCACCTCGGCTAGACGGGTGAGTGAGCTCCAGGCTTTATCTTCAAAGCCTCCTTTTCTCTCTGTTCATCCGGACAAGGTTGTCCTCCGGCCTCGTCCCTCCTTTCTTCCGAAAGTGGTGACTCCATTTCATCTTGGGCAGTCTGTCACCTTGCCCACCTTCTTTCCGCCTCCGCATCCTTCCAAAGAGGAAGAGAGGCTCCACCGTCTGGACCCAAAACGTACGCTCTCCTTTTATTTGGACCGCACAAAGCAGTTCCGGGTGGACGACCAACTTTTCGTTGGATACGTGGGTGCTAAGAAGGGGAAAGCTGTGCACAAACGGACCATCTCTCGGCGGGTCGTTTTGTGCATCAAAATTTGTTATTCCTTGGCAAAAAACGACCCTCCTGTTGGGCTGCGCGCCCATTCTACTCGGGCCACGGCGGCTTCTACTGCTTTGGGACGAGGTGTCCCTTTGCAGGACATCTGTCAGGCGGCAACGTGGGCCTCGCTACACACGTTTGCCAGGCATTATTGCCTTGACAGCCAAGTCCGGAGGGATGGCTTCTTTGGCCGTTCTGTCCTCCAGGACTTTCTGGTGTGATCTTGGTTCGCAGACCCACCACCGGGGATGGTATTGCTTGGGTATCTATTCTAAGGTGAGGAATCTAACTAACGTGTTTCTTTCAGATGAACAAGTTACTTACCTTCGGTAACGATGTATCTGTAAGAAACATTAGTTAGTTAGATTCCTCACCGACCCACCCATCCTCCCCGTTCTGCGAACTGACATCTAGGGTTAAGGTTATCCTTTTCAGGCCCCTAGATTTTATTTTTGGCACCAGTGTCGGTCTTTGCATGGCTCTGCGTTCCTGGCGCGGAAAGCTATGTACAAGAACTGACGTCAGCGCGCGAGGGCGGCGTCTAAGTACTCCGACGAGGTCATTCCGGCGCACGACGCCGACGACGGACGCGGAGCCGCAGACGACGCCTAGCGACGCGCAAGGGGTATTGCTGACGAAAAATCTTCCGGATCCAGTCTGAAGCCTGGGGATATTCTAAGGTGAGGAATCTAACTAACTAATGTTTCTTACAGATACATCGTTACAGAAGGTAAGTAACTTGTTCTTTAGGCACATAATGCCATGTGACATTTAAAGGTATCACCATAACGCATGTTTTTTTCAACCTGGTTCAGAGTTACCGGTTGAATCGGGGATAGCCACAACTTCGATCGTGATTAGGATGGCAGATATTGCTCAGCACTTTGTACGGCTTTTAATGTCAATAACATATGTCGATCTGGTTACAACCAGGCACCCAAAATCCGGCCATATGCACAACTTTTGCAGATCATAATCAGTATTGCATGAGAAGTAGTACTTTTACCGCACAACACTCAATGCACAAGCTACCTAATGCACCGGGGGTTTTAAATACAAAGCGATATGCACTTTTCCCATTGACTTCTTTTGTGGACAATGTCCGGTTACTGATTTTTATGAACACCACCACAAGTATAGGGACACCTTAACAATGTTTTATTCTGGACCTGCGTACTAATGTGACGTTTGCCACTCTAAATCATGGGGCATTTCATAAGGTGACGGATAATTGTCATACCACAGCAGTCTTTCTTATTTGGCGTTATTTATTCTTTCAGGAATTTATCCTTTGATGAAGGTCTAACAGAAGCCCGAAATACACTGGGGTGATTAACAAAGCTTGATGAGTAATCCCGTTACGGATACACGCCAATGATGAATCCACAAAAAGCGATTCATATAGGATGTACTTCCAATACATAAATGAATTACTTCATTTGAGATGAAATAATAAACCTAGGAAGTTATGAAACTGGAAAAAGTTTGTTACCATTGTCTTCCATTTGGAATTCGGCAGTGCATTAAGGGACGATTCCCGATGAAGGGAGCACTACCTTCAATTTAGGGAAGAAGCACAGAGACTGGGGTCATGATTAGCAGGATCCTAGTCAGACTAGTCAGTAAAATCATAATGACACCAGCAAAAAGAGGGGGCGACCATGAAAGCAGATCCTACTTTCCTACAGACCCAGTAACCTAATTTCAGCTACTCAATTTGTCATGCGGCAAAGGAACATAATTTAGTTTTGACATTTTTGATAGGTTCTTCGTTCAAACCTCTTCATAGTTGCCAGTTGAAGTTTTTACTGTGAAAACTGTTTTTCTGGTTGTGATCAGCTCAGCAACATGTGTCATTGAGATGCAAGCACCCCTCTTTTAAATGTTTGTTTTCCTGACAATTTGTTCCGGCAAACCAGAACTGCTTACCTGTCGAAGGTGGTGACCCCGTCCTCTTTTTATTCCCAGCCCATTGTACTAAGGAGGAGGAGACTCTTCACAGTTTGGACCCAAAGAGGGCTGTATCAGGGAGATTAGATCTGACCACTAGCTCTTCATAGGGTACACATGCAGCAGAAAGGACATAAGTACAGAAGAGAGCCCTGTCAAGGTGGTTCATCGTATGTATCAAAATGTGCTATGCTCTTGTGCATAAGGAATCACCGGAGGGCAGAGGAACTATATCCACCAGTGCAACATCCAAACATATACCTTTGCAAGGGGAGAGCCCCCGTTGCTGAAGTCTGTAAAGTGGCAACATGGGCATGCCATAATACCTTTTTCCCTGGATTTACTACAGACGCTTGAAGACCCCGATTCATTGACGGTAACTACAACCAAATAATCTTTAAACAGGCGGACGTGTTGACATCTTCAGGACGGTTAGGCAAGGGACCCCCATTCTACATGCAAACCCCCTGATAAGAAGGTCGCTGTACTTTTTAATAAACATTTGTCTTCAGGCCGTCCACTATACTGAGATGACCATAAATGCTGAGGCGACTATAAAAGCTGTCACATGCACCATGTGGGCCTTTGTTCTCTTTTGTGAATGCACGCTCCTGTTTCAGGAGTGTGTCTCCCTTATGCACTCGTGAATAAATATTCAGTCGTTCATCATGTTACAATAAACTTTCTTCTCATTGAAATTTCAAAGAAATCTTCCTTTATTTCTCTTCAAGGTAATCTTTGGTTCAATAACATGGTTACATTTGTAAGTCTTATGTATATACTTGAATTAGTCAATCATTCAAGTCGCCCAATGCATTTCGGGCTGTGGAGCCCTTTGTCAGGGACCAATGCTGTAAATAAGGAGACAGGGAGTCAGCCAAGTACTGAGTGCCAAGATGTTTAAAGAAGTTGTGCAGGGATAATGGTGGTGACATGACTATCATGCTGTGTGCTTCGTGATAAGAAGACTGTGTAAAACAGAACAGCAGGGTACGCAATTAGTGAACTGAATGTGAGCAATGACATGCCTAAACATGCTCGTTCGCATAAACAAAAATTAAAAAATGCATGTATGAGCCTGGAAATGGATATGAAAGTTATCGCGTTCAAACAAGTTTTTTGTTTGCCCTGATGATGACCTCCAAATTGATCTATATAACCCCCTTTTCATATGAGGTTGAAATGTGTTGGCATTGTTACATGATATTTGACTGGAAATTCCAACCTCAAGGATAAAGCTACTGGTTAAGATCTCAAAAACATTTGAAATGTTTTAATTTTTAAAAATATTTTTAATAAAGAATAAGGAAGTACAGCACCTTTGGGACTCTGAGTGTGGGAATACACAATATGTTCCATAATCTCATGTTATTATTTAGGGGTAGAAAAGTATTGGAGTGATTACTTCTCGACACATTGACCGCATTTCTGGTTTGCTAAGTTAATAGTGATATTTCTTTTTGGTTTGTGTTTTAATTTGATTGTACTGTGATCAACTGTTGGTGCATTTACCTTAATTTGTATAGTTGAATGTTCCAGATGGATATGTATTTCAAGCGCAATGATATTTTGAATTGAATTGAATATAAATTAAATTAGATAAAGTCACTGACACATGAGATTGATGTTTCCTTTGATTAATTAATGATTTTTGCCCAGGTGGGGTCCTTTGCTATTTATGATGTTACAATACCTTTGCTAAGCATTAGTGCTTTGATTTAGAGGTGAGAAGGGATGGCCATTTTGCGCATTCTGTCCTCTACGATTTTCTTGTCTGGCCTTGCCTTTAAACCCTCCACCGGGCTGGTACTGCTTGAAATTCTATTCAGAAGGTGGGCAATCTGAAGGGAGAAGTATCTATAAGAAAGTGTTAATTGCCTTTGATGGCGACATATCTGGTAGATATACATTTCTCTCTAAACCTATTTGTTTTGGTAAAATTGATCTTGCTTTGTATTTTATTTATGCCTTTAAGAGTCACTTCTCAAGAAGTAATCTTCCGATGGAAAGAGGTTGTCTGCCTGATTTCACCAGGCCTGTTTTTATCCAAATCCACATACTTCCCTGAAATTGACTAGAATGAAAATAATGTGTAAAAACGATGGGATGTCTGTGATAATTTGTGTTATTTACTGATAGCAGTAGTTATCTTAATTTCCTCCTAGGTCTCAGACTTATAATCCTCGTGTTCTGTTTTTCCAACTGTCAACAATTTGCTAGCATTGCCATTTCAATAAGCTGCTCCAGCTCTATAACTATGTTTGTTAGCTTCAGTGCTGTAATTCTTTGATACTAGAGAATTTAAAATCTGATAGAGACTTCAAGCTGCAGATTCCTTACCTTTGAATTTACCAGGCATCAGGTAAGGAATGTACAGCTAGACAGAGTCTCTACCAGATAATGCGTTACCGAAGGAAAGTAACTTGTTCATTAATGCTTTCTATGGTCATAGGCCCCATTTTACAGTATAGTGATGGGTCATGGGCCGCAATTTATAGTATAGTGATGGGTTACTCCTTTACAAATGTGACTAATATCCTATTTCTTGACTTTTATTGTTCAACTGTTTTAATGATGTAATAGTTTCTCAAACATAGATATTTATTTTTAAATCACACTATTTGTACTTAGGGCGTGTTTCAAGAAATTACCACGAATCTTAAGCTTTAATACAATGCGATACACATTTAATATGGTAACAATGATGAAGGAGAAAGTCAACACACACTTCTCTTTTCCTCTACGACTGGATATGACACCATACACTGAAGATTTTCTAATGGGAAAGAAGGAAAGCAGAGAAGGTAAGATTTTTGTTAGCTATATTAAGCCCTTGGTCACACTTTATGATGTGATTATTTTTAAGATTAACTGTTAAAAAATACAGTTTTCTTCATGTGAGTGATCCTATGTAAGAATTTAAAAAAAGCTTCATATAGAGAACCCACAGTCTCTATAATTTGGGGGTGGCTGGGGGTTACCGTTTATCTGTTACTTCTACTAGTTGAATATTACTATATAAATATCACTAAATCATATCCAAGTCATTTGTACAAAATTACAATTCAGAATGCATTGAAAACATATTTGATCAATTTCTTCCATAACATCATTCACATCCAATGTTCTGTTATATTAGAAAGGAGCCAGCATATGTTAAGTGTATCTGATAGACTTCTAGCTGCAGATTCCTTACCTTTGAATTTCCCAGGCGTCAGGCTGGATACGGCAACTTTTCCTCAAGCAATACCTCTTGCACGTGCTGTTGGGTAGCTCCAATCAGCTCTGCATGACGTTGTCGTCATTGGTAGCGTCGGTTATGACATTGCGGTCACCTATATAGGCACCGACCAGGCGTGTGGACGTGAGTTCTTTTCTTTCCTCACCAGTTAAGTACCCCTCTTTCACTTTTTGGCAAGCCTTTTTTGACTTTTTGTCAACTTCAAACATTTTTCCATCTTTATGCGCGAGAATGTCTTTGAGGAAGACAGGGTTTAAGCCGTGCGGTGTCTGTCACTTCATGATGTCGGTTACTGATCTCCACCTCGTCTGTTCTGGTGTCTCGACCGCACCCACGATTTGAAGTAGTGCTCGGACTGTCGGACCATGGCTCTGAAGGCCTTGCAGGAGCAAGCTACGAAGCTCCTTGCGGCCCGGCAGTCGACGCGGTCCAGCGAGACTCCACGGAGGTCCCGGTCCCAATCAAAGATGAGGTGGTCGCGGGACTGCTCCCGGAGCCCCAAGTCCTCTTCGTCCCACTCGAGGACTTCAGAAAACTCGGGGAAGAGGCACAGGAAATCCAAGCAGACTTAATCTTTTCATCTGATAGAGACTACTAGCCTCAGATTTCTTAACGTAGAATTATCCCCAGGCGTGAGACTGGATCTGAAAAATTTTGCCACAGCTTCTGTGCGCGCCGGGGTGGTACTACGCGACCCCGCCCTGACGTCGTCCACGGACGTGACGTCAGCGAGGTCACACAAGTCCCACCCCGGCGCACTGACATCAGTTTCCTTCTTTTCTGCATGCAACGTGGATCCGGAGTGTGCTCCTTGGCCTGTTTTCGGGCCTCTTTAGTGCCTTGAGTTGGGAACAGTGTACCATGCCTTTGGGCTTCAAGACGTGCACTTCTTGTGCACGTCAGATGTCGGCGACGAACCCTCACACTATTTGTAGGTGGTGCTTGGGCGAGCACCATGACTTTATGGACTGCGAGGCTTGTCAGCATCTCATACCGAAGTCCCGGCGGGAGCGCCGGATGAAGTTGCTGTCTGCCCGCTTGTCCAGATCGGTGTCGTTGCAGCGTCCGTCTCCTACCTTGGACGGGCCCAGGGGCCACCGTTTCCGGCTGCGGCATTGTCCTTCGCCGAGGCCCCATGGGCGTCGTTCGCCCGCTGGTAAATCTTGCAGCTTGCCGCCGAGGCCTTGTCCTCCTTCGGCAGAGGACGCCGGTCCCTTCCGGGACGTGCGCCCTCGTCCGTCGCCACCCTATCCGCTGTTTCCCGACGTTGGGGTGACGAGGGCCCAGATGAAAGCCTACGCTAAGGCTCTGCAGGCTTCCTTGCTTCTCCTCCTCCTCCTCTTCCTGCGATGTCCGTAGATTCCTCGCCGTGCGCGGGGCCTTATGCGGACTTGCCGACGAGTTCGGCTTCAGGGTTTGGAGGTTGTGGTGCCATCGAGGTGCGGTCCTTCAGGGTTCTCCTCCTCATCCCATGGCATCTCGGCCTCACCGCAAAGCCCCGCTGGGTTCCCTGCGGGGTCGCAGGAGGTTGCCGGGACTCAGGGCTCGTCTCCAAGTCCCCCTCGGTCCTCTGGGCAGGCGGCTGTCTTCCCGGAGCCCGAGCCAACGCCTCTTCGGCATCAACGGCTTTCCTCCACGGTGCGGGCGGTGCCTTGGGTAGAGGCTGGGACGCTTCCCCGAGCCCCTCTCGGTCCTCGGCGCAGGCGTCTGCCTCGTCGGGGACCGAGCCGGCACCTTTACGGTGCCGTTCATTGGCCGCTTCGGCTCCAACCCAGCCCCCTCTCCGATGCGGCACGTGGTGGTGGCGGTAGACCCGGCGCCGCTGGTGCACACTTTGGTGCCGGTTAAGGATCCATCGGTGCCTCTGGTGGACTCCCGGCGCCATCCCGACGTCGGATCGTCGACTCTTCTACGGATGTTCCTTCCTCTCCGGAGGGTTGTCGTCTCCTCATCTCCTCTTTACCGGAGACTGGGCGCCGCGTCGTGGCCTTTTCTCCGGCAGATTCCATGGCAGGTTCTACGCCGTCTCCGCCCTCCGCCCCCAGACCCGCTCTTCTGTTCCCTGCAGTTGTCTGCCCGCAGGCTTCTCTGCCCTCTCCAGAGACCCCTCAGGTTCCCCACTCGTCCGTGGGTTTCCCACCCTACAGGGGCTGGTCTTTTCTCTCTCCAGCAGGGCACCGGGACGGGCGTCTCAGTTTGCAGCCTTCGCCCACGGAGGAGTTACTTTCCCCCCCACAACGTCCTACGGAGGCGAGTGTGGCCTTTGTCCGGGCCATTTCCACGGCCACTGGTATTCTGCAGATGGGCAATCCGGTTGCCCCGCTCCCTACGGACCACTTGTTAGGGGTTCTCCACTAGGGCTCTGGTGGAGGGGTGCCGCTTCTCCCTTTTGAAGCATCACTCCATAACTCTCTTCTAGGGGCCTGGGGTCGCCCTGCCATGGGGGATCCGGTGCCTCAACCGCTCCTTCACCGCCATGTGGTATTGTAACAAACAGGGCGGGTGGGGTCGTGGACCCTATGTCAGGAGGCTCTGCGCCTCTGGACATGGCTGGAACATCAAGGCATTGCCTTGCTGGTTCAACACCTGGCAGGTTCTCTGAACGCCAGGGCGGACAAACTCAGCCGCCGGTGCTTGATGGATCATGAATGGCGTCTGCACTCGGATGTGGCGCAAAGTCTCTTTCTGCAGTGGGGAGAGCCTTGGTTAGATCTATTCGCCACCGAAGAGAACGCGCAATGTCCTCAGTTCTGCGCTTTGGAATTTCCAAGGCGGCACTCGCTCGGCGACGCTCTTCCTCGAGAGATTGGAGTTTCGGTCTGTTGTACGCCTTTCCGCCTATAGCACTTCTGCCCAGAGTGCTGAAGAAGATTTGGCGCGACTGGGCCCAAGTCATACTTGTGGCTCTGGATTGGGCACGAAATTACAGGTATCCTAAGCTACTCGGCATGGCGATCGATCCCCCGAACCGTCTACCTCTTCGGGAGGATCGTCTGTAGCAGCAGCAGGGGACGGTCCTCCACCCGAACCTGTCCAGCCTCCACCTCCATGAGTGGAGATTGAGCGGCGACAGTTGACAGCTTTCGATCTTCCTCCCGAAGTCTGTGATGTCATTCTTGCAGCCAGGCACCCATCCACTAAGACGGTATATGCCTGCCGGTGGAACATGTTTGTGGCATGGTGCACAGCAAAGTCTGTGGATCCTCTTTCTGCCCCTCTTTCTGTTCCTACTATCCATGGCCCAGCAGCGCTCTGCTGTGGGCACCATCAAAGGTTATCTTTCAGCCATCTCCGCCTTTCTAAGGCTTCCAGATCAGCCTTTTCTCTTTAAGTCCCCAGTTGTTAACCGTTTCCTGAAAGCCATTACGCACACGTTTCATCCCGTGCCTTTCATAATGCCTCAAAGGGACTTAAATCTTGTCTTGACCTATCTGATGTGCGCTCCTTCTGAGCCCCTTCAAAATTGTCCTTTACGTCTTCTCACTCTCAAGACGGCTTTCCTGGTAGCTATCACCTCTGCCAGAAGAGTGAGTGAGCTCCAGGCTCTTTCTTCTAAACCTCCTTTCCTTTCTGTTCATCCGGACAAGGTGGTGTTAAGGACCGTCCTTCTTTTTTGCCAAAGGTTGTCACGCCCTTCCACATCGGGCAGACCATCACTTTACCCACCTTCTTTCCGCCCCCGCATCCTTCAAGGGAGGAAGAGAGGCTCCACCGTCTGGACCCACGACGTGCACTCTAGTTCTATCTGACGCGTACACGACAGTTCCGGGTGGATGACCAGCTCTTTGTTGGCTACGGGGCTCCAAAAAATGTCGAGCCGTGCACAAACGGACCATCTCTCGGTGGGTCGTTCTGTGCATCAAAGCCTGTTACTCCTTGGCTAAGAAGGAGCCTCCTGTGGGGCTGCGTGCCCATTCTACCAGGGCGACTGCAGCCACTACTGCCTTGGGACGCGGCGTTTACTTGCAGGACATTTGTCAGGCAGCTACGTGGGCCTCGCTGCACACGTTTACCAAGCATTACTACCCTGACAGTCAAGTCTGGAGAGACAGCTTCTTTGGCCGTTCTGTTCTCCGTGACTCCGTGTAATCTGTTCGCAGACCCACCACCGGGGTTGGTATTGCTGTGGTATCTATACTAAGGTAAGGAATCTATCACTAACGTTTCTCTTTCAGATGCACAAGTTACTACTTGTGTAACGATATATATGTAAGAGACATTAGTTAGTGATAGATTCCTTACCGCCCCGCCCATCCTCCCCGTTCTGCAAACTGATTCTAGGGTTAAGGTCATCCCTTTCAGGTCCCTAGTTTCATGCACCAGTGGTCAGTTTCTTACATGGCTCTGCGTTCCTTGCGCGGAAAGTCGTGTACAGAACTGACGTCAGCACACATGGGTGGCACCTAAGTAGTCTCTGTGATGTCATCTCGGCGCATACGACGCCAGTGACGGACGCGGGGCTGCACGACGCCTCCTACCGATGCGCAGGGGTACTGCAGGGGTACTGCTGACGAAACAACTTTTCGGATCCAGACTGACGCCTGGGGATATTCTAAGGTAAGGAATCTATCACCAACTTATGTCTCTTACAGATATATCGTTACACAAGTAGTAACTTGTGCTTTGCTGCGCGCACCTGGTAGTTTTGGTCCCCCTCCGTGGGCCTCGCCGTGTCAGCTTGTGCTCCTGTCCCTTGTTTGTTGGAGCTTTGCGCATCTGTGTCTTCTTTCTCACGTCTGCGCTTCTCGACTGTGAAACCGTTCCGGCCTTGTTCCCTATTTCCGGGTAGACACCCATTCACTCTTCGGGTGGCATTTGTCTTCTGCGGTGCTCTCTTTCTCTTCCTTCCTGGCAGGATGCTTCATTCTGTTTCATTGTCCCACTCCTTCTTTTTTGGTGATTGGACGGTAGGTTCATGAGTACTTTTGCATCCCTGCACCCTGGTTTTTCCAGTGTGGGGCCTATTCATAATCTCCTCTGCAATCCTCTGGGTTGGGGTTTCTTGGCTGTGCCTCAGCCCTTATCTTTTTACAGGGGATATGACACTCCTTGATGGTGTTGTCTTGGGGTGCTGTTTCGGACTTGTTGCCCTTCCCTGTTATAGATTGTGTTTGCAGACTTTCTGTCGTCTGCCACGTCATTTTTAACATGTTTTTTCTGCCTCCAGGGAGGTTATCACTTTACAGGGTTGCTTCTCAGAGCGGTGATCTGCTCTTTCAATGACTTTCAGTAACGCAGTGCTTGTCACTGTCCCTAATGGCGCTGTTCCTCACCATTCGCTTCTTCCCTTTTTGTTTCACTGATTTTTTCGTACACTGTTCCCATACTCTCACAGTTATGTTTGTGTTGGCTCCGCGTTGTGGCGCGGAAAAGTTCTCTGAAGAAAACTGACGTCAGTGCGCCGGGGTGGGACTTATGTGACCTCGCTGACGTCATGTCTGCGGACGACGTCAGGGCGGGGTCGCGTAGTACTGCCCCCGGCGCGCAGAGATGCTGTGGCAAAACATTTCCGGATCCAGTCTCACGCCTGGGGATATTTCTACGTTAAGGAATCTGCGGCTAGAATCGTGTCTATCAGATACATCATTACCAAAGGTAAGTAACTTGTACTTCAACTGTTGTCTATCAACGAGGTATTGCGCACCGACGCTCTAGGCACGGTTCCGCGGAGCCAGGGTAGACTCTTGCGTCCCTCCCTTTCCAGTAGCCAAGTGACCCCTCTCAAATGAAAGAATTTCACGAGGCCATGGCCCGCGTCTTTGAGCGGGCCGACCCTTCAGATAAGCCTTCTGGTCTGAGGGGTCGAAAGAGGCCCTATCTGCTTTCATGCCATCAGCTCCTGCCACAGTGCCGGAAGGTCTTCAGTCTGGGGCTTCCACCTCTGAGCCCCTTTTGCCCTTTAATAAGGTACTAACTGATGTCCTTCTAGGCATGTGGTCCAAGCCTAGCACAGGGGCTCCTGTGAATTGGACTATTGGACACTGCCATTGCCCAGCCCAGGTCTGTCGCAGCAGCAGAGGAGGGTCCTCCACCCGAACCTTTCTACTTTGCTTCTCCATGCGTGGAGATTGAGCGGCAACAGTTGATGGCATTTGACTTTCCTCCCGAGGTATGCAACTTTATCTTGGCGGCCTCCACTAAGGGATTATATTCCTGCCGGTGGCAGAATTGTGTATTATACTGTACAGAAAGGGCTATTGCCCCTCTTTCTGCATCTCTTTCTACCGTTCTTCTATTCATTCTAGCCCTTTCCCAGCAGGACTCTGCGTTGGGTACTCTCAAGGGTTATGTTTCTGCTCTATTTGCTTTTTTATGGCTGCCAGACCAACCGTCTCTCTTTAGGACTCCAATTCTAAATAAGTGTCTGAAAAGGCTGGCTCACTTGTTTCTGCCCACGACCTTCGTTATGCCACAACGGGACATTAATTTGGTCCTCACTTTTCTTATGTGTGCTCCTTTCAAGTCTCTGCACAGTTGCTCCCTCTGGCTGCTAACGATCAAGACAGCCTTTTTAATGGCGATAACATCTGCCCGGGGGTGAGTGTGTTGCAGGTGTTATCTTGCATGCCTCCCTACATGATGTCTTTCCCAGCCAAAGTGGTGCTTCATAGAGGTTGTTCGGGAGCAGGAAATGTGTCAGGGCTGCTACTCAAGGTATTTCCTGATCCCCAAAAAGGACGGGCGATTGAGACCGACCCTAGACCTCAGGATCTTGATTTTTCACCTCAAACAGGAGAAATTCAAGATATTGACCCTAGCTCAGGTCCTACTGGCGATGCAGCAGGAAGACTGGATGGTGTTGATCGATTTACAGGATGCGTACTTTCACATTCCCATCCTGGAGTGGCATTTTAAGTATCTCAGTATTGCGGTGGGGTGTCTACACTATCAGTTTGCGGTCCTCCGGTTCGGTCTTACATCTGCACCACGGGTCTTCACAAAGGTGATGGCGGTGGTTGCAGCATATCTCATAAGGTCGGGCATTCCTGGTTTCCCCTATCTGCACGACTGGCTGCTCAAGGCAAAGTCGCCGGAGATGGTGCTTCATCATCTGCAAGTAACAGCACAGCTGTTATTCGACTTGTTTCTTTCGATGAATCTACCCAAATCTTACCTGTTGCCCACTCAGCACAACCTTATCATAGGGGCAGTACTGGACACCACTTTGAGTCATGCTTTCCCGCCTCCTCAGAGGATTCTAGACACCCAAGCTATGATTCTATTGTTTCAAAATGGAACAGATGTTCCAGTCCTGAAGGTTCTGCGCATGCTCGGTGTGTTCACTTACTGCATACTGTTGGTCAGTCATGCACGTTGGCACATGAGGGCACTCCAGTGGTGCCTCCGCAGGCAGTTGTTTCAACACAACGGAGATCTCAGGGAGGTGGCCAGAATCTCCAGAGAAACTGCAGCGGAGCTGTTATGGTGGAGTGTTCCAGGCATTTTGTCTCAAGGGAAGCCGTCTGAACTCCTTCTCCGGTGGCTACAATAATGCCTTCACATTTGGGTGGGGAGCTCATCTGTGGGATCTGAAGATCAAAGACCTTTGGTCTCCAGAGGAAAGGTGGTTTCACATCAATCTTCAAGAATTGCGGGCAATAAGTTTGTGTGGGAAACTGCTTGCAGGGCACGTTTGGTGCCCTCCTTGCATAGTCCTGCTCCAACCGTTCACTCCCGCTCTGGCGGGAAACAGGACATGGAAGTATCCTCCCCACTGTCCTGCCCCTCCTCTGGGAGGCAACCATGAATCGTCCCAACACTTTCCTTAGGGTACTTAAGGGGTTACCTGTGGGTGGGTCCCTAGATTCGTCGTGGGACAAGATTCAGATCAAGATACCACTTAATCTTTGACAGTCTGGGCATTCTGGACGTCGTTGGACTTTGCTCTGGGCACCGAGGCTGCAACTGGGAAGACTCCCGCTGCTCCTGGTCTCGTCGCCCTGCTCATCTACTGCAAAGTCCGTACTTGTGCTCCATACAAGAATCTTCCAAGGCCTGTGGACATCCAAGACACCTGAAGGAATTTCCCTTGAAATGAAGGAGTGACTGCCTTCATCTGCAGGCACCACAACCAAGCTAACCGGTCTGTTGCTCCTATGCTCCTACCGACTCCAAAAGCGCAGCAACACAGGTGGTGGTTCCACAACTCCCTCGAGGCCTGCACTGTCTTTACACCAAGGTTGAGGCCAGTATCCCTCGTCGGAACCGCAGGAACCAAACCCCTGTGCACCACTTTGACTTGTCGTTGCAAAGGTTTGTGGGCTCTCTCACTTAGAAATATTCGGGCTCCAAATAGCCCCCACCCCAAGCATCTCCTGTGACCAAGATCTTCATCCTCACCGCATCTCGTGCACCATGGGCCGGCATCTTTGTTGAGCTGCTCGAGGTCCTCTTGCGACTCCAGTACCTCTGGCCTGTGGGTCCTCTTGAGGGTCTTCTTTGATTCCAGTGGGCTTCCCTGATTGCTCGGGCCTACTCTGACTTCCCTGCTTGTGGTGAGTTACTTGGACCTTGCTAGTCCTGACACTGCACTCTTTTAACCTTCCACATTGTCTGCAGTTGCCAAGGCTTGTTGGAGATTCCGACCGATACTGGCCCCTCAACTCTCGACATCTGATGTGGGACATCTCATGAACGGCTCCTGGTCTTCTGCAGCGTCACCTGGTCCACACAGCTGCAACTCCAAGGTCACCGTCAATTCTCATGCAACACCCGACATATGTGGGCATTCATCTTCTGTGTCTCCTGGTCACTCATGAGTGGCAAAGTCTCTGTCCCCTCTGCTTGCAGGTACTTCGCAGTTTGAATCCACCTTTGGTTCCACCGGACACTTTCACCTTCTCCAGCAGCGGCATCTTCCTGAAGTTCTCCATTGAATCACACAGCTTTTTCCAACACCACTTCACACCTATGCAGCCGGCTTCCCTGGTGTAGGCATCCTGGGTCCTAGGGTATCATCTGATAGAGACTACTAGCCGCAGATTGCTTCACGTAGAATTATCCCCAAGCACGATACTGGATCCAGAAACTTTTATGCCACAGCATCCCTTTGCGCCGGGCGACTTCACGCAACCCCGCCCAGGCGTCGTCCGCGTACGTGACATCAGTGAGGTCACATAAGACCCGTCCCGGCACGCCTACGTCAGTTTTTTCCTTTTTCCGCGTGCAACGCGGATCCGATCCTTGCTATGGGACAGTTAGGGCCCCTCTTTTTCTTCCATTTCTTTTGGTGGAACAGTGTGCGAAAGCCTTCGGGCTTTAAGACTTGCACGTCTTGTGGGCATCTTATGTCGGCGACGGGTCCCTCAACTCATTTGTATGTGGTGTTTGGGGGAGGATCACGGCACCACAGATAGTACGGCATGCCAATAGTTGAAGCCGAAGTCACGGCGGGAGCGCCGGACGAAATTCTCTTGGCGCGTCTCTCCAGGTTTACGTCCTCCCCTCGGTCTGCTTCAGCAGACGGCTTCAGATACGGCCGTGGTCGTCGTCCTCGCCCTTCTCCGATGTCACGTGAGCGTCGCTACCCGGTGTGTAAGTGTCGCAGTTTCTCCCCGGGGGCTGGTTTCCGGTCTACCGGGGGTGTGGACTCTCTGCGGGTGATGTGGCCCCGCATGTCGGCCTATCCACCGTTTTCCGGTGTTGGGGTGTTGAGAGTCCAAATGGAGACATACGCGGCGGCTTTGCAGGCCTCGCTGGCATCTCCTCCTCCTTCCCCTCCTAGGTCATCGGTGGATCCCTCGCTGTGCGCAGGGCCCTCTGCGGCGCCGCCGGTGGCTCCGGCCCCGGCGCTGACTGGTTCGGATCCAGGCTTGGAGGATGTGGTACTGTTGGGGTGCGGCTCCTCTGGGGCACCTATTTCAGGCCACGGCGTCTCTGCCTCGCCGCAAACTCCTGCGGGGGTCCCTGTGGTGTCGAGGAAGGTTGCCGGGGCTCGTGTCGCATCCCCGAGCCCCTCTCGGTCCTTTGAGAAGGTGGTCCTGTGTAAGGCCGATGTGACACCGCTGCGGTGCCGGCAGCAGCTGGACCGTGCGGAGCCACAGGGAACGGTGGACCCTCCCCGCCCCGCTCTGGGTCGAGGCTGAGTGAAGACCCCTCTTCCCTCTCCGGGCCCCTCTCGTCCCTCCCCACAGGCGGCTGCCTCGTCGTAGGTTGAATCGTCCCTGGCACCGCCACATGGGTTGCCGAGCGATCTTCGCCTCATTCTGGGCCGCGGCTGCGGGGGGCTTCGTGCCACTCCCCAGGCCCGTCTCGTTAACTCAGGCACCGCCCCGGGGCCGGTGCGGCTCCAGCTCTACTCCGGTCCCTGCTCCGGTCCCTGGTGCGGGGTGACTCGGAGGTACCTTGTCCTGTGATGCCAGCTGGTGCCGACATCCTACCTCGAGCAGCGAACTCAACAGCTCCACGCAGGGGTCGTTGCGCGGATTGGTTTTCGGTCGCTCCTTCTCCGGAGGCAGACTGTATATTGGTGTCGTCCTCCCCGGAGACTGGTCGCCGTGTGGTGTCTTTTTTACCGGCATCGAAGGGCGGCTCCCCGCCCTTCCTGAGGCAGAGGTGTTCGTCGGAAGAGCGGCAGGTCCCTCATTCTTTGGCTCCTTCTGACTTCCAGGTCTGGCCCTTGCCCGCCCCGCTTGGCCTCGGGGACGGCCGCCTTAGTTTGCAGCCGTCGCCCACGAAGGAGCAGCTTTCTCCACCCCGAGGCCCTACGGAGGCGGGTGCGGCCTTCGCTCTAACGGATTCCACGGCTGTGGGCATTATGCGCATGGGTGACCAGGTGGCTCACTTTCCGGCAGACCATCTATTGGAGGTCCTCCACCAGGGCTCTGGTGGGAGGGAAATCTTACTTTCCTTTGAAGGTTCGCTCCTTTCTTCCTTGACGGGGGCTTGGAGGCGTCCTGCCTCAGGGGACCCGGTGCTTCAGCATCTTCTGCACCGGCACCTCACGGCGCTGCGTGATCCTGCGTGTCTTTCCCTTCACCCCTCAGCCGCCAGCCCCCTTTTGCGGACTGCTTTTCCCTCCCTGCCACCACTGTTGACTCCGCCGTCCCGAGAGGCCCGCTGGCTGGACTCTTGGGGACGCAACATGTTCGCCTCGACCAGCGCGGCCCTGCGGGACCTTAACACCTTATGTGTGCTGGCTAGGTCCTCCTCCTGTTTGTGGGACTCGGCGGAGTCTCTGGGATCTGCAGCGTCCCAGGAGTCTGGCCTGGTGGACTTACGGCATCATGCATTGGATGGCCGGGAGCTTGCAGCGTTTATTCTCCGCTATGGACATCTCAGAGGTGCTGGGCCGGGCCATGGCTTCCTCAGTCGCTCTCCGTCGCCATGTTTGGCTTCGGGACGGAATATTCCCTGAGAATATTCGGAAGCGACTCATCGACCTTCCGTTTGATGGCAGCCTGTTCCATGTCCCGGCCGACACCGCCATCAAAAGGCTCTTGGCAGGGCTCCGTCCTCCTCCTCCGCCTTATCCTCCTCCTCCTCCTCCTCCTCAGTCCCCTCCTCAGTGACTTCTCAGTTGGGTTGATTTTGGGCCTTCTTAAGCTGGCTGTGCAGTGTGTTTTCTGGCCGTTTACGTCCTTCCTTGGGACTTTGGCATTGTTGGCTGCTGATCGCCCTTGTGTTGATTGTGTGTGGTTCTGCAGAAGTTGTTGAGCAGGCTTGGCCCTGAGATTGGGCCTTCTGCTTTACTTGGGCTGCTTGTCAAGCCTTCAGCGGGGGTGTTTTTTTCCCCGTGGCTCTTTTGTTTTTTTCTTCTGCTGCGGAAGTTCTTCCAATGAGGGTTCCCTTATCTTGGGACTTAACGTACCCTATGTGGGGTAGTGGTAGCTGTCATATGACTTGCGCTCTGCTAGAGGGTTCTGGTCACCTTCGGGTGCCTGTTCTCCATCGTGTTTAGGTAGGTTGCTTTTGCTTTCTGAGGTCGTGTGCGCGGCCACTCGTAGTGGTGGCCAGGGCATCTCCTCCTCTCCTTGCTCCTGTCCTGAGGTCTGGGATGATCCTGTCTCCCCCTTGCCGGGCGCCGCCTACTCTGCCTTCCTGGGGCCTCGGGCTGTTCTTCTTGCTTCTGGCTTTGACTGCAGGCGCTGTTCTGGCTGGCAGGCTGCTCTCCATCTGGAGTGGGTTCGCCTTCTTTTCCCTAGTTTCCTTGGGCCCTCTAGGCTGCTTCTTCTTTTTCTTATGCTTTTCCTGTCTTGGCATTGGGCGGAAGCTATGTTGCCTTGTGGGGGAGTGGGGTGCTTCGGCCTCTGTCCTTGCCCTTGGTTCCTCTGCTGTGAGTTTACGAGCCTCTTCAGCCTTCTTTCCCTCCTACATCCCCTTGGGGTTGGTGGGATCCTGCTTGTGGGGGTTCCCTTGGCCTGGCAGGGGCGAGGTTCTACCTGGTCAACAGATCTTCTCCCCTGTGGGGCCATCTGTTCTGCATTGGCTGGCGGGGTCCTTTCGCAGACCCTCCTTCCCATGGGGTATTGCTAGGGTATCTATTCTACGTGAAGGAATCTGCGGCTAGTAGTCTCGATCAGATGTACGAGTTACTTACCTTCGGTAACGATGTATCTGGTAGAGACGATTCTAGCCGCAGGTTCCTTCACGGCCCGCCATTCCTCCCCTATTCTGCGAGGACCCTTGGTTTGGTCTTCGGTACTCTCCTCCCGGTGGGGGGCTGTGTCTCCTGTGAGTGCCTTCCTTGTTCTTGACGGGTGGCTCCGTCTGGGGGCGGTTCATTCCTTCTTTGGTCCTTTAGAGGATGGGGTTCCGGTGCTCCGGTGCCCTGCTGCTCTGGCTACTCCAGGTTTGGGGGGGAATTGCTTTCTATCCCTGTCCTCCCTTCCCTCCATTGCTATCCTCTGCTTAAGAGGCATCTGGCCTTGTCTTGCCCTTGTCCCTTGCTGGTGGTTGCCCTCTAGGTTGGGGTGGCTTGGAGGTTTGTTGTCCCTGTCTGTCTTGGGACTGGTCCCATTCCTTGCTCAGGATGCGGGGGGTGGGTTTCCTATGTGTGCAATGACTTTTACGCATGTTCTTGCCTCCGGGGCACGGGGACGGGAGGTTGCCTATGTGCTGGCAGGGTGACTGCGCAGGTTTCTGCTTGTTCTTCTTTCTTCTTTCCCTTCGGTTCTGCCGTGTTGGCACTACTCTAGCGGTGTTGTTAGTCACCGTTTCTTTCCAATTTTTCTGCTCTTCGCACACTGTTCCCAAGCTTCCACAGTTTTTTATCTGGTGGTTCCGCGTTGTGGTGCGGAAAAGTTCTACGAAGAAAACTGACATAGGCGCGCGGGGCGAGTCTTATGTGACCTCGCTGATGTCACGTACGCGGACGACGCCTGGGCAAAGTCCAGCGAAGTCCAAAGTGGTCAGACGGTTGACCTTGAAGTGGTTTTGGATCTGAATCTTGTCCCACTACAAATCTGGGGACCCACCCACAGGTAAGCCCCTAAGTACCCTAAGGGAAGGGTTGGGGCGATGCAGTGGTCCCTCCCACAGGAGGGGCTGGACAATGGGGAGAATACTTCCATGTCCTTTGCCCAGTTTCTCCCCAGAGCGGGAGCCAATTGCTCCCTGAACTGGTGTCAACTAGAGTATGCAAGCAGGCCAACAAATGTGCCCTTAAAACAGTCTAGTGGTGCTGGCAAGTGCCCCCACCCTGTCCAAATACACAAAGTCCTGTCTGGGAGGGGGGACGTAGCTTGCTCGCGACCGAGATGGCCGCTTGAGCCCTTAGCTCCGTGACATCGCAGATATATCCATTCAATTATCCGACATTCTCAAGTCGCCCTCCATTTAAATTACGGTGGTCTTTGTACCGGAACACGTCAGGATCTTGGCGATTGAACTGCGGTTCCTTTAGGACCGTGCGAAGAGGAGCTGCGCAGCCAAGAGGTTGCTCGCCCTGCTGAGCCTGGATCCCCCGAAATGCAGTGAGTGAGAGCGGCGGAATCTGATATACCGCAGGCTGCCGGGAAGCGGATCGGCACATCGCTCATTGGGGAGGACTGCTTGTCTTGCAGCCTCTTCGAGCTCGGTGTCAGCGCGGTGCCTCAGGGGAGCGATCGAAGTGCCAGAAACAAAGCAGTGAGGGGTGAGGAGGTCGCGCGGACGCCCGGGGCCGGCTGGCTGATTCTGGGCTGCAAGAAATCAACGGAGCACGCTAATGATAGCGTGTGGACCTTTCTCTTCCTCTGCTGTCTGGGCGAGTGTGCTGAGCCCACGGGGCAAGAGACTGGCGTGTGGGGCCCTGAACAAACCCGAAGATGTGCCCGAGCAGCTGGGAGACTTTCTACCCCCCCTGAGGCCGCCATTTTGTTGCGCGAATGAGTATCGCGTTCAGCGCTGCCATACTGTGAGGGCGTGCGAGCAGCCAGTAGAAGACCAGCCAGAGTAAGTGACTGGGGGGGCCCATGTCACGGACATACCTAAAGAGTGCAGACGGAGGAGCCGGCCACTGTGGGGTTGAGGTGATTTCATCGGCTGTGAGACAGCAGCGCCTGCATGTGCGTAGTGCTTCAGTGAGGCGAGGCTGACAAAGTGTGGTGCATCTCAGGAGAGACAGAGGTTTCTTTTTCATTTTTCGCCACTCATTCCCTGGAAGTGGGGCCGTGTAGTCACGCTTGACCACATGTGGGCTACTGGCTTGCAGTGCTGAGAAGTTAAGGGAGGGAGCCTGGAACAGGATGCAGTGCAGACCCATGTAGGTGGAGTAGATCTACTGGCTGACGGCGGTGGCTGGGCCTGGTTGCCCGTTGCTAGCCATACCTGTTCAGGGGGCTACCCTGTACTCCACAGTGAGGTCCTAACAGCAGGCGCCAGCAAAGGGACACAAGACCCTCGTATTACTCTGTGGGGGATATCGCTCCATAGAAAGCCTGGCCAACGGTGAAGATTGGTGCGGTTGATAGTGCCCTCGAACCCGGGTGGACATCTGGAGTGAGGAAATCCGGGGCTGGTGTTCTGGGAGGCCCTGTCTGGAAGGAACTGCTGAACAACAACATGGGACGAGTAGACTGGGCTCAGCCCAAGATCTCCTTAGAGCAGAAGCGGTTGACATTGCGTGATGCTTCCGCGGATGGGGCGGGTAGGATTCCGACCACCCACGTGTCCGACGATCCTAGTCCAGGCATCCGGTGGATGTTAGTGGCCATGAAAAAAAGCTTACAAAGCAGTATTGCATCACTGGGCACGAAGATGGACGCTCTCTCCTACTGGATAGACAGAATGGTGGAGCGCTTAGACAAACATGCGGAACGCTTAGATATGTCGGAGCGGAGACTAACGGAGGTAGAAGAAGCTCACACCACATTGGACTCGGAACACAAGCAATTGGGGAAGGTCCTACGAGTTCTCCAAGATAAAACGGAGGACATGGAAGCTCGTTCTCGTCGCTGTAACCTCAAAGTCATCGGTCTGCCGGAGTCCACCCCGAGTGGTAACATGGAACACTTTATTGAGAAATTATTAATCACTCTGCTTGGAGAAGGGGTCTTCTCCGCCATGTTCGTGGTGGAAAGGGCTCATCGCTCCCTGGGGCCGCACCCGCCTCCTGGGGCGCCACCGCTTCCGATCATTGTAAAATTGCTTAATTACCGAGACAGAGATGTAGCCCTGAGACTGGCGAGGAAAAAGGGATCGCTGAACTATGAAGGTTCGGAGATATCGTTGTTCCCTGACTTTACAATTCGGATTCAAGAAGCGCGTCGCCAGTTTGTCCCCATGAAAAAACAGTTACGAGACATGGACATAGAATATGCCATGCTGTACCCGGCAAAGCTTAGGGTCAACAGGCAGTGCCGTTAACACATCTTCACTGACCCAAAGGCCTTGCAGAAGGCCCTGAAAGATTGGTCCAAGGAAAGACGCCACACCCCGGAACGACAGCTACTAGACGAGGCAGCTGGGGGATCTCTAGAGGAGCAAGACTAACAGAGAAGATTGGCAGCTGGTCGTTGAGTGTGGTCAAATTGCTGAAGTTAAGAGGGGAGGGGGAAGAATTGTGACTGGTCAGGAAGATGCCAAATGTGGGCTGTAGCTGCCTATCCTTAGCAGCGAGCGGAGCAGGGGACACTAGTTCGGCCTGAGATGCATCGATTTGCTGCTGTGGGGGCGATGAGGTGTCGGGCTGGTAGAGGACGGGGACGGATGGGCGGTTGGGAGGGCGGGTACATACTGGGTTGGTTACACATACTTCAGAATCTCTACAAGTGGTTAATTTAGCTCCACGGAATAACGTGAAATGGGCTTTGGGGGACAACTTCCTAACTTGTACTATATGAACGTTAAGGCCCGAGTATAATGAGTCTGTGGGAATGTATACCTATCCACTGTCTATGCACGGGGTGGGCTGTTTAATGTTGGTTTTGTCATTGTTATCCATAGCAGGACGAGCAACATCCGCCCGCGAGTGTATCACTCAAGGGAGAAGATATTTGTTTTTGTGGGGGGGGCGGAGGGAAGTCGATTGGGAGTTCTAGGGGATGAGTCACGGCCGAGTTGGGGGAGGTCTGTTGTGGGTGGGGGCAGGTTGGAAAGGGGGGAAAGTTTGGATGTTGCAGTTGTTTGAAGCCTCACGCCTATACGTATATGTAGAGCTTAATATCAATTTGTTGCTTAGGATGGGATACATAATGTACTCTACTACACATGACGGTGGGAGGAGGTGAAACAAATACGTTGGAGACCCCAGGTTCCCTACGCGCACTTACGTGGCATGTGCAGGGACTTAACAACTACCGAAAGTTGCGCAAGGTGCTGAACTATCTCAATAGACAGAACATCGACATAGCCCTAATGCAGGAGGCACATCTACCAATAAATAGCGTTTTGCTGCGCAGTAGAGGGCTGTTGGGCAACATCACCATTTCAGGTTTCACCACACATGCCAGAGGGGTGCTGAAATGGGTTAACCCCAGGTCGGCCATCACATTGGTGCAATTGGATTCAGACAGAGATGGCCGATTTGTGATCTCCAGGTGCCAAGGGAAAGGAGTAGATATTATAGTAGTTAATGTTTATGGCCCCAATTATGATTGCCTGGAGTTTTAAAATACTCTCGCTCGCACTGCCTCTAAGTATCCAGAGGCGAGATACCTCTGGGGTGGAGATTTTAATCTAGTCAGGAACCCAGATCTGGACAGACTGGGGGGCCGGCGAGACGACCTTCCGCAGTGGCCATAGCACGAGAGTGTGATGCTCAGCATGGATCTTTGTGATGTATGGCGAGCCAGATGTCCGGATAGGGGAGGATACACACACTACTCTGCCTATCATAATTTGCACACTCGTATAGATTACTGGTTGATTTCTTCGCCTCTCATGGGACACATTCGGGAATGCTTGGTGCTCCCTCGTACACTATCGGACCATTCTCCTATATTGCTAGTACTTGATATCCCAAGGAATACTGTACCGCCATTTACTTGGCGGTTCCCACCTTACTCATTGCTGGACCCTGTCTTCAAAAAAGACTTGGCTGAAGCTATTGAAACTTTTTTCAACATTAACGTGGGGTCCGTGGATAGCTTTCAGGTCGTCTGGGAGACCTTCAAGATCTACATCAGGGGTGTGGCTATGGCTAAGCACTCGGATGTTCTGCGCTCTATTCGACAAAGACTAGCCGACCTCGAGTGGAAACCCAGGGCCCTGGTAAAACGCCATCAGGCGAGTAACGATGAGGCAATATCGAGCGAAATCAAATATTTACTGGATGAATATCAAGAGGCAGCAGATAGTGAACTCAAGCATCTCGGTAAATATGCCACGGCGCGAGTATATGGGGAGGGAGACAGGCCGGGTTCCGTAATAGCACAGATACTGAGGGCTAAATGGGGTAAAACACTGGTTACCAAACTTTATACAGCAGAGGGCGAGATACTAACGGACGAGGTGGATATAGCGGATAGGTTCAATCAATTTTATGCAGACTTGTACACGTTGCGATCGTCCGGCATAGAGGAAGAAATCCTTACATATCTTGAGCATATTAAATTACCATTTCTCACCAACACTCACCGGGAGTTTCTAATGCGACCCATAGAAAAAGAAGAAATTATATTAGCCTGTCTGGTATGAAAGCCAAAAGTGCTCCGGGGGCAGACGGCCTCACTGTAGGCTTTTATAAAAGTTTTCTTGATCTGCTACTCCCTCACCTCTCAGAGCTTTTCGATGACATGTGCGTGTCGGGCACAATGCCGCCAATGATGAGAGAGGCGATCATCATTGCCATTCCAAAACCAGGTAAACCCTTAGAGGAGTGTGGGTCCTATCGTCCGCTCTCCCTGTTTAATGTTTCACCAAGTTGTTCGCTAAGATACTCGCTAACAGGCTCGTGCCGCTGTATTGGTGGCTCCGGAGCAGGCAGGGTTTATTCTGGTCAGGAACCTCACATATAATCTACGCACTTTGTTCGGCACTATCCAGCATACCAACCCAGACTCGAAGGCTGTAGCGGTCTTCCTTGACATGGAGAAGACCTTCGACTCTGTCGAATGGCCCTTCATGCGACAGGTTCTAACTAGGATGGGATTGGGCTCTGTATTTGTGTGAGAAGTTGGCCTGATATGTAGTGCTCACTATTCTAGTGATCACTGTGTATCATTCCAAACGACCCTTATTGATGATTGGTTGTAAGCCAACCTTTTAGACCAGCTATCCTAGTAGCGTGGATACGAGCAGTCTTTAGGCTAAACTCTAGAGGGCGTGTTAAGCCAGCTGTTTACCATCACATATACCCCTTGAACGTCAAGTGAAAGGACACCACATAAGTTGTTATGAAAATAAAAGGTAATTATTTATAACAAGACTACCCTGGCTCTTTATGAGTCAGGGAGCTAAGCACACTACAAAACTCTTGGAAAATACTTCAGTTGCACAAATTACACAAATGCCCGAAGGGCACGAGAAACCATCTACGCTAACAGTGAAATGCGAGTGGTTAGAGTCTGGAGTTACTGATTCCGGAGTGATCCGATCAGTGGGACTAAACGAAAAAGGAACTGGACACTTGTAGAGCGAACCTGCGATGGAGCACCGAAATGCTCGAGTTACCTAGCCCAGAGGCTGCGGCTGCGTGAGGTTCGGCAAGATGTCGGGAGTCCTCGTTGTAGTCTCAGGAGCCTGAAAGAAGAAGTTGCTGGCAGACGACCAGTGTCGATGTTTCAGCGAGATCCAAGCCTGGATCGGTGTTGAAGGAAACCTGAAAGCAGAGGGGACTCAGTTCTCAACCGCTAGCCAGCGATCGTTTGGGTACCAGGAAGGTACCGGCTGAAGTCACCTCGACCAGGTGAGTGGATGACGTCGGACTCGGCTGTTCCTCGGACCAGGAGGCGCGGCGGCGACCAGGATGGAGGGCGAGCTGTCCCACAAAGGTGTCTGCTGTCGATGATGCTGGGCCCAGGAGTGGGGCAGCAGGTCTTGGCAGTGGCAAACCCACGCGGGGGAGTCAAGATGGCGTCTGGAGTGGACCAGGAGGGTCCGAGGTACTCCTCTGTTGAAGGGGAGCAAGGGCCAGTCGGGAGCAACCAGACCAGTGATGAAAAACAAACTATCGTGGTGCGTCGTGAAGAGGGCCACAAGCCGGTCGGCGGGTGGTCGGACAACGCGGTGAACAGCAAGGAGCAAAAGGGCCCCCACGCAGATCTCGTGGATGCTGGGGAGGCGGACTTCGGTGCTGGAGCCGCTCGGGGTTAGGGCTTCTCAAACCCTAGGTACACTCACTCGAGGGTCCCTCGGTGGGCGTGTTAGATAAGCGTCGTGCAGGTTCTGAAGATGGCCGGTCCCGCAGGTCTCGTCACACCTACGAATCTCAGCTGGGCTGACGATGTAGGTAGAGGTCAGAGATGGCAGGGAACCCGGGTCTCGTCGAGCTGGGCAGTCTTGATCCGTGGGAGAGACGTACAGCAAACCGCAAGCGCTTAGTTGGTGCCTGCTGGTGCAGGGTGGCTACTCCTTAGCCACAAGGGAGAGTCTTCAGAAAAGTCAAGAGTTCCTTTCGTGGAAAGTAGTTCAAGATTCAGAATTATCCAATTTGGGAAGGGGACCCGCTCCCACCTTTATTCTAGGAAAAAGGGGCTGGCCTGTGACTAGGTCCTACCTATGGGTGGGACCAGGAGGGGGGTGGTTACACCCCTATCCTTTGTCCGGCTTCGCCCCAGCTCAGGGGCTGGTGTGCCCCCGAAACTGGTTTGAGCCGGGCTATGCACAGTGAGCACCGGGGTGCCACTTGCAATCACCTTCCTTTCAGCCCTGCCTACCTGGGATACACAAACCCTGTCTGGGATGGTGCTAACACCGCCCTCGACAGGAAACCCTTTGTCCAAGCTCCCTTCTCTGGAAGGTCTCCCAGCAGCAGGAGGTCAGACTTGTGTCTGGTGGCAGCATCCATTTTGTGATGCTGAGGCTTGAGTCAACTTTAACCGGGGTTCAAGGTTACTTCCATGTCGTGCCCCTCTAAAAGGGGGGAATGCTAACCCCGTCGCCAGAATTGGCGAGGGGTTCGTATTCCAATTCGTATGACACCTTACTCGACATGTGTAGGTGATGCGATGCCAAAGTTAGCAAATAACCGCAAGGATTATAATGCATTTTAAGGTAGTTGGCCCGCGTCACCATGGAACGGCTATTTAGGACTTGGTTCCGCCAGCCGTCGACGGGCTCAGCTCGCGCCAGAGCACCGTCCCACATGATCCCCAGCACTCTGCCTTCAGGATTGATAAGGCCTGCCATAGGAGTGACTGATAGGAATCCATGTGTCCATTTTAGGGTTAGGTATAGGAATACTACACCTCCAGCAACGGGTGATTACACCACCTTGCCCCAGCTGTCGTGCAGCCAGTTGTGTCAAATTTGGGCGGCCATCCAGGGGTGGCATAATACATGCTGCAGCCCCTGGTAGGCCCTGGGTACACCGATGCCCTGGATACCTGTGGTATGCTGAGACAGGGACTGACAAGGCGGCCCAGTTCCAATTAGTGGATGCACCTAATGTACATGTGTGTTAATTTCGAGAGAGAACAGCTAGGCTGTGGGTCTGATTGGCAGGCCCACAGCCAGGGAAAGTCGTAAACTAATGAAGCAAAAGCAAAAAATCTGGGTGATCATAGGATTGCAGACCCTACTCTCCTACAATTTGTGCAACTGATTGGGGTACTTTATAATTCTCCCTCGGCGCGTATCAAAATAAGTGAATCTGAAAGAAACACGTTAGTTAGATTCCTCACCTTAGAATATCCCCAGGCGTCAGACTGGATCCGGAAGATTTTTCGTCAGCAATACCCCTTGCGCGTCGCTAGGCGTCGTCTGCGGCTCCGCGTCCGTCGTCGGCGTCGTGCGCCGGGATGACGTCGTCGGAGTACTTAGACGCCGCCCTCGCGCGCTGACGTCAGTTCTTCTTTTTTCCGCGCTTGTAAGCGCAGATCCGGGAGAGCTACCCCTTTTAGTCTTTTTTGACTAAATCTTTTTTGATCATTTTTGATCCTTGTCTGTCGACATCTGGTGCCGGTAGGATGCCTGGGTTCAAGGCTTGTGAAGATTGTCATCGACTGATGTCGGTGACCGATCACCACCGCCGGTGCCTCTACTGCTTAGGCCCCGACCACGATGCGGAGTCGTGCAACGACTGTCAGGCCCTGACTTCGAAGGCTAGGCGGGAGCGGTCCCGCAAGCTTCTCGAGCTCCGCCACTCGGCTCCGCGTCGTGCGCGATCCCGGTCCAGGAGGAGGTCCAAGGATCGCTCGCGGAGCCCTAGCCGACGCCACCATCGATCGTCGGGCTCCAAGTCGTCGGGTAAGTCCAAACACTCTAAGAAGTCCAAGCGGCGACATCGCTCTTCGGACTCCCCTCGCCGGTCGCGCGACTCGGCCGAGGGTCCAAGTGGTTCCACCCCCGCGGCTCCGGCGGTGCCGCAGGCGCCGCGTCCGCCCCCATACCTTCCGGTCCCTGGGGCTGACGCGGCGCCGGCGGAGATCAGTGCCTTCCTCTCGGCCATGAGGAGCCTGGCCCCGCCGTCGACGCCCGCTGGCGCGCCTTCGGGCCCCGCGGACTCGACTGGGCGACCTCGCGTGCCGGCGGCTCCGGCCCCGGCGCCGTCGACGACTCCGGTCTCGACGCCGCAGGTCCCCGCGGGGCCCTTGCCTGGGCCCCAGTCGACGCCGGTTGACCTTGTCACTCCTCCACCGGCGCCGACGCCTGAACCACCGACGCCGTCACCGGCGCCACCGACGCCGACGCCTGTGACGCCGACTCCCCGGTTTAGCCCTCATCCGGACCCGACGCCGGCACGGCGTCCGCCGACGCCGCATCCGACGCCGCTTGAGTCCTACCATCTCTACAGTCCGGTTCCAATCATTCCTCCTGTTTATCAGGAATCGGAAGAAGGGGGCGACTGGGAGGGGTTCGAGGACCCTCTGGCTGTTCAGTCACAGCTTTCTCAGGACTGGGCAGATGAACTGGGGGAGGCCAGCGGGCTGGACACCTCGCCAGACGCTGGATTCACTTCTCCTCCGACCGTGGCTTCGGAGGAGGGTGCAGCATTTTCCGTGGTGCTGCGCAAGGCGGCTGAGGCCCTTGGGCTCGAGTTGCCTGCCGTGGCTGTGAGGACCAACATCCTCACTGAGGTGCTTCAAACCTCAGCAAGCTCCACTGAGCCTCTGCTGCCGTTCAACGAGGCCCTCACTGACGTTCTGCAGGGCACCTGGTCCAAGCCCTCCACAGTTCCTCCTGTGGATAGGAACGTTGCCAGGCGCCACCGCCCGGCTCCGGGCGACCCCAGTTTCCTGTCACAACACCCCACCCCCGAGAGTCTGGTTATCCAGGCCTCTACTTCCCAATCCTCCTTCCCGACCGCTCCGCCGGACCGGGATTCCAAGAGACTCGAGCAGTTTGGCAAGAAACTGTTCTCGTCCCTTAGTTTGGGCCTGCGGTCCTTAAATACCGCCTGTCTCTTGGACCGTTATTCCCATTCCCTGTGGGATACGGTGGAGGACGTGCTGCCCCTGTGTCCGGAGGAGGTCCGGCCGCGTCTTACCCAGGCTTTGGCCGATGGGAGGGATGCAGCACGGCACGCCATACGATGTGGGCTTGACACCATGGACTCGCTAGGTCGGGCGATTTCCACCACGGTGGCGCTCCGCCGCCACGCCTGGATGCGGTCCACGTCATTTTCCGGGGATGTCCAGAACACCCTCATGGACATGCCCTTTGATGGCACTCGCCTGTTTGGTGAGAAGGCGGACAGTGCGCTGAACCGCTTTAAGGACTCCCGGGCTACGGCCAAGTCCTTGGGCCTCTCGGCTCCGCGGGCGCACACCTCCGCTTTTCGCCCCTTTCGTGGCCAAGGAAGGGGCGCCTCCTCACGTCCGCAAAGCCACCAGCCGCAGAACCAACCTGCGCGCGGTCGCGGACGTGGCTTCCGCCGTGGCGGAAATGGAGGCCGACGTGGTCAGCCCACATCCACCCCGGCAGCATCCGCCTCAAAGCCTTCCTAGTCCGAGCTTTCAGGCCCATACCCGCCAGTGGGCGGCAGAGTTCGCCATCACCTGCTCCACTGGCGGTCCATAACATCGGACAGGTGGGTGCTGCAAATCGTCCGAAGGGGCTACTCCCTCCCCTTCGAGACGACCCCTCCAGCCATGCCACCGCAGCACCACCGTATCTCGGGGGATCATTTGGATCTTCTCCGCGAGGAAGTTTCGGCTCTCTTGGCCAAGGGGGCCGTCGAGCGCGTTCCGAGTCCAGAAGTAGGTCGTGGTTGTTATTCCCACTACTTTCTGGTTCCCAAGAAGGGCAAGGGGGGCCTGCGCCCTATCTTGGACCTCCGGAACGTCAATGCCTTCCTCCGAAAGGAAAGGTTCAAGATGCTAACGTTGGCTCAGGTTTTAGCTGCCCTAGACCCTGGAGACTGGATGGTAGCGTTGGACTTGCAGGACGCATATTTCCATATCCCCGTCCTGCCGGCCCACCGGCGTTACCTGCGGTTCACGGTGGGCCAAGAGCACTTTCAGTTTACCGTGCTCCCCTTCGGCCTCACCAGTGCCCCTCGGGTGTTCACGAAAGTGATGGCGGTGGTCGCAGCTCATCTGCGCAGATCAGGGGTCCCAGTCTTCCCCTATCTCGACGACTGGTTGTTGAAGGCGGGCTCGCCCCAGGCAGTCGTCTCCCACCTCCAGACTACGGCGGATCTCCTGCATTTGCTGGGGTTTTCCATCAACGTGCCGAAGTCGCACTTGAGTCCCTCTCAGAAGCTCCTCTTCATCGGAGCGGTTCTCGATTCGGCGCAGTTCCGGGTCCATCCACCGGAACAGCGGGTCCGGGATATACAGGCCCTGATTCCCATCTTTCGACCTCTATCCCGGGTTTCGGTCAGGCTAGTGTTGCGGCTTCTGGGGCTGATGGCTTCCTGCATCCTACTAGTGCATCACGCCAGGCGGCGCATGCGGGCTCTGCAGTGGGACCTGAAGTTTCAGTGGACCCAGCATCACGGCAACCTGTCCGACCATGTCTTGATCTCGGAGGGTACTGCACAGCAGTTGCAGTGGTGGCTCACGGACCGCGAGTGGGTCAAGGGCAAGAGCCTCTCCCTTCCCCAACCGGAGCATGTCGTAGTGACGGATGCGTCCCTCCTGGGATGGGGTGGCCATATGGGAGAGGCGGAGATCAGAGGCCTCTGGTCTCCGGCGGAGTCTCGTCTCCACATCAACCTGTTGGAGTTGAGAGCGATCCGGCTTGCACTGAAAGCCTTCCTTCCCTCTGTCAGGGGAAGTGTCGTGCAGGTGTTCACGGACAACACCACCGCCATGTGGTACTGCAACAAACAGGGCGGGGTGGGGTCGTGGACCCTTTGTCAGGAGGCTCTGCGCCTCTGGACATGGCTGGAACACCAGGGCGTCACCCTGGTGGTTCAACATCTGGCGGGCTCTCTGAACGCCAGAGCAGACGAACTCAGCCGCCGGTGCATGATGGATCACGAATGGCGTCTGAACTCCGAAGTGGCGCAAGGCCTCTTTCAGCAGTGGGGAGAGCCTTGGTTAGATCTATTCGCCACCGAAGAGAACGCGCAATGTCAGCAGTTCTGCGCGTTGGAATTTCCAAGGCGGCACTCGCTCGGCGACGCTTTTCGTCACGAGTGGAGTTGCGGTCTGTTGTACGCCTTTCCGCCTATACCACTTCTGCCCAGAGTGCTGAAGAAGATCAGGCGCGACCGGGCCCAAGTCATCTTGGTGGCTCCGGATTGGGCACGAAGATACTGGTATCCCGAGCTACTCAGTCTGTTGACCGATCCCCCGATACGTCTGCCCCTTCGGGAGGATCTTCTGTCGCAGCAGCAGGGGACGGTCCTCCACCCGAACCTGTCCAGCCTCCACCTCCATGCGTGGAGATTGAGCGGCGGCAGTTGATGCCATTTGACTTGCCTCCTGAAGTCTGTGATATCATTCTGGCAGCCAGGCGTCCCTCCACAAAGTCGGTATACGCCTGCCGGTGGAACAAATTTGTGGCATGGTGCACAGCAAAGGCTGTGGATCCCCTTTCCGCCCCTCTTTCTGAGGTTCTCCTCTTCCTTCTTTCTCTGGCCCGGCAGGGCTCTGCCCTGGGCACCCTGAAAGGTTATCTTGCTGCCATCTCCGCCTTCTTGCGGCTTCCTGATCAGCCTTCTCTTTTCAAGTCCCCTGTGGTTACACGCTTTCTCAAAGGCATTACACACACGTTCCCTCCTGTCCCTTTTGTAATGCCTCAGTGGGACTTGAATCTGGTTTTGACATTCCTGATGTGCGCTCCCTTCGAGCCTCTTCACAATTGCCCTCTTCGTCTTCTAACTCTAAAGACTGCTTTTCTGGTAGCCATCACCTCGGCTAGACGGGTGAGTGAGCTCCAGGCTTTATCTTCAAAGCCTCCTTTTCTATCTGTTCATCCGGACAAGGTTGTCCTTCGGCCTCGTCCCTCCTTTCTTCCTAAAGTGGTGACTCCATTTCACCTTGGGCAGTCTGTCACCTTGCCCACCTTCTTTCCGCCTCCGCATCCTTCCAAAGAGGAAGAGAGGCTCCACCGTCTGGACCCAAAACGTGCGCTCTCCTTTTATCTGGACCGCACAAAACAGTTCCGGGTGGACGACCAGCTTTTTGTTGGGTACGTGGGCGCTAAGAAGGGGAAAGCTGTGCACAAACGAACCATCTCTCGGTGGGTCGTTTTGTGTATAAAAATCTGCTATTCCTTGGCTAAAAAGGACCCTCCTGTTGGGCTGCGCGCCCATTCTACTCGGGCCACGGCGGCTACTACTGCCTTGGGACGGGGAGTCCCTTTGCAGGACATCTGTCAGGCGGCGACGTGGGCTTCGCTACACACGTTTGCCAGGCATTATTGCCTTGACAGCCAAGTCCGGAGGGATGGCTTCTTTGGCCGTTCTGTCCTCCAGGACTTTCTGGTGTGATCTTGGTTCGCAGACCCACCACCGGGGATGGTATTGCTTGGGTATCTATTCTAAGGTGAGGAATCTAACTAACGTGTTTCTTTCAGATGAACAAGTTACTAACCTTCGGTAACGATGTATCTGTAAGAAACATTAGTTAGTTAGATTCCTCACCGACCCACCCATCCTCCCCGTTCTGCGAACTGACATCTAGGGTTAAGGTTGTCCTTTCAGGCCCCTAGATTTTATTTTTGGCACCAGTGTCGGTCTTTGCATGGCTCTGCGTTCCTGGCGCGGAAGGCTATGTACAAGAACTGACGTCAGCGCGCGAGGGCGGCGTCTAAGTACTCCGACGACGTCATCCCGGCGCACGACGCCGACGACGGACGCGGAGCCGCAGACGACGCCTAGCGACGCGCAAGGGGTATTGCTGACGAAAAATCTTCCGGATCCAGTCTGACGCCTGGGGATATTCTAAGGTGAGGAATCTAACTAACTAATGTTTCTTACAGATACATCGTTACCGAAGGTTAGTAACTTGTTCTTTAGTGACCGATTCGATCACGGTAACCAGAGGAACGAGGCAGGGTTGCCCGCTGTCCCCTATCTTATACGCCTTGGTGGCTGAGCCGCTGGCGTGTGCATTAAGAGACTATCATAGCCATAAAGGTGTCTGCTTTCCAAATTATAAAATCATAGTGTCTACTTACGCAGATGACACATTATTATATGTTCGCGAGCCAGAAAGCAACCTTTCCTCCGTTCTTAGGGAGGTGGTGCACTTTGGAGCGCTGTTGGGTCTGCGAGTTAACTGGTCTAAATTCATAATATTCCCGATCACCCAAGCCACGCTTCCTTTCGAATCGGACTACCCACTACAATGGACCACTGACGCGATAAGATATCTCGGTATCCGTATACATATGGACTCGGAGATTGTGTTCAGAGAAAACTACGGTGCCGCGGTCAGTAGGCTGGAGGATGATGTAGAAACCTGGATTAGATTACCATTATCTCTACTTGGCAGAATCTCCATCATGAAGATGGTGGTTCTGCCGCGATTTCTGTTCCTCTTCACGAACATACCTATTGTTTCGCCCTGTTCTTTCTTTCAGAGAGTCAACACATTATTGATAAAATTGACCTGGGCGGGTAAACAAGCGAGGGTGAATTGGCGGATACTTACCTTGCCATACCACTTTGGGGATTGGGCGCGCCAAGATTTAAATTTGTATTATAGAGCGGTGCAGGGCGCCCATGCTTATTATTGGATGCATGGTACGCCTGATATTCTCATCCAGGGGATACTCATCAATAGTCATAATCTATGAATAATCCCCGCCCATGTGCGGGATCCCGGAGCATATAGAAAATACATATATATACATATATATATACATATGTGAAAACATATAAATGCAGCCTAATAATGTTCAAAACATGGCAATGCAGTAAATTACATATTTTTGCATAGTAGTGCCCCCGTAACCCGTAAGGAAAAAAGGAAGCATCAGGCAAATTATAACACAGCACTGCTTTATTGCCATAAAGCAACATGTAATTGTAGGCATTCGCCAGTAGGCTGCAGTAGAGTATCAAGAAACCAAGAAAACTGACACCTTGCCTTTAAGGCATTAGAGTAGGGGGACCGTGCCTTTAAGGCCTGCCTGTGACCCCCTGCTCCCATGATGCACTACAGGTGGCAGTTGGGCCAGTTCTTTTTTCCGGCTCCTTCTGTGAGGATCCTGGAGCTTGAGCTCTTCAGGTTTTTGACTGAAATTTTGAATTACAGCTTTTTTAAGCTTTTTTCGACGTTTTCTGGCTTTTAAGGGCTAATTCTGCTGGTTTCCAGTGAATTTTCCAATTTTTTCCAGTCAGAATGTCTCCTTTATTTAGGAAATGCCCTTCTTGTGGTAATAAAATGGCACTGGCGGATCCACACTCGGTGTGTATTGTGTGTTTACCATCAAAACACGATCCTGACCAGTGTCCCCACTGCCAGAAGTTCTCAAAGCGCACTCTGAGGGACAGAGAGCGCATTAAACTGCATGCAAGACTGGAGAAGGAACGAAGCCGTCGTGAAGGCGAGCATTCCTCATCAAGACCACCTTCTTCAGCTACGCAAGTACAGAAACTGCGACATACCAGCTCCCCGGGCTCCAAAAAGACCAGGAGTCCAAGAGGTTCGCCGTCGACGTCGAGGATGCCGGCGAAAAGGCAGAGAACTTCGGCGTCGAGGGATTCATCCCACCATCAAGAGTCTCCGCCGCGCAAAAGTAAGTCGGCGTCGAGAGGCGGCCCTTCGGGCTCGAAGGCTGCTAGTCCGGTGACATCTGGACTGTCTCCGTCGACGTCGAGGCTTCCGTCGACGTCAAGACACTCTCCGCCACCCTCGAGGGGGTCGACGTTGAGAGATGCGGCGACGTACATTCCGCCGCGAGTGGGCCGGTCGCCTTCGATGGTTACCCCCACTCGGCGACATAGAAGGTCGACGTCGAGAGGAAGATCGACGTCAAGATCACCACGTCGACGTCGAGAGAGGTCGACGTCGAAGTCGCCCAGTCGACGTCGAGAGAGGTCGACGGCGAAGTCGCCCAGTCGACGTCGAGAGAGGTCGACGGCGAAGTCGCCCAGTCGACGTCGAGAGAGGTCGACGTCGAAGACACGGCCGACGTCGTGGTCATCTAGCCGACGTCAGGTGCCAGAGAAGAGGAGATCGACGTCGAGGTCTCCGCAATCGGCGTCGAGACCGCCGTCGAGACCAGAACGGCATATCTCACACTTGCCAATGGTGACGCAGACGTCGTCGACGTCAAGGGATTCGACGTCGAGGGCAAAAACTGGCGCGCCCGCGGAGAGGTCCCCAGGAGAAAAGTCATCATCTCCGGGACTGCACATCGTGCAAATATCTCCGGAAGGATCACCCGAGGCTCCAGAGCGGTTCGGACTGTCACCGCGCTGGTTACGAGATGTGGGCGCAGGCACATGTCGGAGTCCGGAATCGGATTACTCCCGTAGGTATTCCCCACCGCGCAGGAGTAAATCACCTCCGAGGGACCCAAGGCCAATTTCACCGCGCCGGTCTCGTTCCAGGGACCGTCGCACCGCGCCAAAACGTCCAAGATCTCCGTCCAAGCGCAGATCAGGGTCAAAGGCTCACCATAGTAAACGCTCCCACAAGAGGCAACGCACCAGGTCGTCCACTGGGACTTCTTCCACAAGATCCTCAGTCCGGGACTACTCACCTACTTTTTCATCCACGCCTCCATCGCGAGTGTCTCCGGTGGATGACATTATAACTTTCTCGGACGTCCTGGGTAGAGGGGCGCAGAAGTTGAATATCGCACTGCACGTCCCTCAGGCACCCACTTCTGTGGTCTTTGACACTTTACACCATCGGTCAGCTCCCAAACCTCTGCTCCCGTTGGTGCCAGGATTGTTAGAACCAGCTATGGCCACATTCCTTACACCGGCTACAGCGGGCTCGGTTCCTTCGAGAATAGCAAAGAAGTACAAGGCTCCGACCGAGGACCCTTTATTCTTGAGGGCGGACCCGCCAGCGGATTCGGTGATCGTGGCGGCGGCCATGAAGTCTCACGCAGCCTCAGTATCTGCTTCTGTCCCCCCTGAGAAGGACAGCAAACTGATGGACTCCTACGGCAGGAGAATGTGCAACACCTCTGCCTCGCACATGAAGGTCGCTAGCGCTTCAGCCCTGCTGGGGAGGTATGATCGCTCCCTATGGGATTCCCTGGCCAGGTTCGTGGAGAAGTTGCCTAGGGAGGATAGGCAGGACTTCACGGAGATCCTCCAAGAAGGCGGACTGGTGGCCAACCAAGTAATAAGCGCAGCGGCGGATGCATCAGACCTAGCCGCGCATGGCTACTCCCATGGCATCTGCTCCTGCCGTTCGGCCTGGCTCAGATTAACGGGCCTCAAACCAGATGCGCAGAAAAGAATTCTTAACCTGCCGTTTAATGGGTCATCGCTATTTGGAGCTCATGCGGACGACCAAATGAGCAAGATGAAAACGGAGTTGGACACCGTAAAGGCTGTGGGACTGGAAAAGCGCAGAGAGTTCCGCAAGCGCTTTCGCCAGGGCGACAAACGTGCCTTTCACCAGCGCGTTCAAACGCCCCAATGGTCCTCTCAAAACCAGCAGAGGTCCCAGTTTCAGCAAAGGGGCCGGGGCAGAGGAAGAGGAAATGCTAAACAGCAGCAGTCCTCTAACAAGCAACCTCCCAAACAGTGAAAACTTACTTCCTCCGCGCTCGTTCGCCACTCCGGTAGGAGGAAGTATAACCGTTCACCTGGCAGAGTGGAATGCAATTACAAACGACAGATGGGTGCTGAGTATTGTAGAGCGTGGCTACTTGCTGAGGTTCAAATCTCCCCCTCCGCAGGTACCCCCACGGAAACAGCCACTCCCTCCCAGCCAAAACAAGCTTTTAAAGGACGAAGTTGCCACTCTCCTCTCCAAAAACGCCATAGAGGAAGTTCCAAACAGGCAGAGAAATCAGGGAGTGTATTCCCGGTATTTTCTTGTTCAGAAAAGAGGAGCGATCGGGGACTACAGACCCATCCTCGATCTCCGCTTACTCAACAAATTTCTCAGAAGAGAAAAATTCAGGATGCTAGCACTGCACCAGATCTTTCCACATCTACACCAGGGGGACTGGATGTGTGCCATCGACTTACAGGATGCATACTTCCACATTCCTGTCTCAGCGAAACACCGGAAGTTTCTCAGATTTCACATCTTTCGCCAACATTACCAATACAAGGTCCTGCCATTCGGCCTCAAGTCCGCGCCACGAACGTTCTGAAAGTGCATGGCGGTGGTGGCTGCATTTCTCCGCAAACGGAAGATATTCGTCTACCCCTATCTAGACGACTGGCTCTTAAAAAGTTCCACTCCGGCTCGACTCCAGAGTCATCTCTCGTTCTGCCTAAACCTTCTACACTCGTTGGGCCTTCAGGTCAACTACAGGAAGTTGATCCTCAATCCAACTCAGCGGATCCACTACCTGGGCACCTCTCTAGACTCCTTAAGCGCAAGCGTGTGTCCTTCGGAGGAGAAGTTATCCTCCATGCTACAAAAAAGCCGCACGCTTCTAAGCAAGGAATATCCCACAGCCAGACAAGTGTCATCTCTCCTGGGATCTATGGCCTCGTGCATCTACATCGTGCCCAACGCACGTCTGCACATGCGTCCTCTGCAACAAGACCTAGAGGATCAGTGGTCGCAGAGGTCCGGCCGCTGGGAGGATCACATTACCCTTCATCAAGCCGCCAAAGATTCTATCCGGTGGTGGATGAAGCGCTCCCATCTGCTTCACGGCGTCCCTTTCCATCAGGCGCCTCTGACACAGACGGTGGTCACAGACGCCTCCATGCAGGGCTGGGGGGCTCATATGGGCCGGCTTCAAGTACAAGGGCTCTGGTCCGCTACCGAACAGAGCTATCACATCAACTTCTTGGAGCTACGAGCAGTCCATCTCGCTCTCAAGTCCCTGTACCCATCCCTGCAGACCGACTATGTTCAGGTTCAGACGGACAACACCACAACTATGTTCTATCTGAACAAGCAAGGAGGGACCAGATCACGGGTCCTGTCTCTGGAGGCCCAGTCAATCTGGAAATGGCTTCTGGCGAGAAACCTGACGATCGTTGCTGTTCACCTGCCAGGGACCCTGAACGTGCAGGCGGACGGCCTCAGCAGAGACTTCGTCGAAGCGCACGACTGGGTGCTCAACGAAGACGTCGCTCAAGACATCTTCCGCTTGTGGGGCATACCGGACATCGATCTGTTCGCAGACGCGGACAACAAAAAATGCCCCGTCTTCGCCTCCAGGTTCCCTCAACGGGGGTCGCAGGGGAACGCGTTTTTGATCAGCTGGTCGAGGACATTGCTTTACGCTTTTCCTCCTCTCCCTCTCATCCCGGCTGTGATTCAGAAGTTCTACAGGGCCAGAACTCGGATGATCCTAATAGCACCGGAGTGGCCCCGGCAGTGGTGGTACCCAGATCTACTCCAGCTGTCGGAGGTACCACAGAGGAGGTTGCCATGCCTGCCGAACTTGCTGACCAAGGATAAGGGGAGAGTGTTCCACCCCAATCTCCCCTCCCTCCGCTTGACGGCATGGCTCCTGAATTCATCCAGTACGGGCATCTAGATCTTCCACCGGACTGTATGGGCATTCTTCGGGAGGCAAAGAGGCCCTCCACGAGGAAGTCGTATGGCTTTAAATGGAAAAGATTCTGCTTCTGGTGTAGAGATAACACCCTTGATCCGATCCGGGGTCAAGAACAGGTTATTCTCCCCTACTTACTGTACTTGGCGAAGTCTGGGTTAAAGTACTCTTCCATCAGAGTACACTTAGCTGCTATTACAGCCTATAGGAAGTCTCCTACCCAGACCTCATTCTTTCACATGCCAGTGGTAAAGGATTTCTTAGAAGGGCTTAAGAAAGTTTACCCACCTGTGAGGTCTCCTTCCCCTTCCTGGGAACTGAACATCGTTCTCTCTAAGCTGATGGGAGCTCCTTTTGAGCCGATTCATAAGGCCTCCTTGCAACATCTGACCTGGAAGGCTGCCTTCTTAGTAGCCATCACTTCGGCCCGTAGGGTTAGTGAAATTCAGGCCCTCTGCTGCAAGGAACCTTACACTGTGTTTCATGCTAATAGGGTGGTGCTCCGTACTCATCCGAGCTTCCTGCCCAAGGTGGTTTCGGACTTCCATATTAATCAGGTGATCACGTTGCCCACCTTCTTTCCTCAGCCGACCACACCCCCGGAGAGAGCTCTACACTCTCTTGACCTCCGGAGGGTTTTGAAATTCTATCTAGCTAAGACCCTTACTCTTAGAAAGTCAGACAGGCTCTTTGTTAACTATGGGCCCACTAATACCGGGCTGGCTGCGACCAAGAGGTCTATCTCTAGATGGATTGTCTCTTGTATAGCTTTGGCTTACCAACTGTCCCACAAAGTTCTGCAGGGTAAACCTAGAGCACACTCTACTCTAGGGAAGGCTTCTACGGTAGCACTCCTTCGCAACGTTCCCATGTCTGAGATCTGTAAAGCGGCTACATGGCGCTCAGTCCATACTTTCACGCGCCATTATTGCCTAGATTCAGACGCGCAGGCCGACGCCCAGGTGGGGCAGGCCTCTTTGAGGAACCTATTTGCATAACTGTAATGCAAGATGTGTCTTTTAATGTATGTTTTAACTGCTTTGTTGCTCGTCCGCGAGACTTTGGGTATGGGCTTGCTACTCTATTCATAGATTATGACTATTGATGAGTATCCCCTGGATGAGAAGGATTAGTTACTTACCTGTAATCCTAGTTCTCATTCAGGGGTATACTCATCAAAGTCATAAGCGACCCACCCACCTCCCCGGACGAGCAATGTTTTCTCTTTAAATAAGTGATGTATGGAAGGCAGATCTACTCAGGTGCGGAGGCACCACCAAAAAGAACTGGCCCAACTGCCACCTGTAGTGCATCATGGGAGCAGGGGGTCACAGGCAGGCCTTAAAGGCACTGTCCCCCTACTCTAATGCCTTAAAGGCAAGGTGTCAGTTTTTTTGGTTTCTTGATACTCTACTGCAGCCTACTGGCGAATGCCTACAATTACATGTTGCTTTATGGCAATAAAGCAGTGCTGTGTTATAATTTGCCTGATGCTTCCTTTTTTCCTTACGGGTTACGGGGGCACTACTATGCAAAAATATGTAATTTACAGCATTGCCATGTTTTGAACATTATTAGGCTGCATGTATATGTTTTCACATATGTATATATGTATTTTCTATATGCTCCGGGATCCCGCACATGGGCGGGGATTATTCATAGATTATGACTTTGATGAGTATACCCCTGGATGAGAACTAGGATTACAGGTAAGTAACTAATCCTTCTGTTTCTTCACATGGAAACACTCTTCGCAGGTCCCCTCCCCCAGCCGTCCGTGATATTTGAGCCTACCGAATGCAGGACGGGGATACTAGACTCTCTTAATTCGACTTGGCAAGCATGGCATAATATATAACAAATGCAGGCGGGGGCACTGCTTTACTCCCCGGACATGCCCATAGATTGGACTCTCTGGTTGGCTCCGTGCAGGGATAAAGGGGTTATACGGGCGTTACAATCATTTAACATATTGACGACAGGGGACTTATTTCAAGATGGTGCAGTTAAATCCTGGGAAGAGGTGGAGAACCCGAGGATATCTAGCAACATGCTACAACGGTTTCAATTTCATAGAGTGAGGAGAGCATTGTGCGGTATCTTAGGAGACGAGCTACAGGAACCCCCTGAAGTGCCGGAACTGACCTACATAATCAGAGCTAAGTCACCCCGTAAAATGGTCACTAATATATATAAATTAGGAATGTCCCATAGAGCGAACCAGTATACTAAAGCCAGACTTGCCTGGCAACAAGATTTGCAGCGGAATATAGATGACGCCATGTGGGTTTATTGTTGTACTAGCACTCGGTGTATCTCCTTGCATGGAAGACACAGACTGATCCACTTCAAGTATGTTAATAGGGTGTACCACACGCCAGAAAGATTGCACAGGTATGGGTTGCGAGAGACACCAGCTTGCGATAGATGCAGTACACAACCGGCGGATTTTATCCATTTGGCGTGGCAGTGTCCGGGGGTGTACACATATTGGGAATCTATCTTTCAGGAGTTGGGGAAAATAGTAGATACAAAGCCGGACCCGGCCCTGGCCTTTCTGGGGTATACCAAACGATTGCCCAGAGCAGTGCATAGGCCAGTGGACATGGGTCTTATGGCAAAGCGGCGGGTTGCAATGTGCTGGTCGAGAGGCCCCTTGCCCACAATAGCACAGTGGTCGCACGACATGCTATATTGTAGTACTCAAACTGAGAATTTCAGTGAGTTGCTCCCTCCCAGGAGTAGACCCAAGAACTTCTGGGGACTTTATACAACATATCTACTTGCCAAAAACTCGGACGCTGTTGACATAAATTCCACGTACCCTGATGGCAATACGTCAGCCAACACGATTTAGCTTGTACCATGCAAGGCACATCTGAGGGTGACCTGCCGGGGGATGTATTGAGACTGCATTTTGATGTCCCACACAGTATTGCTAGAAGGCAGGATATGCGGGTCTAGAGACTATATACTGGATTGGAAAAGTACCCCACCGTACATTAATACACAAGCAACCTCTCAATGTTTTATGTTCAACTGGACATTGTATTATGGATGTAGGCTGAGTGGGTTTTGTTAATGAGGGTTTGTTATATTTTGTGTTTCTTTTTGCATATAAGATATTTCTTAATTTTTGGTCTTTGCTTGCCGCCTGCCCCATAGGTTGTAGGCTTCTTAGCTGTGTTTAATCATACAAGACGACATGCTGCTGGCCCCAGGGTTGTAGGCAAATGGCGGTGTATAATTGTGAAGTATGCAATAAAAAAAACGAAAAAAGTCCTGTCTGGGAGATGGTCACACCTCCCTGTGACAGGAAACCTATTGTTCTGCCTTTCCCTGCTCTAGCTTGGCTCAGCAGCAGGAGAGCAGAATCGTGTCTCTGGTCAGCAGCAGCCATAGTTTGCTGTCCAGTTCTGGAAGTCTGGTACCAGGAGCACTAACGGGCTCCTGGAGGAGCTTTACAGTGAATTCTAACATGTTTGATACCAAACACGATGGGGTTCGTTACAGCCAGTTTAGAGATAGCCATCGTGTAATGACGCGTGACCACTCTATGTATCTTAATGGCTGATGCACTTACAACCCAGGAGAATGGACTCTGAATGTTATAGGGGTATCCTGCTCATGTAAGGGCACCCTCACCTTTAGTACTGAGCACTCTGCCTTGGGAATTGAGAGGCCTGCCTCAGGGTTGACCTTTAGGCTTTAAGTGCAGGGACCTCAGATATAATGAAACTTATATCTGTCGTAAATGGTGGCAGCACCAGCTTTCACAGGCTGCAATGTGAGGCCTGTTGTAACAATTTGAGTGGTCTCTCATGGGTGGCATAATACATGATTCAGCCCATGGGAGAACCCTGTTGTACCTATGCCCTGGGTATCTTAGTACCATATACTAGGTACTCATAAGGGTACACCAGTAGCCAATCTGGGGTGTACCATAGTACTCACTATGCCCAATTTAGGGAAGAAGCACAGAGACTGGGGTCCTGATTAGCAGGATGCCAGTCAGACTAATTAGTAAAAAATAATGACACCAGCAAAAAGTGGTGGTGACCATGAAAGCAGATCCTACTTTCCTACAATTTTATTAATACTTTATTTCCAGTTTAAGATACATAGCAGAAATAGTACATAGCAAAAATAGTACGTCCAAAGGACAATGAAGCAGTCCACTCATGCAATACTGAAAAACTCACATCCCACTCCAACGCCAACATTGAAGGTATAATGTGATGCAGACTTTTACAAAACTAGATGCAAGAGGCATTCAAATAAAATATCATCACATCCTCCTCCTCTCCTTGCAATTCCTCTGGGAGCACCCCTACCAGTGTGTGCGAGATCGGATGGAGACTTCTAGCTGCAGATTCCTTAGGTTGGAATATTCCCCAGGTGTCAGACTGGATCCGGAAACTGTTAGTGACTAGTACCCCTGCGCACCAGTAGGTGGCACTGCTCTGCATTGCATTGTCCACGCCTGAAGTGATGTGCGTGATGCCGATATAGCCACCACCCCAGCACGCTGATGTCAGCTCTCTAATTCTGCACCAGTCAGCACAGACCCGGAGAGAGCTGCTCCCAGTCACTTTTTAACTGGCCCTTATTTGACCTTCTGTCGATTTTTTTAAGCTTTTTCTCCTGGTGTGCAGGATATCCACCAGAAAGGCAGGTTTTAAAACATGCGGCCCTTGTCACGGACAGATGTCTGTGATGGACCTGCACTTGGTTTGTTATATTTGTTAGTGGCGCACTCCTTTTCTAAACCCAAATTCTAATTGGTAATCCTACTAACTCTAGCGTGCTACATTGGGAGGCATGATGTCTAGCATGCCTAAAAATCATCAAAACTATACATTCATGTACATGTACTTGTTCCAATGTGCACAATTTGCAAAAATAAATGCTTACAATCTCTTACTTTCGTTTCAAAATAATGTGTTTGAATAAGGTATTACTTGAAGTCTCCATGAAAAAATATTAAAAAATCCATAAAATATTTTTTACATAGGTTTATACATCTGTTTGATATGTTCACATCACAGATTTTGTATTTCAGCTTTTAACATACAAATATTCTTTCTTCCATGCCCAATGCATTTCGGGATATATGTCCCTTTTTCAGGTCCCAATCTGTAAGAAATGAAAACAATGTGCAGGGTGAACCTTTAATCATCCTTCTATGAGAGCACTCTACTCCGTGCTATTTCAACAATTAGATATCATGCATGGTGGTAGTGATGAAGTTATCAAGTAATTTCATTTGATTTAAAATGCATCATCCGGTGTCTTAATTATACCTAACAGGTTGTTAGCCCCCATATTCCTCACCTTGTGTGCTTGGAAATACATAAACTCTGTGAGTGTAAGATGTTAAATAACAACTCTCCCCGTTCATGCTTATAATCTGTTTATCGTGATCCTACAAGACGCACTCAATGTCAGAGAAGTTTGATTGCCTCAGCTCCGGTTCGTGGTGGAACTATAACAACTTGAGAATTTAAAAAACAACAGCCCAATCTCTTAAGTATATCGAAATCTCGCTAATATCTACAGGTTCAATAATATATAACTTTATCAATTGACCTAATGCATGTAGGCTGCTCCAATCACACATTACACAATTTAAACCCCAATGGTTGTGTCTGCAACACTGAAATGAACAACTCATTCCTACCGTACCACTCGTAAACATACACTGTTTACTCCACAACCTGTTGTTTAAACTCAAAAGTATCGCACATTCAACCACCTCACGCTTACCTCAAAACACGAAGTAAGAAGATTCCAAAGAAGTTTGCACACTACTGCTGATCCTAAAACCCGATGCTCAAGCTCTCTATTCAAACGATCCTCCGTGGACACAAATAAACAACGGACTTCTGTGCAACAACGTAAAGTTCTAAAAGACTTTAAACGCCATCTCAAAAGGGTGATTCAAATATAACGAACGAGTAAATCCATCAGCTCAAAACTAAGGTTTTATTCTACGATTCTTCTTGCACTCCTCTAAGCCTATACGAAACATTGCCCCAATGGCATTTAGACATCAGTGCCCCTCCAAAAACCCAGTGCTGTATTATTTCTTACGAATAGTTCTTCAAGGAATAGTCAGATACAGACTTGTACGCTACTGCATAGAACCCATAGCACTTTGTTGCCCTCTGGTGTCTTGAGCAGGATCATGATGCCATAATCCCAAGGCATTAAGGGAGTGTTCCGATCTCAAACGACCTAGCTACGTTCTAGATCTCGGCCATGAGGAAGGTCCTGAGATCGTTCACAAAGTCGTACCCAGCGATCGTCGTCTATTCAAAGATGTCAGGAGAGTCCCACAAAAAGAAGTAATCTTCGAGGACGTCTTCGACTTCACCGCAAAAGTCTGTGGACGACTCGAGGGGATGTCTTCGTGCCTTCCTGAGTTTCTGGGAGCCAGAGCCACCCCCGCCCAACTTAAAGAATTCTACAAGGCCATGCACCTCATCCTTGGACGGCCCGAGGCCTCTGGAGTGCCTAGTAGTCCGGGAGGAGGTCGAGCCCCAGGGGTCCATTGACGGATCTGGAGCGAGACCAGTCGAGCAACCTTGACCTTTGCCGGGACCAGCTCCAGTGCCGACACACCCGGCGCCACAGATGTCAAACGGTGGTGCTGCCCCATTATCATTCCCTACTCCGGTACGGAGCCAGATGGCGTCGTTCAACGCCACCTGGGGGCAGTCTCCCCAAATGGGAGTCAGCTTCTTTGTACTATGACAGGACTGGATTGGGTGATGAGTGGGAGGGTTCTGCGGAAGCTTATTGTTATCAAACGTTAGATAATCCTGAGGACAGTTGGTATGAGGATTTGGCAGATGCCAGTTTGCTGGATACAGACACTGGCCTGGTCTCTCTCCCCCTACTGTGGCTTTCGAGGAGTTTGCCTCATTTGCAATGGTGGTGCGGAGGGCAACTGGGGTCCTGGACCTTACGCTACCCTTGGTGGCAGTCGAGGCAAATGTCCTGACTGTGTTGCTTCAGCCGGGAGTTGCCCCCATAGAAACATTGCTCTCATTTAGTAATGCCATTGCTGATGACCCACCCTGGATAGCTTGGTGGTCCAGGGCAACACTTCCAAAGTCAACCCAGGCACATTCCCTACCACTCCCCTGGACAGGAAATCAAAAAGGCTGCATGCTTCTGGGAAGAGGATGTTCTCTTCTGCAAGCCTGGCACTGTGGTCCAGGAACACCTGGGCCGATACTCCCATATGATCCAGGACTCAGTTGCGCAAGTGCTGCCATTGGTCTTGGAGGAGGCCCGAACCATACTCTCACATCCACTTGCTGATTGGCAGGATGCAGCCAAGTTCTCCATAAGATGTGGGCTAAACAGGACAGACTTGCTCTGCTGAGTGATTTTGTTGTCAGTGACCCTTAGTCACCATCCCTGGTAAAGAACTACTGGCTTCTGGGGATTTCCAGGTCGTGATATTTGCTCATGGACATGCCCGGCTGTTCGGTGAAAAGACAGACTCCACTCTGGAGCGCTTGAAGGACAGTAGAGCTACTGCCATTGTCTTGGGCCATTTTATGGCACCTTGCCTACCCCAGTCTGCCTTCCGCCCCTTTCGTGGCCACAAAAGGGGTGTATAACTGTGTCTCTACACTCCCATCCACCACCAGTTTGCCCTTCGACCATCATGGGCATCCAGTGAGGGGCAGGATATGCCATCACCTGCACCAGTGGAGGTCAATAACATCCAACTGTTGGGTTTTGCAGCTCGCCCAAAGGGGTTACTCTCTCCTCTTTGTGACCACCCTTCTTCCTATGCCACCCACTTATGACCAGCTGATGAGGACCACCTCTTCTTGCTCCATCAGGAAGTGTTGGCTCTCTTGGCACAGGGAGCTTTAGAGAGGGTGCCAGCATCAGAAGTAAGTCATGGTTGCTATTCCTGCTCCTTTCTGGTGCCCAAGAAGGATAAAGCCTTTGTCCTATTCTAGACCTGTGCCTTCTCAAACTATTGCAGAAAAAGGAGAAATTCAAGATGTTCATGCTTGCACAATCCCTGCCTGCCCTGAAGCCAGGAGCTTGGATAGTAGTGTTGGACTTGCAGGACCCATATTTTCACATCCCCGTCCTACCTACACACAGATGTTACCTGTGGTTCACAGTGGGCCAAGAGCACTTTCTTTTTGCAGTGCTCCCCTTCGCTCTTACCAGCACCCCTGATGGGTTCACCAAGGTAACTAATGGCAGTGGTTGCAATGCATCTCCGGTGGCCAGGGGTTCCAGTTTTCACCCCACTTTGACAATTGGCTGTTGAAGGCGGGCTTGCCACAGGCAGTCATCTCATACCTCAAGATTACAGTGAACCGTCTGTACTTGCTATGGTTCACTATCAATGTCCCAAGTCACTCCTGACTCCCTCACAGACTCTTCCTTCCATCAGAGCTGTTCTGAACAAAGTGTAGTTTCAGGCCTTTCAACATGAATGGCGAGTCAAGGATATCTGATAGTGAAATCTAGTCGCAGATTCCTTATCTTAGAATTATAACCAGTAACCAAACTGGATCTGGAAATGTTTCTACAGTAGTACCTCTGCGCATCAGTAGAGGGCGTCAAGCAACTCTGTAGTGACGTCGTCCTCAGGATGTGATGTCGACGGAGCCCGTATAAGCCCTCCCCTTACGCACTAACATCAGCTTTCTTCTTTTCCACACTTAAAACGTGGATCGGATTGTCGGGTGTCAGGCTGTTTTTTGGCCTACCTGAACGATTTTGTTAAATGGAACTGTATGCCTTTCATATTTACTCAGTGTTTAAACATTGTGAATTCTGTGGACAACAAATGTTGGCCACAGATCCTCACTCTACTTGCATGTGGTGCTTAGGTGAGCACCATGACTCCAAGTAGTGTGACTCATGTCAACGACTTCGACCGAAAGTGCTGAAGGATTGTCGCATGAAGCTTCTAGCGGCGCATCTGTCACAGTCTAGTAAGGCCTCCCTTTGGCCTCAGTCCCCTTCACGATCCAAGGACTGACTATGACGTTTAGAGGTGGGTCTCTACGCAGACAGTGGAAGTTGCAGCGCCAACAGACTTAGCTGCATGAGACTTGCCACTGGTCTTCGGCAGAAGACTCAGTGCATGAGTCTACCCTGTGCCTTCCTGCTTTCCCTGGAGTCGGGGTGACTCAGACCCAGGTGAAAGAATATTACAATTTGCTCCATAACTACTTTGAACCTTTCGCCCCTTCACCTGGATCACCCTCTGACCCCAAAGATTTGCACAAGGCCATGAATATGTCCAAGCCGGTGGGTTCGCCCCCAAGGTCAGTCTGGTAACCTATTCTAAATCCGTTTCGATGTCGATGCACAGCCCTTTGCGGATACCACCTTCAGTGCCTGGGACTGGTACTCTGACAATGGTGTCAAAGTCTGGCCTGTTGACTTTGATGATGGCACCATCGATGCCGCTCGACGCTCCACCTGGTTTCCACTCCAATGCTGAGACGTCGCCCATTCTGCTCCTGTCAGTGCTGGATGTGGGGTCAATGGAGTCATCTGTTTCTTTAGTTCTCTTTCCTGATTTACATGTTGAGGGTCATGAGGATGGAGGTAATGGAGAGGGTTAGGAGTTTTTCCATTCCATTTTTCAACCTACTATAGGGTCTAGCTGGTTGATTGACTTAGAAGAAGCTAGTGGCTTGGAGTCTTCCCCAGACTCTGGTCTCCTATCACCTCCTGATTTGGTTGCAGAGGCGAGTCCCTTTCTAGCGGATATGCTCAGGCGAGTTTCAGCTATTCTGGGGTGACCTTTCCTTCCGTGGAAATGACAACAGATCCATTGATTGCCGTTCTGTATCAAGGCCACTCAGAGGTAGAGCTGGTGCTTCCTTATAGTAAGGCTCTTATGATGTTCTGTTGGAGGCTTGGGCTAAGCCCAAAACAGGGACCCCAATGGATTGTTTTGTTTCTCACAGGCACCAGCCGCCCCTGGGGAACCAACATGACTCCTTAGCGTTCAATTGCCGTAGTTTTGTTGTTCAGGCTGCCTTGACAGCCTGAAATATTGAGATGTTCCACTGCTGTCCTCCTAGAAAGAGAAGCCAGGAAATCAGATACATGTGCCAGGCATATTTTCGCCTCCACCAGTTCAGCACTACGATCTCTCAATACTTCTTATGTCCTTGGATGCTTCTCACATGCATTATGGGACTTGTTGGATCGCCTGCTGCCCTTCCTTCTGGTAGACACCCAGAACTCACTAGTCTCACTGGTACAGGATGGACAACTAGCAGCTAAGCTGATTATTCGCTGTGGTATGGACTCTACTGATTGTCTAGGTCGGGCCATGGCCTATATAGTAGCACTAAGTCTGCATGCCTGTTTGCGCACCTCAAGGTTTTCAGAGGCTGTTCAGACCACCTCGAATTATATGCCTTTTGTTAGCACCCATCTATTTAACGTGCTTGATGACTCTGCTCTGCGGAGATTTAGAAATAGTTGGGGTGGAGCATATTCTTAACTCTGCCTGCCTCTATAGTACTCTTCTGTTAGGTTTGTTCGGGGAAAGATCCCTTTTTTTATTTTTAAATGTGAGCCATTCACAGGCAGTTCCCCTTTGGCTTGTCTTTTCAAACTTCCTTTTTCAAGTTGATACCTGGTGAGGTATTCCTGCTTGCTGCAGGTACTTTTATAAATTTTTTTCTGTCAGTGACCGGTTAAGTTTCCAGTTATCTGGGACCCATGTTATTTTGTAACGTGATGTACACCTGTTTTACGAGTTTCTTGCTTGTGTTTCTACCTGAGAACTTTCTATTGTGGGTACCTTGTTTGCTTTGTGCGGATGCACTGTTTCCCTGTTCTGCGGGGAACATCCTCACTATGCTTTGTGGGCACTTTAAGATCTACTTCTATTTAATATCCCTTAGGGACTTCAGTTTACTGTATTGGATCACAAAGTGTGTGTGCCTTCCACAGCACAGCAGTGTGATATTAACACCTCCTCTCCCTGCAGTCATCGTGAATATCCTTTATAGCCATGGGGCATTTTTTCCCTTACTACTATCTTTCTTTCTATGTAGTCAGTAATGGAAAGGGGGGCAGGAGCTTGACCTGGGTTACATTTTAAATTGGGCCTAAGACCTTCCTAGTGCTTTAGCACTTCTTGTTGTTAATCTTTTACTATGCATTGGCAGGAAGGTTTCCTTCCTCTGCTCTCTTGAGTTCTTTCTTCAGCTATGACTCGGAGGGCATTGGGTATCAAGTCCCACTTAATGCAATGTTCAGATGCCACCATTGTGCGAGGTGACCTTGGTCCTGTGCCACTGTCCTTGCTACTTTTCTCTATTTCATCCCTGAGAGGATGTTACTTCTTGACCTATCTGGGATACTTTATTTACCTTTCTTCCTTAAAGGAATTGTTTATTTTTTCCAATTCTGATTACAGCCAAAGCATTTTCTTACTGTTTGGTTGTTCTTCCTCATTTTTAGGTCTCGCCTGCGAACGCAGCGCGGAGCGCTGCTTTCGGCGAGATCTATTGTTGCTGACTTGCCTCGGAAGGGGGACAGGAGATGTGCACGCGCAGGCTTTTGGCGGATTTGAGTTGGTGTACGCGCCTACAGCCACGCGGCGTGCACATCTCCTGTCCCTCTTCCCTCGCAAGCCAGCATTTAGTTTCACTTTCTACATATGGAGAATCCCACTCACCCGGTCTGCGGGGGGAATCCTTCTGAACGGCGGCTTCCGGAGCACTCCAGCTCCACTACTGCCAGCACGACGCGGGGCTCTCTCCTTATGCATGGGAGCCCCGCACTGCTATCTGCCGCTCTTCACCCGGGCCCCCTCCTGGGACCCGGGACTTCAGCTCCCACACCGGCTGCACGCGAAAGTAACAGGTACTGCGCATGCGCGGGCAGCCCTCGCCTCCCAGGTCTCCTCCCCAGCCCGGAGCTGCTTTCTGTTTTGCTTGTTGTTGAAGGGTAGCGAGACACATATGTGGCTTATTTACTGTATTTCGGAGCGCGGCACCCGCTTCAGGCACACCGCGCTCCGTTAATTTAATTATTTGCCATGAGGTTCCCCCCTCTGCTGCTCTTTGCCTCGGGCCGTGCTTAAGATTCGCTCTCGTGTCTGAGCTGGGGAGTCAGCCGTGGCGCAGAGAGCAGCTAATCTAGTCCAGCGCCCTCCGCACACTCATTCGGTCACTGAAGCCAGTCACGCGTCCGGGAACGCGTGGCGATGGCGGAAGGATGTTGCGGATGGGTGGTTGCAGCCAGACCCCACGTTGGGGAAGTGCATGAGCATACTACGGCGCAGAGCTGCAAGAGAGGTGCAGAGCGTGGGACCCCCGTACCGGCTGACCCCTCCTGGCCTACTAAATGCTTAAGCTGGTAAGTGCAGGAGGGCGGTGAAGTGGGCATGGGGGAGAACTGAAGCACTGCTGCAGAACTTTCTTCGCTTTTTTTATTTACAAGTTTACATTGCTTGTGTTTTTAAAGAGATATGATCCCTCTCACTGCTTGGATGAGTTACAGTGAGGGATGGGACTCAAGGGCCTCTCACGTCCACCCTGGTGTCCTTTATGTTTTCAGTTTTTTGGATGTCTTTGTAGACTATTTTCACGTGGGAGTGTTTCGTAGTTATTTACTAGGCCGTTCGCTACATTCACACGACCCATGACCCGGGAGCAGTGAAATGCCTTATGCATTTAGACAAATAATGCCACTGTAAAGTCTCTTGTGATAAAACCAAACTACTCGGGAATAAATATGTTTTATGGAAGGTGCAATGGATGGCACAACTGTCATCGAGGGCCATGCTGGGCTTAGCTGCCAGGAATAGCAGACACATGGATTTCTGAAGTAAATGTAGTATGAATGCAGTTCCACATAAATTAGAACTATATTTGTAATTGATATTTAAACTCCTCCTCAGCGCTCGATATAGAAAAAACAATAGCTTGCTCTTTTATAGCACGCCATATACCACCTCGGCTGTTTCTTAGCTCTGTAAATAACAGGTGTTGTTGATTATATTTACCCGTACATAATTTACACTACTTTTTTGGGAGTAAGGGATGGGCGGACGTAGCTAGGATTCGAACTAATGACATTCAGCTTTCCGCAGATGTCAGCACTGAGCGTTTACCTCACCTGACAATTTTTCTAACTTACTGTGATACGTGGTGGCTAGTGCTCATTTGATTACATTGAAAACAAGCATTTGCAATGCAATAGGTCTCGCATTTACGAGAGTTTAAACTATTGACATTGCAAATAACAATGCCTTTTATTTCGTTTTTTGTTTTTAAAACAAATAAAAGGCATTGTCGTTTACAATGCCAATAGCTTAAACTCGTTTTTAGGTCTGGCTTCACAGTGCATCAGTCTATAAGACCAGTGGTTAACAATTCTCTCCCATATACATAGAGGGGTCTTTGTCTCTGCCCCACATAAGTACGGTCAGGACTGTTCAGTGGATCATTTCGCCTCCTATGGGGTGCTTGGACTGCAGTGCAGAAGGGACTATTCTGCATCTTAAAGGGAAATTGAATCTTCAGACATTAAACTGTTTATCTCATACATACGTTGACACGAAAAGTAATTGTTGCATTCTTTGTATTTTCACCGTAGCAATCATGGGCTCCAAATGCAAGTCAGGCCTATTGGCTTTGTCAATGCTCATTAACAAAATAAAAGTACCTCACACATTTGCCTTTGTTGCAGATGTTTACAGAAGACTAGTGCAATGGTGACTGGATGAATATTGTGTACAAGCTGTCCTGTTGGATGGTCAGTCACAATGTCACTTTTCACTGGTCCAAAGGAGCAGAATTATCTAATCGAGACCACTGAAAACATGCGTGAAACAACCGTAGCATGAACATGAGAGACAATCCGCAGTGTTGTATCAGATGTGGCAGAATGGCAGACCTTGTGAAAATCAATCTTCTGACCTATATGTTCGGTTCGGTGTCGGTTTTGTAATTTCTAATTTTCCAGCCCCTGGAAGATTTTCAAGTAAGGTTTCATCCCAGTTACTCGCTGTCGGATTTGCTTTCTGCGACTAAAGCAGCCCTTTCCCCACTGGTTTAACGATAGAGACTTTGGCACGGCAGAGGAAGATACCATTTATCAAAGATCACAGGGAGAGGGGAAACTAAAGATCAAGAGACTCGAACAAATGGGTGGCTGCAAGTAGAGGAAGCAGAGAAAAACAACTGAAAGCAGAGAGCAGGAAAGATGAAAGCAACCTATACAGGCACATCAAAGACAGCAAGGCCGGACGAGGGCAGTGGCTGTGGTGACTGCCAGCTTTGTCCGACATGCCCTGCGGCAAACACAGAACACAAGTCCGACTCCAGGCCTGCCACAGCCCACTGGAATGATACAGAGGGTCTCGTGGCAGATCCCATGGCTTTACACTGCCCGAGGTAGTAACTCCACACTCCTTTTATAGGTGCAATGACAGATATCGCACAACTGATAGTCCCCGCTACCCAACCACACACCCAACCACACACCCAACCACACACACAACCACACACAACCACATACAACCACACCGTCAGTGCACACTTTCACCAGGCACAGACACAATCAGTCAGTGCATGCTTTCACCGGGCACAAAAACCACCAGCCGTCAGTGCACGCTTTCACCAGGCACACTCCACCAAATGTCAGTGTACGCTTTCACCAGGCACACACCACCATACGTCAGTGCACGCTTTCACCAGGCACACACATCACCAGCCATCAGTGCACAGTTTCTACAGGCACAAACACCACCAGACATCAGTGCATGCTTCCACCAGGCACACACCACCGGACGTCAGTGCACGCTTTCACCAGGCACACACGCACACCACCATCCGTCTGTGCACGCTTTCACCAGACACACACACACCACCAGCCGTCAGTGCACGCTTTCACCAGGCACACACCACCAGCCATCAGTGCACGCTTCCACCAGGCACACACACAGGCACACACACCACCAGCCGTCAGTGCACGCTTCCACCAGGCACACACACACCACCAGCCGTCAGTGCACGCTTTCACCAGGCACACACACACACCACCAGCCGTCAGTGCACGCTTCCACCAGGCACACACACCACCAGCCGTCAGTGCACGCTTCCACCAGGCACACACACCACCAGCCGTCAGTGCACGCTTCCACCAGGCACACACACCACCAGCCGGCAGTGCACACTTCCACCAGGCACACACACCACCAGCCATCAGTGCACAATTTCTACAGGCACACACACCACCAGCCATCAGTGCACACATCAATTGTTAACGCATCCACAATTAACTATTGTAGCAATCGCAGTATGGCGCACTTTACTTTTAAACATATTCATCTAAAGCGCAGCATGCCACCATTGCTACAAAAATAAATACACATTTTTTTGGCCTACTATTTATTTAGACTTTTGTTGCAATTGGTGTTGCAATATTTAGCAATGCCAATAGCTCAAACTTAATAATGCGAGACCTATTGCATTGCAAATGCTTGTTGTTGGTGCTGTGGCCAAAGTTTTCGTGTAAGGGTTTCCTTCTAGAACATGTCCCTTGCATGGTATAGTCCTATCTTTTAGAGGATTGGTTTCTGAGAAGGCTGGTGTCTCTCTTACTATCCTTTTTCTTTCCCTCCTCATAGGATGTGATAGGATTCTATTCCTCAAAGGTCCATTACACCATTTCCAATTTATTTGTGAATTATGTCTGCTTCTTTTCTTCCTCCTTTCTTTTGGAGGATGGGGACCTATTTTTCTTTTATTAGTTGTGATTTCATTGTGTTTCCGGTGACACATCTCTTAGTGAACTCAATCCTGATCGTGCTTGTATGCACTGCCATCCATTGTTTTTGGCTTTTTCATTTCATGGGGTTTGATCCCTTCATGGCTGTGATAATCCATCTTTCATCAGAAGCGTCACTCAGATCTTGCTGCCTGATATCTCTATCTGTTGGATGGAAATTGTATCTGTCTGGACCTTATGTGTGTTGGACTTTATTGCGACTATATCTTGGGATGGACTCCTGGTGTGGTCTTTATTCCTGTCATCCATGACACCTGATGTACCTATGCCCTGGGTACCTCAGTACCATATGCTAGGGATTGATAAGGTTACACCAGTGTTCAATCTAGAATGTACATAAGTACTTACCAAACCAATACAGGGGAGAAAGCACAAGAGACTGGGGTCCTGATCAGCAGGATCCCAGTCAGACTAGTCAGAAACAGTGTTACATTAAGCAAAAAGTGGGGGTAACCATAAAAGCAGATCCGACAGTTAACCCCACTTTTTTTGCTTGGTGCTATGCTATTTCTGACTAGTCTGACTGAGATCCTGCTAATCGGGACCCCAGTCTGGTCTTCCTCCCCTAAATTGGTATGGTAAGTACTTAGGTGGCTGTACTGTAGTAACATTTTTTTCAATCTCTGTGATTATCATGTTCCTGCTCTCCGGGAAGTGTGATTTGACATATTTCCTGGGCTGCTATTTGGGAGATATTATCCCTACATGGCGTCCATGCCGGGTTTATATTATTTTAGTCCGTCTTCTATTGTTTAGCATTGTATTTCATTGTTTAAAAAAAAAAAGCCTCAGCATTTATCAAATGTCTGTAGCAGCACTTTTTGTTTATTTCTAGGTTTGCATGAGGTACGTGTAGCAGAACTGATATTACGTTTTCCTTTACAATCACTGCGGGCATCACATTTTGACATGGCGATCCTGCTTGATTGGCATCCTCAGTCTGTTTTCGATTTTCACAACGCTGCTTTAAAATACTGGCAACCACATTCGGGTGGTTTCATTTGCATACAACATTATTTGCCGATCCATGAGCACTTGGATATCCTGGTAGGTTCCGTCTTTGCTCGATAGTTTAAGTTAATTTGGGTTATATTCTTTGTTACACACTAGTGATTGCTCTTGATTCAATATACTTTGTGATGTATTCATTTCAGCGTTTGGCCGCTTACATAGTCTTTGCATTATATTCAGTTGTACATTGATTCATGGATAGTCATACATTTCTTCTTGAATGTCTTATTCTACAGCACCATCACGTGTACATTGACCCTCGTGATCACCATTCACGCTTATTAAATAGGAATTGCTCTTCAGATTCAGCAAGCATCGTAATTTAGTTATATATTTGCACGGTGTAGTAGCACCATAGGTTTTGGTTGGCAGGTGCTTTTCACTTTTGCTCTTTCAATTTTCGCATGCTTCACAGGATTCCGGTTAATATGTGGTTTTCCATCATCTTTGTGTTATTAGCTCTGATTACCCTTTAATCTGCTTGATCCCTCTTCGTTCTTTTATCTCATTCTATGCCGTTCTTTCTCTCTTTCACTTTACTGTTTTATGGATCTCATCTCTGTATTTAACACAGTATCATTTACCGATCACATTTTACATCTGGTTGTATTCATAGAGCCCCCTGATTATCATTATCCCGAAATGCATTGGGACCAGCAGCAACAAGAAGTTGAAGAACTTCATGATTTTAAAGATTGAACCCACAAAATGTTGTATTTAATCCTTTGAAATGAATTGGATATTGTTACAACTAATGACCACAACTTGCGTTTGTTTCAATGCTTCACTTCATTCAATTCAATAAATCATTGAATGTAAATTGAAAAAGTTTATAAGCTGTAAGTCTCCATATTTGTTTATATCTTTTGATTATGTGTTAAGTTTAACTTTCGCTGTGCATCCAGGCATCAGGTGAAGCTTCACTTGTTTGTTTTGACATACTATAGTAGAGGCAGGCAACCTCTTACTGGTTTGCACGCATACCAGAGAAAACTTGAGTAATATTTTGATTCATGTGCAAGGAAAAGGTGTGCGCAGCATAAATGTATTAATTCTGAGCTGTTGACCATTATCATTGGTCCTTCAATCAGGCTGCCTCCTAGTGAGGATCTTCTGTTGCATCAGCAGTGCAGCGTTCTGCATCCAAAACTGAAAACACTTAACCTTCATGCATAGGGATTGAGCAGTGACAGTTGACAGCTTTCGATCTTCCTCCAGGATTCTGCAATGTTATCTTGGTAGCCAGGCGTCTCTCCAACAAGACAATATATGCATACTGTTGGTGCAGCATCCAGAATTCTTGTGAATAAAGACTAGCAGTGTGGTAGAGGGACTTCTCCCACCTGAAGCACCTGAGAAGCAGGCTGGCTTAGGTAAACTATTATTGGGTGGACCCCCTGCAAGAATCAGGCAGGTACGTCGTCTGGGCACAACAGTGGTGGGGAGTCAGGGGTCGTTCAGTGAATGTCTCTGAAAATGTTTAATTTGCCCACATCATCAGCAGGTCATCATCATGCCACCGGTCCGCTTCTGTCAATACATCTTAGTCCGCTATAACCGTGGGCGGCATACTGTAACAGCTACCCCAAAATCTTCGTCTCAGAAAACTGTAAGTATGGGCTCTCCAGATTAGCTCAAACATTGGGAGACGGTTCTGGGGCCTATAGATACGCCTCCCATATACAGCCAATATCAAAAGTTCTGCCGTCCATTTATCTGAATGCAGGAAAAACAGGAGACAGCCATTGTCTAAGGACAAAGTCTTTCGCCACCATAGGTGCTGTAGCAATCCATCTGCTCCAGTGCACAGACGTGTAATTCAAATCTGAGACGTTGTGCAGCGTAGCCAGTTTAGCGCACTCTGTGGCAGGACAATGACTCAGAGCTTGTAGTGCACACCAAACCATCAGCTAGTAGTCTCAAGATGAGGGTAGCACCAAAGATGAGCACCAGTTCAGTCTGCTGCAGTGCATCTTTGGTAGCAGTTGTCCTGTGCTAGCCTAGCCTTTTTCAACTTGTATGGCTATCAGTACTGTAGGAGGCTGGCTTAGTATATGGTGCACACTTATTTAAGTGATGCACCTTGCACTAATCCAGGCAACCCGTCTGGTGATGTTAGTGGTCTTTGATAACCATAGAAAGCTCTCAAAGTGGTAGCTGTGGAGAGCAGCCTTCAGGCTCATTTTGAAGGAGTGTTAAGCAGCTTGCTTTACCAGTTAAATCATGCAGTGTAGGTGAAATGAAAAAGAAACACACAGTGTTTATATCAAAATATGTCTATTTATTACACAACACTCACTAAGACATTAGTATATCGCCAACCCGGAGATAGCAACACAAATACTCAACAATACTTCAATTGCAAATAGGTAAGTAAGCACAAAATGTAATGGTCTCCAGGGGGAGACCAAACCATATACCAAAAAAAGTGAACTGCGACCAAAGGGAGGACTTGGACTAGGAGACTCAGAGGAGCTCGCGACACAAGGAACCACCCAAGGTAATTACCCAGGAACCCAACGGAGGCTGTGTGCAAAGTGGAAACGAAGCATTTGATAGAGACGTCTAGCCGCAGATTCAATAACTTCGAATGTCCCCAAGCATAAGACTGGATCCGGAAAGTTTTCCACAGCAGCACCTCTGCGTGCTGTGAAGCCTGTCAACAATGAAGCCTAAGTCCTTGAGGGAGCGGCGCATGAACTTTCTGGCCGCACGGGTGTCCGGTCCGGCTCCCTCCCATCGCCGCTCTTCTTTTCGGTTCCGAGGTCACTCACGCGACCGCCGTGCAACAGGTAAGCACAAGCTTCGCTTATGGAGGTCTTCTTGCACTGCCCGTGCCGCTGTCGACCATTCCTCTCTCAATGAGTCGGGTGAAGGCGTACGGCATACTCCGTATCCACCCATTCCAGGTGTTGGGGGCCACACATGCCCAAATGGAGGCCTATTCTAAGGCACTCCAGGCTTGTTTTCAGTGACCCCTTCTCCCTGGTGCGTCTTCGGGCCACTCAGAGGTAGCAGGCACTGTTGCAGGGTCATTGTCCTTGGACGTTTCCCCAGGACCGACTGTGTGTGTGTCGACTCTGATTCCGGAGCCGACGTGACACCGACAAGCCAGGGCCTAGAGCACGGCCCCACCCGTCGCTCAGCGAATAGCCCTGTGGGGCTCCCTGCGCCGGCGTTGGAGGCGGCGCCGGCCTCGGTGCCGGGGGCGCCGGCCTCGGCGCCGGCTACTATCACAGGCTCTGCGTTGGCACCTTGTGCTCTCTCCAGGGAGGTTGTTCGCGTCCTGGTGACGTCGGTTCTGGCATTGAGCCGGCTTCCCTTGGTGGTTGATTTTCCCCCCCCCCCCCCCCCCCGACTCCTCAGGCGGCTGTAGTCCCCCACGGCACCTGTTGACGCCGATGCTTCCCTTTACGCCTCCCTCTGTGGATCCCCTGGACTCCCCTGATCAAGGGGCTAGGGTGCAAGTTCCTTGTGTAGCCTGGCCTTCGGGTCAGTCTCCACCTTCACCACTCCTCATTTCCAGTGGTAGACTCAACCTTCAATCGTCTCCTACTGACCATTTGCTGTCACCTACTCGGATGGCAATTGAGTCTAGTGCTGCCTTTGCGCGTGCTATTCATGGGGCGGCTGCTGTCCTTGGCCTACAGTCTCCTATGGTGCCTCTTCTTTCTGATCCTTTATTGGAGCCTATTGAGGTAGAATCTTTGCTACCCTTCGGGGACTCCCTATTTGACACCCTGTGTGGCACTTGGTCCAGACCATCTTCGGGTGACCCGGTTGATCGGGCTATTGCCCGTAGGCACCGCCCGGCACCAGGTGATCCTGTTTGTCTCTCTCTTCACCCGCCTGCTCAGGGCCTAGTTGTTCAGGCAGCTTTTAATTTGCAATCTTCACCCTCTTTACCATTGTTACTTCCCACAAGAGAATCTCGGTGGCTGGATGATTGTGGTCGCAGGCTTTTCGCCTCCGCTAGTGCAGGTCTCCAGGCTTTAAATACAACCTGTGTGTTTGCACGCGCATCTGCCGCTCTTTGGTACTCAGTTGCTCACCTTCTCCCTTCTATTCCAGAAGGGTCACATACGGAATTGCTCCGCATTCTTCTGCATGGGAGATGCATGGCACACTTTTCCCTGCGGTGTTCCCTGAATGCAGCTGACTGTATGGGACGGGTCCTGGCTCGCGCTGTGGCTTTACGTCGCCGTGCTTGGCTGCACGACAGTCGCTTCACTGAACATATTCGGGATGTCCTCAGGGATCTTCCGTTCAATGGAGTGGATCTGTTTGACCGCCATGCAGATTCGGCAGTCTCCCGTCTCTTGTCCGGGCTGCAGTAAATCTTGGTGTCATTTTACAGCACCCACCCTAATGTACTGGTTCGTTTACTGCCGGTTACTGATCTTGGCTGGTTAGCCTTTCCTATGTTCGTTCTGTACAGCCGTTCGGCTGCTTCTCTTGTTTTTCAGTCCTCTGATTGTGTGCTTAGCCCATGAGGACGTCCCTACCAGGGATTAGCGTTGCCCTATTTGGGGTATTTGCTGGCATTAGGTTCTGCCTTTGCCTTGGTACGCTCCTATTGAGTCTCCCCGTGGACATACTGATGGGTGCCACTTGTTTATTCCTACAGTCATACTGAGATGGCATCGGAACCTGGCATAAGTTCCATACCGTGCGGTGTCTCTCTCGCACGCCTGGCGGGACACCTTATTGTCGCAGTTTTTTCACAACTGCCACCCTATGTGCTGCTGTGCGGCTTGCTTATTGGTACAACTTGGACGACCAGCCCCTTCTGGGTTTGTCCTCCAAAGTAGTGGATTAGCAGATGTTGTCTTCTGTGCGTGGTCTTGGCCTCCTTCTGGCCACTTTTCTGGAGCGGATTCCATACTCCCTGATGTTTCCGTACGGGGGTTTCCATACTTCTTCTTGGGTTCATGCTGTACTCTCTTAAAGAGGCGTGTTCTCCTTGGAATACTCGCTTCTTAGAGTCCGGTACCCTTACATTTGTCCACACATTTTACACTGTTGTGACTAGTTTTTGCCCCCCACTCTGTCTTACAGGGGACTGTTGTTACTCTCAGGCATAGGGCATGGGTTATTTACTGCTTTGGACATTCTCCTGCTCAGTTTCCACATGACTAAGAGTACTTTCGGCATACTCTGGCCTCTTCTGGGGACACATTTTCATGGTTTTACCGTGTTTCCTCCTGCTCTATATATCGGCTCTGTGTTTTTAACATGTGGACCCGTGCAGGCTCTTTTGTTCCTGTGGTGTCCGTGGTTTTTGCCCAGGTTTGCTTGTTCTGTCAGCTCTTATGTAGTGCCCGGCTTGTTTTGTGCCCCTTTTTGGGGCTGTTGCCTTCTTGCTATTGTGCGCTTCTGGGCTGCTCACGCTCCACTTCAGGAGGTCCTTGCTTGCTTCGTGTGGTTCCAGCATCCATAAGGTATGCTTAGCTACCTTCTGGTAGGCTTAGGTGCCTTCTGGGCTTCACTCTTCTTCGTTAAGGCTTGACTGCTTGTCATCTGCCCTTTTTCTGAGTTACTGGCACCCCCACTGCTGGGATCTCTCCGGGTCCTCTGGGAGGAGGAAGCGGGGCGATCGTATCATGATAACGAGTGGGACAGAGCCATAGAGTTCTTCAAAAACGTTTCCAGAAACGCTCGGTTCAAAAACATACAATTTCACATCCTACATAGGGCATACCTAACGCCTGCGCGCCTTCAACGCTTTTTCCCCGACACGACCTTCCTTTGCCCTCGCTGTCAGGCAGGAGACGCAGCCTTCTCCCACATGTTCTGGACCTGCCCGGGCATTCAGACCTACTGGTCATTTATCCACACGACGCTCAGGGATCTCACCGGACTGTCCCACCTGACTACTTGGGAGGACTGTGCACTCGGTATTCTGGGAGGGAGGAAACAACACAAAATACCAATGCGCTTTGTTTTCCTAGCCCACCTACTGGCCAAACGCTGTATAGCCATGCACTGGCGGGCCCCATCAGGTGCCCCGATCGCGGCATGGGTGGAGGCGGTTCTCAAATGGGCGGCGGCCGAGGAAGCCAAAGGTATGCGTAAGGTCTCAATTTCCCTAGAATGGGCGCTCCTGCTGCACCAATTTAGGCAGTCCCAGACTCCAGAGACCCCAGTTATTGACTTACATGCCCCCAGCACCACACAACCTCGCACCGCACAGGCTCCCGAGATAGGAGACCCCCCTCCACAACCCTCCGCGGTCCCCTTGGATGCATCGGGTCTAGCTCCCCCCAGTGGGAACGCTCCACAGCAATCCATAGCAGCCCGCATACACACTCCCTCCTAGGCGAATAGTAGCTGCATGATGGAGTAGGCAATAACGGACTCATAGTATACGCCTCACCCCAACGCTAAGCACCCCATGGCACTCCCCAGTTCAGTTCTCCCCCCTAGTTTTTCTTTCACTGGCACAGACCTGCTATACCGCAGACCACACTCACACCAACCACGATGTAAATGTAATCTTGAAATCAATGATGGTCTACCCCGCTGCGTATATGTTGCAGCCATTTATGTGAAACGTGATAAATGTACGTTTATATAACTAAATGCCAATAAAAAGAATTTTCAAAAAAAAATCTGCCTTTTTTCTGAGTTGTGACATGACGCCTCAGTCCTGGCGTGTCTGGCCCATCGTACTACCACCACCTTGTGGCTGCGGATTGACATCCTGCCACTGCTGTCACTTGTGTCTTGCTGATGCGTGTTTCAACAGGCTCCTTTTCGAGGTTGTACAGGTTAGTCCGGTGTGCATTGTCTGTCATACCGGTTCCCGTCATGAGGTTTTATTGCAGGCGACACGTTGCTTCGGCTGCTTTCTCTCAAACCCTTGGTTAAGCTGCGCTTCTTGCGCAGTCATGACCTTCCTTTTTCCTCCGGCATATCTAGTGTATGTTTTCTTCCATGCTGGCACTGTCAGATAAGGGTCAGCCTCCTGCCGCTGCTGCCCCACGTGTCTTGCAAGTGCGGGCTCTACAGTGCCCTTTTTTCCAGTGTTCTGCTTGGTCGACCAGTAGTTGCATTTTCTTCCTGTCGCCACCTCGAGTCCTGTGGATCACTCGAACCCTTTTTCAAAGTTATATCCCTCTCAACTTGCCAGGGGCATCCTGGCCCGGTGCTTTCCTTCCTTCAACCCAGGAATACACAAAGGGGTTTGTGTGCTGTTCTTAACGGCTTCGGGTGCCTTTGTCTCCCAGAGTTTTTCGCTCTCTTTGGAGCTTTATGGTCTGGTGGTTACCTGCGCTAAATTACTGTCCTCACTATGGTTCGTCTCAAAGTGCTGTTTTACTCACCTTATGGACGACTAAGTTCTCAATGGAACTTGGTGGGGTTCAGTCGCAGACCCACCTCCTCCATGGGTATGGCTTTGGTATCTATTCTAAGTTAAGGAATCTGCGGCTAGACGTCTCTACAGATGAACGAGTTACTTACCTTCGGTAACAATGTATCTGGTAGAGACATAGTCTAGCCGCAAATTCCTTAACGCCCGCCCGTTCTCCCCATTCTGGGAGGACCTTTTCAGGTTGGGGCTTTCTATACTCTACTCCCTTTGGGTGGCTCGCCCTTTTGCGAAGTGATATTTTCTCACTCCAACACAGACTGCTTAGTTCTGTTTCTCTGCTCCATTCCGCACATTCTCAAGATTAGGCGGTATGTTGATAGCTCCTGTGATCTTTCCGACCCTCGGCCTGGATTGTACGTTGTCAAATCTATTCACGCTTTTTCCCACCATCCCACTCTCCCCATCTCCATTGCCTTGTGGTCTTTGCCACCCCTGCGGCCTTTTACTTCAGATCTATTGGCTCTGTACATTTATGGATCTTGTATTGGGGTTGCGACGTCTCTTTCTGGTGACCTCTTGTGGTGACCTCTCCTTAATCTTGTGTTCCGGACTTGTTCTCCGGCACGGTTTTACTTTCTAGATGCAGTCTTTCTATCCTCTGCCAGGCTGTTTTTCCACATCCTTGTCTCCCTTTCCCATTAATTGTGCCTTCGCTCTTGCGGGGTGGCTTTTCAGAGCACTGCTCTGTCTCACCTGTCAATTTCTTCTATTTATTCATCATTTTTGCACACTGTTCCCATATTCTCACAGTTTTTTGGTGATGGTTACGCGTACTGACGCTGAAAAGTTTCTCAGATGAAAACTGACGTCAGCGCGCAGCGAGGGGCATATATGGCTCCGCTGACGTCATGTCCGTGGACGACGTCAGCGCAGAGGTGCTGCTGCGGAAAATTTTCCGGATCCAGTCTGACGCCTGGGGATATTCTAAGTTAAGGAATCTGCGGATAGACTATGTCTCTACCAGATACATCGTTACCGAAGGTAAGTAACTCGTTCTGCGTGCTCAATAGAAGTCAGTAGAAAAGTATTGGTTGCAGTTTTGAAGAAGAACCTTTCCCAGTGGAGACCCTGAAGGAACTCTGTGGAAGACAGAAGGTTGGAGAGTCATCCCACCCGTGGATACTCCAGGAACCAGGACACCTACACCAGGGAAGCTGGGTGCATTGGTGCGTAGAGACATCAGAAACCGCCGTAGACCACAATGGAGAACTTCAGGAAAGATGCCGCTGCAGAAGATTGTGCAATCCAGTAGAATAGAAGAGTGGATTCTTAAAGTGAAAAACCTGTAAGCAGAGGGGACGAAGTCTACACCACTCGGAGGTGACCAGGAGGCATGGAAGTTCATGGCCCACTGATGTCAAACAGTTCAGATGTGTTGACGGTGACCATGTTGCTGCAGCTGTGAGGGCCAGGCGATGCTGAGGAAGACCAGGGGCTGTGCACGAGCTGTTCAACGTCGAGAATTGTGGGGTCAGTGTCCAACAGGAGCACCAACAAGCCTTGGCAGCTGCAACTGGTGTGGCGAATAAAGAAGGAGCAACGTTGGGACCAGCAAGGTCCAAGGAACTGACTACAAATGCAGGGTCAGAGCAGGCCCCGAGCACGCAGGGGAGCCCACTGGAGCAGGAGGACTCTCTGGAGGATCCACAGGCCAGAGGCCCTGGAGTTGCAAGAGGACCTAGAGCAGCTCACCAAGAAGGAAGGCCCACGGTGCAAAGGATGTGGTGAGAACGCTACCCTTCGCAGAAAGAGATGCTGGAGCTTCTTGTAGCCCGAAGATCTCTGGGGTGCAGATCCAACAAACCTTGACAACGGCACGTCAACACCGTGCACAGGGGTTTGGTCGCAGTGGTTCCGACGAGGGATACTGGCCTCAAAAGTGCAAAGAGGACAGGTCAGGCCTCGAGGGAGTTACAGAACCACCACTTGTGTTGCTGAACCTTTCGAAGTCTGTGGGACGTCAGGAGCAGCAGACTGGTCAGCTTTGTTGTGGTGCCTGCATATGCAGGGGAGTGACTCCACTCCAAGGGAGATTACTTAGGGTGTCCTTGAAGACCAAGGGTCTGTTGAAGATCCTGGAAGAAACACAGATGAGGGAGAAGACTTTCAGAACAGTGAGACCAGGAGTAGCAGGAGTCTTCCTTGATGCAGTCTCGGTTCCAGGTGAAGTACAGCGCAGTACAAGTTTTCAGATGGTCTAAGAGAGACGTGGTTTCAGGCTTGAGTCTTGTCCCACGACAAATCTAAGGAACCACCCACAGGGAGGCCCTTATGTACCATAGGGGAAAGGTTGAAACTACTCGGGTCCCTCCAAAAGGAGGGGCTTAGATTGTAGGGGCGGATACTCCCATGTCCTTTGTCCAGCTTTGCTCTATAGCAGAAGCCAAGGGCTACCTTAACTGGCTCAAACTGGAGTATTCAAGGAAGTCACCAAATGTGCCCTTCAAAGCAGTCTGGTGGCGCTGGCAAGCACCCCCAGCCCAGTACACGAAGTCCTGTCAGGGAGGTAGTCACACCTCCCTGCGAGAGGAAACCTACTGTTCTATCTTCCTCTGCTCAAGCTTGACTCAGCAGCAGGAGGGTAGAAACGTGTCTGGGGTCAGCAGCGGGACTAGCTTGCTGTTAGACACTGAAAGGCTGTTACCGGTAGTACGGGGGGTACCCCAAGGGAGCCCCCTAGTACATGGGATCATACTTCCAACACTGCAATTGTTGTTGGGGGTATGATTCCAACTTGTTCGACCCCAAACATGACCCGTTTCAGTGCACCCACTATATAGTTAGACATCTTGTAATGACTGATGTGCACTGTATGTATTAAAATAGCTGACCACACTTACAAAGCCTGAAGAATTGCCTCCGGGGTTTCTAGGGGTGTCCTGCTCATGCAGGGGCCTCTTGCCCTCTGGACTGAAGAACCTGCCATAGGGGTGAAATATAGGTTTCAAGTGTAGTGACCCCATATATAAATAAACTTATATCTGTCATGAGAGGTGCAAGCACCAACTCACACAGGCTGCAATGGCAGGCCTGTAGTCACAGTTTAAGTGGACTCCCATGGGGGGGGGGGGGTACAATACATGCTGCAGCCTGTGGGGAGACCCTGGGTATACCTATGCCCTGGGTATCTCAGTACCATATTCTAGGGACTTACAAGGGTATACTAGTAGCCAATTGAGGATGTACAGAAGTGCTTACCATGGTACATTAAGGGAGAAAGCACAGTGACTGGAGTACTGATTAGCAGGATCTCAGTCAGACTCGTCAAAAACATTCTGACACCAAAAAGTGAGGGTAACCAAGGAAGCAGATCCTACTTTCATACAAGTACCAATTGTGCAATATTTTAAAATGGGTACATTTCATTTTTGCTTACCTAAGAGTGTGGTCATGGTTCTGGTCATGGTTCTTCATAACAGTGGCCCAGTCCTCGTCAATGTATTGCTGATCCAGTGATATCTGCCAGTGTGACTTTGTTTCCCCTAGTGTGGTCGCTGAGCAGAGGTGGTAGATAAGAATTTGTTACAAATTGGTAATCACACCAAATGACTGCCGCTATGTCAGCAAGTATTTTTGAATCTGCGAACTGGGTGAGGGGCTGACCCAAATCCAGCAGTGTGTAGTAATCTGATAGATACATCTAGCTGCAGATTCCTTAACTTTGAATTCTCCCCAGGTGCCAGACTGGATACAAAGGTTTTATCAGCAGTACTTCCATGCGCCGGTGGGCAGTGGCGCACGACTCCATGCTGATGTCGACTCCAGATGTGACGTCAGTGAAGTCATATAAGTTCCACTCAGACACGCGTGGCGTCAGTTCCTTCTTTTCCGCGCTTCCGCACTGATCCGGAGTAGCAGTTTCTCAGGCCATTTGTATTTTTTGGGCCTACTTTGACTCCTTTTTGCGTTAGGAGACAGTGTGCCTATGCATTGGGTTTTAAAACGTGTGAGTCCTGTGCTCAACAGATCTCTGCTATGGATCACCATTCCATCTGCATGTGGTGCCTGGAAGAGCACTACGACTCCAAAGAGTGCAATGTCATTAAGCGACGGAAGCCAAAGGCCTTGCGGGAGAGGCAGATGAAGCTTCTGACGGCACAGTTCTCCCAGTCTTCTGAGTCCAGGCGACATTGGTCTCCTTCCCTCTCCGAGGTTCCTGCCTGGGGCTGTTCAAGGAGCTGTTGCCGTGCATGTCGCTCACCTATGTTGTGAAAATCCCATCGTAAGCGATCGAAGTTGCTGTGGCCTTTTGCCTCACCGCATCGTGATGTTGTTTCTGCCAGCTCCTCATGTTCCATAGCAGAAGACGTTGCAGAACGGTCAACCCCGTGCCACCTTCCTTATCCTGGAGCTGGGGCGACTATGACCCAGATACAGGCATACTACCATGCTCTACATGCCAATATCTGAAAGAAACTGCTAGTTATAGATTCCTTACCTTAGAATTACCCCCAGGCGTCCGACTGGATCCGAAATAAATTTGTTTTTTCTTCAGCAGTACCTCTCTGCTTCGGAAGGTGGTGTTGGTCGGCTCCGCATCTGTCGTTGGCGCCGTGGTTGCCGGGATGATGCGTGCTAACGTCAGTTATTTCTTTTTCCACTCCAGCCTGCGCAGATCCGAAGCGAGCGGTACCTCCAATCACTTTTTGACTGAACTTTTTGAGCGACTTTTGTCGATGTCATTTTGAGTCCTAACGACTCCTGGTGCACGTAGGGATGCCAGGTTTAAGGCTCGCGGTTCCTGTTCCCGACTGATGGAGGTGAATGATCCGCACCACATGTGCCTCTTTTGCCTGGAGTGCGACCACGACCACGACCCCAAGTTGTGCTCCGACTGCCGATCCATGACTCCGAAGGCTTTGCAGGAGTAGTCCCGAAAGCTTCTTGAGCGTCGGCAATCGGCTCCGCGCCGTTCAAGGTCCCGGTCGAGAGGGAGGTCGAGGGACCGGTCGGGGAGCCATCACCACTCGTCCTCTAAGTCTTCGCACTTGGGGTCAGGTAAGTCAAAGCACAAGAAGAAGTCGAAGAAGCATTGTCGCTCTTTGACTTCTCGCCGTTGGTCGGCTGACGTGACGAGGGATGTGGGCGGTGCCCCTCCTGCAGCTCCAAGTGCGGAGCCTGAAAGGCCGTCTCAGAGTTTCCCTCCCTTCCAGGGACACGGAGCCACCCCTGCCCAGCTTTGTCAATTTTACGAGGCGATGCATGCCATCTTTGGGCAGCCCGAACCCGCCGGCGCACCTTAGGGCCCCCGGACTCGATTGTTGGTCCTAGGCCTTCTCCGCTGTCGGCTTCGGCCCCGGGCCTGGATCCGGATCTGCGCCGGTTGAACTCATTACTCCTCCACCGGCGCCGCACCCGCATTCGACGCCAGTCTGGACCCCGGCCGGCGTCGACCCTGGCCTCCATCCTGATGTGGACACGGAGCCGGACCGCCACCGAGTGAGGTTTTTGTGCCCCTGTTCACACCTGGGGTCCCTTTCATGCCTGATTGGCAGCCAGAGGAGGAGGACTGGGAGGGGTCAGGTGACCCTCTGATCGACCAGTTGGAGTATGATCCGGATTGGATAGAGGACCTGGGGAATGCCAGTGGTCTTGATACCTCCCCTGATCTTGGCATGTTGTCTCCTCCTACCGTGGCTACAGAGGAGCGAGCGTCATAAGCAGTGGTGTTGCGTAGGGTGGCCGAGGCTCTCCACCTCGAGCTCCCTACAGTGACAGTCGGGACTAACCTCCTGAGGGAGGTGCTTCAACCGCAAGCGAGCTCTTTGGAGCCCCTGCTGCAGTTCAATGAAGCCCTCACCAATGTCTTTTTGGGCACCTGGTCCAGGCCCAAGACTGGTTCTCCCGTGGATAGGATGATTGCCCGACGCCAAAGCCCGGCCTCGGGCGACCCCACTTTCCTCTCCCAACACCCCACCCCTGAGATCTTTGTGGTCCAAGCCTCTACTTCCAAGGGTGCATTCCCTAACCCTCCACCAGATAGGGAATCCAAGAAGCTGGATCATCTTGGGAATAAGATTTTTTTTGTCCCCCGCCAGCTGGGGGCTGTGGTCAGTAAACACTGCATGTCTATTGGGCCGTTATTCCCACTCTGTGTGGGACATGGTTGCACAGGTGCTGCTCAGTGTCCAGTGGAGGCCCGGACAGTACTCTCCCAGGCTGTTGCCGCCGGGAGGGATGCAGTAAAGTTTACCATCCGCCTGGATGAGATCGACTGACTTTTCTGGGGATGTCCAGAACACCCTTATGGACTTGCCCTTTGATGACCGTTGCCTTTTTCGCGACAAAGCAGACAATGCTCTAGAGCGTTTCAAGGACTCACGGGCTACGGCCAACTCCTTGTGCCTCTCCAGCCGTCCTGTGCAGTCTGCTTTTTTCCCCTTTTATGTCTAGGGAAGGGTTGCCCCACTACGTTCCGCCCAGAGCCACAGGCCGACGCAAGTTTCCCAACCTTTGCATGGCCTGGGATGTGGGAACCACCACCATGATTCAGGGGGCCAGCAGGCAGACCAGTCCACCAACACCCCCTCTGCAGCAGCCTCCAAACCATCCTAGTCGGACATTTCAGGCCCATCAGTCTCCAGTGGGCGGCAGGATCCGCCATCACCTCCCCCACTGTCGCGCCATCATGTCAGACAGGTGGGTTTTGCAGATAGTCTGAAGGGGTTACTCCCTCTGCTTCGAGAGTACCCCTCCAGCCATCCCACCTCAGTACCATCGTATGTCAGAGGATCATCTGGGCCTTCTCCAACAGTAAGTCACGGCTCTCTTGGCCAAGGGAGCCATTGAGCGTGTTCCTGCCCGAAGTAGGTCGTGGTTGTTATTCCCACTACTTTCTGGTACCCAAGAAGGACAAGTGCCTGCGTCCGATCTTGGATCTCAGGAACGTCAACCGGTTCCTCCGGATGGAGAAGTTTAAGATGTTGACACTCGCTCAGATCTAGTCTGCCCTCGACCCTTGAGACTGGTTGGTAGCGTTGCACTTGCAGGACTCTTACTTTCACATCCCCGTCGTGCCGTCCCACCGGCGATATCTGCGGTTCACGGTAGGCCACGAGCTCTTTCAGTTTACAGTTCTCCCCTTTGGCCTTACCAGCGCCCCTCGGGTGTTCACGAAAGTGATGGAGGCGCTCTCTGTTCATCTGCGCAGATCAGGGGTTCCAGTCTTCCCCTATCTTTACCACTGGCTGTTGAAGGCGGGCTCGCCCCAGGCTGTCGTGTCCCACCTCCAGACAACGGCCAACTTCCTGCATTCGCTGGGGATCTCCATCAACGTGCCAAAGTCACACCTGACCTCCTCTCAGAAGCTCCTCTTTATCTGAGCGGTTCTGGACACGACACAGTTTCGGGTTTATCCTCCTGAAAAGCGAGTCCGGGATATTCGGGCTATGATTCCAATCTTTCAGCCTCTATCCCAGGTTTCAGTCAGGATGACCCTGAGGCTGCTGGGCCTCATGGCCTCCTGCATTCTACTGGTTGATCATGCCAGGTGGCATATGTGGGCTCTGCAGTGGGACCTGAAGTTCCAGTGGGCGCAGCATCAGGGGAATCTGTCTGATTGCGTCCAGATCTCGGAGGGCACTGCACGTCAATTGCAGTGGTGGCTCACAAACCTGGATTGGGTCAACTGCAGATCCCTCTCCCTTCCCCAACCAGAACACATAGTGGTGACAGACGCATCCCTCCTGGGATGAGGCGGTCACATGGGAGAGGCGGAGATCAGAGGCCTATGGTCTCCGGCGGAGTCCGGGCAACATATCAACCTAATGGAGCTTCGGGCGATCCATCTTGCACTCAAAGCCTTCCTTCCCTCTGTTTGGGGAAGAGTAGTGCAGGTGTTAAGGGACAACACCACCGCCAAGTGGTACTGCAACAAACAAGACGGGTGGGGTCGTGGACCCTATGTCAGGAGGCTCTACATCTCTGGACGTGGCTGGAACGTCAAGGCATCTCCTTGGTGGTTCAACCCTTGTCAGGTTCTCTGAACGCCAGAGCGGACAAACTCAACCGCAGGTGCATGATGTATCACGAATGGCGTCTTTACTCGAGGTGGCGCAAGGTCTCTTTCAACAGTAGGGAGAGCCTTGGTTAGATCTATTCGCCACCAAAGAGAACGCGCAATGTCAGCAGTTCTGCATGTTGGAATTTCCAAAGCAGCACTCGCTTGACGACGCTTTTCGTCACGAGTGAAGTTGCGGTATCTTGTACGACTTTCCACCTTTACCACTTCTACCCAGAGTGCTGAAGAAGATCAGGCGCAACCGGGCCCAAGTCATTCTTGTGGCCCCGGACTGGGCTCGAAGAGTTTGGTATCCTGAGCTACTCAGTATGAGCGTGGATCCCCTGATCCGACTGCCTCTTCGGGAGGATCTTCTGTCGCAGCAGTAGGGCACAGTCCTCCACCCGAACTTGTCTAGCCTCCACCTCCTTGCGTGGAGATTGAGCGGCGACAGTTGATTCCATTTGACTTGCCTCCTGAAGTCTGTGATATCATTCTGGTAGACAAGCGTCCCTCCACTAAATCGGTATACGCCTGCAGGTGTAACAAATTTGTGGCATGGTGCACAGCCAGGGCTGTAGATCCCCTTTCTGCCCCTCTTTCAGAAGTCCTTTTGTTTCTTCTTTCTTTGGCCCGGCAGGGCTCTGCTCTGGGCTCTATTAAGGGCTACCTTACAGCAATTTCGGCCTTTCTCAGGCTCCCTGATCATGCCCTTTCTCTTCAAGTCCCAAGTCGTAAGTAGATTTCTCAAAGGCATTACTCACCTTTTCCCTCGTATTCCTTTTGTGATGCCGCAGTGGGACTTGAATATGGTTCTTACCTATTTGATGTGCGCTCCTTTTGAGCCGCTGCAGAACTGTCCTCTTCGTTTATCAAGTTTGAAGACTGCGTTCCTGGTTGCCATCACCTCCGCTAGGCGCGTGAGTGAGCTCCTGGCTCTTTCCTGTAAACCTCCTTTCCTGTCTGTTCTTCCAGACAAGGTTGTGCTCCGCACTCGTTCTTCCTTCTTGCCAAAGGTTGTTACTGCCTTCCATATCGGGCAAACTATCACCTTGCCCACATTCTTCCGCCTCCGCACCCTTCCAGAGAGGAAGAGAGGCTCCACCGTCTGGACCCAAAACACGCGCTCTCATTTTACCTGAATCGCACACAACAGTTCCGGGTGGATGACCAAGTCTTTGTTGAATACGAAGCCGCCAATAAAGGCCGAGCTGTACACAAGAGGACTATCTCCCGCTGGGTTGTCTTGTGTATAAAAGCCTGTTATTCTCTGGCTCAAAAGGAACCTCCGGTTGGGTTGCGCGCCCATTCTACCAGGGCGACAGCAGCTACTACTGCATTGGGATGTGGTGTCCCCCTGCAAGACGTGGGCCTCGCTGCACACTTTTACTAAGCATTATTGCATTGACAGTCAAGTCCGGAGAGACGGCTTCTTTGGCCGTTCTGTTCTACATGACTTTCTGGTGTGATCTTGGTTCGCAGACCCACCACCGGGGTTGGTATTGCTGGGGTATCTATTCTAAGGTAAGGAATCTATCACTAACGTGTCTCTTTCAGATGCACAAGTTACTTACCTTCGGTAACAATACATCTGTAAGAGACATTATTTAGTGATAGATTCCTTACCGCCCCACCCATCCTCCACGTTCTGCGAACGGATTTCTAGGGTTAAGGTCATCCCTTTCAGGGCCCTAGTTTCAATGCACCAGTGGTCAGTATCTTGCATGGCTCTGCGTTCCTGGCACAGAAAGTCGTGTACAGAACTGACGTCAGCGCGCGAGGGCAGCATCTAAGTAGCGCCCGCGATGTCATCTCGGCAACCACGACACCAGCGACGGACGCGGAGCCACACGACGCCACCTACCGACGCACAGGGGTACTGCTGACGAAAACTTTCCGGATCCAGTCTGATGCTTGGGGTTAATTCCAAGGTAAGAAATCTATCTGAAAGAAACACGTTAGTTAGATTCCTCACCTTAGAATATCCCCAGGCGTCAGGCTGGATCCGGAAAGATTTTTCGTCAGCAATACCCTTGCGCGTCGCTAGGTGTCGTCTGTGGCTCTGCGTCCGTCGTCCGCGTCGTGCGCCGGGATGACGTAGTCAGAGCACCCAGACGCCGCCCTCGCGCTCTGACGTCCGTTCTTCTTTTTTACGCGCCAGACAGCGCAGATCCGGGAAGAGCATACCCTTTTAGTCATTTTTTGACTAAACTTTTTGACTCTTTTGGTCTACTCTGTCAACCCGACTCCTGTCACCGACTGATGTCGGTTACGGACCACCACCGCCGGTGCCTATACTGCCTCGGGGCCGACCACGATTCCGAGTCGTGCCTCGACTGCCGGGCCCGGACTTCGAAGGTTAGGCGGGAGCGGTCCCGCAAGCTACTGGAGTTCCGGCAGTCGGCTTCACGCCGTTCACGGTCCCGGTCGAGGAGGAGGTAGAGGGACCGGACGCAGAGCCGCAGTCACCACAACCACTCGTCTGGTTACAAGTCTTCGGGTAAGTTGAAGCATAGTAAGAAGTCCAAGAGGCGACATCGCTCTTCGGGCTCCCCCCGCCGGTCGCGCGACTCGGCTGAGGGTTCGGGTGGTACCACCTGCGAGGCTCCGTCGGAGCCGCAGGAGTCGCGTCCATCCCCATACCCACCGGTCCCTGGGACCGACGCGACTCCGGCAGAGGTCAGTGCCTTCCTCTTGGCCATGAGGGGCCTGGCTCCGCTGTCGACGCCTCTCGGCGTGCCTTCGGGCCCTGCGGTCTCGACTGGGAGGCCTAGCGAGCCGGCGGCTCCGGCCCCGGCGTCGACTTCAGTCCTGACGCCGCAGGTCCCCGTGGGATCCAGGCCTGGATCCCAGTCGGCGCCGGTCGACCTCACGACCCCTCTACCGGCGCCGACTCCGGGACCACCTCCGGTGCCGCCTTCGGACGACGTCGTTCCCCCAGTTCAGTCCCGGTTCGGGCTCGGCGTCGGAGTGGTGCCGCCCGGCGCCACGTCCGACGCCGATGGGTGGCAATTTCATCTTCCGCCCGGCTCCGATCATTCCACCTGTCTACCAGGAATCGGATGACTGTGACGACTGGGCCGGTTATCACAGGACTGGGCAGATGAGTTGGGGGAAGCCAGTGTTCTTGATACCTCCCTTGACACTGGCTTCATCTCTCCTCCGACCATGGCTTCGGAGGAAGGTGCTGCTTTTTCTGTGGTCCTGCGCAAGGCGGCCGAAGCCCTTGGGATAGAGCTGCCTGCTGTGGCTGTGAGGACTAACCTCCTCACTGAGGTGCTCCAACCGTCAGCAAGCTCCTCAGAGCCTCTGCTGTAGTTTAATGAAGCACTACTGGACGTTCTGAGGGGCACCTGGTCCAAGTCCTCCACAGTACCTCCTGTGGACTGGAACGTAGCCCGGCGCCACCGCCCTGCACCAGGCGACCCCAGCTTTCTGTCCCTGCACCCCACACCGAGAGCCTGGTTATCCAGGCCTCGACTTCCCAGACCTCCTTCCCGTCCGCTCCCCCGGATCGGGAATCCAAGAGACTTGAGCAGTTTGGTAAGAAGCTGTTCTTCTCCCTTAGTTTGGGACTGCGGTCTGTTAACACTGCTTGTCTCTTGGACCGTTACTCCCACTCCCTGTAGGATACGGTGGAGGACGTGCTGCCCCAATGTCCGGAGGAGGCTCGGACACGGCTCGCCAAGGCTCTTGCCGAGGGGCGGGATGCAGCGCAGCACGCTATCAGATGTGGACTGGACACTACGGACTCGCTGGGTAGGGCGATGTCGACCACAGTGGCGTTCCGCTGCTACGCCTGGCTGTGGTCCACAAGTTTTTCAGGGGATGTCCATAGCACCCTCATGGACATGCTCTTCGATGGCAGTCGCCTTTTTGGCGACTAAGCGGATAGTGCGCTAGTGCGCTTTAAGGACTCCCGGGCTACGGCCAATTCCTTGGGCCTCTCGGCCCCCCGCCCGCAAACTTCCGCTTTTCGCCCCTTCCGTGGCCAAGGAATGGGCGCCCCCTCTCGTCCGCCTAGCCACAGGCCGCAGATCCAACCTCCACGTGGACGTGGATTCTACCGAGGCGGTACAGGGGGACAACGTGCCGATCAGTCCACATCTACCCCGGCAGCATCCACCTCAAAGCCCTCCTAGTCCGTGCTTTCAGGCCCATTCCACGCCAGTGGGAGGCAGAGTTTGCCATCACCTGCTCCACTGGCGTTCCATCACATCGGACAGGTGGGTGCTGCAAATTGTCCGAAGGGGCTACTCCCTCCCCTTCGAGGCGACCCCTCCAGCCATGCCACCACAGTACCACCACATGTCGGGGGATCACTTGAAACTTCTACAGGAGGAAGTTACGGCCATCTTGGCCAAGGGGCCGTCGAGCGCGTTCCTGGTCTAGAAGTAGGTTGTGGTTGTTATTCCCACTACTTTCTTGTTCCCAAGAAGGGCAAAGGGGGCCTACGCCCTATCTTGGACCTCAGGAGCGTCAACGCCTTCCTCCGCAAGGAGAAGTTCAAGATGCTCACCTTAGCCCAGGTTCTGGCTGCCCTAGACCCTGGAGACTGGATGGTAGCGTTGGACTTGCAGGACGCTTATTTCCCCTTTCCCGTCCTGCCGGCCCACCGGTGTTACCTGCGGTTCACGGTGGGCCAAGAGCATTTTCAGTTTACCGTGCTCCCCTTCAGCCTCTCCAGTGCCCCTCGGGTGTTCACGAAAGTGATGGCGGTGGTCGCAGCTCATCTGCGCAGATTGGGGGTTCCAGTCTTCCCCTATCTCGACGACTGGTTGTTGAAGGCGGGCTTGCCCCAGGCAGTCGTCTCCCACCTCCAGACTACGGCCGACCTCCTGCATTTGCTGGGGTTCTCCATCATTGTGCCGAAGTCGCATCTGAGTCCCTCCCAGAAGCTCCTCTTTATCGGAGCGGTTCTGGACTCGGCCCAGTTCCGGGCTTATCCTCCGGAACAGCGGGTCTGGGATATTCAGGCTCTGATTCCCATCTTTCGGCCTCTATCCCGGGTTTCGGTCAGGTTGGTGCTGCGGCTGCTGGGTCTGATGGCCTCCTGCATCCTGTTGGTGCATCATGCCAGATGGCATATGCGGGCTCTGCAGTGGGACCTGAAGTTTCAGTGGGCCCAGCATCGAGGCAACCTGTCTGACCATGTCCTGATCTCGGAGGGCACTGCAAGACAGTTGCAGTGGTGGCTCACGGACCACGATTGGGTCAGTGGCAGATCCCTCTCCCTACCCCAACCGGAGCACTTGGTGGTGACAGATGCGTCCCTTCTGGGATGGGGGGGCCACATGGGAGTGGCGGAGATCAGAGGCCTCTGGTCTCCGGTGGAGTCCCGGCTCCATATCAACCTGTTGGAGCTGCGGGCGATCCGGCTTGCACTGAAGGCATTCCTTCCCTCTGTCCGGGGAAGTGTAGTGTAGGTGTTCACGGACAACACCACCGCCATGTGGTATTGCAACAAACAGGGCGGGGTGGGGTCGTGGACCCTTTGTCAGGAGGCTCTGCGCCTCTGGACATGGCTGGAAAATCAGGGCATCACCCTGGTGGGCCAACACCTGGCGGGCTCTCTGAACGCCAGGGCGGACGAACTCAGCTGCCGGTGCATGATGGATCACGAATGGCGTCTGAACTCGGACGTGGCGCAAGGCCTCTTTCAGCAATGGGGAGAGCCTTGGTTAGCTCTATTCGCCACCGAAGAGAACGCACAATGTCATCAGTTCTGTGCGTTGGAATTTCCAAGGCGGCACTCGCTCGGAGACGCTTTTCGTCGCCACTTCTGCCCAGAATGCTTAAGAAGATCAGGCGCGACCGGGCCCAAGTCATCCTTGTCGCTCCAGATTGGGCATGAAGATACTGGTATCCCGAGCTACTCAGTCTGTCAATCAATCCCCCGATTCAACTGCCTCTTCAGGAGGACCATCTGTCGCAGCAGCAGGGGACGGTCCTCCACCCGAACCTGTCCAGCCTCCACCACCATGCGTGGAGATTGAGTGGCGGCAGTTGATGCCATTTGACTTGCCTCCTGAAGTCTGTGATGTCATTCTGGCAGCCAGGCGTCCATCCACTAAAACGGTATACGCCTGCAGGTGGAACAAATTTGTGGCATGGTGCACAGCAAAGGCTGTGAATCCCCTTTCCGCCCCTCTTTCTGAGGTTCTCCTCTTTCTTTTTTCCCTGGCCCAGCAGGGCTCTGCTCTGGGCACCATCAAGGGATATCTTTCAGCTGTTTCTGCCTTCTCTTTTCAAGTTCCCTGTTGTAAATAGATTCTTAAAGGGCAATACTCGCATGTTTCCTCCTGTCCCCTTTGTAATGCCTGAGTGGGACTTGAATCTGGTGTTAACCTATCTGATGTGCGCTCCCTTTGAGCCACTTCATAACTGCCCTCTTCGTCTTCTGACTCTCAAGACTGCTTTCCTGGTTGCCATCACCTCTGCCAGAAGAGTGAGTGAGCTCCAAGCTCTTTCTTCTAAACCTCCTTTCCTCTCTGTCCATCTGGACAAGGTTGTTCTGAGGACTTGCCCTTCTTTTCTTCCTAAGGTGGTTACTGCCTTTCACATCGGACAGTCTGTTACCTTGCCCACCTTCTTTCCGCCTCCGCATCCCTCGAAAGAGGAAAAGAGGCTCCACCGCCTGGACCCAAAATGTGCACTCTCCTTTTATCTGGACCGCACAAAACAGTTCCGGGTGGACGACCAACTCTTCGTTGGCTACGTCGGCACTAAGAAGGGGCGGGCAGTGCACAAGTGGACCATCTCTCGGTGGGTCATTTTGTGCATTAAGGCCTGTTATTCCTTGGCTAAGAAGGATCCTCCTGTGGGGCTGAGGGCCCATTCCACTCGGGCCATAGCGGCTACTACTGCCTTGGGACAGGGAGTCGCTCTGCAGGACATTTGTCAGTCAGCAACGTGGGCTTCGCTGCACACGTTTGCCAAGCACTACTGCCTGGACAGCCAAGTCCGGAGAGACGGCTTCTTTGGCGGTTCCATTCTCCAGGACTTCCTGGTGTGATGTTGGTTCGCAGACCCACCACCTCGGTTGGTATTGCTGGGGTATCTATTCTAAGGTAAGGAATCAAACTAACGTGTTTCTTTCAGATGAACAAGTTACTTACCTTCGGTAACGATATATCTGTAAGAAACATTCGTTTGTTAGATTCCTTACCGCCCCGCCCATCCTCCCCGTTCTGCGAACTGATATCTAGGGTTAAGGTCATCCCTTTCAGGGCCCTAGTTTCATGGCACCAGTGACTGTTTCTTGCATGGTTCTGCGTTCCTGGCGCGGAAAGCTATGTACAGAACTGACAGCGCTCCAGGGCGGCGTCTAAGTACTCCGACGTCATCCCGGCGATCACGACCCTGACGATGGACACGGAGCCACAGACGACGCCTACCGACGCGCAGAGGTACTGCTGACAAAATCTTTCCAGATCCAGCCTGACGCCTGGGGATATTCTAAGGTAAGGAATCCAACTAACTAATGTGTCTTACATATATATCGTTACCGAAGGTAAGTAACTTGTTCTTTAGAGCAGGAAGGATGTGAGGAATCTGCAGCTAGATAAGGCATTATTGAAGGTAAGTTTTTTGTTCATCGCTGTAATGCAATGGTACTTCACATAGTTCATAAGTTTACCTTTGGCCTAAAGCATAACCTTAGATTTCTCCCAGACGTCTTATCGGCAGTGGTGCTGGAACAGTTTTCAAAGTGGTAGCACTCAACATCGACATCACCTGACTTAAGTGCTTTGACTGTCCCTTCCACACTACTGGTATACATTTTGAGATATTTGATCTTTACTTTAGAAAGCCAGCACACACCTGTCTTTATGTATGCATTTTAAAACCTCTGAAATACTGTCCTTCTTTCGCCTCTATCCCAGCAAAGGTGTCTCTAGTTAAAATGACATACTACCCTAAACATGCACTCCATCTGAACTCCTTCAGGGATATTTGAGGGTGATGCAGCACCCCTTACATCCCTACTTCCAGTGCCTCTCTGTTTTGGTGAAAAAGATAGGCAGTGTTCTATACCAGTATTAGCTGTTTGGAGGTTCTCACACCTTTATGGCTTTAAACGCTTATTAGGGCTCAAGTTGGACCTTATGATGATTTGGAATATTGCAATTGAAATCCATTGTATATAAGCTGAATGAATCTATTAATAGATAGTACACTAATTGGGGCTGTTATTTTTGGTAGGTAACCTTTTTCTCCACAAGAGGCCTTATTTTAGTGTCAATGGCGGGGGGCAGCGCACTCCTGTTAGTTCGGGTTAGAACAATAGTTTTATCACTTGTGACTTAGGTGCTGCAGTGGTATGCTCGCTGTCAATCGGGCATAAAGTCTGTGAGGAAAAGAAACTGACCATGCGGTAGTTGCCACTGCGCACAGTGCTGGGGGTGGCTATGACCCTTCGTTATTAGTCACCTTAACGTATACAAAGTAACCAAACAAATCAATTGAATTCAGATGACATATATTGATTCATATATGTAAATTATTGATACACATATACTTATGGATCATTTTTTGAACAGAACACATCACTTATAGTGCATCCTGATGCTGATACATTTATATCAATAAATAAACAAAATACATTTTTGGTTCATTCAATTTAGTACATGAGAGAATAAAGATGAGCCCAATGCATTTCGGGACCGACACGTCCCTTCGTCAGGGGCAATCTAAGGACAAAAACACAATAATAATAGACATTACTGATAATCGAACGCATACTTGTGATACTCAATGTAAACCATTAATGATGATTCAACAAGCTATTAGTCACGCTACATAGGAACTTAAACGTGCCACTATTTGTGGGGTTGTGTGAATACAACAATATATTGTGCTGAAATGGAGGCAGCAAGAACAACGCCACCAGAAAAAGTAATACACCGTGGTGATAATTAAAAGGGTGATGGTCTGTATTCTGCTAGGAATGCAGAGAAGTTAGGAAGTTTGGAGGTATGCATGGCGAGGTGGACTCACCTCGTGTAATGTACCAAAAGAGACCTCAATGAGGGTGAAATGACGGGCAAAGCGTAAATACCAGCCGATGCACTGCTGCGGGAGAAACAACAACAATGGGTTGGAAACAAGAGGCTAAGAAGCGGAGTGGTAAAAATGTGAAGAAAAGTGGCTTACCACTTACCAACAACTGTTCACGTGGAAAACACAGTGGTTTTAGGCTAAAAAACGAAAAATATACGGATGAGAATGGTGGGGCATCCCATCAATCAAACGGAAAGCAATGAAATCCAAAAAAACGAAGGTCGACGGTGAAGACAAAGATGAAGACTTACATGAATGTCGAGGAGACAGTTGGAACGCGAACCGTTAGAAAGGTGAAGACCGGTACCTGGAAAGGATACTCGCAAGATTGCAGCGTGCCGCTAAATACAGGCTAAAGAGAAAGGACGGCTCCGAAGAGTGACGTCCGTGGTGGATAATAGTGAAAATAGAAACAGGACAGGCGGACATCCGCCATGATGTAATGGTAAAAGTTACTCCGTCTGGAGGCATGTGCATGTGTAATGGGTAATGGAAAATAAAACATCAGAATGACACGTGAGGAACATAATAAGAATGAAAAAGTGGAAAAAGAAAATGAAAATACTGCAGAGCGGTGAGACTAAGATCGGCAACGGATCCGATGTGTGGCCTCGGGGCCAATCTGTACAAAGCATTTTAGGACTGCTAACTGCCCGCGTTTACACTCCAGGTCAGGAACCTAATGTGAAGAGATTCTGCTGTGGGAAAGGCTAATAAAACGTGAGTCAGAGTTACCAGGATAGTGTAGAAGCACTGCAGGGAGTAAACACCGAAAACCTGAAAATGTGATGATAGCTATAGAGAGAGTGGCAAAAGAAACAGTGTGAAGGCATCCGGGCGCAAGTGAGTAATTGGAAGGAAATGTAGATGGTATGAGTGTAGGAGATGGAATGTAAAGAGAATCCTGAGGGTTACTCTAGGTAGTTTTCTTATAAGAAGCATGACATATCTAGAGGCGAGACGGCGGGCCCTGACCGCCTACACTTTGGGCTGGGCTAGCTGGAAGGTCCTGTTGGTTTAGGGAGAGGCTGGGCCCCTGTATTGTATTGACCAGGGGGAGGGGACACATCGAAAGTGGGACCGGGGTAGAAGATGGGGGCACACTGACAGAGGGAGGGGGAGGGGGGGTAAGGGACCGGGTGGGAAGGTTGAGCCGTCCTTGGGAGAGTCGGGGATGCTGTTACATGTGGGGTATTTCCTGGACGGGCGGGGATTGAGAGTTGATTGTTGTATTGTTGTGTTAGAAAACAATAAAAGTTTCACAAAAAAAAAAAAAAAAAGAAGCATGACATATCCAAACGATCATCGTCGGATCTGAAAGGGGCCCTTGCATGCTTTCTGAGCTGGATTGGACGAGCAGTCGACAGTTTGTCTCCCCTGTCTTGTCGCCGTCGTCACAGGGAGTCTCCTTCACATCCTTGGTTTACTCCCGATTTGAAGCGGCTCAAACAACATTGTAAAAAGCTCGAACGGATCTGGCGTTCGGCCTTTTGTCCAATAGCTAAGGGACTGTTGAGAGATGCCCAGAAAATCTACTACCAGGCTATTCGGGAAGCGAAAAGCCTTTACTATTCCTTTCGAATTGAGTCCGCTAGTAACAATTCCAAAGAAATCTTTTCCATTGTTCAGAGCTTTATGGCCCCAAAAGCTATGGCAACGAAACTTCCTGTCTCTGCATCTTGGTGCGATAAGCTCTCGGATTTTTTTATCTCCAAAATTCGGACTATCCAGGCGACTTTTACCTCTAATGAGAGACCTTCGGTGGGCTGCTCCGCCCCGTTGGCTTCATTTTCGTTGTTCTCGCCGGTGACTCCGCTTGATTCCCTCAAAATACTTCAGTCCTTAAAGTCTGGGTCTCCGTCTGACCCTTGTCCGGCCAGGCTCTTGGCCTCTATGGCCGAGACAGTCAATTCGGAGGTGAATACTCTTGTCAATTTGTCCTTTACTGAGGCCTTGGTTCCTCAGGAATGGAAACAAGCTAAAGTCATTCCGCTCCTAAAAAAACCTACTCTTGATGCCGGCAATCCTGCCAACTATAGACCAATCTCTCTTCTGCCTTGTCTGGCCAAAATATGTGAAAAGGTAGCAAACAAACAACTGTCTGCTTTTGTTGAGAATGAGAGTCTTCTCCATCCGGCTCAATCGGGCTTCAGAGCTTCTTATAGTACTGAGTCTGCCTTAGTCGAGATGTCGGAGGCGATCCGCCATTGTTTGGATGCTGGGGGGAATGCTGCCCTTATCCTTTTAGATCTGTCGGCGGCATTTGACACCGTCCCCCACGCTTTGCTTCTATCTCGGCTAGCTGCTATTGGTATTTCTGGTTTGGTCTGGAAGTGGCTGGAATCTTTTCTTACCCTCCGGTCACAACAGGTTTGGCTTCCTCCTTTTGCTTCTTCCCCCCAGCCTGTTTCCACAGGAGTGCCCCAAGGCTCTTCGTTAAGCCCCCTGCTTTTTAATATTTACATCACGCCTCTAGTTCAATTGGCAGAGGAAGGTGGGGCCAAAGTGGTGGCATACGCGGACGACACTCAGCTCCTGTTTACGTGGGATAGAACTGACTTCTCTACCCATAGAGTACAGAGCTGTCTTGCTGCCGTCTTTCATTGGCTCTCTGCCGCCCAACTGAAGTGCAATGAGGAAAAGACGGAAATTTTACTCTTTGGCACTTTTCCACCTCACTTTAGGGACTCTCTCTGGCCCTCAGCTTTAGCCCCCCGCCCACCCCCCCCCCTCCTGTACGGGTTTACCTGTCAAAAACTTGGGGATCTGGTTTGACGAGCAGCTGTCTTTTATGACTCAAATAAAAAAGCTCACTGGCTGCTGCTTCGGTATTCTCAGATCCTTAAAAAGATTTTTACCTTTGTTACCTAGATCAGCTAAGGAGACTGTGGTTCGGGCGCTTATTCTCTCCCGCCTCGACTATGCCAATGGTCTCTGTCGGTCTGCCCGACTACCTGCTTAGGAAACTGCAGGTGATTCAGAATGCCGCAGCCCGGCTGGTGGTGAACCTTCCCAGCAGAGCCTCTATTTCTTCCTCACTTCGCATACTGCACTGGCTCCCTGTCAGGAAACGCCTTGAATTTAAAGCATTGGTTCTTGCGCATCGGGCTCTCCACGATGGAGGCCCTTCCTATCTCAAAAAGCGCTTCTCCTTTTACCAACCACCTAGGGTTCTGAGATCTTCTTCTCAGCTGCTGGCCTCTATCCCCACGTTCCGCCTTCAACGCATGGGGGGCAGATCGCTTACGTTCAATGCCTCTAGGCTGTGGAATGCATTGCCTTTAGCTTTGCGTGCTATTCAGGATGATCGCCTGTTCAGGAAACACCTTAAGACCCATCTCTTCTAACCTGTGTTCTGTCTACTGTTCTCTTAGCTCGCGCCGGGACACTCTTTTGAGTAGCTGAGCGCGTTATAAAACTCAGTAACATAACATAACATCATTGAGACCAGACGGGGTCAGGGTATGGAGTTTTTGGATCCAGAAAATTTATTTACGTAACAGCATGTTGGTTACGTCTACACCTGGTCGAACATTTATTGTCTCAATAATTTGGAACCGCAGTTGTGAGATCGTATGTTTAGCCTCGGTCCAATGAGTTGCAAGACTTGAGGTGGTGTTCTTGTGTCTAATTCTGGATTTATGTTCGGTTATGCGGGTTTTGATTTTGCGTTCGGTCTTCCCTACGTATGCTTTTCCGCAAGGACATTTGATACAGTAGATGACGTTAGCTGTGTTGCAGTCACTGGTGTGTTTGAGCTGTATCTTTATGCCAGATGAAGGATGAGTGAGAATGTTCCTTGTGATTACGTTGTTACAATGAATACAAGATAAACATCTTCTAGTCCCATGGTGTACACTTGGTTCCTTAGTGACAACCGGAGGTTTCAGGAGAGAGCGTAGATTTCTGCCTCTGGTGTACGCAAACAAAGGTTTATGTTGAAATAGGTCATGGAAATCCTCCTCTTGTTGGAGAAGTTCCCAACGGGAATTGATGATGTTCTTTAGGTTGGTAGAGATGGTTGAGAATTTACTCACAAATACCAGTCGTTGTTGGGGAATGCGTGGTTGTTGTGTGAGGAGATCATTGCGAGATTTGTCCATAGCTTTTGTTAAACAATTTGTCAGCACTTCCTGGGGATAAGCCCTTGCTGAAAACCGTTTGGAGGTTTCAAGTAATTCAAAAGAACTATTTTCGGTGTCAGAGCAAATTCTACGTATCCTGATGAACTGGGATAGAGGCAGATTCCTGATGAGACTTCGTGGATGAAAGCTTGAAAAAGCTAATAAGCTGTTTCGGTCTGTGGGCTTATGGTAAAAGTAGTTTGAAAATGATTGAATGCTGTTTTCACAACTTGCACGTCAAGATAATGTATAGTGTCTTCATGAATTTGATATGTAAGTTGAATGTGTGGATTGATGCTGTTGAGAGACTCAATCATTGTGGTAAAGGAAGATACGGTGTCATTCCAAATGAGAAAAATGTCGTCAATGTAGTGATAGTAGAGAATGATTTTAGACCACCAAGTGGGATTGGCAATGATGTTATCCTGTTGATGGGATGCCCCACCATTCTCATCCGTATATTTTTCGTTTTTTAGCCTAAAACCACTGTGTTTTCCACGTGAACAGTTGTTGGTAAGTGGTAAGCCACTTTTCTTCACATTTTTACCACTCCGCTTCTTAGCCTCTTGTTTCCAACCCATTGTTGTTGTTTCTCCCGCAGCAGTGCATCGGCTGGTATTTACGCTTTTGCCCGTCATTTCACCCTCATTGAGGTCTCTTTTGGTACATTACACGAGGTGAGTCCACCTCGCCATGCATACCTCCGAACTTCCCAACTTCTCTGCATTCCTAGCAGAATACAGACCATCACCCTTTTAATTATCACCACGGTGTATTACTTTTTCTGGTGGCGTTGTTCTTGCTGCCTCCATTTCAGCACAATATATTGTTGTATTCACACAACCCCACAAATAGTGGCATGTTTAATTTCCTATGTAGCGTGACTAATAGCTTGTTGAATCATCATTAATGGTTTACATTGAGTATCATAAGTATGCGTTCGATTATCAGTAATGTCTATTATTATTGTGTTTTTGTCCTTAGATTGCCCCTGACGAAGGGACGTGTCGGTCCCGAAATGCATTGGGCTCATCTTTATTCTCTCATGTACTAAATTGAATGAACCAAAAATGTATTATTTTTATTTATTGATATAAATGTATCAGCATCAGGATGCACTATAAGTGATGTGTTCTGTTAAAAAAATGATCCATAAGTATATGTGTATCAATAATTTACATATATGAATCAATATATGTCATCTGAATTCAATTGATTTGTTTGATTACTTTGTATACATTAAGGTGACTAATAACGAAGGGTCATAGCCTATTTTAGTGTGGCATCCAGCATAGACAGCTGGTCAATGTAGAGCATATATTTATCATGTTACTTTGAAATAACTTTGTTTTAGATATACGTGCCTGAAAATGTTGTGTGTATCATTCCAGGATTTAAGAAAAATGGAGTACAGCTAAACGAATCCGAGAGCTACGAATATGATTTGATAGGTGTGACAGTTCATACTGGAACAGCAGATGGTGGGCACTACTATAGCTTTATCAGAGACATAGTTAATCCCCATGCTTACAAAAACAACAGGTGGTGAGTGGAATCTGCTTAATATGTGTGCTCATTTGTAAGCCGTTGCAGTCTTCTGTTGCTCTGAATTGAACATTTTCTTATTGTAATTGTCTATCATCATTAACATTTTAACTAATTGTTTGCAGTGTCTTTTTCAAGAGTTTTTTATTTTCATTGCCAAAAGGGAATAATATTCATGGAAATAGGAAATTGAGGAAAAGAATTGGAAAACAATTTATTTTTGGTTCGAAACCTTAATCAGGTATCAGAGAAATAACTTTTAGTATTGGGAAATGTTCTTTAGACAACCTTTTTTGAATTTTCATTTGTTGACAAGCAATTAATTGTATCTTAGTTACACCGGATATTGCAGAGGTAAAAACATTTCACACCGAAAGCTCAACCTCTGCATGAAGTGAATTTAACACACAGAGGAATGATAAATGCTATTTGTTTATTGCTTATAAAATTGTACATGCTCTCTGAGTGGTGGATTTGAACTTAGGAGGAAGTTTTATGAGCGTGTGTTGTGAATTACTTGTAGTTGGTGATAATGTTTTTGTAAGGATTACAGTTCGGAAAGAGTGCATCTGATAGAGACATCTAGCAGCAGATTCCTTAATTTTGAATTCTCCCAAGGCGCCAGACTGGATCCAGAAACTTTTCAGCAGTATCTCTGCACGCCAGGGGACGGCGTCGTACAGCTCCACTGTGACGTAGTCTCTGGATGTGATGTCAGTGGAGCCATATAAGTCCCCTCCGGCGCGCGGACGTCAGTTTCTTCTGTGAACCCTCTGCGCCAGAATGCAGGGCCACTACAGAAACTAGTTTTGGAAACAGTGTGCTAAAAAATATCAAAAATCTTTGAAACCTCCAATAAATTCAACGAGAAACAGCGCTACATGACACCTTCTGCCCTGATGAATAACCCCCATATGTGTGAAGAGACCATAAACCACCTAATTTACCCGATACTGGAGCGGCCGTGCAGCATGGAGCGGTAAGGTTCCTGTGGCTGCTACTTTTAAAATAGGGATAATTTTGCTATTTTTATGCATCTGAAAGAAACACGATAGTGATAGATTCCTTAACTTAGAATATCCCCAGGCGTCAGGCTGGATCTGGAAAGTTTTAGTCAGCAGTACCCCTGTGTGTCGGTAGGCGGCATCGTGCGGCTCCGCCTACGTCGATGGCGTCGTAGTCGCCGAGATGACGTCGTCGGAGCTACTTAGACGCGCCCACGCGCGCTGACGTCAGTGCTTTCTTTTTCCGTGCCAGCAAGCGCAGATCCGAGAGAGAGCGGTACTCCTAGTTAATATTTTAACTTTATTTCTGAGACTTGTTTTGTCGAGTTCTCGACTTCTGGAGCAGTAGAGATGCCCGGGTTAACATCCTGTCGGGGCTGCCGTCGGAACAAGTCGGTGGCTGACCCACATGACGTGCGTCTCTTCTGCTTGGGGCACGCCCATGACCCCGAGGCGTGCCCTGATTGTTGGGTCATGGCGCCGAAGTCTTTGCGGGAGCCTTCCCGAAAGTTGTTGGAGGCCCGCCATTCGGTTTCGGTATGCTCAGTATCCCGCGGAAGGTCAAGAGACAGGTTGCGGGGCCGACACCACCGTTCGTCGGAATCGGGGACAGGTAAGTCAAAGCGCCATAAAAAGTCGAAGAAGCGACGTCCCTCTTCGTCTATCCCTCTTCGTCTATCCCTCTTCGTCTATCCCTCAACGGTCACGGGACACGGTGGAGGGGGCGGGGGGTCACACCTTCGCGCCTCCGGTGTAGCCTCCGTTATTGTCTGCGGCTTACCCGCCTTTCACGGGGCCGTACGCGACTCCGGAAGAGAAATCAATCAATCAATCATGGAATTTATATCGCGCACTACTCACCCGGTAGGGTCTCAATGCGCCTGGGGGAGGGGGTCTGTTACTGCTTGAACAGCCAGGTCTTGAGCTGTTTCCTGAAGGCGAGGTGGTCCTGGGTCAGCCGCAGGTGGACGGGCAGGGAGTTCCATGTCTTAGCCGCCAGGTAGGAGAAGGATCTTCCTCCGGCGGTGGCTCTCTGGATGCGAGGGCGAGGTTCGCGGATCGTAGCTGGCGGGTGGGCGTGTAGAAGGTCAGGCGGTCGTTGAGGTACCTTGGGCCCAGGTCGTGGAGGGATTTGTGTGCGTGGGTGAGGAGTCTGAACGTGATCCTCTTGTTGACAGGGAGCCAGTGCAGGTCTCTCAGGTGGCTCGAGATGTGGCTGCGTCGGGGGACGTCCAGGATGAGTCGGGCGGAGGCGTTCTGGATGCGCTGAAGTCTTTTCTGAAGCTTGGCTGTTGTGCCGGCGTAGAGGGTGTTTCCGTAGTCTAGTCTGCTGGTGACGAGGGCCTGGGTGACCGTCTTCCTGGTCTCGGTTGGGATCCAACGGAAGATCTTGCGGAGGTTGTGGAAGCAAGATGAGGAGACGGCGTTGACTTGACTGGTCATCGATAGGGAGGAGTCCAGGATGACGCCCAAGTTGCGTGCGTGGTCCGTTGGCTTGGGTGCGGTGCCTAGGGCCAGGGGCCACCAGGAGTCGTCCCATGCGGAGGGCGACGGTCCCAGGATGAGGACTTCTGTCTTGTCCGTGTTCAATTTCAGGCGGCTGGTGTTCATCCATTCGGCGACGTCTTTCATCCCTTCGTGTAGGCTGGCTTTGGCGGTGTCGGGGTCTCTGGTGAGGGAGAGAATCAACTGGGTGTCATCGGCGTAGGAAATGATGTTGAGGTTGTGTTGGCGTGCGATGGCAGCGAGGGGTTTTATGTAGATGTTGAAGAGAGTGGGGCTGAGCGACGATCCTTACGGGACGCCGCAGATGACTTCGGTGGCCTCAGAGCGGAACGGAGGGAGGTGTACTCTCTGTGTTCTGCCGGAGAGGTATGAGATGATCCATTCCAGAGCCTTCCCTTGGATGCCGGTGGCGTTGAGGCGTTGGACTAGGGTGCGGTGGCAGACCGTGTCAAATGCTGCGGAGAGGTCTAGGAGGATGAGTGCCGTTGTTTCACCGTTGTCGAGCAGGGCTCGGATGTCGTCGGTGGCTGCGATGAGGGCGGTCTCGGTGCTGTAGTTGGCTCTGAACCCGGACTGCGATGGGTCGAGGGATCCGTTTGTCTCGAGGAAGGCGGCCAGTTGCTTGTTGACGACCTTCTCGATGACTTTGACAGGGAAGGGAAGGAGCGAGATGGGGCGGAAGTTCTTGAGGTCGGTCGGGTCTGCTGTTGGTTTCTTCAGCAGAGCGCTGAACTCTGCGTGCTTCCAGCTCTCCGGGAAGGTGGCTGTGTCGAAGGAGGTGTTGATGATGTCTCGGAGGTGGGGTGCGATGGTAGCGGCGGCCTTGTTGAAGAAATGGTGGGGGCACGGGTCGGTCGGAGATCCGGAGTGGATGGTGTTCATCATGCGTGTCGTGTCTTCGGGGGTCACCTCGGTCCATGTCTGGAGGATGGCGGTGGGGTGCGTAGGTTCGACCGATGGGTGCGGGGGTGGGACGCCGAAGCTGTTGTGGATGTCGGCGATCTTGCGGTGGAAGTACGAGGCGAGGGAGTCGCAGAGGTCCTGCGAGGGGGTGATGTCCTTGTTGCCGGTGCTGGGGTTGGAGAACTCCTTGACGATGTTGAAGAGCTCCTTGCTGTCATGGGCGTTTTTGTCCAGTCGTTCCTTCAGAGCTTTCTTCTTGGTGGTGCGGATGAGCTGGTGATGTCTGCGGGTGGCGAGTTTGAGGGCGGTCATGTTGTCGGCGGTCTTTTCGAGGATCCAGGCCTTCTCGAGGGTGCGGCAGGCCTTCTTGGAGTCCTTGAGTTCGTTGGTGAACCAGGGGGCCTTCTTGCTTCTGGGCCTGGTGAGAGGGTTCTTCAGTGGGGCGAGGTCGTCGGCACAGGAGGTCAGCCACTGCGTGATAGGGTCCGTTGTCCTGACAGGTGAGTTCTGGCTGAGGGAGGTGGCGAGCTGGTCGACGGTGATCTTACTCCAGTTTCTGTGGGGAACCTGCTTCGGGTGGTGGTGGACCGTGTTCTTTTTGAAGCTGAAGTGGACGCAGCTGTGGTCAGTCCGGTGGAGTGGCTGAAGGTGACATGCTTGCTGGATGAGAAGAGGGGGTCGAGCGTGTGGCCGGCGTAGTGGGTGGGCGTGTTGACCAGTTGCTTGAGTCCGAGGTTGGCGAGGTTGTTCAGCAAGGTGGTGGTGTTGCGGTCGTTGTTGTTCTCCAGGTGGAAGTTGAGGTCCCCGAGGAGGATGTAGTCGGCGGAGGGGAGGGCGTGAGGGCTGATGAAGTCCGTGATGTCTTCGCAGAACTGTGCGCGTGGTCCCGGGGGTCTGTAGATGAGGGTGCCTCTGAGGGTAGTCTTGGGGTCGGTGTGGATCTGGAAGTGCAGGTATTCGGCGGTGTTGAATGCGTCGATGGAGTCAGTCGAGATGCGAATGGTGCTTTTGTGAACGATGGCGATGCCCCCTCCGGTCTGGTTGGCGCGATCCTTCCTGATGATCTTGTAGCCGTCCGGGATGGCTATGGCGATGTCGGGGGCTGAGGAGGCGTTCATCCAGGTTTCCGTGAGGAAGGCGACGCCCGGAGATGCGGTGTCGAGGAGGTTCCAGAGTTCCACGGCGTGTCTGTGGACGGAGCGGGTGTTGATCAGGATGCACTTGAGGTGGTTGCTGTTGTCCGTCTTGGTGGGTGCGGTGCCGGTTCGGAGGCAGGAGAAGTTGCAGGATCGGCAGATGAAGGGTCCATGGGTGCGTCGCGGGGATGCTCGGTAGCACCCGGGGGCTCGGGCGGTGTTGAGTGCGATGAGCGTGGCGGCATCGTAGGTCCTCCTACGTACGTACGTAGATACAGGTATTCCTGTCGGCCATGGGCCGTTTATTTACCCCATCGGGCCCCTCCGGCGCGCCTTCAGGCCCCATAGACCCGTAGGGTGGTTCTGCCCCGTACCGCCGCCTTTGGCCCTGGTTACGCCGGCAAGATACCCTGTGGCGCCGTTGTCTCCGGCCTCGCCGCCGTCTCTGGTGCCGCTTGCGGCGCCGGGCCTCGGCACCGGGGCCGATGCCGGCGTCGGGGCTGACGCCGGACACGGCGCCGTTGCCTCTGGGTCCGGACTATATCGAGCCTGGATTGGTCTATTCACTATTCCAGGTGGGAAGTTTATCCCCTTTCCCCGGGCCCCTCGCCCTTACCGGCCTCTTAAACTACCGGTGTACGAAGGAGAGTTCTGGGAGGGGTCTGAGGACCCTCTTGCAGCCCAATGTGAGGCCGAACCAATTTTAGACGTTCTCAAAGTTAAATTAGATCCTAAACATAAGAAGATTTATATCTATTCTGATACAGGACATATTTCTGCCAAACACCAGCCAAACACAAACTTCCTTCAGAGGACTCTGCAGATCAAATCCCTCTGAAGAAGAAACAGAACATGGCTACCATCCCTGGTTATCCTGCCCTGCAATCCCCTCCAACATCTTCTCCACTAGATCCCTTGCACTTTACACCTCCAGGATCTCCCTATACACAGCCTGAAGGGGATGATATTGATGAAGAAGGCACCCTTTTGCCTGTAGACCCGTGGGATGATTACATCATTGACCCTCCAGGGGATACTGACCCAGACCTTTACTCCGGAAAGCCATCACCACCAGATGATAATGTGGCTTATCAAGAACTTTTTGCTAGAGCAGCAGAGCATCATGGCGTAGCCTTACATAAAGAGTCCTTAGAAGAAGACTTTTTATTTGAAATACTTGGGTCCACACACTGTTCAAGTCAAACACTCCCTATGCTAAAGGGCATGATGAATCATGCAGATGACATCTTCAAAGACCCTGTGCGAGTACGTATTTTGACTCCCTAAACCTTCTCCATCTAATCCTGTGTTTAACAAAGGACAATTGACTATCGACTTCCTAGTAGTGTCCAGAGCTTGCAAGAGAGCTAATTTGCCAACCCCTGGTTATGCACCTCCCCCAGATAAGGAATCTAAGCTTATAGATGCCTCTGGAAAACGAGTGGCCGCTCAAGCCACTAACCACTGGTGCATCGTAAACACACAGGGCCTTCTAGCTAGGTACAACAGTGCACACTTGGATGAGATGGAGCAATTGCTCCAATATCTCCCAGATGAACACAAAAGCAGAGCACAAGAGTTAGTTCAGGAGGGCAAACTCATTTCTAACTCTTCTATCAGATGTGCTCTAGATGCTGCTAACACTACGGCTAGGGAGATAAATACCAGCATTCTCCTCAGGCTTAGGATTTCGAGGTTTATACCTGAGGTTCAGCAATCCATTTTAAACAACCTATTTGATAAACACTTGTTTGGTCTTGAAGTAGATCAAGCTTTGGAAAAAATTAAAAGGGACACAGAAGTGGCAAAGTCCATGGGAGCGCTCCAATCCCCATCAAGTAGAGACTCCTATCTGAAAGAGACTACTAGTTATAGATTCCTTACTTTAGGATTACCCTCAGGTGTCAGACAGGATCTGGAGAGTTTTATTTTCAGCTGTACCCCTGCGCCTCTGTAGGTGGCGTTTGTCGACTCCGTGTCCGTCGCCGGCATCGTGGCCGCCTGGATTACGTTGCAGGGCCTACTTAGATGCTGCCCCTGCGCGCTGACGTCAGCTCTTCCTTTTTCCGCGCCAACCTAGCACAGATCTGTAGAGAGCTTGCCCCTTAGTCATTTTTTGACACAACTTTTTTCGACTTTTGTCAACCTCTTCTTTTGAGTCTTCGACTCCTGGTGCGTGAGGAATGTCCCATTGTCAGACTGGCTTCAAGCCTTGCGACTCCTGTCACAAGCTGATGTCCGTGACGGACCCGCACCTTATGTGCCTCTGGTGCCTGGAGCGCGACCATAAATCCAAAGTCTTTGCGCAAGTGGTCCCAAAAGCTTTTGGAAGCCCGGCAGGCGGCTTCACATCGCTGCTGGTCTTACTCGAGGGGAATGTCTCGAGACAGGTCGCGGAGTCATCACACCTCATCAAAGTCTTTGCAGTCTTTGAGTAAGTCAAAGCACAAGAAGAAGGCGAAGAAGCATCGTCGCTCTTTGCCTTCTCCTCGTCGGTCGACTGACGCGACGCGGGACCTAGAGCGTTGTCGCTCTAAGGCTCTGTCTCTGGTGTCTGATTCAGGGATGACTCCGTGCCGCCCTCATTTCCCGGGAGCCGGGGTGTCCCCTGCCCAGCTTCGTACGTTCTACAAAGCCCTCCACCGTATCTTTGGGCAGCTCGACTACGCTGGTGGGCCTTTGGGCCTTGCGAGGTCGGTTGGGGGCCCCTGACCTTCGATATCGGCGGCTCCGGAGGGGCCCCGTGGATCCAGGCCTGGATCTGGATCGACACTGGTCGACCATAATCGACCTCTCCCAGTGCCAATCCCGGCGCCGACGCCCCCGCGCTGGCCATGCCCCTGGCCGATGCTGTCCCCATCCTCATCCCCGAGATGGACCTGGAGCCGGTCCAACGTCATCCGACGTCAAATCCGAAGCCAGAGGGTACTTTTGTTCCCTTGTTCATCCCAGGTGTTCCCCATCGCTCTCAGGGTGGCGATGAGTACTGGGAGGGGTCGCTAGACCCTTTGACATACCAGCTGGAAGAACCGGACTGTAGAGATGAATTGGGTGAGGCCAGTGGTCTGAACACCGCCCCAGACATTGGCATGCTTTCTGCCCCTAGAGTGGCTACGGAGGAGGGGGCGTCCTATGCAGTGGTGGTGTGTAGGGCAGCGAGGCCTTGGGCCTGGAGCTCCCTACAGTAGATGTCAGGACTAGCTTCCTGACAGAGGTGCTTAAACTGGCAGCAACTTTCTCTGAACCCCTCTTGCCCTTTAATGAAGCCCTCACTGACATCCTTCTGAGCACTTGGTCCAAGCCCAGCACTTGGGCTCCTGTGGAACGGACGATTGCCCACAGCCCGGCTCAGGCCGATCCCATTTTCTTCACCCAATACTCTTCCCCTGAGAGCTTGGTGGTCAAAGCTTCTTCTTCCAAGGTCGCATTCCCTTCTGCACGCCCGGACAGGGAATCCAAGAAGTTGTTCTATTCCTCCAGGTTGGCACTGTGTTCCGTGAATACCACGTGCCTCTTGGGCCGTTACACCCATGCAGTCTGGGATACGGTTGCGCAGGTGCTGCCTCGGTGCCCAGAGGAGGCCTGGGCCATTCTCTCTGAGGCAGTGGCGGATGTGAGAGATGCAGCTAAATTCACAATCAGATGTGGACTGGAACCACCGACTCACTAGGCAGAACGATTGCCACGTCGGTAGCCCTTCGGCGTTACGCCTGGTTGAGGATGTCTGGTTTGTCGGGGGATGTTCAAGCGACCTTGCTGGACATACCCTTCGATGCCCGTTACCTTGTTGTTGACGAGGCAGACTCGGCGCTGGAGCGCTGCAGCGCTTCAAGGATTCTCGGGCTACAGCCAGATCCTCCGGTCCACCACAGTCTGCCTTTCGTGACTATGAAAGGGGTACCCCACCACGTCCGACCCAGTCGAGCCACTGGCCCACGCAAGCTGCCCAGCCTCTGTGTGGCTGCAGATGTGGGACCCAGCGATGTGGTTCTGGGAACCAGCGGGCGGGCCAGTCCACCCTTTCACCCCTGCAGCAGCCTCCAAACCCTCCTGGCCTGACCTTTCAGGCCCATCAGCGGCCAGTGGGTGGCAGGATTCACCATCACCTCCCCCACTGGCAATCCATCACGTCAGACTGGTGGGTTTTGCACATAGTCAGAAGGGGCTACTCCCTCCCCTTCTAGACTACCCCTCCCTCCATGCCACCGGCTTTCGATCACATGTCAGAGGATCATTTTGTGCTTCTCCGCCAGGAAGTCTCAGCTCTCTTGGCTAAGGGAGCTATCGAGAGGGTCCCTGTGCCAGAAGTAGGTCGTGGTTGCTATTCCTGCTACTTTCTGGTGTCCAAGAAGGACAAAGGCCTACGTCCTATCCTAGACCTCAGGGCCCTCAACCGCTTCCTCCAGAAGTAGTCCAAAATGCCAACCTTGGATCAGGTCCTATCTGCCCTCGACCCTAGAGACTGGATGGTGGCGTTGAACTTGCAGGATGCCTATTTCCACATCTCCGTCCTGCCGGCCCACAGACGTTACCTGCGATTCATGGTAGGCCACAAGCATTTTCAGTTCACCATGCTCTGCCTTACCAGTGCCCCTCGTGTGTTCACCAACGTGATGGCAATGGTCGCAGCTCATCTGCGCAGATCAGGGATTCCAGTCTTCCCCTTTATTGACGACTGGCTGTTGAAGGCAAGCTCACCCCAGGCTGTTGTCTTCCACCTCCAGCCTACGGTGGACCTCCTGCATTCGCTGGGGTTCACTATCAATGTGCCGAAGTCACTCCTGACTCCCTCTCAGTTGCTCCCTTTCATCAAAGCTGTTAGGGACACAGTGCAGTTTCGGGCTTATCCTCCCGAACAGTGGGTCATTGATATTCAGGCTATGATACCAATGTTTCAGCCTCTATCTTGGATTTCGGTGTGAACGACTCTGAGGCTGATGGGCTTCATGACCTCCTGCATCCTGCTGGTGGACTATGCCAGATGGCATATGCGGGCACTGGCGTGGGGCCTTGAAATTCCAGTGGGCGCAGCATCAGGGGAGTCTTTCTGATTATGTCCACATCTCGGAGGGAACTGCGCAACAACTGCAGTGGTGGCTAAAGAACCAGGATTGGGTAAGAGGCAGATCCCTCTCCCTTCCCCAACCAGACCTCACAGTGGTGACCAATGCATCACTCCTGGGATGGGGCGGCCATCTGAGAGAGGCGGAGATGAGAGGATTCTGGGCTGCGGCGGAGTCCGACCTCCATATTAACCTGTCTGAGCTCCGGGCAATCTGCTTGGCACTGAAGCCATTCCTTCCCTCCCACAAGGGGAAGACATTGCAGGTGTTAACAGACAACACCACCGCCATGTGGAACTGCAACAAACAGGGCGGGGTGGGATGATCGTGGACCCTTTGTCAAGAGGCTCTTAACTTTTGGACACGGCTGGAACATCTGGGCATGACCCTGGTGGTTCAACACCAGGCAGGTTCTCAGAACGCCAGGTCAGACAAACTCAGCAGTCGGTGCCTGGTAGATCACGAATGGCGTCTTCGCTCGAAGGTGGTGCAAGGTCTCTTTGAGCAGCGGGGAGATGTGAGAAAGTGCCATCTTTCTTGCATGGTATGCCCTCCACTTTTTGCTGAATGTACATTGACGGAGTGTGCCCTGGACTCCTGCCAATCAGGTGCCCAGGGCCTATATTCCTTCCCTAAAACACACAAAACCCAAATTGGCAAACCCTGGCCACATGTCAGCCCCTGGTAAATGGTACCCTAGGTTCCCAGGGCCTTGTGACCAGGGAAGGCCTCTAAGGGCTGCAGCACTCATTGTGCCACCCTTAGAGGCCCTGTACCCTTACACACACACACACACACACACTGCCTTTGTAGGCTGGGTGTCTGGGTGCAAGACAAAACAAAGTCGACATGGCACACATTCCTGTGTGTCATGCCCATCACCTACACTGCCATGGCATACATCAGCCACCCCTCTAGCTGGGTGTCTTATGCCAATGGTGTGGGCACAGGAGCAGGAGCCCTGTGCCCCTACAGTACCCAGGTCCGTTCCTGAGCACTGTAAGTGCAGTGCTGCCATTTAAGAGTACATGGTGCTGAGAGCTCGTCAAACACGAACTCCACAGCACCATAATGGCAACACCGAAGACTGAGAAGTTTGGTATCAAACTTCTCAGCACATTAAACCTACACTGATGCCAGTATGGGATTTACGAAGCACCCCAGAGGGCATCTTAGAGATTCCCCCTTAAACCTAACCCACAATCCACGTCTACTCTGAGGCTGCCTAGGCTGCCAAACAGCAGACATGTTGCTGGACCCCTGGGTGGGAGAGCCCCTGCTCTCCTGGGCCTGCAACAATGCACATCCTGGGCGAGGTGCTAAATGTCTTCCCCTAGGATGGGCAGGGGGAAGTTTCAAAGGCATTCCGCTTCTGTGAGCTTCCCCATGCCACTGCAACCCCCCCACTCTGGTGGGAAGCTTGGCCGGAAACCCCAAATACAGACAGGGGATGTGCCAGCCTGCCAACCCCACCCCTCAGGTGGGGGAGGCGAGGTGAAGCACATCTCCGGGCTCTCACCATCTTGAAGATGGGAGGCCCTACCCTATCAGGACTAGGCTACTGCCCCCCTCCCACAGGAGAGAGGCAGGATAGGGGGTGTACCTACCCCAGGACAGGGACCCAATGGTCCCTGCCCTTCACCTACCTGTAACGCCCCTAAATCTAGTATTTAGGGGCACCCTGAACCTTCCTTCCCCAGATTCCAGATTCCGAAATACAAAGAAGAGCAAGAAGAAAGAAGACCTGCCCTGCAGCTGCTAAGAAGAGGAAGACACCAACTGCTTTGGCCCCAGCCCTATCGGCCTGTCGACCCTCGAACCTGCTCCTGCTCCAACCCGGCATCTCTTGTGGCCACCAACCTCACAAATCTAGGAGGACCTGGCTACCTTTTGGCTCTAAGCCCCTGGGACTCCCATGAGTAGAGGCTCTATTCAAACCTACCTCTAATCCCTGGCAGCAGGCCGGAACCACGAACCCAGCACACTCTGCACCAGGCAAGCCTGGCCGGTGCCGGAGTGAACAAAAACCACGAGGACGATCCCACAGCGACTGTGACCCCGATTCCGGCACCCAAGGACCTCCCTCGACACTCCTGAAGGAGCCTGCAGCCTCAGAACAAGGTGCCCCCCCTACCGCAATCAACAGAGGGTAAAATTTCCCGACACCAAAAGGCACCCCTGCACGCGGCACCCCGAGGCCCTTGTGCCCAATCCCGAGGTACCTACCTATCCTCCAACTACCCAACTTACCTCTCGGAGTGGTGGTGGCGGCACCTGAAGAATCCTCGTCCCGAGCTTGCAGTCTTTTTCTAAACCGGAGATTTCCCATTGAAATCAATTGAGCGCCCGAAGGCTCAAAAGCACCCTGCACCCAGCCGCCCGAGTGGCCCTGGCAGTGCAACTTCTACATCTACCTACTTCCCCACTTGCCCTGAGTAAGTGACCAGGAGCCCAGCTCCCACAGCCGCGTGGCTTGCTAGTCAGCAGCCACCAACCAAGGCCCCCCTATCCCTCATAGGATAACATTGGGCCTAACTCTCTCTGCACCAGGCCGCCCTAGAGTCGCTTAGGGTGAACCAACTGTACCTACCTGACCCTGAGGCACCCCTGAGTCTATGCCCAGAACCTCAACTCTGCCAGTCGAGTACTTACCTTTAAACAGATAACTCTATGTTCGAGGCATATGAGCTGCAGATTACACACTTTTGCATAGATCGCCATCTGGTGTTGGGCCCGGATGTTTGCAGTTTGTTTTTCCTCTTGGAAAGTCTTTGGAAGTCACGAGGTCGGTGACTCCCTCCCTTGGTTCGTATTGCGCATGGGCTTCGGCTCCATCCTCAGATTGTTTTTTTCCCCCATCGGGCTCGGATGTAATACTTCGCGCTCCGGTTCCGAACATTTCCTGTTCGACGATCGAAGCGGAATCCTCGCTCATCGCGGTATTGTTCAGATCCTGATCTCCTCAATCACCTTCTCTTCCACACATCTTTGATTCCAGTCGTCGACGGCGGCCTTCGGGCCTATCCAAGCTCCGGTCCCGGTTGATGGAAAGAACTCAATTCAAGAAGTGCCCTCGATGTGGGTCCAAATTCCCCCACACCGATCTTCATGAGATGTGCAACCTCTGCCTCTCCCCGGAACACGAGGCTCGAGACTGTCCCGCCTGCAAGTCTTTCAGATCGAAAAAGACTATTTGAGATCGAAGGGCCAGACGAAACATGGCGCACTCCTCGACCTCCGTTCCAGTCGACATCTTCGGGGACGACGTCGAAGCTCCGGGACAGCAGCACACCGAAGAGGACCTCGTCAGTGCTTCCGAAGCCGACGACTCTGATGTGGAGGACATCACCCCGGCGCAGAGGGTCGTGAGTACTATACCCCCTCCCACACCCGCGCCGGCACCTAAAAAGGCTTCGGTCACGCCTTCGCCTCCGGGCCTAGGCAAGACCAAAGACACTGCTTCGAACACCCCACCTTCGGGCCCGGTGAAGAAGCCTAATAAGCCTTCTGGCGGCTCGGGCTCGAGCCAGCCTGCCAGCGGTGCCGAGAAACACACTTCGGCACCGAAAAAGAAATCGGCCTCTACCTCGACACCGAGCACCGCACCGAAGCCCTCGGGGTCGAAACCCAGCCTTTCGGTACCGACCAAACCCCATAAGGCCCTCTGCACCGACACTTCCGCACCGAAGTCCACCTCAGCGCCGACAAAAAAAACGGAGGTTCCAAAAAAGCACGGCACGGACAAGCCTAAAAAGTCATCGGCCCCGAAACCTTCGGCGCCGACGGAACAAACATTGTCTCAGGAACTGTTTACACCGGATCCCTTGCAAAAGACACTTACCAAGGATCCAAAAACTGGACATTTGGCACTTTCTTCTAAAAAGAAACATTTGGACAAACCGGCTCCGCCTCCACCTCCAAAGAGGAAAGACTGTGCTACCTCCCCTTTCAGAGTGCCTTCCCCACCTCCTCCACCCTCTCCACCTCCGCCTTCTCCACCCCTGCCTCATCGCTCTCCGACCCCGTCTCCAGACCATGATGATCAGGGGGACCCATACTACGATCCAGGTGATGTGCCACAAGACCCCACCCCTACAGGATCCCCAGACCCATGGGATAATTATAATATTCCAGACATTCCAGATGTCCCACAAGATGACCTTTATCCATCCAGGCCATCTCCACCAGAGGACTCATTAGGTTTTCACCACCTACTTCAGAGGGCGGCACATTATCACGGGGTAGAGCTACACACTGACCCAGTAGAGGAAGATTTCCTCCTCGACACTTTGATACCGCACATAGGTCTACTTCCATACTACCTATGCTCAAGGGGGTAATAAAACATGCGCCAGAGGTTTTTAAAGATCCAGTCAGGGCTAGGGTCATTAACCCACGCATAGAAAAAAAAGTATAAAGCTGCCCCCACAGATCCTGCCTATATCAAAGGGCCAGCGCCACTGGATTCCCTAGTGGTCTCCACTGCACGGAAAACGTCAAACTCCCAGGCGTCAGGCGAAGCACCACCACCTGACAAAGAGTCAAAGCTACTGGACGCGTCAGGAAAGCGCACTGCGTCACAGGCAGCCAATATATGGCGTATCGCCAACACTCAAGCGCTATTGGCTAGATACGACAGGGTGCACTATGATGAACTAGAAACCATCATGCACCATCTCCCAGAAAAATACAAAAATAGGGCCAATGAATTAATTCAAGAGGGTAAGACCATAACTAACACCTCTATACGCTGTGCCTTAGACGCGGCAGACACAGCCTCCAGGGCCATTAACACTAGCGTCCTCCTCCGTCGCCACGCTTGGCTGAGAGTTTCAGGTTTTAAACCTAAGGTACAGGCCTCCATATTAAAAATCATCCATTTGATCAAGAACATCTATTTGGCCCAAACGTAGATGAGGCCCTCGATAAGATGAAGAAGAACACAGATACGGCGAAATCTATGGGAGCCTTGCAGTCACACCCTCCTAGGCGCTCCTTTCGCCACTCTTCCTTTCGGGGCACGCCCAGAGGCTACTCCTCAGATAGCATGTCCACATCCTACAAATCCCCTGCTCAATCCACCTTCACAAGGGGTTATCAAAGAGGCGGATATAGAGGCAATAACAATAAAGGCAGAGGCAAAACAAATACCGCCCGCTCTGCCACACCGCCTACCCAATGACTTCCCCCTGCTCCCTCCAGACCATACCACTCCGGTCGGGGGCAGACTACAAAATTTCCTTCACATCTGGGAGACCATCACCTCAGACAGATGGGTGACCCAAATTATTCGTTCAGGGTACTGCCTAGAATTGACATCTACCCCCCCAAACATTCCACCCAGGCAACGCCCAATGTCACAAGAACATTCCATGTTACTAATACAGGAGTGTAGGAGAGTAGGGTCTGCTATCCTATGGTCACCCCAAATTTTTGCTTTTTGCTTCACTGGTTTTTGACATATTGAGGCTGTGGGCCTGCTAATCCGACCCCCAGCCTGCTGTTCTCTCTGCTAAATTGATACTATGCACTTTAGGTGCATAACCCATTGGAACTAGATCACCCTGTGAGCCCCTGTACCAGTGTACACTAGGTACCCAGGGCATTGGTGTATCTAAGGCCTACCAGGGGCTGAAGCATGTATTGTGCCACCCCTGGTCTGGCCTAGCAATTTGACACAACTGGCTGATCACTCAGCTGGGGTAAGTTGGTGTATCCACCTCTTACTTAGGTGTAGTATACCTATACCTAACCTTAAATGGGACACATGTTAACCTATAAGTCACTCCTATGGCAGGCCTTAACAATCCTGAAGGCAGAGTGCTTGGTTTCATGTGAGATGGTGCTCTGGCATGAGCTGAGCCTGTCTGCAGTGGTCGGAACAACTTCCTTCTACCGTTTCCAGATATCGTCATACCATATACTCTTAAGTGCATTATGAACCTCGCGGTTAAATGCTATCTTTGGTTTGGCTTTATCAAAACATGTCGAGTAAGGTGTCATACGAATTGGAATACTAACCCATTGAAATGGCTATTAAGGATATGCGTTCCTCTGGAGCTATGGGGCCCGATGAACTTCCCATTTCGATACTAAAGTTAGATCCTGTTCTGTGGAGTAAAATCCTCTTTCCTTTATTTAGTGCTTGCTTTTCAAGTAAGACTGTGCCATCCTCTTGGAAGGGGAGCATTTTGGTGCCCCTGTTCAAGAAGGGCGATAGGAATAATCCAATGAACTATCGTCAGATAGCTCTCCTTGATGCTATTGGAAAAGTCTTTTCCAAATGCCTTCTAGCTTTAATCACTGATTGGGTTGAGGCGAATCAGATTTTGCCTCTTGAACAAACGGGCTTCCGCAAAGGGCATAGTACTTTGGATAACCTTACAGCCCTGCAGGTTATCCTGGACAAATACGTAAGAATTCGGGGTGGAGGAGTCTATGCGGCTTTTATTGATTTCTCTACAGCATTCGACAAAGTGGATCGTCCTCTGCTGTGGAGAAAGCTAGCTATATTAGGTATGCCCCCCCTTCTATTAGACCTAGTACGATCTCTACATTCGGACACTTGGTGTCGAGTGTTACAGGGTGGAGAAAGGGGACTCTCGTGTGCTATTCCCTCCACTAATGGTTTAAAACAAGGTTGTCTTCTGGCTCCTCTGTTGTTCTCCCTGTATATTGCTGATCTTCCAAACTCGCTCGCATCTTGTGTTGGTATAGCCCCGGTAGTGGGGGGTTATACTATAGCCTGCCTTTTATATGCTGACGATATTTTAATTTTAGATTTAACTCCTAAAGGCTTAGCTAATCGTCTGCAGGCTTTACATGATTTTGCTGAGTCCCACTTTTTGAAGATAAATGCCTCAAAAAGTAAAATTATGTGCATCACAGGGAGGAAAAAATCCAAATCTGAGAATTATGGTTGGTCAGTAGGTGGGCAGAAATTAGAAGTGGTTAAATCATATACCTTTTTAGGAAGAATTGTTTCAGCAAACCTGAGCGAGAGGCAACACATTGATAACAACTCTCGTAAAGCCCTGTCTCAAGGCAAAAGCTTGAGTTCTCTTTATTCCGCTACAGGGAGAAGACATTTTGCTCTTTTATTAGAGGTTTATAAGGCAAAAATCCCCTCAACCCTCCTATACGGAATAGAATTGATGGATTTAAAACACTGGGGCTTCCTTCATATGATTGAAGGAAAATTATTAAGGTCTTTAACCACCCTGAATTCAGCTTGCTCTACAGCTGCTCTTAGACTAGAATTTGGTCTGCGTAGCAGTTGGGTACAGGGCCTGTCTGCATTAGTACGTTGGGTCGCCAGCCTTGCCAGAGGAGAAATGGGGACTTTGAGATCCCTTCTCAAGAGTGAATTATTGGGAAGTTTTAAAGAGCACTCTCAAATTGTTAAGAATTTCAGAAAGGCAGTGGCACTTCTTGAATTAGATGAGAGTTCTATTTTTATTATTTCTTCTTCCCAACTAAAATCTCTTTTGAAGCAGGCTTCCTGGTCTCTTTGCTTCAGGAGGGATAAAGAATCCATGATAGCTAAGAAGCGAAGTGCCCTACTGTGTAATACTTACTCTAGGAAGTTTGTTCAACCTTATGTATTTTGGAATTTAACACATGGTATTCGGAGATTTTGGTTTCTTTTGAGGCAAGATTTATTGCCGCTTAATTCCCTCTTGGCTAAATGGTATGGGTCTTCCCCCCTATGTAATCTCTGTAATATGTCAGCACAGGATCGTACTCATGTATTGTTTATTTGTCCTGCATTACGTTTACTTCGTTTAAGGTGGTTAAAATCAATTTGTCTACAATTAGGAATCCTTGATGCGAATTCCTTTTTAAAAGCTTTATATACCCCTCCCAATGAAATGTTTTGCTTCAATATTTTTAACTTTTTTAAAGGTTTTTTAGATATTTATTGATGAAATGAGGAGGATTGTGTCATAGTATGCCCTTTTCGATGGAGAATGTTGTAATTGTTTATTTTTTCTTTTCATGATGGAATATGTATATGTATTTTGTATATTTTGTTTGTGTGGCCCTCTTTGTAGTGCCAAAACATAATAAATAAATTGAATTGAAATTGAATTGGAATACTAACCCGTCGCCAATTCTGAGCGACGGGGTTAGCATTCCACCCTTCTAGAGGGACACGACATGTACAAAACCTGAAACCCGGGTAAAATCAGACATAGCCTCAGCTCCACAAAATGGACGCTGCCACCACAGACACAAGTCTGTCCTCCTGCTGCTGGGAGTCCTTCCAGCTTGGGAGACGTGGACAAAGGGTTTCCTGCCAGGGGAGGTGCGAGCACCACCCCAGACAGGATTTTGTGTATTGGTCAGGTAGGGCTTGAATAGAAACAGACATGCCTGAGGCTCACAAGGAGCCTCGGTGCATATGCCAGTTCAAACCGGTCCTGGGGCACACCAGCCCCAGACCTGGGGCGAGCTGGACAAAGGATTGGGGGTGTAACCACCCCCTTCCTGGTCCCACCCTTAGGGAGGGACCTAGCAGGTAGTCCGGCCCCTAGAATCCGCTCAAAGGTAGGAGCTGTGTCCTAAGACTTCAGACATCCTGGAATCAACTTAACAATAAGAAGAAGACGGGAACTTCGACGTTCTGCTGCACAGAAGACTGAAGGAAATCTCCCCTATGGTCAGGGAGTGACCATCTTGCTAACGCAAGCACCATCCAGCAACTCGACGTCTGCTTTGCCGCCGCCTCCCGCCCGAGCCCAGAGACCAACAAGACCTGGACTTCCAGACCTCTCACAGCCCGATCCACAGTCCCTGCAAAGAAGGAACCCGTGGAGGCACCGAGACACGTGGAGCTAGCCATCTTGATAAGACACTCGACAAGCTGCAAGCGCGACAACAGAGGCTCCCTCCGAGTTGTGCTTTGGGTCCTGAGAAGCCCAACATCCGAGCAGCATCTGCACCAAAGGTGAGCCCTCCAGCATCTCCACGATCTGCGTGGGGCCCCTCTGCACTTTGCGACTCGACGCGCCTGCCCGGTCCCTGGCCCGTTGGCTAGTGGCCATTTTGGCGACCTTATTTGAAAACTACGAAGCTGGTCTGGTTGCTCCAGACTGGCCCCTGCTTCCCTCCAAAGGAGCAGCCCCTCTGACCTTGCTGGTCAGAGTTAGAAGCTTTCTTCAATTCCTGTGACTCCTGCTTTTGCCAAGGCTTGTTTGCTTCCTTCAAGTCGCTGACACCGCCGACAGCGAGAGCCTGCGTGGGACAGCTCGTGAACTGACTCCTGGACGTCGTCGACCTTCAGGGACCACGTGGCTGCAGAGACAAGCTACACCTCTTCACCTGTTTGCACCCGACATCGCCTGGTACCCACCTGGTGCCACGCCGGTCACTGGCTAGTGACTGTGAACACTGTCCCCTCTGCTTTCAGGTCTTCTACAACTCTGATCCACCCTTGGATCCACTGCATCGCTTCTGGACCGACCGCCTGCAGCATCTTTGTCATCAGGCTCCATTGAACAGATAGACGAAACCCGACGCACTTCGAGACCTATGCACCCGCTTCCTGTGGGTGAGGTGAAGCTGGCACTCCGGTGCACAAGTGTAGAGAAACATCTCTAATGTCTAGGTTTTAATTCTTAAGTTCGTAGTCCATCCAGAAGACCCTTCTAGCAGTAACATTTGAACTTTTACGCACCCATTGAAAACCTATGGGAGCCCGCGTGTAACTTTCCTCATTACACACGCGACCCGTGGACCTCCTGGTCACTAACTGAAGTTAGCTCCTTGTAGGCCCAGCGATTCTAGAGGCCCTAGGCCTTTTCCCTTTCCTGTTCGTGGTACTTATACCACTATTTTAGTTTATGGTTTGATCGGCCACCAGGGCCTATCCATATAAAGTGCAACTTCTGTATATTGTAATACTTTCTTGTTTAACGATTTGTGCTCATAAAGAGTCTAGGGGATACTTTGAGTAATAAATACATATATATTTTGAATATATATCTGTGTGGTGTCCTTTCATTGGTATAAAAGGGGGTTACATATGGTAAAACAGCTTGCTTCACATGCCTAAACGAGTTTAGCCTGAAAGACTGCTTAGCCTACGCTACCACTAGGGCAGCTGGTCCGAAAAGGTTGACTTACAACCACACCATAAGGGTTGCTTGGCATGGTACAAGGTGGTCACTTTAACTAGTGAACATCATATAATAGGCCAACTTCTCACAAGGAGGTAATCTCCCTCCTACAAAAACAGGCGATAGAACAAGTCCCCGCCAGTCAACAAAATTTAGGAGTCTACTCCCTATATTTTCTGATACCAAAAAGAGACGAGACTCTACGATTTATCTTAGATCTCCGGCCTCTAAACGCATACATACATTCGGACCATTTTCACATGGTAACACTTCAGCAGGTACTTCCGCTCCTCTCCCAGAACGACTTTCTCACCACACTGGACTTGAAAGACGCATACTTTCACATTCCGGTACACCATGCTCACAGAAAGTACCTCAGATTTGTAGTGGACGGGCAACACTACCAGTTGAAGGTGCTCCCATTTGGGGTCACAACAGCACCAAGGGTATTCACCAAGTGCCTAGCGGTAGTGGCGGCACACCTCAGAAGACAACACATTCACGTCTTCCCATATTTTGGACGACTGGCTAATAAAAGCAGCGTCCGACAACCAATGTGTACATCACACCGCCACTACAATCCAACTACTTCACCAGCTAGGTTTCACAGTGAACCACCAAAAGTCCCAGCTAATACCATCCCACACAAAGCAATACCTCGGTGCCACCATAGACGCCTCAAAAGCCATAGCCTACCCCAATCCTGCCAGGATTGCAAGCATTCAGGCTTTGCGTCAAAGATTCATACCTCAACACACTCTCCCAGCAAGAGTGTTTATGCAACTGATAGGGATGATGGCCTCTTGCATTTTCATAGTGCCTCATGCAAGATTCCAGATGCGTCCACTCCAAGAGTGCTTAGCACGCCAATGTAACCAGGCCCAGGAGCAACTGACGGATCTGGTGTTGGTAGACGGTCGCACCCATCGCTCTCTGCAGTGGTGGAACACCACAAATCTTTCCAGAGGTCGACCGTTCCTGGACCCGGTTCCACAAATAATCCTAACAACAGACGCATCGCTCTCCGGCTGGGGAGCTCATCTACTACACCTCACAGTGCAGGGCACATGGACACCGCAACAAAAGTTCCTCCATATCAACCATCTGGAGTTACTGGCAATCTTTCTAGCCCTAAAATCCTTTCAGACACAGATTTTAGGCAAGGCAGTCCTTATTCGCACAGACAACATGAAGTCCATGTACTACATTCAAAAACAAGGCGGCACACACTCTCCACAGCTCTCTCAACTAGCACAGAGCATATGGAGATGGGCAATTCCACACAAAATCTTTCTCCTAGCCCTACATGTCCCAGGAGTCCAAAACACCATGGCAGATCTGCTCAGCAGACAGACGCAGCAGATCCACGAGTGGGAACTTCACCCGCAGGTTCTTCACCCGTTCTTTCAGATGTGGGGGCATCCACACATAGACCTCTTCGCCACCCACGAAAACAAAAAATGCCCAAGCTTCGCCGCCAGATACCCACACCCATTGTCCAAAGGCAATGCGATGTGGATGAACAGGTCAGGCAAATTTGCGTACGCCTTTCCACCTCTCCCACTAATTCCATTAGTGGTGCGAAAGCTACAACAGCACTCCCTCACACTGATTCTAGTAGCTCCAACATGGGCCAGACAACTGTGGTACACCACGCTGCTGGAACTCTCGGTAGTGCCACACCAAAAGTTACACCTCTCACCATGCCTCCTAACCCAGAACCATGGAGAGATCAGACACCCGGACCCAGCTCAGCTCAACCTTGCGATCTGGCTCCTGAGATCCTAGAATTTGGATACCTTAATCTTCCCCCTGACAGTATGAACGTCATCAGAGAAGCTAGACGCCCTACCACTAGAGCCTGCTACGCTGCAAAGTGGAAAAGATTTGTTGTTTATTGCCATAACAACACAATCAACCCCCTAGACGTATCTATACAGCACATTATATGCTACTTACTCCATCTACAGAGGTGTAACCTAGCATATACATCCATTCGGCTACACCTTGCAGCAATTGCCGCTTACCTACAAAACAGACAGCACCTATCACTTTTCAGAGTGCCTGCCATTAAAGCCTTCATGGAAGGCCTCAAACGAATAATTCCCCCCAGAGTACCACCCTCAACTGTGTGGAACTTAAATATAGTTCTCACAAGGCTAATGGGACCGCCTTTCGAAACTTTGCATAAATGTGAACTGCAATTTCTCACATGGAAAACAGCTTTCCTTGTAGCCATCACTTCCCTTAGAAGGGTCAGTGAGATACAAGCACTTACCATACAAGAACCTTTTCTCCAAATGCACCCGAACAAGGTTATCCTCCGTACCAACCCAAAATTCCTACCTAAAGTAATTTCCCCCCTTTCATCTAAACCAATCGGTAGAATTACCGTTTTTTTTCTCGCAACCTCAAACTGTTGCAGAAAGGGCTCTACACTCACTGGATGTTAAAAGGGCCTTACTTTACTATATCCAGAGAACACAACCTTTCAGAAAGACAAAACAACTGTTTGTCTCTTTCTCTCCACCACATAAAGGCAACCCCATCTCTAAATCAGGAATAGCTAGGTGGATTGTAAAATGCATACAAATTTGCTACCACAAGGCAAAACGCACGCTATCTGTTCCCCCATAAAGCCCACTCTACACGAAAGATAGGGGCTTCTATGGCTTTTCTAGGGAACATCCCATTAGATGATATCTGCAAAGCAGCTACATGGTCAACACCGCACACTTTCACTAAACATTACTGTGTAGATGTGAAAACCAAGCAACAAGCTAGTGTGGGCCAGGCTATACTAAAAACACTTTTTCAAACCACTGCAACAGATACCGGTGGTCGCCGCTAGGGTTGGGAACTGCTATATAGTCTATGCAAAAGTGTGTAATCTGCAGCTCATATGCCTCGAACAGAATATGCTACTTACCAGTATGCATCTGTTCTTGGCATGTAGAGCTGCAGATCTACACACGCCCACCCGCCTCCCCGGCTACCTGTATCTGTTCCAGTCTATCTTATTTAGATACAACACACATGGGTTCCTTCACTATTATTACTACGCTCCATCTTTCCCTGTTGGCGAAAAACAATTGAAAAACAATCAGAGGATGGAGCCGAAGCCCATGCGCAATACGTACCAAGGGAGGAGTCACCGACCTCGTGACTTACAAAAACTTTCTAAGAGGAAAAACAAACTGCAAACATCCGGGCCCAACACCAGATGGCGATCTATGCAAAAGTGTGCAGATCTGCAGCTCTACATGCCAAGAACAGATGCATACTGGTAAGTAGCATATTCCTTTCTTCATAGGGTAACATTGACTGGCTTTTTCCTGAAATTTCTTCTAAGTGTGGACTTTTCAAATCTTAAAATATTCACCAAAAATCAGCCGAGTAACGAAAACGAAAATTCTCACCTGTTCTTAGGTGAGCTCCCAGTGCTGGATCTTGGTGCCCAGCACTGACTCTGAAAAATACTTACAACTGTACTTACCAGTAACCCAATTTTCTCCCATAGGAAATCATTGACTGTTTTTCTGTGAAATTTCTTCAAAGTGTCAATTTCTGCAATCTTTAAATATTCTTTAAAAATAGTATAATATCTGAAAACGTAATTACTTACCTGTTTTGGATAAAGGTCCCAGTACTGAGTCTAGGTACCCAGTACTGGATTACAAAAGTTATGAGAACATACTGTACCTGCAACTTGAATTTTCTTCCATAGGGAATCATTGACTGTTTCCTTTGAAATATTTTCTGTGTCAACTTTTAAAATAGCTAAATATTGTCTAAAAATCATCACAGTAATTAAGTCGACTTTAATCACTTGATTCTAAGTACTGACCCAGGACTGAATCTAGGATCCAGTCCTGGAATTCCAAAAGTAATCCTAAAAGTAATCTGTTGCAAATAACTTGAAATTTCCATTGAACTCAATGCATTGTTGTGTTTAAAATAGTGTTGTCTATTGCAACCACTTGTAACTGTTTACAAAAGTCAATTGCCTATTGCAAAAGTATTTATATAAAGCATCTCATTCTGAGAAAGTATATTTTAATGCCAAGTGTTGGTTCTAAAATAAAACAAGCATATATTTTTGTATATACAAACCCATTGGCCTAGAGTTCAGTTATTGAGTGTGTGAGACCATTTGCTGACTGAGTGTGTACAACAAATGCTTTACACTGCCCTCTGATACTGCCTTACTGCTCGACCAAGCTACCACTTTAGAAAGTAAGGTTATATCTAACTTTAGCCTCTGTCAAACCCTTGGGGACTGTGGACTCTGTACACCCTGTACCTATTAGGGAACAGTATATACAGAGCCACTTTCTCACAGGAGAGCCTTGGTTAGATCTGTTTGCCACCGAAAAGAACGCGGAATGTCAGCAGTTTTGCACACTGGAGTTCCCAAGGCGGCACTCGCTTGGCGATTCTTTTCGTCATGAGTGGAGTTGCTGCCTCCTGTACGCCTTGCTGCCTGTACCACTTCTGCCCTGAGTGCTGAAGAAGATCAAGCGCAACTGGACCCAAGTCATTCTTGTGGCACCAGACTGGGCACGGAGAGTCTGGTACCCCGAGCGCATGAGCATGGCTATCGATCCTCTGATCAGACTGCCCCTTTGGGAAGATCTTCTGTCACAGCAGCAGGAGACAGTCCTCCACCCAAACCTGTCCAACTTCCACCTCTTTGCATGAAAATTGAGCGGCGACAGTTGACAGCTTTAGACCTTCCTCCCAAAGTCTGTAATGTCATCTTGGCAGCCAGGCACCCCTTAACTAAGACGGTATACGCCTGTCAATGGAACAAGCTTGTTGCATGGTGCACAGCAAAGGCTGTGGATCCCCTTTTTGCCCCCTTTCCTGAGGTTCTTTTGTTCCTTCTTTCTTTGGTAATCATAAACAATGACCTGCTCTAAACCGGGATAAACATTGTGAGCATACCCAAACACCACATCTTAGTTCAACTGCTTCTGTGCCTGCTAGTAAATGCTGTACACTCAGGGTGCTCCTATCCCTTACCTAAATTTTTTTTTTAATGTGTCTGTACCCCGTACAAAGATAGATTGTGTACGTTTCTCACACCCAAGATTTTCGCACATCATTTCCAATCAAAAGAGTGTGAAGGAAGTTGCGGCACCTCACGGAAACACCACCATGGGAGCTACTGATAGATTCTCATCAGTGTGCTCCTGTTATCATCATTGGTGACCTCCACAACCCAACTAAAAATGTGGAAAAAAAATTGTGCTCAAATAAATTGAAAGTGTGAAAAAGTTAAAACCTGCTCCACGAAAAGTACTTTTGTTTGCCTATCAATCCTGACCCCCTACTGTCAACGCAAAACAAGGGTTTTTTCTTTGCTTTAACAACATAAAAACGAGCTAAACAATCACTGGCACAACTATCAATTTTAATCTCTGCCGTGTGTTTGCTCAATTTAAAAACAAGAGCTACTGTCGCACTCCATCAGTTCTTTATGGAAAGCCAACATGTTTCATTGCCTTTTAACAAATTTCCGGCAATTTCTTCAGGGCTAGGGGTCAGGCCTTGCCACACTGAGTTCAATTATGTTCCTGGGGATAGTAGACACAGATAATACACAAATAATTAGTTAGACACAACTCATGGTAAAAAGTCACTTCACGCAACGCGTGTGCTCATTTAACTCGTTGCTCACATATAAGGAATATTTACCCGGTTTGTGCCCACACCTTGCATACCAGCAGCCACCTCTTTCGGGTATGTGTGTGCGTCCACAATGCCCAAAACGTACTTATAGCAGTTGTTCTCTATCAACCTATAGGTAAAGTATAAGCCTTAATCACTAGTGGAAAAATAAGGAACATTACATGTGCAGCGTAATCCCTACATGACTCCACTCATGCACGCCAAGCCAATTACAGGGAACATAACCACCTCAATATGCAAGGCTCAGATCTACCAAGGCCCTGCATATCAAAATGAGCATTTGTAGCCACCAGGGCCCATGGTTATGAGTCTGACCACCAAAATCCTTGTCCTTTCCCCCTGTATATAAATCCTGAACCACCTTGTATATACTGCACTAATTGTTTATCACTAAACACATGTCACAAGATCACTGTATATATTTCACCCATTGCAAACAGCCTTGTAACTTTTGAAAAATTGAGTATGTATGAATTAATTCAGATAAAATGCACAGTGGATATGCACAGACTGCGTTATTGTGATTATTTCTGATAACTGCTCACATGTGTCTAGGCGCGTGCCATATTGATGCCCTATTAGTATTTGAGCTGTTTTGTTTTCAGGCCTTCTCGAGACCTTCAGCAGTGTGTGATGCCTTCGGGCTTCAAGTCGTGTGAGACCTGTACGTGGCAGATGTCAGCGACGGATCCGCACGCGATCTGTATGTGGTGCCTGGGAAAGCACCATGACGAGTGCGACGCCTGCAGGCAGCTGAAGCCGAAGTCTCTGCGGGAGCGTCAGATGAAGTTACTGAACGCCCGGATGTCCCGTTCGGAGTCTGCGCGTTGCCGGTTTCCATATCGAGCTGGGGCTCATGTTCGGGTCCGGTCACTGAGTCGTTCCCATCGGACTTCATTTGACTGACGCAGGTCAGGTCGTTGGCCTCGCATAAACGTGACGGTGGGGCCCGCTGCTCCCGTCTTTACCGGACACGGGTGTAGGAAGGTGGATATCTGACTATGGTTACACCCAACTTTTTGCCTAGTGTCTAGCTGGTTTTTCGACTTAGTTGGCCTGAGATCCTGCCATTCAGGGTCTCAGGTTGTCTGCTCTCTCTCTAAAATGAACTCCATGTACCCTAGGTACATAAGCAATTGGTAAGGATCACCTTATTGGACCCTGTACAGTGTACCCTAGGTACCCAGGGCATAGGTGTACCCTAGGCCTCCCAGGGGCTGCAGCATGTATTATGCCACCCCTGGTCTGGCCTTCCAATCAGACACAACTGGCTGATCACTCCGCTGGGGCAAGGTTGTGTAATCACCCCTTGCTTATGTGTAGTATTCCTATACCTACCTTATATATAGACATGTGTACCTATCAGCCACACCTATGGCAGGCCTTACCAATCCTGGAGGCAGAGTGCTTGGTAACATGTGAGATGGTGCTCTAGCATGAGCTGAGCCTGTCTGCAGCTTTCGGAACCATGTCCTTATAGCTGTTCTATGATATAGCCTACCATATACTCTTAAAGTGCCTTATAATCTTAAACGGTTATGGTAACTATGGTTTGGCTTTATCTAAACATGTCGTGTAAGGTGTCTAACACTTTGGAATAATACCCCCATACCATTTCTGGTGATGAGGATATTATTCCCCCCTTCTAGAGGGAGAGACATGTTAAAATCCTACTTTGCTGTTTAACTCTAACCAAAGCCTCAGCATCACAAAATGGATGCTGCTGCCACAGACACAAGTCTGACCTCCTGCTGCTGGGAGTGATCCCGGCAAGGGAGGCTTGGACAATAGGTTTCCTGCTTGGGGAGGTGCTAGCACCTCCCCAGACAGACTTTAGTGTATTGGGGCAGGGAGGGCTGAAATGAATGAGACATGCCTGGGGCACACAAGGTGTCCCATGCATAGTCCAGTTCAAACCGGTGCTGGGGCACTCCAGCCCCAGTCCTGGCACGAAACTGGACAAAGGGAAGGGGGTGTAACCACCCCCCTCCCAGGTCCCACCCATAAGGCGTGACCTAGCAGGCAACCCAGCCCCCCAGATTAGTATAAGAGTGGTAGCTGGGCCCCAGGAGATTAGATTATCCTGAACCTGCAACTTGAACAGAAACTCTGGATCTTCGACATTCGACGAAAGACGAAGACTGAAGAATCTCCCTTGTGGCCAAGGAGTGGCTACCCTGTGTAAACAGGCACCATCAAGAGACTACCCTTTGCTTTGCTGAAGTTCTACGAGGGACCGACTGCAGAGCCCGACCAGAGCCTTGACTTCCAGACTTCTCCGACCCTGATCCACATCCACAGCCGAGCTGAGATCCGTGGAGGCGACGATCGACGTGGGACCGGCTACCTGGGAAAAGTGGCGAGTATCTTCCAGCGCAGCTTCTGAGGCACCCTCGAAGATGTGCACCGGGGATTGAGAAGCCCCAAGCACCATCTGCACCGAAGATCAGCCCCCCACACTCCACGAGTCCTGCGTGGGGCCCTTCTGCATTTTCCTGCTTGCCGCGTCTGTCCGGTTGCTTGCCCGTTGGCTAGTGGCCTTTGTGACGACACACCTTGAAATCTTCACTGCTGGTTTGGCTCCTCCAGACTGGCTTCCGCTTCTTTGCAAAAGAGAAGCACCCCAGACCTTCCTGGTCTGCACCAGAAGCAAGTCCTCCGTTCTTCGTAGTTTCCGCTTGCCAAGGCTTCGTGAGTCCTAGTTCGACTTCGACGCCGCCGACAGCAAGAGCCTTCGTGGGACAGCTCGCCTCCTGGTCCTGGTCGTCCTCGACGTCTCCTGGTACCCGTGGCTGCAGCGACAACCTTCACCTGCAATCTTCACGACATCGCCTGGTTCCTTCCTGGTTCCACGTGGTCACTCGCTAGTGACCTTGACTCTGTCCCTTCTGCTTGCAGGTATCCTCTCTTCTTGATCCCAGCCGTGGGATCCACCGGACACTCTTCACTGACTGCCTGTCAGCAACTTTCCTTCAGGCATCCATAGATGTCCACGACGAAACCCGACGCAAGTTAACACCTATGCACCCGCAGTCCGTGGGCTAGGTAACTTGGGTACTTCGGTGCTCACAAGGGTAGTGACTATCCTAGGGTCTAGTTTCCGAGTCTCGACTCTCTAGCTGCTTCAGAAGTGTCCTTAAACTGTTAATTTCTAACTGCTAGTAATTCTATCGACTTTTACGCATTACGCGTAAGTGTTTCCACTCTGCACCTGAATCCCGTGGGCCTTCCACTACCTAACTGTTGCTAGTGTAGTGTAGCCCCAGCGATTCCCTAGGCCTAGGTCTATCCTAGTTCCGAGACAGTGGTCCTTATACCACTTCTTTAGTATATGGTTTACGTGGCCCCTAGGGCCTAACTGTATTACTTACCTGTGTGACTTAATGTATGCTTAAATAAGACTGTGTTGTACTTACCTCTAATCTCATAAAGAGTGCTGAGGGTTTGACTAGAATAAATACACTTTATTTTATATATATATCTGTTGTGGTGTCCTTTCATTTGGTATTCAAGGGATTATATATGGTATAACAGCTGGCTTCACATGCCATTCAGAGTTTAGCCTAAGACTGCTCTTGTCCATGCTACCACTAGGATAGCTGGTCTATAAGGTTGACTTTACAACCAATCACCATAAGGGTTGTTTGGACTGATATAAGGTGTACACTAGAACTAGTGACATCATACATCAGGCCAACCTCTCACAACGGGCCTCCAGGAGTCGGCCCCCTCCTACCCACCATTTTCTGGTTTTGGGGCGACTCGAGCCCAGATGGAAGCCTATTCTCAGGCTCTTCAATACATCTTTGGGACAGCGCCTCTCACTGGCGCGCCTTCGGGCCCCACAGAGGGGGTAGGGACTCAGGTTGGGTCTTCGCCGGTGGGTTCGCCCTCTGCGCCGATCGAGTGCCCTGACTCTGGTTCCGGAGTCGCTGCAACGTCAAGATATGACCCGAAGGGACATCCAGGTCAGACTTCAAGCCCTCCTGTGACATCTCTGCGTAGCCCTGTGAGGATCCCTGCTCCAACGCCGCATACAGCTGCAGCATGGTGCTTGACTCCGAGTTGACGGTGTTCTTCTCCACAGTTCACAATCTTGGTGGAAGTCGCGTCGACGCCGGTCCGACGCTGGGTAGACGAGTCACCTTCGGTGGTCATTGACATCAATATGACACTGTCTTGACGTCGGTCGACTCCGGTACCGGCCCCTGCTGTTCACTGTTAGGAGAGGATGAGGCCCATGAGGGTTCCCCCCACTCAGGGTTGTTGCGGTGCTCTTCGAAGCAGGTATAGGCAAATGGTCCTTAGATAGATCTCGGGCTACTGCTCCTCTACTGTCTAGTGTATGGGTTAGCTTCCAACCGTCCCCTACAGATGGTTTATTGTCGCCACCTAGAATGGCCACGGAGGCTAGTGCGGCGTTTGCGAGGGCTGTTCGCAGGGCTGCAGATATTTTGCACGTGCAGCCTTCCTCAGTCTCTTGGCCTTCTGATCCTTTATTGGATCTACTCCACCAGGATGCCGTTGAGGTGGAGCCCTTGCTGCCTTTTGACGGGTCTTCTTGGGACGTGGGCGCGGCCCTCATCCGGGGACCCAGTGGATCGAGCTATAGCACATCGTCATCGCCCAGCTCCAGATGACCCTGTCTGTTTGTTCCTCCATCCTAGGGCTCAAGGACTGGTAGTCCAGGCGGCTTCCGACTCGCTACCTTCCTCTCCCCCCCCCCCCGCTGCTTCCTCCCACTAGGGAGTCTCACTGGTTGGAGTTGTGTTGCCGTCTTATCTTGGCATCCACCAGTTCGGGCCTCTGTGCTCTAAATAAGTCTTGCGTTTTTTCACGGGCTACTTTTGCCCTTTGGGATTAAGTTGAGTGTCTTCTTTTATCTCTTCCAGAGGGTCCCCATGTTGACCTGGATTGTCTGTTGCATTATGGCCGGGAAATGTTAGTTTTCCGTTACATCAGCCATAGACACCACTTACTCCGTGGGTCGGGCGATGGCCAGGTCAGTTGCTCTGCGTCGCCATGCTTGTCTGCAAGATGACAGTTTCCCTGAAAATATTCAGGAGAGTCTAAGGGATCTGCCTTTTGATGGGGTTGCCCTTTTTGACAGCCATGCTGACTCAGCGGTCCACCGTCTCATGTCTGAGTTTCCATGACTTTGTATTTTCTAGTCCTTCTGCAGACTTTTACTTTCATAGCAGTGTTGTCTCTGTTTGTTCTGGTATCAGTCAATGGGTTCATGGCGTTAATTCCCAGGCGGTCTGTGCGTCTATTCTGCCGTTTTTGCCCTTATTTGGTACAGCTGGTTCTGCTTTTCTTTTTGCGTCCTCTGTCTGAGTTTGTCTCAAGAGGTGCCCCCCTTGCTCATGGGGATGAGACTTACCCTATGTGGGGTATCCATTGGCTATTGTATAGCTGTCCTTCCTTGCCTGGAAGCTTTGTAGGCTCCTATAGAGTCGTCTTAGGCAGGGTTGTCCTACGGATCAGACTGTGGTCTTTTCCTGCTATTGTGGAACACCCCCCTTCTTCCTTCCCTTCCCCTGGTGCAGCCCATAGGTTGGCGTCGTTCTCTTCTAGTGCTTATGCATTGTGGTCTGCAGTTCGTCCGTAGCACTCCCCTGCATCTGTGGATGCGGACTTCTTCGAGGTGTTGTTGGGTTTCCGCCATGACTGGCTCACCCCGGCGTGTTCTTTCAGCTTTGCTCTCTACGTTGGCTTCCTTTGCCATCAGCAAGTGTCCCTTGGGGGCATGTTGTTCTGTTCCATTCCGGCACAGTTCTCCGTGTTCTGTGCAGACATGTCATGTGGGTACACCCAAGTATGTTCACTGTCACGGGTGCCCCTTGCGCCTCTGAATTTGCTGTTTTCTACTCTCCACCCTTTGAAGTTGGCAAGTGCTTTGGTAAATGTCTATGGGTGGTGGAGTCACTGCCAGACATGTCAATGCTGTTTGTTGCCTTGTGCTCTACTTTCCTGTGCACTTCCCAGGCAGGGGTTCAAGCTCCTCTGCTCATTGTCACGCAGGAGTTCAGATACTTTCTGCTCCATGCTTTTGCTACTGTTGTCAGTGACAGTGCTCTCTTCAGGATACTCACTGTCTTTGTACGGTCTTTGTATATGGATCTCTATGCAATTTCCTGTTACTCAATGAACGTGTAGTACTAACTCATTCCTCTTTCGTGTGGTGGCCAGTATCCCCGTCTGTCACACGGGAGACCAGGGTTCCTCTCCGACAGGTAGCTGATGTCGCCTTACGTTTCGGAACATTGTCCTGTCCTGCTGTGCTTCTCACCGGTACTGTTGGTACCTATGGTGTGGTCTTCTTACTATAGGGCATGCTCTTCGAGCCCTTTTCAATTTTTTCATAGCTGTGTACATGTCTATGGGAATATTGGTCTTGAGTTTACACACAACAAGAGGTCACTCGTACAAGGTTTTTCCTTGCTGCTGTATTTGGGGTATTTTGCCTCGATCTCTCCCTCTCCCTCTCCCCCTCCCCCTCCCCTCCCCTCCTCCTTTACCCCTCCCCCTCTCCCTTTCCCCCTCTCCCTTTTCCCCTCTCCCTCTCCCCCTCTCCCTCTCCCCCTCTCCCTCTCCTCTCCTTCCTTGTGTTTCCCGCTTGCCGGGTCCCCTTGGCTGGTTGACTACCTGGTGATGCGTCTCTTTCTCTCTCTGCCGCCACATCTGTGCTGTTAACGCTACATTACATTGAGCATTACATATATATGGTGTGGTTTTCACAGTACACACTGTCTGCTCCTGTGTACTCCTGTCCTCCACATACATGTATATCCTGGTAGTCATGTTTCGATATATAAATACTCTGCACGGTGACATCTGTCCCCTCACATGTCATTGTTTGGGTATCCACTGTTGTGCATGCTCAGCCTGTATGCTCTGACTCTCATACAGTCTTGTCCCTTCTCTGGGTCTTTATCTCTTGCGGATTTATCGGATCCTGTGCTCAGTTCACCTTCTTTTGCAAAAGTTTCTGGACTCTCTCACTTTCAGGACTACTGTTCCGTGCCTCCTTTCATCCCTGTCTGGGCGAGAGAGGTTTCCTACCGTCCCTTGACAGATTGTGGTGCCTTTGCCTCGCCTTAGTTTTCTGCTCCTTACAGAGTTTACTGGTCTGATGTTGGCCACGCTAGCATTGCTGTCCCCACCATGTTTTGGTCAACTTGTTGACGACTAAGTTCTCTTTGGAACTTGGTGGGTTTCAGTCGCAGACCCTCCTCCAATGGGGTTATGGCTTTGGTATCTATTCTAAGTTAACGAATCTGTGGCTAGATGTCTCTATCAGATGAACGAGTTACTTACCTTCGGTAACGATGTATCTGGTAGAGACAGTCTATGCGCAGATTCCTTAATGCCCACCCATCCTCCCCACTCTGCGAGGACCTTTTCAGGTTGGGTTTTACTCACTCGTCTCCTTTCATGGGTCTTTGTCTTCCTGCAGGGTGGCCTCTTTCACCTCCCTCCTGGGCAGGATGGCTCATTCTGTTTAATCTGTTATTTCTCCACCCATTATTGTGATTTGGTGGTAGGTTCATGTGTCCTACTACGCTCCTACACCTTTGTCCTTCCAGTATGGTGCTCACTCATGTCCTTCTTCCCTCCCTCCCGCCATCCCCTTTCTTTTCTCTATTGCTCGGGGTCTCTTGTCTCTGCTACAGTCAATTGGTTCGGGGTCTATTTGATTGTGCCTCAGTCCATAGGCCTCTTATGGGGTGTATGGTTGCACATTCCCTGTTGCCTACCTGTGGTCGATTATCTTGAGTCATGTTCCGGTCTTGTTGCCCTTCACGGTTGCATCCTTTGGTTGCAGACTTCCTGTCGTTTGCATGACATTCATTTCAAATGCCGTTTTGCCTCATAGGAGGGCATAGATTTCGCTTTTCTAAGAGCGGGTACTCTTTCCTTCAATTCCTTTCAGTATAAAGTGCTCTTTCCCTGTCAATTATGGTGATTTTCTCACCATTCCATTTTTTCTGTTTCTGTTCCCACACTCTCACAGTTTTCGTAGTGGCTCCGCGTTGTAGCGCGGAAAAGTTTCACCTAAGAAAACTGACGTCAGTTTGCCGGGAGAGACTTGTATGGCTCTACTGACGTCATGTCTGTGGACCACGTCAGGATCGAGCCATGCGGGCGCTTTCCCCCGGTGCGCAGAGGTGCTGCTGAGTAAAATTCTCCGGATCCAGTCTGACGCCTGGGAATATTCTAAGTTAAGGAATCTGTGGCTAGACTGGGTCTCTACCAGATACATCATTACCGAAGATAAGTAACTCGTTCTTCAGGGAGACTCGCAAAATCTCAAGTTAGTTCTGGGTAGATTTTGTTGACTTCTCGGTCAAAACATTAGATAGGTTAAAAAGCAGCAAGGTGCACGTTTATGAAGGGCTCTATAATTTGATAAGCGCATTTGTTAAGTAATTGTACTTCTGGAAAATTGTATAAGTACCGAGTGGACTTAGGGATAGTCTCTCCTCAAGAGTTGAGGAAGAAGCCTGCCATTGGGTTGATGCAAGGGTGTCAAGAAAAACCCATGGTGTGGGTGGCCACAAGAAATGGGTTACTGCTCCCCCAGGGGAAAGATGTGGGATTCAAAGGGGAAATGCCCAAAGAGTCTTCCAAAGACCCCAAAACCTATTCATGATGTTGGGCCCTGAGATTCTTCACAATCCAAGACGGGTACCAGAGTAAGAACTGAGATCCCAAGAAGGCATGGTGCCATCTCTGTAAATAGAATGGTCACCAGACTGGGAGCTCTTATTGTCCTAAAAAGGTTACCACTAGTACAGCACCCACGGGAGTTATTAGTCTCCAAATGGGATCTTGGTGCGCTCTGAACAGGTCAGAGAGCACACAGAAGCTATAATCTCTGAGGGTGGGGTGGATATGCCTACCCTAGCTGTCTGGCCCAGTAACCTGGATAAATACAGACAAAAGCCACTCATAAATGGGCTGAGGTAGAAGCACCAAGGCATACAGGTGCATGTGTCCCCATGGTGACTGACAAACTGATATCCCCAGAGCAGTACATAGCTTCACAAACCTATCTAGTTATCAATGTTGATAACACTACCATGGTTCATCCCATTGCTACGGTGACCTTGGAGTGGGGAGGGGTAACTGGCCAAAAGAAGGTGGCCCTGTCCTCTACAATTCCAGTAGAATACCAATTAGCTAATCATCAGGCGACCTCAGCATGGGCTGAGGTAGAGATATGCAGCCATGCTGGGAATACCCAAATGGATGTGTGTAAAAATAAGAGCACAAAGCAAAGCACATGGTGAAAAAGAGGTATTAGAGCCCGTATTAATGGCCCAAACCTCCAAGAGAATGAGTAAGAAGGCTGGGAATGCAACTACTGAAGAGACACAAGCTAAGTTCCCCTCCATTTGGGGCGAAGACCTGTCAGCTCTTGAGGGAACTGAGCCTCAGGAACTTGGGCCTTATACTGCAGAGCTCCTAGCACCAGGGGGCCCTATAGAGAAGAACTGTGCTTGGGACAGAGAACCTGTCTCACTCTCGAAGGCCGGAGAGAGCAAGTTGCTGCACAGGAAAGTGGGGACATCAGTGATACCTACAGGACTCATTTACACTCAGGCCAGAGATACCAAAATTTTGTGTCACTAGAAGACTGTTAGTGCCTCAGCAAATAGAGAGTTCTTACTCACTTTGGCACACGACATACCCTTAGCTGGGCAACTTGGCCAGACAAAAACATGGAGTAGGTTGGTTGCCTACTTCTACTGATCAAACAGGCTTATTCTGTTGTAGTGGATCATGCCACCAAGTATCCTGAGGCTATTCCCCTAAAGACTGTCACTGCCCCTCCCGTTGCCACAGCCCTCATAAGTAGCTTTACTAAAGTGGGCTTCCCTAAGGAGGTGGTTTCAGACCGAGGTAGTAACTTAATGTCTGCTTACCTAAAATCATTGTGTGTTAACCTACACGTACATCCCCCCCATTTCACCCACAAACAATTGGCTTGTTGAAAGGTTTAACAAGACCATGAAAGGTGTGATTTTGTGACTCCATGAAAACCTCAGAAGGATATGGAATTTACTGTGTCCATGGCTCCTTTTTGCCTACAGAGAAGTGCACCAGAAGGGAGTGGGCTTTAGTCCCTTTGAACTTCTGTTTGGGCATCCTGTTAGAGGTTCACTAAGTCTGGGGAGGGAAGGCTGAGAGAAGCCTCTCAAAGAGCCCAGACTGGACATTGTGGACTATGTGCTTGACTTTCGTTCAAGGATAGCATAATACTTGGAGAAAACAAATCACCACTTTATGGAAAGCCAGGAGCTCCAGAAGCAGTGGTTTGACCAAAAGGCTGCAGTGGTTGAGTTTCAGCCAGGGTAAAAGGAATGGGTCCTGCGGCAGTATGCTGAGCTCTTTTCCCTAACCCCTGGTCAGACAGCCCGGTGCACACATGTGCAGACATTCGGGATAGTCATCCTGTCAAAAATAAAATCTACAGACAGTCTAATCAAGTTCAGGAAAGTTTCAGGGCTGTGGTCCGCAAGATGCTAGATTTAGAGTGATTGAACCCGCTGAGAGTCCCTGGGCCATCCCAGTGGTCTTAGTCCCCAAACCTCATTCCAAGGGAGATAAACCAGAGCTGAGGTTTGTGTGGACTACAGGGGTCACAATGCAGTCACAAATACTGATGCTCTCCCTTTTCCAAGGGCAGATGAGCTAATTGACATTTTGGGTGGAACAAAGTTTTTCAGTACTTTTTATTTGACATCAGGGTACTGGCAGATTGGGCTCACCCCAGGAGTAAAAGAAAAATCAATATTCTTGACCCCGATGGACTTTACCAGTTCAGTGTCATTCCATTTGGATTAAAGAATGCTCCTGCCACCTTCCACCTGCTGGTGAACAGAGTCCTTGCTGGGCTGGAGTTTTTAAATGCAGCATATCTAGATGATATTGCTGTTTATAGCTCCTCTTGGCAGGATCACCTGATCCACCTTGGAAAAGTCATTGAGTCCCTGCAGAAAGCAGGACTCACTATCAAGGTAAGTCAATAGGTGGAGGCCAAGTTCAACCCTTACAGCCCAAGATCCAGACTATTCTGAACTGGGAGGCTCCAACCACCCAGACTCAAGTTAGTGCATTCCTTGGCTTGTCTTGATACTACAGTATGTTTGTGGAGGGGGGCGGGTATGATACCATTGTGCCACCATTCACAAAACTAACCTCCAAAAAGCAACCAAAGAAAGCAAACTGGACAGTGAGCAGTTAAAAGGCTTGTGACGCTATAAAGGAAGCAATTTGGTTAGCCCCCATTCTAGAAGCTCCAGACTATTCAAAGAAGTTCATAGTTCAGGCTGATGTCTCTGAGCATAGGATAGAAGTGGTCCTGTCCCTGGCTTTAATTAGCAGGATGTTACTCCCCAGAGAACAGTGTTGGAGTGCTGTTGAGAGCAAAGCCTTGAAGAAGCTGAAACCATACCTATTTCGTTCTCACTTCCTTGTTCAAACTGACCACAGACCTCTCAGAGGGCTCATGCAAATGAAAGGTGAAAACCCCAAACTGTTAAGGTGTTCCATATCCCTACAGGGAATGGACTTTACAGTGGAACCCAGACCTGGGACTGACCATACCAATGCAGATGGCCTTAGCAGGTTCTTTCACTTAGACAATGAAGACTCTTGGGAAATGTTAGTTTCATTCTCTTTTGTTTGGTGGGGGTAGAGTTGTGTAGGAAAATGCCACTTTTATACATTGTCACCCCCACATCTGATCGAGACTACTAGCCACAGATTGCTTCACGTAGAATTATCCCCATGCATGAGACTGGATCCGGAAAACTTTCTTGCCCAGCATCACTGCGCGCCGAGGGGACGGCATCACGTGACTCTGCCCAGGCGTCGTCCGCGTACGTGACGTCAGCGAGGTCACATAAGTCCCACCCCGGCGCGCCTAAGTCCGTTTTTTCCTTTTCCGCGTGCAACGCATATCCAGTTTGTGCTCTGGGCCTGTTTAGGCCTTTCCCTTATTCCCTTATTCTAGTGCTGCGTGTGTGGGAACAGTGTGGGAACAGTGTGCGAATGCCTTTGGGCTTTAAAACTTGCTAGTCGTGTGGCCGCCTCATGTCGGCGATGGATCCTCACCCCATCTGTATGTGGTGTTTGGGGGAGCACCACGACTCCACTAATTGTGAGGCGTGCCAGCAGATGAAGCCGAAGTCCCGGCGGGAGCGCCGGATGAAACTTCTTTTGGCTCGTGTGTCCAGGTCGGCGTCGACACCTCGCCCGGCCTCTGCGGAGGGTTCTTGGACCCGCAGCTTCCCTCGCCGACTTTGATCTTCTCCCAGGTCGCAAAGAGCGCCGCTCACCTATTGGTAAGTGTCGCAGTTTGTCCCCGAGGGTCGGGTTCTGGCCTGTCGGGGGCGTTGGCTCTCCGCGGATGGTGCGGCCCCGCTTGTCGTCCCCTTATCTGCCGTTTCCCAGCGTGGGGGCGACCAGAGCCCAGATGGAGACATATGCGGCGGCTTTGCAGGCCTCGCTGGCTTCTCTCCCTCCTCCTTCCCCTCCTGGGACGTCAGCGGATTCCTTGCAGTGTGCGGGGCCCTCCGCGGTGTCGCCGGCGTCTCCGGCCCCGGCTCCGACTGGTTCGGATCCAGGCTTGGAGGATGTGGTGCCATTGGGGTGCGGCCATTCGGGGGTCCCTCCTTCGGACCAAGGCGCCTCTGCTTCGCCGCAAACTCCAGCGGGAGTCCCTGTGGTGTCCCGGGAGGTCGCCGGGGTTCGGGTCGCACCCCTGAGCCCCTCTCGGTCCTCGGGACAGGCGGCAGCCTTGTCCAAGGCCGAGGTGACGCCGCTACGGCCCTGGCGGCTGCTGGCCCTAGCGGTGCCACAGGGGTCGGCGGAGAGCCCATCTCGCCCGGTCACAAGTCGCGGCTGGCGGGGGACTCCTCGTTCCTCCCCGGGCCCTTCTCGTCCCTCCACGCAGGCGGCTGCCTCGTCGGCGGTCGGGTCGGCGCCGCCCCTTCGCCCCCCCGGCTCCAGCCCAGCTCCTGTCTCCTGCGCCGTGTGCTGTGTCGGAGGTCGCCCCGGCGTCTCCTCCAGCGCCGGTTGCTGATGGTGTTCTGCCTCGGGTTGTGGACTCTACGGCGCCGGGCCGACGTCGGGTCGTTGACTCGTCTTCGGACGCCTCCTCTTCTCCAGAGGTTCGGCGGTTGCTGGTGTCATCCTCGCCGGAGACAGGCCGCCGTGTCGTGGCTTTTTCCCTGATGTTGTCTAAAGGCGGCTCCTCACCGTCTCCACGACCGCTGTCTTCACCGGAGGAGCCGCAGGTCCCTCACTCCTCGGTCCCTCTTCCTTCCTTCCGGCCTTGGCCCTACAGAGGCAGGTGCGGCTTTCGCCCGCGCTGTTTCCGCGGCTGTAGGAATTTTGCGCATATGTGATCCAGCTACCCATTTCCCCGCAGATCATCTTCTGGAGGTTCTCCATCAGGGCTCTGGTGGTAGGGAACTGTTGCTGCTCTTCGAGGGTTCACTCCACTCTTCTCTCTTGGGGACTTGGGGACGTCCCGCCATAGGGGACCCGGTGCCCCAGCACATTCTGCACCACCACCATCTTGCACCGTGTGCTCCGATGTGCCTTTCTCTTCACCCTTCGACCAGAGGCCCCCTTTTGCAGTCTGCCTTTCCTGCTTTGCCGCTGCTGTTGTCTCCACCGTCGTGGGAGGCCCGCTGGCTGGAATCCTGGGGGCGCAATATGTTTGCCTCAACCAATGCGTCTCTGCGGGCCCTTAACACACTGTGTGTTTTGGCTAGGGCAACTTCTTGCTTGTGGAACTCGGTGGAGTCCCTTATGTCTGCCGCTTCTCAGGAGGGTCCCTGTGTGGATTTGAGACACCATGTCTTGGATGGTCGGGAGCTGGCGGCGTTTATCCTTCACTCCGCTCTGGACATCTCGGAGGTGCTGGGTCGTGCCATGTCTTCTTCGGTTGCCATGCCTGGCTCCGGGACAGTGTGTTCCCGGAGAATGATCGAGAACGGCTGGTGGACCTTCCCTTCGATGGTGCTCTTTTGTTCCATGCTCCTGCGGACTCAGCCATCCAGAGGTTCTTGGCGGGGCTTCGTCCTCCTCCTCCTCCCCCTCCTTCTTCTCCTCCTCCTTCTCCTCCTCCTCCTCCTCCTCAGTTACCTGCATGTTGATCTGGTTCTTGGAGCTGTTCTTCCGTTGGGGCGGGTCGCCCCGGTTGTCTGTTCTGTGTGCTTCATGGCCACTCGAGTCCTCCTTGCTGAGGCTGTGGTTCTGTTGGCTGCTGGCCAGCCCTTTTTGACTGTGTGCTTTTCCCTTGCGTTTTTTACACCGAGCTGGGCCTGAGATTGGGCCTTCTGCGTTTCCCCTCTGGCTGCTTGATAGGCCTCCTGCGGGGTTTGTTGCTGCAGGTCTTTTTTTGTTGTCCTCTGCTGCGGAAGTTTCTTCCTAAGAGGTTCCCATGTCTTGGGATATGACATGCCCTATGTGAGGCAGGGTTGGCTGATGTATAGCCCTGGTATGTGCTGGGGAGTTGTGGTCACCTGCGGGCTTCTGCTCTTCGTCGCGTTATGATATGTTGCGGATGCAAACTTCTTCTTCGCCTTTTTTGCTTTGAGCGTTTCGTTCTGTGGTGTCCCTGGTATCTGGCGGAGCTTGCCAGTGCCGCCCTATTGTTCTTTCTGCACCGTTGTGCCTTCTTGGGGCTTTAGTGGGACTGTCATCATGCCTTCTCCGCTGCTTCCAGTGGGCCTTGCACTCGGTCCTACCTCTTCTCCCTGTGGGGGGGATGGTCCCTGACTTCTGGACCCTCTTCTGGGCGCAGTTTGTCCCTGCGGGGCGTTGGACGATTCTTCCTGGGTGACCTTGAGTTCCGCTTTTCGGCTTCCGCCTGCTTCTTGCTGCCAGCGCCGTCCTGTCTTGGATTGCCTTTGCTCTGCCTCTTCTCCTTGGAGTCTCTAGGTTGCTCTTCTCCTTCGGTGCTCCTTTCCTTGCCTTACATGTGTCGGGGGTGTTTGGCCTCTTTGCGCCTTGCCTTGTTTCCTCTGCTGAGTGAGGACAGGCTATCGTCTTCTCTTCTTTCCCCTTTGCCTGGGGGACGGGTCTCCTCGTGCTGTTTTCGGGCTCGGCCCCCGTGCGGCCCTCTGTTGTGCCCCGGTGGGTGGGGTCTTCTCGCAGACCCTCGGGTATGGCTAGGGTATCTATTCTACGTGAAGGAATCTGCGGCTAGTAGTCTCTATCAGATGTACGAGTTACTTACCTTCGATAACTATGTATCTGGTAGAGATGATTCTAGCCACAGATTCCTTCACGGCCTGCCCTTCCTCCCCGTTCTGCGAGGGCTTGTGATTTGGTCTTTTGCACCCGCTTCCCTGTGGGTGGCTGTGTCTTCTATGAGTACATTCTTTCCCTCTTCCTGTCAGTGTAGGAGAGTAGGATCTGCTTCACATGGGTACCCCCACTTTTTGCTGGTGTTTCACTGTTTTTCGACCTTAGTCTGGCTGTGGCCCTGCTAATCAGGACCACATCCTAGCTGCTGCCTCTAAAATGGTTTCCATGTACATTAGGTACATATCTAATTGGATTCTGGAGTGCCTTATAAGCCCCTAGTATCTGAAAGAAACACGTTAGTTAGATTCCTCACCTTAGAATATCCCCAGGCGTCCAGCTGGATCTGGAAAGATTTTTCGTCAGCAATACCCTTGCGCATCGCTAGGCATCGTCTGCGGCTCCGCGTCCATCGTCGGCGTCATGATCGCCGGGATGACGTTGTCGGAGTACTTGGACGCCGCCCTCACGCGGTGACGTCAGTTATTCTTTTTTCCGCGCCAGTAAGCGCCGATCCGGGAAGAGCATACCCTTTTAGTCACTTTCTGACTAAACTTTATTTTAACTCTTTCGGTTCAATTTCCAGTCGACCTCGACTCTGGTGCCGGTAGGGATGCCTGGATTCAAACCAATAAAGGCTCAACTGGCCAAGGTTAGCCTTATCTCCTTTCGTTTGGGGGAGGGGGGGGGGTTATGTAGGAAGGTGGAATCTGACTACATGGTTGCCCCCACTTTTTTCCTGGTGTTTTGCTGGTTTATGACTTACTTTGACTGGGATCCTGCTATTCAGGGCCCCAGTCTATCTGCTTTCTCTGTAAAATGGTTTGCATGTACATTAGGTACATATCTAATTGGATTCTGGAGTGCCTTATAAGCCCCTAGTATATGGTATGCTATGTACCTAGGGCATAGGTACCTCAGAGACCTACCAGGGGCTGCAGCATGTATTATGCCACCCCTGGGAAGCACTCCAAAATGACACCACAGATCTGCTACTGCAGCCTGGGTAAGGGTGTGCTTGCACCCCTTACTGTGGTATAGGCTACCTATATCACTACCTTATACAGACACATATAAACCTATAAGCCACTCCTATGGCAGGCCTTGACAATCCTGAAGGCAGGGTGCTTGATTTTATGTGAGAGGGTGCCCAAGCATGAGCTGAGCCCCTCTGCAGCATTCGGAAATACTTCCTTATGGTTGTTCTGTGATACAGCCATACCATATACTCTTAAGTGCATTATAACCTCGCGGTAAATGCTAACTTTGGGATGGCTGCATCAAGACATGTCGTGTTTGGTGTCAAACGTTTTGGAATACTACCCCCCCGCCAGTTCTGGCAGCGGGGGTAGCATTCCACCCTTCTAGAGGGAGAGACATGTTCACACTGGCTTAACCCGGTGAAAACTTTCCAAAGCCCTGGCAGCACAAAATAGATGCCACTGCCACAGACACGGGTCTGGCCTCCTGCTGCTGACCGAAACTCTGGCAGGGGAGGCCTGGACAATAGGTTTCCTGTCGAGGGGAGGTGTAACCACCTCCCCAGACAGGCAGATGTGTATTGGGGCAGGGTGGGTGCATTCAGAGAATGCTTTTGAGACACTGCCTGGGGCACACAAGGTGTCCCTGTGCATAGCCCAATTCAAACCGGTTGCAGAGGCACTCAGCTCCTGCTCTGGCGCGAAACTGGGGGAAGGGGTGTAACCACCCCCACCCCAGGCCGTCCCGTATGTGGGGCCTTAGAGTTAGTCCATCCCCTAAACTTAGTATAAGTATAGGAATCCAGTCCCAAGGACTTTAGATTACCCTGGACGAACCTCTGCAACATATATCCTGGACCTTAGACTTTCTATCACGACTAGAAGATGGAAGAAATCTCCCTTGGGGTCAAGGAGTGACTCCCCTGCTTGGCAGGCACCAAAGAAGCAACTGACCGGTCTGCATTGCTGAAGCTCCCGCCGGACGCCGAAGTTTCTGCATCACCAGAGGTGGATTTCCAGACTTCCCCGAGGCTACCCTGAGTCCACAGCAAAGCTGAGGCCCGTGGCTATCGTGGGTAACGTGGAACCGTGACCCCTGGACACCGTGAACTTTTGCAGAAACACTACCTTCTTGGTCACCTTCGAAGTTGTGCTTTGGGCTCCAAGTAGCCCCAGCCTTGAGCACCTCCTGCACCGAAGATTGTTGGTCCTTCACTCCACGAGTGACCCGTGGGCCAGTTTCAAGTGCGACCGCTCGAGGCTCCTTCGCGATCACTAGCCCGTTGGCTAGCAGGTCCCCACGAAGGCAACTCCACTTCTGCTTGGGCTTTTCTGGTTGCTCCAGACTTGCTCTTACTTACCCTCGCTGGGTGAGTCTATCAGACCTTGCTGGTCTGCACCGCAGTCCTTTCTCTGATTTCCTTAGACTTGCTGTTGCCAAGGCTTGTTGGGTCCTTTCTGGTCGCCGAGACCGCAGCACTCGACAGACTTATCGGGACAGCTCGAATCCGGCTCGTGGACCTCGTCGATGCCTCCTGGACCTCGTGGCTGAAGAGTCAAGACACCCATCAACTCACCTGAAGCACCCGACATCTGTGGGCATTGGTCCATCCTGCCCTAGGTCACTGGCAAGTGACCCAGACTCTGTCCCCTCTGCTTTCAGGTTCCTTACATTCTAGTTCCAGGCTTGGATCTATCCGGACACTTCTCCTCTTCACGGCAGCAGCAGTTCTTTACAGGCTTCCATTGGAATCGACGACGGGACCAGACACCAAAAGACACCTATGCACCCGGCTTCCCTGGGTGAGGTAACTCGAATACTCCGGTGCTCTCGTGGGTGCTAACCCTAGAACTGTCTAAGTCCAAAAGGGTTTGGTCCTGACTCGTTTAGAAGTGTCCCTAATCTTTACAATTCTAACCGAGACATTCCCCGTAGAAGATAATAGGAACCCGCGGTTGTGTTTCCACACTGCATACAGTTCCCATTTGTCTCCTGTGTCACTACCTTGGGTGGTTCCTTGGGGTCCCAGCGTTTCTAGAGGCAATAGGCCTAGTGCCTATTACAGTCGTGGTTCTTATACCATTTTTTTATTATATGGTTTGGTACGCCCCTAGGGCCCAAACGTGTATTTGTGCTTTACTGATGCTTAAACACTTGTAACTAAAGTACTTCGAACTCCAGTCTCATAAAGAGACTAGAGGGGTGTGTGTTATCTTAAATACATATATTTTAAATATATACCTGGTGTGGTTGTCTTTTCATTTGATCATTCAAGAGATTATAGACTGGTAAAACAAGCTGCTTTACATTCCTTCAAGACTTAGCCTGAAGGCTGCTCTCCATAGCTACCACTAGGATAGCTTTCTTATAAGGTTGTCTTTAACCTATCACCATAAGGGGATGTTTTGACTGATACAAGGTGCCCACTAGAACTAGTGGACAGCATATATCAGGCCTCCTTCTCAAAGTCAGGCTGTCCCTTTTCCCCCCCGTTGTCAAGTGGGAGGATAGGTTTGTTGGTCCTTCTGGCTCTTTGCGATCCTTGAGGTTGGGGTCTTTTGGCTGTGCCTCTGCCCCTGTTCCTGATGGGGGTTTTCACACTCTGTGTTGGGGATGTCTTGGAGTTTTGTCGATCCCTGTGTGTCCCCGACTGGTTCCCCTTCCTTGTCTTTGGTTAGGGTTATAGTCCTGTTGCATGTTATCGTGACATTTTTAGATATGTCCCTTGTCTACAGGGGGCGCTGTCTCGGTTGCTGCTCTGTTCTTTATTCTTTCCCTGCCTTTGGGTACTGTAGTGCCAGGCACTGCTCTTTATTGTGTTGTTCCTCACCATCCCTTTTTTGGTTCTTTCGCACATTGTTCCTATACTCTCACAGTTTTGTCTGCTGGCTCCGCGTTGTGGCGCGGAAAAGTTCTACGAAGAATACTGACGTAGGCGCGCCAGGGTGGGACTTATGTGACCTCGCTGATGTCACGTATGCGGACGATACCTGGGCGGAGTCGCGTGATGCCGTCCCCCCGGCCCGCAGGGGTGCTGGGCAAGACAGTTTTCCGGATCCAGTCTCACGCCTGGGTTTAATTCTACGCGAAGGAATCTGCGGATAGAATCATCTCTATCAGATACATCTTTACCAAAGGTAAGTAACACGTACATTTTGCTCACTGGTGCTGATGTTGATTGGTAGTGCACTGGGTCCATGCTAACCAGGCACGAATACCAGAGCTCTTTCCCTAAAAACAAGCCAAATGTTCAGTTGTAACCTAATTGGGAAAGACTTTAGCACCCTTGTAAGTCCATGGTAAATTGTACCTACGGTACCCAGGGCATGGGTGCTAAAGAGGGCCCCTGTGGGCTGCAGCATGTAATATGCCACCCAAAGGGACTGTGCAGACTGCCTCTGCAGGATGCGTGAAAGGCCGCAGGCCCTTCTGGAAACACAACATTGTACAGCCCCAGTATGCAATGCCCAAGTACACTGCATGTCTTATATGCAATTTTTAGGAAGGTGGATATCTGACTATGATTACCCCCAACTTTTTGCCTAGTGTCTAGCTGGTTTTTCGACTTAGTTGGCCTGAGATCCTGCCATTCAGGGTCTCGGGCTGTCTGCTCTCTCTTTAAAATGGACTCCATGTACCCTAGGTACATAACCAATTGGTAAGGATCACCTTATTGGACCCTGTACAGTGTACCCTAGGTACCCAGGGCATAGGTGTACCCTAGGCCTCCCAGGGGCTGCATAATGTATTATGCCACCCCTGGTCTGGCCTTCCAATCAGACACAACTGGCTGATCACTCAGCTGGGGCAAGGTCGTGTAATCACCCCTTGCTTAGATATAGTATACCTATATCTACCCTTAATACAGACACATGTGTACCTATCAGCCACTCCTATGGCAGGCCTTAACAATCCTGGAGGCAGAGTGCTTGGTAACATGGGAGATGGTGCTCTAGCATGAGCTGAGCCTGTCTGCAGCTTTCGGAACCATGTCCTTATAGCTGTTCTATGATATAGCCTACCATATACTCTTAAAGTGCCTTATAATCTTAAACGGTTATGGTAACTATGGTTTGGCTTTATCAAAACATGTCGTGTAAGGTGTCTAACACTTTGGAATAATACCCCCATACCATTTCTGGTGATGAGGATATTATTCCTCCCTTCTAGAGGGAGAGACATGTTAAAATCCTACTTTGCTGTTTAACTCTAACCAAAGCCTCAGCATCACAAAATGGATGCTGCTGCCACAGACACGAGTCTGACCTCCTGCTGCTGGGAGTGATCCCGGCAAGGGAGGCTTAGACAATAATTTCCTGCTTGGGGAGGTGCTAGCACCTCCCCAGGCAGACTTTAGTATATTGGGGCAAGGAGGGCTGAAGGAATGAGACATGCCTGGGGCACACAAGGTGTCCCATGCATAGTCCAGTTCAAACCGGTGCTGGGGCTCTCCAGCCCCAGCCCTGGCGCGAAACTGGACAAAGGGAAGGGGGTGTAACCACCCCCCTCCCAGGTCCCACCCATAAGGCGTGACCTAGCAGGTAACCCAGCCCCCCGGATTAGTATAAGTGTGGTAGCTGGGCCCCAGGAGATTAGATTATCCTGAACCTGCAACTTGAACAGAAACTCTGGACCTTCGACATTCGACGAAAGAAGAAGACTGAAGAATCTCCCTTGTGGCCAAGGAGTGGCTACCTTGTGCAAACAGACACCATCAAGAGACTACCCTTTGCTTTGCTAAAGTTCTACGAGGGACCGACTGCAGAGCCCGACCAGAGCCTTGACTTCCAGACTTCTCCGACCCTGATCCACATCCACAGCCGAGCTGAGATCCGTGGAGGCGACGAGAGACGTGGGACCGGCTACCTGGGAAAAGTGGCGAGTATCTTCCAGCGCAGCTTCTGAGGTACCCTCGAAGTTGTGCACCGGGGATTGAGAAGCCCCAAGCACCATCTGCACCGAAGATCAGCCCCCCACACTCCACGAGTCCTGCGTGGGGCCCTTCTGCATTTTCCTGCTTGCCGCATCTGAAAGAAACACGTTAGTTAGATTCCTCACCTTAGAATATCCCCAGGCGTCAGACTGGATCCGGAAGATTTTTCGTCAGCAATACCCCTTGCGCGTCGCTAGGCGTCGTCTGCGGCTCCGCGTCCGTCGTCGGCGTCGTGCGCCGGAATGACGTCGTCGGAGTACTTAGACGCCGCCCTCGCGCGCTGACGTCAGTTCTTCTTTTTTCCGCGCCAGTAAGCGCAGATCCGGGAGAGCTACCCCTTTAGTCAATGTTTGACTAACTTTTTTGATCCTTTTTGATCGTGTCTCGACACCGGTGCCGGTAGGATGCCTGGGTTTAAAGCCTGTACGGACTGTACCCGATTGATGTCGGTTACAGACCATCACCGCCGGTGCCTTTACTGCTTGGGCCTCGATCACGACGCGGAGTCGTGTTCGGACTGCAAGGCCCTGACCTCGAAGGCTAGACGGGAGCGGTCCCGTAAGCTTCTCGAGATTCGCCACTCGGCTCCGCGCGCCTATCGATCCCGGTCCAGGAGGAGGTCCAAGGATCGGTCGCGGAGCCGCAGCCGACGTCACCATCGGTCGTCAGGATCCAAGTCTTCGGGTAAGTCGAAGCATTCCAAGAAGTCCAAGAGGCGACACCGCTCTTCGGACTCCCCTCGCCGGTCGTGCGACTCGGCCGAGGGTCAGGGTGGTTCCACCCCCGCGGCTCCGGCGGAGCCGCAGGCGCCGCGCACGTCCCCATACCCTCCGGTCCCTGGGACTAACGCGACGCCGGCGGAAGTCAGTGCCTTCCTCTCGGCCATGAGGAACCTGGCTCCGCCGCCGGCGCCCGCTGGTGCGCCTTCGGGCCCCGCGGACCCGACTGGGCTGCCTTGCCTGCCGGTGGCTCCGGCCCTGGCGCCGTTGACGGCTCCGGCCTCGACGCCGCAAGCGCCCGAGGGACCCGTTCTCGAGTCCCCGTCGACGCCGGTCGACCTCGTCACGCCTCCTCCGCCGGCGTCGACACCGGTACCACCCCCGACGCCGACATCGACTCCGCTCGACGTCGGGCCCCAGTTCAGTCCCACTCCGGGTCCGGCGCCGGTCCGGCGTCGATGGACGCCGAGATCGGCGCCGCTAGAGACACATTATGTCTACCGCCCGGCTCCGTTACTTTCTCCTCTATACCAGGAGTCGGATGATGGGGACAACTGGGAGGGATCCGAGGATCCTATGGCCGCTCAGGCTCAACTGTCCCAGGACTGGGCAGATGAACTGGGGGAGGCCAGTGACCTGGATACCTCTCCAGACACTGGATTTGTCTCTCCTCCGACTGTGGCTTCGGAGGAGGGCGCTGCTTTCTCTGTGGTGCTGCGCAAGGCGGCCGCAGCCCTTGGGCTCGAGCTGCCTGCCGTGGCTGTGAGGACTAACGTCCTTACTGAGGTGCTTCAGTCTGCAGCAAGCTCCACTGAGCCTCTGCTGCAATTCAATGAGGCCCTCATTGACGTTCTGCAGGGCACCTGGTCCAAGCCCTCCACAGTTCCTCCTGTGGACAGGAACGTCGCCAGGCGCCACCGCCCTGCTCCCGGCGACCCCAGTTTTCTGTCCCAACACCCTACCCCTGAGAGCCTGGTTATCCAGGCCTCCACCTCCCAATCCTCTTTCCCGACCGCCCCGCCGGACCGGGATTCCAAGAGACTAGAACAGTTTGGCAATCAGCTGTTCTCCTCCCTTAGTTTGGGCCTGCGGTCTTTGAACACCGCTTGTCTCTTGGACCGTTATTCCCACTCTCTGTGGGATGCGGTGGAGGACACGCTGCCCCTGTGTCCGGAGGAGGTCCGGACACGACTTAACCAGGCTCTGGCCGATGGGAGGGATGCCGCGCGACATGCTATACGTTGTGGGCTTGACACCACGGACTCGCTGGGTAGGGCCATTTCCACCACAGTGGCGCTTCGACGTCACGCCTGGCTGCGGTCCACGTCATTTTTGGGCAATGTCCGGAGCACTCTCATGGACATGCCGTTTGATGGCACTCGCCTGTTTGGCGAGAAGGCGGACAGTGCGCTGAACCGCTTTAAGGACTCCCGGGCTACGGCCAAGTCCTTGGGCCTCTCGGCCCCGCGGTCGCAATCTTCCGCTTTTCGCCCCTTTCGTGGCCAAGGAAGGGGTGCCTCCTCACGTGCGCCTAGCCACCAGCCGCAGAACCAACCTGCGCGCGGTCGCGGACGTGGTTTCCGCCGAGGCGGTTCTGATGGTCGACGAGGTCAGCCCACATCCACCCCGGCAGCATCCGCCTCAAAGCCTTCCTAGTCCGAGCTTTCAGGCCCATTCCACGCCAGTGGGCGGCAGAGTTCGCCATCACCTGCTCCACTGGCGGTCCATCACATCGGACAGGTGGGTGCTGCAAATCGTCCGAAGGGGCTACTCCCTCCCCTTCGAAACGACCCCTCCAGCCATGCCACCGCAGCACCACTGTATCTCGGGGGATCATTTGAATCTTCTCCACGAGGAAGTTTCGGCCCTCTTGGCCAAGGGGGCCGTCGAGCGCGTTCCGAGTCCAGAAGTAGGTCGTGGTTGTTATTCACACTACTTTCTGGTTCCCAAGAAGGGCAAAGGGGGCCTACGCCCTATCTTGGACCTTCGGAACGTCAATGCCTTCCTCCGGAAGTAAAGGTTCAAGATGTTGACTTTGGCTCAGGTTCTAGCTGCCCTAGACCCCGGAGACTGGATGGTAGCGTTGGACTTGCAGGACGCATATTTCCACTGTAGGAGAGTAGGGTCTGCTTTCTATGTTCACCCCCACTTTTTGCTTTTGCTTTACTGGTTTTCGACTTAGATGTGGCTGTGGGCCTGCTAATCAGACCCACAGCCCTGCTGTTCTCTCTCTAAATTAATACTATGTACCTTAGGTGCATAACCCATTTGGATAGGATCACCTTATTGGCCCCTGTACAGTGTACCCTAGGTACCCAGGGCATAGGTGTACCCTAGGCCTACCAGGGGCTGCAGCATGTATTATGCCACCCCTGGCCTGGCCTTCCATTTTGACACAACTGGCTGATCACTCAGCTGGGGCAAGGTCGTGTAATCACCCCTTGCTTAGGTGTAGTATTCCTATACCTAACTTACATATAGACACATGTGTACCTATCAGTCACTCCTATGGCAGGCCTTGACAATCCTGGAGGCAGAGTGCTTGGTAACCTGTGAGATGGTGTTCTAGCATGAGCTGAGCCTGTCTGCAGCTTTCGGAACCTTGTCCTTATAGCTGTTCTATGATATAGCCTACCATATACTCTTAAAGTGCCTTATAATCTTAGACGGTTATGGTAACTATGGTTTGGCTTTATCAAAACATGTCGTGTAAGGTGTCTAACACTAGGGAGTAATACCCCCATGCCATTTCTGGACATGAGAATATTATTCCCCCCTTCTAGAGGGAAAGACATGTTAAAATCATACTTCAACTGTTAGCCTCTGACCAAAGCCTCAGCATCACAAAATGGATGCTGCTGCCACGACACAAGTCTGACCTCCTGCAGCTGGGAGTGATCCCAGCCAGGGAGGCCTGGACAATAGGTTTCCTGCTTGGGGAGGTGCTAGCACCTCCCCAGACAGCCTTTAGTGTATTGGGGCAGGGTGGGCTGAAAGGAATGAGACATGCCTGGGGCACACAAGGTGTTCCTTGCATAGTCCAGTTCAAACCGGCGCTGGGGCACTCCAGCCCCAGCTCTGGCGCGAAACTGGACAAAGGGAAGTGGGTGTAACCACCCCCTCCCAGGTCCCACCCATAAGGCGTGACCTAGCAGGTATCCCAGCCCCCCAGATTAGTATAAGAGTGGGAGTTGGGCCTCAAGACTTTAGATTATCCTGAACCTGCAAAACTGAACAGAAACTCTGGACCTTCGACATTCGACGAAAGAAGACGACTGAAGAATCTCCCTTGTAGCCAAGGAGTGGCTACCCTGTGCAAACAGGCACCATCAAGAGACTACCCTTTGCTTTGCGACCGTTCTACGAGGAACCGACTGCAGAGCCCGACCAGAGCCTTGACTTCCAGACTTCTCCGACCCTCATCCACATCTGCAGCAGAGCTGAGATCCGTGGAGGCGACGAGCGACGTGGGACCGGCTACCTGGGAAAAGTGGCTAGTAACTTACAGCGCAGCTTCTGAGGTACCCTCGAAGTTGTGCACCGGGGATTGAGAAGCCCCAACCCCAAGCACCATCTGCACCGAAGATCAGCCCCCCACACTCCACGAGTCCTGCGTGGGGCCCTTCAGCATTTTCCTGCTTGCCGCGTCTGTCCGGTTGCTTGCCCGCTGGCTAGTGGCCTCTGTGACGACGCACCCTGAAATCTTCTGCGCTGGTTTGGCTCCTCCAGACTGGCTCCCGCTTCTCTGCAATGAAGAAGCACTCCAGACCTTCCTGGTCTGCACCAGAAGCAAGTCCTTCGTTCTTCATGGGTTCCGCTTGCCAAGGCTTGGTGAGTCCTAGTCCAACTTCGACGCCGCCGACAGCAAGAGCCTTCGTGGGACAGCTCGCCTCCTGGTCCTGGTCGTCCTCGACGCTTCCTGGTCCTCCTGGCTGCAGCGACAAGCTTCACCTTCACCTGCAATCTTCACGACATCGCCTGGTTCCTTCCTGGTTCCACGTGGTCACTGGCTAGTGACCTTGACTCTGTCCCTTCTGCTTGCAGGTTTCTTCTCTTCTTGATCCCAGCCTTGGGATCCACCGGACACTCTTCACTGACTGCCTGTCAGCATCTTTCTTCAGGCATCCATAGGAGTCGACGACGAAAACGACGCATCTTCACCCCTATGCACCCGCAGCCTGTGGGCTAGGTAACTTGGGTACTCCGGTGCTCATCAGGATAGTGACTATCCTAGTGTCTAGTTTTCAAGTCTCAACTTCCTAGCTACTCCGGAAGTGTCCTAAATCTACCGTTTTCTAAACTGTACTATTGCTATTGACTTTTACGCATTACGCGTGAGTGTTTCCACTCTGCACACGAATCCCGTGGGCCTCCCACTTCCTAACTAACGCTAGTGTAGTGTAGCCCCAGCGATTCCCTAGGCCTAGGCCTATCCTATTTCCGTGACAGTGGTTCTTATACCACTTACTTAGTATATGGTTTGCGTGGCCCCTAGGGCCTAACTGTATTACTTACCTGTGTGACTTAATGTATGCATAAATAAGACTGTGTTGTACTTACCTCTAATCTCATAAAGAGTGCTGAGGGTTTGCTTAGAATAAATACACTTTATTTTATATATATATCTGTTGTGGTGTCCTTTCATTTGGTATTCAAGGGATTACATATGGTATCACAGCTGGCTTCACATGCCATTCAGAGTTTAGCCTAAGACTGCTCTTGTCCATGCTACCACTAGGATAGCTAGTCTATAAGGTTGACTTTACAACCAATCACATAAGGGTATTTGGACTGATATAAGGTGTACACTATAACTAGTGACATCATACATCAGGCCAACTTCTCACATCCACATCCCCGTCCTGCCGGCCCACCGGCGTTACCTGCGGTTCACGGTGGGCCAAGAGCACTTTCAGTTTACCGTGCTCCCCTTCGGCCTCACCAGTGCCCCTCGGGTGTTCATGAAAGTGATGGCGGTGGTCGCAGCTCATCTGCGCAGATCAGGGGTTCCAGTCTTCCCCTATCTCGACGACTGGTTGTTGAAGGCGGGCTCGCCCCAGGCAGTCATCTCCCACCTCCAGACTACGGCCGATCTCCTGCATTTGCTGGGGTTTTCCATCAACGTGCCGAAGTCACACCTGAGTCCCTCTCAGGAGCTCCTTTTCATCGGAGCGGTTCTCGATTCGGCGCAGTTCCGGGTCTATCCACCGGAACAGCGGGTCCGGGATATACAGGCCCTGATTCCCATCTTTCGGCCTCTATCCTGGGTTTCGGTCAGGCTAGTGTTGCGGCTTCTGGGGCTGATGGCCTCCTGCATCCTACTAGTGCATCACGCCAGGCGGCGCAGCGGGCTCTGCAGTGGGACCTGAAGTTTCAGTGGGCCCAGCATCACGGCAACCTGTCCGACCATGTCTTGATCTCGGAGGGCACTGCACAGCAGTTGCAGTGGTGGCTCACGGACCGCGATTGGGTCATGGGCAGAAGCCGCTCCCTTCCCCAACCGGAGCATGTCGTAGTGACGGATGCGTCCCTCCTGGGATGGGGTGGCTATATGGGAGAGGCGGAGATCAGAGGCCTCTGGTCTCCGGCGGAGTCTCGTCTCCACATCAACCTGTTGGAGTTGAGAGCGATCCGGCTTGCACTGAAAGCCTTCCTTCCCTCTGTCAGGGGCAGTGTCGTGCAGGTGTTCACGGACAACACCACCGCCATGTGGTATTGCAACAAACAGGGCGGGGTGGGGTCGTGGACCCTTTGTCAGGAGGCTCTGCGCCTCTGGACGTGGCTGGAACACCAGGGCGTCACCCTAGTGGTTCAACATCTGGCGGGCTCTCAGAACGCCAGAGCGGACGAACTCAGCCGCCGGTGCATGATGGATCACGAATGGCGTCTGAACTCCGAAGTGGCGCAAGGTCTCTTTCAGCAGTGGGGAGAGCCTTGGTTAGATCTATTCGCCACCGAAGAGAACGTGCAATGTCAGCAGTTCTGCGCGTTGGAATTTCCAAGGCGGCACTCGCTCGGCGACGCTTTTCGTCACGAGTGGAGTTGCGGTCTGTTGTACGCCTTTCCGCCTATACCACTTCTGCCAGAGTGCTGAAGAAGATCAGGCACGACCGGGCCCAAGTCATCTTGGTGGCTCCGGATTGGGCACGAAGATACTGGTATCCCGAGCTACTCAGTATGTTGACCGATCCTCCGATACGTCTGCCCCTTCGGGAGGATCTTCTGTCGCAGCAGCAGGGGACGGTCCTCCACCCGAACCTGTCCAGCCTCCACCTCGATGCGTGGAGATTGAGCGGCGGCAGTTGATGCCATTTGACTTGCCTCCTGAAGTCTGTGATATCATTCTGGCAGCCAGGCGTCCCTCCACAAAGTCGGTATACGCCTGCCGGTGGAACAAATTTGTGGCATGGTGCACAGCAAAGGCTGTGGATCCCCTTTCCGCCCCTCTTTCTGAGGTTCTCCTCTTTCTTCTTTCTTTGGCCCGGCAGGGCTCTGCCCTGGGCACCCTGAAAGGTTATCTTGCTGCCATCTCTGCCTTCTTACGGCTTCCTGATCAGCCTTCGCTTTTCAAGTCCCCTGTAGTTACACGCTTTCTAAAAGGCATTACTCACACGTTCCCTCCTGTCCCTTTTGTAATGCCTCAGTGGGACTTGAATCTTGTCTTGACATTCCTGATGTGCGCTCCCTTCGAGCCTCTTCACAATTGTCCTCTTCGTCTTCTGACTCTTAAGACTGCTTTTCTGGTAGCCATCACCTCGGCTAGACGGGTGAGTGAGCTCCAGGCTTTATCTTCAAAGCCTCCTTTTCTGTCTGTTCATCCGGACAAGGTTGTCCTTCGGCTTCGTCCCTCCTTTCTTCCTAAAGTGGTGACTCCATTTCATCTTGGGCAGTCTGTCACCTTGCCCACCTTCTTTCCGCCTCCGCATCCTTCCAAAGAGGAAGAGAGGCCCCACCGTCTGGACCCAAAACGTGCGCTCTCCTTTTATTTGGACCGCACAAAGCAGTTCCGGGTGGACGACCAACTTTTCGTTGGATACGTGGGTGCTAAGAAGGGGAAAGCTGTGCACAAACGGACCATCTCTCGGCGGGTCGTTTTGTGCATCAAAATTTGTTACTCTTTGGCAAAAAAGGACCCTCCTGTTGGGCTGCGCGCCCATTCTACTCGGGCCACAGCGGCTACTACTGCTTTGGGACGGGGTGTCCCTTTGCAGGACATCTGTCAGGCGGCGACGTGGGCTTTGCTACACACGTTTGCCAGGCATTATTGCCTTGACAGCCAAGTCCGGAGGGATGGCTTCTTTGGCCGTTCTGTCCTCCAGGACTTTCTGGTGTGATCTTGGTTCGCAGACCCACCACCGGGGATGGTATTGCTTGGGTATCTATTCTAAGTTGAGGAATCTAACTAACGTGTTTCTTTCAGATGAACAAGTTACTTACCTTCGGTAACGATGTATCTGTAAGAAACATTAGTTAGTTAGATTCCTCACCGACCCACCCATCCTCCCCGTTCTGCGAACTGACATCTAGGGTTAAGGTTATCCTTTTCAGGCCCCTAGATTTTATTTTTGGCACCAGTGTTGGTCTTTGCATGGCTCTGCGTTCCTGGCGCGGAAGGCTATGTACAAGAACTGACGTCAGCGCGCGAGGGCGGCGTCTAAGTACTCCGACGACGTCATTCCGGCGCACAACACCGACGACGGACGCGGAGCCAAAGACGACGCCTAGCGACGTGCAAGGGGTATTGCTGACGAAAAATCTTCCGGATCCAGTCTGACGCCTGGGGATATTCTAAGGTGAGGAATCTAACTAACTAATGTTTCTTACAGATACATCGTTACCGAAGGTAAGTAACTTGTTCGTCTGTCCGGTTGCTTGCCCGTTGGCTAGCGGCCTTTGTGACGACACACGTTTAAATCTTCACTGCTGGTTTGGCTCCTCCAGACTGGCTCCCGCTTCTTTGCAAAAGAGAAGCACCCCAGACCTTCCTGGCCTGCACCAGAAGCAAGTCCTCCGTTCTTCGTGGGTTCCGCTTGCCAAGGCTTGGTGAGTCCTAGTTCGACTTCGTCGTCGCCGACAGCAAGAGCCTTCGTGGGACAGCTCGCCTCCTGGTCCTGGTCGTCCTCGACGTCTCCTGGTACCCGTGGCTGCAGCGACAAGCTTCACCCTTCACCTGCAATCTTCACGACATCGCCTGGTTCCTTCCTGGTTCCACGTGGTCACTGGCTAGTGACCTTGACTCTGTCCCTTCTGCTTGCAGGTACCCTTCCTTCTTGATCCCGGCTGTAGGAAGGTGGATATCTGACTATGGTTACCCCCAACTTTTTGCCTAGTGTCTAGCTGGTTTTCGACTTAGTTGGCCTGAGATCCTGCCATTCAGGGTCTCAGGCTGTCTGCTCTCTCTGTAAAATGGACTCCATGTACCCTAGGTACATAACCAATTGGTAAGGATCACCTTATTGGACCCTGTACAGTGTACCCTAGGTACCCAGGGCATAGATGTACCCTAGGCCTCCCAGGGGCTGCAGCATGTATTATGCCACCCCTGGTCTGGCCTTCCAATCAGACACAACTGGCTGATCACTCAGCTGGGGCAAGGTCGTGTAATCACCCCTTGCTTAGGTGTAGTATTCCTATACCTACCTTATATATAGACACATGTGTACCTATCAGTCACTCCTATGGCAGGCCTTAACAATCCTGGAGGCAGAGTGCTTGGTAACATGTGAGATGGTGCTCTAGCATGAGCTGAGCCTGTCTGCAGCTTTCGGAACCATGTCCTTATAGCTGTTCTATGATATAGCCTATCATATACTCTTAAAGTGCCTTATAATCTTAAACGGTTATGGTAACTATGGTTGGGCTGTATCAAAACATGTCGTGTAAGGTGTCTAACACTTTGGAATAATACCCCCATACCATTTCTGGTGATGAGGATATTATTCCCCCCTTCTAGAGGGAAAGACATGTTAAAATCATACTTCAACTGTTAGCCTCTGACCAAAGCCTCAGCATCACAAAATGGATGCTGCTGCCACGACACAAGTCTGACCTCCTGCAGCTGGGAGTGATCCCAGCCAGGGAGGCCTGGACAATAGGTTTCCTGCTTGGGGAGGTGCTAGCACCTCCCCAGACAGCCTTTAGTGTATTGGGGCAGGGTGGGCTGAAAGGAATGAGACATGCCTGGGGCACACAAGGTGTTCCTTGCATAGTCCAGTTCAAACCGGCGCTGGGGCACTCCAGCCCCAGCTCTGGCGCGAAACTGGACAAAGGGAAGTGGGTGTAACCACCCCCTCCCAGGTCCCACCCATAAGGCGTGACCTAGCAGGTATCCCAGCCCCCCAGATTAGTATAAGAGTGGGAGTTGGGCCTCAAGACTTTAGATTATCCTGAACCTGCAAAACTGAACAGAAACTCTGGACCTTCGACATTCGACGAAAGAAGAAGACTGAAGAATCTCCCTTGTAGCCAAGGAGTGGCTACCCTGTGCAAACAGGCACCATCAAGAGACTACCCTTTGCTTTGCGACCGTCCTACGAGGAACCGACTGCAGAGCCCGACCAGAGCCTTGACTTCCAGACTTCTCCGACCCTCATCCACATCTGCAGCAGAGCTGAGATCCGTGGAGGCGACGAGCGACGTGGGACCGGCTACCTGGAAAAAGTGGCTAGTAACTTACAGCGCAGCTTCTGAGGTACCCTCGAAGTTGTGCACCGGGGATTGAGAAGCCCCAACCCCAAGCACCATCTGCACCGAAGACCAGCCCCCCACACTCCACGAGTCCTGCGTGGGGGCCCTTCAGCATTTTCCTGCTTGCCGCGTCTGTCCGGTTGCTTGCCCGCTGGCTAGTGGCCTTTGTGACGACGCTCCCTGAAATCTTCTGCGCTGGTTTGGCTCCTCCAGACTGGCTCCCGCTTCTCTGCAAAGAAGAAGCACCCCAGACCTTCCTGGTCTGCACCAGAAGCAAGTCCTTTGTTCTTCGTGGGTTCCGCTTGCCAAGGCTTGGTGAGTCCTAGTCCAACTTCGACGCCGCCGACAGCAAGAGCCTTCGTGGGACAGCTCGCCTCCTGGTCCTGGTCGTCCTCGACGCTTCCTGGTCCTCCTGGCTGCAGCGACAAGCTTCACCTTCACCTGCAATCTTCACGACATCGCCTGGTTCCTTCCTGGTTCCACGTGGTCACTGGCTAGTGACCTTGACTCTGTCCCTTCTGCTTGCAGGTTTCTTCTCTTCTTGATCCCAGCCTTGGGATCCACCGGACACTCTCCCCTGACTGCCTGTCAGCATCTTTCTTCAGGCATCCATAGGAGTCGACGACGAAAACGACGCATCTTCACCCCTATGCACCCGCAGCCTGTGGGCTAGGTAACTTGGGTACTCCGGTGCTCATCAGGATAGTGACTGTCCTAGTGTCTAGTTTTCAAGTCTCAACTTCCTAGCTACTCCGGAAGTGTCCTAAATCTACCGTTTTCTAAACTGTACTATTGCTATTGACTTTTACGCATTACGCGTGAGTGTTTCCACTCTGCACACGAATCCCGTGGGCCTCCCACTTCCTAACTAACGCTAGTGTAGTGTAGCCCCAGCGATTCCATAGGCCTAGGCCTATTCTATTTCCGTGACAGTGGTTCTTATACCACTTACTTAGTATATGGTTTGCGTGGCCCCTAGGGCCTAACTGTATTACTTACCTGTGTGACTTAATGTATGCATAAATAAGACTGTGTTGTACTTACCTCTAATCTCATAAAGAGTGCTGAGGGTTTGCTTAGAATAAATACACTTTATTTTATATATATATCTGTTGTGGTGTCCTTTCATTTGGTATTCAAGGGATTATATATGGTATCACAGCTGGCTTCACATGCCATTCAGAGTTTAGCCTAAGACTGCTCTTGTCCATGCTACCACTAGGATAGCTGGTCTATAAGGTTGACATCTGAAAGAAACACGTTAGTTAGATTCCTCACCTTAGAATATCCCCAGGCGTCAGACTGGATCCGGAAGATTTTTCGTCAGCAATACCCCTTGCGCGTCGCTAGGCGTCGTCTGCGGCTCCGCGTCCGTCGTCTGCGTCGTGCGCCGGAATGACGTCGTCGGGGTACTTAGACGCCGCCCTCGCGCGCTGACGTCAGTTCTTCTTTTTTCCGCGCCAGTAAGCGCAGATCCGGGAGAGCTACCCCTTTAGTCATTTTTTGACTAACTTTTTCGATCCTTTTTGATCTTCTCTCGACTTCGGTGCCGGTAGGATGCCTGGTTTTAAAGCCTGTGCTGACTGTAACCGCTTGATGTCGGTTACGGACCATCACCGCCGGTGCCTTTACTGCTTGGGCCTCGACCACGACGCGGAGTCGTGTTCGGACTGCAAGGCCCTGACCTCGAAGGCTAGACGGGAGCGGTCCCGTAAGCTTCTCGAGATTCGCCACTCGGCTCCGACGTCCCCATCGGTCGTCGGGATCCAAGTCTTCCGGTAAGTCGAAGCATTCCAAGAAGTCCAAGAGGCGACACCGCTCTTCGGACTCCCCTCGCCGGTCGCGCGACTCGGCCGAGGGTCAGGGTGGTTCCACCCCCGCGGCTCCGGCGGAGCCGCAGGCGCCGCGCAAGTCCCCATACCCACCGGTCCCTGGGACTGACGCGACGCCGGCGGAAGTCAGTGCCTTCCTCTCGGCCATGAGGAGCCTGGCTCCGCCGTCGATGCCCGCTGGCGCGCCTTCGGGCCCCGCGGACCCGACTGGGCTGCCTTGCCTGCCTGCGGCTCCGGCGCCGTTCACGGCTCCGGCCTCGGCGCCGCAAGCGCCCGAGGGACCCGTTCCCGAGTCCCCGTCGACGCCAGTCGACCTCGTCACGCCTCCTCCGCCGGCGTCGACACCGGTACCACCCCCAACGCCGACTCCGCTCAACGTCGAGCCCCAGTTCAGTCCCGCTCCGGGCCCGGCGCCGATACGGCGTCGATGGACGCCGCGTTCGGCGCCGCTGGAGACACATTTTGTCTATCGCCCGGCTCCGCTGTTTTCTCCTGTATACCAGGAATCGGATGATGGGGACAACTGGGAGGGATCCGAGGATCCTATGGCCGCTCTGGCTCAAATGTCACAGGACTGGGCAGATGAACTGGGGAGGCCAGTGGCCTGGATACCTCTCCGGACACTGGATTTGTCTCTCCTCCGACTGTGGCTTCGGAGGAGGGCGCTGCTTTCTCTGTGGTGCTGCGCAAGGCGGCCGCAGCCCTTGGGCTCGAGCTACCTGCCGTGGCTGTGAGGACTACCGTCCTCCCTGAGGTGCTTCAGTCTGCAGCAAGCTCCACTGAACCTCTGCTGCAATTCAATGAGGCCCTCATTGACGTTCTGCAGGGCACCTGGTCCAAGCCCTCCACAGTCCCTCCTGTGGACAGGAACGTCGCCAGGCGCCACCGCCCTGCTCCGGGCGACCCCAGTTTTCTGTCCCAACACCCTACCCCCGAGAGCCTGGTTATCCAGGCCTCTACCTCCGAATCCTCCTTCCCGACCGCTCCGCCGGACCAGGATTCCAAGAGACTGGAACAGTTTGGCAAGAAGCTGTTCTCCTCCCTTAGTTTGGGCCTGCGGTCTTTGAACACCGCCTGTCTCTTGGACCGTGATTCCCACTCTCTGTGGGATGCGGTGGAGGACGTGCTGCCCCTGTGTCCGGAGGAGGTCCGGACGCGACTTACCCAGGCTCTGGCCGATGGGAGGGATGCAGCGCGACATGCTATACGATGTGGGCTTGACACTACGGACTCGCTGGGTAGGGCAATTTCTACCACAGTGGCGCTTAGACGTCACGCCTGGCTGCGGTCCACGTCCTTTTCGGGCGATGTCCAGAGCACTCTCATGGACATGCCCTTTGATGGCACTCGCCTTTTTGGCGAGAAAGCGGACAGTGCGCTGAACCGCTTTAAGGACTCCCGGGCTACGGCCAAGTCCTTGGACCTCTCGGCCCCGCGGTCGCAAACTTCGGCCTTTCGCCCCTTTCGTGGCCAAGGAAGGGGTGTCTCCTCACGTGCGCCTAGCCACCAGCCGCAGAACCAACCTGCGCGCGGTCGCGGACGTGGTTTCCGCCGAGGCGGTTCTGGAGGACGACGCGGTCAGCCCACATCCACCCCGGCAGCATCCGCCTCAAAGCCTTCCTAGTCCGAGCTTTCAGGCCCATTCCACGCCAGTGGGCGGCAGAGTTCGCCATCACCTGCTCCACTGGCGGTCCATCACATCGGACAGGTGGGTGCTGCAAATCGTCCGAAGGGGCTACTCCCTCCCCTTCGAGACGACCCCTCCAGCCATGCCACCGCAGCACCACCGTATCTCGGGGGATCATTTGAATCTTCTCCACGAGGAAGTTTCGGCCCTCTTGGCCAAGGGGGTCGTCGAGCGCGTTCCGAACCCAGAAGTAGGTCGTGGTTGTTATTCCCACTACTTTCTGGTTCCCAAGAAGGGCAAAGGGGGCCTACGCCCTATCTTGGACCTCCGGAAGGAAAGGTTCAAGATGTTAACTTTGGCTCAGGTTCTAGCTGCCCTAGACCCTGGAGACTGGATGGTAGCGTTGGACTTGCAGGACGCATATTTCCACATGCCCGTCCTGCCGGCCCACCGGTTTTACCTGCGGTTCACGGTGGGCCAAGAGCACTTTAAGTTTACCGTGCTCCCCTTCGGCCTCACCAGTGCCCCTCGGGTGTTCACGAAAGTGATGGCGGTGGTCGCAGCTCATCTGCGCAGATCAGGGGTTCCAGTCTTCCCCTATCTCGACGACTGGTTGTTGAAGGCGGGCTCGCCCCAGGCAGTCGTCTCCCACCTCCAGACTACGGCGGATCTCCTGCATTTGCTGGGATTTTCCATCAACGTGCCGAAGTCACACTTGAGTCCCTCTCAGCAGCTCCTCTTCATCGGAGCAGTTCTCGATTCGGCGCAGTTCCGGGTCTATCCACCGGCACAGCGGGTCCGGGATATTCAGGCCCTGATTCCCATCTTTCGGCCTCTATCCTGGGTTTCGGTCAGGCTAGTGTTGCGGCTTCTGGGGCTGATGGCCTCCTGCATCCTACTAGTGCATCACGCCAGGCGGCGCATGCGGGCTCTGCAGTGGGACCTGAAGTTTCAGTGGGCCCAGCATTACGGCAACCTGTCCGACCATGTCTTGATCTCGGAGGGCACTGCACAGCAGTTGCAGTGGTGGCTCACGGACCGCGATTGGGTCATGGGCAGAAGCCTCTCCCTTCCCCAACCGGAGCATGTCGTAGTGACGGATGCGTCCCTCCTGGGATGGGGTGGCCATATGGGAGAGGCGGAGATCAGAGGCCTCTGGTCTCCGGCGGAGTCTCGTCTCCACATCAACCTGTTGGAGTTGAGAGCGATCCGGCTTGCACTGAAAGCCTTCCTTCCCTCTGTCAGGGGAAGTGTCGTGCAGGTGTTCACGGACAACACCACCGCCATGTGGTATTGCAACAAACAGGGCGGGTGGGGTCGTGGACCCTTTGTCAGGAGGCTCTGCGCCTCTGGACGTGGCTGGAACACCAGGGCGTCACCCTAGTGGTTCAACATCTGGCGGGCTCTCTGAACGCCAGAGCAGACGAACTCAGCCGCCGGTGCATGATGGATCACGAATGGCGTCTGAACTCCGAAGTGGCGCAAGGTCTCTTTCAGCAGTGGGGAGAGCCTTGGTTAGATCTATTCGCCACCGAAGAAAACGCGCAATGTCAGCAGTTCTGTGCGTTGGAATTTCCAAGGCGGCACTCGCTCAGCGACGCTTTTCGTCACGAGTGGAGTTGCGGTCTGTTGTACGCCTTTCCGCCTATACCACTTCTGCCCAGAGTGCTGAAGAAGATCAGGCACGACCGGGCCCAAGTCATCTTGGTGGCTCCGGATTGGGCACAAAGGTACTGGTATCCCGAGCTACTCAGTATGTTGACCGATCCTCCGATACGTCTGCCCCTTCGGGAGGATCTTCTGTCGCTGCAGCAGGGGACGGTCCTCCACCCGAACCTGTCCAGCCTCCACCTCCATGCGTGGAGATTGAGCGGCGGCAGTTGATGCCATTTGACTTGCCTCCTGAAGTCTGTGATATCATTCTGGCAGCCAGGCGTCCCTCCACAAAGACGGTATACGCCTGCCGGTGGAACAAATTTGTGGCATGGTGCACAGCAAAGGCTGTGGATCCCCTTTCCGCCCCTCTTTCTGAGGTTCTCCTCTTTCTTCTTTCTCTGGCCCGGCAGGGCTCTGCCCTGGGCACCCTGAAAGGTTATCTTGCTGCCATCTCTGCCTTCTTGCGGCTTCCTGCTCAGCCTTCTCTTTTCAAGTCCCCTGTGGTTACACGCTTTCTAAAAGGCATTACTCACACGTTCCCTCCTGTCCCTTTTGTAATGCCTCAGTGGGACTTGAATCTGGTCTTGACATTCCTGATGTGCGCTCCCTTCGAGCCTTTTCACACTTGTCCTCTTCGTCTTCTGACTCTTAAGACTGCTTTTCTGGTAGCCATCACCTCGGCTAGACGGGTGAGTGAGCTCCAGGCTTTATCTTCAAAGCCTCCTTTTCTGTCTGTTCATCCGGACAAGGTTGTCCTTCGGCCTCGTCCTTCCTTTCTTCCGAAAGTAGTGACTCCATTTCATCTTGGGCAGTCTGTCACCTTGCCCACCTTCTTTCCGCCTCCGCATCCTTCCAAAGAGGAAGAGAGGCTCCACCGTCTGGACCCAAAACGTGCGCTCTCCTTTTATTTGGACCGCACAAAGCAGTTCCGGGTGGACGACCAACTTTTCGTTGGATACGTGGGTGCTAAGAAGGGGAAAGCTGTGCACAAACGGACCATCTCTCGGTGGGTCGTTTTGTGCATCAAAATTTGTTACTCTTTGGCAAAAAAGGACCCTCCTGTTGGGCTGCGCGCCCATTCTACTCGGGCCACCGCGGCTACTACTGCTTTGGGACGGGGAGTCCCTTTGCAGGACATCTGTCAGGCGGCGACGTGGGCTTCGCTACACACGTTTGCCAGGCATTATTGCCTTGACAGCCAAGTCCGGAGAGACGGCTTCTTTGGCCGTTCTGTTCTCCAGGACTTTCTGGTGTGATCTTGGTTCGCAGACCCACCACCGGGGATGGTATTGCTTGGGTATCTATTCTAAGGTGAGGAATCTAACTAACATGTTTCTTTCAGATGAACAAGTTACTTACCTTCGGTAACGATGTATCTGTAAGAAACATTAGTTAGTTAGATTCCTCACCGACCCACCCATCCTCCCCGTTCTGCGAACTGACATCTAGGGTTAAGGTTATCCTCTTCAGGCCCCTAGATTTTATTTTTGGCACCAGTGTCGGTCTTTGCATGGCTCTGCGTTCCTGGCGCGGAAGGCTATGTACAAGAACTGACGTCAGCGCGCGAGTGCGGCGTCTAAGTACTCCGACGACGTCATTCCGGCGCACGACGCCGACGACGGACGCTGAGCCGCAGATGACGCCTAGCGACGCGCAAGGGGTATTGCTGACGAAAAATCTTCCGGATCCAGTCTTACGCCTGGGGATATTCTAAGGTGAGGAATCTAACTAACTAATGTTTCTTACAGATACATCGTTACCGAAGGTAAGTAACTTGTTCGTTTGGTATTAAACACCCCTTCTCAATAAATCTGTAGTAATGGCAGTATCAGATTTAGTGTGAATGCACTCAGAGGTCAACTTAACGAGGCCCCCTGAAAACCTACTAGTCGTCTAGTGTGCTGGCTGAATGGTATCGTGGAGCGTGGCATCATAGACAAGTTTCTGATACCCTATAGGTGAGAGCCCGTGCTTTCGAAGGCCAGAAACAGTGCTGTCTCCGTAGGAAGGTGTACACACCTCCTCCAGCAGGCTGGCTAGTAATTTAGCGTAGCAAAGCCTTAGGCTTTAAAGTCTCTGCTGCCTTTGATATGAGACCCTGGCTTCTCCCCGTCCTGAGGAGTGCCCCCCTTTGCCCTTAGGCCCATTTGGCATCTGAGCAGGCCGAATATTATCTAATCAGTTGTGTCACACTTACAGGCTAGGCACACCCCTAAGGTGGGCCACCTGAAGTGGACAGTCGAGGAAGGGTTTCACCATCTTGTTTTTAGTAAAACTAGGAACTCTGGGTCAGGAATATTCCCACTCTTCACAGGAAGTGCTCATCTAGGGGTTGTAGACATCCCAGGGGTAGGTAGCCTATTGGGTACTTCCATATACTTCCCTAAACACCCCATAATTCTCTATTTAGGGGTCCCACCTATAGCAGAGATTCATATTTGTCTAAATGGGAACTGAAGAAAGACAAAAAAGAGCAGTCACAGTGAAAACTGTTGACTTACCTTGAACTTGGCGCCAAAACCTGCCTTGCTGCTGGTACCTCCACAATTTCACCAACCCAACTTGTACAAAAGCTGTGCACTCTTGCTAGCCCTTGCAGGACTATCCAGTGCTTCAACAACCACTTAGCATCTCCCATGGGGTGGGGGAGTCATCTCCCTGCAGCTGCAGGCTCCGACCGCACTTGTCCGGTTCTCATTTTTGCTAGCCATCGAGCCCACCAACGGAGCATCTCACCAGGAGGAGGTCTTCGTGGTTCCAGGAGGTCAGCCTTGTTTCTCCAGTGAGTTTTGAGACGCTAGACCCTCCCGGAGCCTCCCAGGCCCAATACCCTGGGTACCAGAGCATTTGCCTCAATCAAGACTTGTTGAGTGTCCAGGACGGACACCACCGCAAGGACCGACCTGCCGATGAGGGACTTAAGGATATGAGGCCCTCCTGCCCTGTTTCTTCCCTTCTTGATGTCACTCAAGAACGTGGGAGCCTTTAACTTCAGTGACCTGCCGGACAAAAAACCTCTGCACCTGTGCCCCCCAACCCCGGTCCACGTAAACCAACTGTGTCCCCTGGCTCCAGAGACCCTCATGAGCTGAGCCCCTCCTTTGGGTCATGCTGGACTTGTCTTCAAGTCCCCACTTGCAGCCTTTTTTGTTACAGGTGCCCTTCCATTGACTTTAACGTGTAGTGCTCAAGGCTACCAATGCGCCCAGCATCTCTGCACCCGGACACATCAGGGCAGGTAAACCCAAACTGCTGGTGGTTCTTTGGACCTTGGCCCCTAAGCACCTTAAGTCCTGAAAGGCACACTCAACAGCCGTCTGCAACTGTGTTTGAGGCTCCTAGCTCAAAACCGTGATTTGAGCATTTTACTGTTTTACTGAGAAATTAATATTTCCAAAAGTACTCGCTGACTCCGATCATCTTGGTGCCTAAAATTATATAAAATCTGTATTATTTCTCTAAATTGGTCTTGAGTTTCTTCTTGAATGTGTGTCTCAATTATTGAGTCTGTATGTACAGCAAACGCTTAACACTGCCCTCTGATAAGCCTAAGCTGTTTCACCACACTACCACAAATAGAGCACTTGGGATTATTAATTTAAGCCTTGTAAACCAATAAGGGTTATCTGTACTTTTTGCATGGTGTGCCCTTACATTAGCCACATAAAAGCCAGCTTCCTACATGGAGGACTCAGGTTGATTGTAGACCGTCGACTTATGGACACTTGCCTGTAGAAGGACAGATTCAGGTGTTTGTTAAACTTACTCTTCTGCCATGTATTCCTGCCGCTTTCATCAATCTTATCTCCTGGTCTGTCTGCTTAGAAAAATGGACAGGGAGTATTTTAGAGCGCCACGGTGGTGCCATACATGGCTCTGTGACTTAACATCACGGAAGCATCAGAGGCGAGCTGTAACTGTGGCTCTACCTTTCGGTGCTGGAAAGCTATTTCAATTTTGTGGCTCCAGTTTGGCACCTGGTATAGATTAATGAAGTGAAGAATTTGCAGGTAAGCAGAGTATTCACCAGAAATATCAATTATTTAAGGTAAGTTTTTTTAATTGGGGGTGCTGCTGATATGGATCAAGGAAGTAAGAGTGTGCAATTTTAAAATATTTATAAACTTGGAAAATAGGACAGGAATGTGTGTAATACATGATAAATGTTAGCTGAATAATTTAGCATGTGTCTTTTGAATATTTGTTGTTGAATCTGTCTGATGCCTAAAATCCCAAAGAAATGGATGTAGACGATAAGATGATGTTAAACATTAGGTCCAACCAAGTCTCTCAGGTCATTTGAGACATGCAGATTTATTGTGTTTATTGCCAAATTTTAACAGATCTCCATTCTCATAAAAAATCAGTAACGAAAGTACAGTCTACAAGCATAAATGTCTCACTCTTCCTAAACAAACTACCTATGAATTTTGTGTGCATTTTAAACATCTGTGTCAAGACTTTAGGTATCATGGTAGAATTTATAAGTATTTTCTTTTTCCCACAGGTACCTTTTCAATGATGCTGAAGTAAAACCATTTGATTCTGCTCAGCTTGCTTCAGAATGTTTCGGTGGAGAAATGACTGTAAGTTTGCTGCCTGAAATACAATAATGTACACTTAAATCTATTATGTTTATATTGCGTTTTTATTTGAATTGAGGAGACTGACCTTGCTGAATCTCAAATCTTCAACATGCTTTCCTTCAGAGATGCACATCTCTTCTACTTCTTCACCTCATTTGGGAAGATCCCAGACCACTTTTAAATGAGATTTTTTCAAATTGACGCTAACTAGTATGTAAACGCCATTTAAGTACATTTTCTGACGTTTACGCCCTCCATATTACCTTTGCAATGTCTCCTTTCCAGTTGACCTTCTCCTGAGTGGATCCCTGCTTAGGGATTGCCACAGGGGGGTTCCTGTTACATGGACAAGGGCTCCTCCTACAAAAAATAAAAAGCAAAATCAGATTTTCTGACACCTGGGCTCATAGATTATTGGGCAGCAAGCCCACTAGAACCAGAGGATATATATATATATCTGAAAGAAACACGTTAGTTAGATTCCTCACCTTAGAATATCCCCAGGCGTCAGACAGGATCCGGAAGATTTTTCGTCAGCAATACCCCTTGCGCGTCGCTAGGCGTCGTCTGCGGCTCCGCGTCCGTCGTTGGCGTCGTGCGCCGTAATGAAGTCGTCGGAGTACTTAGACGCCGCCCTCGCGCGCTGACGTCAGTTCTTGTACATAGCCTTCCGCGCCAGGAACGCAGAGCGATGCAAGAGACCGACACTGGTGCCAAAAAAGTCTAGGGGCCTGAAAAGGACAACCGTAACCCTAGATGTCAGTTCGCAGACCGGGGAGGATGGGTGGGTCGGTGAGGAATCTAACTAACTAATGTTTCTTGCAGATACATCGTTACCGAAGGTAAGTAACTTGTTCATCTGAAAGAAACACGTTAGTTAGAATCCTCACCTTAGAATAGATACCCAAGCAATACCAACCCCGGTGGTGGGTCTGCGAACCAAGATCACACCAGAAAGTCCTGGAGGACAGAACGGCCAAAGAAGCCATCCCTCCGGACTTGGCTGTCTAGGCAATAATGCCTGGCAAACGTGTGTAGCGAAGCCCACGTAGCCGCCTGACAGATGTCCTGCAAAGGGACTCCCCGTCCCAAAGCAGTAGTAGCCGACAGCTCAACAGGAGGGTCCTTTTTCGCCAAGGAGTAACAGATTTGGATGCACAAAACGACCCACCGGGAGATGGTCCGTTGTGCACAGCTTTTCCCTTCTTAGCACCCACGTATCCAACGAAAAGTTGGTCGTCCACCCGGAACTTTTTTGTGCGGTCCAAATAAAAGGAGAGCGCACGTTTTGGGTCCAGACGGTGGAGCCTCTCTTCCTCTTTGGAAGGATGCGGAGGCGGAAAGAAGGTGGGCAAGGTGACAGACTGCCCAAGATGAAAGGGAGTCACCACTTTCGGTAGAAAAGAAGAACGAGGCCGAAGGACAACCTTGTCCGGATGAACAGATAGAAAAAGAGGCTTGGACGATAGAGCCTGGAGCTCAATCACCCGTCTAGCCGAGGTGATGGCTACCAGGAAAGCAGTCTTAAGCGTCAGAAGACGAAGAGGACAATTGTGAAGAGGCTCAAAGGGAGCGCACATCAGAAATGTGAGAACAAGATTCAAGTCCCACTGAGGCATTACGAAAGGAACAGGAGGGAACGTATGAGTAATGCCTTTTAGAAAGCGTGTAACCACAGGGGACTTGAAAAGAGAAGGCTGAGCAGGAAGCCGCAAGAAGGCAGAGATGGCAGCAAGATAACCTTTCAGGGTGCCCAGAGCAGAGCCCTGCCGGGCCAGAGAAAGAAGAAAGAGGAGAACCTCAGAAAGAGGGGCGGAAAGGGGATCCACAGCCTTTGCTGTGCACCATGCCACAAGAATGTTTATAATCTGCACACCTAGGGACTTAGCCCCAAAATTGACCTCCACGAGGAGGGAGCAGGGAGTTCAGAAAATCCATGAAACGTAGGGATAATGTTTTTATAAAATGGGGAGCGGCCAGTTTCGGACCATACCCCTATCCCAAAAGCCCCTTCTGCCCTGGGGCTATATTGGGATGGGGCAGAAAGCTGTCTGAATTCCAGGGTCAGAATATTTTTTTTTAAATGTAAAAAGAATGGGTGGTTGCTCGCCTGCCTGGAATTAGGCTGCCCCCCACTCCTAAAGCCCAGTCTTTCTGCCCCTCACCTGGACATAGATCATAGACATTGCAGACAAGAGGAAATGTGTATTCTTCTGTACGTAGTTTTGACATATGAGTGCACAGAGCGGGTAGATGCCAAGTTCCTCATGCTTGCCATGGGTAATGGCTGCACTATTTGGGCTTTAGTTCAGCCGGAAACGAAGGAGCCCCACGAAACATGGACACTCTTGAACCCAAACATAGAGATCCAGGGAATCCAGTGTGGCTTGCATGGATCCCAGCTCTTTTCCTTTCCTAGAATGTCCTGCAATTGTCAGTTTTTGGCTAAATCACATATTTTCTATGGTGAGGGAAAGTTCAATAATCTGCAGGAATCCACAAAAGTCCAGCCATTCAGTATTCCCACACTTCTCCCAAAAAGAACTTTACCCCATGTGACAATGCCATTAGTTTTGACTTCACTATCATGCAAAGAACAGGCATATTCTAGGTAGTAGCAGTGCCAGCTTCCTTAATACAGAACAGGTACAGTAGTAGGAAGTAGTCCAAGCTTCTCTAGCATAACAAGCCCATCCCCAGCCCATGAACATACAAGTGGTACAGCATAGTGAGTACAACAAATCTCCTTTATATGCGCATAAATCATGCAGACAATCTGGTTAGGTGCAGACTTTAAACACAAACAGAACCTCCCCATGCACACACCCTTACCTCCCCCACCAGGAGCAGCACAGAATGGAACTGGAAAGCTACTCACAGCAGAACATGTACAGGATTGACGTTCGCTGTAAGCATTTCCCCTCACATAGCTGTAGTGCAAAACACAAACACATCCATCCACCCTAACATGGACACATAACAGCGCACCTTCCTCTCCTCAACCGGCCTCGCCTCCCACTGTGCCCATGAAGCCCAGTGTGAAAAACAGGCTGTACAATTTCAAGTTAGCCTCACTAAAATGCAGAAGTTCTGGCTTTTTCAGGTGCAGGAATACGAACAGGAGATAGTATTGTTGTATCTCACACAATATAGTCAGCAGAAGTTCATTTTCCTACACATTCCATGCAGGTTCAATGCAGGATGATGTAGGCCATTCTTTCCTAATTCTCTCAGCACAGGTAACAAAAGTACTATTTACCTCATATAGATATGATGCTGCATAGCAAAGAGAAATGCAAACACACACACACACACACGCACGCACGCACGCACGCACGCTCGCTCTCTCTCTTTCTTGCTCTCTCTCTCTCTTGCTCTCTACTGTGCTTCCAGACCATTCATTGTGTTCAAAACAAAGTTGAAGTTACCAGATGCTTGATGACACTGTGGTCTAGTTCAAGGCTCTACTTTTGTACATCGTGAGTTAGATTTGTTAGGGCAATTAGAATTAATCAGACACAACTCCCAGAAATCATTTGGCTGATAAATGAGAATCTAAGACTGGGTTATGTTGTATGCATGCATGCATGTATATGATATTTCTATAGTGTGAACCAAACTGAAAGGCAGCTGAGTGCTTTCCATGGTCAGAGACCAGCACAAAGTCAAAAGGTAAGAGGAGATTAAGTAAAGTTGTGAATGGTTAATGCATCGCGATGTAGTGTTCCCTATAGAGGTTAGTCTGGAATGCTTTCCTAAATCTGGAGCAGGGTTGTGGCGGTCCTGATAGATGTGGGGATGTTGTTTGAGATCCTGGCTGCTTAGGCGTAAAAGGCCTGCTGTCTTGTTTTTAATATCTGATAGAGACATCTAGCCACAGCTTCCTTAACTTAGAATATCCCCAGGAGTCAGACTGGATCCGTAAAATCCTTTTCCCCAGCAATACCTCTGCACTCCGGGAGGCGGAGCCACTTGGCTCCGTCCTGAGGCCGCCCATGGAAATGACGTCAATGGAGCCATATAAGCCGCCCACGGCGTGCTGACGTCAGTTTTCTTCTTTTCCGCGTCCTAATGCAGATACGGGAGAACAAAACCTTTGTCCTGTTTTTGTATTTTCAGGCCTTCTCGACACCCTTTTTGCGTCCAGGTACAGTGTGATCAATACCTGCGGGCTTCAAACCGTGCTGCTCCTGCCCCCGCCAGATGTCAGCAACGGACCCACACCAAATCTGTATGTGGTGCTTTGGCGAGCACCACGACTCCGTGGAGTGCGAGGCTTGCCAACAGCTGCGGCCCAAAGCCCTACGGGAACGCCGCATGAAGCTGCTGTCTGCGCGGATGTCCTGAACTGCCCCCTCACAACACCGGTCTCCTACACCGGCGGAATCATCAACGCGGCGCCGGCGATTGCACCACAACGCTCCTGTTAGGGGCAGGTCCCGGGACCGTCATTCTTCGCCTGCCTTTTGTAAGCACAAACGGAAGTCCTCGGCTTCACGCCGACATCATGTTGGGCCCTGTAGCTCACGGTCTTTGCCACAATCTGGCACCCAGTGGTCAGACCTCGCATATCCCCCATTTCCGGGTGCCAGGGCGACTTGTCCTCAAATGGAGGACTACTTTCTTGCAGTACCCCCCACCCCCCCGGCGCGTCTTCTGGCCCCACAGGCGGGGTAGGGTCTCAGGTCGAGACTCCGTCAGTGGGTTCACCCTCTGCTCCAACCGAGCGCCCTGACTGACTCCACAGTCGGTGCAACATCGGGACACGGCCCGAAGGGGCATCCCACGGTGTCTTCCATAGAGCGGGCGCACAGCTTTCAGGGGCTCCCTGTGACCTCACTGGAGGTGGCTGCGGCACGGTGCACATCACCACTTCGGCGCACTCTTTCCCTGCAGGTGTTCACCTCGGTTGATGTAGAGTCTGTACCGGTCCGACTCCGAGCAAACGACACCTTTTCGGAGGTCGCTGACGCCAGCTCCACTAGGGTGGCCGACGCCTCCGGCATCCGAGGCCTTTTCGAAGGTCACCGGCGCGACTCCGGAAGCCGAGGCCTTTTTGGGGGTCGCCAATGCCAACTCTACTTCAGCGGTCGAGGCCTTTTCAGAGGTCGTCGATGCCGGCTCAACTCTGGGGGTCGAGGCCTTTTCGGAGGTCAACGACGTTGGCTTGACGTCACCTTGACGCAGTTCAACGCCGGTACCATCTCCGGCTTTATTGGTTGAAGACGTACTCCCGGTGGATTCACCGCCCCCTGAGTCATTTCAACGCTCTCCGGAGCGCACGCAGATGGGACATTGGCCTACTCCTTTTGCTGAGTTTCTCTTGAGCGGCTGGATTAGCTGTCGCCCATCTCCTACTGATAACTTGCTGTCCCCACCTCGTGGGGCCACGGAGGCTAGTGGGACGTTTCTCAAAACTGTTTGCAGGGCTGCAGCCATTTTGCACATGCAGCCACCCTCTGTCTCTAGGACTTCAGAGCCTTTGCAGGAACTTCTCCACCAGGGCGCGGGGAACATAGCGCCATTGTTGCCGTTTGCGGAGTCATTATTTGACATCCTTCTCGGAACGTGGGCTAGACCCTCTTCGGAGGATCATGTGGATCGTGCTGTAGCACATCGCCATCGGCCTACTCCCACTGACCCCGCCTGTTTGACCCTCCATCCTGGAGCTGGAGGACTTGTGCTTCAGGCAGCCCTCTCTAGAACTCCTGTTCCGTTGCACCCTCCCACTCAGTAGTCTCGGTGGTTGGAGTCATGGGGCCATGATGTGTTTGCATCCGCCACTTCGGCACTCCGGACCCTGAACACTTTGTGTGTTTTTGGTCGGGCTACATTTGCCCTTTGGGACGCTGTCGAGCAGCTCCTTCCCTCCTTGCCAGACAGTTTGTATGCCGATCTGGTTCGCATCATCAGTGATGGCCATGATATGGCACATTTTTCAATTCGGTCTACCATGGACACCATGGACTCAGTGGGTCGTGCTATGGCCAGGTCGGTTGTCCTGCGCCACCACGCGTGGTTGCACAATGGCGTTTTCCCACATCATGTTCAGGAGCAGCTTAGGGATCTGCCATTTGATGGGATCCCTCTTTTTGACACTCATGCTTACTCGGCGGTCCGACGACTCCTGTCAGATTGTCTTCCCAGGTTTTAATCCTCCTGGAGAGTTTTAAAATATGTGATGGTGCCGTCACATTCTTTTGTGTTGCCCTTTCTGGGTTGCTGAGGTTCTCAGTTGCATGGCTGTTCAGCCGTGTTCTTTCCTTCTTCTGTTAAAGCACAATGCCTGTGTTGCATTTTGTTTGAGCCTCTGCCTACGAGCGTGTCTCAAGAGGGACCCTTATTTTGTAGGGTGGTGCCTTAACCTATGTTGGGTATTTGTTAGCAATTATATTGCTACTTTTCCTTGCCTAGGAACTGGTGGACATGTGCCCCTGGGGGCGGGTTCCTCTGGCCAGTTCTGGAATGGTATACTCTAGGTCTTTCTAGTGCCTAAGACATTCCCAGGCAAAGTGTCCAGTTCTTGGGTCTGGTTCATTCGTTTCTGTCCTCTGCATATTTCTTATTTCTCAAGGAGTACCTCTTCTCCACTTTCTCCTAGTGAATGCGGTTGGTCTATGGTGGAGTGTGCTTTTGGGAGACAGGCTTCTGTCTGTGCCTTATCTCCTCTTCAAGGTTTCTTCAATTCCCATTTAAGTGGCAGAATTCATGTCTCTTAATGTATATATCGTACATTATACACGCCACAAGGATGCTCGCATTCTGCATTCTTTTTGCCCTAGTATTGGACCGCCTTGCTCACTCTCTCCTTTCAGGATATGTTCCTGGCCCTGGCAGTTATCAACTCGCAGCGGCATCTTTTGGTACATTTGGCTGTATGCCTACCCCCTGAGCTTGCTCTATAGTAACTCTTCTGTTGTCACATGTCCTACGGGGTACACATTATATTACGCACGCAAGCCTTCTCTTGTGGCTCCTGTCCTTCCCCGGTCAGTCTTCGGACTATCCCCTTGTTTCATTTTTTGGCACCCCATGTGGTGTATGTTCCCCCGGTATGCTCTACCGTTCGCATGTTGTTGGGTCCTTTTGGGCCTTTGTTCCTCACGGATCAGAAGAACCAGTGCTGGGCTTCTCCTTTCACCAGAGTTGCTGCATTTTCTATTGTGTTGGCACTCGTATTTCTAATTCCACATTCCTTAGTCTGTGTCTGGACAAGAGAGGTCTGACACCATCCCTCGCCAACTTGTGCTGCTTTTGCCGTCCCTTGTCCATTACGGAGTTTCTTGGGTCTAATGTCAGCAGCCCTGGCATCGCAGTTCCCACCGTGTTTTGTCAGCCATTGACCAATTTGTTTTCTTGGAACTTAGTGGTGGTTTCTCAGACCCTCCTCCTATAGGGTATGGCTTTGGTATCTATTCTAAGTTAAGGAATCTGCGGCTAGATGTCTCTATCAGATGTAAGAGTTACTTACCTTCGGTAATGATATTACGGTGATTGAAGTACTGGAACACCAAGAGAATTCCAATCTAACCGATTGCCATTGAAAGAAGCACAGGCATGGGCGGTGGGAGGGAATTATAATCAGAAGAACCCCACGTATGTTGAACACCAGAGAAGCAACATAAGTAGGCAGTGGAAAGCAGAGACTTTAACCAGCCATAAAACATTGATGGAGTGGAGAGCTAAAGGGCTCGAAATCCAAACAAGACCCCCAGCTATAAAGGAAGATAACACGCTACCAACCAAACAAGGGAGTCCGAAGGGCCCCAGGCAGAGCAACATACCCTACCCCAGAGTAAGGAGTTAAGCACACCTCTGGAAGACCAAGAGGGCTAGGCGGAAAGACACCATATGAAGAGGTCTTCGCAGAGTGGGGAAGATGGGCGGGCGTTAAGGAATCTGCGGCTAGACTGTGTCTCTACCAGATAGGTCTGGGTAGTGAACTTTCAAGTGGTCGTTCACTTCTAATCCCTTGTCTGGCAGCATGTTCCTTCCATATTGTGATTATTTTCACCTCCGTCCTATGCTAACCAGCTCCATCTGCCTTGTCATGTCGATTGCGCACCAGCCGTACCCCTCCCACACTGGGGCACAGCTTGGCGCTTTGTTCGGCCATTGCTTACAGCGCAGGCTCTGTGATCTCACTCCAGTACTTGCTGGTACTGGAGCCTTTCTCAAATAATGTTGTACCTCGTTATACATAATTTTACTCTTTTTTAGCACACACTGTTCCTATGCTATCATAGTTTTTTGTCATGGCTCCGCGTTATGGCGCTGAAAAGTTTCCTGTAGAAAACTGACGTCAGCACGCCGTGGGTGGCTTATATGGCTCCATTGACGTCCCTTCCATGGGCGACGTCAGGACAGAGCCAAGCGGTGCCGCCTCCCAGGGTGCAGAGGTATGGCTGGGAAAAAGGATTTTCCGGATCCAGTCTGACTCCTGGGGATATTCTAAGTTAAGGAATCTGCGGCTAGACTGTGTCTCTACCAGCTATATTGTTACCGAAGGTAAGTAACTCTTCCTTTTACATGACTTAGTCTGTAGTCCCTGCTGCAGGTGTGCTGAGAATCACCAGAGGTGGTAGCTTGCCTGCAAGGTAAGTGGGTGTGCTGGTTGTGATCGTTTTGTAAATGATGCAGCTGGTTTTAAAGATGGTGGGGGATGGCAAGGATATCCGTGCAATTCCTTCGGGATGGGGATGACGTGATAATATTTCTTCAGGCCCTGGATGAGACTTTGTAGTATTCAGCTGTGAGATACAGTATTTGTGTTGTGCAGTACCACTCAGTGATTGTGTATATCCAAAAATCCCTTTGTATAATATGACATCTAAATTGATTCTTCTTAATTTTAATTGGCCATTTTTATCGTTTTTTTCCTTAATTTCTCTCCTATCTCATATTCTGCATCTACAATGTTTTTCAAGAATGTAGGTAGATGCGTGGCAGAGGTGAAAAAGTTGTGTAAGAAGAGGGCGCTGAATTTAGAAAAAGGCTCCAAAAAACTGGAGTACCAGATAGCCCTCCGAGCCTGGGAAGAAGTCCAAATGTTGCAGTCTATGTCACAGGGACGCTGATAGAGGCTAGGATGAGGATTAGAGGAAGAATAGAATGACCCCAGAGTCAGAGGAGAAGGAAGGGCCCACAGGAGTGAGGTACCCTGCCATGTCCAGGGCAATGAGCAATGTGTCCTCCCACAACCTGATCCCTGCAGAGTTGGAGGACAGGCAAGATGAGAGGGAGTTGAGACCGATTATGCTAGCCTTTGAGCAAAACAAGCCAGGAGCATTAGAGAATAAAAAGTTAACCTTGGAAGAAAAGAAAGCTCTATTGGTCCATTAAATGAGCCATAAAGAACTGGTGTTAAAGACCAGATGAGTCCGAGAGTCCAGTGAAGATGGTGGCACTGACACTGAAGTGCCTAGAGGAGGTAAAAAGGTCCACATGCCCAAAGACCTGGTTCCTATCTTTGTGGTAGGGGGATGATATTGACAAATAGTTTGAGGCCTATGAATTGGCTTTGGAGATGCACTGAGTCCTAGAGGAGTATTGTGGGGGCTAGTCTCTGGAAGTACGTCAGTAATATGGAGAGATCCCTTGCTAGCTGTAGGAAAAGCTGACAGAATGATGTATGTCCTCACAAAACATGCTCTCTAAGTTTGATCTAACTCCTGAAACATACATTTTAAAGTTCAGGGGCAACTAGATTATGTGTATCTGAATGAAAGAGTTATAGATTCCTTACCTTAGAAATACCCCCAGGCGTTGTAGTGTAGTCCTAATAGTACCCTGTCATGCAGGACCTACGCTGTTTACGGATAACATATACTGTGAGTCTGGTGGCAGACTGACTCCGTACACCCCCGCCGCATATGTTAGCCTATGGTTTGCATTAGCTAGCTCGCAGTGCCACTAGAATCTCCTGTTATCAGAGAGATTAGTTTTTGGCAACCTTAGAACACAGTAACCTTAGACTCGTGGAAACAATATACTACTTTTCACCCAGTCACTTGTGCATGCTTGTTTTTGTTCTCCGAGAGATACAGAGAAGAAACAGTCTGGCGTTTTTACAATAAGAATTTATTGTACCGTAGTACTTCTCATGTAAAATAAATGCGCTGTTAAAACTGTAACACAGTAGCAGAGATATAGAACCAGCTGTACAGTGAAAAAAAAGGAATAGTATTATTCTACCATTTTTCAATAGTCATGGACACATACATGACATATGAAATGCATTTATAAAATAAAGTGTGTACTCCTAAGATGCCTGAATAGATGTACCTAAGTGTACCTAGCATGTAAGTAGGTGCTACAGAGCCTAAGCCTAAGAGCCAAGAATCCCACTAGGCTTTTTGAAAGAAGAAAAAAATGTCAAAACCTTTATTGACAAGTTCAAAACAGTCAGAATACAATTTGCATCAGATCAGATAGACTTACACAGTGGATTCCGAGGCAAATATCATATATGTAAAGATATTCCCCAAAAGCAAAAGACAAATTCCGTGTGATACTGTTGTGACAACAAAATGAACCTATTTTTCCCCTCCCAAGAGGAGATGTGGGCAGCACTGCAGTGATGGTGGCAAGTGCAGAGGGATAGAGGGAGGCAGTCACTGACCAGCACCGGTGGTGGCCGCGGGCGGGGTGCCGGCGGGGAGCGCGGGAGAGGCAGCACGGCTCGAAGGGAATTCGGGAATGGAGATATGTCACTAAAGGTCCCCATATGTCAATTGGACGAGTCCTCGCAGGTAGTAAGTCACAGAATTCCGATAGCAAGGGTTGACATCTCGAGGCGTCCTCAAGCCAATGAGCGAATTTAGGCGCCGGTCTGCGACCCCAGCACATGGCCACCCTACGCCTAGCCAACACAAGCAGCATTGCGATCAAGCGGCGAGAAGCATCCGGGCAGAATTTTAGAAAGCCTAGCCGACACAGCGGAGGATCGGGCTGCACCGTCGCAGAGGTAATCTCGGAGATGGCGGCGCATACCGCCTGCCAAAATTCTGACACTTTGGGGCATAGCCATGCTAGATGAGCAAAGTCTGCGGCAGGGGCAGCGCAACGCATGCAACCATCGCTGGTTATGAGTCCTAATTTGTGAAGCTCGACAGGAGTGCGGTATAGCCTATGTAGATACTTGAAATGAATAAGACGAAGCCGGTAGTTGAGTGACAGTTTCTTTGTCTGATTGCAGCAGTAGAGCCAGTCGGCCTGGGCGATGTCCATTCCCAGGTGCACGCCCCACACCACGTGCGCCTTATCAGCGGAGATGGAAGTGGAGGACAACGTGAGTGCGTATAATTTAGTGACAATTTTGTGTGGCGTCGGGGATGTGGATATGAAATCGAGGGCAGGCATCGTAGGCGGGGGCTGGGGGAACATAGGATGTAACTTCCGGCATATAGCGCGTAACTGATAGAACAAGAGTGTATCCAGCGGACCAGAAGAGGCGGGAAGAGAATAGAATGTGTTGCCGGGATATAAATCTGCCAATGTCGACAGACCCAGACGTGATGCATGTTTAGACATGCTGGAAGGCTGGAGGGGGGAAAAGCAGGATGACGCACAATTGGCATGGCATTGGCCGACAGCATCGGGAGATTGGAAATTCGGCGCAGACCAGACCCGGCCTAACGCAATGCCTGAACCGTGTCCACCTCCGCCCGCGTGTTTGAGAAGGTGGCCTGATATATGCTGTCCACTAGTTCTAGTGGGCACCTTGTATCAGTCTAAACAACCCCTCATGGTGAATGGTTAAAGACAACCTTATGTGAAAGCTATCCTAGTGGTAGCTATGGAGAGCAGCCTTCAGGCTAAGTCTTGAAGGAATGTAAAGCAGCTTGTTTTACCAGTCTATAATCTCTTGAATGATCAAATGAAAAGACAACCACACCAGGTATATATATTTAAAATATATGTATTTAAGATAACACACACCCCTCTAGTCTCTTTATGAGACTGGAGTTCGAACTACTTTAGTTACAAGCGTTTAAGCATCAGTAAAAGCACAAATAAACGTTTGGGCCCTAGGGGCGTACCAAACCATATACTAAAAAAGTGGTATAAGAACCACGACTGGAATAGGCACTAGGCCTATTGCCTCTAGAATTGCTGGAACCACCCAAGGTAGTGACACAGGGAACCAACGGGAGCCGTATGCAGGGTGAAACCACAACCGCGGGTTCCTATTATTTTCTATGGGGAATGTCGCGGTTGAAATTTTATAGATTAGGGACACTTCTAATCGAGTCAGGACTAAACCCTTTTGGACTTAGACAGTTCTAGGACTAGCACCCACGAGAGCACCGGAGTACTCGAGTTACCTCACCCAGAGAAGCCGGGTGCATAGGTGTCTTTTGGTGTCGGGTCGCGTCGTTGATTCCAATGGAAGCCTGCAAAGAACTGCTGCTGCCGTGAAGAGAAGTGTCCGGAGAGATCCAAGCCTGGATCTAGGCTGTAAGGAAACTGAAAACAGAGGGGACAGAGTCTGGGTCACTAGCCAGTGACCTAGGGCAGGATGGACCAATGCCCACAGATGTCGTGTGCTTCAGGTAAGTTGATGGGTGTCTTGACTCATCTGAAAGAAACACGTTAGTTAGATTCCTTAACTTAGAATATCCCCAGGCGTCAGGCTGGATCCGGAAAGATTTTCGTCAGCAATACCCTTGCGCGTCGCTAGGCGTCGTCTGCGGCTCCGCGTCCGTCGTCTGTGTCCTGATCGCCGGGATGACGTCGTCGGAGTACTTAGACGCCGCCCTCGCGCGCTGACGTCAGTTGTTCTTTTTTCCGCGCCAGTAAGCGCAGATCCGGGAAGAGCATACTGTTTAGTCACTTTTTGACTAAACTTTTTAAACTTTTTGAGTTCCTATTTCGGGTCGACCTTGACTCCTGGTGCCGGTAGGGATGCCTGGATTCAAGCCGTGCAACACCTGTCACCGCCTGATGTCAGTCACGGATCACCATCGCCGGTGTCTCTACTGCCTTGGGGCCGACCATCATGCCGAGTCGTGCCCCGACTGCCGGGCCTTGACCTCGAAGGCTAGGCGGGAGCGGTCCCGCAAGCTGCTCGAGCTCCTGCAGTCGGCTCCACGCCGCTCAAGGTCCCGATCGAGGAGGAGGTCGAGGGACCGGTCGCGGAGCCGCATGCATCACCGCTCGTATGGATCGAAGTCCTCGCATTCCGGTAAGTGGAGGCACTGTAAGAAGTTGAAGAAGCGACATTGCTCTTCTGACTTCCCTCACCGGTCGCGCGACTCGGCTGAGGGTTCGGGTGGCACCACCCGCGCGGGTCAGTTGGAGCCGCAAGAGTTGCATCTGGCCCCATACCCTCCGTGTGAGAAGGTGGCCTGATATATACTGTCCACTAGTTCTAGTGGGCACCTTGTATCAGTCCAAACAACCCCTTATGGTGATAGGTTAAAGGCAACATTATGTGAAAGCTATTCTAGTGGTAGCTATGGAGAGCAGCCTTCAGGCTAAGTCTTGAAGGAATGTAAAGCAGCTTGTTTTACCAGTCTATAATCTCTTGAATGATCAAATGAAAAGACAACCACACCAGGTATATATTCAAAATAAATGTATTTAAGATAAATCACACCCCTTTAGTCTCTTTATGAGACTGGAGCTCGAAGTACTTCAGTTACAAGTGTTTAAGCATCAGTAAAAGCACAAATACACATTTGGGCCCTAGGGGCGTTCCAAACCATATACTAAAATAGTGGTATAAGAACCACGACTGAGATAGGCAAGGTGCCTATCACCTCTAGAATCGCTGGGACCCCAAGGAACCACCCAAGGTAGGGACGTCAGGGACCCACGGGAGCCGTATGCAGTGTGGAAACACAACCACGGGTTCCTATTACTTTCTATGGGGAATGTCGCGGTTGGAATTTTAAAGATTAGAGACACTTCAAATCGAACTAGGACCAAACCCTCTTGGACTTAGACAGTTCTAGGGCTAGCACCCTCGAGAGTACCTGAGTACTGAAGTTACCTCACCCAGGGAAGCCGGGTGCATAGGTGCCTTTTGGTGTCGGGTCGCGTCGTCGATTCCAATGGAAGCCTGCAAAGAACCGCTGCTGCAGAGAAGAAGAGAAGTGTCCGGAGAGATCCAAGCCTGGATCTAGGATGTAAGGAACCTGAAAGCAGAGGGGCCAGAGTCTAAGTCACTTGCCAGTGACCTAGGGCAGGATGGACCAATGCCCACAGATGTCGGGTGCTTCAGGTGAGTTGTCGAGTGTCTTGACTCCTCAACCACGAGGTCCAGGAGGCGTCGACGAAGTCCACGAGCCGGATTCGAGCTGTCCCACGAAGTCTGTCGAGTGCTGCGGTGTCGGCGACCAGAAAGGACCTAACAAGCCTTGGCAACGGCAAGTTTCAGGAAATCAGAGAAAGGAATGCGGTGCAGACCAGCAAGGTCTGATGGACTAGTAAGGGTAAGTAAGCACAAGTCTGGAGCAACCAGAAAAGCACAAGTAGAAGTGGAGTTGCCTTCGTGGGGACCTGCTAGCCAACGGGCTAGTGATCGCGAAGGAGCCTCGAGCGGTCGCACTTGGAGCTGGCCCACGGGTTACTCGTGGAGTGGAGGCCAACAATCTTCGGTGCAGGAGGTGCTCAAGGCTGGGGCTACTCGGAGCCCAAAGCACAACTTCGAGGATGACCAGGAAGGTGTTGTTGCTGCAAAAGTTCATGGTGTCCAGGGGTCACGGTTCCACGTTACCCACGATAGCCACGGGCCTCAGCCTTGCTGTGGACTCAGGGTAGCCTCGGGGATGTCTGGAAATCCACCTCTGGTGATGCAGAGACTTCGGCGTCTGGCAGGAGCTTCAGTAATGCAGACCGGTAAGTCGCTTTTTTGGTGCCTGCCAAGCAGGGGAGTCGCTCCTTGATCCCAAGGGAGATTTCTTCCGTCTTCTAGTCGTGATAGAAAGTCGAAGGTCCAGGATATATGTTTCAGAGGTTCTTCCAGGGTAATCTAAAGTCCTAGGGATGGGGTTCCTATACTTATACTAAGTTTAGGGGATGGACTACCTCTAAGGCTCCACCTCTAGGTGGGCCTGGGGTGGGGGTGGTTACACCCCTTCCCCTTTGTCCAGTTTTGCGCCAGAGCAGGGGCTGAGTGCCCCTGCAACCAGTTTGAACCGGGCTATGCACAGGGACACCTTGTGTGCCCCAAAAGCATTCACTGAATGCACCCACCCTGCCCCAATACACATCAGCCTGTCTGGGGAGGTGGTTACACCTTCCTGTGACAGGAAACCTATTGTCCAGGCCTCCCCTGCCGGAGTTTCCCCCAGCAGCAGGAGGCCAGACCCGTGTCTATGGCAGTGGCATCCATTTTGTGATGCAACTACATAAAAGGGACTGGGGGTCTACAAGAAAGCACAGTAAGTGATGTATATGCTGATGGAAGGTCTTCTTTTATCCCTGGCAATCCGAGCTGAGCATGATTTCCATCAAATTGTATCATGTAATAGAGCTAAATTGTCAAGCCCTGTAGGTCATTATTATCACGTGGTAATCTGCCACATCCATGAGGGTGACCTTTAAATCATAAGGGTCCCCTCCGTGGCGAGCTCATACGCTCTGCGTGGATGCCATTCCCCACCGAGGCAAACAATTAATGCCACAATGTGTGCAAAAAAACATAGAAAAAACTGTGAAAAAACTATGTAATGCAGTGCAGTGAAATATAAAAAGGTTATGTGAAAAGATGTTTTGACAATATCTCTTTCCTCACACCTAGTAAAACCAGAAGGAGTTAACTCAAGCTCCCGCTATTGATTCATAGTAGAAAACACTGTAACTCCTTATATATGGTCAACATGTTTCAGCCTAAACGGAAGTGATCCAGGCTTTCTTCAGGACCAAATCGCAGCTACTGCATATTAACCAAGCAACTTCTAAACACTAAAATAAGAAGAACCATACAACCTCGCTTGGTGCGAAGCCTTCATTTGCAGGATGCAATCATCACCTACAAGAAGATAAATCAATTATCATACTTTGTGCTTATAAAGAAAATAGAGACCAGCAGGCATAATATTATGTCCCAGATGGCTCTAATGTATTCGCTTACCCTGAGTGGTCAAGGCCCAAACCTCACCTCCCTGGAACCTTCCTCGGGAAGAGATGAGGCCCCGCTCTGTAATGAAAGAGGGGAGAACAAAAGGGGAAGGGCTCTTCAACCAGCACCAAAACTTCAACACCCAAAGAAAACCCTATCCGAAGTATAGAGTCCAACCAGATAATATATCAATCACACTTCACTCCCTTAAACTCTTTAAAACAAAAAGACCTGCCAGATGTCAAAGATCTGTTTAGATCGTAGGAACTGCTATTGTGAGAAGAAAACACAGTCGCAGGCTCAACTAGCTGTGTGCTTCCTATATGTCTCTTAATCTTCATGGCTAACCTGTTAGTATTTAGTGGCTCAATGTTCTCAAAAGCACACTTAAAAAATCAATCAGTCAAAATCAGCATGGTATTTGTTAAGCCTAAGTCTGAATAATTCCCTTTATCAGGACAGGAAAGAGAAGAACGTCTTCATTCTAACATAGAAAATTATCAATTAGAAGCCCGGCGTCAGTGAGCAAATATATGTTCTCACCTGACTTGGGCTCCGACACCGCTACATGAAGGGACCCTAACTAGAGGATTAATTTCCGTGGCGCTACGTAATAATGTTACTTCCACTCATTCAGGCATGCACTAACCTGTCCGTCGGTACCTCTGGACTCCCGCCGAGTTCAGGGAAGGAGGCACCGGAGTCGTAACCATCTTGGATATAAATACCCTTTGTAGTGGTAGGTCTACATCCGGTTTGGAAAAGCGCGCGCTCCTGCTAGCGGCGGCATAGCAGCGCCGGACTACATAATGACGTCACACGCGTCTCTTCTGTAGTTTCAAGAGGCGCGCGCTCAGTATCAACCAACGTGGCGCCGCTAGACTACAGAATGACGTCACGCGTCGCTGACCTGTAGTTCAGTCTATCGTATAACACCCAAGTCAGGCGCGGATAAGTTAAGTTAGGTGTTCAAGACCAATATCAACTCCAAGAATTATATTGGAAAGGGAATAATGCTATGTTCACTCCCAAATATCGCTTGAAATAGAGGAAAAGGATATTTTCTTTGTGATCATAGGGCAGTAATCAGTGTTAAAGCGCCCCTGTTAATCTTATTGTGTTAAACCAGGCTAGAAAAAGTACATCTCTAGTGGTGGAGGAAGCATACCCTGCATTGTGTTGCCCTTTCAGTGGAGATCCCCCCAAAAATAAAGGATCGAACTTCAAATCTTGTCTAAGGGAACAAGCAGAATAACATTACGTGTTCATCTACACGTTTCACTAGATGTGAAGAAAAAAGGTTTTTTATGTAGCAATCAACGGGTAATGGTGAAGGTTCACACATCCCTATTAATCCTATTGAATTAATCAACACTCCAATAGAAGTGAAATGAACATCCTACGCATGGTGTGTGCCTTCACGCAAATGATGTCACCATATGTATCTTATAAAAGGCATGCCACTAGTAGGCTCTGTAGTACCGAGATATACATTGTTACATTATATCTATATGCTCCATCTCGTGTTGGGAACTCTTGATGGTCATCTAATGGCCATCATGTACTCGTGGTAGCCATGATGTTTACATAAGTTACATAGTGACCAATCAAAGCCATGGCCAAACCATCGGGTATGTAGTGTTCTAAGACTTAATAGGACCTGCCTACGAATTAAAGATTAACCCAGGGAATGTCATCATTCAGACCTAGAGTATCACTGTGTAGTCTGTACACCCATTTTTGCTCTTTAACAAATAGATATCTAGATATGTCACTGACAGATAAGGGTATACTGGGTTTTTCAAGAACAGTCCATTTAAATTCTTCTGGTCCATGATGTTCATTGAAATGTCTCATGAGTTTTGTAGTGAGCTTCTTACATCTAAATGTACTTTTATGCTCTAACATACGTGCCTTAACTTTTCGAGTGGTCATCCCGACATAGTTAGTTCTACACGGGCAAGTGATCAAATAAATCAGATTGCTGCTGTTACAATTAGTGAAATGATATTGAACCCAAGGTTTACTGGTTCCTATATCTATAGTTGTTGAATGGGAAGTCTGTGGACAGATAGAGCATTCGCCACAGGGATGGTGGCCAGTGGCCGCCGGTAAACCCCAGAGCGTCCCCAGTTGTCTCGGTAATGGTGTCTTGGGGCGTGTATGAACCAATTTGTCCTTGATGTTACTGCCTCTTTTGAATGCAAACAAGGGAAGAGGGATCTTTTCTTTGCTCTAATTCAGTAAACGCCAATGGTGTCTGATACACTTCTGTACCTGGTTTGAAAGTGTACTAAAAGTATGTACAAAAGTGAGTCTATCTACAGGAGGCTTCTGCATCGGTGGCTCTAAAAGGGACTCACGGTGATTGTTGGCAGCTCTCTTGCGGGCGCGTCTTATCAGACTCTGAGGGTAATGTCTTTCCAAAAGATTGGTAGTCAGCAACTGGGTATGAGTTTTAAAACCCTCCGTAGTGGAACAATTTCTCCTCACTCGAAGAAATTGTCCGTAAGGCAAGTTGTCTCTGAGTGCCTTGGGGTGCTGGCTGTCATATCTGAGGAGCGAGTTCCTCGCCATAGGCTTTCTATAGATTTCGCTCTCTAGGCCAAGAGATGTTACAAAAATGGACAAGTCAAGAAATGCCAATCTGGTCTTACTCGCTTCCACTGTAAATTTGAGGAATTCGTTTTGTGCATTTAACCATTGGTGGAACTCAGAGATAGAATCAAGGTCTCTACGCCAAACGACCAGGACATCGTCAATATATCGCTTCCACAAGCGAATGGATGCCAAAAATGGATTGGTGGGAGCTAGGACGTGTTCCTGTTCGAATGCATGCACATATAGATTCGCCAAGCTGGGCGCGAAGACACTTCCCATACTTGTGCCGGAAGTCTGCAAGTATAAGGAGTCTTCGTATCTAAAAAAGTTTTCTTTCATGGCCAGGCGTGCCAGTGTCATAATGAAATGGACAGGGGTTATGGAGTGCAGATCAGTGACCTCTAAAATAGACATGATGGTCTCCAAGGTTTCATCCTGGGGAATCGAAGTATAGAGGGACTCTATGTCAAAAGAGACCAAGTAGTCCTTCTCCTCATCGAATTCAATTGTCGGTAATAGTCTCAATACATCTTTGGTTTTTTCTATGTTTTTTTGCACACATTGTGGCATTAATTGTTTGCCTCGGTGGGGAATGGCATCCACGCAGAGCGTATGAGCTCGCCACGGAGGGGACCCTTATGATTTAAAGGTCACCCTCATGGATGTGGCAGATTACCACGTGATAATAATGACCTACAGGGCTTGACAATTTAGCTCTATTACATGATACAATTTGATGGAAATCATGCTCAGCTCGGATTGCCAGGGATAAAAGAAGACCTTCCATCAGCATATACATCACTTACTGTGCTTTCTTGTAGACCCCCAGTCCCTTTTATGTAGTTGCTTTAGTTTGGAACAGGGGATTTGGACTTGGGCAGGTCTTTAAATTATTTTCCCTCAGACCCTCCTCTCACTTGTTGTACTGATGTTCTTGAGCAGCTGCTCAGCTGCGGGTCTGTGTTCAGAACTACACTAGTTGGTAGTTATATTCCACAACAGGTTAGTGGGATTTTCTATTAGTTCTCTCACCACCTTACCTTCTCTTTGGACCTTCTCCTGTTCGGGTGTTTTTAGGACTTGTTTAGTTTGACTGACCAAGATGGCAGAATTTAGTGGCTTAGCATACGATGACACAGTATATCAGGCGATCTTGGACAATATGCCAAGTATTTTGGATATAGCTAGTACTTCCTTGCCGGATGCTAGTAATGACTGGGGCAAAGTTTTGTTTTTGAAAAAATCTCATTCACGGGCCTCTATACATGGCGCAATAATGGCGGAATATTTACGGGCCAATTGTGCCCCTCCAGGCTTGATAGTAAATAATGCACCAAGACTCTTTCTAGAAGATAAGACCTTTCGAAAGGACTGGTCTTTAATAGCTTGGCGATGTACCAGAGATTGGTTAATTTTAATAATCAGTACCGCCAAACGAGTTGCAGACTCTATCCTTGTAGAGATACAAGTATTGGAGGCACAAATAAAAACCACTGTGACAGCAACCCTTTTTAAAAAAAACCTGGAGGAATCTAATAAGAGCAATAAAGAGTTCAAAGACTCTATATTAATGGCCAAAATTGAGAAGTTCAAAAAAGACTTAGCGAAATTCAAACATGAGAAAGTCTATCCTTATACAAGTGAAGATTACTCACCACCAGAATTCAAGAGTAATGGCAAAAGATATGGATCAACTTATTCTGGATCCAGCTCTGATGATTTCTCGAGTGATACTGATGAACCCACCAATCAGCGTCCTAGATTTAAAGGTAGAGGGCGGGGGATGCGACCGTTTAACCAACGAGGTCCTTACAATCCACATTTTCAACAATGGTGGCAACCACCACCTCCTTGGGGTTTTCAAACACCTATGTTCCCTACCCCCATGACACCCTATCAGGCGACATACGATGACCAGTCTTTTTTAGGCTATGGCCCTCCAAGACCAAGAGGCAAAAGAAGAAACCAACAGGCTCAGGTTCATTGGGACCCAAGTACTGGCCCACACACAGGGACCAGGAGCAACACAAGGAAGAACTCAGCTCAGACAGGCCCATAACAGAACCTAATCTAGTAGTGAATTTGAGTAGACGGACCTTAGCCGAAGATGAGGAACGAGTGCTAAATAGGGGTCTGGGTTTCGTCATAACATCTGAGGGCGACCCTTTCCAAATACAGTGTGAGCTTGCAAAGTTTTTTAGAAAAATCAGGCTGCACTACTTCTTCCAGGACAAAGACATGACTACAACAGAGGATATTGAACGGAACACGGGTTTGAGAACAAAATCCACGTTCAACCCTCCAAGCCATGCGGTTCCACCACAGGTTTTAGTCTTTGAAAACACAGTCAGAAGTGAGATCAGTGATCTATGCACTCGACGCAACAACAGTTACAAGAACTTACCACGTTCGGAACAGCTGGCTCTTCAAACCTTAGCCAAACACGAAGATATTGTCATTAAGCCGGCGGATAAGGGCGGGGCTATAGTCATCCTAAATGCTGATGACTATAGAACTGAATGCCTCCGCCAATTACACAATGTGAATTCCTACAGGCTTTTGCATGATGATCCTACTAATAGATTGAAGACCACTATTCTAGAATGTAGTGAAGAGGCGCTCAATGAGGGATGGATCACAGCACAGGAAGCTCAATTTTTAAGAACTCCATTTCCTGTCACTCCCTATTTTTACATCCTCCCGAAGATACATAAAGAGCAAAGACCTCCGCCCGGAAGACCTATCATCTCGGGCCAGGGCTCCATTCTAGAGCCTCTGTCCACTTTTGTGGATTTTTTCTTGAGACCAATTGTACAACAGATGCCGACGTATCTTCAGGACACCAAAGATGTATTGAGACTATTACCGACAATTGAATTCGATGAGGAGAAGGACTACTTGGTCTCTTTTGACGTAGAGTCCCTCTATACTTCGATTCCCCAGGATGAAACCTTGGAGACCATTATGTCTATTTTAGAGGTCACTGATCTGCACTCCATAACCCCTGTCCATTTCATTATGACACTGGCACGCCTGGCCATGAAAGAAAACTTTTTTAGAAACTAAGACTCCTTATACTTGCAGACTTCCGGCACAAGTATGGGAAGTGTCTTCGCGCCCAGCTTGGCGAATCTATATGTGCATGCATTCGAACAGGAGCACGTCCTAGCTCCCACCAATCCATTTTTGGCATCCATTCGCTTGTGGAAGCGATATATTGACGATGTCCTGGTCGTTTGGCGTGGAGACCTTGATTCTATCTCTGAGTTCCACCAATGGTTAAATGCACAAAACGAATTCCTCAAATTTACAGTGGAAGCGAGTAAGACCAGATTGGCATTTCTTGACTTGTCCATTTTTGTAACATCTCTTGGCCTAGAGAGCGAAATCTATAGAAAGCCTATGGCGAGGAACTCGCTCCTCAGATATGACAGCAAGCACCCCAAGGCACTCAGAGACAACTTGCCTTACGGACAATTTCTTCGAGTGAGGAGAAATTGTTCCACTACGGAGGGTTTTAAAACTCATACCCAGTTGCTGACTACCAATCTTTTGGAAAGACATTACCCTCAGAGTCTGATAAGACGCGCCCGCAAGAGAGCTGCCAACAATCACCGTGAGTCCCTTTTAGAGCCACCGATGCAGAAGCCTCCTGTAGATAGACTCACTTTTGTACATACTTTTAGTACACTTTCAAACCAGGTACAGAAGTGTATCAGACACCATTGGCGTTTACTGAATTAGAGCAAAGAAAAGATCCCTCTTCCCTTGTTTGCATTCAAAAGAGGCAGTAACATCAAGGACAAATTGGTTCATACACGCCCCAAGACACCATTACCGAGACAACTGGGGACGCTCTGGGGTTTACCGGCGGCCACTGGCCACCATCCCTGTGGCGAATGCTCTATCTGTCCACAGACTTGCCATTCAACAACTATAGATATAGGAACCAGTAAACCTTGGGTTCAATATCATTTCACTAATTGTAACAGCAGCAATCTGATTTATTTGATCACTTGCCCGTGTAGAACTAACTATGTCGGGATGACCACTCGAAAAGTTAAGGCACGTATGTTAGAGCATAAAAGTACATTTAGATGTAAGAAGCTCACTACAAAACTCATGAGACATTTCAATGAACATCATGGACCAGAAGAATTTAAATGGACTGTTCTTGAAAAACCCAGTATACCCTTATCTGTCAGTGACATATCTAGATATCTATTTGTTAAAGAGCAAAAATGGGTGTACAGACTACACAGTGATACTCTAGGTCTGAATGATGACATTCCCTGGGTTAATCTTTAATTCGTAGGCAGGTCCTATTAAGTCTTAGAACACTACATACCCGATGGTTTGGCCATGGCTTTGATTGGTCACTATGTAACTTATGTAAACATCATGGCTACCACGAGTACATGATGGCCATTAGATGACCATCAAGAGTTCCCAACACGAGATGGAGCATATAGATATAATGTAACAATGTATATCTCGGTACTACAGAGCCTTCTAGTGGCATGCCTTTTATAAGATACATATGGTGACATCATTTGCGTGAAGGCACACACCATGCGTAGGATGTTCATTTCACTTCTATTGGAGTGTTGATTAATTCAATAGGATTAATAGGGATGTGTGAACCTTCACCATTACCCGTTGATTGCTACATAAAAAACCTTTTTTCTTCACATCTAGTGAAACGTGTAGATGAACACGTAATGTTATTCTGCTTGTTCCCTTAGACAAGATTTGAAGTTCGATCCTTTATTTTTGGGGGGATCTCTACTGAAAGGGCAACACAATGCAGGGTATGCTTCCTCCACCACTAGAGATGTACTTTTTCTAGCCTGGTTTAACACAATAAGATTAACAGGGGCGCTTTAACACTGATTACTGCCCTATGATCACAAAGAAAATATCCTTTTCCTCTATTTCAAGCGATATTTGGGAGTGAACATAGCATTATTCCCTTTCCAATATAATTCTTGGAGTTGATATTGGTCTTGAACACCTAACTTAACTTATCCGCGCCTGACTTGGGTGTTATACGATAGACTGAACTACAGGTCAGCGACGCGTGACGTCATTCTGTAGTCTAGCGGCGCCACGTTGGTTGATACTGAGCGCGCGCCTCTTGAAACTACAGAAGAGACGCGTGTGACGTCATTATGTAGTCCGGCGCTGCTATGCCGCCGCTAGCAGGAGCGCGCGCTTTTCCAAACCGGATGTAGACCTACCACTACAAAGGGTATTTATATCCAAGATGGTAACGACTCCGGTGCCTCCTTCCCTGAACTCGGCGGCAGTCCAGAGGTACCGACGGACAGGTTAGTGCATGCCTGAATGAGTGGAAGTAACATTATTACGTAGCGCCACGGAAATTAATCCTCTAGTTAGGGTCCCTTCATGTAGCGGTGTCGGAGCCCAAGTCAGGTGAGAACATATATTTGCTCACTGATGCCGGGCTTCTAATTGATAATTTTCTATGTTAGAATGAAGACGTTCTTCTCTTTCCTGTCCTGATAAAGGGAATTATTCAGACTTAGGCTTAACAAATACCATGCTGATTTTGACTGATTGATTTTTTAAGTGTGCTTTTGAGAACATTGAGCCACTAAATACTAACAGGTTAGCCATGAAGATTAAGAGACATATAGGAAGCACACAACTAGTTGAGCCTGCGACTGTGTTTTCTTCTCACAATAGCAGTTCCTACGATCTAAACAGGTCTTTGACATCTGGCAGGTCTTTTTGTTTTAAAGAGTTTAAGGGAGTGAAGTGTGATTGATATATAATCTGGTTGGACTCTATACTTCGGATAGGGTTTTCTTTGGGTGTTGAAGTTTTGGTGCTGGTTGAAGAGCCCTTCCCCTTTTGTTCTCCCCTCTTTCATTATAGAGCGGGGCCTCATCTATACCCGAGGAAGGTTCCAGGGAGGTGAGGTTTGGGCCTTGACCACTCAGGGTAAGCGAATACATTAGAGCCATCTGGGACATAATATTATGCCTGCTGGTCTCTATTTTCTTTATAAGCACAAAGTATGATAATTGATTTATCTTCTTGTAGGTGATGATTGCATCCTGCAAATGAAGGCTTCGCACCAAGCGAGGTTGTATGGTTCTTCTTATTTTAGTGTTTAGAAGTTGCTTGGTTAATATGCAGTAGCTGCGATTTGGTCCTGAAGAAAGCCTGGATCACTTCCGTTTAGGCTGAAACATGTTGACCATATATAAGGAGTTACAGTGTTTTCTACTATGAATCAATAGCGGGAGCTTGAGTTAACTCCTTCTGGTTTTACTAGGTGTGAGGAAAGAGATATTGTCAAAACATCTTTTCACATAACCTTTTTATATTTCACTGCACTGCATTACATAGTTTTTTCACAGTTTTTTCTATGTTTTTTTGCACACATTGTGGCATTAATTGTTTGCCTCGGTGGGGAATGGCATCCACGCAGAGCGTATGAGCTCGCCACGGAGGGGACCCTTATGATTTAAAGGTCACCCTCATGGATGTGGCAGATTACCACGTGATAATAATGACCTACAGGGCTTGACAATTTAGCTCTATTACATGATACAATTTGATGGAAATCATGCTCAGCTCGGATTGCCAGGGATAAAAGAAGACCTTCCATCAGCATATACATCACTTACTGTGCTCTCTTGTAGACCCCCAGTCCCTTTTATGTAGTTGCTTTAGTTTGGAACAGGGGATTTGGACTTGGGCAGGTCTTTAAATTATTTTCCCTCAGACCCTCCTCTCACTTGTTGTACTGATCCATTTTGTGATGCCAGGGCTTTGAAAGGATTTAACCGGGTTTAGCCAGTGTGAACATGTCTCTTCCTCTAGAAGGGTGGAATGCGACCCCTGCTGCCAGAACTGGCGGGGGTATTCCAAAGCGTTTGACACCAAACACGACATGTTTTGATGCAGCCATTCCAAAGTTGCCATATACCGCGAGGTTATAATGCACGTAAGAGTATATGGTATGGCTGTATCACAGAACAGGCATAAGGAAGTATTTCCGAATGATGCAGAGGGGCTCAGCTCATGCTTGGGCACCCTCTCACATAAAACCAAGCACTCTGCCTTCAGGATTGTCAAGGCCTGCCATAGGAGTGGCTTATAGGTTTATATGTGTTGCAGACCTGTGGTGTCATTTTGGAGTGCTTCCCAGGGGTCCATTATACATGCTGCAGCCCCTGGTAGGCCTCTGAGGTACCTATGCCCTAGGTACATAGCATACCATATACTAGGGGCTAATAAGGCACTCCAGAATCCAATTAGATATGTACCTAATGTACATGGAAACCATTTTAGAGAGGAAGCAGCTAGGCTGTGGACCTGATTAGCAGGGCCACAGCCAGACTAAAGTCGAAAAACAGTGAATCACCAGCAAAAAGTGGGGCTACCCATGTGAAGCAGATCCTACTCTCCTACACTCCGGTCCCTGGGCCCGATGCGACTGGGGCGCAGATCCGAGACTTCCTCGTGGCCATGAGGAGTCTCGCTCCGCCGCGAGGCCTGCCGGTGTGCCTTCGGGCCCCGCAGGTCCGACTGAGGGGGCCTAGCGGGCCGGCGGCTCCGTCACCGACTCCGGTCCCGATGCCGCAGGCCCCCGGGGGAACAAGGCCTGGATCCCGGTTGATGCCGGTCGACCTTACGACCCCTCCGCCGGCGCCGACCCCTTTGGTGCTGCTCTGGCGCTGCCTTCGGACAACGTCGTCCCCAGGTTTAGTCCCGGTCCGGCCCCGGCATCGGAGCGGCGCCGACCTTTCCGCCTGTCTACCAGGAGTCGGATGATGGGGACGACTGGGAGGGGTCTGAGGAGCCTTTGGCACAGCAGTGCCAGTTATCTCAGGCCTGGGCAGAAGAGCTGGGTGTGAGAAAGTGGCTCTGTATATACTGTTCCCTAATAGGTACAGGGTGTACAGAGTCCACAGTCCCCCAGAGGCTGATAGAGGTCAAAGTTAGGTATGACCTTACTCTCAAAAGTGGTAGCTTGGTCGAGCAGTAAGGCAGTACCAGAGGACAGTGTAAAGCATTTATTGTACACACTCAGTCAGCAAATGGTTTCACACACTCAATAACTGAACTCTAGGCCAATGGTTTGTATATATAAAATATATGCTTGTTTTATTTTTAGAACCACAAAGGGGGTAAAAATATACTTTCTCAGAATGAGAGGTTGAATATAAATACTTTTGTTTTAAGCAATAAATTTGTGTAAACAGTCACAGTTGGTTGCAATAAACAATCCTATTTCCTAAACATAACAATGCATTGAGCTCAATGGTAAATTCAGGTTATTTGTAATAAAGTACTTTTCAGATTACTTTTGGAATTCCAGGTCTGGCTCCTAGAACCAGCCTGGGGTCAGTATGCAGAATCAAGTGATGAAAGTCGACTTAATAACTGTAATGATTTTTAAATAATATTTAGCTATTTCAAAAGTTAGCACTTAGAAAATATTTCACAGAAAACATTCAATGGATCTCTATGGCAAGAAATTCACATTGCAGGTAGAGTACTTTATCGTTACTTTAGTAATCCAGGACTGGGTGCCTAGACCCAGGACTGGGGTCCTTATCAAAAGCAGGTAAGTAATTTCGTTTGCAGAAATGGTACGATTTTAAAAGAATATTTCAAATTTGCAAAAGTAGACACTTAGAAGAAATTTCACAGAAAAGCAGACAATGGTTTCCTATGGGAGAAAAATGAGTTAGAGGTAAGTATAGTTGCGAACACTTTTCAGAGTCAGGGCTGGGCACCAAGATCCAGCACTGGGAGCTCACCTAGGAGCAGGTGAGTAAATTCGTTTTTGTCACTTGGCTGATTTTTGGTGAATTTTTGCAGTTTTGAAAAGTTCACACTTAGAAGATTTTTGAAGAAAAAGCCAGTCAATGTTACCCTATGAGGAAAATGAAGTTAGCGGTTTAAGGGTAAGTACTCGACTGGTAGTGTTGAAATCCCGGGCATGGACTCAGGGGTCCCCCAGTGTCAGGTAGGTACAGTTGGTTCACCCTCAGCGGTTTCAGGACGGCCGGGTGCAGAGAGAGTTGGGCCCAATGTTATCCTATGAGGGATAGGGGGGCCTTGGTTGGTGGCTGCTGTCGGGCAAGCCACGCGGCTGTGGGAGCTGGGCTCCTGGTCACTTACTCAGGGCAAGTGGGGAAGTAGGCTAGTGTAGAGAGGGCACTGCCAGGGCGGCTGGGTGCAGGGTGCTTTTGAGCCTTAGGGCGCTCAATGGAAATCAATGGGAATGTTCCGGTTTGGAAAGAGGCTGCAGGCTCGGGGACGAGGATGTTTCAGGTGCCACCACCACTTCGAGAGGTAAGTTGGGTAGTTGTAGGTTAGGTGGGTACCCCGGGATTGGGCACAGGGGGTCGCAGGGCGCCGGGTGCAGGGGTGCCTTTTGACGTCGGGAATCTTACCCTCTGGTTGATCGCGGCTGGGGTGGCACTTGGTTCTGACGCTGCAGGCTTCTTCCGGGATGTCGAGGGGGGTCCTTGGGTGCCGGACTCTGGGTCACAGTCGCCGTGGGGTCGTCCTCTGGGTCTTTGTCCACTCCGGCACTGGCCAGGCTTGGCTGGTGCAGAGTGTGTTGGGTCTGCGGTCCCGGGCTGGTGCCAGGGATAGCAAATAGGTTTCTTGAGTAGAGCCTCTACTCGTGGGAGTCCCAGGGGCTTAGAGCTAAAAGGTAGCCAGGTCCTCCGGGGTTGGTGAGGTTGCTGGCCACGAGGGATGCCGCGCTGGTGCAGGTTCGAGAGTCGACAGGCCGGTAGGGCTGGGGCCAAAGCAGTTGGTGTCTTCTTCTCTTTTTAGCAGCTGCAGGGCAGGTCTTTGTTCTTCTTGCTCTTCTTGTAATTTTCTATCTGGAATCTAAGGAAGGAAGGTTCAGGGTGCCCCTAAATACTAGATTTAGGGGCGTTACAGGTAGGTGAAGGCCAGGGACCAATGGGTCCTTGTCCTGGGGTGGGTACACCCCCTATCCTGCCTCTCTCCTGTGGAAGGGGGGCAGTAGCCTAATCCTGATAGGGTAGGGCCTCCCATCTTCAAGATGGCGAGAGCCCGGAGATGTGCTTCACCTCGCCTCCCCCACCTGAGGGGTGGGGTGGGCAGGCTGGCACATCCCCTGTCCTTGTATGGGGTTTCCGGCCAAGCTTCCCGCCAGAGTGGGGGGTTGCAGTGGCCTGGGGAAACTCCAAATGCCGGCATACGTTTGAAGCTTCCCTTTGCTCATCCTGGGGGAGGAGATTTCTCACCTCACCCAGGATGTGCATTGTTGCAGGCCCGGGAGAGCAGGGGCTCTCCCACCCAGGGGTCCAGCAACGTGTCTGCTGTGTGGCAGCCTGGGCAGCCTCAGAGCAGACGTGGATTGTAAGTTAGCTGTAAGGGGGCATCTTCTAAGATGCCCTCTGGGGTGCTTAGTACATTAAATCCTACACTGGCATCAGTGTGGGTTCAATGTGCTGAGAAGTTTGATACCAAACTTCCCAGGCTTCAGTGTTGCCAATATGGTGCTGTGGAGCTCGTGTTTGACAAGCTTTCAGCACCATGTATTCTTAAATGACAGCACTGCACTTACAGTACCCAGGAATGGACCCGGGTACTGTAGGGGCACAGGGCTCCTGCTCCTGTGCCCACACCATAGGCGTAATGCACCCAGCTAGAGGGGTGGCTGACATATGCCTTGGCAGTGTAGGTGATGGGCATGGTACACAGTGATGTGTGCCATGTCGACTCTTTGTTTTGTCTTGCACCCAGACACTCAGCCTGCAAGGGCAGTGTGTGTGTAAGGGTACAGGGCCTCTGAGGGTGGCACAATGAGTGCTGCAGCCCTTAGAGGCCTTCCCTGGTCACAAGGCCCTGGGTACCTAGGGTACCATTTACTAGGGGCTGACATGTGGCTAGGGTTTGCCAATTTGGAGGTTGTGTGGTTTAAGGAAGGAACATAGGCCCTGGGCACCTGATTAGCAGGAACCCAGGGTACACTCAATCGAAGTACATTCAGCAATTTAGCAAAAAGTGGGGGCATACCATGCAAGAAAGATGGCACTTTCTCACACAACCCCCCCCAAACGAAAGGTGATGAGACTAACCTTGTCCTATGGAGTCTTCATTGTCTAAGTGGAAGAACCTGGAAAGTCCATCTGCATTGGCATGGGCAGTCCCTGGTCTGTGTTCCACTTCAAAGTCCATTCCCTGTAGGGAGATGGACCACCTCAGTAGTTTTGGATTTTCCCCTTTCATCTGCATTAGCCATCTGAGAGGTCTGTGGTCAGTTTGAACTAGGAAGTGAGTGCCAAACAAGTATGGCCTCAGCTTCTTCAGGGACCAAACCACAGCAAAGGCCTCCCTCTCAATGGCACTCCAACGCTGCTCTCTAGGGAGTAGTCGTCTGCTTATAAAAGCAACAGGTTGGTCTTGGCCTTCATCATTGGTCTGGGATAGGACCGCTCCTATCCCTAGCTCAGAGGCATCAGTCTGCACTATGAACTGCTTGGCATAATCTGGAGCTTTTAGAATTGGTGCTGAGCACATTGCTTCTTTTAGGGTGTCAAAAGCCTTTTGACAACTAACTGTCCAGTTAACTTTCTTGGGCATTTTCTTGGAGGTGAGTTCTGTGAGGGGGGTCACAATGGACCCATACCCCTTCACAAACCTCCTGTAGTACCCAGTCAAGCCAAGGAATGCCCTGACTTGGGTCTGGGTTGTTGGAGCTATCCAGTCCATGATGGCCTGGATTTTGGGTTGTAAGGGCTGTACCTGGCCTCCACCTACAAGGTGGCCCAAGTACACCACAGTGCCCTGCCCTATCTGGCATTTGGACGCCTTGATAGTGAGACCTGCACTCTGCAGAGCCTCTAAAACCTTCCCAAGGTGGATCAGGTGATCCTGCCAGGTGGAGCTAAAGACAGCAATATCATCAAGATAAGCTGCACTAAAGGACTCCAACCCAGCCAGGACATGGTTCACCAACCTCTGGAAGGTGGCAGGGGCATTCTTTAACCCAAAGGGTATCACAGTAAACTGATAATGCCCATCAGGGGTGGAGAATGCTGTCTTTTCTTTTGCTCCTGGGGCCATGCCAATCTGCCAGTACCCTGCAGTTAAGTCAAAGGTACTGAGAAATTTGGCAGCCCCCAATTTGTCTATCAGTTCATCTGCTCTTGGGATAGGGTGAGCATCTGTCTTGGTGACAGAGTTGAGCCCTCTATAGTCCACACAGAACCTCATCTCTCTCTTTTCACCCTGTTGATGAGGTTTGGGGACTAGAACCACTGGGCTAGCCCAGGGGCTCTCTGAAGGCTCAATGACCCCTAACTCCAGCATCTTGCTGACCTCAGCTTTGATGCTTTCCTTGACTTGATCTGACTGTCGATAGATTTTGTTCTTGACAGGTGCACTGTCACCAGTGTCCACATCATGGGTACACCAGCTTGTCAGACCAGGGGTCAGGGAAAAGAGGCTAGCATATTGTTGCAAGACTTGCTTGCAGTCAGTCTGCTGTTGGGCAGAGAGGGTGTCTGAGAAAATCACACCATCTACTGACCCATCTTTTGGGCTGTAGGATAGGAGGTCAGGGAGTGGCTCACTCTCTGCTTCCTGTTCTTCATCAGTCACCATCAGCATGGTGATGTCAGCCCTATCATTGTAGAGTTTAAGGCGGTTCACATGGATGACCCTTTTGGGTGTCCTGCTAGTGCCCAGGTCAACTAGATAGGTGACCTCACTCTTTCTCTCTAGGATAGGGTAAGGGCCACTCCATTTGTCTTGGAGAGCCCTTGGTGCCACTGGCTCCAAAACCCACACCTGTTGCCCTGGTTTAAATTCAACCAGTGCAGCTTTTTGGTCATACCAGTGCTTCTGGAGCTCCTGGCTGGCCTCAAGGTTCTTGGATGCCTTTTCCATATACTCAGCCATTCTGGACCTTAGGCCAAGCACATAGTCCACTATGTCCTGTTTGGGTTCCTGAAGAGGCCTCTCCCAGCCCTCTTTTACAAGACATAGTGGTCCCCTTACAGGATGACCAAACAGAAGTTCAAAGGGTGAGAAACCTACTCCCTTCTGTGGCACTTCCCTGTAAGCGAAAAGCAAGCATGGTAACAGGACATCCCACCTCCTTTTGAGTTTGTCAGGGAGTCCCATGATCATACCTTTCAATGTCTTGTTGAACCTCTCAACAAGGCCATTGGTTTGTGGGTGGTAGGGTGTAGTAAACTTGTACTGCACTCCACACTCTTTCCACATGTGTGTTAGGTAAGCAGACATGAAGTTGGAACCTCTGTCTGAAACCACCTCCTTAGGAAAACCCACCCTGGTGAAGACACCCAGGAGGGCCTTGGCTACTGCAGGAGCTGTAGTAGTCCTAAGTGGAATTGCTTCAGGGTACCTAGTAGCATGATCCACTACTACTAGAATGAATTTGTTCCCTGAGGCTGTGGGAGGTTCAAGTGGACCCACAATGTCCACACCTACCCTTTCAAAGGGGACCCCCACCACTGGTAGTGGAATTAGGGGGGCCTTTGGGTGGCCACCTGTCTTGCCACTGGCCTGACAGGTAACACAGGAGCTGACAAACTCCTTCACCTTTTGGTGCATCTGGGGCCAGTAAAAGTGACTCACTAACCTTTCCCAAGTTTTGGATTGCCCCAGATGTCCAGCTAGGGGGATGTCATGAGCCAAAGTTAGGAGGAACTCCCTGTACTTCTGTGGCACTACCACCCTCCTGGTGGCTCCAGGAGTGGGGTCTCTTGCCTCAGCATACAGTAATCCCTCTTCCCAATAAGCTCTGTGGGTACCACTGACATCTCCCCTGGCTTCTGAAGCAGCTTGTTGTCTCAGGCTTTCAAGAGTGGGACAGTCTCGCTGGCCCTGGCACAGCTCTTCCCTAGAGGGTCCCCCTGGGCCCAAGAGTTCAACCTGGTAAGGGTCAAGCTCCATGGACTCAGTTCCCTCAGGGGTATCTACATCCTCTCCAGGGGGAGAGGGGTTCTGAGTGTTTGGCTGTACAGAAGCTGGTCCCCCAGTCTCCTTGCCCTTCCTCTTGGTTGGTTGGGCCATTATTCCAGGCTCCAAACCTACTTTTTCACCCTTCCTCTTGCTCTGTGCTCTGGTTTGCACACACACCAATTCAGGGATGCCCAGCATGGCTGCATGGGCCTTTAACTCAACTTCAGCCCAGGCTGAGGTTTCCAGATCATTTCCAAGCAGGCATGCAGCTGGCAACTTTGGAGAGACCACTACCTGTTTCAGGCCAGTAACCCCCCCCCCCCAGCCTAATGTTACCATGGCCATGGGATGACTAGTGGTGACACTGTCAGCGTTGGTGACTGGGTAAGACTTCCCAATCAAGTATTGCTCAGGGGAAACCAGTGTGTCTTTCACCATAGTGACACTGGCACCTGTATCCCTCAGAGCTTCTACCCTAGTTCCATTTACCCAGGGGTACTGTAAGTATTTCTTTAAGTTGGGGGGCCACACAGCCACAGTGGCAAACTCCACTTCTCCCAAGGAGACTAAACTTGCTTCAGTGTGTTCCCAGATTTGCTCAGGGTACACCTCTGATCCCATTTGTATACTTGCTGCCCCAGGAGTGGCTGTACTGGGTGCCTTAGGGGCTTTGTTTTGGGGGCAAGATACAGTTAGGTGTCCCTGCTTCTTACAGGTATTACACCAGGCCTTTAAGGGATCAAAGTTCTTCCCCCTATATGGTTGGGGCACATAGGGAGTAGTTTGGGTTCCACCCACCTGAACAGGTTTTTGGGGCCCTTTGGAAGACTCAGACTTTTTATCTTGGGGATTCTCACCACCTTTCCCCTGGGGAGGTTTTGTGACCACCTTCTTTTGGTCACCCCCAGTGGTTGTCTTGGTCACCCTAGTCTTGACCCAGTGGTCTGCCTTCTTTCCCAATTCTTGGGGAGAAATTAGACCTAGGTCTACCAAATGCTGATGCAACTTTTCATTTGTGCAGTTACTCAAAATATGTTCCTTCATGAATAAATTGTACAATCCAGTAAAATCCTGCACACCATGTCCAGCTAACCAACCATCCAGTGTCTTCACTGAGAAATCTACAAAATCAATCCAGGACTGGGTCTGGGTTTTGTGAGCCCCCCTGAATCTAATTCTATACTCCTCAGTGGTGAATCCAAATCCCTCAATCAGAGCTTTCTTCATGAGGTCATAGGATCCTGCTTCTGGCCCAGAGAGAGTCAGAAGCCTGTCCCTGCAGTTACCAGAGAACAGTTCCCACAGGAGTGCCCCCCAGAGAGGTTTCTTTACTTTCCTGATATCACAAGCCCTCTCAAAGGCTGTGAACCATTTGGTGATATCATCACCTTCCTCAAATTTAGGGACAATCCCTTTGGGGATTTTAAGGTCAGAAGTTTCCTCCCTATCCTTGTTTCTATTATTGCTGCCACCATTGATGGGTGCTAAACCCATCTCTCTCCTTTCCTTTTCTAGAGCCAGGAGCCTGGACTCTAGATCTATTCTTTTGGCCAGCCTCACAAGGCTGTCCTCTTCACTGGGGGGTCCCCCAGTGTTGTCTCTGGGATCAGAGCCACCTGTGTGGTCTCTAGGTGCCCAGATGCTATGTCTTGAGTTGGAGGGTATGGGTGCCATCTCCTCCCTAGGGAATAGTATGGGGAGGTTGCTGTCCTCCTCCCCTGATTCCCTTTCCTCATCTGACTGGCCATCACCATGTTCAGATGGGTGGTCTTTAGCATACTCAGCCAGGAGCTCCTGGAGCCCTTGTTTGGTTGGATGCTGACCCATTTGTAAATTTTTGAGTTTACATAAGGACCTCAATTCCTTGAAAGACAAGTGTAAGTAAGGTGTGAGGTCGAGCTCCTCCACCAGGTCCATGTTATTATTATCACTAATAGCTGGGTTTGTTTGAGACATTCTAACCTGACAGTTCTAACCCTCTACCCTGACTATAGTGACTTTTATTGTTCTAAATTCTAATGGGACTTAAGCAAGGCCCTAGCAAGACTTTTAGTAATTTTGGAAAAACCAATCAGAATTCTAAAGGCAATTTTTAAGAGTTCTGTCGTGTGATCAGATGGTAACCAAGTAGTCCAACAAATGCAAGTTTGTATCCCACCGCTGATCCACCAATGTGAGAAAGTGGCTCTGTATATACTGTTCCCTAATAGGTACAGGGTGTACAGAGTCCACAGTCCCCCAGAGGCTGATAGAGGTCAAAGTTAGGTATGACCTTACTCTCAAAAGTGGTAGCTTGGTCGAGCAGTAAGGCAGTACCAGAGGACAGTGTAAAGCATTTATTGTACACACTCAGTCAGCAAATGGTTTCACACACTCAATAACTGAACTCTAGGCCAATGGTTTGTATATATAAAATATATGCTTGTTTTATTTTTAGAACCACAAAGGGGGTAAAAATATACTTTCTCAGAATGAGAGGTTGAATATAAATACTTTTGTTTTAAGCAATAAATTTGTGTAAACAGTCACAGTTGGTTGCAATAAACAATCCTATTTCCTAAACATAACAATGCATTGAGCTCAATGGTAAATTCAGGTTATTTGTAATAAAGTACTTTTCAGATTACTTTTGGAATTCCAGGTCTGGCTCCTAGAACCAGCCTGGGGTCAGTATGCAGAATCAAGTGATGAAAGTCGACTTAATAACTGTAATGATTTTTAAATAATATTTAGCTATTTCAAAAGTTAGCACTTAGAAAATATTTCACAGAAAACATTCAATGGATCTCTATGGCAAGAAATTCACATTGCAGGTAGAGTACTTTATCGTTACTTTAGTAATCCAGGACTGGGTGCCTAGACCCAGGACTGGGGTCCTTATCAAAAGCAGGTAAGTAATTTCGTTTGCAGAAATGGTACGATTTTAAAAGAATATTTCAAATTTGCAAAAGTAGACACTTAGAAGAAATTTCACAGAAAAGCAGACAATGGTTTCCTATGGGAGAAAAATGAGTTAGAGGTAAGTATAGTTGCGAACACTTTTCAGAGTCAGGGCTGGGCACCAAGATCCAGCACTGGGAGCTCACCTAGGAGCAGGTGAGTAAATTCGTTTTTGTCACTTGGCTGATTTTTGGTGAATTTTTGCAGTTTTGAAAAGTTCACACTTAGAAGATTTTTGAAGAAAAAGCCAGTCAATGTTACCCTATGAGGAAAATGAAGTTAGCGGTTTAAGGGTAAGTACTCGACTGGTAGTGTTGAAATCCCGGGCATGGACTCAGGGGTCCCCCAGTGTCAGGTAGGTACAGTTGGTTCACCCTCAGCGGTTTCAGGACGGCCGGGTGCAGAGAGAGTTGGGCCCAATGTTATCCTATGAGGGATAGGGGGGCCTTGGTTGGTGGCTGCTGTCGGGCAAGCCACGCGGCTGTGGGAGCTGGGCTCCTGGTCACTTACTCAGGGCAAGTGGGGAAGTAGGCTAGTGTAGAGAGGGCACTGCCAGGGCGGCTGGGTGCAGGGTGCTTTTGAGCCTTAGGGCGCTCAATGGAAATCAATGGGAATGTTCCGGTTTGGAAAGAGGCTGCAGGCTCGGGGACGAGGATGTTTCAGGTGCCACCACCACTTCGAGAGGTAAGTTGGGTAGTTGTAGGTTAGGTGGGTACCCCGGGATTGGGCACAGGGGGTCGCAGGGCGCCGGGTGCAGGGGTGCCTTTTGACGTCGGGAATCTTACCCTCTGGTTGATCGCGGCTGGGGTGGCACTTGGTTCTGACGCTGCAGGCTTCTTCCGGGATGTCGAGGGGGGTCCTTGGGTGCCGGACTCTGGGTCACAGTCGCCGTGGGGTCGTCCTCTGGGTCTTTGTCCACTCCGGCACTGGCCAGGCTTGGCTGGTGCAGAGTGTGTTGGGTCTGCGGTCCCGGGCTGGTGCCAGGGATAGCAAATAGGTTTCTTGAGTAGAGCCTCTACTCGTGGGAGTCCCAGGGGCTTAGAGCTAAAAGGTAGCCAGGTCCTCCGGGGTTGGTGAGGTTGCTGGCCACGAGGGATGCCGCGCTGGTGCAGGTTCGAGAGTCGACAGGCCGGTAGGGCTGGGGCCAAAGCAGTTGGTGTCTTCTTCTCTTTTTAGCAGCTGCAGGGCAGGTCTTTGTTCTTCTTGCTCTTCTTGTAATTTTCTATCTGGAATCTAAGGAAGGAAGGTTCAGGGTGCCCCTAAATACTAGATTTAGGGGCGTTACAGGTAGGTGAAGGCCAGGGACCAATGGGTCCTTGTCCTGGGGTGGGTACACCCCCTATCCTGCCTCTCTCCTGTGGAAGGGGGGCAGTAGCCTAATCCTGATAGGGTAGGGCCTCCCATCTTCAAGATGGCGAGAGCCCGGAGATGTGCTTCACCTCGCCTCCCCCACCTGAGGGGTGGGGTGGGCAGGCTGGCACATCCCCTGTCCTTGTATGGGGTTTCCGGCCAAGCTTCCCGCCAGAGTGGGGGGTTGCAGTGGCCTGGGGAAACTCCAAATGCCGGCATACGTTTGAAGCTTCCCTTTGCTCATCCTGGGGGAGGAGATTTCTCACCTCACCCAGGATGTGCATTGTTGCAGGCCCGGGAGAGCAGGGGCTCTCCCACCCAGGGGTCCAGCAACGTGTCTGCTGTGTGGCAGCCTGGGCAGCCTCAGAGCAGACGTGGATTGTAAGTTAGCTGTAAGGGGGCATCTTCTAAGATGCCCTCTGGGGTGCTTAGTACATTAAATCCTACACTGGCATCAGTGTGGGTTCAATGTGCTGAGAAGTTTGATACCAAACTTCCCAGGCTTCAGTGTTGCCAATATGGTGCTGTGGAGCTCGTGTTTGACAAGCTTTCAGCACCATGTATTCTTAAATGACAGCACTGCACTTACAGTACCCAGGAATGGACCCGGGTACTGTAGGGGCACAGGGCTCCTGCTCCTGTGCCCACACCATAGGCGTAATGCACCCAGCTAGAGGGGTGGCTGACATATGCCTTGGCAGTGTAGGTGATGGGCATGGTACACAGTGATGTGTGCCATGTCGACTCTTTGTTTTGTCTTGCACCCAGACACTCAGCCTGCAAGGGCAGTGTGTGTGTAAGGGTACAGGGCCTCTGAGGGTGGCACAATGAGTGCTGCAGCCCTTAGAGGCCTTCCCTGGTCACAAGGCCCTGGGTACCTAGGGTACCATTTACTAGGGGCTGACATGTGGCTAGGGTTTGCCAATTTGGAGGTTGTGTGGTTTAAGGAAGGAACATAGGCCCTGGGCACCTGATTAGCAGGAACCCAGGGTACACTCAATCGAAGTACATTCAGCAATTTAGCAAAAAGTGGGGGCATACCATGCAAGAAAGATGGCACTTTCTCACACAACCCCCCCCAAACGAAAGGTGATGAGACTAACCTTGTCCTATGGAGTCTTCATTGTCTAAGTGGAAGAACCTGGAAAGTCCATCTGCATTGGCATGGGCAGTCCCTGGTCTGTGTTCCACTTCAAAGTCCATTCCCTGTAGGGAGATGGACCACCTCAGTAGTTTTGGATTTTCCCCTTTCATCTGCATTAGCCATCTGAGAGGTCTGTGGTCAGTTTGAACTAGGAAGTGAGTGCCAAACAAGTATGGCCTCAGCTTCTTCAGGGACCAAACCACAGCAAAGGCCTCCCTCTCAATGGCACTCCAACGCTGCTCTCTAGGGAGTAGTCGTCTGCTTATAAAAGCAACAGGTTGGTCTTGGCCTTCATCATTGGTCTGGGATAGGACCGCTCCTATCCCTAGCTCAGAGGCATCAGTCTGCACTATGAACTGCTTGGCATAATCTGGAGCTTTTAGAATTGGTGCTGAGCACATTGCTTCTTTTAGGGTGTCAAAAGCCTTTTGACAACTAACTGTCCAGTTAACTTTCTTGGGCATTTTCTTGGAGGTGAGTTCTGTGAGGGGGGTCACAATGGACCCATACCCCTTCACAAACCTCCTGTAGTACCCAGTCAAGCCAAGGAATGCCCTGACTTGGGTCTGGGTTGTTGGAGCTATCCAGTCCATGATGGCCTGGATTTTGGGTTGTAAGGGCTGTACCTGGCCTCCACCTACAAGGTGGCCCAAGTACACCACAGTGCCCTGCCCTATCTGGCATTTGGACGCCTTGATAGTGAGACCTGCACTCTGCAGAGCCTCTAAAACCTTCCCAAGGTGGATCAGGTGATCCTGCCAGGTGGAGCTAAAGACAGCAATATCATCAAGATAAGCTGCACTAAAGGACTCCAACCCAGCCAGGACATGGTTCACCAACCTCTGGAAGGTGGCAGGGGCATTCTTTAACCCAAAGGGTATCACAGTAAACTGATAATGCCCATCAGGGGTGGAGAATGCTGTCTTTTCTTTTGCTCCTGGGGCCATGCCAATCTGCCAGTACCCTGCAGTTAAGTCAAAGGTACTGAGAAATTTGGCAGCCCCCAATTTGTCTATCAGTTCATCTGCTCTTGGGATAGGGTGAGCATCTGTCTTGGTGACAGAGTTGAGCCCTCTATAGTCCACACAGAACCTCATCTCTCTCTTTTCACCCTGTTGATGAGGTTTGGGGACTAGAACCACTGGGCTAGCCCAGGGGCTCTCTGAAGGCTCAATGACCCCTAACTCCAGCATCTTGCTGACCTCAGCTTTGATGCTTTCCTTGACTTGATCTGACTGTCGATAGATTTTGTTCTTGACAGGTGCACTGTCACCAGTGTCCACATCATGGGTACACCAGCTTGTCAGACCAGGGGTCAGGGAAAAGAGGCTAGCATATTGTTGCAAGACTTGCTTGCAGTCAGTCTGCTGTTGGGCAGAGAGGGTGTCTGAGAAAATCACACCATCTACTGACCCATCTTTTGGGCTGTAGGATAGGAGGTCAGGGAGTGGCTCACTCTCTGCTTCCTGTTCTTCATCAGTCACCATCAGCATGGTGATGTCAGCCCTATCATTGTAGAGTTTAAGGCGGTTCACATGGATGACCCTTTTGGGTGTCCTGCTAGTGCCCAGGTCAACTAGATAGGTGACCTCACTCTTTCTCTCTAGGATAGGGTAAGGGCCACTCCATTTGTCTTGGAGAGCCCTTGGTGCCACTGGCTCCAAAACCCACACCTGTTGCCCTGGTTTAAATTCAACCAGTGCAGCTTTTTGGTCATACCAGTGCTTCTGGAGCTCCTGGCTGGCCTCAAGGTTCTTGGATGCCTTTTCCATATACTCAGCCATTCTGGACCTTAGGCCAAGCACATAGTCCACTATGTCCTGTTTGGGTTCCTGAAGAGGCCTCTCCCAGCCCTCTTTTACAAGACATAGTGGTCCCCTTACAGGATGACCAAACAGAAGTTCAAAGGGTGAGAAACCTACTCCCTTCTGTGGCACTTCCCTGTAAGCGAAAAGCAAGCATGGTAACAGGACATCCCACCTCCTTTTGAGTTTGTCAGGGAGTCCCATGATCATACCTTTCAATGTCTTGTTGAACCTCTCAACAAGGCCATTGGTTTGTGGGTGGTAGGGTGTAGTAAACTTGTACTGCACTCCACACTCTTTCCACATGTGTGTTAGGTAAGCAGACATGAAGTTGGAACCTCTGTCTGAAACCACCTCCTTAGGAAAACCCACCCTGGTGAAGACACCCAGGAGGGCCTTGGCTACTGCAGGAGCTGTAGTAGTCCTAAGTGGAATTGCTTCAGGGTACCTAGTAGCATGATCCACTACTACTAGAATGAATTTGTTCCCTGAGGCTGTGGGAGGTTCAAGTGGACCCACAATGTCCACACCTACCCTTTCAAAGGGGACCCCCACCACTGGTAGTGGAATTAGGGGGGCCTTTGGGTGGCCACCTGTCTTGCCACTGGCCTGACAGGTAACACAGGAGCTGACAAACTCCTTCACCTTTTGGTGCATCTGGGGCCAGTAAAAGTGACTCACTAACCTTTCCCAAGTTTTGGATTGCCCCAGATGTCCAGCTAGGGGGATGTCATGAGCCAAAGTTAGGAGGAACTCCCTGTACTTCTGTGGCACTACCACCCTCCTGGTGGCTCCAGGAGTGGGGTCTCTTGCCTCAGCATACAGTAATCCCTCTTCCCAATAAGCTCTGTGGGTACCACTGACATCTCCCCTGGCTTCTGAAGCAGCTTGTTGTCTCAGGCTTTCAAGAGTGGGACAGTCTCGCTGGCCCTGGCACAGCTCTTCCCTAGAGGGTCCCCCTGGGCCCAAGAGTTCAACCTGGTAAGGGTCAAGCTCCATGGACTCAGTTCCCTCAGGGGTATCTACATCCTCTCCAGGGGGAGAGGGGTTCTGAGTGTTTGGCTGTACAGAAGCTGGTCCCCCAGTCTCCTTGCCCTTCCTCTTGGTTGGTTGGGCCATTATTCCAGGCTCCAAACCTACTTTTTCACCCTTCCTCTTGCTCTGTGCTCTGGTTTGCACACACACCAATTCAGGGATGCCCAGCATGGCTGCATGGGCCTTTAACTCAACTTCAGCCCAGGCTGAGGTTTCCAGATCATTTCCAAGCAGGCATGCAGCTGGCAACTTTGGAGAGACCACTACCTGTTTCAGGCCAGTAACCCCCCCCCCCCAGCCTAATGTTACCATGGCCATGGGATGACTAGTGGTGACACTGTCAGCGTTGGTGACTGGGTAAGACTTCCCAATCAAGTATTGCTCAGGGGAAACCAGTGTGTCTTTCACCATAGTGACACTGGCACCTGTATCCCTCAGAGCTTCTACCCTAGTTCCATTTACCCAGGGGTACTGTAAGTATTTCTTTAAGTTGGGGGGCCACACAGCCACAGTGGCAAACTCCACTTCTCCCAAGGAGACTAAACTTGCTTCAGTGTGTTCCCAGATTTGCTCAGGGTACACCTCTGATCCCATTTGTATACTTGCTGCCCCAGGAGTGGCTGTACTGGGTGCCTTAGGGGCTTTGTTTTGGGGGCAAGATACAGTTAGGTGTCCCTGCTTCTTACAGGTATTACACCAGGCCTTTAAGGGATCAAAGTTCTTCCCCCTATATGGTTGGGGCACATAGGGAGTAGTTTGGGTTCCACCCACCTGAACAGGTTTTTGGGGCCCTTTGGAAGACTCAGACTTTTTATCTTGGGGATTCTCACCACCTTTCCCCTGGGGAGGTTTTGTGACCACCTTCTTTTGGTCACCCCCAGTGGTTGTCTTGGTCACCCTAGTCTTGACCCAGTGGTCTGCCTTCTTTCCCAATTCTTGGGGAGAAATTAGACCTAGGTCTACCAAATGCTGATGCAACTTTTCATTTGTGCAGTTACTCAAAATATGTTCCTTCATGAATAAATTGTACAATCCAGTAAAATCCTGCACACCATGTCCAGCTAACCAACCATCCAGTGTCTTCACTGAGAAATCTACAAAATCAATCCAGGACTGGGTCTGGGTTTTGTGAGCCCCCCTGAATCTAATTCTATACTCCTCAGTGGTGAATCCAAATCCCTCAATCAGAGCTTTCTTCATGAGGTCATAGGATCCTGCTTCTGGCCCAGAGAGAGTCAGAAGCCTGTCCCTGCAGTTACCAGAGAACAGTTCCCACAGGAGTGCCCCCCAGAGAGGTTTCTTTACTTTCCTGATATCACAAGCCCTCTCAAAGGCTGTGAACCATTTGGTGATATCATCACCTTCCTCAAATTTAGGGACAATCCCTTTGGGGATTTTAAGGTCAGAAGTTTCCTCCCTATCCTTGTTTCTATTATTGCTGCCACCATTGATGGGTGCTAAACCCATCTCTCTCCTTTCCTTTTCTAGAGCCAGGAGCCTGGACTCTAGATCTATTCTTTTGGCCAGCCTCACAAGGCTGTCCTCTTCACTGGGGGGTCCCCCAGTGTTGTCTCTGGGATCAGAGCCACCTGTGTGGTCTCTAGGTGCCCAGATGCTATGTCTTGAGTTGGAGGGTATGGGTGCCATCTCCTCCCTAGGGAATAGTATGGGGAGGTTGCTGTCCTCCTCCCCTGATTCCCTTTCCTCATCTGACTGGCCATCACCATGTTCAGATGGGTGGTCTTTAGCATACTCAGCCAGGAGCTCCTGGAGCCCTTGTTTGGTTGGATGCTGACCCATTTGTAAATTTTTGAGTTTACATAAGGACCTCAATTCCTTGAAAGACAAGTGTAAGTAAGGTGTGAGGTCGAGCTCCTCCACCAGGTCCATGTTATTATTATCACTAATAGCTGGGTTTGTTTGAGACATTCTAACCTGACAGTTCTAACCCTCTACCCTGACTATAGTGACTTTTATTGTTCTAAATTCTAATGGGACTTAAGCAAGGCCCTAGCAAGACTTTTAGTAATTTTGGAAAAACCAATCAGAATTCTAAAGGCAATTTTTAAGAGTTCTGTCGTGTGATCAGATGGTAACCAAGTAGTCCAACAAATGCAAGTTTGTATCCCACCGCTGATCCACCAATGTGAGAAAGTGGCTCTGTATATACTGTTCCCTAATAGGTACAGGGTGTACAGAGTCCACAGTCCCCCAGAGGCTGATAGAGGTCAAAGTTAGGTATGACCTTACTCTCAAAAGTGGTAGCTTGGTCGAGCAGTAAGGCAGTACCAGAGGACAGTGTAAAGCATTTATTGTACACACTCAGTCAGCAAATGGTTTCACACACTCAATAACTGAACTCTAGGCCAATGGTTTGTATATATAAAATATATGCTTGTTTTATTTTTAGAACCACAAAGGGGGTAAAAATATACTTTCTCAGAATGAGAGGTTGAATATAAATACTTTTGTTTTAAGCAATAAATTTGTGTAAACAGTCACAGTTGGTTGCAATAAACAATCCTATTTCCTAAACATAACAATGCATTGAGCTCAATGGTAAATTCAGGTTATTTGTAATAAAGTACTTTTCAGATTACTTTTGGAATTCCAGGTCTGGCTCCTAGAACCAGCCTGGGGTCAGTATGCAGAATCAAGTGATGAAAGTCGACTTAATAACTGTAATGATTTTTAAATAATATTTAGCTATTTCAAAAGTTAGCACTTAGAAAATATTTCACAGAAAACATTCAATGGATCTCTATGGCAAGAAATTCACATTGCAGGTAGAGTACTTTATCGTTACTTTAGTAATCCAGGACTGGGTGCCTAGACCCAGGACTGGGGTCCTTATCAAAAGCAGGTAAGTAATTTCGTTTGCAGAAATGGTACGATTTTAAAAGAATATTTCAAATTTGCAAAAGTAGACACTTAGAAGAAATTTCACAGAAAAGCAGACAATGGTTTCCTATGGGAGAAAAATGAGTTAGAGGTAAGTATAGTTGCGAACACTTTTCAGAGTCAGGGCTGGGCACCAAGATCCAGCACTGGGAGCTCACCTAGGAGCAGGTGAGTAAATTCGTTTTTGTCACTTGGCTGATTTTTGGTGAATTTTTGCAGTTTTGAAAAGTTCACACTTAGAAGATTTTTGAAGAAAAAGCCAGTCAATGTTACCCTATGAAGAAAATGAAGTTAGCGGTTTAAGGGTAAGTACTCGACTGGTAGTGTTGAAATCCCGGGCATGGACTCAGGGGTCCCCCAGTGTCAGGTAGGTACAGTTGGTTCACCCTCAGCGGTTTCAGGACGGCCGGGTGCAGAGAGAGTTGGGCCCAATGTTATCCTATGAGGGATAGGGGGGCCTTGGTTGGTGGCTGCTGTCTGGCAAGCCACGCGGCTGTGGGAGCTGGGCTCCTGGTCACTTACTCAGGGCAAGTGGGGAAGTAGGCTAGTGTAGAGAGGGCACTGCCAGGGCCACTCGGGCGGCTGGGTGCAGGGTGCTTTTGAGCCTTAGGGCGCTCAATGGAAATCAATGGGAATGTTCCGGTTTGGAAAGAGGCTGCAGGCTCGGGGACGAGGATGTTTCAGGTGCCACCACCACTTCGAGAGGTAAGTTGGGTAGTTGTAGGTTAGGTGGGTACCCCGGGATTGGGCACAGGGGGTCGCAGGGCGCCGGGTGCAGGGGTGCCTTTTGACGTCGGGAATCTTACCCTCTGGTTGATCGCGGCTGGGGTGGCACTTGGTTCTGAGGCTGCAGGCTTCTTCCGGGATGTCGAGGGGGGTCCTTGGGTGCCGGACTCTGGGTCACAGTCGCCGTGGGGTCGTCCTCTGGGTCTTTGTCCACTCCGGCACTGGTCAGGCTTGGCTGGTGCAGAGTGTGTTGGGTCCGCGGTCCCGGGCTGGTGCCAGGGATAGCAAATAGGTTTCTTGAGTAGAGCCTCTACTCGCGGGAGTCCCAGGGGCTTAGAGCTAAAAGGTAGCCAGGTCCTCCGGGGTTGGTGAGGTTGCTGGCCACGAGGGATGCCGCGCTGGTGCAGGTTCGAGAGTTGACAGGCCGGTAGGGCTGGGGCCAAAGCAGTTGGTGTCTTCTTCTCTTTTTAGCAGCTGCAGGGCAGGTCTTTGTTCTTCTTGCTCTTCTTGTCGTTTTCTATCTGGAATCTAAGGAAGGAAGGTTCAGGGTGCCCCTAAATACTAGATTTAGGGGCGTTACAGGTAGGTGAAGGGCAGGGACCAATGGGTCCTTGTCCTGGGGTGGGTACACCCCCTATCCTGCCTCTCTCCTGTGGGAGGGGGGCAGTAGCCTAATCCTGATAGGGTAGGGCCTCCCATCTTCAAGATGGCGAGAGCCCGGAGATGTGCTTCACCTCGCCTCCCCCACCTGAGGGGTGGGGTGGGCAGGCTGGCACATCCCCTGTCCTTGTATGGGGTTTCCGGCCAAGCTTCCCGCCAGAGTGGGGGGTTGCAGTGGCCTGGGGAAACTCCAAATGGCGGCATGCCTTTGAAGCTTCCCTTTGCTCATCCTGGGGGAGGAGATTTCTCACCTCACCCAGGATGTGCATTGTTGCAGGCCCGGGAGAGCAGGGGCTCTCCCACCCAGGGGTCCAGCAACGTGTCTGCTGTGTGGCAGCCTGGGCAGCCTCAGAGCAGACGTGGATTGTAAGTTAGCTGTAAGGGGGCATCTTCTAAGATGCCCTCTGGGGTGCTTAGTACATTAAATCCTACACTGGCATCAGTGTGGGTTCAATGTGCTGAGAAGTTTGATACCAAACTTCCCAGGCTTCAGTGTTGCCAATATGGTGCTGTGGAGCTCGTGTTTGACAAGCTTTCAGCACCATGTATTCTTAAATGACAGCACTGCACTTACAGTGCCCAGGAATGGACCCGGGTACTGTAGGGGCACAGGGCTCCTGCTCCTGTGCCCACACCATAGGCGTAATGCACCCAGCTAGAGGGGTGGCTGACATATGCCTTGGCAGTGTAGGTGATGGGCATGGTACACAGTGATGTGTGCCATGTCGACTCTTTGTTTTGTCTTGCACCCAGACACTCAGCCTGCAAGGGCAGTGTGTGTGTAAGGGTACAGGGCCTCTGAGGGTGGCACAATGAGTGCTGCAGCCCTTAGAGGCCTTCCCTGGTCACAAGGCCCTGGGTACCTAGGGTACCATTTACTAGGGGCTGACATGTGGCTAGGGTTTGCCAATTTGGAGGTTGTGTGGTTTGAGGAAGGAACATAGGCCCTGGGCACCTGATTGGCAGGAACCCAGGGTACACTCAATCGAAGTACATTCAGCAATTTAGCAAAAAGTGGGGGCATACCATGCAAGAAAGATGGCACTTTCTCACACTGGGGGATGCCAGTGGTCCTGACACTGGCTTCATCTCTCCTTCCTCCTTGGCTACGGAGGAGGGTGCTACCTATTCTGTGGTGCTGCGCAGGGCTGCCGAAGCCCTTCAGCTGGAGCTCCCTGCAGTGGCCGTGAGGACTAACCTCCTCACTGAAGTGCTTCAACTGCCAGTAAGCTTCTCGGAGCCTCTATTGCAGTTCATTGAAGCACTGACGGACATTCTGATGGGCACCTGGTCCAAGCCCACCACAGTCCCTCCTGTGGACCGGAACGTGGCCTGGGGCCACTGCCCCGGGCGACCCCAGCTTTCTGTCGGTGCACCCCACGGCTGAGAGCCTGGTTATCCAGGCCTCTACCTCCCAGATCGCCTTCCCGTCCTCTCCCCCGGATCGGGAATCCAAAAGGCTGCAACAGTTTGGGAAGAAACTGTTCTCCTCCCTTAGTTTGCGGTCTATCAACACCACATGCCTTTTGGACCGTTACACCCACTCCTTGTGGGATACGGTGGGGGACGTGCTGCCCCAGTGTCCAGAGGAGGCCCAGACACGGCTCGCCCAGGCCCTTGCCGAGGGGCAGGATGCGGCACGGTACTCAATACGATGTGGGCTTGACGCAACGGACCCGCTAGGTAGGGCGATTGCGACCACGGTGGCGATACGTCGCCACGCCTGGCTGAGGTCTACGAATTTCTCCGGGGATGTCCAGAGCATCCTCATGGACATGCCCTTCGATGGCCGTCGCCTCTTTGGCGACAAAGCGGATAGTGTGCTGGAACACTTTAAGGACTTCAAGGCTACGGCCAAGTCCTTGGGCCTCTTGGCCCCGCGCCCGCAAACTTCCGCTTTTCGCCCCTTTCGTGGCCAAGGAAGGGGCGCCCCCACACGTCCGTCTAGCCACAGGCCGCAGAACCAGCCTCAACGCGGTCGCGGACGTGGATTCCGCAGAGGCGGAGCGGGCGGACAGAGAGACGGTCAGCCCACATCTGCCCCAGCAGCATCTGCCTCAAAGCCTTCCTAGTCCGAGCTTTCAGGCCCATTCCACGCCAGTGGGAGGCAGAGTTCGCCATTACCTGCTTCACTGGCGTACCATCACATCGGACAGGTGGGTGCTGCAGATCGTCTGAAGGGGCTACTCCCTCCCCTTCGAGGCGACCCCTCCAGCCATGCCACCACAGTACCACCGCATGTCGGGGGATCACTTGCAACTTGTGCAGGTGAAGTTTCAGCCCTCTTGGCCAAGGGGGCCAGCGAGCGCGTTCCTGGCCCAGAAATAGGTCAGGGTTGTTATTCCCACTTCTTTCTGGTTCCCAAGAAGGGCAAAGGGGGCCTACGCCCTATCTTGGACCTCAGGAGCGTCATCGCCTTCCTCCGGAAAGAGAAGTTCAAGATGCTCACTTTGGCTCAGGTTCTGGCTGCCCTAGATCCTGGAGACTGGATGGTAGCATTGGACTTGCAGGACGCGTATTTCCACATCCCCGTTCTGCCGGCCCACCGGCGTTAACTGCGGTTCACGGTAGGCCACGAGCACTTTCAGTTTACCGTGCTCCCCTTCGACCTCACCAGTGCCCCTCGGGTGTTCACAAAAGTGATGGCGGTGGTCGCAGCTCATCTGCGCAGATCGGGGGTTCCAGTCTTCCCCTATCTCAACGACTGGCTGTTGAAGGTGGGCTCAGCCCAGGCAGTCGTCTCCCACCTCCAGACTACGGCCGACCTTCTGCATTTGCTGGGGTTCTCCATCAACGTACCAAAGTCGCATCTGAGTCCCTCCCAGAAGCTCCTTTTCATCGGAGCGGTTCTGGACTCGGCGCAGTTCTGGGTCTATCCTCCGGTACAGCGGGTTCAGGATATTCAGGCTCTGATTCCGATCTTTCAACATTTATCCCGAGTTTCGGTCAGGTTGGTACTGTGGCTCCTGAGTCTGATCGCCTCCTGTATCCTGCTGGTACTTCACGCCAGGTGGCGGATGCGGGCTCTGCAGTGGGACCTGAAGTTCCAGTGGGTCCAGCATCGGGGCAACCTGTCCGACCTCGTCTTGATCTCGGAGGGCGCTGCCAGACAGTTGCAGTGGTGGCTCACTGACCGCGATTGGGTCACTAGCAGATACCTCTCCCTACCCCTACCGGAGCACGTAGTGGTGCCGGATGCTTCCCTCCTGGGATGGGGGGGGCCACATGGGAGAGGCGGAGATTAGAGGCCTCTGGTCTCCGGCGGAGTCCCGGCTCCATATCAACCTATTGGAGCTGCAGACGATCCAGCTTGCACAGAAGACATTCCTTCCCTCTCGGGAAGTGTAGTGCAGGTGTTCACGGACAACACCACCACCATATGGTATTGCAACAACAGGGCGGGGTGGGGTTGTGGCCCTTTGTCAGGAGGCTCTGCGCCTCTGGACATGGCTGGAAAATCAGGGCATCACCCTGGTGGTTCAACACCTGGCGGGCTCTCTGAACACCAGGGTGGACGAACTCAGCCGTTGGTGCATGATGGATCACGAGTGGCGTTTGAATTCGGACGTGGCGCAAGGTCTCTTTCGGCAGTGGGGAGGGCCTTGGTTAGATCTATTCGTCACTGAAGAGAACGCGCAATGTCATCAGTTCTGCGCATTGGAATTTCCAAGGCGGCACTCGGTTGGAGACGCTTATCGTCGTGAGTGGCGTTGCGGTCTGTTATACGCCTTTTCGCCTATACCACTTCTGCCCAGAGTGCTGAAGATCAGGTGCGACCGGGCCCAAGTCATCCTTGTGGCTCCGGATTGGGCACGAAGATACTGGTATCCCGATCTACTCAGTCGGTCAATCGATCCCCCGATTCGAGTGCCTCTTCAGGAGGACCTTCTGTCGCAGCAGCAGCAGGGGGCGGTCCTCCACCTGAAGCTGTCCAGTCTCCACCTCCATGTGTGGAGATTGAGCGGTGGCAGTTGATGCCATTTGACTTGCCTCCTGAAGTCTGTGATGTCATTCTGACAGCCAGGCGTCCCTCCACTAAAGCGGTATACGCCTGCAGGTGGAACAAATTTGTGGCATGGTGCGCAGCAAAGGCTGTGGATCCCCTTTCCATCCCTCTTTCTGAGGTTCTCCTCTTTCTTCTTTCCCTTTCTCAGCAGGGCTCTGCTCTGGGCACCATCAAGGGATATCTTTCAGCTGTTTCAGCCTTCCTGATCAGCCTTCTCTTTTCACGTCCCCTGTTGTGAATAGATTCTTGAAAGGCATTGCTCACATGTTTCCTCCTGTTCCCTTTGTAATGCCTCAGTGGGACTTGAATCTGGTGTTAACCTATCTGATGTGCGCTTCCTTTGAGCCACTTCATAACTGTCCTCTTCGTCTTCTGACTCTAAAGACTGCTTTCCTGGTTGCCATCACCTCTGCCAGGAGAGTGAGTGAGCTCCAGGCTCTTTCTTCTAAACCTCCTTTCCTCTCTGTCCATCAGGACAAGGTTGTTCTGAGCACTCGCCCTTCTTTTCTTCCTAAGGTGGTTACTGCCTTTCACATCGGGCAGTCCGTTACCTTACTCACCTTCTTTTCGCCTCCGCATCCCTCGAAAGAGGAAGAGAGGCTCCACCGTCTAAACCCAAAACGTGTGCTCTCCTTTTATCTGGATCGCACAAAACAGTTCCGGGTGGACGACCAACTCTTAGTTGGCTACGTGGGCGCTACGAAGGGGCGAGCAGTGCACAAGCGAACCATCTCTCGGTGGATCGTTTTTTGCATTAAGTTCTGTTATTCCTTGGCTAAGAAGGAACCTCCTGTGGGGCTGAGGGCCCATTCCACTTGGGCCACAGCAGCTACTACTGCCTTGGGATGAGGAGTCTCTCTGCAGGACATTTGTCAGGCAGCTACGTGGGCCTCGCTGCACACGTTTGCCAAGCATTACTGCCTGGACAGCCAAGTCCGGAGAGACGGCTTCTTTGGCCGATCTGTTCTCCAGGACTTTCTGGTGTGATCTTGGTTCGCAGACCCACCACCAGGGTTGGTATTGCTGGGGTATCTATTCTAAGGTGAGGAATCTAACTAATGTGTTTCTTTCAGATGCACAAGTTACTTACCTTCGGTAACGATATATCTGTAAGAAACATTAGTTCATTAGATTCCTTACCGCCCCACCCATCCTCCCCGTTCTGCGAACGATATCTAGGGTTAAGGTCATCCTTTTCAGGGCCCTAGTTTCTTGGCACCAGTGTCGGTTTCTTGCATGGCTCTGCTTTCCTGGCACGAAAAGCTATGTACATAACTGAGGTTAGCGCGCGAGGGCGGCGTCAAAGTACTCCGACGTCATCCCGGCGATCACGACACCGACGACGGACGTGGAGCCGCAGACGACGCCTACTGACGCGCATGGGTACTGCTGACGAAAAATCTTTCCGGATCCAGCCTGACGCCTGGGGATATTCTAAGGTAAGGAATCTAACTAACTAATGTTTCTTACAGATATATCGTTACCGAAGGTAAGTAACTTGTGCATCCTGACAGGTCTTGCCGTGACTACCTTGACTTCTTCAGTGGTGGTCTGCTTTAGATGGACATTGCTTTGTTTTGTCCTGGACTCTTTTAAATCCTGCAAAACAGCCAAACGATCATGAATGTCAAATGGTTTTTCATCCGCCACTGCGCCTTCACAATCAAGATCAGGTACCCACATTCGTGTCCCAAAGAGGACTTCATATGGAGTGACACCCCCTAGAGAGCTTCTTGGCTGGTTATTTAATGCCCGCTGTATCCCATACAGGTGTGTGACCCAACTATTGCCCTTGCCTAATACTCTAGCTGTTAAAGATTGCTTTTAAGTCTCGTTTTTTTCTCGCCACACTAGAATTTCCCCCCCCGGATGATATGGAGATGAGAACCGCAATGCCACGCCCATTCCTTCCATGGCCTCTTTTAAGTCCGTGAGCTCAATGCAGGGCCGCGGTCAGAGTGTAACATGCTATCTGCGTATGTACCGACTAAGACTCGCAAATCTTTTATAAGAGTTCGAGCGTTAGCAGAACGGCGAGGCCAAACCCATAGGAATCTTGAGCAGGAATCCACTACAACCATGATATATCTGCAGGCCCCGTCTGTTTGTAAGAGGCCGCAGTGGTCCAAGTACACACATGCAAGAGGTTTCCTTCTTTTCTGCATGCAACGCGGATCCGGATCGTGTCCCTGACCTGTTTTCAGGCCTTCTTTTCACTTTTCACGCTTTGCGTTGTGGGACAGTGTGCGAATGCCTTCGGGGTTCAAGACGTGGTCGCCTTGCGCGCGTCAGATGTCGGTGACGGACCCTCATCCTATTTGCATGCGGTGTTTGGGCGAGCACCATGAGTCCACGGTCTGCGACGCTTGCCAGCATCTGAAGCCTAAGTCCCGGATGATGCTCCTTTCGGCCCGCTTGTCCAGATCTGTGTCGTCTCCGCGTCCGTCCCCTCCGTAAGGGTCCATGAATCTCCGATTCCGAATCAGACATCGCCCGTCACTGAGGCCCCTCGGTAAGTCTTATAGCTTGTCCCCGTGGCCTGGTCTCCGCTCGGCGGAGGGCACGGGTTCACCGCGGGACATGCGGCCTCATTCGTCGCCACCCTACCCGCCGTGTCCCAGCGCCGGGGCGACCAGGGTCCAAATGGAGGCCTATGCTGCGACTCTGCAGGCTTTCTTGGACCCTCCTCCTCTTCCTGGGACATTCGTGGATCCCTTGCCTTTCGTGGAGTCGCTGGCGGCGATGGGTTTGGCTTCAGGTTTTGGAGGTGTGGTGTCGTCGGGGTGCGGCCCTACGGGGTTCCCCTCTTCGGCCCACGGTGTCTCTGCCTCTCCGCAAACCCCTGAGGGGTCCCTATGGTGTTGCAGGGGTTCGCCGTGACTCGCGGCTCATCTCCGAGTCCTCCTCTGTCTTCTGGGCAGGCAGCGGCCTTGCCAGAGGCTGAGCTGACGCCACTCAGGCGCCAACGGCTGTCAGCCCTGGCGGCGCTGCGGGTGCTGGCTACGGGCAGGGCCGCGTCCCCGGGTCCCTCTCGTCTCTCCACACAGATGGCTTCCTCGGAGGTCGAGTCGGCGCCTTTTCAGCGCCATTCTTTTGCCGACCCGTTGCCGGCCCCGCCCCATTCTCTTAGAGCGCAAGTGGTGGTGGAGGTCGGATGTCGCGCCTGTGGCGGACTCCACGGCGCCGTGCCGGTGTCTGGTCATCGACTCGTCTCCAGAGGCCCCCTCCTCTCCGGAGGTTCGTCAACTTTTTGTCTCTTCTTCCCAGGAGACGGGACGCCGCGTCGTGGCCTTTTCCCCGGCGTCTTCCAGGGAAGGCTCTTCGCCGTACCTGCGGCCACATCCTTCCCCAGAGGCACCTCAGGTCCCCCACTCATCCATGAATCTTCCACAATTCCAGAGCTGGCCATTTCTTCCTCCAGCTGGACTCTGAGATGGCCGGCTTAGTTTACAGCCGTCACCCACGGAGGAATTTCTCTCCCCCCCGCCCACGACGCCCTACGTAGGCGAGTGCAGCCTTTGCCCAGGCCATTTCCACGACCGCTGCCATTTTGCACATGGGCGACCCCACCACCCCATTCCTTACGGACCATTTGCTTGAGGTTCTCAATCAGGGCTCTGGTGGACGGGAGCTGCTTCTTCCGTTTCATAGCTTCGCTCCATAATTCTCTTCTGAAAGAGACATGTTAGTGATATATTCCTTACCTTAGAATATCCCCAGGCGTCAGACTGGATCTGGAAAGTTTTGCTAGCAGTACCCCCGCTATTCAGTAGGTGGCATCTTCCGGCTCCACGTTCGTCGCTGGCATTTTAAGCGCCAATATGACGTCATGGAGACTACTTAGGCACCACCCATGTGCGCTGACGTCAGTTCTTTCTTTTTCCGCACCAGAAAGCGCAGATCCGGTTAGAGCACGTACCTTAGTAAATTTTTTACTACCCTTTTTGAGACTCTTGTCTCCTGTACAATTTTGTTTTCCTTGGTGCACGTAGTAATGCCTGGATTTAAGTCTTGTGGGGCCTGCTGTCACAATATGTCGGTGGCGGACCCCCACGATGTCTGCCTCTACTGTCTGGAGACCGACCACGACTCCTGGTTCTGTCGGGACTGTCGGGCCATGGCCCGAAGGCCTTGTGGGAGTGGCGCCGGAATTGCTGGAGGTCCGGCACTTGTCCCAGCACTGTTCCCGGTCCAGGGGCCGTTCCAGGGAACGCTCGCGGGGCAGCAGTTGTCACTCCTCGGCCTCCAAGTCTTCACCCTCGGATTCGGGTAAGAGACGACACAAAAAGAAGTCGAAGAAGTGCGTTCGTTCTCCGACGTCCCCCCGTCAGTCCCCGGATGCGGACGAGGGGGGCAGGAGTTCTGCCCCTGCAGCTCCTTCGGAGCCCGGAAGTCCCACGGCCTACCCACCTTACCCGGGTCCGTCGGCGACTCCCACACAGGTGCAAGAAATTCTTGCTACCATGGACCGCCTCTTTAGGCCTCGGGCTCCCGCCTGGGCGCCTTCTGGCCCCGCGGTCCCGTGTTTGGATCCTGTTGGGCCGCTGGCGGATCCAGCTTCGGCGCCACAGGATCCTGCCGGCTCCGGCCCCAGCGCCACCCTCGGCTCCGCCTCAGGTGCTGCAGTGGGTGCCATTTGTTCCGCCCTTGCCCAGGTTCCAGGACCATTTTGTTCCTACCTGGGATCCGCATTGGGACACGGCGCCGGCTCTGCCACGGCCGGCCCCTTTCCCGACGCCATTTGTTCCTTCTCCGGCTCCTGCTCTGCCACCGCGGTCTGTGCCACCTGCGACGGAGGGGGAGGACGACTGGGAGGGCTCTGAGGACTCTCTTGCCCGTCAGTGTGACTCCGAGCAGGACTGGGCGGATGACTTGGAGGATGCCCGCGACCTCGACATCTCCTCTGACCCGGGGTTTGCCTCTCCCCCGCCTACTATGGAGGAGGGCGCCTCCTATATGATGGTGCTCCGTCGGGCAGCTGAGGTCCTCAACCTAGATATCCCTACGGTGGCCCTCAAAAATAATCTCCTCACTGAAGTGCTCCAGGCGGCGTCCACTTTGTCAGAGCCCCTGCTACCATTTATCTGAAAGAGACACGTTAGTGATCGATTCCTTACCTTAGAATATTCCCCAGGCGTCAGTCTGGATCCGGAAAGTTTTCTGCTTAGCAGTACCCCTGCGCGCCAGTAGGTGGCGCCGTACAGCTCCGCGTCCGTCACTTGCGCGCCGAGATAACGTCACGGAGGCTACTTAGGTGCCACCCATGCGCGCTGATGTCAGTTTCTTTCTTTTTCCGCGCCGAAAGCGCAGATCCGGATTGAGCACGTACCTCGGTCATTTTTTGACCAGTTTTTTGTGACTTTTTGTCTCCTTCTCTTGTCTCCTGGTGCACGTAGGGATGCCCGGCTTTAAGTATTGTGGGTCGTGCCACCGTAATACGTCGGTGGCGGACCCCTATGATGTCTGCCTCTACTGCCTGGAGAACGAGCACGACTCCCGGGATTGTCGGGACTGCCGTGCCATGGCCCCGAAGGCATTACGGGAGTGGCGCCGGAAGTTGCTGGAGTTCCGGTACTCCTCTCACCGCCGTTCCGGCTCAAGGGGAGGTCTCGCGGGGCTGCTCACGGGACCGGAGCCGTCGCTCCTCGGACTCTAAGTCTTCACCTTCAGATTCCGGTAAGCGATGCCATAAGAAGAAGTCGAAGAAGCGTGTTCGCTCTCCGACATCCCCCTGTCGCTCCCCGGAGGCGGACGAGGGGGACAGGGGCTCCGCCCCTGCAGCTCCTCTCGAGCCTGGGAGTCCCGCGGCCTACCCGTAATACCCGGGTCCGTCAGCGACTCCCGAACAGCGGCAAGAGTTTCTTGCTGCCTTGGACAGCCTGTTTGGGCCTCGGGCTCCCGCCGGTGCGCCTTCGGCCCCCACGTCCAGATCCTGTTGACCCGGCAGCACTGCCTCCGGCGCCAGCCCTGGCGCCACAAGGTGCAACACCACTGGCTCCGGCCCCGGCGCTGCCCTTGACTCCGGCCCCAGAGCCGCCACAGGTGCCGCGCTGGGTGCCGTTTATCCCGTTCCTGACCCGGTTCTCAGACCATTTCGTTCCGACCTGGGATCCTTATTGGGACCTGGTTCCGGGTCGGCCCCGGCCGGTGCCGCTCCCGGCGCCGCTGGCCCCCTCTCCGGTCCTGCCGTCGCGACCGGCTCCTTCTACCCCGGAGCCGGATGAGGACTGGGACGGCTCCGAAGACCCCCTTGCGTGGCAGCGTGGGTGGATAACCTTCAAGATGCGGGTGAACTTTGTGTTTTCTGACCCGGGGTTTGCGTCGCCTCAGCCTACTATGGAGGAGGGTGCTTCCTACACTATGGTGCTGCGTCGAGCGGCGGAGGCTCTCCATCTCGACCTCCCTACGGTGGCCCTTAAGACCAACCTCCTTACCGAGGTGCTCCAGACGGCGTCTACGTCGTCGGAGCCGCTGCTCCTTTTCAATGAGGCCCTTACCGAAGTCCTCTTGGGTACTTGGTTGCGGCCGGCCTTTGGGGCGCCGGTGGATAAGAACGTCACTAGGCATCATCACCCGGTGCCTGGTGATCCCGCCTGCTTGACCACTCACCCCACGCCTGAGAGCCTGGTCATTCAGGCCTGGACATCGCAGAGTGCCTTTCCCTCGGCTCCGCCGGATAAGGACTCTAAGAGACTCGATCAATATGGCAAGAGGTTGTTCTCTTCAGCCAGTTTGGGGTTGAGGTCCGTTAATACCGCCTGCTTATTGGGCCGTTACTCCCACGCAGTGTGGGATTCGGTTGCGGAGGCTCTGCCTCAGTGCTCTGAGGCGGTCCAGGCTGTCCTTTCCCAAGTGATTGCGGAGGGCAAGGATGCGGCGAAGTTTGCCATCAGGTGTAGTTTGGACACCGCTGATTCGTTGGGCAGGGCGATTTCCACGACGGTGGCGTTGCGGCACCACGCCTGGTTGCTTTCCACTGGGTTTTCACCCGATGTCCAGAGCTCGATCCTGGACATGCCCTTCGATGGCTCCCGCCTCTTTAGTGATAAGGCTGACAATGCCCTGGAGCGCTTTAAAGACTCCCGTGCCACGGCCAAGTCTTTGGGTCTTTCCTCGAAAAACCCTGCCACGACGGGGTTTCGTTCCTTTCATGGCCAGGGCAGGGGTACCCAAGCGCGCTCTTCCAGCATGCCTGTGCAGAACCATCCTCAGCGAGGCTGCGGACGTGGGTCTCACAGGGGTGGGTCTGGTAACCTGCATGTGTGTCAGTCCACTTCCACCCCCGCAGCTTCCGCCTCGAAACCTTCCTAATCCGAGCTTCATGGGGCACCCCACGCCAGTGGGTGGCAGGGTTCACCTCCACCTCCACCACTAGCGCGAGATCACGTCGGACGAGTGGGTGCTGCAGATTATCTGCCAAGGTTACTCGCTCCCCTTTCTGTCCTCCCCTCCAGCCATGCAGCCTCGGTACCACAGCATGTCGGGGGATCATTTGGCCTTTCTCCGTCAGGAAGTGTCGGTGCTCCTGGCCAAGGTGGTAGTCGAGCTAGTTCCTGGGCCAGAAGTAGGACGTGGTTGTTATTCCTACTACTTTCTGGTCCCCAGGAAGGACAAGGGGGGCTTGTGCCCCATCTTGGACCTCCGGGACGTCAATCGCTTCCTCCGGAAGGAGAAGTTCAAGATGCTCACTCTGGCCAGGTCCTACTGCCCTGGACCCTGGAGACTGGATGGTAGCATTGGACTTGCAGGACGCTTATTTTCACATTCCCGTCCTGCCGGCCCACCGGCGTTACCTGCGGTTTACGGTAGGCCAGGAGCATTTTCAGTTTGCCGTGCTCCCCTTTGGCCTTACCAGCGCCCCTCGGGTGTTCACGATAGTGATGGCGGTGGTCGCAGCTTATCTGCGCAGGTCAGGGGGGGTCAGTCTTCCCCCTACCTCGACGACTGGCTGTTAAAGGCGGGTTCGCCCCAGGCAGTTGTCTCCCACCTCCAGACTACGGCCGACCTCCTGCGTCTGCTGGGCTTCCATATCAATGTGCCAAAGTCGCACCTGAGTCCCTCTCAGAAGCTCCCTTTCATTGGAGCGGTTCTGGATTCGACGCTGTTTCGGGTTTATCCTTCCGAACAGCGAGTCCGGGATATTCAGGCTATGGTTCCGCTCTTTAAGCCTCTATCCCCGGTTTCAGTCAGGATGACCCTCCGGCTTCTAGGCCTGATGGCATCCTGCTGGTGTCGCATGCCAGATGGCATATGCGGGCTCTGCAGTGGGACCTGAAGTTCCAGTGGGCGCAGCATCAGGGCAACCTGTCCGATCATGTCCAGATCTCGGAAGGCACTGCACAGCACTTGCAGTGGTGGCTCACGAATTGCGATTGGGTCAGTGGCAGATCCCTCTCCCTTCCCCAACCGGAGCACACAGTAGTGACGGATGCGTCCCTCCTGGGTTGGGGAGGCCACATGGGAGAGGCGTAGATCAGAGGCCTCTGGTCTCCGGCGGAGTCCCGGCACCATACCAACCTTCTGGAGCTGCGGGCGATCCGGCTTGCACTGAAGGCATTCCTTCCCTCTGTCCGGGGAAGTGTAGTGCAGGTGTTCACAGACAACACCACCGCCATATGGTTTTGCAGCAAACAGGGCGGGGTGGGGTCATGGACCCTATGTCACGAGGCTCTGCGCCTCTGGACATGGCTGGAACGTCAAGGCATTACCTTGGTGGTTCAACACCTGGCAGGTTCTCTGAACGCCAGGGTGGACAAACTCATCTGCCGGTGCATGGTGGATCACGAGTGGCATCTGATCTTGGACGTGGCTCAAGGTCTTTTTCTGCGATGGGGAGAGCCTTGGTTAGATCAATTCGCCACCGAAGAGAACGCGCAATGTCATCAGTTCTGCGCGTTGGAATTTCCAAGGCGGCACTCGCTCTGAGACGCTTTTCATCTCGAGTGGAGCTGCGGTCTGTTGCCTATACCACTTCTGCCCAGAGTGCTGAAGAAGATCAGGCGCGACCGGGCCCGAGTTATTCTTGTGGCTCTGGACTGGGCTCGAAGAGTATGGTATCCCGAACTACTCAGTATGAGCATTGTGAGAAGTTGGCCTGATATGTAGTGCTCACTATTCTAGTGATCACTGTGTATCATTCCAAACGACCCTTATTGATGATTGGTTGTAAGTCAACCTTTTAGACCAGCTATCCTAGTAGCGTGGATACGAGCAGTCTTTAGGCTAAACTCTAGAGGGCGTGTTAAGCCAGCTGTTTACCAACACATATACCCCTTGAACGTCAAGTGAAAGGACACCACACAAGTTGTTATGAAAATAAAAGATATTTATTTATAACAAGACTACCCTGGCTCTTTATGAGTCAGGGAGCTAAGCACACTACAAAACTCTTAGAAAATACTTCAGTTGCACAATTTACACGAATGCCCGAAGGGCACGAGAAACCATCTACGCTAACAGTGAAATGCGAGTGGTTAGAGTCTGGAGTTACTGATTCCGGAGTGATCCGATCAGTGGGACTAAACGAAAAAGGAACTGGAAACTTGTAGAGCGAACCTGCGATGGAGCACCGAAATGCTCGAGTTACCTAGCCCAGAGGCTGCGGCTGCGTGAGGTTCGGCAAGATGTCAGGAGTCCTCGTTGTAGTCTCAGGAGCCTGAAAGAAGAAGTTGCTGGCAGGCGACCAGTGTCGATGTTTCAGCGAGATCCAAGCCTGGATCGGTGTTGAAGGAAACCTGAAAGCAGAGGGGACTCAGTTCTCAACCGCTAGCCAGCGATCGTGTGGGTACCAGGAAGGTACCGGCTGAAGTCACCTCGACCAGGTGAGTGGATGACGTCGGACTCGGCTGTTCCTCGGACCAGGCGGCGCGGCGGCGACCAGGATGGAGGGCGAGCTGTCCCACGAAGGTGTCTGCTGTCGTTGATGCTGGGCCCAGGAGTGGGGCAGCAGGTCTTGGCAGTGGCAAACCCACGTGGGGGAGTCAAGATGGCGTCTGGAGTGGACCAGGAGGGTCCGAGGTACTCCTCTGTTGAAGGGGAGCAAGGGCCAGTCTGGAGCAACCAGGCCAGTGATGAAAAACAAACTATCGTGATGCGTCGTGAAGAGGGCCACAAGCCGGTCGGCGAGTGGTCGGACAACGCGGTGAACAGCAAGGAGCAGAAGGGCCCCCACGCAGATCTCGTGGATGCTGGGGAGGCGGACTTCGGTGCTGGAGCCGCTCAGGGTTAGGGCTTCTCAAAGCCTAGGTACACTCACTCGAGGGTCCCTCGGTGGGCGTGTTAGATAAGCGTCGTGCAGGTTCTGAAGATGGCCGGTCCCGCAGGTCTCGTCACACCTACGAATCTCAGCTGGGCTGACGATGTAGGTAGAGGTCAGAGATGGCAGGGAACCCGGGTCTCGTCGAGCTGGGCAGTCTTGATCCGTGGGAGAGACGTACAGCAAACCGCAAGCGCTTAGTTGGTGCCTGCTGGTGCAGGGTGGCTACTCCTTAGCCACAAGGGAGAGTCTTCAGAAAAGTCAAGAGTTCCTTTCGTGGAAAGTAGTTCAAGATTCAGAATTATTCAATTTGGGAAGGGGACCTGCTCCCACCTTTATTCTAGGAAAAAGGGGCTGGCCTGTGTCTAGGTCCTACCTATGGGTGGGGCCAGGAGGGGGGTGGTTACACCCCTATCCTTTGTCCGGCTTCGCCCCAGCTCAGGGGCTGGTGTGCCCCCGAAACTGGTTTGAGCCGGGCTATGCACAGTGAGCACCGGGGTGCCACTTGCAATCACCTTCCTTTCAGCCCTGCCTACCTGGGATACACAAACCCTGTCTGGGATGGTGCTAACACCGCCCTCGACAGGAAACCCTTTGTCCAAGCTCCCTTCGCTGGAAGGTCTCCCAGCAGCAGGAGGTCAGACTTGTGTCTGGTGGCAGCATCCATTTTGTGATGCTGAGGCTTGAGTCAACTTTAACCGGGGTTCAAGGTTACTTCCATGTCGTGCCCCTCTAAAAGGGGGGAATGCTAACCCCGTCGCCAGAATTGGCGAGGGGTTCGTATTCCAATTCGTATGACACCTTACTCGACATGTGTAGGTGATGCGATGCCAAAGTTAGCAAATAACCGCAAGGATTATAATGCATTTTAAGGTAGTTGGCCCGCGTCACCATGGAACGGCTATTTAGGACTTGGTTCCGCAAGCCGTCGACGGGCTCAGCTCGCGCCAGAGCACCGTCCCACATGATCCCCAGCACTCTGCCTTCAGGATTGATAAGGCCTGCCATAGGAGTGACTGATAGGAATCCATGTGTCCATTTTAGGGTTAGGTATAGGAATACTAAACCTACAGCAACGGGTGATTACACCACCTTGCCCCAGCTGTCGTGCAGCCAGTTGTGTCAGATTTGGGCGGCCATCCAGGGGTGGCATAATACATGCTGCAGCCCCTGGTAGGCCCTGGGTACACCGATGCCCTGGATACCTGTGGTATGCTGATACAGGGACTGATAAGGCGGCCCAGTTCCAATTAGTGGATGCACCTAATGTACATGTGTGTTAATTTCGAGAGAGAACAGCTAGGCTGTGGGTCTGATTGGCAGGCCCACAGCCAGGGAAAGTCGTAAACCAATGAAGCAAAAGCAAAAAATCTGGGTGATCATAGGATTGCAGACCCTACTCTCCTACAAGCATCGATCGCCCGATCCGTCTGCGTCTTCGGGAGGATCTTCTGTCGCAGCAGCAGGGGGCGGTCCTCCACCCTCACCTGTCCAGCCTTCACCTCCATGCTTGGAGATTGAGCGGCGACAGTTGACACCTTTCGATCTTCCTCCCGAAGTCTGTGATGTCATCCTGGCAGCCAGGCGTCCTTCCACTAAAACGGTGTACGCCTGTTGGAACAGATTTGTGGCATGGTGCACAGCTAGGACTGTGGATCCCCTTTCTGCCCCTCTTTCTGAGGTTCTTCTGTTCCTTCTCTCTTTGGCCTAGCAGGGCTCTGCTCTGGGCACTATCAAAGGTTATCTTTCGGCCATCTCTGCCTTTCTACGGCTTCCAGATCAGCCTTCTCTTTTTAAGTCCCCGTTTGTTAACCGTTTTCTTAAGGGCATTACGCATACGTTCCCACCTGTGCCCTTCATAATGCCTCAGTGGGACTTGAATCTTGTCTTGACTTTTCTGATGTGCGCTCCCTTTGAGTCCCTTCATAACTGTCCCTTATGTCTTCTTACTCTCAAGACAGCTTTCCTGGTAGCTATCACTTCTGCCAGGAGAGTGAGTGAGCTCCAGGCTCTTTCTTCCAAACCTCCTTTCCTTTCTGTTTATCCGGACAAGGTGCTTCTGAGGACACGTCCTTCTTTCTTGCCAAAGGTGGTCACGCCCTTCCACATCGGGCAGACAATTATTTTGCCCACCTTTTTTCCACCTCCGCATCCTTCAAGGGAAGAGGAGCGGCTCCACTGGCTGGACCCAAAATGTGCGCTCTCATTCTTTCTGCAGCGTATATAGTGGTTCTGGGTGGATGACCAACTCTTTGTTGACTACGTGGGTGCCAAAAGAGGTCGGGCGGTGCTCAAACGGACCATCTCCCGGTGGGTTGTTCTGTGCATCAAAGCCTGTTACTCCTTGGCCAAGAAGGAGCCTCCTGTGGGACTGTGTGCCCATTCGACCAGGGCAACTGCAGCCACTACTGCCTTGGGAGGTGGTGTCCCCTTGCAGGATATTTGTCAGGCAGCTATGTGGGCCTCGCTGCACACGTTTACCAAGCACTACTGCCTTGACAGTCGGGTCCGGAGAGACGACTTCTTTGGCCGTTCTGTGCTCCGTGACTTTCTGGTGTAATTTTGTTTACTGACCCACCTCCGGGGTTGGTATTGCTGAGGTATCTATTCTAAGGTAAGGAATCTATCACTAACGTGTCTCTTTCAGATGCACAAGTTACTACTTGTGTAACGATATATCTGTAAGAGACATTAGTTAATGATAGATTCCTTACCGCCCCACCCATCCTCCCCGTTCTGCTACCTGATTACTAGGGTTAAGGTCATCCCCTTTTAGGGCCCTAGTTTTATGCACCAAAGGTCAGTTTCTCGCATGGCACTGCGTTTCGGCACGGACAGTTGTGTTCAGAACTGAATTCAGCGCGCATGGGTGGTGCCTAAGTAGCCTCCGTGACGTCATCTCGGCGCACAACGCCAGTGACGGGCGCAGAGCCGCACGGCGCCACCTACTGGCACGCAGGGGTACTGCTAAGCAGAAAACTTTTCGGATCCAGACTGACGCCTGGAGAATAGTCTAAGGTAAGGAATCTATCACTAACTAATGTCTCTTACAGATATATCGTTACACAAGTAGTAACTTGTGCGACTGGGTAGATCCACATCCGTGGGGCTTCCCGGTGCAGCCTCTTTTTGCTCGTTCCTCGGTGCAGCAGGCCAGTCCTTCTTTGGTCCTTCTTTGGTCCTTAGTTGGTCCTTCCGCCGAGTCGGTCATGATCTGAGGTCTGGGTGCCAGGAGTGCCCTCTTTATGCTTCGAAAGTGCCCCCAATGCCGGATGTGGGTGGTAGCGATTGGGCTACCAGGTTTCCTCCCACCTTGAGGCCTCTTCCTGTGGATTGTTGCATCTGGTTATCCCAGGATGCACCATTCTGTCCACTGCCAACATTGCAAGACTCATCTCCGTGTGTATAGACCTCAGTAGCCCACCCACTGGGCGTGACTACCTCAGGGCTACACGCCCCTTGTAAAACTGGTTTGGCCACTGGTTTCCTCTCTGCTTTCCCTGCCAGCTTGTCTTAAACAATAGGCAGACCTCTCCCCTGGTGCTACACATCTGCCCTTTAAAGGCGGCTTTACCTTTGAAGTCTACCTTTCGGGGCTAACACCAAAGCACCCAAGTTGCTTCCTACAAGAGGGAGGTGACAACTCCCTGGACTGCAATCTCTAATTGTGCACTTTCTTCTGAGTTGGTAGCACATCTCTCCAGGAGGCCAGAAAGTTGTCTCGTGGAACAGGCCCAATGTGTGCCCAGGATTCACAGGAGTTTTCAAGTCAGCAAAATTGCAGCTTTGCTAAAGCTGCATACTGCAACAAGTTGAATTAATTTCAACTAAAGTGACAAGTCTGCTTTTTTAAAAAAAAGATTTTTATTGAATTTTCAAATCAGTGCACCAAAAAAAAAAAAAACCAATACTACATACAATGTCATCTTATAGAAGACCCAACCATCGATGTACATGTCAGGAGAAATCGGTTCTTCCATGCTTCCTCCCTAGTTCCCCCACCCACCACCCTCTCTACCCCCACCCTCCCCTGTCAGTGTACCCGCGTCAACCCCTCTTCCACTTCTGCATGTAGGGCCCCGTGGTCCGAGAAATCCTAACTCAAAACAATCAAAAGAGCACTTTCATTGTTCTCAAGAAACAGGAGGCCCCGCATTGACACCCATCTACGCCCCATGCTCCCACCATGACTACTCAACAATTCTCAATATAGTGTGCAAACGCTGAGTCCTCCATGAGTGTACCTAAGTGGCCCCGTCCTGTGCGGTCTCCCCAGTAGCCCCAGAGGGCCCCACCCCAGGCTCCACACTCCGGTCCATGTCTACAGGATCCCTATCCCCCTCACTCAACTCCTCCAAAGAACGAAGCCCTTCCACCAGAGCCCCCCACGCCCGTGCCGCGTCCTGCGCTTTGTCATTAGATGCTCGCCTGGCCAGCTGTAGTCGAAGCGTCCCTTCGCTCCCCGCCCAGGACAAGAAACTCGCCTTCCATCCCCGAAAGCTCGGACCGGCCCTAGCCTTCCAATGCATAGTGAGCTCCCTCTTCGCCATTATCAGACCCAAATCGTAAAACTTGCTCGTAATTTTGGTACTGGGGGTGTGCGGAAACCATAACAAAAGGCAAGTCCCCATCTCCACGTCCAGCTCGCCCTCAGTCACTTGATTCAGACACGCCACCACATCCTCCCAATAAGAGCCCAGTCCCAGACAGGACCAAAACATATGACCAAAGTCAGCACCTTCCACTCCGCACCGGGGGCACGGCGATTGGGAGCCTCCGAAATACCGCAAGATTTTGACCGGAGTTAAGTAAGCCCTGTGGAGAGTATAAAATTGGACCAATTGAAATCTAGCGTTGCGCGTGCCCTTCCAGGCCCGCCGTAACAGCTGCACCCACGTCGTCTCCGGAATGGGCCTACCAAGATCCCCCTCCCATTTACCCCGCAAGGCATCCATAGGTGACAACCTCTCCGTGGACAGCCGCCTATATAGACAAGTGATGGCCCTGAATGTACAAGCCATAGTGACGTATTGACACCCCAAAGATGTTGGGGGTTCCGACAGCCCCATCTTCCACTGTTTCTGATTCCCTGACACCAAGGCGGCGTGCAAAAGATAATCCCCCCTCGGTAGATCATACGCCCCCTGCAATTCCTGGAATGACAACAAGACGCATCCCTGTATAAATCTCCAATCATGTGGACCCCGAACTCTTCCCAGCCAGCCAACGCCAACCAATCCCCGCCATGGGGGAGGGCCGTGCACATGCCCAAAGGAATCTCCGGGGCATACGGGGCCACGAAGCCTGCCCACTTCTGACTACGAATCCAGCACAGCCGGAGTGTGCGCTCCTCGAGGGTAAGCTGGTCCAGCCTGAGCCTCTGCCGAAGCACAATGAATGACAACACATGTCGCGGGATAACTCTACCCTGCGGGCCCTCAGGGCCTCGAAACTCACGCGCCACGGCCTGCGTCAGCCACTGCAGCTGTGCCGCCAAGTAGTACCATTCAAAATCTGGGGCCGCCAGCCCCCCTCCTCCCTCGGCCTCATCAGAGTGGACAGCGCCACCCGCCGTCTCCCAGCTACCCAAATAAACCCTGTCATCAATGTCCGAAGCGTCTTAAAAAAGGTGACCGGGATCCATATCGGCAAAGTACGGAAAAAGTAGAGCATTCGCGGCAGCGCTATCATCTTCAGCAGCGCTACCCGCCCAGCTACCGAAAGAGGAAGAGTGCGCCAGAACGCCATGCTACCTTTGAGCCCCCTTAGCGCACCACCCACATTCCCCTCAAAAAGGTCAGTGGGGGTGTGAAATATACGGGCGCCCAGATACGGCAAGCAGGTAGGCTCCCTCCTCAAGTCTGCGAAGTCCGAAGGCTGAGGAGCTCCAGGGGACAAAGGAAACAGGCAGGTCGTAGTCCAATTCGCCTGCAACCCCGACAATCGACCAAACTCCCTGAGCAGGGTTCTGGCGCCCCGTAGGGAACCCCCCGCATCGGCCAGATACAACAGGCGGTCATCCGCGTACAGCGATATGTGATGGAGCTCCCCTCGCAGCCGAACGCCCTCGTAGTACCGCCCTTGCCGGGCGTGAGCCGCAAGGGGTTCAATCGCCAGCGCGAACAACAGCGGGGACAGAGAACAACCCTGACGAGTGCCCCTCTCCACCTGGCAAGCCGCTGATATGGTACGTCCCGTACGAACCCTAGCTGTGGCGGAGCGATATAACAGACTGGTCCAACGCACAAAATTATCACCCAGGCCAAACTCCTTCAGCACCCGGAACAGATACGGCCACTCCACACTGTCGAATGCCTTTTCGATGTCCACCGACAGCACCACGGCCTCCGACGTACCTTCCCCTCCCTCCCCCAGTATCCGCACCAACCGCCGAATGCACGTCGCAGTATTCCTAGTGGGAATGAACCCCGATTGATCCGGGTGTACCAGGGAGCGCATGTGACCCAAAAGTCGCGTGGCCAAGATCTTGCTAAGGATCTTATAGTCAACCGAGAGCATGGAGAGTGGCCGGTATGCCGTCCTAGAGGTGGGGACCCTGCCCTTCTTCAGCAACGGCACTATGATCGCCTCTCTCATAGTGGTCGGTAGCCTGCCCAGATCCCACGCCTCTATATACTGACTGTAGCTGCGGTGCCAGAACATCCAAATACGCTACATAGAACTCCACCGGGAGGCCATCAGCCCCCGGAGTCTTTCTCCAGGCCATATGTTTAACCGCTGCCCTGATTTCACCCAGAGAGATAACTGCCCCCAACGCAGAGCCCTGCTCCGGATCCAAGCGGGGCAACCCCGCAGCCTCTAAATAAGCGTCCAGACCGTCGGGCAGGTCCCTCATCCTACTCTGGTACAGCAACGAATAATAACCCAGGAACTGGTCATTAATCTCCTTTTGCCAGTGAACCGGGCTCCCCGTCGGCGCAGCCAGTGACACCACCGGGGATCCCCGAACAGCCGGATTAGCCAGCCAGGCCAAAAGCGACCCCACTTTGTCCCATTCAGCATGCGCCCGCACCATGTATTCTTTATAGTCATAGCTGCGAAGCCGCTCAACCGGAGAGGCCACCTCCTCTCGCGCCCCCAACAACTCCTCCCGCGCGTCCCCAGCCGCGTAGTCGTCTAACTCTGCCTGGCGCAGCCGTGCCTCAGCCCGGTCAACGTCCCGTAGCAGCACCTTGCGCGTCCCAGCTACGGACGAGATGCAAATCCCTCTCACCACCGCTTTAAGCGCGTCCCACTCCTGAGCTCTACTCGTCGCCCTCCCCTAACTCCGCATTAAACACAGGATCCTCCAGCGTCACCGGATTCAAACGCCACGTCGGGACCGCTTGCTGATGCTGCGACCAGAGTATCATTATCAAGCAGGGGTTGTGGTCCGAGAGTGTCCTTGCCAGATACTCACTATGGCGCGTAAGCTCTAGGGCTCCCGGGGTACACAAAAAGGCGTCAAGCCGGACATGTAAGTCATGCAGCACTGAATAAAAGGAGTAGTCCTTGTCTAACGGATGTTGTACCCGCCAGGCATCCATAAGGCCCCTAGCTTCCTGGCAGTCCCGTCTCACCTTGGCCACCCTACGTACCGCTGATTGAGCCAGCGGGGGGTGAGAACGGTCCAGCTCCACATCAGTAACAGAATTAAAGTCCCCCCCCCGAGGAACACCGTGCCAGCTAAGTACGACGCCAGCTTCCCAGACAGTCGCGCAAAGAATGTGCTGTGATCGGAGTTCGGGGCATATACACTGCAGAATGTCACATCTCTGCCGTCGAGGCGGCCAAACACCAACACAAACCTCCCCTCCGGATCTGCTAGTGTGGTCAAGGGTTGGAAAATTAAAGACCCTCTAGCAAAGGCTGAATAGGTAGTGTAAAACAACTGTCCCCTCCATCTCCTCTGTAACGCCCGCCCCTCCGCCTGGTCAACGTGTGTCTCCTGCAAGAAGGCCACCTGAATCCCCCTACGGACCAAATAGGCATGTACTTTATAACGTTTTCTCATGGAGTTCAGCCCTCGCACATTCCAAGTGACACATCTTAACTCAAGTCGGGTCGCCATATAGAAGGATACAACAGAGCACAAGCCAATACGGCCTAGCGGGCACACTGACAAACCCCCCCCTTTGCAAAACATCCCAAACGAACCCCCCTCCCTCCCTTCCCCAGAACAGGCTCTAAACCAAAGTTACCCATCCAAACACAGACCCAACGAAGAAAAATACCCTGGTAGCTACCAGAGACTCACAATAGATGTGAGGTAGAGGGGGTGACCCAGCACCAACACAAGCCGGACAGCGATCCCACCTGCCCAGCCTGTGTGTCAGGCCTCAATCGTCATGTTCCCCTCTTCCCGGCAGCGTCCCGTCCCCGGTGCCCCCCCCCCCCCCGGTTAAGAGACCCCCTCCTCCCCCCCCCACCCACCCCCGTCCCTACCAGGAACCAGGTCTCCCACTATCTTCAGCAGAACCACAGCAACTCCCCACTGAGCCACAGAGCAGCCCCCGGTGTGCCACCCCCTATTGTAAACCAAGTGTAGACAGGCATCGTCACTCGTCCAGTATACCATCGGCAGTGCCTGGCGTAACCTCTGGCAGGTGTTCGATGTCCTCCCCAGAATCCTCCGACCCTGCTGATTCCTCCCCTTCAGATGTCCGTCGAGATCCTGAAGCCGCCGGCAAAGCCGCAACTGCCGCTCCAGAAATGGCGGAAACTGCCTGCAGAGCCGCCTGCCTCTCCAGCTCCGTCTGAGAGGCCGAGGGCGACCGTCCATTCGCCACGCGTTTCCTATTGCGGCGGCCCTGACGACGCCTTGGCTGGGCCCCAACCTCCGGTTCTCGCTGTCCAGTGCCGCCCCCACCTGCACGATACTGCTCCAGCCAGTGCCATGCGTCGTCTGGCGCATCAAAGAATGTAGAAGTCCCGTCCACCATCACCTTCAGCCGTGCCGGAAAGAACAGAGCATACTGGATCCCCTCCGCCCGAAGTGCCTTCTTAATTGCCATGAAGGAGAAGCTGCTCCGCTGGACCTCCTGGGAGTAATCAGGGTAAAGGGAGACCGAGGCATTATCCACTCTGTATGGGCCAGATGTCCGGGCATTCCGCAGTATAAGGTCACGGTCCCTGAAATGCAGCAGGCGTGCAACCACCGGCCTAGGGGGACGGGCCAAAGCCGGCGGGCGAGACGGCTCTCGGTGGGCCCTCTCAAGGGTGTAGAACTGCGATAAACCTTCCGGTGCCACCACCTCCCGCAGCCACTTCTCCAGATATGCAACCATATTGTCCCCTTCAAGTCTCTCGGGAAGGCCCACCACCCGTACATTATTGCGCCTGTTGCGCCCTTCCGCCACCTCAGCCCTCTTCTCCAACATCTGCACTCTGCGCGATAAGTCACCCAGTGAGGCCTCTGTCACCTTCTGGGCAGGTTCCAGTGTCTCAAGCTTGTGTTCCGTGCTTTTGACGCGGTCAACCAGTTCGCCATGATCAGCGCGCAAAAATCCGAGGCTCGTGGACACCTGCGCTTTGTCGCGGCACAGTGCCTCCCTCGTGTCCGATATGGCCTTGAGGATTTGATCCAGCTGCTGCTGCTGTAGTCCCGCCGCCAGGGCTCCAGCCGGGTCCCGAACCTGAGAGTCAGGTGGATCCTCCCTGTGCTCAGTCTGCGCCGCCCCCGGGCCGCGCCGCGGCTTCCCCATGATCGGGCCCCGACCACAGCTGTCCAGCTCAAAGGACGACGAGCCCACACAGTGATCACCGGAGAGCGAGAAATGCGCACCGATCTCCCCGCTCAGCAGCAACAGTTCCAGTTGACCTGTATCTCCACAGAGGTTTATGTCACGTGCTGTCGAGTCCGGTACTGCTCCCGACTCAGCGCACTGGGAGACAGCGATGCGCTCTACCGATCCTGTTGCTTAAGGGCTCCCTCAGCGGCTCAGAATGCGCAGGCTCACCTGGCACAGCGCGGGTCCCCGCCGTTGCCGGAAAGGCCCAATGGACCCAAGCTACGGGGCGCACCGTTCACTGCAATGTCCCCATATAGCGCCAACTGCAGCAGAAGCCCACGAAGAAGGCGCCCTGGCACCTGCACTGCCACTTGCAGTGGAGACCATAAAGTTCGCAGTCCTCGCTAGTCCTCCCGTGGGACGGTGCTCCCCCACTCCAAGACGCGGGGGCGGGAGCGCGATAGCGCTATGGGGGGTGTCCAGCACTTCAGGATCCCCGCAGTGCCCACACAGCTTCTCCTCCGCCGCTCCTGCCGCGGGCTGCCGTCCGCCCCCCTAACCGCTCCCCGGGGCGTCGATGCCGGGCCCAGCCTAGCTCCAACCACTGCCGGCGTAGCCGCTACCACTGCGCCTCCCCGGTCCTCGCGGGCTCCGCTGGTGCCGCCAGCCGTCCGCGATCCTCCATGCCCCGCCTGGGCCGACACCGCTCACCTCTGGGCCAGAGGGCCGCAGCGCGGCCGATGGTCCGCCCCAGCCGGGTCACTGTCCACCTCCGGCGGGGCTGCTTCACACGCAACACCGGGGATGCGAGGCCCTCCACAGGCCGCAGGCAAGATGGCCGGGCCCCGCCAATCAGGTCCACAGCAGTCGCCGATCCGAGCAGCCCCCTGTGCTTCGGCGCGAAGTTCAACCCACCGGCAGGCACCTCTCCGTCAGGGGGGGTCCCCCTCTGAGACTCCAACACCGCCAGGAAGATTTAAATCAGGATAACTCGCACGGCCGACACGGAGCTCAGAGCTCACACGTCCATGCTCCGTGGAGTCCAAGCCACGCCCGACAAGTCTGCTTAATGAAACAAGTTGTTTGATACCTTGTAGTGCCCACTTTGATCGCACTGTTCAGAAGTTAGCACAGCTGAGAGGTCAGGGTGTAACCCTGCTCTCCCAATTGGGGGACCAAGTCTTTCCACAGTAAAACAGTACTTTTTGCGTGTCTTACTGCCAGGACATGTAAAGCACATGTCCTGTCTGTTTCATATGTTGCACCCTGCCTTTAGGGTTCGGTAGGCCTGCCAGAGGGGTGACTTACACGCATGACAGGGGTAGTGGCTGCTCTACCAGTCTGCAGTGGTGGTCTGGGGGGCTTGTTTTACTTGGGGTACCTCCAGGGTGGCACAATCAGTGCTGCAGCCCTGGGGTACCCCTCTAACGTACATGCAATGGGTAGCAAAGTGACATTTACTATGGACTTACAGGTAAGTTAGCCATTTCCAATTGGGTACAACCATTTCGACATACACTTTAGGGTCAGGACACTGGCACTAAGGGTCTGGTTAGCAGGCCTCAGTGCACTCTCACAGTTGGATAACCATCGGCATCAGTTGAAAGAGTTGGGGGTGAACATACAAAAAGAGGCATTTGCTTACAATGTGCATATAAATAAAGAAGCTAAATGTAATATTGAACATTTTAGAACGTTGGGTAAATATGAAGGAATTTGAAATTGGAGGCTAATAGTAAAGTTGGTATCCTCAGATTGATTCCTGGGAGCAGTGCAAGTTAATCAAACAGAATAGAAGTATGGATCATGGGTGGCCTCAGTTGAACTTAGAAAAACTCAATCTTTCCCTTTCAAATTATTATTTTTGTGTATCGTTTTGTGGTTAAAATCATCAAAATTTCGTAGGCTGGGTTCAATAATTTCCAATAATGACTCAGTAGGGGTCCCCAGATTCCAATAAGGATTCATTGGGGCTCCCCATATTACAGTATTGATTGTGAGGTGATCCACAGGATCCAAAATGGTAAGAGCCACTGTGTTAAAGTATCCAGGAATACTAACTTGAGTCTTCTTTTTCAGACAAAGACCTACGATTCTGTCACTGACAAATTTATGGACTTTTCTTTTGAAAAGGTATCTTTATTTCTCGTGTTAAGTGTGTGTGTGTGTGTGTCTGTCTGTCTGCTTTTTTTATTTTACTGCCCTGTGCCTGTAATACTGCAAGTCAAACATGAGAACCTATTTTGTATTTCTTAGACACACAGTGCATACATGCTGTTTTATAAAAGAATGGAGATGGAGGATGAAGGTATCAAGGATTTCAAGTTTGATGTTTCATCAGAATTACTTGAGGTATAATGCTTTCTCATTTTTATTTTGAAATGTCTGTAATATTTAAGATAAATGTCTGAAGTGAAAGACTTGTGGACACAAATGTAGACGAATTTTTATAGTAGGTCAAGGTCATCTCTCCTGGAACAATTTTCTGAAAGTGGATAAAGGATAACGTGGAGCAAATTGTATTTGACCATCAAAAATTGATGTGTAAAAATATTGGAATGTGTAAGACCAAAATGCATTGGCGTTGGAAGCTGGCTTTCTATATACTATACCAAAAAGAGGTATAGTGTGCAGAGAGTCCATTTGATCTCCAGAGTCTTTGCAGAGGCTAAAGTAGGAAATACTAATGCTCTCTTTTGTGGTAGTGTGGGCGAGCAGTTAGGCTTATCGGAGGGTAGTGTTAAGCATTTGTTGTATATACAGTGCCAATAAATGATGCACAATCAATGACTAAATCGGAGACCAATTTATAAAAATTATACTTGGTTATATTTATTTTGCAGAACCACAGAACTTCCTCATAGGTAAATACGTTTTTTTGTAAAAATTCTTTTCAGTTTAAGAATGGATGCTTAGTGCAATTTTCAGACTTTGCAGTGTTCATCTTTGGGAGGAAGAAAACATTCAGCATACATAGAGATACCATCGACTTACAAGATCAGTCTTTGGAAGTTATGGTCGCCCAATACAAATCAATGGGTTTGGGGCTATCTGACTGAGGTAAGAGGCAGCGGTTTGGGGAGCATGTCACCTGGTGTTGAAGCAAGCACTGGATGGGGCCCAAAGCAGCACCAACAGTACACCACCAGCGCACAGGGGCAGCCGGGTGCAGGGTGCCAACACAGCATCGGGTGCCCAATGCAAGGCAATGGAGAACAGCCAAATCGAACAAGGGCTGCAGGCTCAGGCCAGGAGTCCGATCAAAGGAAAACAACAGCTGCAGAGGTAAGTTGCGATGCTCGGGATGTAAGGACACCTTTTGTCTTCTACACCAAGGCCCAGGATAGGCGGGTGCAGGTGCCTTTTAGTGTCGGAAACGGCTTACTGGATAAAGCCTTGGTTATGGGGAGGTCTCCCTGCAGAGGCTGCAGGCAACGTAGAAGAATCCAGGAGAGGTCAGCTAATCGTGGATTCGGACTCTGGAGTTGCTGAGGAACCTTGCTGGAACCGGTGGGCCACTTGGACTTGGGCCGGAGGCACGGGAGCAGAGGTGGAACGAGGGCAGGCTTTGTGGTCCTTCAGGTCACCAAGTCTAATTTAGAGATGGTTGCTTTGTGAACAGGTATGCTGGTCCCAGGAAATCTTGATCGTTATCGAAGGCAGGCAGTCCTCCCTAGGTTCTGGAGGTCGCTGGGCTGCAGGACGAGGAGTCTTTTGGTGCAAGATCATTGAGGGCTGCAGACAGGCCGGTAGGGCTGAAGTCAAGTCAGTAGTTCTCTGCTGGTGTGGCGCTGAAGTGTCCAGCTCATTTTGGGTCATCAGTAACTGAAGTTCAGGGTCTGCGGATGCCACCTGAATACTAGATTTAAGGGTGTTTCAAGGGAGTGACACGTAGGGGCCAATGGGCCCCTTACTTGGGGTGTCTACACCCTCTATAATGCCCACCTCCTGGGGGAGGGGGACATGGACATAGCCCTGATTGGATGAGTCCCACCATCTTCAAGATGGTGGTCGCTGAAAAGTGTACTTCACCTTCCATCCAGCTCCTGAGGGGTGGAGTCGGCAAAGGGGGGTGAGGACAGGAAGGGGGCCTGCTTTCTCTAACAAGAGATGCTGGGGTTGCATTACATAGGTGGTAAGCCCTTTGAAACTCTCCACCATTGATAGATCTTCCTGACCAGGGGGAGGTGTGAACACCTCCACCCATGAAAGCATTGTTCTCGACCTCAGAGCACGCAGGCACTCTCCCCATGAGGTCAGAACACTGATGGTAGCAGGCTGGCTCAGGCCAGTTGGTGACCACACTAAGGATTGGTAGGTTTCAGGGGACCCCTCTATGGTATCCTCAGTGTGCAATTTTGAATAAATCTGACACTGGAATCAGTGCAAGTTTATTATACTGAGATGTTTGGTACCAAACATCCCATATTTCAGTGAAGCCATGATGGAGCTGGGGAACTTGTAATGATGAGTGTACAGCCCATGTACTTACTTTGGCTTCCCTTGTCACTTACAATATCCAGGAATTGACGAGTATATTGCAGGGGCATATCTGCTCATGCAGATATGCCCTCACAGGAGATGTAGTGCACCCTGCCTTAGGGCTAAAGCTTGCCAGAGGGGTGTCTTACCTTTATCTCGTGCAGTGTCCATGGGCATGGCACACAGGGATGTGTGCCATTTAGACTTTTCAGTTTTGTGGGCACCAAGACATGCAGGCTGCAATGGCAGTGTGCATGTGCTTGGTGAGGGTTCCCTTAGTGTGGCACAATTCATGCTACAGCCCTTAGGGACCCTCTATAACCAAAAGGCCCTTGGTACCAGGAGTACCTTTTACTAGGGACTTGTATGCGAACTAAAAGGGTGCCAATCGTGGAAAGACGGGTACAGTTTTAGGGAAAGAGCACTGGTACTGGGAAACTGGTGGGTGGCGGGAACCCAGTACACTTCAGTCAAGTTTTGCATCAGAACCTGCATTACGCCATGAATATGTCCTTGCAGCGCTACACAGTCCAAGTTTGATTTTGAGGATTGCTTTGCCGTCTGTGATTTGATTTGGTTTGTGAAGCTAAATCACCAACAGTGTCCTCTGTGTTCTTTCTTTTTCCCTCACACTCTGCCTAATCAGACATGCTAGTGAGTTAGTGTTTTCCGGGTATTGCCTAATGTCTTAACAAATTTTCTGGATGCCCTCTGGTTATCTAGTATTTGCGTTGCCTGGCTTATAGAATGTGAGTGAGGTAATTGGTGGAAGTGGGTATTGTTGGAGGAACTATGAGATCTAAAGGCTATCTGGATTGTCTTGAATTGGTGTAATGAGCTCTGTCTGTTATAGATATATACATAGCATCACGAGATAGTTTTGTTGTGAGCACACTATATAGTACATTTATTTTATGTTGGATATATCTGCACTGGTGTGTCTGAGTACTTTAGTGGAATGTTATATATATTGCTTTTTAGTGGGTTGTGCTATCTGAAAGAAACACGTTAGTTCGATTACTCACCTTAGAATATCCTCAGGCGTCAGGCTGGATCCGGAAAGATTTTTCGTCAGCAATACCCTTGCGCATCGCTAGGCGGCGTCTGCGGCTCCGCGTCAGTCGTCTGCGTCGTGATCACCGGGATGACGTCGTCAGTGTACTTAGACGCCGCCCTCGCGCGCTGACGTCAACTTTTCTTTTTTCCGCGCCAGTAAGTGCCAATCCAGGAAGAGCATACCCTTTTAGTCACTTTTTGACTAAACTTTTTTGAACTCTTTTGGTTCCATTCTTCGACGACCTCGACTCTGGTGCCGATAGGGATGCCTGGCTTCAAAGCTTGTGACTCCTGTCACCAACTGATGTCGGTCACGGATCACCACCACCGGTGCCTCTATTGCCTTGAGGCTGACCACGATGCTGAGTCGTGCCTCGACTGCCGGGCCTTGACTTCGAAGGCAAGGCGGGACCGGTCCCGCAAGCTGCTCAAGTTCCTGCAGTCGGCTCCGCGCCGTTCAAGGTCCCGGTCGAGGACGAGGTTGAGGGACCAGTCGCAGAGCCGCAACCATCGCCGCTCGTCGGGGTCCAAGTCTTCGCGATCCGGTATGTCGAAGCACAGCAAGAAGTCAAAGAGGCGACATCGCTCTTCGGGCTCCGGTCGCGCGACCCGCGCAGCTCCGTCGGAGCCGCAGGAGTCCCGTCTGTCCCCATACCCTCCGGTCCCTGGGACTGACGTGACTCCGGCGGAGGTCAGTGCCTTCCTCATGACCGTGAGGAATCTGGCTCCGCCGTCGACGCCTGCCGGCGCGCCTTTGGGCCCTGCAGGCTCGACTGGGAGGCCTAGCGAGCCGACGGCTTCGACCCTGACGCCGATGGGTGGCAGTTTCATCTTCCGCCCGGCTCCGATCATTCCACCTGTATACCAGGAATCGGATGACGGTGACGACTGGGAGTGGTCTGAGGACCCTCTGGCCCAGCAGGGCCAGTTATCTCAGGACTGGGCAGACGAACTGGGGGATGCCAGTGGTCTTGACACCTCCCCTGACACTGGCTTCATCTCTCCTCTGACCGTGGCTTCGGAGGAAGGTGCTACATTTTCTGTGGTGCTGCGCAAGGCGGCCGAAGCCCTTGGGCTGGAGCTGCCTGCTGTGGCTGTGATGACTAACCTCCTCACTTAAGTGCTCCAACCGTCAGCAAGCTCCTCGGAGCCTCTGCTGCAGTTTAATGAAGCACTAGTTGACGTTCTGAAGGGCACCTGGTCCAAGCCCTCCACAGTTCCTCCTGTGGACCGGAACGTGGCCTGGTGCCACCGCCCTGCCCCGGGCGACCCCAGTTTTCTGTCCATGCACCCCACGCCCGAGAGCCTGGTTATCCAGGCCTCTACCTCCCAGACCTCCTTCCCGTCCGCTCCCCCGGATCGGGAATCCAAAAGGCTGGGCCAGTTTGGGAAGAAACTGTTCTCCTCCCTTAGTTTGGGGTTGTGGTCTATCAACACAGCATGCCTTTTGGACCGTTACTCCCACTCCCTGTGGGATACAGTGGAGGACGTGCTGCCCCAGTGTCCGGAGGAGGCCCGGACATGGCTCGCCCAGGCTCTTGCCGAGGGGCTGGATGTGGCACGGCATGCAATCCGATGTGGACTGGACACAACGGACTCGCTGGGCAGGGCAATGCCGACCACGGTGGCGCTTCGTCGCCACACCAGGCTGCGGTTCACGAGTTTTTCCGGGGATGTCCAGAGCACCCTCATGGGCATGCCCTTCGATGGAAGTCGCCTTTTTGGCGACAAAGCGGATAGTGCGCTGGAGTGCTTTAAGGACTCCAGGGCTACGGCCAAGTCCTTGGGCATCTCGGCCCCGCTCCCGCAAACTTTCGCTTTTCGCCCCTTTCGTGGCCAAGGAAGGGGCGTCCCCTCACGTCCGCCTAGCCACAGGCCGCAGAACCAACCTTCACGCGGTCGCGGACGTGGATTCCGCCGAGGCGGTACAGGGGGACAACGTGCCGGTCCGTCCACATCTACCCCAGCAGCATCCGCCTCAAAGCCCTCCTAGTTCGAGCTTTCAGGCCCTTTCAACGCCAGTGGGAGGCAGAGTTCGCCATCACCTGCTCCACTGGCGTTCCATCACATCGGACAGGTGGGTGCTGCAAATCGCCTGAAGGGGCTACTCCCTCCCCTTCGAGGAGACCCCTCCAGCCATGCCACCGCAGTACCACCGCATGTCGGGGGATCACTTGCAACTTCTGCAGCAGGAAGTTACGGCCCTCTTTGCCAAGGGGGCCATCGAGCGCGTTCCTGGTCCAGAAGTAGGTTGTGGTTGTTATTCCCACTACTTTCTGGTTCCCAAGAAGGGCAAAGGGGGCCTACGCCCTATCTTGGACCTCCAGAAGGACAAGTTCAAGATGCTCACCTTAGCTCAGGTTCTGGCGCCCTGGAGACTGGATGGTAGCGTTGAACTTGCAGGACGCTTATTTCCACATCCCCGTCCTGCCGGCCCACCGGCGTTACCTGTGGTTCACGGTGGGCCAAGAGCATTTTCAGTTTACCGTGCTTCCCTTCGGCCTCACCAGTGCCCCTCGTGTGTTCACGAAAGTGATGGCAGTGGTCGCAGCTCATCTGCGCAGATTGGGGGTTACAGTCTTCCCCTATCTCGACGATTGGTTGTTGAAGGCGGCCTCGCCCCAGGCAGTCGTCTCCCACCTCCAGACTACGGCCGACCTCTTGCATTTGCTGGGGTTCTCCATCAATGTGCCGAAGTCGCATCTGAGTCCCTCCCAGAAGCTCCTCTTCATCGGAGCGCTTCTGGACTAGGCGCAGTTTCGGGCCTATCCTCCGGAACAGCGGGTCCGGGATAATCAGGCTCTGATTCCCATCTTTCGGCCTCTATCCCGGGTTTCGGTCAGGTTGGTGCTATGGCTTCTGAGTCTGATGGCCTCCTGCATCCTGTTGGTGCATCACGCCGAATGGCGAATGCGGGCTCTGCAGTGGGACCTGAAGTTTCAGTGGGCCCAGCATCGGGGCAACCTGTCCGACCATGTCTTGATCTCGGAGAGCACTGCAAGACAGTTGCAGTGGTGGCTCACGGACCGTGATTGGGTCAGTGGCAGATCCCTCTCCCTACCCCAACCGGATTACGTAGTAGTGACGGATGCGTCCCTCCTAGGATGGGGGGGGCCACATGGGAGAGGCGGATTTCAGAGGCCTCTGGTCTCCGGCGGACTCTCGGCTCCATATCAACCTTCTGAAGCTGAGGACGATCCGACTTGCACTGAAGGCATTCCATCCCTCTGTCCGGGGAAGTGTAGTGCAGGTGTTCACAGACAACACCACCGCCATGTGGTATTGCAACAAACATGGCGGGGATAGGGTTGTGGACCCTTTGTCAGGAGGCTCTGCGTCTCTGGACATGGCTGGAACATCAGGGCATCACCCTGGTGGTTCAACATCTGTCGGGCTCTCTGAACGCCAGAGCAGCCGCCGGTGCATGATGGATCACGAATGGCATCTAAACTCGGACGTGGCACAAGGCCTCTTTCGGCAGTGGGGAGAGCCTTGGTTAGATCTATTCGCCACCGAAGAGAAAGTGCAATGTCAGCAGTTTTGCGCGTTGGGAATTCCAAGGCGGCACTCGCTCGGAGACGTCTTTCGTCGCGAGTGGAGTTGCGGTCTGTTGTATGCCTTTCCGCCTATACCACTTCTGCCCAGAGTGCTGAAGAAGATCAGGCGCGACCGGGCCCAAGTCATCTTGGTGGCTCCAGATTGGGCACGAAGATACTGGTATCCCGAGCTACTCAGTCTATCGATCGATCCCCCGATACGACTGCCTCTTCAGGAGGACCTTCTGTCGCAGTAGCAGGGACCGGTCCTCCGCCTGAACCTATCCATCCTCTACCTCTATGCGTGGAGATTGAGCGACGGCAGTTGTTGCCATTTGACTTGCCTCCTGAAGTCTGTAATGTTATTCTGGCAGCCAGACGTCCCTCCACAAAATCGGTATACGCCTGCAGGTGGAACAAATTTGTGGCATGGTGCACAGCAAAGGCTGTGGATCCCCTTTCCGCCCCTCTCTCTGAGGTTCTCCTCTTCCTTCTTTCCATGGCCCAGCAGGGCTCTGCTCTGGGCACCCTTATAGGTTATCTTTCAGCTTTTTCTGCTTTCTTACGGCTTCCTGATCAGCCTTCTCTTTTCAAATCCCCTGTTGTTTCTCGCTTCTTTAAGGGCATTACTCACATGTTTCCTCCTGTCCCTTTCGTAATGCCTCAGTGGGATTTGAATGTGGTATTGAAGTTTCTGATGTGCGCTCCCTTTGAGCCACTTCATAATTGTCCCCTTCGTCTGTTGAAGCTTAAGACTGCTTTCCTGGTTACCATCACCTCTGCTAGAAGGGTGAGTGAGCTCCAGGCTCTCTCTTCTAAGCCTCCTTTCCTTTCTGTCCATCCGGACAAAGTTGTTCTCAGGACTCGTACTTCCTTTCTCCCTAAGGTGTTAACTGCCTTTCACATCGGACAGGCTGTTACGCTGCCCACCTTCTTTCCGCCTCCGCATCCCTCGAAAGAGGAAGAGAGGCTCCACCGTCTGGACCCAAAACGGGCCTGTCCTTCTATCTGGACCGCACCAAACAGTTCCGGGTGGATGACCCACTCTTTGTTGGCTATGTGTGCGCTAAGAAGGGGCGGGCGGTGCACAAGCGAACCATCTCTCGGTGGGTCGTTTTGTGTATCAAGGCCTGTTACTCCTTAGCTAAAAAGGAACCTCCTGTAGGGCTGAGGGACCATTCCACTCAGGCCACAGCGGCGACCACTGCCCTGGGCCGGGGAGTCCCCTTGCAGGACATTTGTCATACAGCAACGTGGGCCTCGCTGCACACGTTTGCCAAACATTATTGCCTGGACCGCCAATTCCGGAGAGACTGCTTCTTTGGCCGTTCTGTTCTCCAGGACTTTCTGGTGTGATCTTGGTTCGCAGACCCACCACCGGGGTTGGTATTGCTGTGGTATCTATTCTAAGGTGAGGAATCTAACTAACGTGTTTCTTTCAGATGAACAAGTTACTTACCTTCGGTAACAATATATCTGTAAGAAACATTAGTTCGTTAGATTCCTCACCGCACCACCCATCCTCCCCGTTCTGCGAAGTGATATCTAGGGTTAAGGTCAGCCCTTTCAGGGCCCTAACTTGATGGCACCAGTGTCGGTCTCTTGCATGGATCTGCGTTCCTGGCGCGGAAAGCTATGTACAAGAACTGACTTCAGCGCGCGAGGGCGGCGTCTAAGTACTCCGACGTCATCCCGGCGATGACGACGACGGACGCGGAGCCGCAGACGACGCCTAGCGACGCGCAAGGGGTATTGCTGACGAAAAATCTTTCCGGATCCAGCCTGATGCCTGGGGATATTCTAAGGTGAGGAATCTAACTAACTAATGTTTCTTACAGATATATCGTTTCGGAAGGTAAGTAACTTGTTCGTTTCCCTTATAAAATGCATCACAGGAGGGAAGTGATTTCAAGGGTCAAGAAAACACAAATGAAGGGGAACCAAGAGGCGCCACAGATCTGGGGCAGGTATCTCCCAGCTCATTCACGAGTGACAGTGAACAAGTAAAGCAGCTTTACAGGGCTGGTGAGTTGCTCTAGGTCAAAAGTCACCTTCAACCAATCCTGGCTTTGTAAGCAACTTTTCTTTTGTCTTGGGTATTGTATTTTTCGGGTGCCCACGTTGTATGTACGTGCCTAAAATTCCCAGCATGCAAAAGAGCGGTGGAAATGGATTGAAATCCAGAGCTTGCTGAAAGTGTCGCACATCACACGAGGTGCCTACCAGCCTTGAGTCAAGAGATCAGTCCAGCACTGATACCTGTTTTTGAACAAACATCCACGCAGACTGCAGGAACTCGGTGGCTTTGGGCACAGCATTCCACGTGCTAGCGGCGGAGCCTGGAAATGATTTAGGATTCGGCCCAGAATAGCAGAGAGTGTTATTTTCTCATTTCAGCGGCTCACCACACAATGTGGCCGCATTCCTGGAACAATGGCCAGATTTGACTCGCATGCCGCGGAGAAACTGCCAACTCCTTTCCAGCGAAACCTCCACTTGGCAGCGCGTTCCTTCTCCTTTTCCAGAGGCTGGGCCCAGCCTGAGGCTTAGAACCCGAATCCCAGTGTCTGCTCGGAGGCCGGATGCGCCTTTTAGGAACTGTGTGTGGATGTTTGAAGTTTGGCTGGACTCCCTTTTAAGCATTCACGGCGGAGAGTTATCATGGGGACTATAAGGGAATACATTATGTCATTTTAATGTTGAGGGGATTTCATCTAAAGCACTGGTGCCCAACCGTGGTCTTCCAGCAGCAGAGCCATGCATGTCACATGTACAGGACATAGGTTTTTATACAATCACTCGAAGTGGTACTCATTTACATGGAGGGTGAACCTAACAACGTTGCTGTAGAGAGAACCAGTTATGTAGCAGTGTCTTTAACTATGAGGCATGCTATTGGCTGCATTTGGAAGTCTCCTATGGACTCCACCTCTCCCGTCTGTCCTCCCAGTGAAGCACCTAGCGTCGACCACACACGAAGCAGGCACAATCTAGGAAGAGCACATGCGTGTGGCTTATTTTGTCGTTTTCAGTACCCACAACTTTGATCTGTTTGTCTAGCGCTGCCCATCGACCTACCCTTTCTAAGGCGCTGAGTCGAGGGAAGCGCAGGGAAGTTGGAAACTTGATCACCTAGTGCGGTTTACATCTCAGCTGATTATTTGTCGATGCGGCCTTTTTTTTACATCCAAATACTGTTTTGCAACCCCATCCTGTACCAAGACTTGCAGCAGCCAGCGTGAAAATGCAAAACTGGAGGAGCTTTTAAAACGTAACGTAAGAAAGTTTGAGATTTCTGGAAGAATCATGTTCTGCTTTTGCACAAGCCTTTGTTTGCTCCGTGCACACCACCTTCAATGATCCACAAATGAAATGATTTTCGTATCTTTCATTCCCGTTTTCTTGTTTGCTCTTTTGATTTTGTCCAGGCCCCCTTTTTAATTTGTGAATGAAAGGTGTGTGTGTGTGTTTCTTTTTCGCCTGCACCTTGCTTACAGATTCCTCCCCCTCGGGCAGCTGGACAGGTGTCTGTGATGGCTCCCTCCTTTGATGCCGGGACAGGTTTTTCAAGTCCTCTTTGGTACCTCGTTGTAACCGTGGGAGAAGCGGAGATGAAACCGCTCTCAGTCATTAAGTGTCTTTTGACCTCCCGCCTCCCGCGTGTAACAGAACTGGAGCTAAGCCAGGTGTGTCCGTGCTTTCTTCGACCCTGTGCTTCGGTGCGTTGTGTGTCTCGGGGAGTAGTGTTGCGATTGGAACCAGTTTTCTGAGTGTGTAGTGCCAGAGCTAGCAACCCTCCACAGGAGTGCACCAGCGTATACTTATTGTGAGTGGGCTGGCTTGTGAGAAAGTGACTATCACCTCACTGCAGCATCACTTCTGTGGTCCACGGGTATGGAGGAGGTGTGTCGCAAGAGGACGTGGGAGACGGTGGCAACACATTCACCAGCTGTTTACGTTGTGGAGGGGCTCGGGGCTGGGGTGAGAGTGAGTGTGTGTGTTCGAGACTGGGTTTTCCCAAAGGTTTTCTAAAATTCCTGTGTGCTAGGGAAAATGTCACCTCACTAAAACTACAGGGTGTAAGCAAATATCTGTGACCGATCCCAGTCACATTTATCTGTGGTGTCTGGGGTTGAAATACTACTCCAAGGTCTGCAGGCCATCCTGGATTGCAAAGCCCAAACTCTACATCACCAAGCATCTGAAGTGTGACCCGTTTCCAATCTTCATCATACTTAGTCTTCGGGAAAGTCAAAGAAGACGCATAATAAGTCCAAGCAGAACATGGCCCTTTCTTGCCATTCTTGAACTCCAGAGAAGGGGCAAGGGCATCAGTGTGCCTCTCTATCATGTTTCAGAACCCAATCCAATTAGTTCCTGATTCCAACCCTTGTTCTGAGCCATCCAGAATTTCTAGGTCCATCGGCGACGCCACACCCAAACCAGGAGTTTCATGAATCCATACTCTGCTTATTTGGCTCGTTACTAGCTCCCTCTGGCATGCCTCTAGAGCCCTAAGAACAGCGAGGGCCTCAATCAGAGACTCGATTGGCAGGTCCACCCTCGGCACCAGGTGGGCCTTCTGGACCACCACAAGCTCCATTCAGGCTTCGATGCCGACTATGATCCTTTGTGCCTCAAACCACAGCTGATAATGGAGCATCGGTGCCAACACAGGACGACAAAGCAGAGCCCATTGTGCTCTCCGACTCTACGTTGGCCCCACCTCGACCAAGGTCATGCCCGAACCAATTGGGCCATACCCTTTTGGTGTTCCATGAGACTCTGACACACTCCTTTTGCCTCATGGTAGGGACGACACACTATATGCTTTATTTGTAGTAGATTCTGATAACAATCCTCTGGACCAAATTGCCCAACCAAATACGGACGAGAACTGGTATGAAGACCTCCAAGATCGAACGGGCCTGGGCCCCCACCAGACACTGGACTAATTTCTCACCAGGCCCTTCTACAGAATGTTGTGCCTCCTTCGCAGTGGTCATGGTGAGGGCGGTGCAGATCCTTGACCTACAGTTGCCCACAATTTAGGTGAAGACCAATGTCCTCACCGAGGTGCTTTATCCCGAGCAGACCAATACAGAGCCTTGAATTCTGTTCAATGAAGCTCCTAGAGACACTCTTCTTGGGGCCTAGGTGAAACTATTCAGTGAAAGCCAGCTGCCTCCTGTGGGATTCTGATGCCCAAATCCTACCTGGTGTTATGGAAAATTTGCATCCTGCTCTCACACAAGCTATTTAGTATTAGTGTGATGCGGCTAAAATTATCTGATGTGGCTGTATACCTGGAATTGTATCTGACAGAGCAGTTGGCTGGGTGTGGCCATCAGACTGCACGCCTGGATGAGGTCCACAGGCTTCTCTGGTGACGCCCAGTCCACTTTAATGGACATGCCCTTCGATGGTGTTTGTCTGTTTGGGGTGAAAGGAGGCTCAGAACTTGAGCACTTTAAAGATGCAAGAACCACAACAAACTTTTGGCATCTGCCTGCTCCACTACGTTACTCACACCACCAATTGTTTCCCCTCCGTGACTAGGATAGGTGCTCTCAATACCGCCAGCAGATGCAGCTAGTCCAGGAAACCCCTTAGCCTTTTTGTTGCCGAGGCTCTGGGAACCACGGGCCGTGTGGACACCATCAGCAGCATGTAGCTGAGTCTTCTTCCCCGTGCTCCTGCAGCAGCAAAAACCCTTTAGTGTCCTTCACACCACCCTTTCAGAGGCAGGATCCAGCAGGGTGGAAGGCAGTGATGTTGGACAAGTGGATCTTACAGATTGTTGAGCTCCACTGTACAATTTATTGCCACCGCGCTGCATCTTCCATCATTCCCTAGGATGGCTGACTTACCAACATCTGCAGGCCCTTCTGGTCAATGGAGCTGTAGAGAGGGTGCCGATATCAGAAGTAGACATTGGCAATTATTTTCCCTTCTTTCTGGTGCCCAAGGACAGAGGGCTTCGCCTTCATCCTATTTTTAGACCTCCACCCTTTCAATGCCTTTCTACAGGAGGGCAAGTTCAAGATGCTGACCCTGGCCCAGATTTATTTTACCCCCGACTCTAAAGACTGGATGGTAGTGTTGGACCTGTAGGATGCTTATTGCCACATCCCCGTCCTGCGGGGATGTGCGCTACTTTGGCCTCACTAGTGCCCTTCAGGTGTTCACGGAAGTGATGGTAGGGGTTGCAATGCATCTTCAGAGGTTATGGGGTCCAGTCTTCTCCTACCTTGACGACTGACTGCTGAAGATAGAAGCCCCATGCAGTTGTCACTCGCCTCCAGACTGCAAGGAATATCCTGACTTCATTGGGGTTCAGTATCAACATGCTGAATTTACTGATATATATTCACTGAAAAAAAACATAGGTTTCAGGTCTGATATAGTTAGGAATTAGCATTTAAAATACATTAGAAGTTCACTGAAAAAACCATAGGTTTTAGGGGTGTTATAGTTAGCTGGACATTTCACTCGAACAAAACCATTGAAATCCTCCGATATAGTTTAAATGTACTAACTACATCTCGCGCGCCCGCAATCCCCTGCTGATGATGTCGCATATTACATCATTCATGACATGATCAGTGACATCAGTGATGATATCTGAAATGACATCACTGATGACATCATCCAGTGAATGTGGTTTGGTTCGTTATTTAAATATGTATTATTTATATAGCAATTTGCATTAAAGAATGAGTGGAGATATAAATATAAATATCTGGATGGAGGATTTAGTAGCAGTGTGATTGACTGTTTACTAGACTAATTTATAGTGTCTCACTAAATATATTGGATAGTGACTAAACTGTGTGAATATCTGTATCACTTTGTCCGTTGTTGTGTAAACTGCTTCTCCAGTTGGTTACTAGCTATGTGAAAGTCTATATTAGTTATTGATTAGTTAACTGAGTATTTGTATGGGAGAGTGAATGTGTGTATGGCTCGTTGGGGGGTGTGTGACTGCCCAAAGATGTGTGTATAGTTGATTCAGTAGGTATCTGAAGTTAAAAATACATGTTATAACAGTTGTTTGGGTGAGTGAATATCTTTATGGGTGTGGCGATGAGCAAATATATGTCTCAATGGTACATGTCCAACAAACTAGAAAAATAAAAGCCAGTATATGTGTCAGTTGTATATAAATAAGTATACATAAGACTGAGTGATTGTATGGATAATTGTATACTTGTAATAGTGATTTTATAACACACTAAGTATGAGTTATTATCTATATGAATAGATGAAGTGGTGTTTTTATAAGTGTATAGCTAAGTAAAAGTAAGTATGATCCTTTGTTTGCATAAGTGAGTAGGATGACTTTATAGGTGATTAGGATGTGTGCTGGTGTGTAATGTCGATATAGGTGTATAAGTATATTTGATAGTGTTCTATTGATCATTGACAACATGTATGAGGGAATCTATAGGTAAGTGATTAGATGTGTGTATAGATCTAGGAATCACTGAGTGGGTGTTTAGAAACTTGTATTGGTGTGTCAATGGTTTTAAATCTGGCACTCTGTATTTTACAGTGAGTGATGAAAGGTTATACTAGTGTATGATGAGGTGTATCTGATTGTCATGGGGATGATGTCATCAGTGATGTTACTGACCATGTCATGAATGATGTAATATGCGGCATCATCAGCAGTGGATTGCGGGTGCGCGAGATGTAGTTAGTACAACTAACTATTTCGGAGGAATTTCAATGGTTTTGTTCGAGTGAAATGTCCAGCTAACTATAACACCCCTAAAACCTATGTTTTTGTAGTGAATTTCTAAGGTTTTTTAAATGCTAATTCCTAACTATATCAGGCCTGAAACCTATGTTTTTTCAGTGAATTTCAAAGGTTTTTTAAATGCTAATTCCTAACTATATCAGGCCTGAAACCTATGCTTTTTTTCAGTGAATTTCAAAGGTTTATTAAATGCTAATTCCTAACTATATCAGGCCTGAAACCTATGGTATTTTCAGTGAATTTCAAAGGTTTTGTAAATGACAATTTTTCTTGTATTAATTGTTCTACTGATTCTTTTTATACTGATTTACTACATTTTTAAAACTATTTATTTTTAGATATTTTATTTTTTTAATTACATTATAATTACATTATACATTACAATACAAAATATACTTTCTCAGAATGAATTACTTTAGTTTAAATACTTTGCCATAGGCAATAGACTTTTAAGTACAGTAGTTACAGTTGTTGCAATGGGCAACACAATTTCAAACACAAAGCAACATTGAGCTCAATGTGAATTTCTAGTCAAAGGCAATTAGTTACTTTATGGATTACTTTTCTAACCACAGGACTGGATCCTAGATTCAGTCCTTGGACATCTCCTGTGAACAGTTGAGCAAAAGCGTTTTGGTTACAGTAGTGATTTTTAAGGAATATTATTGTATTTTAAAAGTTGACAGAAATTTTTTCACATAGAATCACCAATGTTATCCTATGGCAGAAAATTCACTTAGCAGGTAAGTAGTGTTATCGTTACTTTTTCTTACTCAGTGGTGGATCCTGGATCCAGTACTGGTGAATCTCCTGTAAACAGTTGAAAGAATGTGTTTAAGTCATACAGACGATTTTTTAGGAATATTTTTAGTTTGTGAAAATAGACACTTAGAAACTTTTCTGCTGAAAACCACACTCCTGGGCTAAAAGATGCAGAACTGGGTTCTCTCTTGATAACACTTGAGTAAATCGGAATTCGTAGTTCGGATGATTTTAGAGGAATATTTGTACGTTTCAAAAATGGACACTTAGAAACTTTTCTGCTGAAAATCACACAATGGATTCCTATGGAAGGAAATACAAGTTACTGGTAAGTACGCTTAGAATTACTTATCTGAAAGAAACACGTTAGTTAGATTACTCACCTTAGAATATCCCCAGGCGTCAGACTGGATCCGGAAGATTTTTGTAGCAATACCCCCTGCGCGTCGCTAGGCGTCGTCTGCGGCTCCGCGTCCGTCGTTGGCGTCGTGCGCCGGAATGACGTCGTCGGAGTACTTAGACGCCGCCCTCGCGCGCTGACGTCAGTTCTTCTTTTTTCCGCGCCAGTAAGCGCCGATCCGGGAGAGCTACCCCTTTAGTCATTTTTTGACTAAATTTTTTGACTCTTTTTGGTCACTTTCTCGACTCTGGTGCCGGTAGGATGCCTGGTTTCAAGGCCTGCGACGACTGTCACCGACTGATGTCGGTGACCGATCATCACCGCCGGTGCCTGTACTGTTTGGGCCTCGACCACGACGCGGAGTCGTGCTCCGATTGTATGGCCCTGACCTCGAAAGCTCGGCGGGAGCGGTCCCGTAAGCTTCTCGAGCTTCGCCACTCGGCTCCGCGCCACTCTCGATCCCGGTCTAGGAGGAGGTCCAAGGATCGGTCGCGGAGCTGCACTCGACATCGTCGCTCGTCTGGCTCGAAGTCTTTGGGTAAGTCGAAGCACTCCAAGAAGTCCAAGAGGCGACACCGCTCTTCAGACTCCCCTCGCCGGTCGCGCGACTCGGCAGAGGGTCAGGGTGGTTCCACCCCCGTGGCTCCACCGGCGCCGCAGGCGCCGCGCACGTCCCCATACCCGCCGGTCCCTGGGACTGACGCGAAGCGGGCAGAGGTCAGTGCCTTCATCTCGGCCATGAGGAGCCTGGCCCCGCTGTCGACGCCCGCCGGTGTGCCTTCGGGCCCCGCGGACTCGACTGGGCGACCTTGCGCGACGGCGGCTCCGGCCCCGGCACCGTTGGAGGCTCCGGCCCCGACGCCGCAGGTCCCCGAGGGGCCCATACCTGGGCCCCCGTCGACGCCGGTCGACCTTGTCACGCCTCCCCTGCCGGCGTCGACACCGGTGCCACCTCCGACGCCGACTCCGGTCAACGTCGATCCCCGGTTCAGCCCCTGTCCGGTCCCGACGCCGGTGCGGCGCCGCCCGACGTTGCATCCAACGCCGCTAGAGACACATTTTGTCTATCGACCTGCTCCGATCATTCCTCCTGTATACCAGGAATCGGATGACGGGGGCGACTGGGAGGGGTCCGTGGACCCTTTGGCCCTTCAGGGCCAACTTTCACAGGACTGGGCAGATGAACTGGGGGAGGCCAGTGGTTTGGATACCTCACCGGACACTGGATTCATCTATTCTCCGACTGTGGCTTCGGAGGAGGGTGCCGCTTTTTCTGTGGTGCTGCGCAAGGCGGCCGCGGCCCTTGGGCTTGAGCTGGCTGCCGTGGCTGTGAGGACTAACATCCTCACTGAGGTGCTTCAGTCTGCCGCATGCTCCACTGAGCCTCTGCTGCAATTCAATGAGGCCCTCTCTGACGTTCTGCAGGGCACCTGGTCCAAGCCCTCCACAGTCCCTCCTGTGGATAGGAACGTTGCCAGGTGCCACCGCCCTGCTCCGGGCGACCCCAGTTTTCTGTCCCAACACCCCACCCCCGAGAGTCTGGTTATCCAGGCCTCTACCTCCCGATCCTCCTTACGTCCGCTCCTCCGGACCGGGATTCCAAGAGACTGGAACAGTTCAGTAAAAAGCTGTTCTCCTCGCTCAGTTTGGGCCTGCGGTCTTTGAACACCGCCTGTCTCTTGGACCGTTATTCCCACTCTCTGTGGGATACAGTGGAGGACGTGCTGCCACTGTGCCCGGAGGAGGCCCGGGCACGGCTTTCCTCGGCTCTGGCCGATGGGAGAGATGCAGCGCGCCATGCCTTCCGATGTGGACTCGACACTACGGACTCGCTGGGTAGGGCGATTTCTACCACGGTGGCGCTTCGACGTCACGCCTGGCTGCGGTCCACGTCCTTTTCAGGGGATGTCCAGAGCGCTCTCATGGACATGCCTTTTGATGGCGCTCGCCTTTTTGGTGAGAAAGCGGACAGTGCGCTGGCTCGTTTCAAGGACTCCCGGGCTACGGCCAATTCCTTGGGCCTCTCGTCCGCCTAGCCACCGGCCGCAGAACCAGCCTGCACGCGGTCGTGGACGTGGTTTCCGCCGAGGCGATACTCGAGGACAACGCGGTCAGTCCACATCCACCCCGGCAGCATCCGCCTCAAAGCCTTTCTAGTCCGAGCTTTTAGGCCCATTCCTCGCCAGTGGGAGGCCGGGTTCGCCATCACCTGCTCCACTGGCGTACCATTACTTCGGACAGGTGGGTGCTGCAAATCGTCCGAAGGGGCTACTCCCTCCCCTTCGAGACGACCCCTCCAGCCATGCCACCGCAGCACCACCGTATCTCGGAGGATGTTTTGAATCTTCTGCGAGAGGAAGTTTGGGCCCTCTTGGCCAAAGAGGCCGTCGAGCGCGTTCCAAGCCCAGAAGTAGGTCGTGGTTGTTATTCCCACTACTTTCTGGTTCCCAAGAAGGGCAAAGGGGGCCTGCGCCCTATCTTGGACCTCCGGAACGTCAATGCCTTCCTCCGGAAGGAACGGTTCAAAATGTTAACTTTGGCTCAGGTTCTAGCTACTAGACCCTGGAGACTAGATGGTAGCGTTGTACTTGCAGGACGCATATTTCCACATCCCCGTCCTGCCGGCCCACCGGCGTTACCTGCGGTTCACGGTGGGTCCGGAGCACTTTCAGTTAACCGTGCTCCCCTTCGGCCTTACCAGTGCCCCTCGGGTGTTCACGAAAGTGATGGCGGTGGTCGCAGCTCATCTGCGCAGATCAGGGGTTCCAGTCTTCCCCTATCTCGACGACTGGTTGTTGAAGGCGGGCTCGCCCCAGACAGTCGTCTCCCACCTCCAGACTACGGCGGATCTCCTGCATTTGCTAGGGTTTTCCATCAACGTGCCGAAGTCACACCTGAGCCCCTCTCAGAAGCTCCTCTTCATCGGAGCGGTTCTCGATTCGGCGCAGTTCCGGGTTCATCCACCGGAGCAGCGGGTCCGGGATATACAGGCCCTGATTCCCATCCTTCGGCCTCTATCCTGGTTTTCGGTCAGGCTAGTGTTGCGGCTTCTGGGGCTGATGGCCTCCTGCATCCTACTAGTGCATCACGCGAGGCGGCGCATGCGGGCTCTGCAGTAGGACCTGAAGTTTCAGTGGGCCCAGCATCACGGCAACCTGTCCGACCATGTCTTGATCTCGGAGGGCACTGCACAGCAGTTGCAGTGGTGGCTCACGGACCGCGATTGGGTCGCGGGCAAGAGCCTCTCCCTACCCCTACCGGAGCATGTCGTAGTGACGGATGCGTCCCTCCTGGGATGGGGTGGCCATATGGGAGAGGCGGAGATCAGAGGCCTCTGGTCTCCGGCGGAGTCTCGCCTCCACATCAACTTGTTGGAGCTGAGAGCGATCCGACTTGCACTGAAAGCCTTCCTTCCCTCTGTCCGGGGAAGTGTCGTGCAGGTGTTCACGGACAACACCACCGCCATGTGGTATTGCAACAAACAGGGCGGGGTGGGGTCGTGGACCCTTTGTCAGGAGGCTCTGCGCCTCTGGACGTGGCTGGAACACCAGGGCATCACCCTGGTGGTTCAACATCTGGCGGGCTCTCTGAACGCCAGAGCAGACAAACTCAGCCGCCGGTGCATGATGGATCAAGAATGGCGTCTGAACTCCGAGGTGGTGCAAGGTCTCTTTCAGTGGTGGGGAGAGCCTTGGTTAGATCTATTTGCCACCGACGAGAACGCGCAATGTCAGCAGTTCTGCGCGTTGGAATTTCCAAGGCGGCACTCGCTCGGCGATGCTTTTCGTCGCGAGTGGAGTTGCGGTCTGTTGTACGCCTTTCCGCCTATTCCACTTCTGCCCAGAGTGCTGAAGAAGATCAGGCATGACCGGGCCCAAGTCATCTTGGTGGCTCCGGATTGGGCACGAAGGTACTGGTATCCCGAGCTACTCAGTATGTTGACCGATCCTCCGATACGTCTGCCCCTTCGGGAGGATCTTCTGTCGCAGCAGCAGGGGACGGTCCTCTACCCGAACCTGTCCAGCCTCCACCTCCATGCGTGGAAATTGAGCGGCGGCAGTTGATGCCATTTGACTTGCCTCCTGAAGTCTGTGATATCATTCTGGCAGCCAGGCGTCCCTCCACAAAGATGGTACACGCCTGCCGGTGGAACAAATTTGTGGCATGGTGCACAGCAAAGGCTGTGGATCCCCTTTCCGCCCCTCTTTCTGAGGTTCTCCTCTTTCTTCTTTCTTTGGTCCGGCAGGGCTCTGCCCTGGGCACCTTGAAAGGTTATCTTGCTGCCATCTCTGCCTTCTTACGGCTTCCTGATCAGCCCTCTCTTTTCAAGTCCCCTGTAGTGTCACGCTTTCTTAAAGGCATTGCTCACACGTTCCCTCCTGTCCCTTTTGTAATGCCTCAGTGGGACTTGAATCTTGTCTTAACATTCCTGATGTGAGCTCCCTTTGAGCCTCTTCACAATTGTCCTCTTCGTCTTCTCACTCATAAGACTGCTTTCCTGGTAGCCATCACCTCGGCTAGACGGGTGAGTGAGCTCTATTGTCCAAGCCTCCTTTTCTATCTGTCCATCTGGACAAGGTTGTCCTTCGGCCTCGTCCTTCCTTTCTACCAAAAGTGGTGACCCCCTTTCATCTTGGGCAATCTGTCACCTTGCCCACCTTCTTTCCACCTCCGCATCCTTCCAAAGAGGAAGAGCGGCTCCACCGTCTGGACCCAAAACGTGCGCTCTCCTTTTATTTGGACCGCACGATATAGTTCCGGGTGGACGACCAGCTTTTCGTTGGCTACGTGGGTGCTAAGAAGGGAAAAGCTGTGCACAAACGGACCATCTCCCGGTGGGTCGTTTTGTGTATAAAAATCTGTTATTCCTTGGCAAAAAGGACCCTCCTGTTGGGCTGCGAGCCCATTCTACTCGGGCCACAGCGGCTACTACTGCTTTGGGACGGGGAGTCCCTTTGCAGGACATCTGTCAGGCGGCGACGTGGGCTTCGCTGCACACGTTTGCCAGGCATTATTGCCTGGACAGCCAAGTCCGGAGGGATGGCTTCTTTGGCCGTTCTGTCCTCCAGGACTTTCTGGTGTGATCTTGGTTTGCAGACCCACCACCGGGGGTTGGTATTGCTTGGGTATCTATTCTAAGGTGAGGAATCTAACTAACATGTTTCTTTCAGATGAACAAGTTACTTACCTTCGGTAACGATGTATCTGTAAGAAACATTAGTTAGTTAGATTCCTCACCGACCCACCCATCCTCCCCGTTCTGCGAACTGACATCTAGGGTTAAGGCTATCCTTTTCAGGGCCCTAGATTTTTGGGCACCGGTGTCGGTCTCTTGCATGGCTCTGCGTTCCTGGCGCGGAAAGCTATGTACAAGAACAGACGTCAGCGCGTGGGGGCGGCGTCTAAGTACTCCGATGTCATTCCGGCGCACGACGCCAACGACGGACGCGGAGCTGCAGACGACGCCTAGCGACGCGCAGGGGGTATTGCTACAAAAATCTTCCGGATCCAGTCTGACGCCTGGGGATATTCTAAGGTGAGGAATCTAACTAACTAATGTTTCTTACAGATACATCGTTACCGAAGGTAAGTAACTTGTTCTTCAGGGTCAGTGCTGGGCTAAAAGATGCAGCACTGGGTTCTCTCCTGATAACACTTGAGTAAATCAGAATTCGTAGTTCGGATGATTTTAGAGGAATATTTTTACGTTTAAAAAATCGACACTTAGAAGCTTTTTCCGCAAAAAGCAGGCAATGATATTATATGGAAGGAAATTCAAGTTACTGGTAAGTACGGTTAGAATTACTTTTCAGGATCAGTACTTGGCTCAAAGATGCAGTACTGAGGTCTCTCGTGATAACAGGTGAGTAAATCGGAATTCGTAGTTCGGCTGATTTTAGAGGAATATTTGCACAATGGTGAAGGTAGGGGGCGGGCCTGAGGTGATATGTGTGCAAACATACCCTGTGGCACATTTTAAGTTGGGGAATTAATTCCTCTTCAATCCTAGTCCACCAGGTACCTCCAGTATGCGCAAGGGAGCTGTGCTGCAGAGAGGTGTTGAGAGGCCATGCCCCTTTTTACAACACTCTGCAACGCAGCTCCGTGGCGCTTACTGGAGGTACCTGGTGGGCTAGTTGGCCCCCAGGGGACCTCAGGATTGAAGAGGAATTAATTCCCCAACTTAAAACGTGCCACAGGGCATGTATGCACACATATCACCTCAGGCCCTGCCCCCTACCTTCACCACTGTGCAAACGCGCCCCGTGGCGCGTTTTAAATTGGGGGATTAAGTCCCTTTGAATCCTGAGGGTCCCTGGGGGCCAACTAGCCCACCAGGTACCTCCTGTAAGTGCCACAAGGCTGCGTTGCAGAGTGTTGTAAAAAGGGGCGTGGCCTCTGAACACCTCCCTGCAAGGCAGCTCCCTGGCGCATACCGGAGGTACCTGGTGGACTAGTAGGCACCCAAGGGACCTCAGGATTGAAGAGGAATTAATTCCCCAACTTAAAACGCGCCACAGGGCGTTTGCGCACACATATCACCTCAGGCCCTGCCTCCTACCTTCACCACTGTGCAAACGCGCCCCGTGGCGCGTTTTAAATTGGGGATTAAGTCCCTTTGAATCCTGAGGGTCCCTGGGGACCAACCAGCCCACCAGGTACCTCCAGTAAGCGCCACAAAGCTGCGTTGCAGAGGGTGTAAAAAGGGGCGTGGCCTGGAGCACCTCTCTGCAGTGCAGCCCTGTGGCGCTTACTGGAGATACCTGGTGGGCTAGTTAGCCCCCAGGGACCCCCAGTATTGAAGGGGAATTAATTCCCCAATTTAAAACGCGCCATAGGGCAGAGTGTGCTTGTGAGGGGGCGGGACCTAGGGACGATCGCGTCTTTTTAAAAAAAAAAAATGTTTTTTAAAGGGGGGCTGTGTGGCCCCCCTTCCTTTTACTTTTTTGTGGCCCTGGGGACCCCATCCCCCAGGGCCTCTTCCCCCAAATTAATTTTTGGGGAAAAAATTAACGGGAAGGGGGCCGTGTGGCCCCCTCTCCCGTGGCCAATTGCGGGCCACCTGGGACCCCATCCCCTGGGGCATGGCCAACTTTTAAAAATGTTTTTATGGAGGGGGGCTGCGTAGCCCCCCTCCTCTGGCCACTTAAGGCCCCGGGGACCCCATCCCCCGGGGCTGGCCATTGATTTATTTATTTTTTTGTTAATGGGGGAGGGGGGCAGCTAACATGCTGCTTCCCATATGGAAAAGCAATCTGCTTTGCTTCATTGAAGCGAGAGCAGGTTGTCCTGCTCTCGCTTCAATGAAGCAAAGCAGTTTGCAATGGCAGGGCGAGAGTCCCCCACCCAATATTAATAAGCCCCGGGGGGTGGGTGGCGGTTCAAGGGGCAGTCTGGGGGGGATTGGGACCCCCCACACTGTTTTTTCAAAATTCCCCCCGGATTTGCCCTGACGTCCCCCGCCCCCCCCCCCCCCCCCCCCCCCCCCCCCACGGGGCCCAATTACCAAAGAAGCACAGGAGCCGGCGCTTCTTTTTTTTTTTTTTCGGCCGGAATTTGCGCTGGGTGCGCGAATCTTGCCTATTTATTTATTTATTTTGTAAAATGTTTTTCTTGGCACTGGGCGTCCTTGTTGGACCCCCTGAGCAGGCCTAGGGGTTCAGGGTGTTTCTACCCTGCTCCCTTTTCACGTTTTGCGCGTTTGTTTCTTAGGTTTCCTGTGCCAAGATAGCTATCAACACTTCCTCATTTGGAGTGTTGACAGCCAATTAGAATACAGCTCGTGCATGGCAGCGTGCATGCTGGGTGCGCATAGGGTGCGCGGATCCTCCGAGGCCATAGATATATATGTACTTTTAAATGTCATTTTGTCAGGAACTACTGAACGGATTTACACCATTTAAGCAAAAGGCACGAGTCTGAACTAAGGACTACCTCTATGCCAAATTTGGTGTAATTCCGTTCAGCAGTTCGGGCTGTAGCTGCGGCTAAAGGTCCTATGGGAAATTGCATGGGGAAAACGTGTTTTGGGACCCCCCTTTTTTCTCGGCCCCCACTTGACGAATCACCAGGATAGGAGCAGACCAGAGCTGGACAAAAGTTTTGAAAATTTCACGAAGATTCGTCAATCAGCGCCAAAGTTATTCCAAATAGAATGATGCGGATTTCCTACGGAAAATAGGTCCTAACTATATCTACCTACTGGCGACGGTCAGTAGGTAATATATATATATATATATATATAGATAGATAGATAGATAGATAGATAGATAGATCAATTGATCCTACTGGGACTCAGACATTTTTACTCCTTTCTCCGTTGTCCACGCTTATCAGACAGATGAAACTGGACCATCGGAGTTTCTCAAGTCCTCTCCAAATTAACAGCAATTGTGTACAATTGTATTCAACATTGACAAATTTGTGTATCTTTGAACGATTTAATCACAATACATGCATATTGTTGGATGTTTTTGTTTTAACAAAAAGCAAAATAAAAGTGCCACAACAATCTTTCCTCCAAAGAGGTGAGGGATAAGCCTTGTGGGGTGTGTGAGAGGAAGATCTTCTTCACTGATTTCCCCCGCCCCACATGACTTCTGTCTGTTGTGCTTGTGCTCTATGCATGACTCTAGGTCTTGCCAGTCATACAGAGCATGCACCCAAAGACCAGTTCTTACTGTATTAATGATTGCTACATGACAAAAGGTTGTAAAGCGCTCCAATACCCTCGGGTCTGGCCAGCGCTATATAAAACTCAGAAAATAAATAAAGTTAGGCTAAGGTCTTTATGGCCAGAGCTAAGTAGAGGTTGATGCAGGTACAATCCCCATTCGAGGTCTCTGGCGTTGTCTGAGTCAAGAGCCCCCAACTCAGAAAACATAAGAGGAGGATGCATAGGAGCAAGTACAAGCGGGGCAAGTTGCTGAGGTCACTTTGATCCCTCTTCGGAGCTGGAGTTGGTCGAGACTCCCTTGCCCCACGAGGCAGTGCCGCCCCACCTTAATCATACCCAGATTTTCCGGTGCGGATCTGCTGCCTAGCTTAACCTCTTCACCCTCCACTTCTTCGCAGTGCCTCTCTTTGGTATTAGTAGGACTCAACCCTCTAACAATTATTGATATTTGCCTACATTTAGATCTAAGACGTTCAGCAATGCTATTTGTTGTGTTATCAGGGTCCTTGCTACCTCAGAGAAGGTTTGTGCCATCTTGTTTCAGCTTACCTCTGAAAGTGCCATAGTCGCTCACTTGTAAAATAGATATGTTGTAAGTAGTTAAACTATGAGTCTGTACCTTGCTGATATAGCTGTCTCTCATAGGACCATCAATGCTGTTTGTCTGTCAGGTTCTTTGAATGGGCCGATGTCATTCTCGTAAACTTCCCTTAACACTTGGAATGTATTTGGAATTTGTATTAACATGGATTTGTACACCCTTGAGGTTATTTTATCTGGTAGTTATGCCATGAGGTGAAAAGCCCGAACTGTGCTTGTAAATCTGCAAATGATTTCATGCCATTAGCCTCAACTACATTCCCTAATGAGTAGATTCTCCATGTTGCTCAACCCTCAAATCCAATCAGTGAGGTCACTTTTGGGAGTGTGGCACCCTCCAATAATGGTATTGCTGCAGTCTGTGTGCATCCCAACCTGTAATATTTAAGGCATTTCCCCAGGTTATCTGCGCTGAAATAGTGACTGGGGGAAGCCACACTTTAATGTTATCCTATGGGGAAACATACCCTGTATATGTATACTTGCAAACGGTTGTTGGGGTTGATCTCTTGGACTTAAGGTGTGTAGAACCAACATCAGTTTAGTTTTACCTTTCCTGGTGTGTCCGGGTGTGGAGGTGCTGGTTGAGGTGGTAGCCTCGAGTGCTACACAGTAAAGCAAATGGAGAAACCTGTAACAAGAAAAAGGCTGCAAGTGGGGACTTGGGGACAAGTCCAGCAGAACCCAAAGTGGGGATCGACTCTTGAGGGTCTCTGGAGCAATGGGGTATTGGCAGTTGGCTCGGGCTGTGAGGTATGGGTTTCAGAGGTGCTTTTTGTCTGGTGGGTCACTTGCGTTGGAGGCTCTCACTTCTTGATGTCGAGCTAGTGATGGGGCTAAACAGGACAGCAGGGCAATTCTCGGTGCTGACCTCAGTGATGCGGACTTCCCTCATCAGTAGGTCGGTCTTGGCAGGGTTGGTGTCCGGACTGGACACTTTACAAGCCTGGGCTGTTGCAAGAGATCCGGTATCCAGGGTATGTTCTGGGGGGCTCCTGAAGGTTCTAGCGGCTCGAAACTCGCTGGGGGACATAGCTGACCTCTGAGAGCCACAAAGTCCTTCTCCTGGGGCGCTGCTTCCTCGGTGGACCTGGTGGTCAGCAGAACGATGTACTGAGCAGATGCAGATGGTGACTGCAGGGAAATGGCTCCTCCACTTTAAAGGAGATGCTGACTGGTTGGTGAAGAGCTGGCTGCCCACCAAAGCTTTAGGAGGATGCACAGCTGCTGGGCGAGTCAGGTATTTCCAATTTTTGGGATTGCAGCGGGCAGGCAGGATTCTGGGCCAGTTCCAGAGCTGGTCCACAGTTGTTGTGTTTTTGGCAATTCTTTGTTCTTCATCTGTTCCCAGTAGACGAATCTGAGTTCCTGGTGTTAGGAGGACCCCTAAATACTAAAATCTGAAAGAAACACGTTAGTTAGATTCCTTACCTTAGAATATCCCCAGGCGTCAGGCTGGATCCGGGAAAGATTTTTCGTCAGCAATACCCTTGCGCTTTGCTAGGCGTTGTCTGCGGCTCCGCGTCCGTCGTCGTGATCTCCGGAATGACGTCGTCGGAGTACGCCGCCCTCGCGCGCTGACGTCAGTTCTTCTTTTTTCCGCGCCAGTAAGCGCAGATCCGGGAAAGCATACACTTTAGTCATTTTTTGACTAAACTTTTTGAACTTTTTTGGTTAATTTTTCGAGTCGACCTGGTGCTGGTAGGGATGCCCGGCCGACCATGATGCCGAGTCGTGCCCCGACTGCCGGGCCTTGACCTCGAAGGCTAGGCGGGAGCGGTCCCGCAAGCTCCTCGAGGTCCGGCAGTCGGCTCCGCGGCGCTCGAGGTCCCTGTTGAGGAGGAGGTCGAGGGACCGGTCGCGGAGCCGCAGCCATCACCGCTCGTCGGGCTCGAAGTCCTCGCATTCCGGTAAGTCGAGGCACAGTAAGGAGAAGTCGAAGAGGCGACATCGCTCTTCTGACTCCCCTCACCGGTCGCGCGACTTGGCTGAGGGTGCGGGTGGCACCACCTGAGCAGCTCCGTTGGAGCCACGGGAGTCGCATCCGGCCCCATGCCCTCCGGTCCCTGGGCCTAATGCGACTCCGGGCGAGATCCGGGACTTCCTTGTGGCCATGAGGAGTCTCGCTCCGCCGTCGAGGCCTGCCGGCGGGCCTTCGGTTCCCGGAGGTCCGACTGGGGGGCTTAGCGAGCCGGCGGCTCCGGCCCCGGTGCCGTCATCGACTTCAGTCCCGACACCGCCGGCCCTCGTGGGATCCAGGCCTGGATCCCGGTCTATGCCGGTTGACCTTACGAACCCTCCGCCGGCGCCGACCCCTATGGTGCCACCCTCGGCGCCGTCTTCGGACGACGCTTTCCCCAGTTTTAGCCCCGGTCCGGGCCCGGCGTCGATGGATGAGCCTGGCTCCGTCCTTTCAACCTGTCTACCAGGGGTCGGATAACGGGGACGAGTGGGATGGGTCTGAGGACCCTCTGGCACAGCAGTGCCAGTTTGATCAGCACTGGGCAGAAGAGCTGGGGGATGCCAGTGGTCTCGACACCTCCCCTAACACTGGCTTCATCTCTCCTCCCTCCGTGGCTGCCGAAGCCCTTCATCTGGATCTCTCTGCAGTGGCTGTGAGGACTAATCTCCTCACTGAAGTGCTTCAACCGCCAGTAAGCTCTTCGGAGCCTCTACTGCAGTTCAATGAAGCACTGACTGACGTTCTGATGGGCACCTGGTCCAGGCCCACCACAGTACCTCCTGTGGACCGGAACGTGGCCCGGTGCCATTGCCCTGCACCAGGCGACCCCAGCTTTCTGTCGGTGCAACCCACCCCTGAGAGCCTGGTTATCCAGGCCTCTACGTCCCAGACCGCCTTCCAGTCAGCTCCTCCGGATCGGGAATCCAAAAGGTTGGAACAGTTTGGGAAGAAGTTGTTTTCCTCCCTCAGTTTAGGGTTGTGGTCTATCAACACTGTGTGCCTTTTGGACTGTTACACCCACTCCCTGTGGGATACGGTGGCGGACGTGCTGCCACAGTGTCCGGAGGAGACCCGGACACGGCTCGCCCAGGCTCTTGCTGAGGGGCGGGATGCAGCACGGTACTTAATTCGATGTGGGCTTGACACTACGGACTCGCTAGGTAGGGCGATTGCAACAACGGTGGCGATTCGTCGCCACGCCTGGCTGAGATCCACGAATTTCTCCGGGGATGTCCAGAGCACACTCATGGACATGCCCTTTGAGGGCCGTCGCCTCTTTGGCGACAAAGCGGATAGTGCGCTCAAGCACTTTAAGGACTCCAGGGCTACAGCCAAGTCCTTGGTCCTCTCCGCCCCGCGCCCGCAAGCTTCAGCTTTTCGCCCCTTTTGTGGCCAAGGAAGGGGCGCCCCCACACGTCCGTCTAGCCACAGGCCGCAGAACCAGTCTCAGCGCGGTCGCGGACGTGGATTCCACCGTGGCGGAGCAGGAGGATAGAGAGCCGGTCAGCCCACATACGCCCCCGCAGCGTCTGCATCAAAGCCTTCCTAGTCTGACTTTTCAGGCCCATTCCACGCCAGTGGGAGGCAGAGTTCGCCATCACCTGCTCCACTGGCGTACCATCACGTTGGACAGGTGGGTGCTGCAAATCGTCCGAAGGGGCTACTCCCTCCCCTTCGAAACGACCCCTCCAGCCATGCCACTGCAGTACCACCGCATGTCGGGGGATCACTTGTTACTTCTCCCGGAAGGAGTTACGGCCCTCTTGGCCAAGGGAGCCTTTGAGCGCGTTCCTGGTCCAGAAGTAGGACAGGGTTGCTACTCCCACTACTTTCTGGTTCCCAAGAAAGGCAAAGGGGGTCTGCGCCCTATCTTGAACCTCAGGGGCATCAACGCCTTCCTCCAGAAGGAGAAGTTCAAGATGCTCACCTTAGATCAGGTTCTGGCTGCCCTAAACCCTGGAGACTGGATAGTAGGGTTGGACTTGCAGGACGCTTATTTCCACATCCCCGTTCTGCCGTCCAACTGGCGTTACCTGAGGTTCACGGTAGGCCACGAGCACTTTCAGTTTACCGTGCTCCCCTTCGGCCTCACCAGTGCGACTCGGGTGTTCACGAAAGTGATGGCGGTGGTCGCAGCTCATCTGCGCAGAGTAGGGGTCTCAGTCTTCTCTTCCCCTATCTCGACGACTGGTTGTTGAAGGCGGGCTTGCCCCAGGCAGTCGTCTCCTACCTCCAGACTACAGCCAACCTCCTGCATTTGCTGGGGTTGTCCATCAACGTGCCAAAGTCGCATCTGAGTCCCTCCCAGAAGCTTCTTTTCATTGGAGCGGTTCTGGACTCGGCGCTGTTTCGGGTCTATCCTCTGGAACAGCGGGTTCGGGATATTCAGGCTCTGATTCCGAACTTTCAGCCTTTATCCCGAGTTTCGGTCAGGTTGGTGCTGCGGCTGCTGGGTCTGATGGCCTCCTGCATCGTGCTGGTACATCACGCCAGGTGGCGGATGCGGGCTCTGCAGTGGGACCTGAAGTTCCAGTGGGCTCAACATCGAGGCAACCTGTCCGACCACATCCTGATATCGGAAGGCACTGCAAGACAGTTGCAGTGGTGGCTCACGGACCGTGATTGGGTCAGTGGCAGATCCCTCTCCCTACCCCAACCGGAGCATGTAGTGGTGACGGATGCGTCCCTCCTGGGACGGGGGGGGCCACATGGGAGAGGCGGAGATCAGAGGCCTGTGGTCTCCGGCGGAGTCCCGGCTCCATATCAACCTATTGGAGCTGCGGGCGATCCGGCTTGCACTGAAGGCATTCCTTCCCTCTGTTCGGGGAAGTGTAGTGCAGGTGTTCACAGACAACACCACCGTCATGAGGTATTGCAACAAACAGGGCGGGGTGGGGTCATGGACCCTTTGTAAGGAGGCTCTGCGCCTCTGGACATGGCTGGAACATCAGGGCATCACCCTGGTGGTTCAACACCTGGCGGGCTCTCTGAACGCCAGGGGGGGCGAACTCAGGCGCCAGTGCATGATGGATCACGAATGGCGTCTGAACTCCGCCGTGGTGCAAGGCCTCTTTCGGCAGTGGGGAGAGCCTTGGTTAGATCTATTCGCCACCGAAGAGAACGAGCAATGTCATCAGTTCTGCGCGTTGGAATTTCCAATGCAGCACTCGTTCGGAGGTGCTTTTCGTCGCGAGTGGAGTTGCGGTCTGTTGTACGCCTTTCCTCCTATACCACTTCTGCCCAGAGTGCTGAAGAAGATCAAGCGTGACCGGGCCCTAGTCATCCTTGTGGCTCCGGATTGGGCATGAAGGTACTGGTATCCCGAGCTACTCAGCCTGTCAATCGATCCCCCGATTCGACTGCCTCTTCAGGAGGACCTTCTCTCGCAGCAGCAGGGGACGGTCCTCCACCCGAACCTGTCCAGCCTCCACCTCCATGTGTGGAGATTGAGCGGCGACAGTTGATGCCATTTGACTTGCCTCCTGACGTCTGTGATGTCATTCTGGCAGCTAGGCGTCCCTCCTCTAAAACTTTATACACCAGCAGGTGGAACAAATTTGTGGCATGGTGCACAGCAAAGGCTGTGGATCCCCTTTACGCCCCTCTTTCTGAGGTTCTCCTCTTTCTTCTTTCCCTGGCCCAGCAGAGCTCTGCTCTGGGCACCCTCAAGGGATATCTTTCAGCTGTTTCTGCCTTCTTTTGGCTTCCTGATCAGCCTTCTCTTTTCAAGTCCCCTGTTGTTGCTAGATTCTTTAAAGGCATTACTCCCATGTTCCCTCCTGTCCCTTTCCTAATGCCTCAATGGGACTTGAACCTGGTGTTAACCTATCTGATGTGCGCTCCTTTTGAGCCACTTCATAATTGTCCTCTTCGTCTTCTGACTCTTAAGACTGCTTTCCTGGTTGCCATCACCTCTGCCAGAAGAGTGAGTGAGCTCCAGGCTCTTTCTTCTAAACCTGCTTTCCTCTCTGTCCATCCGGACAAGGTTGTTCTCAGGACTATTCCTTCCTTTCTCCCTAAGGTGGTTACTACCTTTCATATCGGCCAGCCTGTTACATTGCCCACCTTCTTTCCGCCTCCGCATCCCTCGAAAGAGGAAGAGAGGCTCCACCCTCTGGACCCAAAACGTGCGCTCTCCTTCTATCTGGACCGCACAAAACAGTTCCGTGTGGACGACGAACTCTTCGTTGACTACGTGGACGCCTAGAAGTGGCTGGCAGTCCTCAAGCGGACCATCTCTCGGTGGGTTGTTTTGTGCATTAAGGCCTATTATTCCTTGACTAAGAAGGAACCTCCTGTGGGGCTGAGGGCCCATTCCACTCGGGCCACAGCGGCTACTACTGTCCTGGGACGGGGAGTTCCTCTGCAGGACATTTGTCAGGCAGCAACGTGGGCCTCGCTGCACACGTTTGCTAAGCATTACTGCCTGGACAGCTAAGTCCGGAGAAACGGCTTCTTTGGCCGTTCTGTTCTCCAGGACTTCCTGGTGTGATCTTGGTTCGCAGACCCACCACCGGAGTTGGTATTGCTGGGGTATCTATTCTAAGGTAAGGAATCTAACTTAACGTGTTTCTTTCAGATGAACAAGTTACTTGCCTTCGGTAACGATATATCTGTAAGAAACATTAGTTAGTTAGATTCCTTACCGCCCCACCCATCCTCCCAGTTCTGCGAACTGATATCTAGGGTTAAGGTCAGCCCTTTCAGGGCCCTAGATTCATGGCACCAGTGTCGGTCTCTTGCATGGCTCTGCGTTTCTGGCGCGGAAAGCTATGTACAAGAACTGATGTCAGCGCGCGAGGGCGGCGTCTAAGTGCTCCGACGACGTCATCCCGGCGATCACGCCGCCGACGACGGACGCGGAGCTGCGGACGACGCCTAGCGACGCGCAAGGGTATTGCTGATGAAAATCTTTCCGGATCCAGCCTTACGCCTGGGGATATTCTAAGGTAAGGAATCTAACTAACTAATGTTCTTACAGATATATCGTTACCGAAGGTTAATAACTTGTCTTTAGGGGCATTAAGGGAGTGTAAGGTAGTAGCTAATTGGCTTGTTACTGCTGTGGTGACTACACCACCTCTGTGATCACTTTTCTCGGGGACAGTGGGCATATACCTGACCCAGCGTTCCTAGTTTCACATAAAACAAGAGGGTGAAACCTGTGAGAAGTTGGCCTGATGTATGATGTCACTAGTTCTAGTGTACACCTTATATCAGTCCAAATACCCTTATGGTGATTGGTTGTAAAGTCAACCTTATAGACCAGCTATCCTAGTGGTAGCATGGGCAAGAGCAGTCTTAGGCTAAACTCTGAATGGCATGTGAAGCCAGCTGTGATACCATATATAATCCCTTGAATACCAAATGAAAGGACACCACAACAGATATATATCAAAATAAAGTATATTTATTCTAGACAAACCCTCAGCACTCTTTATGAGATTAGAGGTAAGTACAACACAGTCTTATTTACGCATACATTAAGTCACACAGGTAAGTAATACAGTTAGGCCCTAGGGGCCACGCAAACCATATACTAAGTAAGTGGCATAAGGACCACGGTCACGGAAATAGGATAGGCCTAGGCCTAGGGAATCGCTGGGGCTACACTATACTACCAAAGGTTAGGAAGTGGGAGGCCTACGGGATTCAGGTGCAGAGTGGAAACACTCACGCGTAATGCGTATAATCGATAGAAATAGTACAGTTTTGAATTAAGTAGATTTAGGACACTTCCGGAGTAGCTAGGAAGTCGAGACTGGAAAACTAGACACTAGGATAGTCACTATCCTGATGAGCACCGGAGTACCCAAGTTACCTAGCCCACAGGCTGCGGGTGCATAGGGGTGAAGTTGCGTCGGGTTTCGTCGTCGACTCCTATGGATGCCTGAAGAAAGATGCTGACAGGCAGTCAGTGAAGAGTGTCCGGTGGATCCCAAGGCTGGGATCAGGAAGAAAGGATACCTGCAAGCAGAAGGGACAGAGTCAAGGTCACTAGCCAGTGACCACGTGGAACCAGGAAGGAACCAGGCGATGTCGTGAAGATTGCAGGTGAAGGTGAAGGTGAAGCTTGTCGCTGCAGCCACGAGGACCAGGGAACGTCGAGGACGACCAGGACCTGGAGGCGAGCTGTCCCACGAAGGCTCTTGCTGTCGGCGGCGTCTAAGTCGGACTAGGACTCACCAAGCCTTGGTAAGCGGAACCCACGAAGAACGGAGGACTTGCTTCTTGGGCAGACCAGGAAGGTCTGGGGTGCTTCTTCTTTGCAGAGAAGCGGGAGCCAGTCTGGAGGAGCCAAACCAGCGCTGAAGATTTCAGGGTGCGTCGTCTCAAAGGCCACTAGCCAGCGGGCAAGCAACCGGACAGACGCGGCAAGCAGGAAAATGCAGAAGGGCCCCACGCAGGACTCGTGGAGTGTGGGGGGCTGGTCTTCGGTGCAGATGGTGCTTGGGGTTGGGGCTTCTCAATCCCCGGTGCACAACTTCGAGGGTGCCTCAGAAGCTGCGCTTGAAGATACTAGCCACTTTTCCCAGGTAGCCGGTCCCACGTCTCTCGTCGCCTCCACGGATCTCAGCACGGTTGTGGATTTGGATCAGGGTCGGAGAAGTCTGGAAGTCAAGGCTCTGGTCGGGCTCTGCAGTCGGTCCCTTGTAGAACTTTAGCAAAGCAAAGGGTAGTCTCTTGATGGTGCCTGTTTGCACAGGGTAGCCACTCCTTGGCCACAAGGGAGATTCTTCAGTCTTCTTATTTCGTCGAATGTCGAAGGTCCAGAGTTTCTGTTCAAGTTGCAGGTTCAGGATAATCTAAAGTCTTGAGGCCCAACTCCCACTCTTATACTAATCTGGGGGGCTGGGATACCTGCTAGGTCACGCCTTATGGGTGGGACCTGGGAGGGGGGTGGTTCACCCCCTTCCCTTTGTCCAGTTTCGTGCCAGGACTGGGGCTGGAGTGCCCCAGCACCGGTTTGAACTGGACTAGGCACGGGACACCTTGTGTGCCCCAGGCCTGTCTCATTCTATTCATCCCTCCCTGCCGCAATACACTAAGGCCTGTCTGGGGTGGTGCTAGCACCTCCCAAGGCAGGAAACCTATTGTCCAAGCCTCCCTTGCCGGGATCACTCCCAGCAGCAGGAGGTCAGACTCGTGTCTGTGGCAGCAGCATCCATTTTGTGATGCTGGGGCTCTGGTTAACTTTAACCGGGTAAGTAGGTTACAACATGTCTTCTCCCTCTAGAAGGGAGGGATAATATCCTCATCCCCAGAAATGGGATGGGGGTATTATTCCAAAGTGTTAGACACCTTACACGACATGTTTTGATAAAGCCAAACCATAGTTACCATAACCGTTTAAGATTATAAGGCACTTTAAGAGTATATGGTAGGCTATATCATAGAACAGCTATAAGGACATGGTTCCGAAAGCTGCAGACAGGCTCAGCTCATGCTAGAGCACCATCTCACATGTTACCAAGCACTCTGCCTCCAGGATTGTTAAGGCCTGCCATAGGAGTGGCTGATATGTAAGTTAGGTATAGGAATACTACACCTAAGCAAGGGGTGATTACACGACCTTGCCCCAGCTGAGTGATCAGCCAGTTGTGTCATAATGGAAGGCCAGGCCAGGGGTGGCATAATACATGCTGCAGCCCCTGGTAGGCCTAGGGTACACCTATGCCCTGGGTACCTAAGGTACACTGTACAGGGGCCAATAAGGTGATCCTATCCAATTGGGTTATGCACCTAGAGTACATAGTATTAATTTAGAGAGAGAACAGCAGGGCTGTGGGTCTGATTAGCAGGCCCACAGCCACATCTAAGTCGAAAACCAGTAAACCAAAAGCAAAAAGTGGGGGTGAACATAGAAAGCAGACCCTACTCTCCTACAGGGGTGAACATAGAAAGCAGACCCTACTCTCCTACAAAACCCTTCCCTTGTTGTTCACTTCAGGTACCCATCTTAGGGATGTGACTAGCCTAAGGGTGAACACACCTCCTGGATAGCTAATTTTCCCGCCTATCCTGGTGCCAAATGGGCCTCAGTGCAGGGGGTGGTATTCCCAATTCTGAGGGGAAGCAGGGGTTGCCTATCAAGGGCGGCACACGCTCTGAAGCCTCCGGCCTGGATATGCTAAAACATTAGCCATCCTGCTGGAGGAGGTGTGAACACCTTCCTCCACAGCAGGCGTTGTTTCTGACCTCAGAGAGCACAGGCTCCCACCTGCAAGGGGTCCGAAATTTGTGGTGGCAGCCTGGACGGTACCAGCGAGCCAGCACACTAAGAGACTAGTAGGATTCATGGGGCACCTCTAAGGTCCCCTCTGGGTGCATGTTAGGGCAAATCCGATCCAGGCATTAGTATGGATTTGTCAACACGAGGTGTTTGATACCAATCACCATGCTTTTCAGTGAAGCCATTATGTAACTGGGTAACTCGTAATGACCAGTGGCCAGTAATTATACTTTAAATGGCTCCCTGATCACTTGTAATGTCTAGCTATCGAACTAGATATCAAAGGAGCATTTCTGATGGATACATCTGCCAGTGGATTCCTCACCTTGTGAATATCCCCTGCGCCAGCATTCCACGGAACTTTTTTCCCCAGATCTCTACGCCTACGTGGACGTCATAATGCTTCGGCTCCGCTCGCGACTCCGTATGACATCACCGGAGCCATAAGAGAGCCACATCAGTGTGATGACGTCAGTTCCCTTTTTTCCGCGCCGTCGACGCGTAACGGTTTTCCAGCACTCTTCTGCTACTTTGTAGTCTTGTAGTGGTTATTGTTTCTGGATTCACCATGTCTTCAACGAGGAAATCTGATTTCAAACCTTGTAGGGAATGTGGGGCCACATGTCAATGACTGACCCCCATGATGATTGTTTGTGGTGTCTTTCTTCTGACCACGACGTGGAGGACTGTTCCAGCTGCAGAAGAATGAACCCCAAGGCCCTGAAGGAGAGAGAGGCGAAACTCTTCATGGCCAAAGCAAAGAAGGAAAGAAGAGGTAGGAAGAAGCAGAAATCGAGGCCGGAGTCGTCGACATCGCACTCTTCGAAGTCGAAGAAACACAAGAAGAGGAAGCATAGCTCTCGGCGCCAGTCGTCGAGGAGGAAGACTTTGAGATCGCCGTCGCCTCGACGTGGAAGTAAGGATGTTGTATCTCCTTCTCCATCTCCTAGGAGGTCTCCAGAGAGGTCGCCTTCGCCGAAGCGGTCCCATGCGCGGTCCCAGGCGCAGTCACTGGCACCAGTGGAGTCTTCTGCTTCTGACGCTGAACAGGAACAAGAGAAAGAGCTTTCTCCAGGACCAGCTGATCCTGCGGCGCCTGGTGAGGACACTTTGGCTCCGGTTCCGGGTACTCCTCGACCGGATTCAGAATCAATCCCTTATCCACAGTTCCCGGCGCCGGGTGCAGATTCAACGCATTTCCTTATTGCGATGTATGGGATTTTTCAACGGGCTGCCTTCCCATCCGGCGCACTATCTGGTCCCGTGGGTCCTATGGCATACACCTTGGGAGTGCCGCAGCATTATGCTCAGGCCCTGTTTATGCCCTTTTTGCCAATGGCTCCTTCGTGGCAGTTTCCGGCGCCGTCTGGTGATCCATCTCGACTTCGGCTGGAGCGGCCTTCATCGGAGCCTTCCTCGACGCCGTTACTGACTCCTTCGGCTCCGCGCCCGGCGCCGCCGACTCCGGCGCCGCCGACTCCACGTTCGGTTCCACGGACTCCGCGTACGGCGCCGCCGACGCCGGTTCCTCGGATCCGTTCAAGGAGAGAGGCCCAGAGAGTCTTGGAAGAGGAGCGTTATAGGGAGGAAGTGGAAGAAGGTGAGGTACACGCATCTTCTGATGACTTTGAAGGCATTCAGGATGCTAGTGGTCTTTATACCACTCCGGAGTGGGAGCATTCTTCGACTAGGTCTTCGCCACCACAAGAATTAGCCCCCTATCATTCAGTTATCAAGAAGGCCGCAGAGTTGCTGGACTTGCAGTTACCCTCTGCTGAATATAAGCCAAACCTCCTGACTGAAGTCCTGCATTCACCAACTTCGAATGTTGAACCCTTGTTGCCTTTTAATGAGGCTATCTTAGAGCCTGTAATGGATGTTTGGCGTAAGCCACTCTCTTCGCCTGCAGTCTCCAGACAAGTGGCAAGGAGGTATAGGGTGGCTCCGGGACATCTAAGCTTTCTTTCTTCCCACCCTTCTCCAGAAAGCCTTGTGTGCAAGCTTCATGTTCGAAGCATTCTTCAGGCGCCTTCCCTCAGACTCCTGCGGATAGGGATTCTAAAAAGACTGATCAAGCAGCCAGAAAGGTCTTTTCTTCAGGGAGCATGGCGCTTAAATCTACTAATGCCACTTGTTTACTAGGGCGCTATGTTCATGCACTGATGGGCTCTATGAAATTATTAACCCCTAAGTTGCCAGAAGGAGAGAAAGCTTCTTTTATGGAGGTGGTCACTGACACTCAGGCTGCTGCAAGGCAGATAATTCAGTCGGGACTAGACACGGCTGATTCTGTGGCAAGGATAATGGGGTCTTCGATAGCCACTAGGAGGCAAGCGTGGCTTTGTTCTTCTGGCTTCTCTACTGATGTTCAAGCCACTTTGGTAGGCTTGCCTTTTGATGGAGAAAAACTTTTTGGCGAGAAGGCTGATTCTGCCTTGCAAAGATTTAAAGATAGCAGGGTTACGGCGAAATATTTGGGGCTACAGACTCCTGCTAAGGGATTTGGTCTTAGGAAATTTAGAGGCTTTGGGAGATACTCTTTTCGTTCCTTCCGGCAACCTCAGCAACAGCAGCAGCAGAATCCCCTCTATAGGTCGTATAGAGGTAGGCAAAGGGGACGAAGAGGTTCTGGCCGCAACCCATCTTCATCTTCTGCCTCCTCTGCACCCAATGAAGTTTCAGGGAAGTAGCCCTAGATCCCCCATCCTAGATCATGTGAGACCTGTGCCGGGTCGGGTGTTCCACTTTCTGCTAGGTTGGAAATCTGTTACGACCGACCTTTGGGTTTTAAACCTCGTGGAGACTGGGTACGCCCTTCCCTTCCTGGAGTTTCCTCCCCCTTACCCTCCTTGCCAGGGTTTTTGCTCAGAAGACCATCTGCTTCTTCTGCAGAAGGAGGTTCTTACTTTGTTACAAAAAGGTGCGATAAAGGTGGTTCCGGAGCAGGAAAGGGGTCAGGGATGCTACTCCCGGTATTTCCTGATTCCCAAGAAGGACGGCAGTTTACGTCCAATCCTGGACCTCAGAGTCTTGAATTTTTACCTGAAACAGGAGAAATTCAAGATGCTGACCCTTGCGCAGGTTCTTCAAGCGTTGCAGCAAGGAGACTGGATGGTGTCGATCGACTTGCAGGATGCGTATTTCCACATCCCAATCCTGAAGTCGCACAGGAAGTATCTCCGTTTTACGGTTGGGTCGCAACACTACCAGTTTGCAGTCCTCCCGTTTGGTCTTACTACCGCACCTCGAGTCTTCACGAAGGTGATGGCAGTGGTGGCTGCTCATCTCAGGAGGTCGGGGATTCCAGTTTTTCCATACCTGGACGACTGGCTTCTGAAAGCGAAGTCCCCGGAGATGGTGCAGAATCATCTGCAGGTAACATCTCCGCTGTAATTCGACTTGGGTTTTTCAATCAATGTGCCCAAAACTCACCTGGTGCCCTCTCAACGCAACCTGTTCATAGGGGCGGTACTGGACACTACTGTGTGTCGAGCATTTCCTCCTCCTCAAAGAATTCTCGATATACAGGAAATGATCCCTTTATTCCAAAATGGAGCGGTTGTTCCAGTTCTGAAGGTCCTTCGTCTGCTCGGTCTGTTCGCCTCTTGCATTCTGTTGGTTGACCATGCACGCTGGCACATGAGGGCGCTCCAGTGGTGCCTCCGCAGGAAGTGGTATCAGTACAAAGGAGATCTCAGGGAGTCGATCAGGATCTCCAGAGAAGGTGCAGCGGATCTATCTTGGTGCAGCGCGGAGGGCAATCTGTCTCAAGGAAAGCCCTTTCATCTACCTCCATCGGTGGCCACAGTGATAACGGATGCATCCACTTTAGGGTGGGGTGCGCTTCTGGGGGATCTGGAAATCAAAGGTCTTTGGTCTCCAGAGGAAAGGTTGCTTCACATCAACCTTCTGGAATTGCGGGCAAATCGTTTGGCGCTCAAGGCCTTCCTCCCTTCCCTTCGCGGTCAGTCGGTTCAAGTCCTGACGGACAACACTACCGCGATGTGGTATGTCAACAAGCAGGGAGGAGTAGGGTTGTTTAGTCTCTGCAGGGAGGTGTTACTGCTTTGGTCCTGGGTTCTGGATCATCGGATTTGCTTGATGGCAAATCATCTGGACGGGGTGCTAAACGTTCGTGCGGACAGTCTCAGTCGGCAGTTTTCTGCCGACCACGATTGGAGGCTTCATCAGGAGGTGGTTTGTCACGTCTTTCGGATGTGGGGAACTCCTCGGATGGACCTATTTGCCACCCGCGAAAACGCGCATTGCCCGTCATTCTGCAGTCTCCAGTTTCCGATGCAGGGGGGGTTGGGGGACGCGTTTCAGTTGAGTTGGGGCTCACAACTCCTTTATGCGTTTCCTCCCATACATTTGATTCCTCGGGTTCTAAGGATGATTCGCCAAGACGGGCTCAAGTTATTTTGGCCGCCCCGTATTGGCCAAGAAGGGTGTGGTACACAGATCTACTTCATCTTTCAGCACACCCTCCGCTCCGTCTCCCTCTGAGGGCAGACCTCCTCTCGCAGTCGGAGGGGCAGGTTCTACACCCCCACCTCCAGAGCTTACCCCTTCATGCCTGGAGATTGAACAGGGCAACCTGAATTCCTTCTCTCTCCCGCCTGATGTGGTGGATGTTATTTTATCGGCCAGGCGACACTCCACCAAGTCCATTTACTCCTACAGGTGGTCTAAGTTTGTAAAATGGTGTGGGGAGAGATCCATTGACCCTTTAAAGGCCCATCTTTCCAATGTGCTTCAGTTTGCTCTTTCCTTGGCTCAGTAGGGCTGTGCTGTGGCCACGGTTAAGTGCTATCTAGCGGCCTTATTGGCTTTTCTGTGTCTTCCAGATCAGCCGTCTTTAGTTAAATCTCCTATTGTTTTAAGATTTATCAAAGGCCTTACTAATAGGTTCCCACATACTCCTTTTGTAATGCCACAGTGGGACCTTAATCTTGTCTTAACTTTCTTGATGGGGTGCCCTTTTGAGCCCCTTCATAGTTGCCCTTTGAGGCTGTTGTCTTTTAAGACGGTCTTTCTTGTAGCCATAACCTCGGCAAGGAGGGTGAGTGAGCTTCAAGCTCTTAGTTCAAAACCCCTGTTTTTATCCTTGCATGCTGAAAGGACCAGGGCTGCTTTCCTACCTAAGGTAGTTACTCCCTTTCATCTGGGGCAGTCTATTACTCTCCCTTTTTTTTATCCACCTCCTCATCCCTCCAAGGAGGAGGAAAGACTTCATCGTCTGGACCCAAAAAGAGGTGTGAGCTTTTACTTGGACAGAACGAAAGACTTTCGTTTAGACGATCAGCACTTCGTGGGCTATGTTGGACATTCTAAAGGAAAAGCTGTGCACAAGCACACTCTGACCAGATGGATCATCCTGGCCATCAAGATCTGCTATGCCCTGGCTGGTAAGGTTCCTCCTGAGGGTATTAGAGCTCATTCAACTAGAGCTCAGTCTTCTACCTCTGCTTTGGCCAGGGGTGTTCCTGTGGCAGACATTTGTAAAGCCGCGACTTGGGCCTCCCTCCATACCTTCGCAAAGCATTATTGCTTAGACTCTGAGATGAGGAGGGAGGGCCACTTTGCGCGCTCTGTCTTGCAAGACTTTTTGGTATAGGAAGGTGGACACCCTCCTCCCGGAGTGGGACTGCTGTGGGAATCTATTCACAAGGTGAGGAATCCACTGGCAGATGTATCCATCAGAAGAACAAGTTACTTACCTTCGGTAACGCTTTTTCTGGTGGATACAGTATCGGCCTGTGGATTCCTCACTGGCCCACCTGCCTCCCTGTTGTCCACCCTTGTACACCTACAATTATAATGATAGTGTTTCAAAATTTTAATTGTTACTGTTAAAGGCTGTGTGTTATTTCTTTTGCCTTCCTATTTATTCTCTACACTGTGTGTGTTGATTTGTATATTATGTACTGTGTATATATTGCTGTCAGTCCGTCGTGTGCCTCGAAAGGGCAGAACTGACGTCATCACGCCGACAAGGTCTTCTTATGGATCCGGTGACGTCAGCGGAGCCGTGTCTCTGTGACGTCGTCTTCGACCTCATCGGTGTGGACTGCTACAAAAGTTTCCAAATGTTGCTGGCGCAGGGGATATTCACAAGGTGAGGAATCCACAGGCAGATACTGTATCCACCAGAAAAAGCGTTACCGAAGGTAAGTAACTTGTTCTTTACTGCCACTTAGTGAACTCAATCAGGAAAATGTGCTAGCAAAGACCCACTTAATGTTCATCTAGTCTGTGCTGTGAGCTTATACTGTTGATATTAGTTTAACTCCGTTTATTTACAGAAGGTCAGTAAAATCTATTTTGGTTGAACTGCCTTGAATTTTCAGGAGTCCTCTGTAATTCTGCATCATCTGATAGAGACTTCTATCCGCAGATTCTTTAACTTAGAATTTCCCCAGGCATCAGACTGGTCTGGAAACTTTTGTGCAGCATCACCTCTGTGCGCCGGGGGCGGCGCCGCACGGCTCCGGCCATACGTCGTCCATGGACGTGACATCAGCGGAGCCATATATGCCCCGCCCCGGCGAGCTGAAATCAATTTTCTTTTTTTCCGCGTCACGACGTGGACCCTGGAAACCAGCAGTTCCTTGCCTTGTTTTGGGCCTTCTCGGCACCGTTGGTGTCGTACCGGAACAGTGTGCAATGGCCTCCGGGTTCAAAGCCTGTGAAGCCTGTGCGTGTCAGATTTCTGGAACTGACCCGCACCTTATTTGCATGTGGTGCCTTGGTGTGCACCACGATTCCAAACTATGCGGCGACTGTCAACAGATGAAGCCAATTCCCTATGGGAACGCCGTATGAAGTTGTTGGCCTCTCGGCTGTCCGGCCCAGCTTCTGCTCGTCGCCACTCTCCCTCTCCAGAGGGAGCTCGTTCCCGAGGCCGCTCCCGCGACCGGCACTCTAAAAAAGGTAAGCGGAGCCACAAGTGTCCACTGAGGTCCACCTCTTGTAGGCGTGCCACTGGCGCCCATTCCTCTTGTAAGGGGTCAGCTACAGGCGCCCGGAGGTCACCTCCGGCCGGGTCCTCGTCGGCAGATCCTTCCCCGACCAGGGTTGTGTGCACCGACTCTGGAGCCGAGGCGACGACGTTGGGCCGTAGCCCAGATCGTCCTGCTCGCTCTAGCACACACCGCCAATCAGCGCATAGCCCTGCGTGGACGTCGAGAGCGGCGTCGGCGACGCCGGGCTCGACACCAGGCGCTCACCGCCAGTCAACGCATAGTCCTTTGCGGTTTCCTGCGCGGACGGCGGAAGCGGCGTAGGAGACGCCGGGCTCAGAGCCGGGCACCACGTCGGACACAATGAGGGGGTCGACGACCAAACCCACACCAAGCTCTAAGCCTGATCCCACGTCTGCGTCAACGTATCATCCGACGTCGGTTGACGTCGAGGTAGCGTCCATCGTGGAGGCCGTCGATGTCTAGTCGACTCCAACATGGCACCCGCTGTCGCCGCATCCCTCGCCGCCGGTGTCCATCCGTTCATCGACACCGGCGTCCATGCCTGGGGTTGACCTCCCTCCGGATTCCTGGTTTCTGTCCCCTCAGCGGGGTCGGGCGACTCCGGTAGCCTCTAGGGACTTTTCGGAGGCTGCTGCTGCTTCCAGTGGTCGGGCGCCACTGATGCAGGTCCCTAGTGTGGCATGGCCTACTGGTCGTTCCCCAGCCCCGCTCTTTATGGCAGCAGGGAGAATAAGCCTCCAACCGTCTCCTACAGACTGCCTCTTGTCCCCTCCTATGGTGACTACTGAGCTAGGGGCCGCCTATGCGCGGAGTATCAACCGGGCAGCTGCTTTCCTCGGCTTTCAGCCTCCTGTGGTACCCCTCATCCCCAATCCCTTTAATGGATCTTTTCCATCTCGAGCCCATTACTGTGGAGCCCTTGCTACCCCTTGGGGTGCTTTATTAGAAGCCCTGCGTGGCGCATGGGCAGGGCCCTCTTCCGGAGCCCTGGTTGATTGGGCCATTGCTGGTAGGCACTGCCCCGCCCCAGGGGATCCACTTTGCCTGTCCCTCCACCCTACCGCTCAGGGCCTGGTAATTCATGCAGCCTTTGGGTTGCAGGACTCCTCCACTTTGCCCTTGTTTCCTCCCTCCCAGTAATCCAGGTAGCTGGATGCATGTGGAAGACAGCTTTTTGCTTCTTCTAGTACGGCCATCTGCGCTTTAAACACTACATGCGGGTTTGCACATGCGTCCTCTGCACTCTGGGACTCCGTGGCTAACTTTCTCCCTTCCCTTCCGGAGGAATTGCACCCTGAGTTACTCCGTCTTGTCCTTCACGGCAAGGAAATGGCTCATTTTACAATACACTCCTCCCTGGATACCACAGACTGTGGTCCGTGCTCTTGCATGGTCGGTGGCTTTGCGCCGTCATGCCTGGATGCGTGACAGTCGCTTCCCTGATAATATTCGGGAGAGCCTCAAAGACATGCCGTTTAATGGAATAGACCTTTTTGGGTCCCACGCTGACTCCGCGATCTCCAGGCTTCTGTCAGGGCTACCGTAATTCTGCCGTGACACGGACTGCTTGACTTTTCTTCTTCGTTGCGGTCTTCCTTTACGGACCAGTTTCTATCAGAGGCAGGTTGGTGCCTCTGTATTGTCTGTATAGCCGTATGGCTGGGTTGTTTTTGTTTCAAATCCTCTGACTGTCTGTTTTGCCAAGAGGACCCCCTTCTTACCAGGGTTTGACCCCTGCCCTATGTGGGGTATTGGCTGGTGGCAGGTGTCTGCCTTTGCCATCGTATGCTCCTGTGGAGTTTTCATTATGGGTATCCCTCTGGGGCTCATTTACCTCCTTTTACTGCGTCCCGCAGGGTCGCATCGCTCTGTTGTCTGTAGTGCTTGGGCTCCGGGTCTAGGTCTATGCTGTGTGGTATCTACCTCACATAGCCTGGCATCTTGCTTTTGTCCTATGGTCCGTCTATCTGAAAGAAACACGTTAGTTAGATTCCTCACCTTAGAATATCCCCAGGCGTCAGACTGGATCCGGAAGATTTTTCGTCAGCAATACCCCTTGCGCGTCGCTAGGCGTCGTCTGCGGCTCCGCGTCCGTCGTCGGCGTCGTGCGCCGGGATGACGTCGTCGGAGTACTTAGACGCCGCCCTCGCGCGCTGACGTCAGTTCTTCTTTTTTCCGCGCCAGTAAGCGCAGATCCGGGAGAGCTACCCCTATTAGTCTTTTTTGACTAAATCTTTTTGATCATTTTTGATCCTTGTCTGTCGACATCTGGTGCCGGTAGGATGCCTGGGTTCAAGGCTTGCGAAGATTGTCATCGACTGATGTCGGTGACCGATCACCACCGCCGGTGCCTCTACTGCTTAGGCCTCGACCACGACGCGGAGTCGTGTAACGACTGTCAGGCCCTGACTTCGAAGGCTAGGCGGGAGCGGTCCCGCAAGCTTCTCGAGCTTCGCCACTCGGCTCCGCGTCGTGCGCGATCCCGGTCCAGGAGGAGGTCCAAGGATCGCTCGCGGAGCCCTAGCCGACGCCACCATCGATCGTCGGGCTCCAAGTCGTCGGGTAAGTCCAAACACTCTAAGAAGTCCAAGCGGCGACATCGCTCTTCGGACTCCCCTCGCCGGTCGCGCGACTCGGCCGAGGGTCCAGGTGGTTCCACCCCCGCGGCTCCGGCGGAGCCGCAGGTGCCGCGTCCGCCCCCATACCTTCCGGTCCCTGGGGCTGACGCGGCGCCGGCGGAGATCAGTGCCTTCCTCTCGGCCATGAGGAGCCTGGCCCCGCCGTCGACGCCCGCTGGCGCGCCTTCGGGCCCCGCGGACTCGACTGGGCGACCTCGCGTGCCGGCGGCTCCGGCCCCGGCGCCGTCGACGACTCCGGTCTCGACGCCGCAGGTCCCCGCGGGGCCCATGCCTGGGCCCCAGTCGACGCCGGTTGACCTTGTCACTCCTCCACCGGCGCCGACGCCTGAACCACCGGCGCCACCGACGCCGACGCCTGTGACGCCGACGCCCCAGTTTAGCCCTCATCCGGACCCGACGCCGGCACGGCGTCCGCCGACGCCGCATCCGACGCCGCTAGAGACCTACCATCTCTACAGTCCGGTTCCGATCATTCCTCCTGTTTATCAGGAATCGGAAGGAGGGGGCGACTGGGAGGGGTTCGAGGACCCTCTGGCTGTTCAGTCACAGCTTTCTCAGGACTGGGCAGATGAACTGGGGGAGGCCAGCGGGCTGGACACCTCGCCAGACGCTGGATTCACTTCTCCTCCGACCGTGGCTTCGGAGGAGGGTGCAGCATTTTCTGTGGTGCTGCGCAAGGCGGCTGAGGCCCTTGGGCTCGAGTTGCCTGCCGTGGCTGTGAGGACCAACATCCTCACTGAGGTGCTTCAAACCTCAGCAAGCTCTACTGAGCCTCTGCCGCCACGCCTGGATGCGGTCCACGTCATTTTCCGGGGATGTCCAGTACACCCTCATGGACATGCCCTTTGATGGCACTCGCCTGTTTGGTGAGAAGGCGGACAGTGCGCTGAACCGCTTTAAGGACTCCCGGGCTACGGCCAAGTCCTTGGGCCTCTCGGCTCCGCGGGCGCACACCTCCGCTTTTCGCCCCTTTCGTGGCCAAGGAAGGGGCGCCTCCTCACGTCCGCAAAGCCACCAGCCGCAGAACCAACCTGCGCGCGGTCGCGGACGTGGCTTCCGCCGTGGCGGAAATGGAGGCCGACGTGGTCAGCCCACATCCACCCCGGCAGCATCCGCCTCAAAGCCTTCCTAGTCCGAGCTTTCAGGCCCATACCACGCCAGTGGGCGGCAGAGTTCGCCATCACCTGCTCCACTGGCGGTCCATAACATCGGACAGGTGGGTGCTGCAAATCGTCCGAAGGGGCTACTCCCTCCCCTTCGAGACGACCCCTCCAGCCATGCCACCGCAGCACCACCGTATCTCGGGGGATCATTTGGATCTTCTCCGCGAGGAAGTTTCGGCTCTCTTGGCCAAGGGGGCCGTCGAGCGCGTTCCGAGTCCAGAAGTAGGTCGTGGTTGTTATTCCCACTACTTTCTGGTTCCCAAGAAGGGCAAGGGGGGCCTGCGCCCTATCTTGGACCTCCGGAACGTCAATGCCTTCCTCCGAAAGGAAAGGTTCAAGATGCTAACGTTGGCTCAGGTTTTAGCTGCCCTAGACCCTGGAGACTGGATGGTAGCGTTGGACTTGCAGGACGCATATTTCCATATCCCCGTCCTGCCGGCCCACCGGCGTTACCTGCGGTTCACGGTGGGCCAAGAGCACTTTCAGTTTACCGTGCTCCCCTTCGGCCTCACCAGTGCCCCTCGGGTGTTCACGAAAGTGATGGCGGTGGTCGCAGCTCATCTGCGCAGATCAGGGGTCCCAGTCTTCCCCTATCTCGACGACTGGTTGTTGAAGGCGGGCTCGCCCCAGGCAGTCGTCTCCCACCTCCAGACTACGGCGGATCTCCTGCATTTGCTGGGATTTTCCATCAACGTGCCGAAGTCACACTTGAGTCCCTCTCAGAAGCTCCTCTTCATCGGAGCGGTTCTCGATTCGGCGCAGTTCCGGGTCCATCCACCGGAACAGCGGGTCCGGGATATACAGGCCCTGATTCCCATCTTTCGGCCTCTATCCCGGGTTTCGGTCAGGCTAGTGTTGCGGCTTCTGGGGCTGATGGCCTCCTGCATCCTACTAGTGCATCCCGCCAGGCGGCGCATGCGGGCTCTGCAGTGGGACCTGAAGTTTCAGTGGGCCCAGCATCACGGCAACCTGTCCGACCATGTCTTGATCTCGGAGGGTACTGCACAGCAGTTGCAGTGGTGGCTCACGGACCGCGAGTGGGTCAAGGGCAAGAGCCTCTCCCTTCCCCAACCGGAGCATGTCGTAGTGACGGATGCGTCCCTCCTGGGATGGGGTGGCCATATGGGAGAGGCGGAGATCAGAGGCCTCTGGTCTCCGGCGGAGTCTCGTCTCCACATCAACCTGTTGGAGTTGAGAGCGATCCGGCTTGCACTGAAAGCCTTCCTTCCCTCTGTCAGGGGAAGTGTCGTGCAGGTGTTCACGGACAACACCACCGCCATGTGGTACTGCAACAAACAGGGCGGGGTGGGGTCGTGGACCCTTTGTCAGGAGGCTCTGCGCCTCTGGACATGGCTGGAACACCAGGGCGTCACCCTGGTGGTTCAACATCTGGCGGGCTCTCTGAACGCCAGAGCAGACGAACTCAGCCGCCGGTGCATGATGGATCACGAATGGCGTCTGAACTCCGAAGTGGTGCAAGGCCTTTTTCCGCAGTGGGGAGAGCCTTGGTTAGATCTATTCGCCACCGAAGAGAACGCGCAATGTCAGCAGTTCTGCGCGTTGGAATTTCCAAGGCGGCACTCGCTCGGCGAAGCTTTTCGTCACGAGTGGAGTTGCGGTCTGTTGTACGCCTTTCCGCCTATACCACTTCTGCCCAGAGTGCTGAAGAAGATCAGGCGCGACCGGGCCCAAGTCATCTTGGTGGCTCCGGATTGGGCACGAAGATACTGGTATCCCGAGCTACTCAGTCTGTTGACCGATCCCCCGATACGTCTGCCCCTTCGGGAGGATCTTCTGTCGCAGCAGCAGGGGACGGTCCTCCACCCGAACCTGTCCAGCCTCCACCTCCATGCGTGGAGATTGAGCGGCGGCAGTTGATGCCATTTGACTTGCCTCCTGAAGTCTGTGATATCATTCTGGCAGCCAGGCGTCCCTCCACAAAGTGGGTATACGCCTGCCGGTGGAACAAATTTGTGGCATGGTGCACAGCAAAGGCTGTGGATCCCATTTCCGCCCCTCTTTCTGAGGTTCTCCTCTTCCTTCTTTCTCTGGCCCGGCAGGGCTCTGCCCTGGGCACCCTGAAAGGTTATCTTGCTGCCATCTCCGCCTTCTTGCGGCTTCCTGATCAGCCTTCTCTTTTCAAGTCTCCTGTGGTTACACGCTTTCTCAAAGGCATTACACACACGTTCCCTCCTGTCCCTTTTGTAATGCCTCAGTGGGACTTGAATCTGGTTTTGACATTCCTGATGTGCGCTCCCTTCGAGCCTCTTCACAATTGCCCTCTTCGTCTTCTAACTCTAAAGACTGCTTTTCTGGTAGCCATCACCTCGGCTAGACGGGTGAGTGAGCTCCAGGCTTTATCTTCAAAGCCTCCTTTTCTATCTGTTCATCCGGACAAGGTTGTCCTTCGGCCTCGTCCCTCCTTTCTTCCTAAAGTGGTGACTCCATTTCACCTTGGGCAGTCTGTCACCTTGCCCACCTTCTTTCCGCCTCCGCATCCTTCCAAAGAGGAAGAGAGGCTCCACCGTCTGGACCCAAAACGTGCGCTCTCCTTTTATCTGGACCGCACGAAACAGTTCCGGGTGGACGACCAGCTTTTTGTTGGGTACGTGGGCGCTAAGAAGGGGAAAGCTGTGCACAAACGTACCATCTCTCGGTGGGTCGTTTTGTGTATAAAAATCTGCTATTCCTTGGCTAAAAAGGACCCTCCTGTTGGGCTGCGCGCCCATTCTACTCGGGCCACGGCGGCTACTACTGCCTTGGGACGGGGAGTCCCTTTGCAGGACATCTGTCAGGCGGCGACGTGGGCTTCGCTACACACGTTTGCCAGGCATTATTGCCTTGACAGCCAAGTCCGGAGGGATGGCTTCTTTGGCCGTTCTGTCCTCCAGGACTTTCTGGTGTGATCTTGGTTCGCAGACCCACCACCGGGGATGGTATTGCTTGGGTATCTATTCTAAGGTGAGGAATCTAACTAACGTGTTTCTTTCAGATGAACAAGTTACTAACCTTCGGTAACGATGTATCTGTAAGAAACATTAGTTAGTTAGATTCCTCACCGACCCTCCCATCCTCCCCGTTCTGCGAACTGACATCTAGGGTTAAGGTTATCCTTTCAGGCCCCTAGATTTTATTTTTGGCACCAGTGTCGGTCTTTGCATGGCTCTGCGTTCCTGGCGCGGAAGGCTATGTACAAGAACTGACGTCAGCGCGCGAGGGCGGCGTCTAAGTACTCCGACGACGTCATCCCGGCGCACGACGCCGACGACGGACGCGGAGCCGCAGACGACGCCTAGCGACGCGCAAGGGGTATTGCTGACGAAAAATCTTCCGGATCCAGTCTCACGCCTGGGGATATTCTAAGGTGAGGAATCTAACTAACTAATGTTTCTTACAGATACATCGTTACCGAAGGTTAGTAACTTGTTCTTTGGTGCCAGCCCCTTCTGGGTTGTTCTCCCAAGTAGGGAGTTGCTGTGGACCTCTCTGTTGTAGGTTGTTATGACCTTTTGGCTTATTCCCCAACAGTTTTATCCACATCCCCGCTGCTTTCGCGCAGGGATTTCTATGTTCCACTAGCATTCTTAAATGTGGTGGACTCATGGAGACGGTTCTCCTTGAACCCTGCTTTTCCTGGCGTCTAGGACCCATGAGTTGGTCCCAAGTACTCCGTTGTTAGGCTCGTCTTTTCTTCTAAATTGTCCTGCGAGGGGACTGTTCTCTCTCTTACGGACTGCCGGCTGACGTTGCTTGTAGCCTGGCCTTTTTTCCACTTTCTGTGTAACTGCGAGTACGTTTGGGCGTACCCTAGCGCCTGGGTTTGGCCGGGTTTCAGCATCTTCTTGAGGCTGTTTCTGCGCCATGTTCTTCCTCATGGCTTGTGCGGCCAGTTGCCTTCTTGCTATTGGGTGCATCTCAGCTGTTCCTGCTGTCTTGCTTCCTGGTGTTCCTCCTGACCACGTATGAGCGTCTTTCGGGCTGTGTAGGGGCACCCTTTCAATGTTCTCCACATGTCTGACTGGCAAGGGTCTCTGCAGTACTCTTCCTCTGTGGTACATGTGAGGGCGCTACGCGTTCTCTCCACCATACCACATAACCAGTCCTTTGTGTGGGCTTGTTGACTGCCGCATCCTATGGTTCTTTCGCACCATAAGGTTCAGTTCTACTTCGTGCGAGGTGCTGAACTATCTTTTCACACCTGTTTCTTTGCTAGGTGTGTTTTTCTTCCATGTCGGCCCGTGCTGGGCATGGGTCAGTTTCCTGCTGCCTTCGTATGTTTACAGGAGCAGGTTTAACAATGTTTTACGCTGTTCAAGTTATATAGCTGGGGCTAGCTCTGGCTTCTTGTCGACACCTTGGATACTGTGGATCCTTCATGCCTCTTGGTCTTCTTTCGAAGTTCGGCATTTTTTCAATCAGGCATAAGCATTCTAGCTTCGTGTTTTCCTTCTCTCATCCCTTTACATGTGGGGGTTTTCATGTTATTCTGGATGGGCTGTGGTACCCTCACCTCCCCTTGATTCCCTGCTCGCTTGGGGGCTTAGGAGTCTGGTGGTTGGCTGCGCTGTAACTTCTGTCCCCAGTGTGTTTCGCCCTTTGGTTGACAACACTCTTTTGGTCATGTTATTGTCATCTGGGTTCTCTCTGGATCTTTTTTGTGGGGTTCAGTCGCAGTCCCGCCTCTTCTAGGGGTATGGCTTTGGTATCTATTCTAAGTTAAGGAATCTGCGGCTAGATGTCTATCAGATGAACAAGTTACTTACCTTCGGTAACGATGTATGTGGTGGAGACATAGTCTAGCCACAGATTCCTTAACGCCCGCCCGTCATCTTCGTCCTGCAACAACCTTTTCAGGTTCGGCTTCTTGCCTTCGGCTTCCTTAGGTGGCTTTATTCCTCTGCGGGGTGACATCTTCTCTTCACTCCGACTCACGAAGCTACATTCTGTTTCAGGTCTCTGCTCTGCCCATTCTTGTGATTGGACGGTATGCTCATGTGCCATGTGTCCTTTACAACCCCTACCCTGGGTTGTCCGATGTGACGCTTTATGGTACTTTGTCTTTGCTCCTGGGTTCTGAACTGGTTGTCCTTCACTGTCATATATTGTGGTTGCAGCCTTTCTGCCGGCTGCTGTGATGGTTCACCACGGAGCTATGGCTCAATGGTGAGTCTTGTGCCTCTGGTGGCACAGGCTCACACAGCCCAAGGGTTCAATTCTGCCTATGCTCTGCATCTTCTTCTGCCTCCGGGGGAGGTTTTGGACTTAACGATTGAAGGGGTCCCTCCCAGAGTGGTGCTCTGTCCTTTTCCCTCCCTCAGTTTACAATATACGGTGCCTGGCACTGTCTTTCTATGGTGATGATTTTTTCACCATACCTTGTTTTTTCTTTTCTTTGTCTGCACACTGTTCCCATATTTTCACAGTTTTTAGTGGTGGCTTCGCATCCTGACGCGGAAAAGACTTCTGACGAAAACTGATGTCGGCGTTCCAGGGCGGGGCATATATGGCTCAGCTGACGTCACGTCCATGGACGACATCAGAGCGGAGCGGAGCCGTGCGGTGCCGCCCCTCCGGTACGCAGAGGTGCTGCTGCGCAAAACTTTCCAGACCAGTCTGACGCCTAGGGATATTCGAAGTTAAGGAATCTGCGGCTAGACTATGTCTCTACCAGATACATCGTTACCGAAGGTAAGTAACTTGTTCGTCTGTTTCACACATCTGGTAAACTGCTTGCTCGAAGATCAACCTGTTCGCAGTTTGTTCGACAGCAGGCATTACAGCAGCAATCCACATATTTATTGTATATTTTACCGTTCTCTGTGTGTTTTACATTTTTTTAAATTTTCCGTTGAAGCTCCATGTGAAGTATTGCTTAATCAGTTGTTCACGATGCACTTATTATACATCTTACTTTCATGAAATGTGCATAAGGTAAACGACATAGACTGTTAATGAAACTTGTTTGTACGAACTGCATTCGCTCATCTGATAATAGATTCTTTTCCTTAGTGGATTTGGCATGATAATATGCAGTTTCTTCAAGACAAGAACATTTTTGAGCATACATATTTTGGGTAAGTGTGACATTTATAGAATGGCATTTTTAATAATTACTTTTTTTTTATTTGTGACCGGTGCCGTTTTAAAAGTCAAAACTAAGCTATTGCTTTTCAATTCTAGGTTTATGTGGCAGTTGTGTAGCAGCATTCCAAGCACATTACCAGATCCAAAAGCTGTATCTTTAATGACAGCAAAGGTACATTTCTTTAGTACATTTTGTATTGCTATTTCTGTAGTGCTCAATGCTTTAGTAGTTTAGCTCAAATGAAAGTGCTTTGCAAAAGGATAAGAATCTATCATAGCTATTGTTTGACAAAGAATATAAGACCAGAAAAATGCGTGAATTAAGCTTGAGGAGATAGTTAAAGCAGTGTACCAGTCTCTTGAACGGAATGACCTTGCAAACATAAAGGTATCAGTCAGGATTCTGTATTACAGATTTTTCACCTTTGATGTAATCACAGAAAAGTGTACAGCTCCAGTGTGACCTTCGATATTGATGGTATTCTTTCACAATAGGTCTGGATCCTGGGGACATTTGGCTATTGTTGGCCAGTCGATCTAAGGTGTCTCATGAGAGCCTAGTGACTGAACTGTTTGTTATCCATGCCCCATCATCAGCTCAACCTTTATATCATTTAAAGAAGCTTAGGAAACAAGTGGTATTTTTTATCAAGATAATGGCCCCACTTTATACTAAATAATCTGGTTCTCAGATAGAGTATTTTGGAGTTTCTTAGGTATACAGGTTGTGCAGTGTCAACCTTTGAAGTATGTGTAACGAAAGCAGTGTTATATGAAATGTATTTTTCTGCGTATGCATATTTTAACCATATGTTGATTTTAGACTTTTATGTTAAGTGATTCATTCTGGATCGCCGACAGACATGGTTTTCCCCTTTTAGATGTTGTCCATGATAAAGATGATTTAACCTCCTTATGCCCTGTGCGTCATATTATTCTGCATGTATTTCTGTGTTCAAGCACCCAAGGTCCAAAAGGTTATCCACTTTATATTGCTACACGTGTCCATTTCCATCAATAATGCTTGCCTAGAGGCATATTAATATAGAATATGGGATTTGGAACATTTTTGACCAGTGAGACACCACCCATTTGGCATCAAATGTCATTATGTGGTTGGTTCACCTGCATGATCACGGCTTCAGTACTGTCTATACCACCAGACTGACTTTCACTATTCTGATGGATACTTCTACCTGCAGATTCCTAACCTGTAGAATAATCTCAGGCATCAGTCTGGACCTGGAAACTTCCTAGCTCTCACGTCATCAGTAAGGGGTGCTGGCTCTTCATTAATGATTGAAGTGTTGTTAGATGTTGTCACCGAAGCCATATTGTTTCCAGCCCCAGCATAACAATGTCAGTTTTAAAAGAAAATCTGTGGCTTTGAGGCGGATCTAGAGCTCCCCTTCTCCTGAGAGTCATGAGTTTTCTTCTCAGAAATGTGGCTCTATAATGCAGTGCTATATCACCTCTAAAATGTTCAGGCTTTAAACCTTTGCAGAGATTGCGAGGGACAGAGATCCATCACAGACCCACACTCCAGATGTGTATGGTGCCTGGAATCGGACCAGGATTCCTGTTCCTGTGCATTGAGCCTCTGTATGCATCCTAGGGCGATCAAAGAAAGGGAGACCAAGTTATTTATGACCTGGACCTGTGAAGATAGAATGTTGTCAACATTCAAGACCCCGTTCCAGGTCTTCTTTCTCCCATTCCTCAGGAACTAAGGGGAAAAAAAGCATAGGAAGCACAAGAAATGCTCTGGAAGCCGCAAGTCTCCCAAAGCCACCCGGAACTCCGACAGGATCTTCATCCTCAGAGCTGGAGTTAGAAATTATGAAGCCATCCGACCCTGCTTCAGGTGGCTCTGTGCCTGTACCTCAGCTGAACCTGACCTGTGAACCAACTTTACTGGCACTGACGCCTTCATTTCTGACATCTGCTCCATTCCTGCCAGATCAATCGGTGCCCGCACCACAGTCGACACCATCTTTTCAGGTGTTCCTAGTGACGTGGATGGACACCATCTTTTCAGGTGTTCCTAGTGACGTGGATGGACCCAGCTGCCAGTTCATGAAACCCTCAGGCACACAGGCCCACCACCTGGATAAGGAGTGTCATTCGGTCTCCTTATATTCATGCCAATGGCACCATATGACTCATGACTTGTAGCACCAGCATCTTATAGAGACTTCTAACTGCAGATTCCTTACCTTTGAATTTCCCAGGCTATATCTGGAAACTTTTACCGAGCAATGACGTGACGTTGGCTGTGTCGGTAGCATCGGTTATGATGTCGCGGTACCTATATAGGCGCCAACCAGGCTCGTGGACATCAGTTTTTTTCTTTCCACACCAGTTAAGCGCCGATCCGGAAAGATTTACCCCTTTGTTGCTTTTTGACAGGCCTTTCCTCAACTTTTGTTGAATTTGAAATGTTTCCCATCGTGTGCGGGGATGTCTTTGAGGAAGACCGGGTGCAAGCCGTGTGGGGCCTGTCCCCGGTGTCTATTATCGATCCCCACCTCGTCTGCCTCTGGTGTCTCGAACGCGACCACGATCCGAAGCCATGCTCGGACTGTCGGGCTATGGGTCTGAAGATCTTGCAGGAGCCGGCTTTGAAGCGCTTTGCGTCCTGGCAGCCGACACCGTCCAGCGAGACTCCGCAGACATCCCGGTCCCGCTCGAAGAAGAGGAGGTCGCTAGGCCGCTTCTGGATCCCAAAGTCCTCTTCATCCCACTTGAAGTCGTTGGGACACTCTGGGAAGATGCACAAAAAGAAGAAGTCCAAACAAACTTCATCCTCACCTCAAATGGCGTCCATCTACAAAGGAGGTAATGAGCGTTGACGCTCTAGGCACGGTTGTGGAGTCAGGATCGACTTCGTACCTCCCTCCCTTTCTGGGAGCTGGAGCCACCCCGCTGAAATCAATGAATTCTACGAGTAGTGCGCCACATTTTTTAGCAGGCCGACACCTCTGGTGAGCCCTCTGGCCCTGTGCGGTCGGAAGGGGCCCCATCAGATTTGACAGTCGGCTCCAGCCACGGCACCAGTGGGGTCTCAAAGATCTGTTCTGGGTCGACGCCAGTCGTGCCACCGCAACCTCCCCCAGCTTTGGACCCGAAGTCTGTGCATACGGTGCCTATCGGTGGTACCAGAGCCGATTCAACCCAGGGGTTCTACGCTGTCGCCTAAATACTTTGAGGATGTGTTAGGCTCGGGAGAGGAATGGGAGGGGTCGATGGACCCTTTGGAACACCAGCATCATTCTGCAGAGACGTTGAACTGATACGGGGAACTAGGGGAAGCCAGTGGACTGGATACTTCTCAAGATACTGGCATGCTCTCTCTGCCAACTGTGGCTACGGAGGAGGGGGCATCTTATGCCATGGTAGTCAAGAGGACGACTGAGGTCCTTGGACTGGAGTTGCACTCCCTGGAGGTCAGGACTAATCTCCTGACTGAAGTGCTTCAGCCTGGGGTTTCCACCTCAAAACCCCTTTTGGCCTTTAACAAAGCACTAACTGATGTCCTTCTAGGCACGTGGTCCAAGCCCCGCACAGGGACTCCAGTGAATAGGACAATTGCACACTGCCATCGCCCAGCCCCGTCGACCCGAAGTTCCTCAGCCAAAACCCCACCCCAGAAAATTTGGTGGTGCAGGCCTCTACATCAGAGGTGCGTTCATTCTACCCCTCCTGAAAGGGAATCCAAGAGTCTGGATTCATTTGGTAAGAGAATGTTTTCTTCCTCCAGCCTGGCATTGCGGTTGGTGAATGCTGCATGCTTATTGGGCCGTTTCTCCCACTCCCTTTGTGAGACTGTTGAGCAAGTGCTGCCACAAGTCCTGGAGGAGTCCTGGGCAGTGCTCTCTCAGGCAGTTAAGGATGGGAGAGATGAATCAAAATTCATCATACGGTGTGGCCTTGATACGACGGATTTGTGGGGCAGATCGATTTCTACGACAGTGGCCTTGAGGCACCACACCTGGCTTAGGACAACTGGCTTCACAGGTGATGTCCAGGCTAATTTGACGGCCATGCCCTTTTATGGAACCCGCCTTTTTGGGAAAAAGGCAGATTCGGCCCTAGTGATCCATGGGGCTCTCCTTATGGCCCCGTCAGCCCTATCCCAGCCACCATCCTGCGCAGGCTTTCCAAGCCATGCGGGGACGTGGACGCGCTTCATTCTGGCCTAGGAGTGGAAGCCAGAAGTTGTTGGCCACCATGCCTTTGGTAGTCGTAGCCTCCAATCACTGCTAGTCTGACTCTGCAAACCACACCACCCTAGTTGGCGGGAGAATCCATCATCATCTCACCCTCTGGAAGTCCATAACATCGGACCAGTGGGTCTTGCAGATTATTTAGGAGGGCTAGTCTCTGCCTTTCCTTTCTTTTCCTCCTCCCATTCTGCTAAATCAGGAACGGCTGACGGAGGATCATTTAAATTGCTCCAGGAGGAAGTTACTCTGTTTATCCGACGATATTCATTCCAGACTTTACTATATTGATGAGCCGGGACTATTCAATAAGACTGGTAACTTTTTAGCTGTTTTATGTTGTTCATGTGAGAGAAATTCTTTGGCATTAAATAGTTAGCTTTAGTCACTGGGCACTTTTGTTTTACTAGACTCCGAGTGCTTGCACACGTTTTTATAAAAGGTTTTTTTCTATATTCTCCACTTTTGTTTGGTTTAGTCATGGATGATTATTATTCTCATGGGATTAAGGTGTCCATCCTTATGCACTAACTGTGCCCATTGAAAAATAGTACATATACTCATGGACTGCCACCTCGCGAGAGGAGTCTTCAAAATAAAAGGTGCATACCTATATATTATTCCTGTGTATTTGGTTATTTGTATATATATGTAAATAGATGTAAATACTTATTTTTATATATTTGTAAGAAAAAAAAATGTATTTGCATTTTAGGTGTCTTTATCAGAAGATATCCTTATAAACCCTAGTCCTGATGAGGCCCAAAGCAAGTTGGGCTGAAACGTGTCTACTTTGTGAATTGAAGAAGCCCTTGACAAATCAAAATTGTTAGTAAAATAGTTGAAAAAAAGTACTAAGAAAATTGTTCAGAGGATAGAGTTTTTTTTCCTCCTAGTACTGTGTAGTTGGGCTATCTGAGACAATGGAACGCTCTTATAAAAAAGTGAGAGCATCCATACTTACTAATAGGGGAATAGGGAATAGAGGATATATTCCTTGTTTTTTTGATTGAGTTGTTTGATTTAATTTCTTTTGGATTTAATTTCCTTTTGTTTGTTTAAAACAATGTTATATTCGCATGTACAGTTGAACATAAAAAGTGTCTTCATTTCTTTGCATATAGATACATAAAAAGTTTTTTCTAAAACTGCCTTCTGTCAATGATATTGATTGATATATGATTAATCCAGAGAGTCAACCTCGTTTCGAAGGAATAATTGATATTGTCCTTCTAATTATTGTTTAGTATAGATTGGTTCCAACGCATTACTTGTATTTATGTATCCAGGAAGAAGTTACAGCTCTCTTGGCCAAGGGAGCTATAGAAATCGTCCCTGTTTCAGAAGTAGTCAGTGGCTGTTGTTCCCACTACTTTCTGATTCCGAAGAACAACACAGGATTGCGGCCCATTTTAGATCTTCGGACTGTCATTCTCTTTCTCAAGAAAGATAAATTCTAGATGCTCACTCTAGCTCAGGTATTGTCTGCCCTAGACCAAGAAGACTGGATGGTAACATTGGACCTGCAGGATGCGTATGTAGGAAGCTGGCTCTGTATATAATATACCAAAGTGAGGTATATTGTGCACAGAGTCCAGTGGAACCTAAAAGGTAGAGGTAAAGTTAGATAGTACCTCACTCTCTATTTGTTGTAGTGTGGTCGAGCAGTAAGGGAGTATTAGAGGACAGTGTTAAGTATTTGTTGTACACACTCCGTCAGCAAATAATTTCACACACTGAAAGACTGACCTTCAGACCAATTGCTTTTGTATAAAAATATTCTTTTAGTTATTTTATTTTCTAGAACTAAGCAAGTCTGACACAGGTAAGCAATAAGGACTTTACAGTAGTAATGCGATTGAAATACAGTTTGAATGATAATTGTATATGCACTTTGGTTTGATTTACATTATGGATGCAGAGAAGTGCAATACTTAGTAAATACTGTACATAGACTTGAATATGCTTTTTTTAGTAAATTAGCAGGTAAATAACTTTTGAGATTACTAGGCTTACACAGAGTAGTATACCTAGATACTACTCTGGGACGTTTCCTGAAAACAGGTAAGTAAAATCGTTTTTGTTAGATTATGCAATTTCAAAGAATTTCTTTAGTTTCTCAAACCCCACACTTAGAAATATTTCACAGAAAAACAGTCAATGTTATCCTATGGAGGAAACTAGTGTTATTGGTTTTGAGGCAAGTATTTGGTAGTGGGAGTTGAGGTTCTGGGGGTAGACTCGGGGGTCCCCCAGGGTCAAGGATGCACTCTAGTTACACCCTCAGTGGCACTAGGGCGGCCGGGTGCAGAGTGCCGAGGCCCAATATTATCCAATGGGGGATAGGGTGCCTCCGGTTGGTGGCTGCTGACTAGCAGACCACTTGGTTGTGGGAGCAAAGCTCCTGGACTTAAGCTCAGGGCAAATGGGGAAACAGATTAGCACCAAAGGTGCACCCTCAGCGACACTAGGGTGGCCAGGGCCGGGTGCAGTTTCGACGTCAGGCACGCTGTTGTTTTCAATAGAGAACCTGCGGTTTGCAAATACACTTAAGACTCGGGGATGAAGGTCTTCTGGGTGCGACCATCGCTTCGAGGGGTAAGTTGGGAAGTTAGGGGTTGGTTAGGCACTGTCGGTTTGGGCACATAAGGCAGTGGGGCATCGGCTGCAGGGGTGCCTTTTGGGGTCGGATCATCTTAACAGCTCCTAGTCGCGGTTAGGGGGGCCTTCTGGATTTAGACTGCAGGCGTTGGCTGGAGGCTTGAGGCAGGTCAGGTGTCACCGGATCTCGGGTCAGGATCGCCGGGGTGACCTCCTTGTGGTGTTTGCCCACTCGATCTCGGGCCGTGGACGACAGGTGCAGAGTGGTGCGGATTTGAGTTTTCTGTCCAAGGCCAGAGGTTGCAGATGAACAAATTCAGTGTTCACGGGAAAACAAAGTCTTTGTGGATGAAGGCAGGCAGGCAGGTCCTCTGGGATTGTCGAGGTTGCTGGCTGCAGGACACACCAGGATTTCGCAGGAGCAGGTTCGAGTTGGAGACAGGCCGGTAGGGCGTTTTCCTCTTGTTAGCTGCTGTACGGCTGTTTGGTCCTTCTTCTTGCAGTTTCTTCTTGCATGAGGAAACAAGGTTCAGGGATGCCCATATATACTAGATTTAGGGGCGTTACAGGTAGGTAAAAGGCAGGGACCAATTCGTCCCTTCCCTTGGGTGGGTACACCCCCTATTATGCCACCCTCCAGTGGGAGGGGGGGTCATGAGCTTGTCCCTGGTTGGCTGAGTCCCCCCATCTTCAAGATGGCGTGAACTGAGAGTTGTGCTTCACCTCGTCTCCCCCACCCGAGTGGTGGAATTGGCATGGGTGGGCACACCTCTCTTCCTTACTTGTTTTTCCCACCGGTTCTCCCGCCCAAAGTGGGGGTCAGAACCATTGGGGACCAGTTGCTGAGAGCAGCAAGTGTCCTGGGGAAGCTCACAAAGGTGGCAAGCCTTTGAAGCTTCCTCTTCGTGAACCCTGCCCATCCTGGTGGAGGAGGCTTGGCACCTCGTCCCAGGATGTGCATTGTTTCAGGCCCCAGAGAGCAGCAGGCTCTAGTTTTCAGGGGGCATCTCTAAGATGCCCTCTGTGTGCATTTTTCATTAAATCCCACACTGGCATCAGTGTGCGTTTAATGTGCTGAGAAGTTTGATACCAAACTTATCAGTTTTCAGTGTAGCCATTATGGTGCTGTGGAGTTTGTAATGACAAACTCCCAGCACCATATACTCTTAATGGCAACACTGCACTTACAATGTCTAATAATGGACTTAGACACTGTAGGGATACAGGGCTCATGCACCTGTACCCTCACCACTGGTATAGTGCACCTAGCTATACGTGTGACTGACCTATGCCAGGACAGTGGGTTGTAGGCTTGGCACACAGAGATGTGTGCCATGTCGACTCTTCACTTTATTCTGCACCAAAACACGCAGCCTGCAACGGCAGTGTGTGAGTGTAGTGGTACAGGACCTCTACGGGTAGCACACTAAGTGCTGCAGCCCTTAGAGGCCTTCTCTGGTCAAAGTGCCCTGACTACCTGTGCTACCATTTACCAGGGGCTGACCTGTGGCCAGAGATGCCAGTTGGGTTTAGGCTTCAATGCAGTTTTAGGGAAAGAACATAGGCCCTAAGTACCTGATTAGCAGGAGCCCTGGGCACACTCAGTCAAAGCACATCAGCAATTTAGCAAAAAGTGGGGGCAACCATGCAGAAAGAGGGCACTTTCTCACTGTGCAGGATAGTCGGAGCAGGCCACGAGCAAGCATGGGAGCCCACTGAAGCCAAAGACCACCTCCAAGAGGACTTACAGGCCGAAGGCACAGGAATCGCAAGAGGACCTGGAGTAGCTCACCAACCATGCAGGCCCATGGTGCAGAGGATGTGTTGAGAATGAAGACCTTGGTTCAAAGAGATGCTGGAGGCTGAAACTTCTTGTAGCCCGAAGATCTCTGGAGGATAGAGTCATCGAGCCTTGGCAACAGCAAGTCGACACAAGCACAGGGGTTCTATTCCAGTGGCTCAGATGAGAGACACTGGCCTCAAACTTGCTGAGAAGACAGTGCATGCCTCAAATGAGTTGCAGAACCACCACCTGTGTTGCTGAGCCTTTTGGAATCTGTAGAACGTTAGGAGCAACAGACCGGTTGGCTACGGTACCTGTAGATGCAAGGAAGTGATTCCTTCACTCCAAGGAGATTCCTTTGGGTGTCTTGGATGCCCACAGGCCTGGAGAAGAACCTGGATGAAGCACAGGCACAGACTATGCAGAAGACTGGCATGACGACAAGACCAGGAGCAGCAGGAGTCTTCCTTGGTGCAGTCTTGGTTCCTAGGCAAAGTCCAAAGTTCCCAGCAGGTAGAAGTTGAAGTAGTTTTGGATTTGAATCTTTTCCACTACAAATCTGAAGAGCTACCCACAGTTAAGCCCTTAAGTACCCTAGGGAAAGGGTTGGGATGATTCAAGGTTACCCCCCCCAGATGAGGGGCTGGACAGAGGGGAGAATACTCCCATGTCTACTCTCCAGTTTTGCACCAGAGTGGGTGCCAAGGGCTCCCTGAACTGGTTCCAACTGGAGTATGCAAGGAGGGCGGGCACCGAATGTGCCTTTCAAAGCAGTCTGGTGGCGCTGGCAAGCACCCCACCACAATACACAAAGTCATGTCTGGGAGGTGGCCACACCTCCCTGTGACAGGAAACTTATTGCTCTACCTTCCCCTGCTCGAGCTCAGCTCAGCAGCTGGAGGGCAGAATCGTGTCAGGGGTCGGCAGCAGCACTGGCTTGCTGGCAGACCCTGGAAGGCTGTAACCAGGAGTACTGGGAGCTTCCCGGAGGAGCCACCCAAGGCATGGAATCATACCTCCAACACTGTTAACGGATTTTGGTTATAATTCTAACTTGTTTGATACTAAACATGTACAGGTTTGGCACAGCCATTGTATAGTTAGCCATTGCTTAATGACGGATGGCCACTATATGTATCAAAATGGCTGACTGCACTTACAAAGCCTGGAGAATCAAGACTGCGGTTTGTAGCTGTGTCCTGCTCATGCAGGGGCACCCTCACACTTATAACCCAGCCCCCTGCCTTCCGGATTGAAAGGCCTGCCTTAGGGTTGACTTATAGGTTTTAAGTGTAGTGACCTCAGTTGTAAGAAAATGTATATCTGTCGTAAGTGGTGCTAGCACGAGCTTACACAGGCTGTAATGGCAGGCCTGTAGTCATAGTTTGAGTGGTCTCTCATGGGTGGCATAATACATGCTGCAGCTCATGGTAGACTTCTGGTGTACCTATGCACCTCAGTACCATATACTAGGGACTTATAGGGGTACACCAGTAGCCAATTGTGAAGGTACAGAAGCACTTAACATGTCAAATGTAGGGAGGAAGCACAGTGACTTGGCTCCCGATTAGCAGGATCCCTGTCAGACTAGTTGTTATAAAGATGAATGAAGTACAGACTCCAAGGCAGGTGAGTCCAGTTATCTTTATTACTGATCATCCACTCTCCATCTCACAGGATGGTTCACCAACATTCTAACTTGAGCTCCTTGGGAGGGACTAACAACTGGGGACTGGCAGGGGGAGCGGAGCGAACCATTGCATAGATAATACACATGTACATTAAAACACATGCTTGTTAACTTATAACACATACTATTAAATTACAACACACCTCCCTATGTAGGGGAGGATGCCTGAGCCTTTTCTCCATAAGGTCACATTAAAGCATGAGTGGTCATATAGCTGCATCCCCCTTCCTTGATCAGGTCGCATTAACAACCCTATCCTTACTCCATGTCTGCCCATTTTCCAGACGAACTATATTCTTACCAGACTTGTCCACCCGTGTGGAAGCCCCATACTTGCTCGACCCTGGTGGGACATGCGTTGGTTTCTTGACCCTCACCAGCGTGCCTGTCTCAAAATCCATATTCTTAACACCATGTTTAACATCATACCAGGCTTTGTACCTCTGTTGATGACACTCCACTTTCTTTTTGCTCTGGTCCAGATCATGACAGACACTTTTCCCGCTTCCCAACCACCTGGGATACATTTTGGTACCGGGCTCCCTACCTCTTAGGAACACAAAAGGAGATACTCCTGTAACCACATTGGGAGCGGTGTGGTACGCCCACAACCACTCCCTTAACGAGTCTTCCACATTGAACCCATTGGTGATTGCTAGTTGAATGTGTTCCTTCACCATTCTATTAACCCTCTCAACTAAGCCATTGGCTTTCGGACAGTAGAGTACAGTCTTTTCATGCCTTATATTTAGCTCCTCCATAAACTCCTTCATTGTCTCCGAGACAAACTGCACCCCATTGTCTGTGACCAGGGTGCTCGGAATACCCTCCTACACGAAGATGTTTTTTAAAAACGCGATGAGACTGGTGGTCGTTGTAGATGCTGTAAACTTGAAATTGACCCAATGGGAGGTGTAATCCACCAAAACAAACATGAACCGCTTCTGTGGACCTAACATCTCCATGGGCCCTATGATATCCATGGCCAATTTTGTCCACGGAGTCATTGGGACCCTGACTGGGGCCAAAGGAGCTCTGTGTGGGATCTTACTTTTATCACTTCTGGCACAGCTGACACACTCCTTGACTTTTACCTCAATCATGGAATCCATCCTGGGAAACCAATAACAGCTCCTAACCTTGTTCTTCGTGAGACTCCTGCCCAGATGCCCCTCATGGGCTAAGTCAATTATTTTGCTCCTCATACCCATGGGCGGAATTATTTTATCCCCACGGTGTATGCGACCAGCGAGGAGAAATAATTCTAGTCTCACTTCCCAAAAGTCTCTGATACTGTCAGGAACTTCCGAGATCTTTTCTGGCCATCCTTTGATGATGAACTCCTTTAATGTCTCCATGGCTGTATCCTCCCTCATTCCCTTCTCCCACTCCACATTGGTTATTGACGTGAGATGGATAGGAAATATGGGGACATCTAGCCCTTCTTCACGTTGACTGCCACTTAAGGGTGCCCTAGATAGATAGTCAGCTATCACATTTTCCGGACCTGGCAAATACTCCACCTTAAAACAGTAATTTTCTAACCCCAGGACCCATTTACTTATTCGTGGTGACACGCTTTGAGCCTGTTTGGGTGAAAACATGAAGGTCAGAGGTTTGTGGTCCGTGTGTATGACAAACTTCGTGCCCCACAGAAAAAACTTAAAGTGGTGCACCGCCCAAAAACACGCCAATGCCTCCCTCTCAATAACTGAGTAATTGCGCTCAGAAGAGTTTAAGGTGCGGGATGCAAACGCAATGACCGTTTCTTCTCCATCCCCTTTCTGAGACAGCATGGCCCCTAGTCCTTTGTTGGATGCATCCGTCGTTAGTACAGTTTTCTTTTTGGGGTCAAAAGTGCCAAGGGCTGGAGACCCTACAATTTGCTGATTTATCTTCTCAAACATCTCCTTATGTCTTTCTTCCCATACAAACTCTGCCTTTTTCTTGAGGAGCTCTCGTAATCCCTCACACAGGTCAGAAAAATTCCTTACGAACTTTGACATATACTCCACTAAACCCAAGAACGATTTCAACTCGTCTTTGTTCGCTGGGTGTGGAGCATCCTCTACCGCTTGAATTAAGCTGTATTTAGGTCTAAAACCCTCTTTGGATATTGTATGGCCTAAATAGTCGACCGAAGTAACCTTTATCTTGCACTTATCCAATCGCACTGTTAACCCTGCTTCTGAGAGTTTATGACACACCATGTTGAGCGTCTTGTCATGCTCCTCCTCTGTTGACCCGTACATCAGTATGTCATCCTGGAAACAGAGTGTGTTTTTGACCCCGTGCAGTACTTGTTGCATTATTTTTTGAAAAATGGCAGCCGCCGATGCCAGGCCGAACGGCATTCTCCTGAACATATATGCCCCAAAAGGTGAACTAAACGCAGTTAGAGGTCTTGATTCAGGGTGCAGCTCAACTTGGTGATAGGCCATGGACAAATCAATAACCGAGAAATAACAGGCCTTCCCCATCGTACTCAACATCTCATTTATATTGGGAAGGGGAAACCTCTCCACCCATATATTGTCATTGAGTGAGCGGAGATCCACACACAGGCGGATGCCTTGCCCATTGCCTTTGGATGCAAGAACCAAAGGTGCGAGCCATTCTGTGGCCTCTATAGGTTGGATGACCCCCATCTCACTTAATTTGTCCAATTCCGCTTTGAGCATCTCTCTAAGGCGGAAGGGGACTGGACGTGTTTTGTGAACCACAGGTTTAGCCCCTTGCCTGACCTTTATCTTGTGTTGAAAGTCCCGTAACTTGCCTAGACTCTCAGTGAATAACTTCGGGAACGCCTCCTGTAGGTGTTCATTACTGACAGGAACATTGACTAGCAGTACTTGATTCTTACCATTAGGATCCAAAATGATCCCCAACTCCTTCTGATGTTGCCACCCTAACAAGTTAGCACCACATTCTACCACATACACTTTGCCCACCGTGGACCTCCCCATAAAATTTATGTGGCTGCTTGCCATACCCACCAAAGGAATAGGCTCTTTCGTATAACCCTCCGGAGATATGTCCGGCGTGCTTAACATCCTTTTACACCCATTCAGAGACTCCTCAAAATCTTTGACATTTATCAGCGTAAAAGGTGAGCATGAATCAGCATACGCTTCCAGTGGTTTGTAATCAAATAACACAACACATTTGGGATAGTTAGGCTTACTTTCTGTATCACTGTCTTTCACTTGGAACACAAATTTGGCCTGCGGTTCTTCCTGAGTACTAATTACACTAACCGTGTTACTCACGCCCTCTCTACACACTCGTGCCAAATGCCCCCTCCTGTTGCATTTCTTACATAAGACACTACGTGCCGTGTACACAGGATTGTTTGCAAGGTGGTTGCTGCTACCACATCTAAAACATTTCAACGTATGCCCCTCCATACTATGTTTTGCCGTAGCACTTTCTTTATTGCCACGTTTGTCCAAGATCTTATGTACACTAGTGTCACATGCCTCTGCTTGTACTACGGAGACTACCTCCTCCTTAACTTTCATCTCCCTTACACACTTATCAGTGTGTTCGACGGATTGTGCAATCGAGATAGCTTCCCTAAGCATGGGATTTTTTGCTAGCAGTTTCTCTTGAACCCTGCTATTGTTCGTACATCTGACCAGTTGATCGCGAATGAGAGAATCATTTAGAACCCCAAATTCGCATAACTGGGTGAGACCCCTCAATGCTGCAATGTAATTGTTAATGGACTCATTCTTCCCTTGCACTCTGCTAAAGAATTTGTTGTTCTAGAACCACATTAACCTTGTCCCCAAAGTTTGTCTCTAACTTTAATAGAGTAATATCATACATGTCATATTCATCATCATTATCCACTTCAGGTTCCGGTAGCGTTTCGTACACCTTGCGTCCATGTACACCCAAGTTATGCAATAGTATGTGTTGCTTCCGGAGAGCAGAGAATGTCTCCCCCCCCATTGCAATCAGATAAGATTCAAATAATTTTGTCCAATCCTTCCAATGAATCTCAGGATCCCCACACTCATTTAGGAAGGACGGTGGCTGGTTGATACCTGGGGTGCCCATAATGGGGATAACTGCTCCCACCAATCTATGAGGGAAGTGTAGCACAAGGCTTTTAATGGGTACCCCCCACCCTGGAACCCGGCAGCACAGGCCTCACTAGGAAATACTCAGTGTAATGGGTAGAATAGCTAGAGTTCACCCCTCAGTCCTACCCGTGATCTTGAGTTCCCTCATAAACGCAGAACTGACATGTCAGATACCCATCCCACACCTATATCCAATCTTCCCTGGATAGGATGCACTGGGGGGTTAAACAGTTTGAAACTTCTCAGAGGGTCCCTAACGTGGGTATTCACAAAAGCGCTACACCATCCGGTTGACACACATAGTCTTACTCTTGAGGATCACCACTGCATTTCAGCTTGGCCGGTGTGTGAAGACAGCGCCTCCTTCTGCACCTTGGACTTCGTAGTCAATTACACGGCGCGTACCTTGGCCCAAATCCTCTTCTTCCCTGGTCACTGAACAGCTGCTGGCAGGGGCCTTGAAGAATGCTGCCGGCACGGCCCTCACGTGGTTGGGGCGCCGGAGCTCTGTACACAAAGGAAGTGATCCTGCACTCGGGGCAGAAAAGCCGTCGTTCTGAGGAGACTCGGCGTCTCACGGTCCCCTAGTGGCTGAGGCGCCGGAAGGCAGCTGAAGGGAAAACACCGCCAGCCCTCAGGCGGTGAAGCGCAGCGGCTGAGGAGAATTCACTTCTCTGAGATGACCCAGGGGATTCCGGCACGGAGGCTCTCGTTGTAACCCTGAGAGAGCTAGTTGCGCCGAACTGGCACCGCACACCCTCAGCAACGGCACTGGGACGGCACCCGAAGCAGAAGCGGGGATCGCTAGAGCTGGCATACGCCCTTTAGTTGCGCCGAACAGACATCGCTCCCCTCAGCACAGGCACTGGGACGGCACCCAAAGCAGAAGCGGAGATCGCTAGAGCTGGCAGAAGCCCTCTCATTTGCACCGGTGCAGCTCCCTATACCGCTCCAGATGCCGGCGAATGCACGGTAAAAATGGCACTATCCGCAGCTGGCACCTCTGACTGAAACACTGGCCTGGAGGCTTGACGAGTTGAGGCCCTCTTCGTATACACCCAGACAGTCACTCAACCGCTCTTTGCTTCGCTGGCACCTCCTGACCAGACGTATCACACCCGACAGGAGCGATATTTTCCTCGTTGAAGTGCCGGCCAGATGGTTCACACTGCACTTCAGGAACGCCGGGCAACCGGATGAAGGTCGTGTGGCCAGTTGACAACGCACCATCCACCTGTATGACGGACCACCAGTCAACGCGTACTCCTGTTGAGCAGTATAAAATGTTGTCGATGGAGAGAACACAAAGGGGAGATGATCAGCTGCCCCCTCCGCAGCTCGTCGCCAGTGTTATAAAGATGAATGAAGTACAGACTCCAAGGCAGGTGAGTCCAGTTATCTTTATTACTGATCATCCACTCTCCATCTCACAGGATGGTTCACCAACATTCTAACTTGAGCTCCTTGGGAGGGACTAACAACTGGGGACTGGCAGGGGGAGCAGAGCGAACCATTGCATAGATAACACACATGTACATTAAAACACATGCTTGTTAACTTATAACACATACTATTAAATTACAACACTAGTCAAAATAAACATACTGACACCAGCAAAAGGGGGGGTTAACCATGAAAGCAGATCCTACTTTCCTGCACATACACGTATGCGTTGCTGCTGGGGACAGAAACACAACCCTGGAGGATGGAGCAGACTATTAGCAGTGGCTCTCCGCTGCTGGGAAGAAGACTGGACAGCGGCAGAGCTTACAACAGCATGAGATTGCTATGAGGAGGGTGCCCTCCGGCAATTGGACACCCTGAAAGAGGGATACCGCCTTCCTGGAGCACAATTCCTGACTTATGGCGCGCTAACATAGTTCCTGTGTCAACTCTGTGGGAATCCTGACCAAGAGCCTGGTACTGATGACTTAGTGTTGACCTTCTGTAGCAGCAGACACTTTTTTTCTTGGCTCTGTTGAATGATACAGCCTATGACCTGAAACAACTTCCCAGACACATGGGTGTAGGAAGGTGGATATCTGACTATGGTTACCCCCAACTTTTTGCCTAGTGTTTAGCTGGTTTTTCGACTTAGTTGGCCTGAGATCCTGCCATTCAGGGTCTCAGGCTGTCTGCTCTCTCTTTAAAATGGACTCCATGTACCCTAGGTACATACCCAATTGGTAAGGGTCTTGGACCCTGTACAGTGTACCCTAGGTGCACAGGGCATAGGTGTACCCTAGGCCTCCCAGGGGCTGCAGCATGTATTATGCCACCCCTGGTCTGGCCTTCCAATCAGACACAACTGGCTGATCACTCAGCTGGGGCAAGGTCGTGTAATCACCCCTTGCTTAGATATAGTATACCTATATCTACCCTTATATATAGACACATGTGTACCTATCAGCCACTCCTATGGCAGGCCTTAACAATCCTGTAGGCAGAGTGCTGGGTAACATGTGAGATGGTGCTCTAGCATGAGCTGAGCCTGTCTGCAGCTTTCAGAACCATGTCCTTATAGCTGTTCTATGATATAGCCTACCATATACTCTTAAAGTACCTTATAATCTTAAACGGTTATGGTAACTATGGTTTGGCTTTATCAAAACATGTCGTGTAAGGTGTCTAACACTTTGGAATAATACCCCCATCCCATTTCTGGGGATGAGGATATTATCCCTCCCTTCTAGAGGGAGAAGACATGTTATAACCTACTTACCCGGTTAAAGTTAACCAGCGCCTCAGCATCACAAAATGGATGCTGCTGCCACAGACACGAGTCTGACCTCCTGCAGCTGGGAGCCCTCCCAGCCAGGGAGGCCTGGACAATAGGTTTCCTGCTTGGGGAGGTGCTAGCACCTCCCCAGACAGACTTTAGTGTATTGGGGCAGGGAGGGCTGAAAGGAATGAGACATGCCTGGGGCACACAAGGTGCTCCATGCATAGTCCAGTTCAAACCGGTGCTGGGGCACTCCAGCCCCAGCTCTGGCGCGAAACTGGACAAAGGAAAGGGGGTGTAGCCACTCCCCTTCCTGGTCCCACCCATAGGAGGGACCTTGCAGGTAGCCCAGCCCAGTATATTAGTAGCTAGTTGGGCCCTGCTAAATTAGATTATCCTGAACCTGCAACTTGAACAGAAACTCTGGACCTTCGACATTCGACGAAAGAAGAAGACTGAAGAATCTCCCTTGTGGCCAAGGAGTGGTCACCCTGTGCGAACAGGCACCATCAAGAGACTTACCCTTTGCTTTACTGAAGTTCTACGAGGGACCGACTGCAAAGCCTGACCATAGCCTTGACTTCCAGACTTCTCCGACCCTGATCTACATCCACAGCCGAGCTGAGATCAGTGGAGGCGACGAGAGACGTGGGACTGGCTACCTTGGAAAAGTGGCGAGTATCTTCCAGCACAGCTTCTAAGGCACCCTCGAGGTTGTGCACCGGGGATTGAGAAGCCCCAACCCCAAGCACCATCTGCACCGAAGATCAGCCCCCCCACACTCCACGAGTCCTGCGTGGGGCCCTTCTGAATTTTCCTGCTTGCCGCGTCTGTCCGGTTGCTTGCCCGTTGGCTAGTAACCTTTGCGACGACACACCTTAAATTTTCCACTGCTGGTTTGGCTCCTCCAGACTGGCTCCTGCTCCTCTGTAAAAGAGAAGCACCCCAGACCTTCCTGGTCTGCACCAGAAGCAAGTCCTCCATTCTTCGTGGGTTCCGCTTGCCAAGGCTTGGTGAGTCCTAGTTCGACTTCGACGCCGCCGACAGCACGAGCCTTCGTGGGACAGCTCGCCTCCTGGTCTTGGTCGACGTCTCCTGGTACCCGTGGCTGCTGCGACAAGCTTCACCTCTTCACCTGCAATCTCCCGACATCGCCTGGTTCCTTCCTGGTTCCATGTGGTCACTGGCTAGTGACCCAGACTCTGTCCCTTCTGCTTGCAGGTACCCTTCCTCCTTGATCCCGGTCCTGGGATCCACTGGACACTCTGAGGCTTCCTCGAGGCTGTGCTTGGGGAATTGAGAAGCCCCAATCCCGAGCACCATCTGCAAAGAAGATCAGCTCCCCACACTTCACGTGTTCTGCGTGGGGCCCTTCTGCACTCGAGTTGTTCGACGTGTTGTCCAGTTGCTGGCCCGTTGGCTAGTGACCTCTGCGACGACTAACCTGTGATTTTATCTTGCTGGTCCGGCTCCTCCAGACTGGCACTCACTCCTCTGTGAAAGAGAAGCACCCCAGACCTTCCTGGTCTGCACCAGAAGCAAGTCCTCCATTCTGCGTGGGTTCCGCTTGCCAAGGCTTGTTGGGTCCTAGCTCGACATAGACGCCGCCGACAGCAAGAGCCTTCGTGGGACAGCTCATCTCCTGGTCCTGGTCGTCCTCGACGCCTCCTGGTACCCGTGGCTGCTGCGACAAGCTCCACCTCTTCACCTGCATCTTCAAGACATCGCCTGGTTCCTTCCTGGCTCCTGGCTGGTGACCTAGACTCTGTCCCTTCTGCTTGCAGGTACCTTCCTTCTTGCTCCCCTCCTTGGGATCCACCGGACACTCTTCACTGACTGCCTGTCAGCAACTTTCCTTCAGGCATCCATAGGAGTCGACGACGAAACCCGACGCAAGTTCACACCTATGCACCCGCAGCCCGCGGGCTAGGTAACTTGGGTACTCCGGTGCTCATCAGGGTATTGACTATCCTAGTGTCTAGTTCTCAAGTCTCTACTTCCTAGCTACTCCAGAAGTGTCCTAAATCTTATTAATTCTAAACTGTACTATTTCTATCGATTATACGCATTACGCGTGAGTGTTTCCACTCTGCACCTGAATCCCGTGGGCCTCCCACTTCCTAACCTTGGGTAGTATAGTGTAGCCCCAGCGATTCCCTAGGCCTAGGCCTATCCTATTCCCGTGACAGTGGTCCTTATACCACTTACTTAGTATATGGTTTGCGTGGCCCCTAGGGCCTAACTGTATTACTTACCTGTGTGACTTAATGTATGCTTGAATAAGACTGTGTTGTACTTACCTCGAATCTCATAAAGAGTGCTGAGTGTTTGACTAGAATAAATACACTTTATTTTATTTATATATATCTGTTGTGGTGTCCTTTCATTTGGTATTCAAGAGGTTGCAAATGGTATAACAGCTGTCTTCACATGCCATTCAGAGTTTAGCCTAAGACTGCTCTTGTCCATGCTACCACTAGGATAGCTGGTCTATAAGGTTGACTTTACAACCAATCACCATAAGGGTTGTTTGGACTGATACAAGGTATACACTAGAATTAGTGACATAATATATCAGGCCAACTTCTCACAATGGGGCAGAGTGAAGACAATACTGGGGCAACAATTTGTGGGCAAAGAATGGTAGCGCGCACTAGCACACACTAAAAGTCTTGAGGAATACTCGCTCCGAATACACACAGTTTAATTACCTGCACACCACGCATCCTACACCCTACAGACTGAATGTTAAGTACCAAACTAACGATAAAGCTTGTCTCAGGTGTGCCCACCTAGATGCAGATTTTGGACATAAGGTCTGGAGCTGCCCAGTGATCACAAAATTGTGGGAGAGGGTGGTGGTCGAACTAGAGCATACTTTGAAATGCCAAGGCTTGGGGATTTCTGCGTTATGCCTCCTAGACATTTATGGCAGACAAACAGCTAGAAAAGTAGGTAATAAACTCCTGGACCTAGTGCTTTGTGCGACTCGCAGGGATATTGTCAGACATTGGAAATCCCCGGATAGCCCACAACATAGTGGAAGGAGGTATTGAACTGGGCAAGGGCGAAGGAGATGGCACTGCACCTCAAAGATTGCAGAGGACTCAAACAATTGGCGGACCTCTGGCAGGAAGTAATGGGCAGTTTTGAAACCGCTGGAGGGAGGGCGTCCTGAGGATACACAAATTTAGGGAGGGAAGTGATGGCTGGAAAGTAGCAAGAGCAGAATAAGTATAGCAAGGTGATGAAACAGATGACATCCCCCGTCTTCACACCCTATTTACTGAAGCACCACATAACCCTTGACACACCACGAGGGACCCCACAGTAACCCACAACCTTATAGGGCATTATAGGCTTGGAAAAAAGTTGCAATTAAGTTTGATCAATATTTAACATTCATGGAGAAATGAAAGTGTAATAATATGTGATGAATATGTAAATTGACAAACTATGGCACTGCGACATTCGTTGTTGTTGTAATCTGGGGAACAAAACTCTCTGAAACAGATTACAAAAAAACAAAAGTGTATATGATTTATTGTAATGTTGTTTCTTCCAGAAGCATATAAGTCTGAAAGAGACTATTAGTGATAGATTCCTTACCTTCGAATTACCCCTAGACGTCAGACTGGATCTGGAGAAATTGTTTCTTAGCAGTACCCCTGCACGTCGGTATGTGACGTTGGTCGACTCTTCGTCCGTCGTTGGCATCATGGTGGCCGGGATGATGTTGTGGTGTCTACCTAGACGCCGCCCCTGTGCGCTGACGTCAGTTTTCTTTTTTCGCATCAGCCAGCGCAGATCCGGAGAGAGCGTGCCCCTTAGTCATTTTTTGACTAAATGCTTTTTTGACTTTTGTTAACCTCTTTTTTGAGTCTTCGACTCCTGAAAGCATTAGGGATGTCCCATCGTCGGACCGGCTTCAAGCCCTGTGACTCCTGTCACAAGTTGATGCCGGTCACCGATCCCCACCTCATGTACCTTTGGTGCCTGGAGTGTTACCACGATCCAAAGTCGTGCTTCGACTGCAGGACCATGAACCCGAAGTATTTGCGGGAGCGGTCCCAAATGCTTTTGGAGGCCCAGCAGTCCGCTCCGTGCTGCTCGAGTTCCCCGTTGGGGAAAAGGTCATGGGACCGGTCATAGTGTCATCACCATTCCTCTTGAAGTCTTCACACTCCTCCGGTAAATCAAAGCACAAATATAAGGCAAAGAAGCATCATCGCTCTTTGCCTTCTCCCAGTCAGTCAGCCAACGAGACTTGGGATCCAGAGCATCGTTGCTCTCCGGCTCCTTCCTCAGAGTCCGCTGGGACAGCTTTGCACTTCCCTCCCTTTCCCGGAGCAGGTGCGTCTCCTTCCCAGCTTCGTCAAATTTACGAAGCGCTGCACAGTGTTTTTGAGCAGCCCGACTCCGCAGGCAAGCCTTTGGGCCCCATGGACGTGGCTGGGTGCCTTCGATGCCAGCGGCTCCAGCTCCACGATACCTTCCCAGGCGCCGATTCCAGTGGCGACGACGCCAACGTTATCTGAAAGAAACACGTTAGTTAGATTCCTCACCTTAGAATATCCCCAGGCGTCAGACTGGATCCGGAAGATTTTTCGCCAGCAATACCCCTTGCGCGTCGCTAGGCGTCGTCTGCGGCTCCGCGTCCGTCGTCGGCGTCGTGCGCCGGGATGACGTCGTCGGAGTACTTAGACGCCGCCCTCGCGCGCTGACGTCAGTTCTTCTTTTTTCCACGCCAGTAAGCGCAAATCCAGGAGAGCTACCCCTTTAGTCAATTTTTGACTAACTTTTTGATCCTTTTTGATCCTGTCAATCGACACCGGTGCCGGTAGGATGCCTGGGTTTAAAGCCTGTACGGACTGTAACCGATTGATGTCGGTTACGGACCATCACTGCCGGTGCCTGTGCTGCTTGGGCTTCGACCACGACGCGGAGTCGTGCTCGGACTGTAAGGCCCTGACCTCGAAGGCTAGACGGGAGCGGTCCCGTAAGCTTCTCGAGATTCGCCACTCGGCTCCGCGCGCCTCTCGATCCTGGTCCAGGAGGAGGTCCAAGGATCGGTCGCGGAGCCGCAGCCGACTTCACCATCGGTCGTCGGGATCCAAGTCTTCGGGTAAGTCGAAGCATTCCAAGAAGTCCAAGAGGCGACATCGCTCTTCGGACTCCCCTCGCGCGACTCGGCCGAGGTTCAGGGTGGTTCCACTCCCGCGGCTCCGGCGGAGCCGCAGGCGCCGCTCCCGTCCCCATACCCTCCGGTCCCTGGGACTAACGCGACGCCGGCGGAAGTCAGTGCCTTCCTCTCGGCCATGAGGAACCTGGCTCCGCCGTCGGCGCCCGCTGGTGCGCCTTCGGGCCCCGCGGACCCGACTGGGCTGCCTTGCCTGCCGGTGGCTCCGGCCCCGGCGCCGTTGGCGGCTCCGGCCTCGACGCCGCAAGCGCCCGAGGGACCCGTTCTCGAGTCCCCGTCGACGCCGGTCAACCTCGTCACGCCTCCTCCGCCGGCGTCGACACCGGTACCACCCCCGACGTCGACTCCGCACGACGTCGAGCCCCGGTTCAGTCCCACTCCGGGCCCGGCGCCGGTCCAGCGTCGATGGACGCCGAGATCGACGCCGCTAGAGACACATTATGTCTACCGCCCGGCTCCGTTACTTTCTCCTCTATACCAGGAGTCGGATGATGGGGACAACTGGGAGGGATCTGAGGATCCTATGGCCGTTCAGGCTCAACTGTCCCAGGACTGGGCAGATGAACTGGGGGAGGCCAGTGGCCTGGATACCTCTCCAGACACTGGATTCGTCTCTCCTCCGACTGTGGCTTCGGAGGAGGGCGCTGCTTTCTCTGTGGTGCTGCGCAAGGCGGCTGCAGCCCTTGGGCTCGAGCTGCCTGCCGTGGCTGTGAGGACTAACGTCCTTACTGAGGTGCTTCAGTCTGCAGCAAGCTCCACTGAGCCTCTGCTGCAATTCAATGAGGCCCTCATTGACGTTCTGCAGGGCACCTGGTCCAAGCCTTCCACAGTTACTCCTGTGGACCAGAACGTCGCCAGGCGCCACCGCCCTGCTCCGGGCGACCCCAGTTTCCTGTCCCAACACCCTACCCCTGAGAGCCTGGTTATCCAGGCCTCCACCTCCCAATCCTCTTTCCCGACCGCCCCGCCGGACCGGGATTCCAAGAGACTAGAACAGTTTGGCAAGAAGCTGTTCTCTTCCCTTAGTTTGGGCCTGCGGTCTTTGAACACCGCTTGTCTCTTGGACCGTTATTCCCACTCTGTGGGATGCGGTGGAGGACGCGCTGCCCCTGTGTCCGGAGGAGGTCCGGACACGACTTACCCAGGCTCTGGCCGATGGGAGGGATGCCGCGCGACATGCTATACGTTGTGGGCTTGACACCACGGACTCGCTGGGTAGGGCCATTTCTACCACAGTGGCGCTTAGACGTCACGCCTGGCTGCGGTCCACGTCATTTTCGGGCGATGTCCAGAGCACTCTCATGGACATGCCGTTTGATGGCACTCGCCTGTTTGGCGAGAAAGCGGACAGTGCGCTGAACCGCTTTAAGGACTCCCGGGCTACGGCCAAGTCCTTGGGCCTCTCGGCCCCGCGGTCGCAATCTTCCGCTTTTCGCCCCTTTCGTGGCCAAGGAAGGGGTGCCTCCTCACGTGCGCCTAGCCACCAGCCGCAGAACCAACCTGCGCGCGGTCGCGGACGTGGTTTCCGCCGAGGCGGTTCTGGAGGACGACGAGGTCAGCCCACATTCACCCCGGCAGCATCCGCCTCAAAGCCTTCCTAGTCCGAGCTTTCAGGCCCATTCCACGCCAGTGGGCGGCAGAGTTCGCCATCACCTGTTCCACTGGCGTACCATCACTTCGGACAGGTGGGTGCTGCAAATCGTCCGAAGGGGCTACTCCCTCCCCTTCGAGACGACCCCTCCAGCCATGCCACCGCAGCACCACCGTATCTCGGGGGATCATTTGAATCTTCTCCACGAGGAAGTTTCGGCCCTCTTGGCCAAGGGGGCCGTCGAGCGCGTTCCGAGTCCAGAAGTGGGTCGTGGTTGTTATTCCCACTACTTTCTGGTTCCCAAGAAGGGCAAAGGGGGCCTGCGCCCTATCTTGGACCTTCGGAACGTCAATGCCTTCCTCCGGAAGGAAAGGTTCAAGATGTTGACTTTGGCTCAGGTTCTAGCTGCCCTAGACCCCGGAGACTGGATGGTAGCGTTGGACTTGCAGGACGCATATTTCCACATCCCCGTCCTGCCGGCTCACCGGCGTTACCTGCGGTTCACGGTGGGGCAAGAGCACTTTCAGTTTACCGTGCTCCCCTTCGGCCTCACCAGTGCGCCTCGGGTGTTCACGAAAGTGATGGCGGTGGTCGCAGCTCATCTGCGCAGATCAGGGGTTCCAGTCTTCCCCTATCTCGACGACTGGTTGTTGAAGGCGGGCTCGCCCCAGGCAGTCGTCTCCCACCTCCAGACTACGGCGGATCTCCTGCATTTGCTGGGGTTTTCCATCAACGTGCCGAAGTCACACCTGAATCCCTCTCAGAAGCTCCTTTTCATCGGAGCGGTTCTCGATTCGGCGCAGTTCCGGGTCTATCCACCGGAACAGCGGGTCCGGGATATACAGGCCCTGATTCCCATCTTTCGGCCTCTATCCTGGGTTTCGGTCAGGCTAGTGTTGCGGCTTCTGGGGCTGATGGCCTCCTGCATCCTACTAGTGCATCACGCCAGGCGGCGCATGCGGGCTCTGCAGTGGGACCTGAAGTTTCAGTGGGCCCAGCATCACGGCAACCTGTCCGACCATGTCTTGATCTCTGAGGGCACTGCACAGCAGTTGCAGTGGTGGCTCACGGACCGCGATTGGGTCATGGGCAGAAGCCTCTCCCTTCCCCAACTGGAGCATGTCGTAGTGACGGATGCGTCCCTCCTGGGATGGGACGGCCATATGGGAGAGGCGGAGATCAGAGGCCTCTGGTCTCCGGCGGAGTCTCGTCTCCACATCAACCTGTTGGAGTTGAGAGCGATCCGGCTTGCACTGAAAGCCTTCCTTCCCTCTGTCAGGGGCAGTGTCGTGCAGGTGTTCACGGACAACACCACCGCCATGTGGTATTGCAACAAACAGGGCGGGGTGGGGTCGTGGACCCTTTGTCAGGAGGCTCTGCGCCTCTGGACGTGGCTGGAACACCAGGGCGTCACCCCAGTGGTTCAACATCTGGCGGGCTCTCTGAACGCCAGAGCAGACGAACTCAGCCGCCGGTGCATGATGGATCACGAATGGCGTCTGAACTCCGAGGTGGCGCAAGGTCTCTTTCAGCAGTGGGGAGAGCCTTGGTTAGATCTATTCGCCACCGACGAGAACGCGCAATGTCAGCAGTTCTGCGCGTTGGAATTTCCAAGGCGGCACTCGCTCGGCGACGCTTTTCGTCGCGAGTGGAGTTGCGGTCTGTTGTACGCCTTTCCGCCTATACCACTTCTGCCCAGAGTGCTGAAGAAGATCAGGCACGACCGGGCCCAAGTCATCTTGGTGGCTCCGGATTGGGCACGAAGGTACTGGTATCCCGAGCTACTCAGTATGTTGACCGATCCTCCGATACGTCTGCCCCTTCGGGAGGATCTTCTGTTGCAGCAGCAGGGGACGGTCCTCCACCCGAACCTGTCCAGCCTCCACCTCCATGCGTGGAGATTGAGCGGCGGCAGTTGATGCCATTTGACTTGCCTCCTGAAGTCTGTGATATCATTCTGGCAGCCAGGCGTCCCTCCACAAAGACGGTATACGCCTGCCGGTGGAACAAATTTGTGGCATGGTGCACAGCAAAGGCTGTGGATCCCCTTTCCGCCCCTCTTTCTGAGGTTCTCCTCTTTCTTCTTTCTTTGGCCCGGCAGGGCTCTGCCCTGGGCACCCTGAAAGGTTATCTTGCTGCCATCTCTGCCTTCTTACGGCTTCCTAATCAGCCTTCTCTTTTCAAGTCCCCTGTAGTTTCACGCTTTCTAAAAGGCATTACTCACACGTTCCCTCCTGTCCCTTTTGTAATGCCTCAGTGGGACTTGAATCTTGTCTTGACATTCCTGATGTGCGCTCCCTTCGAGCCTCTTCACAATTGTCCTCTTCGTCTTCTGACTCTTAAGACTGCTTTTCTGGTAGCCATCACCTCGGCTAGACGGGTGAGTGAGCTCCAGGCTTTATCTTCAAAGCCTCCTTTTCTGTCTGTTCATCCGGACAAGGTTGTCCTTCGGCCTCGTCCCTCCTTTCTTCCGAAAGTGGTGACTCCATTTCATCTTGGGCAGTCTGTCACCTTGCCCACCTTCTTTCCGCCTCCTTCCAAAGAGGAAGAGAGGCTCCACCGTCTGGACCCAAAACGTGCGCTCTCCTTTTATTTGGACCGCACTAAGCAGTTCCGGGTGGACGACCAACTTTTCGTTGGATACGTGGGTGCTAAGAAGGGGAAAGCTGTGCACAAACGGACCATCTCTCGGTGGGTCGTTTTGTGCATCAAAATTTGTTACTCTTTGGCTAAAAAGGACCCTCCTGTTGGGCTGCGCGCCTACTCCACTCGGGCCACAGCGGCTACTACTGCTTTGGGACGGGGTGTCCCTTTGCAGGACATCTGTCAGGCGGCGACGTGGGCTTCGCTACACACGTTTGCCAGGCATTATTGCCTTGACAGCCAAGTCCGGAGGGATGGCTTCTTTGGCCGTTCTGTCCTCCAGGACTTTCTGGTGTGATCTTGGTTCGCAGACCCACCACCGGGGATGGTATTGCTTGGGTATCTATTCTAAGGTGAGGAATCTAACTAACGTGTTTCTTTCAGATGAACAAGTTACTTACCTTCGGTAACGATGTATCTGTAAGAAACATTAGTTAGATTCCTCACCGACCCACCCATCCTCCCCGTTCTGCGAACTGACATCTAGGGTTAAGGTTGTCCTTTCAGGCCCCTAGATTTTATTTTTGGCACCAGTGTCGTTCTTTGCATGGCTCTGCGTTCCTGACGCGGAAGGCTATGTAGAAGAACTGACGTCAGCGCGCGAGGGCGGCGTCTAAGTACTCCGACGTCATCCCGGCGCACGACGCCGACGACGGACGCGGAGCCGCAGACGACGCCTAGCGACGCGCAAGGGGTATTGCTGACGAAAAATCTTCCGGATCCAGTCTGACGCCTGGGGATATTCTAAGGTGAGGAATCTAACTAACTAATGTTTCTTACAGATACATCGTTACCGAAGGTAAGTAACTTGTTCTTTTGTGCCCCCAACTGGCGTCGACCCCAGCCTCTCCCGATGTGGAGACTGTGCCGGAACGATGTCGGTACTGGCGCCGGAGGGTACTTTTGTACCGCTGTTCATCCCTGGCGTTCCCTAATGCCCTGAGTAGCAGCCAGAGGAGGGTGAGGAGGACTGGAAGGGGTCTATTGACCCTCTAGCAGGACAGTCTGAGGAGCCAGACTTGCGAGAGGAGTTGGGTGATGCCAGTGGTATGGATACCTCCCCAGAACTTTGTATGCTTTCTCCCCCTACCGTGGTTATGGAGTAGGGAGCCTCCTGTGCTGTGGTGTTGCATAGGGCGGCTGAGGCCTTGGACCTTGAGCTTCCTTTGGTGGCCTACCTCTTGACTGAGGTGCTTCAACCGGCAGCAGCCTCTTCTTAGCCCCTGCTGCCTTTTAATGGGACCCTCACTGACATCCTTCTGGGCACTTGGTCCAAGCCCAGCACAGGGGCTCCTGTGGACAGGTTGATTGCCCGATGCCCCTGTCCACCCCAGGCGACCCACTTTTCCTCTCCCAGCACCCTACCCCTGAGAGCTTTGTGGTCCAATCCTCATCCTCAAATGGCGCATTTCCTTCTGCTCCCCGAGATAGGGAATCCAAGAAGCTGGACCATCTTGGGAAGAAGATGTTTTCTTCCGCCAGCTTAGGACTGAGTCGGTGATTACCGCATGTCTCTTGAGGCGTTGCACTCGCACAGTGTGGGATACGGTTGTGCAAACTGCCGCAGTGCTCGGACGAGGCCAGGGCCGTGCTCACCCGCTCTGTTGCCGAGGGTCGAGACACAGCGAAGTTCACTATCCTGTGTGGGATGGGTACTGCCAACTCGCTGGGTAGATCGGTTCCCACGTCGGTAGCCCTGAGGCGCTACATCTGGCTGAAAACGTCTGGCTTCTCTGGAGATGTCGAATCTACCCCTTTGGACATGCTCTTTGGCGGCCGTCGCCTGTTTGGTGACAAGGCAGACAACCCTCTAGAGCGTTTCAAGGACTCTAGGGCTACGGCCAGATCCTTGGGCCTCGCAACAACTTGTCGCTCCATGCAGTCTGGCTTTCGCCCCTTTCATGGCTACGGAAGGGGTGCCCCACTTTGTTCCACCGAGAGCCATGGGGCTGCGCAAGCTACCCAGCTTCTGCGTGGTCGGTGTAGTGGGCCTGGGGGCCAGCGGGTGATACAGTCCACCAAAGCCCCCCCTGCAACAGCCTCCAAACCTTCCTAGTCTGACTTTCCAGGACCACCGGTTGCCAGTAGGCGGCAGGGTCCGCCATCACTTCCCCCCACTGGCACCACATCACGTCGGCCAGGTGGGTTTCGCAGATAGTCCAAATGAGCTACTCTGTCCCCTTCGAAACTACTCCTCCCGCCATGCCACCAACACTCCATCGCATGTTGGAGGATCATTTGGCCTTTCTCCGCCAGGAAGTTACGGCTCTCTTGGCCAAGGGAGTTATCAAATGCGTCCCTGTGCCAGAAGTAGGTTGTGGTTGCTACTCCCACTATTTCTTGGTACCCAAGAAGGACAATGGCCTGCGCCCTATCTTGGATCTCAGGGACGTCAACCGCTTCCTCCGGAAGGAGAAGTTCAAGATGTTAACCTTGGCTCAGGTCTTGTCTGCCCTCAACCCTGGAGACTGGATAGTAGTGTTGAACTTGCAAGATGTTCACGGTAGGCCACAAGCATTTTCAGTTTATCGTGCTCCCCTTTGGCCTTACCAGCGCCTCTCGGATGTTCACCCACTGGTGGTGGTGTTTGCAGCTCATCTGCAGAGATCTGGGGTGCCAGTCTTTCCCTATTTAAAACACAGGCTCATCCCAGGCATTCTACTCCCACCTCAAGACAACCATGGTCCTCCTACACTCGCTGAGGTTCACTGTCAATGTGCCAAGGTCACTCCTGTCCCCTTCTCCGATGTTCCCTTTCATTGGAGCTGTTCTGGATGCAGTGCAGTTTCGGGCTTATCCTCCCGAGCGGCAAGTCCAGGATATTCAGGCTATGATACCGATGTTTCAGCCTTTATCCTGGATTCCAGTGAGACGAACTCTGAGGCTGCTGGGCTTCATGGCCTCCTGCACCTTGCTTGTGACGCATGCCAATTCGCATATGCAGACTGTGCAGTGGGACCTGAAGTTCCAGTTGGCGCAGCATCAGGGGAATCTCTCCGACATGCTCCAGATCTCAGAGGGCACTGAAAAAGATCTGCAGTGGTGGTTAATGAACTGCGATTGGGTCAGCGGCAGACCCCTCTCTCAACCAGATCTGGTCACAGTGATAGATGTTTCACCCCTGGGCTGGGGCGGCCATCTGGAAGAGGTGGAGATCAGGGGTCTCTGGTCTTCGGCAGAATCCAGGCTCCAGATCAACCTGTTGGAGATCTGAGTTATCTAACTGGCATTGAAAGCCTTTCTACCCTCCATAAAGGGAAAACTAGTGCAGGTGTTCACTGACAACATCACTGCCATGTGGTATTGCAGCAAACCGGGCGGGGTGGGGTCGTGGACCATTGGTCACGAGGCCCTGCGTTTCTCTAGTGGTTCAACACCTGGCTGGATATCTGAACGTCAGAGAGGATGAGCTCAGCTGAAGATGCCTACCCGCTCTCTAATGGTGTCTCCATCCGTAGGTGGTGGAAGGTCTCTTTCAACAGAGTTTAAATCTGTTTGCCACCGCTGAGAACGTGCAATGTCAGCGGTTCTGTGCCCGGGAGTTTCCAAGGCAGCTCTCACTCTGAAACACTTTTTGTCTGGAGTGGAGTTCAGTCCTCTTGTACACCTTTTAGGATATACCACTCCTTCCCAGAGTTTTCAAGAAGATCAGGAACGACTATGCCTGGCTTAGTATATGGTGAACACTTATTTAAGTGAAGCACCTTGCACTAATCCAGACAACCCTCGTGGTGATGTTAGTGGTCTTAGACAACCATAGAAAGCTCTCAAAGTGGTAGCTGTGGAGATGTGGAGAGCAGCCTTCAGACTTATTCCAGAAGGAGTATTAAGCAGCTTGTTTTACAGAAACTAATCATATAGTGTAGGTTAAACAAAAAAGAACCACACAGTGTAGTTAAAAAAATAGTTATATTTATTATACACACTCACTAACACATTGGTATATCTCCTACCCGGAGATGTCAACACAATACTCACAATATTTCAAATATAGACAGGTAAGTAAGCACAAATACACAGTGGTCTCTGGGGGGAGACCAAACCATATGCTAAAGAAGTGGAAAGCCAACTGTGACCAAAGTCGAGCCTTGGACCAGAAGACTCATAAGAGCTTGCGACACAAGGAACCACCAAAGGTACCAAGGAACCCCACGGAGGCTGTGTGCAGAGAGGAAACACAGCAGCTTACTCAATGCAAGTCAATGGGGAAGTTGTGGTTGCAGTTTTCAAGAATCCCATGGAAGACAGAAGATTGGAGAGTCACCACACCCGTGGATACCTCAGGAACCAGGATACTTACAACAGGGAAGCGGGGTGCATAGATACGAAATGACATTGGAAACCGCCGTAGACCACAATGGTGGACCTCAGAAAAGATGCTCCTGGCAAAGGTATAAGAGTTCGGTGGAATCAAAGGATGGATTCTTGACGAGAAGTACCTGCAAGTAGAGGGAATAGAGTCTATGCCACTCAGGAGTGACCAGGAGGCCCGGAAGACCAATGGCCACCGATGATAGAAGATGCAGGACAGTTGATGGTGACCTTGTCGCTGCAGCTGTGAGGACCAGACGGTGCTGTGGAAGACTAGGAGCTGTTCACAAGCTGTTCCACGTCTGAATCCGAGAACCAGAGGATTGGTGTCCGGAAGGAGGACCAACAAGCCTTGGCAGACATGGTAAATGAAAAAGGTGTAACTTTGGGACCAGCAAGGTCCAAGTGACTCGCCAAGTGCAGGAGAATCAGAGCAGGCCCCGAACAAGCAGGGGAGTCCATTGAAACTAAAGAAGACCCTCAAGAGGACCCACAGGCCGAAGACACAGGAGTCGCAAGAGGACCTCGAGCATCTCACCAAAAATGCAGGCCGACGGTGCAGAGGATGCGGTGAGGACGAAGACCTTGATAGAAAGATATGCTGGTGCTTGAGCTTCTTGTAGCCCGAAGATTTCTGGAGGACAGAGCCAAAAAGCCTTGGCAATAGCACAGGGGTTCTGTTCCAGCGGTTCCGATGAGGTATACTGGCCTCAAACTTGCTGAGAAGACAGTGCAGGGCTCGAGGGAGTTGCAGAACCACCACCTGTGTTGCTAAGCCTTTCAAAGTCCGTGGGACATCAGGAGCAGCAGACCGGTCAGCTTAGTTGCGGTGCCTGCAGATGCAGGGGATTGACTCCTTTACTCCAAGCGAGATTTCTTCAGTTGTCTTTCTTGCTCACAGGCATGGAGAAGAACCTGGATAAAGCACAGGCACAGTCGACGCAGAAGACTGGCATGACGACGAGACCAGGAGCAGTCTCGGTTCCTAGGCAAAGTCCAATGAAGTATAAAGGGCCCAGACGGTAGAAGTGGAAGTGGTTCTGGATCTAAATCTTATCACAAGACGAATCTAAAGAGCCACCCACAGGTAAGCCCTTAAGTACCCCAGTGAAAGGGTTGGGATGAATCAAGGATCCCCCCAGTAAAGCGGCTGGATAGATGGGACGATACTCCCATATCCTTTGTCCAGTTTCGCCCCAGAGATGGAGCCACCGGCTCCCTAAACTGTTTCCAACTGGAGTATGCAAGGAGGACACCAAATGTGCCCTTCAAAGCAGTCTGGTGGCACTGGCAAGCGCCCCCACTCCAGCCGAATACACCAAGTCCTGCCTGGGAGGTGGTTACACCTCCTTGTGACTGGAAACCTATTGCTCCACCTACCCCTACTCAAGCTCATCTCAACAGCAGGAGGGCAGAATCGTGTCTGTGGTCGGCCGCAGCACTAGCTTGCTGTTAGACCCTCAAAGGCTGGTACTGGGAATACAGGGGGGGGCTCCCTAGAGGAGCCCTCCCAACCCCCCCCCCCTCCCCCCCCCCCAGTACATGGGATCCTACATTCAACACTGGAGTCGGTGTTTGGGTAGGATTCCAACATGTTTGATACCAAACATGACTTGTTTCAGTGCAGCCAGTATATAGTTAGACATCTCGTCATTGAGTTGATGTCCACTATATGTATTAAATGGCTGACTGCCCTGTAGTCACAGTTTTTTTTTGTTTTCTCATGGGTGGCATAATACATGATGATGCCTATGGATGATCCCTGGTATACCTATTCTATGGGTACCTTAGTACCATATACTGGGGTCTCAGAAGGGTACAACAATAGCCAATTCGGAAGGTACCAAAGTACTTCCCATAGTCCAATGTAGGGAGAGAGCACTGTGACTGGGGTTCTGATTAGCAGGATCCCAGTCAGACTAGTCAGAAAACAGTATAACACCAGCAAATAGTGGGGGTAAGCATGAAAGCAGATCCTTCTTTCCTACACCCAGTCATTCTTGTGGTTCCGGACTGGGCTTGGATAGTCTGGTATCCCTACCTGTTGAGCATGGCCATCGATCCTCTGATCAGTTTGCCCCCTCTGTAGCATCTTCTGTAGCAGTAGCAGGGAAGGGTTCTCCACCTGAACCCGTCAATGCTTTGCCTTCATGCGTGGAGATTGAGCGGGCACAGTTGACAGCTTTCGACTTTCCTCCCGAAGTCAGTAATGTCATCTTGGCAGCCAGGCGTCCCTCCACCAAGTCAGTAAATGGCTGCCGGTGGGGCAAATTTGTGGCATAGTGTGCAGAAAATCAGGTTGACCCCCTTTTTGCTCCCGTTTCTCAGGTCCTTCTGTTTATTCTTTCTCTTGTGTAGTAGGGCTCTGCTTTGGGCATGTTAAAATACTATCTTTCTGCCAACTAGTCATTTGTGCAGTTGCCAGATCAGCCATCCTTTCTGAAGTCTCCTATTGTACATAGGTTTCTGAAAGGTCTCCAACACTTGTTCCCACCTTCACCCTTTATCATGCTTCATCGGTTGCTAAATGTTGTCTTAACTTTTCTAATGTCCGCTTCATTCAAACCGCTACACAACTGTCCAATCAGGCTCCTTACTATCAAGACGGCCTTTCTAGTGGCAATAACATCTGCCCAGAGGGTCAGAAGTGAGCTCCAGGCATTGTCATCCTTGCCTCGTACTTCAGCATCTTCCCAGACAAGTTGGTCTGTCGCACTAGAGTTTCCTTCCTACTAATGGTGGTCACTCCCTTTCATGTAGTCCAGTCCATCACCCTGCCTACCTTTCATGCTTTGCCTCATCTCTCTAAAGAAGAAGAGGGACTCCACCTGCTAGAACCAAAAAAAGATATTTCTTTCTACCTTTTCCACACAATAGAGTTCCTAGTAGACGACTAACTCTTCGTAGGGTATATCGGAGCCCAGAAAGGGAAGACTGTACAGAAACAGACCATCTCATGGTGGATCATGCTCTGTATCAAAATCTACTGCGCATTGGCCAAGAAGCCACCCCATGAGGGTTTACGTACTCATTCTACCAGAGCTAAGGCTGCAACTACTGCGTTAGCACCCAGCGTCCAGGACATCTGCCAGGCAGTAACGTGGGCGACTTTGCACACGTTTACTAAGCACTACTGTCTGGACTGTCAGGTCAGTAGGGACGGGCACTTTTCCCGCTCGATCCTGCTGTACTTTATTGTGATATTGTTTTACAGATCCTCCTCCAGGAAGAGATTGCCTGGGTATCTATGCTAAGGGAAGTAATCTGTGGTTAGAAGTCTCAATCAGGTGAACAAGTTGCTTTCCTTCGGTAACGCCTTAAGTGGTAGAGGCTCTATCTAGCTGCAGATTTCTTGCCAACTCACCCATCCTCTCCACTCTGCAAACAGATTTATAGACTTAGGGCTTTTTACCCGTTCAGGGCCTTAGTTTTTACATACCAGTAGTCAGAACTCTTCATGGCTACGTGCGTCTGGCATGGAAATGTGCTGTTTAAACTGCCATTTCGATCTAAAAGGTAACCCTGTTGTCAGGCCTAAGCCATCCCTTTTTATACCTGTAAGCCCCCCCTAAAGTACGCCCTGGCTAACCCACAGGGCAGGGTGCCATGTTTTTAAAATGCAGGACATGTACTTTTAAGTTTTGCATGTCCTGCAAGTGAAAAACGACCAATTGTTTTTTTTCACTATTGCAAGGTCTCGCTCTCTCACATAGGATAACATTGGGATTACCTTATTACATATTTTGAGTGCAATTCCCAGTTATGAAGAGATGAACTTTCCATGTTTGATGTCACAGAACTCACATTTAAAATCACAACTTATGGTGAAGGTGGATTTTAAATCCCAATTTAGCTAATGACACTTTTAGAAAGTTGGCATTTACTTACTTTAGTCATTCGGTGCCTTCAGCCTGCCTCTGGAATACATGTCTGGTGTGGCTGACAGCTAGCTTCCTACATTCCCTCTAGACAGTCGCACACAAAGGAAGGATAGGTGTGGCTGAGTGGTCATTAGCATGCAGGATGAGAGGGAGGAGCTGACCCTTACACATAAAAGATCTGTGTCCTGTCCCACACAAAGGATTGATTGCCCCCTGTAGTGTGCCTGGAGCTAGGGCAGGAAGGGAGGACCTCTGTGCACTTCAAAGCTTTCTTTGAAGTCTCCTCCACTTCAAGAGGCGCAGCTGGGTATAAGTACCGGACCTCTGGCACTACCAAATCAGTACACTTCTGGACCTCTGACTGCTCTGCCAGGAAGAAGAGCTGCTGTGCTGCTGAAAGGACTGCCACTCTGCTTGACTGCTGCTTTGCTGGACTTTACCTTGCTGTGCTCTTACCTTGCTGAGCTGCGCTGCTGCCTGCTGTTCTCCTGCCAGGGTAAGAAGGACTGGACCTAAATCACTTGAAACCCAGGGTGACTACATGGGCTTTCTGGCTTGCCTCCTGTTCCAAGTCTCGGGGATATCAAAGACTAGAACCGCCTGCACCTGGACTCTGCAAGCTGTAAGTCGGCCCTGCTAAGTGGTGCAATCCCAGTCCTGGGCCCTTGGAAGAGAGGCCTAAGGATCTCTACAACCAGAACCCACGCATCCTCATCAGAACTGGCGGCATCTTAGCCTTTGCGTGGGTTGGAACAGGCGCGTCTTCGCCTTTGCGTAGACCGGGAACCGGCACATCTTTGTGTTGTGATCTACCCCGACTACAATTGTGGTTCCTGCTTGGACAGGGTGCATACCACTGCCAACCAGAAACCTAATTTCTAACAGGTACCATATAAAATTCCTGGCTAATGTTGTTATGAATAAAAGTATTGGCCCACCTTTAACTTCCAGAATTATTGATAGCACTAGGTTTATATAGTGTGTGACTTCATTCTCTGTCCAAACCATTTCAGTGTTCAGTTCAAACTTTGAAACCAGTAACCCTTATATTTTACTCAAGTTTCATTGTATATGATCTCTGGAATAAAAGTGCCTTATGAAATTGTGCAATAGAGCTTACCTTGAAATAAAAGTAGACACTTGGATCTGTTTATTCTGTCACGGAGTTAAATTTTGTGTGCAGCTTCTTTTTGTGTATTTATCATAGTCTTGAATTGAGACCAGCCTGTACTCTAGAGCAAAGCACTTTTTCTAGTCATCCTCGTTCATCCTCCTTAGTCCTTAATTTGTCTTATATGTCCTGAGAATTCCAAGTTGACTTTATATGCGACAATCTGTTGGATTTCAAATGGGCCTGAATATAATTGACCATGGTGCGTTAATGTTTTTGGAGGCTTGCATATTTCTTTGCAGCTACGAATGCACACGTAATTTGAAGGAATTTTTCAAATATGTATTTCTTCTGAAATTTCTTTGTAAAATTTGTCATGTTTTATCTTGGACTTTCTTGCATCTGAAGGCCTCTTCAAGGATTTTTTACATTAGCCTCCTTTTTTAATTCGGGTTGTGATCATTCTTCATGCAGTGATTAATATTTTATGCTGACGGTGGGGATTGAAGTGTATCAAGTCTTTTCTGACTCCTTCTATTTTGTGTCTGAACCTGTTCGGGGGGGGGCGGGGGGGGGGTCACAAGGCAGGCAGGGTTTACTGGCCTTTTTACAACTGGTGTCCAGGGATCTATCCTAATGTGACTCTACAAACTGGGCCAGTTACATCCCTAACACAGTAGACTTCCAGGGTAGGGAGAGTGGTCAGTCTGAGGCAGGGGTCTCCAACCTTTACTGTTGTAAGAGCTACTTCTGATCAGTGAAAATCGTCGTGAGCTATTAAAGGCCAAGCAACTTGCGCATTTTTCAGAGACACCTCCCACATCCTCATTCCTTGTCTTAAGCCTAATTTCTTTGTGCCTATTCTGTGGTTTGAACAAGATACATAGACCTATGGAGCTGTTCAAAGCTGTCAGCAGACTGAAAATTATAACATAATTAACTGTATATCTGTCTCACAGCTCATTCACCACACTGCTACGCACTGTGTCCCATAGCATGATAACGATAATTGCATCTTGGTGTTAATCAGGTAAGACAAGGAAATACTTCCCACATAGGATCACAAACCAAAGAAAACACTTTGAACCACCCACCCTACACTTGCCATAGCTTGCTGACCATGTAGGTAAGTGCTTTAGTGCCACACATTTGTAAGCGGTATAAAAATGCTGCAACAGAAGGCTTCCCTTTTCTTCATTATCAAAAAAAGTAAAACAAAGGGAGAAAAGTTATGTTAGTAATAATACATATGATTTTCTTTCATGTCTGGGCCTTTGCAGACTATTGGAACAACAAATGGAAGATATTTGGAAAGGTGACAATCTTACTTTCATTATAAAGCACTTCACTTAGTTCAATAACACATGCTTTAACGCTGCAAAGTCAATTTTCGGGAAATGCATAGTTCTGCAATGTTCAGCAACAGACTGTGCTAAGCTTTGCACTCGCTGCACAGTACTCTTCTACTTCTAGTAATAATATATCTGAAAGAAACAAGTTAGTTAGATTCCTCACCTTAGAATATCCCCAGGCGTCAGGCTGGATCCGGAAAGATTTTTCGTCAGCAATACCCCTTGCGCGTCGCTAGGCGTCGTCTGCGGCTCCGCGTCCGTCGTCGGCGTCGTGCGCCGGAATGACGTTGTCGGAGTACTTAGACGCCGCCCTCGCACGCTGACGTCAGTTCTTCTTTTTTCCGCGCCAGACAGCGCCGATCCGGGAAGAGCTTACCCCTTAGTCAATTTTTGACTAAAACTTTTTGACTCTTTTTGGTCTTTGTCGACTCGACTTTGGTGCCGGTAGGATGCCTGGATTTAAGGCCTGTGACGCCTGTCAGCGCCTGATGTCGGTGACGGATCACCATCGCTGGTGCCTTTACTGCCTGGGGGCCGACCACGACGCGGAGTCGTGCCCCGACTGTCAGGCCTTGACCTCGAAGGCTAGGCGGGAGCGGTCCCGTAAGCTTCTCGAGCTTCGGCACTCGGCTCCACACCGCTCACGGTCCAGGAGGAGGTCCAAGGACCGGTCGCGGAGCCGCAGTCATCATCATCTCTCGCCGGGCTCAAAGTCTTCGGGTAAGTCGAAGCGATCCAAGAAGTCCAAGAGGCGGCACCGCTCTTCGGACTCCCCTCGCCGGTCGCGCGACTCGGCCGAGGGTCAGAGTGGGACCACCCCCGCGGTTCTGCCGGAGCCGCAGGAGCCGTGTCCGTCTCCACACCCGCCGGTCCCTGGGACTGACGCGACTCCGGCGGAGGTCTGTGCCTTCCTCTCGGCCATGAGGGGCCTGGCTCCGCCGTCGACGCCTGCCGGCGCGCCTTCGGGCCCCGTGGGCTGGACTGGGCGACCTCGCGTGCCGGCGGCTCCGGCCTCGGCGCCGACTTCGGTCCCGACGCCGCAGGTCCCCGAGAGATCCAGCCCTGGATCTCTGTCGGCGCCGGTCGACCTCACGACGCCTCCTCCGCCGGCGCCGACACCGGTTCCACCTCCGGCGCCGTCTCCGGATGACGCCATTCCCCGGTTTAGTCCCTGTCCGGACCCGACGCCGGCACGGCACCGCAACCGACGCCGATGGATGAACGTTTCACCTACCGTCAGACTCCGATTGTTCCTCCTGTTTATCAGGAATCGGATGACGGGGGCGACTGGGAGGGGTCTGAGGACCCTATGGCCCTCCAGGGTCAACTTGCACAGGACTGGGCTGACGAACGGGGGGATGCCAGTGGTCTGGACACTTCGCCGGACGCTGGCTTCATCTCTCCTCCGACTGTGGCTTCGGAGGAAGGTGCAGCTTTTTCCGTGGTGCTGCGCAAGGCGGCCGAAGCCCTGGGGCTCGAGTTGCCTGCTGTGGCCGTGAGGACTAATATCCTCACAGAGGTGCTTCAACCGTCAGCAAGCTCCACAGAGCCTCTGCTGCAGTTCAATGAGGCCCTCGTCGACGTTCTGCAGGGCACTTGGTCCAAGCCCTCCACAGTTCCTCCTGTGGATCGGAACGTGACCCGGCGCCACGGCCCTGCTCCGGGCGACCCCAGTTTCCTGTCCCAACACCCCACCCCTGAGAGCCTGGTTATCCAGGCCTCCACTTCCCAATCCTCCTTTCCGTCCGCTCTTCCGGATCGGGAATCCAAGAGGCTGGAACAGTTCGGCAACAAACTGTTCTCTTCCCTGAGTTTGGGCCTGCGGTCTTTGAACACCGCTTGCCTCTTGGACCGTTTCTCCCACTCTCTGTGGGATACAGTGGAGGACGTGCTGCCACTGTGTCCGGTGGAGGCCCGGACACGTCTCTCCCAGGCACTTGCTGACGGGCGAGATGCAGCGCGACATGCCATACGGTGTGGACTTTACACCACGGTGGCGCTCCGGCGCCACGCCTGGCTGAGGTCCACGTCTTTTTCGGGGGATGTCCAGAGTACCCTCATGGATATGCCCTTTGATGGCGCTCGGCTTTTTGGTGAGAAGGCGAATAGTGCGCTGGCTCGTTTTAAGGACTCCCGGGCTACGGCCACGTCCTTGGGTCTCTCGGCCCCACGGCCGCACGCTTCTGCCTTTCGCCCCTTTCGTGGCCAAGGAAGGGGCGCCTCCTCACGCCCGCCTAGCCACCGGCCGCAGAACCAACCTGCACGCGGTCGCGGACGTGGGTTCCGCCGTGGCGGTTCTAGAGGACAACATGCCGGTCAGTCCTCATCCACCCCGGCAGCATCTGCCTCAAAGCCTTCCTAGTCCGAGCTTTCAGGCCCATTCCACGCCAGTGGGCGGCAGAGTTCGCCATCACCTGCTCCACTGGCGCTCCATCACTTCGGACAGGTGGGTGCTGCAAATGGTCCGAAGGGGCTACTCCCTCCCTGTAGGAGAGTAGGGTCTGCTTTCTATGTTCACCCCCACTTTTTGCTTTTGCTTTACTGGTTTTCGACTTGGATGTGGCTGTGGGCCTGCTAATCAGACCCACAGCCCTGCTGTTCTCTCTCTAAATTAATACTATGTACTTTAGGTGCATAACCCATTTGGATAGGATCACCTTATTGGCCCCTGTACATTGTACCCTAGGTACCCAGGGCATAGGTGTACCCTAGGCCTACCAGGGGCTGCAGCATGTATTATGCCACCCCTGGCCTGGCCTTCCATTTTGACACAACTGGCTGATCACTCAGCTGGGGCAAGGTCGTGTAATCACCCCTTGCTTAGGTGTAGTATCCCTATACCTAACTTACATATAGACACATGTGTACCTATCAGTCACTCCTATGGCAGGCCTTGACAATCCTGGAGGCAGAGTGCTTGGTAACATGTGAGATGGTGCTCTAGCATGAGCTGAGCCTGTCTGCAGCTTTCGGAACCTTGTCCTTATAGCTGTTCTATGATATAGCCTACCATATTCTCTTAAAGTGCCTTATAATCTTAGACGGTTATGGTAACTATGGTTTGGCTTTATCGAAACATGTCGTGTAAGGTGTCTAACACTGTGGAATAATACCCCCATGCCATTTCTGGACATGAGAATATTATTCCCCCCTTCTAGAGGGAAAGACATGTTAAAATCATACTTCAACTGTTAGCCTCTGACCAAAGCCTCAGCATCACAAAATGGATGCTGCTGCCACGACACAAGTCTGACCTCCTGCAGCTGGGAGTGATCCCAGCCAGGGAGGCCTGGACAATAGGTTTCCTGCTTGGGGAGGTGCTAGCACCTCCCCAGACAGCCTTTAGTGTATTGGGGCAGGGTGGGCTGAAAGGAATGAGACATGCCTGGGGCACACAAGGTGTTCCTTGCATAGTCCAGTTCAAACCGGCGCTAGGGCACTCCAGCCCCAGCTCTGGCGCGAAACTGGACAAAGGGAAGTGGGTGTAACCACCCCCTCCCAGGTCCCACCCATAAGGCGTGACCTAGCAGGTATCCCAGCCCCCCCAGATTAGTATAAGAGTGGGAGTTGGGCCTCAAGACTTTAGATTATCCTGAACCTGCAAAACTGAACAGAAACTCTGGACCTTCGACATTCGACGAAAGAAGAAGACTGAAGAATCTCCCTTGTAGCCAAGGAGTGGCTACCCTGTGCAAACAGGCACCATCAAGAGACTACCCTTTGCTTTGCCCACGTTCTACGAGGAACCGACTGCAGAGCCCGACCAGAGCCTTGACTTCCAGACTTCTCCGACCCTGATCCACATCGACAGCAAAGCTGAGATCCGTGGAGGCGACGAGCGACGTGGGACCGGCTACCTGGGAAAAGTGGCTAGTAACTTAAAGCGCAGCTTCTGAGGTACCCTCGAAGTTGTGCACCGGGGATTGAGAAGCCCCAACCCCAAGCACCATCTGCACCGAAGATCAGCCCCCCACACTCCACGAGTCCTGCGTGGGGCCCTTCAGCATTTTCCTGCTTGCCGCGTCTGTCCGGTTGCTTGCCCGCTGGCTAGTGGCCTTTGTGACGACGCTCCCTGAAATCTTCTGCGCTGGTTTGGCTCCTCCAGACTGGCTCCCGCTTCTCTGCAAAGAAGAAGCACCCCAGACCTTCCTGGTCTGCACCAGAAGCAAGTCCTTCGTTCTTCGTGGGTTCCGCTTGCCAAGGCTTGGTGAGTCCTAGTCCAACTTCGACGCCGCCGACAGCAAGAGCCTTCGTGGGACAGCTCGCCTCCTGGTCCTGGTCGTTCTCGACGCTTCCTGGTCCTCCTGGCTGCAGCGACAAGCTTCACCTTCACCTGCAATCTTCACGACATCGCCTGGTTCCTTCCTGGTTCCACGTGGTCACTGGCTAGTGACCTTGACTCTGTCCCTTCTGCTTGCAGGTTTCTTCTCTTCTTGATCCCAGCCTTGGGATCCACTGGACACTCTTCACTGACTGCCTGTCAGCATCTTTCTTCAGGCATCCATAGGAGTCGACGACGAAAACGACGCATCTTCACCCCTATGCACCCGCAGCCTGTGGGCTAGGTAACTTGGGTACTCCGGTGCTCATCAGGATAGTGACTATCCTAGTGTCTAGTTTTCAAGTCTCAACTTCCTAGCTACTCCGGAAGTGTCCTAAATCTACCGTTTTCTAAACTGTACTATTGCTATTGACTTTTACGCATTACGCGTGAGTGTTTCCACTCTGCACACGAATCCCGTGGGCCTCCCACTTCCTAACTAACGCTAGTGTAGTGTAGCCCCAGCGATTCCCTAGGTCTAGGCCTATCCTATTTCCGTGACAGTGGTTCTTATACCACTTACTTAGTATATGGTTTGCGTGGCCCCTAGGGCCTAACTGTATTACTTACCTGTGTGACTTAATGCATGCTTAAATAAGACTGTGTTGTACTTACCTCTAATCTCATAAAGAGTGCTGAGGGTTTGCTTAGAATAAATACACTTTATTTTATATATATCTGTTGTGGTGTCCTTTCATTTGGTATTCAAGGGATTATATATGGTATCACAGCTGGCTTCACATGCCATTCAGAGTTTAGCCTAAGACTGCTCTTGTCCATGCTACCACTAGGATAGCTGGTCTATAAGGTTGACTTTACAACCAATCACCATAAGGGTATTTGGACTGATATAAGGTGTACACTAGAACTAGTGACATCATACATCAGGCCAACTTCTCACACTCCCCTTCGAGACGACCCCTCCAGCCATGCCACCGCAGTGCCACCATATATCGGAGGATCACTTGAATCTTCTGCGGGAGGAAGTTACGGCCCTCTTGGCCAAAGAGACCGTCGAGCGCGTTCCTGGTCCAGAAGTAGGCCGTGGTTGCTATTCCCACTACGTTCTGGTTCCCAATAAGGGCAAAGGGGGCCTACGCCCTATCTTGGACCTCAGGAGCGTCAACACCTTCCTCCGAAAGGAACGGTTCTATATGCTAACTTTAGCTCAGGTTCTTACTGCCCTCGACCCTGGAGACTGGATGGTAGCATTGGACTTGCAGGACGCCTATTTTCACATCCCCGTCCTGCCGGCCCACCGGCGTTACCTGCGGTTCACGGTGGGTCAGGAGCACTTTCAGTTTACCGTGCTCCCCTTCGGCCTCACCAGTGCCCCTCGGGTGTTCACGAAAGTGATGGCGGTGGTCGCAGCTCATCTGCGCAGATCGGGGGTTCCAGTCTTCCCCTATCTCGACGACTGGCTGTTGAAGGCGGGCTCGCCCCAGCAAGTAGTCTCCCACCTCCAGACTACGGCCGACCTCCTGCATTTGCTGGGGTTCTCCATCAACGTGCCAAAGTTACACCTGAGCCCCTCCCAGAAGCTCCTCTTCATCGGAGCAGTTCTCGATTCGGCGCTGTTCCGGACTTATCCTCCGGAACAGCGGGTCCAGGATATTCAGGATCTGTTTCCCATCTTTCGGCCTCTGTCCTGGGTTTCGGTCAGGTTGGTGCTGCGGCTTCTGGGGCTGATGGCCTCCTGCATCCTGTTGGTGCATTACGCCAGGTGGCGAATGCGGGATCTGCAGTGGGACCTGAAGTTTCAGTGGGCCCAGCATCGAGGCAACCTGTCCGACCATGTCTTGATCTCGGAGGGCACTGCGAAACAGTTGCAGTGGTGGCTCACGGACCGCGATTGGTTCAGCGGCAGATGCCTCTCCCTACCCCAACCGGAGCACATAGTAGTGACGGACGCGTCCCTCCTGGGATGGGGGGGCCACATGGGAGAGGCGGAGATCAGAGGACTCTGGTCTCCAGCGGAGTCTCAACTCCATATCAACCTTTTGGAGCTGAGAGCGATCCGGCTTGCACTGAAAGCCTTCCTTCCCTCTGTCCGTGGAAGTGTTGTGCAGGTGTTCACGGACAACAGCACCGCCATGTGGTATTGCAACAAACAGGGCGGGGTGGGGTCGTGGACCCTTTGTCAGGAGGCTCTGCGCCTCTGGACCTGGCTGGCACACCAGGGCGTCACCCTGGTGGTTCAACATCTGGCGGGCTCTCTGAACGCCAGAGCAGACGAACTCAGCCGCCGGTGCATGATGGATCACGAATGGCGTCTGAACTCGGACGTGGCGCAAGGTCTCTTTCTGCAGTGGGGAGAGCCTTGGTTAGATCTATTCGCCACCGAAGAGAACGCGCAATGTCAGCAGTTCTGCGCATTGGAATTTCCAAGGCAGCACTCGCTCGGAGACGCTTTTCGTCGCAAGTGGAGTTGCGGTCTGTTGTACGCCTTTCTGCCTATACCACTTCTGCCCAGAGTGCTGAAGAAGATCAGGCGCGACCGGGCCCAAGTTATCTTAGTGGCTCCGGATTGGGCACAAAGGATCTGGTATCCCGAGCTACTCAGTCTGTCAATCGATCCTCCGATACGACTGCCTCTTCAGGAGGACCTTCTGTCGCAGCAGCAGGGGACGGTCCTCCACCCGAACCTGTCCAGCCTCCACCTCCATGCGTGGAGATTGAGCGGCGGCAGTTGATGCCATTTGACTTGCCTCCTGAAGTCTGTGATGTCATTCTGACAGCCAGGCGTCCCTCCACAAAGATGGTATACGCCTGCCGGTGGAGCAAATTTGTGGCATGGTGCACAGCAAAGGCTGTGGATCCCCTTTCCGCCCCTCTTTCTGAGGTTCTACTCTTTCTTCTTTCTTTGGCCCAGCAGGGCTCTACTCTGGGCACCTTGAATGGTTATCTTGCTGCAATCTCTGCCTTCTTACGGCTTCCTGATCAGCCTTCTCTTTTCAAGTCCCCTGTTGTTTCACGTTTTCTGAAAGGCATTCCTCACATGTTCCCTCCTGTCCCCTTCGTAATGCCTCAGTGGGACTTGAATCTTGTTCTGACCTTTCTGATGTGCGCTCCTTTTGAGCCTCTTCACAATTGTCCCATTCGTCTTCTGACCCTAAAAAACTGCTTTCCTGGTAGCTATCACCTCGGCTAGACGGGTGAGTGAGCTCCAGGCTTTGTCATCTAAGCCTCCCTTTATTTCTGTTCATCCGGACAAGGTTGTCCTCCGGCCTCGTCCTTCTTGTCTACCGAAAGTGGTGACCCCATTTCATCTCGGGCAAACTGTCATGTTGCCCACCTTCTTTCCGCCTCCGCATCCTTCAAAAGAGGAAGAGAGGCTCCACCGTCTGGACCCAAAACGGGCGCTGTCCTTGAATTTGGACCACACCAAACAGTTCCTGGTGGACGACCAACTTTTTGTTGGATACGTAGGAGCTAAGAAGGGGAAAGCGGTACACAAACGGACCATCTCGCGGTGGGTCGTGTTGTGTATTAAAATGTGTTACTCCTTGGCAAGGAAGGACCCTCCTGTTGGGTTGAGGGCCCATTCCACCCTGGCCACAGCGGCTACTGCTGCCCTGGGTCGGGGAGTTCCCTTGCGGGACATCTGTCAGGCGGCGACGTGGGCTTCACTGCACACGTTTGCCAAGCACTATTGCCTGGACAGCCAAGTCCGGAGAGACGGCTTCTTTGGCCGTTCTGTTCTCCAGGACTTTCTGGTGTGATCTTGGTTCGCAGACCCACCACCGGGGTTGGTATTGCTGGGGTATCTATTCTAAGGTGAGGAATCTAACTAACGTATTTCTTTCAGATGAACAAGTTACTTACCTTCGGTAACGATGTATCTGTAAGAAACATTAGTTAGATAGATTCCTCACCGACCCACCCATCCTCCCCGTCCTGGGAACTGACATCTAGGGTTAAGGCTATCCTTTTCAGGGCCCTAGATTTTTTGGCATCCGTGTCGGTCTCTTGCATGGCTCTGCGTTCCTGGCGCGGAAAGCTATGTACAAGAACTGACGTCAGCGCGCGAGGGCGGCGTCTAAGTACTCCGACGACGTCATTCCGGCGCACGACACCGATGACGGACGCGGAGCCGCAGACGACGCCTAGCGACGCGCAAGGGGTATTGCTGACGAAAAATCTTTCCGGATCCAGCCTGAGGCCTGGGGATATTCTAAGGTGAGTAATCTAACTAATGTTTCTTACAGATACATCGTTACCGAAGGTAAGTAACTTGTTCATTAGCATTAAGCACATGGCAATGTCCCTGAGCACATACCTCAATAAACAGAAAGTTCCATGATTAACTACTCTAATATACAGATCAAATTTATTCAAACTCACACATCATGAAAATTTGAAAAGGCTCTATAAACAAGTGAGCATGAATTTGTTCCTTAAAACAAATGTTAAATCTGATCACACCTCGTGCATGCAGACACTCCAGATATCTATTGAACTCACCAGCCTGCTTTCCTCCTACATAGGCTATGAGTTTCTTAAACACCTCAAAAACCAAGCCATATAAAGACAGAACATCAATGGGATCAAAGTGCATGGGTAAAGTCAGGTAAGGACTAATGAGCCTTGCCCAGACAATTCCCACGCAAGAAAAAATTGCATCATCTCAGACTCAGCCACTAAAATTGTAAACAGAAGCTGCCTGTATTAAACGCACACTAGTATAGAAGTACTCAACAAATCAAATTGTTTTGCATAGCTTTTCCAAAACACAGCTCCGTGTCACACAAGCAGAGCTGCCTTGACACAAAGGAAGAGTGTGGGAGACGAGAGGCTGGGAGTGACAGGACTGGACAGAGACGTGAAGAGCCTGTTTTGGGAGGATCAGATCAGTGCATGTTATGCCTTTTGATTTTAACATCGGCTGACACTGAGCTTTAAAATTGAAAGAAGACATAATAAAGCACAGTGGCAGCCGATGTTAAAATCAAAGAGCCTTGCATGCACTGAGCTGCTTTTATTGATTGCAACTTGAAGGCAAATTTAAAGCGTGCTGTAGTCCGTGAAAGCAGTTCACGGCAGGGAAGCACTTTTGATTTTAACATTGGCCTCCACCGTGGTAGCAGCTCAGTGCCTGCAAGGACCTTCGATTTTAAGGTCGGCTGCCACCGCGCTTTGTTACTGAAGGCAGATGTAAAGCGCAGTGGCAGCCGATGTTAAAATCAAAGGCCTTAAGGCAGCCTAAACAACGAAGCCACCTAGTAATGAGGAGGTGGGACAGCGTTTCCTTACAGGCCCTTGATAGCCCTTGGCTGGGGGAGGGGGCATGGGCGTTTCAGGCAGAAAGTTGGTGTTAGTGTACCTCCGTAGTGACCAGCAGGTCAGATTCAACTGTCCATCCAATGCAGCCCCCCACCGCAGACATGCAGTGCCAGCCCTTTCCAAGGCAACAGGGATGAGTGCCCGAACTCTGTCAGCAGAGGCCACACCCCAGCCTTTCTGGAACACATGCACACCCACCCATGTGCGACCCAAACATTCAGTAGCAGAGAAGCTGCGCAACCCTATCTACGAGCAGCAGAAATGGTCTCCTTTGCTCCTCGCCCTATTACGCAGACACACTTCACCCCCAGCCGAGGGCAGAGCGGGAGGCAACATTCCGGCCCCCAACACTCACAGCAGAGACAACACGCCACAATGGATGCAGGGGGTGCTTGAAACGCATTTTAAACGTCAGGTTAGGCCCAGACTGTTTACAACACAGACCAGTAGGGCTGACTCAGGCTTCCATCTTGTAAGTGGTGCGCATCGTGCCCCAGGCGTCTGAAAGAAACACGTTAGTTAGATTCCAGATTCCTTACCTTAGAATATCCCCAGGCGTCAGGCTGGATCCGGAAAGATTTTTCGTCAGCAATACCCTTGCGCGTCGCTAGGTGGCGTCTGCGGCTCCGCGTCCGTCATCGGCGTCGTGATCGCCGGGATGACGTCGTCGGAGTACTTAGACGCCACCCTCGCGCGCGGACGTCAGTTCTTCTTTTATCCGCGCCGGTAAGCACAGATCCGGGAAGAGCATTCCCTTTAGTCACTTTTTAACTAAACTTTTTGAACTTTTTTGATTCATCTTTCGAGTCGACCTCGACTCCTGGTGCCGGTAGGGATGCCCGGTTTCAAGCCGTGCGACGCCTGTCACCGACTGATGTTGGTTACGGATCACCACCGTCGGTGTCTCTACTGCCTTGGGGCCGACCATGATGCCGAGTCGTGGTCCGACTGTCGGGCCTTGACCCCGAAGGCTAGGCGGGAGCGGTCCCGCAAGCTCCTCGAGGGCCGGCAGTCTGCTCCGCGCCCCTCGAGGTCCCCGTCGAGGAGGAGGTCAATGGACCGGTCGCGGAGCCACAGCCATCACTGCTCGTCGGGTTCGAAGTCCCCACATTCAGGTAAGTCGAGGCACAGTAAGAAGAAGTCGAAGAAGTGACATCGCTCTTCTGACTCTTGTTTCTTTCAGATTCACAAGTTACTTAGCTTTGGTAACGATATATCTGTAAGAAACATTAGTAGTGATAGATTCCTTACCGCCCCACCCATCCTCCCTGTTCTGCGAACTGATTTCTAGGGTTAAGGTCATCCCTTTCAGGGCCCTAGTTTCAAGGCACCAGTGATCAGTTTCTTGCATAGCTCCGCGTTCCTGGCGCAGAAAGTCGTGTACAGAACTGATGTCAGCGTGCGTTGGTACGTCTAAGTAGCTCTAGCCACGTCATCTCTGCGAGAACGATGCCAACGACGCACGCGGAGCCGCACGACGACGCCTACCGACGCGCAGGGGTACGGCTGACGAAAACTTTCCGGATCCAGTCTGACACCTGTGGGCAATTCTAAGGTAAGGAATTTATCACTGCTAATGTTTCTTACAGATATATCGTTACTGAAGGTAAGTAACTTGTGCATCTGACCTTGGTTATTTATATAGCAATATATTTAAAATCATCGCTTTCACTGTAGCCAGGTAAATCACTTTAGTCTCTGGTTAAACTGGAAAGTTAATTGATTTGGTGTCATTTGATTCACAGGCCAGGAATTCTCCATTTAAATAACTATCATGCAGATTCCTTGGAAATTTCAAACATATTAAGTGTATGATGGGATGTTCTGCCTGCAAAGATGCCAGTTCCTCTTCACTTGATCCCACAGTGGCCATTTATGATTCCCTCCCTTATTAACCATTATGCCACATCACCAGTCAAATGGAATGAGTGGAACGTCAGCTCTGTCTAGTGCCACACTACACCTAAAATTTGGTATTCAAGAATATATTTTTTCCCATGCTGCTGTCTCCAAGTAAAGCATCTACCAGCTTCTTTAACTGGAGCTCGGCATGGTACCCCATTCAGAATGTTAAACCTAATGTGCAATCATTGGAGTCAAATGTTTTTTTCTGTATTGAGCAATATTATTGTCAAAGCGCCTTCAATTACCAGACTTTGCTGATTTGTTATAGAGACGATGTATGTTGATTTGGGTGGATTAAAACCACTGTGACCACATTGGAGCAATGTCTTTGTCACTGCTAGCCAGATGATTTGAAAGCGATCTACACTTTTTTATTATCCTCATCAGGCACCATCTTTCTGTCATCATCATAGAAGTACCTGTTTATCAATGTTAATTTGTAACTACTGCTTTTCTAATTGAGTCCTTGATCATCTCCTTTGTCTGATAAAACCAGTATTCAATTCTCCAGCCTTGTATGAAGACACCCATTCATAGATTCATCTCAGGATTTCCTCCTCCTTTTTGACTGCATTGAGCTACTACATTTAAATTAATTAAGAATAGAGTATTTCTTATATTTGTGCATGTTACCACACCCATTTAAGGTTAGTTTGAATAGGTTCAGATAATTTTCAGGGGACAGTGAAGAGCATAAAGGCTTTACCATAAGTGCTTGACGTATTTTCTTACCATGATTCTACATCTTGTTTTCATTTAATCATGCTGCTTTTCCTGAGTCCTATTTAATTCAGCTAAGCTAGTTCTGTGACGTATTGGGGATCCCTAAAGAATTTGTGATTGATTTTTATCCATTTGAAAGTTTCTGTGCTCTGGCAAATCTAATTTGATTAACATGAGTACCCTAAATAAGTATTTTTGTTTACTTTTAGCTCAGCACTTCGTTTGTCCTGGAAACATTTATCCACTCCAAAGAAAAGGTATAATTCCAATTGTTTCTTCTATTTCTAGCTAGGTGGTTTATACTGCACTGCAGAAACGGTTTAACATTATAATTTACGTGGTAAAATAAGATGTTAATCTCAAACTCGTAGCCCTCCCAGACCCACAGAATGAGAATATTGCAATTTTTTGGACGATCTTGGAAAATGTGGGGTATTTGTGCCCCAATATGCACGTGTTGCTCAGAATTTCAATTTTGTTGTCTGATTGTATGACATTCTATTTGAAACCTGTCTGGTTTGGTGGTTGTCCATTCATCTGTGTGGAAAGGTCCTTGAGATCCCATTCACATCACAAGATAAGTCAGTAGGACACAAGATAAGCATAACAGTTGAGTTATTACTTATGATCTGAAAGAGACACGTTAGTGATAGATTCCTTACCTTAGAATATCCCCAGGCGTCAGACTGGATTCGGAAAGTTTCGCTTAGCAGTACTCCTGTGCGTCAGTAGGTGGCATCGTGCGGCTCCGCGTCCATCACTGGCGTTGTAAGCGCCGAGATGACGCCACGGAGAGTACTTAGGCGCCACCCATGCGCACTGACGTCAGTTCTTTCTATTTCTGCACCAGCAAGCGCAGATCCGGATTGAGCACGTACCTCAGTCACTTTTTGACTACTATTTTGGGACTTTTTGTCTCCTCTCTTTTCTCCTGGTGCATGTAGGGATGCTCAGCTTTAAGTCCTGTGGGGCCTGTCTCCGGAATATGTCAGTGGCGGACCCCCATGATGTTTGTAGGAGAGTAGGGTCTGCTTTCTATGTTCACCCCCACTTTTTGCTTTTGCTTCACTGGTTTTCGACTTAGATGTGGCTGTGGGCCTGCTAATCAGACCCACAGCCCAGCTGTTCTCTCTCTAAATTCACACTATGTACTTTAGGTGCATAACCCAATTGGTAGGGATCACCTTATTGGCCCCTGTATAGTGTACCCTAGGTACCCAGGGCATAGGTGTACCCTAGGCCTACCAGGGGCTGCAGCATGTATTATGCCACCCCTGGCCTGGCCTTCTATTATGACACAACTGGCCGATCACTCAGCTGGGGCAAGGTCGTGTAATCACCCCTTGCTTAGGTGTAGTATTCCAATACCTACCTTATATAAAGACACATGTGTACCTATCAGCCACTCCTATGGCAGGCCTTAACAATCCTGGAGGCAGAGTGCTTGGTAACATGTGAGATGGTGCTCTAGCATGAGCTGAGCCTGTCTGCAGCTTTCGGAACCATGTCCTTATAGCTGTTCTATGATATAGCCTACCATATACTCTTAAAGTACCTTATAATCTTAAACGGTTATGGTAACTATGGTTTGGCTTTATCAAAACATGTTGTGTAAGGTGTCTAACACTTTGGAATAATACCCCCATACCATTTCTGGCGATGAGGATATTATTCCTCCCTTCGAGAGGGAGAAGACATGTTGAAACCTACTTACCCGGTTAAAGTTAACCAGAGCCCCAGCATCACAAAATGGATGCTGCTGCCACAGACACAAGTCTGACCGCCTGCTCCTGGGAGTCCTTCCAGCGAGGGAGGCTTGGACAATAGGTTTCCTGCCTTGGGAGGTGCTAGCACCACCCCAGACAGGCCTTAGTGTATTGGGGCAGGGAGGGATGAAAGAAACTAGACACTGCCTGGGGCACACAAGGTGTCCCATGCATAGTCCAGTTCAAACCGGCGCTGGGGCACTCCAGCCTCAGCTCTGGCGCAAAACTGGACAAAGGAAAGGGGGTGTAACCGCTCCCCTTCCTGGTCCCACCCATAGGAGGGACCTTGCAGGTAGCCCAGCCCACTAGCCCAGTATATCAGTAGGTAGCTGAGCCCTGCTAAATTAGATTATCCTGAATCTGTGACTTGAACAGAAACTCTGGACCTTCGACATTCGACCTCAGGAAGAAGACTGAAGAATCTCCCTTGTGGCCAAGGAGTGACCACCCTGGGAAACCAGGCACCATCCAGCGACCGCTGCTTGCTTTGCGACTGATCCTACGAGGGACAACTGCAGAGACTGACCAGCGCCGAGACTTCCAGACACCTCTGAACCAGATCCACATCGACAGCAAAGCTGAGACCCGTGGAGGCGACGAGGGACGTGGGACCGGCGACTTGGGAAAAGTGGCTAGTAACTGACTAGCGCGACTTCTGAGGCTTCCTCGAGGCTGTGCTTGGGGAATTGAGAAGCCCCAATCCCGAGCACCATCTGCAAAGAAGATCAGCTCCCCACACTTCACGTGTTCTGCGTGGGTCCCTTCTGCACCTAAGTTGCTCGATGTGTTGTCCGGTTGCTGGCCCGTTGGCTAGTAGCCTCTGCGACGACGAACCTTTGTTTTCATCTTGCTGGTCTGGCTCCTCCAGACTGGCACCCGCTCCTCTGTGAAAGAGAAGCACCCCAGACCTTCCTGGTCTGCACCAGAAGCAAGTCCTCCATCCTGCGTGGGTTCCGCTTGCCAAGGCTTGTTGGGGCCTAGCTCGACATCGACGCCGCCGACAGCAAGAGCCTTCGTGGGACAGCTCATCTCCTGGTCCTGGGCGTCCTCGACGCCTCCTGGTACCCGTGGCTGCTGCGACAAGCTTCACCTCTTCACCTGCATCTTCACGACATCGCCTGGTTCCTTCCTGGCTCCTGGCTGGTGACCTAGACGCTGTCCCTTCTGCTTGCAGGTATCCTTCCTTCTTGATTCCATCCTTGGGATCCACCGGACACTCTTCACTGACTGCCTGTCAGCAACTTTCCTTCAGGCATCCATAGAAGTCAACGACGAAACCCGACGCAAGTTCACACCTATGCACCCGCAGCCCGTGGGCTAGGTAACTTGAGTACTCCAGTGCTCACAAGGGTATTGACTATCCTAGGGTCTAGTTTCAGAGTCTCGACTTCCTAGTTACTCCAGAAGTGTCCTAAAACTGTTAATTTCGAATAACTACTATTTCTATCGACTTTTACGCATTACGCGTGAGTGTTTCCACTCTGCACCTGAATCCCGTGGGCCTCCCACTTCCTAACCTTTGGTAGTATAGTGTAATCTGAAAGAAACACGTTAGATTCCTCACCTTAGAATATCCCCAGGCGTCAGGCTGGATCCGGAAAGATTTTTGTAGCAATATCCCTTGCGCGTCGCTAGGCGTCGTCTGCGGCTCCGCGTCCGTCGTTGGCGTCGTGCGCCGGAATGACGTCGACGGAGTACTTAGACGCCGCCGGGAAGAGCTTACCCCTAGTCACTTTTTTACTAACTTTTTTGACCTCTTTTGGTTACTCGACTCGACATCTGGTGCCGGTAGGATGCCTGGATTCAAGCATTGTGACGCCTGTCACCGACTGATGTCGGTAACGGATCACCATCGCTGGTGCCTGTACTGCCTGGGGGCCGACCATGACGCGGAGTCATGCCCCGACTGTCAGGCCTTGACGTCAAAGGCTAGGCGGGAGGGGTCCCGTAAGCTACTCGAGTTTCGACACTCGGCTCCACGTCGCTCTCGGTCCCGGTCCAGGAGGAGGTCCAAGGACCGTTCGCGGAGCCGCAGCCATCGACATCGCTCGTCGGGATCTTCGGGTATGTCCCGTCACTCCAAACATTCTAAGAAGTCCAAGCGGCGTCCTCGCTCTTCGGACTCCCCTCGCCGGTCGCGCGAACAGGCCGAGGGTCCAGGTGGTTCCACCCCAGCGGCTCCGTCGGAGCCGCAGGAGCCGCGCTCGTACCCATACCCTCCGGTCCCTGGGACTGACGCGACTCCGGCGGAGGTCAGTGCCTTCCTCTCGGCCATGAGGAATCTGGCTCTGCCGTCGACGCCTTCCGGCGCGCCTTCGGGCCCCGCGGGGTTGACTGGGCGACCTCGCATGCCGGCGGCTCCGGCCCCGACGCTGCAGGTCCCCGAGGGATCCAGGCCTGGATCTCTGCCGGCGCCGGTCGACCTCACGACGCCTCCTCCACCGGCGCCGACACCAGTTATGCCCCCGACGCTGTCCCCGCACGGCGTCCAGCCTCAGTTTAGCCCTATTCCGGACCCGGCGCCGGTACGGCGCCGTCCGACGCCGTTACCGGCGCCGATGGGTGACCGCTTCATCCACTGTCCGGCTCCGATCATTCCTCCTATCTACCAGGAATCGAATGATGAGGGCGACTGGGAGGGGTCTCAGGACCCTCTGGCCGAACAGGCCCAATTGTCTCAGGACTGGGCAGAGGAATTGGGGGACGCCAGCGGTTTGGATACCTCTCCAGACGCTGGATTCATCTCTCCTCCGACTGTGGCCTCGGAGGAAGGTGCAGCCTTTTCTGTGGTGCTGCGCAAGGCGGCAGAAGCCCTGGGGCTCGAGTTGCCTGCTGTGGCTGTGAGGACTAACGTCCTCACCGAGGTCCTTCAACCGACAGCAAGCTCCACTGAGCCTCTGCTGCAGTTTAATGAGGCCCTCATTGACGTTCTCCAGGGCACTTGGTCCAAGCCCTCCACAGTCCCTCCTGTGGACAGGAACTTTGCCCGGCGCCACCGCCCTGCTCCGGGCGACCCCACATTCCTCTCCCACCACACCACCCCCGAGAGCCTGGTTATCCAGGCCTCTACCTCCCAATCCTCCTTCCCGTCCGCTCCTCCGGATAGGGAATCCAAGAGGTTGGAGCAGTTTGGCAAGAAACTGTTCTCGTCCCTGAGTTTGGGACTGCGGTCTTTAAATACCGCTTGCCTTTTGGACCGTTACTCCCACTCGCTGTGGGATGCGGTGGAGGACGTGCTGCCCTTGTGCCCGGAGGAGGCCTGGGAACGACTCACCCAAGCTCTTGCTAACGGGTGAGCTGCAGCGCGGCACGCCATTAGAAGTGGACTAGACACCACGGACTCGCTGGGTCGGGCAATTTCCACCACGGTGGCGCTCCGGCGTCACGCCTGGCTGAGATCCACGTCGTTTTCAGGGGATGTCCAAAGCTCCCTCATGGACATGCCCTTCGATGGCACTCGCCTTTTTGCCGAGAAGGCGGACAGTGCGCTGGCCCGGTTCAAGGACTCCCGGGCCACGGCCAAGTCCTTGGGTCTTTCGGCCCCGCGGCCGCAAACTTCCACCCCTTTCGTGGCCAAGGAAGGGGCGCCTCCTCACGTCCGCCCAGCCACCGGCGGCAGAACCAACCTGCACGCGGTCGCGGACGTGGTTTCCGCCGAGGCGGTTCTGGAGGACAACGTGCCGGTCAGTCCACATCCACCCCGGCAGCATCCGCCTCCAAGCCCTCCTAGTCCTTGCATTCAGGCCCATTCAACGCCAGTGGGGGGCAGAGTTTGCCATCACCTGCTCCACTGGCGCTTCATCACTTCGAACAGGTGGGTGCTGCAAATCGTCCGAAGGGGCTACTCCCTCCCCTTCGAGACGACCCCTCCAGCCATGCCACCGCAGAACCACCGTATGTCGGGGGATCATTTGCATCTTCTCCAGGATGAGGTTTCGGCCCTCTTGGCCAAAGAGGCCGTCGAGCGCGTTCCTGGTCCAGAAGTAGGTCGTGGTTGCTATTCCCACTACTTTCTGGTTCCCAAGAAGGGCAAAGGGGGCCTACACCCGATCTTGGATCTCAGAAGCGTGAACGCCTTCCTCCGGAAGGAACGGTTCAAGATGCTCACTTTGGCTCAGGTTCTTGCTGCCCTAGACCCTGGAGGATGGATGGTAGCGTTGGACTTGCAGGACGCTTATTTCCACATCCCCGTCCTGCCGGCCCACCGGCGTTACCTGCGGTTCACGGTGGGTCAGGAGCACTTTCAGTTCACCGTGCTCCCCTTCGGCCTCACCAGTGCCCCTCGGGTGTTCACGAAAGTGATGGCGGTGGTCGCAGCTCATCTGCGCAGATCAGGTGTCCCAGTCTTCCCCTATCTCGACGACTGGCTGTTGAAGGCGGGCTCGCCCCAGCAAGTCGTCTCCCACCTCCAGACTACGGCCGACCTCCTGCATTTGCTGGGGTTCTCCATCAACGTTCCGAAGTTACACCTGAGCCCCTCCCAGAAGCTCCTCTTCATTGGAGCGGTTCTCAATTCGGCGCAGTTCTGGGCTTATCCTCCGGAACAGCGGGTCCGGGATATTCAGGCTCTGATTCCCATCTTTCGGCCTCTGTCCTGGGTTTCGGTCAGGTTGGTGCTGCGGCTTCTGGGGCTGATGGCCTCTTGCATCCTGTTGGTGCATTACGCCAGGTGGCGAATGCGGGCTCTGCAGTGGGACCTGAAGTTTCAGTGGGCCCAGCATCGAGGCAACCTGTCCGACCATGTCTTGATCTCGGAGGGCACTGCGAAACACTTGCAGTGGTGGCTCACGGACCGCGATTGGGTCAGCGGTAGATGCCTCTCCCTACCCCAACCGGAGCACGTAGTAGTGATGGACGCGTCCCTCCTGGGATGGGGGGGCCACATGGGAGAGGCGGAGATCCGAGGACTCGGGTCTCCGGCGGAGACTCAACTCCACATCAACCTTTTGGAGCTGAGAGCGATCCGGCTTGCACTGAAAGCCTTCCTTCCCTCTGTCCGGGGAAGTGTTGTGCAGGTGGTCACGGACAACACCACCGCCATGTGGTATTGCAACAAACAGGGCGGGGTGGGGTCGTGGACCCTTTGTCAGGAGGCTCTGCGCCTCTGGACATGGCTGGAACATCAGGGCATCACCCTGGTGGTTCAACATCTGGCGGGCTCTCTGAACCCCAGAGCAGACAAACTCAGCCGCCGATGCATGATGGATCACGAATGGCGTCTGAACTCGGACGTTGGGCAAGGTCTCTTTCTGCAGTGGGGAGAGCCTTCGTTAGATCTATTCGCCACCGAAGAGAACGCGCAATGTCAGCAGTTCTGCGCGTTGGAATTTCCAAGAAAGCACTCGCTCGGAGACGCTTTTCGTCGCGAGTGGAGTTGTGGTCTGTTGTACGCCTTTCCGCCTATACCACTTCTGCCCAGAGTGCTGAAGAAGATCAGGCGCGACTGGGCCCAAGTTATCTTAGTGGCTCCGGATTGGGCACGAAGGTTCTGGTATCCCGAGCTACTCAGTATGTCAATCGATCCCCCGATACGACTGCCTCTTCAGGAGGACCTTCTGTCGCAGCAGCAGGGGACGGTCCTCCACCCGAACCTGTCCAGCCTCCACCTCCATGCGTGGAGATTGAGCGGCGGCAGTTGATGCCATTTGACTTGCCTCCTGAAGTCTCTGATGTCATTCTGGCAGCCAGGCGTCCCTCCACAAAGACGGTATACGCCTGCCAGTGGAACAAATTTATGGCATGGTGCACAGCAAAGGCTGTGGATCCCCTTTCCGCCCCTCTTTCTGAGGTTCTACTCTTTCTTCTTTCTTTGGCCCAGCAGGGCTCTGCTTTGGGCACCTTGAAAGGTTATCTTGCTGCAATCTCTGCCTTCTTACGGCTTCCTGATCAGCCTTCTCTTATCAAGTCCCCTGTTGTTTCCCGTTTTCTCAAAGGCATTACTCACATGTTCCCTCCTGTCCCCTTCGTAATGCCTCAGTGGGACTTGAATCTTGTTCTGACTTTTCTGATGTGCGCTCCTTTTGAGCCTCTTCACAATTGTCCCATTCGTCTTCTGGCCCTGAAAACTGCTTTCCTGGTAGCTATCACCGCGGCTAGACGGGTGAGTGAGCTCCAGTCTCTGTCATCTAAGCCTCCCTTTCTTTCTGTTCATCCGGACAAGGTTGTCCTCCGGCCTCGTCCTTCTTTTCTTCCGAAAGTGGTGACCACCTTTCACCTTGGACAATCTGTCACGTTTCCCACCTTCTTTCCGCATCCTTCAAAAGAGGAAGAGAGGCTCCACCGTCTGGACCCAAAACGGGCGCTGTCCTTTTATTTGGACCGCACCAAACAGTTCCGGGTGGACGACCAACTTTTTTTTGGATACGTAGGAGCTAAGAAGGGGAAAGCGGTACACAAACGAACCATCTCCCGGTGGGTCGTGTTGTGTATTAAACTTTGTTACTCTTTGGCAAAAAAGGACCCTCCTGTTGGGTTGAGGGCCCATTCCACCCGGGCCACAGCGGCAACTACTGCCCTGGGCCGGGGAGTCCCCTTGCGGGACATCTGTCAGGCGGCGACGTGGGCTTCACTGCACACGTTTGCCAAGCACTATTGCCTGGACAGCCAAGTCCAGAGAGACGGCTTCTTTGGCCGTTCTGTTCTCCAGGACTTTCTGGTGTGATCTTGGTTCGCAGACCCACCACCGGGGTTGGTATTGCTGGGGTATCTATTCTAAGGTGAGGAATCTAACTAACGTGTTTCTTTCAGATGAACAAGTTACTTGCCTTCGGTAACAATGTATCTGTAAGAAACATTAGTTAGTTAGATTCCTCACCGACCCACCCATCCTCCCCGTTCTGCGAACTGACATCTAGGGTTAAGGTTATCCTTTTCAGGGCCCTAGACTTTTTTGGCACCAGTGTCGGTCTCTTGCATGGCTCTGCGTTCCTGGCGCGGAAAGCTATGTACAAGAACTGAGGTCAGCGCGCGAGGGCGGCGTCTAAGTACTCCGACAACGTCATTCCGGCGCCCGACGACGGACGCGGAGCCGCAGACGACGCCTAGCGACGCGCAAGGGGTATTGCTGACGAAAAATCTTTCCGGATCCAGCCTGACGCCTGGGGATATTCTAAGTTGAGGAATCTAACTAACTAATGTTTCTTACAGATACATCGTTACCGAAGGTAAGTAACTTGTTCTTTAGTACTAACAACTGAAAGCAATGGTGAGAGTAAATTATTTTCCTGTCAGCCGGGCTAGTGCACAGAAATCCTTTAGAGTCTCAATTTCCCTTTTTACCCCCCCTTAGTTCTTAATGATTTCATGTTAAGATGAGAGATAAACATATATTCTCTTTTTCTAACTCACTGTTTTTTCCTTAGCCCACCATGCTTCAGTGGATTGAGTTATTGACTAAGCAATTTAACAACAGCCAAGCAGCTTGTGAGGTGAGATGCATCCCGTTATCAGTAATGTACGGATGTCAGCAGTTTTTTTGCAAATCATTCTGCACTTGCATTCATATATCTTAATATTTATCACATCGTAGAGGCAGCTGGGAAGTATATTGCTATATAGTTCTCACTATTTCATGCATTGTTTTTTTGAAGAAGTAACAGTCAATTTACTTGATTTATCAACTTCAATGCCTTTAAGGTTCATATATGTTGATATGGCAATAGAGGCATAATGACAGTAAATCAGTGTGCAGATAGGTGATTCTTTGGGGAACTCTACCTTTGTTGTGCACATTTTCAGGCCAAAAAAGGCTTATCATGTTTGATTTAACAATTCCGGTTAAAATGATGCATATTATCCATTTAGTGGAAATTCAGGTCTCGTTTTCAACGTCAATCAAGATTATTTCAGATTCAAAAAAGCCATTAAAACATAAAATATGAAGTGAAACGTATTATCACAATAGCTTGCAATAATATAAAAGTTCAAATATTATGTTAAAAAATATAATAAAAGTAGACCTCTTGAGGGACCCACTTCCACGAATCACAGAATGGCATGCGGATATGTTGCATTGTAATACCCAAGCTGATACATACAGTGAATTGCTACCCCCCAGAAATCGTCCCAGGAGCTACTGGGGACCATATCAAACGTATCTGTTAAGTAAAACTGGTGATGCAGTCTCGGAGCCGCAGACTACTGCTGATGAGGCATTATCACAAGAGGCAGGAATATAGTCAAATGAGGGGCTTGCGGGAGGAAGCTGGGCCACGCTAGCTGTGTCATTGTGTAAAAGTTGGTCACCCTACCAGGCATCGGTCGGCAGAGAGACGTTTTGTAATCACAGGAGATACTGCTCTTACCGTGGATATGATTGTATAAATGGACATCCTCGTATGCCCGAGTTATAGGTTTTGAGTGCTAATGTGCTTATGTGCTGTTGTCATCTGATATACTGATATACCTGCCTACGACGCAACTGTGTCCTGAGTTGTATGTATTTTGTTCTATAATGAAAACAATAAAAAAAGTAGACCTCTTACAATGAATCCATTGCACTACATATGATAAAGAGTTCCTTAATTGCCCAAAGTATGAATAAAAATATTTAAGCAGTATTTCAGAACATATATTTTAGTTTCAAGCGATTCTGTTAGGCTGATTTTTCAAAACCCCAATGGGCCAACTTCAAAAATTCATTTTACAGTAAAATAAATAAAAATCAACGTCTTTTCATGACAGGTTACTCCCTATGTTTACGCTTCAGTTTTACTATATTATTAATACTGCTTTTATAACTTTCATGGATTTTTTTATTATTCTTTTGTAATTCTCAAGCTATGCTCGCAACCAACCCAAAATTTCTCAAGACACCTCACCTGATCACCTTAAGAGAAATATTTGAATGTGTGCACATTAGTGCATATCATGCATTACTGCATGCTATTTACTATAGTTCCCTTGCTTCTTTCACTTTTGAATGATTATAGCCTATGTATTACAATGTTTTTTGCTTTTTTTCCTGTTAATCTTTTATTCAGCCTTTCCCTCTATGGATCACCTAGGACATCCAAAATAATATCGTGTTCCATAACATTTTACCTGTTAAACAATTTTAATCCACTTCATAGCTAGCGATGGCTATTCAGACCGCATTTGTGACATGAAAGAAAAAACCTTCTATGTACTGTGTTTTGAACCTGCGCATATGTATAGCATGTTGTGAGGCCTTTTCCTGAAACTGGGCCTTACCCTCTGTGTAAAAAATAGTTTACCGATTGTCTTCCATTGTTGTTGCATTCCAGATTGAATAACCAAGGGACTGTCTTTAGGCTTTTAACTCTCTCAAGGTTACGATGGTTAGCAGTCAAAGTTTACTTCTGGAGATGAAGGGATTTTGAGAGGTAAAATCAGTATCCCTCAGTAGATAACACTAAATAACTTAAATGTCCAGGCATTGAAGGAACTTAAATAATCAGTAAGCCAAATAGTAGGCTAAAATACAAATCTGAAAAAGACAATTAGGTATAGCTTCCTTACATTAGAATTACCCCCAGGCGTCAGACTGAATCCTGAGAATTTTTCATCAACTGTACCCCTGCACGTCGAAAGATGGCGTCGGTCGGCTCCGAGTTGAATGCCTCAAAGCAGATTAAAAAGAGAAGAATAACAATAGCCTATGGGCGAGCTATTAGCTTTGTCAGTGCAGTGGGGGTGGTGAATGGGAAGGTCAGGTGGAGGTGTTATATGAGAAGGCTGGCAAATTGGTGGAGAGTAGATCAGTAAATAAAAGCGCTATGACGTGGCCAGCGCTTGACTTGTCATATTATTTTTTAGTTTGAGCATGTTACTGTGACCACAGAGCTGTGTCTACCGCAGCGATGGCACACTGCGAGCTGCTCTTGCTGCATTAATAATGGACACTAACAGCACTACACATTCACTGACAGCTACCATTCCATAGTGATATCACACTAGAGCTGCTTTCACTGCAGTGATGGTACTGGTAGCTGAAGTACTGTTGTGACACTGGACACTGCCAGCACAACACTGTAAGGCTAGGCCAGAGTGAAAGTGCGTTCGTCGTTGGCATCATGGTCACCGGGATGACATCGCGGTAGCTACTTAGACACCTCCCTCGCTCGCTGACGGTTCTTTCTTTTTCCGCGCCAGCCAGTGCAGATCCGGAGATAGCGGTACCTCCAGTCTCTGTTTGACTGACTTTTTGTCGACGTCCTTTTTGAGTCTTCGACGCCTGGTGCACGTCAGGGATGCCTGGTTTCAAGACTTGCGGGTCCTGCCGATGGTTGATGTCTGTGACAGATCCTCACCGGGTGTGCCTGTTCTGTCTGGAACCCGACCACGACTCCAAGTTGTGTTCCAACTGCCAGGCCATGAACCCTAAGTCTTTGCAGAAGCAGTCCCGAAAGCTTCTTGAAACCTGACAGTCCTCTCCATGCCGTCGATGTCCTGGTCACGTGGGTGGTCGAGGGACCGGTCGCGGACCAACCATCACCACCAATCTTCTTCCAAGTCTTCGCACTCCTCCGGTAAGTCAAAGCACAAAAAAAAGTCGAAGAAGCATCGTCATTCTTCGACCTCTCACCGTCTGTCAGCCAACGCGACAAGGGATGCAGGTGGTGCCCCTCCTGCGGCTCAAAATGCAGAGCCCGCTGGGTGGACCCTGGGTTTCCCTCCCTTCCCGGGACCCGGTGCGACCCCAGCCCAGCTTCGGAGTTTCTACGAAGCGATGCATGCCATCTTTGGGCAGCCCGACTCCACTGGCGCACCTTCGGGCCCCGCACACTGGGCTGGGGGCCCTGGGTCTTCGAAGCCGGCGGCTTCGGCCGTGGCACTGCAGGGTCCCCTTGGGTCCGGACCGGCACATGTCGACCTGACTATACCTCCCCCGGCGCAGACTTCACCGGCACCACGTCCACAGCCGACGCCGGTTGTGTTCCCACACCGGCTTCGACCCCGGCCTGAACTCTGACGTGGACACGGAGCCGGTTCAAGTGCCGATGGGTACTTTGGTGCCCTTGTTCTTTTAGGCCAGATTGGCAACCAGAGGAGAGTGAGGAGGACTGGGATGGGTCTGGAGACCCTTTAACTCATCAGTTAGTCTATGATCCGGACTGGCTACAGGAGTTTGGGGATGCCAGTGGTCTGGATACATCACCTGACCTTGGCATGTTGTCTCCTCCTACCGTGGCTATGGAGGAAGGAGCATCTTTCGCAGTGGTGTTGCGTAAGGTGGGCGAGGCTCTCAACCTTGAGCTACCCACAGTGGCTGTCAGGAATAACCTCCTGATAGAGGTGCTTCAACTGCCTGCGAGCACATCGGAGCCCCTGCTACCGTTCAATGAGGCCTTCACTGACATCCTTTTGGGCACCTGATCCAGGCCCAACACAGGGGCTCCTGTGGACAGAATGATCGCCTGACGCCACCGCCCGGCTCCGGGTGACCCCTCTTTTGTCTCCCAACTCCCTTCCCCTAAGAGCTTGGTGGTCCAAGCCTCCACATCCAAAGGCGCATTCCCTGACGCACCACCTGATAGGGATTCCAAAAAGCTGGACCACCTTGGGAAGAAGATGTTTTCTTTCTCCAGCTTGGGACTGCGGTCGGTAGACACTGCATGTCTGTTGGGCCGTTGCACACTCTCTGTGTGAGATATGGTGGCGCAAGTGCCGCCCCAGTGCCCGGAGGAGGTCCGGGCCGTACTCTCCCGTGCAATTGCTGAGGGGAGATACGCAACAAAGTTTACCATTTGCTGTGGACTGGACACCGCCGACTCGCTAGGCAGGATGATTTCCACGTTGGTAGCCCTTCGACGTAATGACTGGCTGAGGTTGACTGTTTTTCAGAGAATGTCCAAGCTACTCTTATTGACGTCTTTTGACAGCTGTCACCTATTCGGCGACAAGGCAGACAATGCGCTGGAGCGCTTTAAGGACTCTCAGGCTACGGCCAAGTCCTTGGGCCTCTCCACCACCAGCCCTGCGCAGTCTGTCTATCACACCTTTTGTTGTTACGGATGGTGTGCCCCGCCACTTCCCCCCCAGAGCCTCAGGCTAGTGCAAGCTTTTCAGCGCCTGCGCCACCGGGAACGTGGAAACCACCGCCGTGGGTCTGGGGCCCAGCGCGCAGGCCAGTCCAACACAACCCCCTCTGCAGCAGCCTCCAAACCCTCCTAGTCTGACCTTTCAGGGCCACCAATCAACAGTGTGCACCATCACGTCAGACAGGTGGGTTTTGCAGATAGTCCGAAGGGGCTACTCCCTCCCCTTCAAGACTACCCCTCCATCGCATGTCGGAGGATCATCTGGCCCTTCTCCAACTGGAAGTTTCGGCACTCTTGGCCAAGGGAGCCATCAAGCAAGTTTCTGCCCCAGAAGTAGGTCGTGGTTGCTATTCCCATCTACTTTCTGGCGCCCAAGAAGGACATAGGCCTGCGTCCTATCTTGGATCTCAGCATCGTCAACCGCTTCCTCCGGAAGGGGAAGTTCAAAATGTTGACGCTCGCTCAGGTCCTGTCTGCCCTCGACCCTGGAGACTGGATGGTAGCGTTGGACTTGCAGGATGCTCACTGTCACATTCCTGTCCTTCCAGCCCACCTGCGTTACCTACAGTTCATAGTAGGCCACTAGCATTTTCAGTTCACCGTACTCTCCTTTGGCCTTACCAGCGCCCCTCTGGTGTTCACGAAAGTGATGGCGGTGGTCGCAGCTTATCTGCGTAGATCAGGGGTTACAGTATTTCAACGACTGGCTGTGAAAGGCGGGCTCGCCTCAGGCTGTCATCTCCCAGCACCAGGCTATGGCAGACCTCCTACACTCGCTGGGGGTCACTTTGAACGTGCCGAAGTCACACCTGACTCCCTCTCAGAAGCTCCTTTTCATTGGCGCGGTTTTGGACACAACGTAGTTTCGGATTTATCCTCGCGCGCAGCGAGTCTGGGATATTCAGCCTATGATTCCGATCTTTCAGCCTTTATCCTGGGTTATGCGGGCTCTGCAGTGGGACCTGAAGTTTCAGAGGGCACAGCATCAGGGGAATCTGTCCGATTGCGTTCAGATCTCGGAGGGAACTGCACCTCAATTTGAGTGGTGGCTAACGAACCAGGATTGGATCAACTGCAGATCCCTCTCCCTTCCTCAGCCAGAGTACACTGTGGTGATGGATGCATCACTTCTAGGGTGGGGCGGCCATATGGGAGAGGTGGAGATCAGAGGCCTCTGGCGGAGTCTGGGCTCCACATCAACCTTCTGGAGCTCCGGGCAATCCGTGTTGCGCTGAAAGCATTCCTTCCCTCTTCCGGGGAAGAGTAGTGCAGGTGTTCACGGACCACAATACCGCCATGTGGCACTGCAACAAACAGGGCGAGGTGGGGTCGTGGACCATATGTCAAGAGGCCCTCCGCCTCTGGACATGGCTGGAACATAAGGGCATATCCATGGTGGTTCAACACCTGGCAGGTTCACTGAACGCCAGGGCGGACAAACTCAGCCGCATGTGTATTATGGATCACAAATGGCGTCTTCACTCTGAGGTGGCGCAAGGGCTCTTTCAGCAGTGGGGAGAGCCTTGGTTAGATCTATTCGCCACCGAAGAGAATGTGCAATGTCCGCAATTCTAGGTGACTCTTTTCGTCATGAGTGGAGTTGCTGTCTTCTATACGCCTTTCTGCCTATACCACTTCAGCCCAGAGTGCTGAAGATCAAGCGCGACCAGGCCCAAGTCATCCTTGTGGCTCCGGATTGAGCACGAAGAGTCTGGTATCCCGAGCTGTTACACATGGCCATCGATCCTCCGATCCGACTGCCTCTTCAGGAGGATCTTCTGTCGCAGCAACAGGGGACGGTCCACCACCCAAACTTTTCCAGCCTCCACCTCCTTGCATGGAGGTTGAGCGGCGACAGTTGACAGCCTTTGCCCTTGCTCCCGAAGTCTTGTGATGTTACCTTGCCAGTCAGGCGTACCTCCACTAAGACGTTATATGCCTGCAGATGGAACAAATTTATGACATGGTGCACAGCAAAGGCTGTCGATCCCCTTTTTGCCCCTCTTTCTGAGGTTCACTTGTTCCTCCTTTCTTTTGCCCAGCAGGACTGTGCTCTGGGCACTCTTAAAAGGGCTATCTCTCAGCCATTTCAACCTTTATTAGGCTTCCTGATCAGCCTTCTCTTTTCAAGTCCCCGGTTGTAAATCGCTTCCTTAAGGGCATTACTGATCTTTTTCCTCCTGTTCCCTTCGTAATGCCTCAGTGGGACTTGAATTTGGTTCTTACTTACATTATGTGCGCTCCCTTTGAGCCGCTTCATACCTGTTCTCCCAGACCTCTCCCTCTTAAGACTGCTTTTCTGGTTGCCATCACCTCTGCTCGCAGGGTAAGTGAGCTACAAGCTCTTTCTTCAAAGCCTCCTTTTCTGGCTGTTCATCCGTACTAGGTCGTCCTCACGACCAGACCTTCCTTTCTTCCCAAGGTGGTTACTTTTTTCCACATTGGTCAAACCATCACTTTGCCCACCTTCTTTCCGCCTCCGCCTCCTTCTAAGGAAGAAGAGGCTTTCCACCGTCTAGATCCAAAATGTGCTCTTTCCTTTTATTTGGATCGCACCAAGCAATTCCTGGTGGATGACCAGCTCTTTGTTGGCTGCGTAGCCATGGTGTCTAAGTAGCTACCGCGACGTCACGCCGGGGACAACGACGCCAACGACGAACGCGGATCCGACTGACATCACCTTTTGACGCGCAGGGGTACTGCTTACGAAAAATTCTCCGTATCCAGTCTGACACCTGGGGGTAATTCCAAGTTAAGGAATCTATAACTAAGCTATGTCTCTTATAGATATATTGTTACAGAAGGTAAGTAACTTGTTCTATAGATTGAGAGTCAGAAGATCCTAAGCCTCTGAAACACCCGAGCGTATTTATTGTCCTTTGACCAATATTAACCTGTGGTTAATGCATCACTTTGGCTGGGTAATGTTCAGCTTTTATCTGAAAATAGCTTTTGATTGCCAGGATGTAGCAGCTGAGATACCCTTGATTTAATTGCCTGTGGTATGCCTCGAAGCTTCAGAGTAAAAGGAGGCCCCCGGAAAAATAATTCAAACCTTTAGCATTAGCTTATTCTTAACCTGTGCCCCTTGAATCTGTATCTGGTTCAGCTCCGAGTGCAGTCCTGTCATCATTCCCTGCGCTGGTTGACTTTCCATCAATGGTGATGTCGACCCCATCTGCTAGAGACTTCTAAATGCAGATTTCTTACCTTAGAATTATCCCCACGCTTCAGACTGAATCTAGAAATTTTAAGTGATCAGTACCCTTGGTAAGTGGCGTACTTCGAATCCTTTTGGCTTTGTGGACATCCTCTGCTCCGGAAGTGACCGTTTCAGTTGCTATATTTGTGCCACCCTGTTAGTTCTTTTCTTTTCTGCGCCTGTCAGTGCAGATCTGGAAAGATCTACTCCACTCAATTTTTGACTGACCTTGTTTGACTTTGTCGAAATGCTTTGAGAAATTTCTCTTGGTGTGGTAAAATGTCAACTGGGAAGGCCAGCTTCGAATCTTGCGGCGCCTGTCACCTGCAGGTGCCTGTGACCGACCTGCACCTTGTTTGCCTCTTGTGCCTCGAATTCCACCACGACGCGACAACCTGTATCGACTGCTGCCCCATGCAAACAAGGCCTTGTGGGAGTGCTCCTTTCCGTGTGATGGCACAGTGGTCTCAATCTCATTTGAGAGGAAGATCCTGGCATCAGTCGCGGAGCCGAAGATCCTTGTCACAGTCGAAGTCCTCTTTGGGTAAGTCCCACAAGCGCAAGAAGTCAAAGAGGTCTTCAACTTCGCCCCGACCGTTGAAGTCATCTGCTGAGACTAGGGTTGTTTTCATTCGAGCCTTGCTCCTCGGTTGAATCTGCACCTGAGCCAGCTCTGTGCCTCCCTGCGTTACTGGGAGCGTGAGCACCCCCTGCCTAAGTCCATGAGTTCTATCTCATATTTGGGTAGCCCATTCCCGCTGTCGTACCTTCAGGCTCCCAGGTTCGGGAGGGACCCCCACTGATATTTCTGCTGGCAGTTCCATCCCCAGCTCAAGTCAGGCCCCTTGAATCCATGGATGGATCTGGACCAGCGCCTGACATGCCACCTCCACCGGCACAGGTGCTGATACTAACACTTCAGCCGCCACCATCCCCATTCTTATCCTTTACTCCGAAATGGACTTTAGAGGCGTCATCTGACTCGGGCGCCGACTGGAGCTATGCCTTCCAGGCCAAAGCGCAAGACCTATTTAATGGGCTGCTGCTCAGGGAGGATTGGGAGGTGTCACTAGACCCTGAAGAATACCAGCCCCTAGACCCTAACATGGACTGGTGTGAGAGACTGGCAGACGCCAGCGGACTGGACGCCTCTCTAGATACTGGCATACTCTCTCCCTCTACTGTGGCTATGGAAGAGGGGGCTTAGTTTGCTGTGGTGGGGAGTATGAATGAATTCATTCTTCATTTGTGTGGTTAATAAAAACCAATACAAAAATAACCAATATATATAAATATAAAAAAGAATAAAAGTGGATAAATATATGTACATGACATATTCATAAAACCTCCTTTGCTGTTTTTAGTTTAAAACAATGGAAATAATAAGTCTTTTAGGTGCAGCAGGTCAGTCTTTCAGTGGTGTCCAAGCTAGGTAGGCCCCTCACCCAGCTGCGGTCCACAAACTTTTCAGGGGATGTCCAGAGCACCCTCATGGACATGCCCTTCGATGGCAGTCGCCTTTTTGGCGACAAGGCGGATAGTGTGCTGGTGCGCTTTAAGTCTAAAAAGGTCAGGTTGGTGCTGCGGCTTCTGGGGCTGATGGCCTCCTGCATCCTGTTGGTGCATTACACCAGGTGGCGAATGCGGGCTCTGCAGTGGGACCTGAAGTTTCAGTGGGCCCAGCATCGTGGCAATCTGTCCGACCATGTTTTGATCTCGGAGGGCACTGCGAAGCAGTTGCAGTGGTGGCTCACGAACCGCGATTGGGTCAGCGGCAGATCCCTCTCCCTACCCCAACCGGAGCACGTAGTAGTGATGGATGCGTCCCTCCTGGGATGGGGGGGCCACATGGGGGAGGCGGAGATCAGAGGACTTTGGTCTCCGGCGGAGACTCAGCTCCATATCAACCTTTTGGAGCTGAGAGCGATCCGATTTGCACTGAAGGCATTCCTTCCCGTTGTCCGGGGAAGTGTGGTGCAGGTGTTCACAGACAACACCACCGCCATGTGGTATTGCAACAAACAGGGCGGGTGGGGTTGTGGAACCTGTGTCAGGAGGCTCTGCACCTCTGGACATGGCTGGAACACCAGGGCATCACCCTGGTGGTTCAATATCTGGCGGGCTCTCTGAACGCCAGAGCAGACAAACTCAGCCTCCGGTGCATGATGGATCACGAATGGCGTCTAAACTCGGATGTGGCACAAGGCCTCTTTTCGGCAGTGGGGAGAACCTTGGTTAGATCTATTCGCCACCGCAATGTCCGCAGTTCAGCGCGTTGGAGTTTCCAAGGCGGCACTCGCTCGGGGACACCTTTCTTCACGAGTGGAGTTGTGGTCTGTTGTACGCCTTTCCGCCTATACCACTTCTGCCCAGAGTGCTGAAGAAGATCAGGCGCGACCGGGCCCAAGTCATCTTGGGCAAGTCATCTTGGGCACGAAGGTACTGGTATCCCGAGCTACTCAGTCTGTCAATCGATCCCCCGATACGACTGCCTCTTCAGGAGGACCTTCTGTTGCAGCAGCAGGGGACGGTCCTCCACCCGAACCTGTCCAGTCTCCACCTCCATGCGTGGAGATTGAGCAGCGACAGTTGATGCCATTTGACTTGCCATTTGACTTGCCTCCTGAAGTCTGTGATGTGATTCTGGCAGCCAGGCGTCCCTCCACAAAATCGGTATACGCCTGCAGGTGGAACAAATTTGTGGCATGGGGCACAGCAAAGGCTGTGGATCCCCTTTCCCCCCCTCTCTCTGAGGTTCTCCTCTTCCTTCTTTCCATGGCCCAGCAGGGCTCTGCTCTGGGCACTCTTAAAGGTTATCTTTCTGCTATCTCTGCTTTCCTACGGCTCCCTGATCAGCCTTCTCTTTTCTCATCACCTGTTGTTTCTTGCTTCTTTAAGGGCATTACTCACATGTTTCCTCCTGTCCCTTTCGCAATGCCTCAGTGGGATTTGAATCTTGTATTGACCTATCTGATGTGCGCTCCCTTTGAGCCCCTTCATAATTGTCCCCTTCGTCTCTTGACGCTTAAGACTGCTTTCCTGGTAGCCATCACCTCGCGAGAAATTTGCGTGAAGAAGTTACCATCTAGCAAGAAGAGGGAGCCCCGGGACGCCGCACTGAAGGTAAGGTGGTTTATTTACCTTTAACCTTCTTTAAATTATTTAAAAATGAGGGCAAGCGGGAGGCGGGTGGCGGGCAGCTCTGCTTCACTGCGGCGTGTGCGTAGTGCTGCCTGCTACGCCTACTTCGTAAACGGTGAAGCAGGCAGCGCTACGTGCACTCCGTGGGCGAAGCGGAGCACGACGCCCAGGGTTACTGTACGGCTCCGGGCATGCGTCGGGTCATTGAGTCATCATCGGACGCCCCCTCTTCTCCAGAGGTTCGGCGGTTGTTGGTTTCATCTTCTCCGGAGACGGGCCACCTCGTCGTGGAGTTTTCCTTGGCGTCTTACAAGGACGGCTCATCACAGTCTAAGCACCCGTAGTCTTCGCCGGAAGGACCTCAGGTTCCCCATTCCTCGTTCCCCCTTCCTCCTTTCCGGACTTGGCCTTTCCTTCTTCCAGTTGTCCTGGGGGATGGTCGCCTTAGCTTGCAGCCGTTGCCCATCGAGGAACTGCTTTTCCCGCCACGGGGCCCTACGGAGGTGGGTGCTGCCTTCGCTCGGGCTGTTTTCACGGCAGCGGGAATCTTGCGGATGGGTGATCCAGCTGCCCATTTCCCCATGGATCATCTTCTGGAGGTCCTCCATCAGGGTTATGGGCGTCAGGAGCTGCTTTTTCCCTTTGAGGCTTCGCTCCACACGTCTCTTTTGGGAACGGCCCGCCACGGGCGAACCGGTGCCCCAGCCACTTCTGCACCGCCACAGTCCCGCGTCGCATGACCCGGTCTGTCTTTCCCTCCACCCCTCTACCAGCTGCCCTCTTTTACAGACTGCCTTTCCCTCCCTGCCATCGGTGTTGTCTTTGCGGGCCCTTATTGCTCTTTGTGTATTAGCAAGGGCCACTTCTTGCTTGTGGGACTCGGCGGAGTCCCTTATGTTGGCCGCTTCTCAGGAGGGTGCCTGTGTTGATCTCAGGCACCATGTGTTGGATGGCCGGGAACTGGCGGCCTTTATTCTTCGCTCGGCTCTGGATGTTTCGGACGTGCTTGGTCGTATCATGGCTTCTGCGGTGGCCCTTCGTCGGCATGCCTGGCTAGGGGATAGTGTGTTCCCGGAGAACGTGATGGAACGGTTGGTGGACCTTCCTTTTGATGCCACTCTTTTGTTCCACGCCCCTGCGGATTCTGCCATTCAGAGGTTTCTTGCTGGGCTTCTTCCTCTTCCTCCTCCTCCTTCTCAGTGACCTGTGAGTCGGTCTGTGTTTTGGGAGGTGTTCTTCCGTGGTTTTCCTGGGGCTTTGTAGCCCCGGTTGTTTGTTCTGTGTGGCACATGTGCCTTCGGGTCCTTTTGTTAGGATCATGGTGCTGTTGGCTGCTGGTCCGGCCCTGTTTTGACTTGTGGTTTTGGCTGTTGGTAAGCCGTGTAGGCCCTGAGATTAGGCCTTCTGTGTATTCCTTATTGGCTGTTGTCTGCGGTTTTCTCCGCAGGTCTTTCTGTTTGTCCTCTGCTGCGTAATTTTTTCCTAAGAGGGTTCCCATGTTATGGGACGTCACATGCACTCTCTGGGGTACTGGTAGCTATTATATAGCCTTATTATGTGCTGTGGAGGAGTGGTCGTCCTTCGGGCTTCTGCTCTCCGTGGCGCCACGGTCTGTCGCAGGTGCGCTCTTTTTGCTGGCCTTCTCCTGGGCTGCTGTCGCTGGCCTAGTCTGGCCTGCTGCGCTCCGTTGTAGCGGTTTTGCGCTTCTGTCTGACTTCTGCTGGTTCGACTTCGTTCGTGGGTCAGTGTGTGCCGGCCCTCCCTTGGAACGTGTCCTGGCCCTTCCTGGCCTCTGCCTTCAGCTGGCATCTAGCTTGTCCTGGGTTCACCGTTCCGTGGTGTTGTCTGCTGCGGGCTGTGCATCCTGTGCAGGCCTGTTTGTTTTCATACACCACTGTGCTTTTCTTCTTCCGTCTGCGCTTTTGGCGGTGGAGCCTTCCCTGCCTTGTGCGCTGCTTGCGGCTGCGGTGTGTTCAGCTATTTTCTGCCACGCTGTGTGTGTTTCTTATGGGGGCCTCTGCCTCCGGTTCTACCTCTTCTCCCTAGGGTTTGGTCCTTGTGTCTCTTGGGGCTTTTCAGGCGCTGTCTGCCAATGTGGGGTGTTGGGCTGTTCTCCTGTGGTTGGGCTTCGGATATCCTGGCCCTTTCCTTCTTGTCCCTGTGCCATGTCCCCTGCTGGAGCCCTGCGTCTCTCTTGGTGGGGAAGCTCTCTTGCAGCCACTCCTCCCTTCTGGGTATGGCTAGGGTATCTGTTCTACGTTAAGAAATCTTCGGCTAGTAGTCTCTAACCGCAGATTCCTTCACTACCCGCCCTTCCTCCCCGTACTGCGAGGACCCTCTGCTTGGGTTTCTGCAGTCTCCTCCCTCTGGGTGGCTTGTCTTCTGTGGATATCCTCTTTGTTTTCTTTCGGTCAGTCGTCCCTCCAGCTGGTTTTCTCTAGCATGAGGGCCTACTTTTGCTCTTTCCCTCTGTTGTTGGAGTTTCTGACCCCCCCCCCCCCCCGTTCTTCTTCGTTGGGGGTTCTGTTACCTGTCCTTTGTCCTCCTCTCCTTTCAGGGGTTATGGCCCTCCTTGACAGTGTAGTCTGCGGATGTCTTACCTGTCCCTTGACCTCCTGCTCGTTTCAGGGGTTGTGGCCCTCCTTGGCACTGTTCAGGGTGTGGTTGACCTATCCTCTGGCCTCCTGCTCCTTTCAGGAGGTATGGCCATCATTGGCAGTGTAGTTGGGGGTAGATTTTGCTGTTGCTCCTTTGTTCCGGGCTTCTGGCCCTTCCCCTCGTGGTTGTGGTTGCAGACCTTCTATTTTTCTGTCACTGCGCTTTCACATGCGATTGCCTCCAGAGTGGCTCTCGCCTTGGCTTGCGAGGTGGTTCCACGGAGTGGTGCTTGCGCTTTCTTGCTATGGCTTCGCTGCTCTGGCCTTCTGGTGCTTTACTGCCGCCTGGTACTTTTGCCTTGGCTTGCACGGTTGTTCCTCAGAGTGGTGCTCTGCTCTTCTCCTGCTCTGGCCTACTGTTGTCGCCTTCTGGTGGCTTGATGCCACCTGGTGCTGTTTCTCACCTTTTGTTTTTCTCTATTTTGTTTCTCTGGTTTTTTCGCACACTGTTCCTGTGCTCCCCTCAGTTTTGTTGTGATGGCTCCACGTTGTGGCACGGAAAAGTTCCCCGAAGCAAACTAACGTCAGTGCGCCGGGGTGGGGCTTATGTAATGACGCTGACATCACACCCGCGGAGGATGTCGGATCGGAGTCGCGTGGTACAGCCGCCTGGCGCTCAGGGATGCTGGGCAAGAAAGTTTCCGGGTCCAGTCTCACGCCTGGGGATAATTCTACGTTCAGGAATCTGCAGCTAGAATCGTCTCGACCAGGTACATCGTTACCGAAGGTAAGTAACTCGTACTTCTTCACGGTTTTACTTTCAGGATGTGGACTTTCTAATCTCTGCCTGGCTGTTTTTCCACATCCTTGTCTCCCTTTAACGTTGATTGAGCCTTCGCTTTTGTGGTGTGGCTCTTCAGAGCACTGCTCTGTCTCACCCGTCAATTTCTTCTATTTTTTCATAATTTTTGCACACTGTTCACATATTCTCACAGTTTTTTGGTGTTGGCGCCGTGTTCTGGCGCGGAAAAGTTTCTCCGACGAAAACTGACGTCAGCGCACCGGGAGCGGCATATATGGCTCCGCTGACATCATGTCCGTGGACGACGTCAGGGCGGAGCCGTGCTGCGCCACCCCCGGCGTGCAGAGGTGCTGCTGCGGAAAATTTTCCGGATCCAGTCTGACGCTTGGGGATGTTCTAAATTGAGGAATCTGCGGCTAGACTAAGTCTCTACCAGATAAATCGTTACCGAAGGTAAGTAACTCATTCATTTAGGGTCTCCCCAACACCAAAGCAATAGATTTGTCTACCTGAGAACAGAAGGACAAAGAACAGCCGTCACTGCGTGAACTGAGGACCTTTACTGAAGTTGGCGCTAAACTCTGACTGTCTGCTGGTATCTCGATGATTGTAAAAACCCAGCATGTCCAAAACCTGTGCATCCTCCCCAACGCTTGGAGGACTGCCCAGCACTGTGCCAACCACCTAGCATCTCCCTTAAGGTGGAGGAGCCACCCCCCCTGCATCTGCAGACACCCACCACAATTGTCCTGTACAATGTTTTGCTGGCCATCGGGCCCACCGAGTGAGCATCTCATCAGGAAGAGGTGTTTGTGGTCCTAGAAGGTCAGACCTTTCTCTCCACCGAGTTTCAATTCACTAGACCCTCCAAGGGCCCCCAGCACTAATACCCTGGGTACCTGACCACTTGCAGCAACCAAAGCTGGACAACTCCGCGGCCAAAACCGACCTGCACTTCGAGGTACTTCAGGGCCAACGAGGCTTGCACCTAGAGTGGCCCTGCAGTCTTTTTTGTCCTTTCCCTCTACAAGTCAAACCGAGAACCAGACAGGTGGGTGCAAACCATTGTCACCACCCAGGATGAGGGGGGCAAGATGGTATCAGAAAATATTCAGTTGCCCCTGGAAGCTTGGATCTAAAAAAACATTTTTTGAATGGACTTCTAACCTCCTCAGTCAGGATTAGGCCCTAGGCATGTACCAACCCCACGTCCCCTAATAGCTTCTAAGAAAGAGCCCAGCCTGATTATGCAAGCGTGGCATCTTCTTCAATAGGCAAATGTGAATTGTGAATATATGACTATATCTACAGTTGAAATAAAATGTGTTACCTCTAGTTGTGGTTTTCTAGCATTAATATATTATGTTTTACCACATGACTTGGTCAGTTGGCCTTTGAACGCACAGTGCTGTGCCCATGTGAATTCTCAGACTGTCAATAGGGGAATTTTTAAATTGGAAGAAAAAAAAAAAAGTTCAACGCCTAATTTTGTAAAACAGCTCACGGGAGAGTAACACATTTTTGTTGTGCCGACCACTTTTTTCAAATGATTATTTATTAAAGAATTAAAAAAAAATGTAAATGTATTAAAAGATAATGGGTATTTGTAAACGTGGAAAAGCTTAATAGTACCATTTTGTATTTGCAGTGGTTTTTGGATCGTATGTCTGATGATGAGTGGTGGCCGATGCAGATATTAATCAAGTGTCCTAATCAGATTGTCAGACAGGTATGGTATTTTTCTTTGTATTCTGTGTTTTATTAACAATAGCCTGACTCGCAAAGATTTCTTTCATGAAAATATGCAACTGACTCCTGGAAATTCATGAGTAATAGGAATGTTTAGAAATATCTAAATTTGAATGCTTCCCCTCAACCTCTGCCCCTTATTAAAGTCCACCTCAAAATATATTGGGGTATGACAATGAATACAGAGGAGCACTTGGCAACTTCTCAAAGATAAGCTAAATCATTAAACTATTATTTAATGAAAAATGATGTACTTGACAGAGAGAATCATGAATCAAAATAAGTGTTATACTCTAGAAAGTGCAAAAATGACAGTTCATTAGGAGCCATGGATCAACATCTGACTCATGCCAAAAGGAGTCTTTAGTAATTCCTGACTGAAGAATGATTTTCCTAAATGCTCAATAAGATATGATATACACCTGATGTCAGAAAAATGTTGTAATAACTGGAGTGTGCAATTAGAATGTTTTCAAGGACTCTTTTACAGTGTAACTAAGTCGAGAGTAAGTCATACTTTCTCCCTACAGAGTGCTTGTCCATTTGTGAAATGGTTAGGTACTTGATTAGTAATGAGAATAATTGGATATTTCTAAACAGATCACTTTGATTTCCTAATATGTCATTTATAACAAGTATAATATACTATGATGTCATTCATGATGCCATTTGAGATTTCATCGATGTCATTTAGCGCATCATGAGTGATTTCGTATGTAAGGTCATAAGCAGTGCATGATGTGGACATCAGTTACATTTAGGTTACCCAACCATAACTGTTATTTTCCCTACTAATAACCGCTGAATTTCAGTGATATTTGCATTTTGTTTTGTAACTATAGCTGTACTTTCCCTCACTGTATTGATTTTTTTAAACATATGTTAAAGATAGCAAAGCTAACTCTAACTTTACCTTGCGTTTTCAGTGAATTTCAACATCTTTTTACATACCCTCTGCAATTGTTCCTTACACTTAACTTTATATTTACTGTCAACCCCCACTGTGCAAGGCCTTCAGCCTTGGGCAGCGAAAGTTGGTCGAAGGGTCAAGCCTATGGCCATGCCCAGTGGTCAACCCATCCTCCACATGGAGCTTGCATGGTCTGTAGCCAACGTCTCCAAGTGCTCCAGGCATGTTTCATGCATCAGTTTACTTATACCAGGTAGCAACAAAGACAAAGGGCTTTACAGTAAAAGTACAGTATTTGGTTCCCGAAATGACCGCAGAAGCAAAGCAAAGGACTAAATGCTTTAAAAAAAAATGTCCGCACAATCAGTGAAACCGGCTATTGGCATAAACAGTGAACATACACAGAAGGGCCGCTTCTACCCTGAAACCTGAAAAAGGCAATCTGCTTCGATACTTCCAGGAACTTAAAGTCTGAACTGCTTCTGAGCGTCACATTGCTCTGGAATAGTTAGTGCCGTTCAGTAGGCTAAGTCTTCCTTTTTACCCCGGCCACACCCAACACAGCTCCCTCCTGTAGGTCTGCTGGGTAATTTAATCCAGGCATGGCAGAGCGGTTCTTTGCAGTACCGCCAGCTCCTGATTTTCATTTTGGGCAGTCAGTGTGTAGGATTCTGGCCCTGTATATACTATACCAAAGTAACGTATAGTGTGCACAGAGTCCAGGGAGTTTCCAGAGGTCTAGCAGAGGCTAAATTAGGTAAGTACTAACAGTTCTCCTTGTGGTACTGTGGGCGAGCAGTTAGGCTTATCCAGAGGGTGTGTTAAGCATTTATTGTTTTCACTCAATTTAGACTGATGCACACACTCCGAGACTGAATCCAGACCAATTGGGTATGTATAAGGTATACTTGTATTCTATTTCTTGAACCAAAGCAGGACTTGGTACAGGTAGGTAAAATATACTTTCAATTGTAAACCTTTACATGGAAATGCAATTGAGGATGGATTTGCAGTTATTACAGGTTTGTATCACTTTAAAAAACAGTTGAAATTACACAGTAATTACTTTCAGGGTGATTTTTAGCTGCCATTGTATTACTTTAAGGGTGTGGTATGCCTAGGGGGTGATATGCCTAGATACCACACCTAAGGTTCTTCAATACACAGTAAGGAAGACTTTTTATACTTTGCATTTTAGTTCGCTTTCCTCCATACAAACATCAGTTCAACACATTGAACCTTTTAGACCCAAAATCTCATAACATGGGTTCCTATGGAAGAAAAAGTGTTAGGTGTTTCTCAGGTCAGTACACGACTTACGAGTGGGAGTTTTGGGGGTTAGGACCAAAATACCCCAATGTCTAGATGGGCACTCGATTTGCACCACCAGCGGCACTGGGGCGGCCGAGTGCAGGGGCTCAGTGCTAGCCATTAGGGGCTAAAGGGGCCTAAGGTTAGTGACTGCTGCTGAGCAGGCCAATTTGGGAGTGGTAGTAAACCTCCTGGCTTTAAGGTCAGCACGGCAGGGGCCAACAATCAGCACAGGAGCTGCACCACCAACGGCACTGGGGTGGCTGTGTTCAGGGTGCCAAAAAGACATCAGGTACCCTGTGCTTTTCAATGGACACATTCGATTTGGTGAAGTTGCTGCAGGCTCGGACATGGAGGCTTCCTGAAGGTGGCAAAAACCAAAGGAAATGATGGACGGAGTGTTGAACATTGCAAGCACTCACCCCCAGTCAACTGATCTGGGTTTAATCCATCACCGTTCTTTAGCCCACTCTGCCACCCCAGTTCAGACATGGCCATATGCAAATCAGTCTGACCCTGTGCCTCATGGGAACAGTCCAGCCCGAACTGCCAAGCCATGTCTTCCCTGGACCGGAAACAAGCTTCCTAGGACCGGTTTCTGGCATTTCAGCCGTCTTCAGCCAGGCTTGCTTGAATCCAGTGGCAAAGTGAGCAAGGGACTCACGTCTGAGCATACCCTGCCAACTTATGGCGAACAAAGCAGAAACCAAAGGAAATGATGGACGGAGTGTTGAACATTGCAAGCACTCACCCCCAGTCAACTGATCTGGGTTTAATCCATCACCGTTCTTTAGCCCACTCTGCCACCCCAGTTCAGACATGGCCATATGCAAATCAGTCTGACCCTGTGCCTCCTGAAGGTGACCACCGGCTGGAGGGGTATCTTGGAATCTTGGGGGATGCCTGGACACCGTTGCTTGGGCAGACCAAGGCCTTGGGCATCGTGTGCAGGGGTGTCTTCTGACGTTGGGTTTTCTTACCACCTCCGGTTGCAGTCAGGGGGGACCCTTCAGGTTGAGGTTGCAGTTGTCGTCTTGAAGCTTGAGGGAGGCCGGGGTTCACCAGATCCCAGGTCAGGATTGTTGGGGAGACCTCCTCGTGGTGTTGGGCCACACAAACTCGGGCCCAGGCCTAAGGGTGCAGAGTGGTGCAGAATCGCAGTGTCGCTTGAATCCGAATTCTGGTCATCGAGACTTGGCTCACCAAATCCAGTGCTCACGGGAGAGTTTGTAAGGAGTTCAGGGTAGGTCCTCTGGGATCTGGGGGGCTGTTGGACACACCAGTTTCTAGGCTGTAGGCAGGTCGGAGTCTGCACAGACTGGTAGGGTTGGGGCCAAAGCAGGTGTTTCCTTCTCCCTAGGTCAGCACGGCTCTTCGGTCCTTCTTCTTTCTTCCTCGAATCTGAGGAGGCAAGGTTAAGGGTTGCTTTTAAATACTCAATTTAGGGGTGTGAAAGGGGTGTGCAGGTTGGGACCAATGGGTCCCTTCCTTGTTGTGGGTACACCCTGTATTATGCCACCCTCCAGTGGGAGGGGACATGAGCCTCTCTGTAATTGGCTGAGTCCCCCTATCTTCAAGATGGAGGGGCCTGAGATTGGTGCTACATCTCGCCTCCCGCACCTAAGGGGTGTGGTTGGCAAAGGTGAGCACACCTCTCTTTCAATCTTGGTTTCCCCGCTGATTCTCCTGCCCAAATTGGGGTCCAGAACCGGTGGTAGCCAGTTGCTGAGGGGCAGCAAAAGAAAGGGACAGCTTCCAAAAGGCGGCAGGCCTTTAAAGCTTCCCCTTCGTGGACCCAGCCCATCATGGGCGAGGAGGTATGGCACCTCTGCTCAGGATTGGCTATGTTTCTGGACCCATAGAGCAGAGGCTCTCTACCCAGTGATCCGGTAACCTGTCTGGTGGTAGCAAATGGCGGGCGCCATTCAGGAACCTCACCTGGGCTGGTCGTTTTTACGGTGGGCATCTCTGACATGCCCTCTGTGTGCCTTTTACATTAAATCCCCCACTGGCATCAGTGTGGGTTTAATGTGCTGAGAAGTTTGCTGCCAAATTTCCCAGTTTTTAGTAAAGGCATTATGGAGCTGTGGAATTCGTAATGACCAACTCCCACTCCATATACTCTTAATGGCTTTACTACACTTACAGTGTCTAAGAATGGACTTAGACACTAGGCAGAGGGCTCATGCCACAGTGCCCTCACCTGGGGGCTGGTGGACCCTGCTAGAGGAGTGACTTACCTAGACCCCAGGTAGTGGGATGTAGGCAGGGCACACAGGGATGTGTGCCATATCGACTCTTTACTTTTCTCTGCACCAAAATTTGATGCCTGCAGTGGCAGTGTGTGGGTGTTAAGGTACAGGTCATCTTAGGGTGGCATAATAGGTGCTGAAGCCCTTAGAGGTCTTCCCTGATCATAGTGCCCCTGGCACCCATGGTACCTTTGACAAGGGGCTTACCTGAACACCAGGGATGTGCCAATTGTGAGTACAAAAGTACAGTTTTGGAAAATAACACAGGCCCTGGGAACATCATTGGCAGTGCACAGGGTCCATGCCAATATACTCTTTGTCTTCCAATTGGCACCACTCGGTACCACTTGTAAGTCCCTAGTAAATGGTGTCCCTGGTACCTAGGGCATTGGCACAGACGAGGGACCCCAAGTGCCAACAAATTGTGCCACCCTGGGGTCCCCTCACCAAGGCCCTGCACTCTGCCATTGCAGACTGCTTGCCTTGGTGCAGACAAAACTGAAGAGTCAACATGGCACACATCCCTGTATTCCATGCTCACAGACACTGCATTGGGTGTGGGAAAGATACCTATCTAGCAGACCTTAGCCCTAAGGCAAGGTGCACTATAGCTCCAGTGAGAGCATATTTGCATGCGCAGATATTCCACCGAAATATCCATGTGGATTCCTGGGTATTGTAAGTGACCAGGGAAGCCATAGTGAGTACATGGGCTGGACAATCGTCATTACGAGTTTCCCAGCTTCATGATGGCTTCACTGTAGTATGGGATGTTTGATATCAAACTTCTCAGCCCAATGAACCTGCACTGATTCCAGTTTCAGATTTATAAAGAAATTGCACACAGAAGGCCACTTAGAGGAGTCTCCTGAAACCCTTAGTGTGGTCACCGACTGGCCTTATCCAGCTTGCTACCACCAGACTGTATTGTGATCTCATGGGGTGAGTGCCTGCGTGCTCAGAGGTCGAGAAGAAAGACATTCCTAGGTGGAGGTGTTCATACCGCCCCCTGGTCAAGAAGAGCCATCTGTGGCAGGGAGCTTTAAATACCCTATTGCCTTTCTAACACAGCCCTAGCATCTCTTTTTAGAAAGATCAAGCCCCCTTTCCTATCCTCACCCCCTTTTGGCAGTAGAACAGACTGGAAAACTCATCAAGAGTAGGTGGTGAGGTCCCCCCCCGTTCCCCCCCCCCCTCGTCAACTTCAACCCTCAGGTGCTGGAGGCGAGGTGAAGTATACTTTTCAGTTCCCACCATAAGATGGTGGGACTTATCCAATCAGGGCTAGGGCTATGTCTTCCTCCTCCCAGGGGTAGACATAATAGAGGGTTTAATCACCCCAGTCGGGGGCTTATTGGCCACTACCTGCACTCCCTTGTAACACCCCTAAATCTAGTATTTAGGTGGCGTACCCAGACCCTAAACTTCAGTTCCTGATGACCCAAGAACAGCTGACACCACAGAGTTGCACCAGCAGAGAAGACTGCTGAGAACTACTGACTTGGCCCCAGCCCTACCGGCCTACCTGTAGACCTCGACGATCCAACGCAAAAAGACGACTCGTCCTGTAGCTCAGCGACCTCCAAAACAATGGGAGTATTGCCTGCCTTTGACAAAGATCAAGAACTCGCGAGAACAGCGGAACTGTTCACCAGCAACAAACTTCAAGCAAGGCCTCTGTGACCTGAGGAATAGTGAAACTCTGCTCCCGGTTTCACCTCTGCATCCGGCGGCTCCAGCCCGAGTTCAAGTAGCCTACCAGTCCCAGTGAGTTTCCCCAGTGCTCTAGAGCCAAAGTCCATGCTGGGTTGATCCCTCTCCGACTCCTCGACATCGCTTGCAGCCTCTGCAGGGAGACCTCCTAAATCGTGACCTGTTCTAGTAAGCCGTTTCTGACATCAAAAGACACACCAGCACCCCCCGGCCCTGGGCCTTGGTGAAGCGGACCAAAGGTGTCTCTACGTCTCTGAGCATCGCAACTGCTGATCTGTTGGTTTTCTTCGACTGGTTTCCTGGCCTGAGCCTGCAGCCCTTTACTAATTTTGCCTTTCTTCATTGTTTTACAGTGGGCACCCGACACTGTTTTGGCACCCTGCACCCGCTGCCCCTGTGTCGCTGGTGGTATAGTTTGGGTGCTGCTTTGGACCTTTCCCAGTGCTTGCTTTAACCCCGAGAGACTGGCACCGCCAAGCCACTGCTAAGCCTGTAAGCAGCCGCTCTCCGATTGCCCCATTCTTCATAGAGTTGTATTGGGCACCCTACACCGTATATGCACCCTGCACTCGGCCGCCCCTGTGCGTTGTTGGTGTTCTGTCAGTGCTGAACTGGCCCTTGCCAAATACTGACCTCAACTCCTAAAGACAGGTGTTGTAAGTCAATGTTATCTATCTGTCTGGTGAATATTTTACTACTCCTATTGGTTAACATTGCAAAGTCTGACAGTGCCCACTTTGGATATTGAAAAGTATTTCTATTGCAAAGCATATTTACCTCAGACAAAGTTCTGTGGTTCTACAAAATAAATAGAACCAAGTATTAATTTTTATAATCTGAAAGAAACACGTTAGTTAGATTCCTCACCTTAGAAAATCCCCAGGCGTCAGGCAGGATCCGGAAAGATTTTTTGTAGCAATACCCATTGCGCGTCGCTAGGCGTTGTCTGCGGCTCCGCGTCCGTCGTTGGCGTCGTGTGCCGGAATGACGTCGTCGGAGTACTTAGACGCCGCCCTCGCGCACTGACGTCAGTTCTTCTTTTTTCCGCGCCAGACAGCGCCGATCCGGGAAGAGCTTACCCCTTAGTCAATTTTTGACTAAACGTTTTTGACTCTTTTTGGTCTTCTGTCGACTCGACTCTGGTGCCGGTAGGATGCCCGGGTTTAAAGCCTGTGACTCCTGTCATCGACTGATGTCGGTGACAGACCACCATCGCTGGTGCCTTCACTGCCTGGGGGCCGACCATGACACGGAGTCGTGCCCCGATTGTCAGGCCTTGACCTCGAAGGCTAGGCGGGAGCGGTTCCGTAAGCTTCTCGAGCTTCGGCACTCGGCTCCGTGCCGCTCACGGTCCCGGTCCAGGAGGAGATCCAAGGACCGGTCTCGGAGCCGCAGTCACCATCATCGCTCGTCGGGCTCGAAGTCTTCGGGTAAGTCGAAGCGATCTAAGAAGTCGAAGAGGCGACACCGCTCTTCGGACTCCCCTCGCCGGTCGCGCGACTCGGCCGATGGTCAGGGTGGTCCCACCCCCACGGCTCCGTCGCAGCTGCAGGAGCCGCGTCCGTCCCCATACCCGCCGGTCCCTGGGACTGGCGCGACTCCGGCGGAGGTCAGTGCCTTCCTCTCGGCCATGAGGGGCCTGGCTCTGCTGTTGACGCCTGCCGGCGCGCCTTCGGGCCCCGCGGGCTCGACTGGGCGACCTCGCTTGCCGGCGGCTCCGGCGCCGTCGACGACTTCGGTCCCGACGCCGCAGGTTCCCGAGGGATCCAGGCCTGGATTTCTGCCGGCGCCGGTCGACCTCACGACGCCTCCTCCACCGACACCGGTTTCGCCCCCGGCGCCGTCTCCGGACAACGCCATTCCCCGGTTTAGCCCCTGTCCGGGCTTCACGCCGCACCCGACGCCGATGGATGAGCGTTTCATCTACCGCCCGGCTCCGATCATTCCTCCTGTTTATCAGGAATCGGATGACGGCGGCGACTGGGAGGGGTCTGAGGACCCTCTGGCCATACAGGGCCATCTTTCACAGGACTGGGCAGACGCACTGGGGGATGCCAGTGGTCTGGACACTTCCCCGGACGCTGGTTTCATCTCTCCTCCGACTGTGGCCTCGGAGGAAGGTGCAGCTTTTTCAGTGGTGCTGCGCAAGGCGGCCGCAGCCCTGGGGCTCGAGCTGCCTGCTGTGGCCGTGAGGACTAACTTCCTCACAGAGGTGCTTCAACCCTCAGCAAGCTCCACTGAACTTGTGCTGCAGTTCAATGAGGCCCTCATAGACGTTCTTCAGGGCACTTCGTCCAAGCCCTCCACAGTTCCTCCTGTGGATCGGAACGTGGCCCGGCGCCACCGCCCTGCTCCAGGCGACCCCAGTTTCCTGTCCCAACACTCCACCCCCGAGAGTCTGGTTATCCAGGCCTCCACATCCCAATCCTCCTTCCCGTCCGCCCCTCCGGATCGGGAATCCAAGAGGCTAGAACAGTTCAGAAAGAAGCTGTTCTCTTCCCTGAGTTTGGGCCTGCGGTCTTTGAACACCGCTTGCCTCTTGGACCGTTTCTCCCACTCTCTGTGGGATAAGGTGGAGGACGTGCTGCCCTTGTGTCCGGAGGAGGCCCGGACACGTCTCTCCCAGGCGCTTGCTGATGGGCGAGATGCAGCACGACATGCCATACGGTGTGGACTAGACACCACGGACTCGCTGGGTAGGGCGATTTCCACCACGGTGGCGCTCCGGCGCCACGCCTGGCTGCGGTCCACGTCTTTTAAGTGCGCTGGCTCGTTTTAAGGACTCCCGGGCTACGGCCAGGTTCTTGGGTCTCTCGGCCCCACGGCCGCAAACTTCCTCCTTTCGCCCCTTTCGTGGCCAAGGAAGGGGTGCCTCCTCACGTCCGCCTAGCCACCCTGCACGCGGTCGCGGACGTGGATTCCGCCGTGGCGGTACAGGAGGACAACGTGCCTGTCAGTCCACATCCACCCCGGCAGCATCCACCTCAAAGTCCTCCTAGTCCGAGCTTTCAGGCCCATTCCACGCCAGTGGGCGGCAGAGTTTGCCATCACCTGCTCTACTGGCGATCCATCACTTCGGACAGGTGGGTGCTACAAATAGTCCGAAGTTGCTACTCCCTCTCCTTCGAGACTACCCCTCCAGCCATGCCACCGCAGTGCCACCGTATATCGGAGGATCACTTAAATCTTCTGCGGGAGGAAGTTACGGCCCTCTTGGCCAAAGAGGCCGTCGAGCGCATTCATGGTCCAGAAGTAGGCCGTGGTTGCTATTCCCACTACTTTCTGGTTCCCAAGAAGGGCAAAGGGGGCCTACGCCCTATCTTGGAGCTCAGGAGCGTCAATGCCTTCTTCCGGATGGAACGGTTCTAGATGCTAACTTTAGCTCAGGTTCTGGCTGCCCTCGACCCTGGAGACTGGATGGTAGCGTTGGACTTGCAGGACGCCTAGTTTCACATCCCCGTCCTGCCGGCCCACCGGCGTTACCTGCGGTTCACGGTGGGTCAGGAGCACTTTCAGTTCACCGTGCTCCCCTTCGGCCTCACCAGTGCCCCTCAGGTGTTCACGAAAGTGATGGTGGTGGTCGCAGCTCATCTGCACAGATCTGGGGTTCCAGTCTTCCCCTATCTCGACGACTGGCTGTTGAAGGCGGGCTCGCCCCATCAAGTCGTCTCCCACCTCCAGACTACGGCCGACCTCCTGCATTTGCTCGGGTTCTCCATCAACGTGCCGAAGTCACACCTGAGTCCCTCCCAGAAGCTCCTCTTCATCGGAGCGGTTCTCGATTCGGCGCAGTTCCGGGCTTATCCTCCGGAACAGCGGGTCCGGGATATTCAGGCTCTGATTCCCATCTTCCGGCCTCTATCCTGGGTTTCGTCAGGTTGGTGCTGCGGCTTCTGGGGCTGATGGCCTCCTGCATCCTGTTGGTGCATTACGCCAGGTGGCGAATGCGGGCTCTGCAGTGGGACCTGAAGTTTCAGTGGGCCCAGCATCGAGGCAACCTGTCCGACCATGTCTTGATCTCGGAGGGCACTGCGAAACAGTTGCAGTGGTGGCTCACGGACCGCGATTGGGTCAGGGGCAGATGCCTCTCCCTACCCGAACCGGAGCACGTAGTAGTGACGGATGCGTCCCTCCTGGGATGGGGGGGCCATATGGGAGAGGCGGAGATCAGAGGCCTCTGGTCTCCGGCGGAGTCTCAACTCCATATCAACCTGTTGGAGCTGAGAGCGATCTGGCTTGCACTGAAAGCCTTCCTTCCCTCTGTCCGGGGAAGTGTCGTGCAGGTGTTCACGGACAACACCACCGCCATGTGGTATTGCAACAAACAGGGCGGGGTGGGGTGGGGTCGTGGACCCTTTGTCAGGAGGCTCTGCGCCTCTGGACATGGCTGGAACACCAGGGCATCATCCTGGTGGTTCAACATCTGGCGGGCTCTCTAAACTTAGCCGCCGGTGCATGATGGATCACGAATGGCGTCTGAACTCGGACGTGGCGCAAGGTCTCTTTCTGCAGTGGGGAGAGCCTTGGTTAGATCTATTCGCCACCCAAGAGAACGCGCAATGTCAGCAGTTCTGCGCGTTGGAATTTCCAAGGCGGCACTCGCTCGGAGACGCTTTTCGTCGCGAGTGGAGTTGCCGTCTGTTGTACGCCTTTCCGCCTATACCACTTCTGCCCAGAGTGCTGAAGAAGATCAGGCGCGACCGGGCCCAAGTCATCTTGGTGGCTCCGGATTGGGCACGAAGGTACTGGTATCCCGAGCTACTCAGTCTGTCAATCGATCCTCCGATACGACTGCCTCTTCAGGAGGACCTTCTGTCGCAGCAGCAGGGGACGGTCCTCCACCCGAACCTGTCCAGTCTACACCTCCATGCGTGGAGATTGAGCGGCGACAGTTGATGCCATTTGACCTGCCTCCTGAAGTCTGTGATGTGATTCTGGCAAACAGGCGTCCCTCCACAAAATCGGTATACGCCTGCAGGTGGAACAAATTTGTGGCATGGTGCACAGCAAAGGCTGTGGATCCCCTTTCTGCCCCTCTTTCTGAGGTTCTACTCTTTCTTCTTTCTTTGGCCCAGCAGGGCTCTGCTCTGGGCACTTTGAAAGGTTATCTTTCTGCAATCTCTGCTTTCTTACGGCTTCCTGATCAGCCTTCTCTTTTCAAGTCCCCTGTTGTTTTGCGCTTTCTTAAAGGCATTACTCACATGTTTCCTCCTGTCCCCTTCGTAATGCCTCAGTGGGATTTGAATCTTGTCTTGACCTTTCTGATGTTCGCTCCCTTTGAGCCCCTTCACAATTGTCCACTTCGTCTTCTGACTCTTAAGACTGCTTTCCTGGTTGCTAACACCTCGGCTAGTCGGGTGAGTGAGCTCCAGGCTCTGTCATCTAAGCCTCCCTTTCTTTCTGTTCATCCGGACAAGGTTGTCCTCCGGACTCGTCCTTCTTTTCTTCCGAAAGTGGTGACCCCCTTTCACATCGGGCAATCGGTCACTTTGCCCACCTTCTATCCGCCTCCGCATCCTTCGAAAGAGGAAGAGAGGCTCCACCGTCTGGACCCAAAACGTGCGCTGTCCTTTTTTTTGGACCGCACCAGACAGTTTCGGGTGGACGACCAACTTTTTGTTGGTTACGTAGGTGCTAAGAAGGGGAGAGCCGTACACAAACGGACCATCTCACGGTGGGTCGTCTTGTGTATAAAGGGACGTGGGACCGGCGACTTGGGAAAAGTGGCTAGTAACTGACTAGCGCGACTTCTGAGGCTTCCTCGAGGCTGGACAAGAGCAGTCTTAGGCTAAACTCTGAATGGCATGTGAAGCCAGCTGTGATACCATATATAATCCCTTGAATACCAAATGAAAGGACACCACAACAGACATATATCAAAATAAAGTGTATTTATTCTAGACAACCCTCAGCACTCTTTATGAGATTAGAGGTAAGTACAACACAGTCTTATTTAAGCATACATTAAGTCACACAGGTAAGTAATACAGTTAGGCCCTAGGGGCCACGCAAACGATATACTAAGTAAGTGGTATAAGGACCACTGTCACGGAAATAGGATAGGCCTAGGCCTAGGGAATCGCTGGGGCTACACTATACTACCAAAGGTTAGGAAGTGGGAGGCCCACGGGATTCAGGTGCAGAGTGGAAACACTCACGCGTAATGCGTATAATCGATAGAAATAGTACAGTTTTGAATTAAATAGATTTAGGACACTTCCGGAGTAGCTAGGAAGTCGAGACTGGAAAACTAGACACTAGGATAGTCACTACCCTGATGAGCACCGGAGTACCCAAGTTACCTAGCCCACAGGCTGCGGGTGCATAGGTGTGAAGTTGCGTGGGGTGTCGTCGTCGACTCCTATGGATGCCTGAAGAAAGATGCTGACAGGCAGTCAGTGAAGAGTGTCCGGTGGATCCCAAGGCTGGGATCAGGAAGAAAGGATACCTGCAAGCAGAGGGGACAGAGTCAAGGTCACTAACCAGTGACCACGTGGAACCAGGAAGGAACCAGGCGATGTCGTGGAGTTTGCAGGTGAAGGTGAAGCTTGTCGCTGCAGCCACGAGGACCAGGGAACGTCGAGGATGACCAGGACCAGGAGGCCAGCTGTCCCACGAAGGCTCTTGCTGTCGGCGTCGTCGAAGTTGGACTAGGACTCACCAAGCCTTGGCAAGCGGAACCCACGAAGAATGGAGGACTTGCTTCTGGTGCAGACCAGGAAGGTCTGGGGTGCTTCTCTTTTTCAAAGAAGCGGGAGCCAGTCTGGAGGAGCCAAACCAGCGCTGAAGATTTCAGGGTGCGTCGTCTCAAAGGCCACTAGCCAGCGGGCAAGCAACCGGACAGACGCGGCAAGCAGGAAAATGCAGAAGGGCCCCACGCAGGACTCGTGGAGTGTGGGGGGCTGATCTTCGGTGCAGATGGTGCTTGGGGTTGGGGCTTCTCAATCCCCGGTGCACAACTTCGAGGGTGCCTCAGAAGCTGCGCTTGAAGATACTAGCCACTTTTCCCAGGTAGCCGGTCCCACGTCTCTCGTCGCCTCCACGGATCTCAGCACGGCTGTGGATGTGGATCAGGGTCGGAGAAGTCTGGAAGTCAAGGCTCTGGTCGGGCTCTGCAGTCGGTCCCTCGTAGAACTTCAGCAAAGCAAAGGGTAGTCTCTTGATGGTGCCTGTTTGCACAGGGTAGCCACTCCTTGGCCACAAGGGAGATTCTTCAGTCTTCTTCTTTCGTCGAATGTCGAAGGTCCAGAGTTTCTGTTCAAGTTGCAGGTTCAGGATAATCTAAAGTCTTGAGGCCCAACTCCCACTCTTATACTAATCTGGGGGGGCTGGGATACCTGCTAGGTCACGCCTTATGGGTGGGACCTGGGAGGGGGGTGGTTACACCCCCTTCCCTTTGTCCAGTTTCGCGCCAGGACTGGGTCTGGAGTGCCCCAGCACCGGTTTGAACTGGACTATGCACGGGACACCTTGTGTGCCCCAGGCATGTCTCATTCTATTCATCCCTCCCTGCCCCAATACACTAAGGCCTGTCTGGGGTGGTGCTAGCACCTCCCAAGGCAGGAAACCTATTGTCCAAGCCTCCCTTGCCGGGATCACTCCCAGCAGCAGGAGGTCAGACTCGTGTCTGTGGCAGCAGCATCCATTTTGTGATGCTGGGGCTCTGGTTAACTTTAACCGGGTAAGTAGGTTACAACATGTCTTCTCCCTCTAGAAGGGAGGGATAATATCCTCATCCCCAGGAATGGGATGGGGGTATTATTCCAAAGTGTTAGACACCTTACACGACATGTTTTGATAAAGCCAAACCATAGTTACCATAACCGTTTAAGATTATAAGGCACTTTAAGAGTATATGGTAGGCTATATCATAGAACAGCTATAAGGACATGGTTCCGAAAGCTGCAGACAGGCTCAGCTCATGCTAGAGCACCATCTCACATGTTACCAAGCACTCTGCCTCCAGGATTGTTAAGGCCTGCCATAGGAGTGGCTGATAGGTACACATGTGTCTATATGTAAGTTAGGTATAGGAATACTACACCTAAGCAAGGGGTGATTACACGACCTTGCCCCAGCTGAGTGATCAGCCAGTTGTGTCATAATGGAAGGCCATGCCAGGGGTGGCATAATACATGCTGCAGCCCCTGGTAGGCCTAGGGTACACCTATGCCCTGGGTACCTAAGGTACACTGTACAGGGGCCAATAAGGTGATCCTATCCAATTGGGTTATGCACCTAAAGTACATAGTATTAATTTAGAGAGAGAACACTGTGAAGTCCATCCCCTGTAGGGATATGGACCACCTAAGAAGTTTGGGATTTTCCCCCTTCATCTGATTTAGCCACAAGAGGGGCTTATGGTCTGTCTGAATCTTGAAGTGAGTGCCAAACAAGTATGGCCTCAGCTTCTTCAGGGCCCAAACCACAGCAAAGGCCTCCCTCTCAATAGCTGACCAACGTTTCTCTCTAGGGGTCAGCCTTCTACTTATAAAAGCAATGGGCTGGTCTTGACCATCTATATTAAGTTGTGAAAGAACAGCTCCCACACCCAACTCAGAAGCATCTGTCTGGACAATGAACTCTTTGGAGTAGTCTGGACTTTTCAGAATAGGTGCACTGCACATGGCCTGCTTCAGGTCATCAAATGCTTTTTGACAGCTTACTGTCCACTGAACTTTCTTTGGCATTTTCTTGGAGGTCAAGTCATTAAGTGGTGTCACAATGGACCCATAGTTCTTAACAAACTTTCTGTAGTACCCAGTCAGGCCCAAGAAAGCTCTGACCTGAGTCTGGGTAGTTGGAGGAGTCCAGTCCTTTATGGTCTGGATCTTGCTCTCCAGTGGTTGAACCTGACCCCCACCAACTAGGTGGCCCAGGTATACAACCTTGCTCTGCCCTATCTGGCACTTAGTGGCCTTGATAGTGAGGCCTGCCTTTTGCAGGGCCTCTAAAACATTCCTCAGGTGGACCAGGTGATCCTCCCAGGTGGAGCTAAAGACAGCAATATCATCAAGATAAGCTGCACAATAATCATCCAACCCAGTAAGGACTTGATTCACCAACCTTTGGAAAGTGGCAGGTGCATTCTTCAAACCAAAGGGCATTACCACAAATTGATAATGTCCTGGGGTTGAGAAAGCAGTTTTGGCCTTTGCATTCTCAGCTAGTCTGATTTGCCAGTAGCCTGCTGTCAGGTCAAATGTGCTCAAAAACTTAGCAGCTGCCAGTCTGTCAATGAGATCATCTGCCCTAGGTATTGGGTGGGCATCTGTCCTAGTGACAGCATTGAGACCTCTGTAATCCACGCAAAATCTCATCTCTCTCTTACCATCTTGGGTGTGAGGTTTTGGCACCAGGACTACAGGACTAGCCCAAGGGCTCTCTGAAGGTTCAATGACGCCCAGCTCCAACATCTTTTGTACCTCAACTTTTATGCTGTCCCTGACATGGTCAGGTTGCCTGTAGATTTTACTCTTCACAGGCAGACTGTCACCAGTGTCCACCTCATGGGTGCACCAGTTTGTCTGACTTGGGGTCAGAGAGAACATATGTCTGTAGGATTGCAGAACCTGTCTGCAGTCCTGTTGCTGATGGACAGTGAGGCTGTCAGAAAAGACCACACCATCAACTGAGCCATCTTCAGGGTTCTGAGTCAACAGGTCTGGGAGAGGGTCACTCTCTTCCTCCTGCCCCTCATCTGTAGCCATGAGTAAGCCCATGTCTGCCCTGTCAACATATGCCTTCAATCTGTTGACATGAAGCACCCTGTGGGGGCTTCTGGGAGTCCCAAGGTCCACCAAGTAGGTGACTTCTCCCTTTTTCTCAACAATAGTGTGGGGTCCAGACCATTTGTCTTGGAGTGCTGCTGGGGCCACTGGCTCCAACACCCACACTTTCTGCCCTGGCTGGTAAACAGTCAGCACAGCCTTTTGGTCATTCCAAGCTTTTTGGAGTTCTTGGCTTGCCTCAAGGTTTTTAGAAGCCTTCTTCATATACTCTGCCATCCTGGAGCGGAGACCAAGTACATAATCCACTATATCCAGTTTGGGTTGTCTGAGAGGTCTCTCCCATCCTTCCCTTACTAAACATAGGGGTCCTCTTACAGGATGCCCAAACAAAAGCTCAAAAGGGCTGTAGCCAACCCCCTTTTGTGGGACCTCTCTGTAAGCAAACAGAAGGCAGGGTAAAAGGATGTCCCATCTTCGCCTAAGCTTGTCTGGTAAACCTTTTATCATTCCCTTTAGGGTCTTGTTGAATCTCTCAACAAGCCCATTGCAATGTGGGTGATAGGGTGTGGTGAACTTGTAGTTCACACCACACTCCTTCCACATTGCAGTCAAGTTTCCTGACATGAAGTTGGCACCTCTGTCAGAAGTGACCTCCTTTGGAAAGCCCACTCTGGAGAATACTCCAAGCAGGGCCCTTGCGACAACAGGAGATGTTGTGGTCCTCAGGGGAATAGCTTCTGGATACCTGGTGGCATGGTCCACTATCACCAGTATAAATCTGTGCCCAGATGCTGTTTGTGGGTCCATTGGTCCTACAATATCTATGCCCACTCTTTCAAAGGGAACCCCCACCACAGGTAGTGGTATGAGGGGGGCCTTTGTGGTGCCACCTGATTTGCCACTGGCTTGGCAGGTGACACAGGAGCGACAAAACTCCTTAGTATCTTCTGACATATGGGGCCAGTGAAAGTGAGGGACAAGCCTGTCCCAAGTCTTGTTCTGGCCTAAATGCCCTGCAAGGGGAATATCATGGGCCAAGGTAAGAAGGAAGCCTCTGAACTTCAGTGGTATGACCAACCTCCTGGATGCACCAGGCTTGGGGTCTCTAGCCTCTGAATACAGTAGCCCTTCATCCCAATACACTCTATGGGTACCTTGAGCATTCCCTGCAGCCTCAGCAGCAGCCAGCTGTCTGAGGGGTTCAAGAGAGGGGCAGTCTAATTGAGCCTGCCTCAGATCTGCCCTTGAAGGTCCCCCTGTCCCAAGAAACTCAACCTGATCAGGTTCAAGTTCTTCTAGGACAGTTCCTTCAGGGCTCTCAGAATCCTCCTCCTGGGAGGGCTGATCCACCACCTGAGGCAGGGGGAAAGGCACAGCCTTAACCCTACTGCTCTTTCTCTTGGGTTGTGACTGGTCCATAGTTTCAGGATCCAGCACTTGTTCAGTGGTGCACTTTTTGGCCTGTGACCTGGTCACAGCAAGGACATGTGCATCTATCCCCAGCATTTCTGCATGGGTCCTATACTCCACTTCAGACCAAACTGAAGTTTCAAGATCATTGCCCAGTAAACACTCTACAGGAAGGTCTGAACTAACAACAACTTTCTTGAGGCCAGTTACCCCTCCCCAGGAGAAGTTAACAATAGCCACACTATGGGAGGTAGTGGCATTGCTAGCGTTGGTCACTAGGTAATTCTCACCTAGTATGATCTGTCCAGGGTCCACAAAGGCAGGTGTCACCATTGTGACACTAGCCCCAGTGTCCCTGTAGGCCTGAGCCATTCTTTGGTTGATAAAAGGAGTCTGTCTGTACTTGCCCAGGTTACTGGGGCCTACAGTAGAGGACAAAGCTAAGTCCCCATCACAGATCAGAACAGCCTGCGTAGGTATTCTGACTAGGCCAGAATCCTCCTCAGTTCCCAGGGTTAACCCTACTACACCCTTTTGCTGGGAACCACCACTTACAGCTGGACTAGGGGGTACAGTTGCCTTAGGGGCAATGGTGGCTGGGGGCTTATCCTTTTTGGTGCACTCACTAAACCAATGTGAGTTGGACTTACAATAGTTGCACCATGGTTTCTTTTGGCCATCTTTCTTTTTATCCTTTTTGGGACCACCCTCCCCCTGAGCCTTTTGGGGGCCTGGTGAAGACTTCTGGTCTTTTTGTTTCTGATCATTACCCTTCTGGTCTGCCTTTTTCTGATCACCGTCCTGGTTCTGGTTTTTCTGCTTAACTCTAGTCCTGACCCATCTATCTGCCTTCTTTCCCAATTCTTGGGGAGAAGTCAGATCAGAATCAATCAGGTGTTGATGCAGTAGCTGGTTTTGACAGTTGTTAAGGATTTGTTCTCTCATGATCAAATTATACAATCCTGTATAGTCCTTAACCTTACTTCCCACTAGCCAGCCTTCCAGAGCCTTAGTGGCACAATCTACAAAGTCAGTCCAGTCCTAGGTCTGTGTCTTCTGGGTATCCCTGAACAACAACCTGTATTGTTCAGTGGTTAGGCCAAACCCATCAATCAGAGCACTCTTCAGGACAGTGTAATTGTCTGCATCCTCATCACTAACTGTGAGGAGCTTGTCTCTACCTTTCTCAGAGAAGGAGAGCCACAAGATAGCTGCCCACTGACTTTGGTGTACCTGCTGTACTTTGCAAGCTCTCTCCAAAGCAGTTATCCATTTGTGGATGTCATCCCCACACTTGTAGGGAGGGACAATCTTGCTCAGGTTTCTATTATCATAGTGCCTGTCTCTATCCTTAGGGATATTGCTGCCACCAGTGGGTTCTGACCCACTTAACTTTTGCTCTCTAGCCAGAGCAAGCTTCTCCTTGGCAAGGGCAAGTTCTTCCCTCTGAATCCTCAGATTAGCTTCCCTCATTCTGGCTTCATGCTCCTTTCTCTCAGGGGAAGTCATTCCCCTGTGAGAGGAAACATTAGAGATGCTAGAGACATGGGAGTGGATGGATTCCCTTGAAGGGGATCTGTCCCTCCTGCTTCTCTGTGTAAGCCCACTTGGGGGTCCGTATGGGGGGACCCCATGCAAACTCCCATGTAAGCTTAGGTTAGCCTGGCTACGTCTTCCTACTTGGCCCTGGCTGTCTACCTCTTCATCTGAAGTCCCATCTGACTCATCTGTGGTGGGTAGACCCTCCTTTGTACCGAGGGTACTGGCCTGTGAGGCCCTAAGAGCATCATACTCCTCTAGGAGTTGTACTAGCTGAAGGAGGGTAGGGTTTGCACCCTGTTTTAACTTTCTGGAGGTACACAATTGTCTCATCTCCTGAAAAGTTAGGGTATCATATCTAGAGGGGGTCTTCTTCAGACCTGCCCCTCCTGAGAGAGCATCTACTTGATCTCCTCCCAGAGACATGATCTAGTGAGGGTGTGGTGTGTGCACCTACCTACACTAGTTGTTTCTACTAAACCTCTCTGGCAGTCGTAGTCCGGGTGTGTTACTCCCTTCAACCTACAACCACTAAGTCCAGTAGGACTTAAGTATTATAATCTATGTTATATGTACTTAAACAATATCTGTGTGATCTTTCAATTTAGTATCTCAAGATTACAATGGTATTACAACAGCAAGCTCAGATCCCAACCGCTGCTCACCAATGTGAGAAGTTGGCCTGATGTATGATGTCACTAGTTCTAGTGTACACCTTATATCAGTCCAAACAACCCTTATGGTGATTGGTTGTAAAGTCAACCTTATTGACCAGCTATCCTAGTGGTAGCATGGACAAGAGCAGTCTTAGGCTAAACTCTGAATGGCATGTGAAGCCAGCTGTGATACCATATATAATCCCTTGAATACCAAATGAAAGGACACCACAACAGATATATATATAAAATAAAGTGTATTTATTCTAGTCAAACCCTCAGCACTCTTTATGAGATTAGAGGTAAGTACAACACAGTCTTATTTAAGCATACATTAAGTCACACAGGTAAGTAATACAGTTAGGCCCTAGGGGCCACGCAAACCATATACTAAGTAAGTGGTATAAGGACCACTGTCACGGAAATAGGATTGGCCTAGGCCTAGGGAATCGCTGGGGCTACACTACACTAGCAACAGTTAGGAAGTGGGAGGCCCACGGGATTCAGGTGCAGAGTGGAAACACTCACGCGTAATGCGTAAAAGTCGATAGAAATAGTAGTTGTTAGCAATTAACAGTTTAAGGACACTTCTGAAGCAGCTAGAGAGTCGAGACTCGGAAACTAGACCCTAGGATAGTCACTACCCTTGTGAGCACCGAAGTACCCAAGTTACCTAGCCCACGGACCGCGGGTGCATAGGTGTGAGCTTGCGTCGGGTTTCGTCGTGGACTTCTATGGATGCCTGAAGGAAAGTTGCTGACAGGCAGTCAGTGAAGCGTGTCCGGTGGAGCCCAAGGCTGGGATCAAGAAGAGAGGAGACCTGCAAGCAGAAGGGACAGAGTCAAGCTCACTAGCCAGTGACCACGTGGAACCAGGAAGGAACCAGGCGATGTCGTGAAGATTGCAGGTGAAGGTGAAGCTTGTCGCTGCAGCCACGGAGACCAGGAAACGTCGAGGACGACCAGGACCAGGAGGCGAGCTGTCCCACGAAGGCTCTTGCTGTCGGCGGCGTCGAAGTCGAACTAGGATTCACCAAGCCTTGGCAAGCGGAACCCACGAAGAACGGAGGACTTGCTTCTGGTGCAGACCAGGAAGGTCTGGGGTGCTTCTCTTTTGCAAGGAAGCGGGAGCCAGTCTGGAGGAGCCAAACCAGCAGTGAAGATTTCTGGATGCGTCGTCACAAAGGCCACTAGCCAACGGGCAAGCAACCGGACAGGCGCGTCAAGCAGGAAAATGCAGAAGGGCCCCACGCAGGACTCGTGGAGTGTGGGGGGCTGATCTTCGGTGCAGATGGTGCTTGGGGTTGGGGCTTCTCAATCCCCGGTGCACAACTTCGAGGGTGCCTCAGAAGCTGCGCTGGAAGATACTAGCCACTTTTCCCAGGTAGCCGGTCCCACGTCTCTCGTCGCCTCCAAGGATCTCAGCTCGGCTGTGGATGTGGATCAGGGTCGGAGAAGTCTGGAAGTCAAGGCTCTGGTCGGGCTCTGCAGTCGGTCCCTCGTAGAACTTCAGCAAAGCAAAGGGTAGTCTCTTGATGGTGCCTGTTTGCACAGGGTAGCCACTCCTTGGCCACAAGGGAGATTCTTCAGTTTTCTTCTTTCGTCGAATGTCGAAGGTCCAGAGTTTCTGTTCAAGTTGCAGGTTCAGGATAATCTAATCTCCTGGGGCCCAGCTACCACTCTTATCCAAATCTGGGGGGCTGGGTTACCTGCTAGGTCACGCCTTATGGGTGGGACCTGGGAGGGGGGTGGTTACACCCCCTTCCCTTTGTCCAGTTTCGCGCCAGGACTGGGGCTGGAGTGCCCCTGCACCGGTTTGAACTGGACTATGCACGGGACACCTTGTGTGCCCCAGGCATGTCTCATTCTTTTCATCCCTCCCTGCCCCAATACACTAAGGCCTGTCTGGGGTGGTGCTCACACCTCACAAGGCAGAAAACCTATTGTCCAAGCCTCCCTTGCCGGGATCACTCCCAGCAGCAGGAGGTCAGACTCGTGTCTGTGGCAGCAGCATCCATTTTGTGATGCTGGGGCTCTGGTTAACTTTAACCGGGTAAGTAGGTTACAACATGTCTTCTCCCTCTAGAAGGGAGGGATAATATCCTCATCCCCAGAAATGGGATGGGGGTATTATTCCAAAGTGTTAGACACCTTACACGACATGTTTTGATAAAGCCAAACCATAGTTACCATAACCGTTTAAGATTATAAGGCACTTTAAGAGTATATGGTAGGCTATATCATAGAACAGCTATAAGGACATGGTTCCGAAAGCTGCAGACAGGCTCAGCTCATGCTAGAGCACCATCTCACATGTTACCAAGCACTCTGCCTCCAGGATTGTCAAGGCCTGCCATAGGAGTGGCTGATAGGTACACATGTGTCTATATGTAAGTTAGGTATAGGAATACGGAATACTACACCTAAGCAAGGGGTGATTACACGACCTTGCCCCAGCTGAGTGATCAGCCAGTTGTGTCATAATGGAAGGCCAGGCCAGGGCTGCATAATACATGCTGCAGCCCCTGGTAGGCCTAGGGTACACCTATGCCCTGGGTACCTAAGGTACACTGTACAGCGGCCAATAAGGTGACCCTATCCAAATGGGTTATGCACCTAAAGTACATAGTATCAATTTAGAGAGAGAACAGCAGGGCTGTGGGTCTGATTAGCAGGCCCACAGCCACATCTAAGTCGAAAACCAGTAAAGCAAAAGCAAAAAGTGAGGGTGAACATAGAAAGCAGACCCTACTCTCCTACAAGGATCATCAGATTTGTCTAATGGCAAATCATCTGGCCGGAGTTCTGAACATGCGTGCAGACAGTCTCAGTCGGCAGTTCTCCGCCCACCACGAGTGGAGACTTCATCCGGAGGTGGCTCGTCATGACTTTCGGATGTGGGGATCTCCTCGGGTGGATCTGTTTGCCACTCACGAGAACGCTCACTGCCCGTCATTTTGCAGTCTCCAGTATCCGATGCAGGGAGCGTTGGGGGACGCGTTTTAGTTGAGATGGGACTCACATCTCCTTTACGCGTTTCCTCCCATACCCTTGATTCCTCAGGTTCTGAGGAAGATTTGCCAAGACCGGGCCCGTCATATTGATCGCTCCGGATTGGCCAAGAAGGGTGTGGTATACAGATCTTTTCCACCTCTCCTCGTGCCCTCCGGTCCGTCTCCCTCTGAGGGCAGACCTCCTCTCACAGTCGGAGGGGCAGGTTCTACACCCCCACCTCCAGAGCTTACACCTTCATTCCTGGAGATTGAACGGGGCAACCTGAATTCTTTTTCCCTCCCGCCAGATGTGGTAGATGTAATTTTGTCTGCCAGACGTCATTCCACCAAATCTATCTATTACTATAGATGGTCTAAATTTGTGCTCTGGTGTGGGGGAGAAGTCAATTGATCCTTTGAGGGCTCGTTTATCTGACATTCTACAGTTTGCCCTTTCTCTTGCTCAGCAAGGTTTTGCTGTAGCCACTGTTAAGGGATATCTTTCAGCCTTGTCGGCATTCCTTTGCTTGCCGGATCAACCATCATTGTTCAAATCGCCTATTGTTTTACGATTTCTAAAGGGCCTTACAAATAAATTTCCTCCTACTCCTTTTATTGTGCCTCAATGGAACTTAAATCTTGTCTTAACTTACCTGATGGGTTCTCCCTTCGAGCCCTTACACAAGTGTCCCTTGAGTCTGTTGTCTTTTAAGATGGTTTTTCTTATTGTAATTACCTCGGCAAGCTCTGAGTTCAAAACCCCCGTTCTTGACCATTCATGCTGAAAGGATGGTACTCGGGACCAGGGCTGCTTTTCTGCCTAAGTGGTAACTCCCTTCCATCTGGGGCAGTCCATTACCCTCCCTACCTTCTATCCTCCCCCTCACCCTTCCAAGGAGGAGGAGCGGCTGCACCGTCTGGACCCTAAGAGGGCAGTGAGCTTCTACCTTGACAGGACAAAAGACTTTCGAGTTGATGACCAGCTCTTCGTGGGCTTTGTTGGCTGCAGGAAAGGCAGAGCGTTGCACAAGTGCACCCTTTCCAGATGGATTGTCTTGTGCATCAAGATATGCTACTCTTTGGCCGGTAAGGAACCTCCAGAGGGTTTAAGGGCTCATTCTACTAGAGCTAAGTCTTCCACGTCTGCTTTGTCTAGAGCCGTTCCTGTGGAGGAAATTTGTAGGGCGGCAACTAGGGCCTCCCTCCACACTTTCCCAAAGCATTACTGCTTGGATTCCGAGGTGAGGAGGGACGGACACTTTGCTCGTTCCGTCCTTCAGGATTTTCTGGTATAGAAGGGTGGACACCCTCCTCCGGAAGTGGGACTGTTGTGGGAATCTTTTCACAAGGTGAGGAATCTACTGGCAGATGTATCCATCAGAAGAACAAGTTACTTACCTTCGGTAACACTTTTTCTGGTGGATACAGTATCTGCCTGTGGATTCCTCACTGACCCACCCGCCTCCCCGTTGTCCACCCTTGTATACCTACAATTCTAATGATGTTGTTTCAAACTGTATTTGTTACTGTCAAAGGCATTGTGTTATTCCTTTTGCCTTCCTATTTATTCTTCACACTGTGTGTGTTGCATTGTATATTATGTACTGTGTATATATTGCTGTCAGTCCGTCCGTGTGCCTCGAAGGCACGGGATAAAGGGCGGAACTGACGTCATCACGCCGACGAGGTGGTATTGTGGAGCCGTTGACGTCAGCGGAGTCGCGAGCGGAGCCGTGTCTCTGTGACGTCGTCCTCGACCTCATCGGCGTGGACTGCTCCAAAAGTTTCCAAATGTTGCTGGCGCAAGGGATATTCACAAGGTGAGGAATCCCCAGGCAGATACTGTATCCACCAGAAAAAGCGTTACCGAAGGTAAGTAACTTGTTCGTTTGCCGCAAGCCACTTTCTTCACCTGCGGTTTCCAGAACTGTGGCGAGGAGGTATAGAGTGGCTCCGGGGGATCCGAGTTTCCTTTCCTCGCACCCTTCTCCAGAGAGTCTTGTAGTGCAGGCATCCTGTTCGAAACAATCTTCAAGTGCTTTTCATCAGGCTCCAGCTGACAGGGACTCTAAGAAGATCGAACAGTCAGCTAAAAAGGTCTTCTCTTCTGGAAGTATGGCGCTTAAATCAACGAATGCCACTTGCTTATTGGGCCGCTACGTTCATGCTTTGATGGACTCTGTGACGCATTTGGCCCCTAAACTGCCTGATGAGGAAAAGAGCCCTTTTATGGAAGATTTTGCAGACACTCAAGCTGCCGCTAGGCAAGTTATTCAGTCGGGCCTAGATACGGCTGATTCCGTGGCTAAGATTATGGGATCTTCTATAGCCACTAGAAGGCAGGCTTGGCTTCGTTCTTCCGGCTTCTCTGCTGATGTTCAGGCCACTTTAGTCGACTTACCCTTTGATGGGGAAAGGCTTTTTGGGGAAAATGCAGATTCCGCCCTGCAAAGATTTAAGGATAGCAGAGCTACTGCGAAATCTTAAGGTTTGCAGACGCAGTCAAAAGGGTTTGGCTTCAGGAAGTATAGAGGATTTGGGAGGTCATCCTTTCGGTCCTACTGTCAACCTCAGCAGCAGCAAAATCCTCTCTATAGAACATATAGAGGAAGACAAAGGGGTCGGCGTGGTTCTGGTCGCAATCCCTCCTCCTCTTCAGCATCCTCTGCTCCCAATGAAGCTACAGGGAAGCCGCCCTAGATCCCCCATCCTGGATCATGTGAGACCTGTTGGGGGTCGGGTGTCCGACTTTCTGCGAGGTTGGAAATCCGTCACGACGGACATTTGGGTTTTAAACCTTGTGGAGAATGGGTACGCCCTTCCCTTTCGGGAATTTCCTCCCCCTTACCCTCCTTCCCAAGGTTTTTGCTCAGAGGAACCTCTGCATCTTCTGCAGAAGGATGTTATTGCATTGCTACAAAAAGGTGCGATAGAGGTGGTTCCAGAGCAGGAAAAGGGTCAGGGATGCTACTCCCGGTATTTCCTGATTCCCAAAAAGGACGGCAGATTGTGTCCAATCCTGGACCTCGGAGTCTTGAATTTTTATCTGAAACAGGAGAAATTCAAGATGCTAACCCTTGCACAGGTTCTTCTAACGTTGCAGCAAGAAGACTGGATGGTGTCGATCGACTTGCAGGATGCGTATTTCCACATCCCAATCCTGAAGTTGCACAGGAAGGATCTCCGTTTTACGGTTGGGTCGCAACACTACTAGTTTGCAGTTCTCCCTTTTGGTCTTACTACTGCACCTCGAGGCTTCACCAAGGTGATGGCGGTGGTGGCTGCCCATCTCAGGAGGTCGGGGATTCCGGTTTTCCCCCTATCTGGACGACTGGCTTCTGAAAGCAGAGTCCCCAGGGATGGTGCAACGTCATCTGCAGGTAACATCTCAGCTGTTATTCAACTTGGGTTTTTCCATCAATGTGCCCAAATCTCATCTGGTGCCCTCCTAGCGCAAACTGTTCATAGGGGCGGTACTGGACACTACTGTGTGTCGAGCATTTCCTCCTCCACAAAGAGTTCTCGACTTTCAGGAGATTATCCCTTTATTCCACAATGGGGCGGTTGTTCCAGCTCTGAAGATCCTTCGCCTGCTCGGTCTGTTCGCCTCCTGCATTCTGTTGGTCAACCATGCACGCTGGCACATGAGGGCACTCCATTTGTGTCTCCTCAGGCAGTGGTATCAGCACAACGGAGATCTCAGGGAGTCGATCAGGATCTCCAGAGAAGCTGCGGTGGATCTCTCTTGGTGGAGCGTGAAGGGCAACCTGTCTCAAGGAAAGCCCTTTCATCTTCCTCCTATGGTGGCCACAGTGATATCGGATGCCTCCACCCTAGGGTGGGGTGCTCATCTGGGGGATCTGGAGATCAAGGGTCTTTGGTCTCCAGAGGAAAGATTGTCTCATATCAATCTTCTAGAATTGCGGGCAATACGTTTGGCGCTCAAGGCCTTCCTCCCTTCCCTTTGCGGTCAGTCGGTACAAGTCCTGACGGCCAACACTACTGCGATGTGGTATGTCAACAAGCAGATAGGAGTAGGGTAGTACCGTCTCTGCAGAGAGGCCTTGCGACTCTGATCCTGGGCTCAGGACCATCGGATAGGCTTGATGGGGAATCATCTGGCCGGGGTGCTGAACATGCGTGCGGACAGTCTCAGTCGACAGTTTTCCGCTGACCACAAGTGGAGGCTTCATTCAGAGGTAGTTCAGCACATTTTCCGGACGTGGGGGACTCCTCGGGTGGACCTTTTTGCCACTCTCGAGAACGCGCAGTGCCTGTCATTCTGCAGTCTCCAGTTTCTGATGCAGGGGGCGTTGGGGGACGTGTTTCAGTTGAGTTGGGGCTCCCAACTTCTTTATGCGTTTCCTCCCATACCCTTTATTCTTCTGGTTCTGAGGAAGATTCGCCAAGACCGGGCCCAAGTTATATTGATCACCCCGGATTGGCCAAGAAGAGTGTGGTACACAGATCTACTTCACCTTTCATCACACCCTCCGCTCCGTTTCTCTCTCAGGGCAGACCTCCTCTCGCAGTCGGAGGGGCAGGTTCTACACCCCCACCTCCAGAGCCTGCACCTTCATGCCTGGAGATTGAACGAGGCAACCTGAGTTCTTTCTCTCTCCCGCCTGATGTGGTGGATGTTATTTTATTGGCCAGGCGACACTCCACCAAGTCTATCTACTCCTACAGGTGGTCTAAGTTTGTAAAATGGTGTGGAGAGAGATCCATTGACCCTTTAAAAACCCATCTTTCCAATATGCTTCAGTTTGCTTTTTCCTTGGCTCAGCAAGGTTGTGCTGTGGCCACGGTTAAGGTCTATTTATCAGCCTTATCGGCTTTTCTGTGTCTTCCAGATCATCCGTCGTTATTTAAGTCTCCTATTGGTTTAAGATTTATCAAAGGTCTTACTAACAGGTTTCCACCTACTCCCTTTGTAATGCCACAGTGGGACCTTAATCTTGTCTTAACTTTTTTGATGGGGTCCCCTTTTGAGCCCCTTCATAGCTGTCCTTTGAGACTGTTGTCTTTTAAAACGGTCTTTCTTGCAGCCATAACCTCAGCAAGGATGGTGAGTGAGCTTCAAGCTCTTAGTTCGAAACCCCCGTTTTTATCCTTACATGCTGAAAGGATGGTCCTCAGGACCAGGGCTGCTTTCCTACCCAAGGTAGTTACTCCCTTTCATCTGGGGCAGTCCATTACTCTCCCTGTATTTTATCCTCCCCCCTCACCCTTCCAAGGAGGAGGAGAGACTTAATCGCTTGGACACTAAAAGAGCAGTGAGCTTTTATTTGGACAGAACAAAGGATTTTCTCTTGGAAGATCAGCTCTTCGTGGGCTATATTGGACACTCTAAAGGCAAAGCTGTGCACAAGCGCACTCTGTCCAGGTGGATCATCCTAACCATCAAGATCTGCTACGCCCTTGCTGGTAAGGTTCCTCCTAAGGGTATTAGAGCTCATTCAACTACAGCTAAGTCTTCCACCTCTGCTTTGGCCAGGGGTGTTCCGGTTGCAGACATTTGTAAGGCCGCGACTTGGGCCTCCCTCCATATTTTCGCAAAGCATTATTGCTTAGACTCTGAGATGAGGAGAGAGGACCACTTTGTGCTCTCTGTCTTGCAGGACTTTTTGGTATAGGAAGGTGGACACCCTCCTCCAGGAGTGGGACTGCTGTGGGAATCTATTCACAAGGTGAGGAATCCACTGGCAGATGTATCCATCAGAAGAACAAGTTACTTACCTTCGATAACGCTTTTTCTGGTGGATACAGTTTCTGCCTGTGGATTCCTCACTGACCCACCCGCCTCCCCGTTGTCCACCTTTGTATACCTTTATGTATGCCTTGTTTGACACGTTGTTTTACATTGTTTCTTTCTATCTGGTACATTTATAGGAAATGCTTATGTTATTTAGCTTTCCTTTTGTATATGTACTATGTATATTTGTTCGAATGTTGTATACTGTGTATACTTTGAATCTGTTGTCGGTCCACCTGTTCGCCTCGGAGGCACGGAAAAAATGGGCGGAACTGACGTCATCACGCCGACGTGGCTCTCTTCCGGCTCCGGTGACGTCATACGGAGTCGCGAGCAGAGCCGAGGTATTATGACGTCCACGTCGGGGTGGAGAGCTGGGGAAAAAATTCAGTGGAATGCTGGCGCAGGGGATATTCACAAGGTGAGGAATCCACAGGCAGATACTGTATCCACCAGAAAAAGCATTACCGAATGTAAGTAACTTGTTTGTTGGTGCATTCCAAGTGATATTGCAATTTCAAGAAAATTGCTCCCTCCTGGCTCGTTTCTACATTCTAAATTTAGATTAAAGTCACCTAAGAGTAAAATTAGCGTATCTGAGCATAAGATGGTTTAGAGTTTCTCCCAGTGAATCTAGAAAATCAAAACTGGGTCCAAGAGGGCGATAAATTAAGCCTCCTGAAAAGGAGAATGAGGCATTCATTTTGAAGCAGAGGCCTAGGCTTTCTGCTCCCTTCAAGGAGTGGAGGTCAAAAATCGTACATTGTAGAGAGTCCTGGAAGATGATGGCCAGCCCCCCTCCTCTCATTTCATCTGTGTTTCCTACGAATGGTGTAATAGGGAGGGTGAGCTTCAACAATGTCTGGGTTACACCATTCCTTAAGCCAGGGTTCAGTGATGATGAGGAAGTCGAGCTGTAAATTGATAATCCACTCTCTAATGTCTTGCGAGTGTTTACAAAGTGATCTTGCATTGATCAGTCCCCCTTTGAGCGGTGAAATGCTAGATGCTAAGACTTAAGCATCTGTGTGTTTGAGGCAGGTGTCCGTGAATATGAACCCTGTTCTGCAGTCCCGGCAAGAGAGGGGTCCTTTAACTTTATCCGGAGAAAATTGGCAGCTAAATTTTTTGCTAGTGTTGAAGCTTTTTAATACTTTTGGCGATATCTCAATACCTGTGCAAATTTGAGCAGAATAGCTGGCGCTGGTTGTGTTCCGGACGCCTACGGGCACAGACGGGCTTGCCTTTGGCGTGCGCTCTGCGCGTGTCCGCTACATGTCGCTAAAGCCATTGTTTGAAGTAGTTTCAGCAGCAAGGCTGCTGACCGTGCGCTCCGCCCACTGCCTCCTCCCGGAAATTAGCTCCTAATTGCCACGTGCTCCTTCCACGCAATCGGGAAGACCTGTGGTGGACCTGGGAGCGGGGCGGTTGGAAGCTGCCGGAAGGAGGATGGTGCAGTGTCAGGTAAGGGCTAAATGCCAGTGCTCAGCGTAACGGTGTCAGTGCAATTACAAAGAAGAAAGATTAAAATGATTGCTAAAATACGATCTCTAAAAGGAAGTTTTTAAAAGTGCCTCACTCAGTCACGCGTCTGATGAGTGGTGTTTCCCCGAAACCTGTCCCAGAAAGCTTGTTTCCGGTCCATCTCAACTGGGGTGGCGAAGTGAGCTAAAGAACGATGATCGATTCAACCCAGATCTGTGACTGGGGGTGAGTGTCTGAAAAGTTTCAGCGCTCCGTCAATCATATCCTTTTGCTTGCTTTGTTATTGTGGTGGCTAGGCGGCCTTCCACTAAGATGGTATACGCCAGCTGTTGGCAATTAAAAAAAAGAAAATTGTACAGAAAGGTCTATTGATTCTCGATCTGCTATTCTTCTTTTCATTCTTACCCTTGTCCAGCAGGGCTCTGCTTTTGGTACTCTCAAGGGTAATCTTTCTGCTGTGTCTGCTTTCTTGTGGGTGTTGGACCAACCCTCTTTGTTCAAGTCCCCTATTGCAAATAGGTTCTTGAAAGGGCTAATACCTATGTTTCCACCTATGCCCTTTGTCACGCCGCAGTGGGACCTTAATTTGGTTCTCACCTTCCTTATGTGTGCTCCTTTCGAGCTTTTACTTAAGTGTCCCCTCTGGCTGCTTACCATCAAAACAGCCTTTTGATGGTGATAACATCTGCCCGGAGTGTGAGTGAATTGCAGGCATTATCATGCAAGCGTCCCTGTATGATGACTTATGTGGATAAAGTGGTGCTTCGAACCTGGGCTTCATTCTTGCCGAAAGTAGTGACCCGGTTTCATCTGGGTCAGTCAACCACGCTGCCCACCTTTTTTACTCCCTTGCATCCCTGTAAGAAAGAGGAGCGTCTCCACCGTCTGGACCCAAAAAAGTGTTGTTGTTCTACCTTGATTGCACAAAAGAGTTCCAAGTGGATGACCAACTCTATGTGGGTTATAAGCGAGCTAAAAAAACAGAAGTTGGGCAGTGCAGAAATGGACCATTTCTCATTGGGTCATTCTCTGCATTAAGATCTGCTACGCACTGGCTATGAAGCAGCCCCTGAGGGCTTTTGAGCTCATTCTACCAGGGGGAAGGCTGCGACCAAGGTGTTGACTCAGGGTTTCCCAGTCCTGAATATCTGTCAGGCAGCAACATGGGCGTCTCGGCACACGTTTGCCAAGCATTACTGCCTGGAATTTCAGGTCCATAAGGACCAGAAATTCACCTGTTCTGTCCTGCAGGATTTTTTAGTGTGAAAATTTGTCTGCAGCCTACCGCCAGGTATTGTATGGCTTGGTTATTTACTCAGAGGTAAAGAATCTGTATCTCAATGTCTTTATTATATGAACAAGTTACTTACCTTTGGTAAGGCATTATCTGGTAGAGACAATATCTAGCCGCAGATTTCTTACGGACCCACCCATGCCTCCCCGCTCTGCAGACTCCTTTCATAGCGCTAGGGTTGCTACCTTTTAAAGTCCCTAGATGTGACACACACACACACAGACACACAAGTCAGTTCACTTCATGACTCTGTGCTCCTGGCGTGGAAAGTAACTGATGTCCGTGCGCCTATATAGGTGACCACGACGTCCTAACCGACGCAGAAGACGTCATGCACAGCGAAACGGAGCAACCCGAAGGCACGCAGGATTACTGCTCACACAAAAGTTTCCAAATCCAACCTGGTGCCTTGGGAATTCAAAGGTAAAGAATTTGCAGTTAGATATTGTCTCTGGCGGTTAATCCGTTATCGAAGGTAAATGACTTGTTCTTCCAAAACCTTTTTTATGATAAGTGGCTCAAATTTACCAAGTCTAGACCCCTGTTGAGAAAATACGCAGCAATAGGCAGGGTTAGTCAGTTTTCTTTGATGTTTATCCTGCCTGTAAATTGGACTCTGCCACTTAGCTAGAGGCATACACTATTCTCACAGCCACTGGTGTGATTTTTAACTTTGCTGCAAAGTTAGTAAAGCGATCCATCGAGATCCCGAAAAGTGGAACCCATTCTCTGTTATGAAGCTGCAATATGGCTTTATAGAAAACTAACTCTAAGCAGTTAGAAGAGAGTCGCTTTTGTTGTTGTCTTTTGGGTCTCCCTCAAGGCATTGCACTCTTTCCTTGTCACAAGGAACTTGGCCCCTGGAACATTGAGTACATAATTTAGTATGCCCCTGTTTTATTGTGGCTCTGTCTGGATGAATCCACCCACCTCTCAATCGCGCCGTAATTGCTGATTGTATGAACATGAATAGATGGCGTAAAATTATGTGGTTCGTGTATTTAAAATCATTTTGTAAGGACCTGGGCAGACCAAATCAGTTTTGTAGACCCAGTTTCTATGTGCCAGAGAAACAAGACACGGGTGAAGAAGGCTTTTTTTTCCACTTCTTTTTTTTTAGGTGAACAACTATAGAGTTCTGTTTATTAGTGGTGTCTAATATCTGGGAATAATTTTTACCCTGCCATTTCAGAATGGAAATTATATATGTTCAGTTATCATCCCCAATAGATGGATCTACCTATACACTGCTTTTTGTTGCCCATGTGATGAATTCTTTCAAACTTAGTTACCCTTCATGTTTTTACACATTTTGCAAACCTATGTGTAAGTGCTGTCTTGTCACTTTGCTAAAAGAATGTGGTTTTACTAAATGTATCCCTGCTTTGGGTTTCTCTAAATGCTTTGCGAATTGCACATCTATACCTCTGTCAGCATTCTTGCGCTCGATTGTTAAATATATCAGTTCCTTGCTATTTTAACTTAGTTTTTTAGTCTCTGGTTTGCGTTTTTCACTTGCCTATTTTTAACATTTTAACCGTGATCTTTTTATATATCTTTGATGTAATCATGTTTTAATTTGGATATTATTTATTTTAATAGTTTTTTTGTAAATGTCTATCTACTTTTGCGGCTTTTTAGATGAATACATTTAAGATCTGTCTCTTGGTTAAGTGTGAATTATTTTTATTGAAAATAAAATGTTATTAAAACAGCCTTGCTATTTTCCACTTTTGATATGTCCCGACAGATGCACTTTGCTAAATTACAGTTTCTCCACATTTTGAAACAGAGTTATCCACACATATGTGGAATGTTTCTTTTTCACTTTGTCTACTAATATGTTTTATTTAATAGATTTGTGCATTCTTTTAACCAATTAAGATTAGAGAGACTCAATATAGAAGGTGCAGATTGTGATGGTGATCTGAAAGAAACACGTTAGTTAGATTCCTCACCTTACAATATCCCCAGGCGTCAGGCTGGATCCGGAAAGATTTTTCATCAGCAATACCCCTTGCGTGTCGCTAGGCGTCGTCTGCGGCTCCGCGTCCATCGTCGTGCGCCGGAATGACGTCGTCGGAGTACTTAGACGCCGCCCTCGCGCTGACGTCAGTTCTTCTTTTTTCCGCGCCAGAAAGCGCCGATCGGGGAAGAGCTTACCCCTTTAGTCACTTTTTGACTAAAACTGTTTGGACTCTTTTGTCTACTCTATTCGAACTGGTGCCGGTAGGATGCCTGGTTTTAAAGCCTGTGACTTCTGTCATCGACTGATGTTGGTGACGGACCACAACCGCCGGTGCCTTTACTGCCTGGGGGCCGACCACGATGCAGAGTTGTGCCTCGACTGCCAGGCCTTGACCTCGAAGGCTAGGCGGGAGCGGTCCCGTAAGCTTCTCGAGCTCCGACACTCGGCTCCGCGCCGTTCACGGTCCCGGTCCAGGAGGAGGTCGAAGGACCGGTTGCGGAGCCGCAGCCACCACCACCGCTCATCGGGATCGAAGTCTTCGGGTAAGTCGAAGCATGCTAAGAAGTCCAAGAGGCGACACCGCTCTTCGGACGCCCCTCGCCGGTCGCGCGACTCGGTCGAGGGTCCGGGTGGTACCACCCACCGGTCCCTGGGACTGACGCGACTCCGGCGGAGATCAGTGCCTTCCTCTCGGCCATGAGGGGCCTGGCTCCGTCGTCGACTCCTGCCGGCACGCCTTCGGGCCCCGCAGGCTCGACTGGGCTACCTAGCGAGCCGGCGGCTCCGGCCCCGTCGTCGACTTCGGTCCCGATGCCGCAGGTCACCGTGGGATCCAGGCCTGGAACTCAATCGGTGTCGGTCGACCTCACAACGCCTCCTCCGCCGGCGCCAACACCGGTTCCAACCCCGGCGCCGTCTACGGACGACGCCGTTCCCCGGTTCAGTCTGGGCCTGGCGCCGCAGCCGACGCGGATGGATGACAATTTCATCTACCGTCCGGCTCCGATTATTCCCCCTGTTTATCAGGAATCGGATGACGGGGGCGACTGGGAGGGGTCTAAGGACCCTCTGGCTATGCAGGCCATCTTATCTCAGGACTGGGCAGATGAGCTGGGGATGCCAGTGGTCTGGACACCTCCCCGGACACTGGTTTCAACTCTCCTCCAACTGTGGCTTCGGAGGAAGGTGCTGCATTTTCAGTGGTGCTGCGCAAGGCGGCCAAAGCCCTTGGGCTGGAGCTGCCTGCTGTGGCCGTGAGAACTAACCTCCTCACTGAAGTGCTTCAACCGTCAGTAAGTCTCTGCTGCAGTTCAATGAGGCACTAGAGGACGTTCTGAAGGGCACCTGGTCCAAGCCCTCCACAGTACCTCCTGTGGATCGGAACGTGGCCCAGCCCCACCGCCCTACTCCGGGTGACCCCAGTTTTCTGTCCCAACATCCCAGGCCCGAGAGCCTGGTTATCCAGGCCTCTACTTCCCAATCCTCCTTCCCGTCCGCTCCCCCGGATCGGGAATCCAAGAGGCTAGAGCAGTTCTGTAAGAAGCTGTTCTCTTCCCTTAGTTTGGGACTGCGGTCCTTGAACACCGCTTGCCTCTTGGACCGTTATTCCCACTCTCTGTGGGATACGGTGGAGGACGTGCTGCCCCAGTGTCCGGAGGAGGCCCGGATGCGGCTCGCCGAGGCTCTTGCCGACGGGCAGGATGCAGCACGACATGCTATTCGATGTGGACTAGACACTACGAACTCGCTGGGTAGGGCGATGTCAACCACGGTGGCCCTCCGCCGCCACTCCTGGCTGCGGTCCACGTCTTTCTCAGGGGATGTCCAGCGCACCCTCATGGATATGCCCTTTGATGGCACTCGCCTTTTTGTCGAGAAGGCGGATAGTGCGCTGGTGCGCTTCAAGGACTCCCGGGCTGCGGCCAAGTCCTTGGGCCTCTCGGGGCCGCGACCGCAAACTTCCGCCTTTCGTGGCCAAGGAAGGGGCGCCCCGTCACGTCCGCCTAGCCACCGGCCGCAGATCCAACCTGCACGCGGTCGCGGATGTGGATTCCGCCGAGGCAGTACCGGGGGTCATCGTGCCGGTCAGTCAACATCAACCCTGGCAGCATCCGCCTCCTAGTCTGTGCTTTCAGGCCCATTCCACGCCAGTGGGAGGCAGAGTTCGCCATCACCTGCTCCACTGGCGTTCCATCACGTCGGACAGGTGGGTGCTGAAAATCGTCCGAAGGGGCTACTCCCTCCCCTTCGAGACGACCCCTCCAGCCATGCCACCGCAGTGCCACTGCATGTCGGGGGATCACTTGAATCTTCTACAGGAGGAAGTTGCAGCCCTCTTGGCCAAGGGGGCCGTCGAGCACGTTCCTGGTCCAGAAGTCGGTCGTGGTTGCTATTCCCACTACTTTCTGATTCCCAAGAAGGGCAAAGGGGGCCTACAGTCCTATCTTGGACCTCAGGAGCGTCAACGCCTTCCTCCGGAAGGAGAAGTTCAAGATGCTTACCCTAGCTCAGGTTCTTGCTGCCCTGGATCCAGGAGACTGGATGGTAGCGTTGGACTTGCAGGACGCTTATTTTCACATTCCCGTCCTGCTGGCCCACCGGAGTTATCTGCGGTTCACGGTGGGTCAGCAGAATTTTCAGTTCACGGTGCTCCCCTTCGGCCTCACCAGTGCCCCTCGGGTGTTCACGAAAGTGATGGCATTGGTCGCAGCTCATCTGCACAGATCAGGGGTTCCAGTCTTCCCCTATCTCGACGACTGGCTGTTGAAGGCGGGCTCGCCCCAGCAGGTCGTCTCCCACCTCCAGACTACGGCCGACCTCCTGCATTTGCTGGGGTTCTCCATCAACATGCCGAAGTCGCATCTGAGTCTCTCCCAGAAGCTCCTTTTCATTGGGGCGGTTCTGGACTCAGCGCAGTTCCGGGCTTATCCTCCGGAGCAGCGGGTCCGGGATATTCAGGCTCTGATTCCCATCTTTCAGCCTCTATCCCGGGTTTCGGTCAGGTTCGTGCTGCGGCTTCTGGGTCTGATGGCCTCCTGCATCCTGTTAGTACATCACGCCAGGTGGCGAATGCGGGCTCTGCAGTGGGATCTGAAGTTTCAGTGGGCCCAGCATCGGGGCAACCTGTCCGACCATGTCTTGATCTAGGAGGGCACTGCAAAACAGTTGCAGTGGTGGCTCTCGAACCGCGATTCGGTCAGCGGCAGATCCCTCTCCCTACCCCACCCGGAGCACGTAGTGGTGACGGATGCGTCTCTCCTGGGATGGGGGGGCCACATGCGGGAGGCGGAGATCAGAGGACTCTGGTCTCCGGCGGAGTCTCGGCTCCATATGAACCTTTTGGAGCTGAGAGCGATCCGACTTGCACTGAAGGCATTCCTTCCCGTTGTCGGGGAAGTGTGGTGCAGGTGTTCACGGACAACACCACTGCCATGTGGTATTGCAACAAACAGGGCGGGGTGGGGTCGTGGACCCTTTGTCAGGAGGCTCTGCGCCTCTGGATATGGCTGGAACATCAGGTCATCACCCTGGACGTTCAACATCTGGCGAGCTCTCTGAACGCCAGAGCAGACGAACTCAGCCGCCGGTGCATGATGGATCACGAATGGCGTCTCAACTCGGACGTGGCGCAAGGCCTCTTTCAGCAGTGGGGAGAGCCTTGGTTAGATCTATTCGCCACCGAAGAGAACGCGCAATGTCAGCAGTTCTGCGCGTTGGAGTTTCCAAGGCGGCACTCGCTCAGAGACGCTTTTCGTCGAGAGTGGCGTTGCAGTCTGTTGTACGCCTTTCCGCCTATACCACTTCTGCCTAGAGTGCTGAAGAAGATCAGGCGCGACCAGGCCCAAGTCATCTTGGTGGCTCTGGATTGGGCACGAAGGTACTGGTATCCCGAGCTACTCAGTCTGTCAATCGATCCCCCGATATGACTGCCTCTTCAGGAGGACCTTCTGTCGCAGCAGCAGGGGACGGTCCTCTACCCGAACCTGTCCAGTCTCCACCTTCATACGTGCAGATTGAGCGGCGACAGTTGATGCCATTTGACTTGCCTCCTGAAGTCTGCGATGTGATTCTGGCAGCCAGGCGTCCCTCTACTAAAACGGTATACGCCTGTAGGTGGAACAAATTTGTGGCATGGTGCACAGCAAAGGCTGTGGATCCCCTTTCCGCCCCTCTTTCTGAGGTTCTCCTCTTCCTTCTTTCTTTGGCCCAGCAGGGCTCTGCTCTGGGCACTCTTAAAGGTTATCTTTCTGCTATTTCTGCCTTCCTTCGGCTTCCTGATCAGCCTTCTCTCTTCAAATCCCTCTGTTGTTTCTCGATTCCTTAAGGGCATTACTCACATGTTTCCTCCTGTCCCTTTCGTAATGCCTCAGTGGGATTGGAATCTTGTTTTGACATATCTGATGTGCGCTCCATTTGAGCCACTTCATAATTGTCCTCTTCGTCTCTTGACGCTTAATACTGCTTTCCTGGTAGCCATCACCTCTGCTAGAAGGGTGAGTGAGCTCCAGGCTCTCTCTTCTAAGCCTCCTTTCCTTTCTATTCATCCGGACAAGGTTGTGCTCCGCACTTGCCCTTTCTTCCTTCCTAAGGTTGTGACTGCCTTTCACATCGGGCAGTTTGTTACGCCGCCTCCGCATTCCTCGAAAGAGGAAGAGCGGCTCCACCGTCTGGACCCAAAACGTGCGCTCTCCGTGCGCACAAAACAGTTCCGGGTGGATGACCAACTCTACGTGGGCGCCAAAAAGGGGTGGGTGGTGCACAAGCGGACCATCTCTCGGTGGGTTATTTTGTGCATCAAAGCTTGTTACTCCTTACCTAAAAAGGAACCTCCTCTTGGGCTGAGGGCCCATTCCACTCGGGCCACGGCGGCGACGATTGCCCTGGGTCGGGGAGTCCCCTTGCAGGACATTTGTCAGGCAGCAACCTGGGTCTCGCTGCTCATGTTTGCCAAGCATTATTGCCTGGACAGCCAAGTCCGGAGAGACGGCTTCTTTGGCCGTTCTTTTCTCCAGGACTTTCTGGTGTGATCTTGGTTTGCAGACCCACCACCGGGGTTGTTATTGCTGGGGTTTCTATTCTAAGGTGAGGAATCTAACTAACGTGTTCCTTTCAGATGAACAAGTTACTTACCTTCGGTAACGATGTATCTGTAAGACACATTAGTTAGTTAGATTCCTCACCGACCCACCCATCCTCCCCGTTCTGCGAGCCGACATCTAGGGTTAAGGTTATCCTTTTCAGGGCCCTAGACTTTTTTGGCACCAGTGTCGGTCTCTTGCATGGCTCTGCGTTCCTGGCGCGGAAAGCTATGTACAAGAACTGACGTCAGCGTGCGAGGGCGGCGTCTAAGTACTCCGACGACGTCATTCCGGCGCACGACGCCGACGACGGACGCAGAGCCGCAGACGCCGCCTAGCGACGCGCAAGGGCTATTGCTAGCGAAAAATCTTTCCGGATCCAGCCTGACGCCTGGGGATATTATAAGGTGAGGAATCTAACTAACTAATGTTTCTTACAGATAAATCGTTACAGAAGATAAATAACTTGTTCTTTAAGAACTCACACATGTGAAGCGTGGTGTTATGTACCAGTAATGGCTTAAAAAATCATAGACAGTTTTGTCTGTCAATGCAAGTATCACTGTAACCTAATGCACCAGTTCTTGCTTATTTTGGACTCAGTAACTAGTGTTATGTTTTAGAAAATGTATGATTTTGTAAGTGAAATCCAATCTTTGTGTATGTTGTTTAAAATAAATGCCATTTGATTCAAGTTCTTTGAGATCTTGTTCATTTTTCAACCTCTTTGAATGCCTCTTTACCATGTTTATGAAGTAACAGTCAAATAAGCAAATACTCAGTTTTTGATTGTGCATTACAATGCTCAATATTATTTCTACATATTCCCTTGTGTAGATGTTCCAACGTCTGTGCATTCATGTCATTCAGCGACTCAGGCCTGTCCATGCACACCTTTACCTTCAGCCAGGATTGGAAGATGGGTAAAATATCTAATTTATAATGTCTACTGTTTGTTAAATACATGTAGGTAGGGTGTGAACTAAGTTTTGGATGAAGTTAAAACCGCACTAAGCCAATGAGGGAAGAATTTACATTTTTATGTAAACTGCAACCTTGTTGAATCTAAATTGAAACTCATATTCTGCCAGCCATTCCAAAAAACGAGTTTGACTAGTAGTACAGTTTTATCTATGCTGTCTTCTCTTTAGTGTCCTCTGTTGCAGATTGCTGAAGAATAGTTTACCTACAGCATTGGGCATATGGTGGGTCCAAGTGTTCAGTGTTACTTGAATGGGAGAAAAGGCATAATGTTCAAATCTCTCTCATTCTCTTGCATATGAAAATCCCAATTTAAGATATTTTAAGAAACTGTACATTGAAAACAAATAGGTCTAAAGATCCTCAAATGAGTTAAATCTCCCATCATCCACCAATTGAACTACTATAAACAGTGCTGTGGTCTGCCAAGTATTGCTCCTAGTGCCCAGAAATATTATCCATCAGTGGTAGATTGTCCATTAATGTTTGTGTAAACAGTACTTTAAGGTAGCAAAAAGTACATAGACTATTCAACCAAAGCTTATACATTCCTGTAAGCAATTGCACATGTTTACTATCGATGAAATCCATATATCACAATAACACTGGGGTGTTCAAAATAAAACTAGTAGAAAAATCCATAAATACACACATTCATTAACTTCAGAATGAATCGTTTGGAACAGATATGTCCAGAAATAAATCTTACATTTAGGAGGGGAGATTCCCTATCACTCTTTTAGGAGAAACTTTGGAGAAATACAAAAACCAGACCCCCAAACAAAACATCTTGTGCCCAAGGCTATCCTCTGAAAAATGCTCTGCTGAAAAAATAAAGTTAACAAGTATGATAGGTGTAAACATTTTGGCAATACAACCATCTTTACCAAATTGTGCTGCCCATAGCAGATATAGAAGACATGCATCACGTATTCATGAAGCATAAACATTTTCCCAGTAGTTTGCAACAAATATTTTATCTTTATATCATCTGATTTACACTTCCAAATACATCTGCAAACACTGCCAACAGTGTAGTGAAAATTCATTTAAATACTTTTTTCACTAAGAGCAGAATAGAGAAACATGGCTTGGATAGTAATTAAAATGTACACATTTATTGTTACACTTTTTGAGAAGCTGGCTTAGTATATGGTGCACACTTATGTGCTACCTGCACTAATCCACACAATCCTTATGGTGATTTTTGTGGTGTCAGATGCCTTCGGAAGCTCTCTAAGTGGTAGCTGTGGAGAACAGCCTTCAGGCTTAGTCCAGAAGGTGTGTAAAGCAGCTTGTTTTATCAGAACAAAATCTTATTGGTATAGATTAAGTGAAAAAGAACCACCCAGTTTATTTATAAAAATATGTATTTATTTGAAGACACTCACTAACACATACAGATATCTCCTACCTGTAGAAATAAACAATGCACACAATACTTAGCAATAAAAACAGGTATCTGATCGAGACTACTAGCCGCAGATTCCTTCACGTCGAATTATCCCCAGGCGTGAGACTGGATCTGGAAACTTTTTGCCACAGCATCCCTGCGTGCCGGGGGCCGGGCGACGTCACGCGACTCCGCCCAGGCATCGTCCGCGTACGTGACGTCAGCGAGGTCACATAAGAGCCGCCCTGACGCGCCCACGTCAGTTTTTTCCTCTTCCGCGTGCAACGCAGATCCGTTCATTGCTGCAGGCCTGTATAAGGCCCCCTGTCTTCCATTCTTTTTTGGTGGGACAGTGTGCGAATGCCTTCGGGCCTTAAAACTTGCACGTTTTGTTGGTGTCTTATTTCGGTGATGGACCCTCACCTCATTTGCATGTGGTGTTTGGGGGAGGATCACGGCACCTCTGATTGTGCGGCATGCCAAAAGTAGAAGCCGTAGTCGCGGCGGGAGCCCCGACTGAAAGTTTTCTTGGCGCGTCTCTCCAGGTCGACGTCCTCCCCTTGGTCTGCTTCGGCGGACAGCTTCAGGTCCAGCCGTGGTCGTCGTCCTCGCCTTTTTCCGATGTCACGTGAGCGTCGCTCCCCGGTGGGTAAGTGTCCTTGTTCGTCCCCGGGAGCTGGTTTCCGGCCTACCGGGGGTGTGGGCTCTGCGCAGGTGATGCGGCCCCCCGTGTCGTCCTATCCACCGTTTCCTGGTGTTGGGGCATCGAGAGTCCAGATGGAGACTTGCGCGGCGGCTTTGGAGGCCTCGCTGACGTCTCCTCCTCCTTCCTCTCCTGGGGCATCGGCGGATCCCTCGCCTTGCGCAGGGCCCTCCGCGGTGCTGCCGGTGGCTCCGGCCCCGGCGCCGACTGGGTCGGATCCAGGCTTGGAGGATGTGGTGCTGTTGGGGTGCGGCTCCTCTGGGGCACCTCCTTCAGGCCACGGCATGGGTTTGCGGCAAGGCTGATGCGACCCGAGCCCCCGTGGTGTCGCGGGAGGTCGCTGGGGCTCGAGTCGCATCCCCGAGCCCCTCTCGGTCCCTTGGCAGGGTGGTCTTGTCTAAGGCAGAGGTGAAGCCGCTACGGCGTCGGCAGCAGCTGGACCGTGCGGAGTCGCAGGGGTCGGTGGACTCTTCTTGTCCCGCTCCGGGTCGAGGTCGGACCCCTCGTCCCTCTCCGGGCCCCTCTTGTTCTTCCTCACAGGTGGCTGCCTCATTGGAGGGCGAGTCGGAGGTTGCATTGTCCCCGGCGCTGCCACCGGGGTTGCCGGGCGACCTTCGACTCCTTCTGGGCCCCGGCCAGCAGAGGGATACGGGCCCTTCCCGTTCCCCCACACAGGGGGTTGCCTCGGCGGTGGTTGGGCCGACACCGTCCTGGTGCCCCTCCGGGGCCGGTGCGGCTCCAGCTCTACTCATATCCCCGCTCCAGTCTCCGGTGCGGGGTGACTTGGAGGTCCCTTGCCTGGCGATGCCGGATGGTGTCGGTGTTCTGCCTCAAGCAGCGGACTCTACGGCTCTGCGCAGGGGTCGTACTGCGGATTCGTCTTCAGACGTTCCTTCTTCTCCAGAGCCAGGCTGCATATTGGTATCTTCCTCCCCGTAGACTGGTCGCCGTGTGGTGTCCTTTTCACCGGCATCAAAGGGTGGCTCCCCGCCCTTCCTGAGGCAGGGGTGTTCGTCGGAAGAGCGGCAGGTCCCTCATTCTACGTCTCCTCCTGACTTCCAAGTCTGGCCCTTGCCCGCCCCGCTTGGCCTCGGGGACGGCCACCTTAGTTTGCAGCCGTCGCCCACAGAGGAGCTGCTTTCTCCACCGGAGGGCCCTACGGATGCGGGTACAGCCTTCGCTCACGTGGTGTCCATGGCTGTGGGCATCCTTTTTTGATAAACAATTTTTATTGGAGATTTTGAAAAACACAGTATTAAAACCTTGCGCCTGACAACCACCACTATACATTCACACAGGTTGAAAGCATGCCCCCCCTCGTCCCCACCCGAGCCCTGCCCCCCACCCCTACCCCCAAAGCACCCAATCACAGTATATTGCCCAACCACTTCCCCCATACCCTACGGTATTTCTTAGGACAGCCCCTCGCCTGATAAAGAGTACGTTCCTGGGCCGCGCACCAGTCCACACCAGCACTCCATTTAGCCAAAGTGGGCGGCCGTGGGTGTTTCCATGCCGCTGCAATGTCTCTCTTTGCCACCATGAAGGCCGTCATAAGGAACAGTTTCTCTGCACGAGTGCCTTGTAGACCGTCCGTGATGCCCAGCAGGGTGTGCCTAGGGTTATGTGGTACCTCCCAACCCAACACCTCCGTGAGGTCGGCCTCTATGCCCCTCCAATAATCTCTCAGGTCCGGACAGGACCACACCATATGGATAAAGTCGGCCGGGTCAAAGCCACAGCGGGGGCAAGATGCGGTGACAGAGAGGCCCGCTCGGTGTAGACGTGCCGGTGTGAGATATGCAGTATGGAGGTAGTATATCTGAATCAGCCGCAACTTGGCCGAGGCCGTCACCAGCCGGGGGGCCATTAGGGCGTCCCTCCAGTCCACCTCGTCCAAGGGCCCCACCCAGCCCTCCCATCTCTCTCTCAAGCCATCCCGAACCGCGGGGGTATTGTTAATAAGTGAGCGGTGTATACGGGAGATACCCCCCCTCCCCAGGTTACCCAGCAAGACCTGAGCTTCAGGGGGACTGTGGTCTGGCAGTCGAACATCTAAAGGAGTATAAGTGCGTATGGCATGGCGCAGCTGGAGGTACCTATAAAACTGTGACGTGTGAAGGGAGAAGCGTTCCTGTAGCTCTGCGTATGAGCACATGCGCCCCCCCCGCCAGACGTCCCCCAATTGGGAGATGCCGAGCAGGTCCCATGACCTAAAGCCTTCCAGGGCAGTAACGTCCCGCAACAGCATCCCGTGCCAAAGGGGAGTGGCGCGAGTCAGCCGCCCAGTCCACCGGGTATGGCGAAGCGCCGCTCGCCAGGCCAGGAAAACCGCCCTAGTGATTCCGGGGCAAGAAGAGGGGATGGGAGCTCCGTACAGGCGATCTAAAATGCAGGGAAACCCCAAATCGGCTAGTTCCAACCTATAGGCCGGGTCGGACCATCCCCCTCCGAACCAATCGTGAATGACGAGAAGGCGAGTGGCCAAATAGTAGAGGTATAGATTGGTCATACCCAACCCTCCATCAAAGGTGGGTAGGCGACACGTCGACAAGGCCAGCCGCGGCCGTCCACCGCCCCAGAGGAATCGAGTCGCCAGTCCGTCCAGCTCGCGGAACCAAGGCCGCGGAAAGGACACGGGGGTGTTTTGTAAGATGTACAGGAACCGGGGAAGGATCATCATTTTGTAGAGTGCCACCCTCCCCAGCGGATTGAGCGGGAGCGGTTGCCAGCGCGTCAGGTCAGCCTTGGCCTTCTTGACCAGGGGAGCCACATTGAGGGCCCAGCTCAGTTCCGGGAGCAGAGAGACCCAAATGCCCAGGTATTTAAAGGACAGCCGGCGAAGGGGAATCCTGTCCTGCCAGTCAAAGCATTCCCGAGAGGGGTGCAGAGGCACAAGGACCGATTTGTGCGAGTTTAAGAAGAGGCCAGACACGCGGCCAAAAAGGCCCAAGAGATGGAGGGCACGGGGACCAGATCGCGCCGGGTCGCTGAGATACAATAACACGTCGTCCGCATAAAGGGCTATTCTGTCGGGCGCAAGACCCGGCCACTCCCAGCCCCGAAGAACAGGGTCTGTGCGGACCAGGGCAGCAAGGGGTTCCATAGCGAGGGCAAAGAGGAGAGGCGACAGTGGGCATCCCTGCCGCGTCCCCCGACCGATCCGAAACGGCGTCGACAACGCCCCGTTAACTAGCACTCGAGCACGAGGGCGCGCGTAGAGGACCCGCACCATTCCGACAAATTTGGGGCCGAAACCCATATGAGTCAGGACCTCAAATAGGTAGGACCACCCAACCGAATCAAACGCCTTCTCAAAGTCGGCAAGTAGAAGGGTAAGATATGGGGATATGCGGTGGCGATGAGCCAGGGCCACGTGAAGTCGACGGAGGCAATGGCGAGTACCGCGGTCCGGCATGAAGCCACATTGGTCCGGGTGCACCAGGTGGGGCAGAAAGGGCCGAAGCCTCTGTGCCAGGACCGCCGCGTAGAGTTTGATGTCCGTGTTGATGAGAGAGATCGGTCGGTACGCTGACCTATCGCAGGAGGGCGGCGCGGACTTGGGCAGGACCACAATCGTGGCCATATCGGCCTCTGGGCGGAAGGAACCGCGTTCAATCGCATCGGCGTAAAGGGCGCTCAACCGGGGGATCAGGAGGTCCTTGTAGGCGGCGTAAAGTTCTTGCGGGAATCCATCCGGTCCCGGGGTCTTCCCCGCCGACGTGCGCCCAATTGCCTCCCCAATCTCCTCCAGAGAGATGGGCACCTCCAGACTCTCCCGGTCACTGGGCCGAAGACAAGGCAGTTTGAAATTGTGAGTTGCCAGCAGCGAGGCTAGAGACAAATCCGACGCCCGGGCCCGGTATAGTTGAGCATAGTATTGAGCGAAGGCGTTGGCCATGGCCACGGAAGTGGACTGAAGCTGGCCTTCTGAATCAGTGACCGCCGGTATGATGCGCGACGCCCCGGGGTAGGTAACCAGCCGGTGCAGCAGAGCCCCATTCTTGTCCCCCCACCCGTAGACCCTCGCCACCGAGGACCGCCAGAGGAGCTTGGCCGCATCCATTGACCGTTGGTGAATCTCGTCCCGCAGAAGCCGCAGTTGACGATCTACGGTCGGATCCCCATCCGCGGACAGAGACTGCTCCAAACGTAACGCCCGAGCCTCGCAAGCAGTAAGTTGCTGAAGCTGCGTCTGGCGGTGCCGCACCACCAACGCCTTGGCCGCCCCCCTGATGGTGGCTTTACCCGCCTCCCAGAGGGTGCCCGCCGAGGAGACAGATCCATCGTTGTCATTAAAGTACTGCGCCAGCGCGGACCCTACCTCTTTGCAGAGTTTCTTATCACGGAGAAACCAGGCGTTGAAGCGCCACATTTGACGGGCCCCGTGGGGCGGGGGCCCCAGACCCAGGAGGACAGGGGAATGATCAGATATCCCTCTAGGAAGAATGCGGACATCTTGGATGCCCGCACACTCGGTGGACGGGACAAAGATTGCGTCGATCCGCGCATGAGTGTGGTGAGCGGCCGAGGTGTGGGTGTATTGCCGCGCGCGCGGATGCCAGATACGCCAGGCGTCGCACAAGCCCTGAGCCTCCGCCCACCCCACCAGCTGTTTAGCCCGCGCGGCGCGGGGCGTCGAGACCGGTCCAGAAGAGTCAAGCAACGGGGCAGAGACAGCGTTGAAGTCCCCACCCAGAACCACAGCACCCGGCGGTAGAGCGGCCAGCAGGGACGCGGCATGGGATAAAGCTTGGGTCAACCCGGTGGGTGGCGCGTAGAGCGAAAGAAAGGTAAGCGGCCGACCTTCCAGTGTGCCACAGACTGCGATCCCCATCCCCTGGGGGTCACGGGCCACCCGGGTAAAGACAAAGGGAACAGAACGGCGCAGCAGGACGGCGACCCCCCGAGACCCGCGGGAGAACCCAGAGTGCCACACCCGATCGTACCCGTATCTGGCCAAGAAGGGACACCTCTCGCCTAGCAAGTGGGTCTCCTGAAGAAGGAGCACGTCGATCTCGTTACGGTGAGCATATTTAAGGACTGCAGTGCGTTTGAGTCTGTCTAATAGGCCATTCACGTTCCATGACAGGATGCGCATAAGCGCTTTGGAGGGGAGGTCATCCATGGGAGCGAGGGGAACAGAGTATGCCAGAAAGGAAGCGGCCAGAAGAAGCCAGGACCACGGGTCCTCCACCAGGGAGGGGCGATGGACCACGCGTGAAGGCAGGCGGCAGCAAGGCGCGCATGAATGAATGCAAGGTGAGGCGCAGCAGTGTGTCGAGTGTGGTGTAGTAACAGACGCCCAAAGAAAACCAAAACCAACCCAAACAAAACAGTCCCTTAAGAAGAAACGGCCAACAAACCCCCAACCCCAGACCCCCACCCCCCACCCTACACTTCAAAAACGGAAGCATCTGTCGCCCGAACAACCCAACAGGTACGAGACCCCAAGCCTAGATGCTCGGTTGTGGAGAACGTAGTGGACCCCTCCAGAAGAACGGATTTCAATGATACGTCCCAGGTAGTTGTAAGAAAGCGTAGGAGTGGAAACCCCCTCCACCCCACCATCAAATAAGGCAATCACCCCTCCCCGTAGAGATTTGGCTCAGTCAGCAAGTTACATGGCGGGACTACGGGAGAGGTCAGACAAGTCAGATTGTATGGTGAGGGGGGCGGGAGATCCCCCCGGTCCGGGCGACAGGCGGCGCCGGGGACCCCCAGCCACGTGAGATGATGCACCAGAGGAGGCCGAAGAGTCCCTCACACGCCTCTCAGAAGCATTGGCAGACCTGGTTCGGGCCACCGCCCCTCCGCGGCGCAGCCGGGACTGCGTGCGTTTCCTGCGCCGAGGCCGTCGGGCTCCAAGCACCTCCTTGCCCCGGGCCCCCGTAGCGGGCGATGTCGCCGCGGCATGGCGCAGAGGCTTCTCCTCCGTGAGCCAGGTCCAGGCTGCCCGAGGGGTATCAAAGAAGAGAGTCTTGTCCTGGAAAACAACACGGAGGCGGGCCGGGAATTGGAGCTGGTACTGAAGACCCAGGGAGCGCAGCTTTTGCTTCACCTCTGTGTAGGATCGGCGCTGCTCCTGGACCTCCCGGGTGTAGTCCGGAAAAATCATGATTGTGTGATTGTCAAAGGTCAAGGGGCCACGCACTCGCGCTTCCCGCAAGATAGCGTCCCTGTCTCTGAAGTTGAGGATTCGGAGGATAAACGGGCGCGGGGGAGCTCCCACAGGAGGTTTGGCCGCCAAAGACCGGTGCGCCCTCTCCACCACAAACCAGGTCGACAGCCCGGTCTCCGGCATCCAGGACTTGAACCATTGCTCGAGGAAATCATCGGCGCGGCCAGATTCCACTCCTTCCGGAAAGCCCACCAGGCGAAGGTTGTTACGACGGGCACGATTTTCGGCGTCCTCTGCCCGCCTGTGTAGTTCTTTAGAGTGGGTGGTGAGTTCTCTGACCTGGTCTTGCAGCAAGTGAATGTCGTCTTCCGCTGTGGAAATCCGGGATTCCGCCTCCGTAATGCGGGCCGTGGCGTTGCGGAGGTCCTGCCGTAGGAGCGCAACGTCGACCTTCACCTCGCCAACCATCCCCTCCAGGGAGGTGCGGGAGGCGTCGATGGCCTGAAGGATGACGGCCAAGTCTTTATTCGGGGCCGAAGCCCCCCCCCCACCCGGAGGGTCCGAGCAGGCAAACTGGTCGATCCTCGTCTGGTGGGACGTACCCGGCAACTTGGATCCCCTCTCCTTGCCCATGGCGGACCGAAGAAGTAGGGGTCCGATCCGTGAGGGGGCCCGGAGGACAGCAGGCGACTCCCGCTCCACGAACGCGGCACCGCTCCACACAGGCCAGCGAGGGAGGAGGTCGGGGGCAAGGAGGAAGGGCACAGGCACCCCCCGACCGCCTCGTCAGGGTCCGACCAGGCCGCCGTCACCGCGGCGCGCGCCACGAGCCAAAGCGGTCACCCGCTATCCAACGGTGGGTTGCTGGGGGCCTCCGAGGCGTCGTCTGGTCAGGGCAACAGGAGACACCAGGGCCGAGAGCCCAGCCCCCCCTAGATCCGGGGGCAGGAAGGGGCTCGAAGGGGGGGGGCCCCCCCCCGCCAGCAGTGGTCCCGGGGCAGCGATTCGGGGGCGCAGGGGGTCACCACCCCATCCAGCACAGGTTGGCGCCAACAAGAAACAATTAGTCCAAGTGCTGCACCCTACCGGGATTACGCCAGGGAAAAGCGGCAGGAAGGGGCCCCCTCAAGCCGCCACAACGCGACAGTTCCGATCCCCCCGACCTGGGTCTCTCTCTCTGTGCGCGGGCCGACCTGCCCGCCGATGAGGGCTACACCACCCCCAAGAAGCGCCCCTCCAGCTTCTCCCGTCCCGGCTCACCTCAAAGTCACCGCCAACCGGGGCCCAGATCACAGCTCCTCCGGGCGTGAGGCTGCCAACAACGAGCCTGCGCTCCTGTAGGGCTCTCCCGGATTCCAGCAGCCAGGGACCCACCAGGGGGGGCACAGCGGGGCGGGCAAGGAGGTCCACCTCCCAAGAGGCAGCAGCGGCAGTCCAGACCTCCAGGCGGCCCAGCGCCGCCAAGGCGAATGCGGGTCGATCCCCCCGCCGACTAGGGCCCCTTTCCCGCCAGGTGAGCGCCGGTGATCAGCGGCAGGGGCAGGTCAGTCAGTGGCAAGCGTGGGGCCTGTGCCCCTCGTGGCGCGCCGGGGCCTCGCGTAGCGGGCAGCGCCGCACACAGAACCAGAAGGAGGCAGCCAGGTGCCGGCGCGGCTCGCGGGCCGGCCAGCTCCACCGCGGGGGCGTCGGATGTCTCAAAACTCGGGCCGGGGGTAGTGCGTCAGTTCCTCCACCCGCGCCGGTCTGCAGCCAGGACCTGGGACGGCATCAGTGGAGGAGGATCGGCGCTGAGGGGTCCGGCAGCCGGGAGCCTCACTCCGTTGCGGCCATCTTGGCCAGCGCCGGAACCGGAACCGGCTGTGGGCATCCTACGCATGGGTGACCTGGTGGCTCACTTTCTGGCGGACCATCTGTTGGAGGTCCTCCACCAGGGCTGTAGTGGGAGGGAAATCTTGCTTCCCTTTGAAGGTTTGCTCCTTTCTGCCTTGACGGGGGCATGGAGGCGTCCTGCCTTCGGGGACCCAGTGCCTCCGCATCTTCTGCATCAGCGCCTTCCAACGCCGCGTGACCCGGCGTGCCTGTCCATTCACACCTCAGCCGCCAGTCCCCTTCTGCGGACTGCTTTTCCCTCCCTGCCGCCCCTGTTGGCTCCGCCGTCTAGAGAGGCCTGCTGGCTGGACACTTGGGGACGCAACATTTTCACCTTGACCAGCACAGCCCTGCGGACCCTTAACACCTTTTGTGTGCTGGGTAGGACCTCCTCCTCTTGTTTGTGGGATTCTCCGGAGTCTCTGGGGTCTGCAGCGTCCCAGGAGTCTGCTCAGGTGGATTTGCGGCACCATGCATTGGATGATCGGGAGCTTGCGGCGTTTATTCTCCGCTCTGCTCTGGACGTCTCTGAGGCGCGGTGCCTGGCCATGTCTTCCTCAGTCGCTCTCCGTCGCCATTGCTTGGCTTCGGGACGGCGTCTTCCCTGAAAATATTCGGGAGAGGCTCATTGATCTCCCATTTGATGTCAGTCTGTTGTTTCATGCCCCGGCCGACTCTGCCATCCAGAGGCTCTTGGCAGGGCTCCGTCCTCCTCCTCCTCCATCCCCTACTCAGTGACTTCTGAGTTAGGGTTGCCTCTGGGCCTTCTGAGGCTGACGGTTATGGTTGTGGAGTATGTTTTTCTGGCCGTTTACGTCCTTCCGTGGGACTTTGGCATTGTTGGCTGCTGGACGGCCCCTTTGTTGTTGTGTGTGAGTTCTGCAGGAGTTGTTGCGCAGACTTGGCCCTGAGATTAGGCCTTCTGCTTTGCATGGGCTGCTGTCAAGCCTGTAGCGGGGGTGCTTTTTTTTTCCCCGTGGTTCATTTGTTACTTCCTCTGCTGCGGAAGTTCTTCTAAAGAGGGTTCCCATATATTGGGAGTTCACGTGCCCTATGTGGGGTTATGGTAGCTGTCATATGACTTGCTCTCTGCTGGACGGTTCTGGTCTCCTTCGAGTACCTGTTTTCCATGGTGTTTACATAGGTTGCTTTTGCTTCCTGAGGTCGTGTGCGCGGCCACTCGTGGTGGTGGCCCAGGCCTCTCCTCCTCTCCCTGCTCCCGTTCAGCGGTCAGGGATGTCCATGTGTTCACCCTTGCCAGGCGTTGCCTACTTGGTCTTACTGGGGCCTCGGGCTGTTCTTGATTCTGGCCTTGACTGCCAGCATTGTTCTGGCTGGCAGGCTGCTCTCCATCTGGAATGGGCTCGCCTTCTTCTCCTTGGTTTCCTTGGGCCCTCTAGGCTACTTCTTCTTCTTCCGTCTTCCTGTCTTGGCATTCGGCGGAAGCTATGTTGCCTTGTGGGGGAGGGGGGTGCTTCGGCCTCTCCGTCCTTGCCCTTGGTTCCTCTGCTGTGAGTGTACGAGCCACTTCAGCCTTCCTTCCCTCCTACGTCCCCTTGGGGTCGGTGGGGTTCTGCTTGTGGGGGTTCCCTTGGCCTGGCAGGGGCAAGGTTCTACCTTTTCCACGGATCTGGTCCCCTGTGGGGCCCTTTGTTCTGGTTTGACTGGTGGGGTCCTTTCGCAGACCCTCCTTCCCAGGGGATATTGCTAGGGTATCTATTCTACATGAAGGAATCTGCGGCTAGTAGTCTCTATCAGATGTACGAGTTACTTACCTTTGGCAACAATGTATATGGTAGAGACAATTCTAGCCGCAGATTCCTTCACGGCCCGCCCTTCCTCCCCTATTCTGCGAGGACCCTTGGGTTGGTCTTCGGTATTCGCCTCCAGGTGGGGGGCTGTGTCTCCTGTGAGTGCCTTCCTTGTTCTTGACGGGTGGCTCCGTCTGGGGGCGGTTCATTCCTCCCTTGGTTCTTTGGAGGATGGGTTTTCGGTTCGCCGGTGCCCTGCTGCTCTGGCTACTCCAGGTTTGGGGGGTATTGCTTCTATCCTTGTCCTCCCTCCCCTCCCTTCCTTCCATTGCTATCCTCTGGTTTGAGGGTCCTCTGGCCCTTGTCCTTTTGGGTGGTTGCCCTCTAGGTTGGGGTGGCTTTCTGGTTTGTTGTCCCTGTCTGTCTTGGGACTGGTCCCATTCCTTGCTCAGGATGAGGGGGGTGGGCTTCCTACGTGTGCCATGATGTTTATGCCTGTTCTTCCCTTCGGGGCACAGGGATGGGAGGTTGTCTATGTGCGGGCAGGGTGGGGATAATTCTACGTGAAGGGGTCAGCGGCTAGAATCGTCTCTACCAGATACATGGTTACCGAAGGTAAGTAACTCGTTCAAGTAGCACAAATACAAAAAAAAAATGCAAAAACAACAGTTGATGGACAGAATGCAGAACAATGTCATACATTCACCCCAGTACATAGATCTGGGCCTAAATCCATCGTTTTTTTGCTCACCATGCCGTTTCAGTTGAACCCAGCCATATGCAAATCAGTCTTGACCCTGTGCCTCATGGGAACAGTCCAGCCCTAACTGCCAAGCCAGGTCCTCCCTGGACTGGAAGCAAGCCTCCTAGGACCGTTTTCGGGGTTTCACCCCTCTTCAGCCAGGATAGCTTGAATTCGGCCTATTGGAGCTGTGGGTGATCCGGCTTGCACTGAAGGCATTCCTTCCGTCTGTCCGGGGAAGTGTAGTGCAGGTGTTCACGGACAACACCACCGCCATGTGGTATTGCAACCAGGGCGGGGTGGTGTCCTGGACCCTATGTCAGGAGGCTCTGCGCCTCTGGACATGGCTAGAACATTAGGGCATCACCCTGGTGGTTCAACACCTGGCGGGCTCTATGAACGCCAGGGCGGACAAACTCAGCCGCAGGTGCATGATGGATCACGAATGGCGTCTGAACTCGGACGTGGCGCAAGGCCTCTTTCGGCAATGGGGAGAGCCTTGTTTAGATCTATTCGCCACCGAAGAGAACGCGCAATGTCATCAGTTCTGCGTGTTGGAATTTCCAAGGCGGCACTGGCTCGGAGACGCTTTTCGTCGCGAGTGGAGTTGCGCTCTGTTACATGCCTTTCCGCCTATACCACTTCTGCCCAGAGTGCTGAAGGAGATCAGGCGCGACCGGGCCCAAATCATCCTGGTGGCTCCGGATTGAGCACGAAGATACTGGTATCCCGAGCTACTCAGTCTTTCAATCGATCCCCCGATTCGACTGCCTCTTCAGGAGGGCCTTCTGTTGCAGTAGCAGGGGACGGTCCTCCACCCGAACCTGTCCAGCCTCCACCTCCATGCGTGGAGATTGAGCGGCAACAGTTGATGCCATTTGACTTGCCTCCTGAAGGCTGTGATGTCATTCTGGCAGGCAGGCGTCCCTCCACTAAAACGGTATACGCCTGCAGGTGGAACAAATTTGTGGCATGGTGCACAGCAAAGGCTGTGGATCCCCTTTCCGCCCCTCCTTCTGAGGTTCTCCTCTTTCTTCTTTCCCTGGCCCAGCAGGGCTCTGCTCTGGGCACCATCGAGGGTTATCTTTCTGCTGTTTCCGCCTTCTTACGGCTCCCTGATCAGCCTTCTCTTTTCAAGTCCCTTGTTGTAAATAGATTCTTTAAAGGCATTACTCATATGTTTCCTCCTGTCCCTTTTGTAATGCCTCAATGGGACTTGAATCTGGTGTTAACCTTTCTGATGTGCGCTCCTTTTGAGCCACTTCATAACCGTCCTATTCGTCTTCTGACTCTCAAGACTGCTTTCCTGGTTGCCATCACCTCTGCCAGAAGAGTGAGTGAGCTCCAGGCTCTTTCTTCTAAACCTCCTTTACTCTCTGTCCATCCGGACAAGGCTGTTCTCAGGACTCGTCCTTCCTTTCTTCCTAAGGTGGTTACTGCCTTTCACATCGGCCAGTCTGTTACATTGTCCACCTTCTTTCCACCTCTGCATCCTCGAAAGAGGAAGAGAGGCTCCACCGTCTGGACCCAAAACATGCGCTCTCCTTCTATCAGGGCCGCACAAAACAGTTCCGGGTGGACGACCAACTCTTCGTTGGCTACGTGGGCACTAAGAAGGGGAGGGCAGTGCACAAGCGGACCATCTCTCTGTGGGTCATTTTGTGTATTAAGGCCTGTTATTCTCTGGCTAAGAAGGATCCTCCTGTGGGGCTGAGGGCTCATAACACCCAGGCCACAGCAGCTACTACTGCCTTGGGACGGGGAGTCCCTCTGCAGGACATTTCTCAGGCAGCAACGTGGGCCTTGCTGCACACGTTTGCCGAACATTACTGCCTGGACAGCCAAGTCCGGAGAGATAGCTTCTTTGGCCGTTCCGTTCTCCATGACTTTGTGGTGTGATCTTGGTTCGCAGACCCACCACCGGGGTTGGTATTGCTGGGGTATCTATTCTAAGGTAAGGAATCTAACTAACGTGTTTCTTTCAGATGAACAAGTTACTTACCTTCGGTAACGATATCTGTAAGAAACATTAGTTAGTTAGATTCCTTACTGCCCAACCCATCCTCCCCGTTCTGCAAACTGATGTCTAGGGTTAAGGTCATTCCTTTCAGGGCCCTAGTTTTTTGGCACCAGTGTCGGTTTCTTGCATGGCTCTGCATTCCTGGCGCGGAAAGCTATGTACAGAACTGACGTCAGCATGCGAGGGCGGCATCTAAGTACTCCGACGTCATCCCGGCGAACACAATGCTGACGGCGGATGAAGAGCCGCATACGCGCAAGGGTATTGCTGATGAAAAATCTTGCAGGATCCAGCCTGACGCCTGGGGATATTCTAAGGTAAGGAATCTAACTAACTAATGTTTCTTACAGATATATCGTTACCGAAGGTAAGTAACTTGTTCATTGCAAAAATCGAATAAAGCTTGATTTGATTTATAGGGAAACCTATATCTGTTGTAAGTGGTGCTAGCACCAGCTTATACGGCTGCAATGGCAGGCCTGTATTTACAGTTTGAGTGGTCTCCCACAGGTGGCATAATGCATGCTTCAGCCCTTAGAGGTCTCCGATGTACCTATGCCCTGGGTACCTCAGTACCATATAGTAGAGACTTATAAGGTTACGCCAGTATCCAATTTGGGATGTACCTAAATACTTACCATAACCAATTTATTGGAGAAAGCACAGAGACTGGGGTCCTGATTGGCAGGATACCAGTTAGACTAGTCAGAAACAGCATTACATCAAGCACAAAGTGGGGGGTAACCATAAAAGCAGATCCTCCTTTCTCACACAACCCCCCCCCTCCCAAACGTAAGGAGATGAGACTAACCCAGTTGAGTCTTCACTTTCTAAGTGGAACTATCTGGAGAGTCAATCTGCATCGGCATGGTTACTCCCAGGTTCATGTTCAACTGTATAGTCTATCCCCTGTAGGGAAATGGACCACCTCAAAAGTTTGGGATTTTCACCCTTCATTTGTTTAAGCCATAGGAGGTGCTTGTGGTCTGTCTGAACAATGAAGTTAGTGTCAATCACGTATGCCCCAGCTTCTTCACGGCCCAGACCACAGCAAAGGCCTCTCTCTCAATGGCTGACAAACGTTTCTATCTGAAAGTAACACGTAGTGATAGATTCCTTACCTTAGAATTACCCTCAGGCATCAGACTGGATCTGGAAAGTTTTTCATCAGCAGTACCCCTGCGCGTCAGAAGGTGGCGTTGTGCCGCTCCGCTTCCATTGTTGGCGTCGTGGTCGCCTTGATGACGTCACGGCAGCTACTTAAACGCCGCCCTCACGCGCTGATGTCATTTCTTTCTTTTTCCATGCCAGCAAGCGCAGATCCGGGAAGAGCAAGAACCCTCAGTCACTTATTGACTGAGTTTTTTCGAGGCCTTTTGTCTCACTTGTTTTGAGTCGATCCGCTCCTGGTGTCATAGGGATGCCCGGCTTTAAGAACTGAGGAGACTGTCACCGCATGATGTCAGTGACGGACCCACATCGCGTGTGTCTCTTCTGCCTTGGGCGCAACCACGACTCCAAGTCGTGCCCCGACTGCCGGGCCATGTCGCCGAAGACTTTATGGGAGCGGTCCCGAAAGTTGCTGGAAGTCCAGCAGTTTGCTCTGCGCTGCTCAAGGTCCCGGTCCCGTGGGAGGTCAAGGGACCAGTCGTGGAGCCGTCACCATCGTTCCTCTGGATTTAAGTCTTCGCACTCGGGGTCAGGTAAGTTGAAGCATTCCAAAAAGAAGTCGAAGAATCGTCGTCGCTCCCCGACTTCCCCTCGCCCCTCACGGCTGAGGGTGCAGGTGGTGCCACCCCTGCGGCTCCGGCCGAGACTGCGACGTTGCCGCCGGCCTACCCGCCCTTTCTGGGTCCATCGGCGATGCCTGCTCAGGTGCAAGAGTTTCATGCTACCATGGCCCAACTCTTTGGGCTGTCTGGCCCGCGGGCCCGACTGGGGGTCCTGCCCTTCCATCGCCGGCGGCTCCGGCGCCACAGGACCCCCCTGGATCTGGGTTTGGATCCCAGGTGACACCGGTTGACCTCCTAACACCTCCACCGGTGTTGATCTCTACTCTGGCACCGCTGAAGTCGACCCTGGTTTCAGCCCTGAACCGGACACGGCGCCGGATTGGCGCCGATTCCAATGCCGATGGGGCCTTTTTACCCCTATGTCCGTCCTCCTTATTTTCAGCCTGTTTCACAGTCTTGGGAGGAAGTGGAGGACTGGGAGGGGTCTGAGGACCCTCTCACACAACAGTGTGATTATGATCCGGACTGGGCAGAGGATTTGGGGGATGTCAGTGGTCTTGTCACCTTACCTGACCTTGGCATGCTGTCTCCTCCTACCGTGGCATATGTTATATGGCTGTCTCACTTACAAGCCGGGAGAATGGACTCCGTAGGTTGTAGGGGTGTCCTGCTCATGCAGGGGGCACCCTCACACTTAGACTGAGCACCCTGGCTTCAGGATTGAAAGGCCTGCTCTAGGGGTTACTAATAGGTTTTAAGTGCAGTTACCTCAGATATAGGTAAAACATATATATGTAAAACTTTATCTTTTGTAATTGGTGCTAGCACCAGCTTACGCAGGCTGCAATGGCAGGCCTGTAGTTACAAATTGAGCGGCCTCCAATGGGTGGCATAATACATGCTTCAGCCCATGGGAGATCCCTGGTGTACCTATGCCTTTGGTACCTTAGTGCCATATGCTAGGTACAGTAAGGTTTATTGACCCTCGTTCTGCTTATCTTTCCACTATCCTTTTATTAATTCTAACCCTTACCCAGCAGGGCTCTGCCTTGGTAACTCTCAAGGGTTAACCTTTCTGCTCGGTCTGGTTTTTTGAAACTGCCAGACCAGCCGTCTCTCCTCAAATCTCCTATTGTAAATAGGTTTCTAAAAGGGCTGGCTCACTCATTTCCACCCACACCCTTTTTTATGCCACAGTGGGACCTTAATTTGGTCCGTACCTATCTTATGTGTGCTCCCTTTGAGCCTTTGCACAATCGTCCCCTCCGGCTGCTGACCATCAAAACTGCCTTCTTTGTGGCAATTACATCTGCCCGGAGGGTGAGTGAGTTGCAGGCGTTATCTTTTCCGCCTCCTTACCTTCTGTCCTTTCCAGACAAGGTGGTGCTTCGCACCAGAGCTTCATTTTTGCCAAAGGTTGTGACCCCATTCCATCTGGGTCAGTCCATCACTTTGCCCACCTTTTTTGCTCCCCGCATCCCTCAAAGGAAGAGGAACGTCTCCACCGACTGGACCCAAAATGCACATTGTCGTTCTACCTTGACCTCACATAAGAGTTCTGGGTGGATGACTAACTCTTAGTGGTGTACGTGGGAGCAAGGAAGGGAAGGGCAGTGCAGAAAAGGACCATCTCTTGCTGGGTCATTCTCGGTATCAAAATCTGCCATGCTTTGGCAAAGAAGCAGCCCCCTGAGGGATTAAAGGCCCATTCCACCAGGGGAAAGGCTGTGACTACGGCCTTGACTCGTGTGTCCCAGTCCAAGACATCTGTCAGGCAGCGACTTGAGCTTCCTTGCACACGTTCACAAAACATTACTGCCTTGATGGGCAAGTTTGCAGGGACAGGCAATTTGCCCGTTCTGTCCTGCAAGACATCTTAGTCTAGGATGTGAGTCTGCAACCTACCGCCGGGATGGTATGGCTTGGGTATCTAATTCAAAGGTAAGGAATCTGCAGCTAGAAGTCTCTATCAGATGAACAAGTTACTTACCTTCGTTAACGCATTATCTGGTAGACTCTATCTAGCTGCAGATTCCTTACAGCCTCACCCATGCCTCAATGATATTGTAGGACTAGGGTTGTTTCCCCTCATCTGATAGAGACTACTAGCCGCAGATTCTTTAACGTAGATTCTCTTCCAGGGGATCCTCATCAGTAGTCATAAGCATTAGAATATTCCCGCCCATGCCCGGGACCCCGGAAACACTATATTATATGCGCCCCACATATATATCCATATATATATTCACTGAAAAAACCATAGGTTTCACACACGTTATAGTTAGGAATTAGCATTTAAAAAACCTTGCAAATTCACTTAAAAAACCATAGGTTTCACACATGTTGTAGTTAGCTGGACATTTCACTTGTGAAAAACCATTGAAATTCCCCCGTTATAGTTAGTGCAGGCAACTATAACTCACGCGACCGCAATCCTCTGCTGATGACGTCAGATATTACATCACTGTATTTAGACACTTATTTACCCATGTCTTCTTCCATTAATTTTTAGCTATACATATATTACAAATATTTTTTTTTCAGAAAGACACATATGTCATCAGTGATGTAATATCTGACGTCATCAGCAGAGGATTGCGGTCGCGTGAGTTATAGTTGCCTGCACTAACTATAACGGGGGAATTTCAATGGTTTTTTACAAGTGAAATGTCCAGCTAACTATAACGTGTGAAACCTATGGTTTTTTAAGTGAATTTGCAAGGTTTTTTAAATGCTAATTCCTAACTATAACGTGTGTGAAACCTATGTTTTTTTCAGTGAATTTGTACGGTTTTTTAAATGCTAAGTTTTATGTATTTTTTTTTTTAAAAAATTAAGGTTTTTCACCGTGCGCGTACCGTACGCGCACGGTGCACTTCGCGTACCATACGCGCACGGTGCGCGAAGTGTGTATATATATAAAAACAAGCAATTGCAGCCTACTAAACACCAGTGCTGAATCATGCCATAAGGAATTTCTACCATACATGAAAAACATGCATTAGAAACAGGAGAAAACAATAGCAAAATTTGTTTAGAAACTGTTTTAATGCTCAGCACACAGTAGAAATCCTCATAAATCACTGAAAGCATAGGAAGCTCCCAGGCTGCATTGCAAACACCCAGTCTAAAAAGACTGAAATGCTATCTTGTAGCTGCATAGCAATAAACTGATAGCAATAAACTGACACCATGCCTTCAAGGCACACCTGACCCCCAACTTCCAATCATGCCTCAGGGGTGACAGTTAGGTCAGTTGTTCTTTGTGGCATGGGGCACAACTAAGACTGTGGATCTCCTTTCTGCCCCTCTTTCTGAGGTTCTCCTGTCCCTTCTTTCTTTGGCCCAGCAGGGCTCTGCTCTGGGCACTCTTAAGGGTTATTTTTTGGCTATCTCTGCCTTAATACGGCTTCCTGATCAGCCTTCTCTTTTTAAGTCCCCTGTTGTTAATCGTTTTCTTAAGGGCATTACGCATACGTTCCCACCTGTGCCCTTCATAATGCCTCAGTGGGACCTGAATCTTATCTTGACTTTCTGATGTGCACCCCCTTTGAGCCCCTTCATAACTGTCCCTTACGTTGTCTTACTCTCAAGATGGCTTTCCTGGTAGCTACCACCTCTGCCAGGAGAGTGAGTGAGCACCAGGCTCTTTCTTCCAAACCTCCTTTCCTCAGGGAAGCAGCCCTAGATCCCCCATCCCGGATCATGTAAGACCTGTTGGGGGTCGGGTGTCCTACTTTCTTCGGGGTTGGAAATCTGTTACGACAGACCTTTGGGTTTTGAACCTCGTAGAGACTGGGTACGCCCTTCGCTTTCGGGAGTTTCCTCCCCCTTACCCTCCTTGCCAAGGTTACTGCTCAGAGGACCATCTGCTTCTCCTGCAGAAGGAGGTTCTAGTTTTGCTCCAAAAGGGTGCAATAGAGGTGGTTCCGGAGCACGAAAGGGGTCAGGGATGCTACTCCCGTTATTTTCTGATTCCCAAGAAGGACGGCAGATTGCGTCCGATATTGGACCTCAGAATCTTGAACTTTTACCTGAAACAGGAGAAATTCAAGATGCTGACCCTTGCGCAGGTTCTTCAAGCGTTGCAGCAAGGAGACTGGATGGTGTCGCTCGACTTGCAGGACGCATACTTCCATGTGCCAATCCTGAAGTCGCACAGGAAGTATCTCCGTTTTACGGTTGGGTCGCAACACTACCAATTTGCGGTCCTCCCGTTTGGTCTTACTACCGCACCTCGAGTCTTCACAAAGGTGATGGCAGTGGTGGCTGCTTATCTCAGGAGGTCGGGGATTCCATTTTTCCCCTACCTGGACGACTAGCTTCTGAAGGCAGTGTCCCCAGAGATGGTGCAGCGTCATCTGCAGGTAACATCTCAGCTGTTATTCGACTTGGGTTTTTCAATCAATGTGCCCAAATCTCACCTGGTGCCCTCTCAATGCAACCTGTTTATAGGGGCAGTACTGGACACTACTGTGTGTCGAGCATTCCCTCCTCCTCAAAGGATTCTCGACATTCAGGAGATGGTCCCTTTATTCCACAATGGAGCGGTTGTTCCAGTTCTGAAGGTCCTTCGCCTGTTCGGTTTGTTCGCTTCCTGCATTCTGTTGGTCGACCATGCACGCTGGCACATGAGGGCGCTCCAGTGGTGTCTCCGCAAGCAGTGGTATCAGCACAACGGAGATCTCAGGGAGTCGATCAGGATCTCCAGAGAAGCTGCAGCAGATCTATCTTGGTGGAGCGTGGAGGGCAACCTGTCCCAAGGGAAGCCCTTTAATCTACCTCCATCTGTGGCCACAGTGATAACGGATGCCTCCACTTTAGGGTGGGGTGCTCATCTGGGGGATCTGGAGATCAAGGGTCTTTGGTCTCCAGAGGAAAGGTTGCTTCACATCAACCTTCTGGAATTGCGGGCAATACGTTTGGCGCTCAAGGCCTTCCTCCCTTCCCTTCGTGGTCAGTCTGTTCAAGTCCTGACGGACAACACTACCGCGATGTGGTATATAAACAAACAGGGAGGGGTGGGGTCTCTTTGTCTCTGCAGAGAGGCCCTAAGTCTGTGGACCTGGGCGCAGGTCCATCGGATTTGTCTGATGGCAAATCATCTGGCTGGGGTGCTGAACGTTCGTGTGGACAGTCTCAGTCGGCAGTTCTCCGCCGACCACGAGTGGAGGCTCCATCCGGAGGTGGTTCGTCACGTCTTCCGGACGTGGGGGGACACCTCGGGTGGACCTGTTTGCAACCCGCGAGAACGCGCACTGCCCGTCATTCTGCAGTCTCCAGTTTGCGATGCAGGGGGCGTTGGGGGACGCGTTTCAGTTGAATTGGGGCTCACAACTCCTTTACGCGTTTCCTCCCATACCCTTGATTCCTCAGGTTCTGAGGAAGATTCGCCAAGACCGGGCCCAAGTCATATTGGTCGCCCTGGATTGGCCAAGAAGGGTGTGGTATACAGATCATCTGAAAGGAACACGTTAGTTAGATTCCTCACCTTAGAATATCCCCAGGCGTCAGACTGGATCCGGAAGATTTTTCGTCAGCAATACCCCTTGCGCGTCGCTAGGGGTACTGCTGACGAAAAATCTTCCGGATCCAGTCTGACGCCTGGGGATATTCTAAGGTGAGGAATCTAACTAACTAATGTTTCTTACAGATACATCGTTACCGAAGGTAAGTAACTTGTTCTTCTCCACCTCTCCTCGTGCACTCCGCTCCGTCTCCCTCTGAGGGCAGACCTCCTCTCGCAGTCGGAGGGGCAGGTTCTACACCCCCACCTCCAGAGCTTACACCTTCATGCCTGGAGATTGAACGGGGCAACCTGAGTTCTTTCTCTCTCCCACCTGATGTGGTGGACGTTATTTTATCGGCCAGTCGACACTCCACCAAGTCCATTTACTCCTACAGGTGGTCTAAATTTGTAAAATGGTGTGGAGAGAGGTCCATTGACCCTTTAAAGGCCCATCTTTCTAATGTACTCCAGTTTGCTCTTTCCTTGGCTCAGCAGGGCTGTGCTGTGGCCACAGTCAAGGGCTATCTTTCGGCCTTATCGGCTTTTCTTTGCCTTCCGGATTAGCCTTCACTGTTTAAATCTCCGGTTGTTCTGAGGTTTATCAAGGGCCTTACAAACATGTTTCCTCCCACTCCTTTTGTAATGCCACAGTGGGACCTTAATCTTGTTTTAACCTTTCTGATGGGGTCCCCATTTGAGCCTCTACATAGCTGTCCTTTGAGGCTGTTGTCCTTTAAGGTGGTCTTTCTTGTAGCCATGACCTAGGCAAGGAGGGTGAGTGAGCTCCAAGCTCTTAGTTCTAAACCCCCTTTTCTTACATTACATGCTGAAAGGATGGTTCTTAGGACCAGGGCTGCCTTCCTGCCAAACGTTGTTACCCCGTTCCATTTGGGGCAGTCTATTACTCTCCCTGTTTTTTATCCTCCTCCACATCCTTCCAAAGAGGAGGAAAGACTCCATCGCCTGGACCCGAAGAGGGCTGTGAGTTTTTATCTGGACAGGACTAAAGACTTTCGTCTAGATGATCAACTCTTCGTTGGCTATGTTGGTCATTCGAAGGGTAGAGCGGTGCACAAGCGCGCACTATCGAGATTGATCATCCTTGCCATCAAGATCTGCTACGCCCTGGCTGGTAAGACTCCTCCTGAGGGCATTAGAGCTCCTTCGACTAGAGCAAAATCATCTACTTCTGCTTTGGCCCGGGGTGTTCCTGTGGCAGATATTTGTAAAGCTGCGACTTGGGCCTCCCTCCATACTTTCGCAAAGCATTATTGCTTGGACTCCGAGATGAGGAGGGAGGGCCACTTTGCGCGCTCTGTGTTGCAAGACTTTCTGGTGTAGGAAGGTGGACACCCTCCTCCGGGAGTGGGGACTGCTGTGGGAATCTATTCACAAGGTGAGGAATCCACTGGCAGATGCATCCATCAGAAGAACAAGTTACTTACCTTCGGTAACGCTTTTTCTGGTGGATACAGTATCTGCCTGTGGATTCCTCACTGGCCCACCCGCCTCCCCGTTGTCCACCTTTGTATACCATGAAATAGGTCTTGTTTGAAATGCTTGTACATTTGTTGGAAATGCTTGTTTATTTAGCATCCTTTTCCTTTGTATACTGTGTATATGTGTTGGTATACTGTATACTGTGTTTACTTTGAGTTTGTCGTTGGTTCACCTGTTCGCCTCGAAGGCACGGAAAAAATGGGTGGAACTGACGTCATCACGCCGACGTGGGCCTCTTATGGCTCCGGTGACGTCATACGGAGTCGCGAGCGGAGCCGATGTATTATGACGTCGCCCACGTCGACGTGGAGTGCTGGGGAAGAAAAATTCCGTGGAATGCTGGCGCAGGGGATATTCACAAGGTGAGGAATCCACAGGCAGATACCGTATCCACCAGAAAAAGCGTTACCGAAGGTAAGTAACTTGTTCGTCAGGTCCGGATAGAAGGCTTCTTTGGCCGGACTGCTCCGTGACTTTCTTGTGTAATCTTGTTCGCGGACCCACCACCGGGGTTGGTATTGCTGGGGAATCTATTATAAGGTAAGGAATCTATCACTAACGTGTCTCTTTCAGATGCACAAGTTACTACTTGTGTAACGATATATCTGTAAGAGACATTAGTTAGTGATAGATTCCTTACCGCCCCGCCCGTCCTCTCCGTTCTGCGAACTGATTACTAGGGTTAAGGTCATCCCCTTTTAGGGCCCTAGTTTTATACACCAAAGGTCAGTTTCTCGCATGACTCTGCGTTTCGACGCAGAAAGTTGTGTACAGAACTGATGTCAGCGCGCTTGAGTGGAGCCTAAGTAGCCTTTGTGACGTCGTCCCGGCGTTCACGACGCCAGTGACTGGCACGGAGCCGCACGGCACCACCTGCCGCATGCAGGGGTGCTGCTAAGCAGAAACTTTCCGGATCAAGACTGCCGCCTGTGGAATATTCAAAGGTAAGGTATCTATCACTATCTAATGTCTCTTACAGATATATCGTTACACAAGTAGAAACTTGTGCAATTGTGTCTGTGGTCGGCAGCAGCACTATCTTGCTGTCAGACTCTCAAAGGCTGTAACTGGGAGTATAGGAGGTTCCGCAAGGGAGCCCCCCAGTCTATGGGATCATACTTCCAACACTGGAATCGTTGTTGGGGTATGATTCCAACATGTTTGATGCCAAACATGACTGGATTCAGTGCAGCCACTATATAGTTAGACATCTCGTAATGACTGATGTCCACTATATGTTTTAAAATGGCTGATCACACTTACAAAGCCTGGAGAATCGACTCTGGGGTTTGTAGGAGTGTCCTGCTCATGCAGGGGCACTCGCACACTTACAACCATGCACCCTGCCTTCAGGACTGAAAGGCCTGCTAGAGGGGTGTGTGAGAAAGTGCCATCTTTCTTGCATGGTATGCCCCCACTTGTTGCTGAATTGCTGAATGTACTTTGACTGAGTGTGCCCTGGACTCCTGCCAATCAGGTGCCCAGGGCGTATGTTCCTTCCCTAAAAACCTCAAACCCAAATTGCCAAACCCTGGCCACATGTCAGCCCCTGGTAAATGGTACCCTAGGTACCCAGGGCCTTGTGACCAGGGAAGGCCTCTAAGGGCTGCAGCACTCATTGTGCCACCCTTAGAGGCCCTGAACCCTAACACACACACACTGCCCTTGCAGACTGAGTGTCTGGGTACAAGACAAAACAAAGAGTCGACATGGCACACATCCCTGTGTGCTATGCCCACCACCTACACTGCCCTGGCATACATCAGCCACCCCTCTAGCTGGGTGCCCTATGCCAGTGGTGTGGGCACAGGAGCATGAGCCCTGTGCCCCTACAGTACCCAGGTCCATTCCTGGGCACTGTAAGTGCAGTGCTGCTATTTAAGAGTACATGGTGCTGACAGCTCGTCAAACACGAACTCCACAGCACCATAATGGCAACACTGAGAAGTTTGGTATCAAACTTCTCAGCACATTAAACCTGCACTTATGCCAGTGTGGGATTTAATGTACCAAGCACCACAGAGGGCATCTTAGAGATGCCCCCTGAAGCCTAACCTACAATCCACGTCTGGTCTGGGAGGCTGCCTAGGCTGCCTCACAGCAGGCATGTTGCTGGACCCCTGGGTAGGAGAGCCCCCGCTCTCCTGGGCCTGCAACAATGCACATCCTGGCCGAGGTGCTAGGTCTCCTCCCCCAGGATAGACAGGGTGAAGCTTCAAAGTCATGCCGCCTCTGTAAGCTTCCCCAGGCCACTTGCTGCCCCCACTCTGGCAGGAAGTCTGGCCGGAAACCCCAAATAAGGACAGGGGATGGGGATGTGCCAGCCTGCCAACCCCACCCCTCAGGTGGGGGAGGTGAGGTCAAGCACATCTCCGGGCAGTTGCCATCTTGGAAGATGGGAGGCCTTGCCCAATCAGTACTAGGCTACTGCCCCCCTCCCACAGGAGAGTGGCAGGATAGGGGGTGAACCCACCCCAGGGCAGGGACCCATTGGTCCCTGCCCTTTACCTACCTGTAACGCCCCTAAATCTAGTATTTAGGGGCACCCTGAACCTTCCATCCTTAGATTCCAGATTCCGGAACCGCGAACCCTGCACACTCTGCACCCGCCAAGCCTGGCCTGTGCCAGAGTGAACAAAGACCTCGAGGACGTCCCCCCGGCACCAAAGGACTTACCTCGACGCTCCTGACGACGCCTGCAGCCTCAGAACCAGATATCACCCCAACCGCGATCAACAGAGGGTACGATTTCCCGACACCAAAAGGCATCCCTGCACCCAGCGACCTGCGGCCCCCTGTGCTCATCTCCTGGGTACCTACCTATCCTCCAACTACCCAACTTACCTCTTGAAGTGGCACTTGAAGAATCTTCGTCCCCGAGCTTGCAGCCTTTGTTCAGCCAGGAGCTTTCCTGTTGAAATCCATTGAGCGCCCGAAGGCTCAAAAGCACCCTGCACCCAGCCGCCCGAGTGGCCCTGGCAGTGTAACCTCTACACCTATCTACTTCCCCATTTGCCCTGAGCAAGTGACCAGGAGCCCAGCTCCCACAGCCGCGTGGCCTGCTAGTCAGCAGCCACCAACCAAGACCCCCCTGCCTCCTATAGGATAATATTGGGCCTAACTCACTCTGCACCCGGCTGCCCCTGTGCCGCTGAGGATGTACCAACTGTACCTACCTGACCCTGGGAGACCCCTGAGTCTGTGCCCAGAACCTTAACTCTGCCAGTCGAGTACTTACCCAAAAGCCGATAACCCAAATTTCCTCCATAGGGTAACATTGACTGGTTTCTTCTGAAATTTCTTCTGAGTGTGGAGCTTCTAAAACTTAGAATATTCACCAAAAATCAACCTAGTAACGAAAACGAAAATACTCACCTGCTATTAGGAGAGATCCCAGTGCTGGATCTTGGTGCCCAGCACTGACCCTGAAAGATATTCACAACCGTACTTACCAGTAACCCAATTTTCTTCCATAGGAAATCATTGACTGTTTTTCTGTGAAATTTCTTCCAAGTGTCGATTTTTGCAAACTTCAAGTATTTTTTCAAAATCGTACCAACTGTGAAAACGTAATTACTTACCTGTTTTAGATAGAGGTCCCAGTACTGAGTCTAGGAGCCCAGTACTGGATTACAAAAGTAACGAGAACATACTATACCTGCAACTTGAATTTTCTCCCATAGGGAATCATTGACTGTTTTCTATGAAATTTCTTCTAAGTGTCAACTTTTAAAATAGCACAATATTGCCTAAAAATCACCACAGTAACTAAGTCGACTTTTATCACTTGTTTCTAAGAACTGTCCCAGGACTGAATCTAGGATCCAGTCCTGGAGTTACAAAAGTAATCCTGAAAGTAATCTATTGCAATTAACCTAAAACTTCCAGTGAACTCAATGCATTATTGTGTTTGAAATTGTGCTGCCTATTGCAACAACCTGTAACTATCTACAAAAGTCATTTGCATATTGCAAAAGTATTTACCTAAAGCATCTCATTCTGAGAAAGTATATTTTAATACCTATTGTTGGTTCTAAAATAAAACAAACATATATATTATTTTTATAAACCATTGGCCTAGAGTTCAGTTCTTGAGTGTGTGAGACCATTTGCTGACTGAGTCTGTACAACAAATGCTTTACACTGTCCTCTGATACTGCCTTACTGCTTGACCAAGCTACCACTTTAGAGAGTAAGGTTATATCTAACTTTAACCTCTGCCAAACCTCTGGGTTCTGTGGACTCTGTACACACTGTACCTATTTGGGAACAGTATATACAGAGCCACTTTCCCACAGGGTGACTTATAGGTTTTAAGTGTAGTGACCTCCTATATAAGGAACCGTATATCTGTCGTGAAACGTCCAAGCTCCAACTCACTCAGGCTGCAATAGCAGGCCTGTAGTCACAGTTTGAGTGGTCTCTCATGCGTGGCACAATACATGCTGCAACCCATGGGAGACCCCTGGTGTACCTATACCCTGGGTACCTCAGTACCATATACGAGGGACTTATAGGGGTACACCAGTAGCCAACTGTTTAGGAATAGAAGTACTTACCATGTCAAATTTAGGGGGGAAGCACAATGACTGGGGTCCTGATTAGCAGGATCCCAGTCAGACTAGTCAAAAAAACAGACTGACACCAGCAAAAAGTGGGGCTAACCGTGAATGTAGATCCTACTTTCCTTCATGACTTAAATAAAGTATTTCAGCATTTGTGTATTTTTTTTGGGTGAATGCTTGATTAAAAATATTTGTGTATTATTTTGAGGTCAATTTAATCGAAATTGCTGAAGCTGGGGTCCGGGGCTTCCAGTAATGACTGATAGGCGGTCCATCGTAAGCGCCCCAGTGTCACACTTGCCACCAGCACATTAATACCTCAGAACCACTGTTGCGCAATTGAATAAAGAGCATGCTCATAAAGCACCCTGAGATTGCTTTCTTTAGCATCCTTGTTTCAATATCCGCTTTTGGCATTGTGATACCATATCCTTTTCAGAATCCTTCGTTTCCAGTTTGCCATTCATTCTTCCCCAATTGGCCTTTTGATATTCTCACCCAGCTTTCAGCACTATTATGATCCACTACATATTGCCCAGTCTCCGTATCACATCTGTGTGACCCAATCCATTTTTCAGTACCCTGATTCCAACTTGTCCTTCCTCTTAAGGTCTGTCATGATCCCACCCACAGCATTCATGTGGCTTCTTCATTTTTATTGCCCATGTTGCAATTTGTCATCTGATAGAGACTTCTATCCACAGATTCCTTACCTTTAAATATCCCCAGGTGTCAGACTGGATCCAGATTTTTGAGCAGTACCCTTGCACACCGGTAGGTGGCATCAGCGTCGTCTGCGCCAGACTTGATGTGCACAGTACCTATATAGGTTCCACCTCGGCACACTGAAGTTATTTGCTTTCCAAGCCAGATAGTGCTGCTCATGGTTGAGCTACCACTGAGTCGCTTTTGGACTGGTCTTTTTTGAATTTTTGTTGACTCTTTTGTGAGGATGTTACAGAAGAAATCGGCTGGCTTCAAACCATGTGGGGCCTGTCATTAGCAAATGTCAGTGACAGACCCCCACATGGTGTGTTAGTCATGTGCGGAGCTGGGACTCAACTTTAGGTGTGTGAGGACTGCCGTGCCATACATCCGAAGGTGCTGAGTGATCGATCCCTAAAGCTCCTCGCCCCCCCCGCGTCTGTCAAAGGCACAACACTCAAAGTCCTGTTCTCGTGGGAGGTCTCAGAACCATTTGCTGAGCCCTCCCAGATGTTCTTCATTGCACTTGAAGTTATCGGGGAAGTATCACAATAAATCAAAGAAGTCCAAACACTCTTTGACTTTCCCGTAACCGTCAAAGTCAGACGGCGAAATGAGGGAGTGTCGGGAGGGCCTAATCATGGGCCCGCTCTATGCTTCTGCTATTTACAACTAGTCGGAGTGGCCCCTACCCAGTTTAAGAAATTTTATAAGGCCATGCTCCTCATTTTCAGCCTGCCTGGCCCCTCTGGAGCACCTTCAGGTCCCACGGGCGCAGGAGAGGCCCGTACTGGCACTTCGTTGGTGGGTTCGTTCGCGGCACCAGTCGAGTTCCAAGGTTCCCTTGCTGGACCTGGATCAGAGCCTTCATTGACACCGGTTCCAGTGCCGCCTTTTCTAGGTGGCACCTTCCCCATCATTATTCTGAACTCCGACACAGTGCCGTCTGACGCCCCTTCCAGTACCGACCTAGGAAATTCTTGACGGAGATCAGCCAGTGCTTTATATGATTGATAGGCCTGGTGAAGTAGAACTTTGGGAGGGTCTATGGACCCTTATGGAGATGACCCATTTGAGGAGGAACTGGGTGAGGCCAGTGGATTGGACACTTCACCTGACACTGGCCTTTTTTCTCTCATACTGTGGTTACGGAGGACGGAGCCTCGCTTGCAATGGTGGTGCACAGGGTGGCTGAGCTCCTGGACTCAATGGCATTGAAGACTAATGTTTTGATGCAAGTACTTCTGCCGACAGTCACCCCTTCAGAACACTTACTCCCATTCAATGAAGCCCTTACTGACATCCTACTTTGAGCCTGGTCCAAGCCCTGCACATGGACTCCTGTAAATAGGACTATTGTCTGCCGCCATCACCCCACTCCTGGGGATCCCAATTTCCTAACCCCACCCCGGAAACCTTGGTGGTCCAAGCCTCTTCATGCCGAATCCCCGCTGGTGCATTCCCTACCACTCCACTGAATATGTTATCTAAGTGGCTGGACACCTTCGGTAAGAGAATGTTCTCTTCCACCAGCCTGGCACTGTGGTCGGTAAGCACTCCATGCCTATTTGGCCGTTATTCCCATACACTCTGGGATTCGGTTATGCAAGTGTTGCCGATGGTCCTGGAGGAGGCCTGGGCCATACTCTCTCTGAGGCTGTTGCTGATGGGAGAGATGAAGCAAAGTTCACCATTAGATGTGGACTTGACACGGCCGACTCGCTGGGTATAGCAATCTCATCGTCTGTGACTTGCAGAACCATGCCTGGCTGAGAACATCTGTTTTTTCATGGAATGTCCAAGCTTCCCTCATGGACATGCCCTTTCATGTATCTTGCTTTTTTGTAGACCAGGCGGATTCTGCACTGGAGAGCTTCAAGGACAGCAGGGCTATTGGGCTTGTCTCTGGCCTCTTGTCAACCCCTGTCTGCCTTCCGACCCTTTCATGGCCACCTGAAGGCCCAGTGGGTGCACCATCAGGGGAATTTCTCCAACATGGTCTAGATCTTAGAGGGAAAAACCTGCAGTGGTGGCTAAAGAACGCAGTTGGGTCAGTGGCAGACTTCTCTCCCTTCTCCAACCAGATCTAATCGTGGTGAAAGATACTTCTCTCCTGGGCTGGGGTGAATATCTTGGAGAGGTGGAGATCAGAGGACTCAGCCTTCGGCAGAGTCCAAGCTCACATAATCCTGCCATTAAAAGCCTTTCTTCCTTGGATCAAGGGAAGGCTAGTATAAGTGTTCATGGATAACACCACTGCTGTGTGGTACTGTAACAAACAGAGCGGGGTGGGATCGTGGACTCTGTGTAAAGAGGTTCTGCGCCTCTGGACATGGCTGGGAACGTCGGGGCATATCCCTGGTGGTGTAGTATCCAGTGGGATCTCTGAACGCCAGCACGGACAAGCTCAGCCCAAGATACCTAGCGGACCACATAATGCGTCTCCATCCAGAGGTGGTGCAAGATCTCTTTCAACAGTGCGGAGAGCCTTGGTTAGAGCTCTTTTCCCACTGCCGAGAATGCGCAATGTCAACTGTTCTGCTCGCTGGAATTTTCACGCCGACTCTCGCTCGGAGATGCTTTTTGTCTTGAGTGGAGCTCTGGCCTCCTGTACACCTTTCCGCCAGCACCACTCCTGCCTGAGTTCTCAAGAAGATCAGGAACAACCTTGCCCAATTCATTTTTGTGGATCCAGATTGGGCATAGAGAGTCTGCTATCCCAAGCTGTTGATCGTGATCATGAGTCCTCCATTTAGGCTGCCTCTTCAGGAGGATCTTCTGTCGCTGCATCAGGGCAGGGTTCTGCACCCGAACCTGTGAACCCTCTACTCTCTCATGCGTGGATATTGAGCTGCAGTAGTTGACAGCTTTCAACCTTATTCATGAAGTCTGTGATGTTATTCTGGCAGCCATGCTTCCCTCCACCGAGTTGGTATACACCTGCTTTTAGGATAAGTTTGTGTTATGATGTGCTTCCCACAACGTTGACTCCCTATCTGCACCTCTATTCAAGGTTTTCTTGTTTGCTTTATCTCTGGCCCAACAGGACTCTGCTCTGGGCACAGTTCAAGGTTACCTCTCTGCCATCTCAAAATTTTTTGCGGTGGCTGGACCAACCATCTCTAGTCACCTGTTGTGGATAGGTTCCTTACATGGCTGCAGCACATATTTCCCCCTACGCCATGCGTCATGCCTCAGTGGGACCTCAACCTGGTCCTCACCTCTCTTGTGTGTGCACCATTCAAGCCTCTACACATTTGCCTTATCCTGACAATAAAAACAGACTTCTTAGTGGCCATAACATTGAGCAGGAGGGCCAACGAATTGCAGGCACTTTCTTTCTACCCTCCTTATACCACCTTCTTCCCGAACAAGCTGGTTCTCCGGACACATGCCTCCTTCCTTCCAAAGGTTCTCACTCCCTTCCATGAATACTAGAGTATTACACTGCCTGCCTTCTTTGCTCCGCCTCATGCCTCCAAAGAGGAGGAAAGTCTCCACCGTCTGGCCCCAAAAAGAGCGTTGTTCTACCTTGCCCGCACAAAAGAATTCCGGGTGGATAATAGACTGTTCGTGGACTATTTCAGAGCCAATAAAGGGAAGGCTGTGCAGAAGCTGACCATCTCACGATGAATCGTCCTGTGCATTTAGATCTGCAGTGCATTGACCAAGAAATAGCTCTCTGAGGTCTTGCATGCTCACTCTACCAGAGCCAAGGCTGCGACCACTGTGTTAGCTCGCGGTGTTCCTTTCCTGGACATCTGTCAGGCAGTGACACACACATTCCCAAAACATTACTTCCTGAACATTCAGGTCCATCGTGACAGGCACTTCTTTTGTTTAGTCCTGCCTGCAGGACATTTTGGTTTAATCAGGTTTGCAGACCTACCTGTGGGGAGGTATTGCTTGGGTATCTATTCAAACGTAAGGAATTTGTGGCTAGAAGTCTCTATTAGTTGAGGAAGTTACTTAACTTCAATAATGCTTTATTTGGTAGAGACTCTAAATACAGTTGCAGATTCCTGACCGACCCTCTCACTTTCAATGCTCTGCGAACCAGTTCAGGTGTAAGAGACCCCCTTTTCAGGGCCTCCGTCTTTTCCATTGCAGTGGTCCGTTCTCATCGTGGCTCCACACTCCTGGCATGAAAGTTGAGAAAGTAACTGACATCAGCGTGCCGAGGTAGCATCTATATAGGTACCACGCACATCACTTCCGGCATGGATGCCGAAAGATGCCACCTACCGGCACACAGGCGGACTGCCCGAAAATCTTCCCAATCCAGTTTGGGGATATTCAAAGGTAAGGAATCTGCAGCTAGATAGTCTTTACCAGATAAAGCATTACCAAAGGTAGGTAACTTGTTCTTTACCTCATAGGTTCAGCGTAGTATAACACCACAAAACCTTAAAATACTGTGTTTTGAATTAAGGTAGCCTGCCCAGCTTCTGGGAAGTAACTTCATGTGCAGCTGCTTCCTATAGTTATGGTACGTCTACAGGAGAATAATTATGAGGGATTTGTAATACATTTTAACGAAAAAGAGAATCTGCATGTTTAACGTTTTATAAAATCTTTTATTTAAATCTTTCAGGTCTGACGACATAGATGGATCAATGGAAGATATTGGCAGCCGCTCCTGTGTAACCCGCTTTGTAAAAACTCTGTTGTCAATCATGGAGCATGGTGTCAAACCTCACAGCAAACACCTCACTGAGTACTTTGCATTTCTTTACGAGTTTGCCAAAATGGGGGAGGAAGAGGTAAATACATTAAACAAATGCTGTTCGTGAAAATACATATACTGTATATGACCACCCTTTTCATGAATATAGCTGTAGATTTTCAAAGTAATACAACGCTTGTCTGTTTTTTAGAGTCAGTTTTTGCTGTCTTTGCAAGCAATATCAACAATGGTGCATTTCTACATGGGAACTAAAGGCCCTGAAAATGTAAGTGAAGTTTTTTGTTAATTCCTATACCGTTTGAGTATAATTATTATTTTTATGAGCTAGTTCTTAAAACCTCTGTCCAAACCCCTTTCAGAGGCACAAGGGGGACGCAGGGGCTACTTGCCCAACCATGGAGGTTGAGGCCTTTTAAATCTGATGTCCCGGTGTAGGAAGCTAGCTCTTTATATAGTAGACCAAAAAGAGATACACTGTGTAAAGAGTACAGGAAAACCCCAAAGGAATTACAGAGGCACAAATGAGGCCCCAAATGCCCTCTCCTGTGGTAGTATGGGTGAACTCTTAGGCATATCGGAGGGTAGTTGTTGGAAAGTAGGATCTGCTTTCATGGTTACCCCCACTTTTTGCTGGTGTCAGTATGTTTTTTTGACTAGTCTGGCTGGGATCCTACTAATCAGTTCCTTAGCCACTGTGCTTCCTCCCTAAATTTGACCTGGTATATACTTTGGTACCTCCACAATTGCCTACTGGTGTACCCTTGTAAGGTCCTGGTATATGGTACTAAGTTACCCAGGGCATAGGTACACCAGGGTCTCCCATGGGCTGCAGCATGTATTATGCCACACATGAGACCACTCAAACTGTGACTACAGGCCTGTCATTGCAGCCTGTGTAAGGTGGTACTAGCACCACTTACGAAAGATATGTTTCCTTATATCTGAGGTATCTGATAAAGACTACTAGCCGCAGATTCCGTAACGTAGAATTTTCCCCAGGCGTGAGACTGGACCCGGAAAACTTTCTTGCCCAGTATCTCTGCGCGCCGGGGGGAAGGGGCACCACGCGACTCCGCCCGACATCTTCCGCGGACGTGACGTCAGCGAGGTCGCATAAGCCCCACCCCGGCGCGCTAACGTCAGTTTTCTTCTTTTCCGCGTGCAACGAGGATCCGGATCATGTTCCTGGCCTGTTTTCAGGCCTTCTTTTTACGCTTTGGCATTTTCTTGAGAACAGTGTGCGACTGCCTTCGGGCTTCAAGACGTGCTCGTCTTGTGCGCGCCAGATGTCGGCGACGAACCCTCACCCCATCCGTATGTGGTGTTTGGGGGAGCACCACGACTCCATGGACTGCGAGGCTTGTCAGCAAATGAAGCCGAAGTCCCAGCAGTAGCGCCGGATGAAGCTTCTCTCGGCCCGCATGTCCAGGTCGGCATTGTCGCCGCGTCCGTCCCCTGCTGAAGGCTTCAAGAACTGCCGCTTCCGTCTCCGACATCGTCCCTCTCCAAGACCACAAGAGTGTTGCTCACCTGTTGGTAAGTGTCGCAGTTTGTCCCCGAGGCCCGGTTCCTGGCCTGTTGGGGGCGTTGGTTCTCTGCGTGTTGTGCGGCCCGCACGTCGCCACCCTACCCGCCGTTCCCTAGCGCAGGGGTGACTAGAACCCAGATCGAGGCCTATGCGACGGCCTTGCAGGCCTCTTTGGCTCCTCCTTCTTCTCCTCTTCTTCCTGGGACGTGTGCGGCTCCCTTGCCATGTGCGGGGTCTTCTGCGGCGTCGCGGGCGGTTCCGGCGCTGACAGGTTCGGCTCCAGGTTCTGGAGATGTGGTGCCGTCGGGGTGCGGCCCTCCGGGGTTCCCTCCTTTGGACCACGGCGCCTCTGCCTCGCCGCAAACCCCCGCGGGGTTCCCTGTGGTGTCGCGGGAGTTGCCGGGGCTCGAGGCTCGTCCTCGAGTCCCCCTCGGTCCTCTGGGCAGGCGGCGGCCTTGTCCGAGGCCGAGCTGACGCCACTCAGGCGCCGGCGGCTGCTGGCCCTGGTGGCACCGCAGGGGCCGGCTAGGGGCGGGGGCGTGCCCCCGGGCCCCTTCGTCCCTCCACGCAGGTGGCTGCCTCATCGGTGGTCGAGTCAACGCCTTTTCGGCGCTGTTCCTTGGCCGACCCGGCTCCGACCCCGCCCCGTTCTCCCATGGCACATGTCATGGCAGAGGTTGTTTCGGCGTCCCTTCGGCACCAGTCGATGTTGACCTGACGCCGGTGGTGGACTCTACAGCGCCGTGCCGGCGTCGGGTTGTTGATTCGTCTTCGGATGCCCCCTCTTCTCCAGAGGTTCGGCAGCTGTTTGTTTCATCTTCTCCGGAGATGGGACGCCGCGTCGTGGCTTTTTCCCCAGCGTCTTCTAAGGACGGCTGTTCGCTGTCACCGCGCCCGCAGTCTTCCCTGGAGGCGCCTCAGGTTCCCCACTCATCGGTCAACCCTCCCCCATTCCGAGCTTGGCCTTTCCTTCCTCCGGTTGGCCTGGGAGACGGCCGCCTTAGCTTACGGCCATTGCCCATGGAGGAATTGCTTTTACTACTGCGTGGTGCTCCGGAGGCGAGTTCTGCCTTTGCCCGGGCTGTCTTCACGGCTGCAGGAATCTTGCGCATGGGCGATCTGGCTGCCCATTTCCCCACGATCATTTGCTGGAGGTTGTTCTCCATCAGGGCTCTTGTGGACGGGAGCTGCTTCTTCCCTTCGAGGCTTAGCTCCCTAATTCTCTCTTGGGGGCCTGGGGGCGTCCTGCCACGGGGGACCCGGTGCCCCAGCCACTTCTGCACCGCCACCGTCCTGCTCCACATGATCCTGTCTGTCTTTCCTTCCACCCTTCTACCAGGGGCCCTCTTTTGCAGACTGCCTTTCCCTCCTTGCTATATCGGTATTGTCTCCCCTGACACGGGAGGCCTGGTGATTAGATTCCTGGGGGCGCAACATCTTCACCTCCTCAAGTGCTGCTTTGCGGGTGCTTAGCCTGCTTTGTGTATTGGCCAAAACCACTTCTTGCTTATGGGATTTGGCGGAGTCCCTTCTGTCTTCCGCTTCTCAGGAGGGTGCCTGCGTTGATTTGCAGCACCATGTGTTGGATGGCTGGGAGCTGGCGGCGTTTATTCTTCGCTCGGCTCTTGGCGTTTCGGAGGTGCTTGGTCACACCATGGCTTCTTCAGTGGCCCTTCATCGCCATGCTTGGCTGAGGGATAGTGTTTTCCCTGAGAACTTTAGAGAACGGCTGGTTGACCTTCCCGTTGATGGCGTTTTTTTGTTCCACGCACCTGCGGATTCTGCCATTCAGAAGTTCTTTGCGGGGCTTCGTCCTCCTCCACCTTCCCCCCCCCTCCTCCTCCTCCCCCTCCTCCTCAGATACCTGGATGTCGGTCTGTGTTCTGGGAGGTGTTCTCCCGTTGTTTTCTGGGGCCTAGTAACGAGTAGCCCCGGTTGTGTGTTCTGTGTGGTTGGTGTGCCTTTAGGGTCCTTTTGTTGGCCCTTTGGTGCTGTTGGCTGCTGGTCCGGCCCTTTTATGACTTGTGATTTTGGCTGTTGGTAAGCCCGTGTAGGTCCTGAGGTTAGGCCTTCTTTATTGGTAAGCCGTCTGCGGTTTTCTCCTCAGGTCTTTCTGTTTGTCCTCTGCTGCTGATTTTTTTTTTGCTAAGGGGTGTTCCCATGTTTCTTGGGGACGTTACATACCCTATTTGGGGTAATAGTGCTTTTACATAGCTCTGTCATGTGCTGGGGAGGTGTGGTCGCCCTTTTCAGGCTCCTTGCTCTCTGTGGCGTCCCGGTATGTCACAGGTGCGATCTTCCTGCCGGTTGTCTTGCAGCACCTTGCATTGCGTCAGGTCCGTCCTTCTCTTTGTTCACTACGTCGCTAGGCCAGTCTGGCCTGCTGTCTGCGGCATTGTGTTGTGGCGGTTCCGCACTTCTGTCCGGTGTTTCTGCTTGGTCCTCTGTCTGCTGTTCTGGAGGGACTGGCTTTCCTTGGCTTCTGTATTCGGTGGACGGCTTGGTCCGTCATATATCTATCTATCTATCTATCTATCTATCTATCTATCTATCTATCTATCTATCTATCTATCTATCTATCTCTCTCTCTCTCTCTCTCTCTCTCTCTCTCTCTCTCTCTCTCTCTCTCTCTATCTCTCTATCTCTCTATCTCTCTATCTCTCTATCTCTCTCTCTCTCTCTCTCTCTCTCTCTCTCTCTCTCTCTCTCTCTCTCCCCCTCACTCTCTCTCTCCCCCCCTCACTCTCTCTCCCCCTCACTCTCTCTCTCCCCCCCTCACTCTCTCTCTCCCCCTCACTCTCTCTCCCTGGTTCCACTTCGTCGTGGGTCAGTGTGTGTGTTTCTGGAACGGCCCCTCTTTTGAGGTGTGTCCTAGCCTCTGCCTGCGTCTGGCTTGTCCTGGGTGCGCCGTTCTGTGGTGTTGCCTGCTGCTGGCTGCGCATGCCCGTGCAGGCCTGTCTGTTCTAATCCACCGTTGTGGCCCTTGATGTATTCCCTTGTGCCTCTGGTTCCGCTGGGGCTTTGCGCAACTGGGCCTTTCTTTCTGTCTGCGCTTGGCGGTGGAGCCGTTCCTGCCTTGTCCGCTGCTTGCTGCTAGGGGTGTTCAGCTTTTTCTGTCACTGTGTCTGTGTTTCTTACAGTGGGCCCTGCCTCCGGTTCTTCCTCTTCTCCCTAAGGTTTGAGGTGGTCCTTGTGTTCCTTGGAGCTTTCGGGTGCTGTCTGCCCGTGCGGGGTGTTTGGCAGTTCTTCCTTGGTTGGGCTTAGGTTATCCTGGCCTTTCCCTTCTTGTCCCTGTGACATGTCCCCTGCTGTGACCCTGTGTCTCTCCTGGTGGGGAGGCTCTCTTGCAGGCCCTCCTCCCTTCTGGGTATGGCTAGGGTATCTATTCTAAGCGAAGGAATCTGCAGCTAGTTGCCTCTATCAGATGTACAATTTACTTACCTTCGGTAACAATGTATCTGGTAGAGACGATTCCTTCACGACCCGCCCTTCCTCCCCGTTCTGCGAGGACCCTCTGCTTGGGTTTCTGCAGTCACCTCCCTCTGGGTGGTTTGTCTTCTGTGGGTGTCCTCTTCATTTTCTTCCGGTCAGGCATCCCTGCAGCTGGTTTCTCTCGAGCGTGAGGGCCAGCTTTTGCTCTTTCACTCTGTTGTTAGAGTTTCTATTCTCCACCCAGTCTTCTTCGTTGGGGGTTCTTTTCCCTGTTCTTTGACCTCCCTACTCCTTTCAGGGGTTATGGCCCTCCTTGGCAGTGTAGTCTGCTGATGGTTTACCTGTCGTTTGACCTCCTACTCATTTCAGGAGGTATGGCCACCCTTGGCAGTGTAATCTGGGGATGGATTGCTGTTGCTCCTCTGTTCCGGGCTTGTGGCCCTTCCCGTTGTGGTTGCAGACCCTCTCTCTCTCTCTCTCTCTCTCTCTCTCTCTCTCTCTCTCTCTCTCGCCTTGGCTTGCAAGGTGGTTCCACGGAGTGGTGCTTTGCGCTTTTCTTGCTATGGCTTCGCTGCTCTGTCCCTCTGGTGCTGTCGTCATGGTTTGCACAGTTGTTCCTCAGAGTGGTGCTCTGTTCCCTTCCTGCTCTGGCCTGCTGTTGTCGCCTCCTGGTGCCTTGATTCCACCTGGTGATGTTTCTCACCTTTTGTTTCATGCTCTCCTCAGTTTTGTTGTGATGGCTCCGCGTTGTGGCGCGGAAAAAGTTCTCCAAAGCAAACTGACGTCAGCGCGCCGGGATGGGGCTTATGTGACCTCGCTGACGTCACGCCCGCGGAGTCGCGTGCTGCCGCCTCCCGGCAGGCAGAGATGCTGAGCAAGAAAGTTTTCCGGGTCCAGTCTCACGCCTGGGAATAATTCTACGTTAAGTAATCTACAGCTAGAATCGTCTCTGTGAGAAGTTGGCCTGGTATATGATGTTCACTAGTTAATGTGACCACCTTGTACCATGCCAAGCAACCCTTATGGTGTGGTTGTAAGTCAACCTTTCCGGACTAGCTGCCCTAGTGGTAGCGTAGGCTAAGCAGTCTTTGAGGCTAAACTCGTTAAAGCGTGTTAAGCAGGCTGTTTTACCAAATGCAATCCCCCCTTTATACCAATGAAAGGACACCACACAGATATATATTGAAAATATATATGTATTTATTTCTCAAAGTATCCCCTAGACTCTTTATGAGCACAGGAGCACAAATCGTTAAACAAGACAACGTTATAATATACAGAAGTTGCGCTTTATATGGATGGGCCCTGGTGGCCACTCAAACCATATACTAAAATAGTGGTATAAGTACCATGAACAGGAAAGTGAAAAGGCCTAGGGCCTCTAGAATCGCTGGGCCTACAAGGAGCTAACTTCAGTTAGTGACCAGGAGGTCCACGGGTTGCGCGTGCAGTGAGGAAAGTCACACGCGTGCTCCCATAGCTTTTCAATGGGTGCGTAAAAGTTAGAAAGTTACTGCAGAAAGGGTCTTCTGGGTGGACTACGATCTCAAGATTTGAAACACAGACACTAGAGATGATTCTCTACACTTGGGCACCGGAGTGCCAGCTTTACCTCACCCACAGGAAGCGGGTGCATAGGTCTCGAAGTGCGTCGGGTTTCTTCTATCGATTCAATGGAGCCTGATGACAAAGATGCTGCAGGCGGTCGGTCCAGAAGAGCTGCGTTGGATCCAAGGGTGGATCGGAGTTGTAGAAGACCTGAAAGCAGAGGGGACAGTGTTCACAGTCACTAGCCAGTGACCAGCGTGGCACCAGGTAGGTACCAGGCGATGTCGGGTGCAAACAGGTGGTTAGGTGTAGCTTGTCTCCGCAGCCACGTGGTCCCTGAAGGTCGACGACGTCCAGGAGTCGAGTCACGAGCTGTCCCACGCAGGCTCTCGCTGTCGGCGGTGTCGGCGACTCGAAAGAAGCAAACAAGCCTTGGCAAAGGCAGGAGTCGTGGAAGTTCAAGAAAGCTGATTGTTCTGACCAGCAAGGTCAGAGGGGCTGCTCTTTTGGAGAGCAGCTAGGGCCAGTCTGGAGCAACCAGACCAGCGTCGTTGATTTTCAAATAGGTCGCCAAAATGGCCACTAGCCAACGGGCCAGGGACCGGGCAGGCGCGTCAAGATGCTAAGTGCAGAGGGGCCCCACGCAGATCGTGGAGATGCTGGAGGGCTCACCTTTGGTGCAGATGCTGCTCGGGTGTTGGGCTTCTCAGGACCCAAAGCACAACTTGGAGGGAGCCTCTGTCGTTGCGCTTGCAGCTTGTCGTCGGTCTTCCAAGATGGCTGGCTCCACGTGTCTCGGTGCCTCCACGGGTTCCTTCTTTGCAGGGACTGTGGATCGGGTGGTGAGAGGTCTGGAGGTCCAGGTCTTGTCGGGCTCTGGGCTCGGGCTCCGGCTGGAGGCGGCGGCAAAGCAGACGTTCAATAACTGGTTGGTGCTTGCGTTAGCAAGATGGTCACTCCCTGACCATAGGGGAGAGTTCCTTCAGTCCTCTGTGCAGCAGAGCGTCGAAGTTCCCGTCTTCTTCTTGTGGTTAAGTTGATTCCAGGATGTCTGAAGTCTTAGGACACAGCTCCTACCTTTAAGCGCATTCTAGGGGCCGGACTACCTGCTAGGTCCCTCCCTAAGGGTGGGACCAGGAAGGGGGATGGTTACACCCCCAATCCTTTGTCCAGCTCGCCCCAGGTCCGGGGCTGGTGTGCCCCAGGACCGGTTTGAACTGGCATATGCACCGAGGCTCCTTGTGAGCTTCAGGCATGTCTGGTTTCTTTAAAGCCCTAACTGACCAATACACAAAATCCTGTCTGGGGTGGTGCTCGCACCTTTCCTGGCAGGAAACCCTTTGTCCACGTCTCCCAAGCTGGAAGGACTCCCAGCAGCAGGAGGGCAGACTTGTGTCTGTGGTGGCAGCATCCATTTTGTGGAGCTGAGGCTATGTCTGATTTTACCCGGGTTTCAGGTACTGTACATGTCGTGTCCCTCTAGAAGGGTGGAATGCTAACCCCGTCGCCAGAATTGGCGAGGGGTTAGTATTCCAATTCGTATGACACCTTACTCGACATGTTTTGATAAAGCCAAACCAAAGATAGCATTTAACCGCGAGGTTCATAATGCACTTAAGAGTATATGGTATGACGATATCTGGAAACAGTAGAAGGAAGTTGTTCCGACCACTGCAGACAGGCTCAGCTCATGCCAGAGCACCATCTCACATGGAACCAAGCACTCTGCCTTCAGGATTGTTAAGGCCTGCCATAGGAGTGACTTATAGGTTACCAGGTGTCCCATTTAAGGTTAGGTATAGGTATACTACACCTAAGTAAGAGGTGGTTACACCAACTTACCCCAGCTGAGTGATCAGCCAGTTGTGTCAAATTGCTAGGCCAGGGGTGGCATAATACATGCTGCAGCCCCTGGTAGGCCTTAGATACACCAATGCCCTGGGTACCTAGTGTACACTGGTACAGGGTCTCACAGGGTGATGCAATTCCAATTGGTTATGCACCTAGGGTGCATAGTGTCAATTTAGTTAGAGAGAACAGCAGGCTGGGGGTCTGATTAGCAGGCCCACAGCCTCAATATGTCAAAAACCAGTGAAGCAAAAAGCAAATATTTGGGGTGACCATAGGATAGCAGACCCTACTCTCCTACAGTCTCTACCAGATACATCATTACCGAAGGTAAGTAACTTGTACAACTGCACTTAAAACCTATAAGTTACCCCTAAGGCAGGCCTTTTAATCCTGAAGGCGGTGTGCTGGGTAATGTGTGAGGGAACCACTGCATGAGCAGGACACCCCCTACAAACTACGGAGTAGATTCTCCAGGCTTTGTAAGTGCAGTCTACCATTTTGATACATATAGTGCCTATGCATCATTATGCAATGGCTAACTATATAGTGGCAGTGCCGAACCTTGGCGTGTTTGGTATCAACATGTTGGAATCATACCCAATGCCATTACTATTGTTGGTGGTATGATTGCATTCACAGAGGGGCTTCTCCAGGAAGCCCCAAGTATTCCCGGTAACAACCTTCCAGGGTCTGCCAGCACGCTAGTGCTGCTGCCGACCCCAGACACTATTCTGCCCTCCTGCTGCTGAGCTGAGCTCGAGCAGGGGAAGGTAGAACAATAGGTTTCCTGTCACAGGGAGGTGTGACCACCCCCTAGACAGGAGTTAGTTTATTGGGCTGGGGTTGGTGCGCTTGCCAGCACCGCCAGACTGCTTTGGTGGGCACATCTGGTGTCCTCCTTGCATACTCTAGTTAAAACCAGTTCTGGGAGCCCCCTCTGGTTCGAAAGTGGACAAAGGACATGGGAGTATCCTCCCCTCTGTCCTGTCCCTCCTCTGGGAGGGTGCCTGTCGCCCTAACCCTTTTCCTAGGGTATAAAAGGACTTACCTGTGGGTGGCTCATCAAATTCGTAGTGGGACAAGACTCAAGCCTGAAACCACGTCACTCTTCACCGTCTGGACACTTGGACTTCGCCTGGATCTGAGACAGGTGCAAGGAAGACTCCTGCTGCTTTTAGTCTCGCTGTTCTGAAAGTCATCTTCATCGTCTGTGCTTCATCCAGGATCTTCAATAGACCTGTGAGCATCAAGGCTCTAAAGTAATCTCCCTTGGAGTGAATGAGTCACTACCCTGCCTCTGCAGGCACCGCGACAAAGCTGACCGGTCTGCTGCTTCTGGCGTCCCATGGACTTCGAAAGGCTCAGCAACACAGGTGGTGGTTCTACAAGTCTGACCTGACCTGTCCTCATTGCAATTTTGGGGCCAGTATCCCTTGTCAGAACCGCTGGGATTACACCCCTGTGCACCGCATCAACATGCCGTCGCCAAGACTTGTTGGTTCAGTACTCCAGAGATCTTCGGGCTACAAGAAGCTCCAGCTCCTATGATCTCTTCCTGCCAAAATCTTCTTCCTCACCGCATTCTCTGCACCGTGGGCCTTCGTCTTTAGTGAGCTGCTCGAGGTCCTCTTGTGACTCCTGTGCCTTTGGCCCATGTGTCCTCTCGAAGGTCGCAGGCTCCCCTACTTGCTTGGGACCTGCTCGTACTCTCCTGCACTTGGTGAGTCTCTTTGACATTGTTGGTCCCAACGTTGCCCGGTTATCGTTTCACATCTGTTGCTGCTGCCAAGACTTGTTGGTGCTCCTGTCGGTGACCGACCCCCTGGTTCTCGACGTTCGACAGCTCGTGAATGCCTCCTGGTCTTCCACAGCGTTGTCTGGTCCTCACAACTGCAGCGACAAGGTCACCGTCATTGGTGGTATTCAGTGGATGTGGGATGCATGTACCTCTAGGTGTCTGTTAGACCAGCCTCCCCCAACCATTATTTAGTGGCCGGAGTAAGGCTACCAACCTGACCCACCTGCAGTGTGGACCTGTCCCTCTGCGCATCCATAATGATGTTGAAGTCCCCACCTATCAAAATATCTTTGTGGCGTAGCCAGCAGCTGACCCAGGTAATCCCTAATAAAAGCCTTCTGATGGTCATTGGGCGCATATGTAGTGGCCAGGGTGTACTCAACCCCGGAAGATTTTTCGTCAGCAATACCCCTTGCGCGTCGCTAGGCGTCATCTGCGGCTCCGTGTCCGTCGTCGGCGTCGTGCGCCGGAATGACGTCGTCGGAGTACTTAGACGCCACCCTCGCGCGCTGACGTCAGTTTTCTTTTTTCCGCGCCAGTAAGCGCAGATCCGGGAGAGCTACCCCTTTAGTCACTTTTTGACTAACTTTTTCGATCCTTTTTGATCTTGTCTCGACTCCGGTAGGATGCCTGGTTTTAAAGCCTGTGCTGACTGTAGCCGCTTGATGTCGGTTACGGACCATCACCGCCGGTGCCTTTACTGCTTGGGCCTCGACCACGACGCGGCGTCTTGTTCGGACTGCAAGGCCCTGACCTCGAAGGCTAGACGGGAGCGGTCCCGTAAGTTTCTCGAGATTCGCCACTCGGCTCCGCGCCCCTCTCGATCACGGTCCAGGAGGAGGTCCAAGGATCGGTCGCGGAGCCGCAGCCGACGTCATCATCGGTCGTCGGGATCCAAGTCTTCGGGTAAGTCGAAGCACTCCAAGAAGTCCAAGAGGCGACACCACTCTTCGGACTCCCCTCGCCGGTCGCGCGACTCGGCCGAGGGTCAGGGTGGTTCCTCCCCCGCGGCTCCGGCGGAGCCGCAGGCGCCGCGCAAGTCCCCATACCCACCGGTCCCTGGGTCTGACGCGACGCCGGCGGCAGTCAGTGCCTTCCTCTCGGCCATGAGGAACCTGGCTCCGCCGTCGACGCCCGCTGGCGCGCCTTCGGGCCGCGCGGACCCGACTGGGCAACCTTGCCTGCCGGCGGCCCCGGCGCCGTCGACGGCTCCGGCCTCGACGCCACAAGCGCCCGAGGGACCCGTTCCCGAGTCCCCGCCGGTCGACCTCGTCACGCCTCCTCCGCCGGCGTCGACACCGGTACCACCTCCGACGCCGACTTCGCTCGGCGTCGAACCCCAGATCTGAAAGAAACACGTTAGTTAGATTCCTCACCTTAGAATATCCCCAGGCGTCAGACTGGATCCGGAAGATTTTTCGTCAGCAATACCCCTTGCGCGTCGCTAGGCGTCGTCTGCGGCTCCGCGTCCGTCGTCGGCGTCGTGCGCCGGAATGACGTCGTCGGAGTACTTAGACGCCGCCCTCGCGCGCTGACGTCAGTTCTTCTTTTTTCCGCGCCAGTAAGCGCAGATCCGGGAGAGCTACCCCTTTAGTCAATTTTTGACTAACTTTTTGATCCTTTTTGATCCTGTCTATCGACACCGGTGCCGGTAGGATGCCTGGGTTTAAAGCCTGTACGGACTGTAGCCGATTGATGTCGGTTACGGACCATCACCGCCGGTGCCTGTACTGTTTGGGCCTCGACCACGACGCGGAGTTGTGCTCGGACTGTAAGGCCCTGACCTCGAAGGCTAGACGGGAGCGGTCCTGTAAGCTTCTCGAGATTCGCCACTCGGCTCCGCGCGCCTCTCGATCCCGGTCCAGGAGGAGGTCCAAGGATCGGTCGCGGAGCCGCAGCCGACGTCACCATCGGTCGTCGGGATCAAAGTCTTCGGGTAAGTCGAAGCATTCCAAGAAGTCCAAGAGACGACATCGCTCTTCGGACTCCCCTCGCCGGTCGCGCGACTCGGTCGAGGGTCAGGGTGGTTCCACCCCCGCGGCTCCGGCGGAGCCGCAGGCGCCGCGTCCGTCCCCATACCCTCCGGTCCCTGGGACTAACGCGACGCCGGCGGAAGTCAGTGCCTTCCTCTCGGCCATGAGGAACCTGGCTCCGCCGTCGGCGCCCGCTGGTGCGCCTTCGGGCCCCGCGGACCCGACTGGGCTGCCTTGCCAGCCGGCGGCTCCGGCCTCGACGCCGCAAGCGCCCGAGGGACCCGTTCTCGAGTCCCCATCGACGCCGGTCAACCTTGTCACTCCTCCACCGGCATCGACTCCGGTTCCACCCCCGACGCCGACGTCGACTCCGCTCGACGCCGTGCCCCAGTTTAGTCCCGGTCCGGGCCCGGCGCCGGTCCTGCGTCGATGGACGCCGAGATCGACGCCGCTAGAGACACACTTTGTCTACCGCCCGGCTCCGTTACTTTCTCCTCTACACCAGGAGTCGGATGATGGGGACTACTGGGAGGGATCCGAGGATCCTATGGCCCATCAGGCCCAACTGTCCCAGGACTGGGCAGATGAACTGGGGGAGGCCAGTGGTCTGGATACCTCGCCAGACACTGGATTCATCTCTCCTCCGACTGTGGCTTCGGAGGAGGGTGCTGCTTTCTCCGTGGTGCTGCGCAAGGCGGCCTCAGCCCTTGGGCTAGAGCAACCTGCCGTGGCTGTGAGGACGAACGTCCTCACTGAGGTGCTTCAGTCTGCAGCAAGCTCCACTGAGCCTCTGCTGCCGTTCAATGAAGCCCTCACTGACGTTCTCCAGTGCACCTGGTCCAAGCCCTCCACAGTTCCTCCTGTGGACAGGAACGTTGCCAGGCGCCACCGCCCTGCTCCGGGCGACCCCAGTTTTCTGTCCCAACACCCTACCCCTGAGAGCCTGGTTATCCAGGCCTCCACCTCCCAATCCTCTTTCCCGACCGCCCCGCCGGACCGGGATTCCAAGAGACTGGAGCAGTTTGGCAAGAAACTGTTCTCATCCCTTAGTTTGGGCCTGCGGTCTTTGAACACCGCTTGTCTCTTGGACCGTTATTCCCACTCTCTGTGGGATGCGGTGGAGGACGCGCTGCCCCTGTGTCCGGAGGAGGTCCGGACACGACTTACCCAGGCTCTGGCCGATGGGAGGGATGCCGCGCGACATGCCATACGTTGTGGGCTTGACACCACGGACTCGCTGGGTAGGGCCATTTCCACCACTGTGGCGCTTCGACGTCACGCCTGGCTGCGGTCCACGTCGTTTTCCGGCGATGTCCAGAGCACTCTCATGGACATGCCGTTTGATGGCACTCGCCTGTTTGGCGAGAAGGCGGACAGTGCGCTGAACCGCTTTAAGGACTCCCGGGCTACGGCCAAGTCCTTGGGCCTCTCGGCCCCGCGGTCGCAATCTTCCGCTTTTCGCCCCTTTCGTGGCCAAGGAAGGGGTGCCTCCTCACGTGCGCCTAGCCACCAGCCGCAGAACCAACCTGCGCGCGGTCGCGGACGTGGTTTCCGCCGAGGCGGATCTGGAGGACGACGAGGTCAGCCCACATCCACCCCGGCAGCATCCGCCTCAAAGCGGCAGAGTTCGCCATCACCTGCTCCACTGGCGGTCCATCACATCGGACAGGTGGGTGCTGCAAATCGTCCGAAGGAGCTACTCCCTCCCCTTCGAGACGACCCCTCCAGCCATGCCACCGCAGCACCACCGTATCTCGGGGGATCATTTGCATCTTCTCCACGAGGAGGTTTCCGCCCTCTTGGCCAAGGGGGCCGTCGAGCGCGTTCCGAGCCCAGAAGTAGGTCGTGGTTGTTATTCCCACTACTTTCTGGTTACCAAGAAGGGCAAAGGGGGCCTCCGCCCTATCTTGGACCTTCGGAACGTCAATGCCTTCCTCCGGAAGGAAAGGTTCAAGATGTTGACTTTGGCTCAGGTTCTAGCTGCCCTAGACCCCGGAGACTGGATGGTAGCGTTGGACTTGCAGGACGCTTATTTCCACATCCCCGTCCTGCCGGCCCACCGGCGTTCCCTGCGGTTCACGGTGGGCCAAGAGCACTTTCAGTTTACCGTGCTCCCCTTCGGCCTCACCAGTGCCCCTCGGGTGTTCACGAAGGTGATGGCGGTGGTCGCAGCTCATCTGCGCAGATCAGGGGTTCCAGTCTTCCCCTATCTCGACGACTGGTTGTTGAAGGCGGGCTCGCCCCAGACAGTCGTCTCCCACCTCCAGACTACGGCGGATCTCCTGCATTTGCTGGGGTTTTCCATCAACGTGCCGAAGTCACACCTGAGTCCCTCTCAGAAGCTCCTCTTCATCGGAGCGGTTCTCGATTCGGCGCAGTTCCGGGTCTATCCACCGGAACAGCGGGTCCGGGATATACAGGCCCTGATTCCCATCTTTCGGCCTCTATCCTGGGTGTAGGAGAGTAGGGTCTGCTTTCTATGTTCACCCCCACTTTTTGCTTTTGCTCTACTGGTTTTCGACTTAGATGTGGCTGTGGGCCTGCTAATCAGACCCACAGCCCTGCTGTTCTCTCTCTAAATTAATACTATGTACTTTAGGTGCATAACCCATTTGGATAGGATCACCTTATTGGCCCCTGTACAGTGTACCCTAGGTACCCAGGGCATAGGTGTACCCTAGGCCTACCAGGGGCTGCAGCATGTATTATGCCACCCCTGGCCTGGCCTTCCATTCTGACACAACTGGCTGATCACTCAGCTGGGGCAAGGTCGTTTAATCACCCCTTGCTTAGGTGTAGTATTCCTATACCTAACTTGCATATAGACACATGTGTACCTATCAGTCACTCCTATGGCAGGCCTTAACAATCCTGGAGGCAGAGTGCTTGGTAACATGTGAGATGGTGCTCTAGCATGAGCTGAGCCTGTCTGCAGCTTTCGGAACCTTGTCCTTATAGCTGTTCTATGATATAGCCTACCATATACTCTTAAAGTGCCTTATAATCTTAGACGGTTATGGTAACTATGGTTTGGCTTTATCGAAACATGTCGTGTAAGGTGTCTAACACTGTGGAATAATACCCCCATGCCATTTCTGGACATGAGGATATTATTCCCCCCTTCTAGAGGGAAAGACATGTTAAAATCATACTTCAACTGTTAGCCTCTGACCAAAGCCTCAGCATCACAAAATGGATGCTGCTGCCACGACACAAGTCTGACCTCCTGCAGCTGGGAGTGATCCCAGCCAGGGAGGCCTGGACAATAGGTTTCCTGCTTGGGGAGGTGCTAGCACCTCCCCAGACAGCCTTTAGTGTATTGGGGCAGGGTGGGCTGAAAGGAATGAGACATGCCTGGGGCACACAAGGTGTTCCTTGCATAGTCCAGTTCAAACCGGCGCTGGGGCACTCCAGCCCCAGCGCGAAACTGGACAAAGGGAAGTGGGTGTAACCACCCCCTCCCAGGTCCCACCCATAAGGCGTGACCTAGCAGGTATCCCAGCCCCCCAGATTAGTATAAGAGTGGGAGTTGGGCCTCAAGACTTTAGATTATCCTGAACCTGCAAACTTGAACAGAAACTCTGGACATTCGACGAAAGAAGAAGACTGAAGAATCTCCCTTGTAGCCAAGGAGTGGCTACCCTGTGCAAACAGGCACCATCAAGAGACTACCCTTTGCTTTGCCCACGTTCTACGAGGAATCGACTGCAGAGCCCGACCAGAGCCTTGACTTCCAGACTTCTCCGACCCTGATCCACATCGACAGCAAAGCTGAGATCCGTGGAGGCGACGAGCGACGTGGGACCGGCTACCTGGAAAAAGTGGCTAGTAACTTAAAGCGCAGCTTCTGAGGTACCCTCGAAGTTGTGCACCGGGGATTGAGAAGCCCCAACCCCAAGCACCATCTGCACCGAAGATCAGCCCCCCACACTCCACGAGTCCTGCGTGGGGCCCTTCTGCATTTTCCTGCTTGCCGCGTCTGTCCGGTTGCTTGCCCGCTGGCTTGTGGCCTTTGCGACGACACACCCTGAAATCTTCTGCGCTGGTTTGGCTCCTCCAGACTGGCTCCCGCTTCTCTGCAAAGAAGAAGCACCCCAGACCTTCCTGGTCTGCACTAGAAGCAAGTCCTCCGTTCTTCGTGGGTTCCGCTTGCCAAGGCTTGGTGAGTCCTAGTCCAACTTCGACGCCGCCGACAGCAAGAGCCTTCGTGGGACAGCTCGCCTCCTGGTCCTGGTCGTCCTCGACGCTTCCTGGTCCTCCTGGCTGCAGCGACAAGCTTCACCTTCACCTGCAATCTTCACGACATCGCCTGGTTCCTTCCTGGTTCCACGTGGTCACTGGCTAGTGACCTTGACTCTGTCCCTTCTGCTTGCAGGTTTCTTCTCTTCTTGATCCCAGCCTTGGGATCCACCGGACACTCTTCACTGACTGCCTGTCAGCATCTTTCTTCAGGCATCCATAGGAGTCGACGACGAAAACCGACGCATCTTCACCCCTATGCACCCGCAGCCTGTGGGCTAGGTAACTTGGGTACTCCGGTGCTCATCAGGATAGCGATTATCCTAGTGTCTAGTTTTCAAGTCTCAACTTCCTAGCTACTCCGGAAGTGTCCTAAATCTACCGTTTTCTAAACTGTACTATTGCTATTGACTTTTACGCATTACGTGTGAGTGTTTCCACTCTGCACACGAATCCCGTGGGCCTCCCACTTCCTAACTAACGCTAGTGTAGTGTAGCCCCAGCGATTCCCTAGGCCTAGGCCTATTCTATTTCCGTGACAGTGGTTCTTATACCACTTACTTAGTATATGGTTTGCGTGGCCCCTAGGGCCTAACTGTATTACTTACCTGTGTGACTTAATGTATGCTTAAATAAGACTGTGTTGTACTTACCTCTAATCTCATAAAGAGTGCTGAGGGTTTGACAAGAATAAATACACTTTATTTTATATATATATCTGTTGTGGTGTCCTTTCATTTGGTATTCAAGGGATTATATATGGTATCACAGCTGGCTTCACATGCCACTCAGAGTTTAGCCTAAGACTGCTCTTGTCCATGCTACCACTAGGATAGCTGGTCTATAAGGTTGACTTTACAACCAATCACCATAAGGGTATTTGGACTGATATAAGGTGTACACTAGAACTAGTGACATCATACATCAGGCCAACTTCTCACACTGGGTTTCGGTCAGGCTAGTGTTGCGGCTTCTGGGGCTGATGGCTTCCTGCATCCTACTAGTGCATCACGCCAGGCGGCGCATGCGGGCTCTGCAGTGGGACCTGAAGTTTCAGTGGGCCCAGCATCACGGCAACCTGTCCGACCATGTCTTGATCTCGGAGGGCACTGCACAGCAGTTGCAGTGGTGGCTCACGGACCGCGATTGGGTCATGGGCAGGAGCCTCTCCCTTCCCCAACCGGAGCATGTCGTAGTGACGGATGCGTCCCTCCTGGGATGGGGTGGCCATATGGGAGAGGCGGAGATCAGAGGCCTCTGGTCTCCGGCGGAGTCTCGCCTCCACATCAACTTGTTGGAGCTGCGAGCGATCCGACTTGCACTGAAAGCCTTCCTTCCCTCTGTCAGGGGCAGTGTCGTGCAGGTGTTCACGGACAACACCACCGCCATGTGGTATTGCAACAAACAGGGCGGGGTGGGGTCGTGGACCCTTTGTCAGGAGGCTCTGCGCCTCTGGACGTGGCTGGAACACCAGGGGGTCACCCTAGTGGTTCAACATCTGGCGGGCTCTCTGAACGCCAGAGCGGACGAACTCAGCCGCCGGTGCATGATGGATCACGAATGGCGTCTGAACTCCGAAGTGGCGCAAGGTGTCTTTCAGCAGTGGGGAGAGCCTTGGTTAGATCTATTCGCCACCGAAGAGAACGCGCAATGTCAGCAGTTCTGCGCGTTGGAATTTCCAAGGCGGCACTCGCTCGGCGACGCTTTTCGTCACGAGTGGAGTTGCGGTCTGTTGTACGCCTTTCCGCCTATACCACTTCTGCCCAGAGTGCTGAAGAAGATCAGGCACGACCGGGCCCAAGTCATCTTGGTGGCTCCGGATTGGGCACGAAGATACTGGTATCCCGAGCTACTCAGTATGTTGACCGATCCCCCGATACGTCTGCCCCTTCGGGAGGATCTTCTGTCGCAGCAGCAGGGTACGGTCCTCCACCCGAACCTGTCCAGCCTCCACCTCCATGCGTGGAGATTGAGCGGCGGCAGTTGATGCCATTTGACTTGCCTCCTGAAGTCTGTGATATCATTCTGGCAGCCAGGCGTCCCTCCACAAAGACGGTATACGCCTGCCGGTGGAACAAATTTGTGGCATGGTGCACAGCAAAGGTTGTGGATCCCCTTTCCGCCCCTCTTTCTGAGGTTCTCCTCTTTCTTCTTTCTCTGGCCCGGCAGGGCTCTGCCCTGGGCACCCTGAAAGGTTATCTTGCTGCCATCTCTGCCTTCTTGCGGCTTCCTGATCAGCCTTCTCTTTTCAAGTCCCCTGTGGTTACACGCTTTTTAAAAGGCATTACTCACACGTTCCCTCCTGTCCCTTTTGTAATGCCTCAGTGGGACTTGAATCTGGTCTTGACATTCCTGATGTGCGCTCCCTTCGAGCCTCTTCATAATTGTCCTGTTCGTCTGCTGACGCTTAAGACTGCTTTTCTGGTAGCCATCACCTCGGCAAGACGGGTGAGTGAGCTCCAGGCTTTATCATCAAAGCCTCCTTTTCTCTCTGTTCATCCGGACAAGGTTGTCCTTCGGCCTCGTCCCTCCTTTCTTCCGAAAGTGGTGACTCCATTTCATCTTGGGCAGTCTGTCACCTTGCCCACCTTCTTTCCGCCTCCGCATCCTTCCAAAGAGGAAGAGAGGCTCCACCGTCTGGACCCAAAACGTGTGCTCTCCTTTTATCTGGACCGCACAAAGCAGTTCCGGGTGGACGACCAACTTTTCGTTGGATACGTGGGTGCTAAGAAGGGGAAAGCTGTGCACAAACGGACCATCTCTCGGTGGGTCGTTTTGTGCATCAAAATTTGTTATTCCTTGGCAAAAAAGGACCCTCCTGTTGGGCTGCGCGCCCATTCTACTCGGGCCACAGCGGCTACTACTGCTTTGGGACGGGGTGTCCCTTTGCAGGACATCTGTCAGGCGGCGACGTGGGCTTCGCTACACACGTTTGCCAGGCATTATTGCCTTGACAGCCAAGTCCAGAGGGATGGCTTCTTTGGCCGTTCTGTCCTCCAGGACTTTCTGGTGTGATCTTGGTTCGCAGACCCACCACCGGGGATGGTATTGCTTGGGTATCTATTCTAAGGTGAGGAATCTAACTAACGTGTTTCTTTCAGATGAACAAGTTACTTACCTTCGGTAACGATGTATCTGTAAGAAACATTAGTTAGTTAGATTCCTCACCGACCCACCCATCCTCCCCGTTCTGCGAACTGACATCTAGGGTTAAGGTTATCCTTTTCAGGCCCCTAGATTTTATTTTTGGCACCAGTGTCGGTCTTTGCATGGCTCTGCGTTCCTGGCGCGGAAAGCTATGTACAAGAACTGACGTCAGCGCGCGAGGGCGGCATCTAAGTACTCTGACGTCATTCCGGCGCACGACGCCGAACGTGGAGCCGCAGACGACGCCTAGCGACGTGCAAGGGGTAATTGCTGACGAAAAATCTTCCGGATCCAGTCTGACGCCTGGGGATATTTTAAGGTGAGGAATCTAACTAACTAATGTTTCTTACAGATACATCGTTACCGAAGGTAAGTAACTTGTTCGTTAGTGATAGATTCCTTACCTTAGAATAATCCCCAGGCGTCAGTCTAGATCTGGAAAGTTTCTGCTTAGCAGTACCCCTGCGCGCTGGCAGGGGGCGCCGTGCGGCTCTGTCAGTCGCTGGCGTCGTAAGCGCAGAGATGACTGAGTTATCTGAGAGAGACACGTTAGTGATTGATTCCTTACCTTATAATAATTGCCAGGCGTCAGTCTAGATCCGGAAAGTTTCTGCTTAGCAGTACCCCTGCGCATCAGTAGGTGGTGTTGTGCGGCTCCGCGTCAGTCGCTGGCGTCGTAAGCGCAGAGATGACATCACAGAGATTACTTAGGCACCACCCATGTGCGCTGACGTCAGTTCTTTCTTATTCCGCACCAGCGAGTGCAGATCCGGTTAGAGCACGTACCTTAGTCACTTTTTGACTACCCTTTTTGAGACTTTTTGGGCCATATGTAGGTAATTTCTATTTACCGATTCCTAAATACCGAATTTTACCGATTCGGTATTTAAGAATCGGTAAATAGAATGTAGGTAAAAAATCGGTAAATTTTACCGATTCGGTAATATTCGTTATTAATCGAATCGGTAATAAGGCATACCTTCCCATTCATTCCTATGGGCCCAGGCCCATAGGAATGAATGGGAAGCCATTCACTATTACTGATTCGGTAAATACCGAATCAGTAATAGGCGGAGCATATTCAAGGGTGGCAGGGTGTCACATTGACACCCTGTTGCACCCCTGAATCGTGCATGTGTGCACATGTGGCGCACATCCATGCCCTAAGGGCATGTATGTCTGCCACATGGCACTTTTAAAAAAGCACAAAATTGCTTTTGAAAAGGTATTCGGTATTTACCATCAACTTGTAGTTGGTGGTAAATAACGAATCCTTAAACCAAAAATGCACTCACTTGAGTGCTCCCTACATAGGATTTAAGGATTCGGTAATTTACCGATTCGGTATTTTAACGATTTCTTAAAATACCGAATCGGTAAATTACCGAATCCTTCAATCCAGCCTCCTACATCTCAAAAGGCTAAATACCGGTCGGTAACGGAAAATTTACCGATTTTCGGCCGTTACCGACCGGTATTAGCCTACCTACATATGGCCCCAAGTCTCTTTTTCTCCTTGGTGCACGTAGGGATGCCTGGATTTAAGTCTTGTGGGGCCTGTCGTCGCAATATGTCGGTGGCGGACCCCCTAAATGTTTGCCTCTACTGCCTGGAGACCAACCACGACTCCTGGTCCTGCCGGGACTGTCGGGCCATGGCCCCGAAGGCCTTGAGGGAGCGGCGCGGGAAGTTGCTGGAGCTCCGGCACTCGTCCCCGCACCATTCCAGGTCCAGGGACCGTTCCCGAGAACGCTCGCGGGGCCGCAGTCGTCATTCCTCTGGCTCCAAGTCTTCGCCCTCGGTTTTGGGTAAGAGACGACACAAAAAGAAGTCGAAGAAGCGAGTTTGCTCTCCGAAGTCCCCTCGTCGGTCCTCAGATGCGGATGAGGGGAACAGGGGTTCTGCTCCTGCGGCTCCTTTGGAGCCTGGGAGTCCCGCGGCCTATCCGCCTAACCTGGGTCCGTCGGCGACTCCCGGACAGGTGCAAGAATTTCTTGCTACCATGGACCGTCACTTTAGGCCCCGGGCTCCCGCCTGTGCGCCTTCAGGCCCTGCGGACCCGTGTCCGGATCCTGTTGGGCTGCCGGCGCCGCCGGTGGATCCAGCTTCGGCGCCACAAGATCCTGCGGCGTTGGCTCTGGCCCCGGCGCCACTAGGTCCAGCACTGCCGGCTCCGGCCCCAGCACCAGCCTCGGCTCCCCCCCCCCCCCCCCGGCGCCGCAGTGGGTGCCCTTCGTCCCGCCCTTGCACAGGTTCCAGGACCATTTTGTTCTGGCCTGGGATCCGCACTGGGACGCAGCGCCGGCTCGCCCCAGGCCGGCGCCGTTTCCGACGCCGTTTGTTCTTTCTCCGGCCCTAGCTCTGCTGCTGCGATCTGTTCCCCATGTGACAGAGGTGGAGGACGACTGGGAGGGGTCCGAGGACCCTCTTGCCCGTCAGTGTGACTCCGAGCAGGACTGGGTGGACGACTTGGAGGACGCCGGCGACCTTGACGTCTCCTCTGACCCGGGGTTTGCCTCTCCCCTGCCTACCATGGAGAATGGTGCCTCCTACACGATGGTGCTCCTTCGGGCAGCTGAAGTTCTAAACCTTGATCTCCCTACGGTGGCCCTTAAAACTAATCGCCTCACTGAGGTGCTCCAGATGGCGTCCACTTCGTTGGAGCCTCTGCTCCCATTTAACGACGCCCTCACTGACGTCTTGTTAGGCGCTTGGTCGCGGCCGGCCACAGGGGCCCCTGCGGATAAGAATGTCGCCAGGCGTCACCGCCCGGCGCCTAGTGACCCCACTTTTTTGACCACTCATCCTACGCCTGAGAGCCTGGTTATCCAAGCCTCGACATCCAAGAGTGCCTTTCCCACGGCTCCGCCTGATAAGGACTCTAAGAAGCTGGAACAGTTCGGTAAGTGGTTGTTCTCTTGGGGCTGCGGTCAGTGAACACCGCCTGCTTATTGGGCTGCTATTCCCACGCGGTGTGGGATACGGTTGTGCAGGTTTTGCCTCAGTGTCCTGAGGAGACCCATGCTGTGCTGTTCCAAGCGGTTGCTGTGGGTAAGGATGCCGCTAAGTTCGCCATTCGATGTGGTTTTGACACTGCGGACTCATTGGGTAGCGCGATTTCTACGACTGTGGCACTTCGTCGCCACACCTGGGTGAGATCTACCGGGTTCTCGCCAGGTGTCCAGAGCTCACTCGTGGACATGCCCTTTGATGGCACTCGCCTGTTTGGCGATAAGGCCGACAGTGCACTGGAGCGTTTTAAGGACTCGGGGGCCACTGCCAAGTCCATGGGTCTTTCCGCGAAGAGCCCGGCAACTCCTGGTTTTCGTGGCTACGGCAGAGGCGCCCAGGCACGTTCCTTCAGCAATCCTGTGCAGAACCAGCCTCAGCGCAGCCACGGACGCTGATTCCGCAGGGGCGGGTCTGGGAATCAGCGTGGGGGTCAGTCCACCTCCGCCCCCGCTGCTTCTACCTCCAAACCTTCCTAATCCGAGCTTTGTGGAGCACCCCATGCCGGTGGGTGGCAGGATCCGCCACCACCTCCCCCACTGGCGCGATATCACATCGGACAAGTGGGTGTTGCAGATCATTCACAGGGGTTACTCCCTTCCCTTTCAGTCCTCCCCTCCAGCCATGCCACCTCGGTGCCACCGCATGTCGGGGGATCACTTGGTGCTTCTCCAGCAGGAAGTTACGGCCCTCTTGGCCAAGGGGACCATCGAGCGCGTTCCTGGGCCAGAAGTAAGACGTGGTTGTTATTCCCACTACTTTCTGGTCCTCAAGAAGGACAAAGGGGTCCTGCGCCCCATCTTGGACCTCCGGAACGTCAATCGCTTCCCCCGGAAGGAGAAAAAGAAAAATGCTGACTCTGGCTCAGGTCCTGGCTGCCCTCGACCCTGGAGACTGGATGGTAGCGTTGGACTTGCAGGACGAGTATTTTCAGATCCCCGTCCTGCCGGCCCACCGGCGTTACCTGCGGTTCACGGTATGCCAGCAGCATTTTCAGTTTGCTGTGCTCCCCTTCGGCCTTTCCAGCGCCCCTCGGGTGTTCACTAAGGTGATGGCGGTGGTCGCAGCTCACCAGCGCAGGTCGGGGCTTTCAGTCTTCCCTTACCTCGAAGACTGGTTGTTGAAGGCGGCCTCGCTCCATGCAGTCATCATCCACCTTCAGACTACAGCCAACCTCCTGCATTTGCTGGGGTTCTCCATAAACGTGCCGAAGTCGCACCTGAGTCCCTCTCAGAAGCTCCCCTTCATCGGAGCGGTTCTGGATTCGACGCTGTTTGGAGTTTATCCTCCCAAGCAGCGAGTCCGGGATATTCAGGCTATTATTCCGATCTTTCAGCCTCTGTCCTGGTTTTCATTCAGGATGACCCTCCGGCTTCTGGGCCTGAAGTCCTCCTGCATCCTGGTGGTGCACATGCCAGATGGCATATGCGGGCTCTGCAGTGGGACCTGAAGTTCCAGTGGGCGCAGCATCGGGGCAACCTGTCTGATCATGTCCAGACCTTGGAGGGAACTGCACAACAAATGTAGTGGTGGCTCGTGAATCGCGATTGGGTCAATGGCAGATCCCCCTCCCTTCCCCAACCAGAGCACACAGTGGTGACGGATGCGTCCCTCCTGGGATGGGGAGGCCACTTGGGAGAGGCGGAGATCAGAGGACTCTTGGCTCCGGCAGAGTCCAGGCTCCATATCAACATTTTGGAGCTTTGGGCGATCCGACTTGCCCTGAAGGCATTCCTTCCCTCTGTCTGGGGAAGTGTGGTGCAGGTGTTCACGGACAACACCACTGCCATGTGGTATTGCAACAAACAGGGCGGGGTCCTGGACCCTATGTCAGGAGGCTCTGCGCCTCTGGACATGGCTGGAACATCAAGGCATTACCTTGATGGTTCAACACCTGGCAGGTTCTCTGAATGCCAGGGCGGACAAACTCCGCCGCCGGTGCTTGATGGATCACGAATGCCATCTGAACTCGGATGTGGCGCAAGGTCTCCTTCAGCAGTGGGGAGAGCCTTGGTTAGATCTATTCGCCCCCGAAGAGAACGCTCTGTGAGAAGTTGGCCTGATATATGATGTCACTAATTCTAGTGTACACCTTGTATCAGTCCAAACAACCCTTATGGTGATTGGTTGTAAAGTCAACCTTATAGACCAGCTATCCTAGTGGTAGCATGGACAAGAGCAGTCTTAGGCTAAACTCTGTATGGCATGTGAAGCCAGCTTTTATACCATTTGTAATCCCTTGAATACCAAATGAAAGGACACCACAACAGATATATATATAAAAATAGAATGTATTTATTCTAGTCAAAATACCCTCAGCACTCTTTATGAGATTCGAGGTAAGTACAACACAGTCTTATTTAAGCATACATTAAGTCACACAGGTAAGTAATACAGTTAGGCCCTAGGGGCCACGCAAACCATATACTAAGTAAGTGGTATAAGAACCACTGTCACGAATACAGGATAGGCCTAGGCCTAGGGAATCGCTGGGGCTACACTATACTACCAAAGGTTAGGAAGTGGGAGGCCCACGGGATTCAGGTGCAGAGTGGAAACACTCACGCGTAATGCGTAAAAGTCGATAGAAATAGTAGTTATTAGAAATTAAGAGTTTTAGGACACTTCTGGAGTAACTAGGAGGTCGAGACTTGGAAACTAGACCCTAGGATAGTCAATACCCTTGTGAGCACCGGAGTACTCAAGTTACCTAGCGCACGGGCTGCGGGTGCATAGGTGTGAACTTGCGTCGTGTTTCGTCGTTGACTCCTATGGATGCCTGAAGGAAAGTTGCTGACAGGCAGTCAGTGAAGCGTGTCCGGTGGATCCCAAGGATGGGATCAAGAAGGAAGGTACCTGCAAGCAGAAGGGACAGAGTCTAGGTCACCAGCCAGGAGCCAGGAAGGAACCAGGCGATGTCGTGAAGATGCAGGTGAAGAGGTGAAGCTTCTCGCAGCAGCCACGGGTACCAGGAGGCGTCGAGGACGACCAGGAGATGAGCTGTCCCACGAAGGCTCTTGCTGTCGGCGGCGTCGATGTTGAGCTAGGACCCAACAAGCCTTGGCAAGCGGAACCCACGCAGAATGGAGGACTTGCTTCTGATGCAGACCAGGAAGGTCTGGGGTGCTTCTCTTTCACAGAGGAGCGAGTGCCAGTCTGGAGGAGCCAGATCAGCAGGATAGAATCAAAGGTTCGTCGTCGCAGAGGTCACTAGCCAACGGGCCAGCAACCGGACAACACGTCGAACAACTCAAGTGCAGAAGGGCCCCACGCAGAACACGTGAAGTGTGGGGAGCTGATCTTCTTTGCAGATGGTGCTCGGGATTGGGGCTTCTCAATTCCCCAAGCACAGCCTCGAGGAAGCCTCAGAAGTCGTGCTAGTCAGTTACTAGCCACTTTTCCCAAGTCGCCGGTCCCACGTCCCTCGTCGCCTCCACGGGTCTCAGCTTTGCTGTAGATGTGGATCTGGTTCAGAGGTGTCTGGAAGTCTCGGCGCTGGTCAGTCTCTGCAGTCGTCTCTCGCAGGATTCAGTCGCAAAGCAAGCAGCGGTCGCTGGATGGTGCCTGGTTGCCCAGGGTGGTCACTCCTTGGCCACAAGGGAGATTCTTCAGTCTTCTTCCTGAGGTCGAAATGTCGAAGGTCCAGAGTTTCTGTTCAAGTTGCAGATTCAGGATAATCTAATTCTGCAGGGCTCAGCTACCTACTGATATACTGGGCTAGTGGGCTGGGCTACCTGCAAGGTCCCTTCTATTGGTGGGACCAGAAAGGGGAGTGTTTACACCCCCTTTCCTTTGTCCAGTTTCGCGCCAGAGCTGGGGCTGGAGTGCCCCAGCTTGAACTGGACTATGCATGGGACACCTTGTGTGGCCCAGGCAGTGTCTAGTTTCTTTCATCCCTCCCTGCCCCAATACACTAAGGTCTGTCTGGGATGGTGCTAGCACCTCCCAAGGCAGGAAACCTATTGTCCAAGCCTCCCTCGCTTGAAGGACTCCCAGCAGCAGGAGGTCAGACTTGTGTCTGTGGCAGCAGCATCCATTTTGTGATGCTGGGGCTCTGGTTAACTTTAACCGGGTAAGTAGGTCTCAACATGTCTTCTCCCTCTAGAAGGGAGGAATGATATCCTCATCGCCAGAAATGGGATGGGAGTATTATTCCAAAGTGTTAGACACCTTACACGACATGTTTTGATAAAGCCAAACCATAGTTACCATAACCGTTTAAGATTATAAGGTACCTTAAGAGTATATGGTAGGCTATATCATAGAACAGCTATAAGGACATGGTTCCGAAAGCTGCAGACAGGCTCAGCTCATGCTAGAGCACCATCTCACATGTTACCAAGCACTCTGCCTCCAGGATTGTTAAGGCCTGCCATAGGAGTGGCTGATAGGTACACATGTGTCTATATATAAGGTAGGTATAGGGATACTACACCTAAGCAAGGGGTGATTACACGACCTTGCCCCTGCTGAGTGATCAGCCAGTTGTGTCATAATGGAAGGCCAGGCCGGGGGTGGCATAATACATGCTGCAGCCCCTGGTAGGCCTAGGGTACACCTATGCCCTGGGTACCTAGGGTACACTATACAGGGGCCAATAAGGTGATCCCTACCAATTGGGTTATGCACCTAAAGTACATAGTAGGAATTTAGAGAGAGAACAGCTGGGCTGTGGGTCTGATTAGCAGGCCCACACAGCCACATCTAAGTCGAAAATCAGTGAAGCAAAAGCAAAAAGTGGGGCTGAACATAGAAAGCAGACCCTACTCCCCTACACCCCCTAACCTGGCTATGGAGGAGGGAGCATCGTTTGCAGTGGTGGTGAATAGGGCTGTGGAGGTCTTAGACCTGCAACTTCCTATGGTGGCAGTCAAGACTAATGTTGTGATGGAGGTCCTCCATCCTGATGTCTCCTTTTCATAACCCTTGCTGCCTTTCAACTAGGCCTTGACAGATGTTCTACTGGGCACCTGGTCCAAGCCCAGCACAGGGACTCCTGTGAATAGAACCATTGCCTGCAGTCACCGCCCTTCGGTGGGCGACCCAGCTTTCCTCTCCACTCACCCCACCCCACAGAGCTTGGTGTTCTAAGCCTCCACTTCCTGCAGCACGTTCCCTTCTGTACCTCCAGACAGGGAATCCAAAAGGCTGGACAGCTTCATTAAGAAGATCTTTTCTTCCACCAGCCATGCCTCTTGGGCAATTAATCCCAATCTCTATGGGATACAGTTGTGCAAGTGATTGTCAGAGTTTTGGAGGAAGACCGAACTCTCCTCTCCCAAGCTATTACAGACCGGAGATGTGAGAAGCTGGCTTGTATATGGTGTACGCCTATGTAAGTGGGCACCTTGCACCAATCCTGATAACCCTTATGGTGATTTTAGTGGTCTTAGACACACTTAGAAAGCTCTCTCAGTGGAAGTTGTGGAGAGCAGCCTTCAGGCTTAGTCTAGAGGAAGTGTAAAGCTGGTTGTTTTACTAAAAAGTAATCTTATAGGTATAGATTTAGTGAAAAAGAACCATATTTATAAAAATATGTATTTATTATAAGACACTGTCTAACACAAACAGGTTTCTCCTAGCCGGAGATGGAGAGCCACCTCACCCATGGATTCTCTAGGAACTAGGATACCTATACCAGGGGAGCTGGGTGCATAGGTGTGAAGTGGCGTAAGAAACTGCCGTCTAATCCAATGGAGGATTTCAGGAAGATGCCGCTGCTGGGGAAGGGAAGTGTCCGGTGGAACCCAAAGGTGGATTCAAGTTGAGAAGTACATGCAAGCAGAGGGGGCAGAGTCTATGCCATCCAGGTATCAACCAGGAGGCATGGAAGACCAATGCCCACCATTGTTGAGTGCTGCAGGAGAGATGACTGTGACCTTGAAGCTGCAGCTGTGAAGACCAGACAACGCTGTATAAGAGCAGAAGCCGTTCATGAGCTGTCCCACATCAGATTTCGAGAGTTGAGGGGTCGGTGTCCGTTGGGAGAACCAACAAGCCATGGCAACAGCAAACAATGTGGAAAGTGAAGAAGGTGCATTGCTAGGACCAGTAAGGTCCAGGTGACTCGCCACAAGCAGGGGAGTCAGGACAGCCCCCGAGCAATCAGGGGAGCCCACAGAATTCAAAGATGACCCTCAAGAGGACCCACAGGTCGGAGGCACTGGAGTTGCAAGAGGACCTCGAGTAGCTCACCAAAGATACAGGCCCACGATGCAAGTGATGCAGTGGAATGAAGATCTTGGTTACAGGAGATGCTTGAGGTTGGGGCTTCTTGGAGCCCGAAGTTCTTGGTGAAAGGAAGCCAATGAGCCTTTGCAACTGAAAGTCAACGCGTTGCACAGAGGTTCGGTTCCTGCTGCTCCGACAGGGGATACTGGCCTCAAACTTGGTGAGAGGACAGAGCAGGCCACAAGGGATGTGAAGAACCACCACCTGTGTTGCTGAGCCTTTCGGAATCCGTGGGAGCCCAGGATCAGCAGACCGGTCAGCTTAGTTGCTGTGCTTGCAGGGAAGTGACTTCTTCACTTCAAGGGAGATTCCTTCAGTGGTATTGGATGCCCACAGGCCTTGGAAGGTCCTTGTATGGTGCACAGGCACGAACGTTGCAGCAGACAAGCAGGGCGATGAGATCAGGAGCAGCAGGAGTTTTCCCGGTTGCAGCCTTGATGCCCAGAGCGAAGTCCAGAGCACCCAGACGGTTGAAGAAGTGGTCTCTTGTTTGAATCTAGTCACACATACCAATCTGAAACCTTGGCAGCTATGATTAATACATCGCTTCAGCCCATGGGGGAACCCGGGTGTACCTATGCCCTGGGTACCTCAGTACCATATACTAGGGACTGATGAGGGTACACCAGTGTCCAATCTGGGATGTACCTAAGTACTTACCATTTTTGGGGAGAAAGCACAGAGACTGGGGTACTGACTAGCAGGATCCCAGTCAGACTAGTCAGAAACAGCATAACACCAGGCAAAAAGTGAGGGTAACCATAAAAGCAGATCCTACTTTCCTACAGGAGAGATGCAGCAAAGATTGCCATACGATGTGGCTTATACACAACAGACTTTCTAGGCAGAGCAGTTTCCTCGACGGTGCCAGTTAGGCGCTATGCCTGGCTTAGGACGTTTGGCTTTTTGTGGGATGTCCAGGCTAAATGTATGGACATGCCTTTTGATGGCTCCCATCTCTTCAGAGACCAGGCAAATGCAGCGCTTGAGCGCTTTAAGGATTCCTGGGCTATGTCCCTGGGCCTCCCCACCTCATCCTGGCCTATGTCTGCCTTTATTCTCTTTCGTGGCAATGGAAGGGGCTTCCAACCACACCGACCCTATTCCAGCCAGAGGACCCCGCAAGTTCAACAACCTCTGTGGGACCATGGATGCCGTTCACCCCGTCCCATGGGTCAGGTGGGCAGAAGTCAGGTCAAGCCACAACCCCCTCCTCCACAGCAAAACCTTCCCAGTCCGATCCTTCCGGATAATGGACTGTGAGAAGCTGGCTGGGTATATGGTGCGCACTTATGTAAGTGGGCACCCTGCACCAATCCAGACAACCCTCATGGTGATATTTAGCAGTCTCTCAATGGGTGATGCAGCCCTGGCTTCGTCCACATGCTAGCTGGGTGATCACACTGTAGGAGGCTGATTTAGTATATGGTGCACACTTATTTAAGTTTCCGGTACAGGAAAGATCTGCCTTGGCAGATCGGGCAGGCTGTTCCCATGAGGAACAGGGTCAAGACTGATTTCCATGTAGCTAGGTCTGAACTGGGGTGTCAAAGTTATCTAAAGAAAAATGATGGATTAAACCCAGATCTAATAGTGACTGGGGGTAAGTGTCTGAAAAGTTTCAGCACTCTGTCATTCATCTCCCTGTGTTGACTTATTTAAATGTAGCACCCTGCACTAATCCTGACAACCCTTATGGTGATTTTAGTGGTCTTATACAACCTTAGAAAGCTCTCTAAGTGGTAGTTGTGGAGAGCAGCCTTCAGGCTTAGTCCAGGAGTGTAAAGCAACTTGTTTTACCAGAGCATAATCTTATTGGTATAGTTTAAGTGAAAAAGAACCACACAGTGTATTTATAAAAATACACATTTATTGAAGGACACTCACTAACACATACAGATATCTAACAATACAAAAACAGAGCACAGCACCACAAAAAGTACCAACTGACCATCAAAAGTCAGTAATGTATTTAACTACAAATGTACATCATGAATAAAATCAGTCCATATGGCAAGAACATGAACAAGTGTAGCTTAATTTTCAGAGATGTTGACACGTAGTTGTAGTACATACACAGCCAACACATGTTTTGTCAATGAACGACTTTCTCAAAGCTTAAAAGTTAATCTAAGTGTCGTAAGGTCTATCAAAAAAAACTTTTGGTTCATGATAGAGGTTTTTCAGTAGTGCTTGAGTGTCTCTACGAGTCCGTATGCGCAAAGACCTTCAAGAAATATCGGTAAGTGGGGAATTCCACAAGAGCGCTCTTTTCCCATTCACGGTAACCCATAAATATTTTGAATATCTGTATAAATTTGGCTAGTTCAAGTGAGCTCCAAGATCCCCGTTATAGTAGACGGTTAGAAGCCAACATCAAGGGCTCCTAAAGAGATTATCGTTCTCTTACCAACATCCGTAAAGTGTGCCAACCGGCTCCCGACGTAGACTATAGGTGCACCTTACTTCTGTTGGTCAGTTGGTACTTTTTGTGGTGCTCTGCTCTGTTTTTGTATTATTAGAATTGATGTGCATGGAGGATGCTTTCTCTCTGCACTGAGTGACACCGTGGATGGCACAGTGTTGACATTGAGCACGCCAGATTACGTATTGGTATACACTTCTGCAAACGACAACTGAGGTGCTGACTGTTCTCGGTACTACCCCTCCGCCAGTATAAAATTAAGGAAACTACTAGGACTGAAAGTCTTAGACAGGGAATGCACTACTCTTGCGCTTTGTGAAGCGTCACAACAAAATTAATCTCAGTTTGTTATTCTATTTAATCCAATTCCACATAGTCTAACATAATCTACATGATACATGAAAAAAAATGATCCAACAATAGTTCACAGTTTCATAAATTAATTGCTTCATGAATCTTGGTTTATTCTTTTGTGATCTCCTTCTGTATAGAATTTTGTCAGAAAAGAAAGAAAATTGAAGAGAATAAACCAAGATTCATGAAGCAATGAATTTACGGAATTTTGAACTTTTGTTGGATCATTTTTTTTCATGTATCATGTAGATTGTTAGACTATGTGAAATTGGATTAAATAGAACAAAAAACGGAGCGCAAGAGTAGTGCATTCCCTGTCTAAGACTTTCAGTCCTAATAGTTTCTTTAATTTAACTTTCTAACAGTGTCATTTTCAGAATAGCAATTTAACATTTGACTTCACCTTAAGTTTGAATTTTAAATTGTGATTCCAGAGACACCCACCTTGGATCAATCATATATTCCCATTTGAAAATTACTCTTATAAAATGTAATAAGGTAATCCCAATGTTATCCTATGGAAGATTTAGACCTTGTAGTAGTGAAACACGAATGTGTTTTTCACTGCCAGGAAATGTAAACCTTATAGGTACATGTCCTGCCTTTTAAATACATTGCACCCTGTCCTTTGGGTTGTCCAGGGCTTACCTTAGTGATGATATATTTGTATAAAAAGGGATGATTTGGGCCTGGCAAAAGGTTTATTTTGCCATGTCTACATCACTGTGTAAAGTGCATAAACAGGCTTTGCAATGGCAGGCCTGAGCAATGGTTAGAGGGCTACTTAAGTTGCTGGCACAATCATGCTGCAGATCTACTAGTAGCATTTAATTTACAGACAGACTCTGGGCAGATGTACTGCACTTTATTAGGGACTTATAAGTACATTAAATATGCCATTTGGGGATGAGCTAATATTACCATGTTTAGGGGAGAGAGCACAAGCACTTTAGCACTCGGTAGCAGTGCTAAAGTGTGCAGAGTCCTAATGCCAGCAAAAACGAGGTCCGAAAACTGGTGGAGAAGAGCAAAATGTTGGGGGCGGAGACGTTCCCTAATGCTGTCAGGTCTCACATAAACCCTTCAAGCCTCTCCACAGTTGTCCTCCTAGGCTCTTGACCTTAAAAACTGCCTTTTTGGTGGCTATAATTTCGGCCAGGAGGGTCAGCGAGTTACAGGCACTCTCAGCGCATCCTCTTTACATTACTTTCAGTCCAGATTAGTTGGTCCTCCGGTCACATGCTCCCTTCCTTTAGAAGGATGCGACTCCATTCTATATAGGCCACTACATCGCCCTGGCTACTTTCTCTGAGCAACCTCATCCCTCCACCATCTAGATCCTAAAAAAGCATTGTCGTTCTACCTTGACCGCACAAGAGAATTTCGGAAGGACGATGAACTCTTCGTGGGTTGTATTGGAGCAAAAAAAGGCAAGGCAGTACAGAAGAGAACCATCTCATGATGGATTGTCCTGTGCATGGAGATTTACTACGCATTGACCAAGAAGCAATCCCTGAGGTTTTCCATGCTCTCTCCACCAGACCCGAGGTTATGACCATTGTGTTAGCACACAGCGTCCCACTCCTGGACATCTGCCAGGCAGAACCGTGGACATTACTACACATGTTTACCAAGCACTACTGCCTGGACAGTCAGGTCCGTCATTACGGGCATTTTTCCTGTTAAGTTCTTCAGGGCTTTCTAGTCTGATCCGTTTCTCAGTCCCACCTCCGGGATGGTATTTCTTGGGTATCTATTCTAAGGTAAGGAATCTGCAGCTAGAAGACTTTATCAAATGAACAAGGTACTTACCTTTGGTAACACCTTATCTGGAAGAGACTCTATCTAGCTTCAGAGTCCTTACCGACCCTCCCATCATTCCCACTCCGCGAAACAATCATGGTGTAGGAACACCCTTTTAAGGCCTTAGTCTGTTACACCAGTAATCCGTGCTCATCGCGGCTCCTATATCTAGGCATGGAAAGACACGAAAGTAACTGACATCAGCGCACCACGGTGGCACCTATATATGTACCGCGCACATCACATCCGGCTTGGACTATGCTGACGATGCTACGCAGAGCTAAACCATGCTATCTACCGGCGTGCAAGGGTACTGTTCGAAAAAAAAATCCAGATCCAGTCTGACACCTCTAGAAAATTCTGAGGTAAAGAATCTGCGGCTAGATAGTCTCTACCAGATAAGGCGTTACTAAAGGTACGCAACTTCCGCCATATCGGTTTTCTCACGGTTGCCGGAGAGCCCTCCCTGTTTTGACCTGTTTCTTAAAAGGACTCCAGATATATTTTCCCAAAACCCTTCATTGTGTCTCAATGGGACTTAATTTGGTTCTAGCAGTTTTGATGTGTTTGTCCTTTGAGCTCCTGCACAGTTGCCCTCTGGGTCTCTTGACCATTACCAGTCTTCTTAGTGGCCATTACATCGGCCAGGAGGATTAGTGTGCTACAGGCACTCTTTGTACATCCTCCATACACCAATGTATTCCCAAGCAAACTGGTTCTCCACATCCGTGCTTTTTTCCTACCAAAGGTGGTGATGCCTTCCCACGTCGGCCAGAGCATCATGCTGCTGCCCTTCTTTGCTCCGTCTCACCCTGCTAAAGAGCATTATGTCCTACATTGATCAAGGAGTACCCATTCAGGACATCTATCGGGTTACTACAAAGGCATCTCTGCATAAGTTTCCCAAACTCTTCTGCCTCAAAAGCAAGGTCCATCACGATGGGCACTTGGCATTTGGTCCTTCAGAACTTCTTGGTATAATCGGTTTGCAGACCTTCTTCCAGTGAAGTTTTGCTTGGGTATCTATTCTAAGGTAAAAAATCTGCGGCTAGAACTCTCAATTAGATGAACAAGTTGTTCACCTTCCGTAATTCTTTATCTGAAAGAGACCATTAGTTATGGATTCCTCACCTTAGAATTACCCCTAGGTGTCAGACTGGATCCGGGGATTTTATTTCGTAGCAGTACTCCTGCGTGTCGATAGGTGGCTTTGGTCGACTCCGCATTCATCGTTGGCGTCATGATCGCCGGAATGAGGTCATGGTATCTACTTAGACGCCGCCCTCTCGCATTGACGTCAGTTCTTTCTTTTTCCGGGCCAGCCAGCACAGATCCAGAGAGAGCAGTACCTCTAGTCATTTTTTGATTGTCTTTTTTTCTACTTTTGTCGACTTTTTTCGAGTCGCTTGACTCCTGGTGCACAAGGATGTCATCTTGGCGGACCAGCTTCAAGCCTTGTGGTTCCTGCCACAAGCTTTTTTCGGTGATGGACCCACATCTCTTGTGCCTCTGGTGCCTGGAGTGCGACCACGACCCGAAGTTGTGCTCCGACTGTCAGGCCATGACCCCAAAGTCTCTGCGGGAGCGGCCCCTTAAAGCATTTGGAGGCCCGGCAGTTGGTTCCGTGCCGCTCGAGGTCCCGGTCAAGAAGGAGGTCGCGGTACCAGTCGCGGAGCCATCCCCACCACTCCTCGTCGAAGTCTTTGTCTACGGGTAAGTCAAAGCACAAAAAGAAGGTGAAGAAGCACCGTCGCTCTTCGCATTCTCCCCCTCCATCGGCCAACGAGGGATGCGGAAGGTAGTCCTCCGGCACCGCTCGCAGAGCCTGTTCGGTCGACTTCGAGCCTCCCTCCCTTTCCGGTAGCCGGAGCGACCCCTGTCCAACCTCGTAGTTTTTACGAAGACCTCCACTCCATGTTTGGGCAGTCAGACTCCACTGGCACACCTTTGGGCCCAGCGTACTCGGCTGGGGGTTCTAGGCCTTCGATGCCAGCGGCTAATGCCTGGCACTGCAGGGCCCCCAGGGATCCAGGCCTGGATCCGGATCGGCTCCGGTCGACCTTACAACACCTCCTCTGGCGTTGAATCCATTGACGACACCTCCGCCCCTTCCAACGACGGTTGTGTCCCCAACAGACATCGACCCCATACTCCCCCTCGATATAGTCGGTGGTCTGGACACTTCTCTAGACATTGGCATGCTTTCTCCCCCTACCGTGAATACAGAGGATGGTGCATAATACGCAGTGGTGTTGCGTAGAGTGGCAGAGGCCTTAAACCTCGAGCTTCCTACGGTGGTGGTTAGGCCTAACCTCCTGACCAAGGTGCTTCATCTGGTAGCCGCCTCTTCGGAGCCCTTCTGCTGTTCAATGAGGACCTCATTTTCTATGTAAAATCTTTTTGTTGGCATTTCATTATTCTACATGGTCAACACATTGTGACTGTATCATTATAGCTTCTCAGTATGATTCTACAAGACTGGATGTTTCTGGTTACAGTTACATTGAATTTAAACAGAAACTATATCACAACACACATCACAACAAACATCACTGCATCTGGGGGTGGCGCGCTAAGGCAACCTTATGTTGCTCCCTGTGGGGCGTTGTGTTGCTCTTGTGTTGACCTACTGTGGCGGTGTTGGATAACACCACCTATTGTGTATTCTTTTAGTATGAAACACAACTCTTCAACATTGGGGTTTGAACTGGGATACACTGTTTTGGAGTATGTATGTTTTAAGAATGGCGGTTACAAGGCTCTGTAGCTCAGGCGGTGGGAATACTCTGGACTACGTAGGGGGCTCCAACTGTTGTTCATGTGCAGGTTGGGGGTCGCACCTCTCTGGGCATCCATTTTCTGGGGGGACATGTTGTGTGCCCTCGCGGCATGTCTCCTCTGCAGAGGGTATAGTGGCCTGCATGGGTGACTCATCTGCTGCTACCTGTTTGAAGGTATGAAGTAGTGTGGCCCATTGCATGGAAATGTAGTGTTTGCGGTTGGCCTGGATCTCTTCCAATCTGAGCGACTCCTCTTCCGAGGCCCCCCCACTTACTGACCGCCCCCGCCGCGCCTTGATTGCTGGCCCGCTCGGTGCCCTCCAGTGCATGGCTATGCACCTCTTCACTAAGAGGATGCTGAGGAAGGCGAAGCGCAACTCTACTTTTTGGTGGTTTTGGTGTTTGGCTATGCCCAACGAGCAGACCTCCCATGTGTTGAGTTTACTGAGCCCTGTTATCTCGAGCAGGGTGGCGTGTATCTTGGTCCAGTATACGTGAAGTGCCAGACAAGCCCAGAACATATGTAGGAAGGAAGAGCTGGGCTCCGGGCATCTAGGACAGGTGACGTGTGTGTCGGGGTAATAGCGCTGAAGCATCTCTGGGGTCAGATATGCACGATGCAGCATGTGGTATTGTATGTTTTTGAAGCAATAGTTGCAGGATACCTTTTTCGGGAACTCAAGGGCACGTTCCCATTCTTTATTGTGGAGGGTCCTTTGGAACTCTGCTTCCCATTTGTCTTGGAGAGGGGTTAAGGTGATCGCACCAAGCATTCGCACCGCTTTGTACAACATGTCACTAAATGACATCCTGGGCCCATCTGCAGGATCGGATGCAGTACCGGGTGTGGGGGCGGCTCCACGTCGATTGTGCTCCACATTCTTCTGCATTCAATAAGCAGTTGCCTATGCGTGAGGAATTGCCCGTTTCGAAGGCCCTTGTCTGCAGCGAGGTCAGCAAATGCCTGCATCTGCCCGTTTGCATACAGGTAACCCGCTTCTGTGATACCGTGCTCGATCCAGATGCACAGAGCGCTTTCTGTATAATGAGTTCGGTCTCTATGGAAGCCCACCAGTGGCTGTATGGGAGAGTAGAAAGGGGCAGAGTGGCTCATTTTGTGTATACGCTTCAGGCAGGCCAGTGCTACTGCTATCTGAAGTGGGCAATCTTGTATAGGCTCAGCACCTGCAGTAGCATGCAGTGTATGACTGGGGTTGCGACAGGTCCCGCCATAGTGTGTGTTACCGTCAATGTGCAGCCTGTGGTCCATTGTGACACCCATTGCAACTGAGCCGCCAGAAAGTACGCCTTGAAGGAGGGAGCACCCAGTCCTCCCTGATCCATAGGCAACTGCAGTATAGCGACGGCTATCAGTCTGCGGCCTGTTCCCCCAGATGAGGAAAACCAGGAGGGTGTCAAGCTCACGGAAGAAGAAGCGGGGGGACGACTGGGAGATTGGTGAAAAAATACAGCGGCCATGGGACCATTATCATATTGGGCACTGCTATCTTTCCAAAAGTGCCCTGAGGCTCGGATTCCTGCTAGGACCCTACGGTTGTTTCCCTCGTACATGTCCTGTGGCTAGTGGTATAGATGTATGCCCAAGTTTCTAACTGCTTGGGCACTCCAGGATATACGTTGTCTGCCCGTTAGCAGCGGCTGGGGTGGGAGATCATCTGAGAGCGGATATATCGTGGACTTCGCCCATTTGACTCTCAGTCCTGCTACCTTCTCAAAGTCTCGCAGGGTGTCTAGTATGGGGGTGAGGTCAAACGTGATGTCCAGAATATAGATGATGACATCATCGACGTATCGTGACACTGCATGGACCGCACTCGCTATCGGTATGCCCCATTTTTCTCCCTCCCTGCGGAGGCGGATCGCAAGCGGCTCCGTTCAATGAGGCCCTCATGGACATCCTTCTGGGCACTTGGTCCAAGCCCAGGATAATTGCCCGACACCACCGCCCTGCCCTGGGTAACCCCATTTTCTCTACTAGAGCGCATTCCCTACCGCTCCACCTGATAGGGAATCCAAGAAGCTGGATCACCTTGGGAAGAAGATGTTTTCTTCCGCCAGCTTAAGACTGCGGTCAGTTAACACCGCATGTCTCTTGGGCCGTTACACCCACTCGGTGTGAGACACGGTCGCGCAGGTGCTGCCACAGTGCCCGGAGGAGGCCCTGGCCGTGCTCTCCCGTGCAGTTGCTGAGGGGAGAGATGCAGCGAAGTTCACCATACGATGTGGGCTGGACACTGCTGACTCGCTAAGTAGGTAACCCTACGATGCTATGCCTGGTGGAGGTCCCCTGGCTTTTCAGGCGATGTCCAATCAACTCTTTTGGACATGCTCTTGGATGGCCGTCACTTGTTTGGCGACAAAGTGGACAACGAGCTCGAGCGCTTCAAGGATTCCAGGACTACCGCCAGATCCTTGGGCCTCGCTACCACCTCGAACCCTGGGTAGTCTGCTTTTTGCCCCTTTCGTGGCTACGGAAGTAGTGCCCCACCACGTTCCGCCCAGAGCCACAGGCCTGCGCAAACTGTTCAGACTCTGCCCAGCCGGGGACAAGGAACCCACCGTCGTGGGTCAGGGGACTTGCAGGCAGGCCATTCCACCAGTTCCCCCACTGCAGCAGCCTCCAAACCTTCCTAGTCTGACCCTCCAGGGCCACCAGTTGCCAGGGGGCGGCAGGATTTGCCATCACCTCCCCCCACTAGCAAAACATCACGTCGGACAGGTGGGTTTTGCAGTTAGTCTGAAGGGGTTAACCCCCTCCCCTTCAAGACTACTCCTCCATCCATGCTGTAGGAGAGTAGGGTCTGCTTTCTATGTTCACCCCCACTTTTTGCTTTTGCTTCACTGGTTTTCGACTTAGATGTGGCTGTGGGCCTGCTAATCAGACCCACAGCCCAGCTGTTCTCTCTCTAAATTCATACTATGTACTTTAGGTACATAACCCAATTGGTAAGGATCACCTTATAGGTCCCTGTACAGTGTACCTTCGGTACCCAGGGCCTAGGTGTACCCTTGGCCTACCAGGGGCTGCAGCATGTATTATGCCACCCCTGGCTGGCCTTCCATTACGACACAACTGGCTGATCACTCAGCTGGGGCAAGGTCGTGTAATCACCCCTTGCTTAGGCATAGTATTCCTATGCCTACCTTATATATAGACACATGGGTAACCTATCAGTCACTCCTATGGCAGGCCTTAACAATCCTGAAGGCAGTGTGCTTGGTAACATGTGAGATGGTGCTCTAGCATGAGCTGAGCCTGTCTGCAGCTTTCGGAACCATGTCCTTATAGCTGTTTTATGATATTGCCTACCATATACTCTTAAAGTGCCTTATAATCCTCGCGGTTATGGTAACTATGGTTTGGCTTTATCAAAACATGTTGTGTAAGGTGTCTAACACTGTGGAATACTACCCCCACACCGTTTCTGGTGGTGAGGATAGTATTCCCCCCTTCTAGAGGGAGAAGACATGTTGAAATCCTACTACCCGGTTAAAGTTAACCAGAGCCCCAGCATCACAAAATGGATGCTGCTGCCACAGACACAAGTCTGACCTCCTGCTGCTGGGAGTCCTTCCAGCGAGGGAGGCTTGGACAATAGGTTTCCTGCCTTGGGAGGTGCTAGCACCACCCTAGACAGGACTGGGGCAGGGAGGGATGAATGAAACGAGACACTGCCTGGGGCACACAAGGTGTTCCATGCATAGTCCAGTTCAAACCGGTGCTGGGGCATGCCAGCCCCAGTCCTGGCACGAAACTGGACAAAGGGAAGGGGGTGTAACCACCTCCCTGCCTGGTCCCACCCATAGGAGGGACCTAGCAGGTAAACCAGCCCCCCAGATTAGTATAAGAGTGGGAGCTGGGTCCTTAGGAGATTAGATTATCCTGAAAACCTGCAACTTGAACAGAAACTCTGGACCTTCGACATTCGACTACGGAAGAAGACTGAAGAATCTCCCTTGTGGCCAAGGAGTAGCCACCCTGTGCAAACAGGCACCATCAAGCGACCTGCCGTTTGCTTTGCCTAAGTTCTACGAGTAACCGACTGCAGAGCCCGACCAGCGCCTTGACTTCCAGACTTCTCCGACCCCGATCCACATCCACAGCAAAGCTGAGATCCGTGGAGGCGACGAGAGACGTGGGACCGGCTACCTGGGAAAATTGGCTACTAGCTTCCAGCGCAGCTTCTGAGGCATCCTCGAAGTTGTGCTCTGGGGATTGAGAAGCCCCAACCCCGAACACCATCTGCACCGAAGATCAGCCCTCCACACTCCACGAGTTCTGCGTGGGGCCCTTCTGCATTTTCCTGCTCGACGCGTCTGTCCGGTTGCTTGCCCGTTGGCTAGTGACCTCTGCGACGACAAACCTTTGACTTTCCGCTGCTGGTTTGGCTCCTCCAGACTGGCCCTTGCTTCCCTGTGAAAGAGAAGCACCTCAGGCCTTCCTGGTCTGCAACAGAAGCGAATCCTTCATCCTGCGTGGGTTGCGCTTGCCAAGGCTTGTTGAGTCCGAGATCGACATCGGCGCCGCCGACAGCAAGAGCCTTCGTGGGGCAGCTCGGCTCCTGGTTCTGGTCATCGTGTTGTCCGGTTGCTGGGCCGTTGGCTAGTGACCTCTGTGATGACGAACCTTCAACTTTGCCTTGCTGGTCCGGCTCCTCCAGACTGGCACCCGCTCCCCTGTGAAAGGGAAGCACCCCAGACCTTCCTGGTCTTCGACAGAAGCAAGTCCTTCATCCTGCGTGGGTTACGCTTGCCAAGGCTTATTGGGTCCTAACTCGACATCGACGCCGCCGACAGCAAGAGCCTTCGTGGGACAGCTCGCCTCCTGGTTCTGGTCGTCCTCGACGCCTCATGGTACCCGTGGCTTCTGTGACAAGCTTCACCTCTTCACCTGCATCTTCACGACATCGCCTAGTTCCTTCCTGGTTCCTTCCCGGCTCCTGGCTGGTGACCTAGACTCTGTCCCCTCTGCTTGCAGGTATCCTTCTTCTTGATTCCATCCTTGGAATCCACCGGACACTCTTCACTGACTGCCTGTCAGCATCTTTCTTCAGGCATCCATAGGAGTCGACGACGAAACCCGACGCAAGTTCACACCTATGCACCCGCAGCCCTTGCGCTAGGTAACTTGAGTACTCCGGTGCTCACAAGGGTATTGACTATCCTAGTGTCTAGTTTCAAAGTCTCTAACTCCTAGTTCCTTCCGAAGTGTCCTAAAACTCTTAATTTATAAATACTATTTCTATCGACTTTAACGCATTACGCCTGAGTGTTTCCACTCTGCACCTGAATCCCGTGGGCCTCCCACTTCCTAACAATTGGTAGTATAGTGTAGCCCCAGCGATTCCCTAGGCCTAACCTGTGTTCGTGACAGTGGTTCTTATACCACTTACTTAGTATATGGTTTGCGTGGCCCCTAGGGCCTAACTGTATTACTTACCTGTGTGACTTATGTATGCTTAAATAAGACTGTGTTGTACTTACCTCGAATCTCATAAAGAGTGCTGAGGGTATTTTGACTAGAATAAATACATTCTATTTTTATAAAATATCTGTTGTGGTGTCCTTTCATTTGGTATTCAAGGGATTGCAAATGGTATGACAGCCGGCTTCACATGCCATACAGAGTTTAGCCTAAGACTGCTCTTGTCCATGCTACCACTAGGATAGCTGGTCTATAAGGTTGACTTAACAACCAATCACCATAAGGGTTGTTTGGACTGATACAAGGTGTACACTAGAACTAGTGACATCCTATATCAGGCCAACTTCTCACACATGCCACCTACATTCCATCGCATGTCGGAGGATCACTTGACCCTTCTTCGCCAGGAAGTTTCAGCTCTCTTGACCAAAGGAGCCATCGATCGCATCCCTGTACCAGAAGTAGGTTGTGGGTGCTACTCGCATTTCTTTCTGGTACCCAAGAAGGACAATGGCCTGCATCCTATCTTAGATCTCAGGGACGTCAACTGCTTCCTCCGGAAGGAAATGTTCAAGATGTTGACATTGGCTCAGGTTCTGTCTGTCCTCGACCCTGGAGACTGGATGGTAGCGTTGGACTTGCAGGACGCCTATTTTCACATCCCCGTCCTGCCGGCCCACAGGCGTTACCTCGGTTCACGGTAGGCCACGAGCACTTTCACTTTACTGTGCTCCGCTTTGGCCTTACCAGTGCCCCTCGGGTGTTAACGAAAGTGATGGCGGTGGTCACAGCTCATCTGCGCATATCAGGGGTTCCAGTCTTCCCCTATCTCGACGACTGGCTGTTGAAGGTGGGCTCGCCCCAGGCTGTCGTCTACCACTTCCAGACTACGGCCGACCTACTTTCGCTGGGGTTCCCCATCAATGTGCCGAAGTCACACCTGATTCCCTCTCAGAAGCTCCTGTTTATCGGAGCAGTTCTGGATACAGCTTCGGGCTTATCCTCCTGAGCAGCGAGTCCAGGATATTCGGGCTATGATTTCGATTTTTCAGCCTCGATCCTGGGTTTTGGTCAGAATGACCCTGAGGCTACTGGGCCTCATGCCCTCCTGCATTCTGCTGGTGGACTATGCCAGTTGGCACATGCGGGTTCTGCAGTTGGACCTGAAGGTCCAGTGGACATAGCATCAGGGGAATCTTTCTAATTGCGTCCAGATCTCGGAGGGCACTGCACACCAACTGCAGTGGTGGCTGTCGAACCAGGAACAGCAGACCTCTCTCCCTTCCCCAATCAGAGTTCACGTGGTGACATATGCGTCACTCCTTGGATGGGGCGGCCACTTGGGAGAGGCGGAGATCAGAGGCCTCTGGTCTCCAGCGGAGTCCGAGCTCCACATCAACCTTCTGGAGCTTCGGACGATTCGTCTTGGACTGAAAGCATTCCTTCCTTCTGTCAAGGGAAGAGTAGTGCATGTGTTCATGGACAACACCACCGCCATGTGGTACTGCATTAAACAGGGCAGGGTGGGGTCGTGGACCCTAAGTCAAGAGGCTTTGCGCCTCTTGACTTGGCTGGAACATCAGGGCATGTCCCTGGTGGTTCAACACCTGGCAAGTTCCCTGAAATCCGGGGCGGACAAACTCAGCCGCCTGTGCATGAGGATCACGAATGGTGTCCTCACTCTGAGGTGGTGCAAGGTCTCTTTCAGCAGTGGGGACAGCCTTGGTTACATCTATTCGCCACTGAAGAGACCGCGCAATGTCAGCAGTTCTGCGCAGTGGCATTGTGATGGATACATCTGCCTGTGGATTCCTCACCTTGTGAATATCCCCTGCGCCAGCAACATTCGGAAACTTTTGTAGCAGTCCACGCCGATGAGGTCGAAGACGAAGTCACAGAGACACGGCTCCGCTCGTGACTCCGCTGACGTCACCGGCTCCATAAGAAGACCTCGTCGACGTGATGACATCAATTCCCTTTTTTCCGCGCCATCGACGCCAACGGATTTCGGGAAGCTCTATCGGTAGCTTCACTGTTACTTTGTGTTTCTTCTGGATTTCTCTGTCCTTTTTCGTGAGAATGTCGACAAAGAAATCAAGGTTCAAGCCCTGTCGTGAATGTGGAAAACCTATGTCGATCACGGATCCACATGACGACTGTGTATGGTGTTTATCTTCAGACCATGATGTGGATGGATGCTCTTGCTGTCGCAAGATGAGCTCCAAAGTTCTCAAGGAAATAGAGGCGAAACTCTTCATCGCGAGGATGAAAAAAGAGACGAGAGGAAGTCTAGAACCAGGTCACGATCGAGGTCGGCGTCGAAGTCGACTTCGGGGCATGCTTCAAGATCCAAGAAGCACAAAAAGAAGAGGAGACATTCTTCTCGACGTCACTCTGACAAGAGTACGGCTCCAAAGTCGAAGTCACCTACTCAACGCCGTAAGGACTCTGTGTCCCCCTCACCTGTTCCGGATTCACCTGCTGGTCCTTCTTCTCCAGTGAATTCACAGGTTCATTCTCCGGCTCCATCTCCGGCGCCGGCTCCATCTCCGACGCAGGTTCCAGCTCCGGCTTCGTCTCTGGCTCCATTTGAGGAGCTTCCAGTACCGGGTGAGCCTTTGACGCTGCAAATTCCACCGTCTGCGCCGGTTGGCCCGAGTCCGGTGATGCCTGATCAGTACCCTGCGTTCCCTGGACCAGGTCAGGACCCCATGCATTATTTAAATGCACTGTACGGGGTATTTTCAAGAGCCATGTACTCCACTGGTGCACCTTCGGGTCCCATGGGTCCTATGGCGTTCAGTCTGGGAGTGCCTCAGGCATATCCGCAGGCCCCTTTCATGCCATTTTTCCCGGCGGCGCCGTCTTGGCATCTACCGGCGCCGAGGACATCGACGCCGCTTCCTCATTCACCGGCGTCGACTCGACCACGCTCGACGCCAGCTGCTCCTGTGGATCCACGTTCGACGCCGGCACCGGCGCCGTCGGATTCGATTATGGCGCCGCCGACGCCGGTTGTACGAATCCGGTCTAGGAGGGAGGCTCAATGGGTGCTTGATGAGCAAAGGTACCTTTTGGAAGAGGCAGAAGAAGGAGAGCTTGTAGAGTCGGATGAAGTTTTTGAAGAACTTAAGGAGGCCAGTGGCTTGGATTTATCTCCTGAGTGGGAAATTACTCCACCTTCTGATGAACCGTCAAAGGATGTGGCTCCATATCATGCAGTCATAAGGAAGGCAGCTGAGCTGTTGGATCTGCAGTTGCCTACAACTGAATTTAAATCAAACATTCTAACAGAGGTACTGCATTCTCCTACTACGGTTTCAGAACCATTGTTGCCCTTTAATGAGGCTATTATAGATGCTGTGATGGAGGTGTGGCGTAAGCCTTTTTCTGCTCCCGCAGTTTCCAAGACAGTTGCCAGAAGGTATAGGGCGGCTCCAGGGGACCCAGATTGTTTAACTTCACATCCTTCGCCTGAGAGCCTGGTGATTCAGGCTGCTTGTTCAGGGAAATCTAAGGGTGCGTTTCCTCAGGTCCCGAGTGACAGGGAGGCTAAAAAACTAGATCAGTCGGCCAAGAAGGTCTTTTCATCGGCCAGTATGGCCCTTAAATCTACAAATGCCACTTGCCTTTTGGGACGCTATATTCATGCGCTCATGGATTCTGCAAAGAAACTGGCTCCAAAGCTATCTGAGGAGGATAGAGTTGGCTTTAATGAGGTTTTGACGGATGCCCAGGCAGCAGCCAGGTGATAGTGGTCTGGACATGGCAGATTCAGTAGCAAGAGTCATGGGGTCTTCTGTTGCCACTAGGAGGGGTGCGTGGCTTAAGTCTTCAGAGTTTTCCACTGATGTGCAATCTACGTTGTTGGACTTGCCATTTGATGGCTCTGGACTTTTTGGTAAAAAGGCAGATGCTGTTCTTGAACGTTTTAAAGAAAGCAAGGCTACGGCTAAATGTTTGGCCTTCAATCCCAGTCAAGGGGATCGTTTAAAAGATATAGGCGTTTTGGAAGGGCAACCTTTCGTTCCTACAGGCAGACCCAGCAGCAACAACAGCAGAGCTCTCTGTATAAGGGAATCTGAAAGAAACACGTTAGTTAGATTCCTCACCTTAGAATATCCCCAGGCGTCAGACTGGATCCGGAAGATTTTTCGTCAGCAATACCCCTTGCGCGTCGCTAGGCGTCGTCTGCGGCTCCGCGTCCGTCGTCGGCGTCGTGCGCCGGGATGACGTCGTCGGAGTACTTAGACGCCGCCCTAGCGCGCTGACGTCAGTTCTTCTTTTTTCCGCGCCAGTAAGCGCAGATCCGGGAGAGCTACCCCTTTAGTCAATTTTTGACTAACTTTTTTGATCCTTTTTGATCGTGTCTCGACACCGGTGCCGGTAGGATGCCTGGGTTTAAAGCCTGTACGGACTGTAACCGATTGATGTCGGTTACGGACCATCAACGCCGGTGCCTTTACTGCTTGGGCCTCGATCACGACGCGGAGTCGTGTTCGGACTGCAAGGCCCTGACCTCGAAGGCTAGACGGGAGCGGTCCCGTAAGCTTCTCGAGATTCGCCACTCGGCTCCGCGCGCCTCTCGATCCCGGTCCAGGAGGAGGTCCAAGGATCGGTCGCGGAGCCGCAGCCGACGTCACCATCGGTCGTCGGGATCCAAGTCTTCGGGTAAGTCGAAGCATTCCAAGAAAGTCCAAGAGGCGACATCGCTCTTCGGACTCCCCTCGCCGGTCGCGCGACTCGGCCGAGGGTCAGGGTGGTTCCACCCCCGCGGCTCCGGCGGAGCCGCAGGCGCCGCGCCCATCCCCATACCCTCCGGTCCCTGGGACTAACGCGACGCCGGCGGAAGTCAGTGCCTTCCTCTCGGCCATGAGGAACCTGGCTCCGCCGTCGGCGCCCGCTGGTGCGCCTTCGGGCCCCGCGGACCCGACTGGGCTGCCTTGCCTGCCGGTGGCTCCGGCCCCGGCGCCGTTGACGGCTCCGGCCTCGACGCCGCAAGCGCCCGAGGGACCCGTTCTCGAGTCCCCGTCGACGCCGGTCAACCTAGTCACGCCTCCTCCGCCGGTGTCGACACCGGTACCACCCCCGACGCCGACGTCGACTCCGCTCGACGTCGTACCCCAGTTCAGTCCCGCTCCGGGCCCGGCGCCGGTCCGGCGTCGATGGACGCCGAGATCGGCACCGCTAGAGACACATTATGTCTACCGCCCGGCTCCGTTACTTTCTCCTCTATACCAGGAGTCGGATGATGGGGACAACTGGGAGGGATCCGAGGATCCTATGGCCGCTCAGGCTCAACTGTCCCAGGACTGGGCAGATGAACTGGGGGAGGCCAGTGGCCTGGATACCTCTCCAGACACTGGATTTGTCTCTCCTCCGACTGTGGCTTCGGAGGAGGGCGCTGCTTTCTCTGTGGTGCTGCGCAAGGCGGCCGCAGCCCTTGGGCTCGAGCTGCCTGCCGTGGCTGTGAGGACTAACGTCCTTACTGAGGTGCTTCAGTCTGCAGCAAGCTCCACTGAGCCTCTGCTGCAATTCAATGAGGCCCTCATTGACGTTCTGCAGGGCACCTGGTCCAAGCCCTCCACAGTTCCCCCTGTGGACAGGAACGTCGCCAGGCGCCACCGCCCTGCTCCGGGCGACCCCAGTTTTCTGTCCCAATACCCTACCCCTGAGAGCCTGGTTATCCAGGCCTCCACCTCCCAATCCTCTTTCCCGACCGCCCCGCCGGACCGGGTTTCCAAGAGACTGGAACAGTTTGGCAAGAAGCTGTTCTCTTCCCTTAGTTTGGGACTGCGGTCTTTGAACACCGCTTGTCTCTTGGACCGTTATTCCCACTCTCTGTGGGATGCGGTGGAGGACGCGCTGCCCCTGTGTCCGGAGGAGGTCCGGACACGACTTACCCAGGCTATGGCCGATGGGAGGGATGACGCGCGACATGCTATACGTTGTGGGCTTGACACCACGGACTCGCTGGGTAGGGCCATTTCTACCACAGTGGCGCTTAGACGTCACGCCTGGCTGCAGTCTCGTCATTTTCGGGCGATGTCCAGAGCACTCTCATGGACATGCCGTTTGATGGCACTCGCCTGTTTGGCGAGAAAGCGGACAGTGCGCTGAACCGCTTTAAGGACTCCTGGGCTACGGCCAAGTCCTTGGGCCTCTCGGCCCCGCGGTCGCAATCTTCCGCCTTTCGCCCCTTTCGTGGCCAAGGAAGGGGTGCCTCCTCACGTGCGCCTAGCCACCAGCAGCAGAACCAACCTGCGCGCGATCGCGGACGTGGTTTCCGCCGAGGCGGTTCTGGAGGACGACGAGGTCAGCCCACATCCACCCCGGCAGCATCCGCCTCAAAGCCTTCCTAGTCCGAGCTTTCAGGCCCATTCCACGCCAGTGGGCGGCAGAGTTCGCCATTGTAGGAGAGTAGGGTCTGCTTTCTATGTTCACCCCCACTTTTTGCTTTTGCTTTACTGGTTTTCGACTTAGATGTGGCTGTGGGCCTGCTAATCAGACCCACAGCCCTGCTGTTCTCTCTCTAAATTAACACTATGTACTTTAGGTGCATAACCCATTTGGATAGGATCACCTTATTGGCCCCTGTACAGTGTACCCTAGGTACCCAGGGCATAGGTGTACCCTAGGCCTACCAGGGGCTGCAGCATGTATTGTGCCACCCCTGGCCTGGCCTTCCATTTTGACACAACTGGCTGATCACTCAGCTGGGGCAAGGTCGTGTAATCACCCCTTGCTTAGGTGTAGTATTCCTATGCCTAACTTACATATAGACACATGTGTACCTATCAGTCACTCCTATGGCAGGCCTTGACAATCCTGGAGGCAGAGTGCTTGGTAACATGTGAGATGGTGCTCTAGCATGAGCTGAGCCTGTCTGCAGCTTTCGGAACCATGTCCTTATAGCTGTTCTATGATATAGCCTACCATATACTCTTAAAGTGCCTTATAATCTTAGACGGTTATGGTAACTATGGTTGGGCTTTATCAAAGCATGTCGTGTAAGGTGTCTAACACTCGGGAATAATACCCCCATGCCATTTCTGGACATGAGAATATTATTCCCCCCTTCTAGAGGGAAAGACATGTTAAAATCATACTTCAACTGTTAGCCTCTGACCAAAGCCTCAGCATCACAAAATGGATGCTGCTGCCACGACACAAGTCTGACCTCCTGCTGCTGGGAGTGATCCCAGCCAGGGAGGCCTGGACAATAGGTTTCCTGCTTGGGGAGGTGCTAGCACCTCCCCAGACAGCCTTTAGTGTATTGGGGCAGGGTGGGCTGAAAGGAATGAGACATGCCTGGGGCACACAAGGTGTTCCTTGCATAGTCCAGTTCAAACCGGCGCTGGGGCACTCCAGCCCCAGCTCTGGCGCGAAACTGGACAAAGGGAAGTGGGTGTAACCACCCCCTCCCAGGTCCCACCCATAAGGCGTGACCTAGCAGGTATCCCAGCCCCCCAGATTAGTATAAGAGTGGGAGTTGGGCCTCAAGACTTTAGATTATCCTGAACCTGCAAAACTGAACAGAAACTCTGGACCTTCGACATTCGACGAAAGAAGAAGACTGAAGAATCTCCCTTGTAGCCAAGGAGTGGCTACCCTGTGCAAACAGGCACCATCAAGTGACTACCCTTTGCTTTGTGAAACGTTCGACGAGGAACCGACTGCAGAGCCCGACCAGAGCCTTGATTTCCAGACTTCTCCGACCCTCATCCACATCTGCAGCAGAGCTGAGATCCGTGGAGGCGACGAGCGACGTGGGACCGGCTACCTGGGAAAAGTGGCTAGTAACTTACAGCGCAGCTTCTGAGGTACCCTCGAAGTTGTGCACCGGGGATTGAGAAGCCCCAACCCCAAGCACCATCTGCACCGAAGACCAGCCCCCCACACTCCACGAGTCCTGCGTGGGGCCCTTCAGCATTTTCCTGCTTGCCGCGTCTGTCCGGTTGCTTGCCCGCTGGCTAGTGGCCTTTGTGACGACGCTCCCTGAAATCTTCTGCGCTGGTTTGGCTCCTCCAGACTGGCTCCCGCTTCTCTGCAAAGAAGAAGCACCCCAGACCTTCCTGGTCTGCACCAGAAGCAAGTCCCTTGTTCTTCGTGGGTTCCGCTTGCCAAGGCTTGGTGAGTCCTAGTCCAACTTCGACGCCGCCGACAGCAAGAGCCTTCGTGGGACAGCTCGCCTCCTGGTCCTGGTCGTCCTCGACGCTTCCTGGTCCTCCTGGCTGCAGCGACAAGCTTCACCTTCCCCTGCAACTCGTCACGACATCGCCTGGTTCCTTCCTGGTTCCACGTGGTCACTGGCTAGTGACCTTGACTCTGTCCCCTCTGCTTGCAGGTTTCTTCTCTTCTTGATCCCAGGCTTGGGATCCACCGGACACTCTCCCCTGACTGCCTGTCAGCATCTTTCTTCAGGCATCCATAGGAGTCGACGACGAAAACGACGCATCTTCACCCCTATGCACCCGCAGCCTGTGGGCTAGGTAACTTGGGTACTCCGGTGCTCATCAGGATAGTGACTATCCTAGTGTCTAGTTTTCAAGTCTCAACTTCCTAGCTACTCCGGAAGTGTCCTAAATCTATCTATTTCTAAACTGTAACATTGCTATTGACTTTTACGCATTACGCGTGAGTGTTTCCACTCTGCACACGAATCCCGTGGGCCTCCCACTCCCTAACTAACGCTAGTGTAGTGTAGCCCCAGCGATTCCCTAGGCCTAGGCCTATTCTATTTCCGTGACAGTGGTTCTTATACCACTTATTTAGTATATGGTTTGCGTGGCCCCTAGGGCCTAACTGTATTACTTACCTGTGTGACTTACTGTATGCATTAATAAGACTGTGTTGTACTTACCTCTAAACTCATAAAGAGTGCTGAGGGTTTGCTTAGAATAAATACACTTTATTTTATATATATATCTGTTGTGGTGTCCTTTCATTTGGTATTCAAGGGATTATATATGGTATCACAGCTGGCTTCACATGCCATTCAGAGTTTAGCCTAAGACTGCTCTTGTCCATGCTACCACTAGGATAGCTGGTCTATAAGGTTGACTTTACAACCAATCACCATAAGGGTATTTGGACTGATATAAGGTGTACACTATAACTAGTGACATCATACATCAGGCCAACTTCTCACATTGGTGAGCAGCGGTTGGGATCTGAGCTTGCTGTTGTAATACCATTGTAATCTTGAGATACTAAATTGAAAGATCACACAGATATTGTCTAGGTACATATAACATAGATTATTATACTTAAGTCCTACTGGACTTTGTAGTTGTAGGTTGAAGGGAATAACACACCCTGACTACAACTACTAGAAAGGTTTAGTAGATACAACTAGTGTAGGTAGGTGCACACACCACACCCTCACTAGATCATGCCTCTGGGAGGAGATCAAGTAGATGCTCTCTCAGGAGGGGCAGGTCTGCAGAAGACCCCCTCTAGGTATGATACCTTAACATTCCAGGAGATGAGACAATTGTGTACCTCCAGAGGAATAAAACAGGGTGCAAACCCTACCCTCCTTCAGTTAAGACAACTCCTAGAGGAGTATGATGCTCAGAGGGCATCACAGGAAGGTGCCCTAGGCACAGAGGAGGGTCTACCCACCACAGAGGAGTCAGATGGGCCTTCAGATGGGGAGGTAGACAGCCAGAGCCAAGTAAGGAGACTTAGCCAGACTAACTTAAGTTTACATGGGAGTTTGCATGGGGTCCCCCCATACAGACCCACAAGTAGACATTCACAGAGAAGCAGGAGGGACAGATCCCCTTCAAGGGAATCCATCCACTCCCATGTCTCTAACACCTCTAATGCTTCCTCTCACAGGGGAATGACTTCACCTGAGAGAAAGGAGCATGCAGCCAGAATGAGGGAGGCTAATCTGAGGATTCAGAGGGAAGAACTTGCCCTTGCCAAAGAGAAGCTTGCTCTGGCTAGAGAACAAAAGTTAAGTGGGTTAGAACCCACTGGTGGCAGCAACATTCCTAGAGATAGAGACAGGCACTATGATAATAGAAACCTGAGCAAGATTGTCCCTCCCTACAAGTGTGGGGATGACATCCACAAATGGATAACTGCTTTGGAGAGAGCTTGCAAAGTACAGCAGGTACCCCAAAGTCAGTGGGCAGCTATCTTGTGGCTCTCCTTCTCTGAGAAAGGAAGAGACAAGCTCCTCACAGTTAGTGATGAGGATGCAGATAATTACACTGTCCTGAAGAGTGCTCTGATTGATGGGTTTGGCCTAACCACTGAACAATACAGGTTGTTGTTCAGGGATACCCAGAAGACACAGACTCAGGACTGGACTGACTTTGTAGATTGTGCCACTAAGGCTCTGGAAGGCTGGCTATTGGGAAGTAAGGTTAAGGACTATACAGGATTGTATAATTTGATCATGAGAGAACAAATACTTAACAACTGTCAAAACCAGCTATTGCATCAACACCTGATTGATTCTGATCTGACTTCTCCCCAAGAATTGGGAAAGAAGGCAGATAGATGGGTCAGGACTAGAGTTAAGCAGAAAAACCAGAACCAGGGCGGTGATCAGAAAAAGGCAGACCAGAAGGGTAATGAGCAGAAACAAAAAGACCAGAAGTCTTCACCAGGCCCCCAAAAGGCTCAGGGGGAGGGTGGTTCCAAAAAGGATAAGAAGAAAGAAGGCCAAAAGAAACCATGGTGCAACTATTGTAAGTCTACCTCACATTGGTTTAGTGAGTGCACCAAAAAGGATAAGCCCCCAGCCACCATTGCCCCTAAGGCAACTGTACCCCCTAGTTCAGCTGTAAGTGGTGGTTCCCAGCAAAAGGGTGTAGTAGGGTTAACCCTGGGAACTGAGGAGGATTCTGGCCTAGTCAGAGTGCCTACTCAGGCTGTCCTGATCTGTGATGGGGACTTAGCTTTGTCCTCTACTGTAGGCCCCAGTAACCTGGGCAAGTACAGACAGACACCTTTTATCAACCAAAGAATGGCTCAGGCCTACAGGGACACTGGGGCTAGTGTCACAATGGTGACACCTGCTTTTGTGGACCCTGGACAGATCATACTAGGTGAGAATTACCTAGTGACCAACGCTAGCAATGCCACTACCTCCCATAGTGTGGCTATTGTTAACTTCTCCTGGGGAGGGGTAACTGGCCTCAAGAAAGTTGTTGTTAGTTCAGACCTTCCTGTAGAGTGTTTACTGGGCAATGATCTTGAAACTTCAGTTTGGTCTGAAGTGGAGTATAGGACCCATGCAGAAATGCTGGGGATAGATGCACATGTCCTTGCTGTGACCAGGTCACAGGCCAAAAAGTGCCCCACTGAACAAGTGCTGGATCCTGAAACTATGGACCAGTCACAACCCAAGAGAGAGAGCAGTAGGGTTAAGGCTGTGCCTTCCCCCCTGCCTCAGATGGTGGATCAGCCCTCCCAGGAGGATGGTTCTGAGAGCCCTGAAGGAACTGTCCTAGAAGAACTTGAACCTGATCAGGTTGAGTTTCTTGGGACAGGGGGACCTTCCAGGGCAGATCTGAGGCAGGCTCAATTAGACTGCCCCTCTCTTGAACCCCTCAGACAGCTGGCTGCTGCTGAGGCTGCAGGGAATGCTCAAGGTACCCATAGAGTGTATTGGGATGAAGGGCTACTGTACTCAGAGGCTAGAGACCCCAAGCCTGGTGCATCCAGGAGGTTGGTCATACCACTGAAGTTCAGAGGCTTCCTTCTAACCTTGGCCCATGATATTCCCCTTGCAGGACATTTAGGCCAGAACAAGACTTGGGACAGGCTTGTCCCTCACTTTCACTGGCCCCATATGTCAGAAGATACTAAGGAGTTTTGTCGCTCCTGTGTCACCTGCCAAGCCAGTGGCAAATCAGGTGGCACCACAAAGGCCCCCCTCATACCACTACCTGTGGTGGGGGTCCCCTTTGAAAGAGTGGGCATAGATATTGTAGGACCAATGGACCCACAAACAGCATCTGGGCACAGATTCATACTGGTGATAGTGGACCATGCCACCAGGTACCCAGAAGCAATTCCCCTGAGGACCACAACAGCTCCTGTTGTGGCAAGGGCCCTGCTTGGAGTATTCTCCAGAGTGGGCTTTCCAAAGGAGGTCATTTCTGACAGAGGTGCCAACTTTATGTCAGGATACTTGACTGCAATGTGGAAGGAGTGTGGTGTTAACTATAAGTTCACCACACCCTATCACCCACAGTGCAATGGGCTTGTTGAGAGATTCAACAAGACCCTAAAGGGAATGATAAAAGGATTACCAGACAAGCTTAGGCGAAGATGGGACATCCTTTTACCCTGCCTTCTGTTTGCTTACAGAGAGGTCCCACAAAAGGGGGTTGGCTACAGCCCTTTTGAGCTTTTGTTTGGGCATCCTGTAAGAGGACCCCTGTGTTTGGTGAAGGAAGGATGGGAGAGACCTCTCAGACAACCCAAACTAGACATAGTGGATTATGTACTTGGTCTCCGCTCCAGGATGGCAGAGTATATGAAGAAGGCTTCTAAAAACCTTGAGGCAAGCCAAGAACTCCAAAAAGCTTGGCATGACCAAAAGGCTGTACTGACTGTTTACCAGCCAGGACAGAAAGTGTGGGTGTTGGAGCCAGTGGCCCCAGCAGCACTCCAAGACAAATGGTCTGGACCCCACACTATTGTTGAGAAAAAGGGAGAAGTCACCTACTTGGTGGACCTTGGGACTCCCAGAAGCCCCCACAGGGTGCTTCATGTCAACAGATTGAAGGCATATGTTGACAGGGCAGACATGGGGCTACTCATGGCTACAGATGAGGGGCAGGAGGAAGAGAGTGACCCTCTCCCAGACCTGTTGACTCAGAACCCTGATGATGGCTCAGTTGATGGTGTGGTCTTTTCTGACAGCCTCACTGTCCATCAGCAACAGGACTGCAGACAAGTTCTGCAGGCCTACAGACATATGTTCTCTCTGACCCCAAGTCAGACAAACTGGTGCACCCATGAGGTGGACACTGGTGACAGTCTGCCTGTGAAGAGTAAAATCTACAGGCAACCTGACCATGTCAGGGACTGCATAAAAGTTGAGGTACAAAAGATGTTGGAGCTGGGAGTCATTGAACCTTCAGAGAGCCCTTGGGCTTGTCCTGTAGTCCTTGTGCCAAAACCTCACACCCAAGATGGTAAGAGAGAGATGAGGTTTTGCGTGGATTACAGAGGTCTCAATGCTGTCACTAGGACAGATGCCCACCCAATACCTAGGGCAGATGAGCTCATTGACAGACTGGCAGCTGCTAAGTTTTTGAGCACATTTGACCTAACAGCAGGCTACTGGCAAATCAGACTAGCTGAGAGTGCAAAGGCCAAAACTGCTTTCTCGACCCCAGGAGGACATTATCAATTTGTGGTAATGCCCTTTGGGTTGAAGAATGCACCTGCCACTTTCCAAAGGCTGGTGAATCAAGTCCTTACTGGGTTGGATGATTATTGTGCAGCTTATCTTGATGATATTGCTGTCTTTAGCTCCACCTGGGAGGATCACCTGGTCCACCTGAGGAATGTTTTAGAGGCCCTGCAAAAGGCAGGCCTCACTATCAAGGCCACTAAGTGCCAGATAGGGCAGAGCAAGGTTGTATACCTGGGCCACCTAGTTGGTGGGGGTCAGGTTCAACCACTGGAGAGCAAGATCCAGACCATAAAGGACTGGGCTCCTCCAACTACCCAGACTCAGGTCAGAGCTTTCTTGGGCCTGTCTGGGTACTACAGAAAGTTTGTTAAGAACTATGGGTCCATAGTGACACCACTTAATGACTTGACCTCCAAGAAGATGCCAAAGAAAGTTCAGTGGACAGCAAGCTGTCAAAAAGAATTTGATGACCTGAAGCAGGCCATGTGCAGTGCACCTATTCTGAAAAGTCCAGACTACTCCAAAGAGTTCATTGTCCAGACAGATGCTTCTGAGTTAGGTGTGGGAGCTGTTCTTTCACAACTGAATGTAGATGGTCAAGACCAGCCCATTGCTTTTATAAGTAGGAGGCTGACCCCTAGAGAGAAACGTTGGTCAGCTATTGAGAGGGAGGCCTTTGCTGTGGTTTGGGCCCTGAAGAAGCTGAGGCCATACTTGTTTGGCACTCACTTCAAGATTCAGACAGACCATAAGCCCCTCTTGTGGCTAAATCAGATGAAGGGTGAAAATCCCAAACTTCTTAGGTGGTCCATTTCCCTACAGGGGATGGACTTCACAGTGGAACATAGACCTGGGACTGACCATGCCAATGCAGATGGACTCTCCAGATATTTCCACTTAGAACATGAAGACTCAACTGGTCAAGGTTAGTCTAATGTCCCTAAGTTTGGGGGGGGGTTGTGTAGGAGAGTAGGGTCTGCTTTCTATGTTCACCCCCACTTTTTGCTTTTGCTTTACTGGTTTTCGACTTAGATGTGGCTGTGGGCCTGCTAATCAGACCCACAGCCCTGCTGTTCTCTCTCTAAATTAACACTATGTACTTTAGGTGCATAACCCATTTGGATAGGATCACCTTATTGGCCCCTGTACAGTGTACCCTAGGTACCCAGGGCATAGGTGTACCCTAGGCCTACCAGGGGCTGCAGCATGTATTGTGCCACCCCTGGCCTGGCCTTCCATTTTGACACAACTGGCTGATCACTCAGCTGGGGCAAGGTCGTGTAATCACCCCTTGCTTAGGTGTAGTATTCCTATGCCTAACTTACATATAGACACATGTGTACCTATCAGTCACTCCTATGGCAGGCCTTGACAATCCTGGAGGCAGAGTGCTTGGTAACATGTGAGATGGTGCTCTAGCATGAGCTGAGCCTGTCTGCAGCTTTCGGAACCATGTCCTTATAGCTGTTCTATGATATAGCCTACCATATACTCTTAAAGTGCCTTATAATCTTAGACGGTTATGGTAACTATGGTTGGGCTTTATCAAAGCATGTCGTGTAAGGTGTCTAACACTCGGGAATAATACCCCCATGCCATTTCTGGACATGAGAATATTATTCCCCCCTTCTAGAGGGAAAGACATGTTAAAATCATACTTCAACTGTTAGCCTCTGACCAAAGCCTCAGCATCACAAAATGGATGCTGCTGCCACGACACAAGTCTGACCTCCTGCTGCTGGGAGTGATCCCAGCCAGGGAGGCCTGGACAATAGGTTTCCTGCTTGGGGAGGTGCTAGCACCTCCCCAGACAGCCTTTAGTGTATTGGGGCAGGGTGGGCTGAAAGGAATGAGACATGCCTGGGGCACACAAGGTGTTCCTTGCATAGTCCAGTTCAAACCGGCGCTGGGGCACTCCAGCCCCAGCTCTGGCGCGAAACTGGACAAAGGGAAGTGGGTGTAACCACCCCCTCCCAGGTCCCACCCATAAGGCGTGACCTAGCAGGTATCCCAGCCCCCCAGATTAGTATAAGAGTGGGAGTTGGGCCTCAAGACTTTAGATTATCCTGAACCTGCAAAACTGAACAGAAACTCTGGACCTTCGACATTCGACGAAAGAAGAAGACTGAAGAATCTCCCTTGTAGCCAAGGAGTGGCTACCCTGTGCAAACAGGCACCATCAAGTGACTACCCTTTGCTTTGTGAAACGTTCGACGAGGAACCGACTGCAGAGCCCGACCAGAGCCTTGATTTCCAGACTTCTCCGACCCTCATCCACATCTGCAGCAGAGCTGAGATCCGTGGAGGCGACGAGCGACGTGGGACCGGCTACCTGGGAAAAGTGGCTAGTAACTTACAGCGCAGCTTCTGAGGTACCCTCGAAGTTGTGCACCGGGGATTGAGAAGCCCCAACCCCAAGCACCATCTGCACCGAAGACCAGCCCCCCACACTCCACGAGTCCTGCGTGGGGCCCTTCAGCATTTTCCTGCTTGCCGCGTCTGTCCGGTTGCTTGCCCGCTGGCTAGTGGCCTTTGTGACGACGCTCCCTGAAATCTTCTGCGCTGGTTTGGCTCCTCCAGACTGGCTCCCGCTTCTCTGCAAAGAAGAAGCACCCCAGACCTTCCTGGTCTGCACCAGAAGCAAGTCCCTTGTTCTTCGTGGGTTCCGCTTGCCAAGGCTTGGTGAGTCCTAGTCCAACTTCGACGCCGCCGACAGCAAGAGCCTTCGTGGGACAGCTCGCCTCCTGGTCCTGGTCGTCCTCGACGCTTCCTGGTCCTCCTGGCTGCAGCGACAAGCTTCACCTTCCCCTGCAACTCGTCACGACATCGCCTGGTTCCTTCCTGGTTCCACGTGGTCACTGGCTAGTGACCTTGACTCTGTCCCCTCTGCTTGCAGGTTTCTTCTCTTCTTGATCCCAGGCTTGGGATCCACCGGACACTCTCCCCTGACTGCCTGTCAGCATCTTTCTTCAGGCATCCATAGGAGTCGACGACGAAAACGACGCATCTTCACCCCTATGCACCCGCAGCCTGTGGGCTAGGTAACTTGGGTACTCCGGTGCTCATCAGGATAGTGACTATCCTAGTGTCTAGTTTTCAAGTCTCAACTTCCTAGCTACTCCGGAAGTGTCCTAAATCTATCTATTTCTAAACTGTAACATTGCTATTGACTTTTACGCATTACGCGTGAGTGTTTCCACTCTGCACACGAATCCCGTGGGCCTCCCACTCCCTAACTAACGCTAGTGTAGTGTAGCCCCAGCGATTCCCTAGGCCTAGGCCTATTCTATTTCCGTGACAGTGGTTCTTATACCACTTATTTAGTATATGGTTTGCGTGGCCCCTAGGGCCTAACTGTATTACTTACCTGTGTGACTTACTGTATGCATTAATAAGACTGTGTTGTACTTACCTCTAAACTCATAAAGAGTGCTGAGGGTTTGCTTAGAATAAATACACTTTATTTTATATATATATCTGTTGTGGTGTCCTTTCATTTGGTATTCAAGGGATTATATATGGTATCACAGCTGGCTTCACATGCCATTCAGAGTTTAGCCTAAGACTGCTCTTGTCCATGCTACCACTAGGATAGCTGGTCTATAAGGTTGACTTTACAACCAATCACCATAAGGGTATTTGGACTGATATAAGGTGTACACTATAACTAGTGACATCATACATCAGGCCAACTTCTCACAGCCATCACCTGCTCCACTGGCGGTCCATCACATCGGACAGGTGGGTGCTGCAAATCGTCCGAAGGGGCTACTCCCTCCCCTTCGAGACGACCCCTCCAGCCATGCCACCGCAGCACCACCGTATCTCGGGGGATCATTTGAATCTTCTCCACGAGGAAGTTTCGGCCCTCTTGGCCAAGGGGGCCGTCGAGCGCGTTCCGAGTCTAGAAGTAGGTCGTGGTTGTTATTCCCACTACTTTCTGGTTCCCAAGAAGGGCAAAGGGGGCCTACGCCCTATCTTGGACCTCCGGAACGTCAATGTCTTCCTCCGGAAGGAAAGGTTCAAGATGTTGACTTTGGCTCAGGTTCTAGCTGCCCTAGACCCCGGAGACTGGATGGTAGCGTTGGACTTGCAGGACGCATATTTCCACATCCCCGTCCTGCCGGCCCACCGGCGTTACCTGCGGTTCACGGTGGGCCAAGAGCACTTTCAGTTTGCCGTGCTCCCCTTCGGCCTCACCAGTGCCCCTCGGGTGTTCACGAAAGTGATGGCGGTGGTCGCAGCTCATCTGCGCAGATCAGGGGTTCCAGTCTTCCCCTATCTCGACGACTGGTTGTTGAAGGCGGGCTCGCCCCAGGCAGTCGTCTCCCACCTCCAGACTACGGCGTATCTCCTGCATTTGCTGGGGTTTTCCATCAACGTGCCGAAGTCACACCTGAGTCCCTTTCAGAAGCTCCTTTTCATCGGAGCGGTTCTCGATTCGGGTCTATCCACCGGAACAGCGGGTCCGGGATATACAGGCCCTGATTCCCATCTTTCGGCCTCTATCCTGGGTTTCGGTCAGGCTAGTGTGGCGGCTTCTGGGGCTGATGGCCTCCTGCATCCTACTAGTGCATCACGCCAGGCGGCGCATGCGGGCTCTGCAGTGGGACCTGAAGTTTCAGTGGGCCCAGCATCCCGGCAACCTGTCCGACCATGTCTTGATCTCGGAGGGCACTGCACAGCAGTTGCAGTGGTGGCTCACGGACCGCGATTGGGTCATGGGCAGAAGCCTCTCCCTTCCCCAACCGGAGCATGTCGTAGTGACGGATGCGTCCCTCCTGGGATGGGGTGGCCATATGGGAGAGGCGGAGATCAGAGGCCTCTGGTCTCCGGCGGAGTCTCGTCTCCACATCAACCTGTTGGAGTTGAGAGCGATCCGACTTGCACTGAAAGCCTTCCTTCCCTCTGTCAGGGGAAGTGTCGTGCAGGTGTTCACGGACAACACCACCGCCATGTGGTATTGCAACAAACAGGGCGGGTGGGGTCGTGGACCCTTTGTCAGGAGGCCCTGCGCCTCTGGACGTGGCTGGAACACCAGGGCGTCAGCCTGGTGGTTCAACATCTGGCGGGCTCTCTGAACGCCAGAGCAGACGAACTCAACCGCCGGTGCATGATGGATCACGAATGGCGTCTGAACTCCGAAGTGGCGCAAGGTCTCTTTCAGCAGTGGGGAGAGCCTTGGTTAGATCTATTCGCCACCGAAGAGAACGCGCAATGTCAGCAGTTCTGCGCGTTGGAATTTCCAAGGCGGCACTCGCTCGGCGACGCTTTTCGTCACGAGTGGAGTTGCGGTCTGTTGTACGCCTTTCCGCCTTTACCACTTCTGCCCAGAGTGCTAAAGAAGATCAGGCACGACCGGGCCCAAGTCATCTTGGTGGCTCCGGATTGGGCACGAAGGTACTGGTATCCCGAGCCACTCAGTATGTTGACCGATCCTCCGATACGTCTGCCCCTTCGGGAGGATCTTCTGTCGCAGCAGCAGGGGACGGTCCTACATCCGAACCTGTCCAGCCTCCACCTCCATGCGTGGAGATTGAGCGGCGGCAGTTGATGCCATTTGACTTGCCTCCTGAAGTCTGTGATATCATTCTGGCAGCCAGGCGTCCCTCCACAAAGACGGTATACGCCTGCCGGTGGAACAAATTTGTGGCATGGTGCACAGCAAAGGCTGTGGATCCCCTTTCCGCCCCTCTTTCTGAGGTCCTCCTCTTTCTTCTTTCTTTGGCCCGGCAGGGCTCTGCCCTGGGCACCCTGAAAGGTTATCTTGCTGCCATCTCTGCCTTCTTGCGGCTTCCTGATCAGCCTTCTCTTTTCAAGTCCCCTGTAGTTACACGCTTTCGAAAGGGCATTACTCACACGTTCCCTCCTGTCCCTTTTGTAATGCCTCAGTGGGACTTGAATCTTGTTCTCACATTTCTCATGTGTGCTCCCTTTGAGCCTCTTCATAATTGTCCTCTTCGTTTGCTGACGCTTAAGACTGCTTTTCTGGTAGCCATCACCTCGGCTAGACGGGTGAGTGAGCTCCAGGCTTTATCTTCAAAACCTCCTTTTCTCTCTGTTCATCCGGACAAGGTTGTCCTTCGGCCTCGTCCCTCGTTTCTTCCGAAAGTGGTGACTCCATTTCATCTTGGGCAGTCTGTCACCTTGCCCACCTTCTTTCCGCCTTGGGACGGGGTGTCCCTTTGCAGGACATCTGTCAGGCGGCGACGTGGGCTTCGCTACACACGTTTGCCAGACATTATTGCCTTGACAGCCAAGTCCGGAGGGATGGCTTCTTTGGCCGTTCTGTCCTCCAGGACTTTCTGGTGTGATCTTGGTTCGCAGACCCACCACCGGGGATGGTATTGCTTGGGTATCTATTCTAAGGTGAGGAATCTAACTAACGTGTTTCTTTCAGATGAACAAGTTACTTTCCTTCGGTAACGATGTATCTGTAAGAAACATTAGTTAGTTAGATTCCTCACCGACCCACCCATCCTCCCCGTTCTGCGAACTGACATCTAGGGTTAAGGTTATCCTTTTCAGGCCCCTAGATTTTATTTTTGGCACCTGTGTCGGTCTTTGCATGGCTCTGCGTTCCTGGCGCGGAAGGCTATGTACAAGAACAGACGTCAGCGCGCGAGGGCGGCGTCTAAGTACTCCGACGACGTCATCCCGGCGCACGACGCCGACGACGGACGCGGAGCCGCAGACGACGCCTAGCGACGCGCAAGGGGTATTGCTGACGAAAAATCTTACGGATCCAGTCTGACGCCTGGGGATATTCTAAGGTGAGGAATCTAACTAACTAATGTTTCTTACAGATACATCGTTACCGAAGGTAAGTAACTTGTTCTACAGAGGCAGAATCAGGGGTCACACACGTGGCCGTCAGCTCTCCTCCTCTTCCTCAGCCCCTCCCACCACCGCAAAGCATCCCTAGATCCGCCATTCTGGATCATGCTGTTCCTGTGGGGGGCGGCTTACCCATTTTCTACAAGATTGGGAATCTGTTACTACAGATCTTTGGGTTCTAGATCTTGTAGAAAATGGGTACGCCCTTCCCTTTCGGGAATTCCCTCCAAATTACCCTCCTAGTCAAGGGGCTTGCTCAGAGAACCACCATCTTCTCCTACAGGAGGAAGTCCTGAAGTTACTACAGAAAGGTGCGATAGAGGTGGTTCCAGAGCAGGAGAGGGGTCAGGGATGGTACTCCCGGTATTTCCTGATTCTGAAAAAGGACGGCAGATTGCGTCCGATATTGGACCTCAGGATCTTGAATCTTTATCTGAAGCAAGAGAAGTTCAAGATGCTCACCCTTGCACAGGTTCTTCAGGCGCTGAATCAGGAGTACTGGATGGTGTTGATCGACTTGCAGGATGCGTATTTGTATATCCCCATCCTGAAGTCGCACAGGAAGTATCTCCGGTTTACGGTAGGATCGCAACATTAGCAGTTTGCGGTCCTTCCGTTTGGTCTTACTACTGCACCCCGAGTCTTCACGAAGGTGATGGCAGTTGTTGCAGCCCATCTCAGAAGGTTGGGGAGTTCAGTTTTCCCCTATCTGGACGACTGGCTGATCAAAGCGGAGTCGCCAGAGAAGGTGCTACATCATCTGCAGGATACAACTCCGCTGTTGTTCAAATTGGGTTTCTCGATAAACGTGCCCAAATCTCACCTGGTGCCCTCTCAGCGCAACCTGTTCATAGGTGCGGTACTGGACACTACTGTGTGTCGAGCATTCCCTCCTCCTCAAAGGATTCTCGACATACAGGAAATGATTCCTTTATTTTGCAATGGAGCGGTCGTTCCAGTCCTGAAGGTCCTTCGCCTGCTTGGTCTGTTTGCTTCCTGCATTCTGTTGGTCAACCATGCACGCTGGCACATGAGGGCGCTCCAGTGGTGCCTCCGCAGGCAGTGGTATCAGCACAAAGGAGATCTCAGGGAGTCTGTGAGGATCTCCAGAGAAGTTGCGGCGGATCTGTCTTGGTGGAGCGTGGAGGGCAATCTGTCCCAAGGAAAGCCCTTCCATCTACCTCCATCGGTGGCCACAGTGATAACGGATGCATCCACTTTAGGGTGGGGTGCGCATCTGGAGATCAAAGGTCTTTGGTCTCCAGAGTAAAGGTTGCTTCACATCAACCTTCTGGAATTGTGGGCAATTCGTTTGGCACTCAAATCCTTCCTCCTTCCCTTCGCGGTCAGTCTGTTCAAGTCATGATGGACAACACTACCGCGATGTGGTATGTCAACAAGCAGGGAGGAGTGGGGTCTCTTTGTCTCTGCAGAGAGGCTCTGCGTCTATGGTCCTGGGTTCAGGATCTGATGGCAAATCATCTGGCCGGGGTGCTGAACGTACGTGTGGACAGTCTCAGTCGGCAGTTCTCCGCCGACCACGAGTGGAGGCTCCATCCGGAGGTGGTTCGTTACGTCTTTCGGATATGGGGAACCCCTCAGTGGACCTGTTTGCCACTCACGAGAACGCTCACTGCCCGTCATTCTGCAGTCTCCAGTATCCGATGCACGGGGCATTGGGGGGCGCGTTTCAGTTGAGTTGAGGCTCACGACTCCTTTACGCGTTTCCTCCAATACCCTTGATTCCTCGGGTTCTGAGGAAGATTTTCCAAGAACGGGCCCAAGTTAAATTGATCGCCCCGGATTGGCCAAGAAGGGTGGGGTACACAGATCTTCTCCATGTCTCCTCGTGCCCTCTGGTCCGTCTCCCTCTGAGGGCAGACCTCCTCTCGTAATCAGAGGGGCAGGTTCTACACCCCCACCTCCAGAGCTTACACCTTCATGTCTGGAGATTGAACGGGGCAACCTGAATTCCTTTTCTCTTCCGCCTGATGTGGTAGATGTAATTTTGTCTGCCAGGCGTCATTCCACCAAATCTATCTATTCCTATAGGTGGTCTAAATTTGTAATCTGGTGTGGAAAGAAGTCAGTTGATCCTTTGAGGGCTCGTTTATCTGACATTCTGCAGTTTGCCCTTTCTCTTGCTCAGCAAGGATTTGCTGTGGCTACCGTTAAGGTATATTTATCGGCTTTGTCGGCTTTCCTTTTCTTGCCAGATCAGCCGTCATTGTTCAAATCACCTATTGTTCTACGATTTCTAAAGGGCCTTACAAACAGATTTCCTCCTACTCCCTTTATTGTGCCTCAATGGGACTTAAAACTTGTCTAGACTTATCTTATGGGTTCTCCCTTCGAGCCCTTACACAAGTGTACTTTGAGACTGTTGTCTTTTAAGACGGTTTTTCTCATTGCAATCACCTCGGCAAGGAGGGTAAGTGAGCTTCAAGCTCTGAGTTCAAAACCCCCCGTATTTGACCATTCATGCTGAAAGAATGGTTCTCAGGACCAGGGCTGCATTTCTGCCTAAGGTGGTAACTCCCTTCCATCTGGGGCAGTCCATTACCCTTCCTACCTTCTATCCTCCCCCTCACCCTTCCAAGGTGGAGGAGAGACTTCACCGCTTGGACCCAAGAGAGCGGTGAGCTTCTACCTGGATATGACAAAAGACTTTAGAGTTGATGACCAGCTCTTCGTGGGCTTTGTTGGCTGCAGGAAAGGCAGAGCGGTGCACAAGCGCACCCTTTCCAGATGGATTGTCTTGTGCATCAAGATATGCTACTCTTTGGCTGGTAAGGAACCTCCAGAGGGTTTAAGGGCCCATTCTACTAGAGCTAAGTTTTCCACTTCTGCTTTGTCTAGGGGTGTTCCTGTGGAGGACATTTGCAGGGCGGTAACTTGGGCCTCCCTCCACACTTTCGCAAAACATTATTGCTTAGACACTAAGGTGAGGAGGGACGGACACTTTGCTCGTTCCGTCCTTCAGGACTTTGTGGTATAGAAGGGTGGACACCCTCCTCCGGGAGTGGGACTGCTGTGGGAATCTATTCACAAGGTGAGGAATCTACTGGCAGATGTATCCATCAGAAGAACAAGTTACTTACCTTCGGTAACGCTTTTTCTGGTGGATACAGTATCTGCCTGTGGATTCCTCACTGACCCATCCGCCTCCCCGTTGTCCACCCTTGTATACCTTAAGTATATGATGGGGTTTCAAAATGTATTTGTTAGTATCAAAGGCAGTGTGTTATTTCTTTTGCCTTTCTATTTATTCTCCACACTGTGTGTGTTGCAATTGTATATTATGTACTGTGTATATATTGCTGTCAGTCCGTCAGTGTGCCTCGAAGGCACGGAAAAAAGGGCGGAACTGACGTCATCACGCCGACGAGGTCTTCTTATGGAGCCGGTGACGTCAGCGGAGTCGCGTGCGGAGCCGTGTCTCTGTGACGTCGTCTTCGACCTCATCGGCGTGGACTGCTACAAAAGTTTCCGAATGTTGCTGGCGCAGGGGATATTCACAAGGTGAGGAATCCACAGGCAGATACTGTATCCACCAGAAAAACCGTTACCGAAAGTAAGTAACTTGTTCTTTACAAGGCGGCACACGCTCGGCTACACTTTTTGTCGCAAGTGGAGTTGCGGTCTTCTATATGCCTTTTCGCCTATACCACTTCTACCCAGAGTGCTGAAGAAGATCAATCGCTACCGGGCCCAAGTCATTCTTGTGGCTCCGGACTGGGAACAGAGAGTCTGGTATCCCAAGCTCTTACACATGGCCATCAATCCTCCCATCCGACTGCCCCTTCAGGAGGATTGTGAGAAGTTGGCCTGATATATGATGTCACTAGTTCTAGTGTACACCTTGTATCAGTCCAAACAACCCTTATGGTGATTGGTTGTAAAGTCAACCTTATAGACCAGCTATCCTAGTGGTAGCATGGACAAGAGCAGTCTTAGGCTAAACTCTGTATGGCATGTGAAGCCAGCTGTTACACCATTATAGTCCCTTGAATACCAAATGAAAGGACACCACACCAAGTATATATAAAGTTAGAATGTATTTATTCTAGCATATACCCTCAGCACTCTTTATGAGGTCAGAGGTCTAAGTACAAACAATTTCTTAAGTAGCATACGTTAAGTTACACAGGAAAATACAGTTAGGCCCAGGGGCCACGCAAACCATATACTAAGAAAGTGGTATAAGTACCACGTCACAAACAGGGAGTAGGCCTAGGGCATCGCTGGGGCTACACTACCCTACCAAGAGTTAGGAAGGGGAGGCCCACGGGAAGCGTGTGCAGTGTGGAAACACACACGCGGGTTACATTAAAGTCAATGGGAATGTAACAGATAGAAGTAGGGAGAATAAGGACACTTCCGAAGGAGCTAGGAGGAAGCAACTCAAGACTTAGACACTTGGATAGTAAATATCCACTGGAGCACCGGAGTACTCGCGTTACCTCACGCACCGGAGACGGGTGCATAGGTGTGAAGATGTGTCGGGTGTCGTCGCTGGATCTTATGGATGCCTGAAGAACAGATGCTGGCAGGCGGCCAGGAGGAAGATGTCCGGTAGATCCAAGGATGGATCTTGAAGGAGGGAACACCTGCGAGCAGAGGGGACAAAGTCTGGGTCACTAGCCAGTGACCGTGTGGAACCAGGAAGGAACCAGGCGATGTCGTGCAGAACACAGGTGATGTTGTGAAGCTTGTCTCTGCAGCTGCGTGGACCAGGAGCCGTCGAGGACGACCAGAACCAGGATACGAGCTGTCCCACGAAGGATCTTGCTGATGGCGGAGTCGACGTCCCGATTGGAGTCAACAAGCCTTGGCAAAGGCAACCCACGCGGAAAGGGAAATTCGCTTCAGGTGCAGACCATGAAGGTCTGGGGTGCTTCTCTTTCACAGGGAAGCAAGGGCCAGTCTGGGGGAACCAAACCAGCAGTGGAAAGTTAAAGGTTCGTCGTCACAGAGGCTACTAGCCAACGGGCCAGCAACCGGACAGACGCGTCGAGCAGGAAAATGCAGAAAGGCCCCACGCGGAGTGTGGAGGGCTGATCTTCGGTGCAGATGGTGCTCGGGGTTGGTGCTTCTCAATCCCCAGAGTACAACTTCGAGGATGCCTCAGAAGCAGCGCTGGCAGCTACTCGCCAATTTTCCCAGGTAGCCGGTCCCACGTCTCTCGTCGCCTCCACGGATCTCAGCTCGGCTGTGGAGGTGGATCAGGGTCAGAGAAGTCTGGAAGTCAAGGCGCTGGTCGGGCTCTGCAGTCAGTTCCTCGTAGAACGTTGGGCAAAGCAAACGGCTGGTTGCTTGATGGTGCCTGTTTGCACAGGGTGGCCACTCCTTGGCCACAAGGGAGATTCCTCAGTCTTCTTCTTGTCGTCGAATGTCGAAGGTCCAGAGTTTCGTGTCTTGTTTCAATTCAGGATAATCCAAAGTCCCAGGGACTCAGCTCCCACTCTTATACTAATCTGTGGGGCTGGGTTACCTGCTAGGTCCCTCCCTATGGGTGGGACCAGGGAGGGGGGTGGTTACATCCCCTTCCCTTTGTCCAGTTTCGCGCCAGGACTGGGGCTGGAGTGCCCCAGCACCGGTTTGAACCGGACTATGCATGGGACACCTTGTGTGCCCCAGGCAGTGTCTCGTTTCTTTCATCCCTCCCTGCCCCAATACACTAAGTCCTGTCTGGGGTGGTGCTAGCACCTCCCAAGGCAGGAAACCTATTGTCCAAGCCTCCCTCGCTGGAAGGACTCCCAGCAGCAGGAGGTCAGACTTGTGTCTGTGGCAGCAGCGTCCATTTTGTGACGCTGGGGCTCTGGTTAACTTTAACCGGGTAGTAGGATTTCAACATGTCTTCCCCCTCTAGAAGGGGGGAATACTATCCTCACCGCCAGAAATGGTGTGGGGGTAGTATTCCAAAGTGTTAGACACCTTACACAACATGTTTTGATAAAGCCAAACCATAGTTATCATAACCGCGAGGATTATAAGGCACTTTAAGAGTATATGGTAGGCGATATCATAGAACAGCTATAAGGACATGGTTCCGAAAGCTGCAGACAGGCTCAGTTCACGCTAGAGCACCATCTCACATGTTACCAAGCTCTCTGCCTCCAGGATTTTTAAGGCCTGCTATAGGAGTGGCTGACAGGTTATCCATGTGTCTATATATGGGGTAGGTATAGGAATACTACACCTAAGCAAGGGGTGATTACACGACCTTGCCCCAGCTGAGTGATCAGCCAGTTGTGTCATGATGGGAGACCAGCCAGGGGTGGCATAATACATGCTGCAGCTCCTGGTAGGCCTAAGGTACACCTATGCACTGGGTACCTAAGGTACACTGTACAGGGCCCTATAAGGTGATCCTTACCAATTGGGCTATGTACCTAAAGTACATAGTATGAATTTAGAGAGAGAACAGCTGGGCTGGGGGTCTGATTAGCAGGCCCACAGCCACATCTAAGTTGTAAACCAGTAAAGCAAAAGCAAAAAGTGGGGGTGTTGGACCTGTCAGCCCTAGGGTGGTCTCCCCATCTATTTTTGATCGTGCCTCATTTTTTCCACCCTCATTTTGATGTTGGACTTAGGTCTCCGGGCGCCTTTTCATTGCCAATCAGTGTTAAGGTGCAGGTGCTCCCTTCTCCCAAGATGGCTGCCACAGGCCCCTGCTACTGCGGAGTGGTCTTTTCTAGTAGCACCCTAGCTGCCAGGAGCTGGCTGGGACACCACAACAATGTTGCAACACCAGCCCGCCTTTTTTGTCCCATAGGTAAAATGGAGAAGCTCCTGGAATGTGCTGGAACCTTATAGAAGGGATGCAGCGTTTTTACTTTTGCCGCCTTGGATTGAGATCACCTGACCTAGGGATACATAAGTGAGGGAGGGAACATTTTCCAGTCAGTTGGCCAGTGGGAGTAAAGCAGACCTGGGGAAAATCCACGCAGGAGTGTAGGCGGTAGAGCCTAGCCAGGGACTTATGCCTCTGAAAGTGACAGGACTTGGGTACTGCCTTTTAAGTGAGTGAGGGATCCTGTACAGCCGTCTGATCTAGCCCAGTGATAGGAGAACCCAGGGGCCATCTGCTAAGCTTGACTAGGAAGGAACTAGTCACCAACTCAATCCCTAACCCCAAGGAACAGAACCCCGCAAGGGCGCCAGTGACATCTGCGCCGCAAGAACTGAATGCTGAAACTTCATGCCAGAACTGAATGCTGAAACTTCATGCCAGAACTGAATGCTGAAACTTCATGCCAGAACTGAATGCTGAAACTTTATGCCAGAACTGAATGCTGAAACTGCATGACCAAACTGAATGCTGAAACTTCACGTCACGATTGAATGTTGAACTGCTGGGGATCAACCAGGTCTTAGCGCTGCGACCCCTGCGCTCCCTGACCTGGCCTGAGAGTCCCTGCATCCATCCACGTTGAGCGCTGAGCTCTCCCGCTTAATTTGACCCACCCCCCTGACGCGGGGACCAGAGCATGCTCACCGCCGCGGCCCGGAGGCCGGAAGCTTGCACCATCCCCACGACGAGGCCCGCGGAGAAGCCCGGGGCCCCATCGCTGCCATTGCAGCTGCTGGCGGAGGTGTGAGAGGCCGTGACAGCCCCCAACGCTGAGGGATCGACTGCGGAGTCCGAAGCGGCGAAGAACGCCTGCCGCGGTGAAGACTCCTCGGACGCCGAGACCAAGGTAACCCCCGGGGGCTGGGAGGTAGCATGGCCGTGCGGAGGCCTGGGACTCACCCCCCTGCTCCCCGGGAGGCTTGAGAAGGACCCGGTGCGCCCCCTGTCGAGCGGGAGCGTCACCGCACTCTGAGACTCGGGATCCCCTCCGCGGGACTCCCTCTGCGCATCGGAGACTCTGATTCTCCTCCTTGGGATTGCCCCCCTTGCTGCTAGACTGCCGTGTAAACGGGGACCAAGTGCCTACGGCCTGATTATTACGAGTAGCGCTGTATTTCCTAAGCTCTGCTCACCAATGCTTAATGTGTGATTATTACGAGTAGCGCTGTATTCCTAAGCTCTGCTCACCAATGCTTAATGTGTGATCACTACGAGTAGCGCTGTATTCCTAAGCTCTGCTCACCAATGATTCATGTGTGATCATTACGAGTAGCGCTGTATTCCTAAGCTCTGCTCACCAATGCTTAATGTGTGATCATTACGAGTAGCGCTGTATTCCTAAGTTCTGCTCACCAATGGTTAATGTTTGATTATTACGAGTAGCGCTGTGTTCCTGAGTTCTGCTCTGAAGTGCCCCATGCCGGATCATTACGAGTAGCGCTGTGTTTGTAAGTTCTGCTCTGAAGGGCTTAGTGCCTGGACATTCCGAGTAGCGCTGGGTCCTCAAAGTCTGCGCTTAAGCGCTAGTAGTCTTCCATGTGTGGCGCTACATTTTCCAGCCCTATTTCAAGCGCTGATACTCGCTAGATAACGCGCAAGGTACCCACAGCAGGTTGAAACGCTAGTGGTGGGAGGGGCGCAGCACGCTGGTTAACCGCTGTGTTCACCGTTCCCCCCAGGCTCACCAGGTATTACCAATGGAACTATGATGAGTTGCTGATGAAATCTGACGCCAATGTATTCAGGTACTGCCTATTGCATCATAATGTATTGCTGGTGAATCTGACGCTAAAGTATTCAGGTACTGCCTATGGCACCATAATGAAATGCTGGTGATTCTAATGTCAATGTATTCAAGTAATGCCCATTGTCATCTCATGAACTGCATTTGAATCAAACTGCTTAGATAAACTTGTTTGATTTTCACTGAACCTACGGTGTGGCGTCCATTATTGTGTGCGTTTCCTGCTTCAGGGGATGTGTGTGTTGTATGGTCGCTTTACACTCAAGCCTTTGGGTGCCCAACCGCTCGAGTCACGTTACCCCCTTAGGGCTTGGTGACCCCAGGTCTTACAGGGGGTGACCATAGGAAGCAGACCCTACTCTCCTACAAGGATCTTCTGTCGCAGCAGCAGGGGACGGTCCTCGACCCGAACCTGTCCAGCTTCTACCTCCTCGCGTGGAGATTGAGTGGCAACAGTTGACAACTTTCGACCTTCCTCCCGAAGTCTTTAATTTTATCTTGGCAGCCAGGCGTCCCTCCACCAAAACGGTATGCGCCTGTAGATGGAACACATTTGTGGCATGGTGCGCAGCAAAGGCTGTGGATCCCCTTTCTGCCCCCCTTTCAGAGCTTCTCCTCTTCATTCTTTCCTCGGCCCCGCAGGGCTGGGCACTCGCAAGGGCTATCTTTCAGACTTTCTTTGCCTTCCAGATCAACCTTCTCTTTTCAAGTCCCCTATTGTAAATCGCTTCCTTAAGGGCATTACTTACTTGTTTCCTCCTATTCCTTCGTCATGCCCAATGGTACTTTAACCTGGTTCTGACCTACCTTATCAAGATATAAGACATAAGGTAGGTCAGAACCAGGTTAAAGTCCCATTGGGCATGACGAAGGAATAGGAGGAAACAAGTAAGTAATGCCCTTAAGGAAGCGATTTACAATAGGGGACTTGAAAAGAGAAGGTTGATCTTTCGAGACGCTACATAACTGTCCTCTCAGACTTTCGACTCTCAAAACTGCCTTTTTGGTTGCCATCACCTCTGCTCGCAGGATGAGTGAGCTTCAGTCTTCCAAACCTCCTTTCCCGGCTGTTCATCCGTACAAGGTTGTCCTTGGCACTAGGCCTTATTCACTTCCTAAAGTGGTTACTTCCCTCCACATAGGACAGACCATCACTTTGCCCACCTTCTTTCCGCCCCTGCATCCTTCTAAAGCAGAGAATCGGCCAGGGACCAGGGTTCAATTCCCGACGCGGCAGGGTCGTGGACCAGGGTCAAAACGGACTCGATAATTCTCGCCTCGGTACCTACTCCAACCAGGAACACACTCGGCAACTCTGGGCATTAAGCTTGCCTCATCTCTACAACGGCCCCCCACAGACGCCGGGGATGCCTTGTTTCACCTTGGAGATACTCAGAAAGGGACGTCTCACAGGGATAGCCAGGACGGGTTGCCCAGCGGTCTTTAGTGCCGGGACACTTCCGAGTAGCTGTGCGCTGAATAAATTAAAATAACATAACATAACATAAAGAGGAGGAGAGGCTCCACCGCCTGGATCCAAAACGTGCGCTTTCATTCCATCTGAATCGCACAAAACAATTCCAGGTGGATGACCAGCTTTTGATGGCTATGTGGGCGCCGGAAAAGGCCGGGCCATGCAGAAATGGACCATCTCTCGATGGGTTGTTCATTGCATCAAAATCTGCTATTCTTTAGCGAAGAAGGAACCTCCGGTAGGCTTCCACGCCCATTCCACCAGGGTGACGGCAGCCACTACTGCTTTGGAACGTGGGTTTCATTGCACACGTTCACCAAACATCTCTGCCCGGACAGCCAAGTCCGGAGAGACGGCTTCTTTGGCTGTTCAGTTCTCCAGGACTTTCTGGTGTGAACTTAGTTCGCAGACCCACCTCCGGGGTTGGTATTGCTGGGGTATGTATTCTAAGGTGAGGAATTCATAACTAATGGTCTCTTTCAGGTGAACAAGTTACTTACCTCCGGTAACAATATATCTGTAAGAGACATATATTAATTATGGATTCCTTACCGCCCCACCCACCCGTCCGTTCTGCGAACTGACTTCTAGGGTAAGGGACTTCGTTTCACGGCCCTAGTTTTGTACACGAGTGGTCAGTGTCGTGCATAGCTCTGCGCTTCTGGCGTGGAGTGTCGTGTAAAAAACAGACACCAGCGCTCGAGGGCGGTGTCTAAATATATTCCGCAATGTCATTCCGGCAATCACGACGCCAACGACGAACACGGAGTCAACCAACGCCACCTATCGATGTGCAGGGGTACTGCTACTAAAAGATTTCTCTGGATCCAGTCTGATGCCTGAGGGTAATTCTAAGGTGAGGAATCCATAACTAATATATGTCTCTTACAGATATATTGTTACCAAAGGTAACTAAGTTGTTCATATGGTAAAGACTATCTAGCTACGGATTTCTCACTGATCCTCCCCATTTTTGCAAACAGATTTTTCCTGTTTAGGAGCCTCTGTAGGTACTTAGTCTTTGCACACAGGTTCATAGTCTCTCTAATGTGGCTCGGAAATGTCATGAAAAGAAACTGATTTCGGCACCCTGGGGTGGCGCCTATAAAGGCACCACACTGTAGGAAAGTGCCCCATTGTGACATGGCCACCCCTACTTTTTACCACCGGTACTGATGTTATTCGATTCAAAACAGGCCCCAGTGACGGTGCTCTTTCCTTAAAACAAACTACATGTTCAATTGTTAAACTAGTTGGCAAGGATTTTAGCACCTCTGTAAGTAAATGGTACCTCTGGTACCTAGGAAATGGGTACTAAAGAGGATCCCTAAGGGCTGCAGCATGTGTTGCGCCACCCTAAGGTACCCAAACCCAAATACATGCAGGCTGTGCCCGTCTCCAACATCTGGCGGGAGCAGGACCGGCACGGTTTGAAGCCCGCAGGCATCGAACACACTGTTCCTTGACGCAAAAAGGGCTTCGAGAAGGCCTGAAAATAAAAAAACAGGCCAGAGGTATTACACTCCCGGATCCGCGTTAGGACACGGAAAAGAAGAAAAAAACTGACGTCAGCACGCCGTGGGTGGCTTATATGGCTCCATTGACGTCACTTCCGTGGGCGACGTCAGGACGGAGCCGAGCGGCGCCTCCTCCCGGCGTGCAGAGGTATTGCTGGGAAAAAGATTTTCCGGATCCAGTTTGACACCTGGGGATATTCTAAGTTAACGAATCTACGGCTAGACTGTGTCTCTACCAGATATATTGTTACCGAAGGTAAGTAACTCTTCCTTCCATGCCCACGGATACTGCATGCAATGTATGTAAGTCACCTCTACTGCAGGCCTTAAAGCGCTAAGGCAGGGTGCATTATATTACATGTGAAGGCACATCTGCATGAGCAGATATGCCCCTGTGATGTCTAGTTCCGTTGGTAGCTATTATAAGTGATCAGGGAGCCATTTTAAGTATATGTACTAGGCACTGGTCATTACGAGTTACCCAGCTACATAATGACTTCACTGTAAATAATGGTGTGTGGTATCAAACACCTTGTCTTGACAAATCCATACTGATCACAGTATCGGATTTGTCCTGACATGCACCCAAAGGGCACCCTAGAGTTTCCCCCCTGTATCCTACTAGTTGGTGTGCTTGCTGACTGGTATCATCCAGCCTGCCACCACATACCAGTTTCTGAACCCCTGCAAGTGAGAGCCTGCACACTCGGAGATCAAAAACAGTGCCTGTTAGAGTCGGGGGTCTCTGGTTGGCGCAAGGTTGTCCTTGTGTCAAGCAGGAACCCTCTCCTCCACGTCAGGGCGCAGGATAACCCCTCGCGAATGACCCTTGCTCACCCTCTAGGTGCGTGGCGTGAGCAGCCAAGGCGATTCCTCAGGCGTTGTTGGTTGAGCACTTACAATCATACACACAGTAAATACATCAATCCCCCCAGAAACGGACACCAGACTTGGATATATAGAAAAATACGCTTCTTTATGTAAAAATAAGGATATATATCTCAGCAGACTTATCACAAGACCAATAACGGTTTCGCTATGCCACCAGGTTGTAAAGCAGGCAAAGGTTCTTTGTTCGTAGCTTTAAATGGAGACCTTGTAGTCTCTTGCAAATGTTACTTGTGGTTCCAGTACTCACAGAGATCGGCTCCTGCGAACGGGGAAATAAGGCGATGCGGGCCCCGAGCCCGATACTGGAACTTCTTTCGTGATGTGGAGAGTCGGCACAGGTCGGTGCGACTCTCAGCTTGGGAAGTGTTCTTGGGTCCTCAATCAGCAGGTGTGGGCAAGTAGGCAGGCGCGGCCAGCGACCCTTTAGTACGGCGGTGCCGGAGGGTCTCCACAGCGGGGGCGGCGCGGCCTGAGATGTCCGGGGATAGCGAAGCGGGGTCGCAGGGCACGGTCAGTGCAGCTGGATGACCCGGCGTAGATCACAGTCGTCGGACGGCTTCCGGCGGGAGGGGTGATAGCGCGGTCAGCGCGCTCCAGTAGCAGGCAGTGACAGGGATGCAGGCAACCTGGCCCGGGGACAGAGAGCGGCTCTGGACGGAGCGGGGCTCTCACGGGGTTGAGGCAGACAAGCTTCTGAGTGTCACGGCCCTAGGAGGGGCGATGAGGGGCGCAGTCTCTTTCCAGCGGGGTGCACACACGGCTCGAATTGGAGGACGAGCAAAAACACAGAGAACCCACTGGTCCTGGGGTTCAGTTCAGGGGGCAAGCTCAGATCAAGCCCTTGGAGAATGTTCAAGCACAAAGTAGCAAAGTCTTTTCAGTAAGTCTCTTCCTCTCCTTTCTCAGCAAGGCAAGCAGCAGGCCAGCTCCTCCAGCGTCTTCTTCTCCTTCTAGTCGGGCAGAGGTTCTTTGTGGTAAACAGGATTCTGATTTCTTAGGAGCCAGGCTCCTACTTTTATACCATGATTCTTTTGTTCCTTAGCGCCAGGGGGCCTGGGCCTGGCCCAGTCCAGTTCTGGAGCACTTTGTTATGGTGACTCTGCTCTTTCCTTTCAGCAGCAGGGCAGAGACATCAGCCGCTCCACAGGGGGCGGCGCCGGCTTTGTGGTGGCAGAGCACAGGTCTATTCAAGAGTCAAGGTGTACTCCTCCCACCCATCCTGGTGTCATCTCTCTACCCACCACCTGGCAGCCAACCTGTCTCTGGGGATTCCCCAACCCTGCTCCTTACTGTTGCCAGGCAGAACACATACACACAGCAGAGGCGGACTGAATGGCCAGGTCAGTAAATACTAACTTTCTAAAAGTAGTATTTACAAACCCAGGATATTAAAATAAACTTGACTACAAGAAGTATTTTATTATTCTGAGTTCAGGCATACTAAACTTGACATTCTACCATGCTCTCTGAGTCCACTGGGGTCACAGCGTGTAGTGACTCCAGCAGCCCATTCTGGCCTATGGAGAGCAGGTAGCCTTCAATAGTGAAAAACGAAAAGGGCTGTAATTCACTACTAAGACATGCCACACACATCAGGGCATGTCCTACCTTATGCCTACAATGCACCCTGCCCTTGGGCCTACCAGAGGGGTGGCTAATATGTAGGTAAGGGAAGGTTTAGGGACTGGCAAGTGGGGGCACTTGCGCAGTCAGCGCGACAGTCCCAGACTGCACGCAGGGTCTGCGGTGGCAGACCCTAGACACATTTTACAAAGCCGCTTTCTGTGGGTGGCGCAACCAGCGCTGCAAGCCCACCAGCAGCATTGGCATTCACAAGCCCTGGCACCCCTGGTGCACTTTACTGGGGACTGACAGTGAATCCAATAAACCAATCAGGAACATCAATTACAGGTACACTTTACCTAGGGAGCACTTGCACTGCGGCACGGATTAGCCGTGGCGCAGTGCCCTGAGCGGACAACACCAGCAAAACAATCGAGGCACACCATCAAAAAGTGGAAGGGAAACTCACGCCAAGGTGCCAGGTCTAACAGTGCCCAATCAGGAGAAAGGTGTTCACACCTCATCCAGCAGGATGGCTTGTGTTTTAGCATATCGAGGCCAGAGGCTTTAAAGCCACTGCCTCCTTTGATATGGGACCCTGACTTCCCCCAAGACCTGGTAAATACCACCCCCTGCCCTGATGCCCATTTTTCACCAGGACAGGTGGGAAAATTAGTTAGTCAGAAGGAGTGTTCACTCTCGGGCTAGTCACACCGCTAAGGTGGGCTTCCTGAAGTGAACAATGAATGAAGTGTTTCACCATCTTGTTTTTGGTTAAACTAAGAACGCTGGGTCAGGTTAATGCCCGCTTCTAGTGGTCATTAAGGGGGGTGTAGGCATCCCACAAGTAAGTAGCGAAACCCTGCCTGCTTGCTGTTGTTCAGACAGTTGCAAGGACCCAACTCGTCCAGCAGCTATGCCGCCTCCTAAAGCCTTGGAAGGATGCCAGCCCTTCGCCAACCAGTCAGCATTTCCCTTGAAGTGGAAGAGCCACTTCCCTGCAGTCTGCAGGCACTGACTGCATCTGCCAGGTACACTATTCTGATGACCTCTGGGTCCACTGAGGAAGCAGCACCCCAGGAGGAGGACTTTGGGGTCCCAGAGGACATCCTGGTCTCCCCAGCAAGTTTTGAGCTGCTAGACCCTCCAAGAGTCCCCCAGCAGCAATGCCTTGTGTACCAGAGGTGTTGCAGCAGCTAAGGCTTGTTAAGTGTTGAGTCTGGACGCCAACCCTGCCAAGACTGTCCTACCAATGAGAAAGGTCAGCATCACGAGACCAGCACAGAGAGTGGCCCTGCTGTAATGTTTGCCCCCGTCATAAGGTTGATCCCAAGAAGTGAGAGCCTCCAAGGCAAGTGACCCGCTAGACAAAACACCTGTGCACCTGAGCCCCGCAGCCGAGTCCGCGCCAGCAGACAGTGGCCCCCTGCACTAGAGAACCTCAAGAGACAAGCACTCCCTTTGGATTCTGCCAGACGTGTCCCCACTTAAAGCATTTTTCTGGTTACACGGTTCTTCATTAACTTTACTGTCTAGTGCTCGGGGCTACTATCACAACCAGCACCCCTGCACTCGAACACACCAGGGCAAGTAAAACCAAACTGCTTGTGATTCTATAAACCTTGTCCCCTAAGCACCTTAAGTCAAAGTGATCAAACCTAATAACAGTTTGCAAGTATACATATACAGTCTATGTTTCTCCTATAGGATAACATTACTGTGTTCAAGGCTCATGCCTCAAATTTGACAGCTTTTGCTATTTTACTGGTTTTCTGTAAAAACAACAACTCCAAAGGAGCTTACTTGATTCCAATTATCTTGATGTCTAAATCAATATAATAATATGTTATTTTTCTAAGGGGAGTCTTCTTGAGGGTGTGTTTTATTTATTGACTCTCTGTGTACATCAAATGCTCAACAGCACCTCACTCTTATAAGCCTAAAGCTGCTCGACCACACTACCACAAATAAGCGCTTTGGGGTTGTTAAAGCAAGCCCTTGTAAACCAATAAGAGTCTCCTGGACTTATTGCACAGTGTACCTCATTTTGGCACCCTATATAGAAAGCCGGCTTCCTGCATGCTGCAGGTTAGGTATATCTTGGGTGAGGTTTTGCTTAGTTTACCTCAGAGAGCATCTGGGGAAGCAGTGGTGTATTTGCATGTCAATGTAGAATGAGCTGGCATTGTTGAGCTGGGAGTTGATGGTTGTCTCTAACCCACTGCAAATTGCTGTGCATAGATGGATGAATGAGAGAATACATTAGTTTTGTTCCTGGCAATAACTGGTCTAAAACAAGGCATTTGGATGAATTGTAGGTCGATCATATGTATCACATTGAAGAACAGTAGTTGAGTTTACGTTCATTTTCCTTCTTCTTGAACACAAAGAGAGAGATTTAAATTTGGTGTGACTGCCAGGTAATGTGTATAATAATTATGCTGGTGTTTACTTGGGTGTGCAATATTAGTACCTTTTTTGTTTTTCTTTATATCAACATTACATAAGGTAGGTTCTAGGGGTAATGTTTTGTATAAAAAATTAATAGTGAAATAATTGAAGTGATGAGTAAAATGACTCATTATTTCAGGAGGAGCACAGAATAGATATATCACTGTTTTGTACCTATTCTAATGTTCTCCTTTAAAATCTGCTGAATTACAGGAATCAAACTATTTTATTTTGTGTAGCCACAGGTTGAAGTGCTGTCTGAGGAGGAAGGTGAGGAGGAGGAAGAGGAGGAGGATATTCTTTCGATGGCAGAAGAAAAATACAGGCCTGCTGCTCTTGAAAAAATGGTTGCTCTGATTGCTTTTCTTGTTGAGCAGTCACGCTCTGAACGGTAAGCAATCATTTAAATTACCAGTCTAACTTCTGCGTTGAAAGCTTTTTGTTTCCATACAAAATGAATGCATTAATTTTTATGGACACTTATGTTGAACACTAACAGTCTTCAGACTGGATCCGTAAAGTTCAAAGCTTTCACATTACTGGTAGGGGCGCTGGCTTAGTAATCATGCCGTAAGTGGCATCGGGTGACGTCACCAAAGCCATATAGTACCAGCCCTGGCGCATCAAATTGAATCCCTTTTTTCCACTCCTACGGCATTGATCCACAGCTTGATCTATCTGAGAAATGTACTCACTTAAGACACATTACCTGTGCAGTACTATGTCTTCCCCTAAGAAATCAGGATTTAAACCCTATAGAGATTGCAAGGGGCAGATGTCCAGTTCTGACTCCCACCCTGTCTGCCTCGGTTCTAACTATGACTCCCGGTACTGCGAATCCTATCAGAGTATACAAGCAAAGGCCATAAAAGTGCAGGAAGCGAAGCTCCTTATGGCATGAGACAAACTATGGAGGCAGCAACTCTCAAGACTTTGCAACAGGTCACCTTCCTGCACTTTTTGAGGGGATGGGGGGGTGGAAGAAGCACAGAAAAGCACAAAGGGAAGTCACCTCGTTGCCCCTCCTCTCCCTCAGTACCTTCGTCCTCGTAGCGTGAGCTGGTTGAACGGGAGCCATTGGACCTAGCCCGGAGTGATGTACAACTGAGTCCCATCCCCTCTAATACCTGACACCTTGGCACCTGGGCGTTCTGGTCCCAGTCCTGGATGTTGGCTTAAGCCTTCCCAGAGTTTCCTACTCAAGTCTCGAATCCAGCAGCATTTTTAAACACTAAGCTTTCCTTTTTTTGCTAAAAACTCGTTGTCATCCCACTTCCATTCGGCTCCATACTGCTTCTACATGGTTATACCTATGACCCCGACGCCATTCCTGCTGTCCCATTTGATCCTACGCCAACATCACACTGCTTCGACCAGGCACTCCGTTATACAACGCTGCAAACTTCACCGCCTAAGGCGGCTGCACTTCCACCTACATGCTATTTTTAGGTCCGATCATCTGAATCTTCACTCTTACAGGGACACTGGTGGTGATAGAGATCAGTGTCTGGCCTTCCAGTATCTGTTTTCTGCCAGTGGCTGTGACACTTCCCTGGAGGTGGCCATGGATTTCCCCACTGGTCCACAAATGCTTGAAGTGGTATCATTCTATAAGGTTATACAAAAGAATACTGATGGGCCAAATCTGCAACCTCTAACGAGGGACATCTGATAGAGACTTTTAGCCAAAGATCTCCTACTTTAGAATAATCCCCAGGCATCTGACTGGATCAGGAAGTTATCAACCAGTACCCCAGCTCGCCAGTAGGTGGCGTTATTTAATGCCGCGTCCACCACGCCGGAAGTGACGTGTGTGGTGCCTACATAGACGCCACCCCAGCGCGCGGATATCATTTTTTTTCTTTCTGCTCCAGTGAGCACAGATCCATGAAGAGCTACCATCAATCAACTTTTGACTAACCTTTTTCATGACTTCTTGTTGACACTTTTTGAGAATTACTTCTTCTGGTATGCTAGAAATGTACCATTAGAAACCAGCGGGTTTCAAGCCATATGGTGCCTGTCACAGGCAGAAGTCTGTGACAGACCCACACTTGGTTTGTCTTTGGTGCTTTTAGTAGGACCACGACTCCAAGACCTGTGCTGACTGCTGCGCTGTGCACCATAGGCGCTGAGGGAGCATTCGTAAAAGATCTTCGCCACCCTACATTGGACGACTCTGCGATGCTCACGATCCCGGTTGCACGGAAGGTCCCAAGTCGAAATCCCGGGCACGTGGAAGGTCACAAGACCGCTTGCGGACCCACACCCAATGGTTGTTGTCCATATGGATGTCGTCTGGTAAGTCCCATCACAAAAAGAACTATAAGAAGTCGGTCTTCACCTTCTCCACACCCATCGAAGTCTTCAAACAAGGCGCGGGAGCGTCGGCACCCTAGGCCTCTCTATTCTGTGGAGACCGTGCCGAGGTCCGCTCTGCACCTCCCTGATTTTCTGGAGCCGGAGTGACCCCTCACCAACCTAAAGAGTTCTTTGAGGCCATGCACCTCATCTTTGGGTGGCCTGACCTCTCTGGAGCACCTTCTGGCCCTAGGGGTGTAGGCGGGGCCCCCACTTGATTCCCGCTGGCGAGTTCACCCTCTGTGCTAGTTAGGCTCCTTGGATCCAGTTCTGGATCAGCGAACTTCCTCTGCTCTCATTATCCCGGCTCTGCTGATGCCCTATGGTAGCGCCATCCCTATAGTTCTACCCGACTATGACACAGAACTGGATGGGCGTCGTCGTACGCTGGCCCCCTGGCTTCTGAATTGGAGCTAGTATCTTCTTCAGTTGACAGCCCTATTCTGAGTGATGAATGGGACGAGTCGGATGACCCTTATGGATACCAGCATCCCCTAGACAACAAACAGAACAACTGGTATGAAGAAGTGGTAGATGCCAGTGGTTTGAACTCTTCACCCGACAAAGTCTTGGTCTCCACCTGGACATGTTTGGTATCAAACATGTTGGAAACATACCCCAACACCGTTGCGGGTGTTGGAGGTAGGATTCAATGCACTGGGGGGCTCCTCCGGGAAGCTCCCAGTAACAGCCTTCCAGGGTCTGCCAGCAGGCTAGTGCTGCTGCCAACCCCAGACACGATTCTGCCCACCTGCTGCTGAGCTGAGCTCAAGCAGGGGAAGGTAGAACAATAGGTTTCCTGTCACAGGGAGGTGTGACCACCTCCCAGACAGGACTTAGTGTATTGGGCTGGGGTGCTTGCCAGCTCCACCAGACTGCTTTAAAGGGCACATTTGTTGCCCTCCTTGAATACTCAAGTTGGAACCAGTTCTGAGAGCCTTTTGGCTCCCACTTTGGCACGAAAATGAACAAAGGACATGGGAGTATCCTCCCTTCTATCCATCCCCTCCAATCGGAGGGACCCCTGAATCATCCTAATCTCTTTCTTAGGATATATAAGGGCTTACCTGTGGGTGGGTCCTCAGATTTGTCATGGTACAAGACTCAAGCCTGAAACCATGTCACTCTTCGACCGGCTGGACACTTGGACTTTGCCTGGAACAGAGACTGCATCAAGGAAGACTCCAGCTGCTCCTGGTCTCGCTGTTCTACAAGTCTTCTTTGTTGTCTGTGCTTCTTCCAAAACCTTCAACAGACCTGTGGGCAGCAAAGACACCCGAAGAGATCTCCCTTGGAGTGAAGGAGTCACTCCCCTGCATCTGCAGGCACCGCAGCAAAAGTGACTAGTCTGCTGCTCCTGATATCCAGCGGATTCCGAAAGGCTCTACAACCAAGGTTGTGGTTCTGCAACTCCCTCAAGGCCTGACCTGTCCTCCCTGCAAGTTTGAGGCCAATATCCCTCGTTGCAACTGATGGGACCAAACCCTTGTCTACCGCGTTGACTTGCTGTTGCCAAGGTTTGTTGGCTCTGCGTTCCAGAGCTCTTCGGGCTACAAGAAGCTCCAGCATCTCTTCCTACCAAACTCAGCGTCCTCACCACATCCTCTGCGCCATGGGCCTTCTTCTTTGGTTAACTGCTAAAGGTCCTCTTTCAAATCCTGTGCCTTTGGCCTGTGGGTCCTCTTGAGTGTTCTCTTGCTTCAGTGGGCTCCCCTGCTTGCTCGGGGCCTACTCTGACTCTCCTGCACTAGGTGAGTCCCTTGGACCTTGCTGGTCCTAACTTTGTTCCTTGATTGTTCTCCACATCTGTTGCTGCTGCCAAGGCTTTTTGGTGCTCCTCCCGGACACCGACCCCCTGGTTCTCGACTACTGATGTGGGGCAGCTCGTGAACAGCTCTTGGTGTTCCTCAGCGTCGCCTGGTCTTCACAGCTGCAGCGACAAGGTCATCATCATCACTCCTGCATCTTCTGTCATCTTTTGGCATTGCTATTCCGTGCCTCCTGGTCATCTCTGAGAGGCATAGATTCTGTCCCCTCTGCTTGCAGGTTTTCTCTTCAAGAATTCACCATTTGACTTCACTGGACTCTTGCACAGTCTTCGCCAGCGGCATCTTTACTGACGTCCTCCATTGTGGTCTAAGGCGGTTTCGAAGTCACTTTGCACCTATTCACCCGGCTTCCCTGGTGTGAGAAGCTGGCCTGCTATATGATGTCCACTAATGTAAGCGGGCACCTAGCACCAGTCCAGACAACCCTTATGTTTATTTAAGAGGTCTTAGACAACCTTAGTAGTAGCTGTGGAGAGCAGCCTTCAGGCTTAGTCTTGGAGTGTAAAGCAGCTTGTTTTACCAGAATGCAATCTTATAGTCTAGATTAAATTAAAAAGAACCACACAAAGTATTGATAAAAATATATATTTATTATATAACACTATCTAGTACGTTACAGTATCTCCCACATGGAGATAGACACAAAGCACACAATACTTTAGCAAATAAATCACAGTAAATAGCACTAATACACAGTGGGCCCCAGGGGGGGGAACCAAACCATATACTAAAAAAGACGTACAAGAACCGCGACTCGAGTCAGGACAATGTCGAGAGGATGGAAACTCGCTGGGGACCCAAGAAATCACTCAAGGTAAGTAGCTAGGGACCCCATGGAGAGCGCGTGCAGTGTGGGAACACGACCGCGAGCACCGTTCAACTCTACGTATAAGTCGCGTTGGATTTTTAAAGATTAAGGACCCTTCCCAGTGGACCCTGAAGAAAACTTGTGGAAGACAGAAGGATGGAGAGCCACCCCACCCGTGGATACCCTAATACCCAGGTTACCTACACCAGGGAAGCTGGGTGCATAGGGTTGAAGTGGTGTCTGAAACTGCAGTCGAACCCAACGAAGGACTTCAGGAAAGTGCCGCTGCTGGAAGTGGAGAAAGTGTCTGTGAGAATCCAAACGTGGATTTTTGAAGAAGAGTACTTAAAAGCAGAGGGGACAGTCTATAGCACTCTGGAGTGACCAGGGGACTTGGAAGACAAATGCCCTCTGATGTCGGGTGCTTCAGGGATGGTGTCGATGACCTTGACTCTGCAGCTGTCTGGACTAGGCGATGCTGAGGATGACCAGGAGCCGGATACGAGCTGTCCCACGAAGGATTTAGAGTGCTGAGGGGTCGGTGTCTGGCGTGAGCACCATCAAGCCTTGACAAATGCAACCCACGCAGGAAGTCAAGAAAGTACAAAGTTGGGACCAACAAGGTCCAGGAGACTCCCCACGAGCAGGGGAGTTAGGGCAGGCCCGAGCAATCGGGGGAGCCCAAAGAAGTCGTGGATGACCCTCCACAGGAACCATAGGCCGAAGGCACTGTGATCATAGGAGGTCGTCTGGCACTTTACCAAAGCAGCTGGCCACGGTGCACACGATGCAATGTGGCTGAAGATCTTGATGGAAGAGGTTGCCAGAGATTGGGGCTGCTTGGAGCCTGATGCACTTGTTGCAAAGCTGCCAACAAGCCTTTGCACTTGCAAAAGTACACGGTGCCCAGGGGTTTGGTTAGTGCAGCCCCCACAAGGGATACTGGCCTCAAACTCGTTGAGAGGACAGCTTTGGTCTCGAGGGATGTAGAAAACCACCACCTGTGTTGTTGAACCCTTCGGAGTCCGCAGGAGCTCGGGATCAGCAGACAGGTCAGCAGTGTTGAGGTGCCTGCGAATGCTGGGAAGTGACTTCTTCACTTCAAGAGAGATTCCTTCAAGTGCCTTTGATGCCCCACAGGCCGTGAAGGATTTCTGTACGAAGCACAGACACAGAGGATGCAGCAGACAAGCAGGGGGACGAAGTTGGGTCCTTACGCAGTCCAGAGTGTCCAGACGGTCGAAGTTGAAGTGGTATTGGAATTGAATCTTGTCCCATGACGAATCCAGGGACCTACACCCAGGTAAACACTTAAGTACCCTAGGGAAAGGGTTGGGACGATTCAGGAGACCCCCCCCCCCATGGGAGGGTCTGGACAGGGGGGAGTTTATTTCCCATGTCCTTTGTCCAGTTTCACGCTAGAGCTGGAGCCAGTGGCTCCCAGGACTGGTTTGAACTGGACTATGCACTGGGACACCAAATGTGCCTATCATGCAGACTTTCTTTTTCGCTGGCAAGTACACCCACCCAGCCATAATACACTATCTCCTGTCTTGTAGGTGGTCACACCTCCCTGTGACAGGATTCCTATTGTTCCACCTTCCTCTGCATAAGCTTGGCTTAGCAGCAGGAGGGCAGAAATGTGTGTAGGAGAGTAGGGTCTGCTTTCTATGTTCACCCCCACTTTACTGGTTTTCGACTTAGATGTGGCTGTGGGCCTGCTAATCAGACCCACAGCCCTGCTGTTCTCTCTCTAAATTGATACTATGTACTTTAGGTGCATAACCCATTTGGATAGGATCACCTTTTTGGCCCCTGTACTGTGTACCTTAGGTACCCAGGGCATAGATGTATCCTAGGCCTACCAGGGGCTGCAGCATGTATTATGCCACCCCTGGCCTGGCCTTCCATTATGACACAACTGGCTGACCACTCAGCTGGGGCAAGGTCGTGTAATCACTCCTTGCTTAGGTGTAGTATTCCTATACCCATCTTATATATAGACACATGTGTACCTATCAGTCACTCCTATGGCAGGCCTTAACAATCCTGGAGGCAGAGTGCTTGGTAACATGTGAGATGGTGCTCTAGCATGAGCTGAGCCTGTCTGCAGCTTTCGGAACCATGTCCTTATAGCTGTTCTATGATATAGCCTACCATATACTCTTAAAGTGCCTTATAATCTTAAACGGTTATGGTAACTATGGTTGGGCTGTATCAAAGCATGTCGTGTAAGGTGTCTAACACTTTGGAATAATACCCCCATACCATTTCTGGTGATGAGGATATTATCCCTCCCTTCTAGAGGGAGAGACATGTTAAAATCCTACTTTGCTGTGTAACCTCTGACCAGAGCCTCAGCATCACAAAATGGATGCTGCTGCCACAGACACAAGTCTGACCTCCTGCTGCTGGGAGTGATCCCAGCCAGGGAGGCCTGGACAATAGGTTTCCTGCTTGGGGAGGTGCTAGCACCTCCCCAGACAGCCTTTAGTGTATTGGGGCAGGGTGGGCTGAAAGGAATGAGACATGCCTGGGGCACACAAGGTGTTCCTTGCATAGTCCAGTTCAAACCGGCGCTGGGGCACTCCAGCCCCAGCTCTGGCGCGAAACTGGACAAAGGGAAGTGGGTGTAACCACCCCCTCCCAGGTCCCACCCATAAGGCGTGACCTAGCAGGTATCCCAGCCCCCCAGATTAGTATAAGAGTGGGAGTTGGGCCTCAAGGCTTTAGATTATCCTGAACCTGCAAAACTGAACAGAAACTCTGGACCTTCGACATTCGACGAAAGAAGAAGACTGAAGAATCTCCCTTGTAGCCAAGGAGTGGCTACCCTGTGCAAACAGGCACCATCAAGTGACTACCCTTTGCTTTGTGAAACGTTCGACGAGGAACCGACTGCAGAGCCCGACCAGAGCCTTGATTTCCAGACTTCTCCGACCCTCATCCACATCTGCAGCAGAGCTGAGATCCGTGGAGGCGACGAGCGACGTGGGACCGGCTACCTGGGAAAAGTGGCTAGTAACTTACAGCGCAGCTTCTGAGGTACCCTCGAAGTTGTGCACCGGGGATTGAGAAGCCCCAACCCCAAGCACCATCTGCACCGAAGACCAGCCCCCCACACTCCACGAGTCCTGCGTGGGGCCCTTCAGCATTTTCCTGCTTGCCGCGTCTGTCCGGTTGCTTGCCCGCTGGCTAGTGGCCTCTGTGACGACGCTCCCTGAAATCTTCTGCGCTGGTTTGGCTCCTCCAGACTGGCTCCCGCTTCTCTGCAAAGAAGAAGCACCCCAGACCTTCCTGGTCTGCACCAGAAGCAAGTCCCTTGTTCTTCGTGGGTCCCGCTTGCCAAGGCTTGGTGAGTCCTAGTCCAACTTCGACGCCGCCGACAGCAAGAGCCTTCGTGGGACAGCTCGCCTCCTGGTCCTGGTCGTCCTCGACGCTTCCTGGTCCTCCTGGCTGCAGCGACAAGCTTCACCTTCCCCTGCAACTCTTCACGACATCGCCTGGTTCCCTCCTGGTTCCACGTGGTCACTGGCTAGTGACCTTGACTCTGTCCCCTCTGCTTGCAGGTTTCTTCTCTTCTTGATCCCAGGCTTGGGATCCACCGGACACTCTCTCCTGACTGCCTGTCAGCATCTTTCTTCAGGCATCCATAGGAGTCGACGACGAAAACGACGCATCTTCACCCCTATGCACCCGCAGCCTGTGGGCTAGGTAACTTGGGTACTCCGGTGCTCATCAGGATAGTGACTATCCTAGTGTCTAGTTTTCAAGTCTCAACTTCCTAGCTACTCCGGAAGTGTCCTAAATCTATCTATTTCTAAACTGTAACATTGCTATTGACTTTTACGCATTACGCGTGAGTGTTTCCACTCTGCACACGAATCCCGTGGGCCTCCCACTTCCTAACTAACGCTAGTGTAGTGTAGCCCCAGCGATTCCCTAGGCCTAGGCCTAATCTATTTCCGTGACAGTGGTTCTTATACCACTTCTTTAGTATATGGTTTGCGTGGCCCCTAGGGCCTAACTGTATTACTTACCTGTGTGACTTACTGTATGCATTAATAAGACTGTGTTGTACTTACCTCTAAACTCATAAAGAGTGCTGAGGGTTTGCTTAGAATAAATACACTTTATTTTATATATATATCTGTTGTGGTGTCCTTTCATTTGGTATTCAAGGGATTATATATGGTATCACAGCTGGCTTCACATGCCATTCAGAGTTTAGCCTAAGACTGCTCTTGTCCATGCTACCACTAGGATAGCTGGTCTATAAGGTTGACTTTACAACCAATCACCATAAGGGTATTTGGACTGATATAAGGTGTACACTATAACTAGTGACATCATACATCAAGCCAACTTCTCACATTGGTGGCAGCGGTGGGATCTGAGCTTGCTGTTGTAATACCATTGTAATCTTGAGATACTGAATTGAAAGATCACACAGATATTGTCTAGGTACATATAACATAGATTATTATACTTAAGTCCTACTGGACTTTGTAGTTGTAGGTTGAAGGGAGTAACACACCCTGACTACAACTACTAGAGAGGTTTAGTAGATACAACTAGTGTAGGTAGGTGCACACACCACACCCTCACTAGATCATGTCTCTGAGAGGAGATCAAGTAGATGCTCTCTCAGGAGGATCAGGTCTGCAAAAGATCCCCTCTAGATATGATACCTTAACATTCCAGGAGATGAGACACTTGTGTACCTCCAGAGGAATAAAACAGGGTGCAGACCCTACCCTCCTTCAGTTAAGACAACTCCTAGAGGAGTATGACATTCTTAAGGCATCTCAGGCAGGTGCCCTAGGCACAGAGGAGGGTCTACCCACCACAGAGGAGTCAGAGGAGACTTCAGATGAAGAGGTAGACAGCCAGGGCCAAGTAGGAAGACTTAGCCAGGCTAACCTAAGTTTACATGGGAGTTTGCATGGGGTCCCCCCATACAGACCCCCAAGTAGGCTTTCACAGAGAAGCAGGAGGGACAGATCCCCTTCAAGGGAATCCATCCACTCCCATGTTTCTAGCATCTCTAATGCTTCCTCTCACAGGGGAATGACTTCACCTGAGAGAAAGGAGCATAAAGCCAGAATGAGGGAAGCTAATCTGAGGATTCAGAGGGAAGAAATTGCCCTTGCCAAAGAGAAGCTTGCTCTGGCTAGAGAGCAAAAATTGTGTGGGTCAGAACCCACTGGTGGCAGCAACATTCCTAGAGATAGGGATAGGTCTTATGACCATAGAAACCTAAGCAAGATAGTCTCCCCATATCAGAATGGGGATGACATCCACAAATGGATGACTGCTTTGGAGAGGGCCTGCAAAGTACAGCAGGTACCCCAAAGTCAGTGGGCAGCTATCTTGTGGCTCTCCTTTTCTGACAAAGGTAGAGACAAGCTCCTCACAGTCAGTGATGAGGATGCAAACAATTACAAAGTCCTGAAGAGTGCTCTGATAGATGGGTTTGGCTTAACCACTGAGCAATATAGGTTGTTGTTCAGAGACACCCAGAAGACACAGACACAGGACTGGTCTGATTTTGTGGATTGTGCCACTAAGGCTTTGGAAGGTTGGTTAAATGGCAGCAAGGTGCAGGACTATACAGGATTGTACAACTTGATTATGAGGGAGCAGATCCTTAGTAATTGTCAGAACCAGCTTCTCCATCAACACCTGGTAGACTCAGATTTGACCTCTCCCCAAGAATTGGGAAAGAGGGCAGATAAATGGGTCAGGACCAGGATTAGGCCTAAAAATCAGGGTGGTGACCAAAAGAAAGATACCACCAAGCCTCAAGAGAAGGGTGGGGATAAAGCAAAAGAGAAATCTTCCTCAGGGCCCCAAAACTCCACACAGGGTGGTGGGTCCCAAGCTCCCTCCTCTACCACAGTTAAAACGCCTTACTGCCATGTGTGTAAAACACCTGGGCATTGGAAAACTGACAGCAGTTGTCCACAGGCTAAAAACAAAACTGTTCCTCCAACTACTCCTGTCACACCACCTATTACTGTCAGCAGTAATCCCCCAGGTGGTGGGAGTGCCCCCAAAAATTTGGTTGGGTTTTCTTGGGGAACACAGGGGGATCCTGGCTTAGCCAATTCCCCTGCAGCAGCTACTCTTGTCTGTGATGGTGGCATGGGGTTTGCCAACTTCACTGCCTGTCCCAACACTTTGGGTAGGTACAGACAGGAACCCTACATCAATGGTAGAAAAGCTGAGGCCTACAGAGACACTGGAGCTAGCATCACTATGGTGGCCCATAGGCTAGTTCCCTCTGAGCAGCTTTTGCCTGGTTTCTCATACCAGGTAACTAACATTGATGGCAAACAGAACAGTCATCCCATGGCAGAGGTATGTCTCAGCTGGGGAGGTGTCACTGGCCCTAAAAGGGTGGCAGTGTCTCCAACCTTGCCTGTGGACTGCTTACTGGGGAATGACTTAGAACTCTCAGCTTGGGCTGGAGTTGAACAAGACACCCATTCTAAAATGGTAGGCCTTTCCAAAAGGGGTAGTGGGGTTGTGCCAGTCACAACCCCTGTCCAAGTAGCTTTCCTCCCTGAAAAGGTTGGAAGGGCAGTGGTAGCCACAGCCCAGGCACAGACAGACTTCCCTGTAGAAATTGGCAGAGCTGTGACAGTCACAGCTCAAACACAAACTGAGTGCCTTCCTGAAAAGGTTGGCAAGGCTGTAATGGTCTCAGCCCACACTCAGACTGATGTAGGTGTAGTGAAGCCTGAAACTATGGATCACTCCACACAAACAGAGAGTAGTGGGGAGGAAGAAAAGTCTCCCTCTCCCCAGACATTAGGAAAAGGTCAGCCTCCTCAGGGATCTGACCTCACCCCTTGTGAAGGAACTGCCCCAGAGGTAGCCAGGCCTGGCCTGGCAGAGCCTCTGATGTCAGTGGCCCCTTCCAAGGTGGGACCCAGTCTGGTGCAGGTAGCCTGCCTCTCTCTACCCTGCCTCAGTCAGCCCAGGGCTGCAGAGGTCAGGGAGGCCAGTGGACCCCAAGAGGGCCCCTGTCCACAAGAACCCCCCAATCAAAAGAATGAGGATTGCCTGGCTAGTAGCCCTAGCCAGGTGATGGGTAAAAACATTCCTGAGGGATCCCCTTTACAGGTAGTTGGGGACCTCCCCCAGAGGGATTCTGTTGGGCACAGGCAAACCTGGGACCTTAGGGCCCCAAACCTGACCTGTCCCTCCAGTAAGCCCACAAAAGGGACCCAGCCTCCAGCTTTAGGTAGCCAGAGGCTGACCCTGAGAGCACAGTGCAACTCAGTTAGAGAAAGAAAGGCATCCATGGTGGAGGATGATTGGAGGAAGCTGAGGCCTCACTTTGAGGACACTCACTTCAGTACTCCATCTCAACACCAGCCTTTTACTTTGCAAAGACACACCAAAGGTAGAGATTCCCTATGGTGGAGACCCTATGATATCTTTAGGATGAGGGATTGCTTAGTGGACCATGAGACAGGGGGTAACCATGCCAGTGCTGGTTCTTCCTTATATGGCCACTTAGGCAATAGAGGCTTACCTTGTCAAGGCCAGCCTTATCTCCTTTCGTTTGGGGGGGGGTTGTGTAGGAAGGTGGATATCTGACTATGGTTACCCCCAACTTTTTGCCTAGTGTCTAGCTGGTTTTTCGACTTAGTTGGCCTGAGATCCTGCCATTCAGGGTCTCAGGCTGTCTGCTCTCTCTTTAAAATGGACTCCATGTACCCTAGGTACATAACCAATTGGTAAGGATCACCTTATTGGACCCTGTACAGTGTACCCTAGGTACCCAGGGCATAGGTGTACCCTAGGCCTCCCAGGGGCTGCAGCATGTATTATGCCACCCCTGGGCTGGCCTTCCAATCAGACACAACTGGCTGATCACTCAGCTGGGGCAAGGTCGTGTAATCACCCCTTGCTTAGGTGTAGTATTCCTATACCTAACTTATATATAGACACATGTGTACCTATCAGTCACTCCTATGGCAGGCCTTAACAATCCTGGAGGCAGAGTGCTTGGTAACATGTGAGATGGTGCTCTAGCATGAGCTGAGCCTGTCTGCAGCTTTCGGAACCATGTCCTTATAGCTGTTCTATGATATAGCCTACCATATACTCTTAAAGTGCCTTATAATCTTAAACGGTTATGGTAACTATGGTTGGGCTGTATCAAAGCATGTCGTGTAAGGTGTCTAACACTTTGGAATAATACCCCCATACCATTTCTGGTGATGAGGATATTATCCCTCCCTTCTAGAGGGAGAGACATGTTAAAATCCTACTTTGCTGTGTAACCTCTGACCAGAGCCTCAGCATCACAAAATGGATGCTGCTGCCACAGACACAAGTCTGACCTCCTGCTGCTGGGAGTGATCCCAGCCAGGGAGGCCTGGACAATAGGTTTCCTGCTTGGGGAGGTGCTAGCACCTCCCCAGACAGCCTTTAGTGTATTGGGGCAGGGTGGGCTGAAAGGAATGAGACATGCCTGGGGCACACAAGGTGTTCCTTGCATAGTCCAGTTCAAACCGGCGCTGGGGCACTCCAGCCCCAGCTCTGGCGCGAAACTGGACAAAGGGAAGTGGGTGTAACCACCCCCTCCCAGGTCCCACCCATAAGGCGTGACCTAGCAGGTATCCCAGCCCCCCAGATTAGTATAAGAGTGGGAGTTGGGCCTCAAGGCTTTAGATTATCCTGAACCTGCAAAACTGAACAGAAACTCTGGACCTTCGACATTCGACGAAAGAAGAAGACTGAAGAATCTCCCTTGTAGCCAAGGAGTGGCTACCCTGTGCAAACAGGCACCATCAAGTGACTACCCTTTGCTTTGTGAAACGTTCGACGAGGAACCGACTGCAGAGCCCGACCAGAGCCTTGATTTCCAGACTTCTCCGACCCTCATCCACATCTGCAGCAGAGCTGAGATCCGTGGAGGCGACGAGCGACGTGGGACCGGCTACCTGGGAAAAGTGGCTAGTAACTTACAGCGCAGCTTCTGAGGTACCCTCGAAGTTGTGCACCGGGGATTGAGAAGCCCCAACCCCAAGCACCATCTGCACCGAAGACCAGCCCCCCACACTCCACGAGTCCTGCGTGGGGCCCTTCAGCATTTTCCTGCTTGCCGCGTCTGTCCGGTTGCTTGCCCGCTGGCTAGTGGCCTCTGTGACGACGCTCCCTGAAATCTTCTGCGCTGGTTTGGCTCCTCCAGACTGGCTCCCGCTTCTCTGCAAAGAAGAAGCACCCCAGACCTTCCTGGTCTGCACCAGAAGCAAGTCCCTTGTTCTTCGTGGGTCCCGCTTGCCAAGGCTTGGTGAGTCCTAGTCCAACTTCGACGCCGCCGACAGCAAGAGCCTTCGTGGGACAGCTCGCCTCCTGGTCCTGGTCGTCCTCGACGCTTCCTGGTCCTCCTGGCTGCAGCGACAAGCTTCACCTTCCCCTGCAACTCTTCACGACATCGCCTGGTTCCCTCCTGGTTCCACGTGGTCACTGGCTAGTGACCTTGACTCTGTCCCCTCTGCTTGCAGGTTTCTTCTCTTCTTGATCCCAGGCTTGGGATCCACCGGACACTCTCTCCTGACTGCCTGTCAGCATCTTTCTTCAGGCATCCATAGGAGTCGACGACGAAAACGACGCATCTTCACCCCTATGCACCCGCAGCCTGTGGGCTAGGTAACTTGGGTACTCCGGTGCTCATCAGGATAGTGACTATCCTAGTGTCTAGTTTTCAAGTCTCAACTTCCTAGCTACTCCGGAAGTGTCCTAAATCTATCTATTTCTAAACTGTAACATTGCTATTGACTTTTACGCATTACGCGTGAGTGTTTCCACTCTGCACACGAATCCCGTGGGCCTCCCACTTCCTAACTAACGCTAGTGTAGTGTAGCCCCAGCGATTCCCTAGGCCTAGGCCTAATCTATTTCCGTGACAGTGGTTCTTATACCACTTCTTTAGTATATGGTTTGCGTGGCCCCTAGGGCCTAACTGTATTACTTACCTGTGTGACTTACTGTATGCATTAATAAGACTGTGTTGTACTTACCTCTAAACTCATAAAGAGTGCTGAGGGTTTGCTTAGAATAAATACACTTTATTTTATATATATATCTGTTGTGGTGTCCTTTCATTTGGTATTCAAGGGATTATATATGGTATCACAGCTGGCTTCACATGCCATTCAGAGTTTAGCCTAAGACTGCTCTTGTCCATGCTACCACTAGGATAGCTGGTCTATAAGGTTGACTTTACAACCAATCACCATAAGGGTATTTGGACTGATATAAGGTGTACACTATAACTAGTGACATCATACATCAAGCCAACTTCTCACACCGCGTCTGTCCGGTTGCTTGCCCGTTGGCTAGCGGCCTTTGTGACGACACCTTGAAATCTTCACCGCTGGTTTGGCTCCTCCAGACTGGCTCCCGCTTCTTTGCAAAAGAGACGCACCCCAGACCTTCCTGGTCTGCACCAGAAGCAAGTCCTCCGTTCTTCGTGGGTTCTGCTTGCCAAGGCTTGGTGAGTCCTAGTTCGACTTCGACGACGCCGACAGCAAGAGCCTTCGTGGGACAGCTCGCCTCCTGGTCCTGGTCGTCCTCGACGTCTCCTGGTACCCGTGGCTGCAGCGACAAGCTTCACCCTTCACCTGCAATCTTCATGACATCGCCTGGTTCCTTCCTGGTTCCACGTGGTCACTGGCTAGTGACCTTGACTCTGTCCCTTCTGCTTGCAGGTACCCTTCCTTCTTGATCCCGGCCTTGGGATCCACCGGACACTCTGCACTGACTGCCTGTCAGCAACTTTCCTTCAGGCATCCATAGAAGTCCACGATGAAACCCGACACAAGTTCACACCTATGCACCCGCAGCCTGTGGGCTAGGTAACTTGGGTACTTCGGTGCTCACAAGGGTAGTGACTATCCTAGGGTCTAGTTTCCGAGTCTCGACTTCCTAGTTGCTTCAGAAGTGTCCTAAAACTGCTTATTTTAGAACTGTACTATTTCTATCGACTATACGCATTACGCGTGAGTGTTTCCACTCTGCACCTGAATCCCGTGGGCCTCCCACTTCCTAACTGTTGGTAGTGTAGTGTAGCCCCAGCGATTCCCTAGGCCTAGGCCTATTCTATTTCCGTGACAGTGGTCCTTATACCACTTCTTTAGTATATGGTTTGCGTGGCCCCTAGGGCCTAACTGTATTACTTACCTGTGTGACTTAATGTATGCTTGAATAAGACTGTGTTGTACTTACCTCGAATCTCATAAAGAGTGCTGAGGGTTTGACTAGAATAAATACACTTTATTTTATATATATATATATATATCTGTTGTGGTGTCCTTTTATTTGTTATTCAAGGGATTATATATGGTATCACAGCTGGCTTCACATGCCATTCAGAGTTTAGCCTAAGACTGCTCTTGTCCATGCTACCACCAGGATAGCTGGTCTATAAGGTTGACTTTACAACCAATCACCATAAGGGTTGTTTGGACTGATATAAGGTGTACACTAGAACTAGTGACATCATACATCAGGCCAACTTCTCACATTGGTGAGCAGCGGTTGGGATCTGAGCTTGCTGTTGTAATACCATTGTAATCTTGAGATACTAAATTGAAAGATCACACAGATATTGTTTAGGTACATATAACATAGATTATAATACTTAAGTCTTACTGGACTTAGTTGTTGTAGGTTGAAGGGAGTAACACACCCTGACTACAACTACTAGAGAGGTTTAGTAGAAATAACTAGTGTAGGTAAGTGCACACACCACACCCTCACTAGATCATGTCTCTGGGAGGAGATCAAGGAGATGCTCTCTCAGGAGGGGCAGGTCTGAAAAAGATCCCCTCTAGATATGATACCCTAACAGGAGATGAGACAATTGTGTACCTCCAGAAAGTTAAAACAGGGTGCAAACCCTACCCTCCTTCAGCTAGTGCAGATCCTAGAGGAATATGATGCTCTTAGGGCCTCACAGGCTAGTACCCTAGGTACAAGGGAGGGTCTACCCACTACAGATGAGTCAGATGGGACTTCAGATGAAGAGGTAGACAGCCAGGGCCAAGTAGGAAGACTTAGCCAGGCTAACCTAAGCTTACATGGGAGTTTGCATGGGGTCCCCCCATACAGACCCCCAAGTGGGCTTAACCAGAGAAGCAGGAGAGACAGATCCCCTTCAAGGGAATCCATCCACTCCCATGTCTCTAGCATCTCTAATGCCTCTTCTCACAGGGGAATGACTTCCCCCCAGAGAAAAGAGCATGAAGCCAGAATGAGGGAAGCTAATCTGAGGATTGAGAGGGAAGAACTTGCCCTTGCCAAGGAGAAGCTTGCTCTGGCTAGAGAGCAAAAGTTAAGTGGGTTAGAACCCACTGGTGGCAGCAATATCCCTAAGGATAGAGACAGGCACTATGATAATAGAAACCTGAGCAAGATTGTCCCTCCCTACAAGTGTGGGGATGACATCCACAAATGGATAACTGCTTTGGAGAGAGCTTGCAAAGTACAGCAGGTACCCCAAAGTCAGTGGGCAGCTATCTTGTGACTCCCCTTCTCTGAGAAAGGTAGAGACAAGCTCCTCGCAGTTAGTGATGAGGATGCAGACAATTACACTGTCCTGAAGAGTGCTCTAATTGATGGGTTTGGCCTAACCACTGAACAATACAGGTTGTTGTTCAGGGATACCAAGAAGACACAGACTCAGGACTGGACTGACTTTGTAGATTGTGCCAGTAAGGCTCTGGAAGGCTGGCTAGTGGGAAGTAAGGTTAAGGACTATACAGGATTGTATAATTTGATCATGAGAGAACAAATCCTTAACAACTGTCAAAACCAGCTACTGCATCAACACCTGATTGATTCTGATCTGACTTCTCCCCAAGAATTGGGAAAGAAGGCAGATAGATGGGTCAGGACTAGAGTTAAGCAGAAAAACCAGAACCAGGGCGGTGATCAGAAAAAGGCAGACCAGAAGGGTAATGATCAGAAACAATAAGACCAGAAGTCTTCACCAGGCCCCCAAAAGGCTCAGGGGGAGGGTGGCCCCAAAAAGGATAAAAAGAAAGATGGCCAAAAGAAACCATGGTGCAACTATTGTAAGTCCAACTCACATTGGTTTAGTGAGTGCACCAAAAAGGATGATCCCCCAGCCACCATTGCCCCTAAGGCAACTGTACTCCCTAGTTCCGCTGTAAGTGGTGGTTCCCAGCAAAAGGGTGTAGTAGGGTTAACCCTGGGAACTGAGGAGGATTCTGGCCTAGTCAGAATACCTACTCAGGCAGTTCTGATCTGTGATGGGGACTTAGCTTTGTCCTCTACTGTAGGCCCCAGTAACCTGGGCAAGTACAGACAGACTCCTTTTATCAACCAAAGAATGGCTCAGGCCTACAGGGACACTGGGGCTAGTGTCACAATGGTGACACCTGCCTTTGTGGACCCTGGACAGATCATACTAGGTGAGAATTACCTAGTGACCAACGCTAGCAATGCCACTACCTCCCATAGTGTGGCTATTGTTAACTTCTCCTGGGGAGGGGTAACTGGCCTCAAGAATGTTGTTGTTAGTTCAGAACTTCCTGTAGAGTGTTTACTGGGCAATGATCTTGAAACTTCAGTTTGGTCTGAAGTGGAGTATAGGACCCATGCCGAAATGCTGGGGATAGATGCACATGTCCTTGCTGTGACCAGGTCACAGGCCAAAAAGTGCACCACTGAACAAGTGCTGGATCCTGAAACTATGGACCAGTCACAAACCAAGAGAAAGAGCAGTAGGGTAAAGGCTGTGCCTTCCCCCCTGCCTCAGGCACTGGGTCAGGCATCACAGGAGGATGATTCTGAGAGCCCTGAAGGAACTGTCCTAGAAGAACTTGAACCTGATCAGGTTGAGTTTCTTGGGACAGGGAGACCTTCAATGGCAGATCTGAGGCAGGCACAATTAGACTGCCCCTCTCTTGAACCCCTCAGACAGCAGGCTGCTGCTGAGGCTGTAGGGAATGCTCAAGGTACCCATAGAGTGTATTGGGATGAAGGGCTGCTGTATTCAGAGGCTAGAGACCCCAAGCCTGGTGCATCCAGGAGGTTGGTCATACCACTGAAGTTCAGAGGCTTCCTTCTTACCTTGGCCCATGATATTCCCCTTGCAGGACACTTAGGCCAGAACAAGACTTGGGACAGGCTTGTCCCTCACTTTCTTCTTCTTTGATCTTTATTTCGACTTCTTGAAGTCATAAAAGAAATACAATACAAATAAGACCAAAACTTTACACAATAATTAACATCTAAAAAATCAAAAGAAATACATCATCTACAAAAATATTTGCCAAAGGTAAGGGCTTCATGTAATAGAAATGAAATTTCATTTTGTCAGAAAAGTTCTTATAATATTCCACACAGCAGCTAAATACTTGCTGACAGCAAATACAGTTAAAGGGGATAAATCTGATTTCAACAATCGATAGGCATCCAAGTGATGCCTAAAACCCCAGTTTCTGCAAATGGGAATAATCCACTTTTTCCTGGATTTCACATAGGATGGACAAAAAAACAGTAGATGAACTTCATTCTCCAGCTCATCAGTACAAGCTGGACAATTTTTAGAAGTAGGTGGGTGCCAGCTGCTGGTAAGGGCTCTAATTGGCAAAGCATTAGGTCTCCATTGGAGAAATAATTTCCTAAGGCCAATGGGGTTAATGTCATCCAGGAGTGTCAGGGCAGACATGGGCTTACTCATGGCTACAGATGAGGGGCAGGAGGAAGAGAGTGACCCTCTCCCAGACCTGTTGACTCAGAACCCTGATGATGGCTCAGTTGATGGTGTGGTCTTTTCTGACAGCCTCACTGTCCATCAGCAACAGGACTGCAGACAAGTTTTGCAATCCTACAGACATATGTTCTCTCTGACCCCAAGTCAGACAAACTGGTGCACCCATGAGGTGGACACTGGTGACAGTCTGCCTGTGAAGAGTAAAATCTACAGGCAACCTGACCATGTCGGGGACTGCATAAAAGTTGAGGTACAAAAGATGTTGGAGCTGGGAGTCATTGAACCTTCAGAGATCCCTTGGGCTAGTCCTGTAGTTCTTGTGCCAAAACCTCACACCCAAGATGGTAAGAGAGAGATGAGGTTTTGCATGGATTACAGAGGTCTCAATGCTGTCACTAGGACAGATGCCCACCCAATACTTAGGGCAGATGAGCTCATTGACAGACTGGCAGCTGCTAAGTTTTTGAGCACATTTGACCTGACAGCAGGCTACTGGCAAATCCGACTAGCTGAGAATGCCAAGGCCAAAACTGCTTTCCTGACCCCAGGAGGACATTATCAATTTGTGGTAATGCCCTTTGGTTTGAAGAATGCACCTGCCACTTTCCAAAGGTTGGTGAATCAAGTCCTTACTGGGTTGGATGATTATTGTGCAGCTTATCTTAATGATATTGCTGTCTTTAGCTCCACCTGGGAGGATCACCTGGTCCACCTGAGGAATGTTTTAGAGGCCCTGCAAAAGGCAGGCCTCACTATCAAGGCCACTAAGTGCCAGATAGGGCAGAGCAAGGTTGTATACCTGGGCCACCTAGTTGGTGGGGGTCAGGTTCAACCACTGGAGAGCAAGATCCAGACCATAAAGGACTGGACTCCTCCAACTACCCAGACTCAGGTCAGAGCTTTCTTGGGCCTGACTGGGTACTACAGAAAGTTTGTTAAGAACTATGGGTCCATTGTGACACCACTGAATGACTTGACCTCCAAGAAAATGCCAAAGAAAGTTCAGTGGACAGTAAGCTGTCAAAAAGCATTTGATGACCTGAAGCAGGCCATGTGCAGTGCACCTATTCTGAAAAGTCCAGACTACTCCAAAGAGTTCATTGTCCAGACAGATGCTTCTGAGTTGGGTGTGGGAGCTGTTCTTTCACAACTTAATATAGATGGTCAAGACCAGCCCATTGCTTTTATAAGTAGAAGGCTGACCCCTAGAGAGAAACGTTGGTCAGCTATTGAGAGGGAGGCCTTTGCTGTGGTTTAGGCCCTGAAGAAGCTGAGGCCATACTTGTTTGGCACTCACTTCAAGATTCAGATAGACCATAAGCCCCTCTTGTGGCTAAATCAGATGAAGGGTGAAAATCCCAAACTTCTTAGGTGGTCCATATCCCTACAGGGGATGGACTTCACAGTGGAACATAGACCTGGGACTGACCATGCCAATGCAGATGGACTCTCCAGATATTTCCACTTAGAACATGAAGACTCAACTGGTCATGGTTAGTTTAATGTCCCTAAGTTTGGGGGGGGGGGTGTAGGAGAGTAGGGTCTGCTTTCTATGTTCACCCCCACTTTTTGCTTTTGCTTTACTGGTTTTCGACTTAGATGTGGCTGTGGGCCTGCTAATCAGACCCACAGCCCTGCTGTTCTCTATCTAAATTGATCCTATGTACTTTAGGTGCATAACCCATTTGGATAGGATCACCTTATTGGCCACTGTACAGTGTACCTTAGGTACCCAGGGCATAGGTGTATCCTAGGCCTACCAGGGGCTGCAGCATGTATTATGCCACCCCTGGCCTGGCCATCCATTATGACACAACTGGCTGATCACTCAGCTGGGGCAAGGTCGTGTAATCACTCCTTGCTTAGGTGTAGTATTCCTATACCTATCTTATATATAGACACATGTGTACCCATCAGCCACTCCTATGGCAGGCCTTGACAATCCTGGAGGCAGAGTGCTTGGTAACATGTGAGATGGTGCTCTAGCATGAGCTGAGCCTGTCTGCAGCTTTCGGAACCATGTCCTTATAGCTGTTCTATGATATAGCCTACCATATACTCTTAAAGTGTCTTATAATCTTAGACGGTTATGGTAACTATGGTATGGCTTTATCAAAACATGTTGTGTAAGGTGTCTAACACTTTGGAATAATACCCCCATCCCATTTCTGGGGATGAGGATATTATCCCTCCCTTCTAGAGGGAGAAGACATGTTGAAACCTACTTACCATGTTAAAGTTAACCAGAGCCCCAGCATCACAAAATGGATGCTGCTGCCACGACACAAGTCTGACCTCCTGCTGCTGGGAGTGATCCCGGCAAGGGAGGCTTGGACAATAGGTTTCCTGCCTTGGGAGGTGCGAGCACCACCCCAGACAGGCCTTAGTGTATTGGGGCAGGGAGGGATGAAAGAAACGAGACACTGCCTTGGACACACAAGGTGCTCCATGCATAGTCCAGTTCAAACCGAGGTAGGTGCACACACCACACCCTCACTAGAATCATGTCCCTGAATGGAGATCACACTGATACTCCCTCAGGAGAGGAGAATCCTAGACAGATTCCCTCTAGATATGATGCATTCACTTTCCAGGAGATGAGACAACTGTGTACCTCCAGGAGATTAAAACAGGGTTCCAACCCTACCCTTAGACAGCTAGTGGAGCTTCTGGAGGCCTATGTTGCTGAAAGAGCTGCCAAGTATGGTGCCATAGCTGTTGATAAGGGTCTACCCACCACAGAGGAGTCAGTTGGGACTTCAGATGGAGAGGTAGACAGCCAGGGCCAAGTAGGAAGACTTAGCCAGGCTAACCTAAGCTTACATGGGAGTTTGCATGGGGTCCCCCTGTTAGACTCTGGGGCCTCTGGTTGGCGCAAGGTTGCCCTTGTGTCAAGCAGGAACCCTCTCCTCTATGTCAGGGCGCAGGATAACCCCTCGTGAATGACCCTTGCTCACCCTCTAGGTGCGTGGCGTGAGCAGCCAAGGCGATTCCTCAGGCGTTGTTGGTTAAGCACTTACAATCGTACACACAGTAAATACATCAATCCCCCCTGAAACGGACACCTGACTTGGATATGTAGAAAAATACGCTTCTTTATGTAAAAATAGGTATATATATGTTCGAGGCATGTGGGCTGCTGAATTCATATCTGTGCATAGATCGCCGCCTAGTGTTGGGTCCGGATGTTTTCACGTTGTTGTCCTGGAAGAGTCTTCGAAGTATCCTGGGATAGGTGACTCCTCCCCTGGACTACAGTGCGCATGGGCATCCTCTCCATCCTCAGATTGTTTTTTTCCGCCATTGGGTTCGGATTTGCTATCTTAACTCAAGTTAGGAAAAACTTTGTCGAGGCCAAAAGGCCTTTAGTTCGCGTCGGTACTGTTTTCTCGATCGGTTTCGATACTACCTTTGTTAGTTTACTAACTTTCAGAACCGACTTTTCGCATCTTACCTGCCCATCGACGACATCGACGATGGAATCGAGGACACCATTCAAGAGGTGTCCGGTATGCAATGCGAAATATCCCCACATCGACGTCCATCCGGTGTGCAACAAATGCCTTTCGCCGGATCACGACGAATCTACATGCATGGCCTGTGCCCGGTTCCGTTCCAAGAAGACTCTACGGAATCGACGAGCGGCGAGACTCGAAGCGCAGCACGCGGCACCGGCCCCGGCAGACATCTTCAGCGCCGAGTCCGAAGATGTCGAAGAATTGGAGATCCTACCCTCCAGTCCCGTTTCCGAATATGACTCCGGATCGGACGACGTCGACGAATCACTCTTTCGCAGAGATGAAGACGACACCGAGGTAGGAGACTACGATGAGGCCTTGGGGGCCGAAGAGAGTAGCCCCAATGACGAGCAAGGCCTACCCGTTCAGACTGAAGAGAGCCCAGTGCCACAGTCTATGGCTCCGGTCGAGGGATCGCCTTCGGGCCTTACCCGAGACCTATCCCGCAGTTCTTCGGCCCCGCCCTCGGGCCCGGCCTCGGACATTCAGCGGCAGCCATTATTACCTGAACCGGCTGGTTTCCCTTCTTCCAAACCGAAACCGAAAGCTGCACTGGTTCAATTGAAACCGAAACCAAAAGTGGCGCTGGTCGGATCGAGGCCTTCCACACCTTCGACGCCAGCGAAACGCGTCGGCACCGAGCGCACCAAGCGAGACTTCGGTGCCGAACTTGAAGCGGCCGACGTCGGAGTCGGCATACGGAAAAAGGCCTTCGGTGCCACCAAACCTGCTCGGCTCCCGGCGTCGACGCCATCGACTCCGACACCAAAGGTCACACTGCCTGCTGCGTCTCGCATCGCTTCCACGGCAACACCAAAGCCTCATGCATCGAAGACGTCGACGGCCATTCCCGCCCCTCGACTCGATGACCCACCGGCGCCGAAAAAGTCCACGGCCGCCTCTACAGACCTGGTCGGCGCTAAAGCCTCAAAGGCTCTCCAAGTGCGACCTGTTGCGGCACAAAGCAGCAAAACCAAAACGGTCCTCCAGGACACGTCGGGCTCCGGCCCAATAAAAGCTCCAGCAGCCTCTTCGGCGCCAGCCAACATTACTTTTGGCCTGCCTCCGTCCACGGTCCCGAAAATGTTCCAACTCAGGACACGGTTCACCCACACCACGATTACACCTGCTGAGACGTCTCCGTCACATCTCATCAACGCCAACACCGGCAGGATGGTTATCCACGAACGGAGGATAACTTCGGAGCCACCTTTGGACCCTTTCCGGATCCCACTAAAAAGAAAGCTGCCTGTGGACTCAGAACCTGTCCTTTGCGAATCTTTCCACTCGCCCTACCAGGATCCACAATCATTCTCTCCCACACACTCCGACACGGATGCGTTGGAGGACTACATGGGTGACCAAGTCCCCTACCACGGAGACATAGACCCTGATGACCAACAGGACCCTGATCAAACTTGGGGCGACCCTGTAGACCCAGGTGCACCTCTAGATGCACAGGACCCACAACTCTATGGGGCGAAAACATCTCCCACAGAGGACACTGCAGCGTTCAACGCTCTTATTGAACGTGCTGCGAATAATCATGGAGTGCAGCTTCACTCTGACACCGTCGAGGACGACTTTCTTATGGACACCTTCGCATCCTCAGAAAGGCATGTAAAAACTCTGCCCATGTTGAAAGGGGTCCTCAAACCAGCCAAGGACATCTTCAAAGAACCCACCAGGGCACGGGTGATAAACCCCAGGATCGATAAAAAATACAGATGGGCGCCTGGGGACCCTACTTACATCAGAGGCCAATTACCACTAGACTCCATTGTCGTAGCGAATGCTCGCAAGAGGGCACACTCGCAAACGACAGGTGACGCTCCTCCCCCGGACAAAGAGTCCAAGGTGTTAGAGACCTCTGGCAAGCGAGTTGCCGCCCAGGCTGCCAACATATGGCGCATAGCCAACACTCAAGCGCTCCTCGCTCGCTACGATAGAGCGCACTATGACACATTGGAGCAACTACTCCAACATCTCCCTGACCAGTTCAAAGAGGGTGCAGAAATTCTTATCAGAGAGGGACAGCTACTCACAAATGCTTCCATCAAGTGTGCACTAGATGCCGCAGACACGGCTGCCAGGGCCATAAACACAAGCGTCATGCTGCGACGACATGCCTGGTTGCGAATCTCCGGATTCAAACCTGAGGTGCAAAATAATATACTCAACCAGCCTGTCAACCCCGACTATTTATTCGGACCGGAGGTTGACACCACCCTTGAGAAAATAAAAAAGGACACGGACACCGCGAAGTCCATGGGGGCTCTCCAGACTCAGTCCTTTCGGAGCAGCTCCTTTCGTCGCCCCGGAAATAGAGGAGCAGGTAGAGGACAGGGGTCACAGCAGACATACAACAAGGGCAATACACAAACCACCTACGATAAAAACACCCGGGGTGGATATCGTGGCTCCAGTACAAAGGGAAGAGGACGCGGCTACGGCAACACCAGGTCCTCCCCCAAGAACAAGCAGTGACGCCCTCTCCCTCCCTCCCGACCACATAACACCTGTCGGGGGAAGGCTACAAAGGTTCCTGTCCACGTGGAACTCCATCACCACGGACAGGTGGGTCAAAGATATTGTCAAATACGGTTACTGTCTAGAGCTAACCTCCACTCCACCCACAATTCCTCCAAGAAACCGTCCTATGTCCTCAGAGCACTTAACGCTCTTACAGCAGGAGGTGCAAAGTATGCTTCTAAAAGGCGCTATAGAGGTCGTACCCGTCCACGAGCAGGGTACGGGAGTGTACTCCCTCTACTTTTTAATACCGAAAAAGGACGGGTCACTCAGACCTATACTAGACCTAAGACCCCTGAACCGGTACATTCTTTCCGAGCACTTTCACATGCTCACTCTCCAGCAAGTCCTTCCGCTTCTCAAGCAGGGAGACTTCCTAGCCACGCTGGACCTCAAGGATGCGTATTTCCACATGCCCATTCACCCCTCACACAAAAAATACCTCAGGTTCACTGTTCAGGGCAGCACTACCAATTCAAAGTCCTTCCCTTCGGCGTGACAACAGCACCCAGGGTTTTCACGAAGTGCCTAGCTACTGTGGCGGCACATCTACGGAGGCAGCACGTACACGTCTACCCCTACCTGGACGACTGGCTCGTTCAAGCACAATCAGCCCAGCAATGTGCCAACCACATGTCCTGCACCATTCACCTCCTTCACAGTCTGGGATTCTCACTAACTTACCCGAAATCCCATCTCCAGCCCGCACACGTACAACAGTACCTAGGTGCGACTATAGACACTCTGGCGGCCACAGTTCAGCCAAATTTAGTGAGGATCAACAGCATGCAAATGCTGATCTCCAGGTTCAAACCCCAACACTCACTTCCAGCGCGAGTGTTCATGCAGTTGATAGGCATGATGGCCTCCTGCATTTTCATAGTCCCACACGCGAGATTACATATGCGCCCGCTTCAGGAGTGCTTAGCACGTCAGTGGAATCAGGCTCAAGGACAGTTGAAAGACCTAGTGTTGGTGAGCGGTCGGGCATACAACTCTTTGCATTGGTGGAATCCACAAAACCTTTGCAAGGGCCGACCGTTCCAAGAGCCTGTTCCACAAATAGTACTGACAGCGGACGCGTCTCTCCAGGGATGGGAGCTCATGTACTCCACTACACAGTGCAGGGACTATGGACGACACAACAGAAGAAGATGCACATCAACCTTCTGGAACTGATGGCAATCTTCCTGGCCATGAAGGCATTCAAAGTACATCTGTGCAACAAAGTCGTGTTGATCCGGACGGACAACATGACTGCCATGTACTACATACAGAAGCAGGGAGGAACACACTCTCCACAGTTGTCTCATCTGGCTCAGAGCATGTGGAAGTGGGCCATTCAGAGGAACATGTTCCTCATGGCAGAGCACCTCCCGGGCAAGGACAACCAGATGGCGGATCTGCTCAGCAGACACAGCCACCAGATGCACGAGTGGGAGCTACACCCTTCAGTACTCCAACCGTACTTCCAGCAGTGGGGTCATCCAGAGATAGACCTCTTCGCCACAAGCGAAAACGCAAAATGCCAAAGCTTTGCCGCCAGGTTCCCACATCCGCAGTCGCAGGGCAATGCGATATGGATGAACTGGTCCGGCAGATTTGCGTACGCTTTTCCCCCAGCGCCGTTGATACCGCTGGTGGCTCGCAAACTCAGACAACACTCCCTGACACTCGTCCTAGTTGCTCCTACGTGGGCACGCCAGCCATGGTACACCACCTTCCTCGAACTTTCCGTGGTGCCGCATCAAAGGCTGCGGATCAAACCCGCGCATTTGACGCAGAACCATGGAGAGATTCAGCACCCAGATCCGCAACAGCTGAACCTGGCAATCTGGCTCCTGAAGTCCTAGAGTTTGGCTACCTCAACCTGCCACCGGACTGTATGGACATCATCAAGGAGGCCAGGAGACCCACTACAAGAGCTTGCTATGCAGCCAAATGGAAAAGGTTCGTCATTTATTGCAGTAATAATGACATTAACCCGCTGGACGCATCCATCCAAAACATCATTTGTTACCTCTTACACCTATACCGATGCAATCTGGCGTACACCTCTATACGTGTCCATTTGACCGCAATATCAGCCTATCTGCAAACCAGGCAGCACCTCTCACTATTCAGAGTGCCTGCCATCAAAGCATTCTTGGAAGGACTCAAACGAGTCATTCCACCAAGCCACCCACCGGCTCCAATGTGGAACCTCAACCTGGTCCTCACACGCCTGATGGGTCCACCCTTTGAACCTCTCCACTCATGCGAGATTCAATTCCTCACCTGGAAAGTAGCTTTCCTGGTAGCGATCACTTCTTTAAGAAGAGTTAGTGAACTCCAGGCACTAACAGTTCAAGAGCCATTTATACAGGTTCACGCCAACAGGGTCGTACTACGTACCAACCCCAAATTCATGCCCAAGGTAATATCGCAGTTCCACATGAATCAAACTATTGAACTGCCCGTTTTCTTCCAAAACCCACAAACTGTCGCGGAAAGAGCACTCCATACACTAGATGTAAGGAGGGCCCTCATGTACTACATCGACAGGACTAAACCCTTTAGGAAGACAAAACAACTGTTCGTTGCCTTTGCCCCACACCACAAAGGTAACGCCATCTCCAAAGCAGGGATAGCCAGATGGATAGTTAAGTGTATTCAAATTTGTTATCAAAAGGCAAAACGCACATTAACTATTCCCCCACGAGCCCACTCAACACGTAAGTTAGGGGCCTCCATGGCTTTTCTAGGAAATATTCCCCTGCATGATATATGTAGAGCAGCCACCTGGTCCACTACACACACATTTACCAAACACTATTGTGTAGATGTGCAATCAAAACAGCAGGCAGCTGGAGGACAGGCTGTTCTCAAAACCCTTTTTCAGACCGCTGCAGCTGGCACTGGTAGCCGCCGCTAATAGAGGGCACTGCTATACATTCTATGCACAGATATGAATTCAGCAGCCCACATGCCTCGAATTGAATATGCTACTTACCAGTATGCATCTGTTCTTGGCATGTAGGGCTGCTGACATTCATATCGCCCTCCCTCCTCCCCGGCGCCTGTAGCAGCTGCAGCTCTCAGAATTACTGTAAGCATGGTCATCACTTTCTGTATCTACTCCATCACTGCCACAATGGCGAAAAACAATCTGAGGATGGAGAGGATGCCCATGCGCACTGTAGTCCAGGGGAGGAGTCACCTATCCCAGGATACTTCGAAGACTCTTGCAGGACAACAACGTGCAAACATCCGGACCCAACACTAGGCGGCGATCTATGCACAGATATGAATGTCAGCAGCCCTACATGCCAAGAACAGATGCATACTGGTAAGTAGCATATTCACTCAGCAGGCTTATCACAAGACCAATAACGTTTTCGCTATGTCACCAGGTTGTAAAGCAGGCAAATGTTCTTTGTTCGTAGTTTCAAATGGATACTTTGTAGGCTCTCGCAAATGTTACTTGTGGTTCCAGTACTTACAGAGATCGACTCCGGCGAACGGGGAAATAAGGCGTTGCGGGCCCCGAGCCCGATACTGGAACTTCTTCAGTGATGGGGAGAGTCGGCACAGGTCGGTGCGACTCTCAGCTTGGGAAGTGGTCTTGGGTCCTCGATCAGCGGGTGTGGGCAGGTAGGCAGGCGCGGCCAGCGACCCTCAGCATGGCGGTGCAGGGGGGGGTCTCCACAGCGGGGGCGGCGCGGCCTGAGGTGTCCGGGGATAGCGAAGCGGGGTCACAGGGCACGGTCAGTGCAGCTGGATGACCCGGCGTAGATCACAGTCGTCGGACGGTTTCCGGCGGGAGGGGTGATAGCGCGTTCAGCGCGCTCCAGTGGCAGGCGGTGACAGGGGCGCAGGCGGCCTAGCCCGGGGACAGAGAGCGGCTCCGGACGGAGCGGGGCTCTCACGGGGTTGCGGCAGGCGAGCTCCTGAGTGTCACGGCCCTAGAAAGGGCGTTGAGGGGCGCAGTCTCTTTCCAGCGGGATGCACACACGGCTCGAATCGGAGGACGAGCAAAAGCACAGAGAACCCACTGGTCCTGGGGTTCAGTTCAGGGGGCAAGCTCAGATCAAGCCCTTGGAGAATGTTTAAAGCACAAAGCAGCAAAGTCTTTTCAGTAGTCTCTTCCTCTCCTTTCTCAGCAAGGCAAGCAGCAGGCCAGCTCCTCCAGCGTCTTCTTCTCCTTCTAGTCGGGCAGAGGTTCTTTGTGGTAAAACAGGATTCTGCTTTCTTAGGAGCCAGGCTCCTACTTTTATACCGTGATTCTTTTGTTCTTTAGCGCCAGGGGGCCTGGGCCTGGCTCAGTCCAGTTCTGGAGCACTTTGTTATGGTGACTCTGCTCTTTCCTTTCAGCAGCAGGGCAGAGACATCAGTCGCCCCACAGGGGGCGGCGCCGGCTTTGTGGTGGCAGAGCACAGGTCTATTCAAGAGTCAAGGTGTACTCCTCCCACCCATCCTGGTGTCATCTCCCTACCCACCACCTGGCAGCCAACCTGTCTCTGGGGATTCCCCAACCCTGCTCCTTACTGTTGCTAGGCAGAACACACACACACAGCAGAGGCGGACTGAAATGGCCAGGTCAGTAAATACTAACTTTCTAAAAGTAGTATTTACAAACCCAGGATATTAAAATAAACTTGACTACAAGAAGTATTTTATTATTCTGAGTTCAGGCATACTAAACTTGACATTCTACCATGCTCTCTGAGTCCACTGGGGTCACAGCGTTGGCGTGATCCCAGCAGCCCATTCTGGCCTATGGAGAGCAGGTAGCCTTCAATAGTGAAGAACGAAAATGGCTGTAATTCACTACTAAGACATGCCACACACATCAGGGCATGTCCTACCTTATGCCTACAATGCACCCTGCCCTTGGGCCTACCAGAGGGGTGGCTAATATGTAGGTAAGGGAAGGTTTAGGGACTGGCAAGTGGGGGCATTTGCGCAGTCAGCGCGACGGTCCCAGACCGCGCACAGGGTCTGCGGTGGCAGACCCTAGGCACATTTTACACGGCCGCTTTCTGTGGGTGGCGCAACCAGCGCTGCAAGCCCACCAGCAGCATTGGCCTTCACAAGCCCCGGCACCCCTGGTGCACTTTACTGGGGACTGACAGTGAATCCAATAAACCAATCAGGAACATCAATTTACAGGTACACTTTACCTAGGGAGCACTTGCACTGCGGCACGGATTAGCCGTGGCGCAGTGCCCTGAGCGGACAACACCAGCAAAACAATCGAGGCACACCATCAAAAAGTGGAAGGGAAACTCACGCCAAGGTGCCAGGTCTAACACCCCCCATACAGACCCCCAAGTGGGCTTACCCAGAGAAGCAGGAGAGACAGATCCCCTTCAAGGGAATCCATCCACTCCCATGTCTCTAGCATCTCTAATGCTTCCTCTCACAGGGGGATGACTTCCCCTGAGAGAAAGGAGCATGAAGCCAGAATGAGGGAAGCTAATCTGAGGATTCAGAGGGAAGAACTTGCCCTTGCCAAAGAGAAGCTTGCTCTGGCCAGAGAGCAAAAATTGTGTGGGTCAGAACCCACTGGTGGCAGCAACATTCCTAGAGATAGGGATAGGCTAAATTTTGGCAATCAATAAATAAACTGCAACAACCGCAACACTGCGGAATTAATTCTAATATTTCCGAAGAGGCCTGGGCAAACTTTCTTTTTAATCCTTTCAACAAAAACGATGAATTAACAAGCCACCTTAAACCTAAAGCTTCTGGGAGCTGCATCAAGATTAAAAACCAATTATTCCCCTACAGCCAGCACCCATCTGATAACCTTAAAGGGACAGGGCCAAACCAAAGTATAGAGCTATCCACAGATCTCATTGCAGAACTACCAACAAACGGAGAGAACACGGCCCAAAAAACCAAACTGATAATGAATCAAATAGCAAAGGGCCGATCATCAGGAGCCCCGGGCCCTAACGGCATCCCACCAATATTGTTTAAAAGCGACCCGGTCTTCTGGAGCAAGGCACTGGAACCCATCTTCCAATACGCAGCAATAAACTTCACAACTCCAGATTCATGGAAAGGCTCAATCATAAGCCCAATCTATAAGCAAGGGGCAAGGACAGACCCAAAAAATTACCGTTTAATTACCCTGATTGACATAGAGGCTAAATATTTTGCCGGGCTCCTCTTAAAAGAATTATCTACTTGGGATGAAGATAATAAGATAATTCCCCTGACACAAACTGGCTTTCGAAAAGGTCAAGGAACTATAACCAATATAATGGCATTGACCCTGCTCATGGATGCTGCTAAACAGGGAAAATACCCACTTTTCCTATGTTTTATAGACTTCACCGCCGCATTCGACCACGTCGACCGTACCAAACTATGGCGGAAACTTGATAATTGGGGAATTCCTTCCAACTTACTCTCCCAACTAAGGAACCTGCACACCAACACATGGGTTAGGATAAAGCTTACAGATGGTAGTAAAATATCGAGAAAAATTCCTACCTCAAAAGGCCTTAAACAGGGATGTGTTTTAGCGCCCATGCTATTCAACTTATTTCTCGCAGATCTACCAGAGAAACTGAGTAGCAGCGCAGGCCACGCACCAAAACTTGGGAATGTCCACTTACCTTGCCTGCTATATGCAGACGACCTGGTTTTGATAAGCAGAACTCCAGTTGGCCTACAACACCTACTGAACGCTACTTTAAAATTCTCGCAGGACAACGCATTAAAAATAAACTATAACAAAACAAAAACCATGGCGGTTAATTACCACAAGAGGAAACAGTACAGTTGGTTCCTAGAAGGACATCGCCTGGATCAAGGTGTTAACTACAAATACCTAGGGGTCATATTGGACCAAAATAACTCGGCAAAACCACAACTAGAAGCTGTGCGGAGAAAGGGGGTAACAACATACTTAACAATTAAACCCCTAAAGAAGCACCTACCGGATCTGTCATTTGACCCCCTGCTTAAAATCATACAAGCAAAACTCCAGCCAACTATCTACTACGGGAGTGAAACGCTGAAGGGAAAAGACGCCACAACCCTCGAAAACATAATATCAAAGGCATACCGCGCAATTTTCCACCTCCCTAGAACGGCCTCCCCCGCCCAAATTCGATTGGAATTCGGACTCCAAAAACAGACCTTGGAACGCATGGGAGCCTACGTGAAATGCTGGCATAAAATTAAACTTGATGTCAAGGGAAGCCTGAATGAGCTACTCTGGACAGAACTCTCCCTCTCAAGGAAAACCCCGGCAAAAGTATACCTTCAGGAAGCAATAAAACAACTGGGGCTAACAGAACCGTGGGAAGTCCAGAGCAATCATCAAATTTTTAATAAAACAGTCACAAAGGTATCTCGTACCCTATCTGCACTAGAAGACAAAAATACCCTAGCTAAAAGATCGCATGGCTGGATGGTCTTACACACTTACAACAACCTAACACCTCAACCATACTTGAAAGTGGGTTTGAAAACTATTGTAAAGGAAAACTTCCTCAGACTAAGATTGGGGGCAGGCCCTTTTAATCAATTCTTGCCTCCCTGGGAGAAAAAGGACGAAAATGATCAATGCCGGCTATGTAGTAGCGGTACAGAAGACGCAATTCACATTATATGCATTTGTAAAAAGCTAAAAGACATCAGGAGTACCCTACTAAAACCCGTCTTTAAACAACATGGAGCCAGAACATGCAGACAAGCACTAATGTTGTGCTTTAACCCCGCCTGGGTTCAGCTAAATTGTAGGTTAATTAAATTTCTTGATATTACCGCAAAGAGACTAAAAGAAATCCGGACTGAATTGCCGAAAGACCAAGCTTAGATGAAATCCTGACCAAATCATCTCCAGCTATAGTTGCTATAACTACAGCTAACTTTCGCAAAATTGTGTTAATTATTTTATTGATTGTGATAAAAATGTTTTTACTGTACATAGCGATTTTAGTACGAAATGAGTGGAATTTTACCTCTGTATATGTAAAGGTTTTAATTAATCATGCATAATAAATAAACTAAACTTATGACCATAGAAACCTAAGCAAGATAGTCCCCCCCATATCAGAATGGGGATGACATCCACAAGTGGATGACTGCTTTGGAGAGGGCCTGCAAAGTACAGCAGGTACCCCAGAGTCAGTGGGCAGCTATCTTGTGGCTCTCCTTTTCTGACAAAGGTAGAGACAAGCTCCTCACAGTCAGTGATGAGGATGCTAACAATTACAAAGTCCTGAAGAGTGCTCTGATAGATGGGTTTGGCTTAACCACTGAGCAATATAGGTTGTTGTTCAGAGACACCCAGAAGACACAGACACAGGACTGGTCTGATTTTGTGGATTGTGCCACTAAGGCTTTGGAAGGTTGGTTAACTGGCAGCAAGGTGCAGGACTATACAGGATTGTACAACTTGATTATGAGGGAGCAGATCCTTAGTAATTGTCAGAACCAGCTTCTCCATCAACACCTGGTAGACTCGGATTTGACCTCTCCCCAAGAATTGGGAAAGAGGGCAGATAAATGGGTCAGGACCAAGATTAGGCCTAAAAACCAGGGTGGTGACCAAAAGAAAGATACCACCAAGCCTCAAGAGAAGGGTGGGGATAAAACAAAAGAGAAATCTTCCTCAGGGCCCCAAAACTCCACACAGGGTGGTGGGTCCCAAGCTCCCTCCTCTACCACAGTTAAAAAGCCTTACTGCCATGAGTGTAAAACTCCTGGGCGTTGGAAAACTGACAGCAGTTTCCCAAAGGCTAAAAACAAAACTGTTCCTCCAACTACTCCTGTCACACCACCTATTACTGTCAGCAGTAATCCCCCAGGTGGTGAGAGTGCCCCCAAAAATTTGGTTGGGTTTTCTTGGGGAACACAGGGGGACCCTGGCTTAGCCAATTCCCCTACAGCAGCTACTCTTGTCTGTGATGGTGGCATGGGGTTTGCCAACTTCACTGCCTGTCCCAACACTTTGGGTAGGTACAGACAGGAGCCCTACATCAATGGTAGAAAAGCTGAGGCCTACAGAGACACTGGAGCTAGCATCACTATGGTGGCCCATAGGCTAGTTCCCTCTGAGCAGCTTTTGCCTGGTTTCTCATACCAGGTAACTAACATTGATGGCAAACAGAACAGTCATCCCATGGCAGAGGTATGTCTCAGCTGGGGAGGTGTCACTGGCCCTAAAAGGGTGGCGGTGTCTCCAACCTTGCCTGTGGACTGCTTACTGGGGAATGACTTAGAACTCTCAGCTTGGGCTGGAGTTGAACAAGACACCCATTCTAAAATGGTAGGCCTTTCACAAAAGGGTAGTGGGGTTGTGCCAGCCACAACCCCTGTCCAAGTAGATTTCCTCCCTGAAAAGGTTGGAAGGGCAGTGGTAGCCACAGCCCAGGCAAAGACAGACTTCCCTGTAGAGATTGGCAGAGCTGTGACACAGCTCAAACCCAAACTGAGTGCCTCCCTGAAAAGGTTGGTAAGGCTGTAATGGTCTCAGCCCATACTCAGACTGACATAGGTGTAGTGAAGCCTGAAACTATGGATCACTCCACACAAACAGAGAGTAGTGGGGAGGAAGAAAAGTCTCCCTCTCCCCAGACATTAGGAAAAGGTCAGCCTCCTCAGGGATCTGACCTCACCCCTTGTGAAGGAACTGCCCCAGAGGTAGCCAGGCCTGGCCTGGCAGAGCCTCTGATGTCAGTGGCCCCTTCCAAGGTGGGACCCAGTCTGGTGCAGGCAGCCTGCCTCTCTCTACCCTGCCTCAGTCAGCCCAGGGCTGCAGAGGTCAGGGAAGCCAGTGGACCCCAAGAGGGCCCCTGTCCACAAGAACCCCCCCATCAAAAGAATGAGGATTGCCTGGCTAGTAGCCCTAGCCAGGTGATGGGTAAAAACATTCCTGAGGGATCCCCTTTACAGGTAGTTAGGGACCTCCCCCAGAGGGATTCTGTTGGGCACAGGCAAACATGGGACCTTAGGGCCCCAAACCTGACCTGTCCCTCCAGTAAGCCCACAAAAGGGACCCAGCCTCCAGCTTTAGGTAGCCAGAGGCTGACCCTGAAAGCACAGTGCAACTCAGTTAAAGAAAGAAAGGCATCCATGGTGGAGGATGATTGGAGGAAGCTGAGGCCTCACTTTGAGGACACTCACTTCAGTACTCCATCTCAACACCAGCCTTTTACTTTGCAAAGACCCACCCAAGGTAGAGATTCCCTATGGTGGAGACCCTATGATAGCTTTAGGATGAGAGATTGCTTAGTGGACCTTGAGACAGGGGGTAACCATGCCAGTGCTGGTTCTTCCTTATATGGCCACTTAGGCAATATAGGCTTACCTGGTCAAGGACAGCCTTATCTCCTTTCGTTTGGGGGGGGGGGGGGGGGGGGGTTGTGTAGGAAGGTGGATATCTGACTATGGTTACCCCCAACTTTTTGCCTAGTGTCTAGCTGGTTTTTCGACTTAGTTGGCCTGAGATCCTGCCATTCAGGGTCTCAGGCTGTCTGCTCGCTCTTTAAAATGGACTCCATGTACCCTAGGTACATAACCAATTGGTAAGGATCACCTTATTGGACCCTGTACAGTGTATCCTAGGTACCCAGGGCATAGGTGTACCCTAGGCTTCCCAGGGGCTGCAGCATGTATTATGCCACCCCTGGTCTGGCCTTCCAATCAGACACTACTGGCTGATCACTCAGCTGGGGCAAGGTCGTGTAATCACCCCTTGCTTAGATATAGTATACCTATATCTACCTTTAAAATAGACACATGTGTACCTATCAGCCACTCCTATGGCAGGCCTTAACAATCCTGGAGGCAGAGTGCTTGGTAACATGTGAGATGGTGCTCTAGCATGAGCTGAGCCTGTCTGCAGCTTTCGGAACCATGTCCTTATAGCTGTTCTATGATATAGCCTACCATATACTCTTAAAGTGCCTTATAATCTTAGACGGTTATGGTAACTATGGTTTGGCTTTATCTAAACATGTCGTGTAAGGTGTCTAACACTTTGGAATAATACCCCCATACCATTTCTGGTGATGAGGATATTATTCCCCCCTTCTAGAGGGAGAGACATGTTAAAATCCTACTTTGCTGTTTAACTCTAACCAAAGCCTCAGCATCACAAAATGGATGCTGCTGCCACAGACACAAGTCTGACCTCCTGCTGCTGGGAGTGATCCCGGCAAGGGAGGCTTGGACAATAGGTTTCCTGCTTGGGGAGGTGCTAGCACCTCCCCAGACAGAATTTAGTGTATTGGGGCAGGGAGGGCTGAAAGGAATGAGACATGCCTGGGGCACACAAGGTGTCCCATGCATAGTCCAGTTCAAACCGGTGCTGGGGCACTCCAGCCCCAGTCCTGGCGCGAAACTGGACAAAGGGAAGGGGGTGTAACCACCCCCCTCCCAGGTCCCACCCATAAGGCGTGACCTAGCAGGTAACCCAGCCCCCCAGATTTGGATAAGAGTGGTAGCTGGGCCCCAGAAGATTAGATTATCCTGAACCTGCAACTTGAACAGAAACTCTGGACCTTCGACATTCGACGAAAGAAGAAGACTGAAGAATCTCCCTTGTGGCCAAGGAGTGGCTACCCTGTGCAAACAGGCACCATCAAGAGACTACCCTTTGCTTTGCTGAAGTTCTACGAGGGACCGACTGCAGAGCCCGACCAGAGCCTTGACTTCCAGACTTCTCCGACCCTGATCCACATCCACAGCCGTGCTGAGATCCGTGGAGGCGACGAGAGACGTGGGACCGGCTACCTGGGAAAAGTGGCTATTATCTTCAAGCGCAGCTTCTGAGGCACCCTCGAAGTTGTGCACCGGGGATTGAGAAGCCCAACCCCAAGCACCATCTGCACCGAAGATCAGCCCCCCACACTCCACGAGTCCTGCGTGGGGCCCTTCTGCATTTTCCTGCTTGCCGCGTATGTCCGGTTGCTTGCCCGCTGGCTAGTGGCCTTTGAGACGACGCACCCTGAAATCTTCAGCGCTGGTTTGGCTCCTCCAGACTGGCTCCCGCTTCTCTGCAAAGAAGAAGCACCCCAGACCTTCCTGGTCTGCACCAGAAGCAAGTCCTCCGTTCTTCGTGGGTTCCGCTTGCCAAGGCTTGGTGAGTCCTAGTCCAACTTCGACGCCGCCGACAGCAAAAGCCTTCGTGGGACAGCTCGCCTCCTGGTCCTGGTCGTCCTCGACGTTCCCTGGTCCTCGTGGCTGCAGCGACAAGCTTCACCTTCACCTGCAATCTTCACGACATCGCCTGGTTCCTTCCTGGTTCCACGTGGTCACTGGCTAGTGACCTTGACTCTGTCCCTTCTGCTTGCAGGTCTCCTCTCTTCTTGATCCCAGCCTTGGGATCCACCGGACACTCTTCACTGACTGCCTGTCAGCAACTTTCCTTCAGGCATCCATAGAAGTCCACTACGAAACCCGACGCAAGTTCACACCTATGCACCCGCAGCCTGTGGGCTAGGTAACTTGGGTACTTCGGTGCTCACAAGGGTATTGACTATCCTAGGGTCTAGTTTCCGAGTCTCGACTTTCTAGCTATACCAGAAGTGTCCTAAAACTGTTTATTTCTAACTGCTAGTGATTCTATCGACTTTTACGCATTACGCGTGAGTGTTTCCACTCTGCACCTGAATCCCGTGGGCCTCCCACTTCCTAACTGTTGCTAGTGTAGTGTAGCACCCAGCGATTCCCTAGGCCTAGGCCTATCCTAATTCCGTGACAGTGGTCCTTATACCACTTACTTAGTATATGGTTTGCGTGGCCCCTAGGGCCTAACTGTATTACTTACCCGTGTGACTTAATGTATGCTTAAATAAGACTGTGTTGTACTTACCTCTAATCTCATAAAGAGTGCTGAGGGTTTGACTAGAATAAATACATTTTATTTTATATATATATCTGTTGTGGTGTCCTTTCATTTGGTATTGAAGGGATTATATATGGTATCACAGCTGGCTTCACATGCCATTCAGAGTTTAGCCTAAGACTGCTCTTGTCCATGCTACCACTAGGATAGCTGGTCTATAAGGTTGACTTTACAACCAATCACCATAAGGGTATTTGGACTGATATAAGGTGTACACTAGAACTAGTGACATCATACATCAGGCCAACTTCTCACAGTCTCCTGTAATGGTCATACATCGCAGCCCTGCAGTATTGCCTGAGGAACACTGCAAGATTGCCCGTTCTCCCCCCTGTTCTTAACTCTAGGACTATTTGCCAGGGCCATATGCCAACATCAGGATATTCACAGCATACCCACACTAATGGGGGAACTGAAAGTGCTTCTCAGCGCTGACGATATCTTGTTGACGCTATCCCATCCGATGACGGCAGCTTTGGCACACCTTACTTCTCTAATCTCCAAGTTATCCTACTTTTCAGTTTACCTCTTTACCGAGGGAAATGTGAGGCTATTCCCATGACTCCCTCATCCACTAAAGCAGCTCTGATCTCCACACATTCCAGTGGAAACCCTCAAACTTGAAGTTCCTTGAACTAAGGCTGAACTCAGGACTTTCCAATGTCATGGAAGACAACTTTTGTCCCCTACTCTAGAAGCTCTGGCATGACATGAAGAGATGGGAAGCTCTAAACCTGTCATTGTGGGGGAGAACACAAGCTGGCAAAATGAATGTAGCCCTTCCAGTACACTGTATTATTGTGATGGTTTCCCTGGGTAAAGGTTTGGCTTAAGGAAATGTTTCACATGACCTCTTACAAGAGGATCGTATTCATATTAGAAGGGAGACTGACAGTGTTTGAACTGACGTGGGGCGAATTCCTTGATCAAGGGCGTGCTCTTGGTCAATAAATGATGAAGGCAGTTCTAGCCCTTGATGGGTTACCAACGGGAATTGCATGCCACGTTAAGCAAATATTTTCCCTTTTTCCCTGTTCATCATACATATGGGCTACAGATTCTGTCCCCTACCTTCCTCTAGTAACAACGCACGGGACCATCACACTCTTTTACAGCAAGGACACATGGACGACTGATATTATTAACATCCCACAGGGCGGTGGGGGGTACGACTGTAAGCCCACTAGAGACTATACTAGATAGATTGCAACACTGTAAGTTTACTGAGGGGGCAGGGGGTGCTGTTAGCTTCCTGTCTGCATTCCATATATGGAAGAGTGTGTGTACTGTTTCTTCAGCCCTATTGAAAATCCAGCCTGTAATTATCTATTTGAAGAAAATGTTAATTTGCTTTGGTAATTATTTCTCATAGATCTATACTCTGCTGCTGGTTCTGACATAACCAGCTTAAGTGGCACCTCTTATAGACCTGATATGTTGCATTCAGTGAAGCTTTGATAATCTGTGATGTTGCAAAACACTGCCTGATGTTGGTGATTTCTTATTGGTGGATACATTTTTCTGCTTCTGGTCTTGTTCCTATTAATATGGTCATATATGGGAACTGCAAAGTTTAGTCACATGTTCATTTAATAAGGGCCCTAAGCTGGTCTACAAGCGTACAGGTTATTGCATTCTCTGCAAGTTGGTAATCTGAAGGAGAGTTGCCAGAGTATTTTTGTTGACTCGTTTTTAATGATGGGATGAAATTATAAATACCGGTTGTGAATTCTGAACAATTATTTTAAATGCCAGGTACTAAATTTCATGAATGTTTCCTCCTGTCTTTTTTTCCCCAGACATCTTACATTATCACAAAATGACCAAGCTGCACTCACTGGAGGAAAGGTACTTATCAATGAACATCAAAGTGGAATTAGCTTGCATATAATTTTTGAGTGAAATTGTGGATATGTTTTCACTACTGATAGTTTGCTCCTCTTTTTCAGGGTTTCCCCTTCTTGTTCCAACATATACGTGATGGAATTAATATCCGACAAACCTGCAACTTGATTTTTAGCCTAAGTCGTTATAATAATCGCCTGGCAGAACACGTAAGTACTGGTGCAGAGCCTTGCTATTATGAAGCAGCGAAAAAAAAGGTGACTGTCTTATTCTATAAAGAAAGACATAACATCCTAATTATTCCAATTTTAATTGGGTAATGAAGGCTTTTGCTAAAATAAAAGTGCAGGAAACGGGGTTGCTTGTTGTGGCAAATTCTCCCACCACCATCTACATCTATCTCTTAGTCAGCCAAACACTATTTCTCAGTGACAGCCTCGTCTCCCACTTAAAAGTGCATAATCAACCCAGAAGGTTAAAGGTTAACAGTGCCAGCAAGGCAGTTTCTCTAAAGCTCTGTGATCACTTTAGATGAATCAAAAAATATGTGATGAATTAAATAAAGCCAAAGTGACAAAAAGTGGATCCGTCACTTCAAAATGATATTGTTTTAAAGTAACATTTCCATTCCACATGACTTCTCCATACTGCATGGACAATCATTCAATGTTCCTGTGAAGTATTCACAAGTGACCATTGGAAGCTTCTTCCCACTCTAGTAAAACAGCATGACTCACAGCGTCAAGCTGCCTCTTGCCTTCAATCAGGCCAGAGGAGCTGGATGACGGTCAGTCTCCTTGTGCAGGCAGTCACCGTTCACAGCTTCCAGACTTCACAGAATTTCCTTTGTGGTATCCCTGGCTTGTGTCTTCACAACAGACAGTGTCTCTTCTGGTCCTTCCTCGTCTGCCTAGATCAGCAAATGGTACCACCTCATTCGTAGTTGACACTTTGGTCCTTGGTGTTGTCAATAAAGCACCAGTCTTCCTCTGGAGAATACTCTTTGCAGAAACTAGTTCACAATGACTGTAAGTTGGCTTTATCATTCACTTCCCATTAGCAGCAAAGAATCTTCACCCAGTTAATTACCTAACTTGTTATAACTGGTCAACTGCTCTCCTTCTGAAAGAGTGTTTCAGGTGCTTTGATGTGTCCCTGGGGGAGCAACAAGATCATTCCATCTTGATCCTATCCGACAGAACACGAAGTCCTTGGTATTTGGGGGGTGGGCAGGGGTGCTGAAACATAGATATAAGGGATTGCTGAATCATACATTTCATCAGTTTTGCATCTGTTTCCAAGTCCTGTTCAATGCACGTTTGCAAGGCTTTCCTTTAATGTTCAGACTTCCAGCTGGGTCTGTTTATTTGAAGCCTCAGAAGGATTAGCTCAGTGGTTAACATGCCACACACCCCCTCCCAATTCTACCTTCTGGTCAGCTTGGACTGTGTCCCATTCATGTTGGCTACAGACAACAGAACTATTCCTGTGTTAAATCTGGAACTTCTAAAGGATATTTCTGACCACAGATTCCTCACCATAGAATGTTCCGTAGGCACCAGACTGGATAAGGAAACCTTCATTCAGCAATGCTTCAGTTCGACAGTGCCCTGCAGCTCTGCGTTGACTCCATGCAACTCCAAAAGTGATAGAGCAAAGCCGCCTATAAACGGCCACCTGCGTGCTGATGCCAGTTCCTTTCTTTCTGAGGTTTCTGAAGCCGATCCGGTGCTCTGCTCGCAATTTTGTCGGCCTTCCAAGGACTCCTAAAACAGAAAATCTATTGTGCTAGGAAACAATGTTTCCTCCTAAGACTACAGGTTTGAACCCATGGCTTGACTGTAGAAAACAGATGTCAGCCACAGATGTGCACAAGGTGTCTCTCTGGCATTTGTGCTAGAGACACAAAATCATGTGACAAGTGTACCATCATGCACTTGAAGGCATTCCAGGACTGAGAAGCAAAGCTATACGTCGCACAGTTCAAGAAGTTGTTGCAGACTTTGTGTATTTCCCTCTTTTTCCAGAATTCAATGTGTATTTCCCGCTTCTTCCAGAAGTCTAAGTCGCTCCCACAAGAAATCAACTTTGCGGTCAAAGTCCTCCAGTAAGTCAAAATGGAAATCTAAACCCGAGCACAAGAAAGCGAAGGGGGCTCAACTCTGTCCCGCGCAAGGGTGTCACAATGTTAGTAGGTCTCCTTTCAGATCTCCAGGTATGGAGTGGATTCCACAGTTGGTCCCAGTGCACTCCAAATTTCCTTTGCAAACTATGAAGTTACAACAAATTTACACCTTTAAGGAAGTCATGCTGCAGATATTTGATGCTCTTCTTGTTTCCTCTGGTACACCTTCTGGTTCCAAAGGTCCAGGGGGATCCTCATTCAGGTTGCCATCAGTGGATCCATACTCAGCACTGTCTGACTCCCCTGGCTTCCACTGTAGTTCCATGACTTGCGTTGGACTTTCCATTATCGATGCTGATGCTGCTGTTACTGGCACCAGAGGAGATTCGGTGCCGAACGGACTTTGCCATGATCGCGACCAGTGTTGTGCTATAAATTACTTAATCAGAACTAGTCACCATATAACCTGATTCTGACCTTATGCCTCTCCTAGGGCAGGCGCACAATCCTTTTGATTACGATTCGGACCAAAGCTTGCCTCCACCCTATGATGATGGGAGTGAAGATTATTTACCCCCTCGTTATGATGGCAATTTTCGCATGGACTTACAAGGTGCCAGTGGACTTCAGACTCTCCCACCCCCCCAAATACAGGGTTGAATAGAAGATAGTGCATTATTTGCAGTGGTAAGCTGATGAGTAGCTTGGGACTTAGACCTGCAGCTGTCCTCTATTGAGGTTACGACATATGTCCTTATGGAAATTTTACAGTCTGTGCCAGCCAAATTTGAGCCTTTGCTTCCTTTCATTGAGGCCGTCACTGACACGTTAATGGGCACCTGGTAAAAGATCTGGTTTTGCACACTGGTGAATAGGCACGTGGCCAGACATTGCAGGCTGGCATTTGGACACCCTTCTTAGCTCACTGATTACACTACTCCAGAGGGGTCGTTGCCTGGCAACATGGTTAATCACACGGTTTGATCTTGGATTCGGCATTCACTGTGGACATGCTGCATCATCCTGGTTCGATAGGGCGCCCAAACCCTGCACATGCATTGCTCCTATACAGAATGGGCCACCGGGCAACCGCATCCGAGTCTGGGCCAAATTCCCAGCGATGAGCGCTAATTAGCCAAGGCTGATCCACGCCCTAATAAAATGACAGTCAGCGCCTTGGAGATCCCTGACCGCAGGGCATCTCCGAAGCGGAGAGGCGATTTATGCGCCAAGATTCGGACAGTGGACTGGCACCATCACTGCATGGGATGGCGGTCTGGCACCGCCAGTGCCTGGGGCCTGCCGGTCACAGACTTGAAATTGTCCTGGCCTGTCACATGGGACGAGAGACATGCGGCAGATCAGGGATTCCAGCATGGAGGGGCTTTTCATTCTGATACTACACGAGGCTCTCAGCACCATCTGATTGCCGAACGCAGAGCTTGACCTGCCCCTTTTTGCTGACCATCCTAGTAGCAGTGCACTGTGGCGTGAGGAGACTGCCTCCCAACCCCCTGCCTGACTGGTGGAGGCAGCCACTCGAGAGGGATTGCAAACTGCCCTGCGGCTCATCAATTGAATTGAGGACATCACTAGGAACTGGCTTGGTGTATATCCTGGGCAGGACTATCACCCCACTGGTGGCACAGATATGAATGGACTGAGATTGCAGAAGACTGTGTCACTACTTGGTGCCCCCCTCTTCCTTCACAAGCAGTGCACCGCGCATAGCGGCCCCTCGGTCTGGAGATGCATGCTATTATATGTGGGAGTGCACTGTAGGAACTTCCTCCACATCTGAGAGACAGTGCTGAAAAACCCAATATCCCCCGGGCACTGAGAGTGAGCACTAGGAAACTGCTGTTACGCACCTGTAACCGTCGCCTCAGCGGCTATTTGAGTTCAACATGGGGCGCGATCGTCATCCACACCCTTCACAACAGACTCACATAGACCAGTACACAGGGGGCACAGAAGTGATAAAACCTACCTTAATGAAGGAAATGACACCACCACTCGGGCGCAATAGATGCAGATGTGGGACTGGCTGGAACTAGATGGGAGAACGTGGGACTGTGGTGATGACTGGGTGAGTGGGTCTCCTCCACAGAGACAATCTTTGAACACGCCTGCCGCGAGAGAGGACCCTGCTTGGGGAAGCAACCGCTACACCGGAGGAGCGACTGGTGGTTTGCGTGCACAACACATTAGACTTGCTGACTAGGCCCCTATTCACTGAATTGCCATCTCCATGCCTGTTGTGTTGTGTACCTGATCAGGCGCCAGGACGCCCCTTCGCTGGGGCAGCTGTGCGCCTAATAAAAGTTATTAACATAACATAACATAACAGATGATCCTTCCTTGACTGGCGGTGGATGCGGATGTAGGGGGAGACGGAGCCAAGCTCTGGACAGTGGGTGGAAGACACCCCTCTGAATAAGGAATTATTGGGAGAAACATTGCAATGGAGTGCGAAGTTGAATGTTGGCCCGGATTGCAGGCAGGTGCAGGGACGGGATGTGAATGATGTCTTATATTGAAATTAACTTTTTCAGATTTCTGATGGAGCTTTACGACTACTCAGCCGACTAGATATGGCTTGAGCGTGGATCGCATGGGGGCTTGGCTTGCAGGCTGATGGAGGCGGACGCGTGAGCTCGGAGCTCCGCGCCGGCCCCTTGAATTATCCGAGATTAATGCCGTCCTGACCCCGGGAGAACATCGCAGAGTGCCCCCGCTGCGGTGGGCCGACCTGGGGGGGAGATTGTAGCCCCTGCCTGGTTGTGCTGGGGCGCGAGACTGCAGCAACGGCCGTGTGAAATCTCCGGCTGAGGCAGGCAAGATAGCGCAGAGCTGAGCGCCTAGTATGTGCAGACTGCCACCGCGACTTGAAGCTCTGGGTGGAGACGTCCTGAGAACTGATCGCAGGAGACCGGGCGGTCGAGGTTGCCGCTGCATTGAGAAGGCTACGGTTTGTGCTGCTCAGAGGCCCCGCTCCGCTGTCTTCCATAGCGGACCCCTGGCGATGTCGGCCGGAAAGTGCGGGCTAGATCGGGGTGTGTGGCGCAGCGCGCGCGTATTTGGGGGAGGAACTTCTTGGCCTGGATTGGGGCTACCTGATCGCCGTGCGAGAGGCCCCAGCGTGAGGCCCTGAATTCTCATTGGTGCTTGCGGGTGAGTGGTGTCCTGCGCGCTTTGCAAAGTCTTGACCATTGGGACTGGAAGGGACTTCCTCCATTGACTCCCTTGCGGGCTGCCTGTTGCTGCAGGTCGCATAGGGAGTTGCATGTGCCCAGTGCTGCTGGACTTGGTTTCCCGTGCCTTAGGCCTGCACTGCCTGGCTGCGAGGAAGGGTGCCCTGTGGCCCCCAGGACGCCAAAGCACTGATCTGGGCGGCGGCCTGCTCTTGTGCCCGGGTTGGCCTGTGCCCTGGGATCGATGCTGGAGCGCTTGCGGTGACGGTGCTTTGGGAGCTCTGAAGCTTGTGTAACGTGGGCCCCACAACACCCTGTTGGAGACTTGCAGGGTATTTGCTTGGTGCTTGGCACGGAGAGGGCGACGCTGAGTGCGCGGAGTGCTCTGGCCAGAAGAGACTGCCCTGTTCCCTACCTGCATAATGGGGAAGCCTAGAGGGAAACAGCTGATGGCCCCGCCGGATCCAGACAAGTTTGGGCAGTAGAAGAAATGATTGGCTTCTCCTGAAGCGCCGAGTGAAGCAGGGGTGCAATAACAGTTGGCTAGAATACTTCAGGCTATCACGGACACGAGAGAGGCCCTGCACCAGAACATTGCTACTGTGTCGGTGGAGCTGGGGCTGCTGCGGGCCGAACACTCCAATTTGGCGGATAGAGTGAAGCAGGCCGAGGCATCCTTGGCGACTCTGGAGCCGGAGCAGAGGTCTCTCGCTGACCAGGCATGGGACGTCCCCTGTAGGCTTTTGATGCTGGAAAAAAGGGCCGAAGATGCTGAGGGAAGAAATCGGAGGAACAACATCCACGTTTTGGGCCTGCCGGAGGGGGTGGAAGGGTCCAATATGGTCCAGTATTTGGAGGACTGGCTCCGCGACAAGGTGGTACCGGAGGGGCTGACGCAGTTCTTCACGCTGGAAAGGGCTCACCGGGTTCCGGCCTGCCCGTTGGCGCTGGGTCAACATCCGCGCCCAGTAGTGGCCAGACTCCTCCACTACAAGGACAGAGACCTCCTCCTGCAGGCAGCGCGCCCCACTGGGCCTTACACGGTGGATAATAGCAAGGTTTCCATTTTCCCGGATTACACGTGGGAGGTCCAGCGACGCCGTGCATCTTTCTTGGCCATCAAAAAAGCCCTAAGGGATGAGGTTATTCAATATTCCTTGATGTTTCCGGCCCGGCTTCGGATTATTCTTGATGGCACAACACACTTTTGCGAGGACCCATCGGTGGCATGGGACTGGCTGGAAAACTATAGGACATGCAAGAGGCCGGCTGGGAAGACTGGGGCGCGCGCGCCTTAGGAGCGGCTGCCCCGTCGACGATCGCGGCGGCGCCCTGTCACCCTGCAGGCACCCAGCTCTTCCCAGACCGAGAGGGAGAGAACTGAAGTTCTGCGTGCGGAGTCGGAACTACTCCGGGACCGTGAGACTGGGTCGGGGGTTGGCACAGGGACGGATGTTGAGCGTGGATCTCGTTCAGAGAGAGAGGCTAGCTACTTTAAGAACCATGGAGCCGCAAAGACCCCAGATACATTGCATTCCAGTGCCTCTCCCACGCTTACCACACCTAAGTAAGCCCTTGGGTGATTGAGGGATCTGCCCCAGAGGTAGACAACTGGACAGTGAAGGCAATTGGAGGTGGGGTCCTTCCACATATTGTATTAATATTACATTTGAGTTAATTACGTTAAGTTAGGTTCTCACTGTGGTTTGGGTGAGATGGGGAATCACCAGTTGGTTGGATAGCAGGGAGTTTACCCAGGGGTATGTGGCCTTAACACCTACCAAAAACGATACAGGACGCATTACTGCCTCAGGTGCCATGGGATAGCAATAGCCATGTACTGGAGACACACCTAACAGACAAGTGGGAACTGAGGAAGAAATGGCAGGGTCAGCTGTTCTCCTTCACATACTCCTCTTATGCCAGGGGAGTTGCTATATGGGTAATGCCTGTGGTGCCCTTTCCACATTGACACTCTATGGTGGATGTGGAGGGTCGCTGTATTAAGGCTTAAGCATTACTGGACGGGATGGAAGTGTGCCTGCTAAACTCATTGACGACAAACAGTTATATCTGAAAGAAACATGTAGTGATAGATTCCTTACCTTAGAATTCCCCCCAGGCATCAGACTGGATACGGAAAGTTTTCGGCAGCAGTACCCCTGCACGTCGGAAGGTGATGTTGTGCGGCTTTGCATCCGTCATTAGCGTCATGGTCACCGAGATGACGTTGCGGCAGCTACTTAGATGCCGCCCTTGCACGGTGACGCAGTTCTTTCTTTTTCCATGCCAGCAAGCGTAGATCCGGCGAGAGCGGTACCCCCAGTCACTTTTTGACTGAGTTTTTTTAGGCCTTTTTGTCTCTTTTTCGAGTCGATCGACTCCTGGTGCCGTAGGGATGCCCGGCTTCAAGCCTTGCGGGGACTGTCATCGGAGCCTACGCAGTCGCCGTCGGCCTACCCACTCTTCCTGGGCCCGTCAGCGACTCGAGCCCGACTGCAGGAATTTCTGTCAACCATGGTTCGCCTCTTTGGGCCGTCGGGCCCCGCAGGCCCGACTGGTGGTCCTCACTCTTTACTGTCGGCGGCTCCAGCATCTGTCGGCTCCAGCCCCGGCGCTGCAGGGCCCCAAGGATCCAGGTCTGGATCCTGGTCGACGCCGGTTGACCTTGTGACTCCTCCACTGACGTCGACCCCACCGGCACCACCTCCGACGACGCCTGTCCCTGCTTACGACATCCCCGGTTTCAGCCCGGATGTGGACACTGCGCCGGAATGGCGTTGCTTGACGCTGATTCCGACGCCGATGGGGCCTTTCTACCTCTTTGTCCAGCCTCCTTATTTTCGGCCTGTACATCAACCTTCGGAGGAAAGGGAAAACTGGGAGGGGTCTGAGGAGCCTCTCACAGCTCAAGTGAGAATGACCCGGACTGGGCAGAGGAGCTGGGGCATGCCAGTGGTCTTGATACCTCTCCTGACCTTGGCATGCTAACTCCTCCTACTGTGGCTACGGAGGTGGGTGCAAGTTACGCCGTGGTGTTGCGTAGGGCAGCTGAGGCCCTTCACCTCGACCTCCCTACAGTGGACGTCAGGACTAACCTCCTGACAGAAGTGCTTCAGCCAGCGGCTACCTCTGCGGAGCCACTGCTGCCTTTTAATGATGCACTTTCGGACATTCTTTTGGGCACCTGGTTAAGGCCCAACACGGGCTCCTGTGGATAGGATCTTGGCCTGATGCCATCGCCCGGCCCGGCCCCCTTTTCCTCTCCCAACACCCCACCCCTGAGAGTTTTGTTGCCCAAGCCTCCACATCCCAGAACGCATTCCCTACCGCACCCCCAGACAGGGAATCCAAGAGACTGGAACAGTTTGGGAAGAAGATTTTTTCTTTCACCAGTTCAGGGCTGCGGTCTGTGAACACCGCATGCCTCATGGGCCGTTACTCCCACTCTGTGTGGGATACGGTGGCGCAAGTGCTGCCTCAGTGTCCGGACGAGGCGCGGACAGTGCTCTCTCAAGCTATTGCTGAAGGGAGAGATGCAGCAAAGTTCACAATTTGATGTGACCGTGACACCGCCAACTCGCTGGGTAGAGCGATTTCCACGACAGTGGCGCTCCGTCACCACGCCTGGCTGAGGACTACTGGTTTCTCTGGGGATGTACAGAACACCCTGATGGGCATGCCCTTTGATAGCCCTTTGATAGCTTTTGCCTTTTTGGCAACAAGGCAGATAGTGCGTTGGAGGGTTTTAAGGACATGCGGGCTACGGCCAAGTCTTGTGCCTTTCCGCCACGTGCCCTCCTCCGCCTTCTGCTTTTCGCTCCTTTCGTGACAACGGAAGGGGCGCCCCGACACGTTCGCTTCAGAGCCACAGGCCGACGCAGCAACAGTCTCAGCACGGCCGCGGATGTAGGACCCGCCTCGGTGGGTCAGGGGGCCACTGCCCCAAAACCTTTCTAGTCCGGTTTTTCAGGCCCAACAAACGCCAGTGGGCGGCAGAATTCACCATCACCCCCCCAACTGGCGCACCATCACTTCGGACAGGTGGGTTTTACAAATAGTCAAAAGGGGCTACTCCTCCCCCTTCGAGACTACCCCTCCAGCCATGCCCCCCCAGCACCACCGCATGTCTAGGGCCCTCTTGGCCAAGGGGGCCATCGAGCGCGTTCCTACGCCAGAAGTAGGACGTAGTTGTTATCCCCACTACTTTTTGGTGCCCAAGAATGACAAGGGTGTGAGTCCTATCTTGGAACTCAGGGACGTCAATCGCTTCCTCCGGAAGGAAAAGTTCAAGATGCTCACTCTGGCTCAAGTCTTGCCTGCCCTCGACCCTGGAGACTGGATGGTAGCGCTGGACCTGCAGGACGCATATTTCCACATTCCCCTCCTGCCGGCACACAGGCGTTACCTGCAGTTCACGGTAGGCCACGAACACTTTCAGTTTACCGTGCTCTCCTTTGGCCATACCAGCGTCTATCGTGTGTTTACGAAAGTGATGGCGGTGGTCGCAGCTCATCTGCGCAGATCAGGGGTTCCAGTCTTCCACTATCTCCACGACTGGCTGTTGAAGGCGGGCTTGCCCCAGACAGTCGTCTACCACCTCCAGACTAAGGCCGACCTCCTGCATTTGCTAGGGTTCTCCATCAATGTGCCGAAGTCGCACCTGATTCCCTCTCAGAAGCTCCTCTTCATCGGAGCGGTTCTGGATACAACGCACTTTCGGGCCTATCCTCCCGAACGGCGAGTCCAGGATATTCCGGCTATGATTCTGGTCTTTCAGCCTATATCCTGGGTTTCGGTCAGGATGACCCTGAGGTTGCTGGCCCTCATGGTCTCCTGCATCCTGCTGATCACTCATGCCAGATGGCATATGCGGGCTCTCAGTGGGACCTGAAGTTCCAGTGGGCGCAGCATCAGGGGAACCTGTCCGATTACATCCACATCTCGGAGGGCACTGCACAACAGCTGCAGTGGTGGCTCACAAACCGGCATTGGGTCAGTGGCAGATCCCTCTCCCTTCCCCAACCGGAGCACACAGTGGTGACAGATGCGTCCCTCATGTGATGGGGGGGGGGGGGCACATGGGAGAGGCGAGATCAGAGGCCTCGGATCTCCGGCGGAGTCCAGGCTCCATATCAACCTTCTGGAGCTTCGGGCGATCTGACTTGCACTGAAGGCATTCCTTCCCTCTGTCCGGGGGAGAGTAGTGCAGGTATTCACAGACAACACCACCGTCATGTGGTACTGCAGCAAACAGAGCGGGTGGGGTCGTGGAACCTATGTCAGGAGGATTCCTTTCGACTTGCCTCCTGAAGTCTGTGATGTCCTTCTGGCAGCTAGGTGTCCCTCCACTAAGTTAGTATACACCTGCAGGTGGAACAAATTTGTGGCATGGTGCACAGCAAAGGCTGTGGATCCCCTTTCCTCCCCTCTTTCAGAAGTACTATTGTTCCTTCTTTCTTTTGCCCAGCAGGGCTCTGCTCTGGGCACTATCAAGGGCTATCTTTCAGCCATCTCTGCCTTCCTTCGGTTGCCAGATTAGCCTTCTCTTTTTAAGTCCCCGGTAGTTAACCGTTTCCTAAAAGGCTTAATGAATCTTTTTCCTCCAATCCCCTTTGTTATGCCTCAGTTGGACTTGAACCTTGGCTAACCTATCTCATGTGTGCCTGTGTGCTCCCTTTGAGCCACTGCATAACTATCTTTTACGTCTTCTGACTCTTAAAACTGCTTTCCTGGTAGCCATTACTTCTGCTAGAAAAGTGAGTGAGCTCCAGGCTCTTTCTTCAAAGCCTCCTTTCCCGTCTGTTCATCTGGACAAGTTGGTTCTCCGGACCCCTCCTGTGAGAAGTTGGCCTGATGTATGATGTCACTAGTTCTAGTGTACACCTTATATCAGTCCAAATACCCTTATGGTGATTGGTTGTAAAGTCAACCTTATAGACCAGCTATCCTAGTGGTAGCATGGACAAGAGCAGTCTTAGGCTAAACTCTGAATGGCATGTGAAGCCAGCTGTGATACCATATATAATCCCTTGAATACCAAATGAAAGGACACCACAACAGATATATATATAAAATAAAGTGTATTTATTCTAGTCAAACCCTCAGCACTCTTTATGAGATTAGAGGTAAGTACAACACAGTCTTATTTAAGCATACATTAAGTCACACAGGTAAGTAATACAGTTAGGCCCTAGGGGCCACGCAAACCATATACTAAGTAAGTGGTATAAGGACCACTGTCACGGAAATAGAATAGGCCTAGGCCTAGGGAATCGCTGGGGCTACACTACACTAGCGTTAGTTAGGAAGTGGGAGGCCCACGGGATTCGTGTGCAGAGTGGAAACACTCACGCGTAATGCGTAAAAGTCAATAGCAATAGTACAGTTTAGAAAACGGTAGATTTAGGACACTTCCGGAGTAGCTAGGAAGTTGAGACTTGAAAACTAGACACTAGGATAGTCACTATCCTGATGAGCACCGGAGTACCCAAGTTACCTAGCCCACAGGCTGCGGGTGCATAGGGGTGAAGATGCGTCGTTTTCGTCGTCGACTCCTATGGATGCCTGAAGAAAGATGCTGACAGGCAGTCAGTGAAGAGTGTCCGGTGGATCCCAAGGCTGGGATCAAGAAGAGAAGAAACCTGCAAGCAGAAGGGACAGAGTCAAGGTCACTAGCCAGTGACCACGTAGAACCAGGAAGGAACCAGGCGATGTCGTGAAGATTGCAGGTGAAGGTGAAGCTTGTCGCTGCAGCCAGGAGGACCAGGAAGCGTCGAGGATGACCAGGACCAGGAGGCGAGCTGTCCCACGAAGGCTCTTGCTGTCGGCGGCGTCGAAGTTGGACTAGGACTCACCAAGCCTTGGCAAGCGGAACCCACGAAGAACGGAGGACTTGCTTCTGGTGCAGACCAGGAAGGTCTGGGGTGCTTCTTCTTGGCAGAGAAGCGGGAGCCAGTCTGGAGGAGCCAAACCAGCGCAGAAGATTTCAGGGTGCGTCGTCACAAAGGCCACTAGCCAGCGGGCAAGCAACCGGACAGACGCGGCAAGCAGGAAAATGCAGAAGGGCCCCACGCAGGACTCGTGGAGTGTGGGGGGCTGATCTTCGGTGCAGATGGTGCTTGGGGTTGGGGCTTCTCAATCCCCGGTGCACAACTTCGAGGGTACCTCAGAAGCTGCGCTTTAAGTTACTAGCCACTTTTTCCAGGTAGCCGGTCCCACGTCGCTCGTCGCCTCCACGGATCTCAGCTTTGCTGTCGATGTGGATCAGGGTCGGAGAAGTCTGGAAGTCAAGGCTCTGGTCGGGCTCTGCAGTCGGTTCCTCGTAGAACGTGGGCAAAGCAAAGGGTAGTCTCTTGATGGTGCCTGTTTGCACAGGGTAGCCACTCCTTGGCTACAAGGGAGATTCTTCAGTCTTCTTCTTTCGTCGAATGTCGAAGGTCCAGAGTTTCTGTTCAGTTTTGCAGGTTCAGGATAATCTAAAGTCTTGAGGCCCAACTCCCACTCTTATACTAATCTGGGGGGCTGGGATACCTGCTAGGTCACGCCTTATGGGTGGGACCTGGGAGGGGGTGGTTACACCCACTTCCCTTTGTCCAGTTTCGCGCCAGAGCTGGGGCTGGAGTGCCCCAGCGCCGGTTTAAACTGGACTATGCAAGGAACACCTTGTGTGCCCCAGGCATGTCTCATTCCTTTCAGCCCACCCTGCCCCAATACACTAAAGGCTGTCTGGGGAGGTGCTAGCACCTCCCCAAGCAGGAAACCTATTGTCCATGCCTCCCTGGCTGGGATCACTCCCAGCTGCAGGAGGTCAGACTTGTGTCGTGGCAGCAGCATCCATTTTGTGATGCTGAGGCTTTGGTCAGAGGCTAACAGTTGAATTATGATTTTAACATGTCTTTCCCTCTAGAAGGGGGGAATAATATTCTCCTGTCCAGAAATGGCATGGGGGTATTATTCCCTAGTGTTAGACACCTTACACGACATGTTTTGATAAAGCCAAACCATAGTTACCATAACCGTCTAAGATTATAAGGCACTTTAAGAGTATATGGTAGGCTATATCATAGAACAGCTATAAGGACAAGGTTCCGAAAGCTGCAGACAGGCTCAGCTCATGCTAGAGCACCATCTCACATGTTACCAAGCACTCTGCCTCCAGGATTGTTAAGGCCTGCCATAGGAGTGACTGATAGGTACACATGTGTCTATATGTAAGTTAGGTATAGGAATACTACACCTAAGCAAGGGGTGATTACACGACCTTGCCCAAGCTGAGTGATCAGCCAGTTGTGTCAAAATGGAAGGCCAGGCCAGGGGTGGCATAATACATGCTGCAGCCTCTGGTAGGCCTAGGGTACACCTATGCCCTGGGTACCTAGGGTACACTGTACAGGGTCCAATAAGGTGATCCTTACCAATTGATTATGTACCTAGGGTACATGGAGTCCATTTTAAAGAGAGAGCAGACAGCCTGAGACCCTGAATGGCAGGATCTCAGGCCAACTAAGTCGAAAAACCAGCTAGACACTAGGCAAAAATTTGGGGTAACCATAGTCAGATATCCACCTTCCTACACCTCCTAAGGTGGTCACTGCCTTTCACATTGGGCAGACCATCACTTTGCCCACCATCTTTCCGCCTCTGCATCCTTTAAAGGAATAAGAGAGGCTCCACCTTCTGGACCCAAAACTTGCGCTCTCCTTCTATCTAGATTGCACAAAACAGTTCCCGGTGGATGATCTACTTTTTGTTGGTTACATGGGTAAAAGAAGGGTCAGGCCGTACACAACTGCACCATTTATCGATGGGTCGTTTTGTGTATTAAGGCTTGTAACTCTCTAGCTAAAAAGAGCCTCCAGTCGGGCTACGCGTTCACTCCACCAGGGGGACGGCAGTCACTACTGCCTTCGGAAGTGCCTCTAAATGACATCTGCCAGGCAGCCACGTGGGCATCGTTGCACACGTTTACCAAACACTACTGTCTGGACAGCCAAGTCCGGAGAGACGGCTTCTTTGACGGTTCTGTTCTCTAGGACCTTCTGGTGTGATCTTGGTCCGCAGACCCACCACCAGGTTTGGTATTGCTGGGATATCTATTTTAATGTAAGGAATCTATAACTAACGTGTTTCTTTCAGATGCACAAGTTAATTACCTTCGGTAACGATATATCTGTAAGAAACATAAGTTAGGCATAGATTCCTTACCGCCACACCTATCCTTCCCTTTCTGCGAACTTATTTCTAGGGTTAAGGATATCCTTTCCAGGGCCCTAGTATTGTGCACCAATAGTCAGTGTCTTGCATGGCGCTGCGTTTCTGGCGCGGAAAGTCGAGTACAGAACTGACGTCTGCACGCGAGGGTGGCGTCTAAGTAGCTGCCGCGACGTCATCCCAGCGACCACGACAACGGACGCGGAGCCGACTGACGTCACTTTCTGATGCGCAGAGATACTGCAGACGAAAAAACTTTCCAGATCCAGTCTGGCGCCTCGGGGTAATTCTAATGCATGGAATCTATAACTAATATTTCTTACAGATATAGCTTTACCGAAGGTAAGTAGCTTGTGCTTCAACAGGAGACTCAATTCTTAGGCCGAAACGGGCCTCTTTGGAGAGGCATAGCAGGCACGTGGGACGCACTGGCTGAGCACACCCTCTGAATTTATAGGCAGAAACTGCATCGAGACGGGGACACATCGGGAAAACTGCTGGCACACAGCCTCCTTTCCTGTCTGTTCATCAGGACAAGGTGGTTCTCCGGACCCCTCCTAAGGTGGTCACTGCCTTTCACATCGGGCAGACCATTACTTCGCCCATCGTCTTTCCGCATCCTTCAAAGGAAAAAGAGAGGCTCCACCGCCTGGACCCAAAAAGTGTGCTCTCCTATCTAGATTGAGCACACCCTCCGAATTTATAGGCAGAAACTGCATCGAGACGGGAACACATCGGGAAGACTACTGGCACATCTGCTGAAACAAGAATCCTCCTTATCCGTGATCCGACCTTTGAATAGGCCCTACAGGACTGCAGCAGTGACAGAATCTGCCATAAATGACGCTGGCAGCTTACCTGACCTCCCCCTATGTGAAATTGAGCCCACGTATCTAGACCAGATCCAAGCTTTGCTATGGACCCTCCGATTACCGCAGACAGTGACTCCTTGGAAGTAGAGATTACTCTATCGCTGGTGGTTGTGATCCGCCTGCTGCCCACGGGTAAGACCTCTCATGGGGATGTTTTTTCTTCTGAATTCTACCAGGCGTACTCTGACATCCTAACGGACAAACTCCTGGAAATGTATACAGTGGCCACAGATAGTGGCTTTTTGCCAGACACAATGAGAGAAACCTCTATAGTTCTGGTGCCTAAACGCAGAAAAAGACCCGGTAGACATGGGTGCATACCATCCACTGGCCGTGCTGAATACCAACACCAAAATACTTGCCAAAACACAAATGAATTGATTAATGCCCAGAATAGGAACACTACTGCCTGAGGATTAGTGCAGCTTCATACCAGGCTACAACGCGCTCATGAACATACTGCGTCTTGCCCATGTCATGCCCTCGGTCGAACAGACCCTGGACGGTATGACATTTTTGCGAGGGTTTTTGGCCTGCGTGTAAACAGGCACAAAACTCTGCTCTACCCACTTGCTGGGCTTGCGCCGATGGAGCAATCATAACTGCCTGACCTGTACCTTATATGCGAGTGCTCAACTTTTAGATACCTGGGTGTCTAGGTCACCCGTATAACACCAACACACTATGACTCGATTTCGCTAAGACGCTACAGGGACTTAGAGCATCTGTACAATTTTGGATATCCCTACTGCTCTTAGTGACGGGTAGAGTGGCACTGGCAAAAGTGGTTCTCCTACCACGCTGCTTATATTTATTACAGAATTCAGTGTACCTCGTTGAGCGGCCTGTATTTCAGGAAATTGATTCTTTACTTAATCATCTGGTTTGGGCGGGAAAGAGAAGTACAGTGCGCCTTTCGGCACTGAAGCTGGACTGAGTGGAAGGGGGCCGGACCTGGAGCTGTACTATATTGCTGCCCAGTTACCACATGCTCTGATGGAAGAGGCACTCCCGTTTAGGAACATGTGGGAAATTATGTCATTGACAGCATGGATGGATGGATGTTGGGTGGATAGAATTGGGCAACCTCTACCCAGGGGATACATTCATAATTTTTGAGGAGGGCTGTGAGGCGTTTAGGATTGGACTGGGGCAGTTCCTCGTGTTCGCCAAGCTGGCACTCACGGATCATGAGGTGTGGACCGGCTTCCATGAGACCTCGGCTTCCTCTACAACTTTGGACATTTTGACTGGAGGGTGGAGGGGGATGGAGACTAGTGTTGCGGCTCTGTGCGTCACTTAAAAGCGATAGATACCCGATTTTACTAGGAGCCCGACATGCATGTGTAGGAAAGTAGGCTCTGCCTTCATGGTTACCCTCATTTTTTGCCTGGTGTCGGTGTGTTTTGACTGTAGTTTGCTGGGATCTTGCTAACCCCTGGACCCCAGCATCTGTGCTCCCTGTCCCAAAATGGCTTTGGTAAGTACTTTTGAACCCCCACAATTGGCTAGTGGTGTAACCTTATAAGTCCCTGACAAATAATGTACTAAGTTACCAAGGGCATACGTACACCAGATCAAGAAGGGGAAGGTAGAACAATAGGTTTCCTGTCACAGGGAGGTGTGACCAACTGCCAGTCAGGACTTAGTGTATTGGACTGGGGTGGGGGCACTCACCATCGCCACCAGACTGCTTTGAAGGGCACATTTAGTACATAGTCTAGTTGGAACAAGTTCAGGGAGCCGTTGGCCCTGGCGCAAAACTGGGCAAAGGACATGGGAGTACCCTCCCCTCTGTCCAACCCTCCTTTGGAAGGGAACCCTGAATCGTCCTAATCCTTTCCTTAGGGTAGTTAAGGGATTACCTGAGGGTGGCTCTTCAGATTCATCGTGGGACAAGATTCAGATCCAAAACCACTTCAATGTCTACTGTCTGGGGTCTTTGGACTTCGTTAGATTTCGCTTTGGCAAACTGACACTGCATCAAGGAAGAATCCTGCTGCTCCTGGTCTCGTCGTTGTCCTGCCAGTCTTCTGCTTCGTCTGTGCCTTTGTTTTATCCAGATTCTTTTCCAGGCCTGTAGGTATCAAAGACACCTGAAGAAATCTCCCTTGGAGTTGAGGAGTCACTTGCCTGCATCTGCAGGCACCGCTCCTAAGCTGACCGGTCTGCTGCTCCTGACTTCCCAAGGACTTCGAAATGCTCAGCAACACGTCGTGGGTCTGCAACATCCTCGAGGCCTGCACTGTGTTCTCAGCAAGTTTAAGGCCAGGGTCCCTCGTCGGAACCCATGGAACAGCACCCCTGTGCACAGTGTCGATTTGCTGTTGCCAAGGCTTGTTGCCTCTATTCTGCAGAACTTTTCAGACTACAAGAAACTCCAGCATCTCTCGCTACCAAAATCTTCGTCGTCACTTTATCCTATGAACCGTTGGACTGCATCTTAGGTGAGCTGCTCGATGTCCTCTTGTGACTCCTGTGCCTTAGGCTTATGGGTTCTCTTGAGTGTCTTCTTGGGCTTCAGTGGGCTCCCCTGCTTCCTCATGGCCTGCTCGGACTCTCCTGCTCTTGGTGAGTCCCTTAGCCCTTGCTGGTCCCATGGTTGCACCTTTTTCGTCTGTTGCAGCTGCTAAGGCTTGTTGGTGCTCCCACCGGACACCGGCCCCCTGGTGTTCTTCTTCCGGCATGGCACAGCCCGTGAATGGCTCCTGGTCTACCACAGCAACTCCTGGTCCTCACAGCTGCAGGGACAAGGTCACTATCATCTCTCCTGCTTCTTCGGTCATCTGCGGTTATTGGTCTTCAGGGCCTCCTGTTCACTTCCGAATGGCATAGACTCTGTCCCATCTTCCTGCAGGTACTTCTCTTCATGAACCCATCCTTGGAATCCACCGGACTCTTCCACCTTTTCACTGAAGTCCTCCATTGTGGTCTACGGTGGTTTCAGACGTCCGTTTGCACCTATGTAGCCGCTTCTGTGGTGTAGGTATCCTGGGGTATCCACAGGTGGGGTGACTCTGCAACCCTCCATCGTTCACAGGGTTTCTGCAGGGTCCTCTGGGCAGGGTCCTTCTTCAAAACTGCAATTGTGACATTCCCATTGACTTGCATTGAGTACACGGCTGTGTTTCCACTCTGCACACAGCCTCCATGGGGATCCTGGGTACGTACCACGGGTGCTTCCTTGGGTCCTCAGCTCTTCTGAGTCTTCTGGTCCAAGTCTCGACTTTGGTCGCAGTTTGGATAGCACTTCTTTAGTATATGGTTTGGTCTCACCCTGGAAACCACTGTGTATTTGTTCTTACTTACATGTTTCCATTTGAAATATTGTGTGTGTATGGTTTTGATATATCCGGGTAGGAGATATACCAATGTGTTAGTGAGTGTATATAATAAATATAACTATTTTATAACTACACTGTGTGGATGTTTTCCGTTTAACCTACACTATATGATTAGTTCTGCTAAAACAAGCTGCTTAACACTCCTTCTGGACTAAGCCTGAAGGCTGCTCTCCACAGCTACCACTTGGAGAGCTTTCTATGGTTGTCTAAAAACCACTAAAAGCACTATAAGAGTTGTCTGCCAGCACCAACACTGACGCGGCGGCGTCAATTGAAGTCACGTCTCCTCCTTAGTGTAGGCATCATACGACATTGGATGTTGAGTGGACTATTCAGACTGAGGAGCCTGAGAGGAATATGCAAGTTTTAATTGCTTTTCAGGAAGAGGTTGTGGAAAGACAGCCTGAGTCGATTGAGATAGGGTCCTATCAGCCCAGTTCTGACATTAATGTGCCTCATATGAAGGAGAGCTGGCTGTCTGCTCTGGGAGAGGCCAGTGGCCTGGATTCTTCTCCTGCTTCAGGGTTGTTTTCTCCCCCTGGCTTAGCTTTAGAGGCAAGTTGCTCCTTTGCAGACATGGCTACAGTTTTAAATGTGTCACTTCCTATGATGCAAAGGACCACAAACCCTTTGATCGAGGTCTGTTTTTTCAGGGACAGACAGGGGAAGAACCTGTTCTTCCATTTAGGGAGGCCTTTTTTGATGTTTTATTAGGTGCTTGGGCCATGCCTGATCCGAGGGCCTCAGTGGACCGAGATAATGCACATAGACACCTGCCTGCACCTGGGAACCCAGTTTGTCTTCATAGACACCCCATCGACCTGTAGCTTGGTGACTCAGCTTACGACTTCATCACGGGATGTAGATTCTGTTCCTAAGACTCCAGTGGGTAAGGAGTTTAGGACTTGTGATGCATGTGGTAAACACATCTTTGCTTCGGCAAGCTCAGCCTTGAGATCCACAAATACATATTTTATGCTGGGGAGATATTTCCATGCTTTATAGGATTTGCTACAGAATGTGTTACCATTTCTTCCGGATAATGTCCGCTCAGAGATTGGTGATTTGATTAAAGATGGTCAGCAGGCTGCTAGGCTTATCATAAGGTGTGTTATGGACTCTACGGACTCAGTAGGTCACACTATGGCTTCAGCAGTCGCATTAAGGCGTCAAGTTTGGTTGGCAGCTTAGGGGTTCTCGGAGCTGTCCAGTCAACATGCCATTTGATGGTGCCCATCTTTTTGGGAGTCGAGCCTATGCAGTGTTAAGATGCTTCTGTGAGAAACAGAGGTCTCCAGAGTATTAGCTTTTTGTCGTTTATTACTGGTCTTTATACTTGAGATGTAGGCTTTTTCTTTCAAAGTAAGAAAGCTTTGTTAGGGAATTTACATATCCATTGTTGGTTTGAATACTTGGTGTCCTGCGAGAGCAGAGGTTTTATTTCAGTACCATTTTTCCCTTTGTTAATGCTTGTATTGATTTAGATCACAGAGGGAGGTTTCCCTTTATTCCTTGTCCTCTGAGGATGATCTTTTTGCTTAAGAGGTTTTTGTCAAGAGACGTATCTTCTTGTATGGAAGATTTTCTGACGCAATCTTCTTTGAAGCAGTTCAGTATGCTAAAATGAGCATGGTTTCGACCTTTCGTTGTCTCTCATAGGGACATGTTGGTATGCCAGTGGTAAGACTGGTATATAGGGACACTCTGGTCCTTACTCGTTAAAGTAATCAGCGTTGTGTGCATATCTGAAAGAGACCATAGTTATAGATTCCTTACCTTAGAATTACCCCAAAGCATCAGACGGGATACGGAGGAACTTTTTCGTAGCAGTACCCCTGCTCGTCAGTAGGTGGCGTCGGTCGACTACGCGTTCGGCGTCGTGGTTGCCGGGATTACTTGGTGGTGTCTGTGAGAAGTTGGCCTGGTATAAGCTGTCCACTAGTTAAAGTGGGCACCTTGCACCAGTCCAAACGACCCTTATTGATGATTAGGTTAAAGACAACCTTTATTGAAAGCTATCCTAGTGGTAGCTATGGAGAGCAGCCTTCAGGCTAAGTCTCGAAGGAATGTAAAGCAGCTTGGTTTACCAGATTATAACCTCATGAATGACCAAATGAAAGGAGAACCACACAAGGAATATATAAAATATATGTATTTATTACTAAACACTCTTTACTAACCTCTTTGTTGAGATTAGGGAACAAAGCACACAATATTAAATCACTAGAACAACAGTAAATAGCACAATACACAGCAGACTCCATGGGGAGACCGCACCATATACTAAGAAAGTGGTATAACCACCACGACTTGACTAGACAGTGCCTAGAGCACGTAGAATCGCTCGGACCCCAAGGAACCACCCAAGGTAGTGACACAGGGGACCCACGGAGGACGGGTGCAGTGTGAGAACACAGACGCGAGTTCCGTACAACTCTATGGGAGAGTCGTGGTTGGAATTTTAAAGATTAAGGACACTTAGGAGAGGACTTCAAGCAAACCCTTTGGAACATAGAAGGTTCTAAGGCCAGCTTTCTTGAGAGTACCGAGGTGCCCGTGTTACCTATCCCTGAGGAGCAGGGTGCATAGGGGTCAAGTGGTGTTGATTTCAATGGCGTGATGCGAATAACTGCTGCTGCCGGGAAGATGAAAAGTGCCCAGTGTGATCCAAGCCTGGATCGGAGCTGAAAAGAACCTGAAAGCAGAGGGGACAGAGTCTGGGTCACGATAGACGAATGCCCACCGATGTCGGGTGGTTCAGGTGAGAAGAGGTGAAGCTTGACTCTGCAGCCACAGGGACCATGAGACGTCGACGACAACCAAAGTCCAGAGGTGAGCTGTTCCACAAAGGATGTCGAGTGCTGGGGGGTCAGTGTTCGGATTGAACACCAACAACCCTTGGCAACTGCAACCCACACGGGCAGAGGAAAGATGCTTCGGTGAGGACCAGCAAGGTCCTGGGGACTCTCCAAGCTATGGAGAGTCAGGGCACGTCTGCAGCAACCAGGAAAGCCCACGGAAAGTCAAAGTTACCTTCACAGGGACCTACAGGTCGACAGACCAGGGATCGCGAGGGGACCTCGAGCTGAATAACAAAATACCAGCCCACGGAACACTCTTGGAGTGTAGGCCGGAATTCTTCAGTGGAAATAGTGCTCGGGGTCAGAACTAAAAGTAGCCCAAAGCACAGCCTCAGGGGTTTCCAAAAAGCATATGCTGCTGCAAATGTACACGGTGCACAGGGGTTCGGGTTCCACGGTCCCCACGAGGGATACGGGCCTCTCAATTGCTGAGAACACAAATCAACCTCAGGAACCCACCTCCTGTGTTGCAGAAATCTTCGGAGTCCTCAGGAGCTTCGGAGATACAAACCGGTCAGATGCGTTTCAGGTGCCTGCCTTGCAGGGGAGTAACTCCTTTACTCCAAGGGAGATTCTTCAGTCATCCAGCATCATGCAGCCCGTCGAAGTATTTGGTTTCTGTAGCAGAGTTTTGTCCAGGTAAAATCTAAAGTCCTGTAGTCAGGGGTTCCTACTTTATACCCAAGGAAGGGGTGGGACAAACTCTAGGGACCCACCTATGGGAGGGTCAGGACAGAGGACTGGCTACACCCATTCCTTTGTCCAGTTTCGTGCCAGAGCAGGAGCAAATGGCTCCTGCAACCAGTTTGAGCTGGACTATGCACAGGTTACACCAAATGTGCCCCTAGTACAGACATCAAAGCACTCTTGAGTGCACCCACCCAGCCCCAATACACTAAAGCCTGTCTGGGAGGTGGTGACAACTCCCTGTGACAGGAAACCTATTGTCAAGCCGTCCTTTGCTCGAGTTTCGTCCAGCAGCAAGAGGGCAGATTCGTGTCTGTGGCTGGCAGCATCCATTTTGTGATGCCAGGTTCTGTAAAGCTGGTAACGGGTGTACCGGTGTTGTCATATTTCTCCTCTAGGAGGGTGGAATCATACCTCACATACCAGTTACTGGTGTGGAGGTATGATTCCAAGGTGTTTGACACCAAACACGACATGTTTCCATGCAGCCGTTTTAAAGTTCTCATTTACCGCGAGGTTATAATGCACTAAAGTATATATGGTTTCTGCATCACAAACAACCCCAGAATATAGGTTCCGAAGGCTGCAGAGAGGCTCTGCTCATGCAGGAGCACGCTCTCACATAAAACCCAGCCCCCTGCCTTCAGGATTGCTAAGGCCTGCTATAGGGGTGACTGATAGGTTTATATGTGCAGTGATATAGGATAGATATAGTGAACCTATATCTAAGTAAGGGGTGCATGCACCACCTTACACAGGCTGCTGTAGCAGACCTGTGGTGTAATTTTGAATGGCCTCCCAGGAGTAGCATAATACATGCTGCAGCCCCTGAGAGGCCTCTGGGGTACCTATGCCCTGGGTACATAGTATACCATATACTAGGGACTGATAAGGGTACCCCTGAATCCGAACTGGAGTGTACCTAAAGTACATGCAATCAATTTAGAGGAGAAAGCAGCTAGACTGTGGTCCTGGATAGCAGGATCCCAGTCAATCTAAGTCGAAAACAGTGAAACATCAGCAAAAAGTGGGGTTAACTATAAGAAGCAGATCCTACTCTCCTACAGTGTCTACTTAGACCCCCCCCCCCCCTGCGTGCTGAGGTCAGTTCTCCTTTTCCGCGCCAGCCTGGGCGGGTCCGGAGAGAGCATGCCCCTATTCACTTTTTGACTTCCTTTTTTAAAAACTTTTTATCAACATCTTTTTTGAGTCTTGCGACTCCTGGTGCACGAGAGATGTCCAGTCGTCGGCCCGGTTCCAAGCCCTGTGACTCCTGTCACAAATTGATGTCGGTCACCGATCCGCACCTCATGTGCCTTTGGTGCCTGGAGCGCAATTACAGCCCGAAGTTGTGCTAGACTGCCGGGCCCCGACTTCGAAGTCTTTGCTGGAGCGGTCCGGAAAGCTTTTGGAGGCCCGGCACTTGTCTCCACGCCGTTCGATGTCCTGGTCGAGGGGAAGGTCGCGGGACCGGTCGCGGAGCCATCACCATTAGTCATTGAAGTCTTTGTACCCATTGGGTAAGTAGAAGCAGAAGAAGAAGGCGAAGAAGCATTGTCGCTTTTCGCCTTCTCTCCATCCGTCGGCCGACGCGACGCAGGACCGGGAGCGTCGCCACACTCTGGCTCCATCCTTGGAGCCCGCTGGGACAACTCCACGCTTACCTCCCTTTCCGGGAGCCGGAATGTCCCCTGCCCAGCTTCGTGCATTTTGCAAAGCCCTCCACTCCATCTTTGGGCAGCCCAAATCCGCCGGCACACCTTCAGGCCCCGCGGACTCGGCTTGGGGCTCTAGGCCTTCCATGCTGGCAGCTCCGGCCTCGGCGCCGCAGGTCCCCCATGGATCCAAAACGGTGCCGGTCGACCTCACGGTACCTTCCCCGACACCGATTTCATTGGCGCCAGCTGCGCCACCAGGCGGCGTCAACTCCGGCGCCCGAGGGTACTTTTGTCCCACTGTTCATCCCTGGCGTTCCCTACTGCCCTGAGTGGCAGCCAGTGTCGGGTGAGGAGGACTGGGAGGGGTCTTGCAGACCAACTTGAAGAGCCTGACTGGAGAGAGGACTTGGGTGATGTCAGTGGTCTGGATAACTCCCCAGACCATGGTATGCTTTTCCCCCTACCGTGGCCATGGAGGAGGGAACCTCTTACGCTGTGGTGTTGCGAAGGGCTGCTGAGGCCCTGGGCCTCAAGCTTCCTTCTGTGGCTGTCAGGACTAACCTCCTGACTAAGGTGCTTCAGCCGGCAGCAGCCTCTTCGGAGCCCCTGCTGCCTTTTAATGAGACCCTCACTGACATCCTTCCAGTACTTGGTCCAAGCCCAGCGCAGGGGCTCCTCTGGACAGGCTGATTGCCCGATGCCACCGCCCGGCCCCGGGCGACCCCCATTTCCTCACCCAACACCCGAGAGCTTGTGGTCCAAGCCTCAACCTCAAAAGGCGCATTCCTGGATCATCTTGGGAAGAAGATGTTTGCTTCCGCCAGCTTAGGACTGCAGGCGGTGAACACCGCATGTCTCTTGGGCTGTTACATACACATACACACTGTGTGGGACATGGTTGCGCAGGTGCTGCCACAGTGCCCGGAGAATTCACGGGCCGTGCTCACCCGCACTTTTGCAGAGGGTCGGGACGCAGCAAAGTTCACCATCCGGTGTGGGTTGGATACTGTCGACTCGCTGGGTAGAACGATTTCAATGTCAGTAGCCCAGAGACGCTACAACTGGCTACGGTCCACTGGCTTCTCTGTGGATGTCCAGTCGACTCTTTTGGACAAGCCTTTTGATGGCCGTTGTCTGTTTGGCGAAAAGGCGGACAACGCGCTTGAGCATTTCAAGGCCTCTAGGGCTACGGCCAGATCCTTGGGCCTCGCTGCCACCGCTCACCCCCTGCTGTCTGCCTTTCGCCCCTTTCATGGCTACGGAAGGGGTTCCCCACCACTTTCCATCCAGAGCCACAGGCCTGCGCAAGCTACCCAGCCTCTGCGCAGCCGGGAATGCGACCCAGTGTCGTTTGTCTGGGGGCCAGCAGGCAGGCCAGTCCACCAATGCCCCCCCTGCAGAAGCTACCCCTCCCTCCATGCCACCAACATTCCATCTCATGTCTGAGAATCATTTGGCCCTTCTCAGTCAGGAAGTTAAAGCTCTCTTGGCAATTGGAGCTATTGAAGGCGTCCCTGTGCCAGAAGTAGGTCGAGGTTGTTACTCCCACTACTTCCTGGTACCCAAGAAGGACAAAGACCTGCGTCCTATCTTAGACCTCAGGGACGTCAACTGCTTCCTCCGGAAGGAGAAGTTCAAGATGTTAACCTTGGCTCAGGTCTTGTCTGCCCTAGACCCTGGAGGGGTAGCGTTGGACTTCCAGGACGCTTACTTTCACATCCCCTTCCTGCTTTACCACAGGCATCACCTACGGTTCACGGTAGGCCACAAGCATTTTCAGTTTACTGTGTTCCCCTTTGGTCTTACCAGTGCCCCTCGGGTGTTCACGAAAGTGAAGATGGTGGTCGCAGCTCATCTGTGCAGATCAGGGGTTCCAGTCTTCCCCTTTCTCGACGACTGGCTGTTGAAGGCGGGCTCGCCCCAGACTGTCGTCTCCCACCTCCAGACGACAGCGGACCTCCTGCATTCTCTGGGGTTCACTATCAACATGCCTAAGTCCCTCCTGATTCCCTCTCAGAAGCTCCTGTTCATCGGAGCGATTCTGAACACAGCGCAGTTTCGGGTCTATCCTCCCGAGCTGCGAGTTCGGGATATTCGGGCTATGATACCGATGTTTCGGCCTCTCTCCCGGATTTCAGTGAGAATGACCCTGAGGCTGCTGGGCCTCATGACCTCCTGCATCTTGCTAGTGGATCATGCCAGATAGCATATGCTTTGTGGTGGTACCTAAAGTTCCAGTGGGCTCAGCATATGGGGAATCTTTCCGATGTCATTCAGATCAGTTCAGATTGCAGTGGTGGCTCATGAACCAGGAGAGGGTCAGCAGCAGATCCCTCTCACTTCCCCAACCAGAGTTCACAGTAGTAATGGATGCGTCACTCCTGGGATTGGGCGGCCACATGGGCGAGGCAGAGATCAGAGGCCTCTGGTCTCTGGCGGAGTCCGGGCTCCACATCAACCTCCTGGAACTCCGGGCGATTCATCTTGCACTGAAGGCATTCCTTCCCTCTGTCAAAGGAAGAGTAGTGTAGGTGTTTACTGACAACACCACCGCCATGTGTTACTGAAACATACGGGTGGGTGGGGTTGTGGACCCTATGTCAAGAGGCTCTTCGCCTTTGAACATGGCTGGAACATCAGGGCATGACCCTGGTGGTTCAACACCTGGCAAGTTCCCTGAACACCAGGGCAGACTAACTTAGCCGCTGGTGCATGATGGATCACGAATGGTGTCTTCAAGCGGAGGTGGTGCAAGGTCTCTTTTAGATGTGGGGATCTATTCGCCACCTAAGAGAACACGCAATGTCAGCAGTTCTGCACTTTGGAGTCTCCAAGTCAGCACTCGCTCGCGACGCTTTTCCCCGCAAGCGGAAGTGTGGCCACCTGTATGCCTTTCCGCCTGTACCCCATCTGCCCAGAGTACTGAAGAAGATCAAGCGCAACCAGGCCCAAGTCATTCTTGTGGCTCCGGACTGGGCACGAAGAGTCTGGTACACCGATCTCTTGAACATGGCCATCGATCCTCCGATCAGACTTCCTCTTTGGTAGGATCTTCTGTCGCAGCAGCCAGGGATGGTCCTCCACCCGAACCTGTTCAGCCTCCACCTCCTTGCGTGGAGATTGAGCGGCGAAAGTTGACAGCTTTCAACCTTCCTCCTGAAGTCTGTAATGTCATCTTGGCAGCCAGGCATCCCTCCACTGAAACAGTCTACGCCTATAGATGAAATAAATTTGTGGCATGGTGCACAGCAAAGATTGTGGATCTTCTTTCTGCTCCTCTTTCAGAGGTTCTCCTCTTCATTCTTTCTTTGGCCCAGTAGGGCTCTGCTCTGGGCACTCTTAAAGGCTATCTTTCGGCCATTTCAGCCTTACTTCGTCTTCCTGATCAGCCTTCTATTTTCAAGTCCCCTATTGTCAATAGATTTCTGAAGGGCATTACTCATTTTTTTCCTTCTCCTTTCGTAATGTCCCAGTTTGACTTGAATCTTGTCCTCACTTATCTTATGTGTGCTCCCGTTGAGCCACTACATAATTGTCCTCTTCGTCTCCTTACTTTGAAGGCTGCTTCCTTGCTTGCCATCACCTCTGCTCGCATGGCGAGTGAGCTTCAAGCCTTATCTTTTCTTCCTTTCTTGCTGTCCATCCGGACAAAGTAGTCTTCCGTACTAGGCCCTCTTTTCTGCCCAAAGTGGTTACCTCTTTCCACATACGCCAGACCATCACATTGCCCTCCTCCTTCCCACCTCCCCACCCTTCCAAACAGAAGATACTCCACCGCCTGGACACAAAACATGCGCTGTCTTTCTACCTTGACCGCACCAAAGACATCTGGGTGGACGATCAACTCTTGGTGGGTTATTTTGGCGCCAAGAAAGGTCGGGCAGTGCAGAAACGTAACCTCTCTCAATGGGTTGTCCTATGCGTTCAGATCTGTCATTCTTTGGCTAAAAAGGAACCTCCAGTAGGACTGCGCACCCACTGTACTAGGGCGACGGCAGCAACTACTCCTTTGTGATGTGGAGTTCCGGTAGTTATCTGCCAGGCAGCCACTTGGGCATCCCTGCTCACTTTCACGAAACATTACTTCCTGGACAGCCAAGTCCAGGAAGACGGCTTTTTCGGCTGTTCTGTTCTCCAGGACTTCCTGGTGTGAACTTGGTTCGCAAACCCACCTCCGGGGTTGGCATTGCTGGTGTATCTATTCTAAGGTAAGGAATCCATAACTACGGTCTCGTTCAGATGAACAAGTTACTTACCTTCAGTAACAATGTATCTGTAAGAGACTTTAGAAGTTATAGATTCCTTCCCGCCCCACCCATCCTCCCTGTTCTGCAAACTGACTTCTAGGGCCCTAGTTATGTGCACCAGTGGTCAGTGTCTTGCATAGCTCTGCGCTTCTGGCGTGGAAAGTTGTGTCAGAACTGATGTCAGCGCGCAAGGAGGGTCTAAATAAACACTGCGATGTCATCCTGGTGACCAGGACACCGCCAACGACCGCGGAGTCAATTGACGCCACCCATCGAAACGCAGGGATACTGCTACGAAAAAAATCTCTGTATCTAGTCTGGCGGTAATTCTAAGGTAAGGATTCTAGAACTACTAATGTCTCTTGCAGATACATAGTTACCAAAGGTAAGTAACTTGTTCGTTACTTCTTGAGGCGGACTTCTGATCAAATTGTTTTTCATATCACAAATGTTGTTGCATGCGCTTATTGCTAACAAAGATTAATTTTATATATTATTTTCGTTTAATGTTTTGTTTTTTCCTTTTTTAATGTTTGATAATGCGCTTACAGGTGTGTTACCTTTTCTTCTTTCGCTTGCCTTGGTATTTTGAGTGTGCCCCTGGCTCGGAATCAGGTTCAGACTTGCGGTCCATGACACTGAAGGCCATGCAGGTGCAGGCTTTGTAGATACTTCCTTCCCTGCAGTAAATGTGGGCCAGCGATGCTCTATGTGTTGTCAGACCACTCAGAGTCTATTGTGACACAATTTTATATATATTATGTATATGTCCAGGTGATACACCTTTGTGGCAAAAAAATGTACAACTGGCATAATTGGTGAATATCAATATTAAATTCAAACCTATTTGTGTCTGTGAAAAGCTGGCTTAGTATATCGTGCTCACTTATGTAAGTGTAGCACCCTGCACTAATCTAGACAACCCTTATTGTGATTTTAATGGTCTTTGACAACCTTAGAAAGCTAACTAAGTGGTAGCTGTGGAGAGCAGCCTACAGGCTTAGCTCAGGAGGAGTGAAAAGCAGCTTGTTTCATCAGAACATAATCTTTAGTATAGATTAGGTGAAAAAGAACCACACATTATACGTATAAAAATATGTATTTATTATAATACCCTCACTAACGCATACAAATATTTCCTACCCGAAGCTGTACACAATGCACACAATAGTTTGCAAAGAAAACAGGTAAGTAGCACGAAATGCACAGTGGTCACCAAAGGGTACCAAATCATATACTAAATTATTGGGTTGCGCACCACGACCCAAGTTGAGACTGTACCCAGAAGACGTAGAAGTGCTGGGGACCCAAGGAACCACCCAAGGTAAGTAACCAGAACCCCACGGATGCCGTGTGCAGAGGGGTAACACGACCGTGTGCTCCATTCAAGTTAATGGGTAAGTTGCGGTTGCAATTTTAAAGAAGAGAGACCATTCCCAGTGGACCCTGAAGAGACCCGGTGGAAGACAGAAGGTTGGAGAGCCACCCCACCCGTGGGTACCCTAGGAACCAGGATACCTACATCAGGGAAGCATGGTGCATAGGTGTGAAGTGGAGTCGGAAACGCCGTAAAGCGAAATGGAGGATTTCAGGAAGATGCCGCCGTTGAAGAAGGTCAAAATGTCTGGTGGAACCCCAAGGTGGATTCAGGAGTAGAAGTACCTGCAAGCAGAGGGGACAGAGTCTATGCCATCCTGGAGTGGCCACAAGGCACGGTAGTAAAGGCCCACCAATGTCTGGATTTGCGTGAGAGTTGACGATGACCTTGGTGCTGCAGCTGTGTGGACCAGGCGACGCTGTGGAAGACCAGGAACTGATCACAAGCTGTCCCACGTCGGATGTCGAGAGTTATGGAGCCGGTATCCATCGGGAGCACCAACAAGCCTTGGCAACTGCCAACAACGTGGTAAGCGATACAGGTGCAAAGTTGGGACCATCAAGGTTCGAGGGACTCACCAAGTGTAGGTGAGTCGGAGCAGGCCCCAAGCAAACAGGGGAGCCCACTGGAATCAAAAAGTCCCTTGAAAGGACCCGAAGATCTTTGGAGACAAGAGTCTCCCAGCCTTAGCAAAGGCCAGCCAAAGTGGTGCACAGGTGCTCGGTTTCAGAGGTGTCGACGAGGGATACTGGCCTCAGACTCAGTCTGAAGACAGGGCAGGACTCAAGGTAGTTGTAGAACTGCAACCTGTGTTACTAAGCCTGTTGGAGTCCGTAGGAGCCCAGGATCAGCAAACCGATCAGTTAAGTTGCAGTGCCTGCAGATGCTGGGGAGTGACTCCTTCACTCCAAGGGAGATTCCTTTGGATGTCTTGGATGTCCACAGTCCCTATGAGGGACTTGTATGGAGCACGGACACGGTTGAAGCAGCAGACTTGCAGGACGATGAGACTCAGAGCAGATGGTGTCTTCCTGGTTGCAGTCTCGGTTTCCCAAAGTGAAGTTCGATGCAGTCAGTTCGACTCGGCAGCACCATGCGATCAGAGTTGAATCTGAATCAAATCCCACGATAAATCAAGGGACCTACCCACAGGTAAGCCCTTAAGTACCCTAAGGATAGGGTTGGGATGATTCAGGGGTCCCTCCCAGTGGTGGGGCTGGACAGCGAGGAGGATACTCCCATGTCTTATATCCAATTTCACTTCAGAGCGGGAGCCATTGGCTCCCTGAACTGAAGTATGCAAGGAGGGAACAAAGTGTGCCCTTCAAGCAGTCTCTGTGGTGCTGGCAAGCTCCCTCACCCTGCCCCAATACACTAAACCCTATCTGGGAGGTAGTCACACCTCCCTGTGACATGATACCTGTTGTTCTACCTTCCCCTGCTCAAACTTGGCTCAGCAGCAGGATGGCAAAATCATGTATCTGGTCAGCTGCAGCCCTAGCTTGCTGTCCGGTTCTGGAAGACTGGCACCGGGAGCACTGAGGGCCTCCCGGATAAGATTTACAGTGCTTGGAATCATATCTTCCACACCAGCTACGGTGTGAGGGTATGATTCCAACATGTTTGATGCCAAACATTACATGGTGCGTTACAGTCAGTTTAGAGATGGTCCTCGTGTAATGATGCATGGCCACTCTATATATCATTATGGTTGATGCACTTACAACCCGATAGAATGGACTCTGAAGGTTGTAGGGGTGTCCCGCTCATGGAGGGGCACCCTCGCACTTAGAACGGAGCACCCTGCCTTCAGGATTGAAAAGGCCTGCTTTAGGGGAGACTTATGGCTTTTAAGTGTAGTGACCTCATATATAGGAAAATCTATATCTGTCATAAGTGGTACTAGCACCAGCTTACACAAACTGCAATGGCAGAACTGTAGTCTCATTTTGTGTGGTCTCCCAGGGGTGGCATAATACATTCTTCAGCCCCTGGGGAACCCCTGATGCACCTATGCCCTGGGTACCTCAGTACCATGTACTATGGGCTTACAAGGGTGCACCAGTAGCCAATCTGGGATGTACCTAGGTACTCATCATATCCATTTTAGGGGAGAAAGCATAGAGACTGGGGTCATGATTAGCAGTATCCTATTCAGACTAGTCAGAAACAGCATTACACCAGGCAAGAAATGGGGGTAACCATGAAAGCAGATCCTCCTTTCCTACAGTGTCATTTTAGTCTCTTTACAGTGCACTATGTAACCTCCGAGTGGTCAATTTGTTAAAAAAAAAACCTCAATACCATGGAGGTATTATTTTTTATCTTTCTTTTGGTGTTCATTCATCTTGGTATATTGGAATGAGTTCTGAGAGTCCTTCTTTTGGATTTTATCAGGACAGTTCTTTCTCTGATATTTCTTTTTGTTGTGAAGAATTGGGATTACATGACTTTTGTCTTGCATTTGGCCCTTTTGGTCAATGAGTTCTAATTCACCTTTGGGGATAGAGGATAATGTCTGATAACTGACTGATGGTTCTTGGGAGAAAGTGCCCTCTTTCTGCATGGTAGCCCCCACCTTTGGCTTACCTGCTGATGTGCTTTGACTGAGTGTGCCAATCAGGTGGCCAGGGCCTATGTTCTTTCCCTAAATCTGCATTGAAACCAAAACCCAATTGGTATATGTGGCCACAGGCCAGCCCCTGGTAAATGGTACCACAGGTACCCAGGGCACTGTGACCAGGGAAAACCACTAAGGGCTGCAGCACTGATTGTGCCACCCTTAGAGGCCCTTTACCATTACACACACACACTGCCTTTGCAGGCTGTGTGTCTTGGTGCAGAACAAAGGGAAGAGTCAACATGGCACACATCCCTGTGTTCCATGCCTACTACCCGCTGCCCTGGCATAGATCACTCACCCCTCTAGCTAGGTGCACTATACCAGTGGTGAGGGTACAGGTGCATGAGCCCTGTACCCCTATAGTGTCTAAGTCCATTCTTAGACATTGTAAGTGCAGTGCTGCCATTAAGAGTATATAGTGCTGTGTGTTTGTCATTATGAACTCCACAGCACCATAATGGCTACACTGAAAAACTTCTCTGCACATTAACCCACACTGATGCCAGTGTGGGATTTAATGAAAAATGCACACAGAGGGCATCTTAGAGATGCCCCCTAAAAAACGACCTACCACTAGTGTCCAGGTCCAGGCTGAGTGGCTGCTTTCAGCTGCCACCACCAGACATGTTTCTAGACCCCTGGGTCAAGAGCCTGCTGCTGTCTGGGGCCTGAAACAATACACATCCTGGGACGAGGTGCCAAGCCTCCTCCTCCAGGATGGACAGGGTTGACGAAGGAAAAGCTTCAAAGGCTTGCTGCCTTTGTGAGCTTCCCCTGGCCACTTGTTGCTTTCAGCAACTGGCCCCCACTGGTTCTGACCCCATATTGGGCCAGAGAACCGGCGGGAAAAAAAAAGTCAGGAAGAGGAGTCTGCCCACCTCTGCCAACTCCACCCCTGAGGTGGGGGAGGTGAGGTGAATCTCAACTCTCATTCCCCGCCATCTTGCAGATGGGGGCACCCAGCCAACCAGGGAAAGGCTTATGCCCCCCTCCCACTGGAGGGTGGCATAATAGGGGTGTACCCACCCCAGGGAAGGGATCCATTGGTCCCAACCTTTTACCTGCCTGCAACGCCCCTAAATCTAGTATTTAGGGGCATCCCTGAGCCTTGCTTCCTCAGACAAGAAACCACAAGAAGAAAAGAAGAATGACCGAACAGCCGTGCCGAAGCTAACAAGAGGAAGATGCCTACTGACTTTTCCCCAGCCCTACCGGCCTGTCACCACCTCGAACCTGCTCCTGCGAAATCCCAGTGTATCCTGCAGCCAGCAACCTCAAGAAACCCGGAGGACCTGCCTCACTTAAATCCCAAAGACTTTGTCTCTCGTGAGCACCAGATTTGTTCATCTCCAACCTCTGGCCCTGGACGGAAACCGCGAATGTGCCCAACTCTGCACCCACCGTCCACAGCCCGAGCGGGCAAACACCACGAGGTGGTCTCCCCGACGATCCTGACCCGAGATCCAGCGATCCCTGACCTGCCTCAAGCCGACGCCTGCAGCCTAAATCCAGAAGGTCCCTCCAACCACGACCAGGAGCTGGTAAGAAGATCCTACCCTAAAAGGCACCCCTGCACCCAACACCCCACGGCCTTAGATGGCCCAACCGACGGTGCCTAACCAACTCCAAACATCCCAACTTATCTCTTGAAGTGGTGGTCACACCCAGAAGACCTTCGTCCCCCGAGCCTGCAGTGCTTTTGCAAACCAGAGAACCCTCCATTGAAAGCTACAGGGCTTCCGACACCAAAACAGCACTCTGCACCCGGCCGTCCCAGTGCGGCTGAGGGTGCATCTTTTGTGCTGCGCTTAAGTCCCGGAGCTTTTCTCCCACAACCCAGTGGCCTGCTCGTCAGCAGCCACCAACCGGAGGTCCCACATCCCCCATTGGATAAAATTGGGCCTCAGCACCCTGCACCGGCCACCCTAGTGCCGCTGAGGGTTTTACAAGAGTGCATCCTTGACCCTGGGGGACCCCTGAGTCTAATCCCAGAATACCAACTCCCACAATAAAGTACTTACCTGTGAACCGTTAACACTATTTTCCTCCATAGGATAACATTGACTGTTTTTCTATGAAAAGTTTTTAAGTGTGGAGTTGGAAAACCTAAGAAATCCTTTTAAAATTGTACTGAATAACAAAAACGCTTCTACTTACCTGTTTTCGGGAAATGTCCCAGTGCAGTATCCAGGTATACTGTACTGTGTAAGAAAAGATTGCACCCGACTCCTTCACAGTCTTTTCCAGAGGCATTTTCTTCAAAGTCGTACATTGTTGTCTACGCAGGTTCCGACGTCAGTTTACTCCTATGCACCCAGCTTCCCTGTTATAGTTAGCCTGGTTCTCGGGGCATCCACAAGTGAGGTGGCTCTCCAACCGTCTGTCCTCCAAAGGGTTTCCTCGGGGTCCTTCGGGAGGCTCCTTTTTGTCCAAAACTGCAACCACGACTTCTCCACTGACTTCCATTGGGATCGCAGTTGTGTTCCCACTCTGCACACAGCTTCTGTGTGGTTCCTGGATACCTACCATGGGTGAACCTTGTGTCCCAGGCTCCTCTGGGTCTTCTGGTCCACGTCGTGTTCTTCTTTACAGTTCACATTCCACTTTCGTAATATATGGTTTGGTCTGCCCCTGGAGACCACTGTATTTTGTGCTACTTGATTGCATTTGAAGTATTTTTGTGTATTGTGTTGATATCTCTGTGTGGGAGATATACTGATGTGATAGTGATATTGTGTAATAATAAAGAGCCATTTTTGCTAAGCACTGTGTGGTTTCTGTTTATCTAATCTACTCTACAGATTAAACTGGTAAAACATTCTGCTTAACACTCCTTTTTGCGACCTCTTTGAGAGCTTTCTATGGTTTGAAAGGCCACTAAAATCCCCATAAGGGTTGCCTGGATTAGTGCAAGGTGCCCCACTTGAATAAGTGTGCACCATATGCTATGCCAGCCTCCTACGCAAAGTGTTCTGGGATCCTCCTTATGTGCGGAAATACTCACTGTTCATGAATTCATAAAAGACTCCCTTGATGGAGAAGAAGGATTAGAAGTAAATATGTTTCTTTTCCTTTTCTTTTTTAGGTTGTATCAATGCTTTTTACATCAATTGCAAAGCTGACACCTGAGGTAAGTCTTGTATGCATCAATATCTCATAGTGTATTCATTCCATTTGTTGCTGCTATCGTGCCTTGTGATATTCAAGAGGTGTCTGGATATTTTAAATAGAAATATGTCAGATCTTGTAAGGCAATGTAGTTTTTCCCCTTATATCTTCTCTATTTCCTAATTTCTTCCTGCTCATGTTGATAATAACTTTCCAGAGTTCTGCCTGCATGATTGATTTTCACCAAATCTGAAATGGTTTGTCTGTTTTATTTGATAGAGACTTCTAGCTGCAGATTCTTATCTTTGAATTATCCCCAGGGGTCAGACTAGATCTGGAATTATTGTCTTCCGCAGTACCCCTGCGCACCAGTAGGTGGCACCGTTCCTTTCCAGGTGGCTTAGTTGGTGTCATCCACGCCGAAAGTGACGTTTGTGGTGCCTTTGTGGGCACCACCCAGGCACACTGACTTCAGTCCTTTTTTTTCTGTGGCAGTCAGTGCAGATCCAGGAAGAGCTATCCCTTAGTTACTTTTGACTATGCTTTTTTCTATGTTTTGTCAAGGTCTTTTGAGGTCTTACCTCCTTGTGTGGCAGGAATATCATCATGTCCTGAGACGCCTTTCACAGACAGATGTCGGTGACGGGCCCGCAACTTCTTTACCTCTGGTGCCTCGAATGGGACCTTGACCCGACGGCCTATCCTGACTGCCGCACCATAAACCTAAAGGCCTCCCTCAAGTTTCTAGCAGCTGTATGCATGACGCCGGGATGATTGAGGTCCTGGTCGAGAGGAAGGACTCTGGAGCACTTGCAGAGTCTGAGGTTGTCGTCGTACTCCAAGTCATCGAGTCACTCGGGTATGTCCCACTTCCATAAGAGGAAAAAGTAATAGCATGCTTCGATTTTCCCCTCATCCTTCAGCTGACGTGGGAGCATCGCCTCTGGAATCCTGCCTCCATTGTTGAGGCAGTGCCTGGGTCGATTTCATCCCTGCCTGATTTTTCCGAGGGCCGGAGCGACCCCCATCCAATTAAAATAATTTTTTGAGGTCATGCGCCTCACATTTTTCCTAACCATTCTCTATGGCGTGCCTTCGGGCCCAGCTGGTTCAGGAGGGGCCTCTATTGGATCCTAGATGGCGGATCCAGGGCCAGTCGGGCCCATGGATCCCCAGATGGATCCGGATCGGCACCAGTCGGGTCACCTTAACCTTCCCGGTGCCAGTCCAGAGGCAGATGCTCCCGTCGCCGATGCTCCCGGCGCCACCATCTCCATCCTCGTCCCTGACACCGACATGGAGCAGGAAGGGTGTCGTCGACATCAATTCCGGCCAGGACTGGAGCCATGCCTTCCAGGTCGGAACCTGAGCCCTATTCCTGTGGGATAGGATTTGGGGAGGAATGGGAGGCGTTGCAGGTCCCTGAAGAATACCAGCCTCATGAGGAACAACTGGACTGGTGGGAGTATCTGGGTGAAGCCAGTGGACTGGCTACTTCTCCAGATACTGGCATGCTTTCTCCTCCTAATGTGGCTACGGAGGAGCTTCATTCGCATTGGTGGTGCCGAGGGCAGCTGAGGTCCTGGACCTTAGTTTGCCCTCAGTGGCTGCCAAAACTAACTTCCTGATTGAAGTGCTTCAGCCAGGAGCATCCCCATCAGAACTGCTTCTCCCTTTCAATTAGACACTTACTAACATCCTGCTTGGGACATGGTCCAAGCCCAGCTCAGTGCTCCTGTGAACAAGACTATTCCCACTGCCTCTGCCCCACTACAGCAGACCCAAACGTCCTCACCCAACACCCCACTCTGGAGAGCTTGGTGGTCCAGGCCTCCATATCCTACGCTAATCCTGGCCCACATCGAACAGCACCACAGGCCAGGAATCCAAGATGCGGGTCTCTTTAGGCAAGAAAATGTTTACTTCCACTAGCATGGCATTGTGCTCGGTGAACACCGCATTACTTTTTGCCGCTATTCCCACTCACTTTGGGATACGGTTGTGCAGGTTCTCCCAACGGTCTAGGATGAGGCCCGGGTCATGTTCTCCCAGCTTGTTGCCAATGGAAGAGATGCAGCTAAGTTCACCATTCAATGTGGGTTAGACACCACCCACTCAGTGGGCAAAGCGGTTTAGTTGAAAGTGACCCTGCAACCCCACACCTGGTTGAGGACTGCTGGATACTCTGGGGTTGTCTAGGCATCTCTCATGGATATGCCCTTTGATGGCTTCCATCGCTTCGGAGACAAGGCGATTTCTGCTCTGGAACGCTTTAAGGACAGCAGGACTATGGGCCTTTGTATGGCCCCTCGTCACCCTCAAACTGCCTTTGTTGCTTTCGTGGACACAGCAGAGGCATGCAGCTGCGTCCGTAACTGTCCATCCACAGTGGCACGCATGCTTACCAGCCTCTGCGTGGCCGTGGACGGATGGCCAGCGGTTGGGTAAGTCCACCACCACCCCAGCAGCCACAGCCTCCAAACATTCCTAGTCCGCTCATTTACCATCATGGGCGCCCAGTAAGCGGCAGGATTTGCCTTCAACTGTTCTGCTGTTTGTCCATAACATCGGACAGTTGGGTTTTGCAGATTGTCCAAAGGGGCTACTAACTCCCCATTGATGCTACCCTCCCTCCATGCTACCTACATACAACAGGCTGATGGAGGACCACTTATCTCCTCTCCGCCAGAAAGTGACAGCTCTTTTGGCCAAAGGAGCCATAGAGAGCGTGCTGATGCCAGTTGTAGGTCATAGTTGCTATTCCCCTACTGTTAGACTCGGGGGTCTCTGGTTGGCGCAAGGTTGCCCTTGTGTCAAGCAGGAACCCTCTCCTCTACGTCAGGGCGCAGGATAACCCCTTTTGAATGACCCTTGCTCACCCTCTAGGTGCGTGGCGTGAGCAGCCAAGGCTATTCTCCAGGCGATAGTCAGTTAAGCAGTTGGGATCATACACACAGTAAATACATTAATCCCCCCCAGAAATGGACACCAGACTTGGATATGTAGAAAAATACGCTTCTTTATGTAAAAATAGGTATATATATCTCAGCAGACTTATCACAAGACCAATAACGTTTTTCTTTATGCCACCAGATTGTTAAACATGCAAATGTTCTTTGTTCGTAGTTTCAAATGGATACTTTGTAGTCTCTCGCAAATGTTACTTGTGGTTCCAGTACTTACAGCAACTCGGCTCCTGCGGACGGGGAAATAAGGCGTTGCGGGCCCCGAGCCCGGTACTGGAATCCTTAAGAACGTGTAGTTGCTTTCGGGAGTCGGCACGGGCGGGTGCGACTCAGTGATGATGGGGGCGCCTTTGGATCCTCTCGAGCGGGTGCGTGTCGTCAGGCAGGCGCGGCCCACGACCCTCAGCACGGCAGTGCGGGGGTCTCCTTAGCGGGGGCGGCGCGGCCTGATCTCAGGGCGAGATCGCGAAGCGGGGTCACAGGGCACGGTCCGTGCAGCTGGGGACCCGGCGGGGCTCACGATTGTCGGATAGGGAGTCCGGCGGGAGGGGTGATAGCGCTTCAGCGCGCTCCAATAGCAGGCGGTGGCAGAGGCGCCGGCGGCCTAGCCCGGGGCAGAGAGCGACTCCGGTCGTAGCGAGGCTCTCAAGGGGGCGAAGGCAGGCAGGCTCCCGAGTGTCACGGCCCTAGGAGGGGCAATGAGGGGCGCAGTCTTCCTCAAGCGGGATGCACACACGGCTCGAGTTTCAGGACGAGCAAAGGCACAAAGAACCCACTGGTCCTGGGGTCCTGTTCAGGGGGCAAGCTCAGATCAAGCCCTTGGAGAATGTTTAAAGCACAAAGCAGCAAAGTCTTTTCAGCAAGTCTCTTCCTCTCCTTTCTCAGCAAGGCAAGCAGCAGGCCAGTCCTTCCAGCGTCTTCTTCTCCTTCTAGTCGGGCAGAGGTTCTTTGTGTTAAAACAGGATTCTGATTTGCAAGGAGCAGGGCTCCTACTTTTATACCACATTTCTATTGTTCTTTCAGGCCAGGGGGGCCTTCGCATAACCGTTCTCAGTCCTGCGCACTTTGTTGGGGGTACTCTGACTTTTGCTTTCACTGTGAGGGGCAGGCACATCAGCCGCTCCACAGGAGGTGGAGCCGGCATTCAGGGGACAAGTACTTTCAGGAGCACCTTGTGGACAGCGCTTCGCCCGTCCGGGGCCAGGTGCAGGCTGAGTCATCAGTCGCTCATCAGGGGGCGGAGCCAGCATTGTGGTGGTGGAGCACTTGCCCTATTCAGAATCCAAGGGGCACCCCCACCTCCCACCAAGGTGTTCTCCTGCCATTCGCTACCTGTCATCCCCCCAGCCCTGTCACTCACATAGCCCAGACAGTCAGATACACGCACAGCAGAGGCGGCTGAAATGGTTAAGCAAGTAAATACGGACTTTCTAAAAGTCGTATTTACAAACCCAGGATAGTAAAATAAACTTGGCTACAAGAAATATTTTATCATTCCGAGTTCAGGCATACGAAACATATCTCTCTACCACGTTCCCTGAGCCTGCTGGGATTATAGGGTGTAATAATTCCAGCAGCTCACCTGGCCTAATGAGAACAGGTAGCCTTGCAAAAGTGAACTATGACTATGGCGGTAATTCACTACTAGGACAGGCCGCACAACCCGGGCCTGTCCTACCTTACACCTACAACGCACCCTGCCCGCGGGCCTACCATAGGGGTGACTAACATGAGGCTAAGGGAAGGTTCTGGAGGCTGGCAAGTGTGGGCACTTGCCCAGCCGGCGGGACAGTACGGGACTGCATGCGGGGTCTGCAGTGGCAGACCCAGGATACATTTTACAGGGCCGCTGTTGTGGGTGGCGCAACCAGCGCTGCAGCCCACTAGCGGCATTGGCATTCACAAGCCCTGGCACTCCGGGTGCACTTTACTGGGGACTGACAGTGAATTCAATAAACCAATCATGTATACCAATTATGAACATTTTATCTAGGGAGCACTTGCGCTGCGGCACGGGTTAGCCGTGGCGCGGCGCTCTGAGCGGACAACACCAGCAAAACAGTCGAGGCACACCATCAAAAAGTGGAAGGGAAACTCACGCCAAGGTGCCAGGTCTAACATCTACTTTCTGGTGCCCAAAAAAGGACGAAGGCCATCGTCCTGACCACGGCCTGTGCTCTCTCAATTTCTTCCTCAAGAAGGAGAAATTCAAGATGCTCATTCTTGCTCAGGTCCTGTCTGTCGTGGACTCTGGTGGACTTGCAGGATGCATAATTCAATTTTCCCGTCCTGCCTGCCCACAGACATTACCTGCGGTTCACAGTGAGCCACGAGTGCTGCTTGGGTGTGCATCAAGATGATGGCGTGGTTGCAGCACATCTGTGGAGATCAGGAGGGCCAGTCTTCCTCTATCTCGACGGCTGGCTGTTGAAGGCTAGCTCGCCCTGTCATCTCCCACCTCCACTCTTAGGCAGACTTTCTGCATTTGCTGGGGTTCACTATCAACATGCTGAAGGGACACCTGACTCCTTCTCATATGCTCTCTTTCATCAAAGCTGTTGCTGGTCACAGTGCTGTTTTGGGCTTATCCTCCCAAATGGTGAGTCCAGGATTTTCATACTATGAAACCAGTGTTTTAGCCTCTATCCTGGATTTCGGTGAGACTGACTGAGGCTGCTGGGCCTCATGGTCTCCTCCTTCCTGCTTGTGTCACAAGCTCCTTGACAAATGGGGGCTCTGCAGTGGAACCTGAAGTTCTAGTCTGCGCAGCGTCAGGAGAATCTCTCCAATGGTCCAGATCTCGGAGGGAACAGTGGAAGATCTGCAGTGGTGGTTAATGAACCGTGATTGGGTCAGCAGAAAAGCCGACTTTCTTCTCCAACCAGATCAGGAGTGACATGCGTCACTTCACAGGAGTGACATGCGTCACTTCACAGGAGTGACAGATGTGTCACTCCTGGGATGGGGCGGCCATGTGGGGGTGGGGTGGAAATCAGAGGACTCTGGTATACGGCGGAATCCGGAATCCACATCAACATGTTGGAGCTCCAAGTGATCTGATAGGCATTAAAAGCATTTCTACATTTGAAAGAGACACGTTAGTGATAGATTCCTTACCTTAGAATATCCCCAGGCGTCAGACTGGATCCGGAAAGTGTCGTGCGGCTCCGCGTCTGTCGCTGGCGTCGTAAGCGCCGAGATGACGTCACAGAGACTACTTAGGCGCCACCCATGCACGCTGACGTCAGTTCTGTCTTTTTCCGGGCCAGCAAGTGGAGATCCGATTAGTGCACGTACCGTAGTCACTTTTTGACTACCCTTTTTGAGACTTTTTGTCTCCTGTACTCCTTGGTGCACATAGGGATGCCTGGATTTAACTCTTGTGGGGCCTGCCTTCGCAATATGTCGGTGGCAGACCCCCACGATGTTTACCTCTACTGCCTGGAGACCGACCACGACTCCGGGACTGTCGGGCTATGACCCCGAAGGCCTTGAGGGAGCGGCGCCGGAAGCTGCTGGAGGTCCGGCACTCGTCCCAGCGCCAAGTCCTTGGGTATTTCTGCAAAGAGCCTGGCCACTCCTGGGTTTCGTTCCTTTTGTGTCCACGGCAAAGACACCCAGGCACATTCCTTCAGCAAGCCAGTGCAAAACCAGCCTCAGCGCGGATGCGGCTTCTGCAGGGGCGGGCCTGGGAATCAGCGTGGGGGTCAGTCCACTAACTCCCCCGCTGCTTCTACCTCCAAACCTTCCTAATCCGAGCTTTGAGGAGCACCCCACGCCGGTGGGTGGGTGGGAGGATCCGCCACCACCTTCCCCACTGGTGCGATATCACATCAGACAAGTGGGTGTTGCAGATCATCCGCAGGGGCTACTCCCTTCCCTTTCAGTTCTCCCCTCCAGCCATGCCACCTCAGTGCCACCGCATGTCGGGGGATCACTTGGTACTTCTCCATCAGGAAGTCACGGCCCTCTTGGCCAAGGGGGCCATCAAGTGCGTTCCTGTCCGGAAGTAGGGAGTGGTTGTTATTCCCACTACTTTCTGGTCCCAAGAAGGACAAAGGGTGCCTGCGCCCCATCTTGGACCTCTGGAACGTCAATCGCTTCCTCCGCAAGGAGGAGTTCAAAATGCTGACTCTGGCTCAGGTCCTGGCTGCCCTCGACCCTGGAGACTGGAAGGTAGCGTTGGACTTGCAGGACACATATTTTCACATCCCCGTCCTGCCGGCCCACCGGCGTTACCTGCGGTTCATGGTAGGCCAGGAGCATTTTCAGTTTGCGGTGCTCCCCTTCGGCCTTACCAGCGCCCCTCGGGTTTTCACGAAGGTGATTGCGGTGGTCGCAGCTCACCTGCGCAGGTCGGGGTTGTCAGTCTTCCCTTACCTCGACGACTGGTTGTAGAAGGCGAGCTCGCCCCAGGCAGTCGTCAACCACCTTCAGACTACGGCCGACCTCCTGCATTTGCTAGGGTTCTCCATCAACGTGCCGAAGTCGCTCCCGAGTTCCTCTCAGAAGCTCCCCTTCATCGGAGAGGTTCTGGATTCAACGCTGTTTCGGGTTTATCCTCCCGAGCAACGAGTCCGGGATGTTCAGGCTATGATTCCGATCTTTCAGCCTCTGTCCCGGGTTTCAGTCAGGATGACCCTCTGGCTTCTGGGCGTGATGGCCTCCTGCATCCTGCTGGTGACACATGCCAGATGGCATATGCGGGCTCTGCAGTGGGACCTGAAGTTCCAGTGGGCGCAGCATCAGGGCAACCTGTCCGATCATGTCCAGATCTCGGAGGGCACTGCACGGCAATTGCATTGGTGGCTCACGAATCGCGATTGAGTCAATGGTAGATCCCTCTCCCTTCCCCGACCAGAGCATACAGTGGTGACGGATGCGTCCCTCCTGGGATGGGGAGGCCACTTGGGAGAGGCGGAGATCAGAGGACTCTGGTCTCCGGCGGAGTCCAGGCTCCATATCAATCTGTTGGAGCTTCGGGCGATCCGACTTGCACTGAAGGCATTCCTTCCCTCTGTCCAGGGAAGTGTGGTGCATTACGCACACATTCCCTCCCGTGCCATTCATAATGCCTCAATGGGACTTAAACCTTGTCTTGACATATCTGATGTCCGCTCCCTTCGAGCCCCTTCATACCTTTCCTTTGCATCGTCTCACTCTCAAGACGGCTTTCCTGGTAGCCATCATCTCTGCCAGAAGAGTGAGTGAGCTCCAGGCTCTTTCTTCCAAACCTCCTTTCCTTTCTGTTCATCCAGACAAGGTGATTTTAAGGACCCATCCTTTTTTGCCAAAGGTTGACACGCCCTTCCACATCGGGCAGACCGTCACTTTGCCCACCTTCTTTCCGCCTCCGCTTCCTTCGAAAGAGGAAGAGAGGCTCCACCGTCTGGACCCAAAACGTGCACTCTCGTTCTACCTGCAGCGCACATGACCGTTCCGGGTGGATGACCAGCTCTTTGTTGGCTACGTGGGCGCCAAAAGAGGTCGGGCTGTGCATAAGTGGACCATCTCCTGGTGGGTCGTTCTCTGCATCAAGGCCTGTTACTCGTTGGCTAAGAAGTAGCGTCCTGTGGGGCTGCGTGCCCATTCTACCAGGGCGACGGCAGCCACTACTGCCTTGGGACGTGGCGTCCCCTTGCAGGACATTTGTCAGGCAGCTACGTGGGCTTCGCTGCACACGTTTACCAAGCATTACTGCCTTTACAGACGGGTCCAGAGAGACGGCTTCTTTGGCCGTTCTGTTCTCCGTGACTTTCTGGTGTACTCTTTTCGCAGACCCTCCACCGGGGTTCGTATTGCTGGGGTATTTATTCTAAGGTAAGGAATCTATCACTAACGTGTCTCTTTCAGATGAACAAGTTACTACTTGTGTAACGATATAGCTGTAAGAGACATTAGTTAGTGATAGATTCCTCACCGCCCCATCCATCAACCCCGTTATGCAAACTGATTTCTAGGGTTAAGGTCATCCATTTCAGGGCCCTAGTTTCTTGGCACCAATGGTCAGTATCTTGCATGACTCTGCGTTCCTGGCGCGGAAAGTCGTGTACAGAACTGACGTCAGCGTGCATGGGTGGTGCCTAAGTAGTCTCCATGACGTTCTCGGCGCTTACGACGCCAGCGACGGTCGCGGAGACGCACGACACCACCTACTGACGCGCAGGGGTACTGCTAGCAAAACGTTCCGGATACAGTCTAACGCCTGGGGAAATTCTAAGGTAAGGAATCTATCACTAACTTATGTCTCCTACAGATATATCGTTACACAAGTAGTAACCTGTGCCTTAGTGGGAAAGTGCCCTTTTTTGCATGGCTACTCCCCACATTTTGCCTGACGTCTGATGCAACCTGACTTGATGTGCCCTGGGTGTGGGCACTGTGACCAAGGAAGGCCTCTAAGGGCTGCAGCATTTATTGTGCCACCCCTAGGGGCCCAGAACCTTAACACCCCCACACTGCCAGTGCAGGTTTTGTGTTTTGGTGCAGAGAAAAGTGAAGTGTCGACATGGTACACTTCCCTTTGTGCCATGCCTGCAACCCACTGCCTGAGGCCTAGGTAAGTCACCCCTCTTGCAGGGTGCACTGGCCCTCAGGTGAGGGCACAGTGGCATTAGCCCTGTGCCCCGTACAATGTATAAGTCCATTCTTAGACACTGTAAGTGTAGTAGAGCCATAAAGAGTATATGGTCTGGGAGTTGGTCATTACAAACTCCACAGCTCCATAATGGTTTTACTAAAAAATAGGAAGTTTGGTAGCAAACTGCTTAGCACTGATGCCAGTGTGGGATTTAATGTAAAATGCACTCGGAGGGCATCTTAGATCGACCAGCCTTGGTGTGGTTCCTGAATGGCTGCCCACCGTTTGCCACCACCAGACATGGTTCTAGACCCCTGGGTAGAGAGCCTCCTCTCACTGGGTCCAGACACAGCCCAGCCTGGGCAGAGGTGTCATGCCTCCTCTTCCAGGATGGGCTGGGTCCACGAAGGAGTAGCTTCAAAGGCCTGCTGTCTTTGGAAACTTTCCCTGCCTTTTGCTGTCCCCAGCAACTAGCTCCCACCGGTTCTGGCCCCGCTTTGGGCAGGACAATCGGAAGGAAAATCAAGCTAGGAGAAGAGGTGTGCTCACCTTTGCGATCCCTACCCCTGAGGTGGGGGAGGCGCGGTGAATCACACATATCGGTCACATTAATATTGAAGTTGAGAGGACCCAGCCAATCAGGGAGAGGCTCATGGTCCCCTCCCATTTGAGGGTGGCATAATTGTGGGTGTACCCACCCCAAGGAAGGGACCCATTGGTCCCGACCTGTACACCCCTTTAAATGTCCCTAAATCTAGTATTTAGGGGCAACCCTGAACCTTGCCTCCTCAGATTCGATGAAGAAAGAAGGCTTGAAGAGCCATGCTGACCCAGGAAGAAGATGACACCTACTGCTTTGGACGCAGCTCTACCAGCCTGTCCTGACTCCGACCTGCCTACGGCAAAGAAACCAGCATGTCCAGCAACCCCCAGAGCCCGGAGGACCTGCTCTGCACTTACCTTACAGACTCTGTCTCCCGTGAGCAACAGATTTGCTCAAGCAAAGACTTCAGGACCAGAATCTGGATTCATGTGATTCTTTGATTCTCTACCCGACGTCCACGTCCGGAGTTCGAGTGGCCCAGCACCACGAGGAGGCTCCCCAGCGATCATGACCTGGAATCTGGGTATCCCCTACCTCCCTCAAGACGAAGCCTGCAGCCTCAACCAGGAGGGTCCCCCGACCATGACCGGAGCTAAGAAAACCCGATGCCAGAAGACACCCCTGCACCAGATGCCCCACGCCCTTAGGTGGCCCAACCTATGGTGTCCATTCATCTCTCAAGATCCAAAATTACCTCTCCAGTCAGTGTTCACCTTCAGGTATTCTCCCTGCCTGAGCCTGCAACAACTTCACATAACCAAAAGTCTCCATTGAAAACGACAGGTCCCTGACGTCCTTTTTGCACCCTGCACACAGCCGTCCCAGTTGCGCTGGTGGTGCAGCTCCTGTGCTGATTCTTGGCCCCTGCAGTGCTGACCGTAACCCCAGGAGCTTTGCTCCCACACCTGAGAGGCCTGCTCATCAGCAGTCCCTAACAAAAGGCCCCCTTAGCCCCATTGGCTAACATTGGGCCCTTACACTTTGCACCCGACGGCCCCAGTGCTGCTGGTGGTGCAACTCGAGTGCCCATCTAGACCTTGGGGAACCTTGCTCCTAACCCCAAAAGCTCCCACTCATAAGTCATGTACTTACCTGAGGAACTGCTAACACTTTTTCTTCCATTGGAACCCATGTTAAGAGATTTGGGGCCTAAAATGTTCTAAGTGTTGAACTGATGTTTGTATGGAGAAAGGGGAACTAAACTGCAAAGTATAAAAAGTCAAACTTACCCTGTATTGTGAGATCCTAATGTTTTGTATCTAGGCATACCACCCCCAATACTCAAATTAATCCAAAAGTAACTAAAAAGTGTTCTGAAAGTAATTGCTGTGTAATTCAAACTGCATTTTAAAGTGATACAAACCTGTAACAAGGTTTACAATTGAAAGTATATTTTACCAACCTGTACCAAGTCCTGCTTGGTTCTAGAAATAAAATACAAGTATACCTTTTTTATACTTACCCAATTGGTCTGGATTCTGTCTCTGAGTGTGCACCATCAGTCTTGGTTGAGTGAATACAATAAATGCTTAACACACCCTCTGGATAAACCTAACTTCTTGGCCAATTTAGCCTCTGCTATACCTCTGGGGACTCCCTGGACTCTGTGCACACTATACCTTACTTTGGTATAGTATATACAGTGCCAGCTTCCACAGCCTTCCATCCAGGAAAGGTTGGTGCAGGTGTTCATGAACAACACTATTACCATGTGGTTCTGCAACAATCAGGGATGTGTGAGGTTGTGGACCCTTTGTGTGAAGAGGCCTTACACCCCTCTGCACATGGCTGGAGCAACAGGGCATGATTCTGGTGGTTTAACATCTGGCAGGTTCTCTGAACGACAGGTCGGACAAACTCAGACGTCGATGCCTAGATGATCATGAATGCTGTCTCCAGTTGGAGGTGGCGCAAGGTCTCTGTTAACAGTGTGGAGAGCCTTGGTTAGATCTGTTCGCCTCCTAAGAGTAATGTCAGCAGTATTGCGTATTGGAGTTTGTAAAGCGGCTATCACTCGGCGATGCTTTGTGTTGCAAGTGGAGTTCAGGCCTCTCGTTCGCCTCTCCAATGAAGCTACTTCTGCCCATACTTTTCATGAAGATCGACCAGGCCCAAGTCATTCTTGTGGCTCCAGACTGGACACAGAGAGTCTGGTATACCTAGCTTCTTTGCATGATCATCGATCCTCAGATCAGGCTGCCCCTTCAGGAGGATCTTCTGTCGTAGCAGCAGGGGAGGGTCCTTCATCCAAACCTGTCAACTCTCTGCCTCTTTCTGGGGAGATTGAGCGGTGACAATTAATAGCTTTCTATCTTCCTCCTGAAGTCTGTGAAGTTATCTTGGCGGCCAGATGGCATTCCACCAAAACGGTCTACTCCTGCCGTGACAAAAATTGGTAAAATATTGTACAGAAAGATCTATTGACCCTTTTTCTGCCTCTCTTTCTGATATCGTTCTCTCTATTCTTACCTTTGCCCAGCAGGGCTCTGCTCTGGGCACTCTCCAGGGTTATCTTGCTCCTCTGTCTGCTTTCCTACATCTGCCTGACCAAATCTCGTTAATCTGAAAGAAACACGTTAGATTCCTCACCTTAGAATATTCCCAGGCGTCAGGCTGGATCCGGAAAGATTTTTCGTCAGCAATACACCTTGCGCGTCGGTAGGCGATGTCTGCGGCTCCGCGTCCGTCGTCGTGCGCCGGAATGACATCGTCGGAGTACTTAGACGCCGCCCTCTTGCGCTGACGTCAGTTCTTCTTTTTTCCGCGCCACACAGCGCCGATCCGGGAAGAGCTTACCCCTTTAGTCACTTTTTGACTACAACTTTTTGGACTCTTTTGTCTACTCAATTCAAACTGGTGCCGGTAGGATGCCTGGTTTTAAAGCCTGTGACTCCTGTCATTGACTGCTGTCGGTGACGGACCACCACCGCCGGTGCCTTTATTGCCTGGGGGCCGACCACAATGCGGAGTCGTGCCTCGACTGCCAGGCCTTGACCTCAAAGGCTAGGCGGGAGCAGTCCCGTAAGCTTCTCCAGCTCCGACATCCGGCTCCACGCCGTTCACGGTCCCTGTCCAGGAGGAGGTCGAAGGACCGGTCGCGGAGCCGCAGCCACCACCACCGCTCGTCGGGATCGAAGTCTTCGGGTAAGTCGAAGCATGCTAAGAAGTCCAAGAGGCATCACCGCTCTTCAGACTCCCCTCGCCAGTCGCGCGACTCGGTCGAGGGTCCGGGTGGTACCACCCCGCGGCTCCGTCGGAGCCGCAGGAGTCGCGTCCGTCCCCATACGCACCGGTCCCTGGGACTGACGCGACTCCGTCAGAGATCAGTGCCTTCCTCTCGGCCATGAGGGGCCTGGCTCCGCCGTCGACGCCTACCGGCGTGCTTTCGGGCCCCGCAGGCTCGACAGGGCGACCTAGCGAGCCGACGGCTCTGGCCCTGGCGTCGTCGACGACTTCGGTCCCAACGCCGCAGGTCCCCGTGGGATCCAGGCCTGGATCTCAGTCGGTGCCGGTCGACCTCACGACGCCTCCTCCGCCGGCGCCGACACCGGTTCCACCCCCGGCGCCGTCCCCGGTCCGGGCCCGGCGCCGGTGCGGCACCGTCCGGCGCCGCAGCCGACGCCGATGGATGACAATTTCATCTACCGTCCGGCTCCGATTATTCCCCCTGTTTTTCAGGAATCGGATGACGGGGGCGACTGGGAGGGGTCTGAGGACCCTCTGGCCATGCAGGCCAACTTATCTCAGGACTGGGCAGATGAGCTGGGGGATGCAAATGGTCTGGACACCTCCCCGGACACTGGTTTCAACTCTCCTCCAACTGTGGCTTCGGAGGAAGGTGCTGCATTTTCAGTGGTGCTACGCAAGGCGGCCGAAGCCCTTGGGCTGGAGCTGCCTGCTGTGGCCGTGAGGACTAACCTCCTCACTGAAGTGCTTCAACCATCAGCAAGCTCCTCGGAGCCTCTGCTGCAGTGCAATGAGGCACTAGTGGACGTTCTGAAGGGCACCTGGTCCAAGCCCTCCATAGTACCTCCTGTGGATTGGAACGTGGCCCGGCCCCACGGCCCTGCTCCGGGCAACCCCAGTTTTCTGTCCCAACACCCCACGCCCGAGAGCCTGGTTATCCAGGCCTCTACTTCCCAATCCTCCTTCCCGTCCGCTCCCCCATATCGGGAATCCAAGAGGCTAGAGCAGTTCGGTAAGAAGCTGTTCTCTTCCCCTAGTTCGGGACTGCGGTCCTTGAACCCCGCTTGCCTCTTGGAGCGTTATTCCCACTCTCTGTGCGATACGGTGGGGGACGTGCTGCTCCAGTGTCCGGAGGAGGCCCGGACGCGGCTCGCCCAGGCTCTTGCCGATGGGCGGGATGCTGCACGACATGCTATTCGATGCGGACTAGACACTACGGACTCGCTAGGTAGGGCAATGTCAACCACGGTGGCGCTCCGCTGCCACGCCTGGCTGCGGTCCACGTCTTTCTCAGGGGATGTCCAGAGCACCCTCATGGATATACCCTTTGATGGCACTCGCCTTTTTGGTGAGAAGGCGGATAGTACGCTGGTGCGCTTCAAGGACTCCCAGGCTACGGCCAAGTCCATGGGCCTCTCGGGGCCGCGACCGCAAACTTCCGCCTTTCGTCCTTTCGTGGCCAAGGAAGGGGCGCCCCCTCATGTCTGCCTAGCCACCGGCTGCAGATCCAACCTGCACGCGGTCGCGGGCGTGGATTCCGCCGATGCGGTACTGGGGGTCAATGTGCCGGTCAGTCTACATCAACCCCGGCAGCATCCGCCTCAAAGCCCTCCTAGTCCGTGCTTTCAGGCCCATTCCTCGCCAGTGGGAGGCAGAGTTCGCCATCACCTGCTCCACTGGCGTTCCATCACGTCGGACAGGTGGGTGCTGCAAATCGTCTGAAGGGGCTTCTCCCTCCCCTTCGAGACGACCCCTCCAGCCATGCCACCGCAGTGCCACCGCATGTCGGGGGATCACTTGAATCTTCTACGGGAGGAAGTTGCAGCCCTCTTGGCCAAGGGGGCCGTCGAGCTTGTTCCTGGTCCAGAAGTAGGTCGTGGTTGCTATTCCCACTACTTTCTGGTTCCCAAGAAGGGCAAAGGGGGCCTACCTTGGACCTCAGGAGCGTCAACGCCTTCCTCCAGAAGGAGAGGTTCAAGATGCTTACCCTAGCTCAGGTTCTGGCTGCCCTGGATCCAGGAGACTGGATGGTAGCATTGGACTTGCAGGACGCTTATTTTCACATTGCTGGCCCACCGGCGTTACCTGCGGTTCACGGTGGGTCAGGAGCATTTTCAGTTCACGGTGCTCCCCTTTGGCCTCACCAGTGCCCCTCGGGTGTTCACGAAAGTGATGGCGGTGGTCGCAGCTCATCTGCGTAGATCAGGGGTTCCAGTCTTCCCCTATCTCGACAACTGGCTGATGCAGGCGGGCTCGCCCCAGCAGGTCGTCTCCCACCTCCAGACTTCGGCCGACCTCCTGCATTTGCTGGGGTTCTCCATCAACGTGCCGAAGTCGCATCTGAGTCCCTCCCAGAAGCTCCTTTTCATCGGGGCGGTTCTGGACTTGGCGCAGTTCCGGGCTTATCCTCCGGAGCAGCGGGTCCGGGATATTCAGGCTCTGATTCCCATCTTTCAGCCTCTATCCCGGATTTCGGTCAGGTTGGTGCTGCGGCTTCTGGGTCTGATGGCCTCCTGCATCCTGTTAGTGCATCACACCAGGTGGCGAATGCGGGTTCTGCAGTGAGACCTGAAGTTTCAGTGGGCACAGCATCGGGGCAACCTGTCCGACCATGTCTTGATCTCGGAGGGCACTGCACAACAGTTGCAGTGGTGGCTCACGAACCGCGATTGGGTCAGCGGCAGATCCCTCTCCCTACCCCACCTGGAGCACGTAGTGGTGACGATGCGTCCCTCCTGGGATGGGGGGGCCACATGGGGGAGGCGGCGGAGACTCAGCTCCATATCAACCTTTTGGAGCTGAGAGCGATCCGACTTGCACTGAAGGCATTCCTTCCCGTTGTCCGGGGAAGTGTGGTGCAGGTGTTCACAGCCAACACCACCGCCATGTGGTATTGCAACAAACAGGGCGGGGTGGGGTCGTGGACCCTTTGTCAGGAGGCTCTGCGCCTCTGGACATGGCTGGAACATCAGAGCATCACCCTGGTGGTTGAACATCTGGCGGGCTCTCTGAACACCAGAGCAGACGAACTCAGCCGCCGGTACTTGATGGATCACAAATGGCGTCTCAACTCGGACGTGGCGCAAGGCCTCTTTCGGCAGTGGGGAGAGCCTTGGTTAGATCTATTCGCCACCGAAGAGAACGCGCAGTCAGCAGTTCTGTGCGTTGGAGTTTCCAAGGCGGCACTCGCTCGGGGACGCTTTTCGTCGCGAGTGGAGTTGCGGTCTGTTGTATGCCTTTCCGCCTATACCACTTCTGCCCAGAGTGCTGAAGAAGATCAGGCGTGACCGGGCCCAAGTCATCTTGCTGGTTCCGGATTGGGCACGAAGGTACTGGTATCCCGAGCTCCTCAGTATGTTGACCGATCCTCCGATACGTCTGCCCCTTCGGGAGGATCTTCGATCGCAGCAGCAGGGGACGGTCCTCCACCCGAACTTGTCCAGTCTCCACCTTCATGCGTGGAGATTGAGCGGCGACAGTTGATGCCATTTGACTTGCCTCGTGAAGTCTGCGATGTGATTCTGGCAGCCAGGCGTCCCTCCACTAAAACGGTAAACGCCTGTAGGTGGAACAAATTTGTGGCATGGTGCACAGCAAAGGCTGTGGATCCCCTTTCCGCCCCTCTTTCTGAGGTTCTCCTCTTCCTTCTTTCTTTGGCCCAGCAGGGCTCTGCCCTGGGCACTCTTAAAGGTTATCTTTCTGCTATCTCTGCCTTCCTTCGGCTTCCTGATCAGCCTTCTCTCTTCAAATCCCCTGTTGTTTCTCGTTTCCTTAAGGGCATTATTCACATGTTTCCTCCTGTCCCTTTCGTAATGCCTCAGTGGGATTTGAATCTTGTTTTGACACATCTGATGTGCGCTCCCTTTGAGCCACTTCATAATTGTCCTCTTTGTCTCTTGACGCTTAAGACTGCTTTCCTGGTAGCCATCACCTCTGCTAGAAGGGTGAGTGAGCTCCAGGCTCTCTCTTCTAAGCCTCCTTTCCTTTCTATTCATCCGGACAAGGTTGTGCTCCGCACTCTCCCTTCCTAAGTTTGTGACTGCCTTTCACATCGGGCAGTCTGTTACGCTGCCCACCTTCTTTCCGCCTCCGCATCCCTCGAAAGAGCGTCTCCACCGTCTGGACCCAAAACGTGCGCTCTCCTTCTATCTGGACCGCACAAAACCGTTCCGGGTGGATGACCAACTCTTCGTTGGCTACGTGGGCGCTAAGAAGGGGCGGGCGGTGCACAAGGGGACCATTTCTCGGTGGGTCGTTTTGTGCATCAAAGCTTGTTACTCCTTAGCTAAAAAGGAACCTCCTGTTGGGCTGAGGGCCCATTCCACTCGGGCCACGGCGGCGACGACTGCCCTGGGTCGGGGAGTCCCCTTGCAGGACATCTGTCAGGCAGCAACGTGGGCCTCACTGCACACGTTTGCCAAGCATAATTGCCTGGACAGCCAAGTCCGGAGAGACGGCTTCTTTGGCTGATCTGTTCTCCAGGACTTTCTGGTGTGATCTTGGTTCGCAGACCCACCACCGGGGTTGGTATTGCTGGGGTATCTATTCTAAGGTGAGGAATCTAACTAACGTGTTTCTTTCAGATGAACAAGGTACTTACCTTCGGTAACAATGTATCTGTAAGAAACATTAGTTAGTTAGATTCCTCACCGACCCACCCATCCTCCCCGTTCTGCGAACCGACATCTAGGGTTAAGGTTATCCTTTTCAGGGCCCTAGACTTTTTTGGCACCAGTGTCGGTCTCTTGCAGGGCTCTGCGTTTCTGGCGCGGAAAGTTATGTACAAGAACTGACGTCAGCGCGCGAGGGCGGCGTCGAAGTAGCCTAGCGACGCGCAAGGGGTATTGCTGACGAAAAATCTTTCCGGATCAAGCCTGACGCCTGGGGATATTCTAAGGTGAGGAATCTAACTAACTAATGTTTCTTACAGATACATCGTTACCAAAGGTAAGTAACTTGTTCTTCAAGTACCCTTCTGTAAATAGGCTCCTGAAAGGACTTTTCCATATGTTTCACCTTGCGTCCTTCACTATGCCCCAGTGGGATCTCAACCTAGTTCTCACTTTCATCATGTGTGCTCCTTTGAGCTGCTATATAATTGTACTTTCTGGTTGCTTAGCATTACAGCAGCATTCCTAGTGGGTATTTCTTCTGCCAGGAGGATAAGTGAACTGAAGGCTTTGCCATCCAAGCCTCCTTATCTATTTTTTTTTGTTTGAATATATTAATTGAGTGTTTTATTTGTTTTACAACACATATATGCGATTTGCACAACTAACTTAAAGTCTTACATAGCAACAATTAGCATTTTATTTACGAAAGTCTGGTATGTGGGTACATTAAGTTACGCCTAACAGATGTTGGCTGCAACTAAGGAGATGTACAGGTAATAGCTTGTGTATAGTTGTGAAGTTACATTGTGCTATTCCGGGTAATCGATGTGCTACAACCACGAGGTCCCAGTATTGATGCCATTCGTGTACACATTAATGAACAGATAAACTGAGCAAAAAAGAAACTGTAACAAGATATCTGAAAGAGACTGTTATAGATGTGTTACCTTAGAATTACCCCCAGGCGTCAGACTGGATCCAGAGAATTTTTTCTCAGCAATACCCCTGCGTTTGGTAGGTGGTGTCTGTCGACTCCATGTTCGTCGTCATGGTCGCCGGGATGACATTGCTGTGTCTACTTAAATGCTGCCCCTGCAAGCTGACATCAGTTCTTCCCTTTCCGCGCCAACCAGCGCAGATCCGGAGAGAGCGTGCCCCTAGTAACTCTCTTTCGACTTTTTGTCGACATCATTTTTCAGTCTTGCGACTCCTGGTGCACAAGGGATGTCCAGTCGTCGGCCGGGTGTCAAGCCCTGTGACTCCTGTCACAAGTTGATGTCTGTCACCGATCCGCACCTCGTGTGCCTTTGGTGCCAGGAGCGCGATCACGACCCAAAGTCGTGTTCTGACTGCCGGGCCCTGAACCCGAAGTCTTTGCTGGAGCGGTCCCAAGCGCTTTTGGAGGCCCGGCAGGCCGCTCTGCGCCGTGCGAGGTCCCATTGGAGGGGAAGGTCGCGGGACCGATCGCGGAGCCATCACCATTCGTCATCGAAGTCTTCGCCCTCATCAGGTAAGTCGAAGCACAAGAAGAAGACGAAGAAGCATCGTCGCTCTTCGCCTTCTCCCCTTCCGTCAGCTGACACGGCGCAGGACCCGGAGCGTCGCTGCTCTGCGTCTCTGTCCTCCACATTAATGAACAGATAAAATGAGCAAAAAAGAAACTGTGACAAGATATCTGAAAGAGACTATTAGTTATAGATTCCTTCCCTTAGAATTACCCCCAGGCGTCAGACTGGATCCGAAAAACAATTTCTCAGTAGTACCCCTGCACGTCTGTAGGTGGCGTCGGTCGACTCCGTGTTCATCGTTTGCATAGTGATCGCCGGGATGGCGTTGCGGTATCTACTAAGACGCCGCCCCTGCGTGCTGACATCAGTTCTTTCTTTTTCCGTGCCGGCCAGCACAGATCCGGAGAGAGCGGTACACTTCGTCATTGTTTGACTAATACTTTTCGACTTTTTATCAACATGTTTTTTGAGTCGCTCGACTCCTGGTGCACATAGGGATGTCACATCGTCAGACCGGCTTCAAACCTTGTGACTCCTGTCACAGGTTGATGTTGGTTACGGACCCACACCTTGTGTGCCTGTGGTTCCTGAAACGCAACCACGACCCAAAGTCGTGCTCCGACTGTTGGGTCATGAACACAAATTATTTGCGGGAGCGGTCCTGAAAGCTTTGGAGGCCCGGCAGTCAGCTCCGCGCCACTCGTGGTCCCGGTCGAGAGGGAGGTCACGGGACCGCCCACGGAGTCACCACTATCATTCCTCCTTGAAGTCTTCGTCAGTGGGTAAGTCGAAGCACAAGAAGTAGGCGAAGAAGCACCGTCACTCTTCGCCTCTTCTCCATCCGTCGGCCGATGTAACGCAGAAGATCATTGTGAGAAGTTGGCCTGATGTATGATGTCACTAGTTATAGTGTACACCTTATATCAGTCCAAATACCCTTATGGTGATTGGTTGTAAAGTCAACCTTATAGACCAGCTATCCTAGTGGTAGCATGGACAAGAGCAGTCTTAGGCTAAACTCTGAATGGCATGTGAAGCCAGCTGTTATACCATATATAATCCCTTGAATACCAAATGAAAGGACACCACAACAGATATATATATATAAAATAAAGTGTATTTATTCTAAGCAAACCCTCAGCACTCTTTATGAGATTAGAGGTAAGTACAACACAGTCTTATTTATGCATACATTAAGTCACACAGGTAAGTAATACAGTTAGGCCCTAGGGGCCACGCAAACCATATACTAAGTAAGTGGTATAAGAACCACTGTCACGGAAATAGAATAGGCCTAGGCCTAGGGAATCGCTGGGGCTACACTACACTAGCGTTAGTTAGGAAGTGGGAGGCCCACGGGATTCGTGTGCAGAGTGGAAACACTCACGCGTAATGCGTAAAAGTCAATAGCAATAGTACAGTTTAGAAAACGGTAGACTTAGGACACTTCCGGAGTAGCTAGGAAGTTGAGACTTGAAAACTAGACACTAGGATAGTCACTATCCTGATGAGCACCGGAGTACCCAAGTTACCTAGCCCACAGGCTGCGGGTGCATAGGGGTGAAGATGCGTCGTTTTCGTCGTCGACTCCTATGGATGCCTGAAGAAAGATGCTGACAGGCAGTCAGTGAAGAGCGTCCGGTGGATCCCAAGGCTGGGATCAAGAAGAGAAGAAACCTGCAAGCAGAAGGGACAGAGTCAAGGTCACTAGCCAGTGACCACGTGGAACCAGGAAGGAACCAGGCGATGTCGTGAAGATTGCAGGTGAAGGTGAAGCTTGTCGCTGCAGCCAGGAGGACCAGGAAGCGTCGAGGACGACCAGGACCAGGAGGCGAGCTGTCCCACGAAGGCTGTTGCTGTCGGCGGCGTCGAAGTTGGACTAGGACTCACCAAGCCTTGGCAAGCGGAACCCACGAAGAACGAAGGACTTGCTTCTGGTGCAGACCAGGAAGGTCTGGGGTGCTTCTTCTTTGCAGAGAAGCGGGAGCCAGTCTGGAGGAGCCAAACCAGCGCAGAAGATTTCAGGGTGCGTCGTCACAAAGGCCACTAGCCAGCGGGCAAGCAACCGGACAGACGCGGCAAGCAGGAAAATGCTGAAGGGCCCCACGCAGGACTCGTGGAGTGTGGGGGGCTGATCTTCGGTGCAGATGGTGCTTGGGGTTGGGGCTTCTCAATCCCCGGTGCACAACTTCGAGGGTACCTCAGAAGCTGCGCTTTAAGTTACTAGCCACTTTTTCCAGGTAGCCGGTCCCACGTCGCTCGTCGCCTCCACGGGTCTCAGCTCTGCTGCAGATGTGGATCAGGGTCGGAGAAGTCTGGGAGTCAAGGCTCTGGTCAGGCTCTGCAGTCGGTTCCTCGTAGAACGTGGGCAAAGCAAAGGGTAGTCGCTTGATGGTGCCTGTTTGCACAGGGTAGCCACTCCTTGGCTACAAGGGAGATTCTTCAGTCTTCTTCTTTCGTCGAATGTCGAAGGTCCAGAGTTTCTGTTCAGTTTTGCAGGTTCAGGATAATCTAAAGTCTTGAGGCCCAACTCCCACTCTTATACTAATCTGGGGGGCTGGGATACCTGCTAGGTCACGCCTTATGGGTGGGACCTGGGAGGGGGTGGTTACACCCACTTCCCTTTGTCCAGTTTCGCGCCAGAGCTGGGGCTGGAGTGCCCCAGCGCCGGTTTGAACTGGACTATGCAAGGAACACCTTGTGTGCCCCAGGCATGTCTCATTCCTTTCAGCCCACCCTGCCCCAATACACTAAAGGCTGTCTGGGGAGGTGCTAGCACCTCCCCAAGCAGGAAACCTATTGTCCAGGCCTCCCTGGCTGGGATCACTCCCAGCTGCAGGAGGTCAGACTTGTGTCGTGGCAGCAGCATCCATTTTGTGATGCTGAGGCTTTGGTCAGAGGCTAACAGTTGAAGTATGATTTTAACATGTCTTTCCCTCTAGAAGGGGGGAATAATATTCTCATGTCCAGAAATGGCATGGGGGTATTATTCCAAAGTGTTAGACACCTTACACGACATGTTTCGATAAAGCCAAACCATAGTTACCATAACCGTCTAAGATTATAAGGTACTTTAAGAGTATATGGTAGGCTATATCATAGAACAGCTATAAGGACAAGGTTCCGAAAGCTGCAGACAGGCTCAGCTCATGCTAGAGCACCATCTCAACATGTTACCAAGCACTCTGCCTCCAGGATTGTCAAGGCCTGCCATAGGAGTGACTGATAGGTACACATGTGTCTATATGTAAGTTAGGTATAGGAATACTACACCTAAGCAAGGGGTGATTACACGACCTTGCCCCAGCTGAGTGATCAGCCAGTTGTGTCAAAATGGAAGGCCAGGCCAGGGGTGGCATAATACATGCTGCAGCCCCTGGTAGGCCTAGGGTACACCTATGCCCTGGGTACCTAGGGTACACTGTACAGGGGCCAATAAGGTGATCCTATCCAAATGGGTTATGCACCTAAAGTACATAGTATTAATTTAGAGAGAGAACAGCAGGGCTGTGGGTCTGATTAGCAGGCCCACAGCCACATCTAAGTCGAAAACCAGTAAAGCAAAAGCAAAAAGTGGGGGTGAACATAGAAAGCAGACCCTACTCTCCTACAATCATTGTCCTTCGTCTCCGCACGCAGAGCCTGTTGGGTCGGTGCCAAGCTTCCCTCCCTTCCCGTGAGCCAGAGCGACCCCAGCCCAACTTCGTACATTTTACAAAGCCCTCCACTCCATTTTTTGGCTGCTCAACTCCGCCAGAACACCTTTGGCCCCGTGGATTTGGCTGGGGGTTCTAGGCCTTCGATGCCGGCAGCTCTGGCCCTGGTGCCACAGGGCCCCCAGGGATCTAGGCCTGGATCCGGATTGGTGCCGATTGACCTCACAACACCTTCCTCGGCATTAACTCCATTGATGACGCCTCCGCAGCCTCCAACGCCGGTTGAGTCCCCAGCCGGCATCGACCCCAGCCTCCCCCTCGACTTGGACACAGAGCTGGACCAGCGCCGACTGGCATTTTTGTACCACTGTTAGATCCTGGCATTTCTTATTACCCTGATTGGCAGCCTGAAGAGGATGAGGAAGACTGGGAGGGGTCTGGTGACCCTCTGGCAGACCAGCTTGAAGACCCGGACTGGAGAGAGGAGTTGGGTGATGCCAGTGGTCTGAATACCTCCTCAGACCTTGGTATGCTTTCTCCCCATACCGTGGCCACGGAGGAGGGAGCCTCTTAGGCTGGGTGTTGCGTAGGGCAGCTGAGGCTTTGGGCCGTAAGCTTCCTATGGTGGCAATGTGAAAGAGACTATTAGTTATAGATTTCTTACCTTAGAATTACCCCCAGGCGTCAGACTGGATCCAGAGACATTTTTTGATAGCAGACACTTGCGCATAGGTAGGCGGCCTCGGTTGACTCCACGTTTGTCGTTGGCGTCGTGATCGCCGGGATGACGTCGCGGTATCTATTAGACGCCGCCACTGCGCACTGATGTCAGTTCTTTTTCTGCGGATAGAGCGGTACTTTAGTCAATTTTTGACTTTTTGTCTACATCTTTTTCGAGTCGTTCGGCTCCCTGTGCCCAGGGATGTCACATCGGCAGACCGGCTTTAATCCTTGTGACTCCTCTCACAAATTGATGTAGGTTACGGACCCGCACCTTGCATGCCTGTGGTACCTGTAACGCGACTACGACTGTCGGGCCATGAATCCAAACTCTTTGCGGCAGCGGTCCTGAAAGCTTCTGAAGGCCCAGCAGTCGGCTCCGTGCTGCTTGAGGTTCTGCTCGAGAGGCAGGTCGCTGGATTGGTTGCGTAGTCACCACCAACACGCTTCTTCGAAGTCTTCGGTAAGTCAAAGCACAAAAATAAGGCAAAGAAGCACCGTCGCGCTTCGCGTTCTCCCCGTCCTTCGGTCGACGCGACGTGGGATGCGGAAAGTTGTCGTTCAGTTCCGCCCGCGAACCCTACTGGGTCAGCTCTGAGTTTCCCTCTCTTCCCAGGAGCTGGAGGGACCCCTGCCCAACTTCGTAGTTTTTTTGAAGCCCTCCATTCCATCTTTGGGCAGCCCGACTCCTCCGGCGCGCCTTCGAGCCTCGCGGACTCTGCTGGGGGTTCTAGGCCTTCGATGCTGGCGGCTCCAGCACCGCAGGGCCCCCAGGGATCCAGGCCTGGATCCAGATCGGCGCTGGTCGACCTTAAGACACCTACTCCGGTGTCAAATCCATTGATGACACCTCCGCCCACTCCGATGCCTGTTGTGTCCTCAGCTGGCATCTAACCCTGCCTCCTACTTGAAGTGGACATGGAGCCAGACCAGCGCCGATTGGTACTTTTGTACCACTGTTCTACACTGGTGTTCCTTATCGCCCTGAGTTGCAGCCAGAGGAGGATGGGGAGGACTGGGAGGGGTCTGTTGACCGTTTGGCAGACTATTTGGATGAACCACACTGGAGAGAGGAGTTTGGTGAGGCCAGTGGTCTGGACACCTCCCCAAACCTTGGCATGCTTTCCTCCCCCTACCATGGCTACGGAGGAGGGAGCCTCTTACGTAGTGATGTTGCGTATGGCGGCTGAGGCCTTGAACCTGGAGCTTCCTACAGTGGCGGTCAGGACCAACCTCCTGACCGAGGTGCATCAACCAGCAGCGTCCTCTTCGGAGCCCCTGCTACCGCTCAATGTGGCCCTCACGGACATCCTTCTGGGCACTTGGTCCAAGCCCAGCACAGGGGCTCCTGTGGATAGGAGGATTGCCCGACGCTACCGTCTGGCCCCAGGTGATCCCATTTTCCTCTCCCAACACCCTAGCCCCGACAGCTTTGTGGTCCAAGCCTCAACTTCCAAAGGCGCGATCCCTACTGCTCCCCCAGATAGGGAATCCAAGAAGCTGGATCATCTTGGGAAGAAGATGTTATCTTCCACCAGCTTAGAACTGCGGTTGGTGAACACCGCATGTCTCTTGAGCCGTTACATTCACTACGTGTGGACACGGCTGCACAGGTGCTGCCACAGTGCCCGGAGGAGGCCCGGGCCGTACTCTCCCGTGCAGTCGCATAGGGTAGAAATGCAGCAAAGTTTGCCATACAATGTGGGCTGGACACCGCCGACTCACTAGGCAGGACGTTTTCAACATCGGAAGCCTGGCTGAGGTCCACTGGCTTCTCGGGTGATGTTCATTCAACACTTATGGACATGACCTTTGATGGTTGTCACTTGTTTGGCCACAAAGCGGACAACACGTTCAAGTGATTCAAAGATTCTAGGCCTACGTCCAGACCCTTGGGCCTCGCTACCACTTCTCTACCCGCACAGTCTGCTTTTTGCCTCTTTTGTGGCTATGGAAGGGGTGCCCCACCACGTTCCACCCAGAGCCAGCAGGCCTGCGCAAGCTAACCATTCTCTGCGCAGCAGAGGACGTGGGTACCAGCACTGTGGGTCAGCGGGCGGGCCAGTCCACCAGTGCCCCCTGTGCAGCTGCCTCAAAACCCTTCTTGTATGAACTTTCAGGGCCACCCTTTGCCAGTGGGCCTCAGGATCTGCCATCATCTCCCTCACTGGCAAACCATCACGTCAGATAGGTGGGTTTTGCAGATAGTCCAAAGGATCTACTCCCTCCCCTTCAAGACTACCCCTCCATCCATGCCACCTATGCTGCTCCATCGCATGTCGGAGGATCAGTTGGCCCTTCTCCACCAGGAAGTTATGGCTCTCTTGGCCAAGAAGTAGGTTATGGTTGCTATTCCCAGTACTTTCTGGTGCCCATGAAGGACAAAGGCCTGCGTCCTGTCTTGGATCTTAGGAACGTCAACCGCTTTCCCCAGAAGGAGAAGTTCAAAATGTTAACATTAGCTCAGGTCCTGTCTGCCCTCGACCCTAGAGACTGGATGGTAGCGTTGGACTTGCAGGACGCTTATTTTCACATCCCCGTCTTGCCAGCCCACTGGCGTTAACTACGGTTCACAGTAGGCCACGCCGATTTCAGTTTACCCTGCTCCCCTTTAGCCTTACCAGCGCCCCTCGGATGTTCACGAAAGTGATGGCGGTGGTCGCAGCTCATCTGCGCAGATCAGGGGTTCCAGTCTTCCCCTTTCTCGACGACTGGCTGCTGTTGGCAAACTCGCCCCAGGTAGTTGTCTCCCACCTCCAGACTACGGCGGACCTCCTGCCCTCGCTGGGGTTCACTGTGAACGTTCCTAAGTCACACCTGACTCCCTCTTAAAAGCTCCTTTTCATCGGAGCAGTTTTGGACACGATGCAGTTTTGGGTCTATCTTCTCGAACAGCGAGTCCGGGATATTCGGGCTATGATTCCGATCTTTCATCCTCTATCCCGGGTTTCGGTAAGAATGACCCTGAGACTGCTGGGCCCCATGGCCCCCTACATCCTGCTAGTAGATTATGCTGGGTGGCATATGCGGGCTCTGCAGTGGGACCTGAATTTCCAGTGGGCACAGCATCAGAGGAATCTGTCCGATTGCGTTTAGAACCCCGAGGGCACTGCACGACAATTGCAGTGGTGGCTAACAAACCAGATTGGATAAACAGCAGATCCCTCTCACTTCTCCAACCAGAGTACATAGTGGTGACGAATGCATCACTTCTGGGGTGGGGCGGCCACATGGGAGAGGTGGAGATCAGAGGCCTCTGGTCTCCGGAGGAGTCTTGGCTCCACATCAACCTTCTGGAGCTCTGGGCGATTCGTCTTGCACTGAAGGCATTCCTTCCCTCTGTCTGGGGAGGAGTAGTGCAGGTGTTCACGGACAACACCACCGCCATGTGGTACTGCAACAAACAGGGTGTGGTAGGGTCGTGTACTCTGTGTCAAGAGGCTCTCCGTCTCTGGACATTGCTGGAGCATCAGGGCATATCCCTGGTGGTTCAACACCTGGCAGGTTCTCTGAACGCCAGGGTGGACGATCTCAGCCGCAGGTGCATGATGGATCACGAATGGCGTCTTCACTCGGAGGTGGCGCAAGGTCTCTTTCAGCAGTGGGGAGAGCATTGGTTAGATCTATTCGCCACCGAAGAGAACGCACAATGTCAGCAGTTTTGTAAGTTGGAATTTCCAAGGCGGCACTCGCTCTGCGGCACTTTTCGTCGCGAGTGGAGTCGCGGTCTTCTATACGCCCTTCCGCCTATACCACTTCTGCCCAGAGCGCTGAAGAAGATAAATTGCGACCGGGCCCAAGTCATCCTTGTGGCTCCAGATTGGGCACGAATAGTCTGGTATCCCCAGCTGAAACATGGCCATCGAACCTCCGTTCAGACTGCCTCTTCGGGAGGATCTTCTGTTGCAGCAGCAGGGGACGGTCGTCCACCCGAACTTGTCCAGTCTCCACCTCCTTGCGTGGAGAATGAGTGGCGACATTTGACCGCTTTCGACCTTCCTCCTGAAGTCTGTAATGTTATCCTGGCCAGGCGTCCCTCTACTAAGAGGGTATACGCCTGCAGATGGAACAAATTAGTAGCATGGTGCACAGCAAAGGCTGTGGATCCCCTTTCTGCCCTCTTTCTGAGGTTCTCTTGTTCCTCCTTTCTTTAGCCCAGCAGGGCTCTGGGCACTCTAAAGAGCTACCACTCGGCCATTTCAGCCTTTCTTATGCTTCCTGATAAGCGTTCTATTTTCAAGTACCCTGTTGTATATCACTTTCTTAAGGGCATTAGTCATCTTTTTCCTCCTGTTCACTTCGTAATACCTCAGTGGGACTTGAACTTGGTTCTTACTTACCTTATGTGCGCTCCTTTTGAGCCGCTTCATAACTGTCCTTGAAGACTTCTTACTTTAAAGACTGCCTTTCTGGTGGCCATCACCTCTGCTCGCAGAGTGAGTGGGCTCCAGGCTCTTTCTTAAAAACCTCCTTTTCTGGCTATTCATCAGGACAAGGTTGTCCTAAGAACCAGACCTTCCTTTCTTTCCAAAGTGGTTACTTCTTTCCACATTGATCAAACCATCACTTTGCCCACCTTCTTTCCGTCTCCGCATCCTTCTAAGGAGGAAGAGAGGCTCCACCGTCTGGATCCAAAACGTGCGCTTTCATTTTATTTGGATCGCACCAAGCAACTCTGGGTGGATGACCAGCTCTTTGTCGGCTACGTGGGTGCCAAAAAAGGTCGGGCCATGCAAGAACGGACCATCTCTAGGTGGGTTGTTCTGTGCATAAAAGATTGTTATTCTTTGGCAAAGAAGAAGCCTTCAGTGGGACTGCGTGCACATTTCACCAGGAACACTATAGCTACCACTGCTTTGGGACGGGGAGTCCCCCTTCAATGACATCTGTCAGGCAGCTACGTGGGCATCTCTGCACACGTTCACAAAACATTACTGCCTGGACAGCCAAGTCCGGAGAGACTGCTTTTTTGGCCATTGTGTTCTCCAGGACTTTCTGGTGTGAATTTGGTTCGCAGACCCACCGCCGGGTTTGTATTGCTGGGGTATCCATTCTAAGGTAAGGAATCTATAACTAATTGTCTTTTTCAGATGAACGAGTAACTTACCTTCGTTAACGATACATCTGTAAGCGACATAGATTAGTTATAGATTCCTTACCGCCCCACCCATCCTCCCCATTCTGCGAACTGACTTCTAGGGTTTATGACTTCCTTTCAGGGCGCTAGGTATGTGCACCAGTGGTAAGTGTTTTGTATGGTTCTGCGCTTCTGGCGTGGAATGTTATGTAAAAGAACTGACGTCAGCTCGGCGTCTAAGTAGCTGCCGTGATGTCATCCAGGCGACCACTATGTCAACGACCAACGCGAAGCTGACCGACGCCACCTTTCGACGTGCAGGGGTACTGTTGCCGAAAAGTTATACGGATCCAGTCTGACGCCTTGGGGTAATTCTAAAGGTAAGGAATCTATAACTAATCTATGCCTCTTACAGATATATCCTTACCGAAGGTAAGTAACGTGTTCCTTTGTTAGACACTCTTTCGGGTCCTGCAGTTTCCTCACTGACCCTCCTTTGTTCTCAGTTCTGTGGTTGGTCTCTATCTATTAATAAGATCCAAAGTTTAGGAATCTGCACTCTGGTCACACCAATTTTCTTTTGGGGCTCTTTGTCCGGCTGCGTGGACAGTTTGAAAGCAACTGATGTGAGCGCACAGGAATCGTACCTCTACAGGCTCGGTACATCATTTCCGAAGCGGAACAGTGTCTGTGCCAGTGCGGAGCAGCATGGCACCACCTACCTAGGGGTATTGTTGAAAAGTTTCTGGATACAATCTGACTCCTGGGGAAAATTCAGAAGGTGAGGATTATGCAACTAGTTCATTTTGGTAAGCACAGTAGGCTTCTAAATTATAATAAAGATGTGGATATACATTATTACATTTTAAATAGATACTGTATAACTGACCAGGTTTTATTTTGCATTTCTTAGGCAGCCAATCCTTTTTTCAAGTTACTGACTATGTTAATGGAGTTTGCTGGCGGTCCTCCAGGAATGCCTCCATTTGCATCATATATTCTGCAAAGAATTTGGGAGGTATGTATCGTCTTCATGCAATTTCACGTAATGCTTTTTTTTTTTTTTTGCTCGCTACATAGCATTGACGTAGTTACAAGAGACTTCTGAGCTCTCAATAACAATGAAATAAGGCAACAGAGTACTTAATTGAAGCAAACAAGACAATAGATAGAAATATGCAATGTTTATCATGCATCAAATTATTCATTTAAATATTTGGTTAATATGGCACTAAAATAGCGATCTACAGCAAAATAATAGTGATTTTTGAAAACCCAAGCCTTTATGGATAAGGGCATGCATGACAATGGCAGCCATGAATCCAAGAAACTACAAGGAGTGATTTCTTTGCAAGGCTTTGTTTCAGTTTAGTTGGAAATTGGAGTACATGAAAAATATTTTCTATTAACAAAACTGAAAAAAGAATCTTCAATAATAGAAAAGCAGCAGTTAAACATTTTCTAATTTCAGTTTGTAGCTCAAATTTTGGGTAAGAAAATAGCTACGTGAGTCGCTTGTTACAATGACACCTCTTTTTATTATGGTGAATATGTGCGATTGAATGAGAAGACAAAGGGCTACAAAAAAGATGCATATGGGGACGTGGCCAAGGTGGGAGCGGGTACGACGTGTTTTTCTCGTCTCCCCGCTCCCGCGCACCCATTTCAGCCAAAAATTTCAGCAGTTTTCCCCTCCAAATATAGCGCAAGCGGGGGAGGTCTATGCCTTGACCCAATTGCACTCGAGAATCGGGGAGAACCGCTGCGGTGGGATCGCCACCCGAGGAGAAGGGGCCCAGAACAGCGGATAGGCCGGGGACGGAAAATGGCGGCAGGATGGGCGAGGACCGGCTGAGGCCGCTCTGGATGCCAGAATACACCAGAGGGGAACAGCGGAGCCCACAGGATCCCAGAGGAGCACAGCAGGGAGACGGTGAGCAGTCTACGGGGTGCTGGGCCTCCACGAGCAGCTCGAAATGCGGGAGCACAGGCTGGCACCCGATCACCTGGGGCCAAGAGGCAAGCAACTGAGTACCACTGGCTGAGCCCGGAGACAAGCCAGAGGGCCAAGGCGACAGATGGAGGGCCCTTAGCAGTATAGCGATGCCAGAGGGCCAAGTGGAAGCCTTCCTCACCTTACAGTGCGGCGGCCGGAGGTATCGACCGGCTATGACAGGACAGCGTAGGGAGCAAAGCCGACTGCCAGCCGCAGGACGAGGACCCGCTCGAAAGAGGAGGCACCCGGTGGTGAGCGTTCGCAGACACACCCTCGAGGTAGAACGCGGGATGGATGCTCGCTCCTAGGAGGCACAGTGCGAGGAGCCAGGGGGTGCATTCAGGGCCAGCGTGAGGTGAGTGACGCTGTACCCCGGACACAGACCTGCTGAGAGGAAACCGAGAGGCCCCAGGAGGATAGGAAGTGTCGAGCAGTACCAGCGAGAGCCCTGGGAGCGCAAGCGTCCTACACGAAAGGAAAAGGGGCTGGTGGGACACTATGGTTCCAGCTGTGTGAACCCACAAAGAAGGCTCACACCAGTGGGTGGCAGGCCGGAGTGCGCTACAGGGGGCAAAAGTGTGAGCGGCAGACGTTATTGGCGGGCATGCGACCAGAGAGAGGGCGCGGGGCCATCTATGTGAAGTCGGACCCGGAGGGCTCCATAAGGTGTGCCGCATAGGGGCAGAAACAACGAAGGCAGGAACCAAACACAAGGAGGGCAGCCTATGACTGACGAGGTGCACAGGCAAGCTGCAAGGACTTCAGAGATGGCGGGCGCGGCTTTACCCTCCCTCTGAGGCCCGTGACAACCGGGCGCTTAGCCATCTGCAGGAGGAGGTTGGGGCGCGAACTGAGAGCAAAGACGGGGCAGTCCACTGCTGCCGCACAGGGATTCGCACCTGACAGGGGCTTCTGCTGACGAGCCCACACCCCTCTAGAGTCAGCTGAGACGGTGCTCGATTGGCGAGCGGAATATTGGACGGCTATTGCTCGGAGGCAAGTGACATTCCCCTACAAAACCGAAAGGGGAGGCCCGGCGATGCAACATGAGACAGTGCAGCCATGTCGACGGTGAGGGGCAAGAAGGACCGATCCCTCAAGGAGATGCTGACCAAGCTACCTCCATCTGGCAGCGGGGACGGGAGACTTTCCTCCGCATCACAAGCGGGGCAGGACACGGACTCCCACGACGCTCAGGTCACTCATGCTTTCTTGGAGATGCTCTTCGGCACAGTGCGGGACGACTTTCAGGAGATGAAGGGAGAAATTGCGAGGGAGATGAAAGAAGTGAGCCGAGACATCGATGCGGTGGGCGAACAAGTGGCCTCCATAGAGGATCAAGAACAAGCGCGGGAGGAGGAAGTAGAACAACTGCAACCGGAAATTCTCAGGCTCAAAGAGCAGCAGATTGACCTCCAAGCACACACAGAGGACTTCGTTCTCGCTGAAATATCCGCATCAAAGGAGTGCCACCCAAGGAAGAAGCGCCGGACATTATGCAGTATCTCCAGGGTCTCTTCAGGAGTGTGCTGGAGGTCCCACTGGATTTCGACATAAAAATAGACAGTGCTCATCAAGTGGGACTCCCGTGCCGAGCATCGGCACCTCCTCCGGATATTCTGGCGTATCTTCCAGACTTTCAGCTTAAAGAACACATATTAAGTGCAGCCAGAGACAAGCAACCCATTTGAAAACAAGATCACCCCATCACCCTTTATCAAGACCTGGCCCTGATAACTCTCCAGAAGCGGAGGGCGTTCCCGGTGGCAACAACACATCTCCAGAACCAGGGGGTGCCATGCTCATTTAGGCTAATCTTCAAGTGTCAAGGAAAACGACACCAACTCCGCTCACTACAGGACACCGGCCGAGTGCTGGGCATTGAGGACCCACAGCAAGGGGAGACGGAGACTAGACAGAGCAAGGCCCCCAGGGAGAGGTGGCACAAGGTCACCAGAAAGCGAAGCATAGAGAGAGCGACGAGACTCGATCCTATGACTATGGCGCAGGAAAAACAAGCGGTGTTGGAGACATTGTCTAGTGGGAGATCCCCACATGCAGATTCCCCGGACGAATGAGGGACAGATAACTGACATAAGCAGGGTTGGGGGGCGACGGATCTACCAGTCGGGAGCGGGGAGGCGTTGGGGGGGGTTGGGTTTGGTCATAAGATCCTCCTAACCTTTCTGAAAACCGAGGACACGCGAACAAGTTTGTAGAGCCCTGGACAATATGGGGATCATGGGGGTTCACAGTTGGGGTTAGGGAGGGGACACTGGTATGCAGTTAACTGACATGGACTGGAAAGAGCGCAGGCCCTGGAAGCCAGAGGAGGGGGGCAACGGGGGTGAAGGAGGAACACACAGGTCCCGGGACATACCTACGAAGATACACACCCCACAGGGAGGTATGGCCCGACCCACGATGAAGATTCTCACCCTCAATTTGAGAGGCCTTAATAACCCCATTAAAAGGAGGTCCATCCTCTCTTATCTGGAAAACTCGGAGGCAGATATATGCCTCCTCCAGGAGACGCATCTCCTCGCCAAAGACTGACATAGATTGCGATCCCGAGTGTTTCCACCACAACAATTCTATTCATCTACATCGGATAAAAAAGCGGAGGTGTCTATCTTTGTGGCTAAAAGGTTCAAGGGGACAGTGGGGGAGAAGGTGGTTGAGATCAAAGGGGGACTACTGGCTCACGTATTCCGGATCGGGGGACACAACTTACTGATAAGCTCCATCTACGCACCTAACACAGATCAGGAGAAATTTTTGAGATTGGCTGCTACGAAGGTCTTGCAAAGTCAAGAACGTAAGACGATCGTAGGGGGGGATCTGAACATAGTGGTGGATGAGACACAGGACAGGTCAGGTAGTCAACACTCACAAACAGGGGTGTTATCACAGGAAGGTAGAGAGTGTCTGCGGTCCCTGGGATTGGTGGATCTATGGAGGGAGGCTCATCCACACACACGTCGCAATTTTCATATTATTCGCACGCACACAAGACATATGCACGCTTAGATTACTTGCTGGGAACGATAGAAATCAATCAGATGGTTGGGGAGGTGGACATTTGCCCAGCGGCATTGTCCGATCATGATGCCGTGATGGTCTCTTTACAGGTGCCACCGCAACGGAGGATTCAGGGGGGCTGGCAGTTGAGGGAAACGATGCTCCATTAAGACGGGTGAAAGCCCAGCTTACTAAGTGTATCCAAGGATACCTTGAAATGAACGACCTCCCAGACACCCCAATAGCCTCGATATGGGGAGCCCTGAAAGCGGTTGTGAGAGGGGAATTAATAGCAATCTCTGCGGCGGAGAATATGGAGCGTAAAGAAAAAAGGGCTGATTTCTCACCACAGGTGTGAGAAGTTGGCCTGATATATGATGTCACTAATTCTAGTGTACACCTTGTATCAGTCCAAACAACCCTTATGGTGATTGGTTGTAAAGTCAACCTTATAGACCAGCTATCCTAGTGGTAGCATGGACAAGAGCAGTCTTAGGCTAAACTCTGAATGGTATGTGAAGCCAGCTGTGATACCATATATAATCCCTTGAATACCAAATGAAAGGACACCACAACAGATATAAATCTCTTTATGAGATTAGAGGTAAGTACAACACAGTCTTATTCAAGCATACATTAAGTCACACAGGTAAGTAATACAGTTAGGCCCTAGGGGCCACGCAAACCATATACTAAAGAAGTGGTATAAGGACCACTGTCACGGAAATAGAATAGGCCTAGGCCATCGCTGGGGCTACACTACACTACCAACAGTTAGGAAGTGGGAGGCCCACGGGATTCAGGTGCAGAGTGGAAACACTCACGCGTAATGCGTATAGTTGATAGAAATAGTACAGTTCTGAAATAAACAGTTTTAGGACACTTCTGAAGCAACTAGGAAGTCGAGACTCGGAAACTAGACCCTAGGATAGTCACTACCCTTGTGAGCACCGAAGTACCCAAGTTACCTAGCCCACAGGCTGCGGGTGCATAGGTGTGAACTTGCGCCGGGTTTCGTCGTGGACTTCTATGGATGCCTGAAGGAAAGTTGCTGACAGGCAGTCAGTGCAGAGTGTCCGGTGGATCCCAAGGCCGGGATCAAGAAGGAAGGGTACCTACAAGCAGAAGGGACAGAGTCAAGGTCACTAGCCAGTGACCACGTGGAACCAGGAAGGAACCAGGAGATGTCGTGAAGATTGCAGGTGAAGGGTGAAGCTTGTCGCTGCAGCCACGGGTACCAGGAGACGTCGAGGACGACCAGGACCAGGAGGCGAGCTGTCCCACAAAGGCTCTTGCTGTCGGCGGCGTCGAAGTCGAACTAGGACTCACCAAGCCTTGGCAAGCGGAACCCACGAAGAACGGAGGACTTGCTTCTGGTGCAGACCAGGAAGGTCTGGGGTGCTTCTCTTTTGCAAAGACGCGGGAGCCAGTCTGGAGGAGCCAAACCAGCAGTGAAGATTTCAAGGTGTGTCGTCACAAAGGCCGCTAGCCAACGGGCAAGCAACCGGACAGACGCGGCAAGCAGGAAAATGCAGAAGGGCCCCACGCAGGACTCGTGGAGTGTGGGTGGCTGATCTTCGGTGCAGATGGTGCTTGAGGTTGGGGCTTCTCAATCCCCGGTGCACAACTTCGAGGGTACCTCAGAAGCTGCGCTGGAAGATACTCGCCACTTTTCCCAGGTAGCCGGTCCCACGTCTCTCGTCGCCTCCACGGATCTCAGCTCGGCTGTGGATGTGGATCAGGGTCGGAGAAGTCTGGAAGTCAAGGCTCTGGTCGGGCTCTGCAGTCGGTCCCTCGTAGAACTTCAGCAAAGCAAAGGGTAGTCTCTTGATGGTGCCTGTTTGCACAGGGTAGCCACTCCTTGGCCACAAGGGAGATTCTTCAGTCTTCTTCTTTCGTCGAATGTCGAAGGTCCAGAGTTTCTGTTCAAGTTGCAGGTTCAGGATAATCTAATCTCCTGGGGCCCAGCTACCACTCTTATACTAATCTGGGGGGCTGGGTTGCCTGCTAGGTCACGCCTTATGGGTGGGACCTGGGAGGGGGGTGGTTACACCCCCTTCCCTTTGTCCAGTTTCGCGCCAGGACTGGGGCTGGAGTGCCCCAGCACCGGTTTGAACTGGACTATGCACGGGACACCTTGTGTGCCCCAGGCATGTCTCATTCTATACATCCCTCCCTGCCCCAATACACTAAGGCCTGTCTGGGGTGGTGCTAGCACCTCCCAAGGCAGGAAACCTATTGTCCAAGCCTCCCTTGCCGGGATCACTCCCAGCAGCAGGAGGTCAGACTCGTGTCTGTGGCAGCAGCATCCATTTTGTGATGCTGGGTGTGAGAAGTTGGCCTGGTATATGATGTTCACTAGTTAAAGTGACCACCTTGTACCATGCCAAGCAACCCTTATGGTGTGGTTGTAATCAACCTTTTCGGACTAGCTGCCCTAGTGGTAGCATAGGCTAAGCAGTCTTTGAGGCTAAACTCGTGAAACGTGTTAAGCAGGCTGTTTTACCAAATGTAACCCCCTTTTATACCAATGAAAGGACACCACACAGATATATATTGAAAATATATATGTATTTATTTCTCAAAGTATCCCCTAGACTCTTTATGAGCACAGGAGCACAAATCGTTAAACAAGAATACGTTAGAATACACAGAAGTTGCACTTTATATGGATAGGCCCTGGTGGCCACTCAAACCATATACTAAAATAGTGGTATAAGTACCACGAACAGAAAAGGGAAAAGGCCTAGGGCCTCTAGAATCGCTGGGCCTACAAGGAGCTAACTTTAGTTAGTGACCAGGAGGTCCACGGGTTGCGTGTGCAGAGCAAATAGTCACACGCGAGCTCCCATAGGTTTTCAATGGGTGCGTAAAAGTTACAAAGTTACTGCAAAAACAATCTTCCGGATGGACTATGAACTCAAGATTGGAAACACAGACACTAGAGATGATACTCTACACTTGGGCACCGGAGTGCCAGCTTTACCTCACCTACAGGAAGCGGGTGCATAGGTCTCGAAGTGCGTCGGGTTTCTTCTATCTGTTCAATGGAGCCTGAAGAAAAAGATGCTGCAGGCGATCGGTCCGGAAGAGATGCGGTGGATCCCAGAGTGGATCGGAGTTGTAGAAGACCTGTAAGCAGAGGGGACAGTGTTCACAGTCACTAGCCAGTGACCAGCGTGGCACCAGGTGGGTACCAGGCGATGTCGGGTGCAAACAGGAAGAAAGGTGTAGCTTGTCTCTGCAGCCACGTGGTCCCTGAAGGTCGACGACGTCCAGGAGTCGGTTCACGAGCTGTCCCACGCAGGCTCTCGCTGTCGGCGGTGTCGGCGACTTGATCGAAGCAAACAAGCCTTGGCAAAAGCAATTGTTGTGGAAAATGAAATAAGCTGATGGTTCTGACCAGCAAGGTCAGAGGGACTGCTCCTTTGGAGAGGAGCAAGGGCCAGTCTGGAGCAACCAGACCAGCGGTGTAGTTCTTGAAGTTCGTCGCCAAGATGGCCACTAGCCAGCGGGCCAGCAACCGGTTAGGCGCGTCGAGTGGCAAAATGCAGAAGGGCCCCACGCAGATCGTGGAGATGCTGGAGGGCTCACCTTTGGTGCAGATGCTGCTCGGGTGTTGGGCTTCTCAGATCCCAAAGCACAACTTGGAGGGAGCCTCGGTTGTTGCGCTTGCAGCTTGTCGTGGTCTTTTCAAGATGGCTGGCTCCACGTGTCTCGGTGTCTCCACGGGTTCCTTCTTTTCAGGGACTGTGGATCGGGCGGTGAGAGGTCTGGAGGTCCAGGTCTTCTCAGTCTCTGGGCTCGGGCTCCGGCGGGAGGCGGCGGCAAAGCAGACGTTGATTCGCTGGATGGTGCTTGCGTTAGCAAGGTGGTCACTCCCTGACCACAGGGGAGATTGGCTTCAGTGCGGCAGAGCGTCGAAGTTCCCGTCTTCTTCTTGTAGTTAAGTTGATTCCAGGATGTCTGAAGTCTTAGGACACAGCTCCTACCTTTAAGCGGATTCTAGGGCCCGGACTACCTGCTAGGTCCCTCCCTAAGGGTGGGACCAGGAAGGGGGGTGGTTACACCCCCAATCCTTTGTCCAGCTCGCCCCAGGCCCGGGACTGGTGTGCCCCAGGACCGGATTGAACTGGCATATGCACTGAGGCTCCTTGTGAGCCTCAGGCATGTCTGGTTTCTTTCAAGCCCTACCTGACCAATACACAAAATCCTGTCTGGGGTGGTGCACGCACCTCCCCTGGCAGGAAACCCTTTGTCCACACCTCCCAAGCTGGAAGGACTCCCAGCAGCAGGAGGGCAGACTTGTGTCTGTGGTGGCAGCATCCATGTTGTGGAGCTGAGGCTATGTCTGATTTTACCCGGGTTTCAGGTACTGTACATGTCGTGTCCCTCTAGAAGGGTGGAATGCTAACCCCTTCGCCAGAATTGGCGAGGGGTTAGTATTCCAATTCGTATGACACCTTACTCGACATGTTTTGATAAAGCCAAACCAAAGTTAGCATTTAACCGCGAGGTTCATAATGCACTTAAGAGTATATGGTATGACGATATCTGGAAACAGTAGAAGGAAGTTGTTCCGACCACTGCAGACAGGCTCCGCTCATGCCAGAGCACCATCTCACATGGAACCAAGCACTCTGCCTTCAGGATTGTTAAGGCCTGCCATAGGAGTGACTTATAGGTTAACATGTGTCCCATTTAAGGTTAGGTATAGGTATACTACACCTAAGTAAGAGGTGGTTACACCAACTTACCCCAGCTGAGTGATCAGCCAGTTGTGTCAAATTTGTTAGGCCAAGCCTGGGGTGGCATAATACATGCTTCAGCCCCTGGCAGGCCTTAGATACACCAATGCCCTGGGTACCTAGTGTACACTGGAACAGGGGCTCACAGGGTGATCCACTTCCAATTGGTTATGCACCTAGGGTGCATAGTGTAAATTTAGTAGAGAGAACAGCAGGCTGGGGGTCTGATTGGCAGGCCCACAGCCTCAATATGTCAAAAACCAGTGAAGCAAAAAGCAAACATTTGGGGTGACCATAGGATAGCAGACCCTACTCTCCTACACTGGGGCTCTGGTTAACTTTATCTAGGTAAGTAGGTTACAACATGTCTTCTCCCTCTAGAAGGGAGGGATAATATCCTCATCCCCAGAAATGGTATGGGGGTATTATTCCAAAGTGTTAGACACCTTACACAACATGTTTTGATAAAGTCAAACCATAGTTACCATAACCGTTTAAGATTATAAGGCACTTTAACAGTATATGGTAGGCTATATCATAGAACAGCTATAAGGACATGGTTCCGAAAGCTGCAGACAGGCTCAGCTCATGCTAGAGCACCATCTCACATGTTACCAAGCACTCTGCCTCCAGGATTGTTAAGGCCGGCCATAGGAGTGGCTGATAGGTACACATGTGTCTATATGTAAGATAGGAATACTACACCTAAGCAAGGAGTGATTACACGACCTTCCCCAGCTGAGTGATCAGCCAGTTGTGTCATAATGGAAGGCCAAGCCAGGGGTGGCATAATACATGCTGCAGCCCCTTGTAGGCCTAAGATACACCTATGCCCTGGGTACCTAAGGTACACTGTACAGGGGCCAATAAGGTGATCCTATCCAAATGGGTTATGCACCTAAAGTACATAGTATCAATTTAGAGAGAGAACAGCAGGGCTGTGGGTCTGATTAGCAGGCCCACAGCCACATCTAAGTCGAAAACCAGTAAAGCAAAAGCAAAAAGTGGGGGTGAACGTAGAAAGCAGTCCCTACTCTCCTACAGCATTCCTTCCCTCTGTCCGGGGAAGTGTAGTGCAGGTGTTCACAGACAACACCACCGCCATGTGGTATTGCAACAAACAGGGCGGGGTGGGGTCGTGGACCCTTTGTCTGGAGGCTCTGCGCCTCTGGACATGGCTGGAACATCAGGGCATCACCCTGGTGGTTCAACACCTGGCGGGCTCTCTGAACGCCATGGCGGACAAACTCAGCCGCCGGTGCATGATGGATCACGAATGGCGTCTGAACTCTGACGTGGCGCACGGCCTCTTTCGGCAATGGGGAGAGCCTTGGTTAGATCTATTTGCTACCAAAGAGAACGCGCAATGTCATCAGTTCTGCGCGTTGCAATTTCCAAGGCGGCACTCGCTCGGAGACGCTTTTCATCGCGAGTGGAGTTGCGGTCTGTTGTACGCCTTTCCGCCTATACCACTTCTGCCCAGAGTGCTGAAGAAGATCAGGCGCGACCGGGCCCAATTCATCCTTGTGGCTCCGGATTGGGCACGAAGAGACTGGTATCCCGAGCTACTCAGTCTGTCCATCGATCCCCCGATTCGACTGCCTCTTCAGGAGGCCCTTCTGTCGCAGCAGCAGGGGACGGTCCTCCACCCGAACCTGTCCAGCCTCCACCTCCATGCGTGGAGATTGAGCAGTGGCTGTTGATGCCATTTGACTTGCCTCCTGAAGTCTGTGATGTCATTCTGGCAGCCAGGCGTCCCTCCACTAAAACGGTATACGCCTGCAGGTGGAACAACTTTGTGGCATGGTGCACACCAAATGCTGTGAGTCCCCTTTCTGCCCCTCTATCTGAGGTTCTCCTCTTTCTTCTTTCCGTGGCCCAGCAGGGCTCTGCTCTTGGCACCATCAAGGGCTATCTTTCAGCTGTTTCTGCCTTCTAACGGCTTCCTGATCAGCCTTCTCTTTTCAAGTCCCCTGTTGTAAATAGATTCTTAAAAGGCATTACTCACATGTTTCCTCCTGTCCCCTTTGTAATGCCTCAGTGGGACTTGAATCTGGTGTTAACCTATCTGATGTGCGCTCCTTTTGAGCCACTTCATAACTGTCCTCTTTGTCTTCTGACTCTCAAGACTGCTTTCCTGGTTGCCATCACCTCTGCCAGAAGAGTGATTGAGCTCCAGGCTCTTTCTTCTAAACCTCCTTTCCTCTCTGTCCATCCGGATAAGGTTATTCTGAGGACTCGCCCTTCTTTTCTTCCTAAGGTGGTTACTGCCTTTCACATCGGACAGTCTGTTACCTTGCCCACCTTCTTTCCGCCTCCACATCCCTCAAAAGAGGAGGAGAGGCTCCACCGTCTGGACCCAAAACGTGCGCTGTCCTTCTATCTGGACCGCACAAAACAGTTCTGGGTGGACGACCAACTCTTCGTTGGCTACGTGGGCGCTAAGAAGGGGCAGGCAATGCACAAGCAGACCATCTCTCAGTGGGTCGTTTTGTGTATTAAGGCCTGTTATTCCTTGGCGAAGAAGGATCCTCTTGTGGGGCTGAGGGCCCATTCCTCTCGGGCCACAGCTGCTACTACTGCCTTCGGACGGGGAGTCTCTCTCAAGGACATTTGTCAGGCAGCAACATGGGCCTTGCTGCACACGTTTGCCAAGCATTACTGCCTGGACATCCAAGTCCGGAGGGATGGCTTCTTTGGCCGTTCCGTTCTCCAGGACTTACTGGTGTGATCTTGGTTCGCAGACCCACCACCGGGGTTGGTATTGCTGGGGTATCTATTCTAAGGTAAGGAATCTAACTAACGTGTTTCTTTTAGATGAAGAAGTTACTTGCCTTTGGTAACGATATATCTGTAAGAAACATTAGTTACTTAGATTCCTTACCGCCCCACCCATCCGCCCCGTTTTGCGAACTGATATCTAGTGTTGGGGTCAGCCCTTTCAGGGCCCTAGTTTCATGGCACCAGTGTCTGTTTCTTGCATGGCTCTGCATTCCTGGCGCAGAAAGCAATGTAGACATCGCAGACGACGCCTACCGACACGCAAGGGTCTTTCCGGATCCAGCCTGACGCCTGGGGATATTCTAAGGTAAGGAATCTAACTAACTAATGTTTCTTACAGATATATCGTTACCAAAGGTAAGTAACTAGTTCATCTTGTCTTGACCTTTCTGATGTGCGCTCCCTTCGATCCCCTTCATACCTGTTCTTTGCGTCTTCTCACTCTCAAGACGGCCTTCCTGGTAGGTATCACCTCTGCCAGTAGAGTGAGTGAGCTCCAGGCTCTTTCTTCCCAACCTCCTTTCCTTTCTGTTCATCCGGACAAGGTGGTTTTAAGGACCCATCCTTCTTTCTTGCCAAAAGTTGTCACGCCCTTCCACATCCGGCAGACGATCACTTTGCCCACCTTCATTCCGCGTCCGCATCCTTCAAGGGAGGAGGAGAGGCTCCACCGTCTGGACCCAAAATGTGCGCTCGCGTTCTATCTGAAGCGTACACAGCAGTTCCGGGTGGATGACCCGCTCTTTGTTGGCTACGTGGGTTCCAAAAAAGGTCGGCCGCACACAAACGAACCATCTCGCGGTGGGTCATTCTGTGCATCAAAGCATGTTACTCATTGGCTAAGAAGGAGCCTCCTGTGGGGCTGCGTGCCCATTCCACCAGGGCAAATGCAGCCACTACTGCCTTGAGATGCGGCGTTCCCTTGCAGGGCATTTGTCAGGCAGCTATGTGGGCCTCGCTGCACAAGTTTACGAAGCATTACTGCCTTGACAGTCAAGTCCAGAGAGACGGCTTCTTTGGCCGTTCTGTTCTCCGTGACTTTCTGGTGTAATCTCTTCGCAGACCCACCACAGGGGTTGGTATTGCTGGGGTATCTATTCTAAGGTAAGGAATCTATCACTAACGTTTCTCTTTCAGATGCACAAGTTACTACTTGTGTAACGATATATCTGTAAGAGACATTAGTTAGTGATAGATTCCTTACCGCTCCACCTATCCTCCCCGTCCTGCAACTGATTTCTAGGGTTAAGGTCATTGTTAGACGGACCGGGAGGGTCGGCCGAGGACAAAGGGAGAGGTCTCCGGGGAGAGCCGTCTCCAGCGCTCGTACAGACGAATAACTTCCCCCCCCACAGAGGTACACCACACAATGATAAGGTTTAACGTTCTTTATAAGCAATCTTTAGGTACGATAGAATGGTACAAGGAGGTCAGGACTCAGGGGTCCCCTCGATTCTAGTCTCTTGGTTGGGAAAGGGGGTAGCGGGACAGTCTTGTTACCAATCAGGTAGATGCGATGGTATGATGGATAGCTCACAATCCTCGAGCTCGGCGTTCGAGATGGACGGACCGCGGCAGCGCCAACAGGTCCCGGTGAAGGTGGTAGTTACAACGGTCCGCGGCAGCGCCAGCAGGTCCCGGCGAGGATGGTAGTTACAACGGTCCGCGGCAGCGCCAGCAGGTCTCGACGAGGATGGTAGTTACAACGGTCCGCGGCAGCGCCAGCAGGTCCCGACGAAGATGGTAGTTACAACGGTCCGCGGCAGCGCCAGCAGGTCCCGACGAGGATGAAGGATGCAGAAGGTTGCGGCAGCGCCAGCAGGCAGGATGATAGTTCACAAGGCAGGACTACGGCAGCGCCAGTAGTCCGTCAAGGATGAGTTCTTCACGGTGTCTCTCAACTCCAGGATACAACTCCCTTCCTGCTCTGGAGCTGCCCCAGTTATAGGTCTGGCGCCCTTTGATGTCCGGACCCTCGCACTTGGAGGTCGGGAGGTCCGGGATGAGGGAGTCCAGACATCGAGGCTGGTCAACTATACACAACCCTATATAAGAAGAAAACCGACAAAAACACCACATTGCACTTCTCCAGTTTTCATCAGAGAAATTTACGCGAAAATCTGCCTTTCAGTCAGTTTTTACGTATTAAACGTAATTGCATGAAGAAAGAAGACTACTTTGACAACGCTAATGCACTGATGACACAACTGATTGAGAGACAGTACCCAAAGAAATTACTGAAGAGGGCTATGAAGAGGGCGTGGTACATTCCCAGGGAAACCCTTCTGGTATCGAAAGAACGAGATAACAACAAACCCCTGGTTTGCGTCACTACTTTTTCAGGACGCACAAATGCAATGAAAAAAATAGTCCGAAAAAACTGGACAACTGTCAAATCGATAGAACCATTAAGAAACCCTCCAATCTTTGCACTGAAGAAAAACAGAAGCCTCAAGGACAAACTTGTACACGCTAACACGTCAAAGAAATGTGACACTAATCCAATTCGAACTTTGCTATCTCTACCACCGATCAAAGGCCACCGAAAGTGTGGTAATTGCACATCTTGCCACAGTACCATAGAAGGCGACATTTTTGTATATGGGAACAAATTCATAAAACACGAACCATTCACGAATTGTAACACCCATAACGTGATCTACTGCGCCTTGTGCACCTGCCCACTGGCATACATTGGCAAAACAACCCAAGCCATAAAAACAAGAATGACTCAACACCGTTCCAGAATTAAGTGCAAGATTCTAACTGCACCGATGGTAACACATTTCATTGAATACCAACATAGCCCCAAAGATATCAAATGGACTGTTCTAAAGCGGGTATATGGAGCTAATGTTGATAGTCTCCTTTCTAAGTTTGAGGCAAAAACCATCATGTATTTGAACACAATTGAAAATGGCTTGAACGAAACCAGTGAACTACAACACTGGTCTTGAATTTGTCTCTTCTGAATTCCTCTTTCTTCCCTCTCCAGTACACATCTGTACAGGCGTCTATACTCTGCCACCTCACACTAGGACGTAATACCCTTGTAAAAACTGTTCGGTACATACCTGTACAGGCTTATCCACACTGTCATCTTACACAAGGACGCCTTACCCTTGTATAATCCTCACCAAAAAAAGCGAATATCCCGTTTATCGATAAGTATGTGAAAGTACTTTGTATCATATGTGTCACTGGCACTGTTAGCTCGTGCAAACATTAATTGTGTCACTGGCACTGTTAGCTCATGCAAACATTAATTGTGCTCACAGTACACATGGTCATGACTATACTAACACAGATCACGATCCAATAGGTGGGCACTCACCTTAGCAGCAGGACCGTTGCTAACCAGGTTACATCTGATAGTGGGGGACACTGGAATAATCAGATCCTTTTTACGGCGTTCCGAGCCGGTTTTAAATCATCTATGCATGGAACGTTACACGTTTTGCAATGCCCTTCAATCATTTTTTCTTTGTCCCGCAACTATGTTGCCTGAATGAATAGGCAGCTCCACCACGAGTACGCCCCTGAATGTACACAGACACGCCCCCGTCCGAATCCACACACGCGTGACCCGGAACTAGCATCTTACTTCCGGAGCGTCGCTGCACACACCCTTAAAATCAACGCACCAGGAGACTCCCCCACACTCTGGAGGGATGATTGACTTCCCCCGAGCTGCATGCTGTACTGCCACGCTAGCGAGAAAGTGAAACGCTGCTCCACAGCTCTCAAGCCACCGATTCGCAGGAGAGCTTCTGACCCCGGCACAAGTTGGTAAGACATTCGCTACCGGGGTAGCCTACTAGGCACCCGCCCCTCACGTTGCATGGGTGTCTCTCTCCCCCCTCACCAGTTACCCGATGTAGATCGGTAAGACGCTTAAGAAACCGAGAGCCTATTCCTCGGTAAAATAAACGTATACCCTGCACAAATGCCTCCCCGCTCACCAGTCACATACAGCAGAACTGTAGCAGTCACAAAACCGAGTGTTGAGATCATGACGCAGCACGCGCACTCCGAGCACCGGGATAGAGCTCTGTGTTTGGGAGCAACTTTCTCTCAGATCATGAGGTGTGGGTGATGCTGTCTAGACCATGAAATCTCCCCCCTTGGTCCCCCGCCACGTGAGAGCGCACTCGTTTCAATAAAACACCACACTCTTTCGCTTGCCTCACCTATGAGATAATGCTGTATTAACGCCACATATCACAGTATAGTCACGTGCTCCCACTCGCGAAGCATGGACCGGTTGAAGACACACTAATCTTACATCACCATAAGTCTGAAAGCATCTTGAGCACCCTCTGCCAGCTTAGACGTTCATTCAACATTATAAAAAAAACACACTTTTCCCCGCAGGTACCGGGGTGCTCAACCTCCATTGTTTGGAGGCTCCCCCTTCCTCTCCCCTTCCTTTTCTCACTGAATTCCAACAGCGTCTACCCCTGGAGTCGTAAGAAACTCAATTATCAGACTCCTATAGGACATCCCAAACGGTACGTACGGATAACCATGTTTTTTAACCTATGAATACACGTGTAATTAGCCAATACAAAGCTCATCTTTGTCTCCACAAGAATAAGACGGTCATTCCATCTCTCTCCATTAGATACACCCAGTCCTTCGCACAAACATGTGTTCACCCTGATGAAGACCTTCCACAACAAGTGCCACATAGAAGGTCGAAACGCGTTGGTTTCTAGAGGAGGCAAGCCGTATTAAGAACTCCAAGGAACAATATCGACGTCAAGTCTTTAAAAAACATTTGCCCGACACCCAAGTATAGTGTCAAAAACCTGTTCCCTACTTTCTGGAGGCTTCCTCCTGTTGGCACTCAAAAAATACTGTTAGTCTGTGAGGACTAAAAGAATAGGTCCCAGGTATTCTATATGAAATGTGTAGGACTCCCCTTGTTTGTTGAATATTCCACATTCCGTTGTCCAAAAAAGTAGCATTCAGAATTGTCCTTGTCTTTTCATGTAAATATTGTTGATGCACATGATTGTCCAATTGTCGATTTGGTCTTTATTGTTAAGTGTTTCTAAATGTTTCTTGTAATTTGATTTAAAGTTGTACAGCACTGAACAGACCTTGATGAAAAAGATTAAATATAGTCCATGAATATTACATGTACAAGGTGGAAAATAAAAATCCACTTTAAGAAATCGACCTTTTGATTTATGGCGACAGAGGTATCATGTGTTGTTAGGAGTCCAGACACCCAGCAGGGGGGTGGAGCCAGCGCCCGGGGGAGCTGGGGGCGATCGGCACCTGGCGGGGGAGAGCCATCGACCCTTCTTTCTCCCATTGACCTGCCAAGTGGTCCGTTCACCTCCTGGGTGGATGGTGGTGCCGGGATGTCGGGGCCTGGCCAGGCCCAGGGTTAGGGTCGAGCTGAGGCCATGCGGCCTCGTGGTGCAGTGTCCAAGATGGCGGCCGGGCCGGGCGAGGGAGCCGGTAGTGGTTCGGCCCCATGATACAGAGATGTCCGGGGGCAGGAATCCCGTCTTGGGACGGGGTGCGGGTTGCTTCTGTGGGTAACACCTGGGGGGCCGGGGCTCGGGCCCTGTCATGCGGGGAGGGAGCAAGCCCTTCATGTGGCCTGTCCAACATGCGTCCCCCCCAGCTGAAGGCGGGGAGAGTCACCCATCCTCTTGGGGACTCTCCTCGTCGAGGCGGAAAAAGCGTGACAGGCCATCCGCGTTGGCGTGGTCTTGGCCCGGTCGGTGTTCCACAGTGAAGTCCATCCCCTGCAGGGAGATGGACCAACGCAATAGTTTGGGGTTTTCCCCCCGCATCTGCATTAGCCACTGCAGGGGCCGATGATCTGTTTGCACCCGGAAGTGGGTACCGAAGAGATTGGGCCGGAGCTTTTTGAGGGCCCACACCACTGCGAAGGCCTCCCTCTCGATGGTGCTCCAGCGCTGTTCTCGGGCCAGGAGGCGTCTGCTGATGAAGGCCACTGTTTGGTCAAGTCCCTCGGAGTTCAACTGGGAGAGGACCGCCCCGATGCCATGGTCGGAGGCATCTGTTTGTACGATGAATTCCCGACTGTAGTCGGGGGCCTGGAGCACAGGGGCAGTGCACATGGCGGCTTTCAGCTTCTCGAAGGCCGCTTGACAGTCTGGGGTCCAGTTGACCTTCTTCGGGTGGTTTTTGGATGTGAGTCCCGTGAGGGGCCCCACAATGCTGCCATAGTCCCTCACGAACCGCCGGTAGTAGCCGGTGAGCCCCAAGAAGGCTCGGACCTCGGTCTGCGTGACTGGAGGCTGCCAGGACTGGATGGCAGCGATCTTGAGTTGTAGAGGGGCCACCAGACCGCTTCCCACCTGGTGTCCGAGATAGGTCACGGACCCCTGACCAATTTGGTACTTGCCGGCCTTGATTGTAAGGCCGGCACGTTGGAGGGCCTGCAGGACCTCTCGGAGGTGGTGGAGGTGGTCGGACCAGTGGCGGCTGTACACAGCGATATCGTCCAGGTAGGCGGCGCTGAACTCCTCGAGTCCCGCCAAGACCTGGTTCACTAGTCGCTGAAAAGTAGCTGGGGCATTCTTCATGCCGAATGGCATGACTTTGAAGTGGTAGTGGCCATCGGGGGTAGAAAAGGCGGATCGTTCTTGGGCCCGGGGGGTGAGACCGATCTGCCAGTAGCCCGCTGTCAGGTCGGAGATGCTGAGGTAGCGGGCAGCCCCCATGCGGTCGATCAGTTCATCCGCTCGGGGGATGGGATGAGCGTCGGTTCTGGTGACAGCATTCAAGCCCCGATAGTCGACGCAGAATCGGAGCTCAGGAGTGGTGCCGGGGGCAGCAGCTTTGGGGACCAGCACGACCGGGCTGGCCCAGGGGCTGTCCGAGGGCTCGATGACCCCGAGCGTGAGCATCTTTGATACCTCCTCTTGGATGCAGGCCCGTACCCGATCTGGTACGCGGTACGCCCGGTGTCTGATAGGGGGACTGTCCCCAGTGTCCACGTCGTGCAAGCACCAGGGGGTGACCCCTGGGGTGAGGGAAAACAAGGTCGCAAACTGCAGCAGGAGGTCCCGGCAGCCTTGGCGCTGTTCCGGGGTGAGGGCATCTGAGAGTCGGACCCCGTCCACGGAACCATCTTTCTCACGAGTCTTCAGGAGATCAGGGAGAGGCTCGGAGTCTTCTTCCGCTCCACTGTCTGTAGCCATCAGGAGGCTGAGCTCCGAGCGCACAAAGTGGGGTTTGAGTCTGTTGGTGTGGAGGACCCGGAGGGGGTTCCGTGGAGATTCCACATCGATGAGATAGGTGACGGGGCTCTTGCGCTCGACCACTTTGAAGGGCCCCGTCCACTTGTCCTGCAAGGCACATGGCTCGGTGGGGGACATCACCCACACTTGTTGGCCAGGTTCGAATTCGATGGAGGAGGCATTTTGATCGTACCATTTTTTCATGTCCTCCTGACTGGCCTCAAGGTTCGCTTTCGCCTTTTCTCTGAATCGCCTGGTCTGATTGCGTAGGGTCAGGAGGTACTTGAAGACGTCTGGAGGGGTCTTTAGGGGGGCCATCTCCCAACCTTCTTTGACTAGGCTGAGGGGCCCTCGCACAGGGTGCCCGTACAAGAGTTCGAAAGGGCTAAAGCCGAGGGACTTCTGGGGGACTTCTCGATATGCGAAGAGGAGGCACGGAAGTAGCACATCCCACTGGCGACGGAGGGGCTCTTCCAACCCCCCAATCATTCCCTTGAGCGTGCGGTTGAACCGCTCGACTAGTCCGTTTCCTTGAGGGTGATAGGGGGTCGTGAATCGGTAGGTGACCCCGCACTGTTGCCAGAGGGACTTCATATATTTCGAAATAAAGTTTGTGCCTCTGTCGCTGACGACTTCTCGGGGGAAGCCCACCCGGGAGAAGATTCCCATTAAGGCCCGGCCGACCACCGGGGCTGTTACAGTTCGCAGGGGCACAGCCTCGGGGTAGCGGGTGGCGTGGTCCACCAGTACCAGGATGAACCGATGTCCTTGTGCGGTACGGGGGTCCAGGGGCCCCACAATGTCTATTCCCACCCTCTCGAACGGGGTGGTGACAACTGGGAAGGGTTGCAGAGGTGCTTTGAGTTTGCGGCCGCTCTTCCCGCTGGCCTGGCACGTGGGGCAGGACCGGCAGTGGTTGAGGACGTCGTTTCTCATCTTTGGCCAGAAAAAGTGGGTCACCAGGCGACCGTAGGTTTTGTCCTGGCCCAGGTGTCCAGCCAGAGGGACATCGTGGGCCAAATTTAACAGGAAGTCTCTAAAACAGAGGGGCACCACCAGCACTCGACTGGCCCCTAACTCTGCGATTCTCTGTTCACTGTACAATAGGTCGTTGTCCCAATAGATCCAATGGGCTCCGGTGGTGTCCCCTGCGCTCTGGGCGAGGGCTTGCTGGCGGAGTCCCTCGAGGGAGGGACAGGTCTTCTGTTCTTGACGGAACTGTTCCTGGGTGGGCCCCCCTTCTTGACGCCACTGAGCCAGGTCGGGAAGGTCCTGGGGCTGAGCGAGCCCTTCATGGGTTTGCTCTGGGGGGTCGGTATGGTCGGTGTCCTCTACTGGAGCGATCGGGGGAGGAGGTGCTGGCCATTCTGGTTCTTCTGATCGGGGATGGCCCGGGCGGCCATGGACCGGGTGGTTACGCACGCCCAGTCCGGGAGGCCCAACATCCCCAGGTGCTCTCTTCTTTCTACGGCGGCCCACGGGGAACTCTCAAGATCATTCCCCAGGAGACAGTCCACGGGGGCATCATCTCGGACCGTCACCTTCAACATGCCGGAGACTCCTCCCCATTCGAAGGGGACGCAGGCCATCCGACATAGACTCTCCGAGTTGTCGGCTGAACGGACGGGGCAGAGAATGTTCGGCAGGATCTGCTCTGGTTTTACCAGGTGACAGCGGACGGCCGTCACACTGGCCCCTGTGTCACGTAGTGCTTCGGCCCGGCGTCCATTAATGTTCACCCACTGACTATATTTTCTGGTGTTGGCGGGTAGGGGAGCCCGCGGGACCATGTCTCTTCCCCCTAGGCACGCTAGAACCATGGCGGCCGGTTCCCACTCTTGTCGTTCCTGTTCGCATTCTTCCTGTTCTTCGGAGATTTGTTCTCCCCCCAGGGCGGCGGCAGCTACCTGGCGGGGTCTCGGAGTTTGGTTCTGTGGACAGTTCGGGTCATTGGCGTAGTGGCCGACTCGCTGGCATCGGTGACACGTGACATTGGCTCGGAACCCCGGGCGCATCGGGGGGTTGCCCCGGCTGGCCGGGGGCGGGGTGCTGGCAGCGGGAGCGGCCGGGACGGTGTCTCTTCCTCGTCCCTGACCTCCTCCTCGGGGACGGTGCTGACCTTGATTGTTCCGGTTCTGTTCGTGCGGCCCTCTCCGGCCTACTCGGGTGCTTTCCCACCGGTCAGCTTCGGCGGCGAGTTGCCGTGGGTCAGTCAATTTACTGTCGAGGAGGTGCTGCCTGAGCTCGACGAAGCAGTTGTTAGAGAGGTGCTCCCACACCATTAGATTAAAAAGTTGCTCGTAGGTCGTTACGTGGCTTCCCTTGATCCAACCCTCGAAGGCTCGGCTGAAATAGTTGACATATTCCACCCAAGTTGTACCCGGGATCCGGGTGCAGTCTCGGAACCTCTGGCGGTACATTTCGGGTGTGAGCCCATATCGGGTGAGGAGGGCAGCCTTCATGTGATCATAGGATGACATCAGATGGTCTGGGAGCTGTAACAGGGCATCGCGGCCTTCATTGACGAACCTCCCCCATAGACCGGCTCCCCAGTCACTTCGATCGATCCGGTGGGAGGTCATGGCGATCTCGTAGGCCTTGAACCACTGTTGTATGTCGTCCTCTCGGACATACTCTCGAACGACATCCTTGGGGATGTGGACTTTCTTTTCTGTCGCTCCTGGGGTGCGCGGTTGCTCGGGCACCTCCAGTTCTTTGTTCTGCTTCCGTAGGTCTATTTCTGCCAGTTTGCGCTCGTGCTCGTACGCTAATCTCTTTTCTTCGAGCTCTCTCTGCCTCTGTTTTTCTTCCCGTTCTTCTCGGAGCCGCAGATGTTCTAGGTTCAGTTTTTGTTCGGCTAATTTTAGTTCACCGTCCATTTTGAGCCGTGCCATTTCTAACTCATGTAGTCTGTTTTTCTCTCTCTCTTGGATCTCTTCCTGCGAGAGGCCCGTTCTTCGCTCCTCGGGAGCCGTGGTGTTCCTCTCTGATGCTGCAATGTTTTGGTCCGGGGGTCTGGCGGCCCCGGTTTCTGCCCACGACTCAATGGCGTGCTTGAAATCGTCTTTAGTACTCAGACCGGTGGTAGCAATGCCTAGTTCAATGCAGAATTGTTTCAACTCACGATGGCTGTACTCTTCCAATTTCTCCATTTGGAATTTCTCGGTGGATCCGCTCTCTTTGGTTGTCATTGTGGTTTCGTCGTGGGGTGAGTTACTCTCTGTACGATTATGCGTTGATTCGGATCGCGCCACTGGCCACCAATGTTAGACGGACCGGGAGGGTCGGCCGAGGACAAAGGGAGAGGTCTCCGGGGAGAGCCGTCTCCAGCGCTCGTACAGACGAATAACTTCCCCCCCACAGAGGTACACCACACAATGATAAGGTTTAACGTTCTTTATAAGCAATCTTTAGGTACGATAGAATGGTACAAGGAGGTCAGGACTCAGGGGTCCCCTCGATTCTAGTCTCTTGGTTGGGAAAGGGGGTAGCGGGACAGTCTTGTTACCAATCAGGTAGATGCGATGGTATGATGGATAGCTCACAATCCTCGAGCTCGGCGTTCGAGATGGACGGACCGCGGCAGCGCCAGCAGGTGCCGGTGAAGGTGGTAGTTACAACGGACCGCGGCAGCGCCAGCAGGTCCCGGCGAGGATGGTAGTTACAACGGTCCGCGGCAGCGCCAGCAGGTCCCGACGAGGATGGTAGTTACAACGGTCCGCGGCAGCGCCAGCAGGTCCCGACGAGGATGGTAGTTACAACGGTCCGCGGCAGCGCCAGCAGGTCCCGACGAGGATGAAGGATGCAGAAGGTTGCGGCAGCGCCAGCAGGCAGGATGATAGTTCACAAGGCAGGACTACGGCAGCGCCAGTAGTCCGTCAAGGATGAGTTCTTCACGGTGTCTCTCGACTCCAGGATACAACTCCCTTCCTGCTCTGGAGCTGCCCCAGTTATAGGTCTGGCGCCCTTTGATGTCCGGACCCTTGCACTTGGAGGTCGGGAGGTCCGGGATGAGGGAGTCCAGACACCCAGCAGGGGGGTGGAGCCAGCGCCCGGGGGAGCTGGGGGCGATCGGCACCTGGCGGGGGAGAGCCATCGACCCTTCTTTCTCCCATTGACCTGCCAAGTGGTCCGTTCACCTCCTGGGTGGATGGTGGTGCCGGGATGTCGGGGCCTGGCCAGGCCCAGGGTTAGGGTCGAGCTGAGGCCATGCGGCCTCGTGGTGCAGTGTCCAAGATGGCGGCCGGGCCGGGCGAGGGAGCCGGTAGTGGTTCGGCCCCATGATACAGAGATGTCCGGGGGCAGGAATTCCGTCTTGGGACGGGGTGCGGGTTGCTTCTGTGGGTAACACCTGGGGGGCCGGGGCTCGGGCCCTGTCATGCGGGGAGGGAGCAAGCCCTTCATGTGGCCTGTCCAACAGTCATCCCTTTCAGGGCCCTAGTTTCATGGCACCAGTGGTCAGTTTCTGGCATGGCTCTGCGTTCCTGGCGCGGAAAGTCGTGTACAGAACTGACGTCAACACGCATGGGTGGCACCTAAGTAGTCTCCGTGATGTCATCTCGGCACTTACGACGCCTGCGACGGACTCGGAGTCGCACAACGCCACCTACTGACGCGCAGGGGTACTGCTAGCAAACCTTTCCGGATCCAATTTGACGCCTGTGGATTATTCTAAGGTAAGGAATCTATGGTAAGGAATCTTATCACTAACTAATGTCTCTTACAGAGATATCGTTACACAAGTAGTATCTTGTGCTTCTCTGCTGACACGCACATGCTGTTGCTGTTACGTCTCATTGAGCTTGTGCATTTGTGTGGTGTGGTTCTCATGGTACACAATGTCTGCTTACGTGCATTCTTATAATCTACATCTATGTATCTCTTGATAGTTGTAGTTTGTATGTCTTGGCATGATGACATCTGCCCCTGACATGTTTTTTTTTTTGGCATCCGCTGTTGTGCACGCTCACTTTGTATGTTCTGACTGTCATACTGTTTAGTCCCTTCTCTGGGACTTTGTCTCTTGTGAATCCTAGGATCCTATACTCTGTTTCACTTCCTTTTGCAGAAGTTTGTGGCATTCTGCCATTATGCACTGAACATTCTTGTTCTGTGATTTCGATCTGAAAGAAACAGTTAGTTATAGATTCCTTACCTTAGAATTACCTCCAGGCGTCAGACTAGATCCGGAAAGTTTTTCGTCAGCATTATCCCTACGCGTCAGAAGGTGGCTTAAGTCGACTCAGAGTTTGTCGCCGGCGTCGTGGTCGCCGGGATGACTTGGCGGTAGCTACATAGACGCCGCCGTCGCGCGCTGACTTAAGTCCTTTCTTTTTCTGTACCAGCAAGCGCAGATCCAGAAAGCAGTCACTTTTTGACTGACTTTTTCTCGACTTTTGTCGACTTCGTTTTTTGAGTCCATCGACTCATGGTGCACGAGTGATGCCCGGATTCAAGGCTTTCGGTTCCTGTAGCCGCCTGATGACGGTGACGGATCTGCACAGCGTCTGCCTATACTGCCTGGAGCGCGACCACAACCCCAAGTTGTGCTCCGACGGCAGGACCATGGCACTGAAGTCTTTGTGGAAGCGGTCCCGAAAGCTACTCGATGCCCGGCAGTAGGCTCTGCATCATTCGAGGTCCCAGTCACGGAGCCAACACCACTCTTCATCTAAGTCTTCGCACTCGGGGTCAGGTAAGTCAAAGCACAAGAAGAAGTCGAAGAAGCATCGTCGCTTTTCGACTTCTCTCCATCCGTCTGCCGACTTGACGAGCGATGCGGGTGGTGCTCCTCCCGCGGCTCTGCGTATGGAGACCGTAGGGTCGGCTTCTGGTTTCCCCCCTTCCCGGGACCGGGAGCGACCCCTGCCCAGCTTCGTCAGTTTTACGAAGCGATGCACGCCATCTTTGGGCAGCCCGACTCCACCGGCGTGCCTTCGTGCCCTGCGGACTCGGTTCGGGCCATGTTCTTCACCGGCTCCAGCCACGGCGCTGCAGGGTCCGCTTGGATCCAGGCCTGGATCCGGATTAGTGCCTGCCGACATTGTTATGCCTCCCCCAGCGCAGATTCCACCAGCACCACGTCCTCCACCGGCGTCGTCTCTGTCCCCAGGGGATGTCGACCCTGGCCTCCACCTCGAGGTAGACACGGAGCCAGACCGGCACCGGATCGGGCGCCGGCGGATACTTTTGTGCCCCTGTTCTACCCTGGCTCTTTGAGACCAGATTGGCAGCCAGAGGAGGGTGAGGAGAACTGTGAGGGGTCTGGGGATCCTGTAACTGACCAGTTGGTGTATGAACAGGACTGAAGAGAGGAACTGGGGGAAGCCAGTGGTCTGGATACCTCACCAGACCTTGGCATGTTGTCTCTTCCTACCTTGGCTACGGAGGAGGGAGTGTCATACACAGTGGTGTTGCGAAGGGCAGCCAAGGGTCTCCACCTCGACCTACCTATGGTGGCAGTCAGGACTAACCTCCTTACAAAGGTGCTTCAACCGGCAGCAAGCTCTTCGGAGCCCCTGCTGCCGTTTAATGAAGCCCTCATGGACATCCTTTTGGACACTTGGTCCAGGCCTAACACAGGGGCTCCTGTGGACAGGTCGATAGCCCGACTCCACCGCTCGGCTCGGGCGACCCCACTTTCCTCTCCCAACACCCCACCCCTGAGAGCTTGCTGGTCCAAGCTTCTACCTTCAAGAGCGCATTCCCTACTGCTCTACCTGATACGGAATCCAAAAAGCTGGGCCACCTTGGGAACAAGATGTTTTCTTCCTCCAGCTTAGGACTGCGGTCGGTAAACACTGCATGTCTGTTGGGCCATTACACCCACTCTGTGTGGGCAAGTGCTGCCTCAGTGCCCAGAGGAGGGCCGAGCCCTGCTCTCCTGTGCAGTTGCCGAGGGAAGAGACACAGCGAAGTTTACTATCCGCTGTGGGGTGGATACCACCGACGCACTTTGGAGTATGATTTCCACATCTGAAAGAAACACATAGTGATCAATTCCTTACCTTAGAATTACCCCCAGGCGTCAGACTGGATCCGGAAACTTTTTGTCAGCAGTACCCCTGCGCGTTAGAAGGTGGCGGTTGTGAGAAGTTGGCCTGATATATGATGTCACTAGTTCTAGTGTACACCTTGTATCAGTCCAAACAACCCTTATGGTGATTGGTTGTAAAGTCAACCTTATAGACCAGCTATCCTAGTGGTAGCATGGACAAGAGCAGTCTTAGGCTAAACTCTGTATGGCATGTGAAGCCAGCTGTTACACCATTATAGTCCCTTGAATACCAAATGAAAGGACACCACACCAAGTATATATAAAGTTAGAATGTATTTATTCTAGCATATACCCTCAGCACACTTTATGAGGTCAGAGGTCTAAGTACAAACAATTTCTTAAGTAGCATACGTTAAGTTACACAGGAAAATACAGTTAGGCCCAGGGGCCACGCAAACCATATACTAAGAAAGTGGTATAAGTACCACGTCACGAACAGGGAGTAGGCCTAGGGCCTAGGGAATCGCTGGGGCTACACTACCCTACCAAGAGTTAGGAAGTGGGAGGCCCACGGGAAGCGTGTGCAGTGTGGAAAAACACACGCGGGTTACATTAAAGTCAATGGGAATGTAACAGTTAGAAATAGGGAGAATAAGGACACTTCCGAAGGAGCTAGGAGGAAGCAACTCAAGACTTAGACACTTGGATAGTCAATATCCACTGGAGCACTGGGGTACTCGTGTTACCTCACCCACAGGAGATGGGTGCATAGGTGTGAAGATGTGTCGGGTGTCGTCGCTGGATCCTATGGATGCCTGAAGAACAGATGCTGGCAGGCGGCCAGGAGGAAGATGTCCGGTGGATCCAAGGATGGATCTTGAAGGAGGAACACCTGCAAGCAGAGGGGACAAAGTCTGGGTCACTAGCCAGTGACCGTGTGGAACCAGGAAGGAACCAGGCGATGTCGTGCACAACACAGGTGATCTTGTGAAGCTTGTCTCTGCAGCTGCGTGGACCAGGAGGCGTCGGACGACCAGAACCAGGATACAAGCTGTCCCACGAAGGATCTTGCTGCCGGCGGAGTCGACGTCCCGATTGGAGTCAACAAGCCTTGGCAAAGGCAACCCACGCGGAAAGGGAATTTCGCTTCAGGTGCAGACCAGGAAGGTCTGGGGTGCTTCTCTTTCACAGGGAAGCAAGGGCCAGTCTGGGGGAACCAAACCAGCAGTGGAAAGTCAAAGGTTCGTCGTCACAAAGGCTACTAGCCAACGGGCCAGCAACCGGACAGACGCGTCGAGCAGGGAAATGCAGAAGGGCCCCATGCAGATGGTGCTCGGGGTTGGGGCTTCTTAATCCCCTGAGTACAACTTCGAGGATGCCTCAGAAGCTGCGCTGGAAGCTACTAGCCAATTTTCCCAGGTAGCCGGTCCCACGTCTCTCGTCGCCTCCACGGATCTCGGCTGTGGATGTGGATCAGGGTCGGAGAAGTCTGGAAGTCAAGGCGCTGGTTGGGCTCTGCAGTCGGTTCCTCGTAGAACGTTGGGCAAAGTAAACGGCAGGTGGCTTGATGGTGCCTGTTTGCATAGGGTGGCCACTCCTTGGCCACAAGGGAGATTCTTCAGTCTTTTTCTTGTCGTCGAATGTCGAAGGTCCAGAGTTTCGTGTCTTGTGTGCCCCAGGCAGTGTCTCGTTTCTTTCATCCCTCCCTGCCCCAATACACTAAGTCCTGTCTGGGGTGGTGCTAGCACCTCCCAAGGCAGGAAACCTATTGTCCAAGACTCCCTCGCTGGAAGAACTCCCAGCAGCAGGAGGTCAGACTTGTGTTTGTGGCAGCAGCGTCCATTATGTGACGCTGGGGCTCTGGTTAACTTTAACCGGGTAGCAGGATTTCAACATGTCTTCCCCCTCTAGAAGGGGGGAATACTATCCTCACTGCCAGAAATGGTGTGGGGGTAGTATTCCAAAGTGTTAGACACCTTACACAACATGTTTTGATAAAGCCAAACCATAGTTACCATAACCGTGAGGATTATAAGGCACTTTAAGAGTATATGGTAGGCGATATCATAGAACAGCTATAAGGTCATGGTTCCGAAAGCTGCAGACAGGCTCAGCTCATACTAGAGCACCATCTCACATGTTACCAAGCACTCTGCCTCCAGGATTGTTAAGGCCTGCTATAGGAGTGGCTGACAGGTTACCCATGTGTCTATATATAAGGTAGGTATAGGGATACTACACCTAAGCAAGGGGTGATTACACAACCTTGCCCCAGCTGAGTGATCAGCCAGTTGTGTCACGATGGAAGGCCAGCCAGGGGTGGCATAATACATGCTGCAGCCCCTGGTAGGCCTAGGGTACACCTATGCCCTGGGTACCTAAGGTACACTGTACAGGCTCCAATAAGGTGATCCTTTCCAATTGGGTTATGCACCTAAAGTACATAGTAGGAATTTAGAGAGAGAACAGCTGGGCTGTGGGTCTGATTAGCAGGGCCACAGCCACATCTAAGTCGAAAACCAGTAAAGCAAAAGCAAATAGTGGGGGTGACCATAGGAAGCAGACCCTACTCTCCTACACAGGTGTGCGGCTCCACGTCCGTCGTTGGCGTCGTGGTCGCCAAGATGACATCGCGACAGCTACTTAGACGCCGCCTTCGCGCACTGACATAAGTTCTTTCTTTTTCTGCACCAGCAAGCGAAGTCCGGAGAGAGTAGTACCCCAAGTAATTTTTTGACTGTGTTTTTGAGGCTTTTTGTCTCTATTTTTTTCTAGTTGATTGACTCCTGGTGTCGTAGGGACTGCCCGGTTTCAAGTCTTGCGGGAAATGTCATCGGATGATGTCGGTGACGGACCCACATCGCATGTGTCTCTACTGCCTGGGGCGTGACCACAACCACAAGTCGTGCCCCATCTGCCATTCCATGGCGCCGAAGTTTTTGCGGGAGAGGTCCCGAAAGTTGTTATACGTCCGGCAGTCGTCTCCGCGCCGCTCAAGATCCCGGTCCCGTGGGAGGTCGAGGGACCTGTCGCGGAGCCATCACCCTCGTTCTTCTGGATCGAAGTCTTCGCACTCGGGGGTGAGGTAAGACGAAGCACAAGTAGTCGAAGAAGCGTCATCGCTCGACGAATTCCTCTCGCCCATCGCGGCTGAGGGTGGTGCCTCTCCTGCGCCTACGGTGTCGCCGTTGACCTACCCGCCCTTCCCGGGTCTGTCGGCGACTCCATCCCAGTTGCAGGACTTTGTCAGCCATGCCCGCCTCTTTAGGCCGTCGGGGTGCACCTTCGACTGGGGGTCTTCATCCTTCACTGTCGACGGCTCCGGCATTGCTGTCGGCTTCGGCCCTGGGCCGCATGGCCCCCAAGGATCCAGGCCTGGATCCTGGTTGACGCCTGTAGGAGAGTAGGGTCTGCAATCCTATGATCACCCAGATTTTTTGCTTTTGCTTCATTGGTTTATGACTTTCCCCGGCTGTGGGCCTGCCAATCAGACCCACAGCCTAGCTGTTCTCTCTCGAAATTACACACATGTACATTAGGTGCATCCACCAATTGGAACTGGGCCGCCTTGTCAGTCCCTGTCTCAGCATACCACAGGTATCCAGGGCATCGGTGTACCCAGGGCCTACCAGGGTCTGCAGCATGTATTATGCCACCCCTGGAATGGCCGCCCAAATCTGACACAACTGGCTGCACGACAGCTGGGGCAACGTGGTGTAATCACCCGTTGCTGTAGGTGTAGTATTCCTACACCTAACCCTAAAATGGACACATGGATTCCTATCAGTCACTCCTATGGCAGGCCTTATCAATCCTGAAGGCAGAGTGCAGGGAATCATGTGGGACGGTGCTCTGGCGCGAGCTGAGCCCGTCGACGGCTTGCGGAACCAAGTCCTAATAACCGTTCCATGGTGACGCGGGCCAACTACTTTTAAATGCATTATAATCCTCGCGGTTATTTGCTAACTTTGGCATCGCATCACCTACACATGTCGAGTAAGGTGTCATACGAATGGGAATACGAACCCCTCGCCAGTTCTGGCGACGGGGTTAGCATTCCCCCCTTTTAGAGGGGCACGACATGGAAGTAACCTTGAACCCCGGTTAAAGTTGACTCAAGCCTCAGCATCACAAAATGGATGCTGCCACCAGACACAAGTCTGACCTCCTGCTGCTGGGAGACCTTCCAGCGAGGGGAGCTTGGACAAAGGGTTTCCTGTCGAGGGCAGTGTTAGCACCACCCCAGACAGGGTTTGTGTATCCCAGGTAGGCAGGGCTGAAAGGAAGGTGATTGCCAGTGGCACCCCGGTGCTCACTGTGCATAGCCCGGCTCAAACCAGTTTCGGGGGCACACCAGCCCCTGAGCTGGGGCGAAGCCGGACAAAGGATAGGGGTGTAACCACCCCCCTCCTGGCTCCACCCATAGGTAGAACCTAGTCACGGGCCAGCCCCTTTTCGTAGAATAAAGGTAGGAGCGAGTCCCCTTCCCAAATTGGATAATTCTGAATCTTGAACTACTTTCCACGAAAGGAACTCTTGACTATTTCTGAAGACTCTCCCTTGTGGCTAAGGAGTAGCCACCCTGCACCAGCAGGCACCACCTAAGCGCTTGCTGTTTGCTTAAGTCTCTCCTACGGATCAAGACTGCCCAGCTCGACGAGACCCGAGTTCCCTGCCATCTCTGACCTTTTACCTCCCTCATCAGCTCAGCTGAGAGTCGTAGGTGTGACGAGACCTGCGGGACCGGCTATCTTCAGAACCTGCACGACGCTTATCTAGCACGCCCACCGAGGGACCCTCGAGTGAGTGCACCTAGGGTTTGAGAAGCCCTAACCCTGAGCAGCTCCAGCACCGAAGTCTGTCTCCCCAGCATCCCCGAGATCTGCGTGGGGGCCCTTCCGCTCCTTGCTGTTCACCGCGTTGTTCGACCACTTGCCGACCGGCTTGTGGCCCTCTTCACGACGCACCACGTTTGTTTCATCACTAGTCTGGTTGCTCCAGACTGGCTCTTGCTCCCCTTCAACAGAGGAGTACCACGGACCCTCCTGGTCCACTCCAGACGCCATCTTGACTCCACCACGCGGGCTTGCCACTGCCAAGGTCCGCTGCCCCATTCCTGGGCCCAGCATCATCGACAGCAGACACCTGCGTGGGACAGCTCGCCCTCCATCCTGGTCGCCGCCGCGCCTCCTGGTCCGAGGAACAGTCGAGTCCGACGTCATCCACTCACCTGGTTGAGGTGACTTCAGCCGGTACCCTCCTGGTGCCCACACGATCGCTGGCTCGCGGTTGAGAACTGAGTCCCCTCTGCTTTCAGGTTTCCTTCATCACCGATCCAGGTTTGGATCTCGCTGAACATCGACACTGGTCGCCTGCCAGCAACTCTTCTTTCAGGCTCCTGAGACTACAACGAGGACTTCCGACATCTTGCCGAACCTTCCACAGCCGCAGCCTCTGGGCTAGGTAACTCGAGCATTTCGGTGCTCCATCGCAGGTTCGCTTTACAAGTGTCCAGTTCCTTTTACGTTTAGTCCCACTGATCGGATCACTCCGGAATCAGTCACTTTAGACTTTCTAAAACTTCTCCCCTTCCACTGGTAGTGTAATGGTTTCGTGCCCTCGGGCATTTGTGTAAATTGTGCAACCAGAAGTATTTTCCTAAGAGTTTTGTATTGTGCTTAGCTCCCTGACTCATAAAGAGCCAGGGTAGTCTTGTTATAAATAAATATCCTTTATTTTCATAACAACTTGTGTGGTGTCCTTTCACTTGGTGTTCAAGGGGTATATGTGATGGTAAACAGCTGGCTTAACACGCCCTCTAGAGTTTAGCCTAAGACTGCTCGTATCCACGCTACTAGGATAGCTGGTCTATAAGGTTGACTTACAACCAATCATCAATAAGGGTTGTTTGGAATGATACACAGTGATCACTAGAATAGTGAGCACTACATATCAGGCCAACTTCTCACAACGCCGGTTGACCTAGTTACACTTCCACCGACGTCGACCCCACTGGCACCACCTCCGACGTCGCCCGTGGCACCGGACGACGCTGGCTCCGGTTTCAGCCCCGACATGGACACGGAGCCGGAATGGTGTCACTCGACGCCGATTCCGACACTGATGGGGCCTTTCTACCCCTATGTCCGGCCTCCTTATTTTCAGCCTGTACATCAGCCTGAGGAGGAAGGGGAGGACTGGGAGGAGTCTGAGGACCCTCTCACAGCTCAGTGTGAGTATGACCCGGACTGGGCAGAGGAACTGAGGGATGCCAGTGGTCTCGACACCTCCCCTGACCTTGGCATGCTCACTCTTCCTACTGTGGCTACGGAGAAGGTTGCCAGCTATGCAGTGGTGTTGCGTAGGGTGGCAGAGGCCCTCAACCTCCAACTCCCTACCGTGGCCGTCAGGACTAACCTCCTGACAGAAGTGCTTCAGCCGGCGGCTACCTCTGCGGAGCCACTGCTGCCTTTTAATGATGCACTTTCTGATGTTGTTTTGGGCACCTGGTCCAGGCCCAACACAGGGGCTCCTGTGGACAGGAACTTGGCCCGATGCCCGGCAACCCCCTTTTCCTCTCCCAACACCCCACCCCTGAGAGCTTGGTTGTCCAAGCCTCAACGTCCCAGAGCGCATTCCCTACCGCACCCCCAGATAGGGAATCCAGGAGACTGGAACAATTTGGGAAGAAGATTTTTTCTTCCGCCACTTCAGGGCTGCGGTCTATGAACACCGCATGCCTCTTGGGCCGTTACTCCCACTCTGTGTGGGATACGGTGGCGCAAGTGCTGCCTCAGTGTCCGGAGGAGGAGCGGACAGTGCTCTCGAAAGCTATTGCTGAGGGGAGAGATGCAGCCAAGTTCACGATATGACGTGGCCTTGACACCGCCGACTCGCTGGGCAGAGCAATTTCCACAACAGTGGTGCTACGCCGCCACGCCTGGCTGAGGACTACTGGCTACTCGGGGGATGTCCAAAACACCCTGATGGACATGCCCTTTGATGGCATTCGCCTTTTTGGCAGCAAGGCAGATAGCGCATTGGAGCGTTTTAAGGACTCATGGGCTACGGTCAAGTCCTTGGGCCTGTCGGCCACTCGCCTTCCTCTGCCTTCTGCTTTTCGCTCCTTTCGTGGCAACAGAAGGGGCGCCCCAGCACGTTCACTTCAGAGCCACAGGCCGCAGCAGCAGCAGTCTCAGCGCGGCCTCGGAGGTGGGAACCGCATAGGCAGTTCAGGGGGCCAGCGGGCAGGTCAGTCCACCTCCACCCCGGCCACCACTGCCTCAGAAACCTTCCTAGTCCGGTTTTTCAGGCCCATCAAACGCCAGTGGGCGGCAGCATTCGCCATCACCTCCCCCCACTGGTGCACCACCACTGCGGACAGGTGGGTTTTACAAATAGTCCGAAGGGGCTACTCCCTCGATACTGCCCCTCCAGCCATGCCACCCCAGTACCAGCGTATGTCGGGGATCACTTGGCACTTCTCCAATAGGAAGTTGTGTCCCTCTTGGCCAAGGGGGCCATCAAGCGCTTTACTGCGCCAGACGTAGGTCGTGGTTGTTATTCCCACTACTTTCTGGTGCCAAAGAAGGACAAGGGCCTGCGTCCTATCTTAGACCTCCGGAAAGTCAATTGCTTCCTCTGGAAGGAGAAGTTCAAGATGTTAACTCTGGCTCAGGTCTTGTCTGCCCTCGACCCTGAAGACTGGAGTACTTATCTGAAAGAAACAGTTATAGATTCCTTACCTTAGAATTACCCTCAGGCGTCAGACTGGATCCGGAACGTTTTTTATCAGCAGTATCTCTGCACGTCGGAAGGTGGCGTCGGTCGGCTCCGCATCCGTCGTTGGTGTGGTCACCGGAATGACGTCACGGTAGCTACTTAGACTCCGCCCTCGCACGCTGTCAGTTTTTTCTTTTTTCGCGCCAGCCAGCGCAGACCTGGAGAGAGCGGTACCTCCAGTCACTTTTTGACTGAACTTTTTGAGCGACTTTTGTCGATGTCTTTTTGAGTCCTACCTACTCCTGGTGCACATAGGTATGCCCGTCTTCAAGGCTTGCGGTTCCTGTACCCGACTGATGGTGACAGATCCGCACCGCATGTGCCTCTTTTGCCTGGAGCTTGACCACGACCCCAAGTCGTACTCTGACTGCCGGACCATGGCTCCGAAGTCTTTGCTGGAGCAGTCCTGAAAGCTTCTTGAGCGCCGTCAGTCGGTTCCGCTCGAGGTCCCGGTCGTGAGGGAGGTCGAGGGACCAGTCGCTACCCATCAGCACTCGTCATCCAAGTTTTCGAACTCGGGGTCAGGTAAGTCGGAGCACAAGAACAAGTCGAAGAAGCATCATCACTCTTCAACTTCTCCCCGTCGGTCGGGTGACGAGGAATGTGGGCAGTGCCCCTCCTGCGGCTCCGCGTGCGGAGCCTGAATGGCTGACTCAGAGTTTCCCTTCTTTCCCAGGACCCGGAGCGACCCCTGCCCAGCTTCGTCAGTTTTACGAGGCGATGAATGCCATCTTTGGGCAGTCCCACTCCGTTGGCACGCCTTCAGGTATCGCGGACTGGGTAGAGGGTCCTAGGCCTTCCCTGCCGACGGCTTTAGCTGCGCAGAGCCCCCATGGATCCAGGCCTGGATCCGGATTGGCGCCGGTTGACCTCATTACATCTCCACCGTTGCCACTTCTCCAGCACCGCACCCGAAGCCGGTTGAGCCCCCAGCCGGAGTCAACCTCGGCCTCCATCCTGATGTGGACACGGAGCGGACCGGTGTCTCCTGGCGCCGAGTGGTGTCTTTTTGCCCCTATTCACTCCTGGGGTCCCTTTTAGGCCAGATCTGCACCCAGAGGACGAGGAGGAGGACGAGGAGGAGGAGGACTGGGAGGGGTCAGGTGACCCTCTGACTGACCAGTTGAATTATGATCCGGACTGGAGAGAGGACCTTGGGGATGCCAGTGGTCTCGATACCTCCCTAGACCATGGCATGTTGTCGTCTCCTACCGTGGCTACGGAGGAGGGAGCTTCCTATGCAGTGGTGATGCGTAGGGCGGCCGAGGCTCATTGAAGTCCTTACTGACAACCTTCTGGGCACCTGGTCCAGGCCCAACACGGGGGCTCCCGTGGATAGTATGACTGCCAGACGCCACCGCCAGGCCCCGGGCGACCCGACTTCCCTCTTCCAACACCCCACCCCTGAGAACTTGGTGGTCCAAGCCACTACCTCCAAGAGTGCATTCTGTAACGCTTCACCAGATAGGGAATGCAAAGAGCTGGATCATCTTGGAAAGAATTTTTTTCTTCCGCCAGCTTGGGACTGCAGTCAGTAAACACTGCATGTCTATTGAGCTGTTACTCCCACTCTGTGTGGGACACGGTTGCGCAAGTGCTGCCTCAGTGTCCGGAAGAGGCCCGGAGTGTCCTTTCACAAGCTGGTGCCGCAGGGATAGACGCAGCAAAGTTTAACGTCCACTTTGGGCTGGATATCGCCGACTCTCTAGGCAGAATGATTTCCACTTCGGTAACCCTTCTACGCTATGCCTGGATGAGATCAACTGGCTTTTCTGAGGATGTCCAGAGCACCCTCATGGACATGCCTTTTGATTGCCGTCGCCTTTTTGGCAACAAAGCGGACAACGCTCTAGAGCGTTTCAAGGACTCACGGGCTACGGCCAAGACCTTGGGCCCCTGCAACAGTCCTGTGCAGTCTGCTTTTCACCCCTTTCCTTGCTACAAAAGGGGTGCTCCACTACGTCCCGCCCAGAGCCACAGGCCGACGCAAGCTGCACAACCTTTGCACGGCCGGGCACGTGGGAACCCCCCTCTGCTTCAGCCTCCGAACCTTCCTAGTCAGAATTTTCAGGTCCATCAATCGCCAGTGGGCGGCAGGATCCGCCATCACCTCCCCCACTAGCACACCATCATGTTGGACAGGTGGGTTTTGCAGATAGTCAGAAGGGGCTACTCCCTCCCCTCCCCTTCGAGGCTACCCCTCCAGCCATGCCACCTCAGTGCTATCGCATGTCGGAGGATCACCTGGGCCTTCTCCAGAGAGGAAGTTACGGCTCTCTTGGCCAAGGTAGCCATCAAGCGCGTTCTTGCCCCAGAAGTAGAGCGGTTGAAGGCAGGCTTGCCCCAGTCTGTCGTCTCCCACCTCCAGACTACGGCCGACCTCCTGCATTCGCCTTGGTTCTCCATCAACGTACTGAAGACACATCTGACTTCCTCTCAGAAGCTCCTCTTCATCGGAGTGGTTCTGGACACAACACAGTTTCGGGTCTCCTCCCAAGCAGCGTGTCGAGGATATTTGGGCTATGATTCCGATCTTTCAGCTCTTATCCCGGGTTTCAGTCAGGATGACTCTCCGGCTACTGGGCCGGATGGCCTCCTGGATCCTGCTGGTGGATCATGCCAGGTGGCCTATGCGGGCTCTGCAGTGGGACCTGAAGTTCCAGTGGGCACAACATCAGGGGAATCAGTCTGAGTGTGTTGGATCTCGGAGGGCACTGCACACCAACTGCAGTGGTGGCTCATGAACCAGCATTAGGTCAACGGCAGATCCCTTTCTCTTCCTCAACCAGAGTTCACAGTGGTGACGGATGCATCACTGCTAGGTTGGGGCGGCCACATGGGGGAGGCGGAGATCAGAGGCCTCCGGAGCTTAGAGAGATCCGTCTTGCACTGAAAGCATTCCTTCCCTCTGTCCAGGGAAGAGTAGTGCAGGTGTTAACGGACAACACCACCGCCATGTGGTAGGCCAACAAACAAGGCGGTGTGGACCCTATGTCAAGAGGCCCTCTGCCTCTGGACATGGCTGGAACATCAGGGCATATCCCTGGTGCTTCAACACCTGGCAGGTTCGCTGAACGCCAGGGTGGACGAACTCAGCCGCAGGTGCATGATGGATTAGGAATGGCGTCTTCACTCTGAGGTGGTACAAGATCTCTTTCAACAGTGGGATGAGACTTATTTAGATCTATTTGCCACCAAAGAGAAAGCGCAATGTCAGCAATTCTGCGCGTTGGAATTTCCAAGGCGGCACTCACTCGGAGACGCTTTTCGCTTTCGTCGCAAGTTGCAGTCTGTTGTACGCCTTTCTGCCCAGAATGCCGAAGAAGATCAAGTGCCCCCGGGCCCAAGTCATCCTTGTGGCTCCGGATTGGGCTTGAAGAGTCTGGTATCCCGAGCTACTGCATCTAGCCATCGATCCTCCGATCCATCTGCCTCTTCGGGAGGATCTTCTGTAGCAGCAGCAGGGGACCCGAACCTGTCCAGCCTCCTCCTCCTTGCATGGAGATTGAGCGGCAACAGCTGATTCCATTTGATTTGCCTCACGAAGTCTGTGATGTAATCATTTGTGGCATGATGTACAGCAAAATCTGTGGATCCCCTTTCTGCCCCAGTTTCTGAGGTTCTCATGTTCCTCCTTTCTTTGGCCCAGCAGGGCTCTGCTTTGGGCTCAATCAAGGGCTACCTTTCTGCTCTATCAGCCTTTCTCAGGCTGGCTGATCAGCCTTCTCTTTTCGAGTCCCCAGTTGTCAATAGATTTCTCAAAGGCATTACTCCGCTTTTCCCTCCTATTCCTTTTGTGTTGCCTCAATGGATCTTGAATCTGGTTCTCACATATCTGATGTGTGCTCCATTTGAGCCTGTTCATAACTGTCCTTTGTGGTTATTGACTTTGAAAACTGTCTTCCTGGTGGCCATCACCTCCACTCGGCGGGTGAGTGAGCTCCAGGCTCTTTCCTGCAAACCTCATTTCCTGGCGATTCATCCAGACAAGGTTGTGCTTCGACTGCGTCCCTCCTTTCTTCCAAAAGTAGTCTCTGCTTTTCATCTTGGGCAAACTGTCACTCTGCCCACTTTCTTTCCGCCTCCGCACCCTTCAAGAGAAGAGGAGAGGCTCCACTGTCTGGACCCAAAACGTGTGCTCTTGTTCTATTTCAACCACACACAACAGTCGCGGGTGGATGACCAGCTCTTTGTTGGCTACGTGGGCGCCAAGAAAGGCCGGGCTGTGCACAAGCGAACTATCTCCCGATGGGTTGTGTTGTGCATTAAAGCCTGTTACTCTCTGGCTAAAAAGGGATCTTCGGTTGGGCTGCGTGCCCATTCTACCAGGGCGACGGCAGCTACCTCAGCATTGGGGCACGGTGTCCCCCTACAAGACATCTGTCAGGCGGCCACTTGGGCCTCGTTGCATACTTTCACTAAGCACTATTGCCTTGACAGACCGGCCCAGAGAGACGGCTTCTTTGGCCGTTCAGTTCTCCATGACTTTCTGGTGTAATCTCACTTTGCAGATCCACCACCGGGGTTTGTATTGCTTGGGTATGTATTTTAAGGTAAGGAATCTATCACTAACGTGTCTCTTTCAGATGCAGAAGTTACTTACTTGTGTAACGATATATATCTGTAAAAGACATTAGTTAGTGATTGATTCCTTACCGCCCGCCCATCCTCGAACTGTTCTCTAGGGTTCAGGTCATCCCTTTCAGGGCCCTAGTTCTATTGCACCAGTAGTCGGTCTCTGGCATGGCTCTGCGCTTCTGGCATGGAAAAGTTGTGTACAGAACGGACGTCAGTGCGCGTTGGCGCATCTAAGTGGCTCTGATCACGTCATCTCGGCGGCTACGATGCCAGCGACGTACGCGGAGCCGTACGACGACGCCTACCGACGCGCCCGGGTACTGCTGACGAAAACTTTCCGGATCCAGTCTTGACGCCTGGGGATATTCTAAGGTAAGGAATCTATCACTAGTAAGTAACTTGTGCGACAAGACTACAGTATAAGAATGAAGGGTACATCCATGTAAGCTCTACGTAGCCCTTGTTACGAAATGTAGCAAAATACATATATCAAGATATATGCACTGCTACTTACATAGATATATATATATATATATATATATATATATATATATACACACACATACATAGACCATAACCTTCATGTACATAAATACATTGATGATAAAAGAAGCTGTCCCATCGCTGAAGCTGAGAAACATAAGTAGTATGGGCTGAGTAATCAACAACATTGTACTAACCATAGAATGGTGAGAGAGAAAAAATAAGAATATAACTAGGCCTAGAAGCAAGCCAAGATGAGAAAGGCTAATCCATGAAGGCCAAGAAAAAGGTATCAAGCCTTTTCATCCAATGGTAAGGTATATCCGACAGAGCAGAAGCCGTCTAAGATCGGACAAAAGTAAAACACATAGCCTCATAGGGACTATATCCCCACAAGGGGAACAGTTCAAGAATTGAACCAAGCAATGAAAGTTAAGCAGCAGAAAAGATGCAAGCTAAAGAAGAACAATTATTGATTAGAGTGAAAATGCCCACAAGGAATGGTGGAGGGGGGGAGGATTCAAATTACTGAACGTATAGGGGCAATGCTCCTACAGCCCTGATTATACCAAGGTACAAGGGTGAAGTAAAATACACAATAGAAGGCGATATTTTTTATGAAGAAGAAACTCCAGCAATAAAAGATAAAGCATAGGTGTAATGACTAACCCCTGAGATTAGGCTATTAGGACACTGTACAGAACAACTTGAAAAGAGTTGTCCATAGAGAGAGTTACCGATGGGGACAAGCAACTCAACAAGGAACCTAAGTCAGGGAGGACGAAACCATAGTGTTCGAGGAGCAGTTTCAAGTAACAAGGAATCCACCTGAAGGTGGATGAGCCATTATTACACAGAAAAATACCACAGTGACTTTGCAAGGATAAAAATGTAGATGCCTTGATGCCACGCCTGTGTATGAACTCCTAAAAAATGGTATTCGCAACAATTAGGGAAAAAGACTTACATGTAGGCAATAAGTGAGTATGACATGTCCTGACAGGAAAAGTCAGATCAAGGACAGCGAGACCGGTGGTGGAAAAAAGTTGGCACTTAAGTACTACCACACAGATAAAGAATGTGGATCCTCCCAAGCCGGGAGCGCCCCCGAGACCGATGGTGGTGAGATTACTGCACTACAGAGACAGGGACCAACTCCTGCAGCAAGCCCGAGAGAAACAGCGACTACAAATTGACAATTCTAAGGTGATGCTGTTCCCGGATTACACGCGGGAGGTTCAGAGACAGCGTACCTCCTTTCTGGTTCTCAAGCGGAAGCTGCGACAGTTACGAATTCCATATGCGATGCTCTTCCCGGCGCGGCTGCGAGTGGTGGATGGCCCTAACACTCTCTTCTTCACCACACCTCAGGAGGCATGGCGCTGGCTGGAAGCTAGACAGGTGGGCCTGGATCGGAGGTCACCGGAATGCGTTGCAGGGAGTCGCTCTCCTGACACTGGGAGTTCATCCGGGGCTCCCCCATTGTCAGACCACCGTCGGGAACGGGACAGAGCTGTGCGAGCAGTGGTGGAGATCAGTCAGGGTGGCGTTGGCCCGGCTTCTGCTTCTCCTGGGCGAATGAGAGGGGGAGCCCAGGGTCCTCTCAGGATGGCAGCACGAGCGGGGTCTCTGAGATTGAACTTCCAGTGATAACCCCACAAACGGTGGACTTGTTTGGATGAGCTAGGCCCGAATGGAGGGGATGGTTGCCCTTGCTTCGCAGCCCAGGCCTGGTGGGTGGAGGGGATTCCTCCCAATGAGCGCAGGGGACTTGGCCATCTTTGAACGACTTTATTGGGGCCTCCAGAGGGCTGCTGTCGACCCTGGCAAATGTGGTGGGGGAGTGCTGGCGGGGGGTTCTGGGTCTCCTTTTTTTTTTGGGGGTCGGCGCACGTCTCACTCTTCCTGTTGGCAAGGTTGATGGTTCTCTTTGTATGGATGGGGACTAGTTTTGGGGAACCTGTCCTGGGGTGCGGGAGTTGGGGGGGTTGGGGTGTTGGGGTAGGGGGGGGGAGCGGGTGGGACCAAGCATGTCGCAGGGGGAGATAGGATGAATAGTATCATTCTTACCATGCCATGGATACACCGCCGTAGGTTTTAAGTGTTTGTCCTGGAACATTAGGGGGATGCACAGTATGACTCGCCGTCACAAGATCCATGCTTATCTCCAATTACGCATCGGTTGAGGCACATTATGGGTATTCGTCTTTTAAACATTTCATATGGTACCAAAGTCCCATTGGTTGTTGCTACTACGGAAGTCAGGACTAGTCTACGGGTGCCGTCAACAGGTTTATCACGACCTGTGTAGAAAACCAAGTTTCAAAAGACAACCCTTGTTTGGGGACAATTTTTGGGGAAAAGGGAAAAAAAAGACCATGGTGAGACAACTTTAAAAGTACAAGTGGGTCCCGACATCACTGACGTTGATAGGGGTCCTTGGAAAGATAACCAGGAGCTCTGGCATTGTAGCACCTGTATATTGAGATTACTGCCAGATCGTGACTATTCGATTGGGGAATGCTCGAGGTATTAGAAAGAAATCTCTGACAAACAACATTGATCGTTTAATGCCAAGACTGATCATTGCGAACAAGAAGTGGTCGTTCACATCTGTTTTTATATATGGAAAGAGACTCCACTTTCCATTGAGCCTTGAAAAAGTCCGGATGGACGAAACACGTGTCGGCTGTTATGTGTTAGATTGAACTTTGGACAATCCAAGAAAGGAATAATAAACAAATGTTAACCAACCAAACTTTTGGATTTGTTTGTGGACTTTGAAATTCACTGTGACTTTGGTACCATATGAAATGTTTAAAAGACGAATACCCATAATGTGCCTCAACCGATGCGTAATTAGTGTGTGACCTTAGTGGGATATCCTTTTGGGCTTACCTACGGGTTTGTATTTTTCCTTCGACAAGCAGAGGAGGAAGTTAGGTTTGAGTGCACTATAGGCAAAATAGAAAGAAAACTATATAGAATACAGACTATCAACCATTGTTAAGTTAAAAATTGACAAAAAGACTGATTTGGATGTGCATGTAACTTCTGACAAATTGCTGCTTAGGTGTATGTGTGTCAAGTTCCATGCTTATCTCCGTCAGCGTGGGGTGCGGATAGCACTGCTGCAGGAAACACACCTGAACAAACAGGAAGGGTTGGCATTACAGCGGAGGTGGCGGGGGCAGGTGTTTTGTACCACGTACTCAGCATATGCAAGGGGTGTGATGGTCTGGGTCCGGACGGGGGTGCCGTTCCAAAGCACTGAACAAGCAATTGACTCGGGAGGCAGATTTGTCCTGGTGAAGGGGAGGCTGGATGGCAGGGACATTGTCCTAGGGAGTATTTATGCCCCAAACACTGATCAGGTTTCCTTTTTTGAGCGCTTTTCTGGGTCATTGGCCCCCTTGTTGACTGGGTCGGTACTCCTGGGGGGCGACTTTAATTGCATTGCGGATGTTGCCCTGGATCGTTCTCATCCTCCTCTTGCCGATTCCCCTGTACACCGACTAGCGGTGGCGCGGCACGATTGGCAGCGACAGTGGGGGCTGACTGACACCTGGAGGACGCACCATCCAGGCGAGAGGGATTTTTCTTATTTCTCACCATTACACGCTCTCTATGTTCGGTTGGACTCGATCCTTAGTTCTCCAGATGTCCATGCGTCGATGGTACACAGTGAATATCTGGCCAGGACATCATCTGACCATAACCCACTGCTGACAGTGTTACACTGGATGAGGGAACGCCCGGCCATTCCTACGTGGCGGCTTCGCCCCGACACGCTGGAGGACCCGGTATTTCGTGCTAACATTGGGTCGGCCATTGAGGACTATTTTCGGCTTAACGCCACTACGGCGTCGTCCCTGCTGGTGGAATGGGACGCCTTTAAGTCTGTAGTTCGGAGCGCTGTATAGGCGAGGTGGTGGGAGTGCGTAGAGTGTTGCTGCAGGACATTCAGAGGGCAGAGCGGCAGGTGCGCAAGTTGGAGAAAGAGCGTCCGGAGCGCCCAGACAGGCAGGCGGGGCTTCTTGAGGCTCAAGAGGCCTTCGCAGCTCAAATTGAGAGATTGCGCCGCTATGACTATAAGGCCTACATAGATAAGGCGCATGTGGAACGTGACAAAGTGGGGACATTGCTGGCCTGGCTGGCTAACCCGGCGCGCAGGGGGACCCCGATAGTTGAACTGGAGGGACAGGGTACTGAGGTGCTTTGTTCCCAAAAACACATTAATGAGCACTTCTTACAGTATTACGCCGACCTTTATCGAAGCAGAGTGAGCCCTGGGTACCCGGGAGATGAGGAGTTTGTGCCGGGGCAGGGCTCCCGCAGCTCGCGCCTACGGACGCTGAGGCTCTAGGCCGGGACGTTGAAGCGGGTGAGGTACGTAGTGCAATAAAGGCCATGGCCAGGAACAAGACCCCGGGCACTGATGGACTCCCCGTTGAGTTCTATGCAGCTCACACAGATGTTTTAGCTCCCTGCTTGGTGGCGCTTTATAATGCGGCGCGGCGGGAGGGGGCCCTCCCTGCCACCACGCGAGAGGCCCTCATTGTCCCCCTTCTTAAACCGGGTAAACCTGCGTGGGACCGCTCCTCGTATAGACCCTTGGCGATGCTCAATCTTGACTACAGGATCTTGAGTCGTATCCTGGCTAGTCGATTGATGCCCCATATGTTGAAGCTGATTCATGAAGACCAAGCGGGGTTTATTCCCTCCCGTACTACTGCGATGAATGTTCGCAGACTTCTGCCGATCTTGGGGTCCGACTCCTATGACAAGGCAGAGGCCTGTGTTTTTGTGGTCGACATTGAAAAGGCTTTTGATATTCTGGAGTGGCCGTACCTTTTCGAGGTTTTGCGAGCATTTGGGGTGGGGGAACGGTTCGTGCAGTGGATGGCGCTTCTGTACAGTGCTTCTACTGCTAGGGTGAGAACGGGGGGCCTGATTTCTGAGGCCTGTGCGGTTGCCCGGGGGATGAGGCAGGGGTGCCCGCTGTCCCCACTATTATTTGCCCTGGCAATGGAGCCCATGGCTGCGCATGCCAGATCGGGACGGTATTTTCCGGGGCTCATAGTTGAGGGCCGAGTGCATCACATAGCGTTGTATGCGGACGACCTCCTCCTCTTTTTGCCGGATGCTGGCGAGGCTTTGCAGGGAGCACGGAGCCTGCTGGAGACCTTGGGGAGGATGGCGGGCCTTCGGGTGAATTGGACCAAGTCCTGTTTGTTCCCCACTGCGCCGGACGGGGTGGTTTGCCCGGGGGATGTCCCGTGGGAACCTCGGTGTTTCCCCTACTTGGGGACTCAGATTTATCATGCTCACGCTGATCTGTTGGAGGGCAACGTGGGGTGAGCAGTGCCCGGGGCGAGAACCTGCTTTGACTTTTGGGGGACTCTCCCATTGTTGGTGGCCGGCAGGTTCGCCCTGGTGAAAATGGTCATATTGCCCAGGTTTCTTTATTACTTTGGGACCCTCCCTGTTTGGATTCCGGGTAAACTCTTCACGCAACTGAACACTTTGATTACGGGATTCATCTGGGGTGCGGGGAGACGAAGGGTAGCGTTACTTACTCTGCAGAGACCCAGGGGAGAGGGAGGCCTTGCGCTGCCAGATCTGGAAGCCTACTATCATGCTGCGCAGATCCAGTGGTTCACGAAATGGGTGGCGGGTCACATCAGGCGTCCAGAGGACCAAGAAGGGTCGGATCCGAGCTGGCATCATTTGTCTTGTGTGCTGCTCCGGGTCACAGTGAGGGAAGCTTTGCTACCGCCAGACTTGAGGGGGGTGCGACAATGCTGGGCACGCTTGGCCAGGAGGACGCATGTTCGGGTGCCTTATGCGCCTGAGATCCCCTTGCGGATGAGTGGAGCATTGCCCCACGGGAGTGATTGGAGCCGGTTATCGACCTGGGAAGAGGCGGGGGTTATGACGCTGGGAGACCTTTATGAGGAGGGTAACCTTCTCCCTTTTGAGGATTTCAGGGAGCGGCACGATCTCCCGCGGGGGGACTTCCTTTTGCATGCAGCTCTGACTGCGGCTGTCAGGAAACACTGGCGACAGGGGCTGGTGGAGCCACCCACATCCCTTGCTTGTCAATATGTAGTGTTGGCGGCGGGGACTTTCAAGGCGGTGACCTGCCTTTACCGGCGGATTACCTGTGATATGCGTAGACCCCTGACTGCACTGCAACTAAAGTGGGAGGCGGACCTGGGGGAACCCATTGTGGAGAAAGTCTGGGACGACATCATGGAGCGTCCATGGAAATGCTCCCGAAATGCCCGATTCCAACTCATCCAGTTCTATGTCTTTCATAGGGCCTACCTCACACCTAACAAAATAGCTGAGTACTTCGGGGGTCGTCTGCTTGCCCCCGCTGTGCCCATGATGGGGCGAACTTCCTCCACATGTTCTGGGACTGTCCACGGGTGGGGGACTTCTGTCGAGAGGTGATAACTGCACTGAGGGCTGTGACGGAGAGGGAGCTGGAGGCGACGCCAGGGGTCTGTTTGTTGCATTGGTTCCCGCACACTGCCAAGACTAAGGTTACCAGCCGGTTCATTGACCTGGGACTGGTCCTGGCCAAACGGGAACTCACTTCCCATTGGAAGGCGAGGCAAGGGCCTAACCTCCTGCGTAGGCATAGGGAGGTGGTGAAGTGGGCGGGCAGCGAGGGGAGTTATAGGCTGTGCATGGCTAGGCGGAATGGAAGTGAGAAGTCACAGGAAATGGCCCGGGCATGGGTGGCACTCCTAGAACTATTCAAACAGCCGGTTGAGGATGGAGTTGAAGGACCTGAGGAGGGGGATATGGCAGGAGACTCATGAGACTCTCTTCAGGTTCATGGGAATGCAGGGTGAGGGAAGGACTCTGGGCCCGAGATAGGCAGCTACCTCCTGACCTTTTATTATACTTGCGGTTGTGCCCTGTAAGAGGGGAATCTGTCAAATGGCGTGGGAGGTTTCAGGTTTCAGGGTTCACTTGACTACGTTAGATATTGGCGACATGCTTGGGAGGGTGGATGGGGTGGAGGGTGCTGTTGGGGGAGATTCGGCGGGGGAGGGGTGGGGGGTCTTTGGATTGTGTTGCATTATGGTAATGGACCACCTTTGTGGACAAACTGTATTATGACGCAGACGCCTTATGAGAAGAGGGATATGTTGCTGGGCTCTGAACAGCGGATTGGTCAATTTACTGCATTCTGGTTCACTTGGGTGGCCCGGCAATGGGCAGGGAGTTTGAATATGTTACCCTGTGAAACTCAATAAAAGTCTGTTTTAAAAAAAAAAACAGATAAAGAATGTGGAGGAAACGAAACAAAAAGACGCTCAACAGGGCTGAGGAAGAAAACTATTTTTTTTTTAAATACAACCTTGTGAAAATCAATTCAATTCAAGAAAGCTTTATTTGACAGTATGTCTTAAAAGCACATTGGTCCATAAAACTATTTACAAACTTTAAGGAATCCATTAAATCCAATTAATTTCTGTCGAAAATGTGATAAAAACAATAAAATTAGCTAATATTTCACTGAGCATAAAAGGAATCTTATCTCATAAAAGATACTAGTTGACACCATGTTGGGTAAGCATTCGAGTGCGTATTATCCAGGACCAGCTTAGGAACTTTGCCACTGCCACCGCTATATAGTGCCTCTTTACAATTTCGAGTTGCCAGCCTAAGACAAATGGGTCCAAGCCACCTACGACGAGGGGCAGCATAGAGAGGGCATACAAAAAGGACATGGGCTACCGATTCACACAAATCTAAACAGTTATGTCATCTGTCATCTTTAGTTAGAGTCCAGTTACTTGTAAACGCCTTAACTGGAAGGGTGCCAGCTCTAAATTGAAAATATAGCTTCCGATCTAACGGCCTCTCAATGATGTCCCAATATAGTTCACATTTTGGGCGTGATTTATGATCCAGAAAACGACCAGTTAGATTCGTTGAGAAGTTAATTCTATGAGATTCTGTCTGGATCATTTCCCAATATTTTTCTTTTATGTGTTTTTTTTATGGGAAATTCGATACGTCCGGCTTGTTCCATAGGATACTCAGGTCTAACCTTAGCAATAGAGACCTAATTTCTTTTAGCCACTGGATTTTGTGGGATTGGTCGGCCAGGATCACATCCTTAAGGCCCCAAGCATAGTGTGTTAATTCTGGGGTCGTCCAAATGCGTCTCCAATACAGTAATGGACGCAGTCTGGCCAGGTCACATATATTCTTTCTACCCAAGTCCAACAAAAGCGGGACAGTTGGAGTACTTTGAGGCACACCTACCAATTTACGCAAAAAAGAATTCTCTGCTCTTACCAGGCTGTTCAAATTGGTAAAACCCCAAAGTTCCGATCCATAGAGAGCTGTGTTGACAACTTTCATATTATACACCTCAAGGGCTGGAGTGATTGGCCTAGTTAAGGAAGACCTATGTTTAAGGGATAGGGCTCCTGCAAGTTGATGAAATTTTAGTAAGGCCATATCCAAATGTCGATTCCATCCCATATTCGTTTGTAATAAGAGGCCAAGATAAACAAAGGAATCAACCCGCTCAAGAGGTAAACCATTGAGCAAGATTTTACCCTTAAAAGAGTTAGTCTGGTTCAATGACATAAACTTTGTCTTTGAGATGTTAATCTCCAGACCGCGCAGGTGGCAGAACTCCCCAAATGCATTAACGGCCTTCTGTAGGCCGCTCGGGGTCCGTGAAACAATTAAGGTGTCGTCCGCGAACATGAGAACAGGCACGCGGTCTCCAGCCAATATAGGGGCGTCAGTGGGGGAGCTACCAAGGTGTTCCACTATTCCATTTATGTATAAGGAAAACAGGGTGCGGGCCAGAACACACCCCTGGCGAACACCACGCTCGACCGGGAATGGTTCTCTGACCTCGCCCTGAGCCCCCCATCTGACTCTCGCGTAGTTGTTCTCATGCAGGCGGACAAGCAAAGTCAGTAGGTCAGACGGCATCCCTTGGTTGGTAAGAACAGTCCAAAGTTTACAGCGTGGGACTAAATCAAAGGCCGTTTTTAAATCAACAAACACTGCGTAAAGTGTCCCCTTAGAAATCAGCACATTTCTCCAATATAACAAAATAAAGAAAAGAACTTGGTCGATTGAGCTGGTGCATGGACGAAATCCTGCCTGGAAAGGAGATAAGATAGCTTGATCATCAATCCACATTTGTATTTTACTCTGAATCAAACGACCAACCAGTTTTTGGGCTGAGTCTATGAGGCTAATAGGCCTATAATTATTTGGTAATGATTTGTCCCCCTTTTTGAAAACAGGGATGATCTCAGCTCCCTTCCATGAGGGTGGAATGGGGGCTCCCCTAGCCACTGAATTTGCTAACAGTGCAAAATACTGGCACCATGAGGACCTGTCACTCAGGAAGATGTCAGCTGGAATACCATCCATTCCTGGGGCTCTGCCTCTGGTGACACCAGTCTAATGCCCTGTCTACATCGTCAGCTGTAAACAAATTATGTTGAAAAAAGATAGTAGGTGGGGGATTACTAACTAATAACTGCTGATTACGGGCATATTGTGGTTTGAAAAATTCCAACCACGAGTGCTGGGGGACATAATTTTGTGGGGGGTCTCCTTGTCCATCCCTATCCCATTTTATGATGTTCCAAAATTGTTTGGAATCCTTAAAAGCACATGCCGATTTCAGATCCTGCCATCTGTCCTCATCCCACTGCCTTTTTGCTGCCTTTTGGGCTGATCTATATAAACCCCTTCCCTCACGGACCCTCGTGGGGTTCTTAGCCTTAACTTCTTTACACAATATTAACCTTGCATCCTTGCAGGCTTTATTGTACCATTTAGCTGTTATCGGTTTGGGGTTTCTGTGCCCCTGGGAGAGGCCTTCTGAAAAAATGTCTTTAGTCTAGAAAAAAGATTTTCATGGACCTTTAGCATGAAGCAAGGGAAATCCTGTCTGTCTGTTTGGGCATTTATTTCCATTAGTGCCTTATTGACTTCATTCTTAAGTGAGGCCAACTCGACAGGGTTCACTGCTATTTTATCCCATTTAACGTGGCGCAGATTATTAGTAGCTACAATATTCAAAGTGGTAGTAACTCCAACTTTGGGCTCTACTTTGTCCCCAGTTGGGACATTAAAAAGTGAACAAAGAGAGTTGTGGTCACTTTCTAATCGTGGTTTAATGACCATATCAACCAATCTATGCCAGAATCTAATTTCCACAAGTAAGTAGTCAATCCGACTACTATTCCGCCCGTTATCAAAGGTACATGCACCCTGTTGGTCAGAGGGAGTTCTCCCATTAGCTGCTCGAAGTTCTCTTTCAAGGCACATAGATTTTAGCTGAATTGCTGCAGCTAACCATCTTTTGATGGGTGGGAGATCTATCTTAGGGATCGCCCATCTATTGTCCTGTTCGGCAGAGATGTCCTGATCTTCTTGGCCGAGTGGTTCATAGGTGGTGTTAAAGTCTCCACCCACTATCGGGACAAACTGTGCTGGGAGATCCTCTAGTTGAATATCAAGAGCTGTAACCACCTCTGAGGCAATTTGGTGCCATCAGGCCACTCGAGTCTAACAACCAAAATGTCGTTTGTCCGGGCTCTGACCTTCTGTGCTTTACAACTGAGAGTCTGGCGAATCCAGATCACCAGGCCTCCCGAAGGTCGTCCTTTTAGGCTTTTTTCTGCAGGGATATAAAAATTAAGGTAGCCTATTCGAAAAACCGCCTCTGTCGACCAGGATTCCTGAAAAGGGATAATGTCATATTGGTCGATGAATGCGCACCATTGCGGAGATAGGATCTTGTTGCCAATTCCAGCAAGATTCCATGAGATAAGGGATAATCCATCCTTACCAGATTGGGGGATGTTCAATTTAATGGGATTATTTTTTAGACCTTGCAAAACCGCATCTTGTCCCTCCATACAATGCTCTACCTCTAGTTCAGATAAGGAGTTAGGGATTTGGATTTCACCATGGGTTACAGGGGAAGCTTTCTGCGCTCCATAGATCCACGCCCCTGGTGGTCATTAAGTGATTATTATAGGAATACCCTATGTTCTTTTTTGGTTCCTCCGGATTATGTATGGGTAAAGTTAGACCAGAGTGGTCACCCTCACTGAGAGGGGGGTGATTGTTCGGTTGAGTCTCCCTTTGTGGGCTGCTAAGTACATTATAACCTGGGCTCAATAGTCAGTCACAGTCCTCCATGTCTGTCAGTGCCCCAAAGCGATTCCTTAAGTTAATTCCATCAAGGGGAGATGGTAAACTCCCTTTCATTAGTGGTCGAGGGTGGGTAGGCAATAAACGGGGCCTAAAACTACGCCCTTTACACCATGATCGATCATAGAAAAATTCTAGAGTCAGTGAAATTATGGCTGAACTCCTAAATTGAGGGGGGAATAGATTCGCTAAAACTATCGGCACTGTTTGGGGGTTTGAAAGATTTACAACTATACAGTCCCCCCTAAATCTCTTCTTGTTCGTACCCAGCCAAGGTACCCTTCCGGCCATTATGATATCCTTGGCAAGTTGTTGTTTTCCCCTGTCCGAAATCCACATATTGTTGGATAACCAATGAAGAACTTTGTCAATTAGATTACTTGCAGATTCTTCTTTACCTGGGCTTAAACATGGAACATTTGCTAAAACGAGTACTAGGGGAGTGGCCTCGGGAATAAGTTGGAATGCTTCCCTATCAGAAGGGGGCAGAGGATGAACACACCTAGCATCTGTGCTACTATTGGGGTTGGGAGGTGTAACCTCCTTACTCGATTTTGCTGGAGCCCTGGTGTTCGAAGGACCTTTAGAGCCTAGTGTTTTTTCCTTCAATGTGGAATCAACGTCCCCGATTAAAATGTCAATCTGACTCAGGGGTTGAGGGTGGTGTATGACAGCGGTTCTTGAGGTAGATAACTGGGACAATGGGACCAGGGGCGGTAATTCATAATGAACTGAGGGGGGGTTGGGTGGACCATTCACTCCACTGCTCTTTTTTATACCGGACATTTTTTCCTCTAGAGAGGATATCCTATCTATAATCGGGGCCAAGATATGTTTTAATTTCTCTTTAAATACAGCCTAGAGGAGATCCATTTGGTCTTCCAAAGGGGTGTTCGGTTTGGCTTTTTTGGCAAGTCACAAGAAGTGAATGAAACATGTGAACCAACATAGTTCATTAAAAGTGCACCATGCTGAACAAGAGCGAGAAGCACACTGAAGAAATGAAAGACACAGATAAAAGAATGTCCTAGTGGGAAAAAGTGGTGAGGCCAGGAACGTGGACAACAGAGTAGAGACTGGCATGTGTCCCACTGCTTCAGTGGAAATTTTGAGCCTTTGATGAAACAGAATTACACAAGAAGGGTAGCAGAAAGGGTGCTCCCTGTATAGATCAAGGAAATACGATAGATGCACGAGAAAGGGATCTCTTTGAACAAGCTATATAGAATCTCCCCGGGGGGGGAGGGGGGGGGAGTGAAAGACCCCTATAAAGGATTCTAAATGTTATATATCAATATGAAGTGCCGGGGTAAAAAGTTCCAGCAGTCATAAGTAGTGCATTTAGGAAAGTATGATCTTTCTGTCATACTTACCCCCTCTTTTTGATTGGTGTCAGTGTGTTTTGACTGTAGTACACTGGGAAATTGCTAATCAGGACCCCTGTGTCTGTGCTCTTTCGCCTCAATATATTGATAACTACTTTGTACACCCCGCAATTGGTATACTGGTGTACCCCTGTAAGTCCCTAGTATATGGTACCTAGGGCATTCACCAGGGATCTCTCATGGGCTGCAGCATTTAGTGTGCCACCCATGGGAGTCTATGCAAGCTGTTTCTGCAGGTCTGCCATTGCACCCTGCCTGAAATGGTGCATGCACCTTTCACTTCAGATATAAGGTTTTCCTTATATCCTGGTCACTGCACTTTAAACCTATAAGTCACCCCTAAAGTAGGCCTTAAAGCACACAGGCAGTTTGCATGGTTCTAAGTGTGAGGGTGCCCCTGCACAATCAGAGACACTCCTACAAACCCCAGAGTCCATTATCTGGCTTTGCAAGTGCTCAGTAGCCATTTTAAGGTATGTAGTGACACTGGCAATGTCGAGATGTCCAGCTACATAAGGGCTTCACCGAACCCAGTCATGTTTGGTATCAAACATGTTGACATGTTGGAGTCCTGCAACGACTCTGATTCCAGTGCGAGTTGCTGATACCATGTACCGGGGGGCTCCTTAAAGGATTCACACCCCCCCCCCCCCCCCCATGTCTACCTGTGTAGCCGTGCAGGGCCTGCATGCAAGCCAGTGCTGCCACCGGCCCCCGACACTGTTCTACCCCCTGCTGGTGCGCTTAACTCGGGCAGTGGAATCAGAACAAAGGATTTCCTGTCGAAGAGAGGTTTAGCCACCTCTCCTTTAGAAATAGGTGTCTTAGGCTGTGGCGGGGGTGCTTCCTAGCATCTCCAGACTGCTTTGAAAGGCACATTTGGTGTGCTCTCCTTGCATAAACCGGTTTGCTCCAGCTCAGGAGCACTTGGCTCTTGCTATGGCGCGAAACTACACAAAGGACAAAGGAGTGACCACCCCCCTGTCAGGCTGCACCCCTGAGAGGTGCCCAGAGCTCTGCCATGTGGCCACGTGATTGTGCGAGCTTAAATCTTAGATGGGCATGGAGGGCGGGCGGGGTGGGTGTGGTGCTCAGTACTGACCTGTTTGTTTGGTTGTTTTACTCTGTGTGTAGCAGTAAACCAAAAATGCCAATAAAAATGTTTACCAAAAAAAAAAAATCTTAGATTGGCAGAGGGCCCTGGGAGCATCTGACTGGTCAGTCCACCAGAGTAGGGTCCCTGACACCCACCGATAGGTGCTTTACTGCAGATGTAGTCCTATCCCCTTTCTGGGTTACTTAAGGGCTTCCCTGAGGGTGGATCATTAGATTCGTACAGACTTCGTCTTAAAGAACTGACTGGCTTCGCCTGAAGATTTGTCTAAAGACTCTTCTGTTTTTGGACACTGAACTCTGCTGCTGGACCAAGCCAGGAACCAAGACAAAGACTGCTTGTGGTAGGAAGGCTCCTACTGCAACTTTGTCTCTGTGCTCTTCCAAGTTCTGCAACCTCCATGGCTGTGTATCCTCCTGAGTCTTCCACGGCTCTGCATGCATCAAGATATCAAGAAGGAATCTGCCTTGGAGTGAGGGAGTCACTCCTCTGAATCCACATGCACCTCGACAATCCACTTGTGGTTACTGCTGTCTCACTGACACTTCCCAGCTCAGCAACACAGGTGGTAGTTTGTTGGCTCTCAAGAGGCCTGGTCAGTCTTTCCTACAACTTGGGAGACTGTGATCCCTCTCCAGCCGACCAGAACCGCATCCCGGTGTACCGCACCTGTTTGCCATTACCAAGGCTTGTTGGCTCTCCTGACCGAGGATCTTCAAGCTCCAAGAAGCCCCAGCCTCCAGCATCACATAGCCCAGAGAGTGATGTCCTACCTGCTTCTCCAGCAATGTCAGCATTCATCTTCTGTGTGCGCCCTGTGCCTGCTACCAGTGTCTCCTGGGGTCTTCATTGATTCCTGCTGGTTCTCCTGCTTGCTGAGGGTCAGCCCAGACGTACTGTTGCTGGGTGAATTCCACAGACCTTGTTGGTCTGCACCTAAGCATTGTTTCCTGCAGTACGTCTTTTGCATTTGCCAAGGCTTGTTGGTAAACCTGCTGGCCACTGGCCCTCCTGCGTTCCTCAGCCAGCATCGGACAGCTCGTGGATGGCTTCTGTGCTCCTGCATCGTCATCTGGGCTCAACAGCTGCATCTTCAAGACCTTTGCGCTACTGCAAAGTACCACTGACAAGGACTGGCATTGTGCTCCTCCTCCTCCTGGACACCTTCGGGTGGTGTGGACTCTATCCCCTCTTTTTGCAGGTACTCCTCGTCCTGAATCCATGTCTGGGTTTCACCGACTGGGTCCACGAGACTCTGTAGCAGTGGGACATCCGAGGTCCTCCATTGACATCAACTGGCGGTTCTGTCACCAGTTTGCACCATTGCACCCAGGATCCCTGGTGTAGGTATCCTGATTCTCTGGTTATCCACTGGTGGGGGTGTCCTCCAACCTCCCTGGTTCCAACTGGTTTCCTCGGGCCCTCTGGGAAGGGTCCTGAAACACTAAAACTCCAATTGTGACTTCCCCACGTTATCCTATGGACACTTACCTGGGGTATCACCATTGCACCGGCTGTCTAGCAACTCTTAGTTACTTACCTGTGGTGGTTCTGTGCTCCCCCTGGTCCCTAGTTCCTTGGGTGTTAGTCTTGGTACTCACCTCGCATTCCATTTATTTAGTATATGGTTTGCCCCCTCCACCCCCTTAGGGGCCCATGTGTTTTATGTGCTTTACTTACCTGTTTTGAACAATATTTTACTGTGTATTGATATCTCCAGGTAGGAGATATACCAAAGTACTTTTAATGTTAGTTTATAATAAATGCAAGGTATTTTTCTAACACTGGTGTGGTTTTTTCTTGTGTATAAGCTTCACTGACTGACTATGTGGTAATGTACCTGCTTTACACCCTCCTGAATAAGCCTAAGCTGCTCTCCACAGCTACCCCTTGAGAGCTTTGGTTATCAGGGACCACTTCAACTATCACTAAGGGATGCCTGGACTCAGTTCAGGGTGAAGCCATGATGTAGTTGGGGAACTCGTAATCACCGGTGTCCAGTACATTCACTTAAGATTACTTCCCTGTTCACTTGTAATGTCTAAAAATTAACTTAGACATCGCAGGGGTATATCTGCTCATGCAGATATGTCCACACATGTAATATAATGCACCCTGCCGTAGGGCTGAAAGACCTGCACTTCTGTCATAATTGCATCAGATACCGGGCAAGAAGTGGGGGTGACACGGTCAAAAAGGAACACTTTCCTACACTATCATTCTGAGAAAATAAAAGCTATCTTTGCACAGTTTTCTCGCAGTTGGACAACCATCTTGGATTATTGTGAGATATGCCAATAGCCTTTGGAATGCCCAAATCTGTGACCAACTGAACCCTTTAACCTGTCCTACAGGTGCCAGTAAGCCGGTATTAAATTCCCTCCTTCAAGCACATTTGAGCAATGCTCTCACCTGAGCTATTGGTAGCTGGACCCAAAATCACAGTATCAAACTTTCACTTGTGCCTCCATGTTTAGGAACATTTCTTGCACATCATAGTGTATTGCAATAGTACCTTTTGAGAAGCAAGAAATGCCTTCCTTCCTGTAAGAGAGGATCCCTGTCCGAGACATTTTCAAAAATAAATTGTATTGGAAACATGTCAAATATATTGACTAAAATGCCATTGGCTTACTGTGCTCAGAGTGCACAAGAACTAGAAACAGTGCCCTGTATTAGTTCTAAGTTAAATACTTAGCAATACAATTATCTTCCCTAAATTACTGTGTACAAACTGTGAAGGCAGTCAGTGGATTGGGGTGTCCATGGCTTCCTGTGATTTATTACACCATGAGAAGCAAAAGACATTTTGAGCCAGAGGCCTCCTTTGTGTTTGTCCTATTCTTTTGTATCGCACATTAAGGATAAAAATAGTAGTATCTATGCTATACCATTATACAATAAGGGTAACCAGTTATTGTTTTCTTTTGTACCTCATAGGTTATTGAATACAATCCTTCACAATGCTTGGATTGGTTAGCAGTACAGACTCCTCGTAATAAACTTGCCCACAGTTGGGTGTTGCAGAATATGGAGAACTGGGTGGAACGCTTTCTTTTGGCACACAACTATCCTAGAGTGAGAACTTGTAAGTGGAAATATTTCTGTGTTGTGTTTTAATAATTCATCCCTATGTTTTACTTTATATGAATGCTTATCTTAGTTTCAAACAAATATAAGAAAACCCAAGTAAGTCGCATAAATTGCAAATGACTGCAGAATTGTTAAGCAGTATGTTAAACATTTTGCGAGTGTGTGAACTCTTGCCACTCTCCAAAACTAGTCTCATTTGTATGTGCTTCCTGTGTGTTAGCATTAGAACTTTATTTTGTATTTTGAATCATCTCACATATCTCATTTCTGTCAAGGTCATGTAGGCATGTTGAACTCGTCCCAATTCTGATAGAGACTTCTAGCAGGAGATTCCTCACCTTTTGAATATATCCCAGGCATCAGACTGGATCCAAAAACATTTTTGCATTACCTCTGCGCGCTAGTAGGTGTCAAAGTACCGCTCCGCACTGATGCTGTCCCGCTCCGCAAATGACGTGCAGAGCCTATATAGGCATAATTTCTGCACACTGATGTCAGTCTTTCCACGCAACCAGACGCAGATCCAGAGCTCCCTCATAACCCTTTTTAAGATCTTACCTCAATCTAAATTCTTTTCTCAGTGTGCAAGAGACATGTACCTAATCCGTGTAAGCACTATTACAAACAAATGTCTGTGATAGCTCAACATATTGTTTGCCTGGGTTTGAGCCATGATTCTAAGGCCTGCAGTCGAACCTGAAAGCCATACGAGACCGCAAGTTTCTAAATCACCAAGCACCAGAAGACCCCACGACGAGACCAGTCCAATTCAAAAGATTGCTCCAGGTACCATTTGAGAACCAGAAGTCGCAAGAGTCATTCCAGAGGTTGGCCTTTGTCTTGATCAAAGTCGTCGGGTAAGATTAAGAAAAAAAACGCAAGCAATTTAAGTGATACTTGGCTCCTTCCCTCCATTCACACTCCACTGAGAATGCCTCTCAATCTCACTAACAAAGTCGTTTGGCTTCGGAGCCAATCCTGCAACTTGTTCGGGCACAAAGCGTGTTTCCAGGAGTGTCTGCCACTCTTAAACAGATCGAAGTGTTCCACAAGGCCATGCTCCCACTCTTTCGATCCTTGCTGACTCCCTCTGACAGCCTGCTAGCCACATGGAGCGGAGAGGTTCTCAACCTGAATAACTGCTGGAGGGTTCGCCTTTGAAGCCAGAGAGACTTTTCGAACCCTCAATAGGGCCACTTCTGGCTCTTGTACCAACTCTGTCTCAGGCACCACAGTCCACAATGGTTATCAGCCCTTTGACACCAATATCAACTCCGCCACCGGCAGAAGAGGCTCCCATTGTCCTCTATGACACTGACTTGATGCCTGTCCGACCTTATCCGAGGTCGCTCTTAGCCAAAGTAGAGACTCCACTTGATCTGCCTTCGCTACACACTCAGATAATGACGATGATGAGGGTAATGAGATTGGACAGCCATTTTGCAAGGAGAATTGGTATGACGACCTGCAGAAGGCTTGTGTCCTTGATACTTCCCCTGAGTCAGGGCTCCTCTCAACCCCTGATCCTGCCACTAAGGAGTGCTTCTTACACCATGGTTATGTGCTGGCTGGCCAAACTCCTTGACCTCCACCTCCTCACTGGAGGTTAAATTCAGTGGTCTTAGAGAAGTACTTCCGTTGGGGTAAATGTCCACCGAGTCTCTCCTACCTCTTAACAAAGCCCTTACAGATACTTCGTCTGAGGCATGGGCCAAACCTTTCTCGGAACCCCTGGTTAACCGCCAAATTGTACTCTGCCCAGCCCTAACCCAGGCGAACTGGGATTTTCTGTCACAGCACCCGTCCCCTGAAAGCTTGATTGTGCAGGCTTCTGTAAGCGAGACTAACCCCAACATGTTCCCGATGGGAAGTCAAAATAGGTGGAGATGTCAGGGAAACAAGTCATTTATTCCACCGGCCTGGCACTTGGATCAGTAAATGGCAACTGCCTGCTGGGGCGATATTACCACAGATTTAGAGGCTCAAGTCCTCCCATGTGTTCCAGAAGATCTTCGGCCTGTCTCGCCAATGCCATACAGGAGTGGTTGTGATGTGGCCAAGTTCACGTTTTGTTGTGGCTTGGATACCACCGATTCGATCGGGTGAGCTATTGGCACCAGTGTCGCCATTCGCCACCACGCTCAGCTGCAGTCCACTGGGTTTTCGGTTGAAGTCCAACTGTCCCTCATGGGCATGTCGTTCAACAGTACCCCCCTCTTTGGGAACAAGGCAGACTCCGCTCTCGAGTGGGTCAAGGAGAGCAGGGATACAACGCGCTCCCTGGGCTTATCAGCCTTACTGCTCCTTTCAAGCTTTTGTCTGAGGTACCCCATACCACCAGTTAATCCAGCTCATCTCCCCTGCGGTCACGGTCAATGCACCGTCCACTAACCCCTACAAACCACACCCACCCCTGCTGCAGCCCCACCAGCAAAATCATTTTTTTTGTGGAGCACAGCCACCTTGGGAGGAGGCAATATCTGACAAATCTTGCTGGGTTGACAGCCCATAACATCAGACAGGTGAGTCCTGTAAATTGTTTGGCGAGGATATGCCCTATTTTTCATTCTCTTACCCCTGCACCTTCTACCATCCCCCCAGCGACTGTCTTAGAACTATCTCTCCATTTTTGGCATATAGTACAAGCTCTTTTTGCCGTAGGGGCTGTTGAGAGGTACACCAGACGTAGCAGGTGGTTGTTATGCCTGCTATTTTCTGGTGCCCAAGGGGGACGGAGTCCTTTGTACTATGTTACACCTGTGCCCTCTCAAGAGAACTTCAAAATGCTCACCCTGGTCCAGGTCTTGTCTACCCTCAACCCTGGAGACTGGATGGCGGCATTTTACCTGCAAGGATGCCTATTTCCATATACCCGTCATGCAAGCCCATCTGCACTACCTGCAGTTCATGGTGGGACAGGAGCATTTCCAGATTTCTTTCCTTCCCTTTCGTTTCACTAGCCCCCCTTGGGAGTTCAGGAAAGTATACTGGTGATGACAACACACCTTCAGAGGTCATGGCTACCAGCCGTCCCCTACATTGTTGACTGGCTGTTGAAGGCGTGCTCTCCCCAAGCAGTCATCAACCATTTCCAGATTACGGCAAATCTCCTGTCATCTTTGAGGTTCACTATCAATGTTCCAGAGTTACACTGAACTCATTCTCTACTGCTACTCTTCATCTGAACAATTCCAGAGATAGATTGGTTTCCTGCCTCTCCAAAGGAAAACCGTGTCAACAACTTTAAGGCAAAGATCCCTATCTTTTAGCCTCTGTACTGGATTTCAATGAGGTCGACTCTGAGGCTGGGGGGACTGACGTCCTCCTTCATTATGCTAGTCAAGCAGGTCAGTTGGCATGTGCAGGCTCTGCATCGGGATCTGAAATAGCTGTGGGCCCTCTGAAAATCTCTGTGGGCCCAATATGAAGAGACCTCTCCAAGTACATTCAGATTTTGGAATAGACTGCGAAAGATCTGCAGTGGCGGTTCCTGGACCATGATTGGGTCTGCGGCTGACCCTTCTCCCTTTCCCACCCAGAGATGACATCTGGGAGATGTGGCAATCATAGGCCTCTGGTCCCCGATAGAACCTTGGCTTCATAGCTGCCTTTTGGAGCTGAGGGCCATCGGCTTGGCATTGAAAACCTTTTCTAACAGTGATCAAGGAGATTCTGATTGAGGTGCTCACAGACAAAACCACTGCTAAGTGGTATTGCAATTTATTCATGTGAACGAGATCACGTCTTTATTAACAAATTTGCAAATAGTCAGTGTAGTAAAGTAGGCTCTTTCTGGCATATTCAGAACCTTGGGTCAAAATCAGTGTGTCTACTGACTGGTCCACGATCAAAAAAATAAAAACCAATAAAGGATCAAGGATGCATACTGGCCCCAATGCCCTTTAACTTGTACTTGGCTGATTTACCTGAGTATCTGGCTGATGCCCGTACTTTACCCCTTAAACTTGCCGAAATTAAAATCCAAGTGCTGCAATACGCTGATGACACCATACTGCTCGATCAAACTCACATCGAGCTGCAGTGGCTCCTAAATGCATTGCCTTCATATTGCACAACAAACTACCTGTAAATAACTACAGCAAAAACAAAGGCGATGATGATCTCCAGACAAACAAAGGGAAGAAGCTCATGGCATGTTTATGGTAAACCCATCGAGATAGTTACAGCATACAAGTACCTGGGAGTTTGGATCGATCATAAAGGTAGACAGTCCACCCACATCACTGCAATGCAAGTTCTGGCACATTAGTTGGAGGGGGGTTTCTGCAGAGCAAGAAACGCCATGTGCTCACCTGATCTTACCCCCTTAATCCAAGCACTGGGTGCAAAATTCTTACCATCTGTGGCCCATGGCGCAATAGCATTTAAAGATTAGATGTCGCTGTGACTGGACAGAGCTCAGCCAGCCTGCTTTTATAAAGTATTTTTCCTACCTACCTCTACCTCCCACACCCAAATTTGTAAAGGAATTTAACCTGACATCCCAAACGTGGATACTAAAAGCAAGGTTCATAGGTTACTGCCTAAAATCCAAACAAGCACAGGACAATTCGCTAAAGAAGCACATCTGACTAATGATAAATGACCCTGGATCAACCTGGAATGACTTTTTAACACACACTGTTGAAACAATGGCAGCCTGTGAAATGTGGTCCGCCCCATACCCATATCAGCGGCAGCAAGACTCTTAAAAAAACAAGCAAAAATGTCAGCGGACTGCGATGCAACAACCGTGAAAAAATGAAAGCACGGATGTTGGGTAACAGAATTATACAGCAGCGGGGGCCTGCCGCACTACCTGTCTTCCCCCTTAAAGCCAATAATGAAACATCAACTAATGAGGCTACGGTTCAGCATGATCCCATTAATAGCATACAAATACGGCCAACAGTACTAAGAAACAGTAGTCACACAGTGCCGAGCATGTGGAGGAGAAGAGGAAATACTAACTCACATATTGTGTATCTGTGAGAATCTACGCCCTTTGAGAATTTACTGGCTCCGTCCCATCTGGCGCACTCCAAACATAAGGACATGTCAGGCAGCCTTGGTAGAGTGCATGAAAGACGACTCAGCACAGCTGGCGGCGCGCTTCATGAAATTCCTGACGGCTGTAAAGGTAATGCTGGACAGTGACAATTCTGTTGCATCATAACGCTCAATGCTGTCCAAATTGTTTTAACCTCGATGTTTTTACAGCTGAAAGCGTGATGTCTAAATTTAAAAAATGAAAAGAAAAAGGCAAGCAACCCATTTTTATAGATCAACAGGATGTTATACTGTTATAGCTCATTTTAATGTTGGAAATTATGTACTTTACATTGTTTTTAACCCAGTTCAATTGCAATGATTGTAATTAATTGTGCAATAAAAAATTATCTATCTATCTTTCTGCCATTCATATCCCCACTTTTTGCCTGGTGTCCGTACGTTTTGACTGTAGTTCACTGGGATACTGCTAGCTAGGACCCCAATGGCAGTACTCTCTTCTAAATTTGATGGTATTTGCTTTCTACACCCCACAATTAGCATACTGGGGTACCCCTGTGGGTCCCTAGTATGTGGTACTGAGGTACCCAAGACATTGGTACACCAGGGGTCGCCCATGAGCTGCAGCATGTATTGTGCCACCCATGGGAGTCCTTACAAACTATCTACAGAGCTGCTATTGCAGTCTGCGTAAAATGGTGCAAGCACCTTTCACTTTAGATATAAGTTTTTCCTTATATCCCAGTCACTGCACCTTTAACCTATAAGTCACTGTAAGAGGCTGGCCTAGTATATGGTGCACACTTATTTAAGTGAAGCACATTGCACTAATCCAGACAACATTTATGGTGATTTTAGTGGTCTTATAAAACCATAGAAAGCTCTGCTTGTCGTAGCTGTGGAGAGCAGCCTTCAGGCTTAGTTCAGAAGGGGTGTTAAGAAGCCTGTCTAACCAGAACTAATCATATAGTGTTTAAAACCACACAGTGTAGTCATAAAAATTGTTATATTTATTATACACTCACTAACACATTGGTGTATCTCCTACCTTTAGATATCAACACAATACACACAATATTTCAAAACTAGAACAGGTAAGTAGCACAAATACACAGTGGTCTCCAGGGGTAGACCAACCCATATACTAAGAAAGTGGAATGCAAACTGCGACCAAAGTCAGGACTTGGACCAGAAGTCTCAGAGGAGCTGGGGACACAAGGAATATCGCCTACCATATACTCTTAAGTACCTTATAATCTTACACGGTTATGGTAACTATGGTTTGGCTTTATCAAAACATGTCGTGTAAGGTGTCTAACACTTTGGAATAATAATCCCATACCATTTCTAGTGATGAGAATATTATTCCCCCCTTCTAGAGGGAGAGACATGTTAAAATCCTACTTTGCTGTTTAACTCTCGCCAAAGCCTCAGCATCACAAAATGGATGCTGCTGCCACAGAAACGAGTCTGACCTCCTGCAGCTGGGAGCCCTCCCAGCCAGGGAGGCCTGGACAATAGGTTTCCTGCTTGGGGAGGTGCTAGCACCTCCCCAGACAGACTTTAGTGTATTGGGGCAAGGAGGGCTGAAAGGAATGAGACATGCCTGGGGCACACAAGGTGCTCCATGCATAGTCCAGTTCAAACCGGTGCTGGGGCACTCCAGCCCCAGCTCTGGCGCGAAACTGGACAAAGGAAAGGGGGTGTAGCCACCCCCCTTCCTGGTCCCACCCACAGGAGGGACCTTGCAGGTAGCCCAGCCCACTAGCCTAGTATATTAGAAGGTAGCTGAGCCCTGCAGAATTAGATTATCCTGAACCTGCATCTTGAACAGAAACTCTGGACCTTCTACATTCGACTACGGAAGAAGACTGAAGAATCTCACTTGTGGCCAAGGAGTGACCACCCTGGGCTATCAGGCACCATCCAGCGACGGCTGCTTGCTTTGCGACTGATCCTACGAGGGACGACTGCAGAGACTGACTGTGAGAAGTTGGCCTGATGTATGATGTCACTAGTTCTAGTGTACACCTTATATCAGTCCAAACAACCCTTATGGTGATTGGTTGTAAAGTCAACCTTATAGACCAGCTATCCTAGTGGTAGCATGGACAAGAGCAGTCTTAGGCTAAACTCTAAATGGCATGTGAAGCCAGCTGTGATACCATATATAATCCCTTGAATACCAAATGAAAGGACACCACAACAGATATATATATAAAATAAAGTGTATTTATTCTAGTCAAACCCTCAGCACTCTTTATGAGATTCGAGGTAAGTACAACACAGTCTTATTCAAGCATACATTAAGTCACACAGGTAAGTAATACAGTTAGGCCCTAGGGGCCACGCAAACCATATACTAAGTAAGTGGTATAAGGACCACTGTCACGGAAATAGGATAGGCCTAGGCCTAGGGAATCGCTGGGGCTACACTATACTGTGCCCAGTGGTTCGAAAGAGACAGCCACTTTTATTGTGGGGGTTACTAGCCAGCTACCTACTTGTTACCTATCGTTAAGCATGGACCTCAACCTGAAAGCACAGCAAGGGCCTACTACCACGTGGAAACTATGAAATGAAGAAAAATTGTTTGACTCCATTTCTGCTGCATAGGTAATAATGAACATGGGAAACACGTTTATACAAGTTTATTAGCAGAGTAAATCTAATCACTACTGTGAGAAGTTGGCCTGATATATGATGTCACTAGTTCTAATGTACACCTTGTATCAGTCCAAACAACCCTTATGGTGATTGGTTGTAAAGTCAACCTTATAGACCAGCTATCCTAGTGGCAGCATGGACAAGAGCAGTCTTAGGCTAAACTCTGTATGGCATGTGAAGCCAGCTGTTATACCATTTGCAATCCCTTGAATACCAAATGAAAGGACACCACAACAGATATATTATAAAAATAGAATGTATTTATTCTAGTCAAAATACCCTCAGCACTCTTTATGAGATTCGAGGTAAGTACAACACAGTCTTATTTAAACATACATAAGCCACACAGGTAAGTAATACAGTTAGGCCCTAGGGGCCACGCAAACCATATACTAAGTAAGTGGTATAAGAACCACTGTCACGAACACAGGTTAGGCCTAGGCCTAGGGAATCGCTGGGGCTACACTATACTACCAATTGCTAGGAAGTGGGAGGCCCACGGGATTCAGGTGCAGAGTGGAAACACTCACGCGTAATGCATATAGTCGATAGAAATAGTACAGTTTTGAAATAAGCAGTTTAAGGACACTTCTGAAGCAACTAGAGAGTTGAGACTCGGAAACTAGACCCTAGGATAGTCACTACCCTTGTGAGCACCGAAGTACCCAAGTTACCTAGCCCACGGGCTGCGGGTGCATAGGTGTGAACTTACGTCGGGTTTCGGCGTGGACTTCTATGGATGCCTGAAGGAAAGTTGCTGACAGGCAGTCAGTGCAGAGTGTCCGGTGGATCCCAAGGCCGGGATCAAGAAGGAAGGGTACCTGCAAGCAGAAGGGACAGAGTCAAGGTCACTAGCCAGTGACCACGTGGAACCAGGAAGGAACCAGGCGATGTCGTGAAGATTGCAGGTGAAGGGTGAAGCTTGTCGCTGCAGCCACGGGTACCAGGAAACGTCGCGGACGACCAGGACCAGGAGGTGAGCTGTCCCACGAAGGCTCTTGCTGTCGGCGGCGTCGAAGTCGAACTAGGACTCACCAAGCCTTGGCAAGCGGAACCCACGAAGAACGGAGGACTTGCTTCTGGTGCAGACCAGGAAGGTCTGGGGTGCTTCTGTTTTGCAAAGAAGCGGGAGCCAGTCTGGAAGAGCCAAACCAGCGGTGAATATTTCAAGGTGTGTCGTCACAAAGGCCGCCAGCCAACGGGCAAGCAACCGGACAGACGCGGCCAGCAGGAAAATGCAGAAGGGCCCCACGCAGGACTCGTGGAGTATGGGGGGCTGATCTTCGGTGCAGATGGTACTTGGGGTTGGGGCTTCTCAATCCCCGGTGCACAACTTCGAGGGTACCTCAGAAGCTGCGCTGGAAGATACTCGCCACTTTTCCCAGGTATCCGGTCCCACGTCTCTCGTCGCCTCCACGGATCTCAGCTCGGATGTGGATCAGGGTCGGAGAAGTCTGGAAGTCAAGGCTCTGGTCGGGCTCTGCAGTCGGTCCCTCGTAGAACTTCAGCAAAGCAAAGGGTAGTCTCTTGATGGTGCCTGTTTGCACAGGGTAGCCACTCCTTGGCCACAAGGGAGATTCTTCAGTCTTCTTCTTTCGTCGAATGTCGAAGGTCCAGAGTTTCTGTTCAAGTTGCAGGTTCAGGATAATCTAATCTCCTGGGGCCCAGCTACCACTCTTATACTAATCTGGGGGGCTGGGTTGCCTGCTAGGTCACGCCTTATGGGTGGGACCTGGGAGGGGGGTGGTTACACCCCCTTCCCTTTGTCCAGTTTCGCGCCAGGACTGGGGCTGCAGTGCCCCAGCACCGGTTTGAACTGGACTATGCATGGGACACCTTGTGTGCCCCAGGCATGTCTCATTCCTTTCAGCCCTCCCTGCCCCAATACACTAAAGTCGGTCTGGGGAGGTGCTAGCACCTCCCCAAGCAGGAAACCTATTGTCCAAGCCTCCCTTGCCGGGCTCACTCCCAGCAGCAGGAGGTCAGACTCGTGTCTGTGGCAGCAGCATCCATTTTGTGATGCTGAGGCTTTGGTTAGAGTTAAACAGCAAAGTAGGATTTTAACATGCCTCTCCCTCTAGAAGGGAGGAATAATATCCTCATCACCAGAAATGGTATGGGGGTATTATTCCAAAGTGTTAGACACCTTACACGACATGTTTTGATAAAGCCAAACCATAGTTACCATAACCGTTTAAGATTATAAGGTACTTTAAGAGTATATGGTAGGCTATATCATAGAACAGCTATAAGGACATGGTTCCGAAAGCTGCAGACAGGCTCAGCTCATGCTAGAGCACCATCTCACATGTTACCAAGCACTCTGCCTCCAGGATTGTTAAGGCCTGCCATAGGAGTGGCTGATAGGTACACATGTGTCTATATATAAGGTAGATATAGGTATACTATATCTAAGCAAGGGGTGATTACACAACCTTGCCCCAGCTAAGTGATCAGCCAGTTGTGTCTGATTGGAATGCCAGACCAGGGGTGGCATAATACATGCTGCAGCCCCTGGGAGGCCTAGGGTACACCTATGCCCTGGGTACCTAGGGTACACTGTACAGGGTCCAATAAGGTGATCCTTACCAATTGTGTATTTAACCTAGGGTACATGGAGTCCATTTTAAAGAGAGAGCAGACAGCCTGAGACCCTGAATGGCAGGATCTCAGGCCAACTAAGTCGAAAAACCAGCTAGACACTAGGCAAAAAGTTGGGGGTAACCATAGTCAGATATCCACCTTCCTACACTGACCAGCGCCGTGACTTCCAGACACCTCTGAACCAGATCCACATCCACATCTACAGCAAAGCTGAGACCCGTGGAGGCAACGAGGGACGTGGGACCGGCGACTTGGGAAAAGTGGCTAGTAACTGACTAGCACGACTTCTGAGGCTTCCTCGAGGCTGTGCTTGGGGAATTGTGAAGCCCCAATCCCAAGCACCATCTGCAAAGAAGATCAGCTCCCCACACTTCACGTGTTCGGCGTGGGGCCCTTCTGCACCTGAGTTGCTCGACGTGTTGTCTGGTTGCTGGCCCGTTGGCTAGTGACCTCTGTGACGACGAACCTTCAACTTTGCCTTGCTAGTCCAGCTCTTCCAGACTGGCACCCGCTCCCCTGTGAAAGGGAAGCACCCCAGACCTTCCTGGTCTGCGACAGAAGCAAGTCCTCCATCCTGCGTGGGTTACGCTTGCCAAGGCTTGTTGGGTCCTAACTCGACATCGACGCCGCCGACAGCAAGAGCCTTCGTGGGACAGCTCGCCTCCTGGTTCTGGTCGTCCTCGACGCCTCCTGGTACCCGTGGCTGCTGTGACAAGCTTCACCTCTTCACCTGCATCTTCACGACATCGCCTGGTTCCTTCCTGGTTCCTTCCCGGCTCCTGGCTGGTGACCTAGACTCTGTCCCCTCTGCTTGCAGGTATCCTTCTTCCTGATTCCATCCTTGGAATCCACCGGACACTCTTCACTGACTGCCTGTTAGCATCTTTCTTCAGGCATCCATAGGAGACGACAACGAAACCCGACGCAAGTTCACACCTATTCACCCGCAGCCCGTGGGCTAGGTAACTTGAGTACTCCGGTGCTCACAAGGGTATTGACAATCCTAGTGTCTAGTTTCCAAGTCTCTAACTCCTAGTTCCTTCCGAAGTGTCCTAAAACTCTTATTTTCTAAATACTACTATTTCTATCGACTTTAACGCATTACGCGTGAGTGTTTCCACTCTGCACCTGAATCCCGTGGGCCTCCCACTTCCTAGCAATTGGTAGTATAGTGTAGCCCCAGCGATTCCCTAGGCCTAGGCCTAACCTGTGTTCGTGACAGTGGTTCTTATACCACTTACTTAGTATATGGTTTGCGTGGCCCCTAGGGCCTAACTGTATTACTTACCTGTGTGGCTTATGTATGTTTAAATAAGACTGTGTTGTACTTTCCTCAAATCTCATAAAGAGTGCCTAGTGTATTTTGACTAGAATAAATGCATTCTATTTTTATAATATATCTGTTGTGGTGTCCTTTCATTTGGTATTCAAGGGATTGCAAATGGCATAACAGCTGGCTTCACATGCCATACAGAGTTTAGCCTAAGACTGCTCTTGTCCATGCTACCACTAGGATAGCTGGTCTATAAGGTTGACTTTACAACCAATCACCATAAGGGTTGTTTGGACTGATACAAGGTGTACACTAGAACTAGTGACATCATATATCAGGCCAACTTCTCACAGTAGTGATTAGATTTACTCTGCTAATAAACTTGTATAAACGTGTTTCCCATGTTCATTATTACCTATGCAGCAGAAATGGAGTTAAACAATTTTTCTTCATTTCATAGTTTCCACGTGGTAGTAGGCCCTTGCTGTGCTTTCAGGTTGAGGTCCATGCTTAACGATAGGTAACAAGTAGGTAGCTGGCTAGTAACCCCCACAATAAAAGTGGCTGTCTCTTTCGAACCACGGGGCACAATTGAACATTTTCAATGGTGGAGGACTGCAAGGAGACCTGCCTGTCACTCTGTTATTTTACTAGAACTCATAAACCCATAAGTCACTTTAACTCTGCCACCGGAGTTGATAGCCACATTGATCCAACATCCACTATGGATTGTGTCCTAGTAATGAACGATTTCAGAAAGCCGTCAGTGTCAAAATGAATAGGAGTCAACCCAGCATGCTTTACCCTTGACCCTCAGATCTATGTACTTATGATCAGAGCAAGAACATCCAAAGTCCGAGAAAGTATAGTGGCACCAAAAGATGTCCATGTAGGAGAAGCATGATCTCTTGAAGGTATGACTCTCTGAGAAGTAGAGTTATCACCGAGAGGGCCTGAGAGATCTGGTCAAACTCAATTTGACATACGTACAGTTGTAGGGAGTTTCACAAGCGGTGTCTGGCAGGCTCCTCGGGTGAGTTACTCTCATGGAGATGGATGAGAATAAGCTTAAAGGTGGGACCGAGGCTGGAGCCCAAGCAAAGCAAGTGTAGAATAGTAGGGAAATAAGGAAGGCAACACGCAGGTGCTTTATACAATGTAATCTCAAATTCAGAGAGAACACAGGAACGGGAATTTGCATGCTGCAGGGAGCACAGTTGTGAAAGAAATTTTCATTCTTCAAAGGAACCTTTTAAGGCCTGGAAAGCAGAAGCAATCACTGAAGATATGGGTATGCACACAGGACTGGACACACGCATGAGGCTGTAAAGGCCATCTCCCATGCTAGTTGTTTAAAGCACACCGGCTTTGTTAGGCGGTAAAAGTGAGGGCATGTTTTTTTGGTACACTGTTATGCTGGGCTTACCTTTTCCCACAAAATTGTTTGTCCACAGGCAGTCTAGTCCCAAAACTCTGTTGTTGGCCTTACAAATGCAGCAACAATCTCTAGCACAAAGTAGCGAGGCAGGTGAGAAGAGAAGCTAATGGGTGGACTAGTGTGAGTTCCAATTAAAAAGCTCCTACAGAATTTGTTTGTTTGTGAAAACCCCCATAATTGTCTCTTTGAACAAGAAGGGCAGCCGAGGCAACCCTGTCAATTACTAACAAAAGAGTAGAGCAAGTTTAAAAACACAGCGTGTACTTTCTGAAAGCACACGCTGTGTTTTTAAACTTACTGTGCTCTTTAGTTTGTAAAGCGCAGCTGCGGAGGATTGTGGGCTTTTTTAGTATTCATGTTAATCACAACTGCAATTAACATGAATACTTAAAGAAAAGCACACCATCTGCCCCGCACCGCGCTTTACTAACGAGTACAGCAAATTTAAAAACACAGCTTGTACTTACAATTTATTCTGAAAGCACATGCCTTGTTTTTAAACTTAGTGTATACTCTTTTCTTAGAGAAGTGAGCATAGCTGCCGAGGTTTCAGATTGCTTATGTGTGACATTTTCATAATTTCAATGTACTTATGATGACTAGCATTCAAAGGCTAAGAGTGATTCTTTCTTGTGAACAAAATCAAAGCAATGAAGATGCGAGAAATATATAAAAATCATAAATATCACTGGCTAAACAGCATTGGGCAGTGTATACTTCACACTATCTGATGCACTGAAGGGATTAATTGACTTCTCCACATTCGAGATTCACCTCTGCAATCTTTCTGTGCGAGTAATCGAATGTTCTTGCAGTATAGCAGTCTCTGCCTTTTTGACTACAGTATTAGTTCAGATTCATCTATTGTTTTTCAGTATTTTGGCCTTATTTCTATAAACGGCACTTCAGTTCCATCTGGAGAAGATAGGAAGCATGAATTTGTATCTGAATTACATGAAAAAGATGAAATAGTAAAGGTCTGCGGTCTGCCAATACCGTGCTACTTGGGCGAAGGCATGCATTCCTTGAACTATTTTGTATGGCAAAATAAGATGAAAGCATCTATTTTAGTATTTGAGGAACTCCCTTCAATAGGCCACCCTACTGTGCCTTGTTCTGTGTTTTGTTTAAACGTATCTGCAAGTAATAAACCATCTTTTCACGTAAACGTTTGAAGTGACATTTGGTGCTGCACACACGCGCGGTCTGGTTCCTGCCGCACATAGCCATGGTTGCAGCACACAGAGACCCTCCACTGCCGCACACAGAGCAAAAAAATTAGAGGGGACATTGCTTACCGCCCCACCCATCCTCCCCATTCTGCGACCTGATTTCTAGGGTGAAGGTCATCCCTTTCAGGGCCCTAGTTTTTTGGCACCAATGGTCAGTTTCTTGCATGGCTCTGCGTTCCTGGCATGGAAAGTTGTGTACAGAACTGACGTCCGCGCGCATGGGTGGCACCTAAGTAGTCTCCGTGACGTCATCTTGGCGCTTACAACGCCAGCGACGGATGCGGAGCCACACAATGCCACCTACTGACGCAAAGGGGTATTCCTAGCAAACCGTCCCGGATCCAGTCTGATGCCTGGGGATATTCTAAGGTAAGGAATCTATCACTAACTAATGTCTCTTACAGATATATCGCTACACAAGTAGTAACTTGTGCTTTCGGGTCTGTCCTCCCAAACGGCAAGTCCATGATATTCAGGCTCTGAATCCGATCTTTTTACCTCTATCCTGGGTTTCGGTCAGCATGACCCTGAGGCTGCTGGGCCTCATGGCCTTCTGAATCCTGCTGATCGATCATGCCAGATGGCATACGCGGGCTCTGCAGTGGGACCTGAAGTTCCAGTGGGCGCAGCATCAAGGGAACCTGTCCGATTACGTCCGGATCTATGGAGGGCCTACACAACAATTGCAGTGGTGGCTCACAAACCGACATTGGATCAATGTCAGATACCTCTCCCTTTCCCAACTGGAGCCCACAGTGGTAACGGATGCGTCCCTCCTGGGATGGGGCGGCCACATGGGAGAGGCGGAGATCAGAGGCCTCCGGTCTCTGGCGGAGTCTAGGCTCCATATCAATCTTCTAGAGCTCCGGGCGATCCGACTTGCACTGAAGGCATTCATTCCCTCTGTCAAGGGGAGAGTAGTGCATGTGTTCACAGACAACACCACCGCCATGTGGTACTGCAACAAACAGGGCGAGGTGGAGTCGTGGACCCTATGTCAGTGGGCCCTGCGCCTCTTGACATGGCTGGAACATCAGGGCATTTACCTGGTGGTTCAACACCTGGCAGGTTCACTGAACACCAGGGCAGACGAACTCAGCCGCAGGTGCATGATGGATCACGAATGGCGTCTGTAAGAAACTGGCTCTATATATACTACACCAAAGGTAGGTACAGTGTGTATACAGTCCAAGAGTCCCCAAAGGTAGGCAGAGGTTAAAGTTAGATAGAACCTTACTCTCTAAAGTGGTAGCTTGGTCGAGCAGTAAGGCAGTATCAGAGGACAGTGTTAAGCATTTGATGTACACACTCAGTCAGCAAATGAATTCACAAACTCAAGAACTTAACTCTATGCCAATTGTTGTTGTATAAAAATACATTGTTGTTTATTTTTAGAACCAAGCAAGCCGTTAGTTAGATTCCTCACCTTAGAATATCCCCCTGACGTCAGGCTGGATCCGGAAAGATTTTTCATCAGCAATACCTCTTGCGCGTTGCTAGACGTCGTCTGCGGCTCCGCATCTGTCGTCGGCGTCGTGCGCCGGAATGACGTCGTCGGAGTACTTAGACGCCACCCTCGCGCGCTGATGTCAGTTCTTCTTCTTTCCGCGCCAGACAGCGCCGATCCGGGAAGAGCTTATCCCTTAGTCACTTTTTGACTAAACTTTTTTGACTCTTTTTGGTCTTCTGTCGACTCGACTCTGGTGCCGGTAGGATGCCTGGTTTTAAGGCCTGTGACTCCTGTCATCGACTGATGTCGGTGACGGACCACCATCGCCGGTGCCTTTACTGCCTGGGGCCCGACCACGATGCGGAGTCGTGCCTTAACAATCCTGGAGGCAGAGTGCTTGGTAACATGTGAGATGGTGCTCTAGCATGAGCTGAGCCTGTCTGCAGCTTTCGGAACCATGTCCTTATAGCTGTTCTATGATATAGCCTACCATATACTCTTAAAGTGCCTTATAATCTTAAGCGGTTATGGTAACTATGGTTTGGCTTTATCAAAACATGTTGTGTAAGGTGTCTAACACTTTGGAATTATACCCCCATACCATTTCTGGTGATGAGGATATTATTCCTCCCTTCTAGAGGGAGAGACATGTTAAAATCCTACTTTGCTGTTTAACTCTAACCAAAGCCTCAGCATCACAAAATGGATGCTGCTGCCACAGACACAAGTCTGACCTCCTGCTGCTGGGAGTGATCCCGGCAAGGGAGGCTTGGACAATAGGTTTCCTGCTTGGGGAGGTGCTAGCACCTCCCCAGACAGACTTTAGTGTATTGGGGCAGGGAGGGCTGAAGGGAATGAGACATGCCTGGGGCACACAAGGTGTCCCATGCATAGTCCAGTTCAAACCGGTGCTGGGGCTCTCCAGCCCCAGTCCTGGTGCGAAACTGGACAAAGGGAAGGGGGTGTAACCACCCCCCTCCCAGGTCCCACCCATAAGGCGTGACCTAGCAGGTAACCCAGCCCCCCAGATTTGGATAAGAGTGGTAGCTGGGCCCCAGGCGATTAGATTATCCTGAACCTGCAACTTGAACAGAAACTCTGGACCTTCGACATTCGACGAAAGAAGAAGACTGAAGAATCTCCCTTATGGCCAAGGAGTGGCTACCCTGTGCAAACAGGCACCATCAAGAGACTACCCTTTGCTTTGCTGAAGTTCTACGAGGGACCGACTGCAGAGCCCGACCAGAGCCTTGACTTCCAGACTTCTCCGACCCTGATCCACATCCACAGCCGAGCTGAGATCTGTGGAGGCGACGAGAGACGTGGGACCGGCTACTTGGGAAAAGTGGCGAGTATCTTCCAGCGCAGCTTCTGAGGTACCCTCGAAGTTGTGCACCGGGGATTGAGAAGCCCCAACCCCAAGCACCATCTGCACCGAAGATCAGCCCCCCACACTCCACGAGTCCTGCGTGGGGCCCTTCTGCATTTTCCTGCTTGCCGCGTCTGTCCGGTTGCTTGCCCGTTGGCTAGTGGCCTTTGTGACGACGCTCCCTGAAATCTTCACTGCTGGTTTGGCTCCTCCAGACTGGCTCCCGCTTCCCTGCAAAAGAGAAGCACCCCACCAGAAGCAAGTCCTCCGTTCTTCGTGGGTTCCGCTTGCCAAGGCTTGGTGAGTCCTAGTTCGACTTCGACGGCGCCGACAGCAAGAGCCTTCGTGGGACAGCTCGCCTCCTGGTCCTGGTCGTCCTCGACGTTTCCTGGTCCCCGTGGCTGCAGCGACAAGCTTCACCTTCACCTGCAATCTTCACGACATCGCCTGGTTCCTTCCTGGTTCCACGTGGTCACTGGCTAGTGACCTTGACTCTGTCCCTTCTGCTTGCAGGTCTCCTCTCTTCTTGATCCCAGCCCTGGGATCCACCGGACACTCTTCACTGACTGCCTGTCAGCAACTTTCCTTCAGGCATCCATAGAAGTCCAAGACGAAACCCGACGCAAGTTCACACCTATGCACCCGCAGTCTGTGGGCTAGGTAACTTGGGTACTTCGGTGCTCACAAGGGTAGTGACTATCCTAGGGTCTAGTTTCCGAGTCTCGACTCTCTAGCTGCTTCAGAAGTGTCCTTAAACTGTTAATTTCTAACTGCTAGTAATTCTATCGACTTGTACGCATTACGCGTGAGTGTTTCCACTCTGCACCTGAATCTCGTGGGCCTCCCACTTCCTAACTGTTGCTAGTGTAGTGTAGCCCCAGTGATTCCCTAGGCCTAGGCCTATCCTATTTCCGTGACAGTGGTCCTTATACCACTTCTTTAGTATATGGTTTGCGTGGCCCCTAGGGCCTAACTGTATTACTTACCTGTGTGACTTAATGTATGCTTAAATAAGACTGTGTTGTACTTACCTCTAATCTCATAAAGAGTGCTGAGGGTTTGACTAGAATAAATACACTTTATTTTATATATATATCTGTTGTGGTGTCCTTTCATTTGGTATTCAAGGGATTATATATGGTATCACAGCTGGCTTCACATGCCATTCAGAGTTTAGCCTAAGACTGCTCTTGTCCATGCTACCACTAGGATAGCTGGTCTATAAGGTTGACTTTACAACCAATCACCATAAGGGTTGTTTGGACTGATATAAGGTGTACACTAGAACTAGTGACATCATACATCAGGTCAACTTCTCACAGGCGATATCATAGAACAGCTAGAAGGACATGGTTCCGAAAGCTGCAGACAGGCTCAGCTCATGCTAGAGCATCATCTCACATGTTACCAAGCACTCTGCCTTCAGGATTGTTAAGGCCTGCCATAGGAGTGACTGATAGTTAACGCATGTGTCTATATATAAGGTAGGCATCGGAATACTATGCCTAAGCAAGGGGTGATTAGACGACCTTGCCCCAGCTGAGTGATCAGCCAGTTGTGTCATAATGGAAGGCCAGCCAGGGGTGGCATAATACATGCTGCAGCCCCTGGTAGGCCAAGGGTACACCTAGGCCCTGGGTACCTAAGGTACACTGTAGAGGGACCTATAAGGTGATCCTTACCAATTGGGTTATGTACCTAAAGTACATAGTATGAATTTAAAGAGAGAACAGCTGGGCTGTGGGTCTGATTAGCAGGCCCACAGCCACATCTAAGTCAAAAACCAGCGAAGCAAATGCAAAAAGTGGGGGTGAACATAGAAAGCAGACCCTACTCTCCTACACACACCCTTACCCGGGTTGCAGTAGCAGACCTGTGGTGTCATTTTGGAGTGCTTCCCAGGTGTGGCATAATATATGCTGCAGCCCCTGGTAGACCTCTGATGTACCCATGCCCTAGGTACATAGTATACCATATACTAGGGGCTTATAAGGCACTCCAGAATCCAATTAGATATGTACCTAATGTACATGGAAACCATTTTAGAGAGGAAGCAGCTAGGCTGTGGTCCTGATTAGCAGTGCCACAGCCAGACTAAAATCGAAAAACAGTGAAACGCCAGCAAAAAGTGGGGGTACCCATGTGAAGCAGATCCTACTCTCCTACACAGGTGAGTAAACACGTTTTGGTTATTTGTGCGATTTAATGTCATCCTATGGAAGGAAAACAGGTTAACGGTTCACAGGTAAGTATTCAACTGTGGGAGTTAAGGTTGTGGGGTTAGACTCAGGGGTCTCCAAGGGTCAGTGATGCACTGTTGTTGCACCCTCAGCGGCACTAAGGCTGCCAGGTGCAGAGTGTTGAGGCCCAATGTTATCCAATGGGGGATAGGTGGCCTCCGGTTGGTGGCTGCTGGCAAGCAGGCCACTGGGTTTTGGGAGCAAAGCTCCGGGGGTTAAGCTCAGGGCAAGTTGGGGACCAGAGTAGCATCAAAGGTGCACCCTCAGCGGCACTAGGGCGGCCGAGTGCAGGGTGCTGTTTTGAGGTCGGTTGCCCTGTTGTTTTCAATGGAGAATCTGCAGGACAAAGAAGCACTGCAGGCTCGGGACGAGGATCTTCTGGGTGCGACCACCACTTCGAGGGGTAAGTTGGGATGTCTTGGGTTGGTTAGGCACCGTTGGTTTTGGCACACAAGTACGTGGGGCGTCTGGTGCAGGGTGCCTTGTGATTTCAGATTTTCTTACCCGCTCTGGTTGCGGTAGGGGGTTCCTCTTGATTGAGGCTGCAGGTGTCGCCTGGAGGCTTGAGGCAGGTCAGGGGTCGCCGCATCTCGGGTCAGGATCGCCGGGGGACCTCCTTGTGGTGTTTTCCACTCGAGCTCAGGCCGGGTTCGGCGGGTGCAGAGTGGACTGGATTCGCGGTCTCTGGCTGGCAGCAGAAGCTGCAGTTTAAACATGTCCGGTGTTCACGGGAGAAACAGTCTGGGACGTGACGGCCGGCAGGTCCTCCGGGGTTTGTGAGGTTGCTGTCTGCTGGACACAAGGGGATTTCGCAGGAGCAGGTTTGAGGGGATACAGGCCTCTAGGGCTGGGGCCAAGTCAGTGGGCGTCGTCCTCTTGTTAGTTCTGCACGACTCTTTGTCTTTCTTCTCTTTTTTCTTGTAGGTAGGCTGGATCTGCTTTCTTGATTCAGGGCTGCCCCCTAAATACTGTATTTAGGGGGCATTTTAGGAGTCTTTAGGGTGACTACACCCTTGGTAGGCTCACCCCACGTGGGGGGAGTGAGCACAATACCTAGTCCTGATTGGGGAGTGCCTGCTATCTATAAGATGGCGAGCACTGGAGAGTGGGCTTCACCTTGCCTCCCCCACCTGAGGGGTGGAGTTGTCAGAGGTGGGCACACCTCCTGGGCTGTCTAGTTTTTCCCACCTGTCTTCCCGCCAAAAGGGAGGGGAGACAGGAAGGGGGCCTGCTCCTGATAGCAGGAGAGGCTGGGGGTCGCATTACAAAGGTTGCCAGGCCTTTGAAGCTCCCCTGCCACAGATGGCTCTTCCTGGCCTGGGGGATGTGTGAACACCTCTGCCCAGGGAAGGCTTTGTTTCTGGGCTCGGGAGCGTCTCCTCCAACCCTAGGGGTCCAGAAACATGTTTCGTGGTGGCAGGCTGGTGTGTACCAGTCAGGGAACCCACCAGAGGCTGGTCGGTTTTCAGGGGGCATCTCAAAGATGCCCTCTGTGTTCATTTGTCATTAAATCCCACACTGGCATCAGTGTGGGTTTAATGTGCTGAAAAGTTTGATACCAAACTTCTCACTTTGCAGTGTAGCCAGTATGGTGCTGTGGAGTTCGTAATGACTAACTCCCAGCACCATATAATCTTGATGGCATTACTGCACTTACAATGTCTAAGAATTGGCTTAGACACTGTAGGGGTACAGGGCTCATGCACCTGTACCCTCACCACTGGCATAGGGCACCCAGCTAAAGGGGTGACTGATCTATGCCAGGGCAGTGGGTTGTAGGCATGGCACACAGGGATGTGTGCCATGTCAACTTTACTTTGTGTCATTACCAAAACATGCAGCCTGCAAAGGCAGGGTGTGTGTGTAAATTGGCTAGAATCTTTTCTATCAGGACGCTCGCAGAGGGTCCAACTTGGCGATCAGGTATCAGAAAAGGGCAACATATCTTGCGGGGTCCCTCATGGCTCCGCACTGTCCCCGCTCCTCTTCAACATATACCTGCAGCTCCTGGTGGCCGCACTAACCAATACGAAATGCCGGGTTTTCAATTACGCGCATGCTACTCAGCTCATCCTGAGGATCGATAACATGGTCCGCGCCCAAGAATCAGTCCAGAACATCCTCAGGTTCACAATAAACTGGATGACTGCAAACTCCCTAAAAATTAATCGAGATAAAACCGAAGTCCTAGCCATTCCGGCAAAAAAAAAAACATGGAGCGGCTTGTTTTGGCCCCAAGAGTTAGGGGCCCCTCCTTGCCCATCACCAGTTGTAAAATGCTTGGGAATCAAGATCGACTCCGAGCTCTCTATGTCTCACCAAGTCAATTCGGTGGTGGGCACATGCATTGGTCTTCCAAGACAGCTGAGGAAACTGGTTCCCCTGTTCTCAGTTTCATCTCTGAAAACTTTTGTATCAGCAACTATCGTCTCGCGACTCGACTATGGCAACGCGCTTTATGTCGGGCTCCCCCAGAAACTTACGAACAAACTACAGATGGTACAGAATGACGCAGCTAGGCTGGTCTTCAGGCTGCCCAGAAGAACTCACGCCACTCGCCTGCTGCGCAAATTGCACTGGCTGCCTGTCAAGCAAAGACCGAAATTCAAGGGAATCTGCATCGTCCATAAAGCTCTTTACGGACACACCCCAGGGTACATAAGGGAACACCTTATCAAATACGTGACAGGGTGGGTGCTTTGCTCAGCAGAAGCCTCCCAGCTGGTCTGCCCGTGGGGTAACTTTGCTTCCAAAGGAGGACAAGCTTTCTCGGTCCTTCTGCCACCACTCTGGAATCAGTTGCCCGATACCCTCCGTAAAGAACCTGGTCTGCTTCCCTTCCGGAAACAGCTAAAAACCTTTCTTTTTAGGTAAGCATTGGACACGACCTAGTACTTCTCAGTACCATGGAGACTACCCCGCCCTGATGCTGTTTTATTTCTTCCAAAGCGCTAAGAGATCTGTTGGTGTACATGCGCTATACAAGAATAAAATAACAAAGGTTTAGGGCCTCTAAGGATGGCACAATAAGTGCTCAGCCCTTGAAGGTCCTCCCTGGTCACAGTGCCCTGGGTACCTGTGGTACCATTTACCAGGGGCTGACATGTGGCTAGAGATGCCAATTGTGTTAGTTTTGGGGAAAGAACACAGGCCCTGGGAACCCGATTGGCAGGGACCCAGGGCACACCAAGAAAAAGTGCATCAGTAGTCAGGAAAAAGTGGGGAGTTACTGCAACAGAAACCCACTTTCATACAGCGTCTTCGTGGCGCAAGGTCTCTTTTAACAGTGGGGAGAGCCTTGGTTAGAGCTATTCGCCACCGAAGAGAACGCGCAATGTTAGCAGTTCTGCGCGTTGGAATTTCCAAGGCAGCACTCGCTAGGCGACACTTTTTGTCGGGAGTGGAGTTGCAGTCTGTTGTACGCCTTTCCATCTGTACCACTTCTGCCCAGAGTTCTGAAGAAGATCAGGCGCGTCCTGGCCCAAGTCATTCTTGTGGCTCCGGAGTGGGCTCGAAGAGTTTGGTATCCCGACCTGCTCAGTATGACCATCGATCCCCGATCCGACTGCCTCTTCGGGAGGATCTTCCTTCGCAGCAGCAGGGGACACTACTCCTCCCGAACCTGTCCAGTCTCCACCTCTGTGCTTGGAAATTGACCGGTGACAGTTGATTCCTTTCAACTTGCCTCCTGAAGTCTCTGTTATTCTGGCAGCCAGGCGTCCCTCCACTAAGTTGATATACGCCTGTAGGTGGAACAAATTTGTGGCATGGTGCACACCAAAGGCTGGGGATCCCCTTTCTGTCCCTCCTTTCAGAAGTTCTTTTGTTCCTTCTTTCTTTGGCCTGGCAGGGCTCTGCTCTGGGCGCTATCAAGGGCTACCTTTCGGCTATTTCAGCCTTTCTCAGGCTTCCTGATCAGCCCTCTCTTTTCAAGCCCCCTGTTGTAAATAGATTCCTTAAAGACATTACTCACCTTTTCCCTCCTATTCCCTTTGTAATGCAACAGTGGAACTTGAACCTGGTTCTCACATATCTAATGTGTGCTCCCTTTGAGCCTGTTCACAACTGCCCTCTTCGCCAGTTAACTTTGAAGACTACTTTGCTGGTTGCCATCACCTCCGCTAGGAGAGTGAGTGAGCTGCATGCTCTTTCTTGCAAGCCTCCTTTTCTGTCTGTCCATCCGGACAAGGTTGTGCTCAGAAGGCATCCATCCTTTCTGCTAAAGGTTGTCACTGCTTTTCACATCGGGCAGACCATCACTTTGCCCACCTTCTTTCCGCCTCTGCATCCTTCCAGAGAGGAAGAGAGGCTCCACCGTCTGGACCCAAAACGCGCGCTCTCATTTTACCTTATGCACACAATAATTCCTGGTGGATGACCAGCTCTTTGTTGGCTACGTTGGCGCCAAGAAACGTCAGGCCGTACACAAGCGGACTATCCCCCGATGGGTCGTCTTGTGTATTAAAGCCTGTTATTCTCTGGCTAAGAAGGAGCCTCCGTTGGGGCTGCACGCTGATTCCACCAGGGCGACGGCTGCCACTACGGCGTTGTGACGTGGTGTCCCCTTACAAGACATCTGTCAGGCAGCTACGTGGGCCTCTCTGCACACTTTTTCTAAGCACTATTGCCTGGACAGCCAAGTCCGGAGAGACGGCTTCTTTGGCTGTTCTGTTCTCCGGGACTTTCTGGTGTGATCTTGTTCGCAGACCCACCATCGGGGTTGGTATTGCTGGGGTATCTATTCTAAGGTTAGGAATCTATCACGAACGTGTTTCTTTCAGATACAAATGTTACTTACCTTCGGTAACGATATATCTGTAAGATTCCTTACCGCCTTACCCATCCTCCCCGTTCTGCGGACTGATTTCTATGGTTAAGGTCATCCCTTTCAGGGCCCTAGTTTCAGTGCACCAGTGGTCAGTCTCTTGCATGGCTCTGCGTTCCTGGCGCGGAAAGTCATGTACAGAACTGACGTCAGCTTGCGAGGGCGGCATCTAAGTAGCTGCCACGATGTCATCTCGGCAACCACGATGCCAACGACAGACGCGGAGCCGCACAACACCACCCTCCGACAGGCAGGGGTACTGCTTACGAAAACTTTCCGGATCCAGTCTGACACCTGGGGGTAATTCTAAGGTAAGGAATCTATCACTAACTAATGTTTCTTACAGATATATTGTTACTGAAGGTAAGTAACTTGTGTGATAATGCGTTACCGAAGGTCAGTAACTTGCTCTTCACCACCACCGAGAATGCACACTGTTAGCATTTATGCACGCTAGAGATCCCAAGACGTCTCTCTCTCAGAGACCGGTTCCTCCTAGAGTGGAGCTCTGGACTACTTTATACCTTTCCACCCCCATCCCTCTTGGCTCGAGTTCTAGAAGAAGATTAAGACCAACCCGGCCCAAATGATCCTGGTGGCTATCGACTGGGTCAGGAGAGTGTGTTATTCAAGAATTCTTGGCCTGAGCCTCTGTCCTCTGATCAACTGCTGCTTTGGGAGGGTCTTCTGTCGCAGCAACAGGGCTGTGTCCTTCATCCTGGCCTTCAAACTCTGCACCTCCATGCATGGATATTGCACGGCAGCAGCTAGTCTCTTTTTATCTTCTTTCTAAGTTGTTGTTGTGATTTGGACAGCTGTGCGTCCATCTACAAAATCAGTGTACGCCAGGCGCTGGGATAAATTTGGCTCGGTGTGATAACTGTTGGCATGACCCTCTACAAACCAGGCTGTCTGAAGTGCTTTTATTTGTATTGTCGTTTGCCCAGCAAGGCAAGAACTAAGTGTAAGTGTGACTTCCAGGATGAGGATTTTGGCTAGAGCATCAAACAAGAGAGCTGTTTCACCATGAGGGATGATCAAAAGATGGCAGCTAGCACTCTGCAAGTTTTATTAGTCTTTGCTATGTAAAATTGTACAACCATTGGGTACCACAAGAGCAATATTATTGTGTGTCCTGTTTGTGAATATCAATAAGTAAGCACCCAGAAGAAAGAGATTGAATGCGGATCACAGTGTGTACAATGGAGTCAAATAAAAAGAGGACTGTGTTGTGTGGTGGGGCAGGGGGATTGAAACAGCACCGACCCCCAGCATTGCCTTCCAGTGGAGGGGAACTCCTTCCTCTGCCAAGGATACTGGAGAATAAAACTAACAAAAATGTGAAGAAATGAATACAGGAAAAACAAACTAAAATAAAACCTGCATCACTTATCCATGGGAACTAAAATACTGAGTTCACATTAGGAGGCTCCACTACCAGTTACCAGTGAATGTCACAGTGAAAAGCAATTGAATGTTCCAGCTAAGCACAATCTGTTATTGACAAAAAACTAAGAATATTACCTAGTCTTAACTTTTGGCATAGCAATGCTGTCATAATAGGCAAACGTGACACATCCATACATGGGTAAAGAAAACAATCTTTATGTGCCATGCCACACAAGCAGCTGCATTATGCTGACTACTGTGTGTCAACGTGACTGAACAAAAGATCAAGACGAGGTTATATGAACATAAGAGCAATGCACATGCAGAGAATATTAAATTAAATTGGCTGAATGCATTTCAACAGAGACCCAATATAAGCTGTTTGCATTATCCTATGCAGTTCCAGTAAGTGAATAAAAGGCTTCACTTCCCCATAAATAGGGTGTGGTAACAGTTACTGTGACCTGGTGGGCTTGTAACTACATAAATTGTTCTGCCAGTCAAATCGTACAAGGCCGTGCGGGCGAAATCCATAACTTTCCCCACTACCTAATGGGGCAGAGAAACCACGGGTTTGGCAGGTTGGAAGCACCACCAAGAGACACCTCGATGATCCCCTTAGTCTTTAGGTGGGTGCTATTTTGATATAAAGATGCAGAGGAAATGCACACTGATTGGCTTATGATAGTTGCAGATGTAGAGTTGTTTCTGACAGAGCCTTCTTACAGCAGAATCCTGACCTTAGAATTTCCCCAAGTATCAGACTGGATCCGGAAAGTCTTGAGCAGTACCTCTGCGTGTCGTTGAGTGACTCTGTATTGACATCGTCCACGTTGAAAGTTAAGTGCATGGAGCCTATATAGGCGCCACCCAGGCGCGCTGACATGAGTTCCTTTTTTTTACACCAATAGCGCAGATCCAGCTAATATTACTGACAGATGTCTGTATCCGATACCCACTTGATTTGCCTGTCGTCGAACCACGACCACAGGGCCTACGCTGAGTCCAAGTTGATGCATCCCAAGGAAATTAGCAAGCGGCCAATGAAACTCCTCTTGGTGCGGCAGAATAATTCTCCATGCTTCCCTGACGCCAGGCAGGCCCTCCTCCCAGATCTGGACTGAGGCTGACCTCGGCACCAACTCTAATGCCGGTTCCAGTCCACTCAGCACAGTTTCCGGCTCCACAGACACAACTTCTTTGAAGAGGAACCTATCCAATCTGATTCAGAGAGAACAACGCCTTGACGCCTCTCGATGTCGACACCTGCGCCAGCTGGACCACCTCCATCTGCGCTGGATCTGTCACCCTTTGACAGACCCACCATCCCACGGTCGGTTATAATGACGATGGGTATGGCCTCCTGAAGGATGAATCCTAATAGGAAGAGAACTGATATGAGTAGCTGAGCGACGTTAGTGTTCTGGACATTTCTCCATACTTGATTTGTTTCTCCCCCAGGCCCCACCATGGAGGAAGGAACATCATTTGCTTTGGTGATGCAAATGGCAGTGGAGAGCCTCGACCTGCAGCTCCCCACTGTCGAGGTCAAGACCAACGTCTTGACTGAGGTTTGTCGACCGGGGCTTAGCTCTGCGGATCACCTGCTCCCCTTTAATGAGGTTGTCTCATATGTTCTCCTGGGGTCCTGGACAAAACCCTGCATGGGGGCTCCCATGCATAGGATGATTGCTCATTGTCACTCTCCGGCCCCGGAGACCTGGCCTTCCTCACCCAACATCCCTCTCTCTAGAGCCTGGCGATGCAGGCATCGCCAGCCAACCTGAACGCATTTCCTAGAAGCCCACTGGATAGGGAAGCAAAGTAGCTGGACACCTTTTGGGAAGAGGGTCCTTTCTTCCACCAGCAAGGCATTGCAGTCAGAGAACACTGTTTGTGTCTTGGGCCAATACTCATGTCTTGTGGGACTTGCTTGCACAGCTGCTGGCTATGCTCCTGGAACAGGCCTGGGCCATCTGCGGTTAGTATAGTCTCCACCAGAAAAAGAGTTGCCAAAGGTAAGTAACATGTTCATCCAGAGTGAGTGGCTGGTGAGGGTTGGAAGCCCACAAGTGTTCTTGGTGAGGAAAGAATGCCATGGTTTTGCTGAGGTTTTACCAAGTTTAGGTGTTGGAACCTACTAAGCTGTCCTTACTTCAAAATGATTTGGAAACATGCATTTGTATCTTTACCTATTACTTTAATGTATTTTTCATGATTGAATATTTACATTGTTTACATGCAGTCTATATTGGAAAACCTTAAAATACTTTCAATGTTTTTCTCTTTTTAAAGCTGCAGCCTACTTATTGGTATCCCTTATTCCGAGCAATTCTTTCCGTCAGATGTTCCGATCTACTCGGTCCCTACATATTCCCACACGTGATCTTCCTCTGAGCCCAGACACCACTGTGGTGCTTCATCAGGTCTACAATGTCCTCCTTGGTCTACTTTCAAGAGCAAAGCTTTATGTTGATGCTGCTGTCCATGGAACTACTAAACTGGTGCCCTATTTCAGTTTTATGACGTACTGTTTGATCTCCAAAACTGAGAAGCTTATGTTCTCTACATATTTCATGGATTTGTGGAATCTTTTTCAACCAAAACTTTCAGAGCCAGCTATAGCTACTAATCACAACAAGCAAGCTTTGCTTTCTTTTTGGTACAATGTGTGCGTGGACTGCTCTGAGAACGTGCGTCTTATTGTGCAGAACCCTGTGGTGACCAAGAATATTGCCTTCAATTATATCCTGGCTGACCATGATGATCAGGATGTGGTGCTTTTTAATCGTGGTATGCTACCTGCTTACTATGGTATTTTGCGCATGTGCTGTGAACAGTCTCCTGCATTCACAAGACAGTTGGCTTCACATCAGAACATACAGTGGGCTTTTAAGAATCTTACACCTCATGCCAGTCAATACCCGGCGGTAAGCAAATAAAAATTATGCATGAAATTGTTCCCTTTGATTTATGTTTCTATTTCTCCAGTTTTTTACCAGCTCGTATTTTATCCGTTACATGGATGTATTGCTTCAGTAGCAAGACATGTTTGTACCAAACCACTGTATTTACTGTAAGTATTTTAACAGTACTTGTCACCAAAAAGTGTGCATAAAATCAGAAAAAGTATTATGTATATGGATAATATGATCTTTCTTGCAGATAGCTATTGAAATCATCAGGCTCACAGCTAAATCGGATTTTTCTTCCTAGCTTTTGTATTTATTGGCTAATCACTACAACTTGAAAAAACTGTTCATACCTTGCTTTTTTTTTTTTCTTCTTTTGGTGCGACTTCCTTTTTTTTTTAAATGTCTGGCACAAGAGAGCAGTTCTCTTCTAGTGTGGGGCTTATGTGTGGGGTATAAAAACTTTTATATTTCATAATAGTCATTTATGTCATTGAACTTTATCCCAGAGTTGAAGGGATGTGTGGCTTCGTCATGTTTTGCCTACATGATCCACTGGCTGCATGACATTGTTTTTTTATGACATTTCTCCTTTATTAGTGCATTCTAACTGTGAAAGTGATCACTAAAATGTTCTTCAGTGTTCGCTTTTAATGCATGCAATGTGATTTTATGGGTTGATTTCTTCTTCAGCTCTTTTTAACACCTGCAGACAGGTGATTTAGTTTTGACAGGTTGACTGAATCATTCGTTCTAAAGGTTTGCCATCTTGAGGAGGTACTGTTCTACCCCCATCTGATAGAGACATCTAGCCGCAGATTCCTTACCTTTGAATTTCCAGGCGTCAGGCTGGATCCAGAAGATTTTTCGTTGCAGTACCACTGCGTGCCGGTAGATGGTGTCAGTTGACACTCCATGACGTTGTTAGCATCACGTTTGTCTTCGGCGAGACGTCCGCGTCGTCAATATAACCGCCACTCCAGCGTGCTGACATCTGTTTTTCTTTCCGCACCAGCCAGCGCCGATCCGTTGAAGAGCGCTACCCCTGTCCTTTTTTGACACATTTTTTTTTACTTTTGTCAACTCCATTGGTGTGTTTTAGGATGTCAAGTAAGAAGACTTTGGGGTTCAAGCCATGCGGCGCCTGTCACCGCGCCATGTCGGTTACGGTATCCATTTAGTTTGTCTGAGGTGCCTGGAGCGCAACCACGACTCCAAGTCGTGCTCTGATTGCCGTGCCATGCCACCGAAGGCTTTGAGGGAGTGGTCCCTAAAGCTTCTCGCGTCCCTGCGTCTGGCACCTTGGAGGTCGCCTCACCGGTCTCAATGCCGGTCCAGGTCTCGGTCGAGAGGAAAGTCTGACCATCGGCCCGGTGATTCGAAGTCCTCTTCATCAAAGTCAGGTAAGAGGCACCACAAAAAGCACAAGAAGTCGAAGTGTGCTTAACCTTCAACCCGCCCGTCTCGTGACGTGGCGGAGGAACCTCGGCGCTCGAAGGTCCCGCTCTGCGGAGCGGGTGCCTGGGTCGGCTCCGCGTTTACTTCCCTTTCCGGGGCCCAGAGCGACCCCCGCCTGTAGGAGAGTAGGATCTGCCTCTTATGTTGCCCCCACTTTTTTTCTGATGTTTACACTGGTTTCTGGCTTTAGTCTGGCTGGGACCCTGCTAATCGGGGCCCCAGCCTCTCTGTTCTCTCTAAACAACATGGAGTGCATATTAGGTGCACTAGTGATTGGATACTGTGGTGCCTTATGAGTCCCTAGTATATGGTACCTTAGGTACCAAGGGTATAGGTACTTCACAGGCCTACCAGGGGCTGAAGCATGTATTATGTCACCCCTGGGAGCAGACTAAATCTGACAGCACAGACCTGCTACTGCAGCCTGGGTGAGGTGGTACTAGCACTCCTCACTGAGATATAGGTTCACTATATCTCTCCCTGCACACACATTTAAACCTATCAGTCACCCCTAAGGCAGGCCCTATCAATCCTGAGGTATCCCGTCACAGGGAGGTGTGACCATCTTCCAGACAGGGTTTAATGTATTGGGGCTCAGTGGGTACACTCCTAGAGTGCTTTGAAGTCCTGCACTGGGGGAGCAGTAGGCTTCTCTGTGCATACACCAGTTCAAACTGGCTCAGGGGCTACCTGCCCCTGATCTGGCGCGAAAGTGGACAAAGGGAAGTGGGTGTAGCCACCCACTCCCCTGACCCTCCCATAGGTGGGGTCATAAAGCTAGTCCCTCCCTTCCTTTCAGTATAAGTTAGGGAACCCTTGCCATTGCAAACTAGATACCCATGGACGACGCTCTGAAGACGAATCCCGGACCTTCGACGTTCCACTACCTCTGGAAGACTGTAGAATCTCCCTTGGAGTCAAGGAGTGACTCCCCTGCTTGGCAGGCACCAAAACTACAAACTACGGTTGCAAACTCCACCGCTCCCGCCGGAGCCCGGAGTCCCTGCAGCCCAGGAAGAGCATTTCCTGACTTCTCCAAGGCCATCGTGAGTCCCCAGCGACGCTGAGGCAAGTGGACCCCACGAGTGACGAGGAACTGCAATCCCTGGGTACCATGCACTATTTTCGAGTGCAACCCCTACACGACGTTTTACGAACCTGTGCATTGGGCCACGTGTGGTCCAAGCCTCTAGCAGGGGTCCCTCCAGGGATCAGAGGCCTACCCCGTCCCGAGTGACCGTGGGCCCCTGTTGAGTGGATCCTCCTGAGGCATCTTCGCGATCCCTTGCCGGTTGGCTTGTGGGTCTCCTGAAGACTTTCCTACAATTTCAAAGGGCTCTCCTGGTTGCTCCAGGCCTGCCCTGACTTACCCTCGCTGGCTGAGTCCCTCAGACCTTGCTGGTCTGCACCGCTGACTTTTTGTCCTTTCCACGAGACTTGCTGTTACCAGGGCTTGTTGGCTCCAATCTGGTCACCGACACCGCAGTAAGCTGCAGACTTCGTGGGACACGCCGAATCCAGCTCCTGGTCGACGTCGACGCCTCCTGGACCTCGTGGCTGAAGAGTCAAGACACCCGTGAACTACCTGAAAACACCCGACGACTGTGGGCGTCCAGCTTTCTGGCCCCGGGTCACTGTCAAGTGACTTTGAACACTGTCCCCTCTGCTTTCAGGTCTTCCTTCTTCTGAATCCAGGCTTGGATTCCAGCGGACACTTCTTCTGTCTTCACAAGCAGCAAGTCTTCATTGGCTCCCATTGAAAAAGATGCCGCGACCCGACACCAAAAGACACCTATGCACCCGGCTTCCCTGGGTGAGGTAACTCCAGCACTACGGTGCTCCTGTGGGTGTTGGCTCTAGAACTGATTCCCCTGTAAGTGACTTGCTTGTAGACTCTCCCGAAGTATACCTAAACTCTTAATTTCCAACCGCAACTTGCACCATTGAAGTCAACAGGGATTCGCGTCTGTGTTAACACACTGCCTGCGACCCCCGTGGGTCCTTTACTTACCTGCCTTGGGTGATTTCGTGAGGCCCCAGCGCTTCTGAAGGCCCTTGGCCTTGTCCCTTTGCAAGTCGTTATCTCTAAGTCTCTTTTTTAGTATATGGTCTGGTACGCCCCTAGGGCCCCAGCCATATTTGTGCTTAATTTATTGTGAAACGTTGATTTGTGCATATGTTCCTGACTTCTAATCTCATAAAGAGATTAGTAAAAAGTTGTTTAGTAATAAATACATATATATTTGATATATATACCTGTGTGGCGTCCTTTCATTTGGTAATTCAAGAGATTATAAGGTAAAGCAAGCTGCTTTACATTCCTCTAAAGACTTAGCCTGAAGGCTGCTCTCCACAGCTACCACTAGGATAGCTTTCTTTAAAGGTTGTCTTAAACCTACTACCATAAGAGTCGAATTGTACTGGTGCAAGGTGTCCACTTTAACTAGTGAACAGCATATACCAGGCCGACTTTTCACACCTCCCAACTCAAAGAATTTTACTACGCCATTTGTGTCATATTTGGGTGGCCTGACCCTGCTGGCGTGCCTTCAGGCCCCACAGGCTCAGAGGGCCCCGTGGCTACACGGCCTACAAGTGGACCCGTTCCCGGGTCCGGACTGACGCTGGTCGCACTTCCACAGCGACCTTACCCGGCACTGCGTCCGACGCCAAGGTCCTCTGCGTCCACGGCCCTCACCGGCAGCGCCTCCCAGATCCTCATTCCTGACAACACGGAGCTGGTCGGGCATCCTTAGACGCCGAGACCGGAGCTATGCGACTCCATGCCTTTCTCTCTGCCCTATTCTGAAGGGTTAGGTATGGAGGAAGAGGATTGGGAGGGGGAGCCAGGACCCCTTAGAAATCCCGCAACAGCATGACATGGACAGGCATGTGGAATTGGGTGATGCCAGTTGCCTGGCCCCTCCCCAGTCTGGTATGCTATCCCCTCCTACCCTGGCTACGGAGGAGAGAGCAACTTTCGCCATGGTGGTGCCTAGGGCTGCGGAGGTCCTTGACCTGCAGCTTCATACGGTGGCAGTCAAGACGAAAGTCTTGACAGGTCCTGCAGCCTGGGGTCTCGAGCTTGGAACCCCTACTGCCTTTCAATGAGGCCTTGACAGACGTCCTTCTGGGGACAGGGTCCAAACCCAGCACAGGTGCTCCTGCGAATAGGACGGTCGCCCACCGCCCCACACCGGGGGGCCCAGTTTTCCTCACCACCCACCCCACTCCCGAAAGCTTGGTTGTCTAAGCTTCCACGTCCCGAGGCTCATTCCCTTCTGCACCCCTGGACAGGGAATCCAAGAGGCTGGAAAACTTTAGGAAGAAAATGTTCTCTTCCACCAGCCTAGTGCTGCGGTCGGTCGGTGAACACCGCATGCATCTTGGGCCGTTATTTCCATTCTCTATGGGATACGGTAACGCAGGTGCTGCGCAGTCTCGGAGGAGGACAGGGCTCTACTCTCCCAAGCTATATCAGATGGGAGAGACGCAGCTGAGTTCGCTATAAGATGTGGCTTGAACGTGACGGACTCGCTAGGTAGAGTGATTTCCACTACAGTGGCAGTCCGTCGCCACGCCTGACTGAGAACATCTGTTTTTTTGGGGGATGTCCAAGCCAACCTCATGGACTTTCCCTTTGATGGCCCCCGCCTCTTCGGAGACAAGGCGATGCTGCCCTTGAGCGCTTTAAGGACTCGCGGGCCACGGCCAAGTCTTTGGGCCTCACTACAACCCCAGAGCTTCATCCAGCTTTCGCTCCCTTCGTGGCTAAGGAAGGGGCTTCGAGCCGTGCCAACCCTACTCCGGCCAGAGGGCCCGTAAGTTCAGCAACCTCTGTGGGGCCTCGGATGTGGCTCATCCCAGTCTCGTGCGTCAGGGCACCAGAAGTTGAGCCAAGCCACCATCCCCTCCTCCACCGCAAAACGCTCCTAGTCCGATTCCCCAGGACCATTCTCGGCCAGTTGGTGGCAGAATATGCCATCACTTTCACCACTGGCAAAACGTCACATTGGACAGGTGGGTGCTGCAAGTAGTCCGGAGGGGCTACTCCCTCCCCTTCGAGACTACTACTCCCTCCCCTTCGAGACTACTACTCCCTCTATGTCCCCAGCATACGATAGACTGACAGACGATCACCTTGTTTTGCTCGGCGAGGAAGTCAATGCTCTGTTGGCCAAGGGAGCCATAGTGAGGGTTCCAGGGCCCGAAGTAGGCAGTGGTTGCTATTCCCGCTACTTCCTCGTCCCCAAAAAGTACGGAGGCCTTTGTCCTATCCTAGACCTCAGAACTCTCAATTTCTTCCTCAAAAAGGAGAAATTCAAGATGCTCACCTTTGCTCAGGTCCTGACTGCTCTGGACCCAGCAGACTGGATGGTAGCGCTGGACTTGTAGGATGCCTACTTCAATATTCCTATCCTGCCTGCACATCTATCTGCAGTTCACAGTGGGCCACGAGCACTTTCAGTTCACTGTGCTTCCCTATGGCCTCACCAGTCCCCCTTGGGTTTTCACAAAGGTGATGGCGATGGTTGCAGCTCATTTGTGGAAATCTGGGGTTCCAGTCTTCCCCTATGTCAACGATTGGTTGTTGAAGGCAGATTCGTCCCAGGCAGTCGTCTCCCACCTCCAGACGACGGTGAACCTCTTGCATTTGCTGGGGTTCACTATCAACGTGCCGAAGTCACACCTGACCTCTCAGTCACTCCCTTTCATTCGGGCGGCTGGACAAGTTGCAGTTTCTGGCCTATCCTCCTGAACAGCGAGTCCAGGATATTCAGACTGTGATACCGATGTTTCAGCCTCTATCCTGGATTTCGGTGAGACTGATTCTGAGGCTGTTGGGCCTCATGGCATCCTGTTAGTGACCCATACACTGTGGCACATGCAGGCTCTACAGTGGGACCTGAAGTTCCAATGGGCACAGTATCGAAGAAACCTCACCGACCTTCAGATTTCAGAGGGCACTGCGAAAGATCAATGTTCAATGGCAGACCCCTCTCCCTTACCCACCCAGACCTCACAGTAGTGACAGACACGTTCCTTCTGGGCTGGGGTGGCCATCTGCGGAAGATGGAGATCAGAGGACTCTGGTCTCTGGCAGAAGCCAAGCTCCATATCAACCTGCTGGAGCTTAGATCAGTTTGCCCATACCACTTCTGCCCAGAGTGCTCAAGAAGATCAGGAGCAACCAAGCACGTTATTCTTGTGGCTCCAGACTGGGCACGGAAAGTTTGGTATCCCGAGCTTCTAGACATGAGCATTGATCCTCCGATCAGGCTGCCCCTTCGGGAGGATCTTCTGTCACAGCAGCAGGGGAGGGTCCTCCACCCGAACCTGTCCACTCTCTGCCTCCTTGCGTGGATATTGAACAGCGGCAGTTGACAGCTTTTGACTTTCCTCCCTAAGTCTGTGAGGTTATCTTGGCAGCCAGGCATCTCTCTACAAAGTCAGTATATGCCTGCCGATAGAACAAGTTTTGTAAATATTGCACATATTTGTCTGCTGACTCTTTATCTGCTCCCTTGTCTGAAGTCCTTCTCTTCATACTATCTTTGTCCCAGCAGGGCTCTGCTTTGGGCACTTTGAAAGACTATCTTTCAGCCCTTTCTTCTTTTCTTAGGCAGCCGGATCAGCCATCCTTGTTAAAATCTCCGATAGTGCAGAGATTTTTAAAGGTACTAACCCATTTGTTTCCCCCCCTTCACCTTTAATCATGCCACAGTAGGACCTTAATTTGGTGCTCACCTTCTTGATGTGTGCTCCATTTGAGCTGTTGCATAACTGTCTTCTGCGGTTGCTCACCATCAAGACAGCTTTTTTGGTGGCAATAACCTCTGCCAGGAGAGTCAGTGAGCTACAGGCGCTATCTTCAAAGGCTCCTTACCTGATGACCTTTCCGGATAAGGTAGTACTCTGCACAAGGGCATCTTTTTTGCCTAAGGTGGTAATACCCTTCCATATGGGGCAGTCGGTTACTCGACCCACCTTTATGCACACCTGTACCCTTCCAAGATTGAGGAGCGTCTCTATCGTTCTACCTCGATTGAACCAGAGAGTTCCGGGTGGATGACCAACTCTTTATAGGATATGTGGGCGCAAAGAGAGCTTGTGCTGTCCAGAAGAGGACTATATCCTTATGGGTAATCCTCTGCATAACATTTTTTTACGTCTTCGCAAAGAAGGAGCCTCCTGTAGGGCTTAGGGCCCATTCCACCAGTGAAAAAGTGGCCACTACGGCTCTCCAGTGTGGTATTCCCGTTTCGGATATATGCCAAGCAGACACGTGGACATAGCTGCACACATTTGCCAAACACTACTGCCTGGATTCCCAGGTTTGCAGAGAGGGCCTCTTTGGTTGCTCTGTGTTACAGGATTTTCTTGTCTGAACCGTTGTGCAGTCTCTCCTCCGGGGCTGGTATTGCTTGGGTATCTCTTCAAAGGTAAGGAATCTGCGACTAGATGACTCTATCAGATGGACAAGTTTCTTACATTCAGTAATGCCTTATCTGATGGAGACATGATCTAGCTGCAGATACCTTACCAACCCACCCATCCTCCCCGCACTGCGGAATTGGTTTCAAGTGTCAGGGATTTTCCCCTTCAGGGCCCTAGCTGTTCTGTTTTTTAACACACCATGGTCAGTCACTTCGTGGCTCTGTGCTTCTGGCGTGGAAAGTCGTGAAAAATACGAACGTTCACGCACCAGAGTGGCTGTTATATTGACGATGTGGATGTCACGACGATGAACAGGACGCCAACAACGTCACGCGGAGTCGACCGACGCCATCTAACGGCACGCAGCGGTACTGCTATGAAAATCTTCCGGATCCACGATGACGCTTGGAATTTCAAAGGTAAGGAAGCTGCGGCTAGATCCCGTCTCTACCAGATAAGGCATTACTGAAGGTAAGTAATTTGCCCTTAGGAGATTATAAATACATAAATTGGAGCAGTGATTGAGGGGTGCTTACTAAAAACAAAAATCAATTTTTCTTTCATTTGAAAATGTTATTTACATTCTCTGCAACTTGTTGCCGAAGCAGTGGAAAGAGAATACAGTATATCCCACTAAAACAATTAATCATCAAATTCTTCCATGGGAGATCACCTGTAGGTAAGGGCAACTAAGAAAATAAGTGGTACTACAGTTGGAAAAGGTCCTTAGTGTGCCAGAGGAAGTTGCTAATCCAGCGCCAGCAACCTTATATTATGTGATTAGGGCTGTTACCAAGGTATATATGATGGAGTAACTCACAAATGCCAATCACCCAAATGATGAAATAGTCAATGAGGATCCCATCCAGTATGGGGGACCAGAAAACAAATTAAAAGATATTTTTCTCTGTGTCACTCTGCAAGTGTCATCACTCAGTCCTCAAGTGAAAAATGTAGGAGGCAATTGAGAGGAGCACCTAGGGTGAGGATCTCAGTTAGCCGTTAGGACTTAATCCAGATTTCTCATCCTCAGTGTGTCTCAGAAAGGAGCAAGTACTGGCTACAGAAGAGCTAGAGGAAGGGAGGACAAATAAACTCACTTGTGCTACAGTCTACTACTGGAAAGAACAGGGGTGCACCATCTCACCTTGTAGTCTTAGCAAACAGATAGATAAGCCAGTTACAGTGTCTAGAAAACAAGGATAAGGCCGTTGTGACATAAAAATTCTATCTGATAGAGACTTCTAGCCGCAATGTCCTTACCTTAGAATTATACCCAGGCGTCAGACTGGATCCAGAGATTTTCGAGCAGTACCCCTGTGCGCTGGTAGGTGGCATAATTTGGCTTTGCATCTGAGGCGCCTGAAGTGACCTATGCATGTATATAGCCGCCAGCTCAGCATCTTGATATCATTTCTTTCCTTTCTGCACCAGATAGTGCAGATCCAAAAATAAGTACCCCTCAGTCACTTTTAAACTGCCTTTTTCTTTTTTTTTAACCTTTTCTTGAACACTTTTTGAGACATTTTTTTCTCTTGGTGTGACTGGATGTCCCCCCAAGAAAACGTCTGGTTTCAAATCATGTGCAGCTGTAGGAAGATGGCTCTTTATATAGTATACCAAAAAGAAATATGCTATGTAAAGAGTTCAGGTATCCCTTATGAATGAACAGGGGCTTGCTCTATCAATGCCAAGAAGCTCTATCCGGGGCAGTGTGGTTGAGCATTAGGCTTGTCAGAGAGGAGTGTTAAACATTTGTAAAATGGGACCTATACTGAAACTTGGAAAGTTTGGTCAAGAATATCTATATTTATAAATGGGAACACATGCCCTATACCTGCTCTGGTTACTTCCTGACCAGGATGAAAAACTGAGGCAATGAGGAGGAGTGAAAGGGAGTTCTAAACAATCCAAACATTGTCACTATAGGTATGTACAAACACCCATTTGATTATTACAGAGTCAAAACGAGTAATTTCACAGAGGCATAGTCTATAGCCTTTTCTGTTTCATGGTACAAGTGTACGGTCAAGCCTATTGATTTTGTCAGCCAAACAGTATAGTTTCCTCCCGTTGTTAAAGGTTTGGCATCTCTCTGTAGGTGGACTGGTTCAGATCAACTAGATGTGATAAGTTTATCTAAATGATTAGCAAGGACGAAAGAGCACATTTTAAGTTTAGCAGCTTACTGTTTAGAGATCGTCTGAATAACGGGCACCACTAGTGGATGGCTTTGTGTGTCATGCATGCAATTTTTTGCTGTATCCGAGCTTCATATGGAAGTCAGTTCAGGTCCCGCAAGTCTGGAGAGATATGGTTGTATTTTTTTGTGCCAGTTACGAGCCTGGCAGCGGCATTGAGGGCAATCCTAAGAGGAGCTGTCGTCACTCTGGGCAAGCCACAAAGCGCTGCGCTACCATAGTCCAGCTTTGAGATCACTAATGCTTGTACTGCAACCTTTAGGTCATGAGCAGGGAGAAAGGGTTTGAGTCTCCTTAGGATGCTGAGTTGGAAGTTCGCTCCTTTGGTGAGGGAACTGATGTGCTTCTGCATGTTCAGACTTTTGTTTAATATAATACCCAGAGAGGATACCGAATCCACGAGGTGAGATCTACAGTTAAGAGCAGTCAGCTGATTCAACCATTGATCCATGACCAGAGATTGCTTGTGGGGTGAGATTAGGAGGGATTCCGTTTTTAGAGCATTTAGCTTCAGGTGATTGCATGTTAACCAGCTTGGTGTTTCCAGCAGGACTGAGTTGCGGGACTGAATGTCCTCGGGAAAAGGCGATCTTCAGGTATAGTTGGGTATCATCCGCATACATGTGAGAGTGAATGCTGGATGATTTCAGAATTTCTGTCAGAGGCTCCATGAACAGGTTAAAGAGCGTGGGAGATAGTGCTGAACCTTGGGGAACCCCCAGGGTGACCGGTGCAGGATGGGAGAAGGATTGGTTCACCTTGAAGCATTGGGATCTGTTCTGAAGGAACGAAGAGAACCAGTTTAGTACAGGCCCAGACAGCCCCATCCTGTGTACCAGGAGGTCGGTTAGGTTGTCATTTTTCGACAGTATCAAATGCTGACGAAAGGTCAAGAAGGATCAATAGGCACGACTCATTATGGTCTAACATTCTCGCATCATCAACGATGTGCGTTAGCACCGCCTCTGTACTATGGCCCGGTCAGAAACCAGATTGGCATAGGTCCAGGAGTTGGAAATGGTCGAAGTGGTTACAGAGTTGGGTGAGCACACATTTCTCCATAATTCAAATGCGAACTGTGGGGAAACGGTGTTGCATTCTCATGTGTAATTAGGGACCCAGTACTATATTTTTACTTTATTGAGGTACCTAAAACAAATCCCCCAAAACTATTTTATTGGCATATTAGGTTATAAAGTCAAAACTGCACACAAGGTACCTTTATAATGCTTTATTTACTGTCATGAAGCTAGACCATTTTTTCATGTTCATGGCCAAAGAGGTCCAAAGGTGTTCCCGTCCTCAAATGTTTTTCCACTGTATTTCTGTGTCTTGTATTTGGATTAGTTGATCATCCTTGCATTGTTCTGTTTGAGATTTCGACTCGCAGTGTAATATCCAATCAGTTTTTAGAGGTACAGTGGTACGTTTGCGCCAGAAAGATTTGCAGACTGTGCTCAGCACTTTGAATGTAATCCTCTGTTCCACTTAGAGCCAGCTAGTTGCTAGAGTGGTATGATATTACTTTTTTAAACTGCTACATAGTGTAGTAGCATTTTTTTTAAATCTAATGGCTTTTTCCAAAGTTATTCTTTGGCCTTGTATGTAACGTGCATTACAGTGTCATAGGCATGATGGCACTTTTGCCCTTGTAACTTTGACTCTGTGATTCCGTTGGAGTAGACGGAGGACATTGGAAAAAACGATGAGATTCAAGTTTTTTTTTATTTTCTGTTTTTTCATTTACCGCTTTTGATATATTGCTCAAAGGAAAGCTCTAAGTTAAACTAAACTCATAGGTTTTATGCTGATTATATTGATGTGAGGTCTGCACCCAATTCCTATTGGCCAAGCGAAAATTAAGGTTTTCTTAGTTTACATTCATTATCAAAATATCTGTCTTGTAGCAATTAAGACTAAGTTAATTATTTCTCATCCAGAAGTATATATGCCTTATGCAATTTGAAATTACAGTGCCTAGGTTTGGGTTGGTTCCTAGTCGTGTAAATTAGTTTAATTCGAATTTACTTTTAGTTGTAAATGGTACTGTTCCTACATCCGCCGGAGACCAAGAATTAGCATAAAGTTGGGCCCAGCTGGCCCTTCAAAAGTCTTTAGAAATCTGCTTGAAAAAGTAGAGAATTTAAGAAACCCCTTCCTTTCTCAGCAAATAATTTCTCCTTGTGTTTATTCTTATCTTTTTAGAATCAAGTGTTATAACTGGAACGAGAAAGAAAATGTTGCCCTGGTGAAGTAATTTATGTTCACAGAACACATGTTGGCGCATGTGACATTTGTTTTCGAAATTTTGAAATAAACAAAACTAGTCCCATAAAATTAATTCACAGTTTCTTGCGAGGTGCAAGGAAAATTGGAATATCATGACAAGGAAGCGTTCAAGCTTGCATGTCCTTTAGAGCTTTGAAGCACACGTGACATTGTGTAGAGAAGGGCATCACTTTACATCAATAAAAAGTGATACAAGCCGTTCCATGCGTTGTTGTCATTAGTGGTGCTTCTTTCACCGGCTCCTCCCACTTTTCTTGACTTAAGCCTCAACATCATGTTGCACTGTACTAATACAAGTCTATTTCTTCATTTTTAGTATTCTAGAAGGAACTCCCAAACCTGCCTATTTAGTTGTGCTCTTATATTGATGGTTTAGACTTGTGGTATCTATTTTGTATCTGACATTAGGAGATTTCTGTGTACTCCGCAATCCTGAGAATGAGCTTTCCTTAATCATTGGCTTTTTCAAGTTAATTGTTGGCTATAATCTGAAAGAGACCATTAGTTATAGATTCCTTACCTTAGAATTACCACCAGGCGTCAGACTGGATCCGGAGAAATGTTTTTTTAGCAGTACCCCTGCGTGTCGGTAGGTGACGTCGGTCTACTTGGTGTCCGTCGTCTGCTTCGTGGTCGCCGGGATGACGTTGCGGTGTCTACTTAGACGCCGCCCCTGCGCAATGACGTCAGTTCTTTCTTTTTCCAACTCTTCATAGGTTATGTGGGCACCAAGAACGGTTGGGCAGTGCATAAACATACCATCTCTCGATGAGTTGTCCTAAGCATCAAGATCTGCTATTCTTTGGCAAAAAAGGAACCTCCAGTAGGACTGCGTGTCCATTCTACCAGGGCCACGGCAGCCACTACTGCTTTGGGACGTGGAATTGCGCTGATTGACATCTGCCAGGCTGCCACGTGGGCATCACTGAACACATTTACAAAGCATTACTGCCTGGACAGCCAAGTCCGGAGAGACAACTTTTTTGGCTGTTCTGTTCTCCAGGACTTCCTGGGGTGAACTTAGTTTGCAGACCCACCTCTGGATTTGGTATTAGTGGGGTATCTATTCTAAGGTAAGGAATCTATAACTAATGGTCTCTTTTAGACGAACAAGTTACTTACCTTCAGTAACGATGTATCTGTAAGAGACATACATTAGTTATAGATTCCTTACCGCCCCACCCATCCTCCCCGTTCTGCAAACCGACTTCTAGGGATAGGGATTCCCTTGCACAGCCCTAGTTTTGTGCACCAATGGTCCGTGTCTTGCATGTCTCTGCGATTCTGGCATGGAAAGTCGTGTCAGAACTGATGTCAACGCACACGGGCGGCGTCTAAGAAGATAACGCAATGTCATCTCGGCGACCACGGCACCAACAACGGACACGGAGTCTACCGACGCCACCTACCAATGCGCAGGGGTACTACTAAGAAAATATTTCTCCGGATCCAGTCTGACACCTGGGGGTAATTCTGAGGTAAGGAATCTATAACTAATGTATGTCTCTTACAGATACATTGTTACCAAAGGTAAGTAACTTGTTCTTCAAGAGTGAGACAGGTCCTCTTCCCCAGGCACAGTTCTTTCCCAGAGGGTTCCTCTGAGCCAAAAATCTCAGCCAGCTCCTGAGGCTCAGTTCCCTCTGGGGCGGACTCTTCTTCCTTCTGGAAAGACGCTGGTGTCTATTTGGAAGCTGATCTCTTCTACCTTTACTCCTGGAGGGCTGGGCCATTATTCCAGACTCCAGCACCTGTTTTTCACTCTGGGCTCTGCTTTGTGTTCCAACTCTGTGTTGGATTCAAGCATATCTGCATGGATTCTCAGTTCTGCCTCAACCAAGGCTGACGACTCCAAATCATTGCCAAGCAAACAATCAACTGGAATGGATGAAGATACTTCTAACTCTTTTCAGCAACCCCTCCCCAGTCAAAGGACCCCATCGCTATGGGATGGTTTGTTGTCACTTTATCAGCATTGATTACTGCATAGGTCCTTCTACGTAGACACTGTTCAGAGCACACCAGTTGCTTAGTCACCATGGTGACACTAGCACCAGTGTCTCTCGGTGCCTCCATCCTAACTCCCATTAATAACAGGATGCTGTCTGTATTTTTGCAAATTAGTGGGTCAGACAGCTACGGTGGCTGCATCCACATCCCCTACTAGAGTCGCCTTGGTGATCTGACATGGCCAGTGCTCTCCTGAGATCCCAACTGGATATTGACAACATCATTCACTGCAGGTGACCTAGAGGCATTTTTTCTTGTTTTTACAGCCATAGTCTGCAGTTCAGTGCCATGTAGTTTTACAGTAATGGCACCAAGCCTTCTTGGGATCCCAGTTCTTTCCCTGGTACCCAGCCTTTTGCTGTGAAGATTCTCGGGCCCACCTTCCTGAACATGTTTTGGGGGGCCTAAAGAAGACTCTTTGTTTTTAGAGTTGCACTCTTTCCCTTAGGGAGGCTTTTTGGCCTCTTTCTTTTGGTCTCCTCTTTAGGAAAGTAGTATCTGGCATAGATACCCTCTTTTTACCTGGGGTCAGTATGTTTTGACTCTAGTTCACTGGGATCCTGCTAACCAGAACCAGGAGGCTCTCTCCTCTAAATTTGCTTGTAAGTACTTGTACACCCCACAATTGGCATACTGGGGTACCACTGTAAGTCCCTAGTTTATGGTATTGAGCTACCCAGGGCATTGATACACCAGAGGTCCCCCATGGGGTGCAGCATGTATTGCCCCATCCCTGGGAGTCCATGCAAACTGTGCCTGCAGAGTTGCATTCATAATCTGAAAGAGACACGTTAGTGATGGATTCCTTACCTTAGAATATCCCCAGGCGTCAGACTGGATCCGGAAAGCTTTTGTAGCAGTACCCCTGCGCTTCAGTAGGTGGCGTCATGAGGCACCTGAAAGAAATACGTTAGTTAGATTCCTCACCTTAGAATATCCCCAGGTGTCAGACTGGATCCGGAAGATTTTTCGTCAGCAATACCCTTTGCGCGTCGCTAGGCGTCGTCTGCGGCTCCGCGTCCGTCGTCGGCGTCGTGCGCCGGGATGACGTCGTCGGAGTACTTAGACGCCGCCCTCGCGCGCTGACGTCAGTTCTTCTTTTTTCCGCGCCAGTAAGCGCAGATCCGGGAGAGCTACCCCTTTAGTCAATTTTTGACTAACTTTTTGATCCTTTTTGATCCTGTCAATCGACACCGGTGCCGGTAGGATGCCTGGGTTTAAAGCCTGTACGGACTGTACCCGATTGATGTCGGTTACGGACCATCACCGCCGGTGCCTGTACTGCTTGGGCCTCGACCACGACGCGGAGTCGTGCTCGGACTGTAAGGCCCTGACCTCGAAGGCTAGACGGGAGCGGTCCCGTAAGCTTCTCGAGATTCGCCACTCGGCTCCGCGCGCCTCTCGATCCCGGTCCAGGAGGAGGTCCAAGGATCGGTCGCGGAGCCGCAGCCGACGTCACCATCGGTCGTCGGGATCCAAGTCTTCGGGTAAGTCGAAGCATTCCAAGAAGTCCAAGAGGCGACATCGCTCTTCGGACTCCCCTCGCCGGTCGCGCGACTCGGCCGAGGGTCAGGGTGGTTCCACCCCCGCGGCTCCGGCGGAGCCGCAGGCGCCGCGCCCGTCCCCATACCCTCCGGTCCCTGGGACTAACGCGACGCTGGCGGAAGTCAGTGCCTTCCTCTCGGCCATGAGGAGCCTGGCTCTGCCGTCGGCGCCCGCTGGTGCGCCTTCGGGCCCCGCGGACCCGACTGGGCTGCCTTGCCTGCCGGTGGCTCCGGCCCCGGCGCCGTTGACGGCTCCGGCCTCGACGCCGCAAGCGCCCGAGGGACCCGTTCTCGAGTCCCTGTCGACGCTGGTCGACCTCGTCACGCCTCCTCCGCCGGCGTCGACACCGGTACCACCCCCGACGCCAACGTCGACTCCGCTCCACGTCGAGCCCCAGTTCAGTCCCACTCCGGGCCCGGCGCCGGTCCGGCGTCGATGGACGCCGAGATCGACGCCGCTAGAGACACATTATATCTACCGCCCGGCTCCGTTACTTTCTCCTCTATACCAGGAGTCGGATGATGGGGACAACTGGGAGGGATCTGAGGATCCTATGGCCGTTCAGGCTCAACTGTCCCAGGACTGGGCAGATGAACTGGGGGAGGCCAGTGGCCTGGATACCTCTCCAGACACTGGATTTGTCTCTCCTCCGACTGTGGCTTCGGAGGAGGGCGCTGCTTTCTCTGTGGTGCTGCGCAAGGCGGCCGCAGCCCTTGGGCTCGAGCTGCCTGCCGTGGCTGTGAGGACTAACGTCCTTACTGAGGTGCTTCAGTCTGCAGCAAGCTCCACTGAGCCTCTGCTGCAATTCAATGAGGCCCTCATTGACGTTCTGCAGGGCACCTGGTCCAAGCCCTCCACAGTTCCTCCTGTGGACCGGAACGTCGCCAGGCGCCACCGCCCTGCTCCGGGCGACCCCAGTTTCCAGTCCCAACACCCTACCCCTGAGAGCCTGGTTATCCAGGCCTCCACCTCCCAATCCTCTTTCCCGACCGCCCCGCCGGACCGGGATTCCAAGAGACTAGAGCAGTTTGGCAAGAAGCTGTTCTCTTCCCTTAGTTTGGGCCTGCGGTCTTTGAACACCGCTTGTCTCTTGGACCGTTATTCCCACTCTCTGTGGGATGCGGTGGAGGACGCGCTGCCCCTGTGTCCGGAGGAGGTCCGGACACGACTTACCCAGGCTCTGGCCGATGGGAGGGATGCCGCGCGACATGCTATACGTTGTGGGCTTGACACCACGGACTCGCTGGGTAGGGCCATTTCTACCACAGTGGCGCTTAGACGTCACGCCTGGCTGCGGTCCACGTCATTTTCGGGCGATGTCCAGAGCACTCTCATGGACATGCCGTTTGATGGCACTCGCCTGTTTGGCGAGAAAGCGGACAGTGCGCTGAACCGCTTTAAGGACTCCCGGGCTACGGCCAAGTCCTTGGGCTTCTCGGCCCCGCGGTCGCAATCTTCCGCTTTTCGCCCCTTTCGTGGCCAAGGAAGGGGTGCCTCCTCACGTGCGCCTAGCCACCAGCCGCAGAACCAACCTGCGCGCGGTCGCGGACGTGGTTTCCGCCGAGGCGGTTCTGGAGGACGACGAGGTCAGCCCACATCCACCCCGGCAGCATCCGCCTCAAAGCCTTCCTAGTCCGAGCTTTCAGGCCCATTCCACGCCAGTGGGCGGCAGAGTTCGGCATCACCTGCTCCACTGGCGGTCCATCACATCGGACAGGTGGGTGCTGCAAATCGTCCGAAGGGGCTACTCCCTCCCCTTCGAGACGACCCCTCCAGCCATGCCACCGCAGCACCACCGTATCTCGGGGGATCATTTGAATCTTCTCCACGAGGAAGTTTCGGCCCTCTTGGCCAATGTGGCCATCAAGTGCGTTCCTGGGCCAGAAGTAGGGAGTGGTTGTTATTCCCACTTCTTTCTGGACCCCAAGAAGGACTAAGGGGTCTGCGTCCCATCTTGGACCTCCAGAACGTCAACCGCTTCCTCCGGAAGGAGAAGTTCAAAATGCTGACTCTAGCTCAGGTCTTGGCTGCCCTCGACCCTGGAGACTGGATGGTAGCGTTGGACTTGCAGGAAGCATATTTTCACATCCCCGTCCTGCCGGCCCACCGGCGTTACCTGCGGTTCACGGTAGGCCAGGAGCATTTTCAGTTTGCCGTGCTCCCCTTCGACCTTACCAGCGCCCCTCGTGTGTTCACGAAAGTGATAGCGGTGGTTGGAGCGGTTCTCGATTCAACGCTGTTTCGGGTTTATCCTCCTGAGCAGCAAGTCCGTGATATTCCGGCTATGATTCCGATCTTTCTACCTCTGTCCCGGGTTTCAGTTAGGATGGCCCTCCGGCTTCTGGGCCTGATGGCCTCCTGCATCCTGCTGGTGACATATGCCAGATGACATATGCGGGCTCTGCAGTGGGACCTGAATTTTCAGTGGGCGCAACATCAGGGCAACCTGTCCGATCATGTCCAGATCTCGGAGGGCACTGCACGGCAGTTGCATTGGTGGCTCACGAATCACGATTGGGTCGATGGCAGATCCCTCTCCCTTCCCCAACCTGAGCACACAGTGGTGACGGATGCGTCCCTCCTGGAATGGGGAGGCCACTTGGGAGAGGCGGAGATCAGAGGCCTCTGGTCTCCGGCGGTGTCCCGGCTCCATATCAATCTGTTGGAGCTTCAGGCGATCCGACTTGCACTGAAGGCATTCCTTCCCTCTGTCCGGGGAAGTGTGGTGCAAGTGTTCACGAACACCACCACCGCCATGTGGTATTGCAACAAACAGGGCGGGGTGGGGTCCTGGACCCTATGTTAGGAGACTCTGCGCCTCCGGACATGGCTGGAACATCAGGGCATTACCTTGGTGTTTCAACACCTGGCAGGTTCTCTGAATGCCAGGGTGGACAAACTCAGCCGCCGGTGCTTGATGGATCACGAATGGCGTCTGAACTCAGACGTGGTGGAAGGTCTCTTTCAGCAGTGGGGAGAGCCTTGGTTAGATCTATTCACCACCGAAGAGAAAGCGCAATGTCATCAGTTCTACGCGTTGGAATTTTCAGGGCGGCGCTTGCTCGGTGACGCTTTTCGTTGCGAGTTGAGTTGCGGTCTGTTGTACGCCTTTCTGCCTATACCACTTCTGCCCAGAGTGCTGAAGAAGATTCGGCGCGACCGGGCCCAAGTCATCCTTGTGGCTTCGGATTGGGCACGAAGATACTAGTATCCCGAGCTACTCAGTATGGCGATCGATCCCCCGATCCAACTGCCTCTTCGGGAGGATCTTCTGTCGCAGCAGCAGGAGACGGTCCTCCACCCAGACCTGTCCAGCCTCCACCTTCATGCGTGGAGATTGAGCGGCGACAGTTGACAGCTTTTGATCTTCCTCCCGAAGTCTGTGATGTCATTCTGACAGCCAGGCGTCCCTCCACTAAAACGGTATATGCCTGCAGGTGGAAGAAGTTTGTGAAATGGTGCGCAGCTAAGGCTGTGGATCCCCTTTCTGCCCCTTTTTCTGAAGTCCTTCTGTTCCTTCTTTCTTTGGCCCAGCAGGGCTCTGCTCTGGGCACTATCAAAGGGTATCTTTTGGCCATCTCCGCCTTTTTAATGCTTCCAGATCAGCCTTCTCTTTTTAAGTCCCCGGTTGTTAACCGTTTCCTAAGAGGCATTACGCACATGTTTTCTCCTGTGCCGTTCATAATGCTTCAATGGGACTTAAACCTTGTCTTGACATATCTGATGTGCTCTCCCTTCGAGCCCCTTCATACCTGTCCTTTGCATCTTCTCACTCTCAAGACGGCTTTCCTGGTAGCTATCACTTCTGCCAGAAGAGTGAGTGAACTCCAGGCTCTTTTTTCCAAACATCCTTTCCTTTCTGTTCATCCGGACAAGGTGGTTTTGAGGACACGTCCTTCTTTCTTGCCAAAGGTTTTCACGCCCTTCCACATCGGGCAGACCATCACTTTGCCCACCTTCTTTCCGCCTCCGCATCCTTCAAAAGAGGAAGAGAGGCTCCACCATCTGGATCCAAAACGTGCGCTCTCGTTCTAACTGAAGCGCACACAACAGTTCCGGGTGGATGACCAGCTCTTTGCTGGCTACGTGGGCACCAAAAGAGGTCGGGCTCTGCACAAACGGACCATCTCTCGGTGGGTCGTTCTGTTCATCAAAGCATGTTACTCGTTGGGTAAGAAGGAGCATCTTGTGGGGCTGCCTGCCCATTCTACCAGGGCAACTGTAGCCACTGCTGCCTTGGGACGCAGCGTCCCCTTGGAGGACATTTGTCAGGCAGCTACGTGGGCCTTGCTGCACACTTTTACCAACCATTACTGCCTTGACAGTCAGGTCCGGAGAGACGGCTTTTTTGGCCATTCTGTTCTCCATGACTTTCTGGTTTAATCTATTCGCAGACCCACCACCGGGGTTGGTATTGCTTGGGTATCTATTCTAAGGTTAGGAATCTATCGCTAACGTTGTCTCTTTCAGATGCACATGTTAATACTTGTGTAACAATGTATCTGTAAGAGACATTAGTTAGTGATAGATTCCTTACCGCCCCACCCATCCTCCCCGTTCTGCAAACTGATTTCTAGGGTTAAGGTCATCCCTTTCAGCGCCCTAGTTTCCTGGCACCAGTGGTCAGTTTCTTGCATTGCTCTGCGTTCCTGGCGCGGAAAGTCGTGTACAGAACTGACGTCAGCGCGCATGGGTAGCGCATAAATAGTTTCCCTGACGTCATCTCGGCGCATACGATGCCAGCGACGGACGCGGAGCCGCACAACGCCACCTACTGGCAGGGATACTGCTAGCAAAATTTTCCAGATCCAGTCTGACGCCTGGGGATATTCTAAGGTAAGGAATCTATCACTAACTAATGTCTCTGACAGATATATCGTTACACAAGTAGTGACTTGTGCGTTAGTTTTAGTGCCGGTTACTGGCTGGTCTGCTTCGGAACGCAGGGCGAATTAACTGAACCCTTTAAAGTGGAACGGGGCGTGAGGCAGGGTTGCGTCCTGGCCCCCTTTCTCTTCTCCCTTTATACTAATGGTCTGGAGGTAGAGATGTTGAGGGGGGGTCAGGACCTCCCTCGAGTGAAAAATCGCTTAGTGCCCGCGCTTCTCTATGCGGACGACGCAGTGATCCTGGCACGCACGCCGCGAGAGCACCAGAAAGCTCTGGAAAGATATTCAAGGTTTATGGGCCGTTTGGATTTTAAAATAAATATTAAAAAAACATATATTATGGCGGCAGGAAAGGGAAAGAAAGGGGGAAGGACCATTTCTCTTGATAAAGAGAAACTAGATCTGACTACCCAATACCCTTATCTCGGGATTATGATAGATGAAAGCTCAAACATCAACTTCTGCGAGCAATAATTGCTCTTATAAAATTTTCACAGAAGCTAGGAAAGAGGCCACCAGTGGAGCTGCTCCGTATTTATAAAGCAAAGTGTCATTCCACCGCACTTTACGGGGCGGGGCTGTGGGGACATAAAAACATCAATCCATTACAGGTAGCAGAAAACACATTTATGAGATTCCTCCTGGCTGTACCTAAGCGAGTATCTACTTTTTCGTGCCATGCAGAGCTCGGAATGCCTCACATTGAGGATTTGGCAAAAATCCAACCTCTCTTGTTGTGGCGCCGTATCTGGACGTCAACAAGAAACTCATTTACAAAAGACATAGTGGCGGACTGTATGTCTTTGGAACATGTGGGGAAAATTGAGTGGTTGTCATACGTGAAAAAACTCCTTGCAGACCTGGGGTTGGTTAAATACTATTCTAACCCCGAATTAATTGCTGAGATCCCAAAGAAAGATCTAAAAATAAGGGCTCTGAGTCACATGGAAGAACTGCGGTTGAGCAAGGAAATAAATAAACCATCAGTTCAACATTACTTGGTAGTAACAACCACCTTGGAAATGGAACCATATCTGACATACGTTGTGTCACAATTTGAGCGTTTTTTGCTGGCACGATTCAGATAAAATATTTTCCACAGGCTTGTAGCCTTTCCTAAAGGACACAATTGGGATGAGAGTTTAACGGTGTGCCCCTGTGACGATATGTCTGAACAATCAACGATGCACACCGTTTTGTTTTGCAAATATTATACTGAACATCGCAAGTTATGGCTAATCCCCTTGTTGAAAACTCTTGGCTTCAGAAGATGTCGTCCCGCTATGCTATATTTGCAATTTCTGAATTCTGTTCTGATTTCGAAAGTTGTTAGCACATTTTTAAAATGTATATTTAAACACAGAGTAAATCTCGGACAAAGTAAATTTTATCCATACCCCACTTCCTTTTTTACATTGTGTAAATTGTGTTTAATATGTGTTTAATGTGCTTTTATGGTTATTAATGTTTTTATAACCGAATAAAGATTTACTTACTTACTGGCTGGTTAGCCATTTCTATGTTCGTTCTGTACAGCCGTTCGTCTGCTTCTCTTGTTTTTCAGTCCTCTGACTGTGTGCTTAGCCCAAGAGGACGCCCCTACAGGGGATTAGCTTTACCCTATGTGGGGTATTTGCTGGCATTAGGTTCTGCCTTTGCCTTGGTACGCTCCTATGGAGTCTCCCCATGGACATCCTGCTAGGTGCCATTTGTTTATTCCTACAGTGATCCTTGGACAGCATTGTTGGTCCGCCTGTGGTGCATCAGAACCTGGCATAGATACCGTGCGGTGTCTCTCTCACACTCCTGGCGGGAAACCTTGTTGTCGCAGTTTATTCACAACTGCCATCCTATTTGCCGCTGTGCGGCTTGCTTATTGGTGCAACTTGGACGACCAGCCCCAAGGTAGTGGATTATCAGATGTTCTCCGCTATGCGTGGTCTTGGCCTCCTTCTGGCCGCTTATTCTGGAGCGGTTTCCATACTTCCTGATGTTTCCGTACGGGATTTCCACGCTTTTGCTTGGGTTCATGCTGTGCACTCTCAAAGGGGCGTGTTTTCCTTGGAATACTAGCTTCTTGGGGTCCAGGACCTTTACATTTGTCCACACATTTTACACTGTTGTGGCTAGTTTTTTCCCCCTACTCTGTCTTGTAGGGGACTGTTGTTCCTCTCGTACAAGGGGCATGGGTTATTTACTGCTTTGGACATTCTCCTACTCAGTTTCCACATGACTACAAGTACTTTCAACATACTCTAGTCTCTTGTGGGTTCACGTTTTCATGGTTTTAACGTGTTTCCTCCTGCTCTATATCTGCTCTGTGTTCTTACTAGGCGGACCCAGGCAGGCCCTTTTATTCCTGTGGTGTCCGTGGTTCTTGGCCCGGTTTGCTTGTTCTGCCAGCTCTTGTGTAGTGCCCAGCTTTTTTGGTGCCCCTTTTTGGGGCTGTTGCCTTCTTGCTATTGTGCGCTTCTGGGCGGCTCACGCTCCGCTTCAGGAGGTCCTTGCTTGCTTCGTGTGGTTCCAGCATCCACAGGGTATGCTTAGCTATCTTCTGGTAGGCTTAGGTGCCTTCCAGGCTTCACTCTTGTTCGTTAAGGCTTGACTGCTTGTCATCTGCCCTTTTTACGAGTTGTGACACAACGCCTCAGTCCTGGCGTGTCTGGGCCTTCATACTACCGGCACTTTGTGGCCGCGGATTGACATCCTGCCACTGCTGTCATTTGTGTCTTGCTGATGCAGGTTTCAACTTGGCTCCTTTTCGCGGTTGTACATGTTAGACCAGTGTGCGTTGTCTCTGTCATACCGGTTCCCGTCGCAAGGTTTTACTGCAGGCGACACGTTGCTTCGGCTGCTCTCTCTCAAACCCTCGGTTCAGCTCCACTTCTTGCGAAGTCATGACCTTCCTTTTTCCTCCAGCATATATAGTATATGTTTCGTTCCATGCTGGCACTGTCGGATTACGGGTCAGCCTCTTGCCACTGCTGCCCCACGTGTCTTGCAGGTGCAGGCTCTACAGTACCCTTTTTTTCCAGTGTTCTGCTTGGTCGACCGGAAATTGCTTTTGCTTTCTGTTGCCACCTCGTGTCCTGTGGATCCCTCAAACCCTTTTTCAAAGTTATATCCATCTCACCTTGCCACGGGCATCCTGGCTCGGTGCTTTTCTTCCTTCAACCCAGGAATACACAAAGAGTTTTGTGTGCTGTTCTTAACGGCTTCTGGTGCCTTTGCCTCCCAGTCTTTTTCGCTCTCTTTAGAGCTTTATTGTTTGGTGGTTACCTGCGCTACATTACTGTTCTCACTATGGTTCGTCCCAAAAGTTAACGGTGCTGTTTTACTCACCTTATGGACGACCAAGTTCTCTCAGGAACTTGGTGGGGTTCAGTCGCAGACCCGCCTCCTCTATGGGTATGGCTTTGGTATCTATTCTAAGTTAAGGAATCTGCGGCGAGACGTCTATATCAGATGAACGAGTTACTTACCGTAGGTAACGATGTATCTGGTAGAGACATAGTCTAGCCGCAGATTCCTTAACGCCCGCCCTCCCCGTTCTATGAAGACCTTTTCAGGTTGGGGCTTTCTATACTCGCCTCCCTCTGGGTGGCTTGCCCTTTTGCAAAGTGATGCTCTCTCACTCCAACACAAACTTCGTTGTTCGGTTTCTCTGCTCTATTCCGCACATTCTCAAGATTAGGCGGTATGCTGATAGCTTCTGTGTTCTTTCCAGCCCTCGGCCTGGATTGTACGGTGTGAAATCTATTCACGCTTTTTCCCACCATCCTGCTTTCCTCTTCTCCATTCCCTTGTGGTCTTTGCCACCCCTGCGGCCTTTTACTTCAGATCTATTGGCTCTGTACATTTATGGGTCTTGTATTGGGGTTGCGACGTCTCTTTCTGGTGACATCTTGTGGTGACCTCTCCTTAATCTTCTGTTCCGGACTTGTTCTCCTTCAAAGTTTTACTTTCTGGATGCGGTCTTTCTATCCTCTGCCAGGCTGTTTTTCCGCATCCTTGTCGCCCTTTAACGTTGATTGAGCCTTCGCTCTTGCGGGGTGGCTCTTCAGAGCACTGCTCTGTCTCACCTGTCAATTTCTTCTATTTTTTCATCATTTTTGCACTCTGTTCACATATTCTCACAATTTTTTGTTAATGGCTCCATGTTCTAACGCGGAAAAGTATCTCCGACGAAAACTGACATCAGCGCGTTGGGAGGGGCATATATGGCTCCGCTGACGTCATGTCCGTGGACGACGTCAGGGCGGAGCATTGTGGGGCCTCCTCTTCTATGTGCTGGTGGTGCTTCCTTGTGACCTCCTGTGCCTGCTGCCAGAGGGCCCTCGAGGGGGCTTCACTGTTTCCTTCTGGCTCTCCATTGTGATGAGGGCTGGTCCTGATTTACCCTTGCTGGGTTAGTCCCTCAGACCTTGCTGCTCTGCATCACTGCACCTTCACCCGCGAACCATTGTTTGCGTTTGAAGAGGCTTGTTGGTGGTCCTGCTGGCCACTGACCTTCTTGCACTCGTCAACTGGTGTGGGACAGCTTGTAAAAGGCTCCTGATCTTCTGCAGCGTTGCCTGGTCTCCGCAGCTCCTGTTTTCTTCTTACAGCATCTCAGCAAGAACCTCCAACCAGGGCTGGTATTGTGATTTTGTGCCTCCTGGTCAGCTCTGGGTGGTTTGGTCTCTGTCCCCTCTGCTTTCAGGTTCTTCTCATCTGGATTCTATGTCCTGGTATCACCGGCCTGGTCCACAAGACGCTGTAGCTCTTCCACAACCGTCCATTGGCATCTACGGAGGATTCCGACATCAATTCTCCCCTATGCACCTGGGCTCCCTGGTCCAGTTTTCTGATGGATACATCTGCCAGTGGATTCCTCACCTTGTGAATATCCCCTGCGCCAGCATTCCACGGAATTTTTCATTCCCAGCACTCCACGTCGACGTGGGCGACGTCATAATGCATCGGCTCCGCTCGCGACTCCGTACGACGTCACCGGAGCCATAAGAAGCCCACGTCGGCGTGATGACGTCACTTCCTTTTTTTCCGCGCCGTCGACGCGCAACGGTTTTTTCCAGTGCTCTCTAGCTACTTTGTAGTTTTGCTGTGTTACTGTTGAAAATCTGGTATGTCTTCGACGAGGAAGTCGGGCTTTAAGCCCTGTAGGGAATGTGGAGGTCTAATGTCCATGACTGATCCACATGAAGACTGCTTGTGGTGCCTTTCTTCGGACCACGATGTGGAAGATTGTGCGTGCTGTAGGAGGATGAATCCTAAAGCACTGAAGGAGAGGAAGACTAAACTCTATATGAAAAAGATCAGTGAGGAGAAGAGAGGGAGGAAGAAGGAGAAGTCAAGGCGAGAGTCGACGACTTCGAGGTCGTCGAAGAAGCATCATAAAAAAAGAAAGCATTCTTCTCGACGTCGGTCCTCGAAGAACAGGAAATCGAGGTCGACTTCGCCCCGTCGGCGTCGAAGCAAGGACTTGTCACCTTCTCCTTCGAAGTCTCCGAGAGGATCTCCTTCGCCGAAGCGGGCTCCAGCGCGCTCATCGGCGCAGTCTCCGGCTCCGTCAAAGGCGTCGTCTCCGGTTCGAGTGGAGTCGGAGGTTTCTATTGATGAGCAGGAACAAGAGGAGCCTACTCCGGTGCCTGATAAATCTGCGGCTCCAGTAGAAGACACTGCGGAGCCGACGCCGGATACTCTACAAAGGGATACAGGTTCTGTTCCTTATCCACAATTCCCGGCTCCAGGTACCGATTCGACGCAATTTCTAAATGCCATGTATGGTATAGTTAATAGGGCGGCCTTCCCATCCGGAGCACCAACTGGTCCCGTGGGTCCTATGGTGTATACGCTAGGGGTGCCGCAGCATTATGCTCAGGCCCTCTTTCTGCCCTTTATGCCGATGGCGCCTTCGTGGCAGTTTCCGGCGCCGACTGGAGATCCCTCAAGGCTTTGGATGGATCATCCTGTTTTGGAGCCTTCCTCGACGCCGTTGCCGACGCCGTCGGCGCCGTGTCCGGCGCCGCCGACTCCGGTACCTCTGGCTCCACCGACGCCGCGTACGACGTCGACGACGCCGGCTTCCCGGATTCGATCAAGAAGGGAGGCCCAAAGGGTATTGGAAGAAGGAAGGTATAGAGCAGAGGTGGAGGAAGGTGAAGTGGACACTTCTTCTGATGAATTTGAGGGAATAGATGAAGCAAGTGGTTTGGATACGACCCCTGAGTGGGAACATACTTCTGCAAGATCTTCTCCACCACAGGAATTGGCACCCTACCATGTGGTAATTAAGAAGGCCGCAGATCTGTTAGATTTGCAGCTGCCCTCCCTCTGTGGAGTACAAGTCTAACTTGCTTACGGAGGTGTTGCACTCTCCGACATCAACTTCGGAGCCTTTGTTGCCTTTTAATGAGGACATCTTGGAGCCGGTTTTGGAGGTGTGGAGGAAACCTCTTTCTTCTCCGGCGGTTTCCAGACAGGTGGCAAAAAGGTACAGGGTGGCACCTGGGGATCCTGATTTTTTTGTCAACGCATCCATCTCCGGAGAGCCTAGTTGTGCAGGCTTCTTGTTCGAAACATGCTTCGGGTGCTTTCCCTCAGTCTCCAGCAGATAGGGAGTCCAAGAATGTCGACCAGGCGGCTAAAAAGTCTTTCTCTTCAGGAAGTATGGCACTGAAGTCATCTAATGCCACGTGCCTGCTGGGACGTTATGTTCATGCCTTGATGGACTCAATAAAATCTTTAGCCCCTAAGTTGCCTGAGGGTGAAAAGGCGTCCTTCTTGGAGGTGGTTGCGGACACTCAGGCGGCTGCCAGACAGGTGATCCAGTCAGGGCTGGATACGGCGGATTCAGTGGCAAGAATTATGGGTTCATCTATAGCCGCGAGAAGACAGGCGATCCTCTGGATCCTCTGGATTCTCTGCGGATGTTCAGGCCACATTGGTGGATCTGCCATTCGACGGACAGAAACTGTTTGGGGAGAAGGCAGACTCTGCCCTACAAGGATTTAAGGACAGCAGATTGACGGCAAAGTCCTTGGGTCTGCAGGCACCTACTAGGGGTTCAGCTTTTAGAAAGTTTAGGGGTTTCGGAAAATCATCCTTTCGCTCCTTCCGACAGCCTCAGCAGCAGCAGCAGCAACAGAATCCCTTCTATAGGTCCTATAGAGGGAGGCAAAGGGGTCAGAGAGGTTCTGGACGCAACCTCTCTTCTTCGTCCTCCTCCTCTGCTCCCAATGAGGCTTCAGGGAAGCAGCCCTAGATGATCCCCCATCCCGGATCATGTAAGTCCTGTGGGGGGTCGGGTGTCCTACTTTCTACGGGGTTGGAAATCTGTTACAACAGACCTTTGTGTTTTGAACCTCGTAGGGACTGGGTACGCCCTTCCCTTTCGGGAGTTTCCTCCCCCTTACCCTCCTTGCCAAGGTTATTGCTTGGAAGACCATCTGCTTCTCCTGCAGAAAGAGTGTAGGAGAGTAGGGTCTGCTTTCTATGTTCACCCCCACTTTTTGCTTTTGCTTTACTGGTTTTCGACTTAGATGTGGCTGTGGGCCTGCTAATCAGACCCACAGCCCTGCTGTTCTCTCTCTAAATTAATACTATGTACTTTAGGTGCATAACCCATTTGGATAGGATCACCTTATTGGCCCCTGTACAGTGTACCCTAGGTACCCAGGGCATAGGTGTACCCTAGGCCTACCAGGGGCTGCAGCATGTATTATGCCACCCCTGGCCTGGCCTTCCATTCTGACACAACTGGCTGATCACTCAGCTGGGGCAAGGTCGTGTAATCACCCCTTGCTTAGGTGTAGTATTCCTATACCTAACTTACATATAGACACATGTGTACCTATCAGTCACTCCTATGGCAGGCCTTAACAATCCTGGAGGCAGAGTGCTTGGTAACATGTGAGATGGTGCTCTAGCATGAGCTGAGCCTGTCTGCAGCTTTCGGAACCAAGTCCTTATAGCTGTTCTATGATATAGCCTACCATATACTCTTAAAGTGCCTTATAATCTTAGACGGTTATGGTAACTATGGTTTGGCTTTATCGAAACATGTCCTGTAAGGTGTCTAACACTGTGGAATAATACCCCCATGCCATTTCTGGACATGAGGATATTATTCCCCCCTTCTAGAGGGAAAGACATGTTAAAATCATACTTCACTGTTAGCCTCTGACCAAAGCCTCAGCATCAGAAAATGGATGCTGCTGCCACGACACAAGTCTGACCTCCTGCAGCTGGGAGTGATCCCAGCCAGGGAGGCCTGGACAATAGGTTTCCTGCTTGGGGAGGTGCTGGCACCTCCCCAGACAGCCTTTAGTGTATTGGGGCAGGGTGGGCTGAAAGGAATGAGACATGCCTGGGGCACACAAGGTGTTCCTTGCATAGTCCAGCTCAAACCGGCGCTGGGGCACTCCAGCCCCAGCTCTGGCGCGAAACTGGACAAAGGGAAGTGGGTGTAACCACCCCCTCCCAGGTCCCACCCATAAGGCGTGACCTAGCAGGTATCCCAGCCCCCCAGATTAGTATGAGAGTGGGAGTTGGGCCTCAAGACTTTAGATTATCCTGAACCTGCAAACTTGAACAGAAACTCTGGACCTTCGACATTCGACGAAAGAAGAAGACTGAAGAATCTCCCTTGTAGCCAAGGAGTGGCTACCCTGTGCAAACAGGCACCATCAAGAGACTACCCTTTGCTTTGCCCACGTTCTACGAGGAACCGACTGCAGAGCCCGACCAGAGCCTTGACTTCCAGACTTCTCCGACCCTGATCCACATCCACAGCAAAGCTGAGATCCGTGGAGGCGACGAGCGACGTGGGACCGGCTACCTGGGAAAAGTGGCTAGTAACTTAAAGCGCAGCTTCTGAGGCACCCTCGAAGTTGTGCACCGGGGATTGAGAAGCCCCAACCCCAAGCACCATCTGCACCGAAGATCAGCCCCCCACACTCCACGAGTCCTGCGTGGGGCCCTTCTGCATTTTCCTGCTTGCCGCGTCTGTCCGGTTGCTTGCCCGCTGGCTAGTGGCCTTTGTGACGACGCACCCTGAAATCTTCTGCGCTGGTTTGGCTCCTCCAGACTGGCTCCCGCTTCTCTGCAAAGAAGAAGCACCCCAGACCTTCCTGGTCTGCACCAGAAGCAAGTCCTCCGTTCTTCGTGGGTTCCGCTTGCCAAGGCTTGGTGAGTCCTAGTCCAACTTCGACGCCGCCGACAGCAAGAGCCTTCGTGGGACAGCTCGCCTCCTGGTCCTGGTCGTCCTCGACGCTTCCTGGTCCTCCTGGCTGCAGCGACAAGCTTCACCTTCACCTGCAATCTTCACGACATCGCCTGGTTCCTTCCTGGTTCCACGTGGTCACTGGCTAGTGACCTTGACTCTGTCCCTTCTGCTTGCAGGTTTCCTCTCTTCTTGATCCCAGCCTTGGGATCCACCGGACACTCTTCACTGACTGCCTGTCAGCATCTTTCTTCAGGCATCCATAGGAGTCGACGACGAAAACCGACGCATCTTCACCCCTATGCACCCGCAGCCTGTGGGCTAGGTAACTTGGGTACTCCGGTGCTCATCAGGATAGTGACTATCCTAGTGTCTAGTTTTCAAGTCTCAACTTCCTAGCTACTCCGGAAGTGTCCTAAATCTACCGTTTTCTAAACTGTACTATTGCTATTGACTTTTACGCATTACGCGTGAGTGTTTCCACTCTGCACACGAATCCCGTGGGCCTCCCACTTCCTAACTAACGCTAGTGTAGTGTAGCCCCAGCGATTCCCTAGGCCTATTCTATTTCCGTGACAGTGGTCCTTATACCACTTACTTAGTATATGGTTTGCGTGGCCCCTAGGGCCTAACTGTATTACTTACCTGTGTGACTTAATGTATGCTTAAATAAGACTGTGTTGTACTTACCTCTAATCTCATAAAGAGTGCTGAGGGTTTGACTAGAATAAATACACTTTATTTTATATATATATCGGTTGTGGTGTCCTTTCATTTGGTATTCAAGGGATTATATATGGTATCACAGCTGGCTTCACATGCCATTCAGAGTTTAGCCTAAGACTGCTCTTGTCCATGCTACCACTAGGATAGCTGGTCTATAAGGTTGACTTTACAACCAATCACCATAAGGGTATTTGGACTGATATAAGGTGTACACTAGGACTAGTGACATCATACATCAGGCCAACTTCTCACATTGGTGAGCAGCGGTTGGGATCTGAGCTTGCTGTTGTAATACCATTGTAATCTTGAGATACTAAATTGAAAGATCACACAGATATTGTCTAGGTACATATAACATAGATTATAATACTTAAGTCCTACTGGACTTAGTAGTTGTAGGTTGAAGGGAGTAACACACCCTGACTACAACTACTAGAGAGGTTTAGTAGAAACAACTAGTGTAGGTAGGTGCACACACCACACCCTCACTAGATCATGTCTCTGAGAGGAGATCAAGTAGATGCTCTCTCAGGAGGATCAGGTCTGCAAAAGACCCCCTCTAGATATGATACCTTAACATTCCAGGAGATGAGACACTTGTGTACCCCCAGAGGAATAAAACAGGGTGCAAACCCTACCCTCCTTCAGTTAAGACAACTCCTAGAGGAGTATGATACTCTTAGGGCATCTCAGGCAGGTACCCTAGGTACAGAGGAGGGTCTACCCACCACAGAGGAGTCAGATGGGACTTCAGATGAAGAGGTAGACAGCCATGGCCAAGTAGGAAGACTTAGCCAGGCTAACCTAAGCTTACATGGGAGTTTGCATGGGGTCCCCCCATACAGACCCCCAAGTAGGCTTACACAGAGAAGCAGGAGGGACAGATCCCCTTCAAGGGAATCCATCCACTCCCATGTCTCTAACATCTCTAATGCTTCCTCTCACAGGGGAATGACTTCCCCTGAGAGAAAGGAGCATGAAGCCAGAATGAGGGAAGCTAATCTGAGGATTCAGAGGGAAGAACTTGCCCTTGCCAAGGAGAAGCTTGCTCTGGCTAGAGAACAAAAGTTAAGTGGGTCAGAACCCACTGGTGGCAGCAATATCCCTAAGGATAGAGATAGGCACTATGACAATAGAAACCTGAGCAAGATTGTCCCTCCCTACAAGTGTGGGGATGACATCCACAAATGGATAACTGCTTTGGAGAGGGCTTGCAAAGTACAGCAGGTACCCCAAAGTCAGTGGGCAGCTATCTTGTGGCTCTCCTTCTCTGAGAAAGGTAGAGACAAGCTCCTCACAGTTAGTGATGAGGATGCAGATAATTACACTGTCCTGAAGAGTGCTCTGATTGATGGGTTTGGCCTAACCACTGAACAATACAGGTTGTTGTTCAGGGATACCCAGAAGACACAGACTCAGGACTGGACTGACTTTGTAGATTGTGCCACTAAGGCTCTGGAAGGCTGGCTAATGGGAAGTAAGGTTAAGGACTATACAGGATTGTATACTTTGATCATGAGAGAGCAAATACTTAACAACTGTCAAAACCAGCTATTGCATCAACACCTGATTGATTCTGATCTGACTTCTCCCCAAGAATTGGGAAAGAAGGCAGATAGATGGGTCAGGACTAGAGTTAAGCAGAAAAACCAGAACCAGGGCGGTGATCAGAAAAAGGCAGACCAGAAGGGTAATGATCAGAAACAAAAAGACCAGAAGTCTTCACCAGGCCCCCAAAAGGCTCAGGGGGAGGGTGGTCCCAAAAAGGATAAAAAGAAAGATGGCCAAAAGAAACCATGGTGCAACTATTGTAAGTCCAACTCACATTGGTTTAGTGAGTGCACCAAAAAGGATAAGCCCCCAGCCACCATTGCCCCTAAGGCAACTGTACCCCCTAGTTCAGCTGTAAGTGGTGGTTCCCAGCAAAAGGGTGTAGTAGGGTTAACCCTGGGAACTGAGGAGGATTCTGGCCTAGTCAGAATACCTACGCAGGCTGTTCTGATCTGTGATGGGGACTTAGCTTTGTCCTCTACTGTAGGCCCCAGTAACCTGGGCAAGTACAGACAGACTCCTTTTATCAACCAAAGAATGGCTCAGGCCTACAGGGACACTGGAGCTAGTGTCACAATGGTGACACCTGCTTTTGTGGACCCTGGACAGATCATACTAGGTGAGAATTACCTAGTGACCAACGCTAGCAATGCCACTACCTCCCATAGTGTGGCTATTGTTAACTTCTCCTGGGGAGGGGTAACTGGCCTCAAGAAAGTTGTTGTTAGTTCAGACCTTCCTGTAGAGTGTTTACTGGGCAATGATCTTGAAACTTCAGTTTGGTCTGAAGTGGAGTATAGGACCCATGCAGAAATGCTGGGGATAGATGCACATGTCCTTGCTGTGACCAGGTCACAGGCCAAAAAGTGCCCCACTGAACAAGTGCTGGATCCTGAAACTATGGACCAGTCACAACCCAAGAGAGAGAGCAGTAGGGTTAAGGCTGTGCCTTCCCCCCTGCCTCAGGTGGTGGATCAGCCCTCCCAGGAGGATGATTCTGAGAGCCCTGAAGGAACTGTCCTAGAAGAACTTGAACCTGATCAGGTTGAGTTTCTTGGGACAGGGGGACCTTCAAGGGCAGATCTGAGGCAGGCTCAATTAGACTGCCCCTCTCTTGAACCCCTCAGACAGCTGGCTGCTGCTGAGGCTGCAGGGAATGCTCAAGGTACCCATAGAGTGTATTGGGATGAAGGGCTACTGTATTCAGAGGCTAGAGACCCCAAGCCTGGTGCATCCAGGAGGTTGGTCATACCACTGAAGTTCAGAGGCTTCCTTCTTACCTTGGCCCATGATATTCCCCTTGCAGGACATCTAGGCCAGAACAAGACTTGGGACAGGCTTGTCCCTCACTTTCACTGGCCCCCTATGTCAGAAGATACTAAGGAGTTTTGTCGCTCCTGTGTCACCTGCCAAGCCAGTGCCAAATCAGGTGGCACCACAAAGGCCCCCCTCATACCACTACCTGTGGTGGGGGTCCCCTTTGAAAGAGTGGGCATAGATATTGTAGGACCAATGGACCCACAAACAGCATCTGGGCACAGATTCATACTGGTGATAGTGGACCATGCCACCAGGTACCCAGAAGCAATTCCCCTGAGGACCACAACAGCTCCTGTTGTGGCAAGGGCCCTGCTTGGAGTATTCTCCAGAGTGGGCTTTCCAAAGGAGGTCATTTCTGACAGAGGTGCCAACTTCATGTCAGGATACTTGACTGCAATGTGGAAGGAGTGTGGTGTTAACTACAAGTTCACCACACCCTATCACCCACAGTGCAATGGGCTTGTTGAGAGATTCAACAAGACCCTAAAGGGAATGATAAAAGGATTACCAGACAAGCTTAGGCGAAGATGGGACATCCTTTTACCCTGCCTTCTGTTTGCTTACAGAGAGGTCCCACAAAAGGGGGTTGGCTACAGCCCTTTTGAGCTTTTGTTTGGGCATCCTGTAAGAGGACCCCTGTGTTTGGTGAAGGAAGGATGGGAGAGACCTCTCAGACAACCCAAACTAGACATAGTGGATTATGTACTTGGTCTCCGCTCCAGGATGGCAGAGTATATGAAGAAGGCTTCTAAAAACCTTGAGGCAAGCCAAGAACTCCAAAAAGCTTGGCATGACCAAAAGGCTGTACTGACTGTTTACCAGCCAGGACAGAAAGTGTGGGTGTTGGAGCCAGTGGCCCCAGCAGCACTCCAAGACAAATGGTCTGGACCCCACACTATTGTTGAGAAAAAGGGAGAAGTCACCTACCTGGTGGACCTTGGGACTCCCAGAAGCCCCCACAGGGTGCTTCATGTCAACAGATTGAAGGCATATGTTGACAGGGCAGACATGGGGCTACTCATGGCTACAGATGAGGGGCAGGAGGAAGAGAGTGACCCTCTCCCAGACCTGTTGACTCAGAACCCTGATGATGGCTCAGTTGATGGTGTGGTCTTTTCTGACAGCCTCACTGTCCATCAGCAACAGGACTGCAGACAAGTTCTGCAATCCTACAGACATATGTTCTCTCTGACCCCAAGTCAGACAAATTGGTGCACCCATGAGGTGGACACTGGTGACAGTCTGCCTGTGAAGAGTAAAATCTACAGGCAACCTGACCATGTCAGGGACTGCATAAAAGTTGAGGTACAAAAGATGTTGGAGCTGGGAGTCATTGAACCTTCAGAGAGCCCTTGGGCTAGTCCTGTAGTTCTTGTGCCAAAACCTCACACCCAAGATGGTAAGAGAGAGATGAGGTTTTGCGTGGATTACAGAGGTCTCAATGCTGTCACTAGGACAGATGCCCACCCAATACCTAGGGCAGATGAGCTCATTGACAGACAGGCAGCTGCTAAGTTTTTGAGCACATTTGACCTAACAGCAGGCTACTGGCAAATCAGACTAGCTGAGAGTGCAAAGGCCAAAACTGCTTTCTCGACCCCAGGAGGACATTATCAATTTGTGGTAATGCCCTTTGGTTTGAAGAATGCACCTGCCACTTTCCAAAGGATGGTGAATCAAGTCCTTACTGGGTTGGATGATTATTGTGCAGCTTATCTTGATGATATTGCTGTCTTTAGCTCCACCTGGGAGGATCACCTGGTCCACCTGAGGAATGTCTTAGAGGCCCTGCAAAAGGCAGGCCTCACTATCAAGGCCACTAAGTGCCAGATAGGGCAGAGCAAGGTTGTATACCTGGGCCACCTAGTTGGTGGGGGTCAGGTTCAACCACTGGAGAGCAAGATCCAGACCATAAAGGACTGGACTCCTCCAACTACCCAGACTCAGGTCAGAGCTTTCTTGGGCCTGACTGGGTACTACAGAAAGTTTGTTAAGAACTATGGGTCTATAGTGACACCACTTAATGACTTGACCTCCAAGAAGATGCCAAAGAAAGTTCAGTGGACAGTAAGCTGTCAAAAAGCATTTGATGACCTGAAGCAGGCCATGTGCAGTGCACCTATTCTGAAAAGTCCAGACTACTCCAAAGAGTTCATTGTCCAGACAGATGCTTCTGAGTTAGGTGTGGGAGCTGTTCTTTCACAACTGAATGTAGATGGTCAAGACCAGCCCATTGCTTTTATAAGTAGAAGGCTGACCCCTAGAGAGAAACGTTGGTCAGCTATTGAGAGGGAGGCCTTTGTTGTGGTTTGGGCCCTGAAGAAGCTGAGGCCATACTTGTTTGGCACTCACTTCAAGATTCAGACAGACCATAAGCCCCTCTTGTGGCTAAATCAGATGAAGGGTGAAAATCCCAAACTTCTTAGGTGGTCCATTTCCCTACAGGGGATGGACTTCACAGTGGAACATAGACCTGGGACTGACCATGCCAATGCAGATGGACTCTCCAGATATTTCCACTTAGAAAATGAAGACTCAACTGGTCAAGGTTAGTTTAATGTCCCTAAGTTTGGGGGGGAGGTTGTGTAGGAGAGTAGGGTCTGCTTTCTATGTTCACCCCCACTTTTTGCTTTTGCTTTACTGGTTTTCGACTTAGATGTGGCTGTGGGCCTGCTAATCAGACCCACAGCCCTGCTGTTCTCTCTCTAAATTAATACTATGTACTTTAGGTGCATAACCCATTTGGATAGGATCACCTTATTGGCCCCTGTACAGTGTACCCTAGGTACCCAGGGCATAGGTGTACCCTAGGCCTACCAGGGGCTGCAGCATGTATTATGCCACCCCTGGCCTGGCCTTCCATTCTGACACAACTGGCTGATCACTCAGCTGGGGCAAGGTCGTGTAATCACCCCTTGCTTAGGTGTAGTATTCCTATACCTAACTTACATATAGACACATGTGTACCTATCAGTTACTCCTATGGCAGGCCTTAACAATCCTGGAGGCAGAGTGCTTGGTAACATGTGAGATGGTGCTCTAGCATGAGCTGAGCCTGTCTGCAGCTTTCGGAACCAAGTCCTTATAGCTGTTCTATGATATAGCCTACCATATACTCTTAAAGTGCCTTATAATCTTAGACGGTTATGGTAACTATGGTTTGGCTTTATCGAAACATGTCGTGTAAGGTGTCTAACACTGTGGAATAATACCCCCATGCCATTTCTGGACATGAGGATATTATTCCCCCCTTCTAGAGGGAAAGACATGTTAAAATCATACTTCACTGTTAGCCTCTGACCAAAGCCTCAGCATCACAAAATGGATGCTGCTGCCACGACACAAGTCTGACCTCCTGCAGCTGGGAGTGATCCCAGCCAGGGAGGCCTGGACAATAGGTTTCCTGCTTGGGGAGGTGCTGGCACCTCCCCAGACAGCCTTTAGTGTATTGGGGCAGGGTGGGCTGAAAGGAATGAGACATGCCTGGGGCACACAAGATGTTCCTTGCATAGTACAGTTCAAACCGGCGCTGGGGCACTCCAGCCCCAGCTCTGGCGCGAAACTGGACAAAGGGAAGTGGGTGTAACCACCCCCTCCCAGGTCCCACCCATAAGGCGTGACCTAGCAGGTATCCCAGCCCCCCAGATTAGTATAAGAGTGGGAGTTGGGCCTCAAGACTTTAGATTATCCTGAACCTGCAAACTTGAACAGAAACTCTGGACCTTCGACATTCGACGAAAGAAGAAGACTGAAGAATCTCCCTTGTAGCCAAGGAGTGGCTACCCTGTGCAAACAGGCACCATCAAGAGACTACCCTTTGCTTTGCCCACGTTCTACGAGGAACCGACTGCAGAGCCCGACCAGAGCCTTGACTTCCAGACTTCTCCGACCCTGATCCACATCCACAGCAAAGCTTAGATCCGTGGAGGCGACGAGCGACGTGGGACCGGCTACCTGGGAAAAGTGGCTAGTAACTTAAAGCGCAGCTTCTGAGGCACCCTCGAAGTTGTGCACCGGGGATTGAGAAGCCCCAACCCCAAGCACCATCTGCACCGAAGATCAGCCCCCCACACTCCACGAGTCCTGCGTGGGGCCCTTCTGCATTTTCCTGCTTGCCGCGTCTGTCCGGTTGCTTGCCCGCTGGCTAGTGGCCTTTGTGACGACGTACCCTGAAATCTTCTGCGCTGGTTTGGCTCCTCCAGACTGGCTCCCGCTTCTCTGCAAAGAAGAAGCACCCCAGACCTTCCTGGTCTGCACCAGAAGCAAGTCCTCCGTTCTTCGTGGGTTCCGCTTGCCAAGGCTTGGTGAGTCCTAGTCCAACTTCGACGCCGCCGACAGCAAGAGCCTTCGTGGGACAGCTCGCCTCCTGGTCCTGGTCGTCCTCGACGCTTCCTGGTCCTCCTGGCTGCAGCGACAAGCTTCACCTTCACCTGCAATCTTCACGACATCGCCTGGTTCCTTCCTGGTTCCACGTGGTCACTGGCTAGTGACCTTGACTCTGTCCCTTCTGCTTGCAGGTTTCCTCTCTTCTTGATCCCAGCCTTGGGATCCACCGGACACTCTTCACTGACTGCCTGTCAGCATCTTTCTTCAGGCATCCATAGGAGTCGACGACGAAAACCGACGCATCTTCACCCCTATGCACCCGCAGCCTGTGGGCTTGGTAACTTGGGTACTCCGGTGCTCATCAGGATAGTGACTATCCTAGTGTCTAGTTTTCAAGTCTCAACTTCCTAGCTACTCCGGAAGTGTCCTAAATCTACCGTTTTCTAAACTGTACTATTGCTATTGACTTTTACGCATTACGCGTGAGTGTTTCCACTCTGCACACGAATCCCGTGGGCCTCCCACTTCCTAACTAACGCTAGTGTAGTGTAGCCCCAGCGATTCCCTAGGCCTAGGCCTATTCTATTTCCGTGACAGTGGTCCTTATACCACTTACTTAGTATATGGTTTGCGTGGCCCCTAGGGCCTAACTGTATTACTTACCTGTGTGACTTAATGTATGCTTAAATAAGACTGTGTTGTACTTACCTCTAATCTCATAAAGAGTGCTGAGGGTTTGACTAGAATAAATACACTTTATTTTATATATATCTGTTGTGGTGTCCTTTCATTTGGTATTCAAGGGATTATATATGGTATCACAGCTGGCTTCACATGCCATTCAGAGTTTAGCCTAAGACTGCTCTTGTCCATTCTACCACTAGGATAGCTGGTCTATAAGGTTGACTTTACAACCAATCACCATAAGGGTATTTGGACTGATATAAGGTGTACACTAGGACTAGTGACATCATACATCAGGCCAACTTCTCACAAAGAGGTTCTAGCCTTGCTTCAGAAGGGTGCAATAGAGGTGGTTCCGGAGCAGGAAAGGGGTCAGGGATGCTACTCCCGGTATTTTCTGATTCCCAAAAAGGATGGCAGATTGCGTCCGATTCTGGACCTCAGAGTCTTGAACTTCTACCTGAGACAGGAGAAATTCAAGATGCTGACCCTTGCGCAGGTTCTTCAGGCGTTGCAGCAAGGAGACTGGATGGTGTCGATCGACTTGCAGGATGCATATTTTCATGTCCCAATCCTGAAGTCGCACAGGAAGTATCTCCGGTTTACGGTTGGGTCGCAACACTACCAGTTTGCGGTCCTTCCGTTTGGTCTTACTACCGCAACTCGAGTCTTCACAAAGGTGATGGCAGTGGTGGCTGCTCATCTCAGGAGGTCGGGGATTCCGGTATTCCCTTACCTGGACGACTGGCTTCTGAAGGCAGAGTCCCCAGAGATGGTGCAGCATCATCTGCAGGTAACATCTCGGCTGTTATTCGACTTGGGTTTTTCAATCAATGTGCCCAAATCTCACCTGGTGCCCTCTCAACTAGGCCTGGGCGGCAAATTCCGTTCCGCTCGCGGAATTTGCGTAATTTCGCGTTCCGCGGAGAACGCGAAATTGCTCAAAAGTCCGCTTTCCGCGATTTCGCGAAATTTTTGCTTGTTCGCGTTCTCAAAATGCATGTTCGCGAGATATTTCTCCTCGAGCACGCAAACAGCAATTGCGAACAGGAAAAAAGCATCGCGAACAAGCAATTCCGCGTGTTCGCGGAATTTCTGCGTGTTCGCGGAGATTTTTACCGTTTCGCGGAGATTTGCGTAACGCGATTACGCAAATTCCGCCCACCCCTACTCTCAACGCAGCCTGTTCATAGGGGCGGTACTGGACACTACTGTGTGTCGAGCATTCCCTCCTTCTCAAAGGATTCTCGACATTCAGGAAATGGTCCCTTTATTCCACAATGGAGCGGTTGTTCCAGTTCTGAAGGTCCTTCGCCTGCTGGGTCTGTTCGCCTCCTGCATTCTGTTGGTCAACCATGCACGCTAGCACATGAGGGCGCTCCAGTGGAGCCTCCGCAGGCAGTGGCATCAGCACAATGGAGATCTCAGGGAGTTGATCAGGATCTCCGGAGAAACTGCAGCGGATCTGTCTTGGTGGAGCGTGGAGGGCAATCTGTCCCAAGGAAAGTCCTTCCATCTTCCTCCATCGGTGCCACAGTGATTACGGATGCATCCACTTTAGGGTGGGGTGCTCATCTGGGGGATCTGGAGATCAAGGGTCTTTGGTCTCCAGAGGAGAGGTTGCTTCACATCAACCTTCTGGAATTGCGGGCGATTCGTTTGGCGCTCAAGGCCTTCCTCCCTTCCCTTCGTGGTCAGTCGGTTCAAGTCCTGACGGACAACACTACCGCGATGTGGTATGTCAACAAGCAGGGAGGAGTGGGGTCGCGTTGTCTCTGCAGAGAGGCTCTGCGTCTCTGGTCCTGGGCTCAGGACCATCAGATTTGTCTGATGGCAAATCATCTGGCCGGGGTGCTGAACGTACGTGCGGACAGTCTCAGTCGGCAGTTCTCTGCTGATCACGAGTGGAGGCTCCATCCGGAGGTGGTTCGTTACGTCTTTCGGACGTGGGGAACCCCTCGGGTGGACCTGTTCGCCACCCGCGAGAACGCGCACTGCCCGTCATTTTGCAGTCTCCAGTATCCGATGCAGGGGGCGTTGGGGGACGCGTTTCAGTTGAGTTGGGGCTCGCAACTCCTTTACGCTTTTCCTCCCATATCCTTGATTCCTCGGGTTCTGAGGAAGATTCGCCAAGACCGGGCCCAAGTTATTTTGGTTGCCCCGGATTGGCCAAGAAGGCTGTGGTTTACAAATCTTCTCCACCTCTCCTCGTGCCCTCCGCTCCGTCTCCCTCTGAGGGCAGACCTCCTCTCGCAGTCGGAGGGGCAGGTTCTACACCCCCACCTCCAGAGCTTACACCTTCATGCCTGGAGATTGAACGGGGCAACCTGAGTTCTTTCTCTCTCCCACCTGATGTGGTGGACGTTATTTTATCGGCCAGGCGACGCTCCGCCAAGTCCATTTACTCCTACAGGTGGTCCAAGTTTGTTAAATGGTGTGGAGAGAGATCCATTGACCCTTTAAAAGCCCATCTTTCTGATGTGCTCCAGTTTGCTCTTTCCTGTGGCCACGGTCAAGGGCTATCTTTCGACCTTATCGGCTTTTCTATGCCTTCCTGATCAACCGTCACTATTTAAATCTCCGGTTGTACTGAGGTTTATCAAGGGCCTTTACAAACATGTTTCCTTCCACTCCTTTTGTAATGCCTCAGTGGGACCTTAATCTGGTTTTAACCTTTCTGATGGGGTCCCCTTTTGAGCCTCTACATAGCTGTCCGTAGAGGCTGTTGTCCTTTAAGGTGGTGTTTCTTGTAGCCATAACCTCGGCAAGGAGGGTGAGTGAGCTCCAAGCTCTTAGTTCTAGACCCCCTTTTCTTACATTACATACTGAAAGGATGGTTCTGAGGACCAGGGCTGCCTTCCTGCCAAAGGTTGTTACTCCTTTCCATTTGGGGCAGTCTATTACTCTCCCTGTTTTTCATCCACCTCCTCATCCTTCCATAGACGAGGAAAGACTCCATCGCCTGGACCCGAAGAGGGCTGTGAGTTTTTATCTGGACAGGACTAAAGTCTTTCGTCTAGATGATCAACTCTTCATTGGCTACGTTGGTCATTCGAAGGGTAAAGCGGTGCACAAGCGCACACTATCGAGATGGATCATCCTTGCCATCAAGATCTGCTACGCCCTGGCTGGTAAGACTCCTCCTGAGGGCATTAGAGCTCATTCGACTAGAGCAAAATCATCTACATCTGCTTTGGCCCGGGGTGTTCCTGTGGCAGATATTTGTAAAGCCGCGACTTGGGCCTCCCTCCATACTTTCGCAAAGCATTATTGCTTGGACTCTGAGATGAGGAGGGAGGGCCACTTTGCGCGCTCTGTCTTGCAAGACTTTCTGGTATAGGTAGGTGGACACCCTCCTCCGGGAGTGGGGACTGCTGTGGGAATCTATTCACAAGGTGAGGAATCCACTGGCAGATGTATCCATCAGAAGAACAAGTTACTTACCTTCGGTAACGCTTTTTCTGGTGGATACAGTATCTGCCTGTGGATTCCTCACTGGCCCACCCGCCTCCCCGTTGTCCACGTTTGTATACCATGAAATAAGTCTTGTTTGGAATGCTTGTACATTTGTTGGAAATGCTTGTTTACTTAGCATCCTTTTCCTTTGTATACTGTGTATATGTGTTGGTATACTGTATACTGTGTATACTTTGAGTTGTCGTTGGTTCACCTGTTCGCCTCGAAGGCTCGGAAAATATGGGTGGAACTGACGTCATCACGCCGACGTGGGCTTCTTATGGCTCCGGTGACATCGTACGGAGTCGCGAGCGGAGCTGATGCATTATGACATCGCCCACGTCGACGTGGAATGCTGGGAAAGAAAAGTTCCGTGGAATGCTGGCGCAGGGGATATTCACAAGGTGAGGAATCCACAGGCAGATACTGTATCCACCAGAAAAAGCGTAAGTAACTTGTTCATCCGTTTCTTCGGGGTATCTATGGGTGGGGTGACTCTCCAACCTGCCTTCCTCCAAGTTGTTCTTTTGAGGTCCTTTGAAAAAGGTCCTAAATCTCAAAAATCCAAGCCAAGACTTATCTGTGTTGTTCTATGGACATTGACCTGGTGTAACCACCCTACACCCAGGTGCCTTGGGGTCCCTAGCTACTTACTTTGGGTGGTTCCTTGCGTCCCCTCGGGTTCTCCACCTTGGGTACTAGTCCCATTTTGGTAACCAATTTACATACCATGATTTTAGTATATGGTTGGGCCTTGTGTGTTTTTATGCTATTTTTCCTATTTCCTAAGTATTTCCTGTGTGTAGTTGATACCTCTTGGTTGGAGGTATACCAAGTTAGTGTGTAGTAATAAATCTAAAATTTTTCTACTCACCTGGTGTGGTTCTTTCTTGTGTGAAAAGCTTACTGACCGACTAAAGTGGTACATGCAAATGCTTTACACCCTCCTGGATAAGACTTAGCTGCTGTGCACAGCTACCCCTTGAGAGCTTTGGTTTTCAGGGACCTAACACTATCACTAAGGGTTGCCTGGACTCAGTGTACAGTGCCTCACCACAGGTATACATTATATACTGAGCCAGCCTCCTACATCTGCTCTCTGCCGTAGTCAATGCTCCACATAAACCTGCTGTAGCTTCACACAAGTCACTTAGAATTGAATGCCTTTCTTCCTCCGATCAAGGGAAAGCTGGTGCAGGTATTCATGAACTACACCACTGACATGTGGTACTGCAACACACGGGGCAGGGTTGGGTTCTTGGACCCTTTGTCCAGAGGCGCTTCATCTCTGGAAATGGTCGGAACGCCAGGGCATTTCCCTGGTGGTTCAATGCCTGGTGGGCTTTCTGAACGTCAGGGTGGACAAACTCAGCCGAAATTGCGTAGCGTATCATGAATGATATCCCTACCCGGAGGTGGTGCAAGGACTCTATCAGCAGTTGAGAGAGCCTTGGTTAGATCTGATCGCCACTGCCGAGAATGCGCAGTGTCAGCAGTGTTGCATATTGGAGTTTCCAAGGCATCATCGGAGATGCTTGGGAATTATTCTAAGGTAAGGAATCTTCGGCTAGATAGTCTCCAACTGACAATGCATTACTGAAGGTAAGTAACTTGTTCTTTAATGATGGTTTCTTAAGACTCCAGGTTTGTTAACATGTACGGAGTACCGAAAGAAGCTGACTCCAGCGCAAGCAGGTGAAGTATATTTACTGTTTCCGATATCATAATTGCACGAGACGGAGCGGCACAAGTTGACATGACATCTCACGATGCTACCTGTCAATGCTGGAGGGAATTGCTATGCAAATATTTCCCGATCTAGTCTGCTGCCTAGAGGTTTATAAAAGGTGAAGAGTGTGTGGTTAGATAGGGCCACTACCAGAAAAGGTGTCACCGAAGGTAAATCAATTGTTCATATGTGAATTCTACAAATGGAAAGGAACATCAATGTATCCGCTATGGTATCCAATCAATTATTTTTTTTCGAGAATCAAATCCATAGGCACTCATTTCATCTGTGTTTTCCATGTATTAATTCAAAGGAAAATGATAGCTTCAAAATATAACAATATCCAATAGTCAGCCTATGCGTTTCGTCTTCACTTGGACGTCATCAGGGCTGGAATATGGATAAGTACACACATCAATATAGATCTGTGTGAGAAGTTGGCCTGATATATGATGTCACTAATTCTAGTGTACACCTTGTATCAGTCCAAACAACCCTTATGGTGATTGGTTGTAAAGTCAACCTTATAGACCAGCTATCCTAGTGGTAGCATGGACAAGAGCAGTCTTAGGCTAAACTCTGAATGGCATGTGAAGCCAGCTGTTATACCATTTGTAATCCCTTGAATACCAAATGAAAGGACACCACAACAGATATATATAAAAATAGAATGTATTTATTCTAGTCAAACCCTCAGCACTCTTTATGAGATTCGAGGTAAGTACAGCACAGTCTTATTTAAGCATACCTTAAGTCACACAGGTAAGTAATACAGTTAGGCCCTAGGGGCCACGCAAACCATATACTAAGTAAGTGGTATAAGAACCACTGTTACGAACACAGGATAGGCCCAGGCCTAGGGAATCGCTGGGGCTACACTATACTACCAAAGGTTAGGAAGTGGGAGGCCCACGGGGTTCAGGTGCAGAGTGGAAACACTCACGCGTAATGCGTAAAAGTCGATAGAAATAGTAGTTATTAGAAATTAACAGTTTTAGGACCCTTCTGGAATAGCTAGGAAGTCGAGACTTGGAAACTAGGCCCTAGGGTAGTCAATACCCTTGTGAGCACCGGAGTACTCAAGTTACCTAGCCCACGGGCTGCGGGTGCATAGGTGTGAACTTGCGTCGGGTTTCATCGTTGACTCCTATGGATGCCTGAAGGAAAGTTGCTGACAGGCAGTCAGTGAAGAGTGTCCGGTGGATCCCAAGGTGGGGATCAAGAAGGAAGGTACCTGCAAGCAGAAGGGACAGAGGCTAGGTCACCAGCCAGGAGCCGGGAAGGAACCTGGAAGGAACCAGGCGATGTCGTGCAGATGCAGGTGAAGAGGTGAAGCTTGTCGCAGCAGCCACGGGTACCAGGAGGCGTCGAGGACGACCAGGAGGCGAGCTGTCCCACGAAGGCTCTTGCTGTCGGCGGCGTCGATGTCGAGCTAGGACCCAACAAGCCTTGGCAAGCGGAACCCACGCAGGATGAAGGACTTGCTTCTGGTGCAGTCCAGGAAGGTCTGGGGTGCTTCTCTTTCACAGAGGAGCGGGTGCCAGTCTGGAGGAGCCGGACCAGCAAGATGAAAATAGAGGTTAGTCGTCGCAGAGGCTACTAGCCAACGGGCCAGCAACCGGACAACACGTCGAGCAACTCGGGTGCAGAAGGGCCCCACGCAGAACACGTGAAGTGTGGGGAGCTGATCTTCTTTGCAGATGGTGCTCGGGATTGGGGCTTCTCAATTCCCCAAGCACAGCCTCGAAGGAAGCCTCAGAAGTCGTGCTAGTCAGTTACTAGCCACTTTTCCTAAGTCGCCGGTCCCACGTCCTTCGTCGCCTCCACGGGTCTCCGCTTCGCTGCAGATGTGGATCTGGGTCAGAGGTGTCTGGAAGTCTCGGCGCTGGTCAGTCTCTGCAGTCGTCCCTCGTAGGATCAGTCGCAAAGCAAGCAGCGGTCGCTGGATGGTGCCTGGTTGCCCAGGGTGGTCACTCCTTGGCCACAAGGGAGATTTCTTCAGTCTTCTTCCTGAGGTCGAATGTCGAAGGTCCAGAGTTTCTGTTCAAGTTGCAGATTCAGGTTAATCTAATTTAGCAGGGCTCAGCTACCTACTGATATACTGGGCTAGTGGGCTGGGCTACCTGCAAGGTCCCTCCTATGGGTGGGACCAGGAAGGGGAGTGGTTACACCCCCTTTCCTTTGTCCAGTTTCGCGCCAGAGCTGGGGCTGGAGTGCCCCAGCGCCGGTTTGAACTGGACTATGTATGGGACACCTTGTGTGCCCCAGGCAGTGTCTTGTTTCATTCATCTCTCCCTTCCCCAATACCCTAAGGCCTGTCTGGGGTGGTGCTCGCACCTCCCAAGCCAGGAAACCTATTGTCCAAGCCTCCCTCGCTGGAAGGACTCCCAGCAGCAGGAGGTCAGACTTGTGTCTGTGGCAGCAGCACCCATTTTGTGATGCTGGGGATCTGGTTAACTTTAACCGGGTAAGTAGGTTTCAACATGTCTTCTCACTCTAGAAGGGAGGAATAATATCCTCATCGCCAGAAATGGTATGGGGGTAGTATTCCCTAGTGTTAGACACCTTACACGACATGTTTTGATAAAGCCAAACCGTAGTTACCATAACCGTTTAAGATTATAAGGTACTTTAAGAGTATATGGTAGGCTATATCATAGAACAGCTATAAGGACATGGTTCCGAAAGCTGCAGACAGGCTCAGCTCATGCTAGAGCACCATCTCACATGTTACCAAGCACTCTGCCTCCAGGATTGTTAAGGCCTGCCATAGGAGTGGCTGATAGGTATACATGTGTCTATATATAAGGTAGGTATAGGAATACTACACCTAAGCAAGGAGTGATTACACGACCTTGCCCCAGCTGAGTGATCTGCCAGTTGTGTCATAATGGAAGGCCAGGCCAGGGGTGGCACAATACATGCTGCAGCCCCTGGTAGGCCTAGGGTACACCTATGCCCTGGGTACCCAAGGTACACTATACAGGGGCCAATAAGGTGATCCTAACCAATTGGGTTATGCACCTAAAGTACATAGTAGGAATTTAGAGAGAGAACAGCTGGGCTGTGGGTCTGATTAGCAGGCCCACAGCCACATCTAAGTCGATAACCAGTGAAGCAAAAGCAAAAAGTGGGGGTGAACATAGAAAGCAGACCCTACTCTCCTACAATCTGTTAGACCTGGCACTTCTTGGTGCGATTACCCCCGACTTTTTGCCTCTACCTTCGCAATTTTTGACTGACTTTGATGCTTTTGTCACTGCTAAACAGTGTCAAAGTGTAAGTGTTCTCTGTATAAAGTAATGGTAATTAGTTGGTATGTTTTCCTTACTAGTAAAGTCCCTAGTCCAGTGCACCGTGTGTGCCAGGGCTGGTAATGCAAACGCCACTAGTGGGCCGGCAACACTATTTGTGCCACCCACACAAGTAGCCTTAAAAAGAGAACTCAGGCCTGCCATTGCAGGGCCTGCGCGCAGTTTGTTGAACTGCCATGTTGTTCTGTCAAGTGCACTCACTTGCCAGACCTTACCCTTCCCTTTCTATGCACACCACTATGGTAGGTCTAGGGTACCCCCTGGACAGGGTGTAGTGCATGAAAAAGGTAGGACATATACTAAGGTGTGTGTCATGTCCTGAAAGTGAAAGAATCTCCATTTCGTTTTTCAATGTTAAAAGGCCATCTTGCCCATAGGACAGAATGGGAAGGCTGTGTAATATGTATCTGAAAGAAACACGTTAGTTAGATTCCTCACCTTAGAATATCCCCAGGCGTCAGGCTGGATCCGGTAAGATTTTTGTAGCAATACCCCTTGCGCGTCAGTAGGCGTCGCCTGCGGCAGAATGATGCGTCCGTCGTCGGCGTCGTGCGCCGGAATGATGTCGTCAGAGTACTTAGACGCCGCCCTCGCGCGCTGACGTCATTTCTTCTGTTTTCCGCGCCAGTAAGCGCCGATCCGGGAAGAGCTTACCCCTAGTCATTTTTTGACTAAGTTTTTGACTTCTTTTGGTCTATTGACTCGACTCTGGTGCCGGTAGGATGCCTGGTTTCAAGGCCTGTGATGCCTGTCATCGCCTGATGTCGGTGACGGATCACCATCGCCGGTGCCTGTATTGCCTGGGGCCCGACCATGACGCGGAGTCGTGCCTCGATTGCAAGGCCTTGACGTCTAAAGCTAGGCGGGAGCGGTCCTGTAAGCTTCTCGAGCTTCGGCACTCTGCTCCGCGTCGCTCTCGGTCCCGGTCCAGGAGGAGGCCCACTGACCGAGCGCGGAGCCCCAGCCATCGTCATCGCTCGTCGGGGTCTTCGGGTAAGTCGAAGCACTCCAAGAAGTCCAAGAGACGACATCGCTCTTTGGACTCCGCTTGCCGGTCGCGCGACTCGGCTGAGGGTCAGGGTGGTCCCACCCCCGCCGCTCCGTCGGAGCCGCAGGAGCCACGTTCGTCCCCATACCCGCCGGTGCCTGGGACTAACGCGACTCCGGCGGAGATCAGTGCCTTCCTCTCGGCCATGAGGGGCCTGGCTTCGCCGTCGATGACTGCCGGCGCGCCTTCGGGCCCCGCAGGGTCGACTGGGCGATCTCGCGTGCCGGCGGCTCCGGCCCCGGCGCAGTCGACGGCTCCGGCCCCGACGCCGCAGGTCCCCGAGGGATCCAGGCCTGGATCTCGGTCGGCGCCGGTCGACCTCACGACGTCTCCTCCGCCGGCGCCAATACCGGTTCCACCACCGGCACCGTCTCAGGACGACGCCGTTCCCCGGTTCAGCCCCGGTCCGGACCCGACGCCGGTACGGCGCCGCACCCGACGCCGATGGATGATCATTTCATCTACCGTCCGGCTCCGATCGTTCCTCCCGTTTATCAGGAATCGGATGACGGGGGCGACTGGGAGGGGTCTGAGGACCCTATGGCCCTCCAGGGTCAACTTGCACAGGACTGGGCAGACAAACTGGGGGATGCCAGTGGTCTGGACACTTCGCCGGACGCTGGCTTCATCTCTCCTCCGACTGTGGCCTCGGAGGAGGGTGCAGCTTTTTCAGTGGTGCTGCACAAGGCAGCCGAAGCCCTAGGGCTGGAGTTGCTTGCTGTGGCCGTGAGGACTAACGTCCTCGCAGAGGTCCTTTATGCAACAGCAAGCTCCACTGAGCCTCTGCTGCAGTTTAATTCGGCCCTCATAGACGTTCTACAGGGCACTTTGTCCAAGCCCTCCACAGTTCCCCCTGTGGATCGGAACGTTGCCCGGCGCCACCGCCTTCCTCCGGGCGACCCCAGTTTCCTCTCCCAGCACCCCACCCCCGAGAGTCTGGTTATCCAGGCCTCAACCTCCCAATCCTCCTTCCCGTCCGCTCCTCCGGATCGGAAATCCAAGAGGTTGGAACAGTTTGGCAAGAAACAGTTCTCGTCCCTGAGTTTGGGGATGCGGTCTTTAAATACCGCTTGCCTTTTGGACCGTTATTCCCACTCTCTGTGGGATACGGTGGAGGACGTGCTGCCCTTGTGCCCGGTGGAGGCCCGGGCACTACTCGCTCAAGCACTTGCTGACGGTCGAGATGCAGCACGGCATGCCATTCGGTGTGGACTTGACACCACGGACTCGCTGGGCCGGGCGATTTCCACCACGGCGGTGCTTCGGCGTCACGCCTGGCTGAGGTCCACTTCATTTTCGGGGGATGTCCAGAGTTCCCTCATGGACATGCCCTTTGATGGCACTCGCCTTTTTGGTGAGAAGGCGGACAGTGCGCTGGCTCGGTTCAAGGACTCCCGGGCCACGGCCAAGTCCTTGGGTCTTTCGGCCCCGCGGCCGCAAACTTCCGCCTTTCTTCCCTTTCGTGGCCAAGGAAGGGGCGCCTCCTCACGTCCGCCCAGCCACCGGCCGCAGAACCAACCTGTACGCGGTCGCGGATGTGGATTCCGCCGAGGCGGTACTGGAGGTCAACGTGCCGGTCAGTCCACATCTACCCCGGCAGCATCCGCCTCAAAGCCCTCCTAGTCCGAGCTTTCAGGCCCATTCAACGCCAGTGGGCGGCAGAGTTCGCCATCACCTGCTCCACTGGCGCTCCATCACGTCGGGCAGGTGGGTGCTGCAAATCGTCCGAAGGGGCTACTCCCTCCCTTTCGAGACAACCCCTCCAGCCATGCCACCGCTGACCCACCGTATGTCGGGGGATCATTTGCATCTTCTACGAGAGGAAGTTTCGGCCCTCTTGGCCAAAGAGGCCGTCTAGCACGTTCCTGGTCTGGAAGTAGGTCCCACTACTTTCTGGTTCCCAAGAAGGGCAAAGGGGGCCTACGCCCGATCTTGGATCTCAGTAGCGTGAACTCCTTCCTCCGGAAGGACCGATTCAAGATGCTTACTTTAGCTCAGGTTCTGGCTGCCCTAGACCCTGGAGACTGGATGGTAACGTTGGACTTGCAGGACGCTTATTTCCACATCCCCGTCCTGCCGGCCCACCGGCGTTACCTGCGGTTCACGGTGGGTCAGGAGCACTTTCAGTTCACCGTGCTCCCCTTCGGCCTCACCAGTGCCCCTCGGGTGTTCACGAAAGTGATGGCGGTGGTCGCAGCTCATCTGCGCCGATCGGGGATTTCAGTCTTCCCCTATCTCGACGACTGGCTGTTGAAGGCGAGCTCGCCCCAGCAAGTCGTCTCCCACCTCCAGACTACGGCCAACCTCCTGCACTCGCTGGGGTTCTCCATCAATGTGCCGAAGTCGCACCGGAGTCCCTCCCAAAAGCTCCTTTTCATTGGGGCGGTTCTCGATTCGGCGCAGTTCCGGGTCTATCAGCCGGAACAGCGGGTCCGGGACATTCAGGCCCTGTTTTCCATCTTCCGGCCTCTGTCCTGGGTTTCGGTCAGGTTGGTGCTGCGGCTTCTGGGGCTGATGGCCTCCTGCATCCTGTTGGTACCTCACGCCAGGTGGCGGATGCAGGCTCTGCAGTGGGACCTGAAGTTTCAGTGGGCCCAGCATCGAGGCAACCTGTCCGACCATGTCTTGATCTCGGAGGGCACTGCGAACCAGCTGCAGTGGTGGCTCACGAATCGCGATTGGGTCAGCGGCAGATCCCTCTCCTTACCCCAACCGGAGCATGTCGTAGTGACGGATGCGTCCCTCCTGGGATGGGGGGCCATATGGGAGAGGTGAGACTCGGCTCCATATCAAACTCTTGGAGCTGAGGGCGATCCGACTTGCACTAAAAGCCTTCCTTCCCTCTGTCCGGGGAAGTGTCGTGCAGGTGTTCACGGACAACAACACCGCCATGTGGTATTGCAACAAACCGGGCGGGGTGGGGTCATGGACCCTTTGTCAGGAGGCTCTGCGCCTCTGGACATGGCTGGAACATCAGGGCATTACCCTGGTGGTTCAACGTCTGGCGGGCTCTCTGAACGCCAGAGCAGACGAACTCAGCCGCTGGTGCATGATGGATCACGAATGGCGTCTGAACTCGGATGTGGCGCAAGGTCTCTTTCTGCAGTGGGGAGAGCCTTGGTTAGATCTATTCGCCACCAAAGAGAACGCACCAGTGAAAGTGGATGAAAGTGGATGCGGAAAACTTGCAGCAGAAGAGCTTCATTCATGTAGCAAGGAGGGGTTGCTTGAGCTGGAGCCAAGAACTTCTAAGATGGGATGCCTCACTTTAAAATCTGATAAAACAATTTAAGAAAAGGCGTATGCAAAAACAAATATACAAATATTTTGTTCTGTATACACCACATGCATGAGACATAATTAAAGGTGTGATGTATAAGTACTTTTCAGATGGAAAACAACCCCTCATGTATTGCATAGGAAGTCCTCTACAGAGGCGGAACGATACATCAAACAGCCAACAGAATGTGCATATTTTTAAAGTAACAAAATGTCAACAGTGAAAGTCATGTATAGCCAGACCTAAAACAGGTTAGATTCAGCTGCTGTTAAAGAAAAATTACAATGACCCATAATTCAGTTTGCAGGAAAGAAATTGCATTCAAAATAGAGTATGTCAGCAATTCTGCTCGTTGGAATTTCCAAGGCGGCACTCGCTCGGAGACGCTTTTCGTCGCGAGTGGAGTTGCGGTCTGTTGTACGCCTTTCCGCCTATACCACTTCTGCCCAGAGTGCTGAAGAAGATCAGGCGCGACCGGGCCCAAGTCATCTTGGTGGCTCCGGATTGGGCACGAAGGTACTGGTATCCCGAGCTACTCAGTATGTCCATCGATCCCGCGATACGACTGCCTCTTCAGGAGGACCTTCTGTCGCAGTAGCAGGGGACGGTCCTACACCCGAACCTGTCCAGCCTCCACCTCCATGCGTGGAGATTGAGCGGCGACAGTTGATGCCATTTGACTTGCCTCCTGAAGTCTGTGATGTCATTCTGACAGCCAGGCGTCCCTCCACAAAGACGGTATACGCCTGCCGGTGGAACAAATTTGTGGCATGGTACACAGCCAAGGCTGTGGATCCCCTTTCCGCCCCTCTTTCTGAGGTTCTACTCTTTCTTCTTTCTTTGGCCCAGCAGGGCTCTGCTCTGGGCACCTTGAAGGGTTATCTTGCTGCAATCTCTGCTTTCTTAAGGCTTCCTGATCAGTCTTCTCTTTTCAAGTCCCCTGTTGTCTCCCGTTTTCTGAAGGGCATTACTCATATGTTCCCTCCTGTTCCATTCGTAATGCCTCAGTGGGACTTGAACCTTGTTCTCACTTTTCTGATGTGCGCTCCTTTTGAGCCCCTTCACAACTGTCCAATTCGTCTACTGACTCTGAAAACTGCCTTCCTGGTGGCTATCACCTCCGCTAGGCGGGTGAATGAGCTCCAGGCTCTGTCAGCTAAGCCTCCCTTCCTTTCGGTTCATCCGGATAAGGTTGTCCTCCGGACACTTCCTTCTTTTCTTCCTAAAGTCGTGACTCCCTTTCACATCGGGCAATCTGTCACGCTGCCCACCTTCTTTCCGCCTCCGCAACCTTCAAAAGATGAAGAGCGGCTCCACCGTGTGGACCCAAAACGTGCGCTGTCCTTTTACTTGGACCGCACAAAACATTTCCGGGTGAACGATCAACTGTTTGTTGGATATGTAGGTGCTAAGAAGGGTAAAGCTGTGCACAAGCGGACCATCTCGCGATGGGTCGTGTTGTGTATTAAGATCTGCTATTCCTTGGCGAAAAAGGTCCCTCCTGTTGGGCTGAGAGCCCATTCCACCCGGGCCACAGCGGCGACAACTGCCCTGGGACGGGGAGTCCCCTTGCAGGACATCTGTCGGGCGGCAACGTGGGCTTCACTGCACACGTTTGCCAAGCACTATTGCCTGGACAGCCAAGTCCGGAGAGATGGCCACTTTGGCCGTTCTGTTCTCCGGGACTTTCTGGTGTGATCTTGGTTCGCAGGCCCACCTCCGGGGTTGGTATTGCTGGGGTATCTATTCTAAGGTGAGGAATCTAACTAACGTGTTTCTTTCAGATGAACAAGGTACTTACCTTCAGTAACGATGTATCTGTAAGAAACATTAGTTAGTTAGATTCCTCACCGACCCACCCAGCCTCCCCGTTCTGCGAATCGACATCTAGGGTTAAGGTTCTCCCTTTCAGGGCCCTAGATTTTTTGGCACCGGTGTCGGTCTCTTGCATGGCTCAGCGTCCCTGGCGCGGAAAGCTATGTATAAGAACTGACGTCAGCGCGTGAGGGCGGCGTCTAAGTACTCCGATGACGTCATTCCAACGCCGACAAAAATCTTTCCGGATCTAGCCTGACGCCTGGGGATATTCTAAGGTGAGGAATCTAACTAACTAATGTTTCTTACAGATACATCGTTACCGAAGGTAAGTAACTTGTTCTTTCCAGCCTATCTTCCTAAAGGCTTAAGATGGAAAGGTGATGTTTAGTATGCCTGAACTCAAAATGTTATAACACATCTTTTTATGTAGGTGGTTTTTGCATTGTGTTTTCAGAAGCCACTCTTTTTGAAATGGCTGCGTTTTTGTGCCCTGACATTTCTGTCTCTCTCTGCCTGGCTGTGGATTGACTGTCTGGATTTGAAAGCGATAGGTCAAGAGGCCTGGGTTGCTGCTATAAAACAATTGGCTCATCTCCTGTTGATTGATTGAGAATCCAGACCCCCACTAATCAAAGGAAGAAAGGTGTCACTGGCAGGGAGGCACCCAGAACTGGTTTGAACAGTGGTCAGTGCTCCCTGAAGCACAAAGACTTCAAAGCCATTGAGGGTTATAACTAAGAGAACCGAAGCCCCTGTACTTTGGAGAATGGCTTGATCAAGTGTGAACAAGACTGGAGCTACTTCGTGGTCAAGAGGACCTTTGCCAAGGAAGGAAAAACTGAAGAGACTGAAGGCTAGGACTGACCCTTGATCTGGGGCTGGCCTGCAGTTTGCTGTTTCAACCAAGGAAAGGCTAAAGGGACTTTGTTGTGTGCTGTGTCCCCCTGCTTGAAGGACTTTGCTGTGTCCTGAAGTAACTTATCCCCAAGGGCCTGAGGTGAGCTGGCTCCCTCTTCGGAAACACAGGAACACAAAAGTTTCCAGGAGAGTCTCAACGGTGCTCTGTTAGCGTGCCTGTTGCAGCTTGAGACCCTCGTAAGAACTGCTCTCTGATCGTAGGTGCCTGGAGTCCAAATGAGTCTCAGCGACGCTGTGTGTGTGCGCTTTGTGCAGCCTGAGACCTTCACGAGGATCGACCTGTGATCGTGGGCACCTGGAGTTTAAGCAAGGATCAGCGACTCGGTGTTCTTTGTGCAGCCTGAACCCCTTTGTGAGGATTTGCCTTGTTATCGTGTGCACCGGAATCAAAGTGAGTCTCATTGCTGCTGTGTGCGGGTGCGTTGTGCACCGGGAGACCTTTGTCGGGATTTTCCTTGTTATTGTGTGCACCGGAGTAAAGTCAGTCTCAGCGACGCTGTGCGCGTGATCTTTATGCAGCCTGAGACCTGTGTGTGGAGTGCCCAGTGATCGTGCACCCGGAGTGAAGGAAGACTCAGTGACACGGAGTGCGTGTGCTTTGTGGCAGCCTGTGATCTTCGTAACTGAAGCGACCCGGACCGGCAGTCCCAGAGGAGCTAAGTTGCCGGCCCGAGCCGCCGTTGCCATTTCACAAAGCTGTATTGGAGGCCCAGCCGCTGGACGAAGAGAGCAGAGTGAGTTCGCACCCCCCCCGGTAACGTGTGTCGACTCCTGGGGCGCGGGCTCGGAGGGAGACGCTCTCGGCCTCTCTTTCGTGTTGGCAGCACAAGCCTCTGCTTCGGCTCGTATCACGGCCCTTATTGCCAAGGGAGTGGCGGTACAGGGGCCATAGTGCGAAGATGCACTTTGGGATCACATCGTACTGTGTTGGGTGCAAGTGTGAGAGGCTGACTGCAAGTCAGAAGGAGAGGCGGAGAGACCGCCTAAGGCCTGGTGATCAGGGCCTGAATGTACTACGTAGTATTCCATTTCTGCAGAACGGAGTACTTGACTGTTGTATTACGCATTGCATTATTCCTGCATAACAAACTACCTTATTAATTAATGACGCATGGCATTTTTATCTGCATAACAAACTACCTGATTCTCATATGACGCATTGCCTTGTTTCTGCAGAACGAACTACCTGATTAGCGTATTGCGCATTGCATTATTCCTGCTTAACGAATTACCTGATTAGTGTATACGCATTGCCTTATTTTTGCAGAACTATATATCTGGTGGTTGTATTACGCATTGCATTATTTTACCTTGCAAAGTGCCTGATTGTTGCTTTACGCATTGCATTCTTTTCATTGCAGAGTGTCTGATTGCTATGTTACGCATTACAGTATTTTCACTTTGCAAAAGTGCCTGATTCTAGCATTACAAACTGTATGACATGATATTAGGAGTACAGGAGAATTTTTAGAAGTGCTCATTGACATCGCCAGAACTTACGAGGGCTGGCTGGCCTAACAACCGGCCAGGAGAAATATTACACAACCTCATATGTTGGTTTTATATCTTGTGGTCTCCTATTCGATTTGTGGTGTCATCATTGGATTATTGTGAGCGTGGTTGCGAATACTTTACACATTTGCCTTGAAGATAAGCCTGGCTGCTCGTGCCAAGCTACCAAGGTGGTGAGTGGGGCTATCTAAGAAGGTGACCTTCCTTTCCCTGATGTTGGAATGTGGGTGCCTACTTGGCCTAAGGTACCTACCTCAGCCAACCAGGGATCCCGGGTGTAGGAGAGTAGGGTCTGCTATCCTATGGTCACCCCAAATTTTTGCTTTTTGCTTCACTGGTTTTTGACATATTGAGGCTGTGGGCCTGCCAATCAGACCCCCAGCCTGCTGTTCTCTCTACTAAATTAAAACTATGCACCCTAGGTGCATAACCAATTGGAAGTGGATCACCCTGTCAGCCCCTGTACCAGTGTACACTAGGTACCCAGGGCATTGGTGTACCCAAGGCCTGCCAGGGGCTGAAGCATGTATTATGCCACCCCAGGCTTGGCCTAACAATTTGACACAACTGGCTGATCACTCAGCTGGGGTAAATTGGTGTAATCACCTCTTACTTAGGTGTAGTATACCTATACCTAACCTCAAATGGGACACCTGGTAACCTATAAGTCACTCCTATGGCAGGCCTTAACAATCCTGAAGGCAGAGTGCTTGGTTCCAGGTGAGATGGTGCTCTGGCATGAGCTGAGCCTGTCTGCAGTGGTCGGAACAACTTCCTTCTACTGTTTCCAGATATCGTCATACCATATACTCTTAAGTGCATTATGAACCTCGCGGTTAAATGCTATCTTTGGTTTGGCTTTATCAAAACATGTCGAGTAAGGTGTCATACGAATTGGAATACTAACCCCTCGCCAATTCTGGCGACGGGGTTAGCATTCCACCCTTCTAGAGGGACACGACATGTACAGTACCTGAAACCCGGGTAAAATCAGACATAGCCTCAGCTCCACAAAATGGATGCTGCCACCACAGACACAAGTCTGCCCTCCTGCTGCTGGGAGTCCTTCCAGCTTGGGAGGTGTGGACAAAGGGTTTCCTGCCAGGGGAGGTGCATGCACCACCCCAGACAGGATTTTGTGTATTGGTCAGGTAGGGCTTGAAAGAAACCAGACATGCCTGTGGCTCACAAGGAGCCTCGGTGCATATGCCAATTCAAACCGGTCCTGGGGCACACCAGTCCCGGGCCTGGGGCGAGCTGGACAAAGGATTGGGGGTGTAACCACCCCCCTTCCTGGTCCCACCCATAGGGAGGGACCTAGCAGGTAGTCCGGACCCTAGAATCCGCTTAAAGGTAGGAGCTGTGTCCTAAGACTTCAGACATCCTGGAATCAACTTGAAACTAAGAAGAAGACGGGAACTTCGACGCTCTGCTGCACAGAGGACTGAAGCCAATCTCCCCTGTGGTCAGGGAGTGACCACCTTGCTAACGCAAGCACCATCCAGCGAATCAACGTCTGCTTTGCCGCCGCCTCCCGCCGGAGCCCGAGCCCAGAGACTGACAAGACCTGGACCTTCAGACCTCTCACCGCCCGATCCACAGTCCCTGAAAAGAGGAGACCCGTGGAGGCACCGAGACACGTGGAGCCAGCCATCTTGAAACGACCACGACAAGCTGACAAGTGCAACAACCGAGGCTCCCTCCAAGTTGTGCTTTGGGATCTGAGAAGCCCAACCCTCGAGCAGCATCTGCACCAAAGGTGAGCCCTCCAGCATCTCCACGATCTGCGTGGGGCCCTTCTGCATTTTGCCACTCGACGCGCCTAACCGGTTGCTGGCCCGCTGGCTAGTAGCCATCTTGGCGACGAACTTTACGAAATACACCGCTGGTCTGGTTGCTCCAGACTGGCCCTTGCTCCCCTCCAAAGGAGCAGTTCTTCTGACCTTGCTGGTCAGAACCATCAGCTTATTTCATCTCCTACAACAATTGCTTTTGCCAAGGCTTGTTTGCTTCGATCAAGTCGCCGACAGCGAGAGCCTGCGTGGGACAGCTCGTGAACCGACTCCTGGACGTCGTCGACCTCCAGGGACCACGTGGCTGCAGAGACAAGCTACACCTTTCTTCCTGTTTGCACCCGACATTGCCTGGTACCCACCTGGTGCCACGCTGGTCACTGGCTAGTGACTGTGAACACTGTCCCCTCTGCTTACAGGTCTTCAACATCTCCGATCCACTCTTGGATCCACTGCATCTCCCCCGGACCGACCGCCTGCAGCATCTTTGTCTTCAAGCTCCACGGAACAGATAGAAGAAACCCGACGCACTTCGAGGCCTATGCACCCGCTTCCTGTGGGTGAGGTAAAGCTGGCACACCTGTGCCCAAGTGTAGTATTACATCTCTAGTGCCTGTGTTCCAAATCTTGAGTTCCTAGTCCATCCGGAAGATCCTTTTTGCAGTAACTTTGTACTTTTTACGCACCCATTGAAACCTATGGGAGCACGCGTGTGACTATTTGCTCTGCGCACGCCACCAGTGGACCTCCTGGTCACTAACTGAAGTTAGCTCCTTGTAGGCCCAGCGATTCTAGAGGCCCTAGGCCTTTTCCCTTTTCTGTTCGTGGTACTTATACCACTATTTTAGTATATGGTTTGAGCGGCCACCAGGGCCTATCCATATAAAGTGCAACTTATATATTGTACTCTACTGTAATCTTGTTTGACGATTTGTGCCCCTGTGCTCATAAAGAGACTAGGGGTTACTTTGAGAAATAAATACATATATATTTTGAATATATATCTGTGTGGTGTCCTTTCATTGGTATAAAAGGGGGTTGCATTTGGTAAAACAGCTGGCTTAACACGCTTCACGAGTTTAGCCTCAAAGACTGCTTAGCCTACGCTACCACTAGGGCAGCTAGTCCGAAAAGGTTGACTTACAACCACACCATAAGGGTTGCTTGGCATGGTACAAGGTGATCACTTTAACTAGTGAGCATCATATACCAGGCCAACTTCTCACACCGGGTCTAACTAGATCCCTATGTATTTTTAGAAAATCAATAATTCAATCACATTCCCCAAAACTAAAAACATCAAAAGAAAGTAACATTAATGTTTTTTTGGATAGAAAACATCATATATTTTGGAGCTACGGTTTTCCTTTGAATTAATAAATAGAAAACACATATGAAATGAGTTTGCCTATGTATTTGATTCTCGAATAACAATAATTGATTATATGCCGTAGCAGATACATTGACGCTCCTTTCCAATTGTAGAATTCATTTTTGAGGACTGGGTCTTTGGCCTGAGAGAGTGAAGCATCAATTAAATATTACTTTGTGATTTGTTAAAACAAGACTTTGAACTGTCACCAGTGCGCTTGGTTGTTGTGCCCCCATCGCCTTCAGGAAAGGAACTTGTTCATATGGACTAACTTGTTATTTGACTTTGTCCTCATTTTTAGCCATTTTGCCAAAATGGTTGAACAACTCCCTCGCAACCTGGTAATCTTCCAGAAGATGATTAAATGTGTATATGCATCACCTCTTTATGTGGAATTAATCTTCTAATTAAGACTTTGCGAAAGTGTTTCAAGTTCAACCAGTGGTTATAAATCGAAAAGAGGATTCCAGTAACAGTATTGGGGGGAGCCTGGAAGCATCAAGATCACTGGATAGTCATTTTTGCATTTGTGGACGATGTATATTGACAGATATTAACATTTGCTACCCTTTCACATCTTTTTTCTATAGGCTGTGGAAGAGTTGTTTAACCTCATGCAGTTGTTTGTATCTCAAAGGCCTGATATGAGAGAAGAGGAATTGGAAGATATTAAGCAATTTAAAAAAACTACAATTAGCTGCTACTTGCGCTGCATAGATGGACGCTCCTGCTGGACTACACTAATAAGGTAACACTTTAATTGGCACACTGATATCCTGCACAGATTTAAAACAGGATATGTATTTTAATTCGTTGTCATTAATACATTTTACTCGAATGTTTTGGGGTGAAAACCAAAACATATTTTGAGATGATTGTTTGTTATGGGTGATTTTGTGAATTGTTTTTTTTCAGGGTCACTTTATTATTTCAGATATTGATTGGGGATTTAGTTGCACATTGTCTGCTGTTTTTTATGTCTGTAACTTTCCATACAGTTTATGTTAACAGTTCAGCTGCTGTGTTTATTTACAGTAAGGGTTACTGCTGAGAATCATGTGCTGTTTGATATTGCCTTGTGTCTTGAAACGTTATGACACAGCTTTCTCGACCAAACTTACATTACCTGCCTTCATCTGATAACCTTCTTTTGCCGTTTTCTGCCTCTGCTATCGCTCAACACTCTGAACTAAGTGCCATTTCTGAAGATGTGCAATGTTGTCGTATATATCTGATTGAGACATCTAGCTGCAGATGATTCCTTACAGTAGAATTTCTCAGGTTGGATCTGGAAGACTTTTCCTCAAGCAATACCCTTGCACGCCGGTAGTTGGCGCTGGTCGGCTCCGCATGACATCGTCTGCGCCGGAAGTGACATCCGCGTCACCTGTATAGGCGCCACCTTGGTGCGCTGATGACCGTTCTTATCTGAAAGAAACAGTTAGTTATAGATTCCTTACCTTAGAATTACCCCCAGGCGTCAGACTGGATCCAGAAAGTTTTTTGTCAGCAGTACCCCTGCGTGTCGAAAGGTGGCATCGATCGGCTCTGCGTTTGTCGTTGGCATCGTGGTTGCCGGCATGAGATATCTTTCTTTTTCCAGCGCAGATCCGGAGAGAGCGGCACCTCCAGCCACTTTTTGACTGACTTTTATTGTCGACAATGTTTTCGAGTCTTCGACTCCTGGTGCACGTCAGGGGTGCCCTGCATCAAGGCTTGCGGTTCCTGTAGCCGACTGATGTCGGTGATGGATCCGCAAAACATGTGCCTGTTCTGCTTGGAGCGTGACCACGACCCCAAGTCGTGCTTCGACTGCCGGACCATGAATTCGAAGATTTTGCAGAAGCTTCTCAAGGCCCGGCAGACGGCTCCATGCCGTTTGAGGTCCCGGTCCCGGTCCCGGTCGCGTGGGAGGTCGAGGGGCCGGTCGCGGAGTCACCATCATCATTCATCTTCCAAGTCTTCGCACTCTGGGTCAGGTAAGTCGGAGCACAAGAAGAAGTAGTAGAAGCATTGTTGCTCTTCGATTTCTCACCGTCCGTCAGCCAACGCAACGAGGGATGCGGTTGGTGCCCCTGCCACGGCTCCACGTGCAGAGTCTGAAGGGTCGACTTCGGGCTTCCCTCCCTTACCGGGACCCGGAGCGCCCCTGCCCAGCTTCGTCAATTTTACGAAGCGATGCATGCCATCTTTGGGCAGGCCGACTCCGCCGGTGCACCTTCGGGCCCCACGGACTCGGTTGGGGCCCTGGGCCTTCGATGCCAGCGGCTTCGGCCCTGGTGCCGCAGTGTCCCCTTGGATCTAGGCCTGGATCTGCGTCGGTTGACCTTGTGACACCTCCCCTGTGTCAATTCAACCGGCACCACGTCCGCAGCTGGCGTCGGCTGTGTCCCCAGCCGACATTGACCCCGGCCACCACCTCGATGTAGATGCGGAGCCTGACCGGCGTCGACCAACACCATATCCGGCGCCGACGGGTACTTTTGTTCCCTTGTTCTACCCTGGCTCTTTTAGACCAGATTAGCAGCCAGAAGAGGGAGAGGAGGACTGGGAGGGGTCTGGAGACCCTCTAACTGACCAGTTAGGCTATGAAGCGGGCTAGAAAGAGGAACTCGGGGGAGCCAGTGGTGTGGATAGCTCACTAGACCATGGCATGTTGTCTCCTCCTACCATGGCTATGGAGGAGGGAGCGTCTTACGCCGTGGTGTTGTGTTGGGCGGCCGAGGCTCTCCACCTCGAGCTACCTACGGTGGCAGTCAGGATACACCTCCTGACAGGGGTGCTTCATCCGGCGGCAAGCTCTTGGGAGCCCCAGCTACCGTTTAATGAAGCCCTCACTGACATCCTTTTGGCCACCTGCTCCAGGTCCAACACAGGGGCTCCTGTGGATAAAGTGAGTGCCGGACGCCTCCCCCCGGCTCCGGGCGACCCATCTTTCCTCTCCCAACACCCCACCCCTGAGAGCTTGGTGGTCCAAGCTGCCACCTCCAAAGGCATATTCCCTACCGCACCACCAGAAAGGAAATCCAAAAAGCTGGACCATCTTGAGAAGATGATGTTTTCTTCCTCCAGCTTGGGACTGCGTGTCTGTTGGGCCGTTATACCGACTTTGTGTGGGATACGGTGGCGCAAGTGCTGCCTTAGTGCTCGGAGGAGGCCCGGGCCGTACTCTCCTGTGCACTTGCCGAAGGGAGAGACACAGCAATGTTTACCATTGGTTGTGGGCTGGATACCGCCGACTCACCAGGTTGAGGTTGACTGGTATTTCCGGGGATGTCCAATCCACTCTTATTGACATGCCCTTTGATGGCCGTCACCTATTCGGCGACAAGGCAGACAACACGCTGGAGCGCTTTAAGGACTCTCGGGCTACGGCCAGGTCCTTGGGCCTCTCCACCACCCGCCCTGCACGGTCTGCATTTCGCCCCTTTCGTGGCTACAGAAGGGGTGCCCTGCCACGTTCCGCCCAGATCCATAGGCCAGTGCAAACTATTCAGCCCCTGCGCGGCCGGGGACGTGGGAACCACCACCGTAGTTCTGGGGGTCAGCGGGTGGGCCAGTCCACCACAGCCCCCAAACCCTCCTAGTCCGACCTTTCAGGGCCACCAATTGCCAGTGGGCGGCAGGATTTGCCATCACCTCCCCCACTGGCGCACCTTTACATCGGACAGGTTGGTTTTGTACATAGCTCGAAGGGGCTACTCCCTCCCCTTCGAAACTACCCCTTCATCCATGCCACCTCAGTACCATCGCATGCCGGAGGATCATCTGGCCCTCCTCCAACAGGAAGTTTCGACACTGTTTGTAGGAGAGTAGGGTCTGCTTCCTATGGTCACCCCCACTTTTTCCTTTTGCTTTACTGGTTTACGACTTAGATGTGGCTGTGGGCCTGCTAATCAGACCCACAGCCCAGCTGTTCTCTCTCTAAATTCATACTATGTACTTGGGTACATAATCCAATTGGTAAGGTTCACCTTATTGGACCCTGTACAGTGTACCTTAGGTACCCAGGGCATGGGTGTACCCTAGGCCTACCAGGGGTGGCAGCATGTATTATGCCACCCCTGGCTGGCCTTCCATCGTGACACAACTGGCTGATCACTCAGCTGGGGCAAGGTCGTGTAATCACCCCTTGCTTAGGTGTAGTATCCCTGTGCTATGATATCGCCTACCATATACTCTTAAAGTGCCTTATAATCCTCGCGGTTATGGTAACTATGGTTTGGCTTTATCAAAACATGTTGTGTAAGATGTCTAACACTTTGGAATACTACCCCCACACCATTTCTGGCGGTGAGGATAGTATTCCCCCCTTCTAGAGGGGGAAGACATGTTGAAATCCTACTACCCAGTTAAAGTTAACCAGAGCCCCAGCGTCACAAAATGGACGCTGCTGCCACAGACACAAGTCTGACCTCCTGCTGCTGGGAGTCCTTCCAGCGAGGGAGGCTTGGACAATAGGCTTCCTGCCTTGGGAGGTGCTAGCACCACCCCAAACAGGAATTAGTGTATTGGGGCAGGGAGGGATGAAAGAAACGAGACACTGCCTGGGGCACACAAGGTGTCCCATGCATAGCCCGGTTCAAACCGGTGCTGGGGTACTCCAGCCCCAGTCCTGGCGCAAAACTGGACAAAGGGAAGGGGGTGTAACCACCCCCCTCCCTGGTCCCACCCATAGGAGGGACCTAGCAGGTAACCCAGCCCCCGGGAAGTCGACTCCGCCATCAGCAAGATCCTTCGTGGGACAGCTCTTATCCTGGTTCTGGTCGTCCTCGACGCCTCCTGGTCCACGCAGCTGCAGAGACAAGCTTCACGACATCACCTGTGTTCTGCACGACATCGCCTGGTTCCTTCCTGATTCCACAACGGTCACTGGCTAGTGACCCAGACTTTGTCCCCTCTGCTTGCAGGTGTTCCTCCTTCAAGATCCACCCTTGGATCCCCCGGACATCTTCCTCCTGGCCGCCTGCCAGCATCTGTTCTTCAGGCATCCATAGGATCCAGCGACGACACGCGACACATCTTCACACCTATGCACCCGTCTCTTGTGGGTGAGGTAACGCGAGTACTCCGGTGCTCCAGTGGATATTGACTATCCAAGTGTCTAAGTCTTGAGTTGCTTCCTCCTAGCTCCTTCGGAAGTGTCCTTATTCTCCCTATTTCTATCTGTTACATTCCCATTGACTTTAATGTAACCCGCGTGTGTGTTTCCACACTGCACACGCTTCCGTGGGCCTCCCACTTCCTAACTCTTGGTGGGATAGTGTAGCCCCAGCGATGCCCTAGGCCTACTCCCTGTTCGTGACGTGGTACTTATACCACTTTCTTAGTATATGGTTTGCGTGGCCCCTGGGCCTAACTGTATTTTCCTGTGGAACTTAACGTATTCTACTTAAGAAATTGTTTGTACTTAGACCTCTGACCTCATAAAGAGTGCTGAGGGTATATGCTAGAATAAATACATTCTAACTTTATATATACTTGGTGCGGTGTCCTTTCATTTGGTATTCAAGGGACTATAATGGTATAACAGCTGGCTTCACATGCCATACAGAGTTTAGCCTAAGACTGATCTTGTCCATGCTACCACTAGGATAGCTGGTCTATAAGGTTGACTTTACAACCAATCACCATAAGGGTTGTTTGGACTGATACAAGGTGTACACTAGAACTAGTGACATCATATATCAGGCCAACTTCTCACACTCTTGGCCAGGGGTGCCATCTACTTTCTGGTGCCTAAGAAGGACAAAGGCCTGCATTCTATCTGGGATCTCAGGGACGTCAACCGTTTCCTCCGGAAGGAGAAGTTCAAAATGTTTACGCTAGCTCAGGTCCTGTCTGCCCTCGACCCTGGAGACTGGATGGTAGCGTTGGACTTGCAGGACGCTTACTTTCACATCCCCCTTCTGCCTGCCCACCGGCGTTACCTTTGGTTCACGGGAGGCCACGAGCACTTTCAGTTTACCGTTCTCCCCTTTGGCCTTAACAGCGCCCCTCAGTTGTTCACGAAAGTGATGGTAGTGGTCGCAGCTCATCTGCGCAGATCAGGGGTTCAAGTCTTCCCCTATCTCGATGACTGGCTGTTGAAGGCGGGCTCGCCCCGGGCTGTCGTCTCCCACCTCCAGACTAAGGCCGACCTCCTGCATTGAATGGGGTTCTCCATCAACGTGCCGAAGTCACACCTGACTCCCTCTCAAAAGCTCCTCTTCATCAGAGCGGTTCTGGGCACAACGCAGTTTCGGTTCTATGCTCCTGAACATTGAGTCTGGGATATTCGGGCTATGAGTCCGATCTTTCAGCCTCTATCATGGATTTTGGTCAGGATGACCCTCCGGCTACTGGGCCTGATGGACTCCTGCATCCTGCTGGTGGACCATGCCAGATGGCATATGCGGGCTCTGCAGTGGAACTTGAAGTTCCAGTGGGCACAACATCAGGGGAACCTGTCCGATTGCGTCCAGATCTCGGAAGGCACTGCACTCCAATTGAAGTGGTGGCTAACGAACCAGTATTGGGTCGACGGCAGATCCCACTCCCTTCCCCAACCAGAGTTCACAGTGGTGACCGATGCATCAATTCTGGGATAGGGCGGCCACATGGGGGAGGCGGAGATCAGAGGCCTATGGTCTCCGGCGGAGTCCAGGCTCCACATCAACCTTCTGGAGCTTCGGGTGATTTGTCTTGCACTCAAAGCATTCCTTCCCTCTGTCTGAGGAAGAGTAGTGCAGGTGTTAATGGACAACACCACCGCCATGTGGTACTGCAACAAACAAGGCGGGGTGGGGCCGTGGACCCTATGTCAAGAGGCCCTCCGCCTCTGGACATGGCTGGAATATCAGGGCATATCCCTGGTGGTTCGACACCTGGCAAGTTCACTGAATGGCAGGACGGACTAACTCAGCCGCAGGTGCATGATGGATCACAAATGGTGTCTTCACTCTGAGGTGGTGCAAGGTCTCTTTCAACAGTGGGGAGTGCGTTGGTTAAATCTATTTGCCACCAAAGAGAAAGTGCAATGTCAGCAATTCTGCACGTTGGAATTTCCAAGGTGGCACTCGCTAGGCGGCGCTTTTCGTCACAAGTGGAGTTGCGTCTTCTGTACGCCTTTCCGCCTATACCACTTCTGCCCAGAGAAGATCAGGCGCGACCAGGCCGAAGTCATTCTTGTTGCTCCGGATTGGGCACGAAGAGTCTGGTATCCTGAGCTGCTACACATGGCCATTGATCCTCCGATCAGACTGCCTCTGCGGGAGGATCTTCTGTCGCAGCAGCAGGGGACAGCCCTCCACCCGAACCTGTCCAGCCTCCACCTCCTTGCGTGAGATTGAGCAGCGGCAGTTGATGTCGTTTGACCTGCCTCCCGAAGTTTTCAATGTTAACTTGGCAGCCAGGCGTCCCTCCACTAAGACAGTATACGCCTGTAGATGGAACACATTTGTGGCATGGTTTGCAGCAAAGGCTGTGGATCCCCTTTCTACCCCTCTTTGTGAAGTTCTCTTGTTCCTCCTTTCTTTGGCCCAGCAGGGCTCTGCTCTGGGCACTGTAAAGGGCTACCTCTCGGCCATTTCAGCCTTTCTTAGGCTTCCTGATCAACCTTCTCTTTTCAAGTCCCCTGTGGTAAATCACTTCCTTAAGGGCATTACTCATCTTTTTCCACCTGTTCCCTTCGTAATGCCCCAGTGGGACTTGAATCTGGTTCTTACATACCTTATGTGCACTCCCTTTGAGCCGCTACATAACTGTCCTCAGGCTTCTGACTTTAAAAACTGACTTCCTTGTGGCCATCAGCTATGCCCTCTCCAAGCTCTTTCATCAATACCTCCTTTTCTGATTGTCCATCCGGACAAGGTTGTCCTTGGAACTCGTGCATCCTTCCTTCCCAAAGTGGTTACTCCTTTCCATTTTGGACAGACCATCACTTTACCCACCTTCTCTGCCTCCGCATCCTTCCAAAGAGGAAGAGAGGCTCTGCCGTCTGGATCCAAAACGTGCACTTGCATTTTATTTGGATCGCACAAAGCAATTCTGGCTGGATGACCAGCTCTTTGTTGGCTACGTTGGTGCTATAAAAGGATGGGCCGTGCCCAAATGGACGATCTCTAGATGGGTTATTTTGTGCATCAAAACTTGCGATTCCTTGGCAATTAAGGAGCCTCCAGTAGGGCTACGCGCCCATTCCACCAGGGCGACAGCAGCTTCCACTGCTTTGGGACGTGGAGTCTCCCTCAATGACACCTGTCTGGCAGCTACGTGGGCATCACTGCACATGTTTACTAAACACTACTGCCTGGACAGCCAAGTCCTGAGAGATGGCTTCTTTGGCCTTTCTAGTGTGAACTTGGTTCGCAGACCCACCTCCGGGGTTGGTATTCCTGGGGTATCTATTCTAAGATAACGGATCTATAACTAACTGTTTCTTTCAGATGAACAAGTTACTTCCCTTCGGTAACAATATATCTGTAAGAAACATTAGTTAGTTATAGATTCGTTACCTCCCCAACCATCCTCCCCGTTTTGCGAACTAACTTCTAGGGTTAAGGATTTCCTTTCAGGGTCCTAGTTTTTGTGCACCAGTGCTCAGTGTCTTGCATGGCTATGTGCTTCTGGCGTGGAAAGTCGTGTACAGAACTGACGTCCGCATGCGAGGGCGGCGTCTAAGTAGCTACCGCTACGTCATCCCAGCTTCAATCGTCCCGGGCCCGCCTGCAACTCGGAGGATTGACTCCTCTTCTTATTTTGCCTGCTCTCTGACCGAGGGCACACACGATCCCTAAGCCGGCTCTAGTCCGGTCCTTTAGGAGCTTGGATCGCCGTGATTCAGATCATCACCTAGCTTCCTGCTCTTGGCAACCTCCTAGGGACCTACAAACCCCGCCCTGATTAATCTGCAGTTTTCCTGCGCACCACGCCGGATTCTCCATTTACAAAGTTGACCTTTGCTCTATTAACACCTCGCCCACACTCTATTTATTCACCCTGTGGCTAGGCATCCATATTGATTGATCCCCCTGGCTGGACCTTTTGGCTGCCCTGCACGACTTGCGATTCGCTTAACTCCGCACTATTGTTGAAACTAGTGACCAGTGTCCTGATGTTGACCTGAAATCAATCGGGCAGAAACGCCGTTGACTACCCAGCACAGAACTGGCGCTGTCGTGGTCAATTTATTTATCCCAAATCAGAAAATACAGATTGTATATATTTATATTGTAGTATTGACCACATTGTTATTTGTTCTTACTCTTTCAGCGTTCACGCTGCAAGTTTTTTCACCCAGTGTCACTCGTCCGATATGGTACCATATATTGAATTGTACTGTAGTGCTGTTACAACTACCTACATATAATACTTGATTCTCTTTACCGTTCCCGTTGTGGTCTCCCTTCCTTGTCTCCCTTCCTTTATGATGTACGCTACTATTTTAATAGCCCTTTGCAAATGATTGCCAGCTGAGACATTGTTGTTTTATTACATCCTGGTGACCACAATGCCAATGACGAACGCAGAGCCGACCGAAGCCACCTTTCGACACGCAGGGGTACTGCTGCCGAAAAACGTTCCGGATCCAGTCTGACGCCTGGGGGTAATTCTAAGGTAAGGAATCTATAACTAACCTATCTTACAGATATATCGTTACCGAAGGTAAGTAACTTGTTCTTCTTTCCTCGTCTTCAACTTTTCCCCGTCTATCGGCTGATGCTCTAGGCCTTGTTCTGCCGATTATGCGCCTTGGTCCACTCTGCGCTTCCCTGCCTTTCCAGGATCAACCCCCACCCAGCTTAAAGAATTATATGACACCATGTACCTCATATTTAGGCGACCTAACCCTCCTGGAGCACCTTCCGGCCCCGGAGGCTCAGGCTTCGCTCCATCAGGTTCTACTCCGGCAGCTCCAGCCCCGGCGCTGATGCCCCCTCCACCCCCAGTGGATCCGGTGGTGAACCAGGACCGTCGCCGGTCATGCCACTGCGGCCTTTTCTAGCGCAGATTCCCAAAGCCACCGGCACCAGCCCTATTCTCATCCCTGACGACCCGGAGCTGAATCGGCATCTACCAATGCCGATTCCAGCGCCGATAGTACCCTTGGGTCCTATGTCGGTTCTTCAGCCTTATTTTGAAGGGCTAGGAATGGAGGAAGATTGGGAGGGCTCGCTGGACCCTTTACATGACCACCCTTATTACGAAATGGACTGGTATGAGGAATTGGGTAAAGCCAATGAACTGAATACTTTGCCAGATACTGGCCTGCTTTCTCCCCCTACTGTGGCTACAGAGGAGGTAGCTTTAAATGCTATGGTGGTGAGAAGGGCAGTTGAGGTCCTGGACCTTGAGCTCCTTTCAGTGGAGGCCAAGATGAACTTATTGACAGTGGTCCTGCAGCCGGGTGTCTCCTTCTCAGAACACCTCCTGCCATCACCCTGCGCCGGACGACCTAACATTTCTCACCAACCACCCTACCCCAGACATCTTGGTGGTCCAAGCCGCTACCTCACAAGGTGCATTCCTTTCTGCACCCCCAGACAGGGAACTCAAAAGGCTGGATAGTTGGAGCAAGAAACTTTTTTCTTCTGCTAGCCTTTCATTGCGGACGGTGAACACTGCATGCCCCATCGGGCCTTTAAGCCCACCCTATGTGGGAAACGGCTACGAAAGTGCTGTCTCAGGTCCCGCAGGAGGCCATTCTCTCCCAAGCAGTATCAGATGGGAGAGATGCGGCAAAGTTCACCATTCGTTGTAGGCTTACCACCACCGACTTGCTGTGCAGAGTGATGTCTTCGACGGTGGCTGTTCAACGCTATGCCTGCCTTAGAACTTATGACTTTTCTGGGGATGTCTAGGCTTCCCTTATAGAGATTCCATTTGATGGCATCAGTCTCTTCCGAGACCAGGCTTACATGGCTCTGGAGAGCTTTAAGGACTCACTGGCTATGGCCAAGTCACCACCCATCTCCCGTCTGCTTTTCACCTCTTTTCATGGCCAAGGAAGGGGCTTTCAGCCAATCCAGCTATATTCCACCCACAAGACTGCGCAAGTTCATCAACCTCTGTGCATCCTTTGGCGCAGCTCCATTTGACCCAGTGGGTCAGGGGGCCAAAGATCGAGTCAGTCCTCTCCTTACCCTGCAGCCTCCAAACCTTCCTTGTCTGGCCCTTCAAGGTCACAGGCGGCCAGTTGGTGACAGGATCAGCCATCACATCCACCACTGGCAAAACATCACATCGGACAGGTGGGTTCTTCCCATAGTCTGAAGGGGCTACTCCCGCCCCTTCGAAACTACCCCTCCATCCAATCCTCCTGCTAGAAATGGGGGTCTCTAGTTTGCAATCGTTTGCACCTTTGTCCAAGTGGGGACCCTTCTCCCTAGTCAGGGTAAGGGAGATACACTTCTAAGATAACCCCTGCTCACCACCTTGGTAGCTTAGCACAAGCAGACACTTATCTCAGAGGCAGTGTGTAAAGCATTTGTGCACTCGTACAGTAATACAATGAAAACACTGCAAATGAACACCACACCAGTTTAGAGAAATAAAAAGTCTTTATCTAAACCAAACAAGACCAAAACAACAAACATTCACAGACACTTATCTCAGAGGCAGTGTGTAAAGCATTTGTGCACTCGTACAGTAATACAATGAAAACACTGCAAATGAACACCACACCAGTTTAGAGAAATAAAAAGTCTTTATCTAAACCAAACAAGACCAAAACAACAAACATTCACAATACAGAAATCAAAATATGACTTTCAAATGGTAGAAATAGTTTAGTTCAAAGCAAATTGCAGATGCGACACTTTTCACACAAAGTACCTTGGATGCGTCATGCACACAAATAAAAAGGGTTGCAGGGAAGGTGATGCGTCGGTTCCTTACACTCAGGGAAGGTGATGCATCCCTTCCTCGCTCCGGGGGAGGTGATGCGTTGGTCCTTTACTGCTGCGCAAGGGAGGTGATGCGTTGGTTCCTTACCGGAGCAGAGGTGATGGGTTGATTTCTTACTGCGTGGGGAGGAGGTGCGTCGGTTTCTTACTGCGTCCCCCAACAATGCCACAGACCTGGCGCCTCGATGCGATAATCCGGGACGATGCGTGAATTCTTGCAGCCGTACAGCAGGGCTTGCCTCAGAATCGGTGCAATGATCTCTGACTTCGGAATCGTGCACACGATGCAGTGTGCAGCGATTTCTCGAGCCGCGGGCAGGCGCTACGACTGTTTCTTCCGTGATGCGTTAAAAACAGGTGGGTATACGTCACGCTTCTTGTTGTTGCATTGCTTTTCCAGCTCCCAACAGCCAGAACAACCTCCATATGCCCAGAACAGCTACAGGCACCTCTTGGCAGGTCAGAACTCCCAGCAAGGAAGTTCAAGGGAGCGGGGGGGTAAAGTCTTTGTGTCCCTGAGACTTCAGAACAGGAGGCAAGCTCCTCTTCAAGCCCTTGGAGATCTTCCTCAAGCAGGGACACAGCAAACAGCAAAGTCATTTTCCCTTTCCTTGGCAGAAAGTAGCCACTGCTGGCAAACCCCAGACAGCAAACAGCACAGGGGCAGTAATCCTCCTCAGTTTCTCCAGCTCTTCTCCTTGGCAAAGGTTCCTCTTGATTCGCATAAGTGATCTAAATGACTGGGCGTCTCTTTTTATGCAGTAAATCTTTGTTCTCTCCTGGACCAGGGCTCTGAGCCCATTCCAAACCAGTTCTGGGGGACACTTTGCAAGTGCACAACAACCTCCACTGTCAATAGGAGCCCTGGCTCCAGACACGCCGCAGGGGGACGGAACCATCATTGAGGAATGCAGGCACAGCCCTATTCAGGTGCAGGTGCTACTCCTCCCACCTCTCCAAATGCAGACCAGGCCTATTCAGCCTAGCGCTGACTCATCCAGACTCTCTGGAGCCACTGCACATCCCCAGCCCCTGTCACTCCAAAGCCAGACAGTAAATGTGTATCCTAGCAGAGGCACACTGGATGGCTAAGCAAGAAAATACCTACTGTCTAAAAGCGATATTTTCGAACACAGAATGTAAAAATCACCCTCACTAAAAGATGCATTTTAACCTTCTGAGTTAAGGCATACTAAACGTTATTTTCCTATCTGGTTCCCAGGGGCAGTTATGCTCCTAGGAGGTTATAAGCAACTTCCCATTCCATCCTATGGGAACAGATAGCCATACAATAGTGAAAAACGAAATAGGGAAATATTGCCAATCAGGACATGCCACACGCACAGGGCATGTCCTACCTTTCACATACACTGCACCCTGCCCACAGGGGTACCTAGGGCCTGGCAAGTGGGTGCACTTGCCAAGTTAACATGGCAGTACTAGACGGCACACAGGCTCTGCAATGGCAGGCCTAAGTTACATTTACAGGCTGCTTATGTGGGTGGCACAATCAGTGCTACAGGCCCACTAGCAGCATTTGACTTACAGGCCGTGGGCACACACAGTGCACTGTACTAGGGACTGACTAGTAAGTCAAATATGCCAATCATGGAATCACCAATCCATAACAACAATTTACACAGAGAGCATATGCACTTTAGCACTTATCAGCAGTGGTAAAGTGCTTAGAGTCATAAAACCAACATAAACAGGTCAGAAACAGAAGGTAGAAAAGCAAAAGGTTTAGGGATAAACCCGCTGAAAAAGCCAGGTCTAACACCTTCAACTTAAGACTGGATGACGAAAGACCACCTGACCCTGCTTCAAGAGGACTCTCTTGGTCAAGGGAGCCATAGAGAGGGTTCCAGGGCCAGAATTAGGCTGCAATTGCTATTCCTGCTACTTTCTGGTCTTGATAAAGGACAAGGGCCCTCATCCTATTCTAGATCTGCAAGCCCTCAACTACTTGCTCAAAAAGGAAAAGTTCAAAATTCTCCTCTCTGGCTCAGGTTCTGTCGCCCTAGACCCCGGAGACTTGATTGTAGCGTTGAACTTGCAGGACGCCTATTTTTCGTTTCCTCGCCTGCCTGCCCTTGGGCATTACCTGTGGTTCATGTTAGGTCACAAGCACTTTTAGTTCACAGTGCTCCCTTTTGGCCTTACCAGCGCCCCCGGGTATTCACCAAGGTGATGGTGGTGGTCGCAGCTCATCTGCGCAGATCAGGGGTGGTAGTCTTCCCCCTATCTTGACGACTGGCTGTTGAAGGCAAGCTCACCACAGACTGTCCTCTCCCACCTCCAGACAACAGCAAACCTCCTTCTTTTTCGCTGGGATTAACTATCAACGTGCCAAAGACACACTTGACTACCTCTCAGACATTCCCTTTCATCAGAACTGTTCTGGTCACAGTGCAGTTTCTGGCCTAAATCTCTCTGACATGACCCAGATCTCGGAGGGAGCTGCACAAGACCTGCAGTGGTGACTGACGTACCACACTCGGGTCAAAGGCAGACCCCTTTCCCTTCCCCACCCAGATCTCACAGTAGTGACTGATGCTTCACTCCTGGGATAAGGCAGACATCTGAAAGAGTTGGACATCAGAGTCTCTGGTGGGTGGAATTTTGACTCCACATCAACATGCTGGAGTTCCGAACGAGCCATCTGAAAGAAACACGTTAGTTTGATTCCTCACCTTAGAATATCCCCAGGCGTCAGGCTGGATCCGGAAAGATTTTTGTAGCAATACCCCTTGCGCGTTGCTAGGCGTCGTCTGCGGCTCCGCGTCCGTCATTGGCGTCGTGCGCCGGAATGACATCGTCGGAGTACTTAGACGCCGTCCTCGCGCGCTGACGTCAGTTCTTCTTTTTTCCGCGCCAGTAAGCGCCGATCCGGGAAGAGCTTACCCCTAGTCAATTTTTGACTAACTTTTTTGACTCTTTTTGGTCGACTCGACTGTTTGGTGCCGGTAGGATGCCAGGGTTTAAGGCCTGTGACGCCTGTCATCGCCTGATGTCGGTGATGGATCGCCATCGCCGGTGCCTCTACTGCCTGGGGGCAGACCACGACGCGGAGTCGTGCCTCGACTGTCAGGCCTTGACCTCGAAGGCTAGGCGGGAGCGGTCCCGCAAGCTTCTCGAGCTCCGCCACTCGGCTCCGCGCCGCTCGAGGTCCCGGTCCAGGAGGAGGTCCAAGGACCGGTTGTGGAGCCACAGTCACCATCATAGCTCGTCGGGCTCTTCGGGTAAGTCGGAGCAGTCCAAGAGACGACATCACTCTTCGGACTCCCCCCGCCGGTCGCGCGACTCGGCCGAGGGTCCAGGTGGTTCCACCCTGCGGCTCCGTCTCCGGACGACGCCGTTCCCCAGTTTGTCCCCGTTCCGGGCCCGGCGCCGGTGCGGCGCCGCTCGATGCCGCTTCCGGCGCCGATGGATGACCGCTTTATCCACCACCCGGCTCCGATCATTCCTCCTGTTTATCAGGAATCGGATGACGGGGGTGACTGGGAGGGGTTTGAGGACCCTCTGGCCGCACAGGGCCAAATTTCACAGGACTGGGCAGACGCACTGGGGGATGCCAGTGGTCTGGATACCTCCCCGGATACTGGCTTCATCTCTCCTCCGACTGTGGCATCGGAGGAAGGTGCAGCTTTTTCAGTGGTGCTGCTTAAGGCGGTCGAAGCCCTCGGGCTCGAACTGCCTGCTGTGGCCGTGAGGACTAACGTCCTCACAGAGGTGCTTCAACCGACAGCAAGCTCCACAGAGCCTCTGCTGCAGTTCAATGAGGCCCTCATCGACGTTCTACAGGGCACTTGGTCCAAGCCCTCCACAGTCCCTCCTGTGGATCGGAACGTAGCCCGGCGCCACCGCCCTGCTCCGGGGCGACCCCAGTTTCCTGTCCCAACACCCCACCCCTGAGAGTCTGGTTATCCAGGCCTCTACTTCCCAGTCCTCCTTCCCGTCCGCTCCCCCAGACAGGGAATCCAAGAGGTTGGAACAGTTCGGGAAGAAACTGTCCGCGTCCCTGAGTTTGGGGCTGCGGTCTTTGAACACCGCTTGCCTCTTGGACCGTTACTCTCTGTGGGATGCGGTGGAGGACGTGCTGCCCCAGTGTCCGGTGGAGGTCCGGACACGGCTCGCCCAGACGCTTGCTGACGGGCGATGTAGGAGAGTAGGGTCTGCTTTCTATGTTCACCCCCACTTTTTGCTTTTGCTTCACTGGTTTTCGACTTGGATGTGGCTGTGGGCCTGCTAATCAGACCCACAGCCAAGCTGTTCTCTCCCTAAATTCATACTATGTACTTTAGGTACATAACCCAATTGGTAAGGATCACCTTATAGGTCCTTGTACAGTGTACCCTAGGCCTACCAGGGGCTGCAGCATGTATTATGCCACCCCTGGCTGGCCTTCCATTATAAAGAGAAAGAGTATGCAGTTCCTCAGAGTAAGGGGAGAGTGAAAGTGTGGAGAGGAGACCGTGTGGAAGAGGGATTCCTCTAGTCGGAACTAGGGTCCTCACACACCCAGCAAGCTAGGTGTCATGCTTCATCATATGGACCTGCTCCTCGTCGGGCCGGCTTATGTTATCTTGTGGACACTTTTTAGGTTCACTTATCTATATGATTGCTATTCATCATTTACAATACATATTTTTGTAGCTTATATTGATCACGGTTGACCCACCATGATTGTGATCTCGTTCCTTCCCTTTCTTGTGGTTATATTTCCACTCATCTCAGTGAATTGCTTACTATACAATTCAATGACCACATCCCAAGATGGCCGCCGCCACAACATACTCATTTTATAGATACAGCCTCACGAACCATGTTCTGACACACACTTCCGGGTAGTCGGCCCGCCCCCTTGACAGCGACTGATGTGTCTACATGTTAGCTCAGATATCACGCTTGACCATCCAAGATTGTGATTTCTTCCCTCCTCCTTAGCGTGGTTTTTACTCCACTAACCACTGGGAATTGGTTATCATACATTCAATAACCACATCCCAAGATGGCCGCCGCCTTCGACATCCCCTTTTCATAGATTCAGCTTCACGACTTACGTTCTGGCATAGCACACATCCGGGTAGTCGGCCCGCCCCCAAGACTCCAGCTTGTATATTTACAAGGTACCCAGACCGGAACGATTCCTCCCGGTTCGAGTGGCGCCAGGGTAGGTTTACGGCCCATCCCGGTAGCAACCTTAAAGTAAGTGTTACTGCAGTGTTGCGGTATTCCCGTTTGCCTGTGATGGGTCATGAGAGTGGTTTGAATGTATACCCGTGATTCACGGGTTGGCGGTTACGAGTGGACGGAACCCCGCTTTTGGACTTACGAGTGATGACTGAGACGCGGTGGTTTCAGTTTTCCATTATAGGTTTCAACACTCGACGATGTCAGTGCTTTGCAACAGCTGTCTGTCAGACAGACATTTAGCGCACAATGCTTGACTCTCCGGGGGGGTCACGGGGCTCCCGATGGCTCACGTCGCTGTATCTATGCTGTAATAATTCTCCCCATACTGGGTCTTCGGGATACATCGGCGATGGACCGGTCCTACCCCGGACGTCACCCGGATTGCTGGCAACTGCGTGGCGGTGCCTTTACTCTGATCTATGGCTGCGCATCACTGGCGGGTTGACACCTTATCTCGGCTGGCGATTGCCATCCATGCGCCTCATGTGTGACTCCAAATAAGTTTCCTTCGTGGTGCTTCCTTGGTACTCAACCCCCCTTCTGTATCATGGCTCGCATTACTTCTGCTCACATGACGGGATCGCACACGGGCGATATTGTTTTACTTGTGCTGACACCGCCTGGTGGGCCAGTTGCCCTCTATGTTTTGTTCTGTTTTCCATTCCACATTTTGTCTCTCATTAGGACACCAGAATCTTGGTGTCCCGGTGGCGCCACGGACAGGAGCAGGGATACACACCCCAATAGGTGAGTGCCCTGTTAACTCCGTAATGTAGACACTTGTTCTTCACACTACTTCCTCATAGTGAATACCGCACTTCCAGTCTTCTGATTTTTATGATGCTTGTTTTTAATTCACATATTGAGTAGAATATCGACGAACTCTATAGTTAAGTTTATTTGCACTTGGTGACAATTGACACAGCCTTGTGTCATATTGTCTAGGGAGAGAGCACTGTTGTGTGATATCTATCTGTACAGTACTTACTACTAATCACTGCCTATGTTTGGGTTACCTTTCTAAAAATCTTTTCTTTCCTAGGTCCCCTTAGACATATGGCGAGATCGTTTCCCATAATACGTGTGGCAGGTAACAATTGTACTTTCCATAGTGTGTAGATAGTTGACAGTTCATTAGGTCCTGAAGAATTGCCACGGATCACTAGGACCACCAGGCATGAAACATGTTGACCATCACAGAAGAGCATAGCTAAGCTGAACCATAACGTCAGCCAGCTGCCACTCTGTCTTTGTTTTGTTTTAATCAAGTGGATAGCCACTCCTAATAAAATCCTATTTTTGGACTATCCAACTTGTTTTAATCACACACACGCATTCACATCTACACCACTAGACTCCTCTCACACACACTACACCATACGGCCAGGAACAGAAGATCTCCGCTAAAGAGCCCCTTTAAGGGTGCCCGTCGGGCATTGCAGCGCCGGCCCGACGAGGAGCAGGTCCATATGATGAAGCATGACACCTAGATTGCTGGGTGTGTGAGGACCCTAGTTCCGACTAGAGGAATCCCTCTTCCACACGGTCTCCTCTCCACACTTTCACTCTCCCCTTACTCTGAGGAACTGCATACTCTTTCTCTTCATATGACTAACTGGGCACGTATGCTGTACCTCCTGTAAAAAAGCCCACCAGTCCCCCCTTTGATAATATATGGCCTTCCATTATGACACAACTGGCTGATCACTCAGCTGGGGCAAGGTCGTGTAATCACCCCTTGCTTAGGCATAGTATTCCTATGCCTACCTTATATATAGACACATGGGTAACCTATCAGTCACTCCTATGGCAGGCCTTAACAATCCTGAAGGCAGAGTGCTTGGTAACATGTGAGATGGTGCTCTAGCATGAGCTGAGCCTGTCTGCAGCTTTCGGAACCATGTCCTTATAGCTGTTCTATGATATCGCCTACCATATACTCTTAAAGTGCCTTATAATCCTCGCGGTTATGGTAACTATGGTTTGGCTTGATCGCAACATGTCGGGTAAGGTGTCTAACACTGTGGAATACTACCCCCACACCGTTTCTGGTGGTGAGGATAGTATTCCCCCCTTCTAGAGGGAGAAAACATGTTAAAATCCTACTACCCTGTTAAAGTTAACCAGAGCCCCAGCATCACAAAATGGATGCTGCTGCCACAGACACAAGTCTGACCTCCTGCTGCTGGGAGTCCTACCAGCGAGGGAGGCTTGGACAATAGGTTTCCTGCCTTGGGAGGTGCTAGCACCACCCTAGACAGGACTTAGTGTATTGGGGCAGGGAGGGATGAATGAAATGAGACACTGCCTGGGGCACACAAGGTGTCCCATGCATAGTCCGGTTCAAACCGGTGCTGGGGCACTCCAGCCCCAGTCCTGGCGCGAAACTGGACAAAGGGAAGGGGGTGTAACCACCCCCCTCCCTGGTCCCACCCATAGGAGGGACCTAGCAGGTAAACCAGCCCCCCAGATTAGTATAAGAGTGGGAGCTGGGTCCATAGGAGATTAGATTATCCTGAAAACCTGCAACTTGAACAGAAACTCTGGACCTTCGACATTCGACTACGGAAGAATACTGAAGAATCTCCCTTGTGGCCAAGGAGTGGCCACCCTGTGCAAACAGGCATCATCAAGCGACCTGCCGTTTGCTTTGCCTAAGTTCTACGAGGAACCGACTGCAGAGCCCGACCAGTGCCTCGACTTCCAGACTTCTCCGACCCTGATCCACATCCACAGCGAAGCTGAGATCCGTGGAGGCGACGAGAGACGTGGGACCGGCTACCTGGGAAAATTGGCTACTAGCTTCCAGCGCAGCTTCTGATGCATCCTCGAAGTTGTGCTCTGGGGATTGAGAAGCCCCAACCCCGAGCACCATCTGCACCGAAGATCAGCCCTCCACACTCCACGAGTTCTGCGTGAGGCCCTTCTGCATTTTCCTGCTTGACGCGTCTGTCCGGTTACTTGCCCGTTGGCTAGTAACCTCTGTGGCGACGAACCCTAAACTTTCCACGTCTGGTTTGGCTCCTCCAGACTGGCCCTTGCTTCTCTGTGAAAGAGAAGCACCTCAGGCCTTCCTGGTCTGCAACAAAAGCGAATCCTTTATCCTGCGTGGGTTGCGCTTGCCAAGGCTTGTTGAGTCCGAGATCGACATCGACGCCGCCAACAGCAAGAGCCTTCATGGGGCAGCTCGGCTCCTGGTTCTGGTCGTCCTCGACGCCTCCTGGTACCCGTGGCTGCTGCGACAAGCTTCACCTGCATCTTCATGACATCGCCTGGTTCCTTCCTGGTTCCTTCCTGGCTCCTGGCTGGTGACCTAGACTCTGTCCCCTCTGCTTGCAGGTATCCTTCTTCTTGATTCCATCCTTGAAATTCACCGGACACTCTTCACTGACTGCCTGTCAGCATCTTTTCTTCAGGCATCCATAGGAGTCAACGACGAAACCTGACGCAAGTTCACACCTATGCACCCGCAGCCCGTGGGCTAGGTAACTTGAGTACTCCGGTGCTCACAAGGGTATTGACTATCCTAGTGTCTAGTTTCCAAGTCTCTAACTCCTAGTTCCTTCCGAAGTGTCCTAAAACTCTTAAATTCTAAACATTACTATTTCTATCGACTTTTACGCATTACGCGTGAGTGTTTCCACTTTGCACCTGAATCCCGTGGGCCTCCCACTTCCTAGCAATTGGTAGTATAATGTAGCCCCAGCGATGGCCTAGGCCAAACCTGTGTTCGTGACAGTGGTTCTTATACCACTTACTTAGTATATGGTTTGTGTGGCCCCTAGGGCCTAACTGTATTACTTACCTGTGTGACTTATGTATGCTTAAATAAGACTGTGTTGTACTTACCTCGAATCTCATAAAGAGTGCTGAGGGTATTTTGACTAGAATAAATACATTCTATTTTTATAATATATCTGTTGTGGTGTCCTTTCATTTGGTATTCAAGGGATTGCAAATGGTATAACAGCTGGCTTCACATGCCATACAGAGTTTAGCCTAAGACTGCTCTTGTCCATGCTACCACTAGGATAGCTGGTCTATAAGGTTGACTTTACAACCAATCACCATAAGGGTATTTGGACTGATATAAGGTGTACACTAGAACTAGTGACATCATACATCAGGCCAACTTCTCACAAGGGGTTCCAGTCTTCCCCTATCTCGACGACTGATTGTTGAAGGCGGGCTCGCCCCAGGCAGTCGTCTCCCACCTCCAGACTACGGCCGACCTCCTGCATTTGCTGGGGTTCTCCATCCATGTGCCGAAGTCGCATCTGAGTCCCTCTCAGAAGCTCCTCTTCATCGGAGCGGTTCTGGACCTCGGCGCAGTTCTGGGTCTATCCTCCGCAACAGTGGGTTCGTGATATTCAGGCTCTGATTCCGATCTTTCGGCCTCTATCCCGGGTTTCGGTCAGGTTGGTGCTGCGGCTTCTGGGTCTGATGGCCTCCTGCATCCTGCTGGTACATTACGCCAGGTGGCGGATGCGGGCTCTGCAGTGGGACATGAAGTTTCAGTGGGCCCAGCATCGGGGCAACCTGTCCGACCATGTTTTGATCTCGGAGGGCACTGCAAGACAGTTGCAGTGGTGGCTCACGGACCACGATTGGGTCAGTGGCAGATCCCTCTCTCTTCCCCAACCGGAGCACACAGTAGCGACGGATGCGTCCCTCCAGGGATGGGGGGGTCACTTGGGAGAGGTGGAGATCAGAGGCCTTTGGTCTCCGGCGGAGTCCCGGCTCCATATCAACCTATTAGAGCTGCGGGCGATCCGGCTTGCACAGAAGGCATTCCTTCCCTCTGTTCGGGGAAGTGTAGTGCAGGTATTCACGGACAACACCACCGCCATGTGGTATTGCAACAAACAGGGCGGGGTGGGTTTGTGGACCATTTGTCAGGAGGCTCTGCGCCTCTGGACATGGCTGGAACATCAGGGCATCACCCTGGTGGTTCAACACCTGGCGGGCTCTCTGAACGCCAGGGCGGACAAACTCAGCCGCAGGTGCATATTGGATCACGAGTGGCGTCTTCACATTGGTTAGATCTATTCGCCACCGAAGAGAACGCGCAATGTCAGCAGTTCTGCGCGTTGGAGTTTCCAAGGCGGCACTCGCTAGGCGATGCTTTTCGTCGCAAGTGAAGTTGCGGTCTGTTGTTTGCCTTTCCGCCTATACCACTTCTGCCCAGAGTGCTGAAGAAGATCAGGCGCGACCGGGCTCAAGTCATTCTTGTGGCACCAGACTGGGCTCGAAGAGTTTGGTATCCCGAGCTACTCAGTATGAGCGTGGATCCCCCAATCCGACTGCCTCTTCGGGAGGATCTCCTGTCACAGCTACAGGGGATGGTCCTCCACCCGAACCTGTCCAACCTCCACCTTGTTGCGTAGAGATTGAGTGGTGACAGCTGATACCATTTGACTTTCCTTCCGAAGTCTGTAATGTGATTCTGGCAGCCAGGCGTCCCTCAACTAAAACGGTATACGCCTGTCGGTGGAAAACATTTGTGGCATGGTGCACAGCGAAATCTGTTGATCCTCTTGCTGCCCCTCTTTCTGACCTTCTCTTGTTCTTTCTTTCTTTGGCCCAGCAGGGCTTTGCTCTGGGCACTATCAAGGGCTATCTTTCTGGTCTTTCAGCCTTTCTTAGGCTGCCTGATCAGCCCTCTCTTTTCAAGTCCCCAGTTGTCAATAGATTTCTCAAAGGCATTACTCACCTTTTCCCTCCTATTCCTTTTGTGATGCCTCAATGGGACTTGAACCTGGTTCTCAAATACTTGATCTGCGCTCCCTTTGAGCCTCTTCATAACTGTCCTTTGCGGTTATTAACTTTGAAATCTGTCTTCCTGGTAGCCATCACCTTCGCTCGGCGTGTGAGTGAACTCCAGTCTCTTTCCTGCAAACCTCCTTTCCTGGCGATTCACCCAGACAAGGTTGAGCTTCGACCGCGTCCCCGCGTCCCTCCTTTCTACCAAAAGTAGTCTCTGCCTTTCATCTTAGGCAAACTGTCACTCTGGCAACTTTCTTTCCACCTCTGCACCCTTCAAGAGAAGAGGAGAGGCTCCATCGTTTGGACCCAAAACATGCGCTTTCGTTCTATCTCAACCGCACACAACAGTTCTGGGTGGATGACCAGCTCTTTGTTGGCTACGTGGGCGCCAAGAAAGGCCGGACTGTGCACAAGCGCACTATCTCCCAATGGGTTGTGTTGTGCATTAAAGCCTATTACTCTCTGGCTAAAAAGGAACCTCCGGTTGGGCTGCGCGCCCATTATACCAGGGCGACAGCAGCTACTACAGCATTGGGACGCGGGGTGTCCCCCTGCAAGACATCTGTCAGGCGGCCACTTGGGCCTCGTTGCATACTTTCACTAAGCACTATCACCTTGACAGTCAGGTCTGGAGAGACTGCTTCTTTGGCCGTTCAGTTCTCTGTGACTTTCTGGTGTAATCTCACTTCGCAGACCCACCACCGGGGTTGGTATTGTTTGGGTATGTATTCTAAGGTAAGGAATCTATCACTAACGTGTCTCTTTCAGATGTTACTTACTTGTGTAATGATATATCTGTAAGAGACATTAGTTAGTGATAGATTCCTTACTGCCCCACCCATCCTCCCAGTTCTGGTAATCCCTTTCAAGGCCCTAGTTCTATTGCACCAGTAGTCGGTCTCTGGCATGGCTCTGCGCTCCTGGCGTGGAAAAGTTGTGTACAGAACTGAAGTCGGCGCGCGTGTAAGTAGCTCCGATGACATCATGTCAGTGGCTACGACGCCAGCGACGTACGCGGAGCCGTACGACAACGCCTACCGACGCGCAGGGGTGCTGCTGACGAAAACTTTCCAGATCCAGTCTGGCGCCTGGGGATATTCTAAGGTAAGGAATCTATCACTAACTAATGTCTCTTACAGATATATCGTTACACAAGTAAGTAACTTGTGCATCACCCTCTACTGGCATCTTTGAGCTTGGATGTTTTCCAGATCCAGTCTGGCACATGGATTATTCAATGGGGAAGGAATCTGCAGGTGGGTAAATATCTAAGAGAAAAATGGGTACTGAAGATAAGCAACTTCTTCTAGCTGTACATGATTTGTCATTTGCCCAGTGAGTCATACTCCAACATCTTAGGCGCCCATTTTTATTGGAGATGTTTAATCTGTTTTTATCCTGATACGTTTTCCCACCCAACCTTTAGGATTAGTAGCACTCACCGGCTCACACATTTCTCCGTTTTAAGGTTTTTATAGTTCTAGTATTTGTTTGTTTTCATTCATAATTTCTCGAAATATAGATGTTCATTCTTCATCTCTAGCTATGACAGGAGTCTCCTGAAATGTGGGACTTCATGCTCGCCACAAGTTTTCTTGAATAGTTTTGTTACATGTATGCATCATAATGTAAATGACCGTAGTAGCTGAATGTATTTCATTTTTCATCTGATTCTCAAAGCTCACTGTATAAAAGGTAAATGTTTTTTCCCTTAGGATTACTCTGTTGGGAGGATATTTCTACCATTTCAGAGTTTCAAAAAAGATACCAAGAGTACTGAAGGAAATCAATGACTGTGTCCATGCAGTGATTTTGAGTATTGCAGTGTGACACATTATTTTTTTTCCATATAGTAGAAAATTGTGCATGGGTAAATGTGATTTTTACTAATGTACCCTTTACTTGTATTTTACCATGTAGAGAGAACTCTTCCCTTGTAATCTATTTTTTTTAAAGTAGGGTATTTCTACTAAATCCTTACCTTGGAAGCACTCTTACACCCTCCACGAGAAAGTTTGAATGCATTTCTGGTTGGAAAATTACTTTCAAGATGTTGTGAATGCTTCAGAAATGTCAAGGTTTGTGGATGCTCACCTAGTGTTGCAGGCTTGTTAACATATGACCATTTTCATTTTCTTCCCTTGCCCTAAACCTACGAACTCAAGTCTTTTGCCATGCTGCTGAAATGCCTACAGTTGTTAGTACAACCTAAACATTTCAAATTATACCAGTTCTACAAATCTAGGCTATGTGAATTAGGATTAGAATGTTATGCTTGCTAAGGGTCCAGAATTTCTGTTCTCAGATCACTCACCCAGACCCTCCATCTTTCGGATGTATTGCTGTTTGACCTCTTCGAAAGGTGAAGAATCTGCAGTTAGAAATGTCCTACAGAAGAACAAGTTGCTTACCTTAGATAACACTTTCTTGGTGGATACTGTATCGAACTACAGATCCTAACTGCCCTCCCATCTTCGTGTTTTGTGGAGAGGCCTCTTTGCCGTGTAAAAAGACCCTAAGTTTGGATTAGTCACACTGCTCAGATCATTTGTTGTACGTCTTTGAGCTTGGAATGAAAAAGATACACAAAACTGTATTACTCAAGGTAAGTAACTTGTTCTTTGCTCACTTATTTTTAGTTTTGGTGTGTTAAGCACTTTGTGAATCAGGCCCTTATACCAGGTTGTGTGTGAAAGTTATTTTCTGGTTTGTCCGTTTCACAGTGCCTTCAGAATATTATTGGAATCCGATGAAGATCGACTTCTCGTCGTGTTTAATAGAGGGTTAATCTTGATGACTGAGGTAACTATGTTCTCTACAATACACCAGAATAGGCTTTAAATATGCCAGTGCTGTTTGCCATAAGACCTGATAGGTATTGTATGACTTTCTCCACATTTATTTTTATGAAGGTCTGCGAGTATCATCGAATTTGACTTTAGCACATTGATATTTTGATAGAATGTTCCAAATGTAGGATAGGTTTCTAACAAATTAAGCTTTCTGATATATACCTCTTATTACAGATTCCCCATCTTCAACGTTTCCCGTCCCTCATGGCTGAATCAGTAGTATTTTATCAATTTCCCGTATACATTGCCAAATGTGCTGCTACAGTGTGAGTTACAGAGCCAAGTGACTATATCACTGGAAATTACAAATCAGGTTTCCAAAGACCTCAGCCAGCACCCATGACTTCCGTTCGTACCCTTTCCGACCAAACAAATGCTTAGATTTAGTTCTTGCTTTGTGATTCTGGGAATTTTTCACTTTATTTTGATGACCTCTTTCTACCAAAGCCTCTTAGATTTAAGCCTTATCTGAACATTAGAATGTTGAGCGCTCCATTGAAGACAACGGAGTAGCTCCCAGCTTATTATGGCTGGTATAAACCTGGAGCTCCAACATTCCAAGGTTTGTCTTTTTGCTTCACCATTTTTAATTTAGAACATTTTACCCATAGTTGGTGTAATGTTCTAATAGCCTTACAGTCCTTCTGCTTCTGGCTATACTGCTTGTTAAAGGCCCTCTCCCTCGTTATAGGCCTGAATGCTGGTCCTTTAACAACTGGCATAGCCCTCGGCAGCGGGTGATAAGGCTATATTGCAGACAGTTGTCTTACATAGATAATCATTTTCACATCTCTGGTATATATGTTTTAAGCAAGTCCAGTCTTTTGCCACCTCCTACACCCTGAGGTGACTCAAGGGAGGGAGACTAAGTTGTTCATTGCCTCTCATAAAAAGTTAACTTCCAATCAAAATGTTGTTCTTCTCGAATAAGCCATTCTTTAAGATCACCCCATAGGAAACTGCACTAGCGCTATAAAAAGCACCAATGTTGCTCATCATCTTCCCTGCCAAGCAGGATTCCTACAATTTAACTTTTCCTTCAAAAACTGTCCCACCTTTTGGAGAGACAGCTCCCTGCAAGTACATTTCCCCCCCTTTCCCCCTCTTTTATGTAGATAAGACTTTCCAAGAGGGCATGTTTGGTTTCTTCAGAAAGCCTCACATCACAGATAATCAGTCTGGAGCAGTTACTTTACAACCTGTTCTTCAGGACAGTTGTGCTCTCTATGAAGACTGAAGGCTTCATCCCCGGTTTTCTTCCCGTCTCCATTTAGAACATCTGCCTCAGGTCTTATCACCTTGCTCCACACCATTGTCTTCCACTTTTTTGTCATGCAGCATTGTGTTTAGTGTCAGTGGTGTTGCGTCCTAGATTAGGTCTGCCACCATCACTAATAGCATCTCCCATACTTTCTAATGCCAAGAATGGAGCAGTAAACTAGTTATGAATGGAATGAATATCCTCATTTAAGAATGTGACCAGAATCAATGCCTTTCCGAGATTATCTTGGCTTTTTTTTTAGTCTGACTTGGGTGGACTTGGCCCTACCGCAAGATACCTTCCTACAGATTACAATCAGAACAGCAAGGTAGACAGTTTTCTACTAGGAGGGCACCCATGGGGCCTCTTGATTGTCCTCTGAAATGTAAGCTGGTTTGATGCCTCTTCCTTTTTGGGAAGACTGGTTTTAGAGGAACTCACCCATTATGCCGTGGCTATGCATAAGGGATGCATAGGTTTTGAAGATGGGTTTGCCTCTCAAGCCAAGCACACTCTCTTCACAGAGTTCAAGATGAGAAGTTCACTAGAACCATGACTTTTTAATGGATACTTTTTAACTCCAGATTCATCACCTTTAGAGCATCCCAAGGTGCCAGACTGGATCCATAAGATTTTTCATCTTAGCACCTGCACATTAGTAGGGGGTCTTGCGCACTCTACATTGACTCCACTCCGCCATGGAAGTGACAGCTGGAACCACATCTAGGCACCACCAAAGCATGCTAATGTCTATTCTTTTTTTTCAGCAGCTTTGTACATGGATCTGGATCAAGTGCCTACTTTTTCTCATCAGTTGGCAAGCTTCAAAAATGTATATCTGAAAGAAACACGTTAGTTATAGATTCCTTACCTTAGAACTACCCCCAGGCATCAGACTGGATCTGGAAAGTTTTTTCGTCAGCAGTTCCTCTGCACGTTGGAAGGTGGCGTCGGTCGGCTCCGCATCCGCCGTCGGCGTCCTGGTCGCTGGGATGACGTTGCGGCAGCTACTTAGAAGCCGCCTTCGCGGGCTGACGTCAGTTCTTTCCTTTTCTGCGCCACCCAGCGCAGATCCGGGAAGAGCGGTAACTCAGCCAATATTTGACTAACTTTTTCTCTACTTTTGTCGACTTATTGTTTCGAGTCTCCGACTCCGAACAGGTGCACTAGGGATGCCCGGTTTCAAGGCCTGCGGTTCCTGTAACCGACTGATCTTGGTGATGGATCCGCACTGCCTGTGCCTCTTTTGCCTGGAGCGCGACCACGACCCCAAGTGTGCTCCGACTGCGGCTCGATGGCGCCGAAGGTTTTGCAGGAGTGGTCTCGAAAGCTGCTTGACCGCCGGTAGTCGGCTCCCTGCCGTTTGAGGTCCCGGTCGGGTAAGTCGAAGAATAAGTAGAAGTCGAAGAAGTATTGTCGTTCTTCGACTTCTCCATGTCGGTCGGCCGATCTGACGAGGCACGTGGGTGGTGCCCTCCCGCGGCTCTGTGGGCGGAGCCTGAAGGGTCGACTCCGGTCTGGCACCGGGTGAGGTTTTTATGACCCTGTTCACTCCTGGGGTCCCTTTTCAACAACAATGGCACCCAGAGGATGATGAGGAGGACTGAGAGGGGTCAGGTGACCCCGACTGACCAGGTGGACACTGAGCAGGACTGGAGAGAGGAACTGGGGGATGCCAGTGGTCTAGACACCTCCAGTGACCTTGGCATGTTGTCTCCTCCTACCGTGGCTACGGAGGAGGGAGCGTCATACGCAGTGGTGTTGCGTAGGGTGGCCGAGGCTCTCAACCTCGAGCTTCCTATGGTGGCGGTCAGGACTAACCTCCCGGCAGAGGTGCTTCAACCGACTGCGAGCTCTTCGGAGCCCTTGCTGCCGTTTAATGAGGCCCTCACAGACGTCCGTTTAGGCACCTGGTCCAGACCCAACACGGGGGCTCCCGTGGACAGGATGATTGCCAACACCACCGCCTGGCTCCGTGCGACCCCACTTTCCTCTCCCAACATCCCACCCCTGAAAGCTTGGTAGTTCAAGCTTCTACCTTCAAGAGCGCTTTCCCTACCGCTCCAGGGAACCCTAGAAGCTGGACCACCTTGGCAACAAAATGTTCTCTTCCGCCAGCTTAGGACTACAGTCTGTAAACACCGCATGTCTCTTGGGCAGTTCTTCGCACTCAGTGTGGGATACGGTGGCACAAGTGCTGCCTCAGTGTCCAGAGGAGGCCTGGGCAGTGCTCTCCCAGGCTGTTGCCGCCGGGAGGGATGCAGCTATGTTTACAATACGTTGTGGGCTGGACACCGCCGTCTCTCTGGGCAGGACCATTTCAACGTCGGTAGCGCTTCGTAGTTACGCCTGGATGAGGTCCACTGGCTTTTCAGGGGATGTCCAGAACACCTTGATGGACATGCCCTTTGATGGCCGTTGCCTTTTTGGTGACTAAGCAGACAACGCCCTAGAGCACCTCAAGGACTCACTGGCTACAGCAAAGTCCTTGGGCCTCTCCACCCACCCGGCGCAGTCTGCTTTTCACTCCTTTTATGACTACGGAAGGGGTGCCCCTCTACGTACTACCTGGGACCACAGGCCGCAGCAAGTTACCCAACCTTTGCGCGGCCAGGGATGTCGAAACAACCGTCGTGGTTCCGGGGGCCAGCGGGTGGGTCAGTCCACCAACCCCCACTCTGCAGCAGTCTCCAAACCCTCCTAGTCCGACCTTTCAGGCCCATCAAACGCCAGTGGGCGGCAGGATTCGCCATCACCTCCCCCACTGGCGCACCATCACGTCAGACAGTGGGTTTTGCATTTAGTCCGAAGGGGCTACTCCCTCCCCTTCAATACTGCCCCTCCAGCCATGCCACATCGATACCACCGCATGTCAAAAGATCATCTGACCCTTCTCCAGCAGGAAGTTACGGCTCTCTTGGCCAAGGGAGCCATCAAGCGCATTCCTGTCCCAGTAGTAGGTCGTGGTTGTTACTTCCACTACTTTCTGGTTCCCAAGAAGGACAAGGGCCTGCGTCCTATCTTGGACCTCAGGGACAACCGCTTCCTTCAGGAGAAGTTCAAGATGTTGACGCTTGCTCAGGTCTTGTCTGCCCTCGACCTGCAAGACTGGATGGTAGCATTGGACTTGCAGGATGCTTATTTTCACATCTCCGTCCTGCCGGCCCACCGGCGTTACCTACGGGTCACGGTAGGTCACGAGCACTTTCAGTTTACCATGCTCCCCTTTGGTCTTACCTGCGCCCCTCGGGTGTTCACGAAAGTGATGGCGGTGGTCGCAGCTCATCTGCGCAGATCAGGGGTTTGTCTTTCCGTATTTCGACGACTGGCTGGTCGCAGTAGAGGGGATCCTTTGGATTGAGGCTGCAGGCGTCGTCTGGAGGCTTGAGGCAGGTCAGGAGTCACTGGATCTCAGGTCGGGATCGTCAGGGTGACCTCCTCGTGGTAATTTTCCACTCGAGCTCGGGCCAAGTTCGGCGGGTGCAGAGTGGGCTGGATTCTTGGTGTCGGGCCGGAGCCAGAAGCTGCAGTTCGAACAAGTCTGGTGTTCACGGGACATTCAGTCTTGGAAGTGAAGACAGGTAGGTCCTACAGGGCTTTTGAGGTTGCTGGCTGCAGGACACACTGGGATTTCGCAGGAGCAGGTTCGAGGGTAGACAGGCCTGTAGGGCTTGGGCCAAGTCAGTGGGTGTCGTTCTCTTGTTAGCTCTGCACGGCTCTTCGGTCCTTCTTCTTATCTTCTTTCTTGTTGTTTCTGGATCTGAGGAAACAATTTAGGGGCATTACAGGTAGGTAAAGGGCAGGAACCAATAGGTCCCTTCCCTGGGGTGGGTACACCCCCTATTCTGCCACTCTTCAGTGGGACGGGGGCAGGAGCCTGTCCCTGGTTGGCTGGGTCCCCCAGCCTCAAGATGGCGGGGACTCGAGGTTTGGCTTCACCTCGCATCCCCCACCTGAGCGGTGGAGTTGCCAGAGGTGGGCACACCTCTTTCCCTCACTTGTTTTTCCCACCGGTTCTCCCGCCCAAAGTGGGGGGTAGAACCAGTGGGGACCAGTTGTTGAAAGCAGCAAATGGTCTGGGGAAGCTCACAAAGGCGGCATGCTTTGAAGCTTCCCCTTCGTGAACCCTCCCCATCCTGGGGTAGGAGGCTTGGCACCTCGTCCCAGGATGTGCATTGTTTCAGGCACCCAAGAGTAGCAACTCTTGACCCAGGGGTCCAGAAACATGTTTGTTGGTGGCAGCCTAAGCAGCCACTCAGTCAGGTCACTGGTAGTTGGCCTTTTTTCAGGGGGCATCTCTAAGAGCCCCTCTGTGGTGCGTTTTACATTAAATCCCACACTGGCATCAGTGTGGGTTTAATGTGCTGAGAAGTTTGATACAAAACTTCCCAGTTTTTAGTGTAGCCATTATGGTGCTGTGGAGTTCGTAATGACAAACTCCCAGCACCATATACTCTTAATGGCAACACTGCACTTACAATGCCCAAGAATGGACTTGGGCAATGTAGGGGCACAGGGCTCATGCCCTCGTGCCCTCACCACTGGCATAGTGCACCCAGCTGGAGGGGTGGCTGACCTAGGCCAGGGCAGTGCTTTGTAGGCATGGCACACAGGTATGTGCCATGTCGATTTTTCACTTTGTTCTGCACCAACACACGTAGCCTGCAAAGGCAGTGTGTGAGTGTAGTGGTACAAGACCTCTAAGAGTGGCACAATAAGTGCTGCAGCCCTTAGAGGTCTTCTCTGGTCACAGTGCCCTGGGTACCTGTGGTACCAGTTACCAGGGGCTGACCTGTTGCCAGAGATGCCAATTGGGTTTGTTTTGGGGAAAGAACACAGGCTCTGGAAACCTGATTGGCAGGGATCCAGGGCACACCAAGTAAAAGTGCATCAGTAGTCTGGCAAAAAGTGGGGGGTTACTGCAACAGAAACCCACTTTCCCACAACAGCTAGCTGCAGATTCCTTACCCGTGAGTTTCCCAGATGTCAGACTGCATCCTGAAGATTTTTCTTCAAGCATTACTCCTGTGTGCCGGTAGGTGGCATCGGTCAGCTCCTCGTGGTGTCGCCCGCAACAGAAGTGATGACGCATCACCTATATAGATGCCACCTCGGCGCGCTGACATCAGTTATTTTCTTTTCGCGCCAGTTAAGCGCTGATCCAGGAAGAGAGCGATCCTCTTTCACATTTTGACAGGATTTGTTTACTTTTTGTCGACCCTCTTGTTGATGTGTGGGAAGTCATGTCCTCTAGCAAGACTTCAGGGTTCAAACTGTGCAGTGCCCGTCACTGCGCCATGTTGGTGACGGATCCGCATTTGGTTTGCCTGTGGTGTCTGGAACGCGACTACGACTCCAAGTCTTGTTCGGACTGCCAGGCCATGGCTTCAAAGGCTTCAAGGCAGCCTTGTTCCTAAAGCTGCTTGCGGCTCGGCAGTCGACACCATAACTGACTTCTCTGAGGTCTCAGTCCCGGTTGAGAGGAAAATCCCGGAACTGCTCCAGGAGTCCCAAGTCTTCTTCGTCCCATTCACGATCCTTGGGACACTCAGGTAAGACGTAAAAGTAGTACTCAAAGTCAAAGCATGCTTCAACTTCTCTCTATCCATCGGCAAACGTGACGGAGGAACATTGGCGTTCAAAGCCTTGTTCTCCTGAACCTGCGCATGGGTTGATTCTGTGCCTCCCTGCTTTTCTTGAAGCCTGAAGGACCCCCACTCTGTTAAAAAAATGTATGAGGCCATGTACCTTATTATTGAGTGGCTTGTCCCCTCCAGCATGCATTTGGGCTCCACGGAGTCAGAGGGGGCTCCTTCAGGTTCTGCGCCAGCGGCTCCGGCCCGACTGCGATCTGCCCCCCACCCCATCCCCCCACCCCCCTGGACATGGAACCGGACCTGCGCCGGTCGTGCCACTGCAACCTACCCGATCCATTCCCGGTCCTGACGCTGATCCTTTCAGCGGTGCCAGCGCCAGCCCTATTCTGATCCCTGACGGCATGGAGCTACTATTTGGTCCTATGTCGTTCCCTGAGCCTTATTTGGATAGGCTAGGTTTGGGAAGAATGGGAAGAGTCACTGGGACCATTTAGAATACCAGCAGTACGACCAAGACATGGACTGTTATGAGTAATTGGGTGAAGCCAGTGGACTGGATACGTCCCCAGATACTGGCTTGCCTTCTCCTCCTATCATGGCTACGGAGGAGGGTGCATCTTATGCAATGGTGGTGCGCAGCTGAGGTCGCTGACCTTCAGTTACTAACAGTGTCGGTCAAGACTAACATCTTGACAGAGGTGCTACAGCCGGGAGCTTCCTCTTTGAAACCTTTATTCCCATTCAACTAAGCCCTCACGGACATCCTACTGGGAACCTGGTCCAGCCTAGCACAGGGGCCCATGTGAGCAGGACAATCGCCTGCTGCCAGCGCCCTGCACTGGGCGACCCAAACTTACTCACTACCCACGAAACCTAAGAGAGCATGGTGGTCCAAGTCTCCACTTCCCAAGGTGAGTTCCCTGCCGCTCCTCCTGACACGGAATTCAAGAGGCTTGACCGTTGGGGAAAGACTTTTTTTTCTTCCGCCAGTCTTACATTGCGGTTGGTGAACACCACATGCTTATTGGGCCTTTATTCTCACTCTCTGTGGGAAACGGTTGCACAAGTGATGCCGCAGGTCTCGGAGGAGGCCTAGGCTGTCCTTTCCCAGGCAATATCACATGGCAGAAACTCAGCAAAGTTCTCCATTTGATGTGGTTTAGACATGACTGACTCACTGGGCAAAGCAATTTCCACAACGGTGGCTGTTAGACGCCACGCCTGACGGAGAACATCTGGATATTAAGGAGATATCCAGGCCTCTCTCATACACATACCCTTTGATGGCACCTGTGTCTTCAGAGACAAGGCAAACACGGGGCTGGAGTGTTTTAAGGAATCCCGGGCTACGGCCAAGTCCTTCGGCCTCTCAGCTGCCCTCTGTCCGTGTAAGAGTCCTGGCTCAGTATATGGTGTACAACTATTGATGCTATACCCTGCACAGAGTCCAGCCAGCCCTTAGTGATAGTGTAAGAGGTCCCTGATAACCAAAGCTCTCAAGGAGTAGCTGTGGAAAGCAACTAAGGCTTATTCAGGAGGGTGTAAAGAGATGGATTTACCTCACAAATCAGTCATTGAGAGTTGATCAGAAAAGAACCACACCAGTGTTAGAAAAATAGGTACTATTTATTACAACACCAGTCACTAAACTACTTTAGTATGTCTCCTACCCGGAGGTATTCATACACAACAAATAGATCCGAAAAACTTTAAGTTGGGGAGAAGATGTTGTAGGAGAGTAGGGTCTGCTTTCTATGTTCACCCCCACTTTTTGCTTTTGCTTTACTGGTTTTCGACTTAGATGTGGCTGTGGGCCTGCTAATCAGACCTACAGCCCTGCTGTTCTCTCTCTAAATTGATACTATGTACTTTAGGTGCATAACCCATTTGGATAGGATCACCTTATTGGCCCCTGTACAGTGTACCTTAGGTACCCAGGGCATAGGTGTACCCTAGGCCTACCAGGGGCTGCAGCATGTATTATGCCACCCCTGGCCTGGCCTTCCATTATGACACAACTGGCTGATCACTCAGCTGGGGCAAGGTTGTGTAATCACTCCTTGCTTAGGTGTAGTATTCCTATACCTATCTTACATATAGACACATGTGTACCTATCAGCCACTCCTATGGCAGGCCTTAACAATCCTGGAGGCAGAGTGCTTGGTAACATGTGAGATGGTGCTCTAGCATGAGCTGAGCCTGTCTGCAGCTTTCGGAACCATGTCCTTATAGCTGTTCTATGATATAGCCTACCATATACTCTTAAAGTGCCTTATAATCTTAAACGGTTATGGTAACTATGGTTTGGCTTTATCAAAACATGTCGTGTAAGGTGTCTAACACTTTGGAATAATACCCCCATCCCATTTCTGGGGATGAGGATATTATCCCTCCCTTCTAGAGGGAGAAGACATGTTATAACCTACTTACCCGGTTAAAGTTAACCAGAGCCCCAGCATCACAAAATGGATGCTGCTGCCACGACACAAGTCTGACCTCCTGCTGCTGGGAGCGATCCCGGCAAGGGAGGCTTGGACAATAGGTTTCCTGCCTTGGGAGGTGCGAGCACCACCCCAGACAGGCCTTAGTGTATTGGGGCAGGGAGGGATGAAAAGAATGAGACATGCCTGGGGCACACAAGGTGTCCCGTGCATAGTCCAGTTCAAACCGGTGCTGGGGCACTCCAGCCCCAGTCCTGGCGCGAAACTGGACAAAGGGAAGGGGGTGTAACCACCCCCCTCCCAGGTCCCACCCATAAGGCGTGACCTAGCAGGTATCCCAGCCCCCCAGATTAGTATAAGAGTGGTAGCTGGGCCCCAGGAGATTAGATTATCCTGAACCTGCAACTTGAACAGAAACTCTGGACCTTCGACATTCAACGCAAGAAGAAGACTGAAGAATCTCCCTTGTGGCCAAGGAGTGGCTACCCTGTGCAAACAGGCACCATCAAGAGACTACCCTTTGCTTTGCTGAAGTTCTACGAGGGACCGACTGCAGAGCCCGACCAGAGCCTTGACTTCCAGACTTCTCCGACCCTGATCCACATCCACAGCCGAGCTGAGATCCGTGGAGGCGACGAGAGACGTGGGACCGGCTACCTGGGAAAAGTGGCGAGTATCTTCCAGCGCAGCTTCTGAGGTACCCTCGAAGTTGTGCACCGGGGATTGAGAAGCCCAAACCCCAAGCACCATCTGCACCGAAGATCAGCCCCCCACACTCCACGAGTCCTGCGTGGGGCCCTTCTGCATTTTCCTGCTTGCCGCGTCTGTCCGGTTGCTTGCCCGTTGGCTAGCGGCCTTTGTGACGACACACCTTGAAATCTTCAACTGCTGGTTTGGCTCCTCCAGACTGGCTCCCGCTTCTTTGCAAAAGAGAAGCACCCCAGACCTTCCTGGTCTGCACCAGAAGCAAGTCCGACGTTCTTCGTGGGTTCCGCTTGCCAAGGCTTGGTGAGTCCTAGTTCGACTTCGACGCCGCCGACAGCAAGAGCCTTCGTGGGACAGCTCGCCTCCTGGTCCTGGTCGTCCTCGACGTCTCCTGGTACCGGTGGCTGCAGCGACAAGCTTCACCCTTCACCTGCAATCTTCACGACATCGCCTGGTTCCTTCCTGGTTCCACGTGGTCACTGGCTAGTGACCTTGACTCTGTCCCTTCTGCTTGCAGGTATCCTCTCTTCTTGATCCCAGCCTTGGGATCCACCGGACACTCTTCACTGACTGCCTGTCAGCAACTTTCCTTCAGGCATCCATAGAAGTCCACGACGAAACCCGACGCAAGTTCACACCTATGCACCCGCAGTCCGTGGGCTAGGTAACTTGGGTACTTCGGTGCTCACAAGGGTAGTGACTATCCTAGGGTCTAGTTTCCGAGTCTCGACTCTCTAGCTGCTTCAGAAGTGTCCTTAAACTGTTAATTGCTAACAACTACTATTTCTATCGATTATACGCATTACGCGTGAGTGTTTCCACTCTGCACCTGAATCCCGTGGGCCTCCCACTTCCTAATCCTTGGTAGTATAGTGTAGCCCCAGCGATTCCCTAGGCCTAGGCCTATCCTATTTCCGTGACAGTGGTCCTTATACCACTTACTTAGTATATGGTTTGCATGGCCCCTAGGGCCTAACTGTATTACTTACCTGTGTGACTTAATGTATGCTTGAATAAGACTGTGTTGTACTTACCTCTAATCTCATAAAGAGTGCTGAGGGTTTGACTAGAATAAATACACTTTATTTTATATATATATATATATCTGTTGTGGTGTCCTTTCATTTGGTATTCAAGGGATTATATATGGTATCACAGCTGGCTTCACATGCCATTCAGAGTTTAGCCTAAGACTGCTCTTGTCCATGCTACCACTAGGATAGCTGGTCTATAAGGTTGACTTTACAACCAATCACCATAAGGGTTGTTTGGACTGATATAAGGTGTACACTAGAACTAGTGACATCATACATCAGGCCAACTTCTCACATTGGTGAGCAGCGGTTGGGATCTGAGCTTGCTGTTGTAATACCATTGTAATCTTAAGATACTAAATTGAAAGATCACACAGATATTGTCTAGGTACATATAACATAGATTATAATACTTAAGTCCTACTGGACTTAGTGGTTGTAGGTTGAAGGGAGTAACACACCCTGACTACAACTACTAGAGAGGTTTAGTAGATACAACTAGTGTAGGTAGGTGCACACACCACACCCCCACTAGAATCATGCCCCTGGATGGAGATCACACTGATGCTCCCTCAGGAGAGGAGAATCCTAGACAGGTTCCCTCTAGGTATGATGCATTCACTTTCCAGGAGATGAGACAACTGTGTACCTCCAGGAGATTAAAACAGGGTTCCAACCCTACCCTTAGACAGCTAGTGGAGCTTCTGGAGGCCTATGATGCTGAAAGAGCTGCCAAGGATGGTGCCATAGCTGTAGATAAGGGTCTACCCACCACAGAGGAGTCAGATGGGACTTCAGATGAAGAGGTAGACAGCCAGGGCCAAGTAGGAAGACTTATGTGAGAAGTTGGCCTGATGTATGATGTCACTAGTTCTAGTGTACACCTTATATCAGTCCAAATACCCTTATGGTGATTGGTTGTAAAGTCAACCTTATAGACCAGCTATCCTAGTGGTAGCATGGACAAGAGCAGTCTTAGGCTAAACTCTGAATGGCATGTGAAGCCAGCTGTGATACCATATATAATCCCTTGAATACCAAATTAAAGGACACCACAACAGATATATATATAAAATAAAGTGTATTTATTCTAGTCAAACCCTCAGCACTCTTTATGAGATTAGAGGTAAGTACAACACAGTCTTATTTAAGCATACATTAAGTCACACAGGTAAGTAATACAGTTAGGCCCTAGGGGCCACGCAAACCATATACTAAGTAAGTGGTATAAGGACCACTGTCACGGAAATAGAATAGGCCTAGGGAATCGCTGGGGCTACACTACACTAGCGTTAGTTAGGAAGTGGGAGGCCCACGGGATTCGTGTGCAGAGTGGAAACACTCACGCGTAATGCGTAAAAGTCACTAGCAATAGTACAGTTTAGAAAACGATAGATTTAGGACACTTCCGGAGTAGCTAGGAAGTCGAGACTGGAAAACTAGACACTAGGATAGTCACTATCCTGATGAGCACCGGAGTACCCAAGTTACCTAGCCCACAGGCTGCGGGTGCATAGGGGTGAAGATGCGTCGGTTTTCGTCGTCGACTCCTATGGATGCCTGAAGAAAGATGCTGACAGGCAGTCAGTGAAGAGTGTCCGGTGGATCCCAAGGCTGGGATCAAGAAGAGAGGAGACCTGCAAGCAGAAGGGACAGAGTCAAGGTCACTAGCCAGTGACCACGTGGAACCAGGAAGGAACCAGGCGATGTCGTGAAGATTGCAGGTGAAGGTGAAGCTTGTCGCTGCAGCCAGGAGGACCAGGAAGCGTCGAGGACGACCAGGACCAGGAGGCGAGCTGTCCCACGAAGGCTCTTGCTGTTGGCGGCGTCGAAGTTGGACTAGGACTCACCAAGCCTTGGCAAGCGGAATCCACGAAGAACGGAGGACTTGCTTCTGGTGCAGACCAGGAAGGTCTGGGGTGCTTCTTCTTTGCAGAGAAGCGGGAGCCAGTCTGGAGGAGCCAAACCAGCGCAGAAGATTTCAGGGTGCGTCGTCACAAAGGCCACTAGCCAGCGGGCAAGCAACCGGACAGACGCGGCAAGCAGGAAAATGCAGAAGGGCCCCACGCAGGACTCGTGGAGTGTGGGGGGCTGATCTTCGGTGCTGATGGTGCTTGGGGTTGGGGCTTCTCAATCCCCGGTGCACAACTTCGAGGGTGCCTCAGAAGCTGCGCTTGAAGTTACTAGCCACTTTTCCCAGGTAGCCGGTCCCACGTCGCTCGTCGCCTCCACGGATCTCAGCTCTGCTGTGGATGTGGATCAGGGTCGGAGAAGTCTGGAAGTGAAGGCTCTGGTCGGGCTCTGCAGTCGGTTCCTCGTAGAACGTGGGCAAAGCAAAGGGTAGTCTCTTGATGGTGCCTGTTTGCACAGGGTAGCCACTCCTTGGCCACAAGGGAGATTCTTCAGTCTTCTTCTTTCGTCGAATGTCGAAGGTCCAGAGTTTCTGTTCAAGTTTGCAGGTTCAGGATAATCTAAAGTCTTGAGGCCCAACTCCCACTCTTATACTAATCTGGGGGGCTGGGATACCTGCTAGGTCACGCCTTATGGGTGGGACCTGGGAGGGGGTGGTTACACCCACTTCCCTTTGTCCAGTTTCGCGCCAGAGCTGGGGCTGGAGTGCCCCAGCGCCGGTTTGAACTGGACTATGCAAGGAACACCTTGTGTGCCCCAGGCATGTCTCATTCCTTTCAGCCCACCCTGCCCCAATACACTAAAGGCTGTCTGGGGAGGTGCTAGCACCTCCCCAAGCAGGAAACCTATTGTCCAGGCCTCCCTGGCTGGGATCACTCCCAGCTGCAGGAGGTCAGACTTGTGTCTGTGGCAGCAGCATCCATTTTGTGATGCTGAGGCTTTGGTTAGAGTTAAACAGCAAAGTAGGATTTTAACATGTCTCTCCCTCTAGAAGGGAGGAATAATATCCTCATCACCAGAAATGGTACGTGGGTATTATTCCAAAGTGTTAGACACCTTACATGACATGTTTTGATAAAGCCAAACCATAGTTACCATAACCGTTTAAGATTATAAGGCACTTTAAGAGTATATGGTAGGCTATATCATAGAACAGCTATAAGGACATGGTTCTGAAAGCTGCAGACCGGCTCAGCTCATGCTAGAGCACCATCTCACATGTTACCAAGCACTCTGCCTCCAGGATTGTCAAGGCCTGCCATAGGAGTGGCTGATAGGTACACATGTGTCTATATATAAGGGTAGATATAGGCATACTATATCTAAGCAAGGGGTGATTACACGACCTTGCCCCAGCTGAGTGATCAGCCAGTTGTGTCTGATTGGAAGGCCAGACCAGGGGTGGCATAATACATGCTGCATCCCCTGGGAGGCCTAGGGTACACCTATGCCCTGGGTACCTAGGGTACACTGTACAGGGTCCAATAAGGTGATCCTTACCAATTGGTTATGTACCTAGGGTACATGGAGTCCATTTTAAAGAGAGAGCAGACAGCCTGAGACCCTGAATGGCAGGATCTCAGGCCAACTAAGTCGAAAAACCAGCTAGACACTAGGCAAAAAGTTGGGGGTAACCATAGTCAGATATCCACCTTCCTACACTCTGCGCCTCTGGACATGGCTGGAACATCAGGGCATCACCCTGGTGGTTCAACACCTGGCGGGCTCTCTGAACACCAGGGCAGACAAACTCAGCTGCCGGTGCATGATGGATCACGAGTGGCGTCTGAACTCTGACATGGCGCAAGGCCTCTTTCGGCAGTGGGGAGAGCCATGGTTAGATCTATTCGGCACCGAAGAGAACGCGCAATGTCATCAGGTCTGTGCGTTGGAATTTCCAAGGCGGCACTCGCTCGGAGACGCTTTTTGACGCGATTGGAGTTGCGCTCTGCTGTACGCCTTTCCACCTATACCACTTCTGCCCAGAGTGCTGAAGAAGATCAGGCGCGACCGGGCCCAAGTCATCTTTGTGGCTCCGGATTGGGCACGAAGATACTGGTATCCCGAGCTACTCAGTCTGTCAATCGATCCCCCGATTTGACTGCCTCTTCAGGAGGACCTTCTGTCGCAGCAGCAGGAGACGGTCCTCCACCCGAGCCTGTCCAATCTCCACCTCCATGCGTGGAGACTGAGCGGCGACAGTTGATGCCATTTGACTTGCCTCCTGAAGTCTGTGATGTCATTCTGGCAGCCAGGCGTCCCTCCACTAAAACGGTATACGCCTGCAGGTGGACCAAATTTGTGGCATGGTGCACAGCAAAGGCTGTGGATCCCCTTTCCGCCCCCTTTCTGAGGTTCTCCTCTTTCTTCTTTACCTGGCCCAGCAGGGCTCTGCTCTGGGCACCCTCAATTGATATCTTTCAGCTGTTTCTGCCTTCTTACGGCTTCCTGACCAGCCTTCTCTTTTCAAGTCCCCTGTTGTTGCTAGATTCTTTGAAGGCATTACTCACATGTTTCCTCCTGTCTTTTTCGTAATGCCTCAGTGGGACTTGAACCTGGTGTTAACCTATCTGATGTGCGCTCCTTTTCGAGCCACTTCATAATTGTCCTCTTTGTCTTCTGACTCTTAAGACTGCTTTCCTGGTTGCCATCACCTCTGCCAGAAGAGTGAGTGAGCTCCAGGCTCTTTCTTCTAAACCTCCTTTCCTCTCTGTCAATACGGACAAGGTTGTTCTCAGGACTCGTCCTTCCTTTCTCCCTAAGGTGGTTACTGCCTTTCACATCGGCCAGTCTGCCACATTGCCCACCTTGTTTCCACCTCCGCATCCCTCGAAAGAGGAAGAGCGGCACGACCGTCTGGACCCAAAACGTGCTCTCTCCTTCTATCTGGACCGCACAAAACAGTTCCGGGTGGATGACCAACTCTTCGTTGGCTACGTGGGCGCTAAGAAGGGGCGGGCGGTGCACAAGCGACCCATCTCTCGGTGGGTCGTTTTGTGCATTAAGGTCTGTTATTCCTTGGCTAAGAAGGAACCTCCTGTGGGGCTGAGGGCCCATTCCACTCGGGCCACAGCGGCTACTACTGCCCTGGGACGGAGAGTCCCTCTGCAGGACATTTGTCAGGCAGCAACGTGGGCCTCGCTGCACACGTTTGCCAATCACTATTGCCTGGACAGCCAAGTCTGGAGAGACGGCTTCTTTGGCCGTTCTGTTCTCCAGGACTTTCTGGTGTGATCTTGGTTCGCAGACCCACCTCCAGGGTTGGTATTGCTGGGGTATCTATTCTAAGGTGAGGATTCTAACTAACGTGTTTCTTTCAGATGAACAAGTTACTTACCTTCGGTAACAATATATCTGTAAGAAACATTAGTTAGATTCCTTACCGCCCCACCCATCCTCCCTGTTCTGCGAACCGACATCTAGGTTTAAGGTTATCCTTTTCAGGGCCCTAGACTTTTTTGGCACCAGTGTCGGTCTCTTGCATGGCTCTGCGTTCCTGGTGCGGAAAGCTATGTATGAGAACTGACGTCAGCGCGGGAGGGCGGTGTCTAAGTACTCCTACGACGTCATTCCGGCACACGACGCCAACGACGGACGCGGAGCCGCAGACGACACCTAGCGACGCGCAAGGGGTATTGCTGACGAAAAATCTTTCCGGATCCAGCCTGACGCCTGGGGATATTCTAAGGTGAGGAATCTAATTAACTAATGTTTCTTACAGATACATCGATACCGAAGGTAAGTAACTTGTTCTTCAGTACCGTAAAGCCAAACTTGCCGTCTCCATACTCCAGAAGAAGTTATGGACCCACCCTCATTACTAGGAAGTGACCTCTAGACCGCTGCACTTCGAGATCCTGGGGTTCATGTAAGTCACACAAGAAATCCAGACATGGGTCTCCAACCTTCCGCCCTTGGTAGTGCTCGGAGTTGCACAATGCCGCGGTACTTCTCGACCTCAGAGCGACTTCTCGGTGCAGCTCATGAAGTGTTTCGGCTTGACCTCCTGCCTCAGCGCGTAGTCACAGTAGACTAATTACAATGCTTGGAGGAGGCTGTGGCCATGATTTTTGGTACTCCACCAAATCCTATTTCAGTACCTTAGGGCGCCAATGATTTGAGTTGGCAGCCGGTCGTATGATTTATCCTCTATGCCAACTGTGCATTGGACCGCCACCCGAGGTTGACCCCGTCAATGAGTCCAACACAGCCACTTCCTGCCCCAGTGCAATATCCGACACTGTCCGCAGTGCTGAGACAGACGCCGTAGGCCTGAGCCTCCATGCCATCAATGATGCAGGATCGGATCGTTTTATCTGATTCAGAGGCTTAACATCGTCCTGAAAAGTGTCATTACAGTTATGTCATTACAGTTTCTCGGACTCAGAACAATGGTATTATAATGAATATGTGTTGAGATTTATGAACAACCTAATATTTTTGAAGACCTTCAGGATGCCAGTGTGTTGGACGCTTCCTCTGGCGTTGTCCTGAATTCTCCAAATCCTATGGCCTGTGAAGTATCTTATTTCTTTGCAACTGTCATCAGTTCTTGATCTAACACTGCTCCTGCAGGGGGTCAAAACCTGTGTCACTAAATAAGTCCTCAACCCCGTAGGCACCACCCAGAAACCTCTGCTCCCTTATATTGCGGCTGTCACCTATATAAAGGTGGACTCCTGGGGCGAAAGCAGGATCTTACCCTGGAAACAGACTCATCCCCTACTGCTCCACCTCGGATGGAATTAAAGAGGTTAGTAAATTTTGCAAAATGCGTCTTGTCCAGTGCAAGTCTTGTCTTGATATTCGTCAGTTCCTCCTGCCTTTTAGGATGGTATTTGCACCCCTTGTGGGAAAGAGTGGCGGATGTCTTGCCGGCTGGCCAAGAAGATGACATACAAACCCTCCAACATCTGATCCTCAAAGGCCAAAATGCTGCAAAATACACCATCCATTCCAGCCTGAATCTAACCGACTGCTTGGGTTGGGTAGTTGGGACCATCATGGTGCTTAGGTTTCATGCCTGGATTCACACAACAGGCTTTTCATTTGATTTCCAGTAATCGCTCGTGGACGTGCCGTTCGATGGCTCGAAACTTTCCGGAGCAAAATCTGACACAGCCCTTGAGAAGTTCAAGGAGATCAAGGCCAATGTACGCAGTCTGAGCATAACAGCCTGTTCAGCAGCTTTTCCAACAATACTGCCCTTTTGAGGCTTTGGTAGGGTATATCAGTAGAGGCAGCACCAATTCCTGCCTTAGCAACAGCAGGTCTCCCAGCCCTTTCACAGGCAAGGCTGGGAAACTGCCAAACAGCATGCAGCCCCTCCAGGACAACAAACTACCCAAACCTCAACCCCTCCGCACTATGCCTTAGCAAAACAGCTGTAGATGGCCCTGTACAGCACACAATTGCTCTGTAGGAGGTCGAGTCACCTTTCACCTCTCCTGCATCACGTGAGACTGTTGGGTTCTCCAAATTGTAGAACACGGATATTCTCGACCCTCCCTGTCATACCCACTGGACATGCCACTCGCACCGCAGCAACTCTGGGAGGACCACTTGTCCATAATCTGTGGAGAGGTTAATGCTCTCTTGGCCAAGGGAGCAATAGAGAGGGTGCCAGCATCAAAGATTGGGACAGGTTGTTAATCTCATTATTTTCTGGTGCTGATAAAGGACAGAGGCCTGGTCCTATCCCACATTTACACCCTCTGAATTTCCACCTCAGGAAGGACAATTTAGAAAATCCTCATTCTGGCTCAAGTCCTGTCTAACCTGATCCAGTAAACTGGATGGTAGCATTGTATTTGCAGGACGTATACTTCAACATTCCTGTCCTGCAGTTCCACAGTTGGTACCTACGGTTTCATGTAGGCCATAAGCACTTTCAGTTATCTGTGCTGATGGTGGTCGCAGCCCATCTGCTGAGGTTGATGACTGGCTATTGAGGACAGACTCGCTTCAAGCAGTTGTAAACTGCCTCCAGACAGTGACTAATTAATTGTCATAATTGTGTTTCTCCACCAAAGTCACTCCTGACTCCGTCGCCATTGCTCCCCTCATGAAGAAAGAGAATTTGGCTTTTGGAAAGTGAAAAGTCCAGATATTACCCGGTAAGACTTTTGGTGCCACGGGGACCAGGAGACGTCAATGACGACCAAAGTCCGGAGGTGAGGTGTCCCACGAAGGATGTCGAGTGCTGAGGGGGGTCAGTGTCTGGATTGAATACCAGCAAGCCTTGGCAGCTGCAACCCACGCAGGTAGAGGAAATAAGCTTAGGTGAAGACCAGCAAGGTCCTGGGGACTCTCCAAGCAATGGAGAGTCAGTGCACTTCTGGAGCAACCAGGAAAGCCCACTGAAAGTCAAAGTTACCTTCACAGGGATCCACAGGCCAACGGATCAGGGATTGCGAAGGGACCTTGAACTGAATCACGAAATGCCAGCCCACGGAACACTCGTGGAGTGTAGGCCGGAAATCTTCAGTGGAATTACTGCTCAGGGTCAGGACTACAAGTAGCCCAAAGCACAGCCTCTGGGATCGCCGAAAAGCATATGCTGCTGCAAATGTACACGGTGCCCAGGGGTTCGGATTGCACGGTCACCACGAGGGATACTGGTCTCAGAGTTGCTGAGAGGTCAGATCAACCTCGGGGACGCTCGGGAACCCACCTCCTGTGTTGCAGAAATCTTCGGAGTCCTCAGGAGCTCGGGAGATGCAAACCGGTCAGATGCGTTAAAGGTGCTTGACTTGCAGGGAGTAACTCCTTTACTCCAAGGGAGATTCTTCAGTTATCCAGCGTAGTGTGGATAGTCGAAGTACTCTGTTTCTGTAGCAGATTTTAGTCCAGGTAAAATCTAAAGTCCTGTAGCCCCCAGTGCAGACTCTCTGGCACTCTAGCAGTGCACCCACCCAGCCCCAATACACTAAAGCCTGTCTGGGAGGTGGTCACACCTCCCTGTGACAGGAAAACTATTGTCAGACCGTCCTCTGCTCGAGTTTCGTCCAGCAGCAGGAGGGCAGACTCATGTCTGTGGCTGGCAGCATCCATTCTGTGATGCCCAGGACGAGAAAGCTAGTACCAGGTGTACCGGTGTTCACATAAGTCCCTCTAATAGGGTGGAATCATACCTCCCACACCAATTTAATACAGTCGTTTTAAAGTTGGCATTTACCGTGAGGTTATAATGCACTTAAACATATATGGTTGGCTGCATCACAGACAACCCCAGAGAATAGGTTCCGAAGGCTGCAGAGGGGGTCTGCTCATGCATGGGCACCGTCTCACATAAAACCCAGAACCCTGCATTCAGGGTTGTTAAGGCCTGCCATAGGTGTGACTGAAAGGTTTATGTGTGTAGTGATTTAGAACAGATATAGTGAACCTATATCTAAGTAAGGGGTGCATGCACCACCTTACACAGGTTGCAGTAGCAGACCTGTGGTGTCAGTTTGAATGGTCTCCCGGGGGGGGCATAATACCTGCTGCAGCCCCTGGGAGGCCTCTGGGGTACCCATGTGTAGGAAGGTAGATATCTGACTATGGTTACCCCCAACTTTTTGCCTAGTGTCTAGCTAGTTTTTCGATTTAGTTGGCCTGAGATCCTGCCATTCAGGGTCTCAGGCTGTCTGCTCTCTCTTTAAAATGGACTCCATGTACCCTAGGTACATACCCAATTGGTAAGGATCACCTTATTGGCCCCTGTACAGTGTACCTTAGGTACCCAGGGCATAGTTGTACCCTAGGCCTCCCAGGGGCTGCAGCATGTATTATGCCACCCCTGGTCTGGCCTTCCAATCAGACACAACTGGCTGATCACTCAGCTGGGGCAAGGTCGTGTAATCACCCCTTGCTTAGGTGTAGTATTCCTATACCTACCTTATATATAGACACATGTGTACCTATCAGCCACTCCTATGGCAGGCCTTAACAATCCTGGAGGCAGAGTGCTTGGTAACATGTGAGATGGTGCTCTAGCATGAGCTGAGCCTGTCTGCAGCTTTTGGAACCATGTCCTTATAGCTGTTCTATGATATAGCCTACCATATACTCTTAAAGTACCTTATAATCTTAAACGGTTATGGTAACTATGGTTTGGCTTTATCAAAACATATCGTGTAAGGTGTCTAACACTTTGGAATAATACCCCCATACCATTTCTGGTAATGAGGATATTATTCCTCCCTTCTAGAGGGAGAGATATGTTAAAATCCTACTTTGCTGTTTAACTCTAACCAAAGCCTCAGCATCACAAAATGGATGCTGCTGCCACAGACACGGGTCTGACCTCCTGCTGCTGGGAGCCCTCCCAGCCAGGGAGGCCTGCACAATAGGTTTCCTGCTTGGGGAGGTGCTAGCACCTCCCCAGACCAACTTTAGTGTATTGGGGCAGGGAGGGCTGAAAGGAATGAGACATGCCTGGGGCACACAAGGTGCTCCATGCATAGTCCAGTTCAAACCGGTGCTGGGGCACTCCAGCCCCAGCTCTGGCGCCAAACTGGACAAAGGAAAGGGAGTGTAGCCACTCCCCTTCCTGGTCCCACCCATAGGAGGGACCTTGCAGGTAGCCCAGCCCACTAGCCCAGTATATTAGTAGCTAGTTGGGCCCTGCTAAATTAGATTATCCTGAACCTGCAACTTGAACAGAAACTCTGGACCTTTGACATTCGACGAAAGAAGAAGACTGAAGAATCTCCCTTGTGGCCAAGGAGTGGCAACCCTGTGCAAACAGGCACCATCAAGAGACTTACCCTTTGCTTTGCTGAAGTTCTACATGGGACCGACTGCAGAGCCTGACCAGAGCCTTGACTTCCAGACTTCTCCGACCCTGATCCACATCCACAGCCGAGCTGAGATCCGTGGAGGCGACGAGAGACGTGGGACCGGCTACCTGGGAAAAGTGGCGAGTATCTTCCAGCGCAGCTTCTGAGGCACCCTCGAAGTTGTGTACCGGGGATTGAGAAGCCCCAACCCCAAGCATCATCTGCACCGAAGATCAGCCCCCCACACTCCGCGAGTCCTGCGTGGGGCCCTTCTGCATTTTCCTGCTTGCCACTTCTGTCCGGTTGCTTGCCCGTTGGCTAGCAGCCTTTGCGACGACACACCTTGATTTTCCACTGCTGGTTTGGCTCCTCCAGACTGGCTCCTGCTCCTCTGCAAAAGAGAAGCACCCCAGACCTTCCTGGTCTGCACCAGAAGCAAGTCCTCCATTCTTCGTGGGTTCCGCTTGCCAAGGCTTGGTGAGTCCTAGTTCGACTTCGACGCCGCCGACAGCAAGAGCCTTCGTGGGACAGCTCGCCTCCTGGTCCTGGTCGTCCTCGACGTCTCCTGGTACCCGTGGCTGCTGCGACAAGCTTCACCTCTTCGCCTGCAATCTCCCGACATCGCCTGGTTCCTTCCTGGTTCCACGTGGTCACTGGCTAGTGACCCAGACTCTGTCCCTTCTGCTTGCAGGTATCCTTCCTTCTTGATCCCGGCCTTGGGATCCACCGGACACTCTGTACTGACTGCCTGTCAGCAACTTTCCTTCAGGCATCCATAGAAGTCCACGACGAAACCCGACGCAAGTTCACACCTATGCACCCGCAGCCCGTGGGCTAGGTAACTTGGGTACTCCGGTGCTCACAAGGGTATTGACTATCCTAGGGTCTAGTTTCCGAGTCTCGACTTTCTAGCTATACCAGAAGTGTCCTAAAACTGCTTATTTCTGAACTGTTCTATTTCTATCGATTATACGCATTACGCGTGAGTGTTTCCACTCTGCACCTGAATCCCGTGGGCCTCCCACTTCCTAACCTTGGGTAGTATAGTGTAGCCCCAGTGATTCCCTAGGCCTAGGCCTATCTTATTTCCGTGACAGTGGTCCTTATACCACTTCTTCATTATATGGTTTGCGTGGCCCCTAGGGCCTAACTGTATTACTTACCTGTGTGACTTAATGTATGCTTGAATAAGACTGTGTTGTACTTACCTCGAATCTCATAAAGAGTGCTGAGGGTTTGACTAGAATAAATACACTTTATTTTATATATTTATCTGTTGTGGTGTCCTTTCATTTGGTATTCAAGGGATTATATATGGTATAACAGCTGGCTTCACATGCCATTCAGAGTTTAGCCTAAGACTGCTCTTGTCCATGCTACCACTAGGATAGCTGGTCTATAAGGTTGACTTTACAACCAATCACCATAAGGGTTGTTTGGACTGATACAAGGTGTACACTAGAATCAGTGACATCATATATTAGCTTAGAGGTGCGTGGTTATGTGTCATAGGTATCCGGCGCTACAGAGAAAGTGCACAGAAATCATCCGTTCTCTAATAGGACGGTGCTGAAAGGCGTAGAGACACCACACACTCTACAAATGTAAGCCGGAGCTTAACAAAACTTCTTGCTGAAGCCTCAGCACACGTGACAAATATACGTGCTTAAGTAAATACACACATGAAATACGAGTACAATCTCTTTCTTGTCTTCTTTATTGAGACGATTCCAGGTGAAGTGTCGAGATTACAGCCAACACGTGTTTCGTCGCATCGGGAGTATGAACCCGCGACTTCCTCAAGGCTGTACAAATAAACAGAAAAAATGCCACCTCATACCGTGAAGGTACATACAGTAAATGCAATCCACAGTAATCAACATACAGTTTGGTATCGTGGTTCCAAACATAGTGAGTAGTTGCGTGGTGGAATGTGGTCTTTCCAAAAGATAGGAACCCATACGGGGAATGATGAGCAAAAAGTCTTGGAAGCAACCAAATATATGGAGAGAGAAAAAGGCCCGATCGTGAAACTACGTGGTTACTAAGTGAACTACTGTCTGTGCTCATTATCGGTAACCATATCGCCGTCGTGGGATGAAAGTGCCAAGTCATCGTTAAGAATAACGTGACTAAAAGAATAACACCCAAAATACCGAAGTGGGTTGTTTACCTTTCTTGGTATTCGCAAAATCTCTGTTCACACAAGGGAATTAAAACAAAATGAGAAGACATCAGATACAGATCAAACCGTCGTCTCGGTGAGCAAGTATACGTGTTAAATCGAGGTTGAACCTACTTTGATTGTGGTTGTAATTCCGGCCCACAAGGGGTTCTGTATTCAGTACGTGGAAACGAGGAATAACACGGAAACAACAGGGAGGTGTTCGTGTACAAACACTTCTCTATGGAGATGAGAAAAATATAGAGTAAAATATCACGGTCCCGGTTTGTTGTAGCGTGTTTATGGTGATCAAAAGATACCACATTTCATCACTAAAACTCTAAGTCTCTGTTTGACATCCCGTGTCGACTGATCCTAAATTCTCATCGTACATTAATTGCAATTCAAGCAAGGCTAAAATACAAGCCATGGTCTACAGTTGATGGGACCATATTGCGCCTAGTTTATTCAGGTACCATTATATATACTATTTGTATACCTTTATAATATCGGGAAATACGTTCTTGATTGTGGCTAAACAAACACTCACCATGCCCCAAATGCGGCACGTAACCAAAACAATTCGTGGAAACGTTGTATCTTTTCCAACACACGTATCAGTCCTCGAGTCTCAGTAAGCGTATTTATCCTACCTGTCGTCTTTTCCAAATATCGTGCCCTCGTTCCTACACGAATCTTCTAGGTGCGAGACGTAGGTCCGCCGAGTGTGGCAACCCGTCCTCCGTATGCTAGTGTCACGTGACAGGAAGCTAAACCGGGAATATATCCGGGTTTACGTATTTAGCACATTCGTCAGAAGGACTGACAAGGTAAAAAGACTACATGAAAATACACCGTCTTGCATCCCACGAGTAGGGACCCAAACTGGTTACTGTTAATCCCTACGTTCATATCTTAATCCAGTTGGACATTGGTCCCTGTGTCATCAGTGATTGACACATAAGCTACTATGGGAATTCTATTTGATCATTAAAATTCCGATCCAATGAGGTGTCAGAAATCATTCTCCTTCAATCAGAGCTTCGATGTGACCGTAAGTAAGTACCTCAAGAGATCTCTATTGACAATCTGCGAGGCCTGTCGTTGCCTAAAAAATAGCGGGAATTCGAATCATAGTAGATTCTAAGAACAATTGCGAGCGTGATGTGTGCACGAGTAGGCTAATTTTGTGCCGGTTTGTGAGTTTCCTTAATCAAATGTCCTTCGGTCTCTCCATAGATACGGTTAACAAATGGTTCAGTCAAAGAGCAATCTAGGCTCTAACAAATTCAAAAAGTTTCTAAATTTACACAGATATACAGTATACGCTGTAGGTATTAACAAATACCTGTGTTCGGAAATACACATACACAGCGAACATAAACATTCGGAGTCCTAGTTTAGTAGTGATTGGTTTGACCTTAGCGTGAAAAGTCAACATCGACTTATTTCATGAGTATAAACAGCACATCAATCAATTTTACCTAATATACATATATAAAAGACTGTTCAAGATTGGGGTAAAGAAAAGCGGTAACCCTGTGTGCCACATTAATTTCTCTCTCTCAAAACTTTAATATGTAACAACATTGGTAGTATACTCATGTATCATGCTTTATCTATTTTGTCTGAGGCGGTAGCCTTGTGTGCCCCATTCATTTTTCTCTCTCAAAACTTTGGTATACATAAAACACTGGTGGTATGTTCATGTATCATGTCTAAGCTACTATGTTTGAGTTGTCAGTTAAGTCTATCTGCCCAGGAAGTAATGGAGCTCATGGTCAATGTTCATCCCATGCTCAGTACTTCTCAATTTAAGAATCCAGAGTGCCTCTTTGCGTCTCAGTGTCAGTTCCCGATTGCCACCACGGGGGTGTCTAGGTATGTGGTCAATACCATAGTACTCGAAGCGTTTCATTGTCGTTTGTTTGGGGCAGATAGACATGTGAGCAGCTATGGGGTATCTCATATCCCCATTCTTAACTGCTCTCATGTGTTCTCCAATTCTTTCGCGTAGTGGTGTGATGGTACTACCAATGTATTTACGCTCACATTTGCACACAATAACATAAACCGTGAATTTGGTGAGGCAAGTGATGTTGGTCTTGATTTTGTAAATTCTGCCACCAGGGCCTCTAAATTCAGTGATTCTAGTATGTGCCCATTTACAAGCCGCGCATTTACCACAACCGGAAAAACCACATGAGTATGTGGTCAGCCAGTTGTCTGTGTTCCTGGGTATGGGGTAGCTCGGGCTCAAAATATTCCTAAGCGAGAACCCCCTTTTAAAAGTTATGTCTGGTTTGTTGCTGATATAGTCGTTACAACCACAATCAAAGTAGGTTCAACCTCGATTTAACACGTATACTTGCTCACCGAGACGACGGTTTGATCTGTATCTGATGTCTTCTCATTTTGTTTTAATTCCCTTGTGTGAACAGAGATTTTGCGAATACCAAGAAAGGTAAACAACCCACTTCGGTATTTTGGGTGTTATTCTTTTAGTCACGTTATTCTTAACGATGACTTGGCACTTTCATCCCACGACGGCGATATGGTTACCGATAATGAGCACAGACAGTAGTTCACTTAGTAACCACGTAGTTTCACGATCGGGCCTTTTTCTCTCTCCATATATTTGGTTGCTTCCAAGACTTTTTGCTCATCATTCCCCGTATGGGTTCCTATCTTTTGGAAAGACCACTTTCCACCACGCAACTACTCACTATGTTTGGAACCACGATACCAAACTGTATGTTGATTACTGTGGATTGCATTTACTGTATGTACCTTCACGGTATGAGGTGGCATTTTTTCTGTTTATTTGTACAGCCTTGAGGAAGTCGCGGGTTCATACTCCCGATGCGACGAAACACGTGTTGGCTGTAATCTCGACACTTCACCTGGAATCGTCTCAATAAAGAAGACAAGAAAGAGATTGTACTCTGTTTTTTCAAAAAAAGAAAAAATATTTCTTATGTACTCGTATTTCATGTGTGTATTTACTTAAGCACGTATATTTGTCACGTGTGCTGAGGCTTCAGCAAGACATCATATATTAGGCCAACTTCTCACACCATGCCCTGGGTACATAGTATACCATATACTAGGGACTGATAAGGGTACCCCAGAATCCAATCTGGAGTGTACCTAAAGCACATGCAATCAATTTAGAGGAGAAAGCAGCTTGACTGGGGTCCTGGTTAGCAGCAAAACGTCAGCAAAAAGTGGGAGTAACTATAAGAAGCAGATCCTACTCTCCTACAACTGGTACCATACTTCAGATTGGTTTCATCAATGTGATAATCCAACAGTGTGGTGACTGTTGCCATATTTCAGACCACTGTCTCCAGATTCCGGTTATATACTGTATTGCGCCTTCAATAACTTCATACATTTTCAGTGCCCTCTCTTGTGGAGAAGCTAACCTAAATATGGCAGTATGTGGTGCAAGGTACTTTCTGGCTGCAAGATATGGTGATAGGGGCATCCCTGATAAGAGGTTGGTATTTTCGCATCTGGAAACTTTCAGAATGGGTAAATTATCCACTGCTATAGAGAGAGGAAGATTTTAAGACTGAACTGGTTCTTTTTTTGTATTTATGCAGTTGTACGTTAGTTTTTTTTGTTTACTCAAAATGTAATAAAAAACTCTGACATTTGTGAAAAGGAAAATGGTACTGTACCTAGATAGACTGCTCACACAGAGGCTGAAAAACTGATGTTTCTCCTTCCAGTTTCCCCCAGTATGCCATCAAGCCCTGCCAGAAGCAGTATCTCCTCTTCTTTCTTCTGGAAATAGGGTCCTGATCTACTGACTACAGCATTTCTGTATTTTAATATTGGGGAAAATGTCTATAAAGTTTTCTAAAAGTGACCTCACACAACATGTTTTAAGGCACAGAAGGATTTTCTTATAGTATGATTTTAATGAACGAATGCTATCTCTTGTCATGATATGTCCTTCCTCTGATTGTTAGAAGGCACAGGCTCTCCCACACTATGTCTACTTATCTTGCCTCCCTTAACGTCACCTCCCAGAATGACATAACACATTTGCCTAGCAATGGCCAGGAAGAATTGAAAGAAAAGGCAGGATTTGCTTCCATGATCAGCATGTACCAAGAAATGGCTTCGGGGAAGTCTTAGATGCCATGGAAAGAGTATTCCCTCTACAGTGGGCCATTTCACTGGCTGCATACTCTATTTGCGGGGCAGATCTTAAGTTAGGTCACAGCATGGATTGCACCTATGTTCACACAGTTACTCCATCAAAGAAAATCATCAAAAGGGTGATGCAGGAGATATTGCCCTTAAGGAGAAAAACAATTGCAAGCATGTAACTTTACCTAATCATTTAAATGCTAAAAATAAATAAACTATGTTAAACTACACTCACAAGGCCTGATTCATGAGACAAGCTGTAGCAAAAATTGAGAGATGCAACTCAATTTTGTTCTGTATTAATAAAATGTGCACTGGTGCTTATCTAGAGATTACTAACACAGATTGTAGATGACGATGTGCGCATGAAATCCCTAAGGTGATAACCTTTCTTGTCCTAGGCCTGTCCTTAGAGTACCCACAGGCAATAGTTGCCACCAGAAAATCATCTCTATAGCCCAGTTCAGAAGCATATAGCTGAGTGTGGGTCATTGGATTTTGGTGTAATACCCAACTCCTCTTGTGCTCAGTCGATGGATGACGTCTTGTCTTTTCATGCTTCCTGACTGATAAAGGGGTGCAGTTGGACTCCTCAAAAGATACCTTGCATATGGGATACATTTTGAGACTCCTTCAAGATCAACATGGCCATCAAAAGAGATCTGATAAGTCTGGCAGGTGTTCAGACTGGCACAGTGTCCCACCGTTAACATTGACCATAACCTTTCCTTCCCAGGGTGAGGCAAATGCATTTGTAGTCGGTGACATCCTGTGATTTAGTACTACTTTCTTGGAAGATGTTCTGCTTAGCGTTCATACATTTCCCAAGCATGTAATTGAACTCTGACCCTTTTCACCTTCACAATGCCTCACTGATAATTGGTTGATCTTCGGCTTGCCCTTCTTTCATTCCAAAAGTGCCATTGTAGTTTCACTTGAATGTGGAGATCATCCTTCCAACTTCCCTGATACCCATACCCGAGGACGTCCCATACAACATGAATGTAAAACACACCTGGTGCTTTTACCTTGACCATACCAGGAATCTGTGTTAGTCAGATCAGCTTTTCATACTCTTTGGGTCATGATGCCAGCTGAGCAACTGCTAAGGCCACAGTTACGATAGCATTAACATCACTCGTCTCCTGTTGCTACACTATGTATGGACCCCAACATCCATCTGGTATAAACGCACACTCTATCTGAACAAAGGCTATGGCATTATCCAGGCCCATGGCTGTCCGAGAGATCTGCTGGGTATCTATACCTGCTAAACCTATCCTGCTGACATGCTCTTGAGCTTTCAACCCTGAGCTGCACTAGGTCTGTATTTTAAACAGCTGTAGAAGCAGCGTGTGGTCCCGCAGATAGTAGATGGAATACTCAGCATTGGAAAATAGCAAAGTGCCGATACACTAAGAGGTGTGGGGTGACCATGCAGGTTAATTTATCAGTTTAATATATTACGATTCGTCTTTTTAAAGATTGCGATGTATTACTCGTAATGGTCAGGCTCTTTGTTTACTTATTTTAAACGTCAAATTATAGATGCTGTGGTCAAATTGGTTAATATGCCTCAGAAATATAGCTGAAGTAATGACAGATATTTGAGTAATGTCTGTTTGCTGAGAAGTCAAAGTAAAGGGGGAGCAGGTAGTCCTTGAGGGCTAGAGCCATGCCCGAATCCCTCTTGAAATACATTTGCATAGAATTTAGAAGTCAATAGTTACCTTTTAAATCTGGTATTATTTGGCCCTAGTACACCAATTTTATACACATTTGCCCTAGACTGTTGTGTAGGGTCAGAACACAGTGTCTGTAGCTTTGTGCCAGTGTATAATTGTACATGATGTAAATTGGGTTGGACCCTGGCTTCCACAAGAAACTCAGTTCAGTTTAAATGTAAGTTTTTCTAATTTCTGTGGTCATGGTCTTACCTAGAAACGTATTTGCCTGTTTTTCTTGGAGAAAGAAAACTTTCCTTGTTTTCATTTCATTTCAGTCCTTCAACACATTGCACATGATGTATCATGAAGCCACAGCCTGCCATGTGACTGGAGACCTAGTGGAACTCCTGTCAATTTTTCTTTCTGTTCTCAAGTCAACACGGCCCTATCTGCAAAGAAAAGGTATTGCCCTGTCTGTTTTTATTTTTGTTAAAGAACATTTTGTGTTAGATATTAAGAATATTTGATGTGATTGCATGCTCTCCCGTTTGTTCTAAGCATTCATGTTCTCTTCTCCCTGTACCAGTACTCTGAAGACATGCACCGACAAAGGATTATTTTGCTTTTCTAATACAACCTTTTAGCTGCAGATTCCTTACCTTAAAATTATCCCCAGGCATCAGACTGGTTCCAGAAAAGTGTCACGAGCAGTACCCCTTCGGGAAGGTAGATGGTTTTGATTGGCTCCATGTGGTCTTGTCCGCGCCGGAAGTGACCTGCGTGGTTCCTTTATAGGTGCCTCCTCAGCGCACTGATATCAGTTCCTTTCTATCTGATAGAGACTACTAGCTGCAGATTCCTTCACGTAGAATTATCCCCAGGCGTGAGACTGGACCCGGAAAACTTTCTTGCCCAGCATTCCTCCGCGCCGGGGTTCAGCATCACGCGACTCCGCCCAGGCGTCGTCCGCGAGGTCACAGATGTCCCACCCCGGCGCGCCTACATCAGTTTTTTCCTTTTCCTCGTGCAACGCGGATCCGGTTTGTGCTCTGGACCTGCTTAGGCCTTTCCCTTATGCTGTGCTGCCTGTGTGGGAACAGTGTGCGAATGCCTTCAGGCTTTAAAACTTGCTCGTCGTGTGGCCGCCTCATGTCAGCGACGGATCCTCACCCCATTTGTATGTGGTGTTTGAGGGAGCACCACGACTCCACTGATTGTGAGGCGTGCCAGCAGATGAAGCCGAAGTCCCGGCAAGAGCGCCAGATGAAACTTCTCTCGGCTTGTGTGTCCAGGTCGGCGTCGTCATCTCACCCGGCCCCTGCTGAGGGTTCTCGGACCCGCGGCTTCCCTCGCTGACTTAGATCTTCTTCAAGGTCACAAGTGCGCTGCTCACCTATTGGCAAGTGTCGCAGTTTGTCCCTGAGGGTCGAGTTCCGGCCTGTCGGGGGCGTGGGCTCTCCGCGGATGGTGCGGCCCTGTGTGTCGTCCCCTTATATGCCGGTTCCCGGTGTGGGAGCGACCAGAGCCCAGATAGAGACATATACAGCGGCTTCGCTGGCTTCTCCTCCTCCTCCTTCCCCTCCTGGGACGTCTCCTCGTCCCTCCCCAGGCCCTTCTCGTCCCTGCACGCAGGCAGCTGCCACGTTGGAGGCCAGGGCGTCGCCGTTACGGCGCCGCCCTTCGCCGCCCTTGCTCCGTCCCAGCTCCAGTCTCCTGTGCTGTGTGCTTTGTCGGAAGTCGTCCCGGCGTCTCTTCCGGCGCCGGTCGACGTCGGTGTCCTGCCTCAGGTTGCGGACTCTACATCACCGGGCCGAAGTCAGGTCGTTGACTCATCTTCGGATGCCTCCTCTTCTCCAGAGGTTCGGCGGTTGCTGGTGTCATCCTCGCCGGAGGTGGGCCGCCGTGTCGTGGCTTTTTCCCCGACGTCGTCTAAAGGCGGCTCCTCGCCGTCTCCACGACCGCGGTCTTCGCCAGAGGAGCCACAGGCCCCCCACTCCTCGGTCCCTCTTCCTTCCTTCCGACCTTGGCCCTTCCTTCCTCCGGTTGGCTTGGGGGATGGCCGCCTTAACTTGCAGTCGTCACCTAACGAGGAGCTGCTTTCCCCTCCGCGGGGCCCTATGGAGGCGGGTGCGGCTTTCGCCCGCTCTGTTTCCACGTCTGTGGGAATTTTGCGCATGGGGGATCCAGCTGCCCATTTCCCCACAGATCCTCTTCTGGAGGTTCTCCATCAGGGCTCTGGTGGTAGGGAACTGTTGCTTCCCTTCGAAGGTTCACTCCACTCTTCTCTCTTGGGGACTTGGAGCCATCCCGCCACGGGAGACCCGATGCCCCAGCACCTTCTGCACCGCCACCATCCGGGGCCACGTGATCCGGTGTGCCTTTCTCTTCACCGTTCAACCAGAGGCCCCCTTTTGCAGTCTGCCTTTCCTGCTTTACTGCTGCTGTTATCCCCCTCGTCACGAGAGGCCCGCTGGTTTGACTCCTGTGAGGCGCAATATGTTTGCCTCCACCCGTGCTGCTCTGCGGGCCCTTAACACACTGTGTGTTTTGGCTAGGGCCACTTCTTGCTTGTGGGACTCGGCGGAGTCCCTTATGCCTGCCGCTTCTCAGGAGGGTGCCTGTGTGGATTTGAGGCACCATGTCTTGGATGGTCGGGAGCTGGAGGCGTTTATCCTTCGCTCTGCTCTGGACATTTCGGAGGTGCTGGGTCGTGCCATGGCCTCTTCGGTCGCCCTTCGTCTCCATGCCTGGCTTCGCGACAGTGTGTTCCCGGAGAATGTTGGAGAACGGCTGGTGGACCTTCCCTTCGATGGTACTCTTTTGTTCCATGCCCCTGCGGACTCAGCCATCCAGAGGTTCTTGGCGGGGCTTCGTCTTCCTCCTCCTCCCCCTCCTTATTCTCCTCCTTCAGTGACCTGCGTGTTGATCTGGTTCTTGGAGCTGTTCTTCCGTTGGGGTGGATCGCCCCGATTGTCTATTCTGTGTGCTTCATGGCCACTCGAGTCCTCCTTGCTGAGGCTATGGTTCTGTTGGCTGCTGGCCAGCCCTTTTTGACTGTGTGTTTTTCCCTTGGGTATTTCCAGCATGCTGGGCCTGAGGTTAGGCCTTCTGCATTACCCCTCTGGCTGTTTGATAGGCCTCCTGCTGGGTTTTTTGCCGCAGGTCTTTTTTGTTGTCCTCTGCTGCTTAAGTTTCTTCCTAAGAGGTTCCCATGTCTTGGGATATGTCATGGCCTATGTGGGGCACGGTTGGCTGTTATATAGCCCTGGTATGTGCTGGGGAGTTGTGGTCGCCTCCGGGCTTCTGCTCTTCGTAGCGTCATGGTATGTTGCGGATGCAACCACATTCTTCGCCTTTTTGTTTTGAGTGTTAAGCTCTGTGGTGTCCCTGGCGTCTGTGCCAGTGCCGCCCTCTTGTTCTTTCTGCGCCGTTGTGCCTTCTTGGGGCTTTAGTGGGACTGTCATCCTGCCTTCCCCACTACTTCCAGTGGGCCTTGCACTCTGTTCTACCTCTTCTCCCTGTGGGGGGATGGTCCCTGACTTCCGGATCCTCTTGCGGGCGCAGTTTGCCCCTGCGGGGCGTTCGACGATTCTTCCTGGGTGACCTTGTGTTCCCCTTTTCGGCTTCTGCCTGCTTTTTGCTGCCGGCGCCGTCCTGTCTGGGATTGCCTTTGCTCTGCCTCTTCTCCTTGGAGTCTCTAGGTTGCTCTTCTCCTTCGGTGATCCTTTCCTTGCCTTGGCCGGAGGTTTTGTTGCCTCTCATGGGCGTGGGATGTTTGGCTTCTTTGCACCTTCCCTTGTCTCCTCTGCCGGTGGCTCCGACGCCGCCTGGTTCGGATCCAGGCTCGGAGGCTGTGGTGCCGTTGGGGTGTGGCCCTTTGGGGGTCCCTCCTTCGGACCACGGCGCCTCTGCTTCGCCGCAAACTCCCGCTGGAGTCCCTGTGGTGTTGCCGGAGGTCGCCGGGGCTCGGGTCGCTCCCCCGAGGCCCCTTCCGGTCCTCGGAACAGGCGGGGGCTTTGTCCAGGGCCGAGGTGACGCCGCCACGGCGCCAGCGGCTGCTGGCCCTGACGGCGCCACGGGGGTCGGTGGAGGGCTCGTCTCGTCCTGTCACGCGTCGCCGCTGGTGGGGGACTCCTCGTCCCTCCCCGGGACCTTCTCGTCCCTCCACGCAGGCAGCTGCCTCGTCGGAGGGGCGGGGTGGGCGTTCCCCTTTGCCTGGGGGACGGGGTTCCTCGTCCTGTTTTTGGACTCTGGCCCCACGCGGCCCTCTGTTGAGCCCCGGTGGGTGGAGTCCTCTCGCAGACCCTCCTTCCCCTTGGGTCTGGCTATGGTATCTATTCTACGTGAAGGAATCTGCGGCTTGTAGTCTCTATCAGATGTACGAGTTGTGAGAAGTTGGCCTGATATGTAGTGCTCACTATTCTAGTGATCACTGTGTATCATTCCAAACGACCCTTATTGATGATTGGTTGTAAGTCAACCTTTTAGACCAGCTATCCTAGTAGCGTGGATACGAGCAGTCTTAGGCTAAACTCTAGAGGGCGTGTTAAGCCAGCTGTTTACCATCACATATACCCCTTGAACACCAAGTGAAAGGACACCACACAAGTTGTTATGAAAATAAAAGGGTATTTATTTATAACAAGACTACCCTGGCTCTTTATGAGTCAGGGAGCTAAGCACACTACAAAACTCTTAGGAAAATACTTCAGTTGCACAATTTACACAAATGCCCGAGGGGCACGAGAAACCATCTACACTAACAGTGAAATGCGAATGGTTAGAGTCTGGAGGTACTGATTCCGGAGTGTTCCGATCAGTGGGACTAAACGAAAAAGGAACTGGACACTTGTAGAGCGAACCTGCGATGGAGCACCGAGATGCCCGATTTACCTAGCCCGGAGGCTGCGGCTGCGTGAAGTTCGTCAAGATGTCGGGAGTCCTCGTGTAGTCTCAGGAGCCTGAAAGAAGAAGTTGCTGGCAGGCGACCAGTGACGATGTTCAGAGCGATCCAAGCCTGGATCGGTGATGAAGGAAAACCTGAAAGCAGAGGGGACTCAGTTCTCAACCGCTAGCCAGCGATCGTGTGGGTACCAGGAGGGTACCGGCTGAAGTCACCTCGACTAGGTGAGTGGGTGACGTCGGACTCGGCTGTTCCTCGGACCAGGAGGCGCGGCGGCGACCAGGATGGAGGGCGAGCTGTCCCACGAAGGTGTCTGCTGTCGATGATGCTGGGCCCAGGAAGGGGCAGCGGATCTTGGCAGTGGCCACCCAAGCGGGGGAGTCAAGATGGCGTCGGGAGTGGACCAGGAGGGTCCGGGGTACTCCTCTGTTGAAGGGGAGCAAGTGCCAGTCTGGAGCAACCAGACTAGTGATGAAAAATAATCTTGGAGCGTCGTGAAGAGGGCCACAAGCCGGTCGGCAAGTGGTCGGACAACGCGGTGAACAGCAAGGAGCGGAAGGGCCCCCCACGCAGATCTCGCGGATGCTGGGGAGACAGACTTCGATGCTGGAGCTGCTCAGGGTTTAGGGCTTCTCAAACCCTAGGTGCACTCACTCGAGGGTCCCTCGGTGGGCGTGCTAGTTAAGCGTCGTGCAGGTTCTGAAGATAGCCGGTCCCGCAGGTCTCGTCACACCTACGACTCTCAGCTGAGCTGATGAGGGAGGTAAAAGGTCAGAGATGGCAGGGAACTCGGGTCTCGTCGAGCTGGGCAGTCTTGATCCGTAGGAGAGACTTACAGCAAACCGCAAGCGCTTAGTTGGTGCCTGCTGGTGCAGGGTGGCTACTCCTTAGCCACAAGGGAGAGTCTTCAGAAATAGTCAAGAGTTCCTTTCGTGGAAAGTGGTTCGTGATTCGGAGGTATCCGATTATCTGATTATCCAATTTGGGAAGGGGACTCGCTCCTACCTTTATTCTAAGAAAAAGGGGTTCAGGGTTACTTCCATGTCGTGCCCCTCTAGGAGGGGGGAATGCTAACCCCGTCGCCAGAACTAGCGAGGGGTTCGTATTCCAATTCGTATGACACCTTACGCGACATGTGTAGGTGATGCGATGCCAAAGTTAGCAAATAGTTGGCCCGCGTCACCATGGAACGGCTATTAGGACTTGGTTCCGCAAGCCGTCGACGGGCTCGGCTCGCGCCAGAGCACCATCCCACATGACTCCCCGCACTCTGCCTTCAGGATTGATAAGGCCTGCCATAGGAGTGACTGATAGGAATCCATGTGTCCATTTTAGGGTTAGGTGTAGGAATACTACACCTACAGCAACGGGTGATTACACCACGTGGCCCCAGCTGTCGTGCAGCCAGTTGTGTCCGATTTGGGCGGCCATTCCAGGGGTGGCATAATACATGCTGCAGCCCCTGGTAGGCCCTGGGTACACCGATGCCCTGGATACCTGTGGTATGCTGAGACAGGGACTGACAAGGCGGCCCAGTTCCAATTAGTGGATGCACCTAACGTACATGTGTGTTAATTTCGAGAGAGAACAGCTAGGCTGTGGGTCTGATCGGCAGGCCCACAGCCGGAGAAAGTCGTAAACCAATGAAGCAAAAGCAAAAAAGTCTGGGTGATCATAGGATTGCAGACCCTACTCTCCTACATGACCCCCCCCCAAACTTTGGGACAATAAGCTAACCTTGACCAGGTGAGTCTTCTTGCTCTAAGTGGAAATACCTGGAGAGCCCATCTGCATTGCCATGATCAGTGCCAGGTCTATGCTCCACTGTGAAGTCCATCCCCTGTAGGGAAATGGACCACCTAAGTAGTTTGGGGTTTTCACCCTTCATTTGATTTAGCCACAAGAGGGGCTTATGGTCGGTCTGAATCTTGAAGTGAGTGCCAAACAAGTATGGCCTCAACTTCTTCAGGGCCCAAACCACAGCAAAGGCCTCCCTCTCAATAGCTGACCAATTCTTCTCTCTGGGGGTCAGCCTCCTGCTAATAAAAGCTATGGGCTGGTCATGACCATCAAAATTCAGTTGCGATAGAACAGCTCCCACACCCAGCTCCGAAGCGTCTGTTTGGACAATGAATGGTTTGGAGTAGTCTGGACTCTTTAGGATAGGTGCTGTGCACATGGCCTGCTTTAGGTCATCGAATGCCTTCTGACAGCTTGCTGTCCACTGAACTTTTTTTGGCATCTTTTTACTTGTCAGGTCGTTTAGCGGGGTCACAATGGATCCATAATTTCTGACAAATTTCCGGTAATAACCAGTCAGGCCCAAGAAAGCTCGAACCTGAGTCTGGGTGGTTGGAGGAGCCCAGTCCTGTATGGCCTGTATTTTGCTCTCCAACGGTTGAACCTGACCCCCTCCTACAAGGTGGCCCAGGTATACAACCTGTGTCTGCCCTATCTGGCACTTGGTGGCCTTGATAGTGAGGCCTGCCTTCTGCAGGGCCTCTAACACTTTCCTCAGGTGGACCAGGTGATCCTCCCAGGTGGAGCTAAAGACAGCGATATCGTCCAGATACGCCGCACAGAAGTCGTCCAACCCAGTGAGAACTTGATTCACCAGCCTTTGGAAGGTGGCAGGTGCATTTTTCAAACCAAAGGGCATTACCACGAACTGATAATGCCCACCCGGGGTAGAAAATGCTGTTTTGGGCTTGGCCTCCTCAGCTAACCTGATTTGCCAATACCCAGCTGTCAGGTCAAACGTACTTAAGTAGTTGGCCGAGGCCAACCGGTCGATAAGTTCGTCTGCTCTTGGTATCGGGTGGGCGTCAGTCTTAGTGACTGCATTGAGACCTCTGTAGTCCACGCAGAACCTCATCTCTTTCTTACCGCCCTGGGTGTGAGGTTTCGGCACGAGCACTACGGGACTAGCCCAGGGGCTGTCCGAGGGTTCAATGACTCCCAGCTCCAACATTTTCTGCACCTCTGTCTTGATGCAGTCTCTGACGTGATCAGGTTGCCGATAGATTTTACTCTTTACGGGTAGACTGTCCCCAGTGTCGACCTCGTGGGTACACCAATTGGTCTGACTGGGTGTCAGAGAGAACATATGTCGAAAGGATTGAAGAACCTGTTTGCAATCCTTTTGTTGATGTCCAGAGAGGCTGCCACAAAAGACAACACCATCTACTGATCCATCGTCAGGGTTCTGAGAGAGCAGGTCCGGGAGAGGGTCACTCTCCTCCTCCTGTCCCTCATCTGTGGCCATGAGCAAGCCCATGCCCTCCCTGTCGACATATGCCTTGAGCCTGTTTACATGGAGCACCCTGTGGGGGCTCCGGGGAGTTCCCAGGTCTACCAGGTAGGTGACCTCTCCCTTTTGCTCAATGATCGTGTGGGGCCCAGACCATTTGTCTTTGAGTGCTGCTGGGGCCACTGGCTCCAGCACCCACACCTTCTGTCCAGGCTGGTACACAGTCAGGACAGCCTTTTGGTCGTGCCAAGCTTTCTGTAATTCTTGGCTCGCCTCAAGGTTTTTAGACGCCTTTTCCATGTACTCCGCCATCCGCGAGCGGAGACCGAGCACATAGTCCACAATGTTTGATGCCGGCTTTCTGAGAGGTCTCTCCCATCCTTCCTTTACCAAACAAAGGGGTCCCCTTACAGGATGTCCGAACAGAAGCTCGAAAGGGCTGTAGCCAACCCCCTTCTGCGGGACCTCTCTGTAGGCGAACAAGAGGCAGGGTATCAGGACATCCCATCTCCGCCGAAGCTTTTCAGGTAGTCCGTGAATCATCCCTTTTAGGGTCCGGTTGAATCTCTCAACCAGCCCATTGCATTGTGGGTGATAGGGTGTGGTGAACTTGTAGTTGACACCACATTCCTTCCACATAGCAGTCAGATATCCCGACATGAAGTTTGCACCTCTGTCTGAGACGACCTCCTTAGGGAAGCCCACTCTGGAGAACACTCCAAGTAGGGCCCGTGCCACCACAGGTGCTGTAGTGGTCCTAAGGGGAATAGCTTCAGGATACCTGGTGGCGTGGTCCACCACCACCAGTATAAACTTGTGCCCTGATGCTGTCTGGGGTTCCATTGGTCCGACAATGTCGATCCCCACTCGCTCAAAGGGTACCCCCACCACTGGTAGTGGTATGAGGGGGGCCTTTGTCGTGCCACCTGACTTACCACTGGCTTGGCAAGTGACACAGGAGCGGCAAAACTCCTTCGTATCCTCGGACATGTGGGGCCAGTGAAAGTGTGGGACAATTCTGTCCCAAGTCTTATTCTGGCCTAAGTGACCTGCAAGGGGAATCTCGTGGGCCAAGGTGAGAAGGAAACCTCTCAGAGACAAGGGGATGACCAGCCTCCTGGTCGCACCAGGTTTGGGGTCTCTTGCCTCAGAGTACAGGAGTCCATCGTCCCAGTACACTTTGTGGGTACCTGTGGCGTTCCCTGCAGCCTCAGCAGCAGCCTGCTGTCTGAGGGGTTCAAGTGAGGGGCAGTCTAACTGTGCCTTCCCCAGGTCTTCCCTGGAGGGTCCCCCTGAGCCCAGAAACTCAACCTGACCAGGTTCAAGCTCTTGCGGCTCAGTTTCCCTCAGTTCCTTAAGGTCAGCCTCCTCGGAGACTTGATCCACGACCTGGGGCAAGGGGGAAGGCGAAGCCTTACCCTTACTGCTCCTTTTCTTGGAAGGTGTCTGGTCCGTTCTTCCAGGATCCAGCACCTGTTCAGTGGGGCATCTTTTGGCCTGTGACCTGGTCACAGCAAGGACATGTGCTGGCAAGCCTAACATCTCCATGTGAGTCCTCTGCTCCACTTCTGACCATTGTGACGTTTCCAAATCATTGCCCAACAGACATTCTACGGGGAGGTCTGAACTAACCACAACCTTTTTCGGGCCACTTACCCCTCCCCAGGAGAAATCAACAACTGCCATACTGTGATTGGTAGTGACGTTGCTGGCATTGGTCACTAGGTAATTGGTACCTAGCATGATCTGTCCAGGGTCCACGAAGTTAGGCGTCACCATGGTGACACTGGCACACGTGTCCCTGTAGGCCTGAGCCACTTTTCCATTGATCAAAGGTGTCTGTCTGTTTTTGCCCAAAGTATTGGGACTGGCATCAGGGGACATATCCATATCCCCTGTACAGACAAGGACGGCCTGAGTGAGCGTGCCGACTAAGTCGTCACTCCCCTCGGTTCCCAAGGTTAACCCAACTAATGCCTTGGGAGGCGCACTACCACTGCTAACTGTACTAGGGGGCGCAGGTGCCTTAGGGGCTGCAGTGGTAGGAGTTTGCCCTCCTTTCTTGGTGCACTCACTAAACCAGTGAGTCTTACTTTTACAGTACTGGCACCACCTTTTTGACTGGCCTTCTTGAGTCTTCTTCTTCTGTGAAGCCTGACCCCCACCCTCTTTGGTTTGTTGGGGACCTGTCGAAGACTTCTGGTCATTTTGTTCGTTCTTGTTACCCTTTTGGTCTGCTTTCTTCTGACCACCCTGGTTCTGATTCTGGTTCTGCTTGACCCTTGTTCTGACCCATCTGTCTGCCTTCTTTCCCAATTCTTGGGGAGAGGTCAGATCCGAGTCGACAAGGTGCTGATGCAACAATTGGTTCTGACAGTTGTTTAAAATCTGTTCTCGCATGATAAGATTGTACAATCCTGTGTAATCAGTAACCTTGCTACCCAGCAACCAGCCTTCCAAAGCCTTAGTGGCACAATCAACAAAGTCAGTCCAATCCTGAGACTGAATTTTCTGGGTGTCCCGGAACAGCACCCGGTACTGTTCCGTGGTTAAGCCGAACCCATCAATCAGTGTGTTCTTCAGGACTTGGTAGTTGTTAGCATCCTCAGCTCTAGTAGTGAGGAGCTTGTCCCTTCCTTTACCTTCAAAGGAAAGCCACAGTATAGCTGCCCACTGACTTGGGGGGACGCACTGGACAGTGCAGGCCCTCTCCAAGGCAGTTATCCACTTGTGGATGTCGTCCCCTTGTTTAAAGGGGGGCACTATTTTACTCAGGTGTCTAGTGTCTATACCCCTGTCTTTCTCTCTATTGAGACTGCTGCCACCAGTGGGATCTAACCCACTTAATTTCTGCTCTCGGGCCAGGGCAAGTCTTTCTTTGGCGAGGGCAAGTTATTCCCGCTCGATCCTCAGATTGACTTCCCGCATCTTCGCTTCATGCTCCCTCCTCTGAGGGGAAGTCATTCCTCTCTGAGAGGATGCCTGAGAGACATGTGTATGAACCGATCTGCCGGAGCCTCTGGAGAGAGACCTAGCTCGTCCGTTCCCAAGGTTAAGCCTGCTTGAGCGTGGGCCCGGGGCTCCCCCAGTTCCATTCTCATGCCTGCTTAAGTTGGTCCTTGTAAGCCTGCTGACTACCACTGGACCTTTGTCTGCCTCGTCTCCCGATAACTCGTCCTCGTCCTCCTCCTCTGTGTGGAGGTCGAGGTCGGGGTCACCGAGGGTTCCCTCTAAGGGAGGCATGTTCCCATCTGCACTGGGGGGACCTGTGTTAGAGGACCTCCTAGCATCGTACGCCTCTAAGAGACCTATCAGAATTGCGATGGTAGGGTTAGAACCCTGGTTTAGCTTCCTGGAGGCACATAGTTGTCGCATCTCCTTGAAGCTAAGGGTTGCATATCGTGACACGACCTGTGGAGGGTCACTGACCACTAAGGGAGTCTGCGAGGACTCTCCGTGGACCGACATGCTTGTCTAGTGCGGTGTAAGTGTTGCACCTACCTACACTATGTGTTTACCTACTGATCCCTTGCTAGGAGTTGTAGTCAGGGTGTGCTAAGCCCTGTTACACTACAACAGCCGGTTCAGTAGAACTCGGAGTATTCTAAGTTAAGTTATATGTACCTGGGTACTTATGTGATCTTTCACTGCGATATTCTTAGGATACGTGTGTGGTAAAACAACAGCAAGCTCAAATCCCAACCGCTGCTCACCAATGTGAGAAGTTGGCCTGATATGTAGTGCTCACTATTCTAGTGATCACTGTGTATCATTCCAAACGACCCTTATTGATGATTGGTTGTAAGTCAACCTTTTAGACCAGCTATCCTAGTAGCGTGGATACGAGCAGTCTTAGGCTAAACTCTAGAGGGCGTGTTAAGCCAGCTGTTTACCATCACATATACCCCTTGAACACCAAGTGAAAGGACACCACACAAGTTGTTATGAAAATAAAAGGGTATTTATTTATAACAAGACTACCCTGGCTCTTTATGAGTCAGGGAGCTAAGCACACTACAAAACTCTTAGGAAAATACTTCAGTTGCACAATTTACACAAATGCCCGAGGGGCACGAGAAACCATCTACACTAACAGTGAAATGCGAATGGTTAGAGTCTGGAGGTACTGATTCCGGAGTGTTCCGATCAGTGGGACTAAACGAAAAAGGAACTGGACACTTGTAGAGCGAACCTGCGATGGAGCACCGAGATGCCCGATTTACCTAGCCCGGAGGCTGCGGCTGCGTGAAGTTCGTCAAGATGTCGGGAGTCCTCGTGTAGTCTCAGGAGCCTGAAAGAAGAAGTTGCTGGCAGGCGACCAGTGACGATGTTCAGAGCGATCCAAGCCTGGATCGGTGATGAAGGAAAACCTGAAAGCAGAGGGGACTCAGTTCTCAACCGCTAGCCAGCGATCGTGTGGGTACCAGGAGGGTACCGGCTGAAGTCACCTCGACTAGGTGAGTGGGTGACGTCGGACTCGGCTGTTCCTCGGACCAGGAGGCGCGGCGGCGACCAGGATGGAGGGCGAGCTGTCCCACGAAGGTGTCTGCTGTCGATGATGCTGGGCCCAGGAAGGGGCAGCGGATCTTGGCAGTGGCCACCCAAGCGGGGGAGTCAAGATGGCGTCGGGAGTGGACCAGGAGGGTCCGGGGTACTCCTCTGTTGAAGGGGAGCAAGTGCCAGTCTGGAGCAACCAGACTAGTGATGAAAAATAATCTTGGAGCGTCGTGAAGAGGGCCACAAGCCGGTCGGCAAGTGGTCGGACAACGCGGTGAACAGCAAGGAGCGGAAGGGCCCCCCACGCAGATCTCGCGGATGCTGGGGAGACAGACTTCGATGCTGGAGCTGCTCAGGGTTTAGGGCTTCTCAAACCCTAGGTGCACTCACTCGAGGGTCCCTCGGTGGGCGTGCTAGTTAAGCGTCGTGCAGGTTCTGAAGATAGCCGGTCCCGCAGGTCTCGTCACACCTACGACTCTCAGCTGAGCTGATGAGGGAGGTAAAAGGTCAGAGATGGCAGGGAACTCGGGTCTCGTCGAGCTGGGCAGTCTTGATCCGTAGGAGAGACTTACAGCAAACCGCAAGCGCTTAGTTGGTGCCTGCTGGTGCAGGGTGGCTACTCCTTAGCCACAAGGGAGAGTCTTCAGAAATAGTCAAGAGTTCCTTTCGTGGAAAGTGGTTCGTGATTCGGAGGTATCCGATTATCTGATTATCCAATTTGGGAAGGGGACTCGCTCCTACCTTTATTCTAAGAAAAAGGGGTTCAGGGTTACTTCCATGTCGTGCCCCTCTAGGAGGGGGGAATGCTAACCCCGTCGCCAGAACTAGCGAGGGGTTCGTATTCCAATTCGTATGACACCTTACGCGACATGTGTAGGTGATGCGATGCCAAAGTTAGCAAATAGTTGGCCCGCGTCACCATGGAACGGCTATTAGGACTTGGTTCCGCAAGCCGTCGACGGGCTCGGCTCGCGCCAGAGCACCATCCCACATGACTCCCCGCACTCTGCCTTCAGGATTGATAAGGCCTGCCATAGGAGTGACTGATAGGAATCCATGTGTCCATTTTAGGGTTAGGTGTAGGAATACTACACCTACAGCAACGGGTGATTACACCACGTGGCCCCAGCTGTCGTGCAGCCAGTTGTGTCCGATTTGGGCGGCCATTCCAGGGGTGGCATAATACATGCTGCAGCCCCTGGTAGGCCCTGGGTACACCGATGCCCTGGATACCTGTGGTATGCTGAGACAGGGACTGACAAGGCGGCCCAGTTCCAATTAGTGGATGCACCTAACGTACATGTGTGTTAATTTCGAGAGAGAACAGCTAGGCTGTGGGTCTGATCGGCAGGCCCACAGCCGGAGAAAGTCGTAAACCAATGAAGCAAAAGCAAAAAAGTCTGGGTGATCATAGGATTGCAGACCCTACTCTCCTACACGAGTTACTTACCTTCGGTAACGATGTATCTGGTAGAGACGATTCTAGCCGCAGATTCCTTCATGGCTCGCCCTTCCTCCCCGTTCTGCGACGGCTTGTGATTTGGTCTTTTGCACTCGCTTCCCTGTGGGTGGCTGTGTCTTCTATGAGTACCTTCTTTCCCTCTTTCTGTCAGGCTGTCCCCTTTTTCCTCCCCGTTGTCACATGGGAGGATAGGTTTGTTGGTACTTCTGGCTCATTGCGATCCTTTAGGTTGGGGTCTTTTGGCTGTGCCTCTGCTCCTGATGGGGTGTTGTCACACTCTGTGATGGGTATGTCTTGTAGTTTTATCGTTCCCTGTGTGCTCCCGACTGGTTCCCCTTCCTTGTCTTTGGTTGGGTTGTAGTCCTGTTGCATGTTATCGTGACATTTTTACATATGTCCCTTGTTTCTGGTGGGGGGGGGGTGTGCTGTCTCTATACTAGCAGGGTTGCTGCTCTGTTCTTTATTCGCTTCCCTGTGGGTGGCTGTGTCTTCTATGAGTATCTTCGTTCCCTCTTTCTGTCAGGCTGTCCCCTTTTTCCTCCCCGTTGTCACATGGGAGGATAGGTTTGTTGGTACTTCTGGCTCTTTGCGATCCTTGAGGTTGGGGTCTTTTGGCTGTGCCTCTGCTCCTGATGGGGTGTTGTCACACTATGTGATGGGTATGTCTTGTAGTTTTATCGTTCCCTGTGTGCTCCCGACTGGTTCCCCTTCCTTGTCTTTGGTTGGGTTGTAGTCCTGTTGCATGTTATCGTGACATTTTTACATATGTCCCTTGTTTCTGGTGGGGGGTGTGTGCTGTCTCTGTACTAGCAGGGTTGCTGCTCTGTTCTTCATTCTTTCCCTGCCTTTGGGTACTGCAGTGCCGGGCACTGCTCTTTATGGTGTTGTTCCTCACCATTCCTTTTTCTTTAGCCCACTGTTCCTATACTCTCACAGTTTTGTATGCTGACTCCGAGTTGTGGCGCAGAAAAGTTCTCCGAAGAAAACTGACGGCGCGCCGGGGTGGGACTTAGGTGACCTCGCTGACATCACGTACGCGGACGACGCCGGGGCGGAGTCGCGTGATGCCGTTCCCCCGGCGCGCAGGGATGCTGGGCAAGAAAGTTTTCCGGGTCCAGTCTCACGCCTGGGGATAATTCTACATGAAGGAATCTGCGGCTAGAATCGTCTCCACCAGATACATCGTTACCGAAGGTAAGTAACTCATATGTCGTTCCCTGTGTGTCCCCGACTGGTTCCCCTTCCTTGTCTTTGGGTTGGGGTTGTAGTCCTCTTGCATGTTATCGTGACATGTTTACATATGTCCCTTGTCTCCGGGGAGGGGTGAGGGGGGGGGGGGGCTGTCTCTGTACTGGCAGGGTTGCTGCTCTGTTCTTTATTCTTTCCCTGCCTTTGGGTACTGCAGTACCGGGCACTGCTCTTAATGGTGTTGTTCCTCACCATCCCCTATTTTCTGTTCTTTCGCACACTGTTCCTATACTCTCACGGTTTTGTCTGCTGACTCCGCATGTGACGCGGAAAAGTTCTCTGAAGAAAACTGATGAAGGCGCGCCGGGGTGTGACTTAGGTGACCTCGCTGACATCACGTACGCGGACAACGCCTGGGCGGAGTTGCGTGATGCCGTTCCCCCGGCACGCAGGGATGCTGGGCAAGAAAGTTTTCCGGGTCCAGTCTCACGCCTGGGGATAATTCTACGTGAAGGAATCTGCGGCTCGAATCGTGTCTGCCAGATACATCGTTACCGAAGGTAAATTACTCGTACTTCACAGCTTCTGGTGCCTTTGCCTCCCAGTGTTTTCCGCTCTCTTTAGAACTTCATGGTCTGGCGGTTAACTGCGCTACATTACTGTCCTCACTAAGGTTTGTCCCAAAGGTTAACCGTGCTGTTTTACTCACGTTATGGACGACTAAGTTCTCTCGGGAACTTGGTGAGGTTCAGTCGCAGACCCGCCTCCTCCATGGGTGGCTTTGGTATCTATTCTGAGTTAAGGAATCTGCGGCTAGACGTCTCTATCAGATTAACAAGTTCGGTAACGATGTATCTGGTAGAGACATAGTCTATCCACAGATTCCTTAGCGCCCGCCCGTCCTCCCCATTCTGCGAGGACCTTTTCAGGTTGGTGCTTTCTATACTCGCCTCCCTTAGGGTGGCTTGCCCTTTTGCAGAGTGATATTCTCTCACTCCAATACTCTGCTTCGTTATGTTTCTCTGCTCCATTCTGCCCTTCTCAAGATTAGGCGGTATGTTGATAGATCCTGTGGTCTTTCCAGCCCTCGGCCTGGATTGTACGGTGTGAAATATTTTCACGCTTTTTCCCACCATCCTGCTCTCCCATTCTCCATTGCCTTGTGGTCTTTGTCACCCCTGCTGCCTTTTACTTCAGATCTATTGGCTACATTTATGGGTTTTGTATTGGGGTTGCAACGTCTATTTCTGGTGACATCTTGTGGTGCCCTCTCTTTAATCTTGTGTTCCGGACTTGTCTCCTTCACGGTTTTAATTTCTGGATGCGGACTTTCTATCCTCTGCCAGGCTATTTTTCCACATCCCTGTTATAGGAGAGTAGGGTCTGCTTTCTATGTTCACCCCCACTTTTTGCTTTTGCTTCACTGGTTTTCGACTTAGATGTGGCTGTGGGCCTGCCAATCAGACCCACAGCCCAGCTGTTCTCTCTCTAAATTCATACTATGTACTTTAGGTGCATAACCCAATTGGTTAGGATCACCTTCTTGGCCCCTGTATAGTGTACATTAGGTACCCAGGGCATAGGTGTACCCTAGGCCTACCAGGGGCTGCAGCATGTATTATGCCACCCCTGGCCTGGCCTTCCATTATGACACAACTGGCTGATCACTCAGCTGGGGCAAGGTCGTTTAATCACCCCTTGCTTAGGTGTAGTATTCCTATACCTACCTTATATATAGACACATGTGTACCTATCAGCCACTCCTATGGCAGGCCTTAACAATCCTGGAGGCAGAGTGCTTGGTAACATGAGAGATGGTGCTCTAGCATGAGTTGAGCCTGTCTGCAGCTTTCGGAACCATGTCCTTATAGCTGTTCTATGATATAGCCTACCATATACTCTTAAAGTACCTTATAATCTTAAACGGTTATGGTAACTATGGTTTGGCTTTATCAAAACATGTCGTGTAAGGTGTCTAACACTTTGGAATAATACCCCCATACCATTTCTGGCAATGAGGATATTATTCCCCCCTTCTAGAGGGAGAAGACATGTTGAAACCTACTTACCCGGTTAAAGTTAACCAGAGCCCCAGCATCACAAAATGGATGCTGCTGCCACAGACACAAGTCTGACCTCCTGCTGCTGGGAGTCCTTCCAGCGAGGGAGGCTTGTACAATAGGTTTCCTGCCTTGGGAGGTGCGAGCACCACCCTAGACAGGATTTAGTGTATTGGGGCAGGGAGGGTTGAATGAAACGAGACACTGCCTGGGGCACACAAGGTGTCCCATGCATAGTCCAGTTCAAACCGGCGCTGGGGCACTCCAGCCCCAGCTTTGGCGCGAAACTGGACAACGGAAAGGGGGTGTAACCACTCCCCTTCCTGGTCCCACCCATAGAAGGGACCTTGCAGGTAGCCCAGCCCACTAGCCCAGTATATCAGTAGGTAGCTGAGCCCTGCTAAATTAGATTAACCTGAATCTGCAACTTGAACAGAAACTCTGGACCTTCGACATTCGACCTCAGGGAGAAGACTGAAGAAATCTCCCTTGTGGCCAAGGAGTGACCACCCTGGGCAACCAGGCACCATCCAGCGACCGCTGCTTGCTTTGCGACTGATCCTACGAGGGACGACTGCAGAGACTGACCAGCGCCGAGACTTCCAGACACCTCTGACCCAGATCCACATCTGCAGCGAAGCTGAAACCCGTGGAGGCGACAAGGGACGTGGGACCGGCGACTTGGGAAATGTGGCTAGTAACTGACTAGCGTGACTTCTGAGGCTTCCTCGAGGCTGTGCTTGGGGAATTGAGAAGCCCCACTCCCGAGCACCATCTGCAAAGACGATCAGCTCCCCACACTTCACGTGTTCTGCTTGGGGCCCTTCTGCACCTGAGTTGCTCGACGTGTTGTCCGGTTGCTGGCCCGTTCGCTAGTAGCCTCTGCGACGACGAACCTTTGATTCTAACTTGCTGGTCCGGCTCCTCCAGACTGGCACCCGCTGCTCTGTGAAAGAGAAGCACCCCAGACCTTCCTGGTCTGCACCAGAAGCAAGTCCTCCATTCTGCCTGGGTTACGCTTGCCAAGGCTTGTTGGGTCCTGACTCGACATCGACGCCGCCGACAGCAAGAGCCTTCGTGGGACAGCTCGCCTCCTGGTCCTGGTCATCCTCGACGTCTCCTGGTACCCTTGGCTGCTGCGACAAGCTTCACCTCTTCACCTGCATCTGCACAATATCGCCTGGTTCCTTCCTGGTTCCTTCCCGGCTCCTGGCTGGTGACCTAGACTCTGTCCCTTCTGCTTGCAGGTATCCTTCCTTCTTGATCCCATCCTTGGGATCCACCGGACACTCTTCACTGACTGCCTGTCAGCAACTTTCCTTCAGGCATCCATAGAAGTCAACGACGAAACCCGTCGCAAGTTCACACCTATGCACCCGCAGCCCGTGGGCTAGGTAACTTGAGTACTCAAGTGCTCACAAGGGTATTGACTATCCTAGGGTCTAGTTTCCGAGTCTCAACTTTCTAGCTATTCCAGAAGTGTCCTAAAACTGTTTAATTCTAATAACTACTATTTCTATCGACTTTTACGCATTACGCATGAGTGTTTCCACTCGGTACCTGAATCCCGTGGGCCTCCCACTATCTAACCTTTGGTAGTATAGTGTAGCCCCAGCGATTCCCTAGGCCTATCCTGTGTTTGTGACAGTGGTTCTTATACCACTTACTTAGTATATGGTTTGCGTGGCTCTAGGGCCTAACTGTATTACTTACCTGTGTGACTTAATGTATGCTTAAATAAGACTGTGTTGTACTTACCTCGAATCTCATAAAGAGTGCTGAGGGTTGGACTAGAATAAATACATTCTATTTTTATATATATCTGTTGTGGTGTCCTTTAATTTGGTATTCAAGGGATTGCAAATGGTATAACAGCTGGCTTCACATGCCATACAGAGTTTAGCCTAAGACTGCTCTTGTCCATTCTACCACTAGGATAGCTGGTCTATAAGGTTGACTTTACAACCAATCACCATAAGGGTTGTTTGGACTGATACAAGGTGTACACTAGAATTAGTGACATCATATATCAGGCCAACTTCTCACACTTGTCTCCCTTTAACGTTGATTGAGCCTTCTCTCTTGCGGGGTGGCTCTTCAGAGCACTACTCTGTCTCACCTGTCAAATTCTTCTATCTTTTCATCATTTTTGCACACTGTTCTCATATTCTCACAGTTTTTCGGTGATGGCTCCGCGCTTTGACGCGGAAAAGTTTCACTGATGAAAACTGACGTCAGCGCGCCAGGAGGGGCATAAATGGCTCCGCTGACGTAATGTCCATGGACGATGTCAGGGCGGAGCCAGGCAGCACCGCCCCCAGCGCGCAGAGGTGGTGCTGCGGAAAATTTTCCGGATTCAGTCTGACGTCTGGGGATATTCTAAGTTAAGGAATCTGCGGCTAGACTATGTCTCTACCAGATACATTGTTACCGAAGGTAAGTAAATTGTTCATTAAAACCTGTTATCTCTTGCTAAGAAGGAGCCTCTGGTGGGCGCCCATTCCACCAGGGCGATGGCAGCCACTACAGCATTGGGACGTGGTGTTCCTCTGCTAGACATCTGTCAGGCAGCTACTTGGGCCTCGTTTCACACTTTTACTAAGCACTATTGCCTGGACAGCCAAGTCCGGTGAGACTGCTTCTTTGGCCATTCTGTTCTCCGGGACTTCCTGGTGTAATATTGGTTCGCAGACCCACCACCGGTTTTGGTATTGCTGTGGTATCTCTTCTAAGGTAAGGAATCTATCACTATGTGTTTCTTTCAGATGAACAAGTTACTTACCTTCGGTAATGATATATCTGTAAGAGACATTATTTAGTGATAGATTCCTTACTGCCCTTCCCATCCTCCCCGTTCTGCGAACTGATTTCTAGGGTTAAGGTCATCCCTTTCAGGGCCCTAGTTTCAAGGCACCAGTGGTCAGTATCTTGCATGGCTCTGCGTTCCTGTGAGCGAGGGCGGCGTCTAAGTAGCTGCCGCCATGTCATCTCGGAGACCGCGATGCCAACGATGGACGCGGAGCCGCACAACTCCACCTTCCGACGCGCAGGGGTACTGCTGACGAAAACTTTCCGGATCCAGTCTGACGCCTGGGGTTAATTCTAAGGTAAGGAATCTATCACAACTAATGTTTCTTACAGATATATCGTTACCGAAGGTAAGTAACTTGTTCTTCCTTACCTCAACACTTAAAAAAGCACAAAGTTTCTTGAAATATTTTGCTGCAGCAGTGAAGTCATATGGGGACGATATTCAACATCATTCTGTGCTTCAAAACGTTTAGGCGCACATAATTAATTTTCTCCCCCAAAATATTGTAACTCAACTTTTTTATCTTTTGAAGAGTATTAACATGATGTTAATCCCTGTTAGAAGTAGTTTTATTGTTAAAGTAATGTTGTGTGAGCATATACTACTGTTGGCAATGGCTGTATAAACGTTTTTTAGATCGGTCTGTGTCATAATCTGTGCAGAAAATTTAAGGTACCCATGAAAAAACCAACGACAAAGATAAGTTTCATTTGCATGTTTTCTTAATGAGCAGGACATAAAGAAGTGTAGACAAACATTGTTCTTTCTGTACTTTCAGATGTAAAACAAGCATTGATCCAGTGGCAGGAGAGGATAGAGTTTGCCCATAAGCTCTTAACATTACTAAATTCTTATAGTCCACCAGAGCTGAGAAATGCTTGCATAGGTAAGTATATATTTTTTATTTTAAACACAGTTGGATGTGTTTCTGTCCATTATGCCCTTCATGTGCTTTCCAAAATTTATTTTTTAAGTAGGTATTAATTTACCCAGGAAGTACATGAAATGCAAACCTAAATTTCAGATGAATACTTATAACTGCAGAGTCCTCACCTATATTTCCCAGGCGTCAGACTGGATCTGGAAACTGGAAACAGTGCTATGTGACCTGGTGCGGCTCTGCTCTGGCTCCTTACCACCTGGAAATGACGGAGCAGAGCTACATACATGTGCTACCCATGCGTGCTGACATCAGTTCCTTTCTTTCCATGCCTTCTGGCGCGGTTACATGCTTCCGTCTCACTTTTGTTGTGCTTCCAGTGACTTCTGAAACCAGAAAATCCAGTGTGCTAGTGAAAGATGGCCCTTCCTAAAACTACAGGTTTCAAACCATAACACAACTGTAGGAAACAGATGTTGATCACAGACCTGCATGAGATGTCTCCCCAGGTGTTTGGGCTCTGGCCATAATTCAGTCATGTGACAAATATGCTGTCATGTACCCGAGGTAACTGTGACTGGGAACTGAGGCTGTATGTTTCCAAGCAGAAGTAGTAATGGGCATGACGTAAGTCTCACTAAAAGTCAAGACTGCATATTCGAGGAGGAGCCTAGCGCGCAACCAAGATGGCCGCGTAGGTGCGAGGCTCCCGAGGACCTCCGCGACCTCCTGAATTAATCCTGGCGATATCCTGTCCTTGTTGAGGGGACTGTGTTGGGGAACCGGAGCTGAGGCGCCACCCGTTTTTTGGGCTCGAATCGGACCCCGGACGCCGGTGGGAGCATCGATCGAAGGTTGCGGCCTTCTCCTCGCCGGCCCCCCGGATTGGAGTAGTGGGGCGATCCGGGGACAAAGTGAATAACAGCGGCGAGCGGGGCTGGGCGACTGGCGTACCCCGCACTTTCACTTTCGCTTTTGCGCCCTCCTAGCTCTCAAGCGGGGTCGGACTGCGGAGCGGGGTGCGGTGGTGTGGCCTTGTCCAGGAGCCCGGCTGACCCGCCGGCGGTGGGTTGACCCGCGGTTCGGTGGTCGCCCCTGCCCCCCCCCTGGCACCCGTGACTTGGTATAGCGGCCCGTTTGGGGAGCTTGGCACGACGGTGGAAGAGCCAGCATGTCCACCAAACAAGATGGCGACCGGGCGAAGGTGAAGACGACCCGCCGTGGCACGGCGCACCAGGCCAACAGTATGGACCGCTACACGCTCCAGAAGGGTTCTCCGGAGACATCGCGTGCATCCCCGGTGGGCCTGACGGAGGCGTCCGCTCATCCGGTGGATCTGACCCTCCGGGACGTCATGGGCGCCATCGCAGAGATGAAGGCCTCGGTGGACCAGCGTTTCGACACCTTAGCGCAAAAAATAGACTCGGTCCTGGTGGATGTGAGCCTTGTGAGGGCAGACTTGTCCAAAACAAACGACCGAGTCGACTCCCTGGCCCACACCACAACGAGCCTCACGACAGACGTGGTGGCCCTCCAGAAGGAGGTGCGCCGGCTTGGCCAGGCGAGCGCCCTGATGGACCGGCGACTGGAGGACTCCGAGGGTCGGGCCCGGAGGAATAATGTCCGTATTGTGGGGGTGCCGGAGGGACGAGAGGCGGAGGCGGCGGATCTTTTCGTGGAAGAGTTGATCCTGACCCATCTCCAGCCCCGGGGGCTGAGTAAGCTTTTTGCGGTGGAGCGTGCTCATCGGGTCCCCGGGGGCAGACCTAAGACTGGTGCCCCGCCGCGGCCTCTCATTGCCCGGATTTTTAATTTTCGGGACAGAGATGCTATCCTCCAGACCTCCAGACAACAGGGACCGGTCAAGCTTGACAACATGGAGGTACATTTCTACCCAGACTTTACCCCGGCGGTCCAGAAGCAGCGACAGAGCTTTCTTGGTGTTAAACGTCGCCTAAGGGACCTGAACCTCAAGTACTCAATGCTCTTTCCAGCTAAGCTGAGGGTAGAGGTGGATGGTCGCACGCACTTCTTCGACCGGCCCGAGGCGGCTGGGGACTGGCTGGACACTCTGCCTGGAGATCGGGGCCGGGGGGGCGGGGGGGGCGCGGCTGGCGAGGAGGGCCCGCCGGATCAGAATTGAGGGGTGACTGAATAGGCCTTGCTCTGGACGTTGTTCCTTCACCATTTATTGATTGCGTATGTTCCCCTCCTATGGAGGTCGTGCGGGGTCTGTTGGGGGCTTCCCTCCTCCTCTGGGGGACTAGTTAGTATTTTAGCTATGGGGCGACAGGCACACTGCACTTTGGGGGGGCTGTCTGGGCTCATGCAGGGGTGCAGGGAGGGGGGAGTTTTGTTGGGACCGGGGGGTGGGGGGGGTGTGTTGTTTGTTAGCACCGCAGGGCAAACCCGCTACTATGTTGTTGTTTTTAGGATGCTCGATGGGGGACGACCGATTGTTTCGACGTATGATGGGGGGTAGGGATTTGACTGTGTTGTCATGGAATGTTAACGGCCTGGGGGATAGGATTAAGCGTGGTGTGGTCCTGCAGTACTTAAAACGTATTTCACCAGATGTTGTCTTCCTGCAGGAGACGCACCTTATAGGTAACTCCTTTCATGCAATGAACTGGCGGGGATATCGTTTAGCGGCCCATTCCGGCTTCACCTCGGGCTCGCGGGGGGTGGGTATTATGATCAAGAACTCGCTCCCGTTGGAGATTGATGAGGTGCGCCATGATGAGAGGGGACGCTACACGGTTCTGGTGGGAAGAATGGAGGGTAGAGTGTTTATCTTTATATCAGTGTACGTCCCGCCTGGGTTACAAGCCACCACATTCGCGGACCTGGGGCGCCTCCTTCTGGACCTTCCGAGTGGCCTGCTGGTGGTTGGAGGGGATTTTAATGCGGTAGCCTCTGGGTCTATGGATCGCCATCCCCCTAGGGACCTCCCCCGGGCACAGGCGTGGCTGCCCGGCCTTCTGGACACGCTGGGCCTGGTGGATTGCTGGCGATTAAAGCATCCTGCATTGCGACAGTACACCTTCCACTCGGGTGCCCATGGTAGCCTCTCGCGGCTTGATTACATCCTTGTCCCGGCGGCCCATGCAGGGAGGGTGGGGGAGGTGCGCCATCTGGCGCGGGGTATCTCAGACCACTCCCCATTGTTGTTGCATTTCGATGTCTTCCCGAGGGGGGATGGCAGGGTGGCCCCAATCAATGCATGGTATTTGCGTGACCCCACCATTCGTGCCGATTTGATTAAATCCTTACAGCGATATTTCGATGAGAATGTGGGGTCGGTCTCTTCGGCCATCTCCCTGTGGGAGGCTTTCAAGGTAGTCCTTAGAGGGGAGGCCCTCTCCTTTATCTCCCATGCCCGGCGGCGCGAGCGGGAGGAGGTGACCCGGGTAGAGGCCGAGATTGCAGAACTGGAGGGTGACCTGGGGAGCGGGGTAACAGACGACAAGTTGCATGTTCTACACCTAAAGCAGGCGGCCTATCGGGCCCTCGTCACGGAGGCGGCCAGGGGCCTCAGTAGAGAGCAGCAGGGGCGATTGTATGATGTGGGTGATAAGGCTGGCAAATTGATTGCGTGGTTGGATAAGAGGGAGAGAGCGAGCCGCGTGGTGCCTTTGATTGAGAGTGTTGATGGTGCGTGTGTCACTGAGCCGGAAGCCATTGTCTCCTGCTTCGCGGATTATTTCCGCGAAGTCTACTCCCCGGTTTTCCCCTGCTCGGAGGCAGATTCCCATGCCCTGCTTCGGGACATCGCACTGCCCTCCCTAACGGTGGAGGACAGGGATTCGCTGGACGCCCCTCCCACCTCGGACGAAATTGCCTTGGCTATTCGCTCGGTTGCATCCGGCAAGGCCATGGGCCCCAATGGTATTCCCATCGAGCTCTACAAGCTACGCCCGGATGTGTTGGCGCCCCACCTGCGCGCGATGTTCCTGGCGGCCCACTCGCGGGGTTCCCTCCCGCCGGACCAGCGTCTGGCCACAATTGTGGTGATCCACAAGGAGGGGAAGCCCCGTGAACGGGTCACATCCTATAGGCCGATTTCGCTTTTGAACGCGGAGCCCAAAATCCTCGCCAAGGTGTTGGCCAACAGGTTGGTTGGCGTGGTGGGCGATTTGGTCCACCAAGACCAATCTGGCTTTATACCGCACCGCAACACGGCGCTCAATCTGCGGCGCTTGCACGGGGTGCTCGCGCGTGTCCCATTTGTGCGGGAGCCGGCCATCTTGGTGTCCTTGGACGCCACCATGGCGTTTGATACGCTTGAATGGCCATACATCTGGGCGATGCTGGCGAAATTCGGGTTTGGCCCGGGTTTCATTAGCTGGGTCAAATTGCTATATTCGGGTTCATTGGCGCAGGTGGTAGTGAATGGGCGAGTCTCGGCCCCATTCGCGCTGGGGAGGGGTACGCGACAGGGTTGCCCCCTGTCGCCTCTCCTGTTTGCCCTGGCCCTGGAGCCCCTGGCGGAGTGGCTGCGGTGGCACCCTTCTATCCGTGGTCTCCGCTGGACCCCCGAGCATGAGGACCGTGTGTCCCTCTATGCTGACGATATCCTTCTGTATCTCGCCTCCCCGCGTAAATCACTGATCGTCCTGGTTGATGTTTTGCGCTCATTCGGTCGCAACTCAGGCCTGGTCATCAACTGGGCGAAATCCTGTGTCTATGTGCTTTCCGGGGAGGCTCCGGCCCTACCACGGGACTGTCCGATCCAGATTGCCTCCCAAGGTTTTCGGTACCTGGGTATCTATATCACTCTTGACCCGGAGGCCCGCTATGAGCGGAATTTGCTACCCCCCCTCCGGCGCTTGAGGGAGGACGTGGTGCGCTGGCGGCGTCTGCCGCTCTCGCCTCTCGGCCGAGCGGCCTTGTTTAAAATGATGTCCCTGCCACGCTTCCTCTACGCCCTCCAGAATACTATGGACTTGGTCCCGGCACGCTATTTCCGTGAGGTGGAGGGCCTCCAGCGGCGCCTGTTCTGGGACGGGAGGCCGCGCATTGCTCTGGCTAAATTGACGCTCCCGTGGTACGATGGGGGGGTCGCCCTCCCTGACATTAAACGGTATTACTGGGCCTCCCAACTAGCTGCAATTAATCATGGCCTTTACGGGCCCGCCTTGAACCCGGCATTTGAGATGGATAAGATGCTCCTGCCCGGTGGCGATTACAATCGAGCGATCTACGCTGGCGCGCCCGACTCCCGTTTGACGGGACCGACGCGTGTCATGGTGCGTGTCTGGCACGCGGCTAATGCAGCTATGGGGTGGAAGGACAGTTTGACCCGGGCGTCACCGCTGTATGCGTCTGAGAGGTTGGGCTCCCTGTGGACGTCGAAGGGCTTCGAGAAGTGGGACACGATCGGAATCAGCGCGGTGGGAGATCTCTGGACGAGGGGGGGATTCAAAACTTTTGAGACGCTGCAGGCGGAGTTCCAGCTGCAGGGCAGTGAGTACTTTCGGTACCTACAGGTCCGCCATGCGCTGGGCTCCGTCTTCCCGGATGTCGCATCCATTCCGGAGTCTTCCCCCCTGGAGGACAGAGTCCTAGATGGCCATGTCCCGGACAGCACGATCTCCCTCATATACAAAAAACTGATCAACGATAGATCGTGCCTGCTGACTAGTCTCCGCGTGGCTTGGGTTGCCGACGGGCTGGAGCTGGACGACGAGGATTGGATTTCCGCGGTGGCCTCTCCGAAAGAGGTGGCCATCCCGGCTCGCCTTCGTTTCGTCCAGCTCAAGATCCTTCACCGGGTTTACGTGACGGGGCCAAGGCTTCTGCGTATGGGTTTTGCTGGTGACGGAATGTGTAAGCGTGGCTGTGGTGCGTTGGCGACTTTCATGCATATACTGTGGGAGTGCCCGAAGGTGGAGCGATTCTGGCGTGGTGTGCATGAGGTCCTGCGTGTGGTTACGCGTGTCGCGCTGCTGCCTGAAGCGAGGAGATGCTTGCTGAATGTATGGGAACCGAATGACTATTCGGTCCCGCAGACGCGGTGGGTGACTCTGGGATACATGATAGCCAAGCGCGACATTGCTCAATTGTGGGGATCCCAGAGGCCCCCTGCGGTGTCGGCCTGGAAAGAGCATATGGATTGGTGTATGTTTCGTGAAAAGGTGGTGTATGTGGCGAGAGGTAAGCCTGGGGCGTGGGTGAAACTCTGGGGCCCCTGGAACGCCTACCGCGGGGGTATTTGTGAGCCACCACTGCTACCGGCTGCCTCGCCTGCTCCGTCTCCCTAGACGGCCCCCCTCCCTCGGCCGCGGGCGCGCGGTCCCCCAGTCCCTGATCTATTCCCATTCCCCTCTCCAGAGTTCTGCTGCTGGTTTGGATCCCCCACTTATGGAGCACGTGCTGTCACTTTGGATCGCGGGTTGCCTTGCGGGTGTGGTTTTTTGGTGTTGTTTTTTTTCAAGAAAAGGGAATCGTACTGTGGGCTTGGAGCTGTGTGGCCTGCACCATTGATTACTCCTGTTTCACTGCTCTGCACTGCCGAGAGACTTTTACTGTATGTATGCAATATGCTTTTGTCATTCTAGCGGCCGGCCGGATGGTTGTAGGCCCATACCTGTAACTTTTACAAACTGCAATAAACGGTTTCAAAAAAAAGAAAAAAAAAAAAAAAAAAAAAAAAAAGACTGCATATTCACTCTTGTGAGAGGACAAATTTACGAGTCCTCCAGTAAGTTGAAGTCCAAATTTAAGCACAAGAAGTTAAAACAAGACATGAGCCCATCCCGCCACACACTATCCAAAGATGTCAGTTGCCCTCTGGATTTTCAGTTTCAGACCTCATTCCTCAGTTGGTCCAATGCACCACAAATTTCCCAGGCCACCAGCAGCACTACAGCAGATAAAAATATTTAATGAGGCAATGTTGCAGAAATTGGTCACTCCTCCAACTCTCTATGGTGGACCTTCAGGCCTCAAGGATGCGCAGGGGCCTTCAGTTAGGTTACCGCTGGCAGATCTGTCAGCTCATTCAAACCCCCTTGGACATGTCACAAGCTCCATACTGGCTCTGGTGCAGACTTTCGACCCAGTTCCACGGCTTGAGTGTGTCCTTCCCTCTTCAAAGCTGTTACTGGTGGTGCCAACACCATCTGATTGAGACTACTAGCCGCAAATTCCTTCACGTAGAATTATCCCCAGGCGTGAGACTGGATCCGGAAACTTTTTTGCCACAGCATCCCTGCGCGCCGGGGGTGGGGCGACATCACGCGACTCCACCCAGGCGTCCGCGAGGTCACATAAGACCCGCCCTGGCGTGCCTACGTCAGTTTTTTCCTTTTCCGCTTGCAACGCGGATCCGTTCCTTGCTACGCGCCTGTTTCAGGCCCCTTTCTTCCATTCTTTTGGTGGAACAGTGTGCGAATGCCTTCGGGCTTTAAAACTTGCACATTTTGTGGGCGTCTTATGCGGCGACGGACCCTCACCTCATTTGCATGTGGTGTCTGGGGGAGGATCACAACCCCACAGATTGTGCGGCGTGCCAGAAATTGAAGCCGAAGTCGCGGCAGGAGCACCGAATGAAACTTCTCTCGGCGCGCCTCTCCAGGTGGACGTCCTCCCCTCGGTCTGCTTCGGCGGACGGCTTCAGGTCCGGCCGTGGTCGTCGTCCTCGCCTTTCTCCGATGTCACGTAAGCGTCGCTCCCCGATGGGTAAGTGTCGCAGTTCGTCCTCGGGGGCTGGTTTCCGGCCTACCGGGGGCGTGGACTCTCGGCGGGTGATGCAGTCCCACGTGTCTCCTACCCACCGTTTCCCGGTGTTGGGGCGTCGAGAGTCCAGATGGAGACTTACGTGGCAGCTTTGCAGGCCTCGCTAGCGTCTCCTCCTCCTTCCCCTCCTGGGGCGTCGGCAGATCCCTCGCTCTGCGCAGGGCCCTCCGCGACGCCGCCGGTGGCTCTGGCCCCGGCGCCGACTGGGTCGGATCCAGGCTTGGAGGATGTGGTGCTGTTGGGGTGCAGCTCTTCTGGGGCACCTCCTTCAGGCCCGGCGTCTCTGCCTCACCGCAAACTCCCGTGGGGGTCCCTGCGGTGTCGCGGGAGGTCGCTGGGGCACGGGTCGCATCCCCGAGCCCCTGTCGGTCCCTTGGCAGGGTGGTCCTGTCTAAGGCCGAGGAGACGCCGCTACGGCGCCGGCAGCAGCTGGACCGTGCGGAGCCACAGGGGTCGGTGGACACTCCTCGTCCCGATCTGGGTCGAAGCTGAGGGCAGACCCCTCGTCCCTCTCGTACCTCCTCACAGGCGGCTGCCTCGTTGGAGGGCGAGTCGGAGGTTGTATCTGTAGGAGAGTAGGGTCTGCAATCCTATGATCACCCCAGATTTTTGCTTTTGCTGCTTCATTGGTTTACGACTTTTCCTGGCTGTGGGCCTGCCAATCAGACCCACAGCCTAGCTGTTCTCTCTCTAAAGTGATACATGTACCTTAGGTGCATTTACTAATTTGAACTGGGCCACCTTATCAGTCCCTGTATCAGCATACCTTAGGTATCCAGGGCCTAGGTGTACCCAGGGCCTACCAGGGGCTGCAGCATGTATTATGCCACCCCTGGCTGGCCACCCAAATCTGACACAACTGGCTGCACGACGGCTGGGGCAAGGTGGTGTAATCACCCTTTGCTTTAGGTATAGTATTCCTATATCTAACCCTAAAATGGACACATGTATTCCTATCAGTCACTCCTATGGCAGGCCTTATCAATCCTGAAGGCAGAGTGCTTGGAATCATGGGAGATGGTGCTCTGGCATGAGCTGAGCCCGTCTGCAGCTTGCGGAACCAAGTCCTAATAGCTGTTCCAGGATAACGCGTACCATATACTCTTAAAGTGCATTATAATCCTCGCGGTTATTTGCTAACTTTGGTATCGCATTATCAAAGCATGTCGAGTAAGGTGTCATACGAATTGGGATACTAACCCCGCGCCAATTCTGGCGACGGGGTGAGCATTCCACCCTTCTAGAGGGACACGACATGCATGTAACTGTGAACCCCGGTTAAAGTTGACTCGAGCCTCAGCATCACAAATGGATGCTGCCACCACAGACACAAGTCTGACCTCCTGCTGCTGGGAGTCCTTCCAGCGGGGAGAGCTTGGACAAAGGGTTTCCTGTCGGGGCGGTGCCCGCGCCATCCCAGACAGGGTTTTGTGTATTCCAGGTAGGCAAGGCTGAGAGGAAGGTGACTGCAAGTGGCACCCCGGTGCTCACTGTGCATAGGCCGGCTTGAACCAGTTCCAGGGGCACCCCAGCCTCTGAGCCGGGGAGAGACCGGACAAAGGAGAGGGGTGTAACCACCCCCCCCCTGGTCCCACCCATAGGCAGGACCTAGTCACGGGCCAGCCCCTTTTCTTAGAATAAAGGTAGGAGCGGGCCCCCTTCCCAAATTGGATAATTCTGAATCTTGAACTACTTTCCACGAAAGGAACTCTTGACTTTTTCTGAAGACTCTCCCTTGTGGCTAAGGAGTAGCCACCCTGCACCAGCAGGCACCACCTAAGCGCTTGCGGTTTGCTGCACGTCCATCCTCCGGATCCAGACTGACCAGCTCGACGAGACCCGGATTCCCTGCCATCTCTGACCTCTACCTGCATCATCAGCCCAGCTGAGATTCGTGGGTGTGACGAGACCTGCGGGACCGGCCATCATCAAAAACCTGCACGACGCTTGCCTAGCACGACCACCGAGGTACCCTCGAGTGAGTGCTCCCGGGGTTTGAGAAGCCCCAACCCTGAGCAGCTCCAGCACCGAAGACCAGCCTCCCCGAGATCTGCGTGGGGGCCCTTCTGCTCTTTGCCGCTCACCGCGTTGTTCGGTCACTTGCCGTTGGCTAGTGGCCCTCCTAACGACGCACCACGACATTTCCGCCGCTGGTCTGGTTGCTCCAGACTGGCCTTGGCTCCCCTCCAACAGAGGAGCACCCCGGACCCCCCTGGTCCAGACGCCATCTTGACTCCACCGCGTGGGCTTGCCTTTGCCAAGGGTTGTTTCCCCAATCCTGGGTCCAGCATCACCGACAGCAGACACCTTCGTGGGACAGCTCGCCCCTCCTGCCTGGTCGCCGACAACGCCTCCTGCACCGAGGGACAGCAGAGTACAGCGTCACCCACTCACCTGATCGCGGTGACTACCTCCGGGGCCATCCTGGTGCCAACTCAATCACTGGCTAGTGATTAAGAACTGAGTCCCCTCTGCTTTCAGGTTATCTCCATCACTGATCCAGGCTTGGATCCCTCCGAATATCGACACTGGTCGCCTGCCAGCAACTTCTTCTTTCAGGCTCCTGAGACTACAACGAGGACTCCCGACATCTTGCTGAACCTCACGCAGCCGCAGCCTCTGGGCTAGGTAACTCGAGCATTTCGGTGCTCCATCGCAGGTTCGCCCTACAAGTGTCCAGCTCCTTTTTCGTTTAGTCCCACTGATCGGATTTCTCCGGAATCAGTAACTTTAGACTCTAACCATTCGCATTTGTGTAAATTGTGCAACTTGAAGTATTTTCATAAGAGTTTTGTAGTGTGCTGAGCTCCCTGACTCATAAAGAGCCAGGGTAGTCTTGTTATAAATAAATATCCTTTATTTTCATAACAACTTGTGTTGTGTCCTTTCACGTGATGTTCAAAGGGTAAATGTGGTGGTAAAACAGCTGGCTTAACACGCCCTCTAGAGTTTAGCCTAAAGACTGCTCTCGTCCATGCTACTAGGATAGCTGGTCTATAAGGTTGACTTACAACCAATCATCAATGAGGGTCATTTGGAATGATACACAGTGATCACTAGAATAGTGAGCACTACATATCAGGCCAACTTCTCACAGTATCGTCCCTGGCACTGCCACAAGGGTTGCCGGGCGACCTTCGCCTCCTTCTGGGCCGCGGAGGGCTTAGGGCCCCTCCCCGGGCCCATCCCGTTCCCCCACGCAGGTGGTTGCCTCGGCAGGGGTCGGGCCGGCGCCGTCCCGGGGGCGGTGCGGCTCCAGCTCTAGTCTGGTCCACGCTCCAGTCTCCGGCGCGGGGCGACTTAGAGGTCCCTTGCCCGGCTACGCTAGAATGCGCCAGTGGCCTACCTCAAGCACCGGATTCGGATTCGTCTTCGGACGCTCCTTCTTCTCCGGAGGCAGGCTGCATATTGGTGTCGTCCTCCCCGGAGACTGGTCGCCGTGAGGTGTCCTTTCCACCGGTGTCGAAGGGCGGCTCCCACCCTTCCTGAGGCAGAGGTGTTCGTCGGAGGAGCGGCAGGTCCCTCATTCTTTGGCTCCTCCTGACTGCCAGTTCTGGCCCTTGCCCATCCCGCTTGGCCTCGGGGACAGCCGCCTTAGTTTGCAGCCGTCGCCCACGGAGGAGCTGCTTTCTCCACCGCGGGGCCCTACAGATGTGGCCTTCGCTCACGCGGTGTCCACGGCTGTGGGCGTCCTCCGCATGGGTGACCCGGTGGCTCACTTTCCGGCGGACCATCTGTTGGAGGTCCTCCACCAGGGCTCTGGTGGGAGGGAACTCTTGCTCCCCTTTGAAGGTTTGCTCCTTTCTGCCTTGACGTGGTCTTGGAGGTGTCCTGACTACGGGGATCCGGTGCCTTCGCACCTTCTGCATCGGCACCTTCCGACGCCGCGTGACCCGGCATGTCTGTCAATCCACCCCTCAACCGCCAGCCCCCTTTTGCGGACTGCTTTTCCCTCCCTGCCGCCCCTGTTGGCTCCACCGTCCAGAAAGGCCCGCTGGCTGGACACGCAACACTTTCGCCTCGACCAGCACAGCCCTGCGAGCCCTTAACACCTTGTGTGTGCTGGCTCGGGCCTCCTCCGGTTTGTGGGACTCGGCTGAGTCTCTGGGGTCTGCAGCGTCCCAGGAGTCTGCTCGGGTGGATTTGCGGCATCATGCCTTGGATGGCTGGGAGCTTGCAGCGTTTATTCTCTGCTCCGCTCTGGACATCTCCGAGGCGCTGGGCCGGGCCATGGCTTCCTCGGTCGCTCTCCGTCGCCATGCTTGGCTTCGGGACGGCGTCTTCCCCGAGAATATTCGGGAGAGGCTCATTGATCTCCCATTTGATGGCAGTCTGTTGTTCCATGCTCCGGCCGACTCCGCCATCCAGAGGCTCTTGGCAGCGCTCCGTCCTCCTCCGTCCCCTCCTCAGTGACTTCTGAGTTAGGGTTGCTTCTGGCCCGTTTTTTAGGCCGACTGTTATGGTTATGGAGTATGTTTTTCTGGCCGTTTACGTCCTTCCTTGGGACTTTGGCATTGTTGGCTGCTGGACGGCCCTTTTGTTGTTGTGTGTGAGTTCTGCAGGTGTTGTTGTGCAGACTTGGCCCTGTGATTGCCCTTGCCCTTGCCCTTGCTTGGGCTACTTGTCAAGTCTAGAGGGTGGTTTTTTTTTCCCCGTGGTTCTTTTGTTTCTTCCTCTGCTGCGGAAGTTCTTCCAAAGAGGGTTCCCATATCTTGGGGTGCCTTGGAAGTTTGTTGTCTTGGGACTGGTTGCATTCCCTGCTCAGGATGGAGGGGGGGGGGGGGGGGTTTAATGCGTGTGCCATGACTTTTACGCATCTTCTTTGCCTCCCGGGCACAGGGATGGAGGGTTGTCTATGTGCTGGCAGGGTGACTGCGCAGGTTACTGCTTGTTCTTCTTCTTTCTTCTTTCCCTGCCCTTGGGTTCTGCGGTGTTGGCACTACTCTGGTGCTGCTGGTAGTCACCGTTTCTTTCCATTTTTCTGCTCTTCGCACACTGTTCCCATTCTTCCACAGTTTTTTATCTGGTGATTCCGCGTTGTGGTGTGGAAAAGTTCTCCGAAGAAAACTGACGTAGGTGCGCTGGGGCGGGTCTTATGTGATCTCGCTGACGTTACGTATGTGGACGACGCCTGGGCGGAGTCGCATGATGTCATCCCGCCCCCGGAGCGCAGGGATGCTGTGGCAAAAAAGTTTCCGGATCCAGTCTCACGCCTCGGGATAATTCTACGTGAATTAATCTGCGGCTAGAATCGTCTCTACCAGATACATCGTTACCGAAGGTAAGTAACTCGTACTTTAGGGCATACTGTGCTGATTCCAGTGTCTGCTCCCGAACTGACTTCAGCACGATCCTAACACTATTGGATTCTAATGCAAGGGTTGCTTCTGGCCCGTTTTTTAGGCCGACTGTTATGGTTATGGAGTATGTTTTTCTGGCCGTTTACGTCCTTCCTTGGGACTTTGGCATTGTTGGCTGCTGGACGGCCCTTTTGTTGTTGTGTGTGAGTTCTGCAGGTGTTGTTGTGCAGACTTGGCCCTGTGATTGGGCCCTCTGCCTTGCTTGGGCTACTTGTCAAGTCTAGAGGGTGGGTTTTTTTTCCCCGTGGTTCTTTTGTTTCTTCCTCTGCTGCGGAAGTTCTTCCAAAGAGGGTTCCCATATCTTGGGACTTAACGTGCCCTATGTGGGGTAGTGGCAGGTTTGGGGGGGGATTGCTTTCTATCTCTGTCCTCCCTTCCTTCCATTGCTATCCTCTGATTAAGGGTCATCTGGCCATGTCTTGCCCTTGTCCCCTGTGGGTGGTTGCCCTCTAGGTTGGGGTGCCTTGGAAGTTTGTTGTCTTGGGACTGGTTGCATTCCCTGCTCAGGATGGAGGGGGGGGGGGGGGGGGGTTTAATGCGTGTGCCATGACTTTTACGCATCTTCTTTGCCTCCCGGGCACAGGGATGGAGGGTTGTCTATGTGCTGGCAGGGTGACTGCGCAGGTTACTGCTTGTTCTTCTTCTTTCTTCTTTCCCTGCCCTTGGGTTCTGCGGTGTTGGCACTACTCTGGTGCTGCTGGTAGTCACCGTTTCTTTCCATTTTTCTGCTCTTCGCACACTGTTCCCATTCTTCCACAGTTTTTTATCTGGTGATTCCGCGTTGTGGTGTGGAAAAGTTCTCCGAAGAAAACTGACGTAGGTGCGCTGGGGCGGGTCTTATGTGACCTCGCTGACGTTACGTATGTGGACGACGCCTGGGCGGAGTCGCGTGATGTCATCCCGCCCCCGGAGCGCAGGGATGCTGTGGCAAAAAAGTTTCCGGATCCAGTCTCACGCCTCGGGATAATTCTACGTGAATTAATCTGCGGCTAGAATCGTCTCTACCAGATACATCGTTACCGAAGGTAAGTAACTCGTACTTTAGGGCATACTGTGCTGATTCCAGTGTCTGCTCCCGAACTGACTTCAGCACGATCCTAACACTATTGGATTCTAATGCAATGTTGAATTTTTTCATTTGAGCCATAGTCCCCTCTAGAGTGCCTGCTGGCCCCCTAGGTCCAATTATATATTAGTTGGGAGTAATTTCGATGCCATATCAACCGGCACCAATCACAATATTTCTACCTCTTCTACAAGTATACTGGGCAAATCCAAACCCGCCTCCATTGCTTTTTCTGAGTCCGACTCCTTCGGTGCCAGAACTTAACACCTGCCCTGTGCCGCCATCGACTCCCTTGGCACCACAAACAACACCAACGGCTCCACTGACAAAACCAGTGCAGCCACTCACAACTCCATTTAATCCACATCTTCTACATTGCAACCCTTTTCTCCGACCTCTCAACTACAATCCTATAATGCCCCACTTCTTCAGCAAAAAGGCCCAAAGACTAATAGAATAGGACAGCTACTTCGGGGACACTAAATCACAAGAAGATATAGTTGAAGGAGATGATGTAAGAATCTGAAAGAAACACATTAGTTAGATTCCTAACCTTAGAATATCCCCAGGCGTCATGCTGGATCCGGAAAGATTTTTCGTCAGCAATACCCCTTGCGCGTCGCTAGGCGTCGTCGGCGGCACCGCGTCCGTCGTCAGCGTCGTGCGCCGGAATGATGTCGTCGGAGTACTTAGACGCCGCCCTCGCACGCCGCCCTCATCTTTTTTCCGCGCCAGACAGCGCCGATCCGGGAAGAGCTTACCCCTTTAGTCACTTTTTGACTAAAATGTTTTGGATCTTTGGTCTACTCATCGACTCGAACTGGTGCCGGTAGGATGCCTGGTTTTAAAGCCTGTGACTCCTGTCACCGACTGATGTCGGTAACGGACCACCATCGCCGGTGCCTTTACTGCCTTGGGGCCGACCACGACGCGGAGTCGTGCCTCGACTGCCGGGCCTTGACCTCGAAGGCTAGGCGGGAGCGGTCCCGCAAGCTTCTCGAGCTCCGACACTCGGCTCCGCGCCGTTCACGGTCCCGGTCCAGGAGGAGGTCGAAGGACCGGTCGCGGAGCCGCAGCCACCAACACCGCTCGTCGGGTTCCAAGTCTTCGGGTAAGTCGAGGCATAGTAAGAAGTCCAAGAGACAACATCGCTCTTCGGACTCCCCTCGCCAGTCGCGCCACTCGGTCGAGGGTCTGGGTGGTACCACCCCGCGGCTACACCGGAGCCGCGTCCTTCCCCATACCCACTGGTCCCTCGGACTGACGCGACTCCAGCGGAGATCAGTGCCTTCCTCTCGGCCATGAGGGGCCTAGCCCCGCCGTCGACGCCTGCCGGCGCGCATTCGGGCCCGGCAGTCTCGACTGGGAGGCCTAGCGAGCCGGCGGCCCCGGCGCCGTCGTCGACTTTGGTCCCGACGCCGCAGGTCCCCGTGGGATCCAGGCCTGGATCTCAGTCGATGCCGGTCGACCTCACAACGCCTCCTCCGCCGGCGTCGACACCGGTTCCGCCGCCGTCTCCGGATGCCGCCTTTCCCCGGTTCAGCCCCGGTCCGGGCCCAGCGACGGTGCAGCGCCGGCCGGCGCTGCATCCGACGCCTATGGGTGACCATTTCATCTTCCGTCCGGCTCCGATCATTCCCCTTGTTCATCAGGAATCGGATGGCGGTGGTGACTGGGAGGGGTCTGATGACCCTCTGGCCCACCAGGGCCAGTTATCACAGGACTGGGCAGATGAGCTGGGGGATGCCAGTGGCCTTGACACCTCCCCTGACACTGGCTTCATCTCTCCTCCGACCGTGGCTTCGGAGGAAGGTGCTACCTTTTCTGTGGCGTTGCTTAAGGCGGCCGAAGCCCTCGGGCTGGAGCTACCTACTGTGGCCGTGAGGACTAACCTCCTCACTGAAGTGCTCCAACTGTCAGCAAGCTCCTCGGAGCCTCTGCTGCCATTTAGCGAAGCACTGATGGACGTTCTCAAGGGCACCTGGTCCAAGCCCTCCACAGTATCTCCTGTGGATCGGAACGTGGCCCGACGCCACCACCCTGCACCGGGTGACCCCAGTTTTCTGTCCCATCACCCAAACCCTGAGAGCCTGGTTATCCAGGCCACTACTTCCCAGACCTCCTACCCGTCCGCTCCCCCGGATCGGGAATCCAAGAGACTGGAGCAGTTTGGCAAAAAGCTGTTCTCCTCCCTTAGTCTAGGGCTGCTGTCGATTAACACCGCTTGTCTCTTGGACCGTTACTCCCACTCTCTGTGGGATACGGTGGAGGACGTGCTGCCCCTGTGCCCGGAGGAGGCCGGACACGGCTCGCCCAGGCTCTTGCCGATGGGCGGGACGCAGAGCGGTATGCCATCCGCTGTGGTTTGGACACGACGGACTCGCTTGGCAGGGCAATGTCGTCCATGGTGGCGCTTCGTCGTCACGCCTGGTTGCGGTCCACGTCTTTTTCCGGGGATGTCCAGAGCATCCTCATGGACATGCCCTTTGATGGCGATCGCCTCTTTGGCGACAAAGCGGACAGTGCGCTGGAGCGCTTTAAGGACTCCAGGGCTACGGTCAAGTCCTTGGGTCTCTCGGCCCGCGCCCGCAAATTTCTGCTTTTTGCCCCTTTCGTGGCCAAGGAAGGGGCGCCCCCTCAAGTCCGCCTAGCCACAGGCCGCAGAACTATCCTGCAAGCGGTCGCGGACGTGCATTCCGCCGAGGCGGTACAGGGGGTCAACGTGCCGGTCCATCCACATCCACCCCAGCAGCATCCGCCTCAAAGCCTTCCTAGTCCGTGCTTTCAGGCCCATTCCACGCCAGTGGGCGGCAGAGTTCGCCATCATCTGCTCCACTGGCGTTCCATCACTTTGGACAGGTGGGTGCTGCAAATCGTCCGAAGGGGCTACTCCCTCCCCTTCGAGACGACCCCTCCAGCCATGCCACCGCAGTGCCACCGCATGTCGGGGGATCACTTGAATCTTCTACGGGAGGAAGTTGCGGCCCTCTTGGCCAAAGGGGCCGTCGAGCGCGTTCCTGGTCCAGAAGTAGGCCGTGGTTGTTATTCCCACTACTTTCTGGTTCCCAAGAAGGGCAAAGGGGGCCTACGCCCTATCTTGGACCTCAGGAGCGTCAACGCCTTCCTCCGGAAGGAGAGGTTCAAGATGCTCACCTTAGCTCAGGTTCTGGCTGCCCTAGACCCTGGAGACTGGATGGTAGCGTTGGACTTGCAGGACGCTTATTTTCACATCCCCGTCCTGCCGGCCCACCGGCGTTACCTGCGGTTCACGGTGGGTCAGGAGCATTTTCAGTTTACTGTGCTCCCCTTCGGCCTCACCAGTGCCCCTCGGGTGTTCATGAAAGTGATGGCGGTGGTCGCAGCTCATCTGCGCAGATCAGGGGTTCCAGTCTTCCCCTATCTCGATGACTGGCTGTTGAATGCGGGCTCGCCCCAGCAAGCCATCTCCCGCCTCCAGACTACGGCCGACCTCCTGCATTTGCTGGGGTTCTCCATCAATGTGCTGAAGTCGCATCTGAGTCCCACCCAAACGCTCCTCTTTATCAGGGCGGTTCTTTACTCGGCGCAGTTCCGGGCTTATCCTCTGTGTGAGAAGTTGGCCTGATGTATGATGTCACTAGTTCTAGTGTACACCTTATATCAGTCCAAATACCCTTATGGTGATTGGTTGTAAAGTCAACCTTATAGACCAGCTATCCTAGTGGTAGCATGGACAAGAGCAGTCTTAGGCTAAACTCTGTATGGCATGTGAAGCCAGCTGTGATACCATATATAATCCCTTGAATACCAAATGAAAGGACACCACAACAGATATATATATAAAATAAAGTGTATTTATTCTAGTCAAACCCTCAGCACTCTTTATGAGATTAGAGGTAAGTACAACACAGTCTTATTTAAGCATACATTAAGTCACACAGGTAAGTAATACAGTTAGGCCCTAGGGGCCACGCAAACCATATACTAAGTAAGTGGTATAAGGACCACTGTCACGGAAATAGAATAGGCCTAGGCCTAGGGAATCGCTGGGGCTACACTACACTACACTAGCGTTAGTTAGGAAGTGGGAGGCCCACGGGATTCGTGTGCAGAGTGGAAACACTCACGCGTAATGCGTAAAAGTCACTAGCAATAGTACAGTTTAGAAAACGATAGATTTAGGACACTTCCGGAGTAGCTAGGAAGTCGAGACTGGAAAACTAGACACTAGGATAGTCACTATCCTGATGAGCACCGGAGTACCCAAGTTACCTAGCCCACAGGCTGCGGGTGCATAGGGGTGAAGATGCGTCGGTTTTCGTCGTCGACTCCTATGGATGCCTGAAGAAAGATGCTGACAGGCAGTCAGTGAAGAGTGTCCGGTGGATCCCAAGGCTGGGATCAAGAAGAGAGGAGACCTGCAAGCAGAAGGGACAGAGTCAAGGTCACTAGCCAGTGACCACGTGGAACCAGGAAGGAACCAGGCGATGTCGTGAAGATTGCAGGTGAAGGTGAAGCTTGTCGCTGCAGCCAGGAGGACCAGGAAGCGTCGAGGACGACCAGGACCAGGAGGCGAGCTGTCCCACGAAGGCTCTTGCTGTCGGCGGCGTCGAAGTTGGACTAGGACTCACCAAGCCTTGGCAAGCGGAACCCACGAAGAACGGAGGACTTGCTTCTGGTGCAGACCAGGAAGGTCTGGGGTGCTTCTTCTTTGCAGAGAAGCGGGAGCCAGTCTGGAGGAGCCAAACCAGCGCAGAAGATTTCAGGGTGCGTCGTCACAAAGGCCACTAGCCAGCGGGCAAGCAACCGGACAGACGCGGCAAGCAGGAAAATGCAGAAGGGCCCCACGCAGGACTCGTGGAGTGTGGGGGGCTGATCTTCGGTGCAGATGGTGCTTGGGGTTGGGGCTTCTCAATCCCCGGTGCACAACTTCGAGGGTGCCTCAGAAGCTGCGCTTGAAGTTACTAGCCACTTTTCCCAGGTAGCCGGTCCCACGTCGCTCGTCGCCTCCACGGATCTCAGTTCTGCTGTGGATGTGGATCAGGGTCGGAGAAGTCTGGAAGTCAAGGCTCTGGTCGGGCTCTGCAGTCGGTTCCTCGTAGAACGTGGGCAAAGCAAAGGGTAGTCTCTTGATGGTGCCTGTTTGCACAGGGTAGCCACTCCTTGGCCACAAGGGAGATTCTTCAGTCTTCTTCTTTCGTCGAATGTCGAAGGTCCAGAGTTTCTGTTCAAGTTTGCAGGTTCAGGATAATCTAAAGTCTTGAGACCCAACTCCCACTCTTATACTAATCTGGGGGGCTGGGATACCTGCTAGGTCACGCCTTATGGGTGGGACCTGGGAGGGGGTGGTTACACCCACTTCACTTTGTCCAGTTTCGCGCCAGAGCTGGGGCTGCAGTGCCCCAGCGCCGGTTTGAACTGGACTATGCAAGGAACACCTTGTGTGCCCCAGGCATGTCTCATTCCTTTAAGCCCACCCTGCCCCAATACACTAAAGGCTGTCTGGGGAGGTGCTAGCACCTCCCCAAGCAGGATTGTTAAGGCCTGCCATAGGAGTGACTGATAGGTACACATGTGTCTATATGTAAGTTAGGTATAGGAATACTACACCTAAGCAAGGTGTGATTACACGACCTTGCCCCAGCTGAGTGATCAGCCAGTTGTGTCAAAATGGAAGGCCAGGCCAGGGGTGGCATAATACATGCTGCAGCCCCTGGTAGGCCTAGGGTACACCTATGCCCTGGGTACCTAGGGTACACTGTACAGGGACCAATAAGGTGATCCTATCCAAATGGGTTATGTACCTAAAGTACATAGTATTAATTTAGAGAGAGAACAGCAGGGCTGTGGGTCTGATTAGCAGGCCCACAGCCACATCTAAGTCGAAAACCAGTAAAGCAAAAGCAAAAAGTGGGGGTGAACATAGAAAGCAGACCCTACTCTCCTACACTCTGGACCAGCGGGTCCGGGATATTCAGGCTCTCATTCCCATCTTTCAGCCTCTATCCCGGGTTTCGGTCAGGTTGGTGCTGCGGCTTCTGGGTCTGATGGCCTCCTGCATCCTGTTAGTGCATCACGCCAGGTGGCGAATGCGGGCTCTGCAGTGGGACCTGAAGTTTCAGTGGGCCCAGCATCGGGGCAACCTGTCAGACCATGTCTTGATCTCGGAGAGCACCCCAAAGCAGTTGCAGTGGTAGCTCACGAACCACGATTGGGTCAGCGGCAGATTCCTCTCCCTGCCCTACCCGGACCACGTAGTGGTGACGGACGCGTCCCTCCTGGGATGGGGGGCCACATGGGGGAGGCGGAGATCAGAGGACTCTGGTCTCCGGCGGAGTCTCGGCTCCATATCAACCTTTTGGAGCTGAGAGCGATCCGACTTGCACTGAAGGCATTCCTTCCCGTTGTCCGGGGAAGTGTGGTGCAGGTGTTAACAGACAACACCACCGCCATGTGGTATTGCACAAACAAGGCGGGGTGGGGTCATGGACCCTTTGTCAGGAGGCTCTGCGCCTCTGGACATGGCTTGAACATCAGGGCATCACCCTGGTGGTTCAACATCTGGCGGGCTCTCTGAACGCCAGAGCAGACGAACTCAGCCGCCGGTGCATGATCACGAATGGCGTCTCAACTCGGACGTGGCGCAAGGCCTCTTTCGGCAGTGGGGAGAGCCTTGGTTATTCGCCACCGAAGAGAACGCGCAATGTAACCAGTTCTGCGCGTTGGAGTTTCCAAGGCGACACTCGCTCTGGGACGCTTTTCGTCGCGAGTGGAGTTGCGGTCTGTTGTACGCCTTTCTGCCGAAACCACTTCTGCCCAGAGTGCTGAAGAAGATCAGGCGCGACCGGGCCCAAGTCATCTTGGTGGCTCCGGATTTGGCACGAAGGTACTGGTATCCCAAGCTACTCAGTCTGTCAATCGATCCCCCGATACGACTGCCTCTTCAGGAGGACCTTCTGTCGCAGCAGCAGGGGACGGTTCTCCACCCGAACCTGTCTAGTCTCACCTCCATGCATGGAGATTGAGCTGCGACAGTTGATGCCATTTGACTTGCCTCCTGAAGTCTGCGATATGATTGTGGCAGCCAGGCGCCCCTCCACTAAAACGGTATACGCCTGCAGGTGGAACAAATTTGTGGCATGGTGCACAGCAAAGGCTGTGGATCCCCTTTCCGCCCCTCTTTCTGAGGTTCTTCTCTTCCTTCTTTCTTTGGCCCAGCAGGGCTCTGCTCTGGGCACTCTTAAAGGTTATCTTTCTGCTATCTCTGCCTTCCTCCGGCACCTTGATCAACCTTCTCTTTTCAAATCCCCTGTTGTTTCTCGATTCTTTAAGGGCATTACTCACATGTTTCCTCTTGTCCCTTTCGTAATGCCTCAGTGGGATTTGAATCTTGTTTTTACATATCTGATGTGCGCTCCCTTTGAGCCACTTCATAATTGTCCTCTTCGTCTGTTGACGCTTAAGACTGCTTTCCTGGTAGCCATCACCTCTGCTAGAAGGGTGAGTGAGCTCCAGGCTCTCTCTTCGAGGTTGTGCTCTGCACTCGTCCTTCCTTCCTTCCTAAGGTAGTGACTGCCTTTCACATCGGGCAGTCTGTTACGCTGCCCACCTTCTTTTCGCCTCCGCATTCCTCGAAAGAGGAAGAGAGGCTTTACCGTCTGGACCCAAAACGTGTGCTCTCTGTAGGAGAGTAGGGTCTGCTTTCTATGTTCACCCCCACTTTTTGCTTTTACTTCACTGGTTTTCGACTTAGATGTGGCTGTGGGCCTGCTAATCAGACCCACAGCCCAGCTGTTCTCTCTCTAAACTAATACTATGTACTTTAGGTGCATAACCCAATTGGATGGGATCACCTTATTGTTCAGTACCTTAGGTACCCAGGGCATAGGTGTACCCTAGGCCTACCAGGAGCTGCAGCATATATTATGCCACCTCTGGCCTGGTCTTCCATTATGACACAACTGGCTGATCACTCAGCTGGGGCAAGGTCGTGTAATCACTCCTTGCTTAGGTGTAGTATTCCTATACCTGCCTTATATATAGACACATGTGTACCTATCAGACACTCCTATGGCAGTCCTTAACAATCCTGGAGGCAGAGTGCTTGGTAACGTGAGATGGTGCTCTAGCATGAGCTGAGCCTGTCTGCAGTTTTCTGAACCATGTCCTTATAGCTGTTCTATGATATACCCTACCATATACTCTTAAAGTGCCTTATAATCTTAAACGGTTATGGTAACTATGGTTTGGCTTTATCGAAACATGTCGTGTAAGGTGTCTAACACTTTGGAATAATACCCCCATACCATTTCTGGCAATGTGGATATTATTCCTCCCTTCTAGAGGGAGAAGACATGTTGAAACCTACTTACCCGGTTAAAGTTAACCAGAGCCCCAGCATCACAAAATGGATGCTGCTGCCACAGACACAAGTCTGACCTTCTGCTGCTGGGAGTCCTTCCAGCGAGGGAGGCTTGGACAATAGGTTTCCTGACTTGGGAGGTGCGAGCACCACCCCAGACAGGCCTTAGTGTATTGGGGCAGGGAGGAATGAAAGAAACTAGACACTGCCTGGGGCACACAAGGTGTCCCATGCATAGTCCAGTTCAAACCGGCGCTGGGGCACTCCAGCCCCAGCTCTGACGCTAAACTGGAAAAAGGAAAGGGGGTGTAGCCACTCCCCTTCCTGGTCCCACCCATAGGAGGGACCTTGCAGGTAGCCCAGCCCACTAGCCCAGTATATCAGTAGCTAGCTGAGCCCTGCTAAATTAGATTAACCTGAATCTGCAACTTGAACAGAAACTCTGGACTTTCGACATTCGACCTCAGGAAGAAGACTGAAGAAATCTCCCTTGTGGCCAAGGAGTGACCACCCTGGGCAACCAGGCACCATCCAGCGACCGCTGCTTGCTTTGCGACTTAATACTACGAGGGACGACTGCAGAGACTGACCAACGCCGAGACTTCCAGACACCTCTGAACCAGATCCATATCTCCAGCGAAGCTGAGACCCGTGGAGGCGACGAGGGGCGTGGGACCGGCGACGTGGGAAAAGTGGCTAGTACCTGACTAGCGCGACTTCCGAGGCTGTGCTTGGGGAATTGAGAAGCCCCCATCCCGAGCACCATCTGCAAAGAAGACCAGCTCCCCACACTTCACGTGTTCTGCGTGGGGCCCTTCTGCACCTGAGTTGCTCGACGTGTTGTCCGGTTGCTGGCCCGTTGGCTAGTGACCTCTGCGACAACGAACCTTTGTTTTCATCTTGCTGGTCTGGCTCCTCCAGACTGGCACCTGCTCCTCTGTGAAAGAGAAGCACCCCAGACCTTCCTGGTCTGCACCAGAAGCAAGTCCTCCATCCTGCGTGGGTTCCGCTTGCCAAGGCTTGTTGGGTCCTGACTCGACTTCGACGCCGCCGACAGCAAGAGCCTTCGTGGGACAGCTCACCTCCTGGTCCTGGTCGTCCTCGACGCCTCCTGGTACCCGTGGCTGCTGCGACAAGCTTCACCTCTTCACGTGCATCTTCACGACATCGCCTGGTTCCTTCCTGGTTCCTTCCCGGCTCCTGGCTGGTGACCTAGACTCTGTCCCTTCTGCTTGCAGTTATCCTTCCTTCTTGATCCCATCCTTGGGATCCACCGGACACTCTTCACTGACTGCCTGTCAGCAACTTTCCTTCAGGCATCCATAGGAGTCAACGACGAAACCCGACACAAGTTCACACCTATGCACCCGCAGCCCGTGGACTAGGTAAACTAAGTTCTCCGGTGCTCACAAGGGTATTGACTATCCTAGGGTCTAGTTTCCAAGTCTCTAACTCCTAGCTCTTTCCGAAGTGTCCTAAAACTCTTTATTTCTAAACACCACTATTTCTATCGACTTTAACGCATTACGCGTGAGTGTTTCCACTCTGCACCTGAATCCCGTGGGCCTCCCACTGCCTAGTAACTGGTAGTATAGCGTAGCCCCAGCGATTCCCTAGGCCTAGGCCTAACCTGTGTTCGTGACAGAGGTCCTTATACCACTTACTTAGTATATGATTTGCGTGGCCCCTAGGGCCTAACTGTATTACTTACCTGTGTGACTTATGTATGCTTAAATAAGACTGTGTTGTACTTCCCTCGAATCTCATAAAGAGTGCTAAGGGTATTTTGATTAGAATAAATACATTCTATTTTTATATATTTCTGTTGTGGTGTCCTTTCATTTGGTATTCAAGGGATTGCAAATGGTATAACAGCTGGCTTCACATGCCATACAGAGTTTAGCCTAAGACTGCTCTTGTCCATGCTACCTCTAGGATAGCTGGTCTATAAGGTTGACTTTACAACCAATCACCATAAGGATTGTTTGGACTGATACAAGGTGTACACTAGAACTAGTGACATCATATATCAGGCCAACTTCTCACACTCTCCTTCTATCTGGACCGCACAAAATAGTTCCGGGTGGAAGACCAACTCTTCGTTGGCTACGTGGGCGCTAAGAAGGGGCGGGCGGTGCACAAGCGGACCATCTCTCGGTGGGTCGTTTTGTGCTTCAAAGCTTGTTACTCCTTAGCTAAAAAGAAACCTCCTGTAGGGCTGAGGGCCCATTCCACTCAGTCCACGGCGGCGACGACTGCCCTGGGTCGGGGAGTCCCCTTGCAGGACATCTGTCAGGCAGCAACGTGGGCCTAGCTGCACACGTTTGCCAAGCATTATTGCCTGGACAGCCAGGTCCGGAGAGACGGCTTCTTTGGCCGTTCTGTTCTCCAGGACTTTCTGGTGTGATCTTGGATCGCAGACCCACCACCGGGGATGGTATTGCAGGGGTATCTATTCTAAGGTGAGGAATCTAACTAACGTGTTTCTTTCAGATGAACAAGTTACTTACCTTCGGTAACGATGTATCTGTAAGAAACATTAGTTAGTTAGATTCCTCACCGACCCACCCATCCTCCCTGTTCTGCGAATCGATATCTAGGGTTGAGGTTATCCCTTCCAGGGCCCTAGAATTTTTTGGCACCAGTGTCGGTCTCTTGCATGGCTCTGCGTTCCTGGCGCGGAAAGCTATGTACAAGAACTGACGTCAGCGCGCGAGAGTGGCGTCTAAGTACTCCGACGTCATTCCGGCGCATGCCGACGACGACGGACGCGGAGCCGCAGATGACGCCTAGCGACACGCAAGGGGTATTGCTGACGAAATATCTTTCCGGATCCAGCCTCATGCCTGGGGATATTCTAAGGTGAGGAATCTAACTAACTAATGTTTCTTACAGATACATCGTTACCGAAGGTAAGTAACTTGTTCTATTGGGTTATTGGTTGAGGGTGGTGGAAGCTTAACTCAAGCAACAACCAAAATCCTTGTCAGGGTGAACCACAAAAGTCACTATATTAACCGGCGCTTAACCATCTGGTGGCTTGGCACAAACGCAGTCAGGCTTAACTTGGAGGCAAATGTGTAAGTATTTATGCTGCACACAAACAGTAACAACACAGTAAAAATCCCAAAATGACCCCAAAATGACAAAAAGATCCAATCACTAGAACCGAAGATTTGCAATTTCATAGTTTTAGGTAGGTAGTGTCTAAAAGCACCAAGCACCACTTGTAGTCATCTGGTCTTGCTGGACAGGGGAAAACTCATAAGTTAGGGTGTACGGGATGGAGCATGGGCCATTTACAAGGACCAGGTTATTCCTGCTGAAACATTGACTGCAGGAAAGTGCCACTTTTAGACATGTTCACCCCACTTTTTGCTCACTGGTACTGATGTTGTGAATTAGTAGTGCTCTGGTTCCCTGCTAACCAGGCCCCAGTGCGAGTGCGCTTGCCCTAAAAGCTGTACACATGTTCAGTTGTAACCCAATTTGAAAGGACTTTAGCACCCCTGTAAGTGTCTGGTAAATGGTACCCCTGGTACCCAGCGCATGGGTATTAAAGAGGGTGCCTAAGGGCTGCAGTGTGTATTGTGTCACCCTAAGGGGACCGTAGGAGGCTGGCTTAGTATATGTTGCACACTCTCTCGAGTGATGCACCTTGCACTAATCCAGGCAACCCTTAAGGTGATATTAGTTGTCTTTGACAAGCCTTGGCAACTGCAAGTTGATGCGGTGCGCGCACAGGGGTTTGTTCCCAGCGGCTCCGACGAGGGGTGCTCTCCTCAAAATTGCAGAGAAGACAGGTCAGGCCTCTAGAGAGCTGCAGAACCACCACCTGTGTTGCTGGGCCGATGGAAGTCTTTAGGACGGCAGGGGCAGCAGACCTGTCGGCTTCTTTGCGGTGCCTGCAGATGCAGAGGAGTGGCTCCTTTACTTCAAGGGAGATTACTTTAGATGTCCTTGAAGCCCACAGGTCTTCTGGAGAACCGGGATGAAACACAGACACAGAGGACGCAGAAGATCAGTGAGACCAGGGGCATCAGGAGTCTTCTTTAATGCAGTCTTGGTTCCAGATGAAGTCCAAGTGCCCAGACAGTTGAAGAGTGTCATGGTTTCAGAGCTTAGTCTTGTTCCATGATGAATCTAAGGCCCCACCTACAGGGGAGCCCTTAAGTACCATACGGATAGGGGTTGAACAACTTGGGGGTCTCTCCCAGAGGGACTAAACATAGGGGAGGATATTCCCCTGTCCTTTGTCCAGTTTCACGCCAGAGCAGGAACCAAGGGTTCCTGAACTGGTTCAAACCGTAGTATACAAGGACGGCACAAAATGTACCCTTCAAAGCAGTCTGGTGGCACTGCAAAGCACCCCCACCCCTGCCCAGTACACTAAGTCTTGTCTGGGAGGAGGTCACACCTCCCTTTGACAGGAAACCTATTGTTCTACTTTCTCCTGCTCAAGCTCAGTTCAGCAGCAGGAGGGCAGAATCGGGTCTGTGGTCGGCAGCAACACTAGCTTGCTGTTAGACCCTGAAAGCTGTTAACAGGAGTACGGGGGGTCCCTTGGGAATGCCCCCCATATACGGCATCATACTTCCAGCATGGAATCGGTGTTGGAGTATGATTGCAACATGCTTGATACCAAACATGACCAGGTTCTGTGCAGCCATTATATAAATAGACATCTTGTAATGACTGATGTCCACTATGTACCTTAAAATGGCTGACCGCACTTATTAAGCCTGGCGAATTGACTTCGGGGTCTGTAGGGGTGTCTTGCTCATGCAGGGACACCCTCACACTTGTAACCAAGCACCCTGCTTTCAGGACTGAAGAGCCTCCCATAGGGGTGACTTATATTTTTTAAGAGCAGTGACCTCAGATATGAGGAAACTTATATTTCTGATGGATACATCTGCCAGTGGATTCCTCACCTTGTGATTCCTCACCTTGTGAATATCCCCTGCGCCAGCATTCCAACTGAACTTTTTTCCCCAGCACTCCACGTCGACGTGGGCGACGTCATAATGCATCTGCTCCGCTCGCGACTCCGTATGACGTCACCGGAGCTATAGGAGGCCCACGTCGGCGTGATGACGTCAGTCCCCTTTTTTCCGCGCCGTCGACGCGCAACGGTTTTTCCAGTACTCTCCTGCTACTTTGTAGTTGTAAGGTGTTACTGTTGTAAAATCTGTAATGTCTTCGACGAGAAAGCCCTGTAGGGAATGTGGCGGCCATATGTCGATGACGGACCCACATGAGGACTGCTTGTGGTGCCTTGCGTCGGACCACGATGTTGAAGATTGTGCATGCTGTAGGAGGATGAATCTGAAGGCATTGTAGGAAAGGAAGGCTAAGCTGTTTATGGCGAAGATCGGTAAGGAGAAGAGAGGGAGAAAGAAGGAGAAGTCGAGGCCGGAGTCGTCGACTTCGAGGTAGTCGAAGAAACATCGCAAAAAAAGGAAACCTTCTTCACGACGCCTGTCTTCGAAGAGCAGGAAGTCGAGGTCGACTTCGCCCCGACGACGTCGAAGTAAGGACTTGTCACCTTCTCCTTCTCCTTTTAAGTCTCCGGGAGGATCTCCTTCGCCGAAGCGGGCTCCAGCGCAACCACCGGCGCAACCACCGGCGCAGTCCCCGGCGCCGTCACCGGCGTCGTCTCCGGTTCCAGTGGAGTCGCCTGAGCCTACACCGGTGCCTGAAGATTCTACGGCTCCAGTAGAGGACACTGCGGCGCCGCTGCCAGGTACTCCGCAGAGGGATACAGGTTCAGTACCTTATCCTCAGTTCCCGGCTCCAGGTACTGATTCTACACATTTCTTGAATGCCATGTATGGTATCTTTAATAGGGCGGCCTTCCCATCCGGAGCACCAACTGGTCCCGTGGGTCCCATGGCGTATACGCTAGGGGTGCCGCAGCATTACGCCCAGGCCCCCTTTATGCCCTTTCTGCCGATGGCACCTTCGTGGCAGTTTCCGGCGCCGTCTGGGGATCCGTCACGGCTTCGGCTGGATCATCCTGCTTCAGAGCCTTCCTCGCCGCCGTTGCCGACTCCATCGGCGCCGCGTCCGGCGCCGCTGACTCAGTCAATGGCGCCGCCAACTCCAATACCTCTGGCTCCACCGACGCCGGATCCCCGGATTCGATCAAGAAGGGAGGCCCAAAGGTTATTGGAAGAAGGAAGGTATAGAGCAGAGGTAGAGGAAGGTGAAGTGGACACATCCTCTGATGAATTTGAGGGGATACAAGAGGCTAGTGGCCTGGATACGACCCCAGAGTGGGAGCACACTTCATCAAGATCCTCTCCACCACAAGAATTGGCACCCTACCATGTGGTTATTAAAAAGGCCGCAGAACTGTTAGATTTACAGTTACCCTCTGCAGAGTACAAGTCTAACTTGCTGACGGAGGTGCTGCTCTCTCCTATGTCGACTTCAGAGCCTTTACTGCCTTTTAATGAGGCCATCTTGGAGCATGTTTTGGAGGTATGGAGAAAACCACTTTCTTCTCCGGCGGTTTCCAGACAGGTGGCGAGAAGATACAGGGTGGCGCCTGGGGATCCGGATTTTCTATCTACACACCCATCTCCAGAGAGCTTAGTTGTGCAGGCATCCTGCTCAAAGCACGCTTCGGGGGCTTTCCCTCAGTCTCCTGCAGATAGGGAGTCCAAAAAGGTCGACCAGGCGGCTAAAAGACTTTCTCTTCAGGAAGTATGGCACTAAAGTCTTCCAATGCCACGTGCTTGCTGGGTCGTTACGTGCATGCCTTAATGGACTCCATGAAGTCTTTAGCCCCTAAGCTGCCTGAGGGTGATAAGGCGTCCTTCTTGGAGGTAGTTGCAGACACTCAGGCCGCTGCCTGACAGGTGATCCAATCAGGGCTTAATATGGCAGATTTGGTGGCGAGAATAATGGGCTCATCCATAGCCACAAGAAGGCAGGCGTGGCTCCGTTCATCTGGATACTCCGCGGATGTTCAGGCCACATTAGTGGATTTGCCGTTTGATGGGCAGAAGTTATTTGGAGAAAAGGCAGACTCTGCCCTACAAAGATTTAAAGACAGCAGGTTAACGGTTAAGTCTTTGGGTCTGCAAGCACCTGCTAAGGGATCTGTTTTTAAGAAGTATAGGGGTTTCGGAAGATCATCCTTTCGCTCCTTCCGACAGCCTCAGCAGCAACAGCAGCAGCAGCAACAGCAGAATCCCCTCTATAGGTCCTATAGAGGGAGACAAAGGGGTCAGAGAGGTTCTGGATGCAACCCCTCTTCTTCTTCCTCCTCCTCTGCTCCCAATGAGGCTTCAGGGAAGCAGCCCTAGATCCCCCATCCCGGATCATGTAAGACCTGTGGGGGGTCGGGTGTCCTACTTTCTACGGGGTTGGAAATCTGTTACGACAGACCTTTGGGTTTTGAACCTCGTAGAGACTGGGTACGCCCTTCCCTTTCGGGAGTTTCCTCCCCCTTACCATCCTTGCCAAGGTTACTGCTCAGAGGACCATCTGCTTCTCCTGCAGAAAGAGGTTCTAGCTTTGCTTCAAAAGGGTGCAATAGAGGTGGTTCCGGAGCAGGAAAGGGGTCAGGGATACTACTCCCAGTATTTCCTGATTCCCAAAAAGGACGGCAGATTGCATCCGATACTGGACCTCAGAATCTTGAACTTTTACCTGAAACAGGAGAAATTCAAGATGCTGACCCTTGCGCAGGTTCTTCCAGCGTTGCAGCAAGGAGACTGGATGGTGTCGCTCGACTTGCAGGATGCATACTTTCATGTCCCAATCCTGAAGTCGCACAGGAAGTATCTCCGTTTTACGGTTGGGTCGCAACACTACCAGTTTGCGTTCCTCCCGTTTGGTCTTACTACCGCACCTCGAGTCTTCACAAAGGTGATGGCAGTGGTGGCTGCTCATCTCAGGAGGTCGGGGATTCCGGTTTTCCCCTACCTGGACGACTGGCTTCTGAAGGCAGAGTCCCCAGAGATAGTGCGGCGTCATCTGCAGGTAACATCTCAGCTGTTATTCGACTTGGGTTTTTCGATCAATGTGCCCAAATCTCACCTGGTGCCCTCTCAATGCAACCTGTTCATAGGGGCGGTACTGGACACTACTGTGTGTCGAGCATTTCCTCCTCCACAAAGAATTCTCGACATTCAGGGGATGGTCCCTTTATTCCACAATGGAGCGGTTGTTCCAGTTCTGAAGGTCCTTCGCCTGCTCGGTCTGTTCGCTTCCTGCATTCTGTTGGTCAACCATGCACGCTGGCACATGAGGGCGCTCCAGTGGTGCCTCCGCAAGCAGTGGTATCAGCACAACGGGGATCTCAGAGAGTCGATCAAGGTCTCCAGAGAAGCTGCAGCGGATCTATCTTGGTGGAGTGTGGAGGGCAATCTGTCGCAAGGAAAGCCCTTCCACCTGACTCCGTGGGTGGCCACAGTGATAATGGATGCCTCCACCCTAGGGTGGGGTGCTCATCTGGGGGATCTGGAGATCAAGGGTCTTTGGTCTCCAGAGGAAAGGTTGCTTCACATCAACCTTCTGGAATTGCGGGCGATTCGTTTGGCGCTCAAGGCCTTCCTCCCTTCCCTTCGCGGTCAGTCGATTCAAGTCCTGACAGACAACACTACCGCGATGTGGTATGTCAACAAGCAGGGAGGAGTGGGGTCTCTTTGTCTATGCAGAGAGGCCCTGCGTCTATGGTCCTGGACTCAGGACCATCAGATTTGTCTGATGGCAAATCATCTGGTCGGTGTGTTGAACGTACGTGCGGACAGTCTCAGTCGGCAGTTCTCCGCCGATCACAAGTGGAGGCTCCATCCGGAGGTGGTTCGTCACGTCTTTCGGACGTGGGGGACACCTCGGGTGGACCTGTTCACCACTCACGAGAATGCTCACTGCCCGTCGTTCTGCAGTCTCCAGTATGCGATGCAGGGAGCGTTGAGGGACGCGTTTCAGTTGAGTTGGGGCTCACCATTCCTTTACGCCTTTCCTCCCATACCCTTGATTCCTCGGGTTCTGAGGAAAATTCGCCAAAACTGGGCCCAAGTCATATTGATCGCCCCGGATTGGCCAAGAAGGGTGTGGTACACAGATCTTCTCCACCTCTCCTCGTGCCCTCCGCTCCGTCTCCCTCTGAGGGCAGACCTCCTCTCGCTGTCGGAGGGGCAGGTTCTACACCCCCACCTCCAGAGCTTACACCTTCATGCCTGGAGATTGAACGGGGCAACCTGAGTTCTTTCTCTCTCCCACCTGATGTGGTGGATGTTATTTTATCGGCCAGGCGACACTCCACCAAGTCCATTTACTCCTACAGGTGGTCGAAATTTGTTAAATGGTGTGGGGAGAGATCCATTGACCCTTTAAAAGCCCATCTTTCTAATGTGCTCCAGTTTGCTCTTTCCTTGGCTCAGCAGTGCTGTGCTGTGGACACGGTCAAGGGCTATTGCCTTCCGGATCAACCATCACTATTTAAATCTCCGGTTGTTCTGAGGTTTATCAAGGGCCTTACAAACATGATCTGAAAGAAACACTTTAGTTAGATTCCTCACCTTAGAATATCCCCAGGCGTCAGACTGGATCCGGAAGATTTTTTCGTCAGCAATACCCCTTGCGCGTCGCTAGGCGTCGTCTGCGGCTCCGCGTCCGTCGTCGGCGTCGTGCGCCAGGATGACGTCGTCGGAGTACTTAGACGCCGCCCTCGCGCGCTGACGTCAGTTCTTCTTTTTTCCGCGCCAGTAAGCGCAGATCCAGGAGAGCTACCCCTTTTAGTCTTTTTTGACTACGTTTTTTTACCCTTTTTTGATCTTGTCTCGACTCCGGTGCCGGTAGGATGCCTGGTTTCAAAGCCTGTGCTGACTGTACCCGCTTGATGTCGGTTACGGATCATCACCGCCGGTGCCTTTACTGTTTGGGCCTCGACCACGACGCGGAGTCGTGTTCGGACTGCAAGGCCCTGACCTCGAAGGCTAGACGGGAGCGGTCCCGTAAGCTCCTCGAGATTCGCCACTCGGCTCCGCGCCCCTCTCGATCCTGGTCCAGGAGGAGGTCCAAGGATCGGTCGCGGAGCCGCAGCCGACGTCATCATCGCTCGTCTGGCTCCAAGTCTTCGGGTAAGTCGAAGCACTCCAAGAAGTCCAAGAGGCGACACCGCTCTTCGGACTCCCCTCGCCGGTCGCGCGACTTGGCCGAGGGTCAGGGTGGTTCCACCCCCGCGGCTCCAGCGGTGCCGCAGGTGCCGCGCAAGTCCCCATACCCGCCGGTCCCTGGGATTGGCGCGATGCCGGCGGAAGTCAGTGCCTTCCTCTCGGCCATGAGGAGCCTGGCTCCGCCGTCGACGCCCGCTGGCGCGCCTTCGGGCCCCACGGACCCGACTGGGTAACCTTGCATGCCGGCGGCTCCGGCCCCGGCGCCGTCGCCGGCTCCGGCCACGACGCCGCAGGTTCCCGAGGGACTCGCCCCCGACGGACTCGCCCCCGAGTCCCCGTCGACGCTGGTCGACCTCGGTACGCCTCCTCCGCCGGCGTCGACACCGGTTCCACCTCCGATGCCTGCTCCGCTCGGCGTCGAGCCCCAGTTCAGCCCCGCTCCGGATCCGGCGCCATTGCGGCGTCGATGGACGCCGCGTACGGCGCCGTTAGAGACACATTATGTCTATCGTCCGGCTCCGCTCCTTCCACCTGTTCATCAGGAATCGGATGACTGGGGCGAATGGGAGGGGTCCGAGGATCCTATGGCCGTTCAGGCTCAGCTGTCACAGGACTGGGCAGATGAACTGGGGGAGGCCAGTGGTCTGGATACCTCAGCAGACACTGGATTCATCTCTCCTCCGACTGTGGCTTCGGAGGAGGGTGCTGCTTTCTCTGTGGTGCTGCGCAAGGCGGCCGCAGCCCTTGGGCTCGAGCTGCCTGCCGTGGCTGTGAGGACTAACGTCCTCACTGAGGTGCTTCAGTCTGCAGCAAGCTCCACTGAGCCTCTGCTGCAATTCAATGAGGCCCTCATTGACGTTCTGCAGGGCACCTGGTCCAAGCCCTCCACAGTCCCTCCTGTGGACAGGAACGTCGCCAGGCGCCACCGCCCTGCTCCGGGCGACCCCAGTTTTCTGTCCCAACACCCCACCCCCGAGAGCCTGGTTATCCAGGCTTCTACCTCCCAATCCTCCTTCCCGACCGCTTTGCCGGACGGGGATTCCAAGAGACTGGAACAGTTTGGCAAAAAGCTGTTCTCCTCCCTTAGTTTGGGTCTGCGGTCCTTGAACACCGCCTGTCTTTTGGACCGTTATTCCCACTCTCTGTGGGATACGGTGGAGGACGTGCTGCCCGATTTCTACCACGGTGGCGCTTAGACGTCACGCCTGGCTGCGGTCCACGTCCTTTTCGGGGGATGTATAGAGCACTCTCATGGACATGCCCTTTGATGGCACTCGCCTTTTTGGTGAGAAAGCGGACAGTGCGCTGAATCGCTTTAAGGACTCCCGGGCTACGGCCAAGTCCTTGGGCCTCTCGGCCCCGCGGTCGCAAACTTCCGCCTTTCGCCCCTTTCGTGGCCAAGGAAGGGGTGCCTCCTCACGTCCGCCTAGCCACCAGCCGCAGAACCAACCTGCGCGCGGACGTGGTTTCCGCCGAGGCGGTTCTGGAGGACGACGCGGCCAGCCCACATCCACCCCGGCAGCATCCGCCTCCAAGCCTTCCTAGTCCGAGCTTTCCGGCCCATTCCTCGCCAGTGGGCGGCAGAGTTAGCCATCACCTGCTCCACTGGCGTACCATCACTTTGGACAGGTGGGTGCTGCAGATCGTCCGAAGGGCCTACTCCCTCCCCTTCGAGACGACCCCTCCGGCCATGCCACCGCAGCACCACCGTATCTCGGAGGATCATTTGAATCTTCTGCGAGAGGAAGTTTCGGCCCTCTTGGCCAAAGAGGCCGTCGAGCGCGTTCCGAGCCCAGAAGTAGGTCGTGGTTGTTATTCCCACTACTTTCTGGTTCCCAAGAAGGGCAAAGGGGGCCTACGCCCTATCTTGGACCTCCGGAACATCAATGCCTTCCTTCGGAAGGAACGGTTCAAAATGTTGACTTTGGCTCAGGTTCTAGCTGCCCTAGACCCTGGAGACTGGATGGTAGCGTTGGACTTGCAGGACGCTTATTTCCACATCCCCGTCCTGCCGGGCCACCAGCGTTACCTGCGGTTCACGGTGGGCCAGGAGCACTTTCAGTTCACCGTGCTCCCCTTCGGCCTCATCAGTGCCCCTCGGGTGTTCACGAAAGTGATGGCGGTGGTCGCAGCTCATCTGCGCAGATCAGGGGTTCCAGTCTTCCCCTATCTCAACGACTGGTTGTTGAAGGCGGGCTCGCCTCAGGCAGTCGTCTCCCACCTCCAGACTACGGCGTCCCCTTCATTTGCTGGGGTTTTCCATCAACTTGCCGAAGTCACACCTGAGTCCCTCTCAGAAGCTCCCCTTCATCGGAGCGGTTCTCGAATCGGAGCAGTTCCGGGCTTATCCTCCGGAACAGCGGGTCCGGGATATACAGGCCCTGATTCCCATCTTTCGGCCTCTATCCTGGGTTTCGGTCAGGCTAGTGTTGCGGCTTTTGGGGCTGATGGCCTCCTGCATCCTACTAGTGCATCACTCCAGGCGGCGCATGCGGGCTCTGCAGTGGGACCTGAAGTTTCAGTGGGCCCAGCATCACGACAACCTGTCCGACCATGTCTTGATCTCGGAGGGCACTGCGCAGCAGTTGCAGTGGTGGCTCACGGACCGCGATTGGGTCACGGGCAAGAGCCTCTCCCTTCCCCAACCGGAGCATGTCGTAGTGACGGATGCGTCCCTCCTGGGATGGGATGGCCATATGGGAGAGGCGGAGATCAGAGGCCTCTGGTCTCCGGCGGAGTCTCGTCTCCACATCAACCTGTTGGAGTTGAGAGCGATCCGACTTGCACTGAAAGCCTTCCTTCCCTCTGTCAGGGGAAGTGTTGTGCAGGTGTTCACGGACAACACCACCGCCATGTGGTATTGCAACAAACAGGGCGGGGTGGGGTCGTGGACCCTTTGTCAGGAGGCTCTGCGCCTCTGGACATGGCTGGAACACCAGGGCGTCACCCTAGTGGTTCAACATCTGGCGGGCTCTCTGAACGCCAGAGCAGACGAACTCAGCCGCCGGTGCATGATGGATCACGAATGGCGTCTGAACTCCGAAGTGGCGCAAGGTCTCTTTCAGCAGTGGGGAGAGCCTTGGTTAGATCTATTCGCCACCGAAGAGAACGCGCAATGTCAGCAGTTCTGCGCGTTGGAATTTCCAAGGCGGCACTCGCTCGGCGACGCTTTTCGTCACGAGTGGAGTTGCGGTCTGTTGTACGCCTTTCCGCCTATACCACTTCTGCCCAGAGTGCTGAAGAAGATCAGGCGCGACCGGGCCCAAGTCATCTTGGTGGCTCCGGACTGGGCACGAAGGTACTGGTATCCCGAGCTACTCAGTATGTTGACCGATCCTCCGATACGTCTGCCCATTCGGGAGGATCTTCTGTCGCAGCAGCAGGGGACGGTCCTCCACCCGAACCTGTCCAGCCTCCACCTCCATGCGTGGAGATTGAGTGGCGGCAGTTGATGCTATTTGACTTGCCTCCTGAAGTCTGTGATATCATTCTGGCAGCCAGGCGTCCCTCCACAAAGACGGTATACGCCTGCCGGTGGAATAAGTTTGTGGCATGGTGCACAGCAAAGGCTGTGGATCCCCTTTCCGCCCCTCTTTCTGAGGTTCTCCTCTTTCTTCTTTCTTTGGCCCAGCAGGGCTCTGCCCTGGGCACCTTGAAAGGTTATCTTGCTGCTATCTCTGCCTTCTTGCGGCTTCCTGATCAGCCTTCTCTTTTCAAGTCCCCTGTAGTTACACGCTTTCTAAAAGGCATTACTCACACGTTCCCTCCTGTCCCTTTTGTAATGCCTCAGTGGAACTTGAATCTTGTTCTCACATTTCTAAAGTGCGCTCCCTTTCAGCCTCTTCATAATTGTCCTCTTCGTCTGCTGACGCTTAAGACTGCTTTTCTGGTAGCCATCACCTCGGCTAGACGGGTGAGTGAGCTCCAGACTTTATCATCAAAGCCTCCTTTTCTCTCTGTTCATCCGGACAAGGTTGTCCTTCGACCTCGTCCCTCCTTTCTTCCGAAAGTGGTGACCCCCTTTCATCTTGGGCAGTCTGTCACCTTGCCCACCTTCTTTCCGCCTCCGCATCCTTCCAAAGAGGAAGAGAGGCACCACCGTCTGGACCCAAAACGTGCACTCTCCTTTTATCTGGACCGCACAAAGCAGTGGACGACGTGGGTGCTAAGAAGGGGAAAGCTGTGCACAAACGGACCATCTCTCGGTGGGTCATTTTGTGCATCAAAATTTGTTATTCTTTGGCAAAAAAGGACCCTCCTGTTGGGCTGCGCGCCCATTCTACTCGGGCCACAGCGGCTACTACTGCTTTGGGACGGGGTATCCCTTTGCAGGACATCTGTCAGGCGGCAACGTGGGCTTCGCTACACACGTTTGCCAGGCATTATTGCCTTGACAGCCAAGTCCGGAGGGATCGCTTCTTTGGCCGTTCTGTCCTCCAGGACTTTCTGGTGTGATCTTGGTTCGCAGACCCACCACCGGGGATGGTATTGCTTGGGTATCTATTCTAAGGTGAGGAATCTAACTAACGTGTTTCTTTCAGATGAACAAGTTACTTACCTTCGGTAACGATGTATCTGTAAGAAACATTAGTTAGTTAGATTCCTCACCGACCCACCCATCCTCCCCGTTCTGCGAACTAACATCTAGGGTTAAGGTTATCCTTTTCAGGCCCCTAGATTTTATTTTTGACACCAGTGTCGGTCTTTGCATGGCTCTGCGTTCCTGGCGCGGAAAGCTATGTACAAGAACTGACGTCAGCGCGCGAGGGCAGCGTCTAAGTACTCCGACGACGTCCTCCCGGCGCACGACGCCGACGACGGACGCGGAGCCGCAGACGACGCCTAGCGACACGCAAGGGGTATTGCTGACGAAAAAATCTTCCGGATCCAGTCTGACGCCTGGGGATATTCTAAGGTGAGGAATCTAACTAACTAATGTTTCTTACAGATACATCGTTACCGAAGGTAAGTAACTTGTTCTTTCCTCCCACTCCATTTGTAATGCCACAGTGGGACCTTAATCTTGTTTTAACTTTTCTGATGGGGTCTCCGTTTTAGCCTCTTCATAGTAGTGCGTTGAGGCTGTTGTCCTTTAAGACTGTCTTTCTTGTAGCCATAACCTCGGCAAGGAGGGTGAGTGAGCTTCAAGCTCTAAGTTCCAAACCTCCTTTTCTTACATTACATGCTGAAAGGATGGTTCTCAGGACTAGGGCTGCTTTCCTGCCAAAAGTTGTTACTCCATTTCATTTGGGGCAGTCTATTACTCTCCCTGTTTTTTATCCACCTCCTCATCCCTCCAAAGAGGAGGAAAGACTCCATTGCCTGGATCCAAAGAGGGCTGTGAGTTTTTATCTGGACAGGACTAAAGACTTTCGTCTAGATGATCAACTCTTCATTGACTATGTTGGTCATTCGAAGGTAAGAGCGGTGCACAAGCGCACTTTATCGAGGTGGATTATTCTTGCCATCAAGATCTGCTACGCCCTGGCTGGTAAGACTCCTCCTGAGGGTATTAGAGCTCATTCGACTAGAGCAAAATCATCTGCATCTGCTTTGGCCAGGGGGGTTCCTGTGGCAGATATTTGTAAAGCCGCGACTTGGGCCTCCCTCCATACTTTCGCGAAGCATTATTGCTTGGACTCAGAGATGAGGAGGGAGGGCCACTTTGCGCGCTCTGTGTTGCAGGACTTTCTGGTATAGGAAGGTGGACACCCTCCTCCGGGAGTGAGGACTGCTGTGGGAATCTATTCACAAGGTGAGGAATCCACTGGCAGATGTATCCATCAGAAGAACAAGTTACTTACCTTCGGTAACGCTTTTTCTGGTGGATACAGTATCTGCCTGTGGATTCCTCACTGGCCCACCCGCCTCCCCGTTGTCCACCTTTGTATACCATGAAAGAGGTCTTGTTGAAATGTTTTTATACTTTCTTGTACATTTGTAGGAAATGCTTGTTTATTTAGCATTCCTTTTCTTTGTATGCTATGTATATGTGGTTGTTTATGGTATACTGTGTATACTTTGAGTCTGTCGTTGGTCCACCTGTTCGCCTCGGAGGCACGGAAAAAATGGGTGGAACTGACGTCATCACGCCGACGTGGGCCTCTTATGGCTCCGGTGACGTCATACGGAGTCGCGAGCGGAGCCGATGCATTATGACGTCGCCCACGTCGACGTGGAGTGCTGGGGAAAAAAGTTCTGTGGAATGCTGGCACAGGGGATATTCACAAGGTGAGGAATCACAAGGTGAGGAATCCACAGGCAGGTACTGTATCGACCAGAAAAAGCGTTACCGAATGTAAGTAACTTGTTCGGCATGCCTATAGTCAGAGTTTAAATGGTCTCTCATGGGTGGCAAAATACATGATGCAGCCCATGGGAGACTCCTGTTGTACCTATGCACTGGGTACCTCAGTACCATATACGAGGGACTTGTAAGGGTACACCAGTATCTAATTGTGGAGGTACCAAAGTACTTACCAAAGCCAACTTAGGGGAGAGAGCACAGTTGCTAGGGGCCTGATGAGCCGGATCCCAGCAAACTACAGTCAAAACACAGTCACCAGGCAATAAGTGGGGGTAACCCTGCTAGAAAGATCCTACCTCCCTACAGGGACCCACACACAAACTGCCATTGCAGGATGCATGAAATGGTGCAAGCCATTCCAAAAACAGGACATTGCCCACTCCCTGTGTAAAATGCCCAAGTACACTGCATGTCTTCTATGTAAGTCATCTCTACAGCAGGCCTTAGAGCCCTTAGGCAGGGTGCATTATATTACATGTGAGGGTGCATCTGCATGAACAGATATGACCCTGTGATGTCTAGTTCCATTGCTAGGCATTGCAAGTTATCAGGAAGCCATTTTAAGGATATATACTGGCAACTGGTCATTACGGATTGCCCAGCTTCAAAATGACTTCACTGAAAAGTCTGATATTTGGTATCAAACAATTTGTCTTAATTAATCTGTGCTATCTGAAAGAAACAGTTAGTTAGAGATTCCTTACCTTAGAGTTACCCCCAGGCGTCAGACCTCATCCGGAACGTTTTTCGTCAGCAGTACCTCTGCGCGTCGAAAGGTGGTATCAGTCAAATCCACATTCGTCGTCGGCGTTGTGGTCGCTGGGATGACATTGCAGTAGCTACATAGGCACCGCCCTCGCACACTGAGGTCAGTTCTGTTCTTTCTTTGTCCGCGCCAGCTAGCGCAGGTCCGGAGAGAGCGGTACCTCCAGTCACTTATTGACTGACTTTTTCTCGACTTTTGTCGACATTGTTTTCGAGTCCATCGACTCCTAATGCACGAGGGATGCCCGGCTTCAAGGCTTGCGGTTCCTGTAACTGACTGATGTCACTGACGGATCCACACCGCTTGTGCCTCTTCTGCCTGAGGCGCGACCTCGACCCCCAAGTCATGCCCGACTGCCGTACCATGAATCCGAAGTCTTTGCGGAAGCGGCCCCGAAAGCTTCTCGAGGCCCGGCAGTCAACTCTGCGCCACTCGAGGGACCGGTCGCCGAACATTATCATTCTTCTTCCTAGTCTTCGCACTTGGGGTCAGGTAAGTCGAATCACAAAAAGAAGTCGAAGAAGCATCGTCGCTCTTCGACTTCTCCTCGTCAGTTGACCATCGCGACGAGGGATGCGGGTGGTGCCCCTCCCGTGTCACCACATGCGGACCCCGAAGGGATGGCTCCGAGCTTCCCGGGACCCGTAGCTACCCCTGCCCAGCTGCGAGCTTTTTACGAAGTGATGCATGCCATCTTTGGGCATCCTGACTCCGTCAGCGCGCCTTCGGGCCTCGCAGGCTCGGCTGTCCGATTGCGTTCAGATCTCGGAGCGCACTGCACGACAATTGCAGTGGTGGCTAACGAACCAGATTGGGTCAGCTGCAGATCCCTCTCCCTTTCCCAACCAGACCACACAATGGTGACGGAAGCGTCCCTTCTAGGATGGGGCGGCCACATGGGAGAGGCGGACATCAGAGGCCTCTGGTCTCCGGCGGAGTCCGGGCTCCACATCAACCTTCTGGAGCTTTGGGCGATTCGTCTTGCACTCAAAGCATTCCTTCCTTCTGTCCGGTGAAGAGTAGTACAGGTGTGCATGGACAACACCACCGCCATGTGGTACTGCAACAAACAGGGCGGGTGGGGTCATGGACCCTATGTCAAGAGGCCCTCCGTCTCTGAACATGGCTGGAACATCAGGGCATATCCCTGGTGGTTCAACACCTGGCAGGTTCACTCAACGCCAGGGCGGACAAGCTCAGCCGCAGGTGCATGATGGATCACGAATGGCGTCTTCACTCGGAGGTGGTGCAAGGTCTCTTTTAGAAGTGGGGGGATCCTTGGTTAGATCTATTCGCCACCGAAGAGAAAGCACAATGTCAGCAATTCTGCCTGTTGGAATTTCCAAGGTGGCACTCGCTAGGCAACGCTTTTCGGCACAAATGGAGTTGCGTTCTTCTATACGCCTTTCCGTCTATACCACTTCTGCCCAGAGTACTGAAGAGGATCAAGCGCAACTGGGCCAAAGTCATTCTTGTGGCTCTGGATTGGACACAAAGAGTCTGGTATCCCGAGCTGCTACACATGGCCATCGATCATCTGATCAGACTGCCTCTTCGGGAGGATCTTCTGTAGCAGCCACAGGGGACGGTCCTCCACCCAAGCCTGTCCAGCCTCCACCTCCTTGCGTGGAGATTGAGCGGCGGCAATTGACGTCCTTTGACCTGCCTCCCAAAGTCTGTGATGTAATCTTGGCAGCCAGGCGTCCCTCCACTAAGACACCTGCAGATTGAACACATTTGTGGCATGATGAATAGCAAAGGCTGTGGATCCCCTTTTCGCCCCTCTTTCTGAGGTTCTCGTGTTCCTCCTTTCTTTGGCCCAGCAGGGCTCTCTTCTGGGCACTCTAAAGGGCTATCTCTTGACCATTTCAGCCTTCCTGATCAACCTTCTCTTTTCAAGTCCTCCTGTTGTAATTCGTTTCCTTAAGGGCATTGTAGGAGAGTAGGGTCTGCTTTCTATGGTCACCCCCACTTTTTGCTTTTGCTTCACTGGTTTTCGACTTAGATGTGGCTGTGGGCCTGCTAATCAGACCCACAGCCCAGCTGTTCTCTCTCTAAATTCATACTATGTACTTTAGGTACATAACCCAATTTGTAAGGATCACCTTCTAGGGCCCTGTACAGTGTACCTTAGGTACCCAGGGCATAGGTGTACCCTAGGCCTACCAGGGGCTGCAGCATGTATTATGCCACCCCTGGCTGGCCTCCCATCATGACACAACTGGCTGATCACTCAGCTGGGGCAAGGTCGTGTAATCACCCCTTGCTTAGGTGTAGTATTCCTATACCTACCTTATATATAGACACATGGGTAACCTTTCAGTCACTCCTATGGCAGGCCTTAACAATCCTGAAGGCAGAGTGCTTGGTAACATGTGAGATGGTGCTCTAGCATGAGCTGAGCCTGTCTGCAGCTTTCGGAACCATGTCCTTATAGCTGTTCTATGATATCACCTACCATATACTCTTAAAGTGCTTTATAATCCTTGCGGTTATGGTAACTATGGTTTGGCTTTATCAAAACATGTTGTGTAAGGTGTCTAACACTTTGGAATACTACCCCCACACCATTTTTGGCGATGAGGATAGTATTCCTCCCTTCTAGAGGGAGAAGACATGTTGAAGACCTACTACTCGGTTAAAGTTAACCAGAGCCCCAGCTTCAAAAAACGGATGCTGCTGCCACAGACACAAGTCTGACCTCCTGCTGCTGGGAGTCCTTCCAGCGAGGGAGGCTTGGACAATAGGTTTCCTGCCTTGGGAGGTGCTAGCACCACCCTAGACAGGACTTAGTGTATTGGGGCAAGGAGGGATGAAAGAAACGAGACACTGCCTGGGGCACACAAGGTGTCCCATGCATAGTCCGGTTCAAACCGGTGCTGGGGCACTCCAGCCCTGGCGCGAAACTGGACAAAGGGAAGGGGGTGTAACCACCCCCCTCCCTGGTCCCACCCATAGGAGGGACCTAGCATGTAACCCAGCCCCCCAGATTAGTATAAGAGTGGGAGCTGAGTCCCTAGGATTTTGGATTATCCTGGAAAACTGCAACTTGAACAGAAACTCTGGAACTTCGACATTCGACTACGGAAGAAGACTGAAGAATCTCCCTTGTGGCCAAGGAGTGGCCACCCTGTGCAAACAGGCACCATCAAGTGACCTGCCGTTTGCTTTGCCCAAGTTCTACAAGGAACCGACTGCAGAGCCCGACCAGCACCTTGACTTCCAGACTTCACCGACCCTGATCCACATCCACAGCAAAGCTGAGATCCGTGGAGGCGACGAGAGACGTGGGACCGGCTACCTGGGAAAATTGGCTACTAGCTTCCAGCGCAGCTTCTGAGGCATCCTCAAAGTTGTGCTCTGGGGATTGAGAAGCCCCAACCCCGAGCACCATCTGCACCGAAGATCAGCCCTCCACACTCCACGAGTTCTGCGTGGGGCCCTTCTGCATTTTCCTGCTCGACACGTCTGTCCGGTTACTTGCCCGTTGGCTAGTAGCCTCAGTGACGACAAACCATTAACTCTCCACCGCTGGTTTGGCTCCTCCAGACTGGCCCTTGCTTCCCTGCGAAAGAGAAGCACCTCAGGCCTTCCTGGTCCGCAACAGAAGCGAATCCTTCATCCTGCGTAGGTTGCGCTTGCCAAGGCTTGTTGGGTCCGAACTCGACATCGACGCCGCCAACAGCAAGAGCCTTCGTGGGGCAGCTCGGCTCCTGGTTCTGGTCGTCCTCGACGCCTCCTGGTACCCGTGGCTGCTGCGACAAGCTTCACCTCTCCACCTGCATCTTCACGACATCGCCTGGTTCCTCCCTGGTTCCTTTCCTTCCCGGCTCCTGGCTGGTGACCTCGACTCTGTCCTCTCTGCTTGCAGGTATCCTTCTTCTTGATTCCAACCTTGGAATCCACCGGACACTCTTCACTGACTGCCTGTCAGCACCTTTTCTTCAGGCATCCATAGGAGTCGACAGAGAAACCCGACGCAAGTTCACACCTATGCACCCGCAGCCCGTGGGCTAGGTAAACTGAGTACTCGGGTGCACACAAGGGTATTGACTATCCTAGGGTCTAGTTTCCAAGTCTCTCCTAGCTCCTTCCGAAGTGTCCTAAAACTCTTTAATTCTAAACACTACTATTTCTATCGATTATACGCATTACGCGTGAGTGTTTCCATTCTGCACCTGAATCCCGTGGGCATCCCACTTCCTAGCAATTGGTAGTATAGTGTAGCCCCAGCGATGGCCTAGGCCTAACCTGTGTCCGTGACAGTGGTCCTTATACCACTTACTTAGTATATGGTTTGCGTGGCCCCTAGGGCCTAACTGTATTACTTACCTGTGTGACTTATGTATGCTTAAATAAGACTGTGTTGTACTTACCTCGAATCTCATAAAGAGTGCTGAGGGTATTTTGACTAGAATACATTCTATTTTTATATATATCTATTGTGGTGTCCTTTCATTTGGTATTCAAGGGATTGCAAATGGTATAACAGCTGGCTTCACATGCCATACAGAGTTTAGCCTAAGACTGCTCTTGTCCATGCTACCACTAGAATAGCTGGTCTATAAGGTTGACTTTACAACCAATCACCATAAGGGTTGTTTGGACTGATACAAGGTGTACACTAGAACTAGTGACATCATATATCAGGCCAACTTCTCACATCGGGTCCCAGGCGGCCCTCTGTTGTGCCCCGGTGGGTGGGGTCCTCTCGCAGACCCTCTTTTCCCTTGGGTATGGCTATGTTATCTATTCTACATGAAGGAATCTGCGGCTAGTAGTCCCTATCAGATTTACGAGTTACTTACCTTCGGTAACGATGTATCTGGTAGAGACAATTCTAGCTGCAGATTCCTTCACGGCCCGCCCTTCCTCCCCGTTCTGCGAGGGCTTGTGATTTGGTCTTTTGCACTCGCTTCCCTGTGGGTGGCTGTGTCTTCTATGAGCATTCTTTCCCTCTTTATGTCAGTCTGTCCCCTTTTTCCTCCCCGGGAGGATAGGTTTGTTGGTACTTCTGGCTCTGTGCGATCCTTGAGGTTGGGGTCTTTTGGCTGTGCCTCTGCCCTTGTTCCTGATGGGGTAGTCACACTATGTGATGGGGATGTCTTGGAGTTTTGTTGTTCCCTGTGTGTCCCCGACTGGTTCCCCTTCCTTGTTTGTGGTTGGGGTTGTAGTCCTGTTGCATGTCATCGTGACATTTTTACATATGTCCCTTGTCTCCGGGGAGGGGGGGTGCTGTCTCTGTACTGGCAGTGTTGCTGCTCTGTTCTTTATTCTTTTCCTGCCTTTGGGTACTGCAGTACCGGGCACTGCTCTTTATGGTGTTGTTCCTCACCATCCCCCCTTTTTTTTTCTGTTCTTTCGCATACTGTTCCTATACTCTCACAGTTGTTTGCTGACTCCGCTTTGTGGCGATGAAAACTGACGTAGGCGCGCCGGGTGGGATTTATTTGACCTCGCTAACGTCACATATGCGGATGACGCCTGGACGGAGTCGCGTGATGCCGTCCCTCCGGCGCGCAGGGATGCTGGGCAAGAAAGTTTTCCGGGTCCAGTCTCATGCCTGGGGATAATTCTACGTGGAGGAATCTGCGGCTAGAATCGTCTCTACCAGATACATGGTTACCGAAGGTAAGTAACTCGTACATTTGCTCTGCAGCTTGCGCTGATTAGTGAGGAACATTGTAGAAAGGTGGATATCTGACTATGGTTACCCCCAACTTTTTGGCTAGTGTCTAGCTGGTTTTTCGACTTAGTTGGCCTGAGATCCTGCCATTCAGGGTCTCAGGCTGTCTGCTCTCTCTTTAAAATGGACTCCATGTACCCTAGGTACATAACCAATTGGTAAGGATCACCTTATTGGACCCTGTACAGTGTACCCTAGGTACCCAGGGCATAGGTGTACCCTAGGCCACCCAGGGGCTGCAGCATGTATTATGCCACCCCTGGTCTGGCCTTCCAATCAGACACAACTGGCTGATCACTCAGCTGGGGCAAGGTCGTGTAATCACCCCTTGCTTATATATAGTATGCCTATATCTACCCTTATATATAGACACATGTGTACCTATCAGTCACTCCTATGGCAGGCCTTAACAATCCTGGAGGCAGAGTGCTTGGTAACATGTGAGATGGTGCTCTAGCATGAGCTGAGCCTGTCTGCAGCTTTCGGAACCATGTCCTTATAGCTGTTCTATGATATAGCCTACCATATACTCTTAAAGTGCCTTATAATCTTAGACGGTTATGGTAACTATGGTTTGGCTTTATCAAAACATGTCGTGTAAGGTGTCTAACACTTTGGAATAATACCCCCATACCATTTCTGGTGATGAGGATATTATTCCTCCCTTCTAGAGGGATAGACATGTTAAAATCCTACTTTGCTGTTTAACTCTAACCAAAGCCTCAGCATCACAAAATGGATGCTGCTGCCACAGACACGAGTCTGACCCCCTGCTGCTGGGAGTGATCCTGGCAAGGGAGGCTTGGACAATAGGTTTCCTGCTTGGGGAAGTGCTAGCACCCCCCCAGACAGACTTTAGTGTATTGGGGCAGGGAGGGCTGAAAGGAATGAGACATGCCTGGGGCACACAAGGTGTCCCATGCATAGTCCAGTTTAAACCGGTGCTGGGGCACTCCAGCCCCAGTCCTGGCGCGAAACTGGACAAAGGGAAGGGGGTGTAACCACCCCCCTCCCAGGTCCCACCCATAAGGCGTGACCTAGCAGGTATCCCAGCCCCCCAGATTAGTATAAGAGTGGGAGTTGGGCCTCAAGACTTTAGATTATCCTGAACCTGCAAACTTGAACAGAAACTCTGGACCTTCGACATTCGACGAAAGAAGAAGACTGAAGAATCTCCCTTGTGGCCAAGGAGTGGCTACCCTGTGCAAACAGGCACCATCAAGAGACTACCCTTTGCTTTGCCCACGTTCTACGAGGAACCGACTGCAGAGCCCGACCAGAGCCTTGACTTCCAGACTTCTCCGACCCTGATCCACATCCACAGCAGAGCTGAGATCCGTGGAGGCGACGAGCGACGTGGGACCGGCTACCTGGGAAAAGTGGCTAGTAACTTCAAGCGCAGCTTCTGAGGCACCCTCGAAGTTGTGCACCGGGGATTGAGAAGCCCCAACCCCAAGCACCATCTGCACCGAAGATCAGCCCCCCACACTCCACGAGTCCTGCGTGGGGCCCTTCTGCATTTTCCTGCTTGCCGCGTCTGTCCGGTTGCTTGCCCGCTGGCTAGTGGCCTTTGTGACGACGCACCCTGAAATCTTCTGCGCTGGTTTGGCTCCTCCAGACTGGCTCCCGCTTCTCTGCAAAGAAGAAGCACCCCAGACCTTCCTGGTCTGCACCAGAAGCAAGTCCTCCGTTCTTCGTGGGTTCCGCTTGCCAAGGCTTGGTGAGTCCTAGTCCAACTTCGACGCCGCCGACAGCAAGAGCCTTCGTGGGACAGCTCGCCTCCTGGTCCTGGTCGTCCTCGACGCTTCCTGGTCCTCCTGGCGGCAGCGACAGGCTTCACCTTCACCTGCAATCTTCACGACATCGCCTGGTTCCTTCCTGGTTCCACGTGGTCACTGGCTAGTGACCTTGACTCTGTCCCTTCTGCTTGCAGGTCTCCTCTCTTCTTGATCCCAGCCTTGGGATCCACCGGACACTCTTCACTGACTGCCTGTCAGCATCTTTCTTCAGGCATCCATAGGAGTCGACGACGAAAACCGACGCATCTTCACCCCTATGCACCCGCAGCCTGTGGGCTAGGTAACTTGGGTACTCCGGTGCTCATCAGGATAGTGACTTTCCTAGTGTCTAGTTTTCCAGTCTCGACTTCCTAGCTACTCCGGAAGTGTCCTAAATCTATCGTTTTCTAAACTGTACTATTGCTAGTGACTTTTACGCATTACGCGTGAGTGTTTCCACTCTGCACACGAATCCCGTGGGCCTCCCACTTCCTAACTAACGCTAGTGTAGTGTAGCCCCAGCGATTCCCTAGGCCTAGGCCTATTCTATTTCCGTGACAGTGGTCCTTATACCACTTCTTTAGTATATGGTTTGCGTGGCCCCTAGGGCCTAACTGTATTACTTACCTGTGTGACTTAATGTATGCTTAAATAAGACTGTGTTGTACTTACCTCTAATCTCATAAAGAGTGCTGAGGGTTTGACTAGAATAAATACACTTTATTTTATATATATATCTGTTGTGGTGTCCTTTCATTTGGTATTCAAGGGATTATATATGGTATCACAGCTGGCTTCACATGCCATTCAGAGTTTAGCCTAAGACTGCTCTTGTCCATGCTACCACTAGGATAGCTGGTCTATAAGGTTGACTTTACAACCAATCACCATAAGGGTATTTGGACTGATATAAGGTGTACACTAGAACTAGTGACATCATACATCAGGCCAACTTCTCACAAACATGTGATGTCTCAAATACAGTGTGCAGTGTGGTAATAGCATACGACGCTGTAGTGGTGCCATCTGACAATTTAAAACAAGAGCCATCGACATATAGTTCCTCTTGAGGATCAGATAAGGGAACATCAGTCAAGTCTACACGTTCCTTCGTCTCCTCCTCAGTACAAAATAAACAATCATGGACATCTTTTTTTTTTTTTTTTTTTAAACCTTTATTCGTGCATATTAAAAGAACAAATACGGGCCTACAACCTTCAGGCCGGCCACGATACGATTAAGCACTGATACAAACATTACGGCCCCTGTGCTTCAACGGTCAAGATTAGCAACGATTTATGAATTATACACTGGAGAGATCCTTGACCCCAGGGAAAGGAGAAGTGAAGGTTAATTTTAAAGTTTTTCAAAATAATTTTATCAGGGAAAAAGTCAGTGAAGAATAAGAACCAAGGAGATTCGAGTCCGCACGATATCTTCACCACACGGGAAAGCAGCAGCATCATTAAAACAGCAATGGAAGTAAAATCTCAGGCAGTGAGGCAATGCAGTTATATAACAGGATAGTCACATGAGCAATTACGCACCCCTCCAGTGCCGCCCCCACTCAGTCAGCCCCACACCCGGACCCAGAATCGAAACAAGTATAGCGCAGAAACATAAAAAGAAAAAAAGGCCCATAGAACTAATTAGAAACAGTAAATTACCCCCCCACCCTACACCAATGCGGAGGCTACGGCCTGCCCCCCCCCCAGCATAGTGCCTGTCGCCCAATAAACCCGAAATATAGACAAGAAAGAGAGTAAGAATAGAGTAAAGAAAGATAAGAAAACAGTACACCTATAATAAAGGGGGCGAGAAAAGAATAGGACTATTCTAATCTAAACTCCCAAAAAGAAGAAAGCGGGGAGGAGCCTGCGTATCATCAGAGCGCCCTAAACCATCGGCCATCTATTGCTTCCACACCCTGAGAACCCACTACACCAAAAGCGGTCATGTGAAAATGAATTGTCACAACAATTTAAATGAAGGAAGACAGATCGTGACGAGTGCGCACAAAGTATACATACAGTTCCAGTCCCAGTCCAGCCCATCCGTGAAACCATGGCGATATAAATCAGTCTAGCCCTGGCCCGATCGCGGGCTTGAGATTAAGCCAGCCCCTACATGAAGGCCCCGCACCCCGTGCAGACAAAGACAATATGGCCGCTTAGGAGAAGATGGTGAAGTAGAATCACAAAATGGCCGCCGACCATCTGTAGAGGTCCCTTTGTGCACCACATAAAGTCCAGACATGGCATGTAGAGTACAGGAGTTCCACAGAAAAGAAGCAGTAGGCCACCGTGAACGATTCCTCGAGGATGTTAGGTGTTGCTCAGCTGGATACTCTTGCAGACGCGGTGAGGCAGGCAACAATGAAGCAGGCAGCAATGAACGGGGAAACAAAGTATCCGCTGTTGAGCTGGAGAGCAATTGATCCTGGGTGCCGGGAAAGCCAGATGCAGGCACCAGTGTAGCACGATCACACACAGCCGTTGCGTCCCCGCAAGAGGACAAAAGCACTGGCAGACCCACGCCGTGTTGATGACAAACGGAGCGCTCACGGCCCGCAGCCGACAGCATGGAGTCAAACTGCTCACTCAGCGCCTGAAAGCGAGCACACATTTGTAGACGAAGGTCCCGCAGGACGGCCAGAACGGAGCCGCATGTCAGCGGAAGCTGCACCCCCACATCGGCAGCAATCCGGGACCGCACTGTGGAGCTGGTGTCTGGTGGAGGGAGGGCGAAGCGGGCAGCGGGCAAGACCGGAGTATCACCCCCCAGCCGCGAGCAGGCAAACAACGCCATGTTTTACCGCCGGACGGTACAATGGCCAGGGGGGGGGGTCGTAGCAAGGAGTCAGTTCCCCTCAGGTCTGCGCCGCAACTGGGAAAGCCAACAGTCGCCTCCCTTCCCTCGGGTTCTCTTTGCAGCCGACTAGGCAATAGAAGAAGGGGGTCGGCAGCCTCCCACAGCGCGGTCCACAGATCGGGGCAGGAGACCCGCCGCACCGGGGCTTACCTTACAGCCCCAGCCCTTCAGGCGCAGGGTGCAGGAGGGGTCTGGTCGTCCCTCCCCAGGCTCATCTGGCGACAGTCCGTGGTGTTAGATGAGGTCGGGACCGCGGGGCTCGGGTTTGCGCTAGCGGGTCCGGTGACTGCGGAGCTTCCAGGGGGCCGGCAAAGGCCACAATGGAGCAGGGGTCCAGGGCGGAGAACAAAAGCACCAAGAACTCCGGCATCCGGGCGGGCTGAGACTTCGGGGAAGCGGCGGCGTGGACAGCGCGTCGTCGCACACGTTTCACCTCGAGAATCGGCAAGGATAGGAATCAGGATGATAGTCCGGGGCCAAGGGCCGACGGAGCCGGGCGCTCAAGCGTCTGCTCCGGTCGCCATCTTGGCTCCTCCCCAATCATGGACATCTTTGTCCTCTTCTTCCGAAGGGAGGGGTAGTAAAGTGGCTGGATTCAATGTGGCACTCCTTTTGATAGTAATCTGAGGTGCAAATAATGTTAATTCATAACCAGTCAGACGAGTATTAGTAAGGTGCTGCGTCATCGTTTTGTTCAAAAGTACATCCACAGCATGCGTTACCATTACTGTGAGATCGTGATTAAGGACGAGCCCTGCCGATTGTCGAACAGAGACCGCTTCAGCCACGGCAGCTCTTAAACAGCTTGGGAGGGCTCTGGCGACAGGGTCATGCATGGCAGAAAAACACGCACATGGCCTCTGCTTACCTCCAAAAGCTTGTGTTAACACTGAAAGCGCACACCCAGCCATTTCATGTATGTACAGCACGAAAGGCTTCTTATAATCAGGCGTACCGAGTACAGGTGCAGAGCAAAGCGCAATTTTTAATTGTTCAAAAGCATGCTGACATTCATACGTCCAAGGCAAAGGTTCATGCACATCTTTAGTTGTTAAGCAAAGCAGAGGCTGTATTAATAAAGAATAAGCAGGTATCTAGTGCCGACAATATGAGGTGATGCTTATGAAAGCACGCACGTCCCTCTGAGTCACAGGGACAGGCATCTTGACAGTGGCATCAACTCGTTCAGGTGTTAGCCTCCGACCCTCCTTCGGCAGCAGGTGGACTTAATAGGTTACCTGCTGTTGACAATATTGGAACTTCGAAATGGACACTTTATGTCCATTTTTTGCCAAATGCATTATTAATTGTACCGTATTATCCCGACAACCCTCTCCGGTATCAGAGGCTATGAAAAGGTCATCTACGTATTGCAATAATACATTACCTACGGGAAGAGAGAGAGAATCCAATTGACTTTTTAAAGCTTGCCTATAAATACTAGGACTTTCAGTATACCCCTGAGGAACTCTACAGAATTGAAAACTCCTGCCGGCGAGAGCGAAGCCAATTAAATACCGGCTGTCTGGATGACTAGGAATACTAAAAAAAGCATTTTTCAAATCAATGACAGAAAAGAATTTAGCTGTGGAAGGAATCATTGTTAAAATCAGGGACTACCGGAAACTGAGGGACAACTATTTTGTTTATTTCCTGCAAATCAGTCACAAAACGATAGACATCAGGATGTGCATCAGGGGAATCCACAGGTACCTTTTTAAGATTAGGGCTGTTGCACACATTTACTACCGTCTCCTCACCCACCCCCGATTTGATCAAGTCCTGTATAATCTGCATCAAAGCCCTTTCCCCGGCCTGTGATATTTTGTATTGGGGAATACGAGGGAGCACAGCATTATCTTTTACCTTTATAGAAACCGGTGGTATCTGCAATAACCCTACATCTGTATTCCCTGTGGCCCACAATGAGGGCGGCACATCTTGAAATTCAACAGGAAGCGGTGCATCTTTCGTCAAACACTGTTTTACACTATCCACATTAGGTCCAAGAGTCATAAAAATACCATCCGGGGAACAATAAATGGTGGCATGTAACGTCTTCAACAAATCCAATCCTAATAAATTCTCCCCACAATTTGCTATCAACAAAAATGGGGAGTCCACAGTAAAGGGACCAACAGTCAAATCAAGAGGTCGGGAAATGGGAGCACACAACCGGTACGCCTGAAAAACCTACCAAGATATTATTACGGCCAGACAGGGTTGCCCCAGGGACCAGCGAACGAGAAACAGAGCTATTCATTGCACCTGTATCCACTAAACATGTCATTGCCGAACCATGCAAATCTGCTGTGACATAAGGACCACGCTGATCTACAGGAATTTGGACTTGTCCCTCACCCTGTCCCTTGCTGTCCTAGCTATTGGACATCCCTGCAGCTTATCCATATCATAATCATCATGATAGTACTGCCTTCCCCGGGGGTCATCGAAATAATTCTGATCTGAACGACCTCCAGAGGATGCACCAGCTTGATCCTCATCCCGACCAACCCGCCCACGGCCCCGTCCACCTGAACCCCACCCCCTCGGTACTACAAGTTTCCGTAACAGATTTGGACACTCGCTTCGCCAATGTCCCTCCTTTTTACAATACGTGAACGGATTTGGCCCCAGGGGCGCACCATTCCTACCAGCTGTGAGAAGTTGGCCTGATATATGATGTCACTAATTCTAGTGTACACCTTGTATCAGTCCAAACAACCCTTATGGTGATTGGTTGTAAAGTCAACCTTATAGACCAGCTATCCTAGTGGTAGCATGGACAAGAGCAGTCTTAGGCTAAACTCTGAATGGCATGTGAAGCCAGCTGTTATACCATTTGTAATCCCTTGAATACCAAATGAAAGGACACCACAACAGATGTATATAAAAATAGAATGTATTTATTCTAGTCAAAATACCCTCAGCACTCTTTATGAGATTCGAGGTAAGTACAACACAGTCTTATTTAAGCATACATTAAGTCACACGGGTAAGTAATACAGTTAGGCCCTAGGGGCCACGCAAACCATATACTAAGTAAGTGGTATAAGAACCACTGTCACGAACACAGGATAGGCCTAGGGAATCGCTGGGGCTACACTATACTACCAAAGGTTAGGAAGTGGGAGGCCCACGGGATTCAGATGCAGAGTGGAAACACTCACGCGTAATGCGTAAAAGTCGATAGAAATAGTAGTTATTAGAAATTTAGAGTTTTAGGACACTTCTGGAGTAACTAGGAGGTCGAGACTTGGAAACTAGACCCTAGGATAGTCAATACCCTTGTGAGCACCGGAGTACTCAAGTTACCTAGCCCACGGGCTGCGGGTGCATAGGTGTGAACTTGCGTCGGGTTTCGTCGTTGACTCCTATGGATGCCTGAAGGAAAGTTGCTGACAGGCAGTCAGTGAAGAGTGTCTGGTGGATCCCAAGGATGGGATCAAGAAGGAAGGTACCTGCAAGCAGAAGGGACAGAGTCTAGGTCACCAGCCAGGAAGGAACCAGGAAGGAACAAGGCGGTGTCGTGAAGATGCAGGTGAAGAGGTGAAGCTTGTCGCAGCAGCCACGGGTACCAGGAGGCGTCGGCGAAGACCAGGACCTGGAGATGAGCTGTCCCACGAAGGCTCTTGCTGTCGGCGGCGTCGATGTCGAGCTAGGACCCAACAAGCCTTGGCAAGCGAAACCCACGCAGAATGGAGGACTTGCTTCTGGTGCAGACCAGGAAGGTCTGGGGTGCTTCTCTTTCACAGAGGAGCGAGTGCCAGTCTGGAGGAGCCGGACCAGCAAGATAAAATCAAAGGTTTGTCGTCGCAGAGGTCACTAGCCAACGGGCCAGCAACCGGACAACACGTCGAACAACTCCAGTGCAGAAGGGCCCCACGCAGAACACGTGAAGTGTGGGGAGCTGATTTTCTTTGCAGATGGTGCTCGGGATGGGGGCTTCTCAATTCCCCAAGCACAGCCTCGAGGAAGCCTCAGAAGTCGCGCTAGTCAGTTACTAGCCACACTTCCCAAGTCGCCGGTCCCACGTCCCTCGTCGCCTCCACGGGTCTCAGCTTTGCTGTCGATGTGGATCTGGTTCAGAGGTGTCTGGAAGTCACGGCGCTGGTCAGTCTCTGCAGTCGTCCCTCGCAGGATTCAGTCGCAAAGCAAGCAGCGGTCGCTGGATGGTGCCTGGTTGCCCAGGGTGGTCACTCCTTGGCCACAAGGGAGATTCTTAAGTCTTCTTCCTGAGGTCGAATGTCGAAGGTCCAGAGTTTCTGTTCAAGTTGCAGATTCAGGATAATCTAATTCTGCAGGGCTCAGCTACCTACTGATATACTGGGCTGCTGGGCTGGGCTACCTGCAAGGTCCCTCCTATGGGTGGGACCAGGAAGGGGAGTGGTTACACCCCCTGTCCTTTGTCCAGTTTCGCGCAAGAGCTGGGGCTGGAGTGCCCCAGCGCCGGTTTGAACTGGACTATGCATGGGACACCTTGTGTGCCCCAGGCAGTGTCTAGTTTATTTCATCCCTCCCTGCCCCAATACACTAAGGCCTGTCTGGGGTGGTGCTAGCACCTCCCAAGGCAGGAAACCTATTGTCCAAGCCTCCCTCGCTGGAAGGACTCCCAGCAGCAGGAGGTCAGACTTGTGTCTGTGGCAGCAGTATCCATTTTGTGATGCTGGGGCTCTGGTTAACTTTAACTGGGTAAGTAGGTCTCAACATGTCTTCTCCCTCTAGAAGGGAGGAATAATATCCTCATCGCCAGAAATGGTATGGGGGTATTATTCCAAAGTGTTAGACACCTTACACGACATGTTTTGATAAAGCCAAACCATAGTTACCATAACCGTCTAAGATTATAAGGCACTTTAAGAGTATATGGTAGGCTATATCATAGAACAGCTATAAGGACATGGTTCCGAAAGCTGCAGACAGGCTCTGCTCATGCAAGAGCACCATCTCACATGTTACCAAGCACTCTGCCTCCAGGATTGTTAAGGCCTGCCATAGGAGTGGCTGATAGGTGCACATGTGTCTATATATAAGGTAGGTATAGGAATACTACACCTAAGCAAGGGGTGATTACACGACCTTGCCCCAGCTGAGTGATCAGCCAGTTGTGTCATAATGGAAGGACAGGCCAGGGGTGGCATAATACATGCTGCAGCCCCTGGTAGGCCTAGGGTACTCCTATGCCCTGGGTACCTAGGGTACACTATACAGGGGCCAATAAGGTGATCCTTACCAATTGGGTTATGCACCTAAAGTACATAGTAGGAATTTAGAGAAAGAACAGCTGGGCTGTGGGTCTGATTAGCAGGCCCACAGCCACATCTAAGTCGAAAACCAGTGAAGCAAAAGCAAAAAGTGGGGGTGAACATAGAAAGCAGACCCTACTCTCCTACACCAGCACCCCGTGACCTTTGAACCGGACCAGTGCTTCGGCCCTTCCAGACCCCCTTACAACCTGCTGTAATAACACTCTTGTCTTCAAATCCTTACTCTTCTTCTCCATCTTGTCCTTTTCCTCATTTTCTCGATGCTCATAATACTGACCCATACTTAATATCTCTACAGGGGAGGAAGTAGTCCAAGTACTCTCAGAAGCTTGCAGCCGAGCTGCAATTTCAGAAAGCAAATTCGTAACAAACCTATTAACAAACAAACACTGCCTTCGACTGAGAAATCCTGCCCACTGAAATCCAAGAACACCCCTTCAAAACGAGTGAAAAAATCAAACACACTCTAGTCTTTCTTCTGACGACATGCCGTTAACTTGTCCCAATCCACTCGTCTAGGTGGGATAAGATAATGCATATAGGTAATAATGCGGCTTGGCAAAGCCAAAATTTCAGCTTTAGGCTCTTCACCAGCCTTTCTCTCCTTATCCCATGCCCTGTTCTCATTCCATGTGCCTCCCAGCTCCGCTACATGATCTTGCGTATGCACCTGCCGCCAAATGTCCACTGGCACCAAAAGCCACAAAAACATCTCATTGTCTGCTAAAGTCATAACTGGCGAGGAGTCGGCCTATGTTAATTCGTTATAATATGCGGTATGATTTTTCCTAGGGTCTGGTAACTGACTCTTGGGAGCAAGCACCTCACTACTTTTCCATGGGGTTTAGACCCACTGTTCCTGAAAATGAGCCTCTACCCGCTGCTGAACACCATCTCCTCTCATTATGCTGCTCTGGGATCTCGGGGTGAAAAACAGGATGCACCTCTCTCATCGGAAATTGGGACACAGTAGTTGGAGTTTGGTGAAATAATCTTTTCCGATAACCAAGAAGTATCCCAACATTATTGGAAACTTCTGTAGGGGCCATATCAGCTGAATAAACACTTTCTCGAATGTCATAAATAATTTGCGGAGCTGTACCACTAATACATTGTTTCCACAAACCAATCAATGTAGCCGACATATGCTGAAGGGTATGCTGCTGCACAAATGGCTCAAAAACTTTCATCACACTCCATATATCTTCCTCAGTATAAATCGGACTCCGAGCCCATTGCACTGCCTGATTTGCCACCATCTTTTTCTCCTCACACACATCAGATCTGATCAATACTCGCTTCAGTCGCTCCCGTGCTGCCGCCCAGTTCCCTGTGTCCGATCCTCCTACCAGTGTCCCAACAATACCCAACACTGGAGATGAAATACTCGGGGGATGTACAAGAGACAGAGACATAGGTGATAAGGTTAATAATGGATGAGTTGTAGGTCAAAGAGAAGGGGAAGAAACATAAACAGGAACAGCCGAGGCTGCGGGGGTGCCTGCAGTCACCACACTCACAGCTTGCGAAACTGGAGAGGAGGCAGGCAGGGCTGGAGCAGAAGCAGTTGAGTCTGTAGAAAGACCAGAAGAAGGCAGGGAAGTAACAGGGGACTGAGACGACGGAACAGCAGAATATATTTTCTGCGGGGTATAGGGAGGTGGGGGGCTAGATTCCAGCAGATCCTCCACAAATGGATCCTCTTCCTCTCGAACCACATAGGACTTATTACATTGTAATCAAAACTTCCTATCTGCACATTCAATACCTGTCTCTCTTTGTTCTCTGTCATAAGCTACAGCTTTCTGAACCACTGCCTGCAATGCTTTCTTCCTAGACTCCTTCGCAGCCCTTATAGGCCCCTGCTTAGCTTCCTTCTGCCATACTTGCAAAGTATCAAACATCGACTGCCTACTTCTTCTAGCGAATAATTTGTCCTGTAAATAATTCAATTTTTGTTTGTCAAAGGTACCATCCAATGGCCACTGAAGCTCAGTATTGTCTCTCGAATACTTGAGCCATAACGTACGAAACATAATCGGGTCAATGCTATGCTTCACATACATCTCAAAACTCGGAGTGCCTTCCGGAGGCGCAGGCTGTCTCTCCTCCAGCCGCTGCTCAGCAGAACAGCAGCGGCACCCCAAGCACCACACTTCAACAAGGCATCCTAGCATCAGACACATTCACTATTCACTCAAGCAACTTACACACCCACGCAATAAAAACGCACACAAACAACAGAGCTCTCAAAAGCAGTCCTCAGACTGCGCCGAGAGAAGATAGTCCTCAGACTTCACCAAGACAAGATAGGCTCTAGCCCCAGGTCTTTTCAAGAATAAACCAAATTCAACAAGTGGCCTGGCAGAACGTTCAAAAAACGCTCCGTATCACAAGGGTCCACAGACCCACCAAGTTAATCAAGACGGCGCCGCTTTTTACCAAATATCAAGATGAACTCACCTGGTGCACACAGGTCAAACAAGAATATTTTCCACTGCCGACTCTTGAGACCAAACAGTCAGATCCACGGGTTTCGCCTTTTCAAGACCCCAGCCGAGATGACCACTAGACGAGGAGCTGCCCGATCATACAGGCGGGGCAGCTCTGTCATACGGAGATCCAACCGGACGCAATCCCGAACCCACATGACCGACTATGGGCGGAATGAGTCACCTGGTGGGGGTCCCTGTTCGGCCGCCAACTGAAGGAATTGACCCATTTAGGGCCACCCGGGTCACTCTCGACCTCCTCTAGCCTTCCAATAAGTAGAGAATACAAGCAAACTAGTTTATTCACAAAGTACACTGCAGTGAAGTCCTATCTGAACAGCCTCCTATGATGGCTGATGAGGAACTGCCTCTAGTAAGCATAAAGTTACATTATGTATGTTGCGGAGCCCACAAAGACCCGACTACTATGGAAAAACACTAGCAGCTGTCGTAATACAGGACAGAGGTTTCAATTCCACAGCCTGGTACGAGCTATCTACTGCTCAAGGTCGTATGGCTTATTGTTAGAAATGGGGGTCTCTAGTTGGCCATGGCTGTCGCCAATGTCCAAATAGAGACCCTTCTTCCAAGGCAAGTGGGCTACCCCCTTTGATAACCCCTGCTCAACCCTGTGGTAACGTAGCATGAGCAGTTAGGCCTATCTCAGAGGCAGTGTGTGAAGCGTTTATGGCCACGTATAATAAGGCAGTAACGACACCACAAAAGGACACAACTCAGGTAGATATAGAAAAATCATATCTTCATCCAGCAGTTTAACTCAAAGACTCTCAAAGCGTTTCAACAACTACAATTCACATCAACCCATAGGGACTAAAAGAGACAACAACGTATTCACCCAAAGCGGGACACGGGCTGAGTTCAGGGCCAGGGCATACACAACCCGTTGCGCACCAAGTGCCTGTCGTTGAAAGGGACTACAGCACGCAGCTTCTGGAAGAAGCGGAGACGGTGACAGGCGGACTCCCAGCGACCACAGGTCTTGGAGGCTGAAGTCCGCAGTATGCACTCACAGTGGTTCGGGCACTCGGGGGCAGGCGAGCGCTCAGTGGCAGCTGCGGCGGCCCGGGCTGGTGGTGGCGATGACTCTCGTCGTGCAGCTCCGTGGTGGGCTCACAGTGGCAGCAGCTCTCTCTTAGCTGCGGCGGCCCACAGAACAAATCCCAAGGCTGCAAAGTTGTCAATGGTGCGGGCGCTCAGCGGCCACAGCTCCCTCTTAGCTGCGGCGGCCCGCGGGGCAAATTACGAGGATGAAAAATAGCACCAGGGGTGGGCACTCAGCGGCTACAGCTCTCTCTTGGCTGCGGCGGCCCACTGGGCAAATCACGATGGTGCACAGTAGCAAAGGTTGCGGGCACTCAGCGGCAGCAGCTCTCTCTTGGCTGCGGCAGCCCACGGGATGAATCGCGATGGTGCACAGTAGCAAAGGGTGCGGGCTTTCAGCGGCAGCAGCTCTCTCTTGGCTGCAGCGGCCCATGGGACAGATCATAATGGTGCACCGTAGCAAAGGGTGTGGGCACTCAGCGGCAGCAGCTCTCTCTTAGCTGCGGCGGCCCTCGGGGCAATTTAGGGTCTCGACCAGGCAGGTATCACGGTGGACGCTCAGCGGCCACAGCACTCTCTCGACTGCCGCGGTCCACGCAGATTCAGCGGAAGGTCCCAAGGTGCAAAGGGTGTGGGCACTCAGCTGCGGCAGCTCTCTCTTAGCTGCAGCGGCCCACATTGATCCAGCAAAAGGTTTTAAGATACAGATTTAGGCGGGCTCTCAGCGGCGGCAGCTCTCTCTTAGCTGCAGCGCCCCCTCTTAGCTGCAGCGCCCCACACAGGTTTAGCAAGAAGGTTCAGAGGCAGGCGGGCACTCAGCGGCGGCAGCTCTCTCTTAGCTGCAGCAGCCTGCACAGGTTTAGCAAAAGTTCAGAAGCGCCCAGTCCGCGGTCCTCACAGTAGAACTAGAGGCTCCGGATTACTCGACGGAGGCCTCACCTGCGAGCAGAACTCCTCGCACAGGAATTCCGACAGCAGACGGGGTGAAGTCTAATGTCCCTGACACTTCTGAAGGAGGCACTCTTGATTTAGGTCCTCGGATAGTTTCTTCGGCAAGCTTGATGAAAGTTGCAAAGTCCTTTCCTCTGTTCACTCGGACAGAGTTTCTTCTTGACATCCAGAAGGAACACAGTTGACCAAAGTTCCAGCGCAGCATTTTATACCTAAAAAGTCTTTGTTCTGTAAGGTTGCAAATCACTGACTCCGGTCAGAACCAGTTTGCTGGGGTCGGGGAGCACTTGGTTTACGAGGTGACATCCTGCCCTTTCAAACTGAGTGTGTCTGCTATCAGACACCCAGTGGGAGGTGGAGCCATCATTCACCTTGCCAGGCACGGCCCTGCTCGCATCAAAGAGTCACCCCTCCCCATGCTCTGAATACCGATCTCTCTCTCCAGCCAGGTCTGACCCAGCTGGCCCTGCTGCTCTAAAACCAGTCGGCCAATACACATACGCGCAACAGCCTACAGTAAAGCTTAGGCTAGAAACTAACACATTTTCAGAAAAGGTATTTCAACACATGCAATAGATAAATGGTCCTTACAAAAAGGTGCCCCTCAATGTCCTGAGCATACATGTATCAAACTCGAGGGTCCTATCAGGTTACTAGGGCCCGATAGGATGATAGAAAGCAATCTTTAACCAGCCCATCCTGGCCTATGACAATGGATGGTTTCGCAGTAGCGACAGTGAAATGGAAGGTAACTCACTATTGAAACAGGCTACAGCGATGTAGGTATTATAGTTATCCTTATTCATACAGTCATTTATATACAGGGAGCATTTGCGCTGTATCACTGAGAAGCAGTGGCACTTGACCCAGAACATTTAAATCCAGCCAATATAAATGATAGGGAGAGTAGAGAGGAAGGAAGACCCACGCCAATTATGCCAGGTCTAACACCTATCCTTCCCTCTAGAAAGGTGGGAGAAGGCCTCTTTGTAACAGAAAAGGCATGCGTTAATGAGCAAGTTTCAACATTGGAGAAACGAAACTTACCAAGGACCATTTCTCGTAAATAAGCAAGTAACCGTTTCAATTATAATACAAAATGGCGTCTTAGAGAACTAAAATGGTGGCACAGATGTGAACCTAACTAACATAACATCTGCATTTACTAGTTGCGCCTACATACAGTATGCAAATATAATGTATTAGCTATATAAATGCTAACATAATATTGGGTAAAATACGAGTATTATGACAATGTTACGTTTCAATTCTAACACCTCATATACTCCATTCTGCCCATACCACTCCTGCCCAGAGTTCTCAAGAAAATCAGGAACAACCAAGCCTAAGTTATTCTTGTGGCTTTAAATTGGGCATGGAGAGTCTGTTATCCCAAGCTTCTGAAACATGAGCATCGATCCTCCGATCAGGCTGCCCCTTTGGGAGGATCTTTTGTCGCAGCAGCCGAGAAGGGTTCCCCACCTGAACCTGTCAACTTTTCGTTTTCTTGCAAGTGGATTGAGCAGCGGAAGTTGATAGCTTTTGACCTTCCTCCCAAAGTGTGTAATGTTCTGCCTCCCAGGCGTCCCTCCACTAAGATGGTATATGCTTGCCAATGGCAAAAGTTTGTATCATATTGTACAGAAACGTCTATTGGCCCTCTTTCTGACTCCTTTTCTGATATTTTGCTGTATGTTTTGACTCTTGCTCAGTAGAGCTTTGCTCAGGGTACTTTGAAAGGGTATCTTTCTGCCTTCTTGCTGACTAACCCTCCTTATTTAACTCTCCTCTTGCAAATAGATTGCTTAATGGTCTTGTACATATGTTCCCTCCTTCCCCTTTCATTATTCTCCATTGGGACCATAATTTGGTTCTTATATTTCTGATGTGAGCTTCCTTTGACCCTTTACACATTTTTCCCCTCAGGCTGCTAACCATCAAAACAGCCTTTCTTGTAGCCATTACATTGGTCAAGAGGGTGAGTAGCTGCATGCTTTATCATCCATGCCTCCCTTCCTATCAGTTTCTCCTAACAAACTGGTGTTTTGCGTTAGGGCCTCTTTCCTGCCAAAAGTGGCAACACCCTTTCATGCGGACTAATCTGTCCCCTTGCCCACTTCTACGCTCCTCCGCATCCCTCTAAAGAAGAGAAGCGACTCCACCGTCTGGACCTAATAAGAGTAGTGTTGTTCTACCTTGACCGCACAAGAGAGTTCCTAGTGCATGACCAACTCTTCGTGAAGTATGTTGATGTGAAGAAAGGTCAGGCGGTGCAGAAACTGACCATTTCCCGATGGGCCGCTCTCTGTATCAAGGTCTGCTTCCTACTGACAAAGAACCCGCCTCCTGAAGGTGTAAGAGCTCATTCCCCCAAAGCTAAGGCTGCAACTACTGCGTTAGCACGTGGAGTTTCTGTTCTTGACATCTGTCAGGCAGCAATTTGGGCTTCCCTGCATATGTTTACAAATCATTACTGCCTGGACAGTCCGGTCCGGCAGGGACTGGCATTTCGGCACTTTGGTCCTGCAGACCCCTCTGCAGACCCCTCTCTGGGGATGTTATTGCTTGGGTATTTTTTCAAAGGTAAGGAGTCTGCGGCTAGATGTCTGTATCACATGAACAAGTTACTTTACCTTTGTTAACACCTTATCTGAGAGCAACAATATCTAGTTGCAGATTCCTTATCAACCCACCAATCCTAGACAGATTCCAGGGCAGTGAGATCTCTTTAAAGGCCATAGTTTGGACAAACCAGTGTCAGTGCACTTCATTGGTCCACGTTTCTGGCATGGAAATTCTTTAAAAGTAATTGATGTCAGCATGTCGAGGTGGCGCCTATGTAAGTGATGCAGACGTCACTTCCAGCACTGACAACACAGAAACCATTTATACCAAAAGGGAGTCACTGTTCCTTAGTGGAGAAAGAAAGAAATAGAAGAGGTACTCTCGTGTTGTGCTACACTAGCTGTGGGGGACAGTGTGTCCTCTTCTTGTTACCCTCACACACCCCGAAGGATGTCATGCTTCATCAATGGGCTTTGCTCCTTGTCAGACCGGCGCTGCAATGCCCTACGGGTCCCCCGAAGGGTCTCTTTATCGGAGATCTTTTGATGAAGCTGTGTGGGTGCAAGTGACAGTGAAGTAGAACTTTTGAAACGACAAGAGTCAAAGGTACAGTTTGCCATTAGGATAATTATACTAATGGTAGTTTTAGCTCAGGTCTGTGTTCTCCATTGGAGGGCTAAGTGCTCATAGACTGTAACTTGATCATTATAGCTAACGGTTACAGACTATGAGCACCTGGCCCTCCAATTGAGAACCCAGACCTGAGCTAAAACTACCATTAGTATAATTATCCTAATGGCAAACTGTACCTTTGACTCTTGTCGTTTCAAAAGTTCTACTCCCTTCATTTATCCAGCGGCACTGAAACCTTCGGGCCACTGTAGATTTAACTTTCTTACTTGGTCCTGACGAAGCGCTCTGGATCTCCTCCTGAGACCACAAAAGCACGAAACATGTTGACAAGAACATATGCCCATTAGGGACATATGGTTGACCCAGCTACCAAGGGACATAATACCCCTTAGAGCAGCACCACACACTTTGTATTAATAATGACAGAGGAATCACCTTAATAAAATTAATCACTCTCCCTCCAGCCATTTTTTAATACACCTTTTATGACTTCACTGCCACTTACCCCCACGCACCCATACAGCTTCATCCAAAGATCTCTGATGAAGAGACCCTTTGGGGGACCCGAAGGGCATTGCTGCGCCGGCCCGACGTGGAGCAAAGCCCAATGATGAAGCATGACATCCTTTGGGGTGTGTGAGGGCAACAAGAAGAGGACACACTGCCCCCCACAGCTAGAGTAGCACACAACGAGAGTACCTCTTACTTCTATTTCTTTCTCCACTAAGGAACAGTGACTCCCTTTTGGTATAAGTTTAATTTCGGGAGCACGAGTCACTGGACCTCTTAACTTGCTCCTAGAGTCCCCCCCCCTCTGGATAAATAGGAGAAACACAGAAACCATGCAAAGCCGACCGACACCACGCACCAGTGCGCAGGGGTACTGCTCACAATAAATATTCTAGATACAGTACAACTCCTGGGGAAATTCAAAGGTAAGGAATCTGCGAATAGATATTCTCTCCTAGATTAGACTTTATTGAAGGTAAGTAACTTGTTCTTTGCACCCTTTTAGCAGTGTGCTCTAAATCTAGCTAATTATCTAATATTGACCCCCATGTTTACCTTGGGTTTACTGGGATTACTTGTACTGAGGTGACTTCCTGGGATTCTAGGATTAGGTTTTAAATAATTGATCTGCATAGATTAACACTATTTAGATGGTAGCTCCATCATGTCTCTTTTTTGGACTTCTCTATAATTTGTATTACTTACTGTAGTTTTGCAGTCTTCTTTTTCTCAATCCTATTATTCTTTATGTGAAGTGCACTCGCACCGTTGGGCCTTACAAGAGATACATAAAAACTCCAAATAAATAAAAAAAATATACACCAAACATCCAGCAAATGAATATACTCCAGTAAAGAATTTCTAATGGTGGTTTTGTATGATGTGCAATTGTGTTGCTTTTGTTTTAATCTCTCCTTAATTTGTTCCTTTTTTCACTTCAGGAAAAACTTTGTGGTATTACAACTATTTATGTTACAACTATAACTTGCAGATTAATTAATGCCCTTATTCTCTTTGTTTGTTTGTTCAAGATGTCCTCAAAGAACTTGTGCTTCTGAGTCCTCATGATTTCTTGCACACATTGGTTCCTTTTCTGCAGCACAACCATTGCACTTATCATCACAGTAACATACCAAGTATGTATTTCTCAATATATCATAAATGAATATTATCCCATTTGTTATGCCATTAAACATACACTTGTGATGTCTGATTTTTCTTTCTCTCTCACTGTAGTGTCCTTAGGGCCCTATTTCCCTTGTCGTGAAAACATGAAACTTATAGCAGGAAAAAGCAATATTCGTCCCCCCCGCCCAGAACTGAATATGTGCCTATTGCCGACAATGGTTGAAACCAGCAAGGTAGGTTCTTATGGATATACTTATTGGGAGACATAGTGATTAATATTAACACTATCGATAATGCATTCAAGAGATTTGAATCAATGTCTGGCAACTGTACCCATTTTGTTTAGAAAGGAATGTTGGGTACAGCTGAGAAGTAGAGAACCGGAGGTGCCCTAAGCAGAATCTGAGATGACCTAAACAGATTATGAAAACATTTAACATTTCTTGCATTCTCTCTTTTGAACTTTAATCTCTTCCCTTTTGTCACCACCATAGGAAAGTAGGATCTTTCTGGCATAGATACCCCCACTTTTTGCCTGGTGTCATTGTGTTTTGACTGTAAGTTCACTGGGATCCTGCTAACCAAGACCCCAGTGGCAGTGCTCTCTCCTCTAAATTCTGTTGTAAGTGTAGGTGTTAGACTTGGGGGTCTCTGGTTGGCGCAAGGTTGCCCTTGTGTCAAGCAGGAACCCTCTCCTCTACATCATGGCGCAGGATAACCCCTTTTGAATGACCCTTGCTTACCCTCTAGGTGCGTGCCGTGAGCAGCCAAAGCTATTCTCCAGGCGATAGTCAGTTAAGCATTTGTAACCACACACACAGTAAATACATCAATCCCCCCAGAAATGGACACCAGGCTTGGATATGTAAAAATACACTCTTTATGTAAAAATAGGTATATATCAGCAGACTTATCACAAGACCAATAACGTTTTCTCTATGCCACCAGATTGTAAAGCAGGCAAATGTTCTTTGTTTGTAGTTTAAAATGTTATACTCTTCAGTCTTTTTAGCAAGGCTTACTCGGGATTCCAGTCACTTACAGGGGGGTTTGGGGCAGTTTCAGCCCTTCGGTGCGCTTCTTCGCGTATCTCTCTCCCTTCTGTCAACGATCAGCCCGGACCCTGCCGCCGCTCTTGAAGACGGGAAAAGAAGGCGTTGCGGGCCCCGAGCCCGGTACTGGAATGCTGAGGAACGTTGCAGTCTCTGGGGGAGCCGGCACGGCTCAGTGCGACTCCGGTGATGGGAGGGGGAGCACCTTTGGATCCTCTTGAGCGGGTGCGTGTATTCAGGCAGGCGCGGCCCTCGACCCTCAGCACGGCGGTGCGGGGGTCTCCACAGCGGGGGCGGCGCGGCCTGATCCCAGACCGAGATCGCGAAGCGGGGTCACAGGGCACGGTTCGTGCAGCTGGGGACCCGGCGGGGATCACGATCGTCGGTTAGGAATTCCGGCGGGAGGGGCGATAGCGCTTCAGCGTGCTCCAGTAGCAGGCGGTGGCAGAGGCGCAGGCAGCCTAGCCCGGGGGCAGAGAGCGACTCCGGTCGGAGCGAGGCTCTCACGGGGGCAAAGGCAGGCAAGCTCCCGAGTGTCACGGCCCTAGTAGGGGCGATGAGGGGCGCAGTCTTCCTCAAGCGAAATGCACACACGGCTCGAGTTTCAGGACGAGCAAAGGCACAAAGAACCCACTGGTCCTGGGGTTCCGTTCAGGGGGCAAGCTCAGATCAAGCCCTTGGAGAATGTTTAAAGCACAAAGCGGCAAAGTCTTTTCAGCAAGTCTCTTCCTCTCCTTTCTCAGCAAGGCAAGCAGCAGGCCAGTCCTTCCAGCGTCGTCTTCTCCTTCTAGTCGGGCAGAGGTTCTTTGTGGTAAAACAGGATTCTGATTTCGTAGGAGCCAGGCTCCTACTTTTATACAGTGATTCTTTTGTTCTTTAGCGCCAGGGGGCCTGGGCCTGGCTCAGTCCAGTTCTGGAGTACTTTGTTATGGTGATTCTGCTCTTTCCTTTCAGCAGCAGGGCAGAGACATCAGCCGCTCCACAGGGGGCGGAGCCGGCTTTGTGGTGGCAGAGCACAGGTCTTTTCAAGAGTCTAGGTGTACTCCTCCCACCCATCCTGGTGTAATCTCTCTACCCACCACCTGGCAGCCAGCCTGTCTCTGGGGATTCCCCAACCCTGCTCCTTACTGTTGCTAGGCAGAACACACACACACAGCAGAGGCGGACTGAAATGGCCAGGTCAGTAAATACTAACTTTCTAAAAGTAGTATTTACAAATGCAGGATATTAAAATAAACTTTACTAAAAGAAGTATTTTATTATTCTGAGTTCAGGCATACTAAACTTGACATTCTACCATGCTCTATGAGTCCACTGGGGTCACAGCGTGTAGTGACTCCAGCAGCCCATTCTGGCCTATGGAGAGCAGGTAGCCTTCAATAGTGAAAAACGAAAATGGCTGTAATTCACTATTAGGACATGCCACACACTCAGGGCTTGTCCTACCTTACACCTACAATGCACCCTGCCCGTGGGCCTACCATAGGGGTGACTAACATGAGGCAAAGGGAAGGTTTGGAGGCTGGCAAGTGTGTGCACTTGCCCAGCCAGCATGACAGTACCAGACTGCACGCAGGTTCTGCAGTGGCAGACCCTAGACACATTTTACAAGGCCGCTTCTGTGGGTGGCGCAACCAGCGCTGCAAGCCCACCAGCAGCATTTGTATTTACAAGCCCTGGCACTCCTGGTGCACTTTACTAGGGGCTGATAGTAAACCAAATAAGCCAAACATGGACACCAATCAATATATACATTTTACCATAGGGAGAGCATATGCACCTTAGCACTGGTCAGCGGTGGTAAGGTGCCCAGAGTCATAAAACAGCCAACAACAGGTCAGAAAAAATACAGGAGGAAGGCAAAAAGTTTAGGGATGACCCTGCAAAAAGGGCCAAGTCCAACAGTAGGAAAGTAGGATCTGCTTTCATGGTTACCCCCACATTTGCTGGTTTTATGCTGGTTTCTGACTAGTCTGACTGGGATCCTACTAATCAGGCCCACAGTCACTGTGCTCTCTCCCTAAATTGGACTAAGGTAAGTACTTTTGTACCTTCCCAATTGGCTACTGGTGTACTCTTCTAAGTTCCTAGTATATGGTAATAAGGTACCCAGGGCATAGGTACATCAGGGGTCTTCTATGGGCTGCAGCATGTATTATACCACCCATGAGAGACCACTCCAACTGTGACTACAGGCCTCCTATTGCAGCCTGTGTATGTTGGTGCTAGTACCACCTACACCAGATATAGGTTTTCGTTTATCTGAGGTCACAGCACTGAAAACCTATCAATAACCCATAAGGTAGGCCTTTCAATCCTGACTGCAGTGTGCTAGGTTACAAGTGTGAAGCTGCCCTGCCTGATTAGGACACCCCCTACAAACCCCAGAGTCGATTCTCCATGCTTTGTGAGTACAGTCAGCCAATCTGAAACAAACATGTTAGTGATAGATTCCTTACCTTAGAATTACCCCCTGGCGTCAGACTGGATCCAGAAAGTTTTCGTCAGCAGTACCCCTGCATGTTTGAATGTGGCGTTGTGTTGCTCCGCATCCGTCCTTAGTGTTGTGGTCGCAGAGATGACGTTGCGGCAGTTACTTAGACGCCTCCCTCGCGCACTGACGTCAGTTCTTTCTTTTTCCGTGCCACCAAGCGCAGATCCGATGAGAGCGGTACCCCCAGTAAGTTTTTTGACTGAGTTTTTCGAGGCCTTTTTGTCTCTCTTTTTCGAGTCGATTGACTCCTGGTGCAGTAGGGATTCCTGGCTTCAAGTCTTGCGGGGACTGTAATCGCATGACGTCGGTGATGGACCCGCACGGTGTGTGTCTTTACTGCCTGGGGCGTGGCACGAAGACTTTGTGGGTGCGCTCCCTAAAGTTGCTTGAAGTCCGGCTGTCGGCTCTGCGCCACTCAAGGTCCAACTCCCGTGGGAGGTCGAGGGACTGGTCACGGAGCCACCACCATCGTTCGTCGGGTTCGAAGTCTTCACACTCTGGGTCAGGTAAGACAAAGCATCACATGAAGTAGAAGAAGCGCCATCGCTCTCCGACTTCTCCTCGCCCGCCGCTGCTGATGGTGTGGGTGGTTCCTCCTCCAGGACTCCGGCGGAGCCTACGCAGTCGCCGTCGGCCTACCTGCCCTTCCGGGGTCCGTCGGCGACTCCGGCCCAGCTGCAAGAATTTCTGTCAGCCATGGCTCGCTTCATTGAGCTGTCTGGCCCCGCGGGCCCGACTGGGGGTCCTCACCCTTTACTGTCATCGGCTCCGGCATTGCTACCGGCTCCGGCCCTGGTGCCGCAGGGCCCCCTTGGATCTCGGCGTGGATCCCAGTCAATGCCGGTTGACTTTGTTACACCTCCACCGGCCCCACTGGCACCACCTCCAACGTCGTCCTTGCCACCGGTCGACGTCATCCCCGGTTTCAGCCCTGATGTGGACTCGACGCCGATTCCGACGTCGATGAGATCTTTCTATCCCTATGGCCAGCCTCCTTATTATCGGCCTGTTCATCAGCCTTCGGAGGAAGGGGAGGACTGGCAGGGGTATGAGGACCCTCTCACAGCACATTGTGAGTTTGACCCGGACTGGACAGAGGAGCTGGGGGATGCCAGTGGTCTTGATACCTCTATTGACCTTGGCATGCTAATTCCTACTGTGGCTACGGATGAGGGTGCAAGTTACGCAGTGGTGTTGCGTAGGGCGGCCGAAGCCCTCCACCTCGAGCTCCCTACAGTGGCCGTCCGGACTAACCTCCTGACAGAAGTGCTTCAGCTGGCAGCTACCTCTGCGTAGCCACTGCTGCCTTTTAATGATGCACTTTCGGACGTTCTTTTGGGCACCCGGTCCAAGCCCAATACAGGGGCTCCTGTGGATAGGAACGTGGCCCGACGCCATCGCCCAGCCGAGCCCCTTTTCCTTTCCCAACAAACCCACCCCTGAGAGCTTGGTTGTCCAAGCCTCTGCGTCCTAGAGCGCATTCCCTACTGCACCACCGGACAGGGAATCCAAGAAACTGGAGCAGTACGGTAAAAAGATTTTTTCTTCCGCCAGATCAGGGCTGCGGTCTGTGAACACTGCATGCCTCTTGGGACATTATTCCCACTCTGTGTGGGATATGGTAGCGCAAGTGCTGCCTCAGTGTCCGGAAGAGGTCCGGACAGTGCTCTCTCAAGCTATTGCTGAAGGGAGGGATGCCGCACGATTCGATGTGGCCTTGACACCGCTGACTCGCTGCGCAGGACGATTTCCACGACAGTGGTGCTCTGTCGCCACGCCTGGCTGAGGTCTACTGGTTTCTCTGGGGATGTCCAGAACACTCTGATGGACCTGCCCTTTGATGGCGTTCGCCTTTTCGGCAACAAAGCAGATAGTGCGTTGGAGCGCTATAAGGACTCGCGGGCTACGGCCAAGTCCCTGGGCCTTTCCTCCATGCGCCCTCCTCCGCCTTCTGCTTTTCACTCCTTTCGTGGCCACGGAAGAGGCGCCCCGACACGTTCGCTTCAGAGCCACAGGCCTGCGCAGCAACAGTCTCAGCGTGGCCGTGGACCCCGCCGAGGTGGGTCTGGGGGCCAGCGGGTGGATCTGTCCACCTCCACCCCGGCCACCACTGCCTCCATCGCTTTCTAGTCAGTTTTTTCAGGCCCATCAAACGCTGGTGGCCTGCAGGATTCGCATCACCTCCCCCACTGGCGCACCATCACTTCGGACAGATGGGTTTTACAAATAGTCCGAAGGGGCTACTCTCTCCCCTACAAGACTACCCCTCCAGCCATGCCACCCCAGTACCACCACATGTCAGGGGATCACTTGGCTTTTCTTCAACAGGAAGTCGCAGCCCTTTTGGCCAAGGGGGCCATCGAGCATGTTCCTGCGCCAGAAGTAGGACGTGGTTGTTATTCCCACTACTTTCTGGTGCCCAAGAAGGACAAGGGCCTGGGTCCTATCTTGGACCTCAGGTACGTCAATCGCTTCCTCCAGAAGGAGAAGTTCAAAATGTTAACTCTAGCTCAGGTCTTGTCTGCCCTCGACCTGCAAGACTGGATGGTGGCGTTGGACTTAAAGGACGCTTATTTTCATATTCACGTCCTGCTGGCCCGCCGGCGTTACCTACGGTTCACTGTAGGCCACAAGCACTTTCAGTTCACCGTGCTCCCTTTTGGCCTTTCCAGCAGCCCTCGGGTGTTCACGAAAGTGATGGCGGTGGTCGCAGCTCATCTGCGCAGATCAGGGGTTTCAGACTTCCCCTATCTCGACGACTGGCTGTTGAAGGCGGGCTCGCCCCAGACAGTCATCTCTCACCTCCAGCCTACAGCTGACCTCCTGCATTTGCTGGGGTTCTCCATCAACGTGCCCAAGTCGCACCTGATTCCCTCTCAGAAGCTCCTCTTCATCGAAGAGGTTCTGGATACAACCCGGTTTCGGATTTCTCCTCCCGAACAGGGAGTCCGGGATGTTCGGGCTATGATTCCGATCTTTCAGCCCTTATCCCAGGTTTCGATCAGGATGACCCTGAGGCTGCTGAGCCTCATGGCCTCCTGCATCCTGCTGATCGATCATGCCAGATGGTATATGCGGGCTCAGCAGTGGGACCTTAAGTTCCAGTGGGCGCAGCATCAGGGGAACCTGTCCGATTATGTCCCGATCTCATAGGGCACTGCACAACAATTGCAGTGGTGGCTCACGAACCAGCATTTTGTCAATGGCAGATCCCTTCCCCAAATGGAGCACACAGTGGTGATGGATGCGTCCCTCCTAGCATGGGACGGCCACATGGGAGAGGCGGAGATCAGAGGCCTCTAGTCTCCGGCGGAGTCCAGGCTCCATATCACCCTTCTGCAGCTCCGGGCGATCCGACTTGCACTGAAGGCATTCCTTCCTTCTGTCAAGGGGTGAGTAGTGCAGGTGTTCACAGACAACACCACCGCCATGTGGTACTGCAACAAACAAGGCGGGGTGGGGTCGTGGACCCTATGTCAGGAGGCTCTGTGCCTCTGGACTTGGCTGGAACACCAGGGCATTTCCCTGGTGGTTCAACACTTGGCAGGTTCACTGAACGCCAGGGCGGACGAACTCGGCCGCAGGTGCATGATGTATCATGAATGGAGTCTTCACTCTGAGGTGGCGCAAGGTCTCTTTCAACAATGGGGAGAACCTTGGTTAGATCTATTCGCCACCGAAGAGAACGCGCAATGTCAGCAGTTCTGCGCGTTGGAATTTCCAAGGCGGCGCTCGCTCGGCGGCGCTTACTCAGCGACGCTTTTCGTCGCGAGTGGAATTGTGGTCTGTTGTACGCCTATACCGCTTCTGTCCTGAGTGCTGAAGAAGATCAGGCGGGACCGGGCCCAAGTCATTCTTGTGGATCCAGACTGGGCTCGAATGGTATGGTATCCCGAGCTACTCAGTATGACCATCGATCCGACTGCCTCTACTGGAGGATCTTCTGTTGCATCAGCGGGGTCGGTTCTCCACCCAAACCTGTCCAGTCTCCACCTCTTTGCGTGGAGATTGTGCGGCGGCAGTTGATTCCTTTCAAGTTGCCTCCCGAAGTTTGTGATGTCATTCTGGCAGCCAGGCGTCCCTCCACTAAGTTGGTATATGCCTGCAGCTGGAACAAGTTTGTGGCATGGTATGAGAAAGTGCCATCTTTCTTGCATGGTATGCCCCCACTTTTTGCTGAATTGCTGAATGTACTTGGACTGAGTTTTCCCTGGACTCCTTCCAAACAGGCTTCCCTAAAACCTAAAAGCCAAATTGGCAAACCCTGGACACATGTCAGCCCCTGGTAAATGGTACCCAGGACCTTGTGACCAGTGAAGGCCTCTAAGGGCTGCAGCACTTATTGTACCACCCTTAGAGGCCCTGTACCCTAACACAAACACTCTGCCCTGGCAGGCTCAGTGTCTCGGTACAAGGCAAAACAGAGAGTCGACATGGCACACATCCCTGTGTGCCATGCCCACAACCTACACTGCCCTGGCATACCTCAGCCACCCCTCTAGCTGGGTGCCCTATGCCAGTGGTGTGGGCACAGAAGCATGAGCCCTGTGCCCCTACAGTACTCAGGTCCATTCCTGGGCACTGTAAGTGCAGTGCTGCCATTTAAGAGAATATGGTGCTGGGAGCTCGTCAAACACGATCTCCACAGCACCATGATGGCAACACTGAAGACTGAAAAATGTGGTATCAAACTTCTCAGCACATTAAACCCGCACTGATGCCAGTGTGGGATTTAATGTACAATGCACGACAGAGGGCATCTTACAGATGCCCCCTGAACCTAACCTACAATCCACGTCTTGTCTGAGAGTCTGCCTAGGCTGCCACCCAGCAGACATGTTGCTGGACCCCTGTGTAGAGAGCAATCCGCTCTCCTGGGCCTGCAACAATGCACATCCTGGGCGAGGTGCTAGGTCTCCTCCCCAAGGATGGGCAGGGGAAGCTTCAAAGGCATGCCGCCTTTGTGAGCTTCTCCAGGTCACTTGCTGTACTCAGCAACTGGCCCCTACCGGTTCTAAAACCCCCACTCTCGCGGGAAGACTGGCCGGAAACTCAAAGTAAGGACAGGAGATGTGCCAGCCCTGCCAACCCCACCCTTCAGGTGGGGGAGGCGAGGTGAAGCACATCTCCGGGCCCTCGCCATCTTGAAGATGGGGAGCCCTACCCAATCCGGACTAGGCCACTGCCCCCCTCCCACAGGAGAGTGGCAGGATAGGGGGTGTACCCACCCCAGGAAAGGGACCCAGTGGTCCCTGCCCTTTACCTACCTGTAACGCCCCTAAATTTAGTATTTAGGGGCACCCTGAACCTTCCTTCCTTAGATTCCAGATTCCGAAACAGCAAAGAAGATCAAGAAGAAAGAAGACCTGCCGTGCAGATGCTAGGAAGAGGAAGACACCAACTGCTTTGGCCCCAGCCCTACCGGCCTGTCGACCCTCGAACCTGCTCCTGCTAACTTCCGGCACATCCTGTAGCCAGCAACCTCACAAACGCTGGAGGACCTGGCTACCTTGTGATTCTGAGCATTTGGGACTCCCACGAGCAGTGTCTCTGCTCAAAGCAAGTACCTAACCCCTGGCATCAGCCAGGAACCGCAAACCCTGCACACTCTGCACCCGCCAAGCCTGGGCTGTGCTGTAGGGGACAAAGACCCCGAGGACATCCCCCGGTGACTGTGACCCCGAATCGGCACTCAAGGACCCACCTCGACGCTCCTGACGACGCCTGCAGCCTCAGAACCAGGGACCCCCCAACCACGATCAACCGAGGGTAAGATTTCCCGACACCAAAAGGCACCCCAGCGCCCTGCGGCCCCCTGTCCCTGAGTCATGGGTACCTACGTATCCTCCAACTCCCCAACCTACCTCTCGAAGTGGCGGGCACACCTGAAGAATCTTCGTCCCCGAGCTTGCAGCCTTTGTTCGTCCTTGAGCTTTCCCATTGCAATCCATTGAGCGCCCGAAGGCTCAAAAGCACTCTGTACCCAGCCGACCGAGTGGCCCTGGCAGTGCAACTTCTACTCCTACCTACTTCCCCATTTGCCCTGAGCAAGTGACCAGGAGCCCAGTTCCCACAGCCGCGTGGCCTGCTAGTCAGCAGCCACGAATCAAGGCCCCCCCTGCCTCCCATAGGATAACATTGGGCCTAACTCACTCTGCACCCGGCTGCCTCTGTGCCGCTGAGGGTGTAACAACTGGACTTACCTGACCCTGGGAGACCCCTGAGTCTGTGCCCAGAACCTTAACTCTGCCAGTCGAGTACTTACCCAAAAGCCGATAACTCACTTTTCTTCCATAGGGTAACATTGACTGTTTTTTTCTGAAATTTCTTCTAAGTGTGGAGTTTCTAAACTTTAAAATATTCACCTAAAATCAACCGAGTAACGAAAACGGAAATACTCACCTGCTATTAGGAGAAATCCCAGTGCTGGATCTTGGTGCCCAGCACTGACCCTGAAAAGTACTCCCTACCGTACTTACCACTAACTCCATTTTCTTCCATTTCTGTGAAATTTCTTCTAAGTGTCGATTTTTGCAAACTACAAATATTCTTTAAAAATCGTACCAACTGTGAAAACGTAATTACTTACCTGTTTTAGATAGATGTCCCAGTACTGAGTCTAGGAGCCCAGCACTGGATTACAAAAGTAACGAGAACATACTTTACCCGTAACTTGAATTTTCTTCCATAGGAAACCATTGACTGTTTTTCTGTGAAATTTCTTCCAAGTGTTGATTTTGGCAACTTATAAATATTCCTTAAAAATCGCCTGTATAACTTAAACGCAGTTTCTCAACTGCTTACAGGTGGTACACTAGTGCTGGATCCAGGATCCAGCATATTTTGATACCTCTTGTTGGTTCTAAAATAAAACAACCATTGGCCTAGAGTTCAGTTCTTGAGTGTGTGAGGCCATTTGCTCACTGAGTGTGTACAACAAATGCTTTACACTGTCCTCTGATACTGCCTTACTGCTCGACCAAACTACCACTTTAGAGAGTAAGGTTATATCTAACTTTAGCCTCTGCCAAACCTCTGGGGACTGTGGACTCTATACACACTGTACCTATTTGGGAACAGTATATATAGAGCCACTTTCCTACACATGGTGCACAGCAAAGGCTTTGGATCCCCTTTCTGCCCCTCCTTCTGAAGTCCTACTGTTCCTTCTTTCTTTGGCCCAGCAGGGCCTGCTCTGGGCACTATCAAGAACCACCTTTCTGCTATTTCGGACTTTCTCAGGTTACCTGATCAGCCTTCTCTTTTGAAGTCCCCTGTTGTGAATAGATTCCTCAAAGGCATTGCTAATCTTTTCCCTCCTGTTCGCTTCGTAGTGCCACAGTGGGACTTGAACCTGGTTCTCACATATTTGATGTGCGCACCCTTTGACCCACTTCACAAGCTCCTCTTCGTCTGCTAATATTGAAGACTGCTTTCCTGGTTGCCATCACCTCTGCTAGGAGGGTGAGTGAGCTCCAGGCTCTTTCTTGCAAACCTCCTTTTCTGTCGGTCCATTCGGACAAGGTTGTGCTCAGGACACGTTCATCCTTTTTGCCAAAGGTTGTCATGGCCTTTCACATCGGGCAGACCATCACTTTTCCCACTTTCTTTCTGCCTCCGCATCCTTCCAGTGAGGAAGAGAGGCTCCGCCATCTGTTCCCAAAACGTGCGCTCTCCTTTGACGTGAATCGCACACAACAGTTCCGGGTGGATGACCACCTCTTTCTTGGCTACGTGGGCGCCAAAAAAGGTTGGGCCGTACAAAAACGGACTATCTCCAGATGGGTCGTCTTGTGTATTAAAGCCTGTTATTCTCTGGCTAAAAAGGAGCCTCCGGTGGGGCTGCACGCCCATTCCCCGAGGGCGACAGCAGCCACTACAGCATTGGGATGTGGTGTCCCCCTGCAAGACATCTGTCAGGCAGCTACGTGGGCCTCGCTGCACACGTTTAGTAAGCATTATTGCTTGGACAGCCAAGTCTGAAGAGACAGCTTTTTTGGCCGTTCTGTTCTCTGGGACTTCCTGGTGTGATCTTGGTTCGCAGACCCACCACCGGGGTTGGTATTGCTGGGGTATCTATTCTGAGGTGAGACATTTATCACTAACCTGTTTCTTTCAGATGCATCAGTTACTTACCTTCAGTAATGATATATCTGTAAGAAACATTAGTATGTGATAGATTCCTTACCGCCCCACCCATCCTCCCCATTCTGCGAACTGATTTTTAACGTTAAGGACATCCTTTCAGGGCCCTAGTTTCTATGCACCAGTGGTCAGTATCTTGCATGGCTCTGCATTCCTGGCGCAGAAAGTCGTGTACAGAACTGACGTCAGCGCGCAAGGGCGGCATCTAAGTAGCTGCCGCGACATTATTTCGCACAACTCCACCTTCTGACTCGCAGGGGTACTGCTGACGAAAACTTTCTGGATCCAGTCTGACGCCTGGGGGTAATTCTAAGGTAAGGAATCTATCACTAACTAATGTTTCTTACAGATATATCGTTACCGAAGGTAAGTAACTTGTGCTTTAATACATATAGTGGACATCAAGTCAATCACGAGATGTCTAACTATATATTGGCTGCACTGAAACTGGTCATGTTTGGTATCAAACATGTTGGAATCCTACCTAAACACCGATTCCAATGTTGGATGTGGTATCCCAGGTACTGGGAGGCTCCCTTATGGAGCCCCCCTGTTTTCCCGGTACCAGCCTTTCAGGGTCTAACAACAAGCAAATGCTGCTGCCGACCACAGACACAATTCTCCCCTCCTGCTGCTGAGCTGAGCTTGAGCAGAGGAAGGTAGAACAATAGGTTTCCTGTCACAGGGAGGTGTAACCACCTCCCAGACAGCACTCAGTATATTGGGCTAGGGTGGGGGCGCTTGCCAGCACCACCAGACTGCTTTGAAGGGTACACTTGGTGCCCTCCTTGCATACTCCAGTGGGAACCAGGTCAGGGAGCCATTGGCTCCCGCTCTGGTACGAAACTGGACAAAGGACATGGGAGTATCCTCCCCTCTGTCCAGTCCCTCCTCTGGGATGGATCCCTGAATTGTCCCAATCCTTTTCCTAGGGTACTTAAGGGCTTACCTGTGGATGGCTCTTCAGATTCGTCGTGGGACAAGATTCATATCCGAAACCACTTCAACTTCTACTGTCGGGGCATTTTAGACTTGCCTAGGAAATGAGACTGCACTAATGAAGACTCCTACTGCTCCTGGTCTCGTCGTCCTGCAGTCTTCTGCGTCATCTGTGCCTCTGCTTCATCCAGGTTCTTCTCCAGGCCTGTTGGCATCAAAGACACCCAAAGGAATCTCCCTTGAAGTGAAGGAGTCTCTCCCCTGCATCTGTAGGCACTGCAACTAAGCTGACAGGTCTGCGGCTCCTGACATCCCATGGACTTTGAAAGGCTCACACAGGTGGTGGTTCTGCAACTCCCTCAAGACCTGCACTGTCTTCTCAGTAAGTTTGAAGCCAGTATCCCTCGCCAGAACAGCTGGAACAGAACCCCTGTGCACCGCACCGATTTAGCGTTGTCAAGGCTTGCCGACTCTGTCCTCCTGAGATCTTCGGGCTACAATAAGCGCCAGCCTCCAGCATCTCTTCTTACCAAGGGCTTCATCCTCACCGCATCCTCTGCACCGTGGGCCTGCATCTTGGGTGAGCTGCTTGAGGTTCTCTTGCACCTCCTTTGCCTTTGGCCTGTGGGTTCTCTTGAGGGTCTTCTTTGGCTTCAGTGAGCTCCCGTGCTTGCTTGGGGCCTGCTCGGACTCTCCTGCATTTGGTGAGTCCCTTGGACCTTTCTGGTCCAAACAGTACTACTATCTGATAGAGACATCTAGCTGCATATTCCTTAACTTAGAATATCCCCAGGCGTCAGGCTGTATACGGAAAATCCTTTTCCCTAGCAGTACCTCTGCAGACCGGGGGGCGGCATCGCCTTGTTCCGTCCTGACGTCGTCCATGGAAGTGACGTCAATGGAGCCATATAAGTACCCCCCCCCCCACCCCCCACCCCCCACCCCCCCCCGCGTGCTGACAGCAGATTTCTCCTTTTCCGCGTCACGACGCGGTACCGGAGAAGCGGTTACCTCCAGACTGTTTTTTGTTTTTCAGGCCTTCTCGACACCTTTTGGCGTCCGGGAACAGTGTGTGATGCCTTTGAGCTTCAAGGTGTGTGAATCCTGTACGCGACAGATGTTGGCGACGGTTCCACACGCGATCTGTATGTGGTGATTGGGCGAACACCACGACTCCGAGGAGTCCGATGCCTGCCGGCGGCTGATGCCGAAGTCCTTGCGAGAACGGCGCATGAAGTTGCTGTCTGCCCAGATGTCCCGTTCGGAGCCCTCATGTCGCCGGTCTCCTTCTCGTGCTGAGGGGCCGGTTCGGGATAGGTGGCGGATTTGTTCCTGCGGACGTTGCTCTCCTGCCGCAGGTAAGCACAGGAAAAAGAAGTCACGGAGGTCGCCGACCTCACGCAATGGTGGGGCCCGCTGCTCCCGGTCTCCTCCGGACACGGGCCCTCAGTAGTCGACCCCCTCTTACCCGCCGTTTCATGGGGCTGGGGCGACTAGGGCCCAGATGGAGGCCTATTCTCGGGCCTTGCTATACATCTGTGGGTCACCCCCACTCCCTGACGTGACTTCGGGCCCCATAGAGGGGGTAGGGGTTCAGATCAGGATTTCGCCAGCGGGTTCGCCCTCGGCACTGGTCGAGCACACTGACTCCGGTTCCGAAGTCGCTGCAACGTGGGGGCATGGCCCATAGGGGCATCCTACTCGCATGTCCAAGCCTTCCATGTCGTCTTCGCACAGCCCTGTGAGGCTCCCTGCATCGACGCCGGCTGAGGCTACAGCACAAGTCTCGACTCCGAGTCGACTCAGTTCCTCTCCGCAGGTTCCCACCTCGGTTGAGGTCGCGTCGACCCTGGTCTGACGCAGGACGGACAAGGCTCCTTCGGGAGTCATCGATGTCGAGACGACGCCGATCAACGCCGGTTCAGTCCCCGGCCGTTCATCAGTTTGTGGGGGATATGGAGGCCGAAACTGAGGAGGGCCCCTATTGGTTTGCCACCCCACAGAGTTGTTTCCCTGTCCCTCGGGGCAGGATCCCAAGCACTGGCGGGGCCTTGGATGTCCTCAGGCTATAGGTTTAGCCTCATGCCGTCCCCTACGGATGACCTGTTGTTGCCACCTGGCATGGCTACGGTGGCTAGTGCGGCTTTTGCAAGGGTGATTGGCAGGAATGCGGAAATTTTACAAGTGCAGCCACCATCAGTCTCTCTGACCTCTGATCCCTTGCTGGATCTACTTCACCAGGGAAGTGGAGCTCTTGTTGCCTTTTGGCGAGTCGTTATACTACACTCTTCTGAGCACTTGGGCATGGCCCTCTTTGGGGGACCCAGTCGATCGTGCTGTTGCACATCGACATCGCCCTGCTCCAGATGACCCCGTCTGTTTGTCCCTCCATCCAATGGCTCAAGGGCTGGTGATTCAGGTGGCTTCAGTCTCGTTGCCTTCTGCCCCTCCTCCATTACTCCCTCCCACTTGGGAGTCTCGGTGGTTAGAGTTGTGTGGCCGCCATGTGTTTGCGTCCACCAGTGCAGGCCTCAGATCACTGAACACGTCTTGTGTGTTTTCTTGGGCTACATCTGCCCTTTGGGATTCGGTCGAGCGCCTTCTCATCCGGAGTGTCCTCGGACTGACCTGGATTGGTTGATTCGTGATGGCCGGGAAATGACGCAGTTTTCCATTCGGTCGGCTATGGACACCACTGATTCAGTGGGTCGAGCTATGGCCCGGTCGGTTGCTCTGCGTCCCCATGCCTGGCTACGCAATGGCTGTTTCCCTGCCAATGTCCAGGAGCGTCTTGGGGATATGCCCTTTGATGGGATCACCTTGTTCCACAGACATGCTGACTCGGCAGTTCAACGTCTGTTGTGGACTTTACCTTTTGGTTGCAGTATTGTCACTGCTTTCTCTAGTGCTTCGTCTCTGGGTTCAAGACGTCATTACCCAGACAGACTATGCAGCTTCTCGCCGTTTTGTCCTTCTTTTGCTACAGCTGACCAGCTGTTTCTGCTTTTCTTTTTGAGTCATCTACCTAAGAGCTTGTCTCAAGATGTGTCCCTAGCTTTTATAGGGATGTGCCATACCCTATGTGGGGTACTTGTTGGCTATTGTATAGCTGCTCTTCCTGACACGGGGAGTTTCGAGCCTTCTTCGGATTGATTATTTCCTGTCTATACTGTGGGTCTCCTGATCTGATAGAGACATCTAGCCGCAGATTCCTTAACTTCGAATATTCCCAGGCGTCACACTGGATCTGGAAAACGTTTTCCCCAGCAGTACCTTGCACTCCAGGGGCGTCGTCTGGAACAGTGTGTTGATGCCATCAGGTTTCAAATCGTGTGCGTCCTGTTCACGGCAGATGTTGGCGACGGATCCACACGAGATTCGCATGTGCTGCTTGGGAGAGCACCACATCTCGGCCGAGCGCGACGCCTGTCGACAGCTGAAGCCGAAGTCCCTGCAGGAACGTCGGATGAAACTGTTGTTTGCTCGGGTGTCCCGGTGAGAGACCTTGTGGCGCTGGCTTCCATCTCCAGTTGAAGGATCCAAACGGCGCAGTTCTTCCTCCCACGTTAAGGTCTCTGCTCGGGGCAGGTCCCGGAGTCGTTCCTCTGGACTTTGTTCGCCTGCCTTAGGTAAGCACCAGAAGACGTCACGGAGGTCGTCTACCTCGCTCAAGGGTGACATTGGGGCCCACCGCTCCCGGTATTCACCGAACGCGAGCCCTCAGGAGTCGGCCCCCACCTATCCACCGTTTCCTGGTGCTGGGGTGACTCGGACCAAGATGGAGGCCTATTTCAGGGCTCTGGAGGCCTTCTTTGGGTCACCCCCTCTCCCTGGCACGCCTTCGGGCCCCACAGTGGGGGTAGGGACTCATGTCGGGGGTTCGCCGGCGGGGTCGCCCTCGATGCTGACTGAGTGCCTTGACTCCGATTCAGGGGTCGCTGTGACGTCGGGACACGGCCTGGATGGGCCTCCCACTCTGGCATCTAGTCCTCCTGACGCGTCTTCGCATAGTCCTGCGGGACTCCCTGCGTTTTCGCTGGATGTGGCTGCAGCACGGAGTTCGACTCTGATTCGACTTCGTTCCTCCTGGCAGGCTCCTGTCTCAGTGGAGGTTGAGTCGACGCTGGTCCGACGCCAGGCGGACGAGTCCTCTACGGAAGTCGTTGGCGCCGATCCAACGCCGTCTCGATGTCGGCCGATGCCGGTTCTGTCCCCGGCTGTTCCTCTGCTGGAGGACGTGACCCTGGTGGGTTCACCGCCCACAGGTTTTTTTCAATGCTCCACAGAGCAGGGGCCAATGGGGCACTGGCTTGCTCATTTTTCTGCAGGGCTTTTGCCATTGAGTGGACAGATTAGCCTGCAACCGTCCCCGACGGATGACTTGCTTTCCCCCTCTTCAGGTGGCCCCGGAGGCTAGAGTTGTCTTTGCGATGGCAGGTACTAGGGCTACACATACCTTACAAATGCATCCGCCCTCTATCTCCCTGCCTTTGGATCCTTTGTTGGATCTCCTTCACCAGGGCATGGTGAATGTGGAGCCTCTGCTGCCTTTTGGCAGGGCATTGTATGATGTTCTTCTGGGGGCTTGGGTCAGACCCTCATCGGTTGACCCTGTGTCTCATGCTGTTGCGCATCGCCACCAGCCGGCTCCAGATGACCCTGCCTGTTTGTCATTTCATCCTAGGGCTCAAGGACTGGTAGTCCAGGCTGCGCTTCCTTCCTCTCCTCCACCCACTCGGGAGTCCAGGTGGTTGGAGTTGTGTGGTTGCAATGTTTTTGCTTCCACCAGCTCCAGCCTTCGGTCTCTCAACACGACCTACATGTTTGCTCGGGCTACTTCTGTCCTTTGAGACTCCGTCATACTACTCCTTCCATCTTTACCGGAGGGCCCTCGTGCTGACCTTCTCCAGCTTGTTCGGGATGCGCGCGACATGGCACAGTTCTCCATCCCATCGCCAATGGACACCACTGACTCTGTGGGTCAAGCTATGGCCAGCTCAGTCACCCTGCATCGCCATGCGTGGCTACGCGATGGCAGTTTCCCCAAAAATGTTAGGGAGCGACTCAGGGATTTGCCCTTTGATGGGTCCCTCTTGTTTGATGAGCATGCCGATTCGGCGGTCCGGCGTCTCCTCTTCGGATTTCCGTGACTGCCTGGTTTTTAGTACCCTATGGTGGATTTGTGTTTTCGTGTGACGGTGTTGTCACTTTGTTTTACATCTCTGGGTTCAAGGGATTTCTCCCCAGACAGACTGTATGGCTGTTCGACCAGGTTTTGTCTTTTACTGGAGCTGAGTCGGCTGTTTATATGTTTCTTTTTGACCTCTGCCTATGAGCTTTTCTTAAGAGGTGAAGCTTATTATTACCCAGACGGACTGTGCGGCTTTTTCGCTGTCTTGTCCTTTTCTTGTTGCAGCTGGTCAGCTGTTTCTGCTTTTCTTTATCGTCCTCTAAGAGCTTGGCTCAAGAGGTGTCCCTTGCATTTTTAGGGATGTGCCATACCCTATGTGAGGTACTTGTTGGCTATTGTGTAGCTGCTCTTCCTGGCACGGGAAATTTCAACGGCTCCTGCGGAGTCTTCAACGGCTACTTCTCTTTTGTCAACGCTCTTCCTGCTGTTGTAGGACATCCCCTCTAGTGAGACCCGCGGGGTTGGTGCGGTTCTCTCCAGGGGGGTTTGTGTTGTAGTCTACAGTTGGTCCGTAGATCTTTCCTATCTCTGTGGCATCACTCTGTGTGTACACACAGGTTATGTTAGCTTTTGCAGGGTGACGGCAGTGTCCCTCTGACCCTGTCTTGGCCGCGTTGTACTTTCACTTATTAGTGTGGGGACGTACTTCAGTCTTCTCTCGTGGCTCAGGCCCTGTGGGGCTTTTGCCTATGGACAGTGGGGTTTCCACCAGCTACGTTTCTAATGCGTGTTACCTTGTAATCTGTTTCTTGGGCACTTCCCTGGCAGGGACTTTGGTCTCTTTGCTTCTTACGTGCAGGGGTTTAGGTCCTTCCGCTCCTGGCCTCTGTGGATGTATTCTGATTCACTCTAGTGGTTCAGGGCTGTCAACCTTATTCCACGGCTCTGTGTTCCGCTTCAGGTATTTCACTGGTTGTGATTTATCGATCATAACTAAAGGCACTGTTGCTTTCTTTTGTGTCTGTTATGGTACAAGTATTCTTTTTCAGGACACTCATCATTATACAGTCTCTGTATGGGACTGTATCTACTCTTTTTCTGACAGACCTCTGTGACTTTCTCTCTCCTTCCTTATACGTGTGGTGGTCAGTGTCCCCGCCTGTCTCGTGGGGGGTCCAAGATTTTGTCCCTGTCAGGGAGGCTGTTGTCACTTTCGGTGTTCTTGATACTGTTGTGTCCTGCTATGCTTCACATCAGTGCCATTGGTACCTATTGTGCGACTTCCCTTTCTCTAGGCGTGCTCTTTGAGTTTCCCCTTGTTTTTTCATTTTTCTTCATTTGTTTTTTTATATATATATATATATGTATATATGTGATCAAGCCACTCCGGTGGCGAAACGCGTCATGACAGAAGGGAGACTCTTATGCTTTTTGAAATAAAGAGTGTTCACCGACGAAGAGGAGTTCGTGTATTCTTGTTTGCGCAAAACTGAGGAATACTGCGTGCCTATATATATATATATATATATATATATAGATAGATAGATAGATAGATAGATAGATAGATATAGATATATATATATATATATTATATACTGGCGGTCGCCAGCAGATAGTTATAGTTAGGATCGTGTTTCCATAGGAAATCTCAAAATTCTATTTTGAATAACTTTGGCGCCGGTTGACGAATCCTCGCGAAATTTTCAAAACAAATGGGGCGCTCCACTCCTACCCTGAAAGTCTCGGGGTGATTCGTCCAGCGCGGGCCGAGAAAAAAGGGGGGGGGTCCCATAACGCTTTTTCCCCCATGCATTTTTCCATAGGACCTTTAGTCGAAGGTACAGCCCGAACGGCTGAACAGAATTACTTGAAATTTGGCAGAGAGGTAGTCCTCAGGTCAGGGAAGTGGCTTTTGCAGGTCTGGTGTCAATCTGTTCAGTATTTCCTGAGAAAATAGCATTTAAAAGCATATAAATATCTATACGCACGCACCGTTTTGGTTGTTAGATGTCGGTAAATTTCGAATCGGTCGAAATCAGGAAGTGTCGGCCGCCATTTTGTCTCTCGCACTGAAAAGGAAAGGGGGAAAAAAGGTGGAAAACGTGAAAAGAGGGCAGGGAAGAGAGTTCCTGACCCCCTAGCCTTTGTCAGGGGGTCACAGAAGAACCCCCAAGGGGCAAAAAAGCTGGGTGCGCACGGTGAAAAACCTTGAGAAAATTTTTTTTATAAATACATAACTTAGCATTTAAAAAAACAGTACAAATTCACTTAAAAAACCATAGGTTTCACACAGGTTATAGTTAAGTGGATATTTCACTCGTAAAAAACCAGTGAAATTCCCCCGTTATAGTTAGTTCAGATAACTATAACTCGCGGTCCGTCGGCGACTCCTGAATAGCAGCAAGAGTTTCTTGCTGCCTTGGACCGCCTGTTTAGGCCTCGGGCTCCCGCCTGCGGGCCCTGCGGCCCCGTGTCCAGATCCTGTTGACACGGTGGCACCGCCTCCGGCGCCAGCCCTGGAGCCACTGGATCTAGTGCCCGTGGCTCTGGCCCCGGCGCCACAAGGTGCAACGCCGCTGGCTCCGGCGCTGCCCTTGGCTCCGGCCCCAGCGCCGCCCCTGGCTCCACCACAGGCGCCGCACTGGGTGCCGTTTATCCCGCCCCTGCCTCGGTTTTCAGACAATTTTGTTCTGACCTGGAATCCTCATTGGGATGCGTCTCCGGTTCGGCCCTGGCCGACGCCGCTCCTGGCGCCGCTGGCCCACTCTCCGGCTCCAGTCCTGCCGCCGTGGCCGGCTCATTCTACCCCGGAGCCGGATGAGGACTGGAACGGCTCCGAGAACCCCCTTGCGCAGCAGTGTTACTCCGAGCAGGATTGGGTGGATAACCTTCAAGATGCGGGTGAACTTGATGTGTCTTCTGACCTGGGGTTTGCCTCGCCTCTGCCTACTATGGAGAAGGGCGCTTCCTACACTATGGTGCTGCGTCGAGCCGTGGAGACTCTCCACTTCGACCTCCCTACGGTGACCCTTAAGACCAACCTCCTTACGGAGGTGCTCCAGACGGCGTCCACGTGGTCGGAGCCGCTGCTCCCTTTCAATGAGGCCCTTACCGAAGTCCTCTTGGGTACTTGGTTGCGGTCGGCCTCGGGCGCGCCGGTGGATAAGAACATGGCAAGGCGTCATCGCCTGGCGCCTGGTGATCCCGCCTTCTTGAACACTCACCCCACGCCTGAGGGCCTGGTCATTCAAGCCTCGACATCGCAGAGTGCCTTTCCCTCGGCTCCGCCGGATAAGGACTCTAAGACTCTGGACCAATATGGCAAGAGGTTGTTCTCCTCAGCCAGTTTGGGGTTGAGATCGGTTAATACCGCCCACTTATTGGGCTGTTACTCCCATGCAGTGTGGGATTCGGTGGCGGAGGTTCTGCCTCAGTGCTCTGAGGAGGTCCAGGCTATCCTTTCCCAAGCAATTGCGCAGGGCAAGGATGCGGTGAAGTTTGCCATCAGGTGTGGTTTGGACACCGCTGATTCGTTGTGCAGTGCGATTTCCACGACGGTGGCGTTGCGGCGCCATGCCTGGTTGCGTTCCACTGGCGTCTCACTCGATGTCCAGAGCTCGCTCATGGACATACCCTTTGATGGCTCCCGCCTCTTTGGTGATAAGGCTGACAATGCCCTGGAGCGCCTTAAAGACTCTTTTCCCACGGCCAAGTATTTGGGTCTTTCCTCTAAAAACCCTGCCACGACGGAGTTTCGCTCCTTTCGTGGCCAGGGCAGGGGTACCCAGGCGCGCTGTTCCAGCAAGCCTGTGTAGAACCAGCCTCAGCGAGGCCATGGACGTGGGATCCGCAGGGTCTGAGTCTGGTAACCAGCGTGCAGGGCAGTCCACTTCCACCACCGCTGCCTCCGTCTCGAAACCTTCCTAATCCGAGCTTCAAGGGGCACCCCACGCCAGCGGGTGGCAGGGTTCACCTCCACCTCCCTCACTGGCACGAGATTACGTCAGACAAGTGGGTGCTGCAGACAATCTGCCAAGGTTACTCGCTCCCCTTTCTGTCCTCCCCTCTAGCCATGCCCCCTGGTTACCACCTTATGTCGGGGATCAATTGGCTCTTCTCAGTCAGGAAGTCACAGCCCGACTGGCCAAGGGGGCCATCAAGTACGTTCCTGATCAGGAAGTAGGGAGTGGTTGCTATTCCCACTACTTTCTGGTCCCCAAGAAGGACAAGGGGGGCCTGCGCCCCATCTTGGACCTCCGGGACGCATGCCAGATGGCATATGCAGGCTCTGCAGTGGGACCTGAAGTTCCAGTGGGCGCAGCATCTGGGCAACCTGTCCGATCTCTGTCCAGATCTCGGAGGGCGGTGCACGGCAATTGCAGTGGTGGCTCACGAATCGCGATTGGGTCAATGGCAGATCCCTCTCCCTTCCTCAACCGGAGCACACAGTAGTGACGGATGCGTCCCTCCTGGGTTGGGGAGGCCACATGGGAGAGGCGGAGATCAGAAACCTCTGGTCTCCGGCGGAGTCCCGGCTGCATATCAACCTTCTGGAGCTGCGGGCGATCCGGCTTGCACTGAAGGCATTCCTTCCCTCTGTCCGGGGAAGTGTAGTGCAGGTGTTCATGGACTACACCACCGCCATGTGGTATTGCAACAAACAGGGCGGGTGGGGTCGTGGACCCTATGTCAGAAGGATCTGCGCCTCTGGACGTGGCTGGGACATCAAGGCATTACCTTGTTGGTTCAACACCTGGCAGGATCTCTGAATGCCAGGGTGGACGAACTCAGCCGCCGGTGCATGGTGGATCACGAGTGGTGTCTGATCTCTAACGTGGCTCAAGGTCTCTTTCTGCGATGGGGAGAGCCTTGGTTAGATCTATTTGCCACCGAAGAGAACTCGCAATGTCATCAGTTCTGCGCGTTGGAATTTCCAAGGTGGCACTCGCTCGGAGACGCTTTTCGTCTCGAGTGGAGCTGCGGTCTGTTGTACGCCTTTCCGCCTATACCACTTCTGCCCAGAGTGCTGAAGAAGATCAGGCGCGACCGGGCCCAAGTTATTCTTGTGGCTCCGGACTGGGCTCGAAGAGTATGGTATCCCGAGCTACTCAGCATGAGCATCGATCCCCCGATCCGTTGCCTCTTTGGGAGGATCTTCTGTCGCAGCAGGGGACGGTCCTCCACCCAAACCTGTCTAGCCTCCACATCCATGCTTGGAGATTGAGCAGCGACAGTTGACAACTTTCGATCTTCCTCCCGAAGTCTGTGATGTCATCCTGGCGGCCAGGCGGCCCTCCACTACGACGGTGTACGCCTGTCGGTGGAACAGATTTGTGGCATGGTGCGCAGCTAAGACTGTGGATCCCCTTTCTGCTCTGGGCACTCTTAAAGGTTATCTTTCGGCCATCTCTGCCTTTCTACGGCTTCCCGATGAGCCTTCTCTTTTTAAGTCCCTCGTTGTTAACCGTTTTCTTAAGGGCATTGCGCATACGTTCCCACCTGTGCCCTTCATCATGCCTCAGTGGGACTTGAATATTGTCTTGACTTTTTTGATGTGCGCTTCCTTTGAACCTCTTTATAATTGTCCCTTACGTCTTCTTACTCTCAAGACGGCTTTCCTGGTAGCTATCACCTCTGCCAGGAGAGTGAGTGAGCTCCAGGCTCTTTCTTCCAAACCTCCTTTCCTTTCTGTTCATCCGGACAAGGTGGTTCTGAGGACTCGCCCTTCCTTCTTGCCCAAGGTTGTCACGCCCTTCCACATCGGGCAGACCATCACTTTGCCCACCTTTTTTCCGCCGCCTCATCCCTCAAGGGAAGAGGAGCGGTTCCACCGTCTGGACCCAAAACGTGCGCTCGCATTCTGTCTGCAGCGAGCTGTTGGCGTTGCCTCCCTTTCGCCTTTTGGTCTGGCCCATCCGGACTGGATCGCCTGCTTCATGGCTGTTGTGAAGCAGTTTCTTATCTCAAGAGGCGTGTTACATAAAGAAGCCGTGAGATCCAGTCTGGATGGGCCGTCCAAAAAGGAGACAGGGCGCCCCGTGTTTATTTTTGCATCGCGCTTTCACTTTAAGTGCAAGCGCGATGCAAAAATAAACAGTGGCTGCCTTCCCGCAATGGTGAGCGCTTGTTTGGAACGGACGATTGGTTTGTGAGATTACATTTTACGTGCTACGAAGAGTAGAAACAATGTATTTCTGGGTCTCTGCAGTAAACTTGGTGTGTACTTTTTTCTGCTTTCCCCCATAATGCTTCATTGAGTTTTACAATCGTAGGCGCTTGCAGTTTGACAGCTAGGAGGTCAGGCACGGAGTTCCTGTTCATGCAACATGAACTTAAGGCACATGCAGTTTTTACAGCCAGTAGCAGATTGTCCTTGGGCTCTTCGGTAACTCCAAATGGTGCCGGAGAAAGTAGTCGCTGTAGCATCGCCTGTCAGACCAGGGCTCCCTTAGCTGTCAGTGTGAGAAGGTGGCTTGATATATGCTGTCCACTAGTTCTAGTGGGCACCTTGTATCAGTCCAAACAACCCCTTATGGTGATAGGTTAAAGACAACTGTGAGAAGTTGGCCTGATATATGATGTCACTAGTTCTAGTGTACACCTTGTATCAGTCCAAACAACCCTTATGGTGATTGGTTGTAAAGTCAACCTTATAGACCAGCTATCCTAGTGGTAGCATGGACAAGAGCAGTCCTAGGCTAAACTCAGTATGGCATGTGAAGCCAGCTGTTATACCATTTGCAATCCCTTGAATACCAAATGAAAGGACACCACAACAGATATATTATAAAAATAGAATGTATTTATTCTAGTCACAATACCCTCAGCACTCTTTATGAGATTCGAGGTAAGTACAACACAGTCTTATTTAAGCATACATAAGTCACACCGTTAAGTAATACAGTTAGGCCCTAGGGGCCACGCAAACCATATACTAAGTAAGTGTTATAAGAACCACTGTCACGAACACAGGTTAGGCCTAGGCCTAGGGAATCGCTGGGGCTACACTATACTACCAATGGTTAGAAAGTGGGAGGCCCACGGGATTCAGGTGCAGAGTGGAAACACTCACGCGTAATGCGTTAAAGTCGATAGAAATAGTAGTAATTAGAAATTAAGAGTTTTAGGACACTTCGGAAGGAGCTAGGAGTTAGAGACTTGGAAACTAGACACTAGGGTAGTCACTACCCTTGTGAGCACCGGAGTACTCAAGTTACCTAGCCCACGGGCTGCGGGTGCATAGGTGTGAACTTGCGTCGGGTTTCGTCGTCGACTCCTATGGATGCCTGAAGAAAGATGCTGACAGGCAGTCAGTGAAGAGTGTCCGGTGGATTCCAAGGATGGAATCAAGAAGAAGGATGCCTGCAAGCAGAGGGGACAGAGTCTAGGTCACCAGCCAGGAGCCAGGAAGGAACCAGGCGATGTCATGAAGATGCAGGTGAAGAGGTGAAGCTTGTCACAGCAGCCACGGGTACCAGGAGGCGTCGAGGACGACCAGAACCAGGAGGCGAGCTGTCCCACGAAGGCTCTTGCTGTCGGCGGCGTCGATGTCGAGTTAGGACCCGACAAGCCTTGGCAAGCGTAACCCACGCAGGATGGAGGACTTGCTTCTGTCGCAGACCAGGAACGTCTGGGGTGCTTCCCTTTCACAGGGGAGCTGGTGCCAGTCTGGAGGAGCCGGACCAGCAAGGCAAAGTTGAAGGTTCGTCGTCACAGGGGTCACTAGCCAACGGGCCAGCAACCGGACAACACGTCGAGCAACTCAGGTGCAGAAGGGCCCCACGCAGAACACGTGAAGGGTGGGGAGCTGATCTTCATTGCAGATGGTGCTCGGGATTGGGGCTTCTCAATTCCCCAAGCACAGCCTCGAGGAAGCCTCAGAAGTCGCGCTAGTCAGTTACTAGCCACTTTTCCCAAGTCGCCGGTCCCACGTCCCTCGTTGCCTCCACGGGTCTCAGCTTTGCTGTAGATGTGGATCTGGTTCAGAGGTGTCTGGAAGTCACGGCGCTGGTCAGTCTTTGCAGTCGTCCCTCGTAGGATCAGTCGCAAAGCAAGCAGCGGTCGCTGGATGGTGCCTGGTTGCCCAGGGTGGTCACTCCTTGGCCACAAGGGAGATTCTTCAGTCTTCTTCCGTAGTCGAATGTCGAAGGTCCAGAGTTTCTGTTCAAGATGCAGGTTCAGGATAATCTAAAGTCCTAAGGACCCAGCTCCCACTCTTATACTAATCTGGGGGGCTGGTTTACCTGCTAGGTCCCTCCTATGGGTGGGTCCAGGGAGGGGGGTGGTTACACCCCCTTCCCTTTGTCCAGTTTCGCGCCAGGACTGGGGCTGGAGTGCCCCAGCACCGGTTTGAACCGGACAATGCATGGGACACCTTGTGTGCCCCAGGCAGTGTCTCATTTCATTCATCCCTCCCTGCCCCAATACACTAAGTCCTGTCTAGGGTGGTGCTAGCACCTCCCACGGCAGGAAACCTATTGTCCAAGCCTCCCTCGCTGGAAGGACTCCCAGCAGCAGGAGGTCAGACTTGTGTCTGTGGCAGCAGCATCCATTTTGTGATGCTGGGGCTCTGGTTAACTTTAACCGGGTAGTATGATTTTAACATGTCTTCTCCCTCTAGAAGGGGGGGAATACTATCCTCACCACCAGGAACGGTGTGGGGGTAGTATTCCACAGAGTTAGACACCTTACACGACATGTTTCGATAAAGCCAAACAATAGTTACCATAACCGCGAGGATTATAAGGCACTTTAAGAGTATATGGTAGGCAATATCATAGAACCGCTATAAGGACATGGTTCCGAAAGCTGCAGACAGGCTCAGCTCATGCTAGAGCACCATCTCACACGTTACCAAGCACTCTGCCTTCAGGATTGTTAAGGCCTGCCATAGGAGTGACTGATAGGTACACATGTGTCTATTGTGAGTGTAGATATAGGTATACTATATCTAAGCAAGGGGTGATTACACGACCCTGCCCCAGCTGAGTGATCAGCCAGTTGTGTCTGATTGTAAGGCCAGGCCAGGGGTGGCATAATACATGCTGCAGCCCCTGGTAGGCCTAGGGTACACCTATGCCCTGGGTACCTAGGGTACACTGTACAGGGTCCAATAAGGTGATCCTTCCCAATTGGGTATGTACCTAGGGTACATGGAGTCCATTTTAAAGAGAGAGCAGACAGCCGGAGACCCTGAATGGCAGGTTCTCAGGCCAACTAAGTCGAAAAACCAGCTAGACACTAGGCAAAAAGTTGGGGGTAACCATAGTCAGATATCCACCTTCCTACAACAACCTTATGTGAAAGCTATCCTAGTGGTAGCTATGGAGAGCAGCCTTCAGGCTAAGTCTTGAAGGAATGTAAAGCAGCTTGTTTTACCAGTCTATAATCTCTTGAATGATCAAATGAAAAGACAACCACACCAGGTATATATTCAAAATATATGTATTTAAGATAATACACACCCCTCTAGTCTCTTTATGAGACTGGAGTTTGACGTACTTCAGTTACAAGTGTTTAAGTATCAGTAAAAGCACAAATACATGTTTGGGCTCTAGGGGCGTACCAAACCATATACTAAAATAGTGGTATAAGAACCACGACTGAAATAGGCAGTAGGCCTATTGCCTCTAGAATCGCTGGGACCCCTAAGAACCACCCAAGGTAGTGACACAGGGGACCCACGGGAGCCGTATGCAGTGTGGTAACAAAACCGCAGATTCCTATTACTTTCTATGGGGAATGTCGCGGTTGGAATTTTAAAGATTAGGGACACTTCTAATCGAACTAGGACCAAACCCTTTTGGACTTAGACAGTTCTAGGTCTAGCACCCTCAAGAGTACCGGAGTACTTGAGTTACCTCACCCAGGGAAGCCAGGTGCATAGGTGTCTTTTTGGTGTCGGGTCGCGTCGTCGATTCCAATGGAAGCCTGCAAAGAACTGCGGCTGCCGTGAAGAGGAGAAGTGTCCGGAGAGATCCAAGCCTGGATCTAGGATGTAAGGAACCTGAAAGCAGAGGGGACAGAGTCTGGGTCACTTGCCAGTGACCTAGGGCAGGATGGACCAATACCCGCAGATGTCGGGTGCTTCAGGTGAGTTGACGGGTGTCTTGACTCTTCAGCCACGAGGTCCAGGAGGCGTCGACGAAGTCCACGAGCCGGATTCGAGCTGTCCCACGAAGTCTGTCGAGTGCTGCGGTGTCGGCGACCAGAAAGGACCCAACAAGCCTTGGCAACGGCAAATCTCAGGAAATCAGAGAAAGGACTGCGGTGCAGACCAGCAAGGTCTGATGGACTCACCCAGGAAGGGTAAGTAAGAGCAAGTCTGAAGCAACCAGAAAAGCCCAAGTAGAAGTGGAGTTGCCTTTGTGGGGACCTGCTAGCCAATGGTCTAGTGATCGCGAAGGAGCCTCGAGCGGTCGCACTTGAACCTGGCCCACGGGTCACTCGTGGAGTGGAGGCCAACAAACTTCGGTGCAGGAGGTGCTCAAGGCTGGGGCTACTCAGAGCCCAAAGCACAACTCCGAGGATGACCAGGAAGGTGTTGTTGCTGCAAAAGTTCACGGTGTCCAGGGATCACAGTTCCACGTTACCCACGATAGCCACGGGCCTCAGCTTTGCTGTGGACTCAGGGTAGCCTCGGGGAAGTCTGGAAATCCACCTCTGGGGATACAGAGACTTCGGCGTCTGGCGGGAGCTTCAGTAATGCAGACCGGTCAGATGCTTCTTTGGTGCCTGCCAAGCAGGGGAGTCACTCCTTGACCCCAAGGGAGATTTCCTCCATCTTCTAGTTGTTATAGAAAGTCGAAGGTCCAGGATATACGTTTCAGAGGTTCGTCCAGGGTAATCTAAAGTCCTAGGGACTGAATTCCTATACTTATACTAAGTTTAGGGGATGGACTAATTCTAAGGCCCCACCTATGGGTGGGCCTGGGGTGACGGTGGTTACACCCCTTCCCCTTCGCCCAGTTTCGCGCCAGAGCAGGGGCTGAGTGCCCCTGCAACCGGTTTGAACTGGGCTATGCACAGGGACACCTTGTGTGCCCCAGGCAGTGTCTCAAAAGCATTCTCTGAATGCACCCACCCTGCCCCAATACACATCTGCCTGTCTGGGGAGGTGGTTACACCTCCCTGTGACAGGAAACCTATTGTCCAGGCCTCCCCTGCCGGAGTTTCCCCCAGCAGCAGGAGGCCAGACCTTTGTCTGTGGCATCCATTTTGTGATGCCAGGGCTTTGGAAAGATTTACCCGGGTTTAGCCAGTGTGAACATGTCTCTCCCTCTAGAAGGGTGGAATGCTACCCCGCCGCCAGAAATGGCGGGGGGCTAGTATTCCAAAGCGTTTGACACCAAACACAACATGTTTTGATGCAGCCATTCCAAAGTTAGCATTTACCGCAAAGTTATAATGCACTTAAGAGTATATGGTATGGCTGTATCACAGAACAGGCATAAGGAAGTATTTCCGAATGCTGCAGAGGGGATCGGCTCATGCGTTGGGCACCCTCTCACATAAAACCAAGCACTCTGCCTTCAGGATTGTCAAGGCCTGCCATAGGAGTGGCTTATAGGTTTATATGTGTCTGTATAAGGTAGTGATATAGGTAGTCTATTCCACAGTTCTTACCCAGGTTGCAGTAGCAGACCTATGGTGTCATTTTGGAGTGCTTCCCAGGGGTGGCATAATACATGCTGCAGCCCCTGGTAGGCCTCTGAGGTAACTATGCCCTAGGTACATAGTATACCATATACTAGGGGCTTATAAGGCACTCCAAAATCCAATTAGTTATGTACTTAATGTACATGCAAACCATTTTACAGGGAAAGCAGATAGACTGGGGCACTGAATAGCAGGATCCCAGTCCAACTAAGTCATAAACCAGCAATACACCAGGAAAAAAGTGGGGGCAACCATATAGTCAGATTCCACCTTCCTACAGTCAGAACTTGCGTAACACGGGTGGCGGCGTGCAGCGCCCACTTTGAAATAAGCCAGTGTCGCTTTCTGTTGTGCACAACTGCCTGCCTCCCTGTCTGCATACCCTACGTGGGACATTAAAAACTCATTTAATATTTAGAGTTCAGTGAGGCGGAATGTAACTGGTTTGCTTTAATATTGTGTGTCTGATAGAGACTACTAGCCGCAGATTCCTTAACGTAGAATTATCCCCAGGCGTGAGACTGGACCCGGAAAACTTTCTTGCCCAGCATCTCTGCGCACAGGGGGGGCGGCACCTCGCAACTCCGCCCGGACGTCCTCCGCAGGGGTGACGTCAGCGAGGTCACATAAGCCCCACCCCGGCGCGCTGACGTCAGTTTTCTTCTTTTCCACGTTTCAGGCCTTCTTTTTACGCTTAGCGTTTTTCTGGGTAGAGTGTGCGAATGCCTTCGGGCTTCAAGACGTGCTCGTCATGCGTGCGCCAGATGTCGGTGATGGATCCTTGCCCCATCTGTATGTGGTGTTTGGGGGAGCACCAAGACTCAACAGACGGCGAGGCATGTCAACAGATGAAGCCGAACTCCCGGCGGGAGCGTCAAATGAAACTCCTTTCGGCACGCCTGTCCAGGTCGGCGGCATCGCTGCGTCTGTACCCCGCAGACGGCTTCAAAAACCGCCGCTTCCGTCTCCTACATCTCCCTTCTCCCAGGCCACAAGGGCGCCGCTCACCTGTTGGTAAGTGTCGCAGTTTGTCCCCGAGGCCTGGTCCCCGGCCTGTTGGGGGCGTGGGTTCTCCGCGGGTGGTGCGGCCCCGTGCGTCGCCACCCTATCCACCGTTCCCTGGCACGGCGGCGACCAGAGCCCAGGTGGAGGCCTATGCGGTGGCCTTGCAGGCCTCATTGGCTCTTCCTCCTTCTCTTCCTGGGACATCTGCGGATCCCTTGCCGCGTGCGGGGACTCATGCGGCGGCGGCTCCGGCACTGACGGGTTCGGATCCAGGTTCGGAGGATGTGGTGCCGTCGGGGTGCGGCCCTTTGGGGTTCCCTCCTTTGTACCACAGCGCCTCTGTCTCGCCGCAAACCCCCACGGGGTCCCTGTGGTGTCGCAGGAGGTTGCCGGGGCTCTGGGCAGGCGGCGGCCTTGTCCGAGGTGATGCCGCTCAGGCGCCGGCGGCTGCTGGCCCTGGCGGCGCCGCAGGGGCCGGCTATGGGCCGGGGCGTGTCCCTGGTCCCCCCTCGTCCCTCCACGCAGGCGGCTGCTTCGTCGGAGGTCGAGTCGACGCCTGTTAGGCGCTGACCAAGCCCCAGTCTCCTGCGCCACGCGTTATGGCAGAGGTCGTTCCGGCGTCCCCTTCGGCGCCGGTCGACGTTGACCTGATGCCGGTGGCGGACTCTACGGCGTCGGGCCGACGTTGGGTCGTTGATTCGTCTTCGGACGCCCCCTCTTCTCCAGAGGTTCGGCAGCTGTTTGTTGCATCTTCTCCAGAGACGGGTTGCCACGTCGTGGCTTTTTCCCCGGTGTCTTCTAAGGACGACTCTTCGCGGTCCCCGCCCCCACAGTCTTCGCCTGAGGCACCTCATGTTTCCCATTCCTTGGTCCACCCTCCTCCTTTTCGAGCTTAGCCTTTCCTTCCTCCGGTTGGGCTGGGGGACGGCCGCCTTAGCTTGCATCTGTCGCCCATGGAGGAGCTGCTTTCCCCGCCGCGTGGCCCTACGGAGGCGAGTGAATCTTGCGTATGGGCGATCCAGCTGCCCGTTTCCGAACTGATCATCTGCTGGAGGTTCTCCATCAAGTCTCTGGTGGACGAGAGCTGCTTCTGCCCTTCGAGGCTGCGCTCTACAATTCTCTTTTGGGGGCCTGGGGGCTTCCTGCCATGGGGGACCCGGTGCCCCAGCCTCTTCTGCACCGCCACCGGCCTGCTCCGCATTATCCTTTCTATCTTTCCCTCCATCCTTCTACCAGGGGCCCTTTTTTACAGACTGCCTTTCCCTCCTTGCCATCGGTGTTGTCTCCACCATCGCGGGAGGCCCGCTGGTTGGATTCCTGGAGGCGCAACATCTTCGCCTCTTCCAGCGCTGTTTTGTGGGCCCTTAACACTCTTTGTGTGTTGGCCAGAGCTACTTCTTGCTTATGGAACTCGGCGGAGTCCCTTCTGTCTTCTGCTTCTCAGGAGGGTGCCTGCGTTGATCTGCGGCACCATGTGTTGGATGGCAGAGAGCTGGCGGCGTTCATTCTTCGCTCGGCTCTGGACGTTTCAGAGGTGCTTTGTCGTACCTTGGCTACTTCGGTGGCCCTTCGTCGTCATGCCTGGCTACGGGATAGTGTTTTCCCTGAAAAAGTTAGGGAACAGCTGGTTAACCTCCCCTTTGATGGCGCTTGTTGTTCCACGCCCCTGCGGATTCTACCATTCAGAGGTTTCTTGCGGGGCTTCGCCCTCCTCCTCCTCCACCTCAGTGACCTGACCATCGGTCTGTGTTTTGGGTGGTGTTCTCCCGTTGTTTTCCTGGGGTCTTGTAACGGGTAGCCCAGGTTGTGTATTCTGTATGGTTGATGTGCCTTAGGGTCCTTTTGTTGAGCCCTTAGTGCTGTTGGATGCTGGTCCGGCCCTTTGTTGTCTTGTGGTTTTGGCTGTTGGTACGCCCGGTGGGCCTTGAGATTGGGTCTTCTGTCTCTTCCTTATTGGCTGTTTGATAGGCCGTCTGCGATTTTTTTTTCTGCAGGTCTCTCTGTTTTGTCCTCTGGTGCGAAAAGTTTTTCCTAAGAGGTGTTCCCATGGTTCTTGGGACGTAACCTACCCTATGTGGGGTACTTGTAGCTATTACATAGCTCTGTCATGTGCTGGGGAGGTGTGGTCACCCTTTCGGGTTCCTTGCTCTCCGTGGCATCACGGTATGTAGCAGGTGTGATTTTCTTGCCAATTGTCTTGGTGCGGCTTGCACTCTGTCTGTCCTCCTCCTTGTCGCCATGTAGTTCGGCCGGTCTGGCCTGCTGTCTGTGGCATCGTGTTGTGGCGATTCTGCATTTTGGTCCTGTGTTTTGGCATGGTCCCTTGCCTGATGCTACAGAGGTTTGGCTTTCCTTGGCCTGTGTTCTGATGGACCTGTCTTTCGTCACTCTCTCTTATTTTCTGCCAGTTCCTCCACTTCTTCGGGGGTCTGTGTGTGTGTTTCTCTGGCCCAGCCCCTTCCTTGGGGTGTGTTCTGGTCCTCCCTGGCTTCTGCCTACGGCTGGTGTCTGCCTTTTCCTGGGTGCGCTGTTCCGTGGTGTTGCCTGTTGCTGGCAGCACGTGCCCTTGAAGGACTGCTTGTTCTGCTCCACCATTGTGCTCTTGCTGTGTTTCCTTGCGCCCCTGCTTCTGGTTCTGCTGTGGCTTCGTGCTACGGTGCTTTTCTTCTTCCGCCGGTGCTGTTGGCGGTGACGCCGTTCCAGCCTTGTCCGCTGCTTGCGGCCTCTGTGTTTTCGGCTCCCTATCCCTGTGCATATGTTTCTTCCGGTAGGCTCTGCCTCTGGCTCTACCGCTTCTCACTGGGTTCGGGTGGCCCTTGTGTTCCTTGAGGTTTTTGGGATGCTGTCTGCCCCTGCGGGGTGTTGAGCGCTCTCCCTTGGTTGGGCTTAGGATATCCTGGCCTTTCTTTCTGGTTCTTGTGCCATGCCCCCTACTGGGACCCTTGTCTCTTCTGGTGGGGAGGCTCTCTCGCAGGCCCTCCTCCCTTCTGGGTATGGCTAGGATATCTAGTGACTTATGAATTAGGGTTGCTTCTGGCCCGTTTTTTAGGCCGGCTGTTATGGTTATGGAGTGTGTTTTTTCTGGCCATTTACGTCCTTCCTTGGGATTTTGGCCGGAATGCGCCAGTTGCCTATCTCAAGCAGCGGACTCTACGGATCCGCGCAGGGGTCATACCGCGGATTCGTCTTCAGACGCTCCTTCTTCTCCGGAGGCAGGCTACATATTGGTATCGTCCTCCCCGGAGACTGGTTGCCGTGTGGTGTCCTTTTCACCGGCGTCGAAGGGCGGCTCCCCGCCCTTCCTGAGGCAGAGGTGTTCGTCGGAAAAGCGGCAGATCCCTCATTCTTCGGCTCCTCCTGACTTCCAGGTCTGGCCCTTGCCCGCCCCGCTTGGCCTCGGCCGCCTTAGTTTGCAGCCGTCGCCCACAGAGGAGCTGCTTTCTCCACCCCCTACGGATGCGGGTGCGGCCTTCGCCCCCGCGGTGTCCACGGCAGTGGGCATCCTGCACATGGGTGACACGGTGGCTCACTTTCTGGCGGACCATCTGCTGGAGGTCCTCCACCAGGGCTCTGGTGGGAGGGAAATCTTGCTCCCTGTGAGAAGTTGGCCTGATGTATGATGTCACTAGTTATAGTGTACACCTTATATCAGTCCAAATACCCTTATGGTGATTGGTTGTAAAGTCAACCTTATAGACCAGCTATCCTAGTGGTAGCATGGACAAGAGCAGTCTTAGGCTAAACTCTGAATGGCATGTGAAGCCAGCTGTGATACCATATATAATCCCTTGAATACCAAATGAAAGGACACCACAACAGATATATATATAAAATAAAGTGTACTTATTCTAAGCAAACCCTCAGCACTCTTTATGAGATTAGAGGTAAGTACAACACAGTCTTATTTATGCATACATTAAGTCACACAGGTAAGTAATACAGTTAGGCCCTAGGGGCCACGCAAACCATATACTAAGTAAGTGGTATAAGAACCACTGTCACGGAAATAGAATAGGCCTAGGCCTAGGGAATCGCTGGGGCTACACTACACTAGCGTTAGTTAGGAAGTGGGAGGCCCACGGGATTCGTGTGCAGAGTGGAAACACTCACGCGTAATGCGTAAAAGTCAATAGCAATAGTACAGTTTAGAAAACGGTAGATTTAGGACACTTCCGGAGTAGCTAGGAAGTTGAGACTTGAAAACTAGACACTAGGATAGTCACTATCCTGATGAGCACCGGAGTACCCACGTTACCTAGCCCACAGGCTGCGGGTGCATAGGGGTGAAGATGCGTCGTTTTCGTCGTCGACTCCTATGGATGCCTGAAGAAAGATGCTGACAGGCAGTCAGTGAAGAGTGTCCGGTGGATCCCAAGGCTGGGATCAAGAAGAGAAGGAACCTGCAAGCAGAAGGGACAGAGTCAAGGTCACTAGCCAGTGACCACGTGGAACCAGGAAGGAACCAGGCGATGTCGTGAAGATTGCAGGTGAAGGTGAAGCTTGTCGCTGCAGCCAGGAGGACCAGGAAGCGTTGAGGACGACCAGGACCAGGAGGCGAGCTGTCCCACGAAGGCTCTTGCTGTCGGCGGCGTCGAAGTTGGACTAGGACTCACCAAGCCTTGGCAAGCGGAACCCACGAAGAACGAAGGACTTGCTTCTGGTGCAGACCAGGAAGGTCTGGGGTGCTTCTTCTTTGCAGAGAAGCGGGAGCCAGTCTGGAGGAGCCAAACCAGCGCAGAAGATTTCAGGGTGCGTCGTCACAAAGGCCACTAGCCAGCGGGCAAGCAACCGGACAGACGCGGCAAGCAGGAAAATGCTGAAGGGCCCCACGCAGGACTCGTGGAGTGTGGGGGGCTGATCTTCGGTGCAGATGGTGCTTGGGGTTGGGGCTTCTCAATCCCCGGTGCACAACTTCGAGGGTACCTCAGAAGCTGCGCTTTAAGTTACTAGCCACTTTTTCCAGGTAGCCGGTCCCACGTTGCTCGTCGCCTCCACGGATCTCAGCTCTGCTGTAGATGTGGATCAGGGTCGGAGAAGTCTGGAAGTCAAGGCTCTGGTCAGGCTCTGCAGTCGGTTCCTCGTAGAACGTGGGCAAAGCAAAGGGTAGTCTCTTGATGGTGCCTGTTTGCACAGGGTAGCCACTCCTTGGCTACAAGGGAGATTCTTCAGTCTTCTTCTTTCGTCGAATGTCGAAGGTCCAGAGTTTCTGTTCAGTTTTGCAGGTTCAGGGTAATCTAAAGTCTTGAGGCCCAACTCCCACTCTTATACTAATCTGGGGGGCTGGGATACCTGCTAGGTCACGCCTTATGGGTGGGACCTGGGAGGGGGTGGTTACACCCACTTCCCTTTGTCCAGTTTCGCGCCAGAGCTGGGGCTGGAGTGCCCCAGCGCCGGTTTGAACTGGACTATGCAAGGAACAACTTGTGTGCCCCAGGCATGTCTCATTCCTTTCAGCCCACCCTGCCCCAATACACTAAAGGCTGTCTGGGGAGGTGCTAGCACCTCCCCAAGCAGGAAACCTATTGTCCAGGCCTCCCTGGCTGGGATCACTCCCAGCTGCAGGAGGTCAGACTTGTGTCGTGGCAGCAGCATCCATTTTGTGATGCTGAGGCTTTGGTTAGAGTTAAACAACAAGGTAGGATTTTAACATGTCTCTCCCTCTAGAAGGGAGGAATAATATCCTCATCACCAGAAATGGTATGGGGGTATTATTCCAAAGTGTTAGACACCTTACACGACATGTTTTGATAAAGCCAAACCATAGTTACCATAACCGTTTAAGATTATAAGGCACTTTAAGAGTATATGGTAGGCTATATCATAGAACAGCTATAAGGACATGGTTCCGAAAGCTGCAGACAGGCTCAGCTCATGCTAGAGCACCATCTCACATGTTACCAAGCACTCTGCCTCCAGGATTGTTAAGGCCTGCCATAGGAGTGACTGATAGGTACACATGTGTCTATATATAAGGGTAGATATAGGCATACTATATCTAAGCAAGGGGTGATTACACGACCTTGCCCCAGCTGAGTGATCAGCCAGTTGTGTCTGATTGGAAGGCCAGACCAGGGGTGGCATAATACATGCTGCAGCCCCTGGGAGGCCTAGGGTACACCTATGCCCTGGGTACCTAGGGTACACTGTACAGGGTCCAATAAGGTGATCCTTACCAATTGGGAATGTACCTAGGGTACATGGAATCTATTTTAGAGAGAGAGCAGACAGCCTGAGGCCCTGAATGGCAGGATCTCAGGCCAACTAAGTAGAAAAACCAGCTAGACACTAGGCAAAAAGTTGGGGGTAACCATAGTCAGATATCCACCTTCCTACACAACCCCCCCCCCAAACGAAAGGAGATAAGGCTGGCCTTGACAAGGTAAGCCTCTATTGCCTGAGTGGCCATATAAGGAAGAACCAGCACTGGCATGGTTACCCCCTGTCTCATGGTCCACTAAGCAATCCCTCATCCTAAAGATATCATAGGGTCTCCACCATAGGGAATCTCTACCTTTGGTGTGTCTTTGCAAAGTAAAAGGCTGGTGTTGAGATGGAGTACTGAAGTGAGTGTCCTCAAAGTGAGGCCTCAGCTTCCTCCAATCATCCTCCACCATGGATGCCCTTCTTTCTCTAACTGAGTTGCACTGTGCTCTCAGGGTCAGCCTCTGGCTACCTAAAGCTGGAGGCTGGGTCCCTTTGGTGGGCTTACTGGAGGGACAGGTCAGGTTTGGGGCCCTAAGGTCCCATGTTTGCCTGTGCCCAACAGAATCCCTCTGGGGGAGGTCTCTAACTACCTGTAAAGGGGATCCCTCAGGAATGTTTTTACCCATCACCTGGCTAGGGCTACTAGCCAGGCAATCCTCATTCTTTTGATGGGGGGGTTCTTGTGGACAGGGGCCCTCTTGGGGTCCACTGGCCTCCCTGACCTCTGCAGCCCTGGGCTGACTGAGGCAGGGTAGAGAGAGGCAGGCTACCTGCACCAGACTGGGTCCCACCTTGGAAGGGGCCACTGACATCAGAGGCTCTGCCAGGCCAGGCCTGGCTACCTCTGGGGCAGTTCCTTCACAAGGGGTGAGGTCAGATCCCTGAGGAGGCTGACCCTTTCCTAATGTCTGGGGAGAGGGAGACTTTTCTTCCTCCCCACTACTCTCTGTTTGTGTGGAGTGATCCATAGTTTCAGGCTTCACTACACCTAGGTCAGTCTGAGTATGGGCTGAGACCATTACAGCCTTGCCAACCTTTTCAGGGAGGCACTCAGTTTGTGTTTGAGCTGTGACTGTCACAGCTCTGCCAGTCTCTACAGGGAAGTCTGTCTTTGCCTGGGTTGTGGTTACCACTGCCCTTCCAACCTTTTCAGGGAGGAAATCTACTTGGACAGGGGTTGTGACTGGCACAACCCCACTACCCTTTTTTGAAAGGCCTACCATTTTGGAATGGGTGTCTTGTTCAACTCCAGCCCAAGCTGAGAGTTCTAAGTCATTCCCCAGTAAGCAGTCCACAGGCAAGGTTGGAGACACTGCCACCCTTTTAGGGCCAGTGACACCTCCCCAGCTGAGACATACCTCTGCCATGGGATGACTGTTCTGTTTGCCATCAATGTTAGTTACCTGGTATGAGAAACCAGGCAAAAGCTGCTCAGAGGGAACTAGCCTATGGGCCACCATAGTGATGCTAGCTCCAGTGTCTCTGTAGGCCTCAGCTTTTCTACCATTGATGTAGGGTTCCTGTCTGTACCTACCCAAAGTGTTGGGACAGGCAGTGAAGTTGGCAAACCCCATGCCACCATCACAGACAAGAGTAGCTGCTGTAGGGGAATTGGCTAAGCCAGGATCCCCCTGTGTTCCCCAAGAAACCCAACCAAATTTTTGGGGGCACTCCCACCACCTGGGGGATTACTGCTGACAGTAATAGGTGGTGTGACAGGAGTAGTTGGAGGAACAGTTTTGTTTTTAGCCTGTGGGCAACTGCTGTCAGTTTTCCAATGCCCAGGTGTTTTACACACATGGCAGTAAGGCTTTTTAACTGTGGTAGAGGAGGGAGTTTGGGACCCACCACCCTGTGTGGAGTTTTGGGGCCCTGAGGAAGATTTCTCTTTTGCTTTATCCCCACCCTTCTCTTGAGGCTTGGTGGTATCTTTCTTTTGGTCACCACCCTGATTTTTAGGCCTAATCCTGGTCCTGACCCATTTATCTGCCCTCTTTCCCAATTCTTGGGGAGAGGTCAAATCTGAGTCTACCAGGTGTTGATGGAGAAGCTGGTTCTGACAATTACTAAGGATCTGCTCCCTCATAATCAAGTTGTACAATCCTGTATAGTCCTGCACCTTGCTGCCATTTAACCAACCTTCCAAAGCCTTAGTGGCACAATCCACAAAATCAGACCAGTCCTGTGTCTGTGTCTTCTGGGTGTCTCTGAACAACAACCTATATTGCTCAGTGGTTAAGCCAAACCCATCTATCAGAGCACTCTTCAGGACTTTGTAATTGTTTGCATCCTCATCACTGACTGTGAGGAGCTTGTCTCTGCCTTTGTCAGAAAAGGAGAGCCACAAGATAGCTGCCCACTGACTTTGGGGTACCTGCTGTACTTTGCAGGCCCTCTCCAAAGCAGTCATCCACTTGTGGATGTCATCCCCATTCTGATATGGGGGGACTATCTTGCTTAGGTTTCTATGGTCATAAGACCTATCCCTATCTTTAGGAATGTTGCTGCCACCAGTGGGTTCTAACCCACTTAACTTTTGTTCTCTAGCCAGAGCAAGCTTCTCTTTGGCAAGGGCAAGTTCTTCCCTCTGAATCCTCAGATTAGCTTCCCTCATTCTGGCTTCATGCTCCTTTCTCTCATGGGAAGTCATTCCCCTGTGAGAGGAAGCATTAGAGATGTTAGAGACATGGGAGTGGATGGATTCCCTTGAAGGAGATCTGTCCCTCCTGCTTCTCTGTGTAAGCCTACTTGGGGGTCTGTATGGGGGGACCCCATGCAAACTCCCATGTAAGCTTAGGTTAGCCTGGCTAAGTCTTCCTACTTGGCCCTGGCTGCCTACCTCTTCATCTGAAGTCTCCTCTGACTCCTCTGTGGTGGGTAGACCCTCCTCTGTGCCTAGGGCACCTGCCTGAGATGCCTTAAGAATGTCATACTCCTCTAGGAGTTGTCTTAACTGAAGGAGGGTAGGGTTTGCACCCTGTTTTATTCCTCTGGAGGTACACAAGTGTCTCATCTCCTGGAATGTTAAGGTATCATATCTAGAGGGAGTCTTTTGCAGACCTGATCCTCCTGAGAGAGCATCCACTTGATCTCCTCTCAGAGACATGATCTAGTGAGGGTGTGGTGTGTGCACCTACCTACACTAGTTGTTTCTACTAAACCTCTCTAGTAGTTGTAGTCAGGGTGTGTTACTCCCTTCAACCTACAACTACAAAGTCCAGTAGGACTTAAGTATTATAATCTATGTTATATGTACCTAGACAATATCTGTGTGATCTTTCAATTTAGTATCTTAACCCCTTCAGTGCCCGCCCCTTTCCCCGCCCTGTGCCGGCCGTTTCATTAGCGGGCGGGGTTTATGACGAGCTGGTCTCGTCATGGGCACAGCGCAACCGCGGCCCATGACGAGACCAGCTCGTCATGGGCATTGAAGAGGTTAAGATTACAATGGTATTACAACAGCAAGCTCAGATCCCAACCGCTGCTCACCAATGTGAGAAGTTGGCCTGATGTATGATGTCACTAGTTATAGTGTACACCTTATATCAGTCCAAATACCCTTATGGTGATTGGTTGTAAAGTCAACCTTATAGACCAGCTATCCTAGTGGTAGCATGGACAAGAGCAGTCTTAGGCTAAACTCTGAATGGCATGTGAAGCCAGCTGTGATACCATATATAATCCCTTGAATACCAAATGAAAGGACACCACAACAGATATATATATAAAATAAAGTGTATTTATTCTAAGCAAACCCTCCGCACTCTTTATGAGATTAGAGGTAAGTACAACACAGTCTTATTTATGCATACATTAAGTCACACAGGTAAGTAATACAGTTAGGCCCTAGGGGCCACGCAAACCATATACTAAGTAAGTGGTATAAGAACCACTGTCACGGAAATAGAATAGGCCTAGGCCTAGGGAATCGCTGGGGCTACACTACACTAGCGTTAGTTAGGAAGTGGGAGGCCCACGGGATTCGTGTGCAGAGTGGAAACACTCACGCGTAATGCGTAAAAGTCAATAGCAATAGTACAGTTTAGAAAACGGTAGATTTAGGACACTTCCGGAGTAGCTAGGAAGTTGAGACTTGAAAACTAGACACTAGGATAGTCACTATCCTGATGAGCACCGGAGTACCCACGTTACCTAGCCCACAGGCTGCGGGTGCATAGGGGTGAAGATGCGTCGTTTTCGTCGTCGACTCCTATGGATGCCTGAAGAAAGATGCTGACAGGCAGTCAGTGAAGAGTGTCCGGTGGATCCCAAGGCTGGGATCAAGAAGAGAAGGAACCTGCAAGCAGAAGGGACAGAGTCAAGGTCACTAGCCAGTGACCACGTGGAACCAGGAAGGAACCAGGCGATGTCGTGAAGATTGCAGGTGAAGGTGAAGCTTGTCGCTGCAGCCAGGAGAACCAGGAAGCGTCGAGGACGACCAGGACCAGGAGGCGAGCTGTCCCACGAAGGCTCTTGCTGTCGGCGGCGTCGAAGTTGGACTAGGACTCACCAAGCCTTGGCAAGCGGAACCCACGAAGAACGAAGGACTTGCTTCTGGTGCAGACCAGGAAGGTCTGGGGTGCTTCTTCTTTGCAGAGAAGCGGGAGCCAGTCTGGAGGAGCCAAACCAGCGCAGAAGATTTCAGGGTGCGTCGTCACAAAGGCCACTAGCCAGCGGGCAAGCAACCGGACAGACGCGGCAAGCAGGAAAATGCTGAAGGGCCCCACGCAGGACTCGTGGAGTGTGGGGGGCTGATCTTCGGTGCAGATGGTGCTTGGGGTTGGGGCTTCTCAATCCCCGGTGCACAACTTCGAGGGTACCTCAGAAGCTGCGCTTTAAGTTACTAGCCACTTTTTCCAGGTAGCCGGTCCCACGTCGCTCGTCGCCTCCACGGATCTCAGCTCTGCTGTAGATGTGGATCAGGGTCGGAGAAGTCTGGAAGTCAAGGCTCTGGTCAGGCTCTGCAGTCGGTTCCTCGTAGAACGTGGGCAAAGCAAAGGGTAGTCTCTTGATGGTGCCTGTTTGCACAGGGTAGCCACTCCTTGGCTACAAGGGAGATTCTTCAGTCTTCTTCTTTCGTCGAATGTCGAAGGTCCAGAGTTTCTGTTCAGTTTTGCAGGTTCAGGGTAATCTAAAGTCTTGAGGCCCAACTCCCACTCTTATACTAATCTGGGGGGCTGGGATACCTGCTAGGTCACGCCTTATGGGTGGGACCTGGGAGGGGGTGGTTACACCCACTTCCCTTTGTCCAGTTTCGCGCCAGAGCTGGGGCTGGAGTGCCCCAGCGCCGGTTTGAACTGGACTATGCAAGGAACACCTTGTGTGCCCCAGGCATGTCTCATTCCTTTCAGCCCACCCTGCCCCAATACACTAAAGGCTGTCTGGGGAGGTGCTAGCACCTCCCCAAGCAGGAAACCTATTGTCCAGGCCTCCCTGGCTGGGATCACTCCCAGCTGCAGGAGGTCAGACTTGTGTCGTGGCAGCAGCATCCATTTTGTGATGCTGAGGCTTTGGTTAGAGTTAAACAACAAGGTAGGATTTTAACATGTCTCTCCCTCTAGAAGGGAGGAATAATATCCTCATCACCAGAAATGGTATGGGGGTATTATTCCAAAGTGTTAGACACCTTACACGACATGTTTTGATAAAGCCAAACCATAGTTACCATAACCGTTTAAGATTATAAGGCACTTTAAGAGTATATGGTAGGCTATATCATAGAACAGCTATAAGGACATGGTTCCGAAAGCTGCAGACAGGCTCAGCTCATGCTAGAGCACCATCTCACATGTTACCAAGCACTCTGCCTCCAGGATTGTTAAGGCCTGCCATAGGAGTGACTGATAGGTACACATGTGTCTATATATAAGGGTAGATATAGGCATACTATATCTAAGCAAGGGGTGATTACACGACCTTGCCCCAGCTGAGTGATCAGCCAGTTGTGTCTGATTGGAAGGCCAGACCAGGGGTGGCATAATACATGCTGCAACCCCTGGGAGGCCTAGGGTACACCTATGCCCTGGGTACCTAGGGTACACTGTACAGGGTCCAATAAGGTGATCCTTACCAATTGGGAATGTACCTAGGGTACATGGAATCCATTTTAGAGAGAGAGCAGACAGCCTGAGGCCCTGAATGGCAGGATCTCAGGCCAACTAAGTCGAAAAACCAGCTAGACACTAGGCAAAAAGTTGGGGGTAACCATAGACAGATATCCACCTTCCTACACTCCCCTTTGAAGGTTCGCTCCTTTCTGCCTTGACGGGGGCTTGGAGGCGTCCTGCCTCCTGGGACCCGATGCCTCCGCATCTTCTGCATTGGCACCTTCCGACACCGCGTGACCCGGCGTACCTGTCCACTCACCCTTCAGCCGCCAGCCCCCTTTTGCGGACTGCTTTTCCCTCCCTGCCGCCCCTGTTGGCTCCGCCGTCCAGAGAGGCCAGCTGGCTGGACACTTGGGAGCGCAACATTTTCACCTCAACCAGCGCGGCCCTGCAGACCCTTAACAGCTTTTGTGTGCTGGCTCGGGCCTCCTCCGGTTTGTGGGACTCGGCTGAGTCTCTGGGTTCTGCAGCGTCCCAGGAGTCTGCTCAGGTGGATTTGCGGCATCATGCCTTGGATGGCCGGAGGCTTGCGGCGTTTATTCTCCGCTCCACTCTGGACATCTCTGAGGCGCTGGGCCGGGCCATGGCCTCCTCGGTCGCTCTCCATTGCCATGCTTGGCTTCGGGACGGAATCTTCCCCGAAAATATTCGGGAGAGGCTCATTGATCTCCCATTTGATGACATTCTGTTGTTCCATGCCCCGGCCGACTCCGCCATCCAGAGGCTCTTGGCAGGGCTCCGTCCTCCTCCTCCTCCGTCCCCTCCTCAGTGACTTCTGAGTTAGGGTTGCTTCTGGGTCTTTTTAGGCCGGCTGTTATGGTTGTGGAGTATGTTTTTCTGGCCGTTTACGTCCTTCCTTGGGACTTTGGCATTGTTGGCTGCTGGACGGCCCTTTTGTTGTTATGTGAGAGTTCTGCAGGAGTTGTTGCACAGACTTGGCCCTGAGATTGGGCCTTCTGCTTTGCTTGGGCTGCTGTCAAGCCTGCAGCGGGCGTGTTTTTTTCCTCGTGGTTCTTTTGTTTCTTCCTCTGCTGCGGAAGTTCTTCCAAAGAGGGTTTCCATATCTTGGGACTTACCGTGCCCTATGTGGGGTAGTGGTAGCTGTCATATGGCTTGTTCTCTGCTGGAGGGTTCTGGTCGCCTTTGGGTACCTGTTCTCCATGGAGTTTAAGTAGATTGCTTTTGCTTCCTGAGGTCGTGTGCGTGGCCACTCATAGTGGTGGCCTGGGCCTCTCCTCCTCTCCCTGCCCCTGTTCTGCGGTCTGGGATGTTCCTGTGCTCTCCCTTGCCAGCTGTCACCTCCACGGCCTTCCTGGGGCCTCGGGCTGTCCTTCTTGCTTCTGGCCTTGACTGCCGGTATTGTTCTGGCTGACATGCCGCTCTCCATCTGGAGTGGGCTCTCCTTCTTCTCCCTAGTTTCCTTGGGCTCTCTAGGCTTCTTCTTCTTCCGTCTTCCTGTTCTGGCATTCGGCGGAAGCTATGTTGCCTTGTGGGGGAGTGGGGTTCTTCGGCCTCTCAGCCCTTGCCTCCTCTGCTGTGAGTGTACGAGCCTCTTCAGCCTTCTTTTCCTCCTACATCCCCTTGGGGTAGGTGGGGGTTCTGCTGGTGGGGTTCCCTTGGCCAGGCAGGGGCGCGGTTCTGCCTGGTCCACAGATCTGGTTCCCTGTGGGGCCCTCTGTTCTGCATTGGCTGGTGGGGTCCTTTCGGAGACCCTCTTTACCTGTGGGTATTGCTAGGGTATCTATTTTACGTTTAGGAATCTGCGGCTAGTAGTCTCTATCAGATGTACGAGTTACTTACCTTCGGTAACGATGTATCTGGTAGAGACGATTCTAGCCGCAGATTCCTTCACTGTCCGCCCTTCCTCCCCAAGGACCCTTGGGTTGGTCTTCGGTACTCGCCTCCCGATGGGGGGCTGTGTCTCCTGTGAGTGCCTTCCTTGTTCTTGATGGGTGACTCCGTCTGGGGGCGGTTCATTCCTCCTTTGGTTCTTTGGAGGATGGGGTTCCGGTTCTCTGCTGCTCTGGCTACTCCAGGTTTGGGGGGGGATTGCTTCTATCCCTGTCCTCCCTCCCCTCCCTCCCCTTCTTCCATTGCTATCCTCTGCTTAAGGGTTGTGAGAAGTTGGCCTGGCATATGCTGGTCACTAGTTATAGTGGCCACCTTGCACCAGTCCAATTCGACTCTTATGGTAGATAGGTTTAAGACAACCTTTTAAAGAAAGCTATCCTAGTGGTAGCTGTGGAGAGCAGCCTTCAGGCTAAGTCTCAGAGGAATGTAAAGCAGCTTGTTTTACCTTATAATCTCTTGAATTACCAAATGACATGACACCACACAGGTATATCTATCAAATATATATGTATTTATTTCCAGACACTCTACTAATCTCTTTATGAGATTAGAGGTCAGGAACACATTCAAATATCACGTTTCACAATAAGTTAAGTACAAATAGGGCTGGGGCCCTTGGGGCGTACCAGACCATATACTAAAAAGAGGTTTAGGAAAGTCGACTTGCAGAGGGACAAGGCCTAGGGCCTGTAGAATCGCTGGGGCTTCACTAATCCACCCAAGGCAGGTAAGTAAAAGACCCACGGGAGGCGTGTGCAGTGTGAGAACACAGCTGCGGGTTTCCTATTGATTTCAATGGAGCAAGTCGCGGTTCGATTTTTAAAGTTTTAGGGTACTTCGAGGAAGTCTACAAGCAAGCCCACTTACAAGGTAAGTAATTCGAGGGCCAACAAACACTAGGGCACCGGAGTGCACGAGTTACCTCACCCAGGGAAGCTGGGTGCATAGGTGTCTTTTGGTGTCGGGTCGCGCCGCTGTTTTCTATGGAAGCCAAAGAAGATTTGCTGCTTGCAAAGACTGAAGAAGTGTCCGGTGGAATCCAAGGCTGGATTCAAGATGAAGATGACCTGAAAGCAGAAGGGACAGTGTTCACAGTCACTTGCCAGTGACCCGGGGCCAGGAAGATGGATGCCCACGGAAGTCGGGTGATTTCAGGTGATCAAGGGTGTTTTGACTCTTCACCCACGAGGTCCAGGAGGCATCGACGATGACCAGCAGCTGGATTCGGAGTGTCCCACGTCTGCAGTTTACTGAGGTGTCGGCAACCGGATTGGAGCCAACAAGCCTTGGCAACAGCAAGTCTTGTGAAAAGTGAATAAAGTCAATGGTGCAGACCAGCATGGTCTGAGGGACTCACCCAACGAGGGCAAGTGAGGGCAGGCCTGGGACAACCAGGGGAGCCCTTTGGTTCGATCAGAAAGTCTTCAGAGGACCCACAAGCCAATGGGCAAGGGATCGCGAAGACGCCTCGTGAGGAAATGCTTTACAGGAGCCCACAGTCATTCGGGATGGGGTAGGCCTCTGATTTTCGGTGCACAACCTGCTGGAGGCTTGGGCCACAAATGGTGCAATGCACAAGTTTGTAGAACATCGTGAAGGGGTTGCACTGGACAATAGTGCACGGTACCCAGGTATTGCTGTTCCTCGTCACTCGTAGGGTCCACTCGCCTCAGCTCTGCTGGGGACTCACAATGGCCATCGAGAAGTCAGGAAATCCACTTCCCGGGCTGCAGGGACTTCGGACTCCGGCAGGAGCGGGAAAGTTTGCGACCGTTGATTCAAAGTTTTGGTGCCTGCCAAGCAGGGGAGTCACTCCTTGACTCCAAGGGAGATTCTTCCGTCTTCCAAAGGTAGTGGAACGTCGAAGGACCAGGATTCTTCTTGTAAAGCGTCGTTCCGAGATATCTAACTTGCAATGGCAAGGGTTCCCTATCTTACACTAAAAGACAGGGAGGGACTAGCTCTATGACCACTCCTCTGGGAGGGTCAGGGTAGGGGGTGGTTACACCCACTCCCCTTTGTCCAGTTTCGCGACAGGATGCCTATTGTTGGGCCTCCTCCACTGCGAGTTTCAGTCAGCAGCAGGAGGGCAGCCCAGTGTCTGTGCTGGTGGAATCCATTTTGTGATGCCAGGGCTCTTTTAGATTTCTACCGTGTTTCCACAGAAGGTACATGTCATCCCCTCTAGAAGGGTGGGGTCATACTCCCACATCATGGACTGATGTGGGGGTGTGATTCCAAGGTGTTTGACACCAAACACAACATGTTTTGATGCAGTCATTCCAAAGTTAGCATTTACCGTTGGGTTATAATGCACTTAAGAGTATATGGTTTAACCGCATCCACAAACAGCCACAGAGAATAGAATCTGCCAGCTGCAGAGGGGTCCTGCTCATGCAGAGGCACCCCCTCACATTGTAAACCAAGCACCCTGCCATCAGGATTGATAGGGCCTGCCTTAGGGGTGACTGATAGGTTTATATGTGTGTGTATGGTGAGATATAGCAACCTATACCTCTGTGAGGAGTGCTAACACTACCTCACCCATGCTGCAGTAGCAGGCCTGTGGTGTCAGATTTAGTCTGCTTCCCAGGGGTGGCATAATACATGCTTCAGCCCCTGGTAGGCCTGTGAAGTACCTATGCCCTTGGTACCTAAGGTACCATATACTAGGGGCTCATAAGGTACCACAGTATCCAATTACTAGTGCACCTAGTATGCACTCGAAGTTGTTTAGAGAGAACAGAGAGACTGGGGCCCTGATTAACAGGGACCCAGCCAGACTATAGCCAGAAACCAGTGCTAATATCAGAAAAAAAGTGTGGGCAACATAATTGCAGATCCTACTCTCCTACAAGGGTCATCTGGCCAGTTTTGCCTTGGCCCTTGTAGGTGGTTGCCCTCTAGGTTGGGGTGGCTTGGAAGTTTGTTGTCCCTGTCTGTCTTGGGACTGGTCCCATTCCTTGCTCGGGATGCCGGGGGGGGGGGGGGTGGTTTTACTACATGTGCCATGCGTTTATGCATGTTCCTTGCCTCCGGACACAGGTACAGGAGGCTGTCTATGTGCTGGCAGGGTGACTGCGCAGGTTTTCGCTTGTTTTTCTTCTTTCCCTGCCCTTGGGTTCTGTGGTATTGGCACTACTCTGGTGGTGTTGTTAGTCACCGTTTCTTTCCAATTTTTCTGCTCTTCGCACACTGTTCCCATGCTTCCACAGTTTTTTATCCGGTGGTTCCGCGTTGTGGTGTGGAAAAGTTCTCTGAAGAAAACTGACGTAGGCGCGCCGGGGCGGGTCTTATGTGACCTCGCTGACGTCACCTATGCGGAGGATGCCTGGGCGGAGTCGCGTGATGTAGCCCCGCCCCCGGCGCGCAGGGATGCTGTGGCAAAAAAGTTTCCGGATCCAGTCTCACGCCTGGGGATAATTCTACATGAAGGAATCTGCGGCTAGAATGGTCTCTACCAGATAAATCGTTACCGAAGGTAAGTAACTCGTACATCTTGTCCCTTTTCTGGGACTCTGTCTCTGGGGGATCCATGGGATCAGGTGCTCAGTTTACCGTCTTTTTTGCAAAAGTTTCTGAATTTTCTTCCATTCTGCACTTCTTTTTCTGTGTCTCTTTTCGTCCCTGTTTAGACAAGGGAGTTCTTGTACCGTCCTCTGACGGATTGTGGTGTCTTTGCCTCCCCTTGTTCATGCTCCCTTACAGGGTTTCATAGGTCTGGTGTCAGCCGCGCTGGCACTGCTGTTCCCACCGTGCTTAGTCAATCAATTATTTGTAAAGCGCACCACTCACCATGAGGGTCTCAAGGTGAAGGGGGGGGTGCTGGTACTGCTCGACCAGCCAGGTCTTGTGAAGTCTCCTGAAGGTATGCAGGTCCTGGGTCTGCTGCAGGTGGATGGGGAGGGTGTTCCAGGTCTTGGCGGTGAGGTGGGAGAACAATCTGCCGCGGAGGTTGCTCTTCGGATGCGGGGGATGGTGGCAAGGTTGGTGGAGCAGAGCTGACAGTTCGGGGTGTAGAAGGTGAGTCGTCTGTTGAGGTATGTGGGTCCGGTGTTGTGGAGTGCCTTGTATGCGTGGGTGAGGCGCTTGAAGGTGATCCTCTTGTTGACGGGGAGCCAGTGCAGGACTCTCAGGTGAGGTGTGATGTGGCTGCGGCAAGGGATGTCGAGGATGAGGCGTGCAGAGGCGTTCTGTATTCGTTGTAGTCGGTGCAGGAGTTTGGTCGAGGTTCCTGCGTAGAGGGCGATGCATTAGTCCAACCTGCTGCTGACGAGGGCCTGGGTGACCGTCTGTCTAGTTTTGGTGGGAATCCATCTGTAGATCTTGCGGAGCATGCGGAGGGTGTTGAAGCAGGAGGATGAGACGGAGTTGATTTGCTTGGTCATGGAGAGTGCTGAGTCGAGGATGAACCCCAGGTTGCGTACGGGGCCGGTGCTGCTCCCAGAGTGGTGGGCCACCAGGTGTCGTCCCAGGCAGAGGGGGTGGAGCCGAGGATGAGGACCTCCGTCTTGTCCGAGTTCAGTTTCAGTCGGCTGTCCTTCATCCATTCGGTGACGGCCTTCATTCCTTCGTGGAGGTTGGTTTTGGTGGTGGAGGGGTCCTTTGTTGTGGGAGAGGATCAGCTGGGTGTTGTCGGAATAGGAGAAGATGTTGAGGTCGTGTGATCGGGCTATGTGGGGGAGTGGTGCCATGTAGATGTTGAACAGTGTTGGGCTGAGGGATGATTCTTAGGGTACGCCACAGATGATCTTGGAGGCTTTCGATCGGAATGGCGGGAGACGTACACTCTGGGTTCTGCCAGAGAGGAAGGAGGTGGTCCATTCCAGGGCCTTGTCTCGGATCCCTGCGTTATGGAGGCATGTGCGTAGAGTGTGGTGGCAGACGGTGTTGAAGGCGGCTGAGAGGTCCAGTAGGATGAGGGCCGCTGTTTCTCCGTTGTCCAGCAGGGCCCTGATGTAGTCGGTGGCGGCGATGAGGGCAGTTTCGATACTGTGATTGCTGCGCAACCCGGACTGGGATGGGTCCAGGATGTTGTTCTCCTCGAGGTAGCGGGTTAGTTGTCTGGTGACGCTCTTTTCGATGACCTTCGCCAGGAACGGGAATAGGGGAGATGGGCCAGAAGTTCTTGAGGTCCCTCGGGACCGCCTTGGGTTTTTTGAGTAAGGCGTTGATCTTGGCGTGCTTCCAGCTCTCCGGGAAGGTTGCGGTATCGAAGGAGATGTTGATGATCTTGCGGAGATGGGGTGCGATGGTGGCGCTAACTTTGTTGAAGATGTGGTGCGCGCATGGGTCTGACGGAGAGCCGTAGTGGATGGTGTTCATGATTTTGGTGGTGTCGTTGTCGTTTACGTGGGTCCAGGTGAGCAATGGGTTGGTGCGAACGGTGGGAGGTGGGTCTGAGGTTTCGGTGGCTGTCGGGGGGGGGGGGGAGGTCTGGTAGTTGAAGCTGTTGTGGATGTCTGCGATCTTGCTATGGAAGAAGGTGGCTAGGGAGTTGCACAGGTCTTGCGATAGTGGGATGTCGTTGGTGTTGAGGCTGGGGTTGGCGAGTTCCTTCACGATGTTGAAGAGCTCTTTGCTGTTGTGTGTGTTGTTGTCGAGGCGGTCTTTGAAGGAGGTCCTTTTGGCAGTTCGGATGAGGTGATGGTGCCTGCGGATGGCGTTCTTGTGGGTTGCGTAGCTGTCCGGTGTCTGTTCGTGGTGCCATTTCTTCTTGAGCTTTCGACAGGTCTGCTTAGAGGCCTGGAGGTTGGCGGTGAACCAGCTGGCTTTCCTGTCAGTGCGTCTGTTGGAGGGTTTTTTGATCGGGGGAGAATGTTGGCGCAGCCATCGATCCATTGTCTGAGGTTGCGGGTGGCAGTGTCGATGGGGTCGGAAGGTGGGCAAGGGCGAGGGCGGTGTTTAGCTGGTCATCGGTGACTTTGCTCCAGCTGCGGCAGGGGGTCCATTGAGTGTGGTGGTGCGTGGTGGGTTTCTGGAAGGAGAAGTGGATGCAGCGATGGTTGGTCCAGTGGAGTTCGGTGGTGTGGCTGAAAATTACGTGGGTGCTTGTTGAGAAGATGGGGTCGAGCGTTTGCCCGGCGAAGTGGGTGGGCGTTGTGACGAGCTGTCTGAGTCAGAGGTTGTCTATCAGGGTGGTGGAGTTGCTGTCGTCGTTCTCGAGGTGAAAGTTCAGGTCTTCGAGGCGAGGAGGATGTAGTCTGTGGAGGCGAGTGCGTGCTGACGAAGTCGACGATGGAGTCGCTGAACTGTGGCCGGGGACCGGGGGGTCTTTAGACGAGGGTTCCTCTAAGGGTGGTGTTGGGGTCAGTGTGGATATGGAAGTGCAGGTGTTCGACAGTGCTGAGGGTGTCGTCGGTGCTGGTCGAAACCCTGTGGGTGTTCCTGTGGATGATGGCGATTCCTCCTCCTATTCCGTTGGTGCGGTCCCTACTGGTGATCTTGTATCCATCCGGGATGGCTATGGCGATGTCGGGTGCCGAGGAGGCATTCAGCCAGGTCTCGGTCAGGAAGGCGACGTCCGGGGAGGATGTATCGAGCAGGTCTCAGAGTTCGATGGCGTGCTTGCGGGCGGAGCGGGTGTTTAGACGTGTGCATTTGAGGTGGTTGCGTCCTGTCTCGGTGCGCTGTTTGGCGGCTCGGAAGCTGGTGAAGCTGCAGCTCCAGCAAGAGAAGGGTCCTTGGGTGCGTCTCGGGGCGGCCAGGAAGCAGTAGTGTGATCGTCCGGCGTTGAGCGTGTGGAGGATGCTGGCGTCGTAGTGGCTGTGGTCATTGTGGCGTTCGTGGGGGCCAGGGGGTCTGGCGCTGGGCGCGGTCCAGGCACGGACGGGCGCAGACGGGCTTGTCATAGGTGTGCCTTCGGCGGGCCAGCGGCGCGGCCGTGCAGCGGCCTCTATAAGAAGGGGAGGTGGGAGGGAGGAGCAGCTAGGAGCGGGGGGTGGGGCCGCAGGGGACCCAGCGGCGGGAAGGGGAGAGCAGGGTACAGTATAGCAGGGGAGACACGGGTGGAAATATAGTAAAAGGACACAGAATCTGGCAAGAAAACGGGCGGAATACAACTCACAGAGTACAGCGAGGAGAACGGGCGGGAAACAGAACAAGGGCACAGGATACAGGATACAGAACAGAAAAGCAGGCTGAAACGAACTAAGGGCAAGAATACAGTACAGAAAAAATGTAAACAGCTGAGCAGGGATAAACAACACAGAAGGCAAAAGGGGCATAGCGAGCAGACAGATACTTACCGCTAACCACTGGGCCACCAGGGTTGAGGCACAGGTGGCAGCCTGCGGGTGGAGGAGGACCTCGAACTCACGGCAGCGGCGGTCAGCAGCAAGGACACAGGCACACAGGTGGTGCTGTGTGGTGTGGGGAGCGAGCTGCCTGAAAAACAGGGTCCAGGGTCGCTGTTAATAACGGATACGTTCTTTTGGAACTTAGTGGGTTTTCAGTCGCAGACCCTCCTCCAATGGGGTATGGCTTTGGTATCTATTCTTACTTACCTTCGGTAACAATGTATCTGGTAGAGACACAGTCTAGCCGCAGATTCCTTAACCCCCACCCATCCTCACTGTTCTGCGACGCCCTTCCAGGTGGGGTTCTGCCACTTCTTGAGGGGTACTCTGTTTCACCTGCCTCTGGGGCAGGGTATGTCCTTTCGCCCTGGTTCTCTGGCGTGGAGATTCTCATGTTCTTCCACCCTCCCTCCGCCCTCGTCTGTCTCTCCCCATTACCTTGGGGTCTCCTTGTCTATGCTGCAGTTGACTGGGTCAAGGTCCTATTTGCCTATGCTACAGTTCATAGTTCAGTGTGGGGAATGTAGTAGACGTTCTCGGTTGTTGCTCACTTTTGGTCACTCACCATGAGACATGTTGTTCCAGTCTTGTTGTCCTTTACAGTTGCGTCCTGTGGTTACAGCCTGTCTTTCATACAGTTCCATCCTGTGGTTGCGAGCTTTCCTTCGTTTGTCATGCCATTCATTTCCAATGCCATTGCCTCTTCGGATGGGCGTGGATCTTCGCTTGGGCGAGACTGTTTCTAGTGGCATGTGCTTTGTTTGCTTCCTCCAGTTCCTTCAAGTATTGTGTAGTCTTTCACCATGGTCCCTTCAAGTGTTGAGTACTCTTTTCACAAGGTCAGGTTTCTCATCATTCTATGATTTCTTGTTATTATTGTTATTTTTGTTTCACAAATTTTAGTTCTTTTTTGGCACACAGTTCCTATACTCTCACAGTTTTTGTTTTGGCTCCGAATTGTGGCGCCGAAAAGTTTCACACAAGAAAACTGAAGTCAGCACGCCGGGGGGGACCTATATGGCTCTATTGACGTCACTTCTGTGGACGACGTCAGGATGGAGCCGGGCGACGACGCCCCCCAGCGTGCAGAGGTACTGCTGGGGAAAAAGATTTTCCGGATCCAGTCTGAAGCCTGGGGATATTCTAAGTTAAGGAACCTGTGGCTAGACTGTGTCTCTACCAGATACATCGTTACCGAAGGTAAGTAACTCGTTCTTTTAGTTTACCACGTCTTTTGGTGCTGCCAAGGCTTGTTGGTGCTCCCATGGGACACTAACCACCTGGTTCCTGACTTGCAACGTGGGACAGGTCGTGAACGGCTCCTCTTCTTCCACAGCAGGTCACTGTCAATTCTCCTGCAACTTCTGTCATCGCTGGTCATGGTTTTTCGTGCCTCCTGGTCACCTCTGAGTGGCATAGACTCTGTCCCCTCTGCTCGCAGGTACTTCTCTTCAAGAATCCATACTTGGATTGCACCGGACTCTTTCACCTTCTTCGCCACCGGCATCTGTACTGAAGTTCTCCATTGTGGTCTACTGCGGTTTACCACGTCACTTCACACCTATGCACCCAACTTCCCAGGTGTAGGTATCCTGGTTCCTGGGGTATCCACACGTGGGGTGACTCTCCAACCTTCTGTCTTCCTCGAGGTTTCTTTAGGGTCCACTGGGAAGGGTCCTTCTTCTTAAAAACTGCAACCGCGACTTTCCCAGTGACTTGCATTGAGTATGCAGATGTGTTTTCACTCTGCACACAGTCTTTGTGGGGTTCCTGGGTACTTACCTTGGGTGGTTCCTTGTGTCCCCAGCTCTTCTAAGTCTTCTGGTCCAAGTCCCGACTTTGGTCTCAGTTCGCATTCCACTTCTTTAGTATATGGTTTGGTCTCCACCTGGAGACCACTGTGTATTTGTGTTTACTTACCTGTCTACCTTTAAAATATTGTGTTCATATCACAGTGTAGGAGATAGACCAATGTGTTTGTGAGAGTGTACAATAAATATAACTTTTTTTTAACTACACTGTGTGGTTAATTTTCGTTTAACCTACTGTAGGAGTCTGGCTTAGTGTATGGTGATCACTTATGTAAGTGTAGCACCCTGCACTAATCCAGGTAACCCTTATGGTGATTTTAGTGGTCTCTAAGTTGTAGCTGTAGAGAGCAGCCTTCAGGCTTAGTCCAGAAGGAGTGTAAAGCAGCTTGTTTTACCAGAACGTAATCTTACTAGTATAGATTAAGTGACAAAGAACCACACAAGGTATTTATAAAAATATGTTTATTATAAGACACTTACTAACACATTACCATATCGCCTACCCAGATATGTAACACAATGCACATAAAATTTTGCATAGGCAACAGGTAAGTACCACAAATACTCAGTGGTCACCAGGTGGAGACCAAAATATATACTAAAGTAGTGGGATGCGAACCTCGACCCAAGTCAGGACTGTACCCAGAAGATGTAGAAGTGACTGGGACCCAAGGAACCACCTGAGGTAAGTACCCAGGAACCCAATGGAGGCTGTGTGCAGAGTGGGAACTCAATTCAAGTCAATGGGTAAGTCGCAGTTGCAATTTTAAAGAAGAAGGACCCTTCCCAGTGGACCCTGATGAAACCCAGTGGAAGACAGAAGGTTGGAGAGCCACTCCACCCGTGGATACCCTAGGAACCAGGATACCTACACCAGGGAAGCCGGGTGCATAGGAGCGAAGTGGCTTCCGAAACCGCCGTCAAACTCAATGGAGGACTTCAGGAAGATGCCGCTGGCGAAGAAGGTGAAAGGGTCCGGTGGAACCCGAAGGTGGATTCAAGATGAGAGGTACCTTTAAGCTGAAGGGACAGAGTCTATGCCACTCAGGAGTGACCAGGAGGCACTGCAGACTAATGCCCTCCGATGGGTGATGCAGGAGAGTTGACGATGACTTTGGAGCTGCAGCTGTGTGGACCAAGCGACGCTGTGGAAGACCAAGAGCTATTCACAAACTGTACCACATCTGATGTCGAGAGTTAAGGGATAGGTGTCCCTGTTAAGCACCAACAAGCCTTTGCAACTGCAAACAACGTGGCAAGCAAAAAAAGGTGCGGGGTATGGACCAGCAAGGTCCAAGTGACTCACCAGGAGCAGGGAGTCGGAATAGGCCCGAGCAATCAGGGGAGCCCACTGAAATCAAAGAAGACCCTCAAGGGGACCCACAGGCCGGAGGCACTGGCGTCGCAATAGGACCTCAGCAGCTCACCAAACATGCAGGCCGATGGTGAAAGAGATGCGGTGAGGACGAATATCTTGGTAGAAGGAGATGCTTGAGGCTGGAGCTTCTTGGAGTCCGAAGATCTCTGGTAAAGAGAGCCAACAAGCCTTGGCAACGGCAAATCGCTTTTTTTGCACAGGGGTTCGGTTCCTGCGGTTCCGACGAGGGATACTGGCCTCAAACTCGGTGAGAAGACAGTGCAGGCCTCAGGGGAGTTGAAGAATCGCCACCTGTGTTGCTGAGCCTTTCGGAGTCCCTGGGAGCCGAGGATCAGCAGACAGTCAGCTGTGTTGCGGTGCCTGCAGATGCAGGGAATTGACTCCTTCACTTCAAGGGAGATTCCTTCAGGTGTCTTTGATGTCCACAGGCCTTGGGAGGATCCTGTATGGAGCACAGGCACTGACTTTGCAGCAAACAAGCAGGATGGTGAGATCAGGAGCAGCAGGAGTCTTCCCAGTTGCAGTCTTGGTGCCCTAAGCAAAGTTCAGCGAAGTCCAGAGTGCCCAGACGGTCGAAGAAGAAGTGGCGTCTGATCTGAATCTTGTCCTATGACTAATCTAGGGATCCACCCACAGGTAAGCCCTTAAGTACGCTAAGGAAAGGGTTAGGACGATTCAGGCGTCCCTCCCAGAGGAGCAGCTGGACAGTGGGGAGGATACTCCCCTGTCCTTTGTCCAGTTTCACACCAGAGTGGGAGCCAACGGCTCCCTGAACTTTTTCGAACTGCAGTATGCAAGGAGGGCACCAAGTGTGCCCTTCATGCAGTGGCGCTGGCAAGCGCCCCCACCCTTCTCCAATACACTAAACATTGTCTGGGAGGTGGTCACACTTTCCTGTGACGAGATATCTATTGTTCTGCCTCCCCCTGCTCGAGCTTGGCTCAGCAGCAGGATGGCAGAAACATGTCTGTGGTCGGCAGTAGCCCTCACTTGCTGTCTGGTTCTGGAAGACTGCTACCGGGAGCACTGAGGGCCTCCCGGAGTAGCTTTATAGTGCATGGATGGTGTGAGGGCTTGATTCCAACATGTCTGATACCAAACATGACAGGGTTCCTTACAGCCAGTTTAGAAAAGATCATCGCGTAATGACGCATGACCACTTTATATATTGTAATGACTGATGCACATTCAAGCCGTGAGAATTGACTCTGAAGGTTGTAGGGGTGTCCCGCTCTTGCAGGGACACCCTCACAACCGAGCACCCTGCCTTCAGGATTGAAAAGCCTGCTTTAGGGGTGACTTATAGGTTTTAAGTGAAGTGACCTCAGATATAGGCAAACTTATATCTGTCGTAAGTGGTGCCAGCACAGGCTGCAATGGCAGGCCTGTACTCCGAGTCTGAGTGGTCTCCCATGAGAGTCATAATACATGCTTCAGCTCATGGGGAACCCTGGTGTTCCTATGCCCTAGGTACCTCAGTACCATATACTAGGGACTTATAAGGGTACACCAGGAGCCAATCTGCGATGTACCCAAGTACTCATCATATCTAATTTAGGAGAGAAAGCACTGAGACTGGGGTCCTGATTCGCAGAATCCCAGTCATACTAGTCAGAAACAGCATAACACCAGGTAAAAAGTAGGGGGTAAGGTTCTAGATTGGATCACTGGAATGAGGATCTAACAGGTGGCAGTGCTCTATTTGGTAGGCCGCCGTGTATATACACTTCTACTCACCTACTTTCCTTTCCTGGGTCTGAAGAAGCACCAAGGAACTCCTCCTGATATCACTAGGGACGCGATACATGTCGACCCTATAAATATAAAACTGTCACCACACATATCTACACCTAGCTACGTAGGGCCGTTATAACCCTTCAACAGCCTCAACCTTCTGGTTTTTTACATCTGATAGAGACTACTAGCCGCAGATTCCTAAACGTAGAATTATCCCCAGGCATGAGACTGGGCCCGGAAAACTTTCTTGCCCAGCATCTCTGCGTGCCGTGGGGGCAGCACCTCGCGACTCCACCCCGACGTCCTCCGCGGGTGTGACGTCAGCGAGGTCACATAAGCCCCACCCCGGCGTGCCGACCTCAGTTTTCTTCTTTTCCGCATGCAACGCGAACCCGGATTGTGTCCTGGCCTTCTTTTCTTGTTTTTCTTGGGTACAGTGTGTGAATGCCTTTAGGCTTTAAAAACGTGCTCGTCTTGCACGTGCCAAGTGTCGGCGACGGACCCTCACCCCATCTGTATGTGGTGTTTGGGGGAGCACCACGACTCCACAGATTGTGAGGTGTGTCAGCAGATGAAGCCGAAGTCCCGGCGGGAACGCCGGATGAAGCTCCTGTCGGCACGCATGTCTCGGTTAACGGCGTTGCCGCATCCGTCCCCTGCGGACGGCTTCAAGAACCGCCGCCTTTGTCTCTGACATCGTCCCTTTCCCAGGCCGCAAGGGCGTCACTCACCTGTTGGTAAGTGTCGCAGTTTGTCCCCGAGGCCCGGTCTCCGGCCTGTTGGGGACGTGTGTTCTCTGCTGGTGGTGCGGCCCCACACACCGCCATCCTATCTGCCGTTCCACAGAGCGGGGGCGACCTGAGCCCAGATGAAGGCCAATGCGGTGTCCTTGCAGGCCTCTTTGGCTCTTCCATCTCCTCCTTCCCTTCCTGGGACGTCTGCGGGTCCCTTGCCACGTGCGGGGGCTCCTGCAGCGTCGCCGGCGCAGACAGGTTCGGATCCAGGTTCTGAGGATGTGGGGCCGTCGGGGTGTGGCCCTTCGGGGTTCCCTCCTTTAGACCACAGCGCCTCTGCCTCGCCGCAAACCCCCGCGGGGGTCCCTGTGGTGTCGCGGGAGGTTGCTGGGGCTCGGGCGTATCCTCGAGTCCCCCTCGGTCCTCTGGGCAGGCGGCAGCCTTGTCCGAGGCTGAGGTGACGCCGCTCAGTTGCCGGCGGCTGCTGGCCCTGGCGGCGTCGCAGGGGCCAGCTAGGGGTCGGGGTGTGTCCCCGGGCCCCCCTCCTCCCTCCACGCAGGCAGCTGCCTCATTGGAGGTCGAGTCAACGCCTTTTCGGTGCCGTTCCTTAGCCGCCACGGTTCCGGTCTCCTGCGCAGCGAGTTATGGTGGAGGTCGTTCCAGCGTCCCCTTCTGCGCCGGTCGACATTGACCTGACACCGGTCGCGGACTCTACGGCGCCGGGAAGACGTTGGGTCGTTGAGTCGTCTTCGGACGCTCCCTCTTCCCCAGAGGTTTGGCGCTTGTTGGTCTCGTCTTCTCCGGAGACGGGCCGCTGCGTCGTGGAGTTTTCCCCGGCGTCTTCCAAAGAAGGCTCATCAGCGTCGCCGCGCCCGCAGTCTTTGCCGGAAAGGTCCTCAGGTTCCCCATTCCTCGGCCACCCCTCCTCCTTCTCCTTTTTAGACTTTGCCTTTCCTTCCTCCGATTGGCCTGGGGACGGCCGCCTTAGTTTGCAGCTGTCGCCCACCGAGGAACTGCTTTCCCCTCCACGGGGCCCTGCGGAGGCCGATGCTGCTTTTGCTCCGGCTGTTTCCACGGCGGCGGGGATCTTGCGCATGGACGATCCAGCTGCCCATTTCCCCACAAATCATCTTCTGGAAGTCCTCCATCAAGGTTATGGGGGTAGGGAGCTTCTGCTTTACCAGGGGCCCTCTTTTGCAGACTGCCTTTGCCTCCCTGCCATCGGTGTTGTCCCCTCCGTCGCGCGAGGCCCACTGCTTGGATTCCCGGGGGAGCAATATCTTTGCCTCCACCAGTGCAGCTTTGCGGGCCCTTAACACTCTGTGTTTTGGCAAGGGCCACTTCTTGCTTGTGGGACTCGGCAGAGTCCCTTATGACTGCCCCTTCTCAGGGTGCCTGTGTTGATCTGAGGCACCATGTGTTGGATGGCCGGGAGCTGGCGTCCTTTATTCTTCGCTCAGCTCTGGACGTTTCGGAGGTTCTTGGTCGTACCATGGCTACTTCTGTGGCCCTTCTTCGCCATGCCTGGTTCCGGGATAGTGTGTTCCCAGAGAACGTGCGGGAACGATTGGTGGACCTCCCTTTTGATGACACTTTTTTGTTCCACGGCCCTGCGGATTCTACCATTCAGAGGTTTCTTGCGGGGCTTCGCCCTCCTCCTCCTCTTCCTCCTCCGTGACCTGTGAGTCGGTCTGTGTTAGGTAGGTGTTCTTCCGTTGTTGTACTGGGGCCTTGTACCGAGTAGCCCCGGTTGTGTGTTCTGTGTGGTTCATGTGCCTTCAGGTCCTTTTGTTGGGACTTTGGTGTTGTTGGCTGCTGGTCAGGCCCCCCCTTTTTTGCCTTGTGGTTTTGACTGTTGGTAAGCCATGTAGGCCCTGAGTTTACGCCTTCTGTCTTTTCATTATTGGCTGATTGACAAGCCATCTGCGGTTTTTTTCTCCGCGGGCTCTTCTGTTTGTCCTCTGCTGCGGAAACTTTTTCCTAAGAGGGTTCCCATGTTCTGGGACGTTACATGCCCTATGTGGGGTAATGGTAGCTATTATATAGCTTTATCATGTGCTGGGGAGGTGTAGTCGTCCTTAGGCCTTCTGCTCTCTGTGGCGTCACGGTATGTCGCGAGTGCGATCTTCCTGCTGGTGGTTTTGGAGTGACTTGCGTTGCGCCCCAGGCCTTGCATCTCCTGGATCGCTGTGTCGCGGGCCTGTTCAGGTCTGCTGTCTATGGCCTTCCGTTGTCGTGGTTTTGCGCTTCTGTTCTTCTTCTTTCTTTCTCCTAGTTCCTCTTCCTTTGGTGGTCAGTATGTGCAGGTCCCTGTCGTGGGGCGTGTCCTGGCCCTTCTTGACCCCTCCTGGCCTCTACCTTCGGCTGATGTCTAGTTGGTCCAGGGTGCACTGTTCAGTGGTGTTGTCTGCTGCTGCTTGTCATGCCAATGCAGGCCTGTTTGTTCTGCTACACCATTGTGGCCTTTGATATGTTCTCTTGTGCCTTTCTTCTTCCGTCTGCACTTTTGGCGGTGGAGCCGTCCCTGCCTTGTCCGCTGCTTACGGCTGGGGTTTGTTCAGCTCTCTTCTGTCACTGTGTCTGTGTTTCTTCAGGGGGGCCCTGCCTCTGGTTCTGCCTCTTCTCCCTAGGGGTTGAGGTGGTCCTTGTGTTCCTTAAGGCTTTTCGGGCACTGTCTGCCCCTGCGGGGTGTTGGGCAGTTCTTCCTTGGTGGGGCTTAGGATCTCCTGGCCTTTCCCTTCTTGTCCCTGTGACATGTCCCCTGCTGGGGCTCTGTGTCTCTCTGGGTGGGGAATTCTCTTGCAGGCCTTCCTCCCTTCTGGGTATGGCTAGGGTATCTATTCTACATTATGGAATCTGCGGCTAGTAGTCTCTATCAGATGTACAAATTACTTACCTTCGGTAACGATGTAACTGGTAGAGACGGTTCTAACCGCAGATTCCTTCACGACCCGCCCTTCCTCCCCGTTCTGAGAGGAGCCTCTGCTTGGGTTTCTGCAGTCGCCTCCCTCTGGGTGGCTTGTCTTCGTTTTCTTCCGGTCAGGCTTCCCTCTAGCTGGTTTCTCTCCAGCGTGAGGGTCTGCTTTTGCTCTTCCCACTGTGGATAGTGTTTTGGGTTCCCTACCGGTTTTCTTCGTTAGGGTTCCTTTTACCTGTCCTTTGGCCTCCTACTCCTTTCAGGGGTTGTGGCCCTCCTTGACAGTGTAGTCTGCGGATGGGTTATCTGTCCTTTGCCCTCCGGATCCATTCAGGGGTTATGACCTTCCTTGATGCTGTGATCTGCGGCTGCATTGTCTGTCCTTTGACTTCCTGCTCCTTTCAGGAGGTATGGCCATCCTTGGCTGTGCAGTCTGGGGATGACTTGCTGTTGCTCCTCTGTTCCGGGCTGTGGCCCTTCCCTTTGTGGTTGTGATTGCAGACTCTCTCTATCTCTCTCTCTCTTGCTGTCACGGCGCTTTCACATGCTTGTGCCTCCAGGATGACTCTTGCCTTGGCTTGCAAGGTGGTTCCTCAGAGTGGTGCCTTGTGCTTTTCTTGCTCTGGCTTCGCTGCTCTGGTCTTCTGGTGCTTTACTGCCACCTGATGTTTTCGCCTTGGCTTGCACAGTTGTTCCTTCGAGTGGTGCTCTGCTCTTTTCCTGCTCTGGCCTGCTGTTATCGCCTTCTGGTGCTTGGTGCAGTCTGGTGATGTTTCTCACCTTTTGTTTTTCTCTATTTTGTTCTCTGGCTTTTTCGCACACTGTTCCCCTGCTCTTTTCAGTTTTGTTGTGATGTCTCCGCGTTGTGGCGTGCAAAAATTCTCCGAGGCAAACTGACGTCGGCGCTCCGGGGTGGGGCTTATGTGACCTCGCTGACGTCATGCCCGCGGAGGACGTCGGGCGGAGTTGCTAGGTGCCGCCCCCTGGCGCGCAAAGATACTGGGCAAGAAAGATTTCCAGGTCCAGTCTCACGCCTGGGAATAATTCTACATTAAGGAATCTGCGGCTAGAACCGTCTCTACCAGATACATCGTTACCAAAGGTAAGTAACTTGTACTTTTGACAGAGAAATCCACCTATTAAATTGACACAGAATTGATATCCTCTAGTGATTTTTATACTCACTCACCACTCTGAGCACTACCTCACTCGCATCATATGGCGAGAATTCAAAAGATCTCCGCAAAGCGACCCTTCGGGGGACCCATGGGGCATTGCAGCGCCAGCCCGACGAGGAGAAACCGCCCTATGATGAATCATGACATCCCTTGGGATGTGGGAGGACAACAAGTAAGACTCTTCTCCCTATTCCCTAGACCGATTTTTTTTCTCTCAGGAACAGTGATCCCTTGTTTTGGTTCATGGATCTATACTGGCACCATTCGTTCCATTGCAAACTTTCCTGTCGCAGTTGCTCCTGGTGCCACCGGTACCTGCCCTATTCTCAAACACGACGCAAAGCCAGTACAGCGTGAACCAATGCCAATTCCGGCACCAATATGCCCAACAGGTCCTAGGTTGCTTCCTGTGCCCCATTCTGAATGTCTAGGATTAGGAAAAGAATTGGAGAGGTCACTGGACCCCTTAAAAGAGCAGCTTTATGAACAGGACATGGACTGGTATGATGAATTTGGTGAAACACGTGGATTGGATACCTCTCCAGATACTGGCATGCTTGCTCTCCCCACCATTGCTATGGAGGAGGGAGCATTTTACGCAATGGTGGTGCGTAGGGCGGCTGATGTCCTGACTTCCAGCTGCCCTCGGTGATGGTGAAAACGAACATCTTGACAGAGGTGCTGCAGCCAGGAGATACTTCTTCAGAACCCTTGCTCCCTTTTAATGAAGCCATCACAGACATCCTTCTGGGAACATGGTCCAAACCCAGCACAGGGGGTCCTGTGAACAGCGCGTTTGCCAGTCGCCATTGCCCTTCACCGGGTGACCCAAATATCCTCACTATCCACCCCACTCCAGAGAGTTTGGTTGTCCAAGCCTTCACCTCCCAAGTCGCATTCCCTGTTGCTACCACGGATAGGGAATCCAAGAGGATAGACAGTAGGGCCAAGACATTTTTTTCTTCTGCCAGCCTTGCCTTGCAGTCGGTGAACACTGCATGCTTATTGGATTATGATTCCCACTCTCTGTGGGAAACGGTTTGCAAGTGCTGCCCGGGCCATCCTCTCCCAAACTGTAAGAGACGGGAGAGATGCAGCAAAGTTCACCATTCGATGTGGCTTAGACACCAATTGAAAGCCGTTCTACCCTCCATCAAAGGAAGACTACTTCAAGTGTTCACAGACAACACCACTGCCAGGATTGGGGTCGTGGACTCTTTGTCAAAACTCTCTGCGTCTCTGGACATGGCTGGAACAACAGGGCATATCCTTGGTGGTTCAACTCCTGGCAGGTTCCCCGAACGCCAAGGTGGACGAACTCAGCTGTCTTAGCCTAGCGGACCACAAGTGGCGTCTCCATGCGGATGTGGCGCAAGGTCTCTTTCATCAGTGGGGAAGAGCGTCGGTTAGATTTGTTCGCCTCCTCATGCACACTGAGGAGTGTTGTGCGTTGGAGTTTCCAAGGTAGCGGTCGCTCAGAGACCCCGAACATTTTTTCTTCTGACAGCCATGCATTGCGGTCGGTGAACACTGCATGTTTATTGGGTCGTTATTCTCACTCTCTGTGATGGCGCCTATATAGGTGATACGGACATTACTTATGGTGCAGATGATGCTGACGATGCCACGCGGAGCCGACTGACGCCACCTACTGGCGTGCAGCGATATTGCTCGAAGGAAAATCTTCCTGATCCAGTCTGACACCTGGGAAATTCAAAAGTAAGGAATCTGCAGCTAGATTGTGTTTCTCCCAGAAAAGGCATTACCGAAGGTAAGTAACTTGTTCACTACGGCCAGGAGCTTCAAAGTCCCTGTCGTCTTTGAGATGCCACCCTCTGCCCTGAGGCCCATTTGGCTCCAGGACAGGTGGGAAATTTGCTATGCAAGGAGGGGTTTTGCATCTGCAGGCTCGTCACACCCCTAAGGTGGGCTGCCTGAAGTGAACACATAAATTAGGATTTCACCATCTTGGTTGTGATGAAATTAGAAACTCTGGGACAGAGATATGCCCACTCCCCACAGGAAATGGCAATATAGGGTGTGAAGTGACCCCAACAGTTAGTAGCCCATTGGCTACTACTGTTCACTCCCCTTAACTCTCCTAAATTGAGTATTTTGGTGGCTCCCTGACACCAGGATCTTAGATTCATCTGACTGAAGAAAGAAGATGATAAAGAAGAGCTGGAGAACCGAGAACTGCAGACTGCTGGTGAACTTTGGTGCTAATCCCTGCCTGCCTGATTCTGTCACGACTATCATGACATCTCGACTCGTCCTGCAGCTGTGCATCCTCCAAAAGCCTCAGAGGGCCTCCAGCAAGCCACCAGCATCTCCCTTGAAGTGGAGGAGCCACTGCAGCCTGCAGGCACCGACTGCAGCGTCCGGTTCACTGTTCTGCTGTTCACAGGGAGTCACTGATGCAGTATACGCCAGGAGGAGGTCACTGTGCTCTTAGAGGACAGATCCATCTCCACACCAAGTAAGAGAACACCAGGACCAACCGAAGCAGCCCTGCTCCAATACCCCAAGCTTGTTTGAGTCCAATCCGAACTCCAGCGCCTCAAAGACTGAGCAGCTGATGAGGGACGTTAGCACCGCAGAGGCCAGCACCAAGAGTGGGCCAGCTGTTGTGTTTTGTTCCCCTTTGCACATCTAACCAAGAGCCGTGGGTGCCTCTGACATATGGGCACCATTCGACCAGCACCCTCTGCACCCGAGCGCCACGATTTGGGTTCACGACAACAGGCGGTGCTCCCCTGCTCCCAGAGCCCCCACAAACCTAGCTTTCCGCTGGGAGCTCCCGTACATGTCCCCAAGTCCCCCTCTACAGCCTATTTTTAGTTGCCCCCCTGTTTTCCTATAATGTAGCACGCAAGGCTACCAACCCTTCCAACACCTCTGCACACGAACCCTCCAGGGCAGGTAAACTTGAACTGCTGGTGGTACTTTGGACCTTAGACCCATGAGAATGGTTTCCAAATACTCGTATGCAGAATATGCCTTTTTCTCCTAAGGAAAATATTACCGCTTAAAAATTCCTTGGAGTGAACATTTTTACTTACCTGCAAAAGATTCTATACTGAAAACTACTTGCTCCATAACGAAGTTCATGGTGTTAAAGTAAATATAAAAATACTTGTTAAATACTAAATTGATCTTGTGTTACTTCTCGAGTGCGTGTCTCATTTATTGACTTTGTGTATGTTCAACACATGCATTAATACTACCACCGGGTAAGCTTATACTGCTCGCCCACACTACCACAAGAGAGAGCATGTGGGAATATTAAATCTGAAAGAGACAGTTATAGATTCCTTACCTTAGAATTTCCCCCAGGCTTCTGACTGGATCCGGAGAATTTTTTTCTTAGCAGTACCCATGCGCGTGGGTAGGTGGCGTCGGTCGACTCTGCGTCATGGTTGCCGGGATGATGTTGCAGTGCTTACTTAGATGCCGCCCCTGCGCGCTGACGTCAGTTCTTTCTTTTTCCACGCTAGCCTAGCATAGATCTGGAGACAGCTACCTCTTTAGTAACTTTTTGGCAAAAGTTTTGTCGGCTTCTCTTTGGAGTCTTCGACTCCTGTTGCGCGAGGGATGTCCCAACGCCGGACCAGGTTCAAGCCTTGCGATGCCTGTCACAGGCTGATGTCTGTGACGGACCCGCACCTCATGTGCCTTTGGTTTCTAGAGCGCGACCACGAACCGAAGTTGTGCTCTGAGCGCGACCACGAACCGAAGTTGTGCTCTGACTGCCGGGCCATGAATCCAAAGTCTTTGCAGGAGTGATCCCAAAACCTATTGGAGGCCCGGCAGTCGGCTCCCTGTTGCTTCCGGTCTTGTTCAAGAGGAAGATCTCGAGGCCGCTCGCGGAGCCCCCGCACCTCGTCGCACTCAAAGTCTTCGAAGTCTTCAGGTAAATCGAAGCACAAGAAGAAGGTGAAGAAGCACCAGTGCTCTTCGCCTTCTCCCTGTAGGTCAGCTGACGTGACGCGGAATCCGGAGCGTCATCACTCTAAGGCGCCGTCTCTGTTGCCTCCTTCAGGGTCGAGTCCTAGCCTCCCCCCGTTTCCGGGAGCCACATCGTCCCCTGCCCAACTTCGTACATTTTACGAAGCCCTCCATCGGATCTTTAGCAGTTGACTCCGCTGGTGTGTCTTCATGCCCAGTGGAGCCGGTCGGAGGTTCTGGGCCTTCGATGCCTGCGGATCCGGTGCCTGAGGGCCTCCACAGATACAGGCCTGGATCCGGACCAACACAGGTCAATCTTAACCGACCTTCCCCGGCGTCAATCCCAACGCCGATCATGCCCCCTGTCGGCACCGTCCCCATCCTCATCCCCAAGATGGACCCGGAGCCAGACTGATCCGACGCCGGAGGGCACTTTTGTTCCCCTGTTCATTCCTGGTGTTCCCTATCACCCAGAAGGTGGTGTTGAGGACTGGGAGGGGTCGCTGGACCCTTTACAGACCAACTGGAAGAGCCGGACTGGAGAAAGGACATGGGTGACGCCAGTGATCTGGACACTTCCCCAGACCTTGGCATGCTTTCTACCCCTATCGTGGCTACAGTGGAGGGAGCGTCCGACGCTGTGGGGGTGAGAAGGCCGTCCGAGGTCTTGGGCCTTGAGCTCCCTTCAGTGGCGGTCAGGACTAACCTCCTGACAGAGGTGCTTCATCCTGCGGCATCCACTTCCGAAACCCTAGAAAAGAAGCTGGTACAGCACACCCACTACTATGTATACCAATCCAAAAACAATGTTGGACAAATACTAAACACAGTCTAGAATCTAAAAACATGTGGATAGTTCAATCAGACAAATTATATGTAGAGCATTAAAGTGGTCCAAAAACGTCAACAATTGATAATGCCTTGTCTTTTTATTAAGTTCTTAAAGATTCCCAGCACACAATTTAGCCGACACGTGTTTCGTCTGTACTCAGACATTTTCAAGGCAATATGGGAATTATGAAGCAATATAATCCAATATGGAACTGTCCAAGTGGTACGTCAGGTAGCGTATTCCGAAGCCCAAATTGTTCTTATGAAGTACTCGATGGTCCGTAAGTATTGCGGTGAATGCTTCAAAATGGTAAAATTCAAATTGTATAGTCCATATGTAACATTAAATGCAGTGCACAGCAATCTCATGGCAAAACGCGAGGCCATACCCTGGTAAGTTTGCGACCTCATACGCGAAAGTGTCTCCACAGTAATTGCAAAAGTGTTGCCCTTCAATGAAGCCCCCACTGACTTCCTTCTGGGCACCTGGTCCAAGACCAGTACAGGGGCTCCTGTGGAAAGGACAATCGCCCTCCCCCATCGCTCGGGCCCTAGGGGACCAGTTTTCCTCACCCAACACCCTTCCCCCGAGAACTTGGTGGTCCAAGCCTCTTGGGGTCTGTGAATACCGTGTCCAAGCCTCTTTCTTCAAGGGCACATTCCCTTCTGCTCCCCCAGATAAGGAATCCAAGAAGCTGGATCACCTTGGGAAGCGCATGTTCTCTTCCTCCACATTAGCACTGTGGTCTGTGATTACCACGTGCCTCTTGTCGATACTCCCATGCCATCTGGGACTCGGTTGCAAGTGCTGCCTCAGTGCCTGGACAAGGCCCAGGCCGTTCTCTCCCAGGTAGTGGCAGAGGGGAGGGACGTAGCCAAATTCACAATAAGATGTGAACTGGTTACCACTGACTCACTAGGCAGAACGATTGCCACATCGATAGCCCTTCGGCGCTATGCCTGGTTGGGGACATCTGCCTTTTCGGGGGATGTCCAGTCTACCTTGATGGACATGCCCTTTGATGGCCGTCACCTCTTTGGTGACAAAGCAGACTCGCCGCTGGAGCACTTCAAAGATTCTCGGGCTACAGCCAGATCTTAGGGCCTCGCTGCGCCTTCTCGTCCACTCCAGTCTGCTTTTCGTCCCTTTAGTGGCTACAGAAGGGGGCACCCAGCCACGCCCGGCCAGTCTAGCCACCGGTTCATGCAAGCTGCCCAGCCTCTGTGTGGCCGCGAATGTGGTGCCCAGCGATCTCGGGGGTCTGGGAGCCAGCGGGCAGCCCAGTCCACCCTTTTCCCCCCTACAGCAGCCTCCAAACCTTCCAAGTCTGACATTTTAGGGCCATCAACAGCCAGTGGGCTCCAGGATTCGCTATCACCTCCCCCACTGGCAATCCATCACATCGGACAGGTGGGTTTTGCAAATAGTCCGAAGGGGCTACTCCTTTCCATTCGAGACTACCCCTCCCTCCATGCCACCGTCTTTCGATCGTATGTCGGAGGATCATTTGGTGCTTCTCTGCCAGGAAGTCTCAGCTCTCCTGGCCAAGGGGGCTATTGGGAGGGTCCCTGCTCCAGAAGTAAGTCATGGTTTCTATTCCCGCTACTTTCTGGTGCCAAAGAAGGACAAAAGCCTGCGTCCTATCTATAACTAACATTTGTCTCTTACAGATACATAGTTACGGAAGGTAAATAACTTGTTCTTTGAGCCCTGTAAACCTATTAAGGTCGTCTGGACTTTATACATAGCGTACCCTTTTCTGGTACACTACATAAAAAGCCTTCTTCCTACAGCTACTACCCTGCACTCCCATAAACACCCCAAATTCAGTTTTAGGGGTCCGCCTGACACCAGAACACAGATTTGTCTACTGGGTACCGAAAGGAGGACAAAGAAGAACCAAAGTCGTGAGAACAGAGGTCCTGCACTGAGATTGGTGCCAACACTGCCGGGCTGCTTGCACTACTACAATCACAAAGACCAAATCGTCCAGAAGCTCAACAGACTCCCCAAACCCTTGAAGGACTGTTCTCTCCTTCAACAATCAAGCAGCCTCTCCCTTGGGGTGGAGGAGCCATCCCCCAGCATCTGCAGGCATCGACCCGGGCTTCGTCGTGTGGCAATCAGGCCCACCAAGGGAGCAACTCACCAGGAAGAGGTTGTGAGCCCAGTATGTCAGCCCCTTTGCTTTCACCAAGCCTTGAGACGCTGACTCCACCCGAGCCTCTCAGCACCAATACCCTTGGTATCTGATAGAGACTACTAGCCACAGATTCCTTAACGTAGAATTATCCCCAGGCGTGAGACTGGACCCGGAAAATTTCCTTTGCCCCAGCATCTCTGCCTGCCGGGGGGTGGTGTGAGAAGTTGGCCTGATGTATGATGTCACTAGTTATAGTGTACACCTTATATCAGTCCAAATACCCTTATGGTGATTGGTTGTAAAGTCAACCTTATAGACCAGCTATCCTAGTGGTAGCATGGACAAGAGCAGTCTTAGGCTAAACTCTGAATGGCATGTGAAGCCAGCTGTGATACCATATATAATCCCCTGAATACCAAATGAAAGGACACCACAACAGATATATATATAAAATAAAGTGTATTTATTCTAAGCAAACCCTCAGCACTCTTTATGAGTTTAGAGGTAAGTACAACACAGTCTTATTAATGCATACAGTAAGTCACACAGGTAAGTAATACAGTTAGGCCCTAGGGGCCACGCAAACCATATACTAAATAAGTGGTATAAGAACCACTGTCACGGAAATAGAATAGGCCTAGGCCTAGGGAATCGCTGGGGCTACACTACACTAGCGTTAGTTAGGAAGTGGGAGGCCCACGGGATTCGTGTGCAGAGTGGAAACACTCACGCGTAATGCGTAAAAGTCAATAGCAATGTTACAGTTTAGAAATAGATAGATTTAGGACACTTCCGGAGTAGCTAGGAAGTTGAGACTTGAAAACTAGACACTAGGATAGTCACTATCCTGATGAGCACCGGAGTACCCAAGTTACCTAGCCCACAGGCTGCGGGTGCATAGGGGTGAAGATGCGTTGTTTTCGTCGTCGACTCCTATGGATGCCTGAAGAAAGATGCTGACAGGCAGTCAGGGGAGAGTGTCCGGTGGATCCCAAGCCTGGGATCAAGAAGAGAAGAAACCTGCAAGCAGAGGGGACAGAGTCAAGGTCACTAGCCAGTGACCACGTGGAACCAGGAAGGAACCAGGCGATGTCGTGAAGAGTTGCAGGGGAAGGTGAAGCTTGTCGCTGCAGCCAGGAGGACCAGGAAGCGTCGAGGACGACCAGGACCAGGAGGCGAGCTGTCCCACGAAGGCTCTTGCTGTCGGCGGCGTCGAAGTTGGACTAGGACTCACCAAGCCTTGGCAAGCGGAACCCACGAAGAACAAGGGACTTGCTTCTGGTGCAGACCAGGAAGGTCTGGGGTGCTTCTTCTTTGCAGAGAAGCGGGAGCCAGTCTGGAGGAGCCAAACCAGCGCAGAAGATTTCAGGGAGCGTCGTCACAGAGGCCACTAGCCAGCGGGCAAGCAACCGGACAGACGCGGCAAGCAGGAAAATGCTGAAGGGCCCCACGCAGGACTCGTGGAGTGTGGGGGGCTGGTCTTCGGTGCAGATGGTGCTTGGGGTTGGGGCTTCTCAATCCCCGGTGCACAACTTCGAGGGTACCTCAGAAGCTGCGCTGTAAGTTACTAGCCACTTTTCCCAGGTAGCCGGTCGCTCGTCGCCTCCACGGATCTCAGCTCTGCTGCAGATGTGGATGAGGGTCGGAGAAGTCTGGAAATCAAGGCTCTGGTCGGGCTCTGCAGTCGGTTCCTCGTCGAACGTTTCACAAAGCAAAGGGTAGTCACTTGATGGTGCCTGTTTGCACAGGGTAGCCACTCCTTGGCTACAAGGGAGATTCTTCAGTCTTCTTCTTTCGTCGAATGTCGAAGGTCCAGAGTTTCTGTTCAGTTTTGCAGGTTCAGGATAATCTAAAGTCTTGAGGCCCAACTCCCACTCTTATACTAATCTGGGGGGCTGGGATACCTGCTAGGTCACGCCTTATGGGTGGGACCTGGGAGGGGGTGGTTACACCCACTTCCCTTTGTCCAGTTTCGCGCCAGAGCTGGGGCTGGAGTGCCCCAGCGCCGGTTTGAACTGGACTATGCAAGGAACACCTTGTGTGCCCCAGGCATGTCTCATTCCTTTCAGCCCACCCTGCCCCAATACACTAAAGGCTGTCTGGGGAGGTGCTAGCACCTCCCCAAGCAGGAAACCTATTGTCCAGGCCTCCCTGGCTGGGATCACTCCCAGCTGCAGGAGGTCAGACTTGTGTCTGTGGCAGCAGCATCCATTTTGTGATGCTGAGGCTTTGGTCAGAGGCTAACAGTTGAAGTATGATTTTAACATGTCTTTCCCTCTAGAAGGGGGGGAATAATATTCTCATGTCCAGAAATGGCATGGGGGTATTATTCCCGAGTGTTAGACACCTTACACGACATGCTTTGATACAGCCCAACCATAGTTACCATAACCGTTTAAGATTATAAGGCACTTTAAGAGTATATGGTAGGCTATATCATAGAACAGCTATAAGGACATGGTTCCGAAAGCTGCAGACAGGCTCAGCTCATGCTAGAGCACCATCTCACATGTTACCAAGCACTCTGCCTCCAGGATTGTTAAGGCCTGCCATAGGAGTGACTGATAGGTACACATGTGTCTATATATAAGGGCAGATATAGGCATACTATATCTAAGCAAGGGGTGATTACACGACCTTGCCCCAGCTGAGTGATCAGCCAGTTGTGTCTGATTGGAAGGCCAGACCAGGGGTGGCATAATACATGCTGCAGCCCCTGGGGGGCCTAGGGTACACCTATGCCCTGGGTACCTAGGGTACACTGTACAGGGTCCAATAAGGTGATCCTTACCAATTGGTTATGTACCTAGGGTACATGGAGTCCATTTTACAGAGAGAGCAGACAGCCTGAGACCCTGAATGGCAGGATCTCAGGCCAACTAAGTCGAAAAACCAGCTAGACACTAGGCAAAAAGTTGGGGGTAACCATAGTCAGATATCCACCTTCCTACAGGTGGTACCACTCGACTCCGCCCTGATATCCGCGTGCGTGACGTCAGTGAGGTCACATAAGCCTCACCCCGGCATGCTGACATCAGTTATCTTCTTTTCAGCGTGCAACTCGGATCAGGATTGTGTCCCTGTCCTGTTTTCAGGCCTTCTTTTCACGCTTTTGCGTGGGGAGACACTGTGCGAATGCCTTCGAGCTTTAAAGCGTGCTCGTCTTGCGCGCGTCAGATGTCGGTGACGGACCCTCATCCTATTTGTATGTGGTGTTTGGACGAGCACCATGATTCCACGGACTGCGACGCTGGCCAGCATCTGAAGCCTAAGTCCCGGTGGGAGCGCCGGATGAAGCTCCTCTCAGCCCGGTTGTCCAGATCTGGGTCGTCCCCGTGTCAGTAGCCCGCGGAAGGGTCCAAGAATCGCTGATTCCGGCATTGCCCGTCACCGAGGCCCCTAGGGCATCGCTCGTCCATCGGTAAGTCTCTTAGCTTGTCTCCGAGGCCCGGTCCCCGCTCTGCGGAGGGCGCGGGTTCTCCGCGGACATGCTGCCTTGTTCGTCGCCACCCCACCCACCGTTTCCTAGCGCCGGGGCAACTAGGGCCCAAATGGAGGCCTATGCTGCGGCTCTGCAGGCTTCCTTGGCCCCTCCTCCTCCTTCCTGGGACGTCCGCGGCTCCCTTGCCACGTGCAGGACCTTCCGCTGCGTCGCCGGCAGCTCCAGCCCCGGCGCCGACGAGTTCGGCTTCAGGCTCTGGAGGTGTTCCACTCTTCGGCCCACGGCACCTCTGCCTCGCCACAAACCCCCGAGGGGGTCCCTGTGGTGTCACGGGAGGTCGCCGGGACTCGCGGCTCGCCCCCGAGTCCTCCTCAGTCTTCTGGGCAGGCGGCGGCCTTGCCAGAAGCCGAGCTGATGCCGCTCAGGTGCCGACGGCTGTCGACCCTGGCAGTGCCGCGGGTGCTGGCTAGGGCCTGGGGCGTGCCCCAGGGTCCCTCTCGTCTCTCCACGCAGGCAGCTGCTTTGTCGGAGGTCGAGTCGGCGCATTTTTGCCGCTGTTGTTTCGACGACCTGGAGCCGGCCCTGCTCCATTCTCCTAGGGTGCAAGTGGTGGGCGAGGTCGTCTCGGCATCCCTTCAGGCGCCGGTCGACCTCACGCCAGCGCCTGTAGCGGAGTCCACGGCTCCGTGCCGGCGTTGGGTCGTCGACTCGTCTCCAGAGGCCCCCTCCTGTCCGGAGGTTTGTCAACTGTTTGTCTCTTCTTCCCCAGAGACGGGCCGCCGCGGTGTGGCTTTTTCCCCGGCGTCTTCCAGGGAGGGCTCCTCGCTGTCCCCGCGGCCACAGCCTTACCCAGAGGCACCTCAGGTCCCCCACTTGTCCATCAATCTTCCACCATTCCGGGGCTGTCCATTTCTTCCTCCAGCTGGATTCAGGTATGGCCCACTTAGTTTACAGCCGTCGCCCACAGAGGAATTGCTCTCCCCCCCACGACGCTCTACGGAGGCGTGTGCGGCCTTTGCCCAGGCCATTTCCACAGCCGCTAGCATTTTGCACATGGGCTACCCTGCCCCCCCATTTCCTACGGACCATTTGCTGGAGGTTCTCCATCAGGGCTCTGGTGGATGGGAGTTGCTTCTTCCCTTCAAAGCTTCGCTCCATAATTCTCACCTGGGGGCGTCCTGCCACGGGGGATCCGGTGCCCCAGTCCCTCCTCCTCCACCGCCCTGCTCCGCACGACCCAGTCTGCCTTTCTTTCCACCCTTCTACTCAGGGCCCTCTTCTACAGACTGCTTTTCCTTCTTTACCTTTGGTGGTGTTTCCTCCATCACGGGAGGCCCGATGGTTAGATTCTTGGGGACTGAACCTGTTCGCTTCTTCTAGTTCTGCTTTGCGAGCACTCAACACGCTTTGTGTGTTGGCCAGAGATACTTCCAGCTTGTGGGATTCCGTGGAGTCCCTTCGGTCTTCTGCCTCTCCGGAAGGTGTTCATGCTGATCTGCGACGCCATGTGATGGATGGCCGGGAGCTGGCTGCGTTTATTCTTCGTTTGGCCCTAGATGTTTCTGATGCTCTTGACCTTAAGTTCAGTAGCTCTCTGTCGTCATGCTTGGCTGAGGAATAGCGTTTTTCCTGAGAATGTGAGGGAGTGTCTCATTTACCTGCCCTTTAATGGGGTGCTTTTGTTTAACACCCATGCGGATGCTGCCATTCAGCGACTCCTTGCAGTGCTCCGTCCTCCTCCTCCCCCTCCGTAACGTGGCTTTGGGTTCTTAAATTGACCCCTTTGTGCTGTTGGCTGCTGGTACAGCCCCTTTGGATTTTGTGGTTCTTTGGTTGTGGTCCACCCATATGTGTCTCAGGTTGGGCCTTCGATGTGTTTTTTGATTGGCGGATTGTCAAGCCGGCTGTGGTTCTATCTGCAGGTCCTTTTTGTTCTGTCCTCTGCTGCGGGATTTTTTCCCTAGGAGGTGTTCCCATGTTTTCTTGGGACATATCATACCCTGCCGGGACGAGCTATTTTTCGGTCCTACTCGCCCTTACTGGCGAGTAGGAATACAAACTGACACTTGACCTCTGCCTCTGAAAACAGGGGAAATGTGACAAGATAGCAAGATTTAAAGGCGTTTTTATTGCTCACAAAGTAAATGAGCAATAAAAATGCTTTAAAATCTTGTTAACATGTCACATTTGCTCAGCTTTCAGATTAGAGGTCAAGTGCATTTCAGTTTAGTCCAGGAGATTTTGTAGGTTACTAGACCTGCAGGTCCAGTGCATTTTCTATGATTTTTCAAGCCCTGCACATTCTTTCCGCACTCTTGAAGAGAGGCTCCACCGTCTGGACCCAAAACGTGCGCTTTCATTCTATCTCAACCCGCACACAACAGTTCCGGATGGATGACCAGTTCTTTGTTGGCTACGTGGGCGCCAAGAAAGGCCGAGCTGTGCACAGGCGGACTATCACCCGATGGATTGTCTTGTGCATCTGATAGAGACTACTAGCCGCAAATTCCTTAACGTAGAATTATCCCCAGGCCTGAGACTGGACCCGGAAAACTTTCTTTGCCCCATCATCTCTGCGAGTCGGAGGGGGGCGGTACAACGTGCAACGCGGATCCGGATCATGTCCCTGACCTGTTTTCAGGCCTTCTTTTCACGCTTTGCGTCGTGGAACAGTGTGCGAATTGCTTCGGGCTTTGAGGCGTGCTCGTCTTGCGCACATCAGATGTCGGTGACGGACCCTAATCCTATTTGCATGTGGTGTTTGGGCGAGCACCATGATTCCATGGACTGCGGCGCTTGCCAGCATCTGAAGCCTAAGTCCCGACGGGAGCGCCTGGTGAAGATCCTTTCAGCCCGGTTGTCCAGATCGGTGTCATCCTCCCGTCCGTCCCCCACGTAAGGGTCCAAGAATCGCCGCTTCAAATTCCAACATCGCCCGTCACCGAGGCCCCTAGGGCGTCGCTCGCCCGTCGGTAAGTCTTATAGCTTGTCCCCGAGGCCTGGTACCCGCTCTGTGGAGGGCGCTGGTTCTCCGCGGGAAAAGCGGCCTCATTCGTCACCACCCTACCTGCTGTTTCCCGGCGTCGGTCAGACCAGGACCCAGATGGAGGCCTCTGCTGCGGCTCTGCAGTCTTCCTTGGCCCCTCCTCCTCCTGGGATGTCCGTGGATCCCTTGTCCCGTGCGGGGCCTTCGACGGCAGCGCCGATGGGTTCGGCTTCAGGGTTTGGAATTGTGGTGTCGTCGGGGTGCGGCCTTATGGGGTTCCCCTCTTCGGCCCACGGTGCCTCTGCCTCGCCGCAAACCCCCGAGAGGGTCCCTGTGGTGTCGTGGGAGGTTGCCGGGACTCGCAGCTCACCCCCGAGTCCCCCTCAGTCTTCCGGGCAGGCGGTGACCTTGCCAGAAGCCGAGCTGATGCCGCTCAGGCGCCGACGGCTGTCGGCCCTGGCAGCGCTGCGGGTGCTGGCTAGGGGCCAGGGTGCATCCCCGGGTCCCTCTCGTCTCTCCATGCAGGCGGCTGCTTCGTTGGAGGTCGAGTTGGCGCCGTTCTTTCGCCGACCCGGAGTCTGCCCCGCCCCAGTCTCCTAGGGCGCAAGTGGTGCAGGAGGTTGTCTCGGCATCCCCTCCGGCACCGGTCGACGTCACGCCAGCGCCGGTCGACGTCACGCCAGCGCCTGTGACGGACTCCACGGCGCCGTGCCGGGTTCTCGACTCCTCTCCAGAGGTCCCCTCCTCTCCAGAGATTCGTCAACTGATTGTTTCTTCTTCCCCGGCGATAGGACGTCGTGGCCTTTTCCCCGGCGTCTTCCAGGGAGGGCTCTTCGCAGTACCCGCGGCCCCAGCCTTCCCCAGAGGTGCCTCAGGTCCCCCACTCCTCGGTGAATCTTTCACCATTCCGGGGCTAGCCATTTCTTCCTTCAGCTGTACTTGGGGATGGCCAGCTTAGTTTACAGCCATCACCCTCGGAGGAATTGCTTTCCCCCCACGACGGCCTACAGAGGCGAGTGCAGCCTTTGCCCTGGCCATTTCCACAGCTGCTGGCATTTTGCACTTGAGCGATCCCGCCACCCCATTCCCTACGGACCATTTGCTGGAGGTTCTCCATCAGGGCTCTGGTGGACTGGAGCTGCTTCTTCCCTTCGAAGCTTCGCTCCATATTTCTCTTGTGGGGGCCTGGGGGCATCCTGCCACGGAGGATCCGGTGCCCCAGTCGCTCCTCCACCGCTACCGTCCTGGTCCGCACGATCCAGTCTGCCTTTCTTTCCACCCTTCTACCCAGGACCCTCTTCTGCAGACTGATTTTCCTTCCTTGCCTTTGGTGTTGTTTCCTCCGTCGCGGCAGGCCCGGTGATTGGATTCATGGGGGCGTAACATCGTTGCTTCCTCTAGTGCTGCTTTGCGAGCGCTCAACACGCTTTGTGTGTTGGCCAGGGCTACTTCCAGCTTGTGGGATTCCGTGGAGTCCCTTCTGTCTTCTGCCTCTCAAGGTGGTGTCTGCACTGATCTGCGGCGCCATGTGACGGATGGCCGGCAGTTGACTGCGTTTATTCTTCGTTCGGCCCTGGGTGTTTCTGATGCTCTTGGCCGCACAATGGCAAGTTCAGTGGCTCTCCTTCGCCATGCTTGGCTGAGGGATAGCGTTTTCCCTGAGAATGTTAGGGAGTGTCTCGTTGACCTGCCCTTTGATGGGGTGCTTTTGTTTAACACCCATGCGGATGCTGCCACTCAGCGGCTCCTTGCGGGGCTCCGTTCTCCGCCCCCTCCGTAAACTTAGCTTGTTGGTCCTCTGCTACTTTCTGGGCGGTGTTATCCCACCCCTTTTTCGAGGGTCCAGTGGTTCGGTTGGACCGTCTTTATTCTGTGTGGGTTGGCGTGCCTTCGGGGTCCTTTGGTTGACCCTTTTGTGCTGTATGCTGCTGGTACAGCCCCTTTGGCTTTTGTTGTTCTTTGGTTGTTGGTACGCCGTATGTGTCCTCAGGTTGGGCCTTCTTTTTTTTTTTTTGTTTGGCTGCTTGGCAAGCCGTCTGTGGTTCTATCCACAGGTCCTTTATGTTCTTGTCCTCTGCTGCGGGATTTTTCCTTAAGAGGTGTTCCCATGTTTTATTGGGACGTATCATACCCTATTCTTATGTTCTTGTCCTCTGCTGCAGGGTTTTTCCCTAAGAGGTGTTCCAATGTTTTTTTGGGACGTATCATACCCTATGTGGGGTACTTGTAGCTATTGCATAGCTCTGTCCTGTGCTGGGAAGGTATGGTCGCCCCTTTTTCGGGTTCCCTGCCTTTACTGGCCTCACGGTATGCCGCTGGTGCGGTCTCTTGTATCTTGTCTGGGCGCAGCTTGCACTGCTCCTGGTTCTGTCATTCTTGGTGTTCACTACATCGCTCGACCAGTTTGGTATGCTGTCTACAATGTCATGTTGTGGCGTTTCCGCCTTCTTGTCCGGCGTTTCGGCCTGGTCCTCTGTCTTGTGTTCCAGGGGGGCTGGGGTTTCTCCTGGCTTTCCTGTGTTCTGGTTGATGGCTTGGGTCCGTCCTCCGTGTCTCTCCCTTTTTCTCTTCTGGCTGGTCCCACTTCTGTTAGTGGGTCGGGTGTGTCTACTTGAACGATCCTCCTTTGGGACTTGTTCTGACTTTCCCTTGCCTCTGCCCTCGGCCTGCGCCTGGCTCGTTCTGGGTGCACTGCTCCATGGTGCTGTCAGCTGCCGGCTGCGCACGCCTGCTCGTTCTGGTCCACCGCCGTGGTCCTTATTGTGTTCCCTTGCGCCCCTGCTTCTTGTTCTGCTGGGGCTTTGCGCACCTGTGCCTGTCTTCTTATGCCTGCGTTTCTTGGCTGTGGAGCCATTACTGTCTTGCCTGCTTCCTTGCGGCTGATGCCTGTTCAGCTGTCCTCTGTTGCTGTGTATTTTCCTGCGGCAGGCTCTGCCTCCGATTCTACCTCTTCTCCCTGGAGTTGGGGTTGTTCTTTTCCTCCTGGGTGCTCCTCTGCGGTTGTCTGCCCCTACAATGGTTTGTGGCCGTTGTACCTTGAATGGGCTTGGGGTCTCCTGGTCTTCCCTTCGCCTTGTTCTTGCTTACTCCTGCTTGGTGGGGGCTGGGCCGCCCTTCTTGTCCCCGTGGCACGTCCCCTGCTGGGGCCCTGTGTTACTTCCTACTGGGGAGGTTCTCTCGCAGGCCCTCCTCCCCTCTGGGTATGGCTAGGGTATCTATTCTACGTTAAGGAATCTGCGGCTAGTAGTCTCTATCAGATGTACAAGTTACTTACCTTTGGTAACAATGTATCTGGTAGAGACGATTCTAGCCGCAGATTCCTTCACGGCTCGCCCTTCCTCCCCGTTCTGCAAGGACCTTCAGTTTAGTTTTCTGCACTCGCCTCCCTCCGGTTGGCTTGTCTTCTGTGGGTGTCCTCTTTGCTTCTTCCCGAACAGGATGCTTCGTTCTGCTTGATTGTTACACCCCTTCCCCTAGGATGCAGGGTCGGTTGGTTCATGTGTGCTGCTGCGTCCCTCCACCCTGGTTTTTTATCCAGTGTAGGGGCCTGCTTTTACTCTTCTCCCTTTTACTTGCTTGGGGTTTCTGATTCCCTTGCAGTCCTCTGCGTTGTGGTTTTTTTGTTGCTTGTACCTCGTCCTTTTCGCTCCTTTCAGGGGATATGGCCCTCCTTGATGGTGTCATCTGGGGGTGATTTGCTGTTATTCTACTGTTCCGGGCTTGTTGCCCTTCACTGTTATGGATTGTGATTGCAGTCTCTCTATCTCTCTCTCTCTTCTGCTATGGCGTTTTTCATATGCTTCTGCCTCCATGGAGGATGTCGCCTTAGCTTGCAAAGGTGTTCCTCAGAGCGGTGCTCTGCTCCTTTCACTGCTATGGATTTCACCGCTATGGCTTCTGTACCTTGGCACTTTTCTGACTGGTGTTGTCCTTCACCTTTCGTTTCTCTCTGTTCTGTTTCACAGATTTTTCGCACACTGTTCCCATACTCTCCACAGTTTTGTTTGTGATGGCCCCGCGTTGTGGCACGGAAAAGTTTTCAGAAGAAAACTGATGTCTGGGGTGGGGCTTATGTGACCTCGCTGATGTAGCGCCCGCGGACGATGTCAGGGCGGAGTTGCGTGGAACCTCCCCCCGGCGTGCAGAGATGCTGGGGCAAAGAACGTTTTCTGGGTCCACACCTCGGGATAATTCTACGTTAAGGAATCTGCGGCTAGAATCGTCTCTACCAGATACATCATTACAGAAGGTAAGTAACTCATAGATTAAAGCCTGTTACTCTCTGGCTAAAATGGAACCTCCGGTAGGGCTGCGTGCCCATTCTACCAGGGCCACAGCAGCTACTACAGCATTGGGACGCGGTGTCTCCCTGCAATATATCTATCAGGCAGCCACGTGGGCCTCGCTGTATACATTCACTAAGCACTATTGCCTTGACAGTCAAGTCCGGAGAGACTGCTTCTTTGGCCGGTCGGTTCTCTGTGACCTTCTGGTGTGATTTCACTTCACAGACCCTCCACCGGGGTTGGTATTGCTTGCGTATGTATTCTAAGGTAAGGAATCTATCACTAACATGTCTCTTTCAGATGCATAAGTTACTTACTTGTGTAATGATATATCTGTAACAGACATTAGTTAGTATTAGATTCCTTACCACTAACTAACCCACCGTCCCCGCTCTGCGAACTGTTCTCTAGGGTTCAGATCATCCCTTTCAGGGCCCTAGTTCTATTACACCAGTGGTCAGTATTTTGCATGGCTCTGCGTTCCTGGTGCGGACAGTCGTGTACAGAACTGACGTCAGCGCGCGTGGGCGCATCTAAGTAGCTCCGATGACGTCATCTTGGCCAATACGACACCAGCGACGTACGCAGAGCCACACGACGACGCCTACCGACGCGTAGGGGTACTGCTGACGAAAACTTTCTGGATCCACTCTGACGCCTGGGGATATTCTAAGGTAAGGAATCTATCACTAACTAATGTCTTTTACAGATATATCTTTACACAAGTAAGTAACTTGTGCTTTAGGGGCGTTACAAGGCCTGGCATATGGAAGCCAATGGACTACTTGCCTTTAGGGTGACTACACCCTTAGAATGACCCCTCCCTTTGGGGAGAGGGCATCCCTCTAACCTGATTGGGTCGAATCCTTCCATTTAAGATGGAGGATTTTCTGAGGAGGGGGTCACCTCGGTCCAGGGCAACTTAGGTGTGGTCCTGTCAGAGAGGGGACACACCTCTACTGACTACTGATTTTGCTGCCGAACTTAGTGCCAAAAGTGGTAGCTGGTCATGAGGGCGGGCATCTCCACTATCTGGAGAGGGCCTGGCTAACATATCAAAGGACAGGAAGCCTTTGAGGCTCACTGTCTTGAATGCTAATTTGCTTGGGGGGAGGTGTGAAGCACCTCTACCCCAGGCAGCCTTTATTCCTTACCCACGAGAGCACAAGGGCTCCCACCTCAGGGGGTCAGAAACATGTCCGTGTGTGGCAGGCTGGTGCAAACTAGTCCGCTGGACACAAGGCAATTGGTCGTTTTCCAGGGGGCATCTCTAAGATGTCCTCTGAGTGCATTTTGTAATAAATACAACACTGGCATTAGTGTCGGTTAATTATGCTCAGGAGTTTGATACCATCCTCCTTACCATTCAGTAAAGCCATCATGGAGCTGTGGAGTTCGTAATGACAAACTCACAGCCCATGTACTCAGTATGGCTCCACTGCACCTAAAATGTCTGTGAATGGCACAGACATTGTAGGGGCACATTGCATATGCAGCTGTACCCTCACCTGTGGTACTGTGCACCCTGCCTTAGGTCTGTGAGGCCTGCTGGAAGGGTGAATTACATATGCCTCAGGCAGTGGTTGGTTGACATGGCACAGACAAATATTTGCCATGTTGATTCATAAGTTTTATCTGCACCAAAACTCACAATCTGCAGTGGCAGTGTGCATGTGTTTGTTGAGGGTGGCACATATCATGCTGCAGCCCTTAGAGACCCTCTGTAGTCACAAGGTCCTTGGTACCACTGGTATGTTTTACAAGGCACTTAAGCAGGAGCCAGAGGTGTGCCAATTGTGGAAACAAAGCTACAGTTTTGAAAAGAATACTGGCCCAGGGAACCTGATTGGCAGGGACCCAGGGTGTACACTCAGTGAAAGTGCATCTGATATGAGCCAAAAAGTTGGGTGTAACAATGCAAAAAAGGGCAGTTTCCTACATATATCTATACAGTGTATGTTTCTCCATTAGGATAACGTTACCGCGTTCAAGGCTTATACCTCCAAACTGTTATTCAACTATATTTTCTATTTCTATAGAAATCTAGAACTCCAAAAGTACTTACTTGACTCCAATGATCTTGGTATCTAAAAGTATATGGAAATCTGTTATTTTTCTAAATTGGTCTCAGATTTCCTTTTTGAGTGTGTGTCTCATTTATTGACTGTGTGTACAACAATTGCTTAATACTACACTCGTATACGCCTAAACTGCTCAACCACACTACCACAAATGGAGCACTTGGGATTTTTAAATTAAGTCCTGTAAATCAGTAAAGGTTGTCTATACTTTTTGCATGGTGTGCCCTTACATTGGCACTAGCACTTAAAAAGGCCAGTTTCCTACACTGCTCATGAAAAAACTTCCACATCCAGTCTGACTCCTGGAGCTAATTCTAAGGTAAGGGATCTGCAGCTAGATAGAGCCTCTACCAGATAAGGCGTTAATGAAAGTAAGTAACTTGTTTTTCTGCAACAAAACTCACTAAGAGTTGCTTTTCGGCTGGAAAGGAACTCAGGACTTCCATTACTCCTTACCTCTTCTTCAAGCTCTAAAAAAGATCAGGAGTGACAGTACACAAGTCATTCTCATGGCTCTGTAGTTGGCCAGGAGAGTGTGGTACCTGGAGCGTCTGTGCATGAGCACCTGCCCCACGAGCAGGTTACCACTTGGGAAGGATGTGTCAGGGCAGGGTACACCACGCAAGTCTTTGCAATTTACACCTTCAATGCATGGACATCAAGGAGTAGCAGGTGGCTGTGTTTGATCTGCCCGAAGTAGTGTCTGTCATCCTCTCCACCAGGCACCCTACCACAAATTCCTTTTATGCTAGGCAATGGGACAAGGTTATTCTTCAGCAATGGCAAGATTGACCCATTACAATCCAGGCTGTCAGATGTTCTTTTGTCTTTGGCCCACCAGCGACTTGCAGTTGGTACTATTAAAGGTTTTGTGTCTGCCCTTTTGGCCTTTTTATGTTTTCCAGACCAACCGTCCATGTTTAAATCACCTTTTGTGATGCTGCTGAAAGGACATTTCGCCCACTCAGGCATTCAAGACTTGTTAGTCTGAGTCCACTCCACAGATCCTCCCCTTTGGGAGGTACTGCTTTGATACCTAGTCTGAAAGTGAAGAATCTTCAGTTAAAAGTATCCTTCAGTAGAACATGTTACTTAGCTTTGGTTACACTCTTTCTGGTGGATACTCTATATCCACAGATTGCACAATGCCCGCTCACCACCTGGTTCTCTGGCGTGGCCTCTTTTTAACATGTTAAAGGATCCAAGTTTGGAATCTGCACACTGGTTCTACCAATTGTTCATGCTCCATGTCTGAGGCTGCAGACAGAGAGAAGCAAGAAACTGACATCTGCACACAGGGATGGGTCCTCTATGCGGCTGTGCTTTGTCACTACTGGGGCAGTATGGAGTTAATGCGGTGCAGCATGGCACCTTCCAGCGGCATGCAGTGCATCACTAGAGAAATGTTTTCTGGTTGCAGTCTGGCGACTGAGGAGTATTCGAAGGTGAAGAATCTTTGGTTAGAAATAGTATCCACCGGAAAGACGTTACTGAGGGTAAGTGACTTGTTCATTGATGTTATTATCTAATAATACACTATGTACATTGGGTGTTGTCCATAATGATGAAACAACAACCTAATGGAATCCGCCTCCTACAGTGGAAGATAAGCAAATTCTTACTTATGAACTTCTATTTTCACTGGCATAGCTATATTTCATCAACTATTAAGAGACATTGCTTTGTCTACCCTTTAGATTACATTTATGGCACTTGTATCACTAGAAACATTTTGTGCCTGTTATTTCTCTTTTCAGGGCAAAGATGAGGTGTATGATCGCATGCTCCAAGATTACCTTTTGTCTTATCATCAGTTTATACATCTGCTCTGTAGAGTTGCTCTGAACTGTGAAAAATTTACTGAAACTTTAATAAAGCTGAGTAAGTATTTGAACAATAATGTTTTCTCTGTCATATAGTTTACATTTGTCTTTATTGATGACTGTGTCGGCACATTGACTATTTTGTGTGGCTTATGTAAGATTTTATGCAGGAGATAGTAATCATTTGCTGCCATGATCCATCATTATGAAGCAACACATTCTCCTACGAATCAAAACCTATAAGAATATGTAGTGATTTTATGTTAAAGTTTATTAAATATTTTTTTGTGTTGGTTAATTTGGCATTTAGGATTCGAGGTGTTGGCAGTGGTTAGCAGGTGCGTAGGTACCATTGGTGCAGCAGGTGCAGTAGCACCAGGGCCCAATGAACTCTAATAATTGCTGTATTTTACTACCCCAGCAGCAGTCAAAGGAGACATTTTCCTTGCTTGCACCAGGGCCCATAGCATCCTTGCTACACTACTGGGCCTGTACTAAGTGTTGTTTAATTTGGCGCTTGATTTTCTTTGATGTGGCCCTGTGTGTTTTTTTCAACTTTTGTAATAGGATTCAGTTTTCACAATCACAAATTTTGCTGTAGGCTCCTGATAACTGCAAGGTGTATGACACTGAAATGGATGTGATGGTCAGAATTTCAAGAGTGTTTCTCTTTTGCAACCATTTAAACATGTTTGCAGTTTCTCTCAACTAGCCTGTGATTGCTGTGAACCAATTCGACCCTTAAAATCGAAAGAAATCCTTTAGGGGTCATACAAGACAGTAAAAGGTTCCTTTGTGGATCAGCCTGTTGCTGACCCTCTAGCAATAGCCCAGAGGTGTACACATATTGAGGAACCTTTTGGGTCTGATTAAGACATGCTTGATTATGCCCAAACTGGATTTTAGTTTTGATGATTTTGGAGGCTGATAGCCTTCCGCCCTCTTTATTATACAGACGCTAGGCTTTATTTAGATCTTCAGAATGCCAATAGTTGTGATATGTTCTCTAAAGGTGATGTTCCCTATCCTGCAGACTCTCCTTCTGAGGAGCTTTGTAGATTTCTGAAGTGGATGCCTGGGATTTTTTTTTTATTTGTGTCAGTCCACAGGCATACAGATTGACACTATAGGCCCATGCTTTCCAATCTGAAATTCTTGTTGACTCGTGAATGACTAGAGATCTTAATGGTTCAAGCATCTTCAGCAAAATTGAATCTCAATACTTTTACTACTGCTTTGCCTTCCAGGAGTCAAAACACCTGGACTCCATGGTGGTGCCAAACTTTTGCTTCAGGCGTTCGTGCCCTATGCACAGCCATTTCCATTTGCCTCCTCAGACTGTATGTCAACATTCTGTGGGAAATGGCAAAACTGCCAACAGTTAGCCCCGTAGATTACATCGAAAGTCCATTTTCTGAAATGATTGTAGACATACTTGATGCTTTAAACTTGATTCTGAAATGTATATTAGACTCAGACGATCCTATGACACCCTTAATGGGTACTGTAGAATACGTGTGCAGACATGCATTTTGGAGCTTCACTAAAATTCCTGGAGAAACCCAGGCTACCCTAAACAAAATGGAATTTGTTGATAAGAAGCTCGTGGGTGTGATAGCTGACTTCTCCTTTGAACACTTTCAAGAATATTAGCTGGATTGTACTCTGACTCAACTTCATTAGGATTCAGATACACTTTCTATAAATTACAGGTACTCGGACCCGCAGCCACAGAATGATGTTGACTATCAATCTCAACTTTATAATGATGAAAACTTTGATCTGATAGAGACTTCTAGCCGCACATTCCTTACATTAGAATTTTCCCCAGATGTCAGACTGGATCTGGAAATCTTTTGTGAGCAGTAGATGGTGTTATTAGGCTCCGCGTGGCGTCATCGGCATCGTCCATGCCAGAAGTGACATGCACAGTGCCTATATAGGAGCCACCCCATCGCATTGACGTCAGTTCTTTTCTTTCCGTGTTTGTCAGAGCAGATCCAGAGAGCTGCGCCTAGTTATTTTCTGACTGTATTTTTCATCTTTTTGTCTGTTTTTTGAGATTTATTTCCTGGTGTGGCAGGAATGTCCACAAGAAAGGCTGACTTCAAGCCCTGCGGGTCCGTCACCAGCAAATGTTGGTGCCGGACCCACACCTCTTGTGGCTTGAGCGTGACCACAACGTCAAGACCTGCGTCAATTGTCGCACCATGCACCCCAAGGCCTTGAGGGAGAGATCCCTCAAGCTCTATGCCACTCAATGTGTGGTGAAGTGACAGTCTTCATCCTTGTCGAGAGGAAGGTTCCAGGATCGGTCACAGAGCCAAAGATCTTCATCGCAGACAATTTAGTTCGGGTAAGTCCCACAAAAAGAAAAAGAGTCAGAAGTCAAAGAGCTTACACGCTGAACTAGACAGACGCCATCTCGCACACAAGAGGTGTAAGTCCACAATAGATTGTACTCAGCAACACTATACTTATTGATATACAGATGGAATCAATATAACCCAGATTGTTGATTGTACTCAGCAACACTACACTTATTGATATGCAGATGGACTCAATAGAACTCTGATTTAAGCCCTGCGGAAGTCGAGGGTTATGATACCCAAAGATGAAATATGTGTTGGCTGGTGTGGCTGGTGTTTGAAGAATTAAAGAAAAGGCTGACACATTGACAACTGCCGGATTGAGTTTGTGGACTCTGTGTTGCATACGCTCCGAGCCATTGTGCTGTTTATATTCTAATAAGGGATGTGGGCTGACATCTTTCCTCTAGAGCACTGCAGAGATTTTGTGGATACAATATATTATTTCATACTGTGTTTTCTGTGCGCCCTCATCCCTTATTCACTCTTCTCTGATGTACAGGTCTTCTACTTCATCCCGTCCGTTGATGAAATGCAATCAGGGAGCGTTGTAATTCGAGGCCTGGATCTGTGGCTGAGCTTGGTCCTGCGTAGGAAAGTACCCCTTTTTGACATGGTCACCCCCACTTTTTGCCTGGTATCTGATGAAATTTGGGTACTGGGTACCTGCTATCCAGGTCCCCAGTGCCACATCTCTTTCTCTAAAACTGTACAATTGTTCCCCACTAGGCAAAACCTTCCTGTAAGTCCCTTGTAATTTTACTCCTGGTACCCAGGGCATGGGTACTAAGAGGGTCCCTAAGGGCTACAGCTTGTTTTGTGCTACCCTAAGGGACCCCTCACCACACTCATGCAGACTGCCATTGTAGGCTGAGTGAAATGGTGCGGACGAAAGTGCAAACATGACATGGGAAACATACTGTGTGCCATGCCTACAGACAAAACATGCAATTTATGTAATTCACCCCCACAGCAGGCCTCACAGTCCTAAGGCAGGGTGTATTGTATTACATGTGTGGACATATCTGAATGAGCAGATATGACCCTGTGATGTCTAAGTTGATTCTTGGACATTGCAAGTGAACAGGGAAGCCATATTAAGTATATGTACTGGACACTGATGAATAAGAGTTCACCAGGTACATGATGGCTTCACTGAAACCAATGGTGATTGGTATCAAGCACCTTGTATTAATAAACCCACACTGATTCCAGTGATGGATTTATTAATACATGCACCCAAAGGGTACCATCGCGGCACCCCCCTGAACCCTACTGGTCCTCTAGTGTGTTGGCTGACTGGTATAGTTCAGCCTGCCATCACAAACACGCTTCTGACCCCCTAGGAGGTGAGAGTCCCGCTCTCAGGTAGGGAACAATGACTTCTCTGGCAGAATGGCTAGTAAATCAGCATACCAAGGCCAGAGGCTTCAAAACATCTGCTGCCTTTGATATGTGACCCCGGCTTCCCCTGGACTTGGGAGATGCCACCCCTTGCCCTGAGGCCTATTTGGCACCAGGACAGATGGGAAATTGGTTATGTGAGGAGGTGTGGAGCACACCCCGGTGAGACACTCCTCTAGGGTGAGCTTCCTAAGATGCCCACTCGAGGAAATTCTTGCCATCTTGGTGTTGGCAGAATTAAGAACAGGGTTATGTCCACTTCCCACAGAAAGTAGTCATATAGGTGGCGTAGTAACCCCAAGGGTAAGTAGCCTATTGACTACTACTCCACCCTCCCCTAGCTGCCCTAAATTGAGTATTTAAGTGCCCCCCAACACCATAACATTAGATTCACCTGAAGAAGAGGTTACTGAAGAGCTGATCAATGCGAGAACTGCTGTGGACTTTTGGAGCCAAACCTTGCCTGCCACTGCAGACTCAACAATTGCAAAGACCTGACTCATCCTGCAGCTGTGCAACCTCCAAATGGCCCAGAGTGTTGCCAGTACTTATTAAAAAAAAAGCCAGCATCTCCCTTGGAGTGGAGAGCCACTCTCCTGCATGCACGGACCGTGACGTTACAAGAAGCTGCTGACCTCTAACCAACCAGGAGGAGGTCAGCATACTCCAAAAGGTCAGCTCCAGCTCCTTACCAGGTTTGGAGACTCCAGGACCTGTATGAGCCTCCCTGCACCAATACCTGGGGTCCAATCCGTACTCCAACAATTGGAAGAACAACAAGCTGACGAGGGACATCAGCTCCATAGAGGCCAGCAGCAAGAGTGGCCCAGCTGTCTTGTTTTGTTCCATTTTTCTGTTCCAGAACGAGAACCATAACCGCCTACGACACACAAGGGCTAGTCGACCAAAACCCTCTGTAACCGAGCTTCCCAGTCCGGGTCAGCAAATACCGACATCTGAAAGAAACACGTTAGTTAGATTCCTCACCTTAGAATATCCCCAGGCGTCAGACTGGATCCGGAAGATTTTTCGTCAGCAATACCCCTTACGCGTCGCTAGGCGTCGTCTGCGGCTCCGCGTCCGTCGTCGGCGTCGTGCGCCGGGATGACGTCGTCGGAGTACTTAGCCGCCGCCCTCGCGCGCTGACGTCAGTTCTTCTTTTTTCCGCGCCAGTAAGCGCAGATCCGGGAGAGCTACCCCTTTTAGTCTTTTTTGACTAAATCTTTTTTGATCATTTTTGATCCTTGTCTGTCGACATCTGGTGCCGGTAGGATGCCTGGGTTCAAGGCTTGCGAGGATTGTCATCGACTGATGTCGGTGACCGATCACCACCGCCGGTGCCTCTACTGCTTAGGCCCCGACCACGACGCGGAGTCGTGCAACGACTGTCAGGCCCTGACTTCGAAGGCTAGGCGGGAGCGGTCCCGCAAGCTTCTCGAGCTTCGCCACTCGGCTCCGCGTCGTGCGCGATCCCGGTCCAGGAGGAGGTCCAAGGATCGCTCGCGGAGCCCTAGCCGACGCCATCGATCGTCCGGCTCCAAGTCGTCGGGTAAGTCCAAACGCTCAAAGAAGTCCAAGAGGCGACATCGCTCTTCGGACTCCCCTCGCCGGTCGCGCGACTCGGCCGAGGGTCAGGGTGGTTCCACCCCCGCGGCTCCGGCGGAGCCGCAGGTGCCGCGTCCGCCCCCATACCTTCCGGTCCCTGGGGCTGACGCGGCGCCGGCGGAGATCAGTGCCTTCCTCTCGGCCATGAGGAGCCTGGCCCCGCCGTCGACGCCCGCTGGCGCGCCTTCGGGCCCCGCGGACTCGACTGGGCGACCTCGCGTGCCGGCGGCTCCGGCCCCGGCGCCGTCGACGACTCCGGTCTCGACGCCGCAGGTCCCCGCGGGGCCCATGCCTGGGCCCCAGTCGACGCCGGTTGACCTGGTCACTCCTCCACCGGCGCCGACGCCTGAACCACCGACGCCGTCACCGGCGCCGCCGACGCCTTTGACGCCGACGCCCCAGTTTAGCCCTCATCCGGACCCGGCGCCGGCACGGCGTCGACCGACGCCGCATCCGACGCCGCTTGAGTCCTACCATCTCTACAGTCCGGTTCCGATCATTCCTCCTGTTTATCAGGAATCGGAAGAAGGGGGCGACTGGGAGGGGTTCGAGGACCCTCTGGCTGTTCAGTCACAGCTTTCTCAGGACTGGGCAGATGAACTGGGGGAGGCCAGTGGGCTGGACACCTCGCCACACGCTGGATTCACTTCTCCTCCGACCGTGGCTTCGGAGGAGGGTGCAGCATTTTCTGTGGTGCTGCGCAAGGCGGCCGAGGCCCTTGGGCTCGAGTTGCCTGCCGTGGCTGTGAGGACTAACATCCTCACTGAGGTGCTTCAAACCTCAGCAAGCTCCACTGAGCCTCTGCTGCCGTTCAACGAGGCCCTCACTGACGTTCTGCAGGGCACCTGGTCCAAGCCCTCCACAGTTCCTCCTGTGGATAGGAACGTTGCCAGGCGCCACCGCCCTGCTCCGGGCGACCCCAGTTTCCTGTCCCAACACCCCACCCCCGAGAGTCTGGTTATCCAGGCCTCTACCTCCCAATCCTCCTTCCCGACCGCTCCGCCGGACCGGGATTCCAAGAGACTCGAGCAGTTTGGCAAGAAACTGTTTTCGTCCCTTAGTTTGGGCCTGCGGTCCTTAAATACCGCCTGTCTCTTGGACCGTTATTCCCATTCCCTGTGGGATACGGTGGAAGACGTGCTGCCCCTGTGTCCGGAGGAGGTCCGGACGCGTCTTACCCAGGCTTTGGCCGATGGGAGGGATGCAGCACGGCACGCCATACGATGTGGGCTTGACACCACGGACTCGCTGGGTCGGGCGATTTCAACCACGGTGGCGCTCCGCCGCCACGCCTGGATGCGGTCCACGTCATTTTCCGGGGATGTCCAGACCACCCTCATGGACATGCCCTTTGATGGCACTCGCCTGTTTGGTGAGAAGGCGGACAGTGCGCTGAACCGCTTTCAGGACTCCCGGGCTACGGCCAAGTCCTTGGGCCTCTCGGCTCCGCGGGCGCACACCTCCGCTTTTCGCCCCTTTCGTGGCCAAGGAAGGGGCGCCTCCTCACGTCCGCAAAGCCACCAGCCGCAGAACCAACCTGCGCGCGGTCGCGGACGTGGCTTCCGCCGTGGCGGAAATGGAGGCCGACGTGGTCAGCCCACTTCCACCCCTGCAGCATCCGCCTCAAAGCCCTCCTAGTCCGAGCTTTCAGGCCCATACCACGCCAGTGGGCGGCAGAGTTCGCCATCACCTGCTCCACTGGCGGTCCATAACATCGGACAGGTGGGTGCTGCAAATCGTCCGAAGGGGCTACTCCCTCCCCTTCGAGACGACCCCTCCAGCCATGCCACCGCAGCACCACCGTATCTCGGGGGATCATTTGAATCTTCTCCGCGAGGAAGTTTCGGCTCTCTTGGCCAAGGGGGCCGTCGAGCGCGTTCCGAGTCCAGAAGTAGGTCGTGGTTGTTATTCCCACTACTTTCTGGTTCCCAAGAAGGGCAAGGGGGGCCAACGCCCTATCTTGGACCTCCGGAACGTCAATGCCTTCCTCCGAAAGGAAAGGTTCAAGATGCTAACGTTGGCTCAGGTTTTAGCTGCCCTAGACCCTGGAGACTGGATGGTAGCGTTGGACTTGCAGGACGCATATTTCCATATCCCCGTCCTGCCGGCCCACCGGCGTTACCTGCGGTTCACGGTGGGCCAAGAGCACTTTCAGTTTACCGTGCTCCCCTTCGGCCTCACCAGTGCCCCTCGGGTGTTCACGAAAGTGATGGCGGTGGTCGCAGCTCATCTGCGCAGATCAGGGGTTCCAGTCTTCCCCTATCTCGACGACTGGTTGTTGAAGGCGGGCTCGCCCCAGGCAGTCGTCTCCCACCTCCAGACTACGGCGGATCTCCTGCATTTGCTGGGGTTTTCCATCAACGTGCCGAAGTCACACCTGAGTCCCTCTCAGAAGCTCCTCTTCATCGGAGCGGTTCTCGATTCGGCGCAGTTCCGGGTCCATCCACCGGAACAGCGGGTCCGGGATATACGGGCCCTGATTCCCATCTTTCGGCCTCTATCCCGGGTTTCGGTCAGGCTAGTGTTGCGGCTTCTGGGGCTGATGGCCTCCTGCATCCTACTAGTGCATCACGCCAGGCGGCGCATGCGGGCTCTGCAGTGGGACCTGAAGTTTCAGTGGGCCCAGCATCACGGCAACCTGTCCGACCATGTCTTGATCTCGGAGGGCACTGCACAACAGTTGCAGTGGTGGCTCACGGACCGCGAGTGGGTCAAGGGCAAGAGCCTCTCCCTTCCCCAACCAGAGCATGTCGTAGTGACGGATGCGTCCCTCCTGGGATGGGGTGGCCATATGGGAGAGGCGGAGATCAGAGGCCTCTGGTCTCCGGCGGAGTCTCGTCTCCACATCAACCTGTTGGAGTTGAGAGCGATCCGGCTTGCACTGAAAGCCTTCCTTCCCTCTGTCAGGGGAAGTGTCATGCAGGTGTTCACGGACAACACCACCGCCATGTGGTATTGCAACAAACAGGGCGGGGTGGGGTCGTGGACCCTTTGTCAGGAGGCTCTGCGCCTCTGGACATGGCTGGAACACCAGGGCGTCACCCTGGTGGTTCACCATCTGGCGGGCTCTCTGAACGCCAGAGCAGACGAACTCAGCCGCCGGTGCATGATGGATCACGAATGGCGTCTGAACTCCGAAGTGGCGCAAGGCCTCTTTCAGCAGTGGGGAGAGCCTTGGTTAGATCTATTCGCCACCGAAGAGAACGCGCAATGTCAGCAGTTCTGCGCGTTGGAATTTCCAAGGCGGCACTCGCTCGGCAACGCTTTTCGTCACGAGTGGAGTTGCGGTCTGTTGTACGCCTTTCCGCCTATACCACTTCTGCCCAGAGTGCTGAAGAAGATCAGGCACGACCGGGCCCAAGTCATCTTGGTGGCTCCGGATTGGGCACGAAGATACTGGTATCCCGAGCTACTCAGTCTGTTGACCGATCCCCCGATACGTCTGCCCCTTCGGGAGGATCTTCTGTCGCAGCAGCAGGGGACGGTCCTCCACCCGAACCTGTCCAGCCTCCACCTCCATGCGTGGAGATTGAGCGGCGGCAGTTGATGCCATTTGACTTGCCTCCTGAAGTCTGTGATATCATTCTGGCAGCCAGGCGTCCCTCCACAAAGTCGGTATACGCCTGCCGGTGGAACAAATTTGTGGCATGGTGCACAGCAAAGGCTGTGGATCCCCTTTCCGCCCCTCTTTCTGAGGTTCTCCTCTTCCTTCTTTCTCTGGCCCGGCAGGGCTCTGCCCTGGGCACCCTGAAAGGTTATCTTGCTGCCATCTCCGCCTTCTTGCGGCTTCCTGATCAGCCTTCTCTTTTCAAGTCCCCTGTGGTTACACGCTTTCTCAAAGGCATTACACACACGTTCCCTCCTGTCCCTTTTGTAATGCCTCAGTGGGACTTGAATCTGGTATTGACATTCCTGATGTGCGCTCCCTTCGAGCCTCTTCACAATTGCCCTCTTCGTCTTCTAACTCTAAAGACTGCTTTTCTGGTAGCCATCACCTCGGCTAGACGGGTGAGTGAGCTCCAGGCTTTATCTTCAAAGCCTCCTTTTCTATCTGTTCATCCGGACAAGGTTGTCCTTCGGCCTCGTCCCTCCTTTCTTCCTAAAGTGGTGACTCCATTTCACCTTGGGCAGTCTGTCACCTTGCCCACCTTCTTTCCGCCTCCGCATCCTTCCAAAGAGGAAGAGAGGCTCCACCGTCTGGACCCAAAACGTGCGCTCTCCTTTTATCTGGACCGCACAAGACAGTTCCGGGTGGACGACCAGCTTTTTGTTGGGTACGTGGGTGCAAAGAAGGGAAAAGCTGTACACAAACGAACCATCTCTCGGTGGGTCGTTTTGTGTATAAAAATTTGCTATTCCTTGGCTAAAAAGGACCCTCCTGTTGGGCTGCGCGCCCATTCTACTCGGGCCACGGCGGCTACTACTGCCTTGGGACGGGGAGTCCCTTTGCAGGACATCTGTCAGGCGGCAACGTGGGCTTCGCTGCACACGTTTGCCAGGCATTATTGCCTTGACAGCCAAGTCCGGAGGGATGGCTTCTTTGGCCGTTCTGTCCTCCAGGACTTTCTGGTGTGATCTTGGTTCGCAGACCCACCACCGGGGATGGTATTGCTTGGGTATCTATTCTAAGGTGAGGAATCTAACTAACGTGTTTCTTTCAGATGAACAAGTTACTTACCTTCGGTAACGATGTATCTGTAAGAAACATTAGTTAGTTAGATTCCTCACCGACCCTCCCATCCTCCCCATTCTGCGAACTGACATCTAGGGTTAAGGTTGTCCTTTCAGGCCCCTAGATTTTATTTTTGGCACCAGTGTCGGTCTTTGCATGGCTCTGCGTTCCTGGCGCGGAAGGCTATGTACAAGAACTGACGTCAGCGCGCGAGGGCGGCGTCTAAGTACTCCGACGACGTCATCCCGGCGCACGACGCCGACGACGGACGCGGAGCCGCAGACGACGCCTAGCGACGCGCAAGGGGTATTGCTGACGAAAAATCTTCCGGATCCAGTCTGACGCCTGGGGATATTCTAAGGTGAGGAATCTAACTAACTAATGTTTCTTACAGATACATAGTTACCGAAGGTAAGTAACTTGTTCTTCTCCCCCTAGCCCCCAGGTCCTTTATGCACTGAGTCCCATGTTGGGAGGTCGTGGACTAGCGCGAGTGAAGACTGTGACCTTGCCCCTGCAGCTTTGAGGACCAGGTATCGCTGGGGAAGGCCAGGAGCCGTGCACGAGCTGTCCCAGCAGGAGCATCAACAAGCCTTGGTAGCCTTAACTGGCGTAGAAAGCGAAAAGATGCAAAAGTTGGGAACAGCAAGGGACTCGACTCACCAAATGCAGGAGTCATAGCAGGCCCTGAACAAGCAGGGAAGCCCACTGAAGCAAAGGAAGACCCTCCGGAGGACAGGATTAACAAGAGGACCTCAAGCAGCTCACCAAAGATGGAGACCACGGTGAAGATGATACAGTGACGAGATGCTGGAGCGTCTTGTAGACCGAAAATCTCTGGAGTGCAGAGCCAACAGGCCTCGGCTTGGGCAAGTCAACTCAGTGCACAGGCGTTTGGTCCCAGCGGCTCAGACGAGGGATACTGTCCTCAAAATTGCAGAGAAGACAGGTCAGGCCTCTAGGGAACTGAAGACCAACCACTGTGTTGCTGAGCCTCGAGAAGTCGGTAGGATGACAGGGACAGCAGACCGGTCAGCTTCATTGTGGTACCTGCAGATGCAGGGGAGTGACTCTTTCACTCCAAGGGAGATTATTTCAGAAGTGCTTGACTCCCACAGGCCCTCTGGAGAAGCTGGATGAAGCACAGACACAGACGTAAAAGACTTGAAGAACAGCAAAACTAGGAGCAGCAGGAGTCTTCCTTTATGCAGTCTCTGTTCCAGACCAAGTGTCCAAACGGTCGAAGAGTGTCTTGGTTTCAGAGGTGGGTCTTGTTCCACAACAAATCTAAGGACCTACCCACAGGGGAGCCCTTAAGTACCCTAGGAAAAGGGTTAGAACGACTCGAGGGTCCCTCCTAGAGGAGAGGCTGGACAGAGGAGAGGATAAATGCAAAAATAACAATTGATGGACAGAATGTAGAACAATGTCATACATTCACCCCAATACAGAGATCTGGGCCTAAATCCATAGTTTTTTTGCTCACCATGCCGTTCCAGTTTGAACCCAGCCATATGCAAATCAGTCTTGACCCTGTGCCTCATGGGAACAGTCCAGACCGAACTGCCAAGCCAGGTCCTCCCTGGACTGGAAACAAGCATCCTAGGACCGGTTTCTGGCATTTCAGCCGTCTTCAGCCAGGCTTGCTTGATTTTCAGTGGCATGGAGAGCAAGGGACCCACGTCTGGGCATACCCTTTCCACTCGGGGTGACAAATGCAAAAATAACAATTGATGGACAGAATGTAGAACAATGTCATACATTCACCCCAATACAGAGATCTGGGCCTAAATCCATAGTTTTTTTGCTCACCATGCCGTTCCAGTTTGAACCCAGCCATATGCAAATCAGTCTTGACCCTGTGCCTCATGGGAACAGTCCAGACCGAACTGCCAAGCCAGGTCCTCCCTGGACTGGAAACAAGCATCCTAGGACCGGTTTTTGGCATTTCAGCCGTCTTCAGCCAGGCTTGCTTGATTTTCAGTGGCATGGAGAGCAAGAGACCCACGTCTGGGCATACCCTTTCCACTCGGGGTGACAAATGCAAAAATAACAATTGATGGACAGAATGTAGAACAATGTCATACATTCACCCCAGTACAGAGATCTGGGCCTAAATCCATAGTTTTTTGCTCACCATGCCGTTCCAGTTTGAACCCAGCCATATGCAAATCAGTCTTGACCCTGTGCCTCATGGGAACAGTCCAGACCGAACTGCCAAGCCAGGTCCTCCCTGGACTGGAAACAAGCATCCTAGGACCGGTTTCTGGCATTTCAGCCGTCTTCAGCCAGGCTTGCTTGATTTTCAGTGGCATGGAGAGCAAGGGACCCACGTCTGGGCATACCCTTTCCACTCGGGGTGACAAATGCAAAAATAACAATTGATGGACAGAATGTAGAACAATGTCATACATTCACCCCAGTACAGAGATCTGGGCCTAAATCCATAGTTTTTTTGCTCACCATGCCGTTCCAGTTTGAACCCAGCCATATGCAAATCAGTCTTGACCCTGTGCCTCATGGGAACAGTCCAGACCGAACTGCCAAGCCAGGTCCTCCCTGGACTGGAAACAAGCATCCTAGGACCGGTTTCTGGCATTTCAGCCGTCTTCAGCCAGGCTTGCTTGATTTTCAGTGGCATGGAGAGCAAGGGACCCACGTCTGGGCATACCCTTTCCACTCGGGGCGACAAATGCAAAAATAACAATTGATGGACAGAATGTAGAACAATGTCATACATTCACCCCAGTACAGAGATCTGGGCCTAAATCCATAGTTTTTTTGCTCACCATGCCGTTCCAGTTTGAACCCAGCCATATGCAAATCAGTCTTGACCCTGTGCCTCATGGGAACAGTCCAGACCGAACTGCCAAGCCAGGTCCTCCCTGGACTGGAAACAAGATTCCAACACTGGAATCTGTGTTTCCAACATATTTGATACCAAACAGACCGGGTTTGGTACAGCCATTATATAGTTAGACATCTCGTAATGACTGATGTCCACTATGTCTAAAAATGGCTGACTGCACATATAAAGCCTGGAGAATCGACTCCGGAGCTTGAAGGGGTGTCCTGCTCAGGCAAGGGCACTTTCATACTTGTAACCAAGCACCTTGCCCTCCGAACTGAAGAGCCATCCATAGTTGTGACTTACAGGTTTTAAGTGCAGTGACCTCAGATATAAGGAAACTTATATTTGTCGTGAGAGTTGCAAGCACCAACTCACACAAGCTGCAATGGCAGGCCTGAAGTCACAGTTTACTTGGACTCTCATTGGTGGCACAATACATGCTGCTGCCCATGGGAGACCACTGGTGTACCTATGCCCTGTGTATCTTAGTACCTTATACTAGGGACTTATAAGAGTACACAAGTAGCCAATTGTGGAGGTACCAAAGTACTTACCATATCAATTTAGGGGAGAAAGCACAGATGCTGGTGTCATTATTAGCAGGATCCCAGCAGACTAGGTCAAAACACACTGATACCAGGCAAAAAGTGGGGGTAACCATGAAAGCAGATCCTACTTTACTACAGGGCCCCATCTGGTTGCATGCTGGTGTCTCCGGCCCAGTCTATAATAGATTGGATGTGCCTTTAAGACCTTCCCTGGCGCCAATGCTTCTGTCGTTGGCGGCGCCAGCCCCATTCTGATTCTTGGCAATACAAAGCCGCAACCCCATCGACTGACATAGATTTCGGTCCCCGACAGAACCCTCGCATCCTAGGTCAGAGCTTGAGCCCTATTTTGAAGAGCTAGGACTTGGGAGGGAATGGAAGGGGTTACTGTACCCTTTAGAATGTCAGTATGAGAAGGATATAGACCGGTGTGAGGAACTTGGTGATGCCAGCAAAATGAACACGTCTCCAAATACCGGCATGCTCATCCCTCCGTACTGTGGCTATGAAGGAGGGAGCTACATATGCAATGGTGGTGCAAAGGGTGGCTGAGGTCCTCGACTTTCAGATGCCCTCTGTGGCATTCAAGACTATCATCTTGACAGAGGTATTACAACTGGGAATCTCCTCCTCTGTACCCCTGCTTCCTTTCAACGCAACACTCATGAATGTCCTTCTGGGGGCCTGGACAAAACCCAGCACAGTGGCTCCTGAGAATAGGACGATTGCCCACTGCCCCTCTCCAGGGGACCCAAATTTCCTCACCCAACCCTGAGTCTCTACTATCCATGGCACGTTCCCTGCTGCTTCCCCGGACAGAAAATCCAAAAGGCTGGACACCTTGGAAAAGAAAATGTTTTCTTCCGCCAACCTTGCATTGCGATAAGTGAACACAGCATGCTTATTGGGCCATTATTCCCGCACGCTGTGGGAAACGATTGCAGAAGTGCTGTCACAGGTCCTGGAGGTGGCCCAGGCCATTCTCTCAAGCAGTTGCAGATTGGATAGAAGCAGCAAAGTTCACTATACCCTGTGGCTTGGACACAACCAACTCGCTGGGCAGAGCAGTTAAGTTAACGATGGCCTTCAGACGCCAAGCCAGGCAGAGAACATCTGGCTTTTTAGGAGTTGTCCAGGCTTCCCTCATGGACATACCCTTCGATGGCACCCGTCACTTCGGAGACAAGGCAGACTCGGCGCTGGAGTGCTTTAAGGACTCTCGGGCTATGGCCAAGTCCTTAAGCCTCACTGCTGCCCCACATCCCCAGTCTGCCTTTCGCTTCTTTCGTGGCCACGGAAGGGGCTTTCAACTGCACCAATCTTATCCCAGTCACCGAGCCGCGGAAGCTTTCCAGCCTCTGTGTGGACAAGGTTCCTACAGGCCTCGTGGGTCATGTAGGCAATGCTCTGGTCCAGGTCATGTCTTGTATTAAACCTCTTTCTGCTTCACTTTCTGATATTTTACTTTTTATTTTAACCCTTGCCCTCCAGGTCTCTGCTTTTGGCACACTTAATGGGCATCCTTCTGCCTTGACTGTCTTCTTACGTCTGCCTGACCAACCCTCCTTATTGAAATCTCCGATTATAAATAGATTTCTTGGTCGAGGTTTTGTACATATGTTCCCTCCTTCCCCTTTCATTATGCCTCAGTGGAACCTTAATTTGGTTCTGACATATCTGATGTGTGCTCCCTTCTAGCCTTTGCATAATTGTCCCCCCATGCTGGTCACCACCCAAACAACCTTTCTTGTGGCAATTACTTCGACCAGGAGTTTGAGTGAGCTGTAGGCTTTATCATCCAAGCTGCCCTTCCTATCAGTCGTTTGACAGACTGGTGCTTCACACTAGGGCCTTTTTCCTACAGAAAGTGGTAACACCATTTCATGTGGGCCAATCAATCAATATAACTTTATTTCTGCTGTGAGCTATAAAAGCACTTGAGATGGGAAAAAACATACAATAAAACCAGGTTAAGATATATGATATAGCCCCGTCCCCTTAGTTGACTCCTTTCCCTAGCCCCGAGCACGGAGTTCCCCCAGTCCTCGATCTGTTCCCCTTCCCCTCTTTAGACTCCTGTGGATGGCTGGGGTCCCCCATTCGGGGAGCACGTGCTGTTACTTTCGATTGCGGGTTGCCTTGCGGGTGTGGTTTTTGTGTTGTTTGTATAAAATGAAACCGTATTGTGGGGTCAGAGTGATGTGGCCCACGACGCTGATACCTCCTGATTTTGCTTCTCTGCAACGCCAAGTGTTTTTTGTACGTATGTCATATGCTCCTGTCATTCTAGCGGCCGGCCGGAAGGTTGTAGGCCCATACTTGTATATTCTTGAGATTGCAATAAACGGTTTCAAAAAAAAAAAAAAAAAAAAAAGATATATGATATAAAATGTGCAATGTTTTAAACATTAGGACAGCCAACAACTCCTTACTATTAGGGCCAATCTGTCACCTTGCCCACTTTCTACGCTCCTCCATGCCTCTCTAAAGAAAAGGAGCAACTCCACCATCTTTACCCAAAAAGAGTGTCATCTGAAAGAAACACGTTAGTTAGATTCCTCACCTTAGAATATCCCCAGGCATCAGGCTGGATCCGGAAAGATTTTTGTAGCAATACCCCTTGCGCGTCGCTAGGCGTCTTCTGCGGCTCCGCGTCCGTCGTTGGCGTCATGCGCCGGAATGACGTCGTCGGAGTACTTAGATGCCGCCCTCGCGCGCTGACGTCAGTTCTTCTTTTTTCCGCGCCAGACAGCGCCGATCCGGGAAGAGCTTACCCCTTAGTCAATTTTTGACTAAACTTTTTTGACTCTTTTTGGTCTTCTGTCGACTCGACTCTTGTGCCGGTAGGATGCCTGGATTTGAGGCCTGTGACGCCTGTCATCGCCTGATGTCGGTGACGGACCACCATCGCCGGTGCCTTTACTGCCTGGGGGCCGACCACGATGCGGAGTCGTGCCCCGATTGTCAGGCCTTGAACTCGAAGGCTAGGCGGGAGCGGTCCCGTAAGCTTCTCGAGCTTCGGCACTCGGCTTCGCGCCGCTCACGGTCCCGGTCCAGGAGGAGGTCCAAAGACCGGTCGCGGAGCCGCAGTCACCATCATCGCTCGTCGGGCTCGAAGTCTTCGGGTAAGTCGAAGCGATCTAAGAAGTCTAAGAGGCGACCCCGCTCTTCGGACTCCCCTCACTGGTCGCGCGACTCGGCCGAGGGTCAGGGTGGTACCACCCCCGCGGCTTCGCCGAAGCCGCAGGAGCCGCGTCCGTCTCCATACCCGCCGGTCCCTGGGACTGACGCGACACCGTCGGAGGTCAGTGCCTTCCTCTCGGCCATGAGGTGCCTGGCTCCGCCGTCGACGCCTGCCGGCGCGCCTTCGGGCCCTGCAGGCTCGACTGGGCGAGCTCGCGTGCCGGCGGCTTCGGCCCCGGTGCCGTCGACGACTTTGGTCTAGACGCCGCAGGTCCCCGAGGGACCAAGGCCTGGATCTCTGTCGGCGCCGGTCGACCTCACGATGCCTCCTCCGCCGGCGCCGACACCGGTTCCACCTCCGGCGCCGTCTCCGGACGACGCCGTTCCCCGGTTTAGCCCCTGTCCGGACCCGACGCCGGCACGGCGCCGCCCGGCGCCGCACCCGACGCCGATGGATGAGCGTTTCATCTACCGTCCGGCTCCGATCGTTCCTCCTGTTTATCAGGAATCGGATGACTGGGGCGACTGGGAGGGGTCTGAGGTCTATGGCCCTTCAGGGTCAACTTTCACAGGACTGGGCAGACGAACTGGGGGATGCCAGTGGTCTGGACACTTCGCCGGACGCTGGCTTCATCTCTCCTCCGACTGTGGCTTCGGAGGAAGGGGCAGCTTTTTCAGTGGTGCTGCGCAAGGCGGCCGAAGCCCTGGGGCTCGAGTTGCCTGCTGTGGCCGTGAGGACTAATATCCTCACAGAGATGCTTCAACCGTCAGCAAGCTCCACAGACCCTCTGCTGCAGTTCAATGAGGCTCTCATCGACATTCTGCTGGGCACTTGGTCCAAGCCCTCCACAGTTCCTTCTGTGGATCGGAACATGGCCCGGCGCCACCGCCCTGCTCCGGGTGACCCCAGTTTCCTGTCCCAACACCCCACCCCCGAGAGCCTGGTTATCCAGGCCTCCACTTCCCAATCCTCCTTCCCGTCCGCTCCTCCGGATCGGGAATCCAAGAGGCTGGAACAGTTCGGAAAGAAACCTCTTGGACCGTTTCTCCCACTCTCTGTGGTATGTGGTGGAGGACGTGCTGCCACTGTGTCCGGGGGAGGCCCGGTCACGTCTCTCCCAGGCACTTGCTGATGGGCGAGATGCAGCGCGACATGCCATACGGTGTGGACTTGACACCACGGACTCGCTGGGTAGGGCGATTTCCACCACGGTGGCGCTCCGGCGCCACGCCTGGCTGAGGTCCACGTCTTTTTCGGGGGATGTCCAGAGTACCCTCATGGATATGCCCTTTGATAGCGCTCGCCTTTTTGGTGAGAAGGCGGATAGTGCGCCGGCTTGTTTTAAGGACTCCCGGGCTACGGCCACTTCCTTGGGTCTCTCGGCCCCACGGCCGCACACTTCTGCCTTTCGTGGCCAAGTCAGTGGGTCAGGAGCACTTTCAGTTCACCGTGCTCCCCTTCGGCCTCACCAGTGCCCCTCGGGTGTTCACAAAAGTGATGGCGGTGGTCGCAGCTCATCTGCGCAGATCGGGGGTTCCAGTCTTCCCCTATCTCGACGACTGGCTGTGTAAGGCGGGCTCGCCCCAGCAAGTCATCTCCCACCTCCAGACTACGGCCGACCTCCTGCATTTGCTGGGGTTCTCCTTCAACGTGCCGAAGTCACACCTGAGTCCCTCCCAGAAGCTCCTCTTCATCGGAGCGGTTCTCGATTCGGCGCAGTTCCAGGCTTATCCTCCGGAACAGCACGTCCGGGATATTCAGGCTCTGATTCCCATCTTTCGGCCTCTATCCTGGGTTTCGGTCAGGTTGGTGCTGCGGCTTCTGGGGCTGATGGCCTCCTGCATCTTGTTGGTGCATTACGCCAGGTGGCGAATGCGGGCTCTGCAGTCGGACCTGAAGTTTCAGTGGGCCCAGCATCGAGGCAACCTGTCCGACCATGTCTTGATCTCGGAGGGCACTGCGAAACAGTTGCAGTGGTGGCTCACGGACTGCGATTGGGTCAGCGGCAGATGCCTCTCCCTACCCCAACCGGAGCACGTAGTAGTGACGGACGTGTCCCTCCTGGGATGTGGGGGCCACATGGGAGAGGCGGAGATCAGAGGACTATGGTCTCCGGCGGAGGCTCAACTCCACATCAACCTTTGGAGCTGTGAGCGATCCGGCTTGCACTGAAAGCCTTCCTTCCCTCTGTCCAGGGAAGTGTTGTGCAGGTGTTCGCGGACAACACCACCGCCATGTGGTATTGCAACAAACAGGGCGGGGCCGGGTCGTGGACTCTATGTCAGGAGGCTCTGCGCCTCTGGACATGGCTGGAACACCAGGGCATCACCCTGGTGGTTCAACATCTGGCGGGCTCTCTGAATGCCAGAGCAGACTAACTCAGCCGCCGGTGCATGATGGATCACGAATGGCGTCTGAACTCGGACGTGGCGCAAGGTCTCTTTCTGCAGTGGGGAGAGCCTTGGTTAGATCTATTTGCCACCGAAGAGAACGCACAATGTCAGCAGTTCTGCGCGTTGGAATTTCCAAGGCAGCCCTCGCTCGGAGACGCTTTTCGTAACGAGTGGAGTTGCGGTCTGTTACACGCCTTTCCGCCTATACCACTTCTGCCCAGAGTGCTGAAGAAGATCAGGTGCGACCGGGCCCAAGTTATCTTAGTGGCTCCGGATTGGGCACGAAGGTTCTGGTTTCCCGAGCTACTCAGTATGTCAATCGATCCCCCGATACGACTGCCTCTTCAGGCGGATCTTCTGTCGCAGCAGCAGGGGACGGTCCTCCACCCGAACCTGTCCAGCCTCCACCTCCATGCATGGAGATTGAGCGGCGGCAGTTGATGCCATTTGACTTGCCTCCTGAAGACTGTGATGTCATTCTGGCAGCCAGGCGTCCCTCCACAAAGACGGTACATGCCTGCCGGTGGAAAAAATTTGTGGCATGGTGCACAGCAAAGGCTGTGGATTCCCTTTCCGCCCCTCTTTCTGAGGTTCTACTCTTTCTTCTTTCTTTGGCCCAGCAGTGCTCTGCTTTGGGCACCTTGAAAGGTTATCTTGCTGCAATCTCTGCCTTCTTACGGCTTCCTGATCAGCCTTCTCTTTTCAAGTCCCCTGTTTTTTCCCGTTTTCTCAAAGGCATTACTCACATGTTCCCTCCTGTCCCATTCGTAATGCCTCAGTGGGACTTGAAACTTGTTCTGACTTTTCTGATGTGCGCTCCTTTTGAGCCTCTTCACAATTGTCCCATTTGTCTTCTGACCCTGAAAACTGCTTTCCTGGTAGCTATCACCTCGGCTAGACGGGTGAGTGAGCTCCAGGCTCTGTCATCTAAGCCTCCCTTTCTTTCTGTTCATCCGGACAAGGTTGTCCTCCGGCCTCGTCCTTCTTTTCTACCGAAAGTGGTGACCCCCTTTCACATCGGGCAATCTGTCACGTTGCCCACCTTCTTTCCGTCTCCGCATCCTTCAAAAGAGGAAGAGAGGCTCCACCGTCTGGACCCAAAACGTGTGCTGTCCTTTTATTTGGACCGCACCAAACAGTTCCGGGTGGACGACCAACTTTTTGTTGGATACGTAGGAGCTAAGAAGGGAAAAGCGGTACACAAACGGACCATCTCACGGTGGGTCGTGTTGTGTATTAAACTTTGTTACTCCTTGGCAAAAAAGGACTCTCCTGTTGGGTTGAGGGCCCATTCCACCCGGGCCACATCGCCTACTACTGCCCTGGGCCGGGGAGTTCCCTTGCGGGACATCTGTCAGGCGGCGACGTGGGCTTCACTGCACACGTTTGCCAAACACTATTGCCTGGACAGCCAAGTCCGGAGAGACGGCTTCTTTGGCCGTTCTGTTCTCCAGGACTTTCTGGTGTGATCTTGGTTCGCAGACCCACCACCGGGGTTGGTATTGCTGGGGTATCTATTCTAAGGTGAGGAATCTAACTAACGTGTTTCTTTCAGATGAACAAGTTACTTACCTTCGGTAATGATGTATCTGTAAGAAACATTAGTTAGATTCCTCACCGACCCACCCATCCTCCCCGCTCTGCGAGCCGACATCTAGGGTTAAGGTCATCCTGTTCAGGGCCCTAGACTTTTTGGCACCAGTGTCGGTCTCTTGCATGGCTCTGCGTTCCTGGCGCGAGAAGCTATGTACAATAACTGACGTCAGCGCGCGAGGGCGGCGTCTAAGTACTCCGACGTCATTCCGGCGCACGAGGCCAACGACGGACGCGGAGCCGCAGACGACGCCTAGAGACGCGCAAGGGGTATTGCTACAAAAATCTTTCCGGATCCAGCCTGAGGATATTCTAAGGTGAGGAATCTAACTAACTAATGTTTCTTACAGATACATCGTTACCGAAGGTAAGTATCTTGTTCGTTAGGAGGTCTTCCGCCTCTGGACATTGCTGGAACATCAGGGCATTTTCCTGGTGGTTCAACACCTGGCAGGTTCCCTCGACGCCAGGCCGGACAAACTCAGCCGCAGGTGCATGATGGCGTCTTCACTCGGAGGTGGTGCAAGGTCTCTTTCAGCAGTGGGGAGATCCTTGGTTAGATCTATTCGCCACCAAGAGAACGCGCAATGTCAGCAGTTCTGCGTGTTGGAATTTCCAAGGCGGCACTCTCTAGGCGACGCTTTTCAGGAGGATCTTCTGTCGCCGCAACAGGGGACAACCCTCCACCCGAACCTGTCCAGCCTCCACCTCCTTGCGTGGAGATTGAGCAGAGACAGTTGATAGCTTTCGACCGTCCTGCCGAAGTCTAATGTTATCTTGGCAGCCAGGTGCCCCTCCACCAAATGGTATACGTCTGTAGATGGAACAAGTTTGTGGCATGGTGCACAGCAAAGGCTGTGGGTCCCCTTTCTGCCCCCCTTTCTGAGTTTCTCCTCTTCATTCTTTCTTTGGCCCAGCAGGGCTCTGTTCTGGGCACTCCCAAAGGCTATGTTTCAGCCATTTCAGCCTTCCTTTGGCTGCCTGACCAGCCTTCTCTGTTCAAGTCCATACTGTAAATCACTTCCTTAAGGGCATTACTTACTTGTTTCCTCCTACTCCTGTTGCAGGGATTCTGCACATACACAGAACTATGCGCAGGAAACCAGGACCTCGGTGTATTGTGGTGTACCAAAAAACCCACCTCAGTACCTAGAACCCCTATCCGACTAGCAGTAGTGTCTCATTCGTTCTCTGTACTACAGCGAAGCTACCAATGATTAGACAACCCAGAACATGCAACTTCGTTCCTCTCAGGAGTAGTGGGAACAAGAACACTCTTTCCCTTAACTCTCATACTAGTCCACAATGTGAGTAATCTGAGACACAGTATAGTTTAAAATGTTTATTTTAACTAACGTGCTCTATAATGCAGTACACGAGCCAATACTAGCAGCAAAATGCATAAAAACAATATAATCAGCATTGTTACAATTCCATAGAATACGAACGGGGATAACATATTATAATGACTGTTGGACTTGGCCCTTCTGGCAAGTTCACCCCTAAAACTTTTTGCAATATCTTAGCCTTTTTCCTATGTTGTACTAGTGGTTTTAGGCCTCTAGGCTCTTTCACACAGTGTCCCAGTGGAAGGTGCGTGCGCTCTGTGTATGTTTCAGTGAGACTGACCTGCCCTCCCATAGGAATACATGGGGGATCTGAGTGACCGTGTTAAGTCCTGATGTGAGAGGAGTGCAGGGTCGAGCTTGGTATGTGCGAACTCGTGAGGTTAAATGCTGCGCAATGATGTGTGCGGCGTTACTATGGCTAGTGTAGAAGTGCCACTTCTAGACGCTGGCATAAATGTGAAGTGACTGTCTGTCTTGTGATTGGCTGGTGTGTCTGGCTCCAGGAGTCTGGATGGGTCTGCCCCAGTGGTGGGTGGAGAGATCTGCATGTTGATGGCAGGGAGGAGTACACCTGGGACCTGAATAAGGCTGGGCTTTCCCCACACAATGCTGGCTCCACCCACTGTGGTGCGTCTGATGTCCCTGGCCTGTCCTGTGAATAGGAAGAGGGGCTGAGCAAAACAAAGTGCTCAGGAACCAGTTGCATCTGGTCCGCCCCTTCCCTGCACCTTTGGAAACAAAGGATTTGGTGTATAAAAGAGGGGCTGTGACCTCATGAAAAATGTTCTTGTGCTTGACTTGAAACAACCAGGGGCGTGCTGCTGCTGGGGCCCAGGGGACGGCTTGCCTCCCTGGGCCCTGCCCAGCCCCTGGATGCGAGATGGACTTCTTGGACCTGTTTGCTTCCTTGTTCCAGGCTTATGGATTTCAGGCTGCCCTAGCGCCCTGTGAGCGCTTTGTTTTTCAGTCCTCCAGGAGCGCTTTGTTTTTGGTTTCCAGGAGGAAGGAGCACTGTGATCTATTTGTTTCTGTCCTCCTCCAGAAGGGAAGAGCGCGGGCTGTACAGCGCCGAGCTGCAGCCCCTGTCGGAGGGAACCCCCGTGGTAAGGGTCCCCCCCCGTGATGCCGGTCTTGCGGGTGCCCACCCCGCATACTGGTGCCTTTATTTTGCTTGCGGGTTCCCACCCCGCTTGTTTCTTTATTTTAAAGGCGGGTGCCCACCCCGCCTTCTTTGAGGAGCTTTGCGGGTGCATTACTGCCAAGAGATCAGCGCCGCGGCCCGAGCCGCACATAGAGTCTCTTCCAGGCCGCTACCCAGCGCGACCCGGAAGACAGGCAGGGCTTTGGCTTCGTAGGCGGGGCTTCCGAGACGGAATGGAAGCCCCGCGAGAAAGATTCCGGCGCCGATAAATATGCGGGGCTCCCATGAGCGAGGGAGAGCCCCGCGGTGGCAGCCGCTGGAAAGCAAAGTCCCGGGTCACAGGAGGGGGCCCGGGTGAACGGAAGTGCGGCAGGACGAGAATGGCGGCATGCGGAGAGGACGGGAACCCACCCCGCCTCCGCGAGCTATGGGGAGTTGAAAACCCGGGTGAAGCGGGAAGGTAGCAGAGGCCGAGCGGGGCTTCCGTGAGAGGAGGGTAGCCCCGCAGGCCTTCCGCAGGTGCCAGAGATCCTCGCCAGCAAAGAGCCCAGGTGAGTGGGGCCCACATGAATGGTGCCTGGCAGAGGCTCCCGGTCAGAGCGGCCCCGTTGGTGCAACGGGTCGCTCCAACGGTTGGGGGGCTGTTAGACTCCGGGGTCTCTGGTTGGCGCAGGAATGCACTTGCGACAAGCAGGGACCCTTTCCTCTAAGTCAGGGCAAAGGATTACCCGTGAAAAATAACCCCTGCTCACCCTCTAGGTAACGTGGCGCGAGCAGTCAGGCTAAACTCCATACATACATAAGGTTAAGCATTTAAGGTATCCTACAACAATCACCAACCCACCACACACAGACACAAGACTGTATTTATCCAAAATAAAGTTCTTTATATAAATTCTTCAAGCAGGCTTCAAATACAGTGTCTATCTTTTAAATAAGGTTCCAGTTACTTGTATTCCAGAGTTCAGGATGCCACAGTTCTTTAAATAGCAAAGTTTGGTGCAATCTGCATCTTTTGGGGGTCTGTGCGCTTCGAAGTGCCTTCCGTACACGTCGTACCGGCGTTGGTACGCGTCGTACCGGCGTTGGTACGCTTCGTACTATTCCTCACGCTTCCTGCGTGAGCAAGCGTACTGGGACTCAAGCCGTACGGGCCGTACCGTCGTAGGTACGCTTCGTACGAGGCTGGTACGACTCTTGCTACTCCTCATGCTTCCCGCATGAGCAGCGTATGGGGATTCAAGCCGTACGGGCCGTACCGTCGCAGGTACGCTTCGTACGGTGCCGAACACTCTTCCGGACGTTCCTTTCAATCGCACACGCTTCCGGCGTGAGCAAGCTATCTGAAAGAAACACGTTAGTTAGATTCCTCACCTTAGAATATCCCCAGGCGTCACACTGGATCCGGAAGATTTTTCGTCAGCATTACCCCTTGCGCGTCGCTAGGCGTCGTCTGCGGCTCCGCGTCCGTCGTCGGCGTCGTGCGCCGGAATGACGTCGTCGGAGTACTTAGACGCCGCCCTCGCGCGCTGACGTCAGTTCTTCTTTTTTCCGCGCCAGTAAGCGCAGATCCGGGAGAGCTACCCCTTTTAGTCTTTTTTGACTAAATCTTTTTTGATCATTTTTGATCCTTGTCTGTCGACATCTGGTGCTGGTAGGATGCCTGGGTTCAAGGCTTGCGAGGATTGTCATCGACTGATGTCGGTGACCGATCACCACCGCCGGTGCCTCTACTGCTTAGGCCCCGACCACGACGCGGAGTCGTGCAACGACTGTCAGGCCCTGACTTCGAAGGCTAGGCGGGAGCGGTCCCGCAAGCTTCTCGAGCTTCGCCACTCGGCTCCGCGTCGTGCGCGATCCCGGTCCAGGAGGAGGTCCAAGGATCGCTCGCGGAGCCCTAGCCGACGCCATCGCTCGTCCGGCTCCAAGTCGTCGGGTAAGTCCAAACGCTCAAAGAAGTCCAAGAGGTGACATCGCTCTTCGGACTCCCCTCGCCGGTCGCGCGACTCGGCCGAGGGTCAGGGTGGTTCCACCCCCGCGGCTCCGGCGGAGCCGCAGGTGCCGCGTCCGCCCCCATACCTTCCGGTCCCTGGGGCTGACGCGGCGCCGGCGGAGATCAGTGCCTTCCTCTCGGCCATGAGGAGCCTGGCCCCGCCGTCGACGCCCGCTGGCGCGCCTTCGGGCCCCGCGGACTCGACTGGGCGACCTCGCGTGCCGGCGGCTCCGGCCCCGGCGCCGTCGACGACTCCGGTCTCGACGCCGCAGGTCCCCGCGGGGCCCATGCCTGGGCCCCAGTCGCCGCCGGTTGACCTAGTCACTCCTCCACCGGCGCCGACGCCTGAACCACCGACGCCGTCACCGGCGCCGCCGACGCCTTTGACGCCGACACCCCAGTTTAGCCCTCATCCGGACCCGGCGCCGGCGCGGCGTCGACCGACGCCGCATCCGACGCCGCTTGAGTCCTACCATCTCTACAGTCCGGTTCCGATCATTCCTCCTGTTTATCAGGAATCGGAAGAAGGGGGCGACTGGGAGGGGTTCGAGGACCCTCTGGCTGTTCAGTCATAGCTTTCTCAGGACTGGGCAGATGAACTGGGGGAGGCCAGTGGGCTGGACACCTCGCCAGACACTGGATTCACTTCTCCTCCGACCGTGGCTTCGGAGGAGGGTGCAGCATTTTCTGTGGTGCTGCGCAAGGCGGCCGAGGCCCTTGGGCTCGAGTTGCCTGCCGTGGCTGTGAGGACTAACATCCTCACTGAGGTGCTTCAAACCTCAGCAAGCTCCACTGAGCCTCTGCTGCCGTTCAACGAGGCCCTCACTGACGTTCTGCAGGGCACCTGGTTCAAGCCCTCCACAGTTCCTCCTGTGGATAGGAACGTTGCCAGGCGCCACCGCCCTGCTCCGGGCGACCCCAGTTTCCTGTCCCAACACCCCACCCCCGAGAGTCTGGTTATCCAGGCCTCTACCTCCCAATCCTCCTTCCCGACCGCTCCGCCGGACCGGGATTCCAAGAGACTCGAGCAGTTTGGCAAGAAACTGTTCTCGTCCCTTAGTTTGGGCCTGCGGTCCTTAAATACCGCCTGTCTCTTGGACCGTTATTCCCATTCCCTGTGGGATACGGTGGAGGACGTGCTGCCCCTGTGTCCGGAGGAGGTCCGGCCGCGTCTTACCCAGGCTTTGGCCGATGGGAGGGATGCAGCACGGCACGCCATACGCTGTGGGCTTGACACCACGGACTCGCTGGGTCGGGCGATTTCCACCACGGTGGCGCTCCGCCGCCACGCCTGGATGCGGTCCACGTCATTTTCCGGGGATGTCCAGACCACCCTCATGGACATGCCCTTTGATGGCACTCGCCTGTTTGGTGAGAAGGCGGACAGTGCGCTGAACCGCTTTAAGGACTCCCGGGCTACGGCCAAGTCCTTGGGCCTCTCGGCTCCGCGGGCGCACACCTCCGCTTTTCGCCCCTTTCGTGGCCAAGGAAGGGGCGCCTCCTCACGTCCGCAAAGCCACCAGCCGCAGAACCAACCTGCGCGCGGTCGTGGACGTGGCTTCCGCCGCGGCGGAAATGGAGGTCGACGTGGTCAGCCCACCTCCGCCCCTGCAGCATCCGCCTCAAAGCCCTCCTAGTCCGAGCTTTCAGGCCCATACCACGCCAGTGGGCGGCAGAGTTCGCCATCACCTGCTCCACTGGCGGTCCATAACATCGGACAGGTGTGTACTGCTCGATTTTCCCGGCCTTCCGGTGTTGTAGAGCGATCCATATGACTTCAGTCTCTTTCCATCCAAGTCTAAGGACTGGAGTAGTGAATAGGGCCTATCTATTAGACACTTGTGACACAATCCCGTGCTCCTACCCATAGATCAGGGTTTGTATACATATCTTAGGGGATAGATTCGGTAGCCTTGAGGATAACTTGCCCTATAGTGAGGGTATTTCATAGAGCTGTGTTGAATTCAGGCCTGGTAGGCCTTAAACGGGAGAGATATTATTCCTCCACCGATGTTAGTCATGTTTATTGAATGTATAATAGACTGAAGTCAAGGGTGGAATGTACTGCTCGATTTTCCCGGCCTTCCCGTGTTAAGGGAGGCCTAATGTGACTTCAGTCTCTTTCCATTCAAGTCTAAGGGTTAGAGTAGTGTATAGAGCCTATTTATTAGGCACTTCAACATGATCCTGTGTTCTTCCCCATAGATCAGGGTTTGCATATATATCCTAGGGGATAGATTCGTTAGCATTAGGGGTAATATGTTCTGTAGTAAGGGTATCTAATGGAGCTGTGCTGCATTCAGGCCTGGTAGGCCTTAAACGGGAGAGACTCCATCTTTCCTCCTGCTCTGGCAGCTTGGAAAGTTTCTAGGTCATAGGCAGTGTTTTAGTTAGGAGGTGTTATTCGCTTGGAGAGAACCGGTTCAGGCCGGCCCTTATCGAAGGATTGTATTCTCCTTCATGCCGAAGACACTACAACAGGCCGGCCGGCTGGGAACGTGTCCTTGGCACGGGGAGGTACAGGAATTTGATGGGCGGCAGGTTTCGAGCTGGAAATTTCCATGAGAGAATGCACATCTATATTAGTGAAAGTCTGAGGCAGACACTGGCACTTGCTTCTAGACCATAGGCGGCATCTGGCCGTTAGCAGAAAAGCTATTACTTATTCCAGGGAAGACTGATGATGAACTTGAATCCAAAGAGGAGAGAGTAGCCGATAAGGACGAGGTTCCAGTGACTCGGAGAGGGAGAAGGGAGCAGACCCACAACTGCAGAGGGGTGACTTCCAGGCTAAGCCGAGGCATAGACGAGAAGGGAACCTAGATGACCATTGAGCACGGGCTACGTACCATAAAGGTGACGTCGACCCCTTTTTCTTTAGAGTATACAACTTAACCTTTCACTTTCCTTGCAGGTTGTCTATATATATAATGTATTCTGCGAATGTGCATGTGGCATTTAAATAAAGTATTTAGCTTGTTGTACGTTAGCATGTGTTGTGTACTTTTGTATAGGAGGATAGCCTATTCTTTAGTCAGCGTTGCCTTAAAATGAACAGAGGTTGATCCTGGTCATGTAAGTGGTAACTGGATGAGGGAGAAAACAAGCCCCTCGAACTAGAGAACAGGTTGTGCTCAACTAATAGTCTTTGTGTGATCTGATATATGATAACCCCGATTACCGCAGTAATAATAGGATGAGCTCGTGCTAAGGCTGCCGTGTAGGTAGGAGATTCTGGGTCTGACTGAGGCCGCGAGATCGTGTGTGTCGCTGCCGGATGGGTAGGAGATTCTGGGTCTGACTAAGGCCGCGAGACTTTGTGTGTCGCTGCCGAATGGGTAGGAGATTCTGGGTCTGACTAAGGCCGCGAGACTTTGTGTGTTGCTACCGGATGGGTAGGAGATTCTGGGTCTGACTGAGGCCGCGAGATCGTGTGTGTCGCTGCCGAATGGGTAGGAGATTCTGGGTCTGACTAAGGCCGCGAGACTTTGTGTGTCGCTGCCGAATGGGTAGGAGATTCTGGGTCTGACTAAGGCCGCGAGACTTTGTGTGTCGCTGCCGAATGGGTAGGAGATTCTGGGTCTGACTAAGGCCGCGAGACTTTGTGTGTCGCTGCCGAATGGGTAGGAGATTCTGGGTCTGACTAAGGCCGCGAGACTTTGTGTGTCGCTGCCGAATGGGTAGGAGATTCTGGGTCTGACTAAGGCCGCGAGACTTTGTGTGTCGCTGCCGAATGGGTAGGAGATTCTGGGTCTGACTAAGGCCGCGAGACTTTGTGTGTTGCTACCGGATGGGTAGGAGATTCTGGGTCTGCCTAAGGCCGCGAGACTGTGGTTGCTGAGATTGCAAGGCTGTGAGGTCTTGATATATATATATAATAGGAATTCCCTGTCCTTAGGTGGTACGTATATATGTGGTTATTTAGGTGTAAAAAGACCCTAGGGAGGGGGTAACGTTCTGTTTTGGGTCAAAAGGGCTCTGTAGAGCGGGTTCCACCCGATCCAAAAACCCAAGCAGAACAAGGTGGGTGCTGCAAATCGTCCGAAGGGGCTACTCCCTCCCCTTCGAGACGACCCCTCCAGCCATGCCACCGCAACACCACCGTATCTCGGGGGATCATTTGAATCTTCTCCGCGAGGAAGTTTCGGCTCTCTTGGCCAAGGGGGCCGTCGAGCGCGTTCCGAGTCCAGAAGTAGGTCGTGGTTGTTATTCCCACTACTTTCTGGTTCCCAAGAAGGGCAAGGGGGGCCTACGCCCTATCTTGGACCTCCGGAACGTCAATGCCTTCCTCCGGAAGGAAAGGTTCAAGATGCTAACGTTGGCTCAGGTTTTAGCTGCCCTAGACCCTGGAGACTGGATGGTAGCGTTGGACTTGCAGGACGCATATTTCCACATCCCCGTCCTGCCGGCCCACTGGCGTTACCTGCGGTTCACGGTGGGCCAAGAGCACTTTCAGTTTACCGTGCTCCCCTTCGGCCTCACCAGTGCCCCTCGGGTGTTCACGAAAGTGATGGCGGTGGTCGCAGCTCATCTGCGCAGATCAGGGGTTCCAGTCTTCCCCTATCTCGACGACTGGTTGTTGAAGGCGGGCTCGCCCCAGGCAGTCGTCTCCCACCTCCAGACTACGGCGGATCTCCTGCATTTGCTGGGGTTTTCCATCAACGTGCCGAAGTCACACCTGAGTCCCTCTCAGAAGCTCCTCTTCATCGGAGCGGTTCTCGATTCGGCGCAGTTCCGGGTCCATCCACCGGAACAGCGGGTCCGGGATATACGGGCCCTGATTCCCATCTTTCGGCCTCTATCCCGGGTTTCGGTCAGGCTAGTGTTGCGGCTTCTGGGGCTGATGGCCTCCTGCATCCTACTAGTGCATCACGCCAGGCGGCGCATGCGGGCTCTGCAGTGGGACCTGAAGTTTCAGTGGGCCCAGCATCACGGCAACCTGTCCGACCATGTCTTGATCTCGGAGGGCACTGCACAACAGTTGCAGTGGTGGCTCACGGACCGCGAGTGGGTCAAGGGCAAGAGCCTCTCCCTTCCCCAACCGGAGCATGTCGTAGTGACGGATGCGTCCCTCCTGGGATGGGGTGGCCATATGGGAGAGGCGGAGATCAGAGGCCTCTGGTCTCCGGCGGAGTCTCGTCTCCACATCAACCTGTTGGAGTTGAGAGCGATCCGGCTTGCACTGAAAGCCTTCCTTCCCTCTGTCAGGGGAAGTGTCGTGCAGGTGTTCACGGACAACACCACCGCCATGTGGTATTGCAACAAACAGGGCGGGGTGGGGTCGTGGACCCTTTGTCAGGAGGCTCTGCGCCTCTGGACATGGCTGGAACACCAGGGCGTCACCCTGGTGGTTCAACATCTGGCGGGCTCTCTGAACGCCAGAGCAGACGAACTCAGCCGCCGGTGCATGATGGATCACGAATGGCGTCTGAACTCCGAAGTGGCGCAAGGCCTCTTTCAGCAGTGGGGAGAGCCTTGGTTAGATCTATTCGCCACCGAAGAGAACGCGCAATGTCAGCAGTTCTGCGCGTTGGAATTTCCAAGGCGGCACTCGCTCGGCGACGCTTTTCGTCGCGAGTGGAGTTGCGGTCTGTTGTACGCCTTTCCGCCTATACCACTTCTGCCCAGAGTGCTGAAGAAGATCAGGCACGACCGGGCCCAAGTCATCTTGGTGGCTCCGGATTGGGCACGAAGGTACTGGTATCCCGAGCTACTCAGTCTGTTGACCGATCCCCCGATACGTCTGCCCCTTCGGGAGGATCTTCTGTCGCAGCAGCAGGGGACGGTCCTCCACCCGAACCTGTCCAGCCTCCACCTCCATGCGTGGAGATTGAGCGGCGGCAGTTGATGCCATTTGACTTGCCTCCTGAAGTCTGTGATATCATTCTGGCAGCCAGGCGTCCCTCTACAAAGTCGGTATACGCCTGCCGGTGGAACAAATTTGTGGCATGGTGCACAGCAAAGGCTGTGGATCCCCTTTCCGCCCCTCTTTCTGAGGTTCTCCTCTTCCTTCTTTCTCTGGCCCGGCAGGGCTCTGCCCTGGGCACCCTGAAAGGTTATCTTGCTGCCATCTCCGCCTTCTTGCGGCTTCCTGATCAGCCTTCTCTTTTCAAGTCCCCTGTGGTTACACGCTTTCTCAAAGGCATTACACACACGTTCCCTCCTGTCCCTTTTGTAATGCCTCAGTGGGACTTGAATCTGGTATTGACATTCCTGATGTGCGCTCCCTTCGAGCCTCTTCACAATTGCCCTCTTCGTCTTCTAACTCTAAAGACTGCTTTTCTGGTAGCCATCACCTCGGCTAGACGGGTGAGTGAGCTCCAGGCTTTATCTTCAAAGCCTCCTTTTCTATCTGTTCATCCGGACAAGGTTGTCCTTCGGCCTCGTCCCTCCTTTCTTCCTAAAGTGGTGACTCCATTTCACCTTGGGCAGTCTGTCACCTTGCCCACCTTCTTTCCGCCTCCGCATCCTTCCAAAGAGGAAGAGAGGCTCCACCGTCTGGACCCAAAACGTGCGCTCTCCTTTTATCTGGACCGCACAAAACAGTTCCGGGTGGACGACCAGCTTTTTGTTGGGTACGTGGGCGCTAAGAAGGGGAAAGCTGTGCACAAACGAACCATCTCTCGGTGGGTCGTTTTGTGTATAAAAATTTGCTATTCCTTGGCTAAAAAGGACCCTCCTGTTGGGCTGCACGCCCATTCTACTCGGGCCACGGCGGCTACTACTGCCTTGGGACGGGGAGTCCCTTTGCAGGACATCTGTCAGGCGGCGACGTGGGCTTCGCTACACACGTTTGCCAGGCATTATTGCCTTGACAGCCAAGTCCGGAGGGATGGCTTCTTTGGCCGTTCTGTCCTCCAGGACTTTCTGGTGTGATCTTGGTTCGCAGACCCACCACCGGGGATGGTATTGCTTGGGTATCTATTCTAAGGTGAGGAATCTAACTAACGTGTTTCTTTCAGATGAACAAGTTACTTACCTTCGGTAACGATGTATCTGTAAGAAACATTAGTTAGTTAGATTCCTCACCGACCCTCCCATCCTCCCCGTTCTGCGAACTGACATCTAGGGTTAAGGTTGTCCTTTCAGGCCCCTAGATTTTATTTTTGGCACCAGTGTCGGTCTTTGCATGGCTCTGCGTTCCTGGCGCGGAAGGCTATGTACAAGAACTGACGTCAGCGCGCGAGGGCGGCGTCTAAGTACTCCGACGACGTCATTCCGGCGCACGACGCCGACGACGGACGCGGAGCCGCAGACGACGCCTAGCGACGCGCAAGGGGTATTGCTGACGAAAAATCTTCCGGATCCAGTCTGACGCCTGGGGATATTCTAAGGTGAGGAATCTAACTAACTAATGTTTCTTACAGATACATCGTTACCGAAGGTAAGTAACTTGTTCTACGGGGACGCTTCGTACAGAGCTGTACGGGCCGTACAGTCGACAGGACGCTTCGTACAGAGCCGTACGGGTCGCACAGTACCTCAGATCTTGGTGGGGAGTTCGGGGCGGCCTCAGCAGTCTCAGGAGGGGCGTCCCACGGCGTGTTGCAGTCCCGCTTGGCAGTGGACCACGGTGCTTGGTGGGGCGCCTCAGGACTTTCACGGCTCACTCCGAGGTTGGTGGAAGGAGGGGCGGCTCGGGGGCGATTTCAGCACACAGCGCTGCAGCGTCGTCCAGAAGCGGCGAACCTGAGTGTCGTCGATCTTTGCAGTGTTCTCTACGGCTTGGGGTCGCAGAGACTCGGTGCTTGGAGTCAGACAGTCTTTCCTTACGTTGCGAGCTCCGGCTCGATGGGGCAGCAGTTCACTTTGCTCAGGCCAGGCAGGGCAGGCCTTCACGGTGCTCAAAGCAGCACAGTCGATCAGAGGTCACGTTGCTCGGCGAGATGGGGGCACACAGGTTCTCTGGGTTCAGCGTTCGCAATCCACCCACAGCAGCTTTCTTTCTTCCAGGGAGGGGTAGCGCCCACTGTTCCTGGGGCGCAGTTCATGGGGCAAGTTCACAAGCAAGCCCTTGGAGATTGTTCTTAATGCACAAGTTGAAACAAAAGTCTTTCTCAGTCTTTTCCTCTCCTTCTGGCAGCAAGACACCCACCACAGGCCAGTCTCTCAGGCTTAGAGACAGTACTCCTCCATGCAGCTTTCCCAGGTCCTTCTCTTCGGGCAGAGGTTCTTCTTGGTATAAACAGGATCTGATTTCTTAGGAGCAGGGCTCCTTCTTTTATACACAGTTTCTTTTGTTCTTTGTCGCAAGGGGGCCTGTGCCTGGCTCAGTCCGGTTTTGGAGCACTTTGTTGTGGTGACTCTGCTCTTTCCTTTCAGTGCACAGGGCAGAGACATCAGCCGCTCCACAGGGGGCGGAGCCAGCATTGTGGTGGCAGGGCACAGGTCTATTCAGAGTCAAGGTGTACTCCTCCCACCCATCCTGGTGTAACCTCTCTACTCACCACCTGGCAGCCAGCCTGTCTCTTGGAATTCCCCAGCCCTGCCCCTCACTGAAACTAGGCAGCACACACGCGCACACACACAAAGCAGAGGCGGACTGAAATGGCTAAGCAAGTACATACTAACTTTCTAAAAGTAGTATTTACAAACACAGGATATTAAAATAAACTTTACTAAAAGAAGTATTTTATTATTCTGAGTTCAGGCATACTAAACTTGACTTTCTACCATGCTCTCTGAGTCCACTGGGATTATAGAGTGTAATAATTCCAGCAGCCCATTCTGGCCTATTGAGAGCAGGCAGCCTTCGATAGTGAAAAACGAAAATGGCTGTAATTCACTATTAGGACATGCCACACACATCGGGCATGTCCTACCTTATGCCTACAATGCACCCTGCCCTTGGGCCTACCAGAGGGGTGACTAATATGTAGTTAAGGGAAGGTTTGGGGCCTTGCAAGTAGGTGCTCTTGCGCAGTCAGCATGACAGTACCAGACTACACGCAGGTTCTGCAATGGCAGACCTTAGACACATTTTGCTAGGCTGCTTCTGTGGGTGGCGCAACCAGTGCTGCAAGCCCACCAGCAGCATTTGTATTTACAAGCCCTGGCACTCCTGGTGCACTTTACATGGGGCTGATAGTAAACCAAATAAGCCAAACATGGACACCAATCAATGTATACACTTTTCATAGGGAGCACTTGCACTGTGGCACTGATTAGCAGTGGCACAGTGCCCTGAGCAGCTAACACCAACAAAACACATGAGGCACATCAGCAAAAAGTGGAAGGGAAACTCACGCCAAGGTGCCAGGTCTAACAGGGGCTTATTATTTTAGAGTCCAGAGAGGCTCCAATGTTTGGGGGCCTTATTATTTCAGAGCCTACTGGGCTCCAACGAGGGACGCATTTATGTTAGACGGGCCCAGAGGGGCCAGGCTTTTTCCCCCTGTTGTGTTGCCATCCCCCCACAGCTGCCCCGCTTGCTAGAGGGCAGCTGGGACTTTAGTTGCGGCCATGATTGTTTTAGAGCCCCGTGTGGCTCCAACACGGGGGCAAGTTGTTCTTCGAGCCTAGGTGGCTCCAACGCTGGCGCATAGTAATTTCAGGAGCCCCGGGTGGCTCCACAGTACTGGGGGACATGTCGTTTTTAGACCCTAGGTGGCTCCAACGTTTTGGATATTATTTCCAGGGCCATTGAGAGCCCATGCCACATTCTACTTCTCCAGCTGCGCAGCACTTAGTGCCAGCTGCAGCGTTTAGGCCCTGTTCTTGTCCCCAGATGCCCAGCAAGTAGTGGGCAGCTGCTACGTTTAGGTTCTGGCGCAACCTGGACCCTAATGTGATTTAGCTGTTATTGTGCTTTATATACTAATGCGTTGGGTGTTAGGAAATGTACTGTGTGTAGTATGTTTTGCGCACCCTGTGTTTTATACCTCTAGATAGGATTTCTGCCTAGGTGGTTGTTTTACCTGTTTAGGTTGATTTTAGGGAGATTATACATCCCCGTGTGATGTACACCCCTAGTGTAGTTATACTTGGGAGGCTAGGTCTATTGCGTTAGACTTATGAGAAATTGCATAATGTGTTTATGCCCCTGTGATGTATGCAGGATAGGTTTTATACCTGATTCTATTATGATAATGCTGAGGTCATTATTGCGCCAGTAGTTACTGGTTGGGCTCTACAGTGATAATTTGTGTTACAGTTAGTATATGTTCTACATGTACAATTGGTGATTTGTGCTGATTCTGACAGTGGTCCATGTGGCCCTGGCTTGTGTAAATAGTCCCCTGTAAAATTCTGCCCAGTGCCTGTGGGCGCAGTGTAAATTATGTGATTATCATCTAATGTGTTTATTGTAATACAAAGGCTATTTTTTATATATTTCCTTGTGTGGAGTTTCTTTTGTGGTGGGCCTAGGGTGTTGTTGCTGTGTGTGCACGCAAACGCTTTACACATTGCCTCCGGGATAATCCTGACTGCTCGTGCCAAGCTACCAAGGGGGTGAGCAGGGGTTATCTTTGGCGTGTAACTCCCCAGCCCTGACTTAGAGCGGTGGTTTCTGCCTGGCTTTGGCGCAAGCCCTAGCCAACCAGAAATCCCATTTCTAACAATGACAGTGGAAAAAGGACTACAGCTCCTTACCACCCTCCCCGTGCTAGAAGCTAGTTAATTTTCCAGGGCGACCCCATACCTCAAAGTCTTAGACGCAAGAGTTTACATCTCCGGACAAGCACAGCTCTTCTGTTCTTGAAAGATTTCTCCAAGTGTCTTAACATGCATCCTGTGCAATATTAAAAGGCACTGAAATTCAGTAGTGCAGCTGTGTTTTATGATCTGACAGAAACACGTTAGTTAGATTCCTCACCTTAGAATATCCCCAGGCGTCAGACTGGATCCGGAAGATTTTTGTAGCAATACCCCTTGTGCGTCGGCGTCGTCTGCAGCTCCGCGTCCGTCGTTGGCGTCGTGCGCCGGACTGACGTCGTCGGAGTACTTAGACGGTGCCCTCGCGCGCTGACGTCAGTTCTTCTTTTTTGCGCGTCAGTAAGCGCCGACCCGGGAGAGCTACCCCTTTAGTCATTTTTTGACTAACTTTTTTGACTCTTTTTGGTCACTTTCTCGACTCTGGTGCCGGTAGGATGCCTGGTTTCAAGGCCTGCGACGACTGTCACCGACTGATGTCGGTGACCGATCATCACCGCCAGTGCCTGTACTGCTTGGGCCTCGACCACGACGCGGAGTCGTGCTCCGATTGTATGGCCCTGACCTCGAAAGCTAGACGGGAGCGGTTTCGCAAGCTTCTCGAGCTTCGCCACTCGGCTCCGCGCCCCTCTCGATCCCGGTCCAGGAGGAGGTCCAAGGATCGGTCTCGGAGCCACACTCGACATCGTCGCTCGTCTGGCTCGAAGTCTTCGGGTAAGTCGAAGCGCTCCAAGAAGTCCAAGAGGCGACACCGCTCTTCGGACTCCCCTCGCAGGTCGCGCGACTTGGCCGAGGGTCAGGGTGGTTCCACCCCCGCGGCTCCACCGGAGTCGCAGGTGCCGCGCACGTCCCCATACCCGCCGGTCCCTGGGACTGACGCGACGCCGGCTGAGGTCAGTGCCTTCCTCTCAGCCATGAGGAGCCTGGCCCCGCCGTCGACGCCCGCTGGCGTGCCTTCGGGCCCCGCGGACTCGACTGGGCGACCTTGCGCGCCGACGGCTCCGGCGCCGTTGGAGGCTCCGGCCCCGACGCCGCAGGTCCCCGAGGGGCCCGAGCCTGGGCCCCCGTCGACGCCGGTCGACCTCGTCACGCCTCCTCCGCCGGCGTCGACACCGGTGCCACCTCCGACACCGACTCCGGTCGACGTCGATCCCCGGTTCAGCCGCTGTCCGGTCCCGGCGCCGCCCGACGCCGCATCCGACGCCGCTAGAGACACATTATGTCTATCGACCGGCTCCGATCATTCCTCCTGTTTACCAGGAATCGGATGACGGGGGCAACTGGGAGGGGTCCGTGGACCCTTTGGCCCTTCAGGGCCAACTTGCACAGGACTGGGCAGATGAACTGGGGGAGGCCAGTGGTTTGGATACCTCACCGGACACTGGATTCGTCTCTCCTCCGACTGTGGCTTCGGAGGAGGGTGCAGCTTTTTCTGTGGTGCTGCGCAAGGCGGCTGCGGCCCTTGGGCTTGAGCTGCCTGCCGTGGCTGTGAGGACTAACATCCTCACTGAGGTGCTTCAGTCTGCCGCATGCTCCACTGAGCCTCTGCTGCAATTCAATGAGGCCCTCATTGACGTTCTGCAGGGCACCTGGTCCAAGCCCTCCACAGTCCCTCCTGTGGATAGGAACGTTGCCAGGCGCCACCGCCCTGCTCCGGGCGACCCCAGTTTTCTGTCCCAACACCCCACCCCCGAGAGTCTGGTTATCCAGGCCACTACCTCCCAATCCTCCTTCCCGTCCGCTCCACCGGACCGGGATTCCAAGAGACTGGAACAGTTCGGTAAAAAGCTGTTCTCCTCGCTCAGTTTGGGCCTGCGGTCCTTGAACACCGCCTGTCTCTTGGACCGTTATTCCCACTCTCTGTGGGATACGGTGGAGGACGTGCTGCCCCTGTGCCCGGAGGAGGCCCGGGCACAGCTTTCCTCGCCTCTGGCCGATGGGAGAGATGCAGCGCGCCATGCCATCCGATGTGGACTCGACACTACGGACTCGCTGGGTAGGGCGATTTCTACCACGGTGGCGCTTCGACGTCACGCCTGGCTGCGGTCCACGTCCTTTTCATGGGATGTCCAGAGCATTCTCATGGACATGCCTTTTGATGGCGCTCGCCTTTTTGGTGAGAAAGCGGACAGTGCGCTGGCTCGCTTCAAGGACTCCCGGGCTACGGCCAAGTCCTTGGGCCTCTCGGCCCCGCGGCCACAAACTTCCGCTTTTCGCTCCTTTCGTGGCCAAGGAAGGGGCACCTCCTCACGTCCGCCTAGCCACCGGCCGCAGAACCAGCCTGCACGCGGTCGCGGACGTGGTTTCCGCCGAGGCAGTACTGGAGGACAACGCGGTCAGTCCACATCCACCCCGGCAGCATCCGCCTCAAAGCCTTCCTAGTCCGAGCTTTCAGGCCCATTCCTCGCCAGTGGGGGGCCGGGTTTGCCATCACCTGCTCCACTGGCGTACCATCACTTCGGACAGGTGGGTGCTGCAAATCGTCCGAAGGGGCTACTCCCTCCCCTTCGAGACGACCCCTCCAGCCATGCCACCACAGCACCACCGTATCTCGGAGGATCATTTGAATCTTCTGCGAGAGGAAGTTTCGGCCCTCTTGGCCAAAGAGGCCGTCGAGAGTGTTCCGAGCCCAGAAGTAGGTCGTGGTTGTTATTCCCACTACTTTCTGGTTCCCAAGAAGGGCAAAGGGGGCCTACGCCCTATCTTGGACCCCCGGAACGTCAATGCCTTCCTCCGGAAGGAACGGTTCAAAATGTTGACTTTGGCTCAGGTTCTAGCTGCCCTAGACCCTGGAGACTGGATGGTAGCGTTGGACTCGCAGGACGCATATTTCCACATCCCCGTCCTGCCGGCCCACCGGCGTTACCTGCAGTTCACGGTGGGTCAGGAGCACTTTCAGTTCACCATGCTCCCCTTCGGCCTGACCAGTGCCCCTCGGGTGTTCACGAAAGTGATGGCGGTGGTCGCAGCTCATCTGCGCAGATCAGGGGTTCCAGTCTTCCCCTATCTCGACGACTGGTTGTTGAAGGCGGGCTCGCCCCAGGCAGTCGTCTCCCACCTCCAGACTACGGCGGATCTCCTGCATTTGCTGGGGTTTTCCATCAACTTGCCGAAGTCACACCTGAGCCCCTCTCAGAAGCTCCTCTTCATCGGAGCGGTTCTTGATTCGGCGTAGTTCCGGGTTCATCCGCCGGAACACCGGGTCCGGGATATACAGGCCCTGATTCCCATCTTTCGGACTCTATCCTGGGTTTCGGTCAGGCTAGTGTTGCGGCTTCTGGGGCTGATGGCCTCCTGCATCCTACTAGTGCATCACGCCAGGCGGCGCATGCGGGCTCTGCAGTGGGACCTGAAGTTTCAGTGGGCCCAGCATCACGGCAACCTGTCCGACCATGTCTTGTTCTCGGAGGGCACTGCACAGCAGTTGCAGTGGTGGCTCACGGACCGCGGTTGGGTCACGGGCAAGAGCCTCTCCCTACCCCTACCGGAGCATGTCGTAGTGACGGATGCGTCCCTCCTGGGATGGGGTGGCCATATGGGAGAGGCGGAGATCAGAGGCCTCTGGTCTCCGGCGGAGTCTCGCTTCCACATCAACCTGTTGGAGTTGAGAGCGATCCGACTTGCACTGAAAGCCTTCCTTCCCTCTGTCCGGGGAAGTGTCGTGCAAGTGTTCACGGACAACACCACCGCCATGTGGTATTGCAACAAACAGGGCGGGTTGGGGTCGTGGACCCTTTGTCAGGAGGCTCTGCGCCTCTGGACATGGCTGGAACACCAGGGCATCACCCTGGTGGTTCAACATCTGGCGGGCTCTCTGAACGCCAGAGCAGACGAACTCAGCCGCCGGTGCATGATGGATCACAAATGGCGTCTGAACTCCGAGGTGGCGCAAGGTCTCTTTCAGCAGTGGGGAGAGCCTTGGTTAGATCTATTCGCCACCGACGAGAACGCGCAATGTCAGCAGTTCTGCGCGTTGGAATTTCCAAGGCGGCACTCGCTCGGCGACGCTTTTCGTCGCGAGTGGAGTTGCGGTCTGTTGTACGCCACTTCTGCCCAGAGTGCTGAAGAAGATCAGGCGCGACCGGGCCCAAGTCATCTTGGTGGCTCCGGATTGGGCACAAAGGTACTGGTATCCCGAGCTACTCAGTATGTTGACCGATCCTCCGATACGTCTGCCCCTTCGGGAGGATCTTCTGTCGCAGCAGCAGGGGACGGTCCTCCACCCGAACCTGTCCAGCCTCCACCTCCATGCGTGGAGATTGAGCGGCTGCAGTTGATACCATTTGACTTGCCTCCTGAAGTCTGTGATATCATTCTGGCAGCCAGGCGTCCCTCCACAAAGACGGTATACGCCTGCCGGTGGAACAAATTTGTGGCATGGTGCACAGCAAAGGCTGTGGATCCCCTTTCCGCCCCTCTTTCTGAGGTTCTCCTCTTTCTTCTTTCTTTGGCCCAGCTGGGCTCTGCCCTGGGCACCTTGAAAGGTTATCTTGCTGCCATCTCTGCCTTCTTACGGCTTCCTGATCAGCCCTCTCTTTTCAAGTCCCCTGTAGTGTCACGCTTTCTTAAAGGCATTACTCACACGTTCCCTCCTGTCCCTTTCGTAATGCCTCAGTGGGACTTGAATCTTGTCTTGACATTCCTGATGTGCGCTCCCTTTGAGCCTCTTCACAATTGTCCTCTTCGTCTTCTGACTCTTAAGACTGCTTTCCTGGTAGCCATCACCTCGGCTAGACGGGTGAGCGAGCTCCAGGCTCTATCGTCCAAGCCTCCTTTTCTATGTGTTCATCCGGACAAGGTTGTCCTTCGGCCTCGTCCTTCCTTTCTACCGAAAGTGGTGACCCCTTTCATCTTGGGCAATCTGTCACCTTGCCCACCTTCTTTCTGCCTCCGCATCCTTCCAAAGAGGAAGAGCGGCTCCACCGTCTGGACCCAAAACGTGCGCTCTCCTTTTATTTGGACCGCACAAAACAGTTCCGAGTGAACGACCAGCTTTTCGTTGGTCTACGTGGGTGCAAAGAAGGGAAAAGCTGTGCACAAACGGACCATCTCCCGGTGGGTCGTTTTGTGTATAAAAACCTGTTATTCCTTGGCAAAAAAGGACCCTCCAGTTGGGCTGCGAGCCCATTCTACTCGTGCCACGGCGGCTACTACTGCTTTGGGACGGGGTGTCCCTTTGCAGGACATCTGTCAGGCGGCGACGTGGGCTTCGCTGCACACGTTTGCCAGGCACTATTGCCTAGACAGCCAAGTCCGGAGGGATGGCTTCTTTGGCCGTTCTGTCCTCCAGGACTTTCTGGTGTGATCTTGGTTCGCAGACCCACCACCGGGGTTGGTATTGCTTGGGTATCTATTCTAAGGTGAGGAATCTAACTAACGTGTTTCTTTCAGATGAACAAGTTACTTACCTTCGGTAATGATGTATCTGTAAGAAACATTAGTTAGTTAGATTCCTCACCGACCCACCCATCCTCCCCGTTCTGCGAACTGACATCTAGTGTTAAGGTTATCCTTTTCAGGGCCCTAGACTTTTTTGGTACCAGTGTCGGTCTCTTGCATGGCTCTGCGTTCCTGGCGCGGAAAGCTATGTACAAGAACTGACGTCAGCGCGCGAGGGCGGCGTCTAAGTACTCGGACATCATTCCGGCGCACGACGCCAACGACGGACGCGGAGCCGCAGACGACGCCTAGCGACGCGCAAGGGGTATTGCTTCAAAAATCTTCCGGATCCAGTCTGACGCCTGGGGATATTCTAAGGTGAGGAATCTAACTAACTAATGTTTCTTACAGATACATCGTTACCGAAGGTAAGTAACTTGTTCTTATGGCTAAGATGCATGGGACTGACCAAAGTAGATTAACAGGGATGTTGTTTTCTGACCTTGAACAAAATATGCAGACGAGAATCGCAGAGCACAGCAAGATTTGTGAAAGGCAGAGTGTTCTCATGTGAAAACGTGCAAGCAAAGTATTTACGAAAACAGAGCCATTGTAGTAAAGTGTGCAAAGGTGGCAGAACAGCGGCCAAGCATTTACGAAGTGATGCTAACTTAGCAATGTCCGCTGTTAACCCCATATCCTCACTACACTTTCCCCTGGTCAGTGCCTCGGACGGTGGTTTAAGGTTAACACAGAGTTCAAGAAGTCTGCGCAGTAAATAAAAGGCATCTTAAAAATGTCTCCGATTAGGAGAAGGTAGTGATATAGGAAGAAAGGCACGCTTGTTAAAAAATAAACGTGTTCAAAAAGAACACAACAAAATCCAGCTAGGATGGGCGCCAGCCAAATGAATCCATTTGAGTATACGAGCAGTAGGTAGCAACCGCTTCCAAGAGGAAGTCATTATTATCATCCGAAAAAAGAGATGCCACCCAGTATAGTAAGGTGAAGGAACAGACATGTTCATCAACAATGGGTGCTTCCAGCACCAGCTTAGGACAACTTGCATGATACTCGATGTAACTACGTTGCAGGAAATCTTGTGCCACTGCACAGATGTCCCATTGTGCCAAAACTCCAAGCGCTGGCCATAATACCAGCACCAGAACATTCTTGCTCTTGAGCCACTAAGGGGCTCATTAGCATATCAAAATCCGGGGCAGAAGATGACGTATTGGAGAGGCAAAGATCCAATGCCCACTGAAACCGACATTCAAGGTAGGTGAAGACAGGCTGCACGCAAGTCCAGTGCGCAAAACGAAATGACAATTCATAAGCCACACTGAGAGTGGCAACCCACCGAAGACGTGGAAAAAATAGAATGAATAAATGCTGGTATCTCACCAAGTATAGTTTGGAAAGAAGTAACAAGTCCAGAGCACACAACTTTAAAAATAAATGTGCCAGGCCTGCAGTGTGAGAGGCATTGAAGATAGTATGAATCAATTCACCGAAATACTCTGGGAGGTCAGTATTTAAAAGGGCTTGTACTTTCGTCTGGGTATTAGCCACCTGAAGGACGAATGTCTCACTGGCAGATGTGAGCGCCACTTCTTTTCGGGACAATAAAGCTCTTATTCTGCTCAACTTGTTGAATTCTGCCTTCAAGGTCTGAATGGAAGGCCAGATTAAGTTATCGAGCCTCCCATTTGGAGGTGGAAAAAGCACATTTTTACAGCAAACCACAAGTTGTGAGACAGTCACCACGTTAGGGATGCCAGCTGACATGCTGCAGCAATCTTCATTATTTAAAAGCAAATAGCTACCATTCGCTACATAAGCGAGCAGTGGTATAAAGCTACAGGTAGAGGCGCTGCTGGGAAAGTTCACTAATTTATCTTAATGAGAGAACCACCCACCTCTCCTGAGTATGCAGCCTAAGCTGCAGCATAAACATTCACAAGATCCTTAGCACATGTAGATTATTTAAGCAAAGGTAGTAACCCATTAACTTCTTCCAAACAGTATATATTCACAACACAAGTAAGTTGTAACAAGTCTTGAGTCTTTAATTCCGTAGAGTCATTTTCTTATTCTGTCACTCATGTGACTGGTCGTAAGCACAAAAAGCCAACACGTGTTTCGTCGCAAACTCGGGCAGTGCACCCGCGACTTTTTCAAGGCTGTACAAGTAAAACATATAAAACACCATTGTATAGATTTTCAAGACCGGAATATAGACAGCACTGTTCTCACACCTTACTATACAGTTTAAGAGCCCAAGAGCAGTCCCAAATCAGTAAAAGACCGTAGACCAATACCTGAACATATGGTATAAACTTAAAATAAAAACTTCTAGTACATGTGTAGTGAACAGATAGAATACACCTACATATCCGAGTGTCATAATAGTGACGGTAAAGGTAGATCACCCAGTGAGTGATTCTTAGACACGTTTAATATGGTGAAACATCTAAATATCAAAAGATGTTGAGTCCAGGTGCTTTTTTCCACTAACCATCTATAGTGAAATGTGAATAGAACGTGTGGTTAAAATACAGATACCCAAAAAACGCCCAAGATGTCTTAAAAGGCCATAAATACCTATTGCTTTTTATGTATATTTATCTGAAACATAAATATCAGACAACAATAAGCATCTAGTCTGTCTATAAACAGTATAATAAGTTACCACACGCATATTACAGCACAATACCTGTAGGAGAGTAGGGTCTGCTTTCTATGTTCACCCCCACTTTTTGCTCCACTGGTTTTCGACTTAGATGTGGCTGTGGGCCTGCTAATCAGACCCACAGCCCAGCTGTTCTCTCTCTAAACTAATACTATGTACTTTAGGTGCATAACCCAATTGGATAGGATCACCTTATTGGCCCCTGTACAGTGTACCTTAGGTACCCAGGGCATAGGTGTACCCTAGGCCTACCAGGGGCTGCAGCATGTATTATGCCACCCCTGGCCTGGCCTTCCATTATGACACAACTGGCTGATCACTCAGCTGGGGCAAGGTCGTTTAATCACCCCTTGCTTAGGTGTAGTATTCCTATACCTACCTTATATATAGACACATGTGTACCTATCAGCCACTCCTATGGCAGGCCTTAACAATCCTGGAGGCAGAGTGCTTGGTAACATGTGAGATGGTAATCTAGCATGAGTTGAGCCTGTCTGCAGCTTTCGGAACCATGTCCTTATAGCTGTTCTATGATATAGCCTACCATATACTCTTAAAGTGCCTTATAATCTTAAACGGTTATGGTAACTATGGATTGGCTTTATCAAAACATGTCGTGTAAGGTGTCTAACACTTTGGAATAATACCCCCATCCCATTTCTGGGGATGAGGATATTATCCCTCCCTTCTAGAGGGAGAAGACATGTTGTAACCTACTTACCCGGTTAAAGTTAACCAGAGCCCCAGCATCACAAAATGGATGCTGCTGCCACAGACACGAGTATGACCTCCTGCTGCTGGGAGTGATCCCGGCAAGGGAGGCTTGGACAATAGGTTTCCTGCCTTGGGAGGTGCGAGCACCACCCCAGACAGGCCTTAGTGTATTGGGGCAGGGAGGGATGAAAAGAATGAGACATGCCTGGGGCACACAAGGTGTCCCGTGCATAGTCCAGTTCAAACCGGTGCTGGGGCTCTCCAGCCCCAGTCCTGGTGCGAAACTGGACAAAGGGAAGGGGGTGTAACCACCCCCCTCCCAGGTCCCACCCATAGGGCGTGACCTAGCAGGTAACCCAGCCCCCCAGATTTGGATAAGAGTGGTAGCTGGGCCCCAGGCGATTAGATTATCCTGAACCTGCAACTTGAACAGAAACTCTGGACCTTCGACATTCGACGAAAGAAGAAGACTGAAGAATCTCCCTTGTGGCCAAGGAGTGGCTACCCTGTGCAAACAGGCACCATCAAGAGACTACCCTTTGCTTTGCTGAAGTTCTACGAGGGACCGACTGCAGAGCCCGACCAGAGCCTTGACTTCCAGACTTCTCCGACCCTGATCCACATCCACAGCCGAGCTGAGATCCATGGAGGCGACGAGAGACGTGGGACCGGCTACCTGGGAAAAGTGGCTAGTACCTTCCAGCGCAGCTTCTGAGGTACCCTCGAAGTTGTGCACCGGGGATTGAGAAGCCCCAACCCAAGCACCATCTGCACCGAAGATCAGCCCCCCACACTCCACGAGTCCTGCGTGGGGCCCTTCTGTATTTTCCTGCTGGCCGCGTCTTTCCGGTTGCTTGCCCGTTGGCTAGTGGCCTTTGTGACGACGCATCCAGAAATGTTCACTGCTGGTTTGGCTCCTCCAGACTGGCTCCCGCTTCCTTGCAAAAGAGAAGCGCCCCAGACCTTCCTGGTCTGCACCAGAAGCAAGTCCTCCATTCTTCGTGGGTCCCGCTTGCCAAGGCTTGGTGAGTCCTAGTTCAACTTCGACGCCGCCGACAGCAAGAGCCTTCGTGGGACAGCTCGCCTCCTGGTCCTGGTCGTCCTCGACGTTTCCTGGTCCCCGTGGCTGCAGCGACAAGCTTCACCTTCACCTGCAATCTTCACGACATCGCCTGGTTCCTTCCTGGTTCCACGTGGTCACTGGCTAGTGACCTTGACTCTGTCCCTTCTGCTTGCAGGTATCCTCTCTTCTTGATCCCAACCTTGGGATCCACCGGACACTCTTCACTGACTGCCTGTCAGCAACTTTCCTTCAGGCATCCATAGAAGTCCACGACGAAACCCGACGCAAGTTCACACCTATGCACCCGCAGTCCGTGGGCTAGGTAACTTGGGTACTTCGGTGCTCACAAGGGTAGTGACTATCCTAGGGTCTAGTTTCCGAGTCTCGACTCTCTAGCTGCTTCAGAAGTGTCCTTAAACTGTTAATTTCTAACTGCTAGTAATTCGATCGACTTTTACGCATTACACGTGAGTGTTTCCACTCTGCACCTGAATCCCGTGGGCCTCCCACTTCCTAACTGTTGCTAGTGTAGTGTAGCCCCAGCGATTCCCTAGGTCTAGGCCTATCCTATTTCCGTGACAGTGGTCCTTATACCACTTCTTTAGTATATGGTTTGCGTGGCCCCTAGGGCCTAACTGTATTACTTACCTGTGTGACTTAATGTATGCTTAAATAAGACTGTGTTGTACTTACCTCTAATCTCATAAAGAGTGCTGAGGGTTTGACTAGAATAAATACACTTTATTTTATATATATATCCGTTGTGGTGTCCTTTCATTTGGTATTCAAGGGATTATATATGGTATCACAGCTGGCTTCACATGCCATTCAGAGTTTAGCCTAAGACTGCTCTTGTCCATGCTACCACTAGGATAGCTGGTCTATAAGGTTGACTTTACAACCAATCACCATAAGGGTATTTGGACTGATATAAGGTGTACACTAGAACTAGTGACATCATACATCAGGCCAACTTCTCACACTGACGAAAAATCTTCCGGATCCAGTCTGACGCCTGGGGATATTCTAAAGTGAGGAATCTAACTAACGTGTTTCTTTCAGATGTTCCAGCCATGTCCAGAGGTAGAGGGCCTCCTGACATAGGGTCCACGACCCCACCCCGCCTTGTTTGTTGCAGTTCCACATGGCAGTGGTGTTTTTCGTTAACACCTGCACTACTCTTCCCCACACAGACGGAAGCAATGCTTTGAGTGCAAGACGAATCGCCCGAAGCTCTAGAAGGTTGATGTGGAGCCCAGACTCTGCTGGAGACCAGAGGCCTCTGATCTCCGTCTCCCCCATGTGGCCGCCCCATCCCAGAAGTGATGCATCGGTCACCACTGAGAACTCATGTTGGGGAAGGGAGAGGGATAATATAATACAACTTCTCACAACGCCTGGCTGAGGACTACTGGCTTTTCGGGAATGTCCAGAACACTCTGATGGACAGGCCCTTTGATGGCATTCGCCTTTTTGGCAATACGGCAGATAGTGCATTGGAGCGCTTTAAGGTCTCACGGGCTACGGCCAGTCCTTGGGACTGTCGGCAACACGCCCTCCTCAAACTTCTGCTTTTAGCTCCTTTCGTAGCTGCGGAATGGGTGCCCAGACACGTTCGCTTCAGAGCCACAAGCCCGCGCAGCAACAGTCTTAGCGCGGCCACCGACGTGGGTTCCCCTGAGGCGGATCAGGGGGCCAGCGAGCGGATCAGTCCACCTCCACTTCAGCCACCACTGCCTCCAAACCTTCCTAGTCCGGTCTTTCAGGCCCACCAAACGCCAGTGGGTGGCAGGATTCGCCATCACCTCCCCCACTGGCACCCCATCAGTTCGGACACGTGGGTTTTACAAATAGTCCGAAGGGGCTACTCCCTCCCCTTCAAGACTAACCCTCCAGCCATGCCACCCCAGTATCACCGCATGTCGGGGGATCACTTGAAACTTCTTCAACAGGAAGTTGTGGCCTTCTTGGCCAAGGGGGCCATCGAGCATGTTCCAACGCCAGAAGTAGGTCGTGGTTGTTATTCCCACTACTTTCTGGTTCCCAAGAAGGACAAGGGCCTGCGTCCTATCTTGGATCCACGGAACGTCAATCACTTCCTCCGGAAGGAGAAGTTCAAGATGTTGACGACTGCTCAGGTCTTGTCTGCCTTAGATCCGCAAGACTGGATGGTAGCGTTGGACTTGCAGGACGCTTATTGTCAAATCCCCTTCCTGCCGGCCCACCGGCGTTACCTGCGGTTCACTGCAGGCCACAAGCACTTTCAGTTCACCGTGATCCCTTTTGGCCTCACCAGTGCCCCTCGGGTGTCCACGAAAGTGATGGTGGTGGTCACAGCTCACCTGCGCAGATCAGGGGTTCCAGTCTTCCCCTATCTCGACGACTGGCTGTGTAAGGCGGGCTCGCCCCAGCAAGTCATCTCCCACCTCCAGACTACGGCCGACCTCCTGCATTTGCTGGGGTTCTCCTTCAACGTGCCGAAGTCACACCTGAGTCCCTCCCAGAAGCTCCTCTTCATCGGAGCGGTTCTCGATTCGGCGCAGTTCCAGGCTTATCCTCCGGAACAGCACGTCCGGGATATTCAGGCTCTGATTCCCATCTTTCGGCCTCTATCCTGGGTTTCGGTCAGGTTGGTGCTGCGGCTTCTGGGGCTGATGGCCTCCTGCATCTTGTTGGTGCATTACGCCAGGTGGCGAATGCGGGCTCTGCAGTCGGACCTGAAGTTTCAGTGGGCCCAGCATCGAGGCAACCTGTCCGACCATGTCTTGATCTCGGAGGGCACTGCGAAACAGTTGCAGTGGTGGCTCACGGACTGCGATTGGGTCAGCGGCAGATGCCTCTCCCTACCCCAACCGGAGCACGTAGTAGTGACGGACGTGTCCCTCCTGGGATGTGGGGGCCACATGGGAGAGGCGGAGATCAGAGGACTATGGTCTCCGGCGGAGGCTCAACTCCACATCAACCTTTGGAGCTGTGAGCGATCCGGCTTGCACTGAAAGCCTTCCTTCCCTCTGTCCAGGGAAGTGTTGTGCAGGTGTTCGCGGACAACACCACCGCCATGTGGTATTGCAACAAACAGGGCGGGGCCGGGTCGTGGACTCTATGTCAGGAGGCTCTGCGCCTCTGGACATGGCTGGAACACCAGGGCATCACCCTGGTGGTTCAACATCTGGCGGGCTCTCTGAATGCCAGAGCAGACTAACTCAGCCGCCGGTGCATGATGGATCACGAATGGCGTCTGAACTCGGACGTGGCGCAAGGTCTCTTTCTGCAGTGGGGAGAGCCTTGGTTAGATCTATTTGCCACCGAAGAGAACGCACAATGTCAGCAGTTCTGCGCGTTGGAATTTCCAAGGCAGCCCTCGCTCGGAGACGCTTTTCGTAACGAGTGGAGTTGCGGTCTGTTACACGCCTTTCCGCCTATACCACTTCTGCCCAGAGTGCTGAAGAAGATCAGGTGCGACCGGGCCCAAGTTATCTTAGTGGCTCCGGATTGGGCACGAAGGTTCTGGTTTCCCGAGCTACTCAGTATGTCAATCGATCCCCCGATACGACTGCCTCTTCAGGCGGATCTTCTGTCGCAGCAGCAGGGGACGGTCCTCCACCCGAACCTGTCCAGCCTCCACCTCCATGCATGGAGATTGAGCGGCGGCAGTTGATGCCATTTGACTTGCCTCCTGAAGACTGTGATGTCATTCTGGCAGCCAGGCGTCCCTCCACAAAGACGGTACATGCCTGCCGGTGGAAAAAATTTGTGGCATGGTGCACAGCAAAGGCTGTGGATTCCCTTTCCGCCCCTCTTTCTGAGGTTCTACTCTTTCTTCTTTCTTTGGCCCAGCAGTGCTCTGCTTTGGGCACCTTGAAAGGTTATCTTGCTGCAATCTCTGCCTTCTTACGGCTTCCTGATCAGCCTTCTCTTTTCAAGTCCCCTGTTTTTTCCCGTTTTCTCAAAGGCATTACTCACATGTTCCCTCCTGTCCCATTCGTAATGCCTCAGTGGGACTTGAAACTTGTTCTGACTTTTCTGATGTGCGCTCCTTTTGAGCCTCTTCACAATTGTCCCATTTGTCTTCTGACCCTGAAAACTGCTTTCCTGGTAGCTATCACCTCGGCTAGACGGGTGAGTGAGCTCCAGGCTCTGTCATCTAAGCCTCCCTTTCTTTCTGTTCATCCGGACAAGGTTGTCCTCCGGCCTCGTCCTTCTTTTCTACCGAAAGTGGTGACCCCCTTTCACATCGGGCAATCTGTCACGTTGCCCACCTTCTTTCCGTCTCCGCATCCTTCAAAAGAGGAAGAGAGGCTCCACCGTCTGGACCCAAAACGTGTGCTGTCCTTTTATTTGGACCGCACCAAACAGTTCCGGGTGGACGACCAACTTTTTGTTGGATACGTAGGAGCTAAGAAGGGAAAAGCGGTACACAAACGGACCATCTCACGGTGGGTCGTGTTGTGTATTAAACTTTGTTACTCCTTGGCAAAAAAGGACTCTCCTGTTGGGTTGAGGGCCCATTCCACCCGGGCCACATCGCCTACTACTGCCCTGGGCCGGGGAGTTCCCTTGCGGGACATCTGTCAGGCGGCGACGTGGGCTTCACTGCACACGTTTGCCAAACACTATTGCCTGGACAGCCAAGTCCGGAGAGACGGCTTCTTTGGCCGTTCTGTTCTCCAGGACTTTCTGGTGTGATCTTGGTTCGCAGACCCACCACCGGGGTTGGTATTGCTGGGGTATCTATTCTAAGGTGAGGAATCTAACTAACGTGTTTCTTTCAGATGAACAAGTTACTTACCTTCGGTAATGATGTATCTGTAAGAAACATTAGTTAGATTCCTCACCGACCCACCCATCCTCCCCGCTCTGCGAGCCGACATCTAGGGTTAAGGTCATCCTGTTCAGGGCCCTAGACTTTTTGGCACCAGTGTCGGTCTCTTGCATGGCTCTGCGTTCCTGGCGCGAGAAGCTATGTACAATAACTGACGTCAGCGCGCGAGGGCGGCGTCTAAGTACTCCGACGTCATTCCGGCGCACGAGGCCAACGACGGACGCGGAG